>NC_065579.1:141847747-144247747 GCF_024542745.1 Macaca thibetana thibetana | reverse complement strand
ACAAGAATAACAGCTGGCACTTACATAATCTTTACTACACATAAGGCATGGTTCTAAGCCCTTTACCATACTTAACTCACTTGGCCATTTCCAATGTTAAGCAGAAAGGCAGGAAAACAGATAAATTCCATGTGTTTACCTACTTCAAGGAGATCGTGGTCTAGCAAACGAGACAAGCGCCTAGGTGGGTAATTGATAATTTTGTGTTCACATCCATACTCTCAACCCAAAGAATGTCAAGACTCAGTTCAGGCATCACGTCCTCCAAGAGACCTCCCCTGACTCCTGTTTGATGCTTCCCCTGGGCACCCATGGCTCCTAGGTGCTGGGAAGCCCTGTCTGGTTCATCTCCAACGTCCAGTTCCCAGCATAAGACCTTGCTACGCTGGGTGCTGGGAGTATTTGATTCATGACTGTATGTGGGGAAGTTCATGGGGATGGGTGGAGGCAGGAGATGGTGACTGTCCCATAGGGAGGGGGTTCACAGAGAAGGCTCCATCAAGAAGGGGTGCTGGGTTGACTCAGAGGCGAAAGGCACCAGGCCACTTTCATATTGGGAGGGCTCCTGATATCATAAATCATGGAGAAATAATGTCACAAAGTGGCATATTTTTAAACAGTTCAAGTGAATTAATGAAGACTTTTAACAACATAACCCCAAGGCACAAGAAGGTGTATGTGAGGGATGTGTTCCTGAAGACCTTGCATAACTCAAAATTCATAATTCAAGACCAACACGGACACTTCTGCTTACTACCAGTGTGGCGCCACCGTGTGGCAACAGTGCAATGGGACCCACAGACCCAACCTGCCCACTATGAAAGTGCTACAGGACAACTGAATTTCCTGCCACTGCTCAGTGTGTGTGTGCGGAGCAGGAGATAGCGGGCAGGAAGATTTGTATTATTTCCAATTTTGTATTTAGAATGATACTTCATTAATATTTTAACACAACACTGCCTCAAATTCACATAAAATGTAACCCCCATCTCAGGAACATCACCAGTGAATGTGTGAGGACCCTTGTGAATGTGAAGATGGGACAAGTTACCACTCTCCAGCCCCTGACAGCTCCTGGGAGCTGCCATGCTCACATTGTCCCATGGTGACACATCGTCCACATTCTCTTTCCCACTGGGTCCAGCCACCAAGGCATGGAAGCATGAAGCCAGGGTGGCCAGGTTCCACCACAAAAGCAGTGTGCCCCACAGGCCTGGGGGTACCATCCATGTGTAGCAATGACCCTAGCACAGCCCCGTCAGAGGCAAACCCTTTGCTCTCAGGTGCTCTAGCAGCCCTACGTCGGTCTTAAGTTTTGGATCCAAGACAGCATCTCAGACTATTCAATCACTAATCCAATGAATGAATATTTATTGAGCATTTACTGTGTGCTGGCTACTGCTCTGGTGCCAGGAAAGTTCTTGCCCCATCTTGGGTCGAATATTCACATAGCCCATTTGGACAGTATTAAGGAAGTCCCAGGTCTTGGACTTTCTTGTGGGGGCGGAGATAAATCTTTCAATGCTCAACAGTATTTAAAAAGTACCTCCTACATGCAAGGAACTGTCCTAGGCACTGAGCAGTAAGCAAACCAGGTAAAGACCCTGCCCTCATGGAGCTGCCATTCTAGTGGGGAAACAGAAAATAAACAACAGAAATAAGTAAAATACACCCGACTTCAGCGATTCTATGATGCTGATTTCCCCCTGACATTTAACATTTCTGAAATCAGAGTGTGTCCTACATTCAATGGTATCTTAGTCTTGTTCTGCCGTTTAATTGGCATGTTTTTCTTTCTTCATGGTGCATAAACTAATAGCTTATCTTGCTACTGGTGACATCTGAATTTGATGAACTGCACAGTAAGTTAGACTGTGTTGAGAAATAAGAAGAAAGCCAAGCAGGGAAGGAAGGTAGGGGTGTTGTGGAGGGCAGCTGCATTTAGACAGTCCTGGCAGATAGGCAGAAGGTGAATTTCAGCAAAGAACTGCAGGAGGGGAGGGAGGGAGCCGCATGATGTCTGAGGGAAGAGCATTGCAGCAGAAGGAACAGCATATGTGAATGCCTCGAGGCAGCAGAGTGCCTGGAAGAGTGGGGAGGCCCATGTTGCTGGAGGGAAATGAGTGAGGGGAGGTGAATAGAGGATGAGTTCAGAGGGGGAACAGAGGCCAGGTTATTTTGCCTTTAAGAGCTTTGTGAGGACTTTGGTTTTTACTCTGAGTAAACTTCCAGAGCAATGTTGATCTTCTGACATCCACTTTGTGGATGAGGAAGTGGAGTTCCAGAGAAGATTTTTTAAATGTCCCAGACCAACTCAGCAGAGTGGTGGAGCTCAGATCCTGAGCCAAATCTAACTCTTAAGGCTGTGGTCTCTCTCAAGCAGGCAGATGAGTGACCAGTACACGGGAGAGAAGTGAGGGTGGTCGAGGGGCCAGCCAGGCCACAAGGCCTCAGCTAGCATAGAGGAGGCTCTAAAGTTCAGGCTGGTGGGTGGTGTGACTGCAGGACAGCCTCCTTGGAATCTGTCTTATAGAGTCCCCCAAATTCACACAAGGAGCACCCCTTCAATGTGCAGTTCTTGCAAGGAGCTCTGGATTAAATGGGCCTGATTGTCAAGGCAGTGATACCACCAGAACATGAGTGTTTATCTTGTGGCTCAGAGACTTGGGTAAATACATTTAACAATTAGTGGCTAGTTTATGTAATAGTAATGCCCTAATAAGCCAACTCACAGGACTATCTTGGGGACTTATTAAGTATTAGAAGCTCCAAGTTGGATGCATGGAGCACACAGTATTCCAGAAAATCCTCCCCTGCCCCTCAGGTGTAAGTAGACGGGGAGGGAACAGAGGGTTGCCCACATCCCAATCGTCCCTTCCTCTTTTCTTCCTCCCTTCCACTCTAGAGCAAGACTGAACCTTGCCAGTTTGAAGACCACAGGCCTTAGCTGTGGGTAGTGGCAGATGAGACAGGCCAACCATTCCAGAATGTTTCCCTTTTATAAAAGATTGATTGTATTAATGGCCTCCCTGTGTCTGCATCTCTCTGCAATATGACCTTGCAGCTCCTCCCATATAAAGGGGAGTCTGTTTCCCTGTCACTTGAATGCAAGCTGACTTCCTGACTTGACTTGCCAGGAGAATGTGGCAGTTCTACACCAGTTCTAAGCCCAGGCCTGAAAGTGCTCACATGCTTGCTCTCGCTCTCATGCCATGAGAACAAATCCTCTCTGTAGCCTGCTGGAGGGTGCTGAATCACATGAAGGAGAGCCCAGGAGTCCCGGCATACATCCTGCACCAGCCTGAAGCAGCCATCTGACCCCCAAACAAGGGAGAGAGCCCAGGACAGATCGGCAGGGCTGCCTACCTGACTCTCAGCTCACCTCAGACATGTGAGCGATCACAGCTGAGACCAGAGGAATCACCCGGCTGATCTGTAGATCTGTAGTCTTATAAGCAACATTTACTGTTTTAAGCATTGAGTTTGTAGTGTTTGTTACACAGCAGTAGCTAACTGACAAGTTTCTGTTCTGAAGTAGTTCTTGATGGGCGGGGGTGGTGTGACTTAGGATGACTTAAGATATAAAGTCTCATTGTCCTTTTTTTCTTGGCAGTCAGGAGGAAATAGGACTTCCAAAGATCTCTGAAGAAATATCAGGATATTTGTATGTTACTGTAACAGGATAAAAATGTGACCAAAAATGACTGTGACAGGGAAAAGAGACGTAACAAGAAAAATGTGTCAGGAGGCAGCATTCACTGACACGAAGTTCATGCACATCTTTTTCTCCCCGCAAGCAATGGGGATACCTGTGTAAGCAAATACATTAATACTGCTGCTGTAACAGACACGCTCCCTGGCGCTGATGAGTTCACCCACAGGATCCCTGCTGGGGTGGAAGGACGTGAGTATCCTTGTATCTGTGTTTGTTGACAGTCACTGAGAAGTGGCCAGCCTTACTGTTGCCCGTTTTTGCTGAGACCTCTATTGTCGTGGAAACTTTCTCAGCAAAGATTGCAGCCATGTAAAAAGGAAAAGAGATGGAGAGGTCTTTTTGAGTTTATCAGGAAACTCAGTGAAAATGTTGGCCCTGCAACAGGCTAGATCAGGTGTTTGTTTGTTTGTTTTTGAGATAGAGTCTCCCTCTGTCACCCAGGCTGGAATGCAGTGATGCAATCTCAGCTCACTGCCACCTCTGCCTCCTGGGTTTAAGCAATTCTCTGTCTCAGCCTCCCAACTAGCTGGGATTACAAGCATGTGCCACCAGGCCCAGCGAATTTTTTCTTTTTTTCTTTTTTTTTTTTTGAGACAGAGTCTTACTCTGTCCTCCAGGCTGGAGTGCAGTGGCGCGATCTCGGCTCACTGCAAGTTCTGCCTCCCGGGTTCACGCCATTCTCCTGTCTCAGCCTCCTGAGTAGCTGGGATTACAGGCGCCCACCACCACGCCCAGCTAATTTTTTGTGATTTTAGTAGAGACGGGGTTTCACCGTGTTAGCCAGGATGGTCTCAATCTCCTGACCTCGTGATCCGCCCACCTCGGCCTCCCAAAGTGCTGGGATTACAGGTGTGAGCCACCGCACCCAGGTGAATTTTTGTATTTTTTAGTTGAGACGGAGTTTTGCTATGTTGGCCAGGCTGGTCTTGAACTCCTGGCCTCAAGTGATCTGCCTGTCTCGGACTCCCAAACTGCTGGGATTATAGGTGTGAGCCACCACAGCCAGCCTAGATCAGGTTTGTTCTCATGGCATGAGAGCGAGAGGAAGCACACAAGCTCCTGTCAGGCCTGGGCTCAGAACTGGCACACAGTCACCCCTGCCACATTCCCCTGGCCGAGTCAAATCAGGAAGTCAGCTTGCATTCAAGTGATGGGAAACAGACTCTTTAATGGGAATAGCTTCAAGGCCACATTGCAGAGGGACTCTGACACAGGGAGACCTAAAGAAAAGGCACCAGCTACTTAAACTTTTTTATCAGTTCACAGATTTCTTCACTTTCCCCCTGGAGGTAGGTACTAGCATTACCATTTCATAGATAAGGACACTGAGGCTCAAAGCAGTGAACTCTGCAAGGCCCATAGCTGCGAGGGGCAGAGCAGAGTCCTTAGGCTCCAGCCTCTGTGTCTCATGCTCTCTTGGGGGCTGGGGGTTCCTGAAGTGATGGAATCAGCTTGCAATGGCCTAGTTCTTCGGCTTGGGGGTAGGTGCATGGGTATTCATTCATTGCATTACTGTTTCTCCTCTGTGTGTGTCTGAGATATTTTATAATTTTCTTAGAAGAAATGGAAAGTAATTACCTTGTGTTGTTTACCGAACGACAGATGCTGCATTTTGAGCCCCCAGTATATTCTTTATGAGCATCTTTGTGCAATAGTCATAAAAATTGAGGAAAACAGCAAGAAGGGCGAAGGGAAAAGCAAAGAGAAGAAACAATCCTGCAAGAACGGGGCCAACCAGCCACATCTGCCAGGGGCCACCCCAGGCTTTGCAGACCAGGTGCCTGAGACGCGCTAGCAGTAAGGGTCTGTGATGCCCTGATTTCAGTATTTGGGCCTGTTTTCTATGAAGAGTGATTCCTAGCTTGGGAGGAAAAGGCTTCTGGCAGCCTCTGTCTGTGCTCTGCGGGAGGCCCCAGCCTCTTCAGGCCACACTGCCCTATCCATCTGGCAGTGCCGGAGGCCTTCTTCTTGCAGCTGGACGGGTCAGCAACTTCCTGCCCCTGGGAGCAGCCCTGACCAATGGCTGAAGATAGTGGGGAATAAACATGCCCGCTCCCTTTCCCCTCAGATACAACACTGTGAGCTCTGGTCCTCCCTGGCTCTCAGCACATCTCCATGGCATTCCGCTCCAGTTGCCCATGGAGGTGGCTGGCGCCTGAACTCTCTTGGTGAGCTGTCTTCCCCTCCCTGTGTCACTAGGCCCTCTCTTAGCAGTGCACCCTGCCTCCCCTCTCAAGGAAAATGCCTGCACTTGCATCCCTGCCTCAGGGTCTGCCTCTGAGGGAGCCTGAACCAAGACAGAGGAATATTTTCAACAAACCATAGAGGTGCTTTTGAGATCCTCCCCTCCCTGCCCCACTGAATTGAGAACTCGTTCAGCAAACCACCAGAACGTCCAGGTATGCCACCCTCTCTGCACAGGGGCAGTGGAGAGTGCACAGGTTCTGAGGCAGCAGCCTGGGATGAACCTCTAGCAATTCCGCTCACCAGCAGTGTCACCTCAGATAAGCTACTTAAGGACTCTGGGCTTAGTTTTGTCACTTGTCAAGGAGGAAGTCCTCCTCCCCCTCTGTCATGAGGATTCAAGGAGAGACACATGGACTCACCCTGTGTCCAAACATGGACACTGAGCAAAACCTCAATTTATGGTTTTAAAGATGTCAAGAAGTATTACCTTAATATACATGTCACAAAAATCCTTGTCAGACTCTGTTCTGATTTACTTGCTATGTAGGTCACATAGCAAGTAAATGCCTAAAAAGTACAATTTAATGATCCTTTGGTAACTCCTCTTCCCCTGGGCTGGAATGATGTTCTGGAGTTATAAATTAGAAGAATGCTGGTACCCTACCTACCTGGAGGAGAGACATAAATCATGGTACACTGTGAAAACAGCACTAAGAGATGTCTGTGGTGGGCACTTGTGGGGTTTGGCTGCGGGATCCCCACAGGGCCTCTGGTTCTGGGACCCTCATTTCCCTCCAGAATCCGCCCCTGCCCACTCCAGACCTTCTGGCTCCGCATGGGTGGCCATGTGACTCAGGCTGGGCCAATCAGAGCTGTTGATCCCCTGGCCCGAGTGATTGGTTCAAGAACCAGCACGTGACCCACGCTGGATCTATAAGAATCCATTCTGGGACCTTGTGTGGCTACTGGGAGAGGGAAGCTCTCTGTTGAACTTAAAGCAAGCAGGGTAAAGGCAGGGGCTCCTGGGGGCTGCTTGAGAGCGGAGGAAGGCGAGATCAATAGACAGCTAGAGGCAGGGGCCCAGCAGCATGGTTTCACCCTTTGCCTCAGCTGCCTCGGAAGCCTGTGTCTAACACCTGAACTTTTCTACTACATGAGCCTGTGAATCCTCCTCCTCCTTTTTTTCCCCCTAAGCCATTTGCTGCCAAGAGTTCATGCCTTCTGTAAGGTCTGTGCAAGTCACAAAGAAGGCACGGGGAGGAGGTTAGCACTGCATGAAGGGAACTGAGAAGCCTTCTGAGAAAGGGAGACTCTGATTTTAGGCTTCGAGGGATGAATAGAAGTGTTTTTTTGGTGACCAAAGCAGGGAAGGGCATTTGAGGCAGAGGAAATCGCACACAAAGGCGTGGAGGTGGAAACTGGGAGGGCTTCTGTGTGGCTGGTGTACCGAAGATGAGGCAGAGGTGTGAGCAGGGGCCAGATCGTGGAGCTTGAATGCTGGGCTAGGAGGCTTCTCTCCTGTGGGAGGCTTGGGCGGGGGTTGGAGGTTTGGAGGCGGTGGGTGGGAGGGTGGGAGTCGGGGCAGGGCAGATGCCTGTGTGTGGTAAGCAGAAGAGAGGGTGAGTCAGACCTTGCTGGGGCCGTGGAGACTTAATGAATGTCTCCTGCAGAAAGTATCTCCCCATTGCCTGCAAGCAGACATCTTAAGGACTTAATATCCCAAGATTTCAGCTGGGAACGCATTCTGTGAACACGTGGCAAGCTGATGTCTGAGGTAACCTGGACAAGCTAATCATCTGGCCCACCTACACAGCCAAATCTAATTAAATATGTGTTTAGCGTTCATGTGGAAGAGGAGTGGTGTTGTCTAAGGAAGGAGAGAGGAAGATGTGAGTGGCAGCTTCAGCCTCTGCTCCACTGCCTGAACAATTGCACTCAGCTGCCAATCTTGCACCCCACGCCCATCTCTGTAAGGCAGCCCTGCAGTTACCTCACCACTCTCTTAGAAGTTACTAAGGCCGGCAGGGCGCGGGGGCTCATGCTTGTAATCCCAGTACTTTGGGAGGCCGAGGCGGGCAGATCACGAAGTCAGGAGATCGAGACCATCCTGGTTAACAGTGAAATCCCGTCTCTACTAAAAATACAAAAAATTAGCTGGGCATGGTGGCACGCACCTGTAGTCCCAGCTACTCAGGAGGCTGAGGCAGTAGAATCGCTTGAATCCAGGAGGCAGAGGTTGCAGTGAGCCAAGATCACGCCATTGCACTCCAGCCTGGGTGACAGAGCAAGATTCAGTTTCAATAAATAAATAAATTAAATTAAATTAAAAAAAAGAAGTTGCTGGGGCCGGCCAGATGCAGTGGCTCATGCTTGTAATCCCAGCACTTTGGGAGGCTGAGGTGGGCGGATTACAAGGTCAAGAGATCAAGACCTGCCGGGCACGGTGGGATTAGTCTATAATCCCAGCACTTTGGGAGGCTGAGGTGGGAGGATCACGAGGTCAGGAGATCGAGACCATCCTGGCTAACCCGGTGAAACCCCGTCTCTACTAAAAAATACCAAAAAAACTAGCTGGGCGAGGTGGCGGGCGCCTGTAGTCCCAGCTACTCGGGAGGCTGAGACGGGAGAATCGCTTGAACCCAGGAGGCGGAGGTTGCAGTGAACTGAAATCACGCCACTGCACTCCAGTCTGGCGACAGAGCCAGACTCTGTCTCAAAAAAAAAAAAGAAAAAAAAGGTCACTGGGGCCCACCCTCTGTGGAGCCCCCTGTGGAACAGCCTCCTCAAGGGTCTCACCCCTACCTCAGTAGCTTCTCAGAGCTATCCTTTCAAACCCACATGGTTCTCCCAGGGACATTTTAGCAGCACTTAGACATTAGTGCCTTACACATCTGACTCTCTGTCCCCTTCATCCAGTTCAGGGGTCAACAGGAGACCCCTAGAAACTGGAATTCAGGGACTGGGACAAAAATGCTGAGTGGGTTGCCTGAGGCCACACAGCCTGGAGTTGACCTCAGCTCCCCCTGACACAATGTGTGGTCTGGGACCGGCACTGCCACCACTGGGAAGATTATTAGAAATGCAGAATCCTGGGCCACACCCCGGACCTACTGAGTCAGAATCTGCATTTTAACAAATCTCCAAGTGACACATATGCATATTGAAGCTTGAGAAGTAGTTCTGCTGTGTACATTGCATGGAACTAGCCAAACAAGAAGAAGAAAAATGCCAAAAAAAACTAACTTTGGCTGGGTTGAAACAAGGAAATTAAAAAGAGTTATTGTTTCTCTTCTACACATTCCAAAATGTGGTTATATTACTTTTGTAATGAAAAAGATGAACGCTTAAAATTTAAGAAAATCTGAGACACAAAATTACACAATGTCATAAAACTAGTAAATTATGAAATGGTTATTTGCATTTAAAAGTAGGTCCCATTTACAGTCTGCTATTGCTTTTTGCTTTAATTGTTCTTTCTTGCTTTCTTATTTCTCCTCCCTCCCTCCCTCTCTTCCTCCCCCTGCCTTCTTCCTTTCTTTTAAAAGTACCCCAAAGCCAGAAGCAGAGGTGCTTTTGAAGGCAGGCTCAGGCCTCACCCCCTTGGGAATGGCTGGTGCAGGGAAGGGCATCTTCTGTCTGCAAAGGGAGCTCATTATAATATAGGTCTTATCAAAAGTGAATAGGAATGAAAATTTCCATGTTTATTGAAATGAAAAACAACAAATGCTTTAAGGGTGAAGTGTGATTTGTAACTTGCCTTTTCTCCCTGGTGATCTCCCTTCATTAATTCTTTTTCTGTCTACACAGGATGAAGGCCCCTTCCCTTTCCCAAATTTCTCAAGATTTTTAAGCCCCAAAACTGCTGACTTCAGACTTGGCCTCTTTGCCTAGTTTACTCTTACTTGTCCTTCAGCACTCAGCATGAATGTCACTTCTCGGGGAAGCTTTCCAAAACTCTTTAGCCCTGTATCAGGCAGAGCTCTCATTTGCAAGTGGTGAAAAAACAAATTTAAAGTCACTTAAGTCAAAAAGGGTGACTGTTAGTTCAGGTAATGTAAAAGCCCAGCTAGTATCTGGCTTCAGGTATAGCTAGATCTAGGGTCTCAAATGACATTGCCAGAATGTCGTGACAAGTCTCTCACCTTTCCTCTGTGAGGTTCCAGGCTTAAGCAAGCTCTCCCCTGGGTCTCCTATGTAAACTCCAGATATTTGAGCTTCCAGCTTAGAAATCCCAGCTGAGAGAGAACAACCCTCTTCCAGCTGTCCCTACAAAAGTCCCAGAGTTGAATCTCATTGGACCAACTTAGGTCACATGCATATCTTTGACCAATCATTGGAGTGGTTAGGGAATGGCGTGTTCCCATCAGGCAGGGTCATGTGCCCACCCTAAACTCCTCCCCACCTGAGTTACATGGGCTGATGGAAGGAAAAAGTATGTCCCTGAAGGGAAATTAAGAAGATGAGGTCATGAGGCTGAGTGGGCAATACAACAGCAGTTTACAACAGACCTCCTATTACAGGGTTTCATAGCACCCTGTAATTTGCATGCATAATATTTACTGGCTTTTAAAAACTATATAGTAATTTGAGTGGTTCCTTGATTAGTGTCTGTCTCCATTGAGATTGAAACCCTAAGAGCAGAGATTATGTGTGCTCACGGATAACGGTATCTACGATGCCTGACACAAAGTAGGTGTTCATGAAATATTTATTGAATGAGTGGACTCACTCCAACTGCTTTAACAACAGCTCTGTTTACTCACATTTACTAGGGACGATCTGGAATGCTGGCAATCGGCCTCCCCATTTTAAATCAGATTTGGACACTGACATAGCCAGAACCTCTGTCCCAGCTGTGCCCTGGGACAGTCTGTGCCAAGGAAATGCTGTTCTGCCAAACTGGGGACATCTGCCACATAGCTGATGGCAACTAGAAACTTGTCAGCTAGTACAGCCCCTGGGGTGGGTTGGCAGCAGACAGGGTTGGGGAGAGGGGGAGATTTTGGATTCTGCTGCACTGTAGTGCTGGCTTCTGAAAGCAGACTATCTCGAGCCTCACAGCCTCCCTGTATGGTAGTGTGATTTCTTTCGTTTATTTTAGGGAAGGAAGTGAGGTTTGGAGCAGCACACGGGTCTCCAAGCTCATAGCTGGCAGAGCCATTACTTGAATATAAGTCTTCCAGACCAACTCAGGTTCAAATCCAGGCTCTGCCACCAGCCTGCTGTGTGACCTTCAGCAAGTGTCTACCTCTGGGAGCCTCAGTCTCTTCATCTGTTAAATGGGCCTGGTTATTCTACCTGAAGAGAGTGCTTGGGATGGTGTGGGCTCTGTGCAGCATGCAGAAGCCCTGATCATGCAGTAGGCACTTGCCTTCCTCCCTTTTGTAAAGGTTGCTCCAGCTAAAGCCTCCCTGGCAGTAATTGAAACAAAGAAGTAAGCTAATGGGGAATGCCGCCAGGGGGTTTCTTTGCATTCAACTAGAAAATGAATGATCACACCTGACCATAGGACACAGTTGTCACTCAGGACACAGTCCAGAAAGCAGCCTCCCTGAGGGTGGCACCAGGCCCTTCCCATCCCACAGTCTTCAAAGTAGTCAGGGAGCTGATGGTGTTTGGTCACCAGATGACCACTGAAGTCCAGGAGATGAGAGCCACACTGTCACTGCAATGTGGGGCTAAAGACTCATGCCCATAGGAGCTAACGCTCCTTACAACAACAGCTCCATGTGCAAGGCCCCCAGGTGCCTGCAAGGGACATAACCATTTACAAGAGTCACTGCACATGGGAAAGCCAAGCATTATGACGTCTCCATCAGACACTTGTCATTCTTTCGTGGTCCTCCCAGTCCAGGTCTAATTCACCAATCAAGGGTCATTTTAATATAATCAGTGTTGCCTGGCAACGCAGCTGACATTCAACCTTTATACGGTTTCTAGGATTGACAGAGCTGGTAAGTTAATCCAAGGTCAAATTTGTTCTTAAGAGGAGAAAGGGTTTCTTAACCCTTTATCCACAAATATTTGCTGACGGCCTCCCTCCCCCACATGTGTGAGTGCACGTGCATGTGCGTGCATGTACACACACACACACACAGACACACATAAACACCTGCCCTTTCCTTGAATCCTTTGCTTTCTCCCCCCATCTCCTAGTGGCATTCATTGTTTCAGGGAAAGAATGAAAGGCAGAAACATTGGGGGAAAGGGGGCAGAAATCTTAGATTTTCAAAAGCCAAGATGTTTTAGTTTCAAATGCCAGAACTTTGGATTCCAAGACCAAGATTTTCCTGCGCCTGGTCTTTTGGTTTTTGGACTCCAATCCTTGAGCCAGAGCATAGGTTGACGTTCTAATTAATAGATTTAGAAAGAACAGATGAAGAACTAGGTGACCTGAACCTCAGAATATTGAACAGTTTCTCACCTGAGGAAGGGAGGAGGAGGGGCCATAATGAGCAATGTCGGTGGGGTCCCGGCAAGGGACCTGGGCCTACGGCGCCCTGGCTGTCCTTGTCAGCCCCCAGTGAGGACCATTGCTCAGGGGCAGCAGGAGGATGCCAGCTGTGCCCTGGGTTGTTCTCAGCTGCATTGGACTCCCCTTGTGTGTTCACTCCTATTCGTCTACTCCAGCTGAGCCTAGAGCCTGGCAAGGTGCTGAGGGAAGCACGGGATCCCACACTTGGGTGCTTCTGAGCACAGCCCACCTGAGGTCCTCCCTCCTCAGTGGGGAACCCTATCCCCCCCCACACCTGGGCCCCTACACTTCAAGAAGATGCAGGCAGATGAGGCTTGGTGGTGGTATGTGTGAGGGAGGGAGACAGGAGGTCCCTGAGGGAGAACTGCTGATTTTATTTTTATTTATTTATTTATTTGAGATGGAATTTCACTCTTGTTGCCCAGGCTGGAGTGCAATGGCACAGTCTTGGCTTACTGCAACCTCTGCCTCCTGGGTTCAACCGATTCTCCTGCCTCAGCCTCTCAAGTAACTGGGATTACAGGTGTGCACCACCACGCCCAGCTAATTTTTGTATTTTTAGTAGAGATGGGATTTCACCATATTGACCAGGCTGGTCTCAAATTCCTGATCTCAGTGATCCACCGGCCTCTGCCTTCCAAAGTGCTGGGATTTTAGGTGTGAGCCACCACACCAGATCTACTATTTTGATTTCAAATTGGAATTCAAAGAACATCAGCTTTGGAGTCAGCACTGTCAGGGTCTGAAACCCCATTTCCCTGTGGGATCCAGGGCAAGGTCTTTAGTTCATTCAACACATGATCTTTGAGTGGTTATCTCTCTGAGTATAGGTTCTGGGGTCAAACTGCCTGGGATTCCCAGTTCTGTTTCTTCCTGGGGTAAGTTATTTCATCCCCTTGTGCCTCAGTTTCCTCATCTATAAAATGGGAACAAAATCAATACCCACTTCTTAGGGTCATTCTGAAGTTTAAAGGCATTAGTAGTATCTAAAGAACTCACAAAGTGCATGCACCTAGCAAATACTCCATAAATGTTATGTACTACTTCTACGTGTCAGACTTTTTTCTATGCAACAGAGGTACAAGAGTGAACCAAACAAAATAATCAGTGGCATGGAGCTTGTGTTCAAAGGAGGAGGGCAGATAATATTTGACCAAATCTAGTATCTTTATTTGGAAGAAAGAAACAGGATAAGGCTCAGGCAGTTCCTTTACTCTCTGAGCACTGGCCCCTCTGGGGTTGATGAGGGAGCCCATGCATCTGTGTTGAGCACAGGCCTGGCATTTAGTTGGTGCTCACTAACGGTGTGTCCTTCTCCTCCCTGCCTACTCTCCTGCACAGCTGCCCACGTGACCAGCCAGGATCTACCTCCTCCCCGGCTGGAGAGCCTTGGCCATCAGGAGTGACAGGAGAATCAATAGAATCACAGATACACAAGAAATTCCCAGAAGCAGGTTCCCGCCAACCAGATGTTCCCACGCCTTTCTCAGGCAGATTAGTGTCCTAGCAACTGGAAAAGGGGAAAACGAAGTCTGTTTTTCTCTGGGAATAAAATGGACAAAAGACATTTGTGTAAGTTCAACCTTCTGGTAAAGCCCCAGGCAGGAAACACATTTAGTGATGAGAGCATTCAGTTCAAGACCCCCTTTCATCACTGTGATGTTGACCAGGTCAATTTCCTGCTTCAAGAGCCCTCAATGGCTCCCTGCTATCCTTCAGATAAAAGAGGACTCTTGATTTTCTCCACCAAACCTGTTCCCTTGCTATCCTCCTGACCCTTCATCATCTGATGTAGGGTGCCCCGATCACCCAGAAACCTGGGAGTTCTCCTTGACTCCTCCTGTGCTCTTGCTGCTCTCACGTGCAGACCATCCATGTGTGTCTGTTTCCTTCTGCATCAGTTATCTGGCATGACAAGGCTGCTGTGTAACAAGCAACTAAAACCCTTAGTGTATGCAACAATATGCATGTGTTCATGTGTCTGGGGTCAGCTAGGCAGCTCTGCTCATCTCTGTGGGGCTCACACATGTGTCTTCGGTTTGTATGGCTGTGGGCTGATCTAGGTTGGCCTTGGCCTGGGGCAACTCTACATGTCTCTTCTTCTTCACCACACTAGCCCCATGGCCAGGAGGCACAAGAGCCAGGCTGCCCCCAAGAGCACAGGCCCATCTCAGTCTCTGCTGATGTCACACCTGCTGGCATTTTATGGATCAAGCAAATCATGAGGCCAAGCCCGGCATGGAGTGGGGATGCTGCAGAGTTAAATGGCAAGGAGGAGGCTGCAGGGGGTAGAGAATGAGGATCATTGGGTGTAATCTCTCCCACCTGCTCTGCATTCCGAAGCCACTGCCTCACTCCATGCCACCCCCAGCTCAACTCTAGGTCTCACCCAACCTCTGACTTCCACCCCACTTTCATCCCCTGCTTACAGGTCATTCCCCACCCAGAATCCAAGGCAACTTCTAGAAATGTAAATCTGACTATGGCAGATTAAAATCCTGCTTAAAATCCTTCCATGGCTTTCTGTTGCCCTTGGAATGAAATTCCAACTTCTAACTGGAACCTAGAAGGCCCTTGGGATCGGGCCCTGCCATTTTTCCCAACTTCACTTCTCACCACTGTCTAATTCCTGCTCAATCTTCCAGTCACAGGGTCCTCACTTAGTAATGAGCTAAGATGACTTCTCTCTTAGGGCCCCTGTCCTTGAACATTCACTGGGACTAGACACTCTCTTCTTACCTCTCTCATGATCACCTCCCCACTCCACTTAAATCTGCTGAAATGCCACCTCCTCAGTGAAGCCTTCCTGAAGTCAATTCTACTTCGTCTCTGCCACATCCCCTTTTTGTTTTCTCCTCACCACCTGTTTGTTCATGTGGTCTGGGATCAGCTATCCCAGATAGTTTTAAGCTTTTCCCCCATTTTCTTCCCTGCTTCCCACTAGAATGTAAGCCCCGTGGGGGTAAGACTTTGTACATCTAGTTCACCCTTTTGCCCTGTCCTGTCACATAGAAGCTGGTCATTGTGGAAGAAGAACTAAAGTACATGTTTCTCATTCCAGCACTCAAGGTGCTTAATATCTTGTTTCTGCAAAGACACCAGGAGGAGTAGGGGAGAGCGGAAAAAACAACGTGGGTCTGGCCTGTCCAGGGAGATGGGGACCCACATACGGGATGGCAGCTCGGGAGTCCCTAGAGACACAGTCCCCAGCTCCACCTTCTAGAGTGACTAGGAAGTACAGTCATTTCTGAGCCCCAGTCAAGCCCTAGGGACATCCATTCCACACATTTTTTCATGAGCGCCTTACTGTATGCTGGGAACCAGGCTAGGCCTTTGGGGACCTGAGGAGCTTTAGGGAGGACATTCTTCTCCTTCATCCAGCAAACATTTAGCAACTCTTCTGCACCAGCCCAGTGACAGGTGTTGGGAACATCGTGGGAGCATTTTCCTGCCAGTCCTGTCTCAAGTTGGCCCACCTACCTGCCTCTTCCTGCCCATTGCTGGCCCCCCACACCTTGGAAGCAGGGACTTCATCTAAGACATCCTGGCACCTGCAGCCTGGCACACAGCATGGAGCTAGATAATAGGGCACTGTTTAAGACTGAAGTGGACTCAGGATCGTTTGTTAATGATCAGATGACTGACAGTCTGCTCATTAGCATACAGTGTGACCAGGCTGCCCCGAGGAGAAAAGCATCTCACGTGTGAGGAAAGTGCTTGGCACATAGTAGGTGCCAAATCAATTTTTAATGTCCCCATCTTGGAAGCCCCTCCCCCTACCTTTCACAACCCTGGTCATGCCCTCTCCTCTATAGAACCTGCCGTTTCTCTCTGTTGTAATTAGTGAATACCGTTGGTGCCCCACCCAGATCCCCATGCCAGATCCTGCACCCATCTCCCCACTGCTGGGAGTGTTGGCTGTGAACATCTCACAGCAGCACCTTTCTCCTGCAAGTGGCCCTTGGCTGACAGGAGCCTCCCAGGAGGATGTCTGGGAAGTTGTGCTTTTCCCATGGGACGGTGGAAAACCTCTCTGATATGGTTCTTGTTCCAGAGCTCCCATGGGGTCTGGCGAGGCTGGACTTTTCCTGAAACTGCGTCCATGCTTGGTTTCTCCTCCTTTACCGGTTTCTCCCAAGAGCTCTCCCTCAATAAACACTTGAGTACGAGTCTGTCTAAGGCTTTGCCTCCAGGGAACCTAATCTAAGACATGCATTTTAAATATATGTCTTTTATGTGATGTAAGGCACTTCCAGGCTTTGACCCTGAAACCCTCCCAAACCCCATCCTGTCTCCTGTTTCCCCTTCCATCAGCTTCTTGTGTGTGATCATGTTGAAACAGTGGGTCACAAGACTAGGGGAGCTGGAGACCTGAATCCCTGCATGGGGTGGGGGGGTGACTTTGGACTTTATATGAGTGAGAAGTAAACATCTGTTGTATTTGAGTTATTATACATGTGGGAATCTGTTTGACCCAGTGGCTAACATTACTATGACTCATACACTTGGGGTTAAGTCATTTGTGACCCTCAAGTCCTGACTGATGATGTGGAAAGAATGCAAACTTTGTACTTAAAGTTTGGGTTCCACCTCTGCCATACACACTATGTGACCTTGGGAAAGTCATCCCACCTGAGACTCAATTTCCCCACCTCTAAAGCAAAAAAGTGTAAGTCCTTCCTCTGAGGGTCATTGAAAGCATTAAATGAGATAATACTTAGCCATGGTGCTGAGCCTGGCAAAAAACAGGGGTTTGATAAATGCTAGTTCCTTTTCCCTAAAGGTTTGTGATGCTGTCTCCTGAGTTTTGAGTCACACTTCCACATGGTGTGGTTTAGGCCTGGGCCTCAGCCTCTTCTTGACCATGCTGGGTGGAAGGGTCTATGGCTGTGGGAAGTGAAAATAAAATCCTAAACTCCCAACCAACTGAATGGGCCCCCTCTTGGTTAAGGGGACTCCAAAAAAATTGAGTTCCTGACTGCAATGTGATGGGAGGTCAGACCCGCCTCATTCTACTCCCTCCCTTGCTAACTGCTGTCAGGCTTTCTTCCCTAAGGGCTGTACAGAAACTAGCCCTTTCAAAAGACTTGTCACACCACTGATTGCAGCCAGTTGCCTAAAGCTGCCCTTCACTTTTGCAGTTTCGACACATAATTGGCGAGCATCCTTTCCTGATAAGAGACCACCGACCACACAGTGGTTCTGGCCAGAATATGGAAGCTGGTCAGGGAGGGTTTTTGTGTCCTCTTCTTCACCTTTTGACATCAGAAGGCTGAAAACCCCACCCTGGGATCGTGCTAATACCACCCTTTTTTGTACCTACAACCCATGAAGGGTCTCTACTGTGCATGTGTGTGTTTCTTCTTTGTAACTATTCATGGCTCCTCCTATGGCTTATTGAGTATGCATATTCAGCCACCCTAGTCAGCATAAATTCCTGTCTTATTCTTCCGATCTCAAAGTGTCTGTTTCCGGCTTCTGGCCAGAAGCTATGCTTCCCAGCCTGTCAGAATGGCCACCTGCAGGCTGCAACCCTTTATGAGAAATAATGCTCTCCTTTCCAAATTTTTGAAGCTTTTCATTCTTCAGTTGATAGCTGCCACAGGTTTTCAGCCAGTTTTTTCACTTGAACATGGTCACATCACACAATGTCACCCACATGTGCCTCCTCTTCAGCTGTCTCCATGGTCACTGCTCCAGTACAGGCCTCCTTGTCATCACGGGGATCATCACACTACCCCCCGCACTGATCTTCCTGCCACTAGCCTTGCTCCCTCCCATCCATCTTCCCAAAGGCCACAGGGCGAGGTCTCTGAAGCCCAGATCAGTCTATATTATGCTAATATTAAACAATTTTCTTTTTGCTTACAAATTCCAGTTTACTTATCTGTAAAATGGGAGGGTTGAATAGATGAACTCCACTGCTCCTATTTTCATGATTTAGAGATGTGGTCCCTACTCCTTTGGCTGGCAGATAAGGTATACTCCTTATCAGGCTCACTAGGTCTTCATTACTCTATCTCCCGTGATCTGTGTGTGCAAATATCCTGCTCTTTCCAAACTGTTCTCCCTCTGGTTCCCCAGAGACCCTTCCTGCCCCTGCCCTCTGGCCCGTGTTTCATATGTCCTCCTACCAGGCCAACTCTACCTCCTGTGAAAATCTTGCCCATCCCTAAAGCCTCAGCTTAAATACCACCTTCAACATGAAACCTTACTTGAATTTCAACAGGATGCTACCAGATTTTTCTCTCTCCTTTAAGTCTTTACTAAATCGTGCAGTGGAAGGGGCTGTGCCTTAATTATTGGTGTATCTCTCATGGAACACAGTCCCTTGCGCTTAATAAGTGCTCTAAAAAATGTTTATCTAATTGACTCTATTGTATATTCACCATCTTACTGTTTGTTTTGTATCTGCCCTACCTGTTTTGTTTCCTCTTTTTTCGTTCCTTATCTTGGATTAATCAAGAAGTACTTTTTATTAGAGCTGGCTTTTCATATCCGTGGGTTCTGCATTGTGGATTCAACCAACTGTGGATCAAAAGTATTTTTAAAAATTGCCTCTATACCAAACATGTACAGACTTTTTTCTTGTCATTATTCCCTAAACAATACAGTACTATAACTATTTGCATAGCAGTCACATTCTGTTAGGTATCATATGTAATCTGAAAGTGATTTATCATATACGGGAGGATGCACAGAGGTTATATGCAGATGCTATGGCTATTTCATATCAGGGACTTGAACATCTGCAGATTTTGGTTATCTTTGGGGAGATATTGGCACTAATTCCACTGCCCCCCACCAGATTCCTGGGTGGCTGTATTTCATTTCCCCCCATGTTTGTTAGTTATACATTATTTGACAATTTACTTAGTGGTTAACCCTCAATATTATAACATGCATCTTTGACTCGTTAAAGTCCAATGCAAATTTGTACTTTTGTCACATTAGAGACAATGCTGAGATCTCAGACTATTTTAACTCCATTTACACTTCTCCCATTGTTCTCATGCATTTTAATTCTACATGTATTTTAAACCACAGAAGACATTATTATAGCTTTTTTTTAACAGTCAAGTTTATTTCAGTTTAATCCAAATTTACCCTTCATTCCTTTCTGCATGTTCATATTTCCATCTGGGACTATTTTACCTTCCACTTGGAGAACTCCCTATAGTATTTCTTTCAGTGTGAGTCAGTTGGTAAAAATTCTCTTAGTTGTCTGTGTCTTTATTTTGTCTTCATTTATACAGAATATTTTCTCTGAGTACAGAATTTGAGATTGGTAGTTGTTTCCTTTCCGTATTTGAGGCTGTTCTACTGTCTTTTACTTCTAGCATTCCTATTAAGAAGTTAGCTGTCAGTGTTATTATTGACCCTTCAAAGATGATGTGTCTTTTTTCCTCTGATTGCTCTACTTTTTTGCCTTTGAATTTTAGCACCTTTACTTGTATATACTTAGGTGTGGTTTGTCATGTATTTATCCTGCTTAGGGCTTGTAGTGCTCATTGGAACTGTGATTTGATGTCTTTTTTTTATCAATTTTGGAAAATTATTGATTATAATCAGAAATATTGATTGTGCATTTTATTTGTTCTCCCCATTGGGCCTCCAGTTATGTGTACGTTAGACCTTTTCACTATGTACCATATATCTCTTTCCTTTATTTTCCATTACTTTTGCCTTTTTTTTTTTTTTTTTTTTTGAGACAGGATCTTGCTCTGTTACCCAGGACGGAGTACAGTAGCATGATCATAGCTCACTGCAGCCTTGAATTCCTGGGCTCAAGCCGTCCTCTTGCCTCAGGCTCCCAAAGTGGTAAGATTACCAGGTGTGAGCCACTGAGCCCAGCTTTCTTTTTGCTCTTCATTCTGGAGATATTTTTCTGCATACTGACCCATCTTTCAATCCACTAATCGTCTTTAGGTGTGTCCAGTTGTCTGTAAACCCATCTAGTGAGTTATTGGTTTCAATTATTGTATCTTTCAGTTCTTTAACATCCAACTGATTATTTCTTAAAGATCCTAGCTCTCTGAAGAAATCCTCTATTTTGTCTCATTTTCTTGAACATACCATTCACAGTTATTTAAAGTCCATGCCTGATCATACTAATATCTGGGTCACCTTTGAGCCTATTTCTACTGGCTATTTTTTTCTCATTTTGTTTCATTTATTGGTGTGTCTGGATAAAAAGGTTTTTTAAAAATTTAATGCCAGATATTGTGCATGAAAAATTGAAGAGGATCTTCATGATGTGACCTTCCCCCAGAGAAGGTTGCTCTTTCCTGTGACAGTAGATAAAGTAAGAACATATCACCTAAATCTATCACGGACTGAGCTGATTCAAGTCTGGGTTGCAACTTTTGTAAGTCTTGTTCTACCTCTGGTTCACCCATCCAGTTATAACCATCCAGTGGTCTCAACTGAAAGCCTGGGCTATTCACTAGGGCCTCTCCTTCCTGCTGGGCTCTGAACTCCAATTTTTTCTTGTAAGTGCTGTGAGACTGAAGAATACCCCACTCTGCTTTTCCATTACTTTCTCCTTAACTTCCCAGTCTCCTCTTCTACAGAGCTTAAGAAATGGCAAATGCCTAGAAGGAAAAACTGGTACTGAGGGTCGGGCTTACTTCTGTGTCTCCCTTCTCTCCAGGATCCTTGTCCTGATGGCTTGGTGATCCCAAACTTCAAATTTGATCTCTTCAGCCCCATGAAACTACCTAGAGCTTGTTTGGCTTCTCAGTCTTTCACCCTGTGCCAAGAATTGGTAAATGCCCCAAGAGAAATTCATCTCAATGAACTTCTCTCTATCTGGGATCTTGATCCCTCAAGTCCTGAATGCCTTTGCAGGCCCCTGATACACACACACACACACACACACAATGGTGTGTATATATGTACACTACATCTGGCTATGATAAAGTAGTTGGTAGCAGGCTGGTGGGTACCAACTACTTTATCACAGCCAGGAGCACATCCCTTTGGCTGTATCTAAAATGAGGAGCTCTCAAAGCTGATATGAACCACAAATCCTAAAACTACACTACGGACTGATGGGGACATTACCAAAATTGAATAAATAATACTGTATTTTATTTTATTTGTGTATTTATTATTACGAGACAGAGTCTCTCTCTGTCACCCAGGCTGGAGTGCAATGGCACAATCTCAGCTCACTGCAACCTGTGTCTCCCAGATTCAAGTGATTCTTCTGCCTCAGCCTCCTGAGTAGCTGAGATTACAGGTGTGTGCCACCACTCCCAGCTAATTTTTGTATTTTAATAGAGATGGGGTTTCACCATGTTGGGCAGGGTGGTCTCGAACTCCTGACCTCAAGAGATCCAGCCACCTCGGCCTCCAAATAATACTTTATAATAATGATTATAGATACCATTTTAAGAACTTATGAAGTGCCAGCCAACCTGTGTAGAGTCTCGAATCCTCCCAACAGTCATCTAAGGTAGGTATTATTATTTTACCCACTTTACAGATAAGCCAGCTGAGACTTTGAGAGGTAAGGTCAGTTGTACAAGGAACTGAATATTTGTGCTCTTAATCACAATATACTGCCACCATTGTGGGTTCTAATTTTATCTTCTTGGGCTCCATAGAACAAGTATGCCACTTTTCCTCCTGGGTTACACGGTCAAGATGTTTTAGACAACAATTAACAAAAAAACTGTCTGAAACTGGTTTAAACAATAACGTTAAACAGTAAAGGAAGTCTGAGATGGGTAGTTTTGATTCAGTTGTTCTGTGATACCCTTGAGAACCCAATTCTTTCCTTTTCTCTACCTTGCAGTCTCCAGAAATGTCTACTTTACTCTCACAGTCTCTTACTCACTTTGACAAGGTGAATGCCACAGTTCCAGGCATAACATGTCGACTCATGGTCAGGCAGGATAAAGACACCTTTCCCTGAAGTCCCCAAACTGACGTCCCCTCAAGTTTTGTCGGACAAACTTGAGCCATAAGCCCACTCTAACCAATCATGAACCATTATGGGGTTCCCATAACTGATATGGATCAATCTAATTTGATCCTTGGAGACTCAGAAAAGATCACCTATTCCTGCATCACTCAGATATGGGGTAAGCACCTGAATAAGCCACACCCTGCAAGTAAGGAAAAAGGAGGAATAGAGAAAGCACTACTGAGATGTGAAGGAAATAAACAAAAAACAAGCTTGGAGAAATGCAAATTTAAACTACAATGAGATACTACTACACACATATTCAAGTAGCTTTTTTTTTTTTCTTCTTTTTTTTGAGATAGAGTCTCACTCTGTCACCAGGCTGGAATGCAGTGGCACAATCTCAGCTCACTGCAACCTCCGCCTTTCGAGTTCAAGCAATTCTACTGCCTCAGCCTCCCGAGTAGCTGGGACTGCAGGTACCCGCCACCATGCCCAGATAATTTTTGTATTTTTAGTAGAGACAGGGTTTCACCATGTTGGCCAGGATGGTCTCGATCTCCTGACCTCAGGTAATCCACCCACCTCGGTCTCCCAAAGTGTTGGGATTACAGGCATGAGCCACCGCACCTGGCCTCAAGTAGCTTTTTTAAAAAAGAAAAAACCCTAAAAATACCAAGTATTGATGAGGATGTGGAACAACTAGAACTCTAGTACAGTTTTTTTTTGTTTGTCATAGAGATGGGGTCTCGCTATGTTGCCCAGGCTGGTCTCAAACTCCTGGGCTCAAGTGATCCTCCTGCCTCAGCCTCCCAAAGTGCTGAGATTCCAGGTGCCAACCACTGGAACTTTCATACATTGCTCCTGGGAATGCAAAGTGGTACAGCTACTTTGGAAGATAGTTTGGCAGTTTCTTATAAAGCTAAACTTCATTTATCATATGATCTATCAATTCCACTCTGGGGGTGAGAGGAGACGTTGACTACAAAGGGGCTTGGGGAAATTTTAGGAGCAGTCAAACAGTTCTATATCTAGATGGTGTGGTGACTACACCAACGTATACATTTGTCAGAACTCACAGAACTGTGCACTAAAGAGGGTAAATTTTACTTTATGTAAATCATGCTTTAATTAAAAAAATTACTAAGCTGAAAACTTAGATTTTAAAACACCAAACTCTTTCTAGATAAAGTCTATAAAAATCCATGTGAGACAATAGAGGTAAAACAAAGGAAGAAACAAAACAAGCTTTGTTATGTGATGTAAGTCATAAAAATAATTTTTAAAAGTGGACATTTAGGCAACACTTACTGTGTGTCAGGCTTTGTGCCAAGCAGTTTGCTCACATTGGCTCATTTCATCTTCATGGCAGCCCCAGAGCTAGGGAGGTAGGTTCCCATCTTACACATGAGACCACCAAGGCATAAGGAAGTCAGGAAACTCGCTCAAAGCCAGACAACTAGGAAGTATCAGAGTCAAGCCTGGCAGCCACTCTCTCTGGTTCCTGCAGACGGATAACCTGAGGTCAGGAGTTCGAGACCAGTCTGGCCAATACAGTGAAACCCCGTCTCTACTAAAACTACAAAAAATTAGCCAGGCGTGGTGTTGCATGCCTGTAATCCCAGCTACTTGGGAGGCTGAGGCAGGCGAATCACTTGAACCCGGGAGGTGGAGGTTGCAGTAAGCTGAGATCACACCACTGCACTACAGCCTGGGCGACAAGAGTGAAACTCTGTCTAAGAAAAAAAAAAAAAAAAAAAAAAAGAGAGAGATACACATCTTCTTTCTTAACCACAGAGCCTCCAACAAGTCACTTCCCATGTTCAGCCTCAGTTTTGCCATCTGTGAGATGGAGCTATTAACGTTCTTTCTTCTTTTATGGTTTTCGAAGACAAGACCATGATTGCCTTTAAAAGAAACAAACAAACCTCGCAAATGTGAGAGAGTAAACAGAGATGGTTTTAGGCATTTCTGGTCTCCTCTCAAGTATGAAATCTGTTTATTTAAACACATTTCTCTGGAGATGTTTAGCCCACCCCCATGGGCACTGAGATGGATTAAGGTCAGGAAAGCAAGGCAGTTTTCTGATGCCCCATCTAGAGGGGCAAAAAACAGCTCTACAAATGTCCCAAGATAGAGAAAAGGAGATATGCCAGGACTCCTCGGCGTAAAGTATTCTGTGGGTTAAACGAAATCGTGGATGGGTGAGGCCCTGCAGCCTGAGGAGGGGTGAGATCTCTGAGAGCAGGTCCACTGCATGGACTTCCAACAAGAGGGCCAGGCAGGGATCAGGCTTTTGTTTTGCTGAGTAAAATGTGCAGGTTTGCTGTCAGAGCTAAACTGCAGAGGCTGACAACAGAGAAGCTAATTCTGGCCCCCGCATCCTCCTCCTCACCCTCCCCAATCTGTGCTGAGCCTCTTCCCTGAATAACTGTGGCTGAACTGGTATTTAGAGAATAGTAATTTCCATCCGACTCAAAAGCTGGGCTGCATGGGGCTCCTCCTGAGCCCTTGTTCTGGCCCAGACACTAGAGGCTGCTGTTTCCAAAAGGGAGTCAGGCTATGCTTTCCCCATGATTGCCTGGTAGTGATGTGAGAGGAGAGGAGGCAGCTTCCAGCTTCAGGAGCTGGAGGGGAGGTGAAGGTCAGCCTCTATTTCCTTTCACTTCTCAGCCCTGACTGGACCACACAGAGAGCATCAGACTCGAGGGAAGCAGGACAGGAGAGGGCACCTGGGTCCCCTTTCTTGCTCTACCCCACCTCACTCAGTGGCCTTGGACGAACCATGTTGTAGCCCCTGTCTCGTCTGCATTTGGCAACAGCTGCAGAATAATCTTCCAGGTTCCTTCCAGCTCTAGGTGCCTGGGATGCCTTTCATTGAACATCCCAGACCCCTTACCTTCTTGTATCTTAGCCACACTGCAAGATTGGGGGTTACAAGCCCCACTTTAAAGATGGATAAACTGAGGCTTGGAGAGGTGCAATGACTTGCCTGAGGTCATATAGCAAATAAACTGTTCCCTTAGGATGTGAGCTCTGTGACAGCAAGGATTTTCATCCAAATCAATGATGTACTCAACACAAAGTACAGTGCCTCCCATGTAGCAGATGTTCAACAAATATCCAGCGAGTGAATGAATGGAACAGTGGAGCTGGGAGCTGGGATTTGGATCCACGACTGGGTGACTCTGAAGCTTTTGCTCTTTCTAATGCTTAGCATGGTCTCCAGGTAGACCAGCTGAAAATATGTGGATTATATTTTTTGGAAGAGGAAGGACATATAAAAATATAGAATATGGGTTGCCTGATAGCAATCATCAGGGAAGGAGCAAAGTGAAAGCTCAGGGTAATGGGGAAGCCAGTCTTGGACTTACAGCTTGAATAGAGAAGCGAGGTGTGAGGCCTTGTACAGGAGCTTAAACCAGAACATGAAGGCTTTTCTGGAGCTTTGCTGGGTCCTGCAGTAATTGCAGAGTGATTGTCAGTGCGTAATTGCATGCAAATATCCCCTGGAGAGCCCACTGGCACCGGGGCAATTACCCTTGCACAGGGACCTCAGAACTTTTGTGATCTCTCACTCCTATTGATAAAATTATTTGGGAACACATGCCCCCGAAATGTGTATCTACTTGTAAACTGAACAGATGTACCATTGTCAATCCATATATTAAATACCAGTAAAGCTTCCTTTCTTTATAATTTTAGATTATAAAAAGAAAGATAACTAGTAATAGTTCCTTCCTGCACCCCAGTGGTTTGGCTCAGCATTTCCTCACTCACCAGACCAAGTTGTGCCCGGACCCCTCCAAAGGCTGGCAAGTTCCTGGGAAGTGCACCAGCCCTGTCCCTCCACTCCCCAGGGAGCCTGGCTGGGGGCCTGGAGGCCAGGCTGGGGCTGAGCTCCTGCCACCTCTTGGTGAATAACCTTGGATGAGCTTGGTTCCCGCCTGTGACAGGTCTTACAGTCCTCACCCAGCCTCCTGCACAAGGTCATGCTGAGACTCATTCAGAGGCTGTGGGGTGCAGTGGGAAACATGCCCTGGGTACCACGAAGACAACAGCAGCCAAGGAGGCCTTCAGATCAGCTGGCACTGCTTCCCCTGCAGCTGTGGTTCCTCAGGTGCCTCTCCCATTTCCACGATATTAATACAACTAATAATAGTGGCAAACACTTACATAGCACTTCCCGTGAGTCAGGCACCAAGAACTTTACATGTATTGACTCATTTAATCTGCACAATAACCTTATCAGGGAGGTATTTTTAGTATCACCATCCCCATTTCACAGATAAGAAAACTGAGGAATAGTTCAAGAACTCACCAGAGGCCACACAGTTTGGAGGGGATTTGAGATCAGATAGTCAGTTTCCTGTGATTTCTCCTCCTATTTCTTTCTTTTTTTTTTTTTTCTTTTTTAAGTTCCAGGGTATATGTGCAGGATGTGCAGGTTTGTTACATAGGTACATGTGTGCTATGGTGGTTTGCTGCACCTATTAACCCATCACCTAGGTGTTAAACCCAGCATGGATTAGCTCTTTTTCCTGATGCTCTCCCTCCAGCTTCTCCCCTATTTCTATTCTTCTGATTACATCTTCCTGTTATGGCTCCATCACCACTACCTTTTCCCTCTGTCCCCTGCTCTTGCTGCCATTCTAGTTACTATTCTTTTTTTTTTTTTTTTTGAGACAGAGTCTCGCTTAGTCGCCCAGGCTGGAGTGCAATGGCGCAATCTCGGCTCACTGCAAGCTCCGCCTCCCGGGTTCACGCCATTCTCCTGCCTCAGCCTCCCGAGTAGCTGGGACTACAGGCGCCCGCCACCGCGCCCGGCTAATTTTTGTATTTTTTTAGTAGAGACGGGGTTTCACGTGTTAGCCAGGATGGTCTCGATCTCCTGACCTCGTGATCCGCCCGTCTCGGCCTCCCAAAGTGCTGGGATTACAGGCTTGAGCCACCGCGCCCGGCCCTAGTTACTATTCTTATTATATGATTCCCTCAAACACTGGGCTTCTGTTTGCACCTTCTCCCTTTACTTTCCCTACCTGATGGCTTCGTCTCCTCCTTTATTCCTCCCCTTCCTACTGCAGGTCTTCCTATTCATGTCACCATTCTTTTTCTTATCACTATTCTGAACAGTACCTTTCCTAGTATCGCTCCTCTTCCTACTACTACTTCTTTTATCCCTCCTCCTGGTAACTAATTTCCTCTCTGACTCCTCCTCAGCCCTGTTGCATTTTCTGTTACTACTTCCTCTATTCATAGGACATCTTCTGTTACTCTTCCTCCTCTTCCTTCCTCTAATGCTCTCTTTCCTTTCATGGGTTTCTAGAATAGCTGCAAATTATTTGTCACTCCTCCCATGGGAGGTGGGGTCTGCACCCCCTCCCCTGGAATCTAGGCGGCTTATGACTGCTTTGATGGATACGGGATGGCGGGAAGCACTGGGACATGATTTCTGAAGCTAGGTCATCCAAGGGGAGGCAGCTTTCACCTTGTAGAGCTGGAACACTCGCCCTTAGAGCTCAACCCCATTTAAGAAGTTTAACTGCCCCAAGGCCACCATGCTATGAGAAAGCCCAGGCCACATGGAGACACTGTGGTAGGCACTGGGGCAACTGTTCCAGCTGAGTCCAGTCTTTGAGTCATTCCAGCTCAGATGCCAGGCACCAGTGAGTGAAGACCCTCCAGATGATTGCAGCCCCCAGCTACTGGGTCAGCCCCAGCTCTACCCCACTCTACGCTTTGAGTCTTCCTAGCTGAGGCCCTAGACCATGTGGAGCTGAGACATATTCTTTCTGCCTTCTGTGCCCAAATTCTTACCCCTAGAACTCACGACCGTAATAAAGTGATTGTTCTATGGCACTTATGTTTAGAGGGGCCTGTTATATAGTGTTAACAGGACCCCCTGCCTCTTCTCACGGGGAGTTCCTGGGCCAGCACCCTGCCCTCCTAACTGGTCTATTTTGCTGGGGCCTCCTTTCCTGGCACTGGCATCTTCGCTTCTCCCATTAGCAGTTCCAACTCCGTCATCCTCAGAGCAGCGGGCATCTTCGCTGTGGAGGCCATCAATCTAAGTGCAGACAGGAGTGATTCACAATGCTGCTGCCTAGGGAGGCTCACTTCCTTGTCAGAGAGAGCTCACAGCCATTAAGACAAGCTCTGGAGTCAGCACTCCTCAGACTCAGGCCTGCCTGATGATCTGCCCCTCCCTTACCCAACCTCCTGGCCTTGCACCCTATTTACTAAAGTGGTTAATAATTCAGGATGAATACAGGGCTGCAAAGTGACCCATCGAGGGTCTTAGGAACACAAGTAAGAGACAAGCATATCGATGGACTTTGTGAGTAGCGCTGTCTGGGGATGCTGTGGAGCTAGGCAGATCTGGGTTCAAATGCCCATTCTGCTACTCCTGGTGGTGTGACCTTGGGCAAGACATTTAAATTGTCTGAGGCCAAGTGTCTTCATTTGTGAAATGGGGATAATTATATCAACCTTGCAGGATTATTGGGGACCTAAGATCATTCCCTTCCTCACAAAAGTGGAACTTCTGCTACCCAAAGTTCGGATGGCTTCACTGATAGTATGAAGATGCCTGGGATTCCACCACTGAACTCTCTTTTGGAACAGAAGCAGCTGGGCCAGCTCTGCTTGGCCCTGTTAGAGCATTATGATGATCCCTAGTTTGCAGGTGGGGGTCTGAGGTTCAAAGAGACAAGGTGATTTGCCCAGAGACAGACAATTTAAACCTGGCAAACCCAGGGTTCAAGCAGAGGCTGCTTGCTTTCCTCCCAACTCTCACAGAGGTTACCATGGGCTCTGCACTGACCACCGGGGTCATATTTCACTGTGCTGTTGACCGGCAAGACCCTCTTCCTCTCTGAGCCAGAGCAGGGAGAGAGAGCATCCTGGCATATAGGCTGATTTGACTGGGTGGGAGGAGGCAGCCTTTACTAAGGTATAAACACTTTAAATATTGTAAGAATTTGTCTATTTTAAAATTTCAACTTTTTTTGTGTGTAGATGATATATTTCTAGGGTTCAAAATTTCAAGAGGCACAAAGGGGGATTCAATGAAAAGTGGGCCTCTCTTACCTGCCCCTGGCCTCGTGAGTCCTCTTTTACAGGGGGCCAATGTTTCCATTAGAGATAGTTCCCCACAGATCTAAGCAAATATGAATGAAGCTTTCCCTCCTTTCTGCACCTTACAAATACTGTCCTTCACTTTGCCTTTCTCACTTAACAATGCACCTCAGAAATGGCTCCCCACAGGGACACAAAGAAGGCCCTCCTCCTTTTCAGGGCTGTGTAGTACTCCATTGGCTGGATGTGTGTGTGTGTGTGAGTGTGTGCACACATACATCTTTTCTCTATTCATTCCCTTGGAGAAAGCAAATCTGACTTCTGAAGACAGGTGTTTCTGCTCCATCCCTAGGTGGTTCATCCCCAGATTCCTCTGAGATCAGATGAGCTCAGTTGCCTCAGCCTGGTGGAGGGAACCATTATTATCTCCACCACTTCAGCCTTTGCTGTGTGTCCAAACACAAGACCTGTCCTCTCTGGGCCTCTTAGGCCTCATCAACAAGATGCAACCCTGAGACCTCCTTCCCAGGACAGAGCTGAGAGCTCCTCTGGAGGTCTTAGAACACTTTTGCCTTTTACAAGCCTGACACCAAGGGGCACTTACTCAATTCATTGATTTTTTTCGGTAACTTATTTACATTTTCCTTCACCCATTTACTCACTTATTAATTTGCTCATTGATAAAGTCACTGACTCATTCATTCATTCACTCATCCATTCACTTATTGACACATTTATTCAGGCCTTGATCCACTGACTCGTACATTCCTTCCTTCATTCATTCGCTCATTCACTAACTTATGCACTCATCCATACACCTGTGTATTCACTCACTCATGCACTGATTCATTCATTCACTCACTTATTCACACATTCATTCATTCACTAATTCGTGGTGATTAGAGTCATTTGGGTGTGAGTTGGAGAGCCCTGGGGTGGGGGAGACTGAGGACGGTGTGTGAGGCGGCCCGCTGGATGTCAGCGAGGGTGCGAGACGGCTGGGGCGCCTTCGGGCTCCCCTCCAGCCATCCTCGCCGCGCCCGCCCCCGCCGCCACCCCGCCCCCAGCGCCCGGGAAAGCGCGCGCTCGAAGAGCGTCGCTGCTCAGCCGCGGGCTCGGGAGCCGGAGCGGAGCGCCTGGCGGCCGCCCTGGCACCCCCACCCTCGGCGGCCGCCCATGCCCGCGGCGCCCTGGGCCCGCGGCCCTCCCCAGCGCTGCGCTGCGCCGCCCTGCCCGGCGGGGGCGGGGCCGGGGCCGGGCTGGCGAGGCCGGGCCGGGCCGCAGGGCGGCCGCGGGGATGCGGGGCTGGCGGAGGAACCTCGCGCTCTGCCTGCAGCGGCTGCCGGACGAAGGTAGGACGCGGCCGCTGCCCGGCTGGTGAGCGCGGGCGCGGCGCGGGGTGCAGAGGGCGGACCCAGAGCTGAGCTGGCCCGGGGCGTACACGCGGAGGGCCCCAGGGAGGGTCCCCGCGGTAGGGGAAGACGGGCGCCGGCACCGAGGAGCGGGAGCGGGGCGCCCCAAAGCGGGGAGCTTGGAGGATCACCGCAGGACGTGCGCTGCGGAGCGGAGCTTGGTCCGGGAAAGCCAGCAGTGGGGCCCACGGGGCGCGCGAGTGTGGGACGCGGGGCAGGACGCCCACCGGGGGCTGGAGCGAAGGGTCTGAGCCCTCGAGGGGGCACCCACCGGCCCGGCTGGCGGGTCGGGTTCCTGGAGCCAGCCCTGGCTGGGCGAGGCGGCCACGTGCCTCACCTGCTCCCTTCAGCCAGCCCGCCGGGTGTCGGGATGTGCCCGCGCTCACGGTGGGGGTCCTTTGGCCCCCGAGGCTGCGGTCCCTCGCGCCCAACTTTCCTTCACACGCCCGGGGCCACCCCCAAGCCGACCCCGGAGTCCACAGTTACTCAAAGTTGCGAGGAGGCAGGGGAGGGGGCTGACTCGCCGCACTGTCCCCCTGCCCGGGCCTGCCCCTGCCGCAGCGCTGCGGCTCAACTGCTGCGCGGGGCCGCCCGGGCTGCTCCCCGCATACCTGTTGTCTGACCCCGAGGGGACGGGAGGAGGAAGGAGGACCCGCGCCCGGGTCCTGCCACTGCTGAGGAAAAGTTTGGATTTGGTGCTAATGAAGAATTCCCAGAACTGGGAGTCGGGGGCAGGGTGAGGTCACAGTGGTGGCTGCCCACTCCCTGCTCACTTTGGGGGGCATCATGGCTGACTTAGAGGCCCCTCAGACTGTATACATCGCCCTACCTTTGACCTTCACAATCACCCCCTTAGGAGGGCGCTATTTTTCTTTCACTTTACAGGTAAGGTCACTGAGCCTCAAAGAGGTAAAGCCCCTTGCCCAAGGTCACACAGCCAGCAGGTGGTGGAGCTGCCCGGGAACCCAAATCTATGTGACCCGCAAGCTTTTGGTAGTTTCCAGCGCCCCCCTTCTTCCAGTCTGCCCCCCAGGTTGGGCCTCTCTCAGTTTAGTGGGAAAGTTCCCATTTCCAACCCGGGCCTAGAGCTCCTGTGTGGGACTTGGGGGAAGGTGGAGGAAGACGGAGAGAGCTGGTGCCTGCCCCTCCTGTCCTGTCCCAGGGCCAAGTAGGATCTGTCATCTCGGTCCCACTGAGGTCCTGGGTTGTGAGGGGCTGCAGGCAGAGCCCGTGGAGGGTCTTGCTTAGACAGCCATTAAGCCTAAGCCAGTGCCTCAGGCCCTGGTGGGCCTATAGGTGTGCCCAGCGAGGGAACAGACCCTCCACTCCTCGTCTGACCTGAGTTGGTGCGGATGGAGCAGCAACTCAGGGTAGAGAGGGTGCCTAGGTTTCCTTCCCTGAGATTGAAGAAGGAGGCAGGGGAGAGGGGATGCCAATAAGGAGGGGGGCGGTGTCTTGGAGGGGGGTGGTGTCTTGGGGGACTGCCCCTACTCAATGGAACCGCCCCCAAGGAGCAGAGCTAATTAAGAAAGAAATCTGGCAGAGCCAGGTGCCCACCACCAACTTCCGTCTGAGCATGCCCTGTGATCTTGGACAAGCCTCTCTCAGGCTCACTTTCTGCCTCTTTAAAGGGGTGAGGGGCAACCTGTCCTGTTGGGGACCTAGGAAGGATGAAATGAGGTGCCCTGGCAAAGCACGCAGTCCAGAACAGGCTTGGAAGTGGGGGCTGTAATGTCCTGAGAGGGAGGATGTAGCTCTCTTGCTCCTGACTCCCCTCACCTCGTGTGTGTGTGCGTGTGTGTGTGTGTGTGTGTGAGAGAGAGAGATAGGTGAGGCAGGTGGATGGTGTGTGCAGAGTGCATAGAGACATGTGGGTGGTGTGTTTGAGATGCATGTGGGTGTGTACAGGGCACGTGTGTGACATGTATGAGGCATGAGAGTCTTGTGACACCAACAATGGCTTTGCCCAGCACTGAACACATCTCTTGAGAGAAGGCCAATGCCTTCCTCAATGCCAGGAGGTACCCCACATTTGAGTTTTCCTTGGAAAATCTGAGTTGGGATAGATCCTTGAGCTTCGCACTAAATCAGAGGGTGGCTGGTGTATCCTCCCGCGCCCACAGGAAATTACTATTTTAAAAAGGCAAAGTCTCTGGCTTTCCCTGGGTCACAAGAAAATTAGTCCCCGTGGGCTGGGTCTTAAATGAGAGGTTTGGAGATGTGAGTCCTGCTTGACAAGAGGTTGTGGGGAGAGGTCAGCCAGGCCCAGGAGTGACAGGGATAGATGCAGGGACAGAGATGCCATCCCCCTGGCATCTCTCAGAGAGGAGCCCCAGCCAGCGGGAGGGATGTTTTGAACAAGACCAGCTCATCTGCCTACCAGGTTGTATAATTTAAGGCCTCAACAAAGAGGAATGGGCTTGAAAACCAGACTCACGTCCTTCTTAAGTCCCTCTGATTACTATGTGACCTTGGGGAAACTACTTTATTTTTCTGAGCTTCAGTTCTTTCATCTGTGAAGTTGGAGGGGCAGCCTTACGGGGTGGTCAGAAAGAGTTAATGCTCATATCTCCTAGCACAGGACCCAACACAAAATAGGTGCTTAAGAAATGCCAATTCTCTTCTCCCTTTCTTGATTATTATATCTGATTTAACTTCAGATTTGGAGAAATGATCCGATGTATTGTTGGGCACATTAGTCAGAGGAGAACTCAGGGCTCAGGGTGGATTTCTGGGTCATGAGTGGCCAGCTTGAGATGTTCCAGTGCTAGGGTTTGGGGGGATCCAGTAGGTTTGTGTCTACCACGTGGCTACTTGAATTCATGGCCTACTCTTGCCCAGTGAGATTGGACAAGAGTGTGGTTACACACACCACAGACTTACATAGCACACGTGTCAGAATCACTCACACAGGGTTTAGAATCTTAAACAGCAGTCATCTTCCTCGAAGAGAGACATATGTAGCTGCTGGGATTGGGATACTTTGTGATTCTTGCTTTACGACGTTTTTGAGTTGTGTGTGTATGTGTGTCTGTGTGTGTGTGACTGCGTGTGTGTGAGACTCCATACTTTCCAAGCACTGGGCACCCTGAACTTTTGTTATTTGAGGGATTGGGGGTAACTTGAGGCTAAGGACTGGCTTTTATTTTTCTGATTGTGCAGAGACCAGCTGGAGCTGACAGACACACACGCACACACACACACACACACACGCGAGAGAGAGAGAGAGAGAGAGAGAGAGAGAGAGAGAGAGACTTGTGCTTCAATGAACCTCCCCCTTGACATTTTCTTTCTTTTATTGCAGCAAATGCTTCCAGAGGACCCCTTTCCAACTTCCTCTCCCCAGGCTCTGGCTAGTCTCTGCACACAATCAGAAAAATAAAAGCCAGTCCTTAGCTTCAAGTTGCCCCCAATCCCTCAGATAACAAAAGTTCAAGGTGCTCAGTGCTTGGGGAGTGTGGAGTTGAGGGCGGCAGCAAATTCCTATCGGGGAGACTGCTCAGAGGAGGAAGGCGCTGCGACCCAGTTGAGAAGGTCAGATTTCCACCGGCAGATTCTTCCTGTGGTGTGGCCTGATTAATTTCCCTCCTTATGCTGGTCCTTTCTGTCTCTAATAGACCCTTGAAATGTTAGCCAGAAGTGTTATAGAAGTCATCAGATCCAAGCCTCTTATTAGAGAGATGGGGGAAACATAGATGCAGCAAGAAGGAAACAACTTTTTATTCATGCAACAAATATTTACTGGGCCTTGTTCTGGGTATTGGGGGATAAAGCGGTGAACAAGACAAAGACCCTGTGGAACAGAGTAAACTAGAGTTTACATTCTAGAGGGGGAGACAAAGAACAAGTGAGCAAATAAATGTGAGTGGGAGAGTTTCAGAGAGTCATCAATGATATGAAGACAACACAGGAATACAGGGTGATGTAGAAGAGAGTCCTGGGGGAGGGGGCTTCTATAGACAGGATGGTCTAGGATGGTCAGGGAGGCATCCCTGGAAGGTGACTTTGAGCTGGCACTAAAGAGTGAGAAGGCTCAGCCCACAAAGAGCAGAAGGAAAAGCAATGCAGGCGGAGGGAACAGCAAATATAAAGAAAAGCCCTGGTTTTCAGGGGGTTGTGTGGGGAGGACAGTTTGACCTGTTGGAGGAATAGAAAAAAGAATTTAGGAAGGGAGAGAATGATAAGGTTGGAGGAACCAGATCATGAACAATCAGATCAGTGTAGGGCCTTGACTGCCATGTAAAGGAGTGTGGCTCTTATTGTGATGGGAGCCCTTGAAGGAGGGGCTCCAAGGGAGCTCTTGGGAGACCAAGAGCTTGGGCTAGCTCCGAAAACGACCAAGGTTTTGGGTGATAGAGATGGTAGTAGGCAGTGGCATCCCAGGCAGAGAAATGGCATGAGTAAGGAAGGGGGTGGAGGTGAGAAAGCTGTGGGAGATAAGGCTGTCAACGTTAACCAAAGGGTTTGAAGTCTTTGTTGGGGGGGGGGGGGGGGGGGGGGGGGGGGGGGGGGGGGGGGGGGGGGGGGGGGGGGGGGGGGGGGGGGGGGGGGAATCTGTCCAGGGTGCTGATAGACACGTCCAGTGTTTCTGCAGTTATGGACTGCTAAGGGAGAATGGCTGTGTGTGTGTGTGTGTGTCCCCCTGTGGTACCCAGCTAGCTGATGTGTCCCTATGCTGGTTACCTAGGAGACAACAGGAAGACGATAGGGCGGCTTTTGATTGGCTCCTCACTCCTGCTGCTCATTTCCCTGTCATAACCGCAGGCAGAGGTTACAAATGGTCCATGCGGTCATGCCAAATGCTGGAAGAGGGGCCATGAATGTTCATTGCCCCAGGTCCTGTGTGTGTTTGTGTGTGCGTGTTTGTGTTTGTGTGTGGTTGCCAATGCGTGGGTGCATGCACACTTCCTGAACAAAGCGGCATCTGGAGCTAATGAACTTCCTGCTGTGAAACATCTGCTCATTGCCTTAAATCAGGTAGTGGGGGCCCAGATAAATTTACAAAGAACTAGTTAGACTTTGGAAGGAATCTTTTGTTTGGGTTTAATAACTGCAGTGTCAACACCGGAGCTGATTTTAAATGTCTCCTTGTACCTCCAAAAAATGCAAATAAAGCTTTGAATGGCGGAAGTCATTTCCCATGCCATGGACCACGATGTCAGCATGCAGAATTGCCCCCCCCCAACCCCCACCCCAGCCGAGAACTGTGATATAGATTGTAGACTTGTTTTTCTTACCTTCTCCTTTAAAATAATCTGTTTGTTTTGCTTTGTGGGTAAAAGGACAAGGAATCTACACTGTAATTTGGCTTAGAAAGGTGGTGGGGAAACACAAAACCCATCAAAGTGATTTCTTTGCAGTTGGCTTTCGAAGGCAGCAGCCTGGGTAGACTTGGAAAAAAAAAAAAAAAAAAAAAAAAACGAACACCAAAAAACAGCCTCAGGGCTGCAGAAGATTTAGCATTCTTGGTCTCTCTTCCCCCTGCCCTGCCTCACCTTTCAGGGGTTGGCAGATGACACAGTTGGTGAGGAAGGAAACAAGGATTCCCCCTCGCATTCTTGGCTTCTCTGTCCTTGGCTCAGGTTTTAGCATGCCACGCATGAGCCTTCTCTGTCTCTCCCCGCCATCCTAATGGGGATTTTTTTCCCCATTGGAAAAAATTATTGTATGTCTTCTGCCCAGCTCCCTATTTCTCATGTCTCTTCTACCACTTATCAGAGATGTTTTATCTGAAACACATACTGGAAGGTGGTTTTCACCTGCCTACACATTGCTTATTAATGCTCCATTACTTACAGTAAGGTCTCACACTTAAATGCCCTCACCCAAAAGGTGAGTGAAGGGGACCCCAGTGCCTTTGCACTTGCTGTTCCTTTTGCTGCATTGATCTTCCACTGGTTCACTAACTCGCTTCATTTAGATCTATGCAACTGGCTGGGCACAGTGGCTGCTCCTATAATCCTAGCACTTGGGAGGCCAAGGCAGGTAGAGTTGCTTGAGCTCAGGAGTTTGAGACCAGCCTGGGGAACATGGCAAGACCTCATTTCTACAAAAAAATTTTAAAAATCAGCTGAGTATGTTGTCATGTGCCTGTAGTCCCAGCTGCTCAGGAGGCTGAGGTAAGAGGATTCTTGGGCCTGGGAGGTTGAGGCTGCAGTGAGTCATGATTGTGTCACTGTACTCCAGCCTTGGGGACAGAGTGAGATCCAGTCTCAAAAAAAAAAAAAAATCTATACAACTGTCCCCTCCTCAGAGAAGCCTTCCCTAACCATCCCACATAATATAGCAGTCCTTTGGTCCTGTGAGTTTCCTATTCCTGCCAGCCCTTTGCACTGCTAGGTTTTATGTTAAGTGCTCCTGTATCACCTTTCTCTCCCTCTAGTAAGTGCTGTGAGGACTGTGCTTGTGTCTATTTTGCTCTCCACTGTATTCCCGGTGATTAGTATATTGCATGGTGCACAGTAGCTGCTCAACAGGTCTTTGTGAAGTGAGGGAGTGAGATGGGCCTGGGGACAGTGTTGGACCAGAGAATGTGGGTCTTATGGGTTCTTGGTTCAATCACCAGAGTTTCTGATTTTTGTAGAGAAGCTAAAAATCTAGAGTTTAACATACTGTCTCTCCCAATTTTAAAATGTTAACTACCAATCCAAACAAAAAAACCCCAAGGATCAAACGTACTCCCTTTTGAGCTGGATTTAGCCCAGGAGTCCCTACTTTGATGCCTCTGATACTCAAAGCCCTGTGATTGGCTGCAGTAACCTTTCTTCCCTTCTTACCCTGTCAGATGGCTTGCTCCTTCCTACTCAGAGCCTTTCTCAGGCAGCTGCCCCTGCCTGGAGTGCCTCTCCTATCCTCTTCTTCACCCTATAAGTGGTGGTTCCCTCCAGTTCTGACCCCAAAGCTAGGCCTGTGGGTGCAGCTTCCTGTTGTCCCCACCAACATGGCAGAATTAGCCCCTCTGACTTTGTTGGAACAAAAGCATGTGCTTGTATCTCCCTTACTGGATGTAGAGCCTCATGGGGGCAGGGACTCCGTGCCATTCCTCTGTGAGTGAAGTACCAGCTCAGAAGCCAGCATGCAGTAGGTGCTCACTAGGTGAGTGGTGAATGAAATAAAGAAGAGAAGGGGGAGGAAGCAAACTTTGCGAGCCAGGCCCTGGGCTGCCCCTGTTCACATTTGGCCCTCCCCATGGCCCCATGACAAGGATGCTGAGGCTCAGGGAAAATGGCTTGGCCGGAGCTGCTGGTCTGCAAGGGGCAACCTGCGGAGCCAGGCAGCCCCTCCCTGCTTGTGTGTGTCCCCACCCCGCTTGCTCTGTGGCTATAGCACACTTATGGCCACACCATGGCTGGGTGGGTGTCTCAGACAGTGCCTGAGCCGGGGGCAGTCTGTGGTCCTTCCCAACACTGTGAGTGATTCCCGTGGTGACTGCCTGACCTTTCGGGGCCTCGGTAATTTTTTTTTTTTTTTTTTTTTGAGATGGAGTCTTGCTCTGTCGCCCAGGCTGGAGTGCAGTGGCGTGATCTGGGCTCACTGCAAGCTCTGCCTCCCAGGTTCACGCCATTCTCCTGCCTCAGTCTCGTGAGTAGCTGGGACTACAGGCGCCCGCCACCATGCCTGGCTAATTTTTTGTATTTTTAGTAGAGACGGGGTTTTACCATGTTAGCCAGGATGGTCTCGATCTCCTGACCTCGTGATCTGCCCGCCTCGGCCTCCCAAAGTGCTGGGATTACAGGTGTGAGCCACTGCGCCTGGCCGCATCTAATTTTTAAAAGAGGAAGAGAAAGTGGTTTGAAAGTGCAGATGGCTCGTACCTGTGGAAGTCCCTGAAATGGGTGTGGGGGAGAGGCTGAAGAGTGTGCTGGAGCAGGGGCTGCACTGATAAGAGTGCCTGACGTAAAAAATAATGACAATAATAACAGCCAGGCGCTGGGGCGCACACCTGTAATCCCAGCGCTTTGGGAGGCTGAGGCAGTAGGACCACCTGAGGACAGGAGTTCTAGACCAGCCTGGGCAACATAAACATCATCTCTACAAAAAACACAAAAATTAGCTGGGTGTAGTGGCGCACACCTGTAGTCCCAGCTACTCAGGAGGCTGAGGTGGGAGGATCACTTGAGTCCAGGAGTTCTAGACCAGCCTGGGCAACATAGTGAGACACCATCTCTACAAAAAAATACAAAAATTAGTCGGGTGCAGTGGCGCACACCTGTAGTCCCAGCTACTGGGGAGGCTGAGGTGGGAATATTGCTTGAGCCCAGGAGTTCCAGGCTGCAGTGAACCATGATTCTGCCACTGTGCTTTGGCCTGGGTGACAGAGTGAGACTCTGTTTAATAATAATAGTAACAGCTAACCATTATTAATCGTTTACTCCATGCAGGCTAAGCACTTTATATATTAACTATTTTAATTTTCACAACAACCCTATGAGGTAGGTACTATACTTAATCTCACTTTTCAGATGGGGAAAATGAGGCAGAAAGGTTGAGTGACTTGCCTGAGGGCACACAGCAGCTAAGGGGCAGAGCTGGGATTTGAACCCAGGCTAGAGGCTGTGCTTTGAACCACTGGGAAGTGAATGAGGGCTAAGGTTTCCATGTGGCTCCTGCAGGGTCCTTTGGATGTGCTGGTCCTGGTCCTAGAGTGGCCCTGCCCTGGCCCCAAGTGGAACTCCTCTCCCTCCCCAGGATTCACCCACGTGTCGAGTGTTGATCCCAGGAGGCTGAGTCTCAGTCTGGGACTCTCCAGACAAGCCTGCTCCCAGCCTTTGCCCTGGGTGTGGCAGCAGGTCACTGCTTCCCTACACACCTGACCCGAGTCTACTCTTCCCCCTGGGGCATCTGATCCACATCCCCAGAGCCCAGGGCAGGGCTGACGGAGGGCCAGGGCTCCTTAACTCCCAGCACAGACTGGGTCAATGTTTAGCAAGACTGAAAGAGACACTTGTTTGCTGTTCTTGCTACCCTGAGAGAGGGGTAGGGACATACCAGAGTCAGAGGCAGAGAGACAGAGCACCTGTCCTGGGAGGGCTCAGAGCAGTACTTGAGGGCTGGGGAGACCAGGTCTCTTCAGGGCCATTCCAGGCACAGAGATAGGCAGGTCTAGGCCCCCAAAAGGCAGGGCTGCGTCTCGCCAGCAGAGGAGTCACAGGGAGGCAGCAACTGCAGCAAAAGGCTTTCTGCTGGTCACAGGTGGCTATGGAGGGGCTGGGGTCTTTGAGAGGGGTGAGTCCCCCACCGTCAGGGTCATGCAAATAGAGCCTGGATGAGCTTTCATTGGGGATGTGGTTTGAAAGGTTGGGCTAGCGCGTAGCTCTCAACTATGTGGGCCTGGATGGGGGTATCTTTGTGTTGTCACAATCACAGCAGGGCTGCTGGCCTTTAGTAGGAGGGTACCAGAGATGTTACGTCTCTGGCATATCCAGGACAGTCCTGCCCAAAGAACTCTCCACCCCAAATGCCGGTAGCATCCCTCTCGAGGAACCTCGATGCCTTTAGCCTCCAGAGCATGGGGGATGTTGCCAACCTGCAGCGCACCCGAGCTGTGAGAAGGGAGGCTGGCCTGCGCCTTGTGAACCATGGGGTGACATCATTGCTGGTTTCTCACACAAAACCCATGTTCAGGGTCATCTTGGGAGAACTGTAGGAGCCCTGGACCCACATGGTGACTGTGTCATTGGTTTGTGTGATGCCTCCTGTCCACTGGCCAGGACTGAATGAGGCTTGGTGATGCACACAGCAAATGGTGGTAAGTTGTTCTCGTCTGATTCTTGAGTTGCCAGAAGTGGGAGCCATGAGGATCAGTCATGTTTGTGGCCCAGTGGGGAGGCCCCTAGGCCTGTCTCTGAGAAGCCAGACGAGACACTGAGTCAGAGGAAGGTCGGAGTGGCTTTTGGAGCAAGTATTTATCTCAGGAATTTTTTTTCTCCATAATATAAATAATATTCTCTCAAGATGTAAGCCAAAAGCAGAGACAATTACTGTGCTCCCCAGGTTGGACTGAGGGGCAGATGGGTGTCAGGAGCTTGGCACCCGAGCTGTGCTGGGCTGAGACCCCAGCAGCTGGGGAAATCCAGGGAGGCTGGGCTGGGTTGGGGATGACATTAGTCCCCAGCAGTGTCCACATGTATGTGGCGACACCAGGCTGGTCCTGGCCAATGGGTGTACCAGGCAGGGGTGCGACCAGTGGAGCAGGTAATACTCAAGTTAGATGGCGGCAGCATTGTGGCTCCATGTCCTTGTTCTGGGAGAAGGGCACGAGTCAGATGGTGGTAGCCTTGTGGCTCCAAGTCCTCAGTCTGGGAAGAGGATGCTAGTCACACAGCAGCAGCATTGTGGCTCCATGCTTTTGCTCTGGGAGGAGGATCCTGGCCAAGAACCAGGACCATGGGGTTTTGGGGCCAGAATTCCAAAGAACAGGGTCAAGCAAGACACTAGATGGCAGATGGGGAAATGGAGGCAGCAGCCTATTCTTGTGCTAGGCCACCACGAGGAGTCGGGGAAGAGTGGCTTGTTGGGTGCCTGGAAACCCAGAGCTTCACGTCTGACGTCGAACACCCCCGCCGGTGCTGGGAATTGGGGCTCCGAATATCTGGCCAGCTGGATTTAGTGAAAAGAGCCCAAACTGTGAGGAGAGCTAAACATGGGTTCACATCCTGGTAGGTGACCTTGGGCAAGTTCTCGCCTCTCTGAGCCCAGTTTCTTCAGTGGAGTGTGTGGGGTCGATTGTTTGAAGGGGCTTCCCAGGGCCTGATGGCCTCCCACCCTCTCTCCTTCCCCCTCTCCTTTACCAGCTGGAGATCCAGAGCCTGTCCATGCAGGTCTGCTGGCAGGAGACTCAGCCTCGGGGCTCTTTAAACTTGGACGGCACCTTGCGGGGTGGGAGCTGTGGAGCCTGTGAGCCCTGGAAGGCCCCATGGATCATCAGCCTCTCAGGCACCTACTTGTGCATGGTCCTACCTGTCATCCTTCCTCTGAACCCTACCCCAACTCTGAGCTAAGCTCAGGGACCCAGCCTGGGAGCAGCTAGGACAGGCCTGAGTGTGGAGATGGCAGAGATGCCCCTCTCTGTGGAGCTGCTGGATGCATTCGCACGGCCATTTACATTTTACTGAGCAGCCTTATTCACATTATTTAAAGTCATCCATTCAATCAGCACACTTCTTTTGGTATCTACTATGTGCCAGACATGAGAATACAGAGCTGAAGTAGATAGACAAAGTCCCAGATCTCACAGAGCAGACAGATGTGGATACAGAGGCCCGAGGGGCTGCTGCTTCTTCCCTTCCTCTTGATGTGCCTCCTGGGCACCAGGTGCTCACATCTCCTCTCTCCTTTTCTTGACATCTGGTCTGCCTCAGTTTACCTACTGGGACTCATTCCTGTGTAGTCCTTGCCCTTGAATGGCTGTACCCCCAGAGGGTCCTCAGGGTGCATGGCACTGGGAGATAGAGGGCCCACAGCTTTCTCTGAAATCAGGAGGTTGGAAAAGAAGGCAAGAGGCACGGTTTGGCTAATACCCCAGGCTCCCTTCCAGAAAGTTAGCTAACTTTTCCATGTGCTGAGTCTATAGAACTCTGAGGAAATATTCATTCTTTATTCCATTTGTTCTTTCATTGCATAAACCATTATTAAGCCCCTATTGCATTCTAGATACTTCTTTTACATAATTTCATTTATCTTCCCAGAAACCTGACTTAGCATAGGTCTGATTATTTCCATCTCACAATTGAGAAACTGAAGCACAGAGAGGTTAAGTCACTTGCCCAAAGATGCGCTGCTGGGAAGTGGCAGAGCAGGAATTTCAGCCTAGGAATGTCTTTCTGTCAAGCCAAGGCTCTTTCTGTGTCCCCAGGCAGCTTCCTCCTGGAAGTGTGATGCTCAAGATCATACAGGGAGTATTAATACCACGGGAGTGATGGGGCACTCAGGGAAGGAGCGTGGAATTCTGTCTGGGGCTGGGGAATTGGAGTTGATATTTGACCTGGGTTTTCAAGAGCAAGTGGGAGTTGGCCAGAAGGAAAGCAGGGAAAGGTATTTAAGGCAGAGAGGTCAGCATGTGCAAAAGCACAGAGTGGAGAGAAGTGTGCTGTGCCCACATCTGAGTGGTGTGACTGGCCTGTCAGCTGTGTGAGGTGCACATGTGGAGGGACAACTCTGCAGAGGTAGGTTGGAGCCAGATTGTTGAGGGCAGAAATAGCCACATCTGGCTCACAGGTGGGTCTTGTTTGACTCTAACAGTGGCTTAAAAAATAATCAGTTACCAGTAAGTTTTCAATGGGGGAGGACGTTCGCATGCAAAAATATAGATTTAGTGCTTTCTTTGGAAGATCAGGCAACCCTGGGTTTGCATTTTTGCTTCCCCCCAAGGGGCACATTGTCATACTCTCCACCCAGCCCCTTTATACACTTAATCACCTGCTCAGCTGGTAGAGTCCTTTGTGTTTGAGACTTTGAACTCACTCGCTAGATGAATTTGAGCTTCATCCTCATTAGGGAGTTGAAAGGTTTTCAAGCAAGAGTGACATCTTCAGAAAGCTCCTGCTGGCTATTAGAGGGAGAGAAGCAAGTGGAGGCCGGGTGACCTCTGAAATGACCATCCTTGCTATGTTAGGAATATTTGCTCAGCATTTCTGGGAGCCTTATTCATTCTCTCTCTACTCCTTGTAATAACCCCGCAAGGCCGGGCATCAGCCTTATCAGATGAGAGAAAAAGTCCAAATGCAGATGTGATGAAGAAAAGGATTGAAAAATTGGAAAATAAAAAGTAAAATGTTTTGTATAACAAAAGAAATCATTCAGAAGTTTTAAAGACAAGACACAGATGAGGAGGAGTGGTATTTACAACCTGCATCCCAGATAAAGAATGATATTCTGAGTATACAAAGATCTGCAAGTCAGTAAGAAAAGTAAGCATCCAGGAGCCTGGGAACAGGCCTGAGCAGGCAGTGATTAGAAGAGGAAACACAGACGGCCAGAAAGGGCTGAAAGAAGGCCAGCCTCACCTTCTCGGGGATTATCCTGTTAGCATTAGGAAAACATTCATAAAAGCCACGTGCAATATCAATTTTAATGGGAAATTTAAAAATTCATGGTGTTTAGCTGGGTGTGGTGGCTCACCCCTGTAATCCCACCACTTTGGGAGGTGAGGCAGGAGGATCACATGAACCTAGGAGTCTGAGACCAGCCGGGGTAACACAGTGAGACCTCATCTCTACAAAAAATACAAAAAGTCGCCAGGTGTGGTGGTTCATGCCTGTAGTCCCAGCTACTCGGGAGGCTGAGGCAGGAGAATGGCGGAAACCCGGGAGGCGGAGCTTGCAGTGAGCCGAGATCCGGCCACTGCACTAAGAAAGAGAGACTCCGCCTCAAAAAAAAAAAAACAAAAAAACCAAAATAACAAAGTGTAGTCTGTAGTGTTGGTGGGATTGTGGGGGAAGTAGAGGCTGACATCTACAATAAGTGGGTAGAGCTATCATGGAGGGTAGTTTGACAGTTACCTGTCGCTATGGCAAGTGCCGACACTCTTTGACCCAGCCATTCCTTCTCCAAGTATCTACTCTAGGGAAAAACCTATCGCAGACACACTATATGAATAAGGACGTTTGTTGCAGTGTTAATAAAATTTTAAAAAGGAATAAACCGACTGTCTATAGAGGATTGGCCTGAGAACTCAGTCACATTGTGCAGGTAAAAAAACCTCAAAACACATCCACGAAGAACCTTTCTCCAACCCCTGTCTTCCACCTGCCTAGTGCCCCCGTCTCCCGTGGTAGGCAACCACTATCATCCATTTCTAGACTATCCTTCTAGAAATTTCTTCTATGCCTATAGAAGCAACTGTGAATACATTTCTTCCTTTTTACACAAAGAGTTGTGTACTATCATGCACTTCTACACTTTGCTGTTTTATCACAAGGTATATTGTACACAACGAAGAGTGATGGGTACATTCGTATTTTTTAAAGAGCAACATGAAGACATCCCCAGTGCACCCATCCTCCAGCTAAGGAAATAGGACGTGTCCCGCACCCAGTGCTGCATAGCTCCCCAAGAAGGCTGTTCCAGTTTATGCTCCCACTTAGGATTTGTGTGAGTTTGCAAAAGGGATAAAGACTTGAGATGGCTTAGCTTGTTCAAGGAGCGGAGTGAGTAGGCGGCTTCTGTTTAGCCCCAGGCCTCTGCTCAGTGGGGTGGAGACCACAGCCTGGAGGAGAAGGATGGAGGCAGGTTTTCGGGGGCTGGGTGTGAGGGGGCCCGTCATGAGGCCCCTGTCTTGGAGGTCCCTGGATGGATAGTCCTAGAAGCTGGGAGCCAACTAGAAGCTTGCTGGGGAATCTCCTGTGTGGGAGGTGTGGGGGGGCCCTTCAAACAACCACTTTTCAACCAAATGAGCAAATGCTTCCCCTCTGTCATCCAGGGACGGTAATTTATTCTAGGGTGAAAAATGAATTCCCCCAGGAAGCTTTCCTGCTGGAGACCCTGGAGCCTTAAATTCACTGCTTGCCTTCTGTACTGACGGAACTGAGCCTCAAGATTTATATCCAGGGCTTTGTGGGCAGCTGGATCTGGGCTGGTGGGAGTCCCGGAGGGCAGGCGGGTGGGTGCAGCTGTATTTTACAGTGAGGCTAGGCCCCAGGAGGGTGCACATCAGTGGTCTCCAGGGTCCCAGGAGAGGCCACCCAGACTGAGCCACAGAGCTCACTAAACAACTCTTGACTGAGTGCCAACAGTTTTTTGGGAACAGAGCAGTGACTAAGACCTCGGTGAACTCTGCCCTCCAGGAACTCCCAGACACAGCTAGCGGTCTCCCAAGTGGGGTGCGTGAGCCATGCCCAGGAGAGTCTCCTGAGGAGGAGGTTGGGAACAAATATGGAGAACTTCCATTTACATTTATTTTCTCTCACAGTTTAATTTGTTTCTCTTTTTGCGTATGTTGTATAATGTGCATGATATACAAATATAGTAATATATGGATACTTTATGAGTCATATGGATATGTCACTGCAGAAGAATGCACATTTTTTACAGATGGAGTGCAAGACTGAAAAGGTTTGAGGAGGAGCCCTGCCTACCTGTTGGGAGTATAGTAGTTGGAAGGACCCTGAGCTGGGGTCTTGGAGGGCAAAGAGCACCTGGCATTTACTGAGCACCTACCATATGCTGGGCACAGGCACAGCCCTTTCTGTAGAGGCCGCAATCCTACCAAACAATGGGAGGCAGGGATGGTTAGCCCCATTTTGCAGATGAAAAGATTGAGGCCCAGAAAAAAGAAGGTTTGTTTGTTTGTTTTGTTTTGGGTTTTTTTGGAGATGGCATCTCACTCTGTCACCCACGCTGGAGTGCAGTGGCACAATCTTGGCTCACTGCAACCTCCGCCTCCCAGGTTCAAGCAATTCTCCTGCCTCAGCCTCCCTAGTAGCTGGGACTATAGGTGCCTGCTACCATGCCTGGCTAATTTTTGTATTTTTAGTAGAGACGGGGTTTCACTATGCCACTGTGTTGGCCAGGCTGGTCTCAAACTCCTGACCTCAGGTGATCCACCCACCTCAGCCTAAAAGAGAAGGGTTTTGCCTAACTTAGTGCCTGAGCTAGGATTGGACTCTCGACCTTCCTGTTGGCCAGTTTCATGGTTCCTCCTTTTTCTACATTTCTAATTTTATAAAACCATTAAGATGTTTGTTGGACATTTAAACTAGTTTTAGTAATTAAGCACAGCAACATCAATAAACAAAGACAATTGCCGTGCAATGGACCCCCTTCTGCATACAGAACTGATATGGACATATTTCTCTGGCTTCTGGCAATCTTTAAGAAAATAAATCCTCTTAAATGAAATGACTTTTTCTCAGATTAAGCATGTAATTGTTGTTAAATATAGACTATTTTGAAAATAAAGACCAAGAAGAAAATGAAAATCATCCTCCACCTGCCCCCTCCCCAGGGCCACTCTGGTATGTTTCCTTTCAGTCTTTTATCTATCATTTATTTTTTGTTGCTGTCATACCACACACATTATTTTATGTTTTGTTTTTTCTTCACCTGGCTTTACAGGATCAGTATTTCCCTGGATTATTAAAAGCCCTTGAGTTGCAGCATGCGTCATGGAGTGGTCATTCCAGGCACGGTTTATTTACTTGCTCCCCCATGGTTGGACATCAAGGTTGTCTCAGCACTGGGCTTTTTGTTTGTTTGTTTTTTTTTGAGACGGAGTCTCCTCTGTCGCCCAGGCTGGAGTGCAGTGGCACGATCTCGGCTCACTGCAAGCTCCGCCTCCAGGGTTCACGCCATTCTCCTGCCTCAGCCTCCCGAGTAGCTGGGACTACAGGCGCCCGCCACCTCGCCCGGCTAATTTTTTTGTATTTTTAGTAGAGACGGGGTTTCACCGTGTTAGCCAGGATGGTCTCGATCTCCTGAGATTGTGATCCACCTGCCTCGGCCTCCCGAGTAGCTGGGACTACAGGCGCCCGCCACCACGCCCAGCTAATTTTTTTGTATTTTTAGTAGAGACGGGGTTTCACCGTGTTAGCCAGGCTGGTCTCGATCTCCTGAGCTTGTGATCTGCCCGCCTCGGCCTCCCAAAGTGCTGGGATTACAGGCGTGAGCCATCGTGCCCAGCCAGCACTGGGCTTTTTAAATAAGGCTGCAGTAAAACTCACCTTTCCTGGGGCTGCCATCAGCCTATCATGCAATTCATGTAGGCTTTCCCCCCGCAGATGTTATTTCTTACACTTGTCAGTTTTAAGGGCCACATAATCTCCTGGAGTATGGCTATTCCTCATGTTCTAGGCCATTTATCCCTCTCCACATTCCATGAGGCCTCCCGCTTCCTCTGGGAAGTGCCCCTAACCCCAGCACCTTTGAATCAGGGAACCAGTGTTCATGGCGAGGGCAGGGCTGTTGTCACCATCGCCTGAATCCAGGCATTTGCTGCCTCTCCTGCCTGCCTCCTGGCCCTGGCACCCAGCCCCGCAGATGGAGTCCTTGTTTCTCCTTTCATTCATTCATTCTACAACTGTTTAACTCATACATGCCAGTCACTAAGTGCTGGGGTACAGTAGTGAATAGGACTGAGTCTTTGTTCTTGTGGAGCAGAGAAGATGGACCAGAAATGGGACAAATAAGAGTTCACTGGGGGAAGAAGTGCTGGTTGGAGGACAGGGCAAGGGGATGAATGATAGAAGTTGATGGGGTAGTCAGGGAGGGCCTTCTAGAGGAGGTGACATTTGTGTGGGGCCCAGCCAAGGGAAGACCTGGAAGAAGAGTGGTTCAGGTGGAGGGGACCACAGGAGCAAAGGCCCTGGGGCAAGAGTGCACCTGGTGTGTTTGAAGAACAGAGGCCAGTGTGGTTGCCATACCGTGAGAAAGCCGAAGAGTGAAATGGTGTAAGGGCAGAGGGCTCAGCAGGAGTGCCAGGCCGATGGAAGAAATATGGGTTTCTTCTGAGCATTATGGGAAACCTTTATAGTGCTTTAAGCGGGGGGTGGGGGCGTATGGGGGTGGGGGGGTGGGGGGGGCTTATGTGGGACCTGATTTCTCATTCCTGAGACCTTGCACCTGCTGTGCCCTCTGACTCTGTCGTCTTTAAGCTGAAGGGACCTCCATTTCCTCATCTGTAAAATGGAATAAAAATGGTACCTTTCTGCTGGAGAGGTGGTGAGAATTAAATGAGCCAGTGTGACGGTCAGTGCCTGGTATGCAGTGGGTGCTTGGTTGAGCTAGCTGTGTATATTCCTCCTGAAGGAAGCTGGGGGGCTGAGGTTTGCTTGCTGTGCAGAGTTCACTGGAGCTGCTCTCTGGTCTCCTTCAAGCCTAGCCTGCCTCCTCCTTGCAGCTCATGCCTGTTTCCCCTGACAGTCACCCTAGGACAAGGTGGCTCTGCACAGCTGCAGTCCCTTTCCCCTCCAGCTGCCTCGGTCCCAGAAGTGGGGGCCCAATTGGCCTGTGTCTGCTCTGAACTGTCCTTTATGTGTGAAATGGGCCAATTCTACCTCCCAGAGCTATGGGGAGGCTGTGTGGGCCCCATGGGGGCTCACTAACATCAGGTTCAAAGGTATTAAATCAAATACCTTTAAAAATAATATTTTTTGTTGAAATCTCCATAATATGGCCGGGCGTGGTGGCTCATGCCTGTAATCCCAGCACTTTGGGAAGCTGAGGCAGGTGGATCACGAGGTCAGGAGTTTCAGACCAGCCTGGTCAGTATGGTGAAACCTGTCTCTACTAAAAATACAAAAATTAGCTGGGCATGGTGGCGGGCGCCTGTAGTCCCAGCTACTTGGGAGACAGGAGAATCGTTTGAACCTGGGAGGCGGAGGTTGCAATGAGCTGAGATCGTGCCACTGCACTCCAGCCTCGGCAACAGAGCGAGACTCTGTCTCAAACAACAACAACAACAACAACAACAACAACAACAACACAACTCCATAATATTTGTTTGGGGGTGTGTGAGTGCCTTGCCTCAGTCCTGGCCCCACAGGCATCCTGGAAAGAGGTGGCAGGTGGCCCCTTGGGGAAAACCGACAGCAATTGCATTTGATTCTGCACTTAATTTAATGAAAAGACCCTGTAGGGAGGCAGATGCAGTGAGGCAGTGAGGCAGGAGTGGGCTGCCTCGCTATGGGCTGCGGGCAGGAGTGATTCCAGAGGAGATGTACGGGTGCTTCATAAGAGATTCAGATCTAGGCTCAGTGCTCTGGGATCCTCCTCTGCAGTCTGAGAGGCAGGTGTTCTAGGGCTCCCAACAGTTCTAATTGCTGTGCGAGCCTGGGCAAGTCATGGCCCCTCTCTGGTCTCTGCAGCACCATTGGGCATTCTGGAGCCCCTCCTCTGCCCATAGTCCGTGGTCCCAGCCTGCTGCCCACCTCCCACTGGACACGTGTTTTACAAGGATTTCCACACAGCGAAATCCTCTTCCTTGTAGCCAGCACCTCTTCCCCGAAAGTTGTTTTTCCATGTTACAGAGGAGGAAACTGAGGCTCCAAGAGGTCCACTGATATGCACAGAGTCACGCAGCAAGCATGGGGGCAGCAATGGGGTCATGTGGCCCCTTCGCAGAGTCAGGAGCCTCCACAGTGGGCTTGAAGGACACTCAGGATTTGGACGAATGGTGACTTGATTCTCCACACAGCCCCACGTGGATTCTGTTCTGTCGTGTTTTATTTTCCCTTTCAACACAGAAGGGCCAAGAGAGTTATGGGACCAGCCTGGACCCCACAGAAACTAGTGCCAGAGCAAGAATGCAGTCACCTCCTGGTCCAGCTTTTCTGTCTGGCTTGTCACAGAAGTCCCTGGGCCTCCATGACTTGAGCTGAGCTACTCCCCTCACCTGCTGTGTGACCCTGGGCAAGTGACCTGACCTCTCTGAACCAGAGTGTCTTTGTCAACCCACCTTTCAGGGTTGCTGGGAAGATGAGATATTGGCAAGTGGCCTAGGATAGCAACTGGCATCCATTTCCTCTTGGAAAAATTCTAATTCTAGGACTGCTGAAACTATGGAGGAAATCTGACTAGAAAGGAGACCCTCCTTTTCACAAGTTTTGGGCTTTGCTGGTGTGGCCCCTCCCAGGGTGGAGGAGGAGGGAAGGAACTTGGCGTACACTGGTGGTTGCAGATGGCAGGCAGCTAATTTATTTACCTCTTCCTAATAAATATGCATGACATATAAATAAAATATCTCACTTGTACCACTCCACCCAGATCCCGGCAGACAGTGACAGTCAGCAGCGTAGCTTAGAAGCAGGTGTCTGTGAGCATGTGGAGTCTGGCAAGGGGTTAATGAGCTGATTATTCTTCCTTTAACCTAATTTCTTGCCACACATCCAGCAGTGCTCAGAATTCCCAGTTAGGAGGCACTGGGCTTTCCCTCCTGGACTCCCAGCCTCCCAGCCTCCCAGCCTCCCAGCCTCCTGGCCTCCCAGCTGAGCTCTGGTCAAGGAAGGCCCCAGTAACTTGTGCTCCCCTTGGACCTGGGCAAGACTGGACTGGACTGCCCTGGGAGGTGGTGGGCCCTGATCAAGGTTGCTGTCAAAAGCGTTCCTGTTCTGGCTGGGGGTTGGACTAGGAGGCTTTCAGGACACCTCTCGAGACATCTCTTGTGATGGTTTCACCACTGAGGTGGGCCTAGGTTTGTAAACTTGCCCTGCATCTGGTTCATGCACTGGCCTCATCACAGGGCTCCCAGCCCCCCAAATCCCCCCCCACCACCCGCCACTGCAGTCAGTCTCTTCTGCTGCTCTTACCCAGCTCATCCACGAGCCAGGAAACCCAGTTATAAGACAGGGTAAGAATTCATGGAACTGCCACCCCCAGAGCCGAAAGAAAGCTGGAGAGGGGCAGGGGAGCAAGGGCAACCTATGGAGTCGGGAAGACCTGGGTTCCACTCCTGCTCAGTCACTTGCTCTGAGTCTCAGTGTCTTCCTCTGGGAAATGAATACATAGTCAGTGTCTACCTAACAGGGTTGTTGTTAAGACTTGTTCACTCATTCACTCAACAAATGTTTACTGTGCAGCTACTACGTGCCAGGCACTGCCTTAGGCCCTCAGGACACAGTGGTGAACACGACAGAGACTAGGACCTTGCCCTGATGGATCTTAAATTCTAATGGGCAAGTCAGCCAAGCACATGTCAACAAATAGATGTGCACGCTAATTAGGTCATGGAGTGAAAATAAATGAAACAGAATCAGGGGATAGAGAGGGAGGGAGACTCCTTCTCAGCTGAGATGCTTGGGGAAGACTTCCTGAATGATGAGAAGGAACCAGCCCTGCAAGGAACTGCATGCACAAATACAAAGGTCCTGAGGCGCAAACAAGCTTGGCATATTCAGGGAAGACAAGGGTGGCTGCGGCACAGTGAGGTGAAGTGGCTCTGGACACGAAGCAGATATCTGTTGGCCCTCCCTTCCTCTCTTCTCCACACCTCCTGCTTTAATTTTCCTGTAATCTAAGAGTGAGGGTCACAGATTCCTAAAACATCCAAGCTAGAAAGACTTGGTGATTTGTGCAAAGACCCCCTTTAGATCCATCCAGATGTGCCTAAATCTTGTGGGTGGCCTCTGGTCTCACCCTGTGCCTACCTTGCAGCTGTATTTGACACTTATAGAAGAAGACAGACAACTCAATAGAAAATTGGGCTAGTGACTTGAGCAGTGATCGAAGCAGCCAGTAAATGCATGAAAAGGTGCTCAATAGCTTCTCACGTGAGGAAAATGGAAATTAAAACCACAGTGGGATACCTGCCAGGAGGACTGACATTAGAAACTTTGACAATTCCAAGTGTTTGCACATTTGTGTGGAAGTGGAGCTGTGAGACTCTCATACCCTGCAGCGGGAGTATAACTGTGGCTTTCCTGAGGAGTTCCTGAGATACGAGGAGCAACGCGTCATGCTCCCTGATCGCTATCTCTCTCGTCTCCCCTAGCCTGTCTCCCTGGCAGCTCTGCTGCTGGATTCCTTTTCCCATTACTTCTCCCCTCTCTCACAGTCTTTCCTCTGTTGCCCCACTCCTCCGCTTTGCTTCCAAGCTTGCAAACACCAGCATCCAAAACAGAGGCGAGGCCAAACTCTATCAGTTGAGCCACGACCACCTGTTCCTTGTCACGCCTTTCCAAGAAGGCAGTAGCAGGCAGGCAGTGTTAGGTTTTAAGTGGTAGAAACCCAACCCCAACTCGCCCAAGTGAGAAAGAGACCTTCAATGCTCATATCGGCTTCAGGAAGGGCTGTATCCAGGGGTTCAATGGACAACATCAGAGCTTGGTCTTCCCATCCTTCACTTCTCTCTTTCTCTGGGCTGTTGGCTTTTCTACCTTCCAGTGGACAAAGAACATGCAGATGGCGCCAGCAAAAGTCCTGGGGCTGTCTCCCATTGGACAGTGTGAGGTCACATGCTTGCCTCTCAGCCAGTCACTGTGGCCTGGAGAAAGGACTGCTCCGATTGGATAAACCTGGCTTATGCCTATCTTGGAAGCAATGTCAGCCCTGTGAACCACATGGACGCGGGTGTGGGAGGGAGACCCCACTCTACAGTCAGTCTTACCTGCTGCTCTTACCCAACTTATCCATAAGCCAGGAAATCACACGGACAGGGGATGGGGGAGGGGGTCTCCTCAGAGCAAAATCAGGGTGCTGTTACCAAAAGGAGGTCTGAATGCTGGATGGGCAGAAACAGCTGATGTCCACTGTGGGAGCCTCAGTTTGTTTGGATGAGGAGGGTGGGGCTCCAAGAGTGTATTAGTTAGAGTTCTCCAGAGAAAGAGAACCAATAGATCCATCCACTCATCTGAACATCTATCTATCCACCCATCCGCCCGTCTGTCCATCTATCATCTATCTATCCATCCATCTATCATGTCTCTCCAGAGAGAGAGGGGGAGAGAGAGAGAGAGAGAGAGAGAGGTTGATTTAAAGGAATTGGCTCATGCAGTTGTGGAGCCGGCAGTCAGTAATCTGCAGGGCAGCCCAGGCAGGCTCAGGCAGGGTCTCTATGTTGCAGCCTTGAAAACAATTCCTTCTTCTTTAGAGAATCTCAGTCTTTGCTCTTAATTTCACTACTGGTTGCATCAGGCCCACCCACATTGTGGAGGGTAAAATGCTTTACTCAAAAGTCTGTTGATTTAAATGTAATCACATCTAAAAAATACCTTCACAGCCACAACCAAACAACTGGGCACTAAAGCCTGGGCAAGTTGTGGGTTTTGGGGTTTCTTGTTTGTTTGTTTTTGAGAAAGGATCTCATTCTGTGGTCCAGGCTGGAGTACAGCGGTGCAATCTCAGCTCACTGTAGCCTCAAACTCCCGGCCTCAAGTGATCCTCCTGCCTCAGTCTCTCGAGTTGAAATTACAGGCATAGGCCACCACACTCGGCTAATTTTTTTTTAGTTTTTGTAGAGACAAGGTCTCGCTATGTTACCCAGGACTGGTCTGGAACTCCTAAGTGATCCTCCCGCCTTGGCTTCCTAAAGTGCTGGGATTACAGGTGTGCACCATCACGTCCAGCCCAGCCTGGCCAAGTAGACGCATAAACGAACCATTACGGGGAAGCAAAGGTGCTTATCCAACACCAGGAGGCAGTTTAAAGATGTGTGGTCCCCTTCCCACCTGAGGCTGGGAGAAACCACTCAGGGAAGGCAGGAGAGGCCATGGGGGCTTAGCAGAGGGAGAGGGAGGAGAACCTTCTAGGGCCAACAGGACTTGGCACAATGTGGTCTCCATGGACCACTTGTAAATGAGTGTTGGCTTAACACCTGCTCTGGGTGCTGGGGTGTGGAGGTGACCAGACCCAGCCCCTGCCCCATAGGGACCAACATGAAGTCCTGTGTTGGACACAGTAGTTCTCTGAGTACCCTGGCATGCGGTGACTTAGCCATCAGCCTCTATGCTGAAAGGAGAGGCTGCCAGACACTGTCACGAGAGCCACAGAGGGAACCTGTTACCCGTGTGATGGACAGCCTCACCCCACCACCCCACCCCGTGTGGCACTGGGTACAGCCCAGAGGCCAGTCCAGGAATGGCATGGAAGGATGTGGGGTTCTGTCTGCTTCTGCTGCTGCAGAGCTGTGAGCCCTGGGGAGGCTGCTCCTCTCTGCCCTGGTCTTACGGTCAATGCGATACTGGAGAAATCAACATTTGATAAGGGTTGATGGCACACCTTGTGTTCAGCCCAGAGCCAAGCTGAGGGGAATGCTTCAGAAACAGAGGCTGGGGGAGGAAGGCCACTTTGCCCCAGGCAGGTGGCAGAGCGGGTTGTGAAGGTGGGAGACTGAACGCCAGCCTGATTGGGCCTGACTCCAGGGCTGTGGCATTCTCATCTTGGTGGGAGACTGTCAGTAGAACCTGCGTTGTTGAGCTGTAGTTGCTGTTTTCAGTACCAACCATAGAAGTTACCACAATGCCTCCCACCTGTAAAGTGCTTTCCCGCCTGACAAAGTTCCTACATGCCCATCCTCCCATCCGATCACATACGAGCCCTGAAAAGTTTGCAAGAAGGTTGTCTCAGGGACATTTAAAAAAAAATTAACTTTGTTGAAGTCTAATGTATATACAATAAAACACACTCATTTTTAGTGTACAGTTTAGTACGTTTTGGCAAATGTATACATTTGTGTAGCCACCAACCCAATCAAGGTACAATTAGAACATTCCCACCAGACCTAGGCCACCACTGATCTTGCTGTTGGTATGTATTTGATTTGTGTTTAAGAGTTTCATATAAACTGAATCACAGCGTGGATATCTTTTGTCTCCGGCCTCTTTGGCTCAGCCTGTTTTGAGACCCACCCATGTGGTTGCGCGTCAGTGCCTTGTTCTTCCAGGGAGCGGGTGTACCTCAGAGCGTTCATCCATCCACTTGTTCGTGGGCATTTGTGTGGGTTCTAGTTTGGGATGCTGTGGATACAGCTGCCCTAAACACGGATATGCAAGTGTCGTGTGAATATGTGTTTCCTTTCTCTTGGCTAAATACCTAGCAGTGGGATTGCTGGGTTGCATGCTAAGTGTGTATTTAGCTTTTTACAAGAAACTGTTAGGTTCACTTTATTGGAGAGGAAATCGAGGGCCAGAGAGAGAGAAAACAGCTGGCGTGGGTCACCACATGTGAAAATAATCCAGCTCAGACGACAGCTCTTCTACCTCGCTGTTGACTCACCTGACAAATAAGGGAGGAAAAACCCATTCCTTCATAAATTCTTTTTTTTTTTTTTTTTTTTTTTCCTGAGACGGAGTCTTGCTGTGTCGCCCAGGCTGGAATGCAGTGGCACGATCTCAGTTCACTGCAACCTCTGCCTCCCAGGCTCAAGTGATTCTCCTGTTTCAGCTTCCCGAGTAGCTGGAATTATAGGTGCCTGCTGCTACGCCTGGCCAATTTTTGTATTTTTAGTAGAGATGGTGTTTCACCATGTTGGCCAGGCTGGTCTCGATCTCCTGACCTCAAGTGATCCTCCTGCCTTGGCCTCCCAACATGCTAGGATTACAGGCGTGAGCCATGGTACCCAGCCCCTTCACAAATTCTTATTAGCATCCACGTATGCACCACTTCTCTTAGTCCTCATGACAACCCTCATGATAATACCTCATGGTATTATCCCTGTTTCCCAGATGAAGAACTGAGGCTCAGAGAGGTGACATGACTTGCCCACGGTCGCTAGCTGGAGGTGGTGTAGCTAAGGCTCAGACCCAGGTCTCTGTGCTCTTGGTCTTTGCAGTGCAGCAACTAAAGATGCAGGAAACACAAGACAAGCTCCCCTGGCCCTTGTCGATGACAGTGCTCATCGATCACCACAGTCCTTCCCGAAGGCTCAGCCTCAGAGGCTTTCTTAACGTGGAGCTCCACACCATGGAGATGGCAGGAAGAGAAGGGCAATGAGAGTCTGCCTCTGCTCAATCTCAGAGTCGAGGTCTGTCCTGCAAAGGAGGACCCCTCACCAGCTTGAAGGCTGAACCAAGGAGACCTTAAGCTCACATCCTCTTCACCCCACAGGCCCTGGGCAAGGATGAGGCCACTGTTCTGTTGCAAGTGAAGCCAGAGCTGAGAGGGTTTGCATCATCCTTAGCCAGCCCATTGAGGTGGGGACCATGATGACATCAGGGCAGAGGGGCACTATTTAAGCATCCACTGTGTGCCAGTGCCCTGCTAGATACTTCACAAGTGGGACCCCCAGCCTCACATGGACCTAGGGTGCATGTGAGCAACTTGGCTTAGGCCAAGGGATGAGTTGGTTTTACCTGGGCCTGGGCTGTTGTCTGTTGGTCAGTATCTTCCCAGAGGTCATGTCTGCTGGGACACCATCTGGGTGACCTTTTATCTTATTTTGATAAAGCTGTCCTGAGCAATTGAATGAGCAACCTTGAGCTAAGTCCAGAAGGAAAGGACCTTCCAGGTTGAGGCAACTGCCTGGAGGTGGGAATGTCCAGCTTTTGATTGTAGAGGAAGCAGGGCAATGGAGCACACTAGGATGGACACTGTCATTTGACTCCACTGAGTGGCCAGGAGCCAAACCATCACTGCGTGTGCCTCTCTCTGCTTTATCTCTGTGTCTTCCTGTCTCTGCCTCTCTATCAGCCTCTGTCTTTTGCTGAATCTCTTTCTCTTGGTTGTCTGTCTTCTTTTCTTTTTCTGACTCACAAACATTTTTCGATTTCTCATCGGTTTCCTAAGAAAGAAACATGCACCATTTGTCTCTTACCCAATTCATCATGAACATCACTAGTAAAAATAATCAACACAAAATAAAACTGGCATCAACTAAAACTGTGCACAGTAAAAATAGTTATTGATCTAAAAATTGACGGACGAATCTAATCTCCATGCCAACATTAAATTCTGCCAAAATCTGACGGGAGAGAATTGGAGCCGAAGAAAATAATGGGCAAAAAAGGAACTCCACAGTGGTAGAAGTTGTCTACAACTGGTATAGGAGCTACGAGCAAAGAAATGGATTGGCGAATCAAATCCTCATTACAAACTTTAATTAGGAAAGACTTCATGAAACCTATCTCAACAAAGCAAGACTGAACGTGGAAAAACTTGAAAGTGGCCTAACTGTGCTTTTTAGAGGATGAATCAATAGTTCAAGTGGTTGATGGGGTGCGTGCAGGACAGGGCTTCCTTACAGTCGTCAAAGTCGGTAAAATTCATACGTTGGTATTTGAGATGTCCTTGCTAACAGTGGGGTCAAAATGGAACCTACGGCCTGAAGAGAAGATGATGCCTGCAAGATGCTTGGCAAATGTTGCACCAGTGAGGCCATGTTTGTTGACTGGCCGGTGTTGCCCGACGGTCAGGCTGTACATGGCAGGCGAGCACCTGTAAAATGCGTATCTGATATCCTTACTTCCTCTCTATGGTCGGTGGCTCCCCACTGCTGTAAGGATCAAGTTCAAAGTCTTCCCATGGCCCTCCGGCCCAGTGTGGCCCAGCACCAGGCCTCTCACCCTTGCCTCTCCCTGCCTTCCTTGCTCACTGGTCTTTCCATTCTTGGGGAAAAACAAGCCAAATGCGAGGCTGCGTAATGAAGTGGGTTCCAATCCAGCCTCAGTTGCTGATGAGCTGTGTAACCTTGTGCAGGTTACTTAACCTCTCTGCGGCCCAGTTCTCCATCTGTAGATGGGACTCACAGCACCCGCATCACAGTGCCGTCCTGAGGATGGACGGAGTAAATGCAGGAAAGCTTTGAGAGCCACGCCTGCCCTGTGGAAGGCTCAGCCTGTGCTGTCAGCCCACCCCACGCCCTGCCTAGTCTCTTCTATCTGCCTGGGGTCCCTGGTGTGGCCAGTTCCCACGGATCTCCAGACCTTGCCCTCAGCCTTCTGGAGCTGCTCCCTGCTACACCCTCTCACCACACCCCCGACCCACTCACTGCCTTTTATAACACAGCAGTCCTGAGCCCCACAGGGGTGGGTCCTCCCGTTTCCAGCACTGGCCATGGCTGCCTGCACTTAGCAGGTGATTAACAAATCACCACCTTAGGTGGTGATGGGGTGGGGTCAAGACCCACCTGCCCAAGCCTGTCCTGGCTGATAAAGGGGCACAGCCTCCATGCAGCTGCCATCTTCTGTGACTTCTCACACAGAGCATGGGCCTGAAGCTCCCCTTTTCTCCTGCTCACCTGCTGGCCTGCCCCTCAAGCTCTGGGGAGACAGGGCGGGCCTCAGCAGATGCCCCAGCAGATGCCAGCTGCCTCCCTGATGACAGCCCCTCAGTTGCTTCCTCCCTACCCTTTTGTTAAAGGGCCCGACCTTCAGGGTGGGTTCTCTAGGCTGCCAGCCTCAGCTGCGAGATTCCAGTGACTGGCGACGAACTCCCACCCTCCTGTCCGGAGTCCCTCTGTAAGCCCAGCATGCTCCTATTAAAACGAATATCCCACAGGACAATCCTTAGAGGACTGGCATCAACTGAGGGTGGCCTGTGGGCCAGCTGCTCTGCTGGGGGCGTGCTGGGTCCCCACCTCAGGTACCACACACCACTCAAAACCAGCAATGGGTAGAGAGGTGGGGCCCACCCATTTGAGGCTGGCTTCTGGATTCCTCACCCCACGTGTGCTCAGCAGACGTCTTAGACCCCAGTGTGGCCCCAGAACCTTGTGAACTGGAATCACCTGGGGGTGGTGCAGGCATATTCAGAATGCTCATCCCAGGCCCCAGCCCAAACATAAGGAATCAGCATTGTAGGCAGTGGCACAGATGCACCTTTTTTCTCCTCTTTTACTTAAAATGATAACGTGTGAGTTTAACGTAGAGGTGCAGCGTAGAGAGTAATGAAAAGTAAACACCCTCATAACCACTCTGGTTGAGAAACAGAACATTGCCATCCCCTTAGAAGATCCCCCTACCCTGCCACATGGGCTCATCTCAAATCGTATCCCCCTTCTGCTCCCCCAGAGATACCCACCCTCCTGACCTTTTTTGAAAATCATTCTCTGGCTGTTCTTTATGGTGTTATCACCTTATGTGTATCACTGCACAGGGAAGTTTGTTTTCACCTGTTCTTGAATTTTTTATCAATGGAATAATACAGCGTATATTTTTCACTGTCCAGTCCTTTTCATTCAGCATGATGTTTTTGATATTTATCCGTTTTGTTGTATGTTGCACATTCTTTTTCATTGTTATGTAAACTTCCATTGTGGGAAGCGAGAGTCGGTGGCCAAGATGAGCTTCCGGGCAGCCGTAGCACTGATGAAAGGCCGCTCGATTAGGGACGGCACCTTGTGCCGGGCTCAGCATTGAAACTTCACTCCAACCAGCTTTCTGGCAGAGGACACGACTGATTTCCCTGATGAGCTGGATATATCCTTCTTTGCCCAGGAAGGTATCCTCCATGAAGAGCTGTCCACATACCTGGACGAAGTTTTCAAGTCCCCATCGGAGGCAGCACTCAAGGACTGGGAGAAGGCACCGGAGCAGGAGGACCTCACAAGCCCTGGACTGCAGTGAGCTTGAGCACAGCCACCTGATGCTGCTTCTGGAGCGAGGCTAGCGGAAGCAGGAGGGCGCTACAGCCTCCCAGCCCAAGGTGCGGCTCCAACAGGAGGTGGTGAGCACCGCGGGGCCGCCGCGGGGCCAGCGCATCACTGTGCCAGTGTGCAAGTTCTTCGCCCGGGAGAAGCAGCTGTATGGGCTGAGCTCACCAACCGCACCTACCACAAGCACATCGACAGTTTCATCAAGCGACAGATTGAGGACATGGACAACCACAGGCCCTTCTTCACCTACTGGCTCACCTTCATGCACTCACTTATCACCGTTCTAGCCGGGTGCATCTATGGCATCATGCCTGTGGGCTTCTCACAACATGAAATGGTGGACTCAGTGCTGTGGAACCATGGGGTCTACGAGAACGTCAAGTGCGTGCAGCAGGAGAATTTCTGGATCGGGCCCAGCTCGGAGGCCCTCATCCACCTGGGCACCAAGTTTTCGCCCTGCGTGTGCCAGGATCCACAGGTGCATAGCTTCATTCACTCAGGGTGCGGGCCTGAGTGTGAGAAGCACTCGGCCTGCTGCGTGCACAGTGACAGGTCGGGCTGCCTGCAGACCTCGGAGGAGGAGTGCTCGTCCACGCTGGCAGTGTGGGTGACGTGGCCCATCCATCCCAGCGCCCCAGAGCTTGCCAGCCACAAGAGACAGTTTGGCTCTGTCTGCCACCAGGATCCCAGGGTATGTGATGAGCCCTCCTGGGAAGACCCCCATGAATGGCCAGAAGACATCACCAAGTGGCCGATCTGCACCAAAAACAGTGCCAGGAACCACACCAACCTTCCTCACATGGACGGTGTCATCACAGGGCGGTCCTGCTGCATTGGCACCAAGGGCAAGTGTGAGATCACCTCTCGGGAGTACTGCGACTTCGTGATGGGCTATTTCCGTGAGGAGGCCACGCTCTGCTCTCAGGTGCACTGCATGGATGATGTGTGTGGGCTCCTGCCTTTCCTCAACCCTGAGGTGCCTGACCAGTTCTACCGCCTGTGGCTGTCCCTCTTCCTGCACACCAGGATCCTGCACTGCCTGGTGTCCATCTGCTTCCAAATGACAGTCCTGCAGGACCTGGAGAAGCCGGCAGGGTGCCATCATCTAGCTGCTGAGTGGTGTCACTGGCAACCTGGCCAGTGCCATCTTCCTGCTGTACCGAGAAGTGGTGATTGCGGCTGGCTCCCAGTTTGGCATCCTGGCCTGACTCTTCGTGGAGCTCTTCCAGAGCTGGCAGATCCTGGAGTGGCCCTGGCATGCCTTCTTCAAGCTGCTGGCTGTGGTTCTCTTCCTCTTCACCTTTGGGCTGCTGCCCTGGATCGACAACTTTGCCCACACCTCGGGGTTCATCAGTGGCCTCTTCCTCTCCTTCGCCTTCTAGCCCTACATCAGCTTCGGCAAGTTCAATCTGTACCAGAAATGCTGCCAGATCATCATCTTTCAGGTGGTCTTCCTGGGCCTCCTGGCTGGCCTGGTGGTCCTCTTCTACTTCTATGCTGTTCGCTGTGAGTGGTGTGTTCCTCACCTGCATCCCCTTCACTGACAAGTTCTTCGAGAAGTACGAACTGGACGCTCAGCTCCAGCGAGCTGGCTGTGGGCTCCAGGGACCATGTGCTCCAGCAGGCGAGAGCCAGACACAACAACCCTGAGCCTCACAGGCTTACAGGAGTCACCTGCTCCATGTGGGGACTGGCCTGTTTCCTGAAGACAGACCTCTTGTGCCTTGTTCACGTCTGTTGAACTCCTCGTACTGCCGGGCATTTATTATACTACTTCCTGTGATAATCTTCTAACTTGTCTCTTGACGACCACCTCATGCGGCCAATAAATGGACTGGGAGCGTTTTAGAAAAAAAAAAGTTCCACTGCGTGAATATGCCACCATTGTTATTGATCTCTTCTACTGTGGTTGGACTTGCAGTTTGTTTCAATTTTTGACTTTTATGGAAAATGCTGCTGTGAATACTCTGGTGCCTAAACATGCCTGTGGTACCTAAATGCATACATTTCTGTTGAGTATATACCATCAAGTGGAATCACCAGCTCACAGGATATGCATATATTTAACAGCTTTATTGAGATATATTTTAGAATGTACATATCTTGAAATTTTAATGGATACTGTCAAACACCTTTCCACAGTAGCTGTACCACTTTACATCACCACCAGCAGTGTCTGAGAGTTCCAGTTGCTCCACATCCTCAGCAATGCTTGGTACTGTCAGACTCCTTACTTTGGTTTTGCCATGAATTTATAGTTCTATCAAGCTTCCCAGGGGATTCTCAACTCTTGCTGTGTATCAACACCACCTGGTGAGCTTTAAAAATACAGACCCTGGGACCCTGCCCAGGTTGTTCTGAGTCAGAGTCCCCTGAATCAGAGCTGGGGCACAGACATGTGCAGATTGAACAAGCTGCACTCCCCCAAACTCCCCACCGCAAGCCTCTGTTCCACCAGCTCCCCTGCCAGGTGACAGTTCAGCTTTACTTACCCCTGGTTCTCGATGACCACTTTACTTAACCTCAGGCTGTTGTTCTTCAGGCCTGAAGCCCTTCTCTGGCAGGAGCATTGGTTTCTGTCCAGCTGCTGAGATCTTGTCTGTGCCCCGGTGTCTTGGGAGGTGTGGTGTGGGTAGGGATCTGAGGGGGGGTGGGAGGCATTGGAGAGCAGCTTCGCCCAGTGAAGACAGTGGCTCTGAGGGTCCCCTGGTTTCCACTGCAACCTTCATAGACTGTGCCTCAGTGACAGCCTGTAGGGAGGGAAGATCTGACGGACGCTACTTGAGAGTAATGGGTGACACCAGGATTGCCAACACAGATGCCTACGGGGCCAGGCAATGTGAGTGAGGAAGATGGGCCTGAAATAAAGCACACACATGCCCAGGCCCACACAGACACACACCTGCACGTACAGACACCCTCCTAGACACATTCTTTCTCACAGAAAAGCAGAGCATCCAAACCAGCCATTCTCAACAGGAGTGATATTTTTTCCCCAGGGGACATTTGGCAATCTCTGGAGACATTTTGGGTCATCACAAGTGGGGAGAGGGTGTGTGCCACTGGCATCCAGTGGCAGGGGACAGGGATGCTGTCAAACACCCTATAGCACACAGGACAGCTCCCCGCCACCACAAAGAATTTGTCTGGCCCAAAATGTCAATCCTGCCGGAGGTTGAGAAACCCTGACCTAAAAAAAGTTACATCTCTTTCAGCTCACATGAAAGTTTTGTTCATTTCAAAAGCAGAACTTCTACCTTACAGCTTTATTTTAGGTTAAATTGCACCTCAGGTCGAGCGCCAGCTTCTCACCACTGGGTAGCTCCGGTAAAAGCAGTGCCTCTTGGCTATCTGGGGAAGGCCAGTGTTATCTTTTTATTTTCAATCCACTGGAGACATACATTTGAGAAAAATACACTAACAATGAGTTGTTGAAAAATGAAATTAAAACACAAACACATGAAAACTATAAGCCACTGATCAGGCACTTGGATATTGTGGCAATGTGTGAAATTGCTGTAATAGTTTCTAACCATTGCTTCTGAAATGTTTGTTTCCAAGAGTAACAATCACTGTCCAGCAACAAATAGTTCAAAGACAGGACGGGGCCTGCAGCTGCACTTTGCATAGCTCTGCTTTTAATCTGACTGAGGCTCTGATGGCCTCAGCACCCCTGGTCCTGGTCTCAACTGGCCCAGACACCCTCCACTGTGCCTAGGGCCGCTCCCCTCTCGGCCCCCTGGCTGCTTCAGTGTGAGGGTCATGTCCCCATCCCAGGTGGGCTGTCTCTGTAGGCGCGATGCCCTCTGGGGTCAGCCTGGGACACACCTGCTCCGAAGACCAAAGAGGAACAGCTCTGTGATGCTGGCAGGAAGGAGGTGACGAAGGGGATTTCAACACACGACTGAATGTTAGACACCCCTGTTCTCAAAAGTCCTTCCTCCACTGGCGCATGTCTCCCCCATCCTTCTTCTCACCTTCACCCCATTGCCACAAACCCCTCTTCCTTTGCTTGGTGTCTGGGGCCAGACAGCCTGGGTTCAAATCCCAGCTCTGCCACTAGCCAAGTGGGTGACCTTGAGCAAGCCATGTCACCTCTCTGAGCCTCAGTTTCCTCCACTGTAAAATTGGGATAATTATAGTTCTTGTGCAAAGGTTTTTGTGAGAGTTAAATGAGTTCATATTCATAAAGTGCTTAGAACAGGGCCTGGCTTGACTTCTGCCTCTACCACAAACCAGCTGTGGGACCACGGCAGATCACTTCCCCTCGGCAAGTGGTGGTCCTTGAAGTTAAAAATGCGGCCTCACAGGGTGCTTGTGAGGCTCTGGAGGAAAACGCATATAAAGGCTGCAGCACAGAGGCTGAGGCTGGAAGGAGCTGCACCTGTCACAGCAAGAGGGGTGTGGTGGAGGAAGCGGCGCTGGCGTGTGCGTGACTGGTGTTAAAATACTGCAGCACCCCCACACTCGCTGGGAAACAACTGGTTCCCGAAGGTCTCCTCACCCAATGTCTCCTGGTCTCTCCCCCAGAGCCCCGGATCTCCCACAATCCGGCAACCAGAACTTTAATGCGTGGCCCAGCAGGGCCCTGGCCATCCGGATTGGCTAAGCCCATTGCCCTGCCTATATCCCCTAGACCTCCCTGGGACTCCCCCAGGGCAGCAGACTAGGCACCACACCCTAGGGATCCAGTGGCTTAGAAAATGTACCCTCTCTTCTGACCTCAGTTTCCCCATCTGTAAAATGGGTGGGTTGTAGTTTTGACCAGAAGCTTTCTCTGACACAGCCCGATTCTAAGAATTCAGCTTTCTGCAACCATGTTAATCGTTTTCTTCCCCAGCAGTCGTAATTCCAGGCAAGCAGGCATAACTCAGTCTTGGCTGTCACTCCTGAATCAGGGACAGGAAGGAGGCCCTGAGTACATTGCAGAAGATGGAAAGTGGGTGGGAGGCAAAGCCCCACAAGGCGGGGCATCTGGGCAGAGTGGGGAAGGCTCTCACTGCAGCCCCTCCCTGTAATCCTGATAGCCCAGCTGCTGCCTGTCGGCTGGATTGATTACTCTGCTAGCTGCCTGGCCAGCATTTTCCCTGCATTACCCCCACAACAGCCCCAGTGAGCAGGTGAGGAAGCCGAGACATGGAGAGGGTAAGTGATGCTCTGGAGGCCACACAGCTGGTGAAGGGCAGAGCTGGGGTTGGAGTCTCGGTTGTCTGACTACACGGCCTGCCCATGGGGGTTGTTTGCTGAGTGCTCATGGTGTGCTGACCTCACGCTTCACATCCAGGCCTAGAAAGCTGGAATACATCCCTAGCTACTTCCTCCCTCGTTCTCACCTGTCCCAAGCTATGCAGGGGCCCCATCCCATCTCTCTCTCCCTCCCACACAGGCATACTTCTGGACCCCTTCCCAGTTTTGCTTTGTAGCTGATCCTGGCACTAGCGATGGTGGTGGGGATGGTCCACTTCCAATCTCAGACCCCAGACCTTGTGCTACGTTAGTCAGGTATGAGTCCCAAGGAGACACTCATGACAGAATGAGAGAGCATGGGCCTTAGAACCAGATGGCCTGGGTTTTAATCCCAGCTCTGACACTCCCTTGCTGTGTGACACTGGGCAGGTGACTTAACCTCTCTGAGCCTCAGGTTCCTCCTCTGTGAAGTGGACACCCTTCTCCTGGCCTCACAGGGCTGTGTGTGTCTGTAATGAGTCACTACTTTTCTTTAAAACGTGTCCGTGACGGGCTGCCTCTCACGGCCAGCCTTGGGGGGAAAAAACTTAATAATAAAAGTAATTAAAGCAAGTAAATGTCCGTGACGGGCTGCCTCTCACGGCCCTGGTCTGCGTCCCAGCAGACCATACTATTAGTTGTATGGTTGCAGCAGCCTCTTCACTGGTCTTCCCACACCACCCTCACTCCCTCCTCAGTCTGTCCCTCTCCTGCAGCCACAGGGATACTGTTAAAACCTAGGTCAGATCACTCCTTCCTCTCTTCAACACCCTCCCAAGGCTCCCACCTCCCTCTGCGGAAGACCAGAGTCCTCACTGCAGCCAACCTGGCCCTTGGTGGTCTGCCCCTGGGACCCCCCTGACATCCTTTCTGCTACTTCCTCCATCACTCAGCTCCAGCTTTGGCCTCCTTGCTGGGCCTCAGACACACCAGGCATGGTCCTGCCCCAGGGCCTTTGCATGGGCTGTGTTCTTTGCCTGGCTCAGCAATCTGCATGGTTGGGCATGGCTGGGTCCCCCATTCCCTTCATTTGTGTGAAGACTTGATCACAGAGACCTCCCACTACCTCATAACCATCTCACGCCACTTCATTTTTCTTCAAAGCGCTTATTTCAACCTGTATTGTGTTACGTATTGATCATGTCTTTGTCTGTCTCTCGGTGTAGAATGTAAGTGCGGGAGCCTTATTCACTGCTGGTGCCTGAGAGCTGCCAGCACACAAGCGAGTGAATGAATGATGGGCACAATTGAATGCTTTGGGCCTGGGAATAAATGCTACTGGATTATACTGCTGTCATCATCATGACTGTTTCTCTCAATGCTCCCACTGCCAGGGCCTTAAGAAAATCTTTGTTTGAGGACTAGAAGAGTCCCCAGTGTGTGTTGTGACCTTGTCATCACCCCTGGTTTTCCTTATCCCTGGAGTGGTGGCATCATCCTGAATCTTGTGCTGTCTCTCCTGACTCCTGGGATGCCATGTCTCCTGGGATGCCGTGTCTCCTGGGATGCCATGACTCCTGGGATGCCGTGTCTCCTGGGATGCCATGACTCCTGGGATGCCGTGTCTCCTGGGATGCCATGTGACACTGCAGCCCAGAGTCATGCAGGGTCCCCATGGAGGGCATGAGGGATGGTGGGCCTCACTGAGGAGGATCCCATGCTGCAGAGGCAGGGGGCTTGGAATGACTTATAACCGAGATTCCTTTTAGAGGCCTGCTCTCTTCTTCCTTGGAGGTATTTTTTCCGGTGCTCAGGAACAGATTAGAAGGGTGTTTGGAATCAAGGCTAGGGTTTGAGTCCTAGCCTTGCCCTCAGTGCTGAGTGAGTTGCATAAGAATCTGCCCTAAACTGAAAGGGAAATCGAGGGGAATCCTTGAATGCTCCATCTGGCTTCAAGGGGCAGGACTGAGGGCAAAGAGCAAAAAGATGCCTCAAGGTTGGGCAGTTGACATTCATTCATTCATTCATTCATTCATTCAAGTGAGTCCTTTGGGAGCCACAGAAGATTGTAGAGAGGGAGAGAAGTGATGTGATCATTTCACAGATTATTGGAGGTGAGGTTGACCCTACCTTTGATTATTGGACCCCACCTCCAATAATCAGAAAGGACCTCAGAGAGGGCCAACTTCTAATTTTACAGTGGGGAAACTGAGGCCCAGAGTAAGCAGAGAATCATCCCATGTCACACAGTGGCCATGTGACTGCATCTCTCACTGGAAGCCATGGAAAGGGGAGTTTTCCAGGGTTAAGGGCAAGATTGGAGCTCTCTGGGCTAAGAGCAAGATTGGAGGGGTCAGGGGCTATGAAAAGGAGCTTTTGGGGGGTCACGGCTTGCTTGGCAAGCAACACGGATGACTTATACTGTCCCTTTGAACACTGAATGGTCTGAGGTCCAATGATGTTGATCGCCTTGCTCTGTCCCCTCCCTGACTCTGATAACCGGTGGTTTGGCTCCACTTGCCGCTGTGGCTTCTGTCTGTAGTTCTGGCATTCTCTGCTGCGGTTTAATGGCCTGTGGCCAGACCCCAGTGTGGTGGGTATGGATCCATGAGCATAATGCCCTGCAGTTCTTGAGCCACCATCTGGGGCTTCCTGAAACTAACATTCTGTGGCTCCAGGGTTTCAATTTTGTGTGCCCTTGTGGGCTGTCACCCAGTCCCCTGTGTTGTGTGGCCCTGCGTCCCCATCCCTGGGGGCTCTGTGGCCTTGTGGGCTGTCACCCAGTCCCCTGTGGTCATGTGGCTCTGTGATCTTGTCTAAGAGCCCTGTGGCTCTCGTAGTCTGTCATCTAGTTTCCTGCTAGACTCCGATTCCCACATTACAGTGGCTCGTTTGAATGGCCAGAGTCATGGAACTTTGTCCAGATCATTGACCCTCCTGACCTGGAGAAAAATCACACAGATGTTGGCTATCCTGCAGCAAGGCTGGGCTGTCTGAGAGCCTCAGGGCACCTCTGGGATGTGCCTCCCTTTCTTCATCTGGGGCTAGAAGCCTCCATGCCGTGACCCACAGGAAGCAGCACCCAGCGATGGCCCTTGCACCAGCAAGCTGTGAGTGAGCTGTGTCACCTCGGGCACCCTCCTTTCTCTGTGCTTGAGCCTGGCAGTTTTGGGGGTGAGACACATGGCAGGATGGGGGCTGTGCTGGTGACGAGGTGGCTGGGACAAACTCCAGAGCCCCTCTGTGTGGGCTTCCAGTTTTCTATGGGCCAGGTGGGAGGTACAGACCTGCAGACTGCCCGCAGGAAGGGTGATGCTGGGACGGAGCTCCCTGCAAGGGTCTGTCACACCCACTTTCCCAAGGCAGTGCTGGGCTGCTGGCCACTTATGCTGAGGATGCCAAGGCCCAGAGTGGGTAAATTTTACACAGCCCCTTCTCATCCTGTGGCACAACCCTGCTCTCCTACCTCTCCGGGCCTTCGGGACTTGGGGTGTGGAATCTGGTGGGGAGGTAGGGAGAGAGGAGGCAGGGTCCTGCCCAGCCCTGTGGGTTGGTTCTTGTTGCCATGTGGATGCTGGAGGCCTTTTCCGGTGTGTGTGAGGGCCTGAGAAGCCCTGTCAGTGCGGGAGTCCGGCTCCACTCCAGCCACTGGCCCAAAAGGCACATCTGCTAAGTGGAAACAGCAGCCCCGACTGGGAGCCCAGCACTTGGGTTCAAGCCCTGACTCTACTTTCAATGGACTCTGTGACCTTGAGCTTGTTTTTTACCTTCTCAATTAACCCACCTGTCAGAGGGGACAAGAAACCCTCATGCAACACTGTCTCCCCAAGGGCAGACCCAGCCTTTGCCCCTTTCCCTTAATTCTTGCCTTGTTTCCCAGATGAGGGTCTCACTGGCTGGTGCCCAGGGATGAGCGGGAACCTGATCCCACCTCCCACTTCTGACCCGGAAGAGCCCTCCCAACCCCCAGAAATGCTGGGCAGACCTCCTGGCACAGAGACCCAGGGTCACTGGAGCTCGGGTGCGCGGCCATGGGCTGTGCTGTGCCCCTTGTGCTCGGTGTGCCGTGTTTTCTGTATTGAATCACAGCACCCACCCGCTCGCATGGAGCGAGAAAGAGGTGCATCTGTGCTTGGAATAGCAGGGTGGGTCCCAGGGTGGGCCTGGCCAGCGCCTGATTCAGACTCCCACTCTGCTCCAAGCTGTGTGACCTTGGCCCCCTGCCTGATCGCCCCATTCATGAAGTGAGCATAATCAGGCCCCATGTGATGGGGTGCTGGAGAAGATTAATGTGCATTCGGGGCTGGAAACAGTGTCTGCCATTGCCACAGAGTGATCATTAATGTGATTCATCTTTATCCCCTTTCCCCATTTTTCAGATGAGGAAACTGAAGCTCTGCAAGAGAAATGCCTGGTACATAATTTTAAGACAGGTCCCATGCGCGGAGCCCTTGCAGGCCACAGACTTGTGTCATTTTCATGAAACTGTCACACTGCCAGGTGCCTGGGTGATGCTATACTTACTGACTTTAGGAATGGCCAAGCAACATGGAATTTGAATCCAGCGCTGTCTGACTCTGAACCCCCTCAGCAGGCCGTCCTCTCCCTGAGACATGGCAGGTGTGGGGAGGCAGCCTGGGATCAGAGTGGAGGAGGCGGCTGGCACTGCCGTGCCCTGGCTTGAGGAGGAGCCCCGGTGGAGCTGCTGCCCCGTGGCACACGAGGACCGTAGTGGCAACATTTCCGACACCTCCACCCACGTGGCCCATGATTTAATCTGCGTACCTTGTTAATGGTGCCTGCCCAGGCTTTTGCTCCTAATTATTGCTCTTTAAAGGCAGTGCCAGGAATATTAACAGGCATGCCACCTGTTTCTTGGCAGGTGGCCCTGTGGGTGCACCTGTCGGCCAGCCGCCCTAGCCCATACTGAAAACGCTTGGTGGCATTTTCTTTCTTGGCTCAGGATTGTCTAGGAGCCATCAGATGGATGAGCTGCTTCCCCTGGCAGGGTTTTAGCCTCCCTTGGGGCTGCTTCCTCTACTTCCTGAGCCTCAGAGCGGGTCTGGTGAGGGTGGAGGGCAGGAGATGGGTAGGGGTGGAGAGGTTTGTTGGAAATCCTTCCTCTGCCACTTGGACACCATGTGAAGAGAAGCAGCTGCTTTCTTTCTCTGAATGGCAGTGTTCCCATCTTCATTATAGGGCAGCAAGGTGACGGTGACTCTCCATCCCAGTGTTCAGTGGAATCACTGGGGAAGCTTAAAAAGTGGCCGCTGCCTGGATGCCACCCCCCGCATTTCTGATTCAGCACTAGTTCTTTTAAGCTCACCTGTAATTCTAGCAGCCAGGTGACATCACCTTATGATAAGTGAGGCTTAACGACTGCGGAGCCCTGAGTTCTGTGCTTGGTGCACAGTAGGTGCCCAGTAAAGGTGGCTTCCCTCTTGGTGACACATGCCCAATCCTGATCAGTTTGCAGGACGTTCTCACTTGCTTTGTCTCCATAGAGCATCCGATTGATTGTCTGAGTGCTTTGTCATCACCCTTTATATTATCGATGGGGAAACTGAGGCCTAGTATATTTGACCCCAGAGCTCATACTGCTAAGCCAGACAGAGGAGTGGCTGCTGCTCTGGAAATGCTGAGCTCTGGCAGAGGGAGGCAGCTCGACTGCACAGTAAGCCTGAGTCCACTCCTCTCCTCTCTCCTCTGCCCCCACTTCGGTCCAGTGGCCATCACCAAGGCAGCTCAACTGCACAGTAAGCCTGAGTCCACTCCTCTCCTCCCTCCTCTGCCCCCACTTCGGTCCAGTGGCCATCACCACTCCCCTGCACAGTGCAGGGTTCCTCCCTGCTCTGCCTGCCTTTGCCCTTCCCCTCCACCCCTCCTCCCTGCCTTCTCCCTCCAGCAGCCAGAGGGATGGTGTTAAAGCCCCAGGCAAAGCTCCCACATCCTCAGAGGAAAAGCCAGATCCTCAGGAGACCCTGCATTGCCTGCCCTTCCTCGGACCCTCCAGGCCCACGCTGCTCCTCCTCCCTCAGGAGCACACGCTCCCGCAAGCCCCCGCCCACCACAGCACCCTCCCTCTTTTAACCTTTTCTCTAAATGTCACCTTTTTAGTGAGGCCTTTTATGACTCCCTCTTTTAATTTTTATTTTATATTTTAAATTTTCATTTACTTCCAAATAGCACATATAACACAGGAATACCCCTGAGGCATTTTAAGGGCAAATCAGACCTTTTTTTTTGTTTGTTTCATTTGTATATCCACAGATAAAGACTTTTTCTCAACTCTAATTACAACAGTAGCAACCCAACAACCCAACAGAATTAACCATAATTTCTTCATATCATCTCGTACCCAGTCTTTGTGCCATTTTCCCTGGTTGTCTCCAAAATGTCTTTTCATGATCGGTTTATTCAAATCAGGATTCAAGTAAGGTCCCTTGTCGCATTTGGTGGATCAGTCTCTTATGTCTCTTTTAATCTGTAACAGTTCGTTTTCCCTCTTTTTTTTTTTTTCCCCCCACTCTCATTATTTGTTGGAGAACCCAGGCCATTTTTCCTGTGGAATGTTCTCATGGTACCATTTAATTCATTCTTCTGCCCTATTGTACTTTCTCCCAACTATTATTTGAGGCTAAAGCTGGATTTGATTCAGGTCCAATATTGCAGGAAAGAATCCATGTCAGGGAATGCTGTGGGCTTCCTTACACATCCCATCGGGGGCCCGTGATGCCACGTAGTTCCACTCTGGGTGATGCTGAGACCTGTCCGGGGGTCCGAGGATCGTCTGCCTCATCCCTCTGTCACAGAGTCAATGCCGGATCCTTTATTTCACTAGGACTGCAAAAACGTGGTTTTCCAATTCTGTCATTTCTTTAGCACTTATCTGCTGTGGTTCTTCTCTGAAGGATGCCTTTCCCTTATTAGGGCCTCCTAAAACACTGCGTATACAGGAAGCACAGGAAAGGTGCTGCATTCTTTAACTTTAGGTATCTGTTCACAGAAAGATGATGTGATATCTTAACCACCCCCAAAGGAACCAGCCAGATTTTTTGTTTTGTTTGTTTTGTTTTTCTTTTCAAAATCAATAGGAACACATGGATCTCTACAGTTTTGTAGTCATGATTCTTTTCTGATGTTCAAGTTGTCCCAAATTTGGCCGGTGGGAGACCCCTCCAGCTGGCTTCTGTGTTCTCCCAACTTTCCCCACTCAGACCTTGAACACTTCCTTACTTTCTGAGACTATAAGAAAGGCTCATCTTGTATTTTCCCTGACTCAGCCCTGGAATCATCCATTGCTTTCAGGAGTCCTGGGGTTCCTTTTGCTGGGCAAAGGAATTTAGAATCCAGAATCTGGGTTCTGGGGATAACAGCCCCTTTGTAATTGGCAGCATCAATCTTTGTACTCCAGTACTCCTCACTTGCTCTGTTTATTTCTTGCAGCTTTCACCTCACAACATGTTGCATCCTTTACTTGTCTGTTACATCTATCATTTATCCTGTCTTCCTCACTAGAATATTAGCACCTTGAAGCCTTGGTGGCTGTACCTGCACGCTTGGCACACAGATGGTGCTGAATAAAGATCTGCTGAATGAGCAAATGGATGGAGAGATGGATGGATGACCTGCATCTGCCCGCATCCTCTCCCTCCCCCAGCCTGGATAAGCGGTGAAGAGGGTCTTCCCCCAGCCCCCTCTCTTCCACCCACAGAGCCAGCCTCAGTGGCCTTGGCCTTATTTAGATCAGTAGAGCTGGGCAGAAGAAATGTCACTGCTTGGCCCGTGGGGAAGAAAAGGCCCAGAAGATTAAAGGCATCTCTGATGAGATGCTAATTTGTTTCGGGAAGCAGGTGGGGGTGGCAGCAACCCCAGGCCTCTAGGGTTTTGTGAAGCTGAGGCAGGAATGGAAAAAGCAGCGTTGGTGGAGGCTGGCCTGGATCCCTCTGTGATCTTTTCCCTTCTTTAACGTATCTCCCGGGCTCTGTGCAGCCTCAGTTTTGAGGAGAGCCAGATAGTCCTGTGTTTGAATCCTGGCTTGGCCACCTTAGTGGCTGTGTGACCTTAGGCAAAAGGGGGAATCTCTTTGGGCCTTGGGATCGATAAAGTGAGAATGCTATAGGGAGGATGAACTTAGGGGAGACCATGGAGTACAGCCCATGGAGGCCAGAGAACAGCAGAGACTTGCTCGAGGCCACACAGTAGTGCACACTGGCTGGGGCCTGAACGCAGACCTCTTGGCTCCCAGCTGGGCTGATCTGCCCTTGCTATTTCCTTGATGACTCAGCCTGAAGCATCCATGGGTTCATCTCCTCTAAGGGGGCTTCTGTTCCCTCACAATTCCCTGGGGCTGCTGTCTGCAGAAGGAGCCTACAAAAATCTGGGGAGCACAGGGGAGCCTGGTAGGTGTAGCTCAGGTAATGAGCAAGCTTCAAATGGCTGGAACCTAGGACCCCAAGCCTCCCTCTGCTGTTGTCCTCATCTTCCAGTCAAACTGCTCAGCTGGGGCCCCTGCACCCAAAGGAATTCATATCCAGCTGTGGCCTCCTTTGACTAAAGTTGAGGGCCCAGGGGTCCTCTGCTGAGGGCAGAGTTTGGAGAGCATATTATTCTGTGTTCCATTTCTCATTCACTGAGCCCTTGCTGTGCCCCTGCTGTGTGCTGGAATCTGGGACTCTGAGATGAGGAAGACACTGGATTAGTCAGAATTCTTTTGGGCCCAAGTTACCAAAAATCAAACCCAAACTGGCTTAAGCAAAGAAGGGAATGTATTGGCTTAAGTTCAAAAGGGATACCCAGCTTCAGGCATGGTGGGTTCCAGGTGCTGAGATGCCATCATCATCAGGATTGGATTTGTCTTTCTCTCCTTCTTTTTTGGTGCCACAGTGGCCGCCAGCAGCCTCAGACTGACATGGCTTCTCCACATCTCCAGGAGATTCCCTTTCCTAGTGGCTTCATCCAAAGTCCCAAAACAGCATCTCATTGGGTTGCCTTGGGTCATGTGTTCATCCCTGAGCTGCTTGCCTTGGCTGGTGGTTGGGATAGGCTACCTGGTCTGCTTTGGGTCAAGGCCCTCCTGGAGCTGAAGGACAAAACTCCTCCCCTGGGTGCAGGGAAGGAGCAGCTCCCCAAGGGAAATGGGGGTGACATTGCTGGAAGAAAAGGGGATAGCAGTCTGGAGAAGCTGGACTGCACATGGGGAGAGAAGCGTATTGACTGTATACTGTATACATACAGATGCTTTCTGTTTTTGTTTGGTTGTTGCTGAGTTTTTTTAGACAGGATCTCCCTCTGTCACTCAGGCTGGAATGCAGTGCTACGATCATAGCTCACTGCAGCCTCAAACTCCTGAGCTCAAGTGATCCTCCTGCCTCAGCCTCATGAGTGGCTGGGACTGTAGGCATTCACCACCATGCCAGGCTAATTAAAAAAATTTTTTTTATAGAGACAGAGTCTCGCTATGTTACCCAGGCTGGTCTTGAACTCCTGGCCTGAAGTGATTGTCCCACTTTGGGCTCCCAAAGGGCTGGAATTACCGGCCTGAGCCACCAAGCCAATCCTCAGATACCTAGCATAAATCATCAAATCATAACTGGCCTCAAGTTCTCCCCAGCCTCTACTGACACAGGGATGGGACTGGGAGTTATGTGGAATCATTATTTATTTTCCTGCAGCACTGTGAGGTGCGGATTCTTGACCTCAGCGTTCAGGTGGGGAAACTGAGGCTCAGGGAGAAGCAGCGTCTGTCTCTGCCAGGAGTTTTTAGAGGACAGGGACCATGTCTTCCTCAGTTCTGCTTCTTGTGTTGTACCTACTGCAGCCAGGCAGCTCCTCAGTGGGACCTGGATCTTTTGGGATCGACGGAGCCACCTCCCAAATTAGCTCTGAACAGGTTGAGCCCTAGTGACTTCTTGTGGATCCTGCACCCTCAAGACAGAGGTGACACATGATGCCCTGAGCTTGGGACGAGATGGGGAAATACACCGACCACTCCCTCCCACAGTTGTCTTCTCTTGGGCCCAACATAATGCTGGGATGCCACCATCAGAAACTCCTGGATCACAACATCTCTCTTGGCTCCTTTTTTTTTTTTTAAAGATAAATTCTTTCTCAGCACACATCTTGGCTCACCTGCACTACTAATTTACCAGACCTACCAGGGTCTACCCGAATTCCACTTCAACCAAGGAATTGGCCTTTGGTCCACTTGACTCCCCGAGGTCTACCTGAATTCCAGCTTCACTTGGAAACTCTGCAACACCAAACTTAAGAATAATGCTCTGTGTTTTTAATGAGTGTGTGTAAGGAGCTTCATGTTCATTTGATCCCCTTTCATTCTCACAGCATACAGGAAGGCATATCCTATTATCATCTCTACTTTACAGGTGAGGAAACTGAGGCTCAGGTAGGTAAGTGACACAGTCTTGTGGCACAGCTAGAAGGTGGTAGAGCTGGGATTTGAACCCAGGCAGGCTGGCTCCACAGCCCACACCGTTAAACACTCCTGAGATTGCACCTAACAAGTATTTTGTCCCCTCCAAGTCAGTGCCAGGCATAATGGACAGATCCACCCTGCCCTCAGAGCTCCCCTTCTTCATTTGACCCAGGACAGCCGTAGGTGGCAGGCAGGGCGAGGTTATCATCTCCCTCTTGCAGCTGAAGAGCTAAGGGGACCCAGGGAAGGGAAGTGGCCTAAGGCCACATAGTCAGGGAGTTTTCAGGCTGGGCTCTGTAGTCAGTTTTGCACATAAATGCGTACTCCTGCAGTGGGCCCTGAGGCCTGTGGGGTTCCTGGGGTGGGTGTGTAGGGGACAGAGACCCAGAGCTGGGCCTCGCTGGCAGACTCACCTCTCTATGCAGGTCTGGATGTGGTCCTGGGGGTGTCCTCACCTGTAAGGCATGGGACACTTACAGGGCACCCTTCAGGGTTAACTGGTGACAGGAAACCCCACCAGGTCAGAACTCTGCCTCTCCCACACCCTGGGAGCCTCGGCCTCCTTATTTATTTATTACTTATTTATTGCTGTGCTTTCCACACGTCAATTTCAGCTGGCACTGCAGACCACCTGGGCCATTTCTCTTCCTACCAAAGGCACTGATGGAGGTAAGAAGCAGCCTCATCCATGGCCAGAGCTCCCGACCCTGCTCTGCCACTTAACAGTGTGCACAACCCCAGGCAATGCAGCCTCCGCTCCCTGGGCTAAGCCAGCGTGGGGGGCTTGGCCCACAGCCTGGCCCACAGTACTGGTTTTATAATGGGTGCTTCCTGGGCCTAGATGTGGCAGCAGCCTAGTCTGGTGGCTGGAACCTGAGACCTGTCTTGCCGCTTGCATGCTGTGTGACTCTGGTGGAGTACCATACCTCTCTGAGCTTCAATTTCCTTGCTTGTAAAATCGCTATGTTCCTAGGACCACCCTCATGCACTCTGAGGATTTGATGTGATAGTTCACGGAACGCATCAGATTCCTCCTGACTTTCCTGCCTTCACCTCGCTGGGCCTCCCATCCCCATTCACACACAAGGGGTTGAGCTCCAGGCAGAATAACCACAATGTTAATAACGGTTACATATTATGTATCTATCACCTACTGTGTGCCAGGCTCCGCTAAGTGCTCTATGCTTGTGATCTCGTGTAGCCCTGCCATACTGGAGGCAGGAACTGTTAGCCCCATCTGTCAGATGAGGAAACTAAGGCACACTGAGGGGATTTGAACTCAGATCTGCCCGTCCCTAAAGGCATGTGTACTCTGCTCCCTTCCCTTCCTCTCTGTTTGCACAGCTAAACTACAGCTTTGCTGCTCCTCTAGAGGCTTACATCTCCCATCTGCAGAGGAGAGGCTTATGGTGGGGATGGGACAGGGGCCATGGCAGTGGGGTAGCCCTCATGCTGTCCTCAGGTCTCGAGAAGGAGCTGGGTGATGCCATTCAAGTGCCCACTTCCTGCTTCCTCGGCCAGCCCTGAGAGGCCTCTACCACCCATACCTTTAGGATGAAGACAGAATCCCTCAGCAGAGTCTGTGTAAAGGAGCCCAGGACCTCCAGCCTAGCTGAGTTGCCCCAACAGAGCCTCCCTGAGCCTCACCTTCTGCCAGTAGTGCCTCCTGATGCTTTGGGCTGGAATCCATGTGCTGTGGGGGCTCTGAGCCTGGGGCCTGCTCTCTCTTTGTTTAAAATTATTTGTCTGCAAGTTTCAGGGAGGTAGCGCGGTAGAGCCGAAAGGAGGCTCCTGCATGGAATCTGAAGGGACGGGAGATTGCTGAGAAGGGAATCACTTCCTCACTGTGTAATTCTTTTTTATTACTGGTTGGATCTGTGTATCCAGAACTGCCCTGTGTTCCATCCATCCTAATCCTGTGTGCTGGTGAATGCTGGGCCAAAGGATTCCAGAGATAGGATTGCTGTGAAGTGATGGGGATTGGCAGGAGTTCTGCATGTGGGGGAACCCTCCAGCTTTCTCAAGGGAGGCCCTCACTGCTGGTTCACACACGAAGTCTGATTTCTGTGGCAGCCATGATTCCCGAACGGGTGTCTTGCCTTTCCTATGAGTGTGGTCTGTAGCCTGATTCATCAGAGGGGCTTTCATGGTTTGGGGAAAGGATGGAGAAAGCATGAACACCTGCCTCGGTAGAGAGAGGGCAGGAACCTGGGGTTCTAGAGCCACCTCTGCAATGTATGTGCTCTGTGACCATGAGCAAGTCATTACCCATCTGCCTCAGTCTCCCCTAGGGCAACACTGCCCTGCCAAACTCAGGGGTCAGGATGTGGGATGAGAGAGGAGGCTAGCCATGTGTACGACAAGAAGAGATGCTGGATGAGTTTTCTGAGTACTCACACATAGTCCCCAAAACTCCACCCAACCAGCAGTTTGAGCAGCTTCTTCCGGTATCCCCATGTTATGTGTTATAGTTGTAGGTGTTAAGAGTTAAGAGGAGGGGCCTGGGTCTCCTCGTTCTACTCTGGTGGCCCCAATCACATGCCCAGTGCGGTGTTGTCTGCTGGGGACACAGGACAGTGGACTCTTGTCCTTGTCTCAGAACTCCTTATTCCTGGGGTCAGGTAGATAATCTCAACCTAGTATGAAATGTGTTGAGATCCAGCAGGTGGGGTGCCCTGAAGGGAGCAAACATTCCCAGGCAGAGAGGATGCGTGGAGCCCCACTAGAGTGGAAGGGCATTCTAGGGGGAGGGCCTTGCAGGTGCAAAGGCCTTCAGGTATCAAACAGCCAGCCCAGGGCAGAGGGGAGGAGGGGATTGGTAGATTTCAGCAAAAGGTGGGGTGGGCCAGGTGAGCACTTTGGCGGGAAGAGGACTTGAGGGTGGGGCCTGATGAAGGTTTGCTGCAGAGGCCAGAACATCCGGCGCTGTACTCCCCAGGCCCGGCTGCTGTGGAGGAAGGGCCTTGCCGCCACCAATGCCACCGCTGGCTCCGGGGAGGATTATCTATTTTAGCAACTCCCGGAGGGTGGAGGAAGGGAGCGCCCAGCCTGTGCCAGTTAGCGCAGGCAGCTCTGGAGCGGGCACAGGAGCGCCGACTCCAGGCGTGGGAGGCTGGGGCAGGCTGCACAGGGCTCTGCCAGAGGGCAGGAGGGCACAATGCTGGCGGTGTCACTCAAGTGGCGGCTGGGCGTGGTGAGGCGGCGGCTCAAAGGTGCCGGTGAGTCTGGGTGGACGGCCAGGGGTCCAGAGGGACTTCCTGGGCTCCCCGCCTGTCCTCAATCACCCCTGCTCTCCCTCTCCCTCTCTCTCGCGGAGCCTTTTGGGTTTCTGTGCTACGTCTCTCTCTCTCCCTCTGCATCTCTGCCCCAGACCACTCCAGTTCCCTTACCCATCTCTCCACCGCTCTGCTTCCTTCTCTCTCTCCTCCATCGCTCTGTCTCGGTCTCTCTGCTCTCTCTGGGTCTCTCTCCTCTCTCTCCCACTGTCTCTCTGTCTCTCTCTCCTCTCTCTCCCACTGTCTCTCTGCCTGGCCTCTGGGTCTCTCTGTGTGTCTCTCTCCTGCTGTCTGCCCTCCTTCACCCAGTTCTCTGCCCCCGCCTCTGCTCTGCCTTCTCTCTCCCACTCTGTCTGTCTCTGTCTTGCTCTTCTCTGTTCCTCTTCCACTGTCACTGTCTCTCCTTGGGTCTCTCTGGACTTTCCTGTGTGTCTCCTTCATCGCCCCCACCCCTTCCCAGGGCATGTCCCCAGCAGCCTTTTCTCTCCTTCCTGTTGAGGCCGTGAGGCTGTCCAGATGGGCCGGGATTGCCTAGCAGGGGAGCTGTGTGTGGGGGAGCAGGGGTGGGAGGGAGCGAGGAGCTGAACGTGGAGAGTTGGGACAGGGGACCTAGGTGAAGGCGGCCTGCCTCTGGGCAAGACTCTGTATGCTGAGCCCCAGCCTGTGCGGGGTCCCATGACTGGACACATGCTCAGCTCCTCAGAGTGCTAGGAGGGCGCTTAGGGTGGGACCAAGATTGGAGTGGGGGTGGGGAGGAGCTGGAGTTAAGCCCCCCAGGCTGTGTGACCCCAGGATTCACCTATGCTGCCATTTCTCCATCTATAGCACGGGGAGGAGGGAGGTGGTGGATTCACAATCTCTATGCTTCAGGCTTAGGACCAAGAATCATCTTACTGTCAACAGGAACAGCAGTGACAGACATTCACTCAGCGCCACTGTGTGCCAAGCAGTGCATTCACTCGTGCATTCACTCATTCATTCCTCACAGTAGCCCTGCAAGGCTGGTCCCATCCTCATTCTGATTGTGCAGAGGAGGAAAATGAGGCACAGAGAAGTTAAGTAACTTGCCTAAGGCCACACAGCTGACATACGGAGGCTCTCTCCAGCCAGTGAGCTTGTAACTGAGCATTTTCCAGACTCTGAGGTGCCTACACAGGGAGCGTCTTCCTCAGGGAGGTGTCGGGGATGGGGGTGGGTGTCCGTGCGGCAGCAGAGGGCTCTAGGTCCTGCACTGGCCTCAGGGCAGCTGGTGGCCTGACATCCTGGAAGTCCCTGGAAGCCCGGTCCACAGAGGCAGAGCAGTTGGTGCCTGGAGAACATCAGGAGCAGGCCTCTCCTTGGGTCTGGCCAGAGACTCCTGTGCTGAGACCACCCCCGCAGGAGACACTCCCTCCCCCATTGAGGCTGCTGTCCTCTGTTCAGTTCCACAGACCCTAAGAGGCCAGTGGGATCCTCCTAGGCTGGAGGGACAGATGAAATCCTGGGTTGGCTTCAGATTTGAGCTTCCCCAAGATTTGGAGAGCAGCCTACTACATGCTGTGGATCAGGCTCTGCATCTTGGAGATGCAGGAAATGCTTACATTGGCCCAGACAGACCAGGGTTCAAATCTTGTCCTGGCTCTTACTCCCTGTGTGGCCTTGGACGGCTACTCAACCTCAGTTTCCTCCCCTGGTAAAGTGAGCCCAAGAAAAACTGCCCTTCTGGGATTGCAGTGCCAATTGAGGAAGTTTGGGACATACAGTAGACTCCTGGAATTTTTAATTCCATCTTCCCCGTAGTGACCCAACCACTTACTTCCTCTCACCATGTACACACCACTGTCCCCAGGGCAGTCACATCTGGGGCCAGCATAGCTCTTGATAGAAAATAAGCAAAGGAAAGAGGAGGGCTCAGCCTGGTTGATTGAGGACACACTGTGTGCAGACTTGAGCCAGGCTCCTGCCCGACCCCTCTCCACCCCTTCACGGAGGGCACTGAGGGAGGCACAAGGAACTTGCTTTGCCCATGAATTGAGCCTGTACATTCACAAAAACGAAACCTCAAGGGAGAAGAATCCAAGAGATATGGGAGAATGCAAGGTGTTTCTTCTGTTTTCTTCTTCAAAATATTTTTTTCAAAAAATGCCTGGTGACACGTTTATCCGTTTCCAGCCTATATGATTTTAATGAGCCGTCCTGTTGCTCATCTTCTCCGGGTAAGGCCCCATTTTCTCACTCTGAATACTTGGGCGGAGGTCCCTGAGCCACATGGCCATGTGAGACCCCTCCTATGTCCTCCAAACTGAGATTCAAGGGTGTAGTTATTGCCTCTAGAAGGAAGCAATGATTTTGCTTGAGAGAGGTCAAAAGAGACTCCCAGAGCTGGGTATTTAGGGATGAGTAAGAGTTTGCCAGGTAGATAAGCGGGGGAGCAGCTCATGAAAATGCCTGGAGGTGGCCAGGCGCAGTGGCTCATGCCTGTAATCCCGGCACTTTGGGAGACCGAGGCGGGCAGATCCCTTGAGGTCAGGAGTTCGAGACCAGCCTGGCCAACATATGGTGAAATCCCATCTCTGCTAAAAAAATTAGCTGGACGTGGTAGCACATGTCTGTAATCCCAGCTACTTGGGAAGCTGAGACAGGAGAATCGCTTGGACCCGGGAGGCGGAGGTTGTAGTGAGCCAAGATGGCGCTACTGCACTCCAGCCTGGGTGACAGAGCAAGACTCCGTCTCTTAAAAAAAAAGAAAATGCCTGGAGGCTTGAAAGATCTGCCTCAAGACCCCATGAGAGCCTTGGTGAGCATGAAGGGTGTGGGGAGAGGAGAGAGGCAGGGTGGAGGAGGTGAAAGGCTGTGGAGCTTGAACCCTGTCCTGGGGGCAGTGGGAACCATGGATGGTCCTTGAGCAGCAGAGAGTGGAGGACTGCTTCGAGTGTTAGAATAGGATCTGGACCAGGTGTGGTAGCAGCTCATGCCTGTAATCCCAGAACTTTGGGAGACTGAGGTGGGCAGATCACTTGAGGCCAGGAGTTCAAGACCAGCCTGGCTAACATGGTGAAACCCCATCACTACTTAAAATACAAAAATGCCGGGCGCGGTGGCTCAAGCCTGTAATCCCAGCACTTTGGGAGGCTGAGATGGGCGGATCACGAGGTCAGGAGATCGAGACCATCCTGGCTAACACGGCGAAACCCCGTCTCTACTAAAAAATACAAAAAACTAGCCGGGCGAGGTGGCGGGCGCCTGTAGTCCCAGCTACTCGGGAGGCTGAGGCAGGAGAATGGCGTGAACCCGGAGGCGGAGCTTGCAGTGAGCTGAGATCCGGCCACTGCACTCCAGCCTGGGCGACAGAGCGAGACTCCGGCTCAAAAAAAAAAAAAAAAAAAAAAAATTAGCCATGCGTGGTGGTGCATGCCTGTAATTCCAGCTACCTGGGAGGCTGAGGCAAGAGAATCGCTTGAACCTGGGAGGCAGTGGTTGCAGTGAGCTGAGATTGTGCCAAAATAAATAAATAAATAAATAAATAAATAAATAAATAAATAGGGAGAGAGAAAGAAAAGAATAGGCGCTGGATGTGCTCTGCAGACCATAGGTGGGGTTGGAGGAAGGAGGCTTGGGTGGGGCCCAGGCAGGAGGTGAGGAGCCAGGACTGTCGGGTGGGCAGAACTGATGGATGTAGAGGCAGGAGAATAGCCTGTGTCACTTATTCATTCAACACATATTTATTGAGCACCTATTATGTCATAAGTATTGTTCTAGGCCCTTGGGGTGCAACAGGGAACAAGACAGACATAAGCCCCTGTCCTGGCCCTCCTGAGCTTTGTCTGCCTGTGCCCACTCTGCGGTGCCGGTCTGTGATGAATTATTCACTCCCTCCTTCCGCTCCTTAATGAGGCTCCCCTTGGCCTCCCACACGCCACCACATCCGGCTCCTGGCATGTCTCCTGGCAGCCACATCAGGGCCTCAAATCTGACTCCCAGCGTGGAAATGAGCCCTCTCTCTCCAGTGCCCCACTCCTGAGCCTCTGCCCTCCTCCATGCCTGCGGGCACCAGAATTTCAGATCAGCTATAGTGGCTCAGAGACCAGGTGATTTTTTTTTTTTTTGAATCAAGAAGACAGGGATAAACTCTCGTCCTGGAACTGCAGAATCCCGGCGGTCTGGAGTGAACCTCTAGACCTGTTCTGTGTTTCCCAAACGTTTATGGAGCACTTGCTGTGTGCCAGGCACTTCCCATGTACTTTCTCACCCTTGCAACAGGCCTGTGCGTTATGAACTAAATCACCCCATTTGCAGCTGAGGAAACTGAGGCTTAAAGACGAAGTTAGTTTCCAAGGTCACACACCCAGGAAAGAAGTACTGGACCATGAGCCTACCCAGGCCGCCTGACTTCCAAACTTCACCCCGGGGGCGTTCCTTCACAGTCAGCTTATTCAGCCTCCCCTGCTGGGTGCAAGGGACCCGTCGGTTGTATTCCCAACATGTGGCCACTGCTCTGCTTTCCCCAGGCTCCCCCAAGTCCTCTGCCTTCTCTCTGCTTCTCCTGTCCCGGGACAGCCCTGCAGAAAAAGCGATGCCTCTCCCTGCCCCAGGCTGTGAGCCCCGCTCCCCACAGGACACAGTCTCTGCCCTCTCCGCCTGGCTGCCACCTCTGTCCGTACCTCATCCTCTCTGTGTCCCTCTTGCAGAGCAGAGCCCAGAGTGGAGCCCAGGGCCTGGGGAGGTCTGAGCCGGGCAGAGCAGACAGACGTGCCAAGCCCCTCCCGGCATGTCCCAACTGCACATTGGCCTTGCTTGCGCGTGTCTCCCTCTGGAACGCAAGCTGATCTCGTCAACTCAGGTCCCGGCATTGTCTCCGTCTGTCGGCTTGAATGTTCAGTCCAGCAGAACCATCTGCCTGTCTTAATTGTCTGGATCATTGTGAAGGCTCCCAACCCTGTCTCCCCACCCACTGGGGAGATGGTCAGATGCAACAGAAAGCACCTCCATCAGCCAAGGGACTGAGGCTGACCACGACTCTTCATGGGTCCTTAGCAGGTCCATGTTCCTCCTGGCCTCAGCGTCCCTTCTGGGCCCCTGCTCTCCTGGGCCTGGAAGCCTTGCAGCCTCCCCTTCCTGCCCACTCACTCCCCTTGGGCCAACTTTGGCTCTCTGATTCTCACATTTTGCTATCTTGGTCGAGGTAGTGGTGACTCATAAGCAGATGTGGTGGGCAGGTGGGCGGGCGAAATGGGGCACATGGCCAGCAGTCACTAACAGCCACATAATTGGGGCTGCTGGGGTCCCTGTAGGATGACCTTGGGTAAGATCCTTGCTCCGTGCTGTGTCTCAGTGCCCATGTGCAGAGTGGGTTTGTTGAGGAAGGTTTGTTTGGGGTTTGTAAGTAGCCGAGGGTCATTTGGAATTCAAGCTGGGGATGGAGGTGGAGGGGTTCTAGGCTGGCTGAGGCCAGAGCTGAAGCAGCCCCCAAAGACCACAAGCCCTACCTCTCCTGCGGCCACGCATGTACTCCCATTTTATACATGGGGACATGGAGGCTGGTTTTGCCCAAGGTCATCCAGCCCGTCAGAGATGGAGGTAGATCCAGGACTTGAACTCAGGACCCCTCTGAGGCCCCAGCGGTGCTGCTGCAGGGAGGGTGGCATACTAGAATGTTCCTCACACTTCATCACCATGCTGGTGTCTTCTTCTAGGGGTAGATGGGCAAGGAAGAGTGTGGGATGGCCAGTGAGTTGACACACAGTGGGACTGAGAGGTGCCGAGAGCTTGGAGCCCTAGATGAGGCCCCAGTCAGCGGGAGGGCTTCCTGAGGCAACAGTCTTGGAGGGCTTGTAGGACTTGGCCTGGCAGACAGGGATTAGGAAGAGGGCATTCCTGGAGGATGGTGATAAAAAGGCTCAAAGGTGGGAATAGGCTCTGCTACTTGGTGCTGGGAATGGGAGGCAGGGAGGATGGAGAGGGCTGGTCGGTTTGGGGCACAGGGGGCTCAGCTGCCAGGCAGCAGGCACTTGCCTGGAAATCCCAGGGTCAAGCCCTGTCCTCAAACACATGGTCTCTGCCAGGGCCCACCCCCAAACCCTGCGGGTCTCCCACCCCACACCTCTGCCATCCTCCCAGATGCCACAACATCTGACCATGCTGGACAGACATCCTTTATGTCCAAGTGGGGAAACTGAGGCTCAGAGAAACTGGAACATAAGCCTCTAATAATGACAATCCTGGCTGGCCCCTACCCAGCACCCTACAGATTTCCTACTACTTCTCGCCTCTAGGGGCGTTTACTTCAGTCCCATGAGGCTGGGCTCATCAATCGTTTCATTTTACAGACAAGGAAACTGGAGCCCAGAGACAGCTCAGTTCTCTGGCTCCTAAGCCTTAAATCACAGTTCAGTTCACACACATTCTCAAAGGGCTTGGTGGACGTGGTGATCACCAGATTCTGTGTCCTCATGGTAGACTTGAATATTGAAAGAGAATCCTGGAGCTGTGAACCCACGGTGGACCCTCGGGCAGGGTGAGAACATGGGAAGGACCATCCAAGGACCCCAGGCTGCCCAGCTGAGAATATGCCAGAGAGATCAAGCCCTTTGAGAATGTGTGTGAACTGAACTGTGATTTAAGGCTTAGGAGCCAGAGAACTGAGCTGTCTCTGGGCTCCAGTTTCCTTGTCTGTAAAATGAAACGATTGATGAGCCCAGCCTCATGGGACTGAAGTAAACGCCCCTAGAGGCGAGAAGTAGTATGAAATCTGTAGGGTGCTGGGTAGGGGCCAGCCAGAATTGTCATTATTAGAGGCTTATGTTCCCATTTTCTCTGAGCCTCAGTTTCCCCACTTGGACATAAAGGATGTCTGTCCAGCATGGTCAGATGTTGTGGCATCTGGGACGATGGTTTGTTCTTCCTGGTTGGGGGAGCCCCCAGGAGGTGGCCCTGGAATAACAGGGTGAATGGTCACCACCGTGTTCAGCCACACACTGGGTCCCCACTGAAGCCACATCCAGACTGAGCTGTGGCCTCTCCTGCCAGGGCTCAGAGGCCATGGTGTGGGATCAGGGGGAGCCATAGGGAGGCAGGCTGCAGCTGGGATAACAGAGTGACTCTCGCCCCTTACAACTGTTCAGGAATAGGGTGGGCTGCTCAGAGGTGGTGAGCTCCCATTTATGGGGGTGTACAAGCTGTACTAAACAGCAGAGAGGATTCCTGCATGTTAGAAGGGATGAATTGTTGGTTTCTTTCCAATATGGCAATTCATAGATTATGTACATTCATCATATATTTCTCATTCATTCATTCTGCAAACACCTGTGTAGCACTTACTGTGTGCACAACCCTGCCCTGGGCATGGGGTTGAAATCAGTGAGCAAGACAGTTGTGGATCTCCCATTTAGTGGAAAAGAAAAGGTGGAGGAAGGGCTGAGAGGAAAGGCATTGGAGGAAAGGCTGAGGGAGGTAAGAGACACACCCCGCGTGGCCAGGGTGGGCCTCTGGGTGGAGGTATTAGACTGGACTCTAAGGATGAAAATGAGGAAGAACATTCCAGACAAAGGGAAGAGTCTGTACAAAGGGCTCGAGGAGGGAGCACCTGGTTCTTATGGTCTGGCCCTCTGCCCATCCTAGTTGGGCCGCCTTAACAAAGCCCCTTCCCCTCTCTTGACCTCGGTTTCGCACTGTAGCATGGGAATAGCAATGTCTATCCCACAGGACTCTTGAAAGATTCCATAAGACAGTGTACACAAAGTGCTGCGTATCCAGTAGGTGCTCAGCAAATGCTGGCCCTTTCCTTCTCTCTAGGACATTTGCGTATGGACGGAGGGTCATGCTTCATCCATGGGTGAGTGGTGGGACTCCGGGCACAGTGTTAGCCACAGGCTGACCCTGAGACCAAAGCCGGTCACAGGCACAGGATGACAGCTGTGCCCACCCCTCCCGAAGCCTCGTCCACTACCCTCATGCCTTGATTACCAGCCACAAGGGGGAGTCGCTGCATCAACTCCAGGGTGCGGAGGCCCGTGCACTGCTCCTGACGGCTTGGCCTGTGTACAGCTGCACAAGCTCTCTGTGTCTTCACCGGAGGGGCCTCCGGAGAGCCTGCTCCTTCCTAAATGTCATCCACATGGCCGGTCACAGTGCCAGGAATGCCCTGATTCAGTGCCCTCTCTTCTCCTCAGAACTGTGTCTGCAGAATCCGGCCCTGGGTGCCTAGCCAGCCACCTGCTCTTTGGGGACCCTTTTGCTGGTACCTTTCCTTCCCACTTCCCACCCTCTGCCCAGGCTGTGCCCTCTCCCTGGAAGTCCCTGCCTACCTTACCTTTGAGTGTTGAGTTTCTTTGTCCCTCAAGGCTTGGCTCAGACACCGCCTCCACCCAGCAGCTTTCCTGGACTCCTCCTCTGAGCATCCCTGACTCTGTGGCCAGCTTTGTTCTGGGTGGGTTTGTAGCAGATCCTTTTTGGATGTAGTTCTTTTTACAAGAGATGCTGACATTTCAACATGTGTAATGTTCTTGGCCCACAGTAGGCCCTGTGTGAACAGTGGCTGGACTTCGAACTTGGGTCTCTTGAGTCCCAGTGCGGGACTTTCTCTAGGACAGGGCAGGGAGGGGCCACTGCCATCCTGAGATTAGATGCTTAATGCCGCTTTTTCCTGGACCTGAGCCCCAATAGCTTTGTCCATTTATTTCCATGTTTTGCTTTCTGTTAGGAAGGCAGAGAGAGGGCAGGTGGACAGTCAGAGTAGCCCCTGAGGGGAGGAGGATGGGGAGGGTGGACAGACAGCAAGGCCCAACCCCTCACCCAGGAGTGTTTTGAGCACCCATTCAAGTCAGTTTTCTAAGACACTTCGCTGACCCTATCCCTCTCTCCCTCCGAACTCTTCCAGCAGCATCCTCAGGAGAGAGTTTCAACTTCTAACATGCCATCTGAGGCACCTATTTATTTTTAAGTTCCAAAGGTCGAGCTAAATTTCTCAGTTCAAAGCACACATCGTTCTGGGCCATCCCAGTGCCGGATCTGGCTCTGTATTATCTTATTTCCTCTCCTTCATGCCCTATCGCCACCCCAAATTACTTCCCTCTAAACTTGCACTTGAAATAGGTGAAATAGGTATTTAAGTCTGTGTGTGCCCTTGCAGCATAGATAGTGCTTTATGTGTCTGCTTTCAATAGATAATGACACCACATTTCAATACATAACTGATACCACAGGGTAGATCTCATCTGTCTCTCTTCTTTCCTTCCTTTCCATCTTTCCTGCCTCCCTTTCTCCCCTCTTTTCTTTCTTTAATGTGACACCAGGTTTTCTAAGATCCATTCATGTGGCTGCACTTCTAACTGCTGTGTCACACTCCACAGTGTGCAGTCACCACGTTAACTGTCCCCTACCCTAGGATAGAGTCCCAGGTCACCTTTACCAACATTCTCAAGAGTTCATGCCCCTTAGGGACCTGGGTAGGGGTAGAATTACTCTGCAATAACTTCAGGAGTGAGGATGCTGGGACACAGGTGGCCAGACATGGAATTTCTCCTAGCACTGCCAGGTGCTGCCACTGTGGCTGCCTCAGTTGACCCCCCACCAGCAGTGCTATGACTTTCCATCTCTGTCTCCCCACATCTTCACCAGCACTTGGTTTTGTCTGCATTTCTAGCATTTGCCATTTTGAGGAGAGTCAAGTGAGAGCTCGCTGTTTCTGTTTCCGCTTCTCTGGTGACAGTTAGCTGGGACACCTCTGCATGAACTTAGGGCTGTTTGCCCTCCACGCTCTGTGCCTCGCCAGTTTGTAGCTGGTGCCCATTTTTCTTTTTCTTCTTGTTTTGCATCAAGATACATCCTGACTCCATGCTTTCTGACCGCTTCCACCTGGCCGTTCCTCAGACGTGCCCTGTTGGCTGTCATTAGAGGAGCTTTGATGCTTAACTGAAGAGGAAATGAGGCTCAGAGCAGAAGGGACCTGGATTCCAGATCTCCTGCCTCTGAAGTGCCTGGCCCATTTCCTCCCCCAGACCCCTCACCCTGTGCCATCCTGACCCTTGCAGCCCACTCCCGGTAGTTGCCATTGCAAAACAGAAGTTAGGTCACACCACGACCCTGCCAAAAACCCTCCCCTCACACTCAACAGAATCCCAGCTCCTCTCCCTGGGCCCTGCTGACCTTGTCTCTGTGCCTCAGCTGCACCTGCCCCTCAGTTGCTCCTGGCACCCAAGCTTGGTCGGCCTACCTGGAACTTCCTCCTCCCTTTGTGCCTTCTCATCCGGCTCCAGGCAGTTACTGCAGAGCAGTCCCCTCCCTTGACCCAACCCACAGGTCCCTATGGGGTGTGAAGATGCTGGTGAAGGAGACCTGGGGCTCAACTTAAAAGTCGCCTACGCTGAGAGGCTCTCCCTGACCACCTGCCTTGTATTCTCTGTGCCAACATCGTGACTATGTCTGTCACAGCTCTCAGGACCATCTCAAATGCCTTCTGTCTGTCTGTTTTTCTTGCTGGATCTCTGATCCTCCCTAGACCAGAAGTTCTAAGAAGGGAGGGTCTGCTTGCTCTGTTCACTGCTGAAACCTCTGGCCCAGCTGACCTCTGGAAAGTAGTAGGTGCTTAGTAGATATTCTCTGAGCGAATGAGTGACCAGAGAGACACGGCAGGGCCATGATCATGCTGGCCATCTCCCCGTGCCCACATGCTATAGTTTTCTAGGTGTTTCGCTCATTCACTGAGCTTCTCAGCAAAGACCTTGTCAGTACAGACAACTTCATCATCCACATTTTAGAGGAGAAACCTGAGGCTCAGAGAGGCCCACTGCACAGTTGTAGTCCCATGTCCTCTCCTCCAGGAGGGAAGCTATTGTGGGTGTCAAGGGAAGCATGGAACCCAAGAGGGAGCCCCTGGGAGCTGTCCCATCCGTGGCCAGGCCCCTGGCCTGCTGGTGACTTGACCCTGCCCAGTCAGGGGTTCCCAGCTCCTCTGAACATGTGTTTGTATCTGGCTGGCTGCCCTGGGCTTCGTGACTCTGTTCACATGCCTGGGCTGTGGAGAGTGGTTCGGTGTGTGCATTTCTCAGGGCCACTGGGTGGGGATGCCATCAGGCAGGCCTCGGTTCAAACCCTGGCTCCCCCTGATATTTTGCCTAAGGGCAAGTGACTTCACCTTTCTGGGCCCTGGCTTCCTCATCTCTGAAGTGGAGATGTTCCTGGGATGAAATGAGAAAATGTGTGCAAAATGCTGGTCACAAGGCCTGGTGCATGGAGTCTCTGTTCCAGTTATGTTGACGCCGGCTCTTCTCAACATTCTGGAAACCCCCTCTCCTGGGTCTGTCCACACGGCTGCCATGCTTTGCTCTTGCGGCTGTCAGAGCCTCCTTGGCCTGTGGCCTTGCGTGTTTTCCTGTAGGCTGACAGGCTCTGTGGGTCTGAGGCCCACAGCTTCAGGCAGCCCGCTGGGTGGCACTACCCCTGAAGTTCCTTCCAGCCTTCCCTGAAGTCAGGTGAGGGGCCATGGGGGCTGGGGAGATGTGGGATACCTTAGACAGAGTGGGGACAAGACCAAACAGCACCCCCTAAGAGGGGGTCACCTCGTGCCCCTCTCCTGTGGCTGGTGGAATCCCAGACTGGGCCTCAGTTTCCCCATCTATAAAATGGGTACAATAATGCCTACCTGGCTGAAATGTTTAACAACAAGATGCAGGTTCTGAGAGGACCAGGCAGGGAGGGAGCAATTGTCCCGGCCCGGCCCTGGGGTCGAGGGAGGAGGGTGGGAGGAAGAAGCAACTGACAGCCCAGAGCAATAAAGATTTATCTCTCTTGTCCTTGAATTGCCATTGCTGCCTCCCTCTCACCCAGACTTCATTTCCGGCTGTCACTCAGGGCCCCTGGTGGGCTCAGGACAAGGCTCGCCTGTGTTATGACGGACTCAGCCCTGGAGTCTGAGATGAAGGACAGAGGCCTGGGTCCAGGCCCTCGCTGTGCTGGTGGGGCACCCCTGACAAGGCCCTCTCTGGGTCTCAGTTTTCCCACCTGTGCAGCATGAGCTTGGTTCTCAACCACAGTGGCCACTAGCCTCTGGGTGGGAGGGGCTAGGGATGCTAGGAACCCGCAGGGTGAGAGGCAGCCCCACGCAGCAGAATGCCCCAACTCTAGTGCCAGTGGTGCCCCACTGAGAGACCATGTGAGGGCCCTGCAGGCCTGGGCCTCCGTTGGGAAGAGCATATGGTGACTGTGAGTTTGCAAAACCCTTCCAAGCTCTCTGACCCTCACTCCTCACAGGGGCAAGGTGAATCTCAGACAGATGTGGCTTGCCCAGGGTCACACAGCTTGTGGGTGGTGGAGCTGGGATTCGAACCTGCGCATGTCTGACCTATGTGCTTAGCTCCCTTGAAATTCTGTTTCTGGCCTGTTTGGCGGCGTTAGTTTGAGACTCTTGGCAGGCAAGTGAGTAGATGAACGCTTCCTGTTTCATTAATACGTGGTCTTCCCAACCCTAGGGGGCGGGTGTTTTCATTATTCTCATTCTACAGCCAAGAAAGCTGAGGTCCAGAGAGGTTTGGACAAGTGCCCCGATCACACAGGAATCCATCTTCCAATTGTCTTACAAACCTGGGGACATGGACGTATCAGGCCCCTCCTGACCAAAGAGGGGCTACCTGCCAGCTCAGTGGCCCTGCCATCTCCCCTGGGCTGCTCAGTCCCCCTCACGTGTCACCCACAGCATTTGAAACATGAAGCAGTCAGATGCTGTCCTCAGGAGCCCCTGGTGGCCTGGGTGCTTGGCAGGCCTGGCTTCCAGCCACCTTGCATGCCCAGGCAATCTGTTCCCCTTTTCCTCTGCTTCCCTGAAGTTGGCAGCACTGGACAAGAAGGATTGTCTTTGGAGGGTGATCAAGCAGCAGCTTTGCCTCCTCTCATGTCCTAGAAGGAGCCCTTGCTGCTCATTCCTAGGCCGCCTCCCAGACGGAAATCCTTCTCTCACCTACTCTCAGCCTGCACTCCATGTATGAGATTCTTACAAAGCTGTCTCGCCCCGCTGCACTACAGCCATCCTTAGCTCTCCATTTCCTGCAGGATGAAAGACAAACTCCTTAATACAGCGCTTCTCAAACTTCATATGCATCACCTGAGGACCCTCTTCATATGCAGCTTTTGATTTGGCAGGCCTGGGTGGGGCCTGAGTATCTGCGTATCTGACAAGCTCCAGGTGATGCAGATGCTGCTGGTCCTCAGACCGCACTTGGAGGAGCGAGACCACCCGTGGCCTGGCCGTACCTCTGTTTCCTTCTTTTGGCCATGGACTCACACACATGCAATGGCTTTTCCCTTCATTGACAAACTCCTTCCCATCCTTCAAAGTCAGTTCAAAAAAAACCCTTCTCGGCCGGGCGCGGTGGCTCAAGCCTGTAATCCCAGCACTTTGGGAGGCCGAGACGGGCGGATCACGAGGTCAGGAGATCGAGAGACGATCCTGGCTAACACGGTGAAACCCCGTCTCTACTAAAAAATACAAAAAAATAGCCGGGCGAGGTGGCGGGCGCCTGTAGTCCCAGCTACTCGGGAGGCTGAGGCAGGAGAATGGCGTGAACCCGGGAGGCGGAGCTTGCAGTGAGCTGAGATCCGGCCACTGCACTCCAGCCTGGGTGACAGAGCAAGACTCTGTCTCAAAAAAAAAAAAAAAAAAAAAAAACCCTTCTCAGTGGACTCTCAGACAGAGCTAATTCCTCTTCCTCTGCACTCCCAGATGCTTTTACAAATCCCTGAAATCCTAAAACCCATAGCAGTGCCATTAAGAATAGCAGTGCTGGGGCCAGGCCTCCTGAGTGTGAAACTTGGCTCCATCCTTACCAGCTGGGTGACCTTGGGCAAGTTGCTTAACCTCTCTGTGCCAAGTTATTTATTTAAATTCTGTCTTGTTCCAAAATGGACCAATAATTGCTTCTGAACATGCACTTGGATAAAATCACATGAAAACGTGCTCAGTCGGTCGTCGAGGACAGAGGGCAAAGGGGAGATGCTGTTTCCCATCTGCCTCCTTGTCTTGGTCCTACAGTGCATAGCATGGCAGGCATTCAGAGAAACGTCACACAGAAGCTCTCCCATAATCCACGGCATGACCTTTCCAGGAGCTTGGGGGTCCACAAAAGTAAACTCCAAAGGAGCATTGAGAGAGCCAGAAACTTGGCAAGGCTTCCAATTGCCAATCTTAATCACTCATTTAAATGCATCTGTATGGAGAGCAACTTTTTTTTTTAAGAGAAGGAGCAGAGAAACGTGGCAAGGCTTCCAATCACCAATCTTAATCACTCATTTAAATGCATCTGTATGGGGAGCAAATTTTTTTTTTTTTTTTGAGAAGGAGCGGATACAGGAGTTTGAGACCAGCCTGGGCAACATGGCGAAAACCTCATCACTACAAAAAATGTAAAACTTAGCCAGGCATGATGGCACCTGCCTGTAGTCCCAGCTACTAGGGAGGCTGAAGTGGGAGGATCATCTGAGCCCAGCCAGTGTGTTGCAGTGAGTGGAGATTGTACCACTGCACTCCAGCCCAGGTGACAGAGTAAGACGCTGTCTCGAAAAATAAAAAAAGAGAGAGAGAGAGAAAGAGGGAGAAAGAAGGGGCAGATCTAACTCCAATGGCCTGGGTGCCACGTGCCTGTCCTCCCTGACTGAAGAGGCTATAGATGGAGGGAATGGAGGCGAGTGGGGTGAGGGTCTGTTAGAGCAGTTCACATGCACCCCTTCCTGCCTGGTTGAAGCTAAGACTGCTCCAAAGTGGCCTCTGTGCCCTGGTGAAGGTCAGGGTCTTCATGGCGAGCCTCTCTCTGACCACTGCCAGGGTACCGGTGACCACATTGAGTGTGTGTACCCACTTCCCTGCATGATTTGAGTCATCCAGCAAATGTCCACTAAATTCAGGTCTTCCCTCTGCAACCTGACCCTCACTACCCCCACTGTGGCGGAGACCTTGGCATCACTGCTGGTCAAGGGAAACTTGCTTGGTACCTGGACCCTTCCCCTAGAAACAGATCTCAAGTTGCCCAAAGAGGAAGGCACCATGGGAAGTGGGCGACAGGGTAGGGTCTTGAGTTTGCAGATACAAAGGCACAAGTAGCCCCGCCCCAGATTTAGAACCTGGATTATTCTAAAGGTGCCACTAGTGTTGGACTGGCAGGAGCCTGTGTGGGGTGGCCCAGGAATTGTGGCTAAATTCCATGCTGGGTCACTGTTCTGGAGGGAGCCCACAAGAAGCCTCGGGTCCCTAACTACTGGGCAGCCCTCTCCCACTAGCTGCAGGACACATGGAAGAAATATGAGGCTCGTGTGTTCCCATGTGGCCAGGAACTTCATGGGAGCCAGGCCTTGTCTGTCTGGTTCTCTCTTGCCAAATGCACTGTGCAGTTGTACAGGTTGTTGACACCCACCATTCAGTGTCCTGTGTCACCATCACCCCACCCTTCTTGGTGCCTGACCCTCAGTTGGTGCCAGCACACACTGGTGGGATGGAGAGCAGGGGAAATTGGGTGCAGCCTGCCACCCCTTCTCACAGACAGGTAGAGGAGGAGCCTCAGGTGTCCATTAGGATCAGCCTGGTCAGTCCTGAACCAACGTGGAGGAATCCCAGGAGTGTGCAAGGCTAAGGCCCAGCTGAGTCTGGGAGGGGGCAGAGCCTGCCAGGTGTGGCCGGAGCCTGTGACCAGCTGGCCCTGCCTATCAAGCCCAGAGGCGGGCAGATCCTCCACCCAGCTCACTTGGTCTTCACAAAAAGCTGGGTGGCCACTCCATGTGGCAGGCTACTGGGTTCATCTTACCCAAGAGAAAACTGAGACCTAGGAGAGGTAGTTGGAACATTGGTGGGAGGGCCCTGGAGGGTCTCTGAGCTCAAGGGTTTCTAAGCTGAGAACTGCAGAGATGCCCTGGCATTATTCATGCAGTCAAAGAGTCTGTGCTTCATCTAGCTTATGTCTGGGGGTTCTGTGCAAATTCTCTTGGAATCTGCTACGTAGAAAAAAAGAAAAAAAGTTTGGAAAGCACTGTTCCCTGTCTCCAGATGAAAAAACTGATGCCTGGGGGGGCAGTCGTTTGCCAAAATCCCAGGGCAAGTTAGGAGCAGACTCTCTCTCTGCCTGAGAGCCCTGGAGGAAGCCCCAGGCACTGCCACCTTCAAAGACGCCCTGTCCAGACCCAGGCTGCAGGGGCGGGGCGTGTTGGACCCTGTCCTGGAGCCAGCCTTGACAACAGCCATGTCCCCTTTAAGCAGAGAGCCGCCCGCTGCAGTGGGTGGACTCGGTGCCCAGCCAGTGGGAGCTGTGAGCTTCCCTCCCACAGCCCCTCCCTGGGGAGGGAAGGGAGGGCCGAGCAGCGTGGCTCCCGAGGGAGTTGGTGGGCAGCAGGGGAGACAATAGCGAACATGCTGTGTGGGCTCAGCCGGGAGACCCCTGGAGAGGCGGGTATGTAATGGGGGGTCTGTGGGCAGAGTGATGGGGCTGAACACATAGGTCCCTCTGGAGCTGCTGCCCAGAGAGAGGGGACTGGATGGCTGAGACCCGGGACTGCCACTCCCTGGAAACCCAGGGCTTGGGGAGGGTGGGGCAGGACACTTGCTAGGGCTGTATGTCTGACCCTGGCCACTGTCCTGCAGTAGGATAGCTCAGCCTTCCCCAGGGCTGTCCGGCACAGGCAGGCAGAACAGGCGGGTCTCGAGGTTCTGAGGGCAGCGCTCAGCCCTGTAGGAGGAAGGCTGGTCCCATCCGGGTGTGAGCAAAGCTTTTTGCCCAATCTCAGGATCTGCACAGCTGCCTGGTGGGAGTGAGTGTCTGACCCAGAGGGGTGAGAGCCCAAGGCCCACAGGCAAGGTGGTGGTGAGGAGTTCCTGTGCCAGCACAGGTGGGCAGGAGGCTGGACCTCAGCAGAAGAAACTCTGGCTTGGGGGTCTGGCTGGTGAGACCCTGGGACTCTGGGAATGTGTGGGATGGGGGATTACAGCTGCCACATTCCTGGGTGTGCTGAGGCTGGGACCCAGAGAGGGACAGACACGATTTTTCCATCTGTCTCTCCAGCCTCAGCCTGGGCTCACCTTATTCCCCCAAAGAGGGAGCTTGCAGCCCGGACCAGAACGTACTGCATTCACTGCCCTGGGGTTGCCTCACTGGTTTCTTTGCACGTTCTTAACATATCTTTGCACAACAGCTCCAAGGGCAGAGACTGTGGTCCCGGTGGACAGAGGAGGAAACCAAGGCTCAGGGAGGGCAATGGCCGAGCTGTGATTGACACCCAGATGACTTTTACAGCAGAGCCCCCAACCCTGCTTCTGAGGGCCCAGTGGACTTGGATTCCTACCTCCCTTCCCATGGCAAGGAGCAGAGCCAGGTCACCTCTGGACCTAGCCTTAGCAACCCAGAAAAAATAACACTAATAATCACAATAGCTGGCTGTTGTCTAGAGCTTCCTCTGGGCCAGGCTCTGTTCTAAGCTTTCTGTGCATTTTCTCATTTAATCCTCATAACCACACTGCCACTTGGGTACTGTTATTCTTCCCATTTTACAGTTGGGAAAACTGAGGCAGAGAGATGCTAAGTGACTTGTTCAAGGTTATATAGCCAGAAGTGACAAAGCTGGGATTTGACCCGATGGGCCCACCCCTCCTTGGCAACTGCACTGTAAACGGAGGCTCTGCCTTCTTGGCCTTGGCACATCTGATCTTTCAACCCAAGTCCCAGGTGAGTGGGGTCACCTTGGTCTGCTGTGGTTAGGGCCACAAAGGCAGCAGTGCCCTGGAGACCTTACCTGGGGCACTGCCAGGGAGGTGTCTCCCCCTCCTCATGGGCCTATGACCTCCATCTTGGCCCAGGCTCAGCATCAACTACCTGGGCCTTTGCCCAGTCTCCTCCCTGGCCTCCTGGCCTCCACCCCTTTGCTGCCATGGGAGGAAGCTTGCCAAAACTCAAATCTGCTCAGCTTCTGAGCCTGGCATTCAAGGCCCTTCCTGATATCTCTGACATTTTCTCTCTCTGATGACTTACTTGACCTTTACCCTCACCACCGTGGCCCCCATCCTAGGTCTCCTCATGATCACACTTGCTTCAGTTTGCATCAGCACCAAGGCTCTTCTTTCAAAAAGTATAAAGATGGAGCTTCAGGCACAGTGGGATCCAGATGCCGAATTAACATCATTAGGACTCTGGGTCTCTTCGTAGCTTGTTCTGCTTCACTTTAGTGAGCTTCATTTCCAGGCAGACTGTTTCCTTTCCTTGAGGGTTCCTGGCACCTTCAAACTTAAGGTCAACCAGCTCAGCCATCCCTAAGGAAAGAGAGCCTATTTCCAGTAGTTCCAGCAAATGCCCCAGAAACGGCTGTCATTGGTCCAACTTGTATCACACGCCCACCTCTGATGGATCACTGAGCCTCTGATTGGCCTCTGATTGGCCAGGCCTGGTCATGTGGCCTCCCCTGGAGCTGGTGAGGGCAGCCAACAGGTGGCCACTCCATACACCTCCACATTTGGCAGAGAAGACTGCAGCCCTGAGAAGTCAGCCCACTGACAGTGTGCCTCAGTGAGTGTCAGGATTGGAGCTGGGCTCTGTGGACCAGGCAGCCCTGTGTCCTTTCTCTGCTCCTGATGGGCTCTGGGTGGGTCCCTTCTCAGGCCCCACACCCTGGGCATGTCCAGTCTCACTCCAGGGAGTCTTGTTTTCCTGTCACTAACCCCAGAGCTCTGGCAGGAAGGGATTGTGACCTAACTCAGTTGGCTGGGGCTGGGGCACACAGTAGGCCTGAACACAGATTTTGGCAGGAAGTCCCTCTCCATGTTCACGCTCCTGCCTCAAGGACGGGAGGCCTGCTCTGACTCCGCAGCCACAAAGACATGTTTGTTCCGGGCCTGCTAGGTCTGAGCAGGCGCTTGCTGCCATGCTGGGGGCAGGGAAGTCTCAGTGGGTGTGGGTGTGCATGTGTGAAGGTCCCCCTGCTGTGCCCTGGGCTGCCCAGTCCTCTGAGGAGTCCTCACCAGGCCTACCCCTTGGCTCTGAGACTCCTCGGGCAGGCCTGGCCTCCTACTCCACAGCAGGGGCGGTGGCCATGGGGCAATCCTTCGCCTGAGTTTGCATCCTGGCTCTGTCTCTTCCTAGTCTCTGACCTTGAGAAACTCATTCCACCTCTTTGATTCTCATTCTCCTAATCTGTAAATGGGAATTGAATTTTAAAAATATTTGCTGAGCACGTACTACATGCCAGACAATACTGTCTGTGCTGCATGCAGCAGTGAGCGGACAGACAGAAGCCCGGCCCCCTGGAGCTGACATCCAAGTAGAAACAGTCATAGTTAGATGCTGTTGATTGCCCAGAGGACCACGAAGCACGGGGGGAGCGGAGAGGAGGTGTGGAGGTACAGGGTGCATGCGTAACTTCAAACAGGAGGATGGGGAAGGCCTGCCTGAGGAGGTGATATTTCTACAAGTTCCTGAAGGAGCTGAGAGGGGAGTTTTGTGGATGTCTGGGGAAGAGTTTTGTGGGCAGAGGGAGCAGCCGGTGCAAAGGCCCTAGGGGGGTGTGAGTCTGGTGGGCCTCGGGTGGAAAGGACAGATGTGCCCAGGCCAGGAAGGCTTTACCTCCATTTATAGTGCAGTTGCCAAGGTGGGGTGAGCCCATCGGGTCAAATCTCAGCTTTGTCACTTCTGGCTGTGTAACCAGGAACAAGTCACTTGGCATCTCCGTGCCTCAGTTTTCCCAGCTGTAAAATGGGGAGAATAACAGTGCCCAAGTGGCAGTGTGGTTATGAGGATTAAGTGAGAAAATGCACAGTGTGCTGGAGTGGAGCCGGCCAGGGCGAGCATCAGGAGGTGAAGTCCCCTGTGTGGAGGAGGATTGTGGGGGTGGCGGCCTCTCCAGGTGATGCCATGGGTCCTGATAGCCCTGATGCACCCAGCCTGTGAGTGCCTGAACCCTAACTCAGGGGCTCTTGGGGTACTGGAGCTGTCGCCTTCCCAGTGCCCTGATGCTTCTCATTTGAGGTCTGTTGCCCTCCTGTTTGGAGGGAAAGAGCAGAGCTGAGGGTTCAGGACATGGTCTGTTGTGAGGTCAGGGAGCCCTGGGTTCCAGGTGCCTCTGTAGCTCACCAACTCAGTGGCTTCTCTGGGCCTCAGGCTCCCTATCTGTAAACTGGGGACAATGGGTGAGCCTCCCTCCTGTGGTTCTTAGGACAATTAACTGACTTAGCATCCATAAAGTGCTTAGAGCAGGCCTGGCCCAGGGAAGGGCCCAACACTGGGTGCTACTTATTAAAGTTCTGGTTTTTTTCCTTGCAATCCTTGGCAACAAATGAATGAGGCTTCAAATTTTTAAATCTATTGATGCATTTCTTTTTGTCTCCCTTAAAAACGTGCTTCTGCCGAGCTTATCTGATCTTTCTATGCTGCTCTCCCCATGGAAGCTGGGCTTCCTGGGAGGCTTGTCAGCCGTGGGGATTGGAACTGTCATTCAGAGGTCAGCCTGTAACTGGCTTTGAGGCATCTCCATCGAGCCCTTGGCCTGTTCCAGCCCTCAGTGGCCAGGGAGGAATGCCCAAAGGAGCTGGGGCTCTGCCTGGAGCTGAACATCCCTAGGGCTGCAGGCATCACAGCACCTTCCAGGCCTGCATGGATGGGGGAGTAGGCAGGAAGGCGCCCAGAGGGTAGGGTCAGACCCCTTAGGAAGCCAGAAGGCCTGGGCTTCAATCCTGGCTCTGCCACTTAGAAGCTCTGTGCCCCTGAGCAGTTCCCTTGACCTCTCTGTGCCTCAGTAGGCCTGGGTTCAAACCCTGGCCCTGCCCTTTATCATGGGATATCACTTAACCGCTCTGTGCCTCAGTTTCCTCACCTGTAAAATGAGAATCATGATTATACCACCTCAAAGGTGGTGAGGATTAAATGAGATCATGCTTAGGAAGCACAGAAACCGGCACTTAATCACTAGGAGCTGTCGTCATGATTGATCTAGGAAAACTTTTCAACAAGGTGAGGGAAGCAGGCAGGAAGGGAACTGCCATGTTTTATGGTTTCTGTGCACAGTTCCTCCCAGCAACCCATGGGTGGGCACCAGTACCCCCATTTTGCAGAGGAGAAGTCTGAGGCTCTGAGAGAAGTGCCTTGTCCCAGATCCGTTAGCCAGTTGGCAGCCGATTTAGAATCAAAGTCCCAAGTTGGACTGACTCCAAAGCCCATGCCTCCCTTCCCACCATATCAACAATCCCCTCCACAGTGGGGCGAGGCTGGACCGTCACTTGGTGGAGTGCTTAGCGCCCATGTCCTCTTCAGCACCCAGGGTCCCTGTGCGCTGGCATGGTCCTGGCTGACAGCCCACTGTCCCTGCAGACCATGCCCTGTTTGCCCCAAGTGGAGCCTCTGGGCCTTTGTTTTCTCAGTGGTCCCTTTTCAGGTGCTGTGTCCTCCCTCCAGGAGGCTCGCAGAACAGGGCAGCAGTCAAAGCCGGCTGACTTTATAGTCCCGCCCACTCCCCTGCGCTTCTTTCCGGCCACCCCACTTAGGCAGGACTCTGGCGAAGGCAGCCTGGCAAGGAGTTGACTTCCTTTTTCCTTTGTCAAAGCTCAATAGTCCCCTGCGGCCCCAGAGAGAGGGAGATAATGAAGGCAAATTAGCCATGATTTCAAGAGAAATAAAATAAAAAAAAGCCCACCCACCCACCCACCCTGGCTGCAGCGTGGGCCTGAGTACCAGGTGTACAGGTCTGAGCTCCAAGCACGTTTCTCCCTCTGTTCCTCCTCCCCTGACTTGCACACCCCACATTTGCTGGGACTGGCTGGCACCACTGCGGAAATGAATTTTCCTCCAAAGCGAGTTCCTACAGGACGATTGACTGAAGGCAAAAGCTCATAATTGCCCATTGCTGGAAGGAGGAGACTGGGGAAAAAAAAAAACATGGATAAAAATATCTCTGTTTTTTATGCACGTTTCCAGCTGAAAATTGGTGGGAAAGATGTTTTTGAAAAGCCTTCATCTCTAAGCATATAATTACCAGGTCCTGGAACAAAAAAGAGAGAGTGGGAGAGCAAGCATGTTCTCTGAGGAGGGGGTCTGAACCCCCAAGGGGTTTTCTATAAATAAAGTAATCCCCTCAACTTTTCAAGCTCTGGCCAGCTGGAGTCAGCCATGGGAGAGACACCCCCATTTTACAGAGGGGGAAATGGCGGCTCGAGTCACGCAACCAATTGGTAATTCTAACCCTATGTTGATTCTTGGTTTGGATGCTGCCTCAGTTCCCCACCATCTGAGGATGTTCGTGAAAGGGAAACCCTATGTCCCCTTTGAACGGGCATCAGCAATCACTGCAGCATTCCTTCCGGGCACCTTTCTGACTATGCCAGGGGATCTTGGCTGCTCAGAAGCCTCTTATCTGGCAACTCGCCTATCAAGAATGACTTCTTGACTTCCACAAGAGGCCACCAAGGGCACACCCTGAGATGCACATGCATTCCCTAGGGAAGTCTCTCGAGACCTCGCCTGCTGCCCACTGACTCTTTGCGCACAGTAGTATGATTTGTTTTGCAGCACACAGTCAAGTCTCTGACAGCTGGGAAAAGAGATGGCTCACAGCCTGAACCCCAAACCAGCCAAAAATTGTAGCAGGAAGGGAGTTGCGGCCACTCAGTGTCGAGACCAGCAGACTCTTGCACCTCTGCTGTCCCTAAGGTGTCATTGTAATCCAGTTTGGCACCTGGTAGTGCACTGGAGCAAAATCTGAATATTGGGCTGAGGAAAGGGAAGAGAGGCAGTGTCAGAGACAAACTTGGAGGGCACCACAGAGACCCAGGGCATGGGTCCTCCCCTTCGCCAACCAACATTGGGCACCCTGTGCTTCAGCATCCAGCTTTTGGGGGTGCCATTGTTCCTCCGTCTGAATTTCCGACTTGCTTTTACAATTAGAGCTCACAGCTCCACATCCACTCTGGGATTCCACTGCTCTGAATTTGGTGAACTTGGATTTTGGCTTCCTTATCCTTTCCTTAAGAGATAATCCTTCTCTCTCCCCCACTTTCCTCTTAGGGTTCATAAACCTGGAGCTAGCAAGCTTATCTCTGGTCTTCCCAAGACAGCTAGAGAGAGAGAGGGATTTTCCAGGGACAGAATCTAATCTGCACAGGATAAGACATATTTTAATTCCAGAATTGCCCTCATGAAATACCAGAGAGGTTCACTGTCACACAGTTGATAGAACCCAGTCTTTTTGATTTTATTAGCTCAGAAACATCTTGTTGAATCCAAATGAAGTGCGTATTAGGAAACCGTAATGGGAGGCATTATACTTAATGGGGTGTTGCCTGAATTCTTGGCGGCTGATGTGAACTATAGGTGGAAGGGGGATGAGCGGAGCTGCTGAGGACCCAACCCCAGGGGACCTGGAAATGATTCCTGGCTTAACTGCTATTTGATTTGTTATTTATTAGCTGCTGGCAAGCAAAGAGAGCCCAGCCCTGGTCTGGCGGAGCACAGTAGTTGGCGACCGGGACCTTTCTCAGCGGTTACAGCTGCAGGTGGGAACGCTCTCAGGCTTCCGTAGGCCCAAGTTGAGGAGAAACACTGACTCAGGCTGAGCCCCGCCCTCAACTCAGCAGGATCCGGCCCGGAACCAGGCTGAGCCCCGCCCTCAACTCAGCAGGATCCGGCCGGGAACCAGGCTGAGCCCCGCCCTCAACTCAGCAGGATCCGGCTAGGAACCAGGTTGAGCCCCACGTCTGACTCAGGCTGAGCCCCACGTCTGACTCAGGCTGAGCCCCGCTCTTAACTCAGGCTGAGCCCCGCCCTTAACTCCGGCTGAGCCCCGCCCTTAACTCAGGCTGAGCCCCGCCCTCAACTCAGCCTGAGCCCCGCCCTTAACTCAGGCTGAGCCTGCCCCAGACCCAGGTTGAGCCCCTACCCTAAAGCAGGTTGAGCCCCGCCCCTGACCCAGGTTGAGTCCCCTCCTGACTGTAGAGCAATGGTTCTCAATTGGGGGCGATATGGTTCCCCTAGAGAACATTTGGCAGTGTTTGGAGTCATTTTTGTTGGTCACAGATGCTCCTGGCATCTGGTGGTTAGAGGCCAGGGATGCTGCTCAGCTTCCTGCAATGCAGAAGAGAAGCCCCCACCGCAAGGAGTCATCTGGCAAAAAAACACCCATAGTGCTAAGGCTGAGAAACCTCCCGTAGACTGAGCCCTGTTCCCGGTTCTGGCTGAGCCCCCACCCTGGCCCAGGCTGAGTCCTGACCTTGACTCAGGCCACTCATACCCTGACTGACCCAGCCAACCCTGGCTGAACCCTAATCAGACGCTCCCTTCATGAAAAAGACCTGGCTGGAGCAGAGTAGGGGAAGTGGCTCTGCCACCTGCGGAGACTGAACCTTCTCCCTTCCTTTCTCCCGCTGCCACTGAGAATGGGAGGGCGCGTGGGCCGCTGGGTCAGGTCTCACTTTCCATGGGTGTGAGGTGGAGGAGGAGAGCGAAGTTCCCACAGCTGGCGAATGGCAGAGCTAGGATCTCTACTCAGGCCTGACTGACCCCCGAGCCTCTTCTGCTAACACTAGGCTAAGCTGGAGCCGCAGAGGTTGGGGTGGCAGGAGAGCCCTTCTTCAAGGGCAGGCGCGGGCATGTGCGGGCTCAGGCGAGGCCTGAGGAAGGAGCAGAAGGTGCCTGGGAGGGCTGAGCCCTGAGACAGCGCAGGGAGCCCACCAGCTTGATGATGCGTCCCTTCTCTTTTTGGCACCTGCTCTTGCCCGTGTCAGCCCAGTACTGAGAAAGGAGACTTAGATGAGGAATATGAAAAAAATAACCCGGTCGATGGGGCCTCGAGCACAGGGTAGAATACGCAAACAGGCCTGGGGTCTGGTTCCAGCTCTTGGTAGACGCTGCTTTGGCCAAAGACCTCCCTTTTCTGAGCCTGTTTCCTCATCTGTCAAATGGGTGTGATTGCAGCACCTACCTCCTCCCAAGACCACGGTGAGAAGTGAATGAGGTGGAATGAGATAATGTGGTGGTGTGCACAGGGCGTGGCTGCTGCAGGATCTGTGAGTTTCCTTCCCCTGTCTGTCAGCACATAGAGGAGAAACCAGAACACGTCCCATCAGGCCGAACCCCGCCCTTAACTCAGGCAGAGCCCCGCAAAATGAGGTATGTGCAAAACGAGGGATGCCGCAGGGAGGCTGGGGCCCAGCAGGTGACCAGACAACCTTCCAGCTTCCAACTCCTTTGAAATGCTCAGGTGCAGTCACGGGAAAGTAAGGAAAACCTCGGGCATCAGAAATGAAGTGAATGAGACTATCAAGCAGATAAGGATGGTCTGTGTAATCAGCCCATCAACTTTGTAAGGAAGGTCTGGCCAGTCCAATAGGGCAAATAAGAAAAATGAAAGGCATAAAGTTTAGAAAGTAAGAAATCAAACTGTCATTTTCACAGATGATATGATTATGTATATAGAAAATCCAAAATAATGTATGGCTAAACTTAGAATTAATACGTGAATTTAAAAGTTCAGAATATGTGCTTGCTTAGGCAGCACAGATACTAAAATTGGAATGATACAGAGAAGATTAGCATGGCCTCTATACAAGAATGACACATAGATTTGTGAAGTGTTCCATATTTTTACAAAAAAAATAGAATGAATAAGACCTAGTATTTGATAGCACACTAGGGTGATGATAGTCAATAATAATGTAATTGTACATTTAAAAATAACTAAAAGGGTTTAATTGGATTGTTTGTAACACAAAGGATAAATGCTTGAGGTGGTGGATACCCCATTTACTTTGACGTGATTATTAGGCAGTGCATACCTGTATCAAAATATCTCATCTACCCCATAAATATATACGCCTACTACATACCCACGAGAATTAAAAATACATTTTTTAAGCTCAGAATATAAAATGAACTGTATATTTATACACCAGGAACAAATAATTAGAAAATGAAATTTGAAAAACAATCTACTTTCCTTACCTTTAACACACTTTAGATGCCTAGGAATACATTTAATGAAAGTGGTGTAAGACTTTTTCTCATACAAGTATACACAGTGTTCTTAGGAGAAATTAAAGACAAAATGAATGGAGGAGTATACTGTGATCATTGACTGGAAGGTTCAATATTGTCTCCCAAAGAAAAAGACATCAATTCTCCACAAATGGGCCTATAAATTCAATGCATTTCCACTTAAAAAATGAGGAGAAATGGAAAACGAGCAGGATGAGTGCAGGTGATGCTGGGGCTTCTCTACTGGGGTGGCAGCAGGAATGGGGGGAATGTTTGTGCGTCTGGTCTGGTAGCCGAAGGCTTGGGTTTTAATGGCTCAGAGCTACAGGAAAAGATACCTTGTACTTTCCCAAGTTGGTACTGAGACCCCAGCATAAAGCCAGGACCTTTGAAGAGATCTACCCTCAGTGAAAGGGGGACTTAGAAAATATTCACCCATCTGTCAGGGAGCTAAAACAAAAGCTTATCTGTCTCAACTCAGCCTCCAGTGGTCTCCTTTGAGGATTTGTGATCTAAGATGTGCCCCTTGTTTCTGGTGAACGTTAGAATTTTTAATACCACCATGGTTCTGGAATCTTTGAGCCAAGATCGGTATTTAGAATACCATGGGGGTATTGTAAATTCTAACGAGTGTTGTAAATACCCATAATCATTGATATCAGGGTAATGATACCTTGGCAAGCCCTCAGGGGAAGGAATGGAAAATTCTCTCTGGACTCTGGAGCCCTACAATCAGGCTGAATAGAATTCCCACAGTTGAAGCCCCACTAAAGATGAGCTCACAATCCAACAATTACCAACCACACGAGGAAACAGTCTACTGTAAGGGAGAGTCATCAGACACCCAGGCGAAAGAAATACCTCCCAAGAATTTGAGATAATGGAAAAATAGAATAACAGATGAATGTTCAAAAGATTTAAAATTATTAGAAACATAAGGAGCAACAGAAAAAGAACAAAATATAAAAACAGAACAAATATATAAGCAAAATAATCAAAACTTTCAAGAGCCATAAATGTACTGTTGGAATTAAAATTTGGAATGGGTATTAGACTAATAATTATGGTATTACTTTGTAAGGTGGGATATAGTACTTTTGTTATATAAGAAATAGGTTCCTATTTAGAAATGCATATTGAAATACTTAAAGGTGAAATTGCATTATGCCCAGGATTTGTTTTAAAATATTTCAGCATAGATAAAAATAAATGGATTAAATATGGCAAAGTGTTAATGATTGTTAAAACTACCCATTACGTAAATCCAATTCATTATACAAGTGTTTTTCAAACTTTAGTGTGACACAGTCACCTAGAAGGCTTTTCGAAGCACACATTATTACATCTGACAAAGGATTTGTATCCAGAATATATGAAAACTCAGTAACAAGGAAACAAACAACCCAACTTAAAAATGGGCAAAAGCGGCCGGGCGCGGTGGCTCACGCCTGTAATCCCTGCACTTTGGGAGGCCGAGGCGGGCGGATCACGAGGTCAGGAGATCGAGACCATCCTGGCTAACCCGGTGAAACCCTGTCTCTACTAAAATACAAAAAATTAGCCGGGCGCGGTGGCGGGCGCCTGTAGTCCCAGCTACTCCGGAGGCTGAGGCAGGAGAATGGCGCGAACCCGGGAGGCGGAGCTTGCAGTGAGCCGAGATGGTGCCACTGCACTCCAGCCTGGGTGACAGAGTGAAGACTCCGCCTCAAAAAAAAAAAAAAAAAAAAAAAAAAAAAAAAAAAAATGGGCAAAAGCTTTGGCACTTCCTCAAAGATATAGATGAATGGCAAGTTAAAAAAAAGTGCCCAACCTCATTAGTTGTTACACAAATGCAAATTAAAATCACAGTAAGATACCTCTGCACATGTATTAGCATGACTAATTTTTTTTTTTTTAATTGGGAGACAGGGTTTTGCTGTGTTGCCCAGGCTGGTCTTGAATTCCTGGGCTCAAGTGATCCTCCTACCCTGGCCTCCCAAAGTTTTGGGGTTATAGGTATGAGCCAATGTGCCCAGCCTAAATTTTTTTGTTTAAACCCTAACTGATATTACCAAGTGCTGATGAGGATGCAGAGCGATTGAAACTCTTTTACATTGTTGATCGGGTGCAAAATGGCACAGCCACTTTGAAACAGTTTGGCAGTTTCTTATACATTTAACCATATTCTCGCCATACCACCTAGCGATGCCATTCCTGGATGAAACAGAAGCTTATGTTCAAACAAAAGCCTGTATGCAAATGTTTATTAAGGCTTTATTCAAAATCACCAAAAACTGGAAACAATAGCAATGTCTTTCAACAGATCAATAGCTAAACAACTGGTACATCCATTCGATGCTACCCAAGTTGTCCGTAAAAAGACACAAACTTGGCCAGGCGTGGTGGCTCAAGCCTGTAATCCCAGCACTTTGGGAGGCCGAGACAGGCGGATCACAAGGTCAGGAGATCGAGACCATCCTGGCGAACACAGTGAAACCCCGTCTCTACTAAAAAAAAATACAAAAAACTAGCCGGGCGAGGTGGCGGGCGCCTGTAGTCCCAGCTACTTGGGAGGCTGAGGCAGGAGAATGGCATGAACCCGGGAGGCGGAGCTTGCAGTGAGCTGAGATCCGGCCACTGCACTCCAGCCTGGGCGACGGAGCGAGACTCCGTCTCAACAAAACAAAACAAAACAAAAAAAGACGCAAACTTCTGATACACACGACACTATGGCTGAATCTCAAATGATTATGCTAAATTTAAGAAACTGGACTCAAAAGCGTACATACTGAGTGATTCCACTTACATGACATTCTGGAGAAGACAAAATGATAGAGACTGAAAACAGATAAGTGCTTGTGGGGAACAAAGGATGGCTCAGGGACTGACTACAGTGGAACATCAAGGGAGAATTTCGGGGGCCTATAGAAATGCTCTAAAACTTGGTTGTGGTGGTGGTCAGGAGACATTTTCCAAAGTGCATCAACATGCTCACCACAAAGAGTAAATTTTACTATATTTAAATTTTTATTTATTTTTATTTTTTATTTTTTGAGATGAAGTCTCACTCTGTCACCCAAACTGGAGTGATATGGCGCGGTCTCAGCTCACTGCAACCTCCGCCTCCCGGGTTCAAGCGATTCTCCTGCCTCAGCCTCCCAAGTAGCTGGGATTACAGGCATCCACCACCATACCCCGCTAATTTTTTTTTTTTTTTTTTTTTGAGACGGAGTCTTGCTCTGTCGCCCAGGCTGGAGTGCAGTGGCCAGATCTCAGCTCACTGCAAGCTCCGCCTCCCGGGTTCACGCCATTCTCCTGCCTCAGCCTCCCAAGTAGCTGGGACTACAGGCGCCCGCCACCTCGCCCGGCTAGTGTTTTGTATTTTTTTTTTTAGTAGAGACGGGGTTTCACTGTGTTAGCCAGGATGGTCTCGATCTCCTGACCTTGCGATCCGCCCATCTCGGCCTCCCAAAGTGCTGGGATTACAGGCTTGAGCCACCGCGCCCGGCCATGCCCCGCTAATTTTTGTAATTTCAGTAGAGATGGGGTTTTGGCATGTTGGCCAGGTTGGTCTCGAACTCCTGACCTCAGGTGATCCGCCCACCTCGACCTCCCAAAGTGCTGGGATTATGGATATGAGCCACCGTCCCCTAGTCTAAATGTTAAAAAGTGGAGACAAATATAAGTTAGACTAATATACTAATATACACACACTTACAGATTCCTGGAGCCCACCCCCAGAGTGTTTGCTTTTTCAGGTCCTAGTTGGGACCAAGAATTTTCCTTTCTTACTTCCCTTTCCTTCCTCCTTCCCTCCCTCTTCCCTCCCCTCCCTCCCCTCCCCTCCCCTTGCTTTCCTTCTTCCTTTCCTTTCCTTCTTCGTTTCCTTTCCTTCTTCCTTTCTTCCTTTCTGCCTTTCCTTTCCTTTTCTTTCCTTCTTCCTTTTCTTTCCTTTCCTTTCCAAGTAATTAGAAAATGAAATTTGAAAAACAATCCAATTTCTGTAGCTTTAACACACTTTAAATGCCTAGGAAAGGCAATGCCTTGGAAAGGAAATGCCTTGCCTTGCCTTGCTTTGCCTTGCCTTGCCTTCCCTTCCCTTCCCTTCCCTTCCCTTCCCTTCCCTTCCCTTCCCTTCCCTTCCCTTCTTCCTTTCCTTCTTTCTCTCCCTCTCTCTCTCTCTTCTGTCTCTGTCTTTCTCTCTTTTTGAGACAGAGTGAGGGTCTCACTCTGTCACTGGAATGCAGTGGCACAATCACAGCTCACTGTAGTCTCGACCTCCCAAACTCAAGTGATAGCCCCACCTCAGCCTCCCGAGTAGCTGGGTCTGCAGGCACGTACCACCATGCCCGGCCAATTTTTGCATTTTTTGTAGAGATGGGGTTTTACTATGTTGCCAAGGCTGGTCTTGAACCCCAGGGTTCAAGTGATCCACCTGCCTCAGCCTCCCAAAGTGTTGAGATTACAGGCATGAGCCACTGTGGCCAGCGAAGAATTTACATTTCTGACAAGTTCCCCGGTGCTGTGGGCCTGGGGACCACATTTTGAGAATCTCTGCATCATACTGTCCTACCTTCTATATGTTTGAAATGTATGAAAGATTTTCTACTAACTTAAAAGAAGCAAAAAAGGCAGATTTCATTGCAGATTAGACGTATCTTGGAGAGATAAAGAAGATACGGAAAGTATGAGAGAAGGGTGGATGTGGGTCATGGAGAATAAAATGGGAAGTCCTGAAGTACATCTATTAAGCTTTTAAAAAGAGAGAGAGCTGATGGAAACAATATTTGAGGAAACACGAGGGAGCACTTTCTCGAATTAGAGTGAAGGAGGACAGACTTATCTCAGGCTGCCTAGAACACTTGAGAATGTGATTCGTAAACTGTAAAGTGCGGTCCTCATGAGGAAGCATTAATCTGGTCCACCCAAGATTGAGTTTCCTCTCTGTCAGAGCTGTCTCACATGAGCTGCGGTGCCTGCATGTGAGAGAGCTGCCCGTCCCAGCAGGTATGTAAGCACAGCCCTGGGTAGTAGAGTCAGCAGAACTGGGTTCTAATGCAGATTGCACAACTCTCCAGCTGTGTGACGATGGGCATGAGTTGGCCTTCTCTGAGCCTCAGCTTCCTTATCTGTACAGTGGAATAATCTGATCCATGGTAACACCATTCACAGGGTTGTTGAGACAGTGAACCACAGAATGGCTGTGAAGCTCCCAATGTATAGTGTAGTGCTCAGAGAATGTTATTCAGCCCCAAGAGCAGGGGCCAGGCTTTCTTTGGGAGGAGCAGCCCTGATGATTCTCCAGCAGAGAATCAGGTGGAGCTGGTGGCAGGAGGGAACCCATCTTACAGGCCACGTCCACGGAGTAGAAAATAACCAAAGCAGAGGAGGTCTGCAGGCATGGAAATGAAAGTGGAACTCGGCCTTTCCCTCTTTCTCCCCTGCAGACGATGGGCCCTACTCCAAAGGAGGCAAGGACGCAGGAGGGGCTGACGTTTCCCTGGCATGCCGCAGACAGAGCATTCCAGGTAATGAGGCTTCCCTCATTCCCTCTTTTTCTGCCCTGAAGGCACAGAGAGCCCTAGGTGGGGGTCAGACGGCAACAGCTTTGCCACTAACTTGCTCTGTGACCTTAGACCAGCCAGTTAACCTGTCTGATTCTCCTCTGTAAAAAGGAGATGATCATCACCCAGGTCTATGTAGCAGAGTGCCCTACTAACCAGGTGCTTGCCTCACTTGTCTTGGAGCTGGGGGCCTGGGGTGGCCCCAGCTGCCCACTCAAGCCCCCATCCCCATCTGTCGTCAGAGGAGTTCCGAGGGATTACTGTGGTGGAGTTGATCAAGAAGGAAGGCAGCACACTGGGCCTGACTATCTCAGGTGGCACCGACAAGGATGGAAAGCCCAGGGTCTCCAACCTGAGACCTGGGGGACTTGCGGCCAGGTGAGAAGTGGGCTTGGCATGGCAGCAGGAGGTGGGTGCAGAGGCAGTGATGGGACCCCAGGGTCAGTGGAAAATGTACTGAAGGCCTTATGCAAAGCAATCAAGCAGCTGTTTCCAGGAGCACCCATCAGCTTGGTGTCTGCAGAGGGAAGGCGTCCAATGGAGGCTGTAATTCTAGACCCTGGCTTCTCTTTTCTTTTACACCGGGGCTTGGCCATAGCACCCCACAGTCACCAGGCCATATCTGCCCTCCAGGCCCTTGCATATGCAATCCTCTATGTCCAAAAGCCTGTTCCCCACAGCATCCTTCTGGCACACTCCTCTTTACCCCTCCACACTCAGCACAGAGGTCACTGCCTCCAGGAAGCCCTCCCTGACCCCAGGCCAAGGCAGCTGTGCTGCTCTGTTCCTGAAGCCCCACATACACATTTCTGCACACATTGTCCTGATTTCCCCTGTCATTTGCCCCTGTGGCTCCCTTGGACCAGGAGGCCTGGGAGTTAGCCTCTCAGTCACTGCATCCCTGGGCCTCGCACAAGACAGGTGCAGATAAATGTCCAATTGAACAGAAGGAAGGTTGGTGGCGAAAAGCCAGGAGGAGCGTTAGGGAATAGCAAAGGATGTAATGATCTGGCCACTCTGCAGGCTCATCTGAGACACCCCTGCACAAGGAAAAGCAGGCAGACCAGTGTAGAGGGAAAACCTGGGATCTGGGCATCAGGCTCTGCACTCTTTTACTTGCTGTGTGACCTTGGACAAGTGTCTGACCTCTTTGAGCCTCAGCTTTCCCGTTTGTGAAATGACGATCCAGTGATCATAAAGATTCCAGAGGAGGGTGGGTGTGAATGCCAGGACTGCATGGGCCAGCACCTATTACCATGCGTGCCCTGGCCTTCCTGCTCCAGGAGTGATCTGCTGAACGTTGGTGACTATATTCGGTCTGTGAATGGGATCCACCTGACCAGGCTCCGCCACGATGAGATCATCACCCTGCTCAAGAATGTGGGCGAGCGCGTGGTGCTGGAGGTGGAGTATGAGCTGCCCCCGCCCGGTGGGTGCCCTTGGACGGGGAACTTTCTCCACTGCCTTGGTCGCGGGTGGACACGGCTACCTCCCCACCAGGGCCTGGGTGGTGGGGATCGTACCAGATGGAGTGGGTGGAACCTGGAGACTGGCCACAAGCATCCATACCTCACCTAGGGGCTGAGCCTACGACCGCAGTATGCTGTCACTAGGAGGCGGTGGGACTCTATAGCCAATGTCATTTTACATATTTAGTTTCCAGATGCTTTTCCTTTAGCGGGGAAGGTTTTGGAAGCATTAGCTGAATAAGTTGTTCCCTGGCCTACCACACCCACACTCCACTGCCCTGCACTAAGTAGCAGCGGTGTAGGGTTTCACCTAGCTTGAGATTTTCAAAGTTGGTCTAAAGTCATGAATTTTGAGTAACTGTCTGGAATTCAACCCTGGCCTGAGCCTACCAGCCATGGACTCAAGCCTGAGTTCTGCCGTCATCTCTGTGAGCATGGGCAGGCCCTTTCCTCTCTGTCAGTGGTGGGCTAAGTGGGATTAGGGGAGAGGGTCTCCCTAAGCCTCACTTATTCGACCTGTAAAATGGGCAAGGGTTTATCCTCCCTGTAATCTCTGTGACTGATCACCCAGTCCTCCTGGAATGAGCTTTGGGCACATCTGCTGGCCTGAAGATGCAACTGAGGGACTCAAAGGAGTCCTCCATTTCTCCCCAGCGCCTGAGAATAACCCAAGGATCATTTCAAAGACAGTGGACGTCTCCCTCTACAAGGAGGGCAATAGCTTTGGCTTTGTCCTTAGAGGTCAGTGAAAGAATTGCCCTTGGGATTGGGGCAGCAAGAAAGAGGCTAATACTAATTCCATGTGTGCACTGTTTTGCTTTGAATGTAATTTATGCATATCTCAGTTCTGACTTTAAGGAACACAGGACCGTTAAGGTAAGTATTCAATGGGAAAATTTGCCAAGCAATGAAGTATGCTTGGCTGGGGAGAGTGAGAGGAGACAGTTGTACTGGAAAATGATGGTGAAAGCTGCTACAGAGATTGAGAACAAAGTTTGGAGCTTCCTAGAGATCAGGGAAAAGGGGAAATAAGGTGAGGTCACAGAAGGGAGGCAAGCCATTTAACAGAGAGAGGACTTTGGTCATGTTACCCACCCCGTGTACCATCTCTTGGGAGGGGGTATTTATTGTTGGTGTCTCATAAGAGGGTCCATGAATAGCAAGGACAAGGTCCTCAAACAGGTTTTACTGAAGGAGCCTGCTCAGGGGCTGTGTGGGGGCCTCTGGATGGGAAGGGGTGGGTGAATGATTCCTGCTTCTTGTCAAATTCTGTCCAGGAGGTGCCCATGAAGATGGGCACAAGTCCCGCCCGCTTGTCCTGACCTACGTGCGGCCCGGTGGCCCTGCTGACAGGTGAGCTGAGGCAGAAGAAATCCACACACTGCATTGACCTGCCCCAACTCCCCTGCAAAGAGCGTGGAGCGGAGTCACCATGCCTGTTCCCCAGATGAAGAGACTGAGGCCCTGAGGGAGCACTCCCTGCCTAGTGTGATTCAGGGAGTTGCTGGTGGAGCCAGGATGTAACCCCAAATGAAGGAAACCTCAACCCCTTTCTTCTCCAGCATCCTGCTGTCTCGGGGGCTGGGGTATTTGGAGAGGGGCAGCCTTGGTGTCGTTCTTCCCTTTCCTGCTCCTTAGTTTTCCCGTCTATGGAATGGTCCCTAAGAGTTGCTATGAGAGATTTGGAGGCACACTGATTGGTCACTGCTGTAGCTGTCTGTGACTCAGTCTCCTGGGTCCTGGCTGATCGACCCAGCTCGGCCCCGCCTGCGCCCAGCCCGGAAGGACCAGGAGGAGAGAATATGGGGAAAGAACATGTCCAGTTCCCAGTCCCTGATCCCCTGGCCTCCCCAGTGGGAGATTCCTGGCCATTTTAAGAGAAGCCTGGAACGGCCTTGTCAGAAATCTAAATCTGTCCTTGGGACAGGGCCCTGTGATGAGCTATTCATAGAACCCCCCAGAATAGCTTTGGCCACCTGTTGGGAGAGGCGTTCCAGGCTGGGGATGTGACCCAAACTGAGGTGAACGCTGCTAGGGCCCCTCCCCTGGCCCCTGCTGAGTTATTTCCCAGGCGCGGGTTGTCATCAGGCCAGAATCACTGCTGAGAAACCAGGATGAGGGTGGAGCAATGGGAAGGGACCAGGATGGCTCAGACTAGCCCCCAATGCTGTGTGGCATGGGCACAGCTCACACCCTCTCTGGGCCCTGGTGCTCTCATTTGCCCCTGAGGCAAGAGTTGGGGGCAGCACTTGAAGGGCACCCCCAGCTCAGACATTTCAGGGTTCTGCACTGAGTCTGAATTACTACACACCCAGAGGAGTGGCAGGCGGCAGAGGCGCCCCATCCTGTCTTCATCCCCCCTTGCTTTATGCAGCTCCCCACCCCTGGGGTGGCTCATTCCTTCACTCACTCATGCACCCCTTCACCCGTCCCCTCCTCTCCTTCCTCCTCCACCCACTCTCTGCTTCCTTCATCCTCCACGCCCCCCTTCCCAGCGCCCTCCCAGACAGGCTGTGCCCAGTGCTGCTGCCGGGCCAGGCTGGTGACCGGCCCTTCCCTGCAGGGAGGGCTCCCTGAAGGTGGGCGACAGGCTGCTCAGCGTCGATGGAATCCCGCTGCACGGGGCCAGCCATGCCACCGCCCTGGCCACCCTGCGGCAGTGCAGCCACGAGGCACTCTTTCAGGTGGAGTATGATGTGGCCACCCCTGGTGAGTTGGGGGCCTGAGTGTATGGGTTGAGGCAGAAGGAGGCCTGGGATGGGGGGAGGCGGCAGTGGCCATGGATCTTTACCACTGCAAAGGCTGCATGACCTTGGGACAGTCACAGCCTCTCTGGGCAATAAATAGTATGTGCTAGGCATCGGTTGATGCGCTGGGGATGCAGTCTAGAACAACGGAATTGAGGTCTCTGTTCTCACGGAGCTGGCATTCTGGTGGGGAGAGGACAGTATCCAGAACAGAGAAGATATGGTGTATGTCAGTTGGCAATAAGTGCTGCGGAAAAAAGAGAAGAGGCAGGGGAGAGAGGTGGGACAGGCTGGGGGATGGTCTCTAAGTGGGGGAGTGAGGGAATGGGTGAGGCAGGGAATGTCCAGGAACAGCATTCCGGGAGGGCGGAACAGTAAGTGCAAAGGCCCTGAGGCAGGAGCATGGCCGGAATGGTTGGTCACAGTGAGGAGGCTGCCGTGGTTGGCACAGGTGAGTGAAAGGAGGTGAGGGCAGAGCGGGGTGAGGTGGAAGCTGGGAGGCCATAGGAAGCGGCAGCAGCTGTCCAAGCGAGAGCTAACGGACTGAACCAGGCTGGTGGCTAAGGAGGGAGAAGACATGGGATTCAGGAATATGATGATGGTCCAGCTGGCCTGATCTGCTGAGATTTGGACATGGGAGGTGGGGGCAAGGGCAGGAGCTAAGGGTGCGGCCAAAGTTTCAATTTCCAGCCACTGGGTGTGTTAATGGAGGTGCCATTTTCTGAGATGGGATTGTAGTGAACATTATAGTTTAGTGCTGGTATACCGCAGGCTCTTAATAAACTCAGGCAAATTCATATCACCCAACAAAGCCCTGGGATCACAGCCCCTCAGACCTGAGCTCCTACCCCTCCTCCACTGCTATCTTGTCTGTCAAATTGATATAACACTTGGTAGAAGATAAAAGAACAAAGAAAAAAAGAATTAAAAAATTATGTTAATCGAATGGGTTTAACAGTTTCTTCCAGGCACAAGGGTTAAATCAAGATAGTAGAGTGAGGCTGGGGAGGAAAGTGCTTGATATTTGCGTTTCAGACTTTTTTTCTCCATCATGCCAGACACCGTGGCTAATGCTTCAGGACCCTTGATGGTGGAAATAGTCAAGACACCAGGGTCTGCCCTGGGGATCTCGCTCACCACCACCTCCCTCCGGAACAAGTCAGTCATCACCATTGACCGCATCAAGCCAGCCAGCGTGGTGGACAGGTAAGGCACACCTTGGGTACCGCCACCATGGAGGTGTGTACAGGGGAGAGGCGGCCCAGAACTTTGTCTGGCCTGGATCAGCCTCCACCTTTGCTCCCCTGCCCGACCAGGAGCGGAGCCCTGCACCCTGGAGACCACATCCTGTCCATCGATGGCACCAGCACGGAACACTGCTCGCTGCTCGAGGCCACCAAGCTCCTGGCCAGCGTGTCGGAGAAGGTGCGGCTGGAGATCCTGCCTGTGCCCCAGAGTCAGCGGCCACTGAGGCCCTCAGAGGCAGGTGGGTCCCCTCAGCAGATCTCAGGGCCCAAACCTGGGCAGTCATGAGACCTGAGAGGCCCAGGACCAGAGCCCTGGGCAGGCTGGGAGGAGCGGGCTAAAATGTACTAGGACAAATCTTCATTTGCACAGGGAAGCTCAAAACTATCAAGAGCAGCCACTGAGGGTAGGAAGGTGGGGCAGAGAAACAACTTAAAGGTTTGAATTGAGCCTGCTGGCATAGATGCTCCCAAAGCTGGTTTCATCACAGGTTGCATTAATAGGAGTATAAGGGCTAGAATGAGGGAGGGAACAGTCCTGTGCTCTCTGCTACTCAGAGCTTAGATCCTGGGCTCTTCTCAAGGACCCTCAGCAGGTCCAGAGGAGGCAGCTGGGAAGGTAGAGAGGGCCTGGAGTTTCTCCTGTGAACTGTCAGGGTCTCCCAGCTATGAGCAGGGAGCTGGGTGCTGGGCATTTCCAAGAGCAGAGGAAGTGGCTGGTCTGAGGGTCCAGAGGGCACAGCTGCGGCCAGGGGCAGGGTGGAGGGTGGCCACAGAGGGGCAGCTTTCAGCTCAGAGCAGGAAAGCACCTCCAGCAGACCAAACCTTGGGCCTTGAGTGCAAGTCCCATCTTTGCTCCCAGCAGCTGGACAACTGCCTTTCCCTCTCTGGGTCCCAGTTACCTCAGCCATAAAAAGGAGGGAGGACCGCTAATGCACAGACATGGGGGAGGCTGAAGGAGATAAAGGACAGGGCACCACCCAGGCCTATAAATCCTAGCCCTAAGGGCAGAGCTGGAGGGTGAGGAAGGAGTCTGTCCACCCCACCCTTTGCAAACCCCATCTTCTGGAAGAGAACGGAATCCCCCACATCTGATTGGGAGGACAGTCCTTGGGGAGAGTCCATCTCCATGGTCTCTGCCAGCTTCTGAAGAAGCTGCACTGAACCACAGTCCAGGGACTGATCAGGGCGACATTAGGGCTTGGAACAGTGTCATTCATTCTTGTACCGTTTATCGAGCATCTGCGGTGTGCCAGGTTTGATGCTGCGGCCTGCATGCCTCGTTTCTTCCTCGTGACACATCTGTCCTCCCACTTCACAGGGAAAGCTGAGGTAGCATTGCAAAGCTACGCATCTGCTTACAACCCCTTGACTCTCACTAACTGAGCTTCTACTAAATGCCAGGCACTGCTCCAAGCACGTTATATTATTAACTCATTCTAATCCTCCCCATTACCCTAGGAGGTGGCCACTCTCTTTGTCCCATTTTACAGGTATAACACTGAGGCACAGACAGGCCAAGTGACTCCTCCAGGTCCCACAGTTGGTCAGTGACAGAGCTGGGATTTGACCTAGGCAACTGACTCCAGAGTGGGCCAAGCCCTGGGGAGGGGTCTGTGGAGATGTGGCTCAAGGAGACAGAATCAATTGGCTGAGACTGTTGAGTCCTCACCTGTCCATCAGTGCAAGAGGAGAGCTGGCCTGGGGCAGTCTGGGAAGAGGTGTTGTATGGTGGTCAGTTTGGAGGATCAGGTGGAGGAAGCAGGGTCTCCTAGGGGGTCGGGGCGGGGGTGTTCCCTGGGAACTTGGAGCAGAAGTGCAAAGAATTCACTGTGGATAAGGCTGGGAAGGGTTGCAGCCTGGGAACGGGGAGCAGCCTCAGCCCGTGGTGCACTTCAGCCTTGGCCAACCCAGCAGGGAGCCCTGGAGCAAAGGCAGTCCTGGAGAGTCCAGCGTGGGGCAGAAATAGCCAGGCCCTAGTGCCCCTGGCGCTCAGCCACTGGCTGAGGCTGTCTGGGCTGCAGAGCCACTGCATATCCCCAGAGTGCTGCAGCTGGACACTGTCTGCCAGCTGCACTCCTCACCAGTTCTTTCTTGGAGAAACTTCATGGGCAGCACTCATAGCTGTAAACCTCTCTGGCTCCAGGGCAGGATGCCTGTGTTCAAATCTCTGCTCCACAACCTCCCAGCAGTGGGCCTCGGCCTGGCCTCCTTTCCCTCTCCTGTCCCTGCCTCTCAGGCTGCCACGTGGCAGCAGCTGCACTCTGAACACAGTGCCCAGCACATCATAGGCGTCTGGGACACGTGAGCAGATTACTAAGTGCCTTGCCTGGCTCAGGGGAAGCGCGAGGATCTTCTGGTTCCTGCTTTCCTGGCTTCCTAGTGCCCTCAGCCACTAACACCTGCACCTCTCTTTCCTCTTTCTCCGCTGGCTACAGTGAAAGTGCAGAGGAGTGAGCAGCTGCACCGCTGGGACCCCTGCGTGCCCTCCTGCCACAGCCCCCGGCCCGGCCACTGCAGGATGCCCACCTGGGCCACACCTGCTGGCCAGGACCAAAGTCGATGTAATGTGCCTGCCCTGCTGTAGCTCGGCCAGTCTTGTAGCCTTTCCTAGGGAGGGGTGATGCCTGTTGTCTAAGGGAAGGAAACTCAGACTCAGAGATTAGGGAGCTAGGTGTGTTGATGCACGCCTGTTGTCCCAGCCACTCAAGAGGCTGAGGCCGGAGGATCGCTTCAGCCTGGGAGGTTGAGGCTGCAGTGAGTCAAGATCACACCACTGCACTTCAGCCTGGGTGACAGAGTAAGACCTCAACTAAAAAAAACAAAAGAAGAGGTTAGGTGACCTGCCCCATTGTCATCTAGCATTCCAGTGGCGAGATTGGCCCTTGTCCCTAGTAGCTGAGTTTCACAGGGTCTATGGAAACCCTACAGTCTTTGAGGCCCAGAGAGGAAAGAGACTTGCCTGAGGTCACACCATGAGTAACTGATGTGAAGGGGGAAGGCATCCCCATCTCTCCCTGTGGTTGGGTGGCTTCCCAGCACCCACTGTGTGGCGGGGTGGAGAGCCTCGGCTGGGGTTCACGGGGCTGTGCTCTCATCTCCCCAGCCTTGTCTTCAACTCCCTTTTCCTCGCCGACCTTGAACCACGCCTTTTCCTGCAACAACCCCAGCACCCTTCCCCGTGGATCCCAGCCCATGAGTCCTCGAACTACAATGGGGCGGAGAAGGCAGCGAAGAAGGGAGCACAAGAGCTCGTGTAAGCCGTGGTCTCTTCCCTCCTCCTTGGGCTGCCTGTATGTCTGAGAGTGAGGCTTGCCAAAGGGTGTATGTCGGGGCGAGGGGAGGTATTTTGGGCAGAGCTCCAGGTGTATGTGTGGGAATGTCAAATAACATGACTGGAACACCAGGCTGTCATGGATGGCTGGGCAGGTTGTGCACTGCACAAGAGGACCACTGAGGGGTGCCAGTTACTTTGTACACTCTTATTCTTGTATTTTTATTATGAAAAATTCCTAGGACTTGGTGATAAAGTCCTTGAGGAAAGGAAGTCTTTTCAGATTTGCGTGAAGATTTCACATTTTTTGCCATTCAGTCCTGATTCATTCATGGATAAAGTCTCAGTGCTGCATTACTATATCCTTACCACCTTACTGCCATTTGTTAATTTCCCCTAAGAGAAAGACATGGCCTGAGACTAGCTGTCCAGAATGTAATAATTTCCAGTCTTACTTCTCTGCTTATTTATTATTCAAAATTTCCCTTTTGAAACGAAGATATTTACATATTAAGAAAAGTAAATCAATAGAAGACAAATAGTAGTGAATGATAAGGCAGGAGCCATGTGGAAGTGGCAAAACACAATAATGCTTAAAATTTCAAAACCCTTCTTGGGAAGAGTCTTTCCTTTGTTGATGCACAAAGGGTTCTCAGCCTCCTGCCACATGAGCTGCAGAGGCCTCCAGGAAGGACAGAAGATCAAACTTGGCCCTTTGAGATAGAACCAGATGAAAGAAGAGATGAGTACAGGTCACCTGGTGTCTGAAAAAAGCTAAGTATGGTTCTATACTTCCTGGCAGCCAAGGGGAAATGGGAAAGAGATTTCAGAATCAGAGATAAAATATACCTCTACTAAGCATCTTTCCTGGCCACGAAAGTGAGGAATATGGAGGTGAAAAGATGCAGAAGTGCTGCTCGTAGGCAGGGGATGTGGAGACTGGAGGCTCTTGTGACTCTTCTACCTGTCTCCTTCCTAGGATGTGTAACTAAGAAAGTACTATCATTATTACTATTGATAATAATTTATTAAGTAATTCAACCAAAAAATTTGACCTCTTACGTACCATTTTTATCACTGGGGATATAGTAGTGAAAAGGAAAAAATAGGCCAGGCATGGTGGCTCACGCCTGTAATCCCCACACTTTGGGAGGCCGAGGTGGGCAGATCACTTGAGGCCAGGAGTTCGAGACAAGCCTGACCAACATGGCGAAACTCCATCTCTACCAAAAATACAACAAATTAGCCGAGTATGGTGGTGCACGCCTGTAATCCCAGCTACTCTGGAGGTGGGAAAATCACTTGAACCTGGGAGGCGGAGGTTGCAGTGTGCCAAGATGATGCTGCTGGTGAGCCACCCTGGGCAACACAGTGAGACCTTGTTTTAAAATAAATAAATAAATACATATAAAAACACAATATACCTAAAAACATAACATATTACACATTTTGTAATGTATAACATACAGTATAATTTAATAATATATGACAATAATATAATTAGTAATAAAATAAAATACTAAATAAATTTTGTTTAATAATAAATTACTTCCAAGATTCATATTAATGATGCAAATATATTTCACATATGGAAGGTAAAACAATATTTATTAAATAACGTTATGCATCAAATAGTTAAAGATAGAGTTGCCATGTCACCCAGCAATTCCACTCCTAGGTATATGCCCAAAAGAAATGAAACACGTGTCATCTCCATCTAAAAATTTATACATGAATGTTCATAGTAGCATTATTCCCTGTAGCCAAATGCTGGAAGGAATGTAGTATCCACCAATGGATGAATGGATAAACAAAATGTGGTATATCCATACAATGGAATATTATTCAGCCACAAAAAGGAATGCAATTCTGATACCTGCAAAGCATGGATGAACTTGAAAACATTATGCCAAGTGAAAGCAACCAGTCACAAAGGCCACGTGGTGCATGATTCTGTTTATATAAAGTGCCCAGAACAGGCAAATCCAGAGATAAAAGTAGATTCGTGGTTGCCTAGGGCTAGGGGACATAGGAAGATCTTCAGGAGTGGCTGAAGGGAACAGGGTTTCTTTTGGAGTTGATGAAATGCTCTCAAATGCGTTGTGGTGATGTTTGCATAACCGTGAATACACTAAAAACCATTGAATTGTACACATTAAATAGGTGACTACTGTGGTATGTAAATTATATCTCAATAAAGCTCTTACCAAAAAGCAGAGTGACATAATATAATAGATACTACAGTAGATCACAGCACAATAATATAATAAAATTACACTACTCCTAGAACCTGTTTTACAGCATGACAGTCAGTCCCAGCCACTATCTTCCCTAGTCCTTGCCGCACCCCACGAGGTGGGAATCACGATCCCATTGTTCAGATGAGGAAGCCAAGGCTCAGAGTGGGCTGTGATCTAGCCTGGTCCCAGATTGAGTCAGGGCTCCCACTTCCTTGCGCTCTGGCTCCAGTGCCTCAGGCCCCGGGATGGGCAGGCCCTGGCAGGAAGACCTCGGTGGGGCAACTCACCTGAATGCTGGGCCCACCTGTCCTACAGTGTCGCTGGCCTCCAGCACAGTGGGGCCGGGCGGGCAGATTGTGCACACGGAGACCACGGAGGTCGTGCTCTGCGGAGACCCCCTCAGCGGCTTTGGCCTCCAGCTCCAGGGCGGCATCTTCGCCACGGAGACCCTGTCCTCCCCACCCCTCGTGTGCTTCATCGAGCCTGACAGCCCGGCTGAGAGGTGAGCCTCCTGCCCCCTCCCTACTGAGCCTGCCACTCTCCAACTGAGAGAAACTGAGTCACAGCACCAAGTCCTAGCTTCACAAGCACATCACTTAACCGTTGCATCAGCCCCAGCACCAGCCCCATTTTACAGATGAGAAAACTGAGGTTCAGAGAAGCTAACTCACTTGCCCAGGATTACGCAGCTTACCCATGGAATCCCAAGGCTTGAACCTCTGTCTGCCTGAAGGCAGAGTCCCCTGTATATACGTCTTGTAAGGCTCATGGCATCATTCCCATTGGACAAACAGAGAAACTGAGGTCCAGCAAGGTCCAGCCCTTAGCCACATTCCTGAGGATACACAGGTGGGCCAGGGCAGAGCTGAGAGTCACCCCAGGCCAGGAGGTGGGGCCCAGGTTCAGTCCTGCCCTGCATGACATTCTCTCCCAGTGGACCTGTCACGGAGCCTCTTCTCTCTGCCGGGCCCCCTGGGTAAAGGTGTGGGCTGCTGCAGATAGGGGACCGTGTCCTGTCTATCAATGGCATCGCCACCGAGGACGGGACTATGGAGGAAGCCAACCAGCTCCTTCGGGACGCCGCACTGGCCCACAAGGTCGTGCTAGAGGTGGAGTTCGATGTGGCGGGTGAGTGAGTGGCTCGAGCTTCCTCCTCATATTTCAGGGCCCTGCACCCCTCCTCTCTTTATCCTGCCTTGTGGGTGCAAACGCTCCACCCTATCCCCCTCTGTGCTCAGTGCCCTTCTCCCAGGGGCTTTGCAGCTTATGGTGGGAAGGGAGGCCTTGGCGTGGGAGGGAGAAGTTTCCACACAAGGCAACTTTTGCAGAGGGGCAGGACCGAGTGGGGATGGGGATGGGGAGCTGAAAATACTCCAAGTTCCTTCTCAGCATGGGTTAGGCAAAGAACCTCGAACAACAGTTTGGGTCAGAATTCTGCTTCTGTGATCTCGACACTGTGTGGCTTTGGACAGAAGAGTCCCTCCACTCTGTCTCCCCATCTGTAAATAGTGGATAGAATCTTTTCCCTATAGGGGTGGTACTCAGGTTAGGTGAGACATACGCCCAAGAGAAATGAAAACGTGAAAATACCCAGCCACGGCCTGGCACATAGTAGGTGCTCAGGAAATATATGCTAGATTCACACCGGGTTGTTAGGCTGTGGGGAGCTCCCTTCCCGCCCACCACACCAGCTGACAGGCATGAGGCCTGGTTCCAGCCCCGACTCTGGTGGGTCTGACTAGAGCGAGTCAGTTGTTTTGAGCAAATCTGTCAGCTCACTCTGCCTCAGTTTCCTCCTTTGTTGGGAGGAAGCAGGAGGATGGGATTAGGACTGTGACTTTTGGGGTCCCTCCTAGCACAGCCAGAATGGGCATGGGGCTGGGATTCGTGAGGCTCCTCCTCTGGTCCTCACGCCGGTCTATGTCCATCCACCCCAGAGTCCGTCATCCCAAGCAGTGGCACGTTCCATGTGAAGCTGCCCAAGAAGCGTGGTGTGGAGCTGGGTATCGTCATCAGCTGTGAGTCTGCCCCGCCGCCTGCCCGGGAGCCAGCTCACCTGCTGGGGAGAAAGAGCTCTCCAAGCTTGGACCAGCATTTCCATGGCGTGACACCCTGCAGGGCCCAAGGAAAAGGCTTGGGGGTGTGGGGAGGCTGGCTTCCGTGGGACCCAGCTGCGTGTTCTCAGCAAGACCCCAGCTTCCCAAAGCCTCAGCTTCCCGTTCTGCACCATGGGAGTCCCCTGGCCTCGTGGGTCTCCCGGGGGGCTTGTGGGGGGCCCATGGTGAGAGAACTTTGGAAGGTGACAAATGTGCAGGCTGGGTTTGGTTTTCTGCCTACTTCTGTGTTCCCAGAGCCCAGCAAAGGCCTGGAACACAGTAGGTGCTTAATTCATGTTTGTCAAAGGAATGAAAATGAGGAGTGCAGAAGAAAAACGTAGAATGGGTGAGCATGGGAAAGCCCTTCCGTGGCTCCCAACTTATTCTGAGTAAAAGCTGAAGGCCTCTGGCCCCAGTGCTCTGGACCCCATGACCTCTGACCTCATCTCCTGACTCTCCCCAACTCAAGCCCTCCAGCCGCAGCCGGCCTGGCTGCTCCCTGCCATAACTGCCCCTTCCTGCCTCTCGGCCTTTGCATCTGAGACTGTTCCTCTGGCCTCTTCCCTACCTCCTTCAGGTCTTTGCTCAAATGTCACTTGACAAGGCCTTCCCCGACCACCTGACTGAACATTTACCGCCCTCGACACAGGCCCGTTTCTCAGGTTTCTCCGCAGCTCACTTCATCAACGTTTAAATGTTGTTGATTGTGACCACCACTGGAGTGCCAGCTCCAGGAGGGCAGGGAGAGACTGCTGTCTGTTTTGTTCACTTCTGTGTCCCCTCCCCGAGCACACAATAGAGCCTGGGTGCTAACCCCGAGCCCGGTGCTGGGAACAGGCACCAAGCGGACAGCCCCTCTCCACAAAGAGCTCGCAGTTTGCTGGGGGATGGGCGGAGCAGGAGGAAAGAAGAGCTGGCATTGGAAGGGCCATGCTAGATCTTGTGCCTGCGTTATCTGATTTACTCTCACCACATCCCCATGAGGTCTGCAGTGCCACCCCCATTTTACGGGGGGAAACTGAGGCACAGGGAAGTGAGCTGATTTGCTCACAGTCACCCAGCCAGGAAGCAGTGGGATCAGAATGTGAGTAGGACCATTGACTCCGAGTCCACACTCAGACCCCTGGGCCTCGCCACCCCACCCCAGGCTGAGGCCACCAAGGTCAGATTCACGGCCTCTTTTCCTCCAGCGGCTAGCAGGAAGCGAGGGGAGCCCCTGATCATCTCCGACATCAAGAAAGGCAGTGTGGCACACAGGTAGGGGCCCTGGGGCACAGGAGGGGAAGTAGCCAACAGCGGTGAGTATGGCACCTGCATGCACCAAGCTCCTTCCATCCCCTCTCCCCACTACTCATGCAGGACGGGCACCCTGGAGCCAGGTGACAAGCTGCTGGCCATCGACAACATCCGCCTGGACAACTGCCCCATGGAGGACGCCGTGCAAATCCTGCGGCAGTGCGAGGACCTGGTGAAGCTGAAGATCCGGAAGGACGAGGACAACTCTGGTATGGCCCTCACACTGCCCTCCTACTTCCAGAGGCCCACCCTTTGACCAGTGGGCTCTCAGCTTGCAATTCAGGGCTCCCTCTGGCCGAGGAAGGGAGGGTGGTGGGTGCTGCTGAAGGCTGGCTGGAATTTTGAACTAATGAAGGAGGGGGCAACACCACAGACTTCTCACTGTCCCCGGCGTCTGGGGCCCTCCAGAGCCTCTGTGAGATGGACAGGAGTTTGAGACACTCCTGTAGCCTCCATGTCTAGCACCAAGCCTGGCAGAGGAGACCTACTGGGTGCAGCTGGTGGACAGATGAGTAGGTAGGGCAAGGGAAGAGCAAGGCTGCCCTTTTGAGTGGCAGGCTATGAGTGGATAAGCAAGGACTACAGACTCAGGCCCCACTGAAGCCAGATAGTGATACAAATGAGTGAGAAAAGCTGTATGAATTGGAGAGGCAAAAGGGACTGGTGAGGACTGTGCCAACTGGAAAGCGAATCCCTGATTCAAAGGGGCAGTCTTCAAGTCACCAACTCTGACTCTGTGAAAGAAGGTTACTGTAGGAGGTAGATTTCTTTTTGTAAAGAAAAGTTGGGCCAGGTGCAATGGCTCATACCTGTACACCCTTCGCTTTGGGAGGCCAAGGTGGGTGGATCACTTAAGCCCAGGAGTTTGAGACCAGCCTGGGCAACATGGCAAAACCCCATCTCTACAAAAAATACAAAAATTAGCTGGGTGATGCATGCCTGTACTCCCAGATACTTGGGAGGCTGAGGTGGGAGGATCACTGGAACCCTGGAAGCAGAGGTACAGCAGTAAACTGAGATCATGCCACTGCACTTCAGCCTGGGCAGCAGAGCAAGACTCTGTCTCAAAAAAAAAAAAAAAAAAAAAAAAAAAAAAAAGGGCCGGGCGTGGTGGCTCAAGCCTGTAATCCCAGCACTTTGGGAGGCCGAGACGGGCGGATCATGAAGCCAGGAGATCAAGACCATCCTGGCGAACACGGTGAAAACCGTCTCTACTAAAACATACAAAAAACTAGCCGGGCAGGTGGCGGGCGCCTGTAGTCCCAGCTACTCGGGAGGCTGAGGCAGGAGAATGGCGTGAACCCGGGAGGCAGAGCTTGCAGTGAGCTGAGATCCGGCCACTGCACTCCAGCCTGGGTGGCAGAGCGAGACTCCATCTCAAAAAAAAAAAAAAAAAAAAAAAAAAAAAAAAAATATGATCGGGGTTCCCTTCGCTTCCTGCTGGCTGCTGGAGGAAAAGAGACCATTGTTTCTTGGCATCAATGTTGTCATTATTGTAGGTGACGTGTGATGTTTCCTTTTTTTTTTTTTTTTTTTTTTTGAGACAGAGTCTCCCTCTGTTGCCCAGGCTGGAGTGCAGTGGCCGGATCTCAGCTCACTGCAAGCTCCACCTCCTGGGTTCACGCCATTCTCCTGCCTCAGCCTCCTGAGTAGCTGGGACTACAGGTGCCCGCCACCTCGCCCGGCTAATTTTTTGTATTTTTTTAGTAGAGACGGGGTTTCACCGTGTTAGCCAGCATGGTCTCGATCTCCTGACCTCGTGATCCGCCCATCTCGGCCTCCCAAAGTGCTGGGATTACAGGCTTGAGCCACCGCGCCCGGCCGATGTTTCTTTTCTTTACTGGTATTTGGGCAGAAGATGGCCTCAGGGTCCCCAGGTTGTGCTACATGAGATCAGAGCATGAGTGACTGGGTGAATGAATGAATAACTAAGTATGAGTGAGTGAGGCCAAGGCTTTAGGGAGCTGGGGGTACCCCCAGCTCCTGGTCCTGCCCCTCGGGGGCCTCCTCCTCATGGGTCCCTGTGCTTACAGACGAGCTGGAGACCACGGGTGCTGTCAGCTACACAGTGGAGCTGAAGCGCTATGGGGGCCCCCTGGGCATCACCATTTCAGGCACGGAGGAACCTTTTGACCCCATTGTCATCTCAGGCCTCACCAAGCGTGGCCTGGCTGAGAGGTGAGCTGGGGCTCTGTGGGGACACATGGTGGGCTCAGGGAACACAGGAAGCAAGAGCTGGGGCTGTGGCAAAGCCAAGCAAGATTCTGACCTCTGTTCCAACATTGACACTGTGGGTGACATCGGGCCAGTCACTTGCCCTCTCTGAGACTCAGGTCTGCATTTGTAAAATGAGTGTCAGCCCCTGCCTGCCAGGGCAGAGGCCCACACCCCAGCAGACCTCCTGGCCCCAGGTAAGCACTGGGCCAAGGTGTGTGCATCTTCCTGCCCCCTCCCTACCTGTGTCTGGAAGGTCAGCCCTGCAAGGCTAGTTGGAGCGCCTGCTGTGTGTGGAATAGGATGGGGCAGTGCCCCAGTACCCTGGTCCCAGCACTGCCTAGGGCTTTCCTGAGGCATTGGGGGACTGTCCCTGCTGCCCCTAGACTCTGAAACTGTGGCAGCTGAGGGAGCTGTAAGAATGGGGCCCTGTCCCAGGGTGAGGTGGAGGTCAGAGATGGAACCCGACCCCCAGTGTGGGTGAGATCGAGCCTTCTCCCCCTAGCTGGGCAAGGATGAATCCAGCAGGCAAGGAAGCGATGAGCTCCCAGCACAGCGACGAGCGGGCTGTAAAAGGAGAGCCTGGTGGGGGCTGCAGGGGCAGGAGGCGTCCCAAAGGAGGGCACCGCCCAGGAGGGGCAGTGGCTCGCTGGGTGGGGAGAGGATGGGAGGGATTCTGGGGCTTGGACCCTGCTCCTGGAGCACCCCCTGCTGGACACCTGGCAGACTGTAGAGGTCGGTGTGGGACCTTCTGACCCCAATGTCTTCAACAATTCCAGCATGTGCTGGCACCTACTGTGTGCCTGGCCCCTCTGTCCTGGATGCTGGGGCTGTACAGACAACCTTCCTGCCTTCGCCGGGCTGATGTAGCTCAGTGCTGTCCAACTGCAATATAATTTGAACCACAAATTTAATCAGACACTTTCTAGTAGCCACATTTGCAAAGCAAAAAGAAATGAAATTCATCTTAAATATATGTTTAGTTCAACATGTAATCAACATAAAAACCATTAAGAACATGTTTTATATTCTTTTTAATATTACATCTTCCATGTCTGGTGTGAATCTTCTGCTTTCAGCACATCTCAATTAGGGCAGTCATATTTGAGGGGTTCAGCAGCCACCTGTGGCTGGTGGCTCCCATACTGGACACCACAGCTCTGGTCCCCTCCCTGAACCCACCATTCCCTGCCTCACTCACTGCCCTCGTCCCCGGGGAAGTGCAGGGCAATGCCCAAGCATGACTCTCCAGGAACTCCCATCTGGGGTGACATCTACAGCCCCAGGGGTTCAAGATCCCCAACCTAGTCCTCTGCCTCCTTTTCCTCTACCTGGCTCAGGTCACTCTGAGCGCCTGCTACAGCTTCTTCCCTGCTCAGCGCTGGCTGCTCCTCAGAATCACCTTCCTGCCCCACCCCCACAGGTACTATTTAATTGGTCAGATGTGGGGCCCAGGCACCTACATTTTCAAAAAGCTCCTCAGGTCATTGTAATGGGTGTCCAGGTAGAAAACCACTGGGCCACAGCAGTGCTGCTGCCTGGCCTCGCCAGCACTTCATGCCCCACTGTGAGGTCTGCTGGGTGCTGGTGATTATGCCCATTCTCCAGGTGGGAAAACTGAGGCCCAGGAAGGGGCAATGGCTACCAAGGGTGTCTGCTGGAGGGAAGTAGGAATCCATTCCATTCATTCACTCCTCAGTTATGATTTGATAATAAAATTAGTATTACCACCCCCATTTTACAGATGAAGAAACTGAAGCTTGGGGGTTTAAGAAACTGGCCCAAGATCACATAGCAAGTATTTGGCAGCTAGTATGTGGGATTCAAACCATTCTCAAAACCTGTGCTGGACACTGGTTCCAGAACCTAATTTTACAGTCAGGTGGGAATCCCCTCCCAGGTTCTAGATTTTATATCTCTATTAATGTGATCCAAGATCATACTTGTGGCTTTTGTTTTGTTTTTGGCAGCTGGGTTTAACTGGGGTCAGCCAGACTTCTGCCTTGTGACTCTCCTGGGTTCCCTGAGGGCAGACCACCACTCTGAGGCCCTGAGTCTCTAACTCCCTTTCTCTGCCCTGCATCCACTCCTCAGGACTGGTGCCATCCACGTGGGGGACCGCATTCTGGCCATCAACAGCGTTAGCCTCAAGGGCCGGCCGCTGAGCGAAGCCATCCACCTCCTGCAGGTGGCTGGAGAGACCGTCACACTGAAGATCAAGAAGCAACTAGACCGTGAGATTCCCTTCATGCCCTGGGAGCCACCCAGCAGGTTTAGGAAGGGCAATCCCTCTGTGCCAGGCTTTGCCTGCACACCCTCACAGAGTCCTCACTGCAGCCCTGTGGAGGTGGGCCTGCGACGGCAAAGGAGATAAGACTCAGAGAGGGGAGTGATGAGCCCAAGGCCACACAGCTGGCATGGGGCAGAATCTGGGTCCGAGCCCTGTTCTTCATTACTTCCTGCCTCTTAAGGTGCTCACGTGTGTATGCTTCATGGCCATAACTCATGCATTCCTCAGTTGCCCCTGAATATGTCCCCATGCCGTGGTAGAAAGGCCACCATAGGCAGTGGAAGGGGCCTGAGCTAATCCAGGCTCCACTGGTGCTCACTGCGTGATCTCCGGCATGCTGCTCAGCTTCCCCGAGCCTCAGTTTTCCCATCTGTGAAACAGGTTTGCTTATTAGTGTGCCACAGCCATATGTCAGCTCAGAAGGGCTTGCTGCCTGTGAGTTTCCAGACCAGGCTGAAATGCAGAAACAGGCTCACTGTGAGTGTCTCTGAAGTCAGAAGTGACACCTCCCTCTCCTCCCAGGCCCCCTCCTACCCCGCAAGTCGGGCAGCCTCAGTGAGACCAGCGATGCTGATGAGGACCCAGCAGAGGCCCTGAAAGGAGGACTGCCAACAGCCCGCTTCTCACCGGCTGTGCCCAGTGTGGACAGTGCTGTGGAGTCTTGGGACAGCTCGGCCACAGAGGGTGGCTTTGGGGGCCCAGGTAACACCTTGGGGCTCTTGGACAAGTGACACGCTCTCTCTAGGCCACCCCAGCTGCTGGGCCTGTGCAGGACTATTCGTTTGCCTGTTCCTCCCTCCTGTTCTCCTCTCCTGGCATCCTTTAGGGGCCCTTCCTGAAGGAAGACCTGATTTGGCTCCATAAGCTGCTCTCAGGGCCCCTTGCTCCTGGGAGCATGGGCTGCAGCCATATCTCTTGATTTAGAACCATGGGTCCCATGCTGGCTGCTTAGCTTTCCCCATTGTGAAGTTATGGACAAAGTTGGTCTTTCTTCTACTGTTTCCTTCCTTCCTAGCCCAGTGTCTGGCACACAGTGGGTGCTCAACAATGTTCATTCCATCCAGTTGAAAATAGGGAGGCCAAAAGCCCCCTCCCACCCCAGCCTACAAGACCCAACGTGGGGCAGACACCTCTGGGGCTCCCTCCCCAGCCAATGCATGTTGAGACCCGGAGATGGCCTCAGGGAGGCATCTGAGTCTGGTGGGTGACCAGCTGGCCTCAATGACCCAGAGCCACTGGAACTCCCCATGGTCCAACTCAGAGGACTGAGGGGGTGAGGGGGGTGATGCCTCTACGGGCTGTAGGTGGCTGCCAGCCCATTCTTGCCTGTGGACACCTGCCCTCCCTGGGCCTCAGCTTCCCCATCTCCAGCTCTCTGTCAGCATCTCTCAGCTCACTCCCTGGGACTGGACCTTCAGAGCTCCCAAGGGCAGGAAGTGGAGGGGGAGCCACATGTTCAGCCTCCTTCCCTGGCAGGGTGATGGCCAAGCCCAGGCCGATGGAGTTGAGACAGAGTCGCAGAGCCCTGGGCATTAACTTCTGGATGACCAGGAGCTCCAGGGAGATTCTGGGAGGCAGAGGCCCTCAGAGGGCTGTGTAGACGCAGGCCCAGAGAGGAGCAAAGACCTCCCCAGGGTCACTCAGCACAGCTGGAAATGGGGCAGGCAGGAGGGCAAGTAAGGCCGCAGAGAACACAGAGGCCCTCTCTCCACCACCAGGGTCCTATACACCACAGGCAGCAGCCCGGGGCGTGACCCCCCAGGAGTGGAGGCCTGGCCGGCTGAGGAGCAGCCCCCCCACCACCGAGCCCCGGAGGACGAGCTATACCCCAACCCCAGCTGACGAGAGCTTTCCAGAGGAGGAGGAGGAGGAGGAGGATTGGGAGCCGCCAACGAGGTCTGTGGTGGGAGCACCGTGAAGGAGGAGGGAGTCATAGTGTCTTGGCTGGGGTGGGTGAGGGTGCCCATGCCAAAGTGGTGGGGGAATGGAGAGTCTTGGCGGGCTCCTGAGGAGGGGTGCCTCCTGGGAGAGAAGCACTGAGCAGAGCCACCTCAGCCAGGCTGAGACAGAGGGAAGGGTGGATTGGTGGAGGGCATGGCAGGGACGAAGGTAAGGAGGTGGAGAGCAGCCTGGTTGGCCCTTCCCAACTTTGGGCATCTCCTGTTCTCAGAAGAGCAGCAGCAGACTCAGAACTTGAACTCAGGCTCACCTGACTTACCCCAGATGGCCTGATGGCCTCCTGCAAGGGCCCTCAGCCCACCGGCACCAGACCTGGGCTGTGCTGAGTGGCTCTGAGTGGCTCAGCCACTGGAGAAGGCTCCTGCAGAGAGCAGGCTGTGGAGAAATGCTGTTCCTCATCCGGCCCAGGCCACCTTCTCATCGTGGTGCTTTTGATCAGGCGGTTCCTTCTGCCTCAATGCCTTTTCCTGGTCTCTCCTGGAAAATCCCTACTCATCCCTCAAAACTCAGCTCAAATTCCCCTGCCTCTGGGCAGCTTCCCTGTCTTTCTCAGGCAGAAGGGATTCCTCCCTCCCTCCTGGTACCCACAGCTGCTCTTACAAGTCTCCTGGTAGCCAAACCACCTTGTGTCTATCTGGCTAATTACTTGGCTGTCATCTCTACTGCATGGCACCCCAGCTCCATGTGTGGCCCTAGTAGGTGCTCAGACATATTTTGCAAATGAATCTCCAGCTGTGTAAGAACAGGGGCCACACTTTATTCTCCTCCATATCCCTGTGCCCAGCAGAGGACTTAGCTCAGGAAATGCTTGTGAAATTGACTTGAATGGAGCAAGTGTCCTTCAGCCTCTGTCTTTTCATCTGTAACATGGAAAGGGAAGGAGGCAACACATCCTCATTCCTAAGCTCCCTAAGAGAGCAAAGCTCGCGCGCCTTTGTAAAAGAGTAAGTGCTGGCCGGGCACAGTGGCTCACGCCTGTAATCCCAGAATTTTGGGAGGCCGAGGCAGGCGGATCACGAGGTCGGGAGATCGAGCCCATCCTGGCTAACATGGTGGAACCCGCCTCTACTAAAAATACAAAAAGTTGGCCAGGCGTGGTGGCGGGCGCCTGCGGTCCCAGCTACTTGGGAGGCTGAGGCAGGAGAATGGTGAGAACCTGGGAGGCGGAGCTTGCAGTGAGCCGAGATCGCACCACTGCGTTCCAGCCTCAGCAACAGAGTGAAACTCTGTCTCAAAAAAAAAAAAAAAAAAGAAAAAGTGCAAGTGCTTTGTAAATCGCAGCATGCCTTGTAACCATTGAGGTCTTTGTAATTGGCAAGTGGCTTTGTGAAGTGCGAAAAATGTGAATTGTGAACTTTCTGAGACTCTGTTGGAACTGATAACAGACTCGTACAACCTGCGATGGGCGTTATGGGTGGTCTCGACCCTTCCCCAGCACAGATATATCATCCCCTCCATCCATCTGTGTCCTTGCTGGCTCCAGCTCTGTCCCTGTCACTGTCCCACGGTGCCGTGTGTCTGGGTGGGGCCAGGGGCCGTCCTCTGGGGCTACACCATGGATCTCCTCTCTGTTTGTTCGTCTGTTTGTCCTCTGTCTCTCTTCCTAGGCATCCTGTGTCACCGCTCTCCACCCCGTCTCATCTGCCCTTGTTCTAACTGGCCACCGACAGTCCTGGTCACCCCTAACTGCGTCTTTCCCCTATTCTGTGTCACCAACCACTGCCCCGGGGCCCCAGAACTGCCACCGAGGATGCTCGCCTGCCTGCCCGCCCACCCACCCTATGGCCCCTCGAGCCCAACGCTGGGCCCTGGGGCCCCGAAGACTCCTCAGGCCCCAGCCCGCCCACCCGCCTGCCAGGAGTTGACGCTCTCTGGTTCCTACGTTACAGCCCAGCCCCTGGCCCTGCCCGAGAGGAGGGCTTCTGGCGTGTGTTTGGAGAAGCTCTCGAAGACCTGGAGTCATGTGGTCAGTCAGAGCTGCTGAGGGAACTGGAGGTATGGCCGCCTGCCCTGCAGGCCTTCAAGGGGCACCCGGGGCTGTTTACTCTGGTGTGTGTGCAATGGGAGGCAGGCATGTTGATGGTATCATGCTCATGTGTAACGTGTATGTATGCACTCACCTGGGCACCCTCTGGGAAAAGGTGTCTTCACATATTTACAGACTGTGCATGGACTCATGTGCAAGTGTGATTGAGAGCACCGTGGTACTACACATTATCTGTGTGGACATGAAATATGTGTGACATCATCATGGGTACATTGGGAGCGTATGTGTATGCATGCATGTGAACATGCTCATGCATGCACACTTGCAGAGTGTATTTCAGAACACGTGTGTCTGAGTGTGCACATGTAGTTGCACAGGGGCAGTTTTAGTATCTGTGTATGTGCGTGTGATACATGAATGTGGCTGTGGGCACGCCCTGTGGAAGTGTGTGAGTGTTGACATCAGTGACGACAGAAGATAAGGGGCTGTGGGAAACCAGAGGTGAATGTGGCTTTGTGTAAGGTCAGTATTGTTCAGTGCATAGAACAAGCTGTCCAGGAGGATCCAGAGAGGATCTTGCTAAGTCATATCCCAAGCTTCCACTCTGAGAGCAATTTTATTTTATTTAAATCTCTATTTTATCTGCGCTTTTGCCCCTTTTTATTCCTAATATTGTCAATTGGGGTCGTTTTTTTTCTCTCCATTAGTCCAGCCAATTACCAGGTTTCTCAAAGAACACGTTTTTGGCTTTATTATTTTCTATTTTATTCATTTGTTTGTTTAGCTTTGATATTCTCTTCCTTCTACTTTATGTTTAAGTCATGATCCTTTTCATGGTTTCTTAGTGCCTTAATTTTCAGTCTTTCTTGTTTTTGAATAATGTATTTTTTGAAGTTATGAATTTACCTGTAAGCATTGCTTTGGCTGCATCCCAAATTTTGCTAATGCACTTTCCACCTTAAATTAAATTCTGTTTTGTCTCATAATAATATTGTTTCATTAAATTTATTTTGGTGATTATTTGCCTGTCTTTTTTTTCAATTTGCTTATTTTTCTCTCTCTCTTTTTTTTTTTTTTTTAGACGGAGTCTCACTCTGTCACCCAGGCTGGAGTACAGTGGTGCAATCTTGGCTCACTGCAGTCTCCACCTCCTGGGTTCAAGTGATTCTCATGCCTCAGCCTCCCGAGTAACTGGGATTAAAGGTATGTGCCACCATGCCCAGCTAATTTTTTCTATTTTTAATAAAGATGGGTTTTCACTGTGTTGGCCAGATTGGTCTCGAACTTCTGGCCTCAAGTGATCCACCTGCCTCAGCTTCCCAAAGTGCTGGGATTACAGGGGTGAGCCACTGTGCCTGGCCAATTTGCTTGTTTTCAAATTTACTGTATCATTGTTTTAAATGTGTCTCTGTTGTATACTATACATAGCGGGTTCTCTTTTTATTAAAGATGAATTTAGTCTATTTATATTTGTTGTGACTACTAATATAATTAAACCTTTCAATCAGAGGTACACCTGAAAAAATATATAATTAAACTTAATTCTAGTATATAATTTATACTTCCTATTTATCCTGTTTTCTTTATACTTCTTCTGATCATCCATCTTTCCTTTTTTCTATTGATACATTTTTCATTACTGCTCGCTCTCTCCACAATCTCCAATTTGGAGATTTTAAATTTTATTTGTATTCTTGTAGTGATTATCTTTAATTCATTTGTTCTACTTTCAACATTCAGTTTTTACATTGAAACCTTTTATTATTACCTAAGTGATACGTGTGAGTGGTGCAAAATTGGATAAACAAAGTAGAATCAAAATAAGTAATGAAAAAATAAGTAAAAATAAAACATAAGGACACAACATTCCCACCACCCACAGATCACCACTATTACTGTGTTAATGAGTTTACATGTATTTTTTTTTTTTTTTTTTTTTTTTTTTTTGAGACGGAGTCTCGCTGTGTGGCCCAGGCTGGAGTGCAGAGGTGCGATCTTGGCTCACTGCAAGCTCCACCTCCCGGGTTCACGCCATTCTCCCGCCTCAGCCTCCGAGTAGCTGGGACTACAGGCGCCTGCCACCACGCCCGGCTAGTTTTTTGTATTTTTAGTAGAGATGGGGTTTCACCATGTTAGCCAGGATGGTCTCGATCTCCTGACCTCATGATCCACCCGCCTTGGCCTCCCAAAGTGCTGGGATTACAGGCTTGAGCCACCATGCCTGGCCATGTATTTTTAAGATAATGAAGTCATGACATATGTACTGTTTTGTAGACTGCTTTTTTAGCTAGCTACTTCATTTTTCCATTTCAATATATTTTAATCTTTCCTGATACCAAGACCAGATTCGGATTTCGTCAGTTGGACCCAAATTGCCCTTTACCCCTGGTTTGTCCAAACCAATGTCTAATCCATGCTTGGAGCTTGGTTATTATGTCTCTTAAGTCTCTCTTAATTTTAGTCCAGTGCCTTTTAAATGATACTAATGTAAGCTTTCTGTTTATCAAGATAAAATTAACATATAAAGTTTGCAGTTTTAACCAGTTTAAAGTGTACAGTTTAGTGACTTGTTATATTCACGATGTTGTGTAATCATCAGCACTATCTAATTCCAGAACACTTATAACACCCCAAAATGAAAACTTCTACCTTCCAATCCCTCCCTCTTCCCATCCCCTGGCAATCGCTATCTACTCTGTCTCTATGGATTAGCCTATTCTGGATATTTCATAAAAGTGGTGTGTGTATTTGACTATTTGTGTCTGGCTTTTTTCACTTAGCTTGATGTTGTGGGATATGTCAGTAATTCATCCCTTTTTATGGCTAAATAATTATTAGGATAGACCACTGAAGGGAAGGCCATGGCCTTACCTTACATTTTCAATATATTTTCTTAATTTGGTTTTTCTAACAAGTCTAAGCAATACCTTTGTCCTCCTCTTGAATAAGACAGGCACTATAGAATTCTTTCACTTCTCTCCAAACTACTTCCTCTCATGTCCCAACTCGTTTATAAATTGCTCAAAATTCATGAACATGGGGTTTTATCAGAATATTTGACCAATTTCTGTTATCACCTTTGCTTCTTGCATACCCCTTTTTTTCTGAGCTCATCCTTTAAGATAGTCTTTCACTGAGGGCCTTTAGGTGGTAAACTGCTTTAGGCTCTGTGTTCTGAAAAGTCTTTATTTCTTTTTTATTTTTTCCAATCAATTTAGAAGTTTATAAATGTCTTTATTTCACCCCTGCTCTTAAATGATAGTTTAGTTGACTATGAAATATAAACATTTACTCAGGGTTTTGAAGATATTATCCTGTCGTCTTCTGGTAATGATTGTTGCTGCTGTTAGGTTCACTGTTGTTCCTTTGAAAGTCCTGTGTCTTTTCTTTCTAGGAGATTTGAGGATTTCTTTCTCTGTGATGGCTGGCTCTCTTGCTCTGATGTGTCTCAGTAAGAGTTTATTTGTCTTACTATAGACTCAGTATGTTTTTTCAGTCCGAGGACTCATGTTTGCCTTCTATGCTGGAAAATTCCTAGTCATGGTATTTATAATATTGCTTCCTTCTTATTGTCTCCTTCTGTTAAGTATGTTGGACACTTGTCCTCCATGCATTCTACCCTCCATGTCTCTTAACTTTTCTTTCATATTTTCTCTGCACTGTGTACTAGCTGCTTTCCTTAATCTGTCTTCCAATTCACTAATTCTCTCCTTGGCTGTATTTATTCTACTGTGTAACCCGTTTCTTAGATACTGTGTTTCAAGTTCTACATCTTTTCTTTTTTTTTTTTTTTTGAGACAGAGTCTTGCTCTGTCGCCCAGGCTGGGGTGCAGTGGCCGAATCTCAGCTCACTGCAAGCTCCGCCTCCCGGGTTTAGACCATTCTCCTGCCTCAGCCTCCCAAGTAGCTGGGACTACAGGCGCCCGCCACCTCGCCCGGCTAGTTTTTTGTATTTTTTAGTAGAGACGGGGTTTCACCGTGTTAGCCAGGATGGTCTCGATCTCCTGACCTCGTGATCCGCCCGTCTCGGCCTCCCAAAGTGCTGGGATTACAGGCTTGAGCCACCGCGCCCGGCCTAAGTTCTACATCTTTTATTCCTACAATTTTTTTAAATCTTCATAGTCTTTTTTTTAATGGCTTTTGCTTTTTTTCTTATTTTTCTACACATCTTAAACCAAGCTTATCTAACCTGTGGCCCATGGGCTGCATGTAGCCCAGGATAGCTTTGAATTTTACACAAATTCATAAATTTTCTTAAAACATTATGAGATTTTTTTTGTGATTTTTTTTTTCCTCATCAGCTATTGTTAATGTTAGTGTATTTTATGGGTGGCCCAAGACAATTATCCCACGTGGCCCAGGGAAACCAGTAGTTTGGACACCCCTGTAAACAGACTTACTTCAAGTTTCTTTTTTCTTTTTTTTTGAGATGGAGTTTCACTCTGTCACTCAGGCTGGAGTGCAGTCAGTGGCATGATCTCGGATCAGCTCACTACAATCTCCACCTCCTGGGTTCAAGCAATTCTCCTGCCTCAGTCACCTGAGTAGCTGGGGACTACAGGAGTGTGCCATCATGCTTGGCTAATTTTTTTTTTTTTTTTTTTTAGTAGAGACAGGGTTTCGCCATGTTGCCCAGGTTGGTCTTGAACTCCTGATCTCAGGTGATCGGCCCGCCTTGGCCTCCCAAAGTTCTGGGATTACAGGTGTGAGCCGCTGTGCCAGTTCTCAAGTTTCTTTTTATTTCACTATTATTTTTAGTTCCCTGGGTGTGGATTCGCCTACTTGTTTTGTCTGTGGGCAGGTGGGCTTTTCCATCTCGTCACTGCACGGCTTCCAGCCGCTGTCCCTTCCCAGGCGCCTGCCTTGCTGTGTGTGCTCCGTGTTGTTGACGCTTCGGTGAGATCACTCCTCACTTTGTCTTGGCTGTGGCCTTTGAACTTCACCAATTCCAGACTGGTTTTGACAGTGATTCCTCTGCTCAGTGTTTCTGCACTATTGTGGAAGGCAGATTCTGGCCCCACCCTCATGCAGAGGTCACACTAAGGGTTCTAGTTTGTCACAAGTGATCCTCCCCCTCCTGCCTGTTCAAGTCTTGGTGGTTCCCTTCTTGTACCCCTGTGGGCAGACATTTTCCAGTCGCTATCCAGCAATGAGACAGCACTCACTTTCTGGAATGGTATCGTTTCCTGCTTTGAGACAGCATCTCTTTTCCCTGAACAGTATCCCAGCTCCAAACGTGTATACTTCGTTGTTACCTTCCATGGGCCACTAACTTCCATAAGCCAGACGGTTTCACTCCTGCTAATGCCTGTCTCTGAATTTTTCTTTCTTGCTTTGAAAGTGTTTATTTAACAAATTGAAATCTCTATGTGTTTGAAGGGAGGTGTGAACTTCCTGTATCAGCTCAGTCTGCATTTTAACTGGAAGTCCTTGAATTCTACAATTTTAGGGGTCCAAGACCCTGCGATGCCTGGACTCCCTGATTCTGTGTTTTAATAACTCTATTATCCCGAAATGAGGAGTCTCATATATTTCCTTTTGGATGCTGGCTCCCAGGCAGGTGAAGATCGTTTCTAAGATGTGAAAAAGGTGCTTTCCTGCCTCCTCATTCAATATCCACCCTTGTTTTCCTATCTTCCTCCCCACTCCAACCCAACAGTTTGGCCCTAAAACAGTTTTTATTTTTTAGCAATAGGATCTTGCTCTGTTGCCCAGGCTGGAGTGCAGTGGTATGGTCTCAGCTCACTGCAACCTTCACCTCCCAGGTTCAGCAGATCCTCCTGCCTCAGCCTCCCTAGTAGCTGGGACCACAGACATGCACCACCATGCCTGGCTAATAATTGTAGATTTTGTAGAGAGGTTGTCTGGCTATGTTTGCCCAGGTTGGTCTCGAACTCCTAGGCTCAAACAATCCTCCTGCCTCCGCCTCCCAAAGTGCTGGGGTTACAAGCATGAGTCACCACGACCAACGTATAACATTTTAATCATAATTTACCTTCCCTTAGGGGATCCCTAAAAGACCAACCCCCTGCACCCCAAATGGTCAGATAGAACTGTGCACTAATAGTAGGAACTCAGATACTGTGATGGGCAGAAGGAGAGACGTTTCTAGGCTGAGGAGACAATTGTTTGCCTGTAAGACTGTATGACGTCACAGTAAGAAGTCCATCCTCCCCTCCCAGCAGCTCCAGCACCCCCACCTCCATCTCTGGATTTCCCAGCCTGAGTGTGAAGCTGTTTCCCTCGGGGCTTCACACTCAGGCTTCCGGCTGGCAACTTAGAGCTTGGCATTTCCGATTGCTCAGCCCTCCCTCCCTGAGCCTGTTCTAACTCCACGCCTTCTCTCCTTCTCCAGTGGCACCATCCTTGTCCAGACCACCATTGTCTTTTCTTTGGACAACTACATGGCCCCTAACAGGTCTCCCTCCCAGCCTCCACTCCCACACCTGCAGCCCAGTCTTCATGTGGCAGTTGGAAGATGCTTCTAGATCCACACATTGTTTATGTCACCTTCTCTGCCTGGCTTCAGTCCTTCAGGGGCTGCCTGCTGCTCCTGGAATGAAGTTCACATCTCTTACTGTGGTCTAGAGGGTGCCGCAGGACTGGGCCCTCAGTCACCAGCCGCCAGGTTTGCTTCCAGATCCCCCCACCGCAGGGCTTTGCACATACTGTTTCCTTTGCCAGGGACTCTTCCCTGGGCCTCTTCTTCCTTGTCCTTTCAATTTCAGCTCTGGATGCTTCCCCACTCCTCACAGGACCAGGGCCACCTGTCCCAGGTTCTCACTTCCCGAATGCCTCACCTCTGTAACACTTATTGCAGTGCATGATTTTATCTTATTTATGTTGGCAATTAGCAATGTAGCAGAGTGGTTAAGAGTTCTGACTTTGGGGCTGGGTATGGTGGCTCATGCCTGTAATCCCAGCACTTTGGGAAGTTGAGGCGGACGGATAACCTGAGGTCGGGGGTTCGAGACCAGCCTGATCAACATGGAGAAACCCCGTCTCTACTAAAAAAGAAAATGCAAAATTAGCTGGGCATGGTGGCACATGCCTGCAATTCCAGCTATTCAGGAGGATGAGGCAGGAGAATCGCTTGAACCTGTGAGGCGGAGGTTGAGGTGAGCCAAGATCGTGCCATTGCACTCCAGCCTGGGCAATAAGAGCGAAACTTTGTCTCAAAAAAAAAAAAAAAAAAAAAGAGTCTTGACTTTGGAACTAGACTCTGGTTTCAAATCTTTTTTATATGGCTAAGGAAATAAGCAGTTTCCTCATCTGTAAAGTGGAAAAAAAATGGTATTTACTTGCATCATTGTACTGTGGAGAATAAAAGGAGTTATAGGTGTAAAGTGCTGAGAACTGACCTAGCAGTGGGTAGGCATGAATGACTAAGTGCCAGTGATTATTATCCTCATTGTTAGTGTGATTGGTTCATGACTTCCCACTCCACCACTGTTGGACCCAGCCCCAGTGAACAGGGACCACTTCTGTCCTGTTCACCATTGTCCCCTTTGTGACTGGCACATAGTAGGTGTCAGTGGACGCTGACTGCCTGATGAGACAAGCCAACAAGCATCTGAAAGAAGGGCCATGTTCCTGCAGGCATCCATCATGACAGGCACTGTGCAGAGGGCAGCCCTCGAGGGCAGGCCTGGCCACCGGCCTTGGCAGAGGGGACGGGAGGTACGAGCCTCTCCTGCAGAGATGGAGGAACTGCTACTGCCTACACCCTTGGAGATGCACAAGGTAGGCACTGGGGGTGAGCACAGGAGACCTGGACCTGTGTCCTGACGCCATGAGCACCGTCATGGGACTCCAGAGAGGCCCTGCCCCTCTTGGGGCTTTATTCTCCTCCACCACAAAACCGGGTTGAGTTTTCCAAAATGCTCATCATTTGGGTGACACACAAACTCATACACATGCACACCTGTGATTCACGCTGGCTATTATTATTTTTCTTTAAGTAGATGTGCTTTTTTTCCCTCCACTTAAGTTATTTTATCTATGTGTTTATTTTTTTGAGACAGGGTCTGGCTCTGTTGCCCAGGCTGGAGTGCAGTTGCTCGATCAAGGCTTACTGCAGCCTTGACCTCCTGGGTTCAAGTGATCCTCCCACCTCAGCCCCCCAAGAAGCTGGGACCACAGGCATGCACCACTACACCTGGCTAATTTTTGTATTTTTTTAGAGACAGGGTTTCAACATGTTGCCCAGGCTGGTCTCAAACTCCTGAGTTCAAATAACCTGCCCACCTCAGCCTCTCAAAGTGCTGAGATTACATGTGTGAGCCACTGTGCCTGGCCTTAAGTTGTTTTGTATCTCATATACACATATTTACATATAACATATAAACCCTTCTACATGTGTGTGTGACTTCTATGTATCTCACACAATGAGAAGCCAGTGTCTTGTGCCATCTATAGGTCATTATGTAAAAATAAGATGGCTTGGTGGCTCATGCCTGTAATCCCAGCACTTTGGGATGCCAAGGCGGGTGGATCACAAGGTCAGGAGATCAAAACCATCCTGGCTAACATGGTGAAACCCCGTCTCTACTAAAAATACAAAAATTACCTGGGCATGGTGGCACGCGTCTGTAGTCCCAGCTATTCGGGAGGCTGAGGCAGGAGAATCGCTTGAACCCCGTAGAAGGAGGTTGTAGTGAACCGAGATCGCGCCATTGCACTCCAGCCTGGGTGACAGAGTGAGACTCCAGCTCAAAAAAAAAAAAAAAAAAAAAAGATGAGGAGGACAATCCCTAGCCAATGGTCCTCAGAAGCTCTGAGCTCTTTGGTAAATGGGAATGAGTGAGGGTCAGGGAAGGTAACAGTGCCCTGGGCAGGCCTCCTCCCTGATGGAGCCAGAGGACTGAGAAAGGGCTGAAAGGAAGTCACTCCTAAGGGCTCCCTTGTACTTGAGTGTGGTGGCTTGGAGCATCTGCTGTGGGAGGGAGGAGGAGGGGTTGGGGTGGGTGAAGGCCAAGGGGCAGGAGGCTGGGGCACTGCAGCCTGGGGGGTATGGTTGACCAGAGGCGCTGAATGCCAGACCAAGGGATCTGGGCTACTGTGAGAGGCTGGGGCCAAAGGTCAGAGTCCCAGGAACCTCCTCCTCCTGCTTCCAGGTGACCCTGCACAAGGACCCCATGCGGAATGACTTTGGTTTTAGCGTCTCAGATGGCCTCCTGGAAAAAGGCGTCTATGTCCACACTGTGCGCCCTGATGGGCCAGCCCACCGCGGGGGCCTCCGGCCCTTTGACAGGGTCCTGCAGGTAACGCTGGGGCAGGGGCTGCATAGTGGGGGTGGCATTGTTCCCTAGCCTGAGGGTGGGGAAAGAGCCTGCATCTATCACCTGTGAAGAGGGCAGGAGAATGCAAGTCGTCTGAGTCAGGTTAGCCTAAGTTGCGATGCGGGCCCCAGCACCCTGAGCCTCAGAGGCTGAGCACACACAGACCTTTTTTCTTACACCCCATGCCCACTGCGGGCCAGTGGGGGCCTTCCTCTCCCAGGGCTGATGGAGCATCTGCCCATCTTGGAACTGACTCTCTGAGACACGTGGCCTCTTCAGACTCCACAGCAGAGGAAACAGACTGGAAAGTCACACGTAGATATTTTTCTGCCTTCACCCAGAAGCAACACTCATCACCTTGCTTCACGGCCGATGGACCAAACCCTCATGTGACCTTCCTAACCGCGAAGGAGCCTGGGAAGCGTGGGGCATCCTGTGCTGGGCACCCTGTGCCACCCCTTCTCATGCCCTGGCTGTTTTTGCTCCCTCAGTGTGGTTTTTACCATATTTATATGAAATTTACTAATTCATGTTTTCTCTAAATTGATGGCACTTTTTCAATTTACATTGACTTTGAAAGGAAACTTTTTATCTCCATTAGGAGTGCAAATCTAGCACCCCCTGCTTTGAAATAGAAAGTGGGTGTAAAATGCAAATAAAATAGAAAGAAGACAATGTCACGTCACACAGTTCTAGGCAGGAAGCTCTCTGAGTGTGTGGTCTGCTCTTTCATGTGAGAAAGGGAGAAAAACAGGAGTTAGAGGGGTGTGAAGGGTATACCCGCCTCTTCCTAGGACTTTCTCTTTGATGAAACCTAACAGAAGGACTGAGAGAGAGAGGAAGAATGTTCCTGTGTGTGTGGTGCTGGAGATGTCAGGGCTTGTGTCAAGGCTGGGACAGGGCCCACTTTTAGGACATCACATGCCTCTCGCTCCCTTCAGCCCCGCAGGGCTGACACCTCGGCTCTGTTCCCTTGGTTGTGCCCCATGCAGGTCAACCACGTCCGTACACGGGACTTCGACTGCTGCCTGGCGGTGCCGCTTCTGGCTGAGGCGGGTGATGTCCTGGAGCTGGTCATCAGCCGCAACCCGCTGGCACACAGCAGCCGGGCCCCCCGAGCGCCAGGCCCCAGCAGTCCCCGGATGCTCTGAAGTCAGCATGTGGGCCGAACTCCTAAGGGACCACCCAGGCAGATCCTGGATCCCAGACACGTAGCTGGGCTGGAGAAGCGGCCACCCACTCATTCATCTGTTGGTCTGGCAGACCCTGAGCCTGGGGTGACGCTTGGCCTCTGTTCCCCAGGTCTGTGGTGACTGGGGTGCCAAGCAGGGAGGCCTGCCCAAGTTGGAGTGACAGCTGGGGTCTCTCACCAAGTTGGGTCTCCAAGATGCCCAGAGGAGCCTCCCTTAAGAAGGGTTGGCACAGGCTGCTCAGCCGAGAGGAGAGAGGCCTGGGGGCTGTCCCAGGTCCCTGTGGGGCCTCCTTGGAGAGGTCGAAGACGTAGGGAGCACTTCCTCCCAGCAAAGCCATGGAGCTGGAATGAGCTGCAAGGAGGAGTGAGTTCTCGGTCACAGGAGGTGAGCAGGCAGGAGCTGGATACCCCAGCGCAGGCGTGCATTGGGGCATGAGGCATTCCCATGATGCGTGCACACGCGCTCGGGGGGTTGGCTTCCTGATGGGGAGCCACTTCCTCTAGAGACTCGGCCACCAGGAAGGATACTGCTTCAGATGGGAGCCCAGCTCCTTCGCTTCTCCAGAATGGGGGTTTGAGGCTTGCTAGTCCTGAGATTCTCAGATTCCCAGAATCTGGTCCCCACTTATGAGACGCTTAAGTTGGGGCGTCTGGGATCCCAGGAAGTGTTGGCCCTTTGATTCCGAAAGTGGGTGATTCTTTCATTTCAGCATCTCAGTCTGAAGCTTCTGGCACTTGAGACTGGTTCTGGGCCCATTGGGCAGGCTCTATGGGCCTCGGGCTCTCAGCCCTCCTGCTTCTGTAGGCCGTGTGGCCACTGACCCATCTGCACGCCCACTCAGCCCAAGCCCCTCCTTGTGGGAGGAGTCATTTTTGGGACAAAAGACCCTGGAGCTTCCATTCGCCTGCCATCCAATGAAGACTGAAAAGTGATGGACACAGGACCTGTGAGGCATAGCACTCGTCTTTACAGCCAGATCAGTGGAGGAAGAGGAGAAAGAGGGAGGCAGATGGGAGAGAGATGGGCCAGAGGAAAAGATGGGACACTCTTGCCCAGTGGAGGGTGTCCAAAGTGCTTATTCAAAGAAGTCTATTCCCACTTGAAATCTGGAAGCACCAGCATCCCTTAAAATCATTGTCCTCAGTGTCCACAAATCAGAGACCCTCTTCATTTTGAGAAGGGTGTGGGCCTCCCTCGCTGGTCTAGCGAGTGGTGCCTGGGGTGGAGTGGGCAGGCGGGTGTAGCCAGGGCTGGAGATGTGCTTTGCCTGGCCCAGCTCTCACAGGGGTCTCTGGAAAATGGGGCACCCACTCCCACCTCCACCTGTCTCCAACCTGGGATCCTGGAGGCCGGAAAAGTGCTCTTCCATTTGAGAGAACAAATGGGGAGTCAAGAGGTCTATTCTTTTCACCCTCGGTCTGTTACCTGTTTGCTGTGTGACCCTGTCTGGGTTGGACCCCCAGCCCCTCTGGATGATCACAGGTGGACAGTCTGAGCAGACACAGGCTTCCTGGTCAGGGACAGAACCAGGTCTACCGACCCACCAAGGCACCCTTGGGGAACTGCCCATGCTGTCTCCCGGGGGCCTGCCTCCCTTACCCCTCCCCTCCACTTCCCCAGGCCCTGCCCCTCGGTGCCCTCCCTGAGGGCCCTGCATGCTTGTGCCTGGGGTGCTCAGCACCTCTGCTATCTTGGATACCTGTGTACTTAGCCCAGGGGGAAAGGGCACTGCCTACCTGTCACAGGGCACCAAGCGAAAGCCAAGAGCCCTCACTTTGCGGGGGAGGGACAGCACAGCAGAGGTGTGGCTTCTGGACACAAGCAGCCATAGCTGTGTGACCTTGGACAGGTGGCTCAGCGTCTCTGGACCTCTGCTAAGCAGCAGGGCTGGACAGGACACACTCTCAGGGCCTCTTGGCTTGGGAAAACTGCATTGACTCCAGGACTCCAGGCGAGGGAAGATGCACCCGACTCTAACCAGTACCCCCTCTGCCTCCTCGGGCTGAGGCCTCTGCCATTCTCCCAAACGTATGCAATCAGGCCCGCGCTGGGCCTCCCAGCCACGCCGGCCTCCTCATATGCAATATTTCTTCTGGCTTCTCGTGGGGATGGGTCACCCCCGACTTGACATTTCCTGACACCTTTCCCCAGTGAGCGCCCTGCCTGCCTATGCATTTTGGGAACAGCCCCTGTGACATGTCCCCTTCCACCACCCCCTCCCCCAAAGCTGTATTTTTCTCTGGCTGAGATTAGAACATATTCCTTGTAAAGTATTTTTCTACATCGGGTTTTCTTAGGGCTCTTGGGAAGCACAAACGCCAAGGGGCTATATTGCAAAGGCCGCTTATGGTCTGTTTGGGGCCCTCATCTAAGTCTTTGTCCTACCAGGGGTTGCAGTGGCTTGGGGTAAGTGCTATGGGGATGATTTTTTTTTTAAATAAAATTATTTAAATCCACCTAGAGTAGAAGTTTGCTTTTTTAACAAAATCATGGGTTGGCAAGTCAGCTTCCGTATGGGTCTGGTGACATCTCACCTGATTTTGATGATTCATTAATTCAAAAAGTTTGCCATTTGCTTCCATCATCCAGCCCCTGGGCAACATGAATCAGACAGATTTAGGTCATGTCTGCACATTCTGGTGGCAGGAAGACAATCAACAAGCAAGCAAATAAATAATTATTTCAAAAGGCATCAAATGCAACAAGGCAAACAAAAAGGAGTAATGGGATAGAGACACCAGGGTGAGGGGCTTTAGCTCACAATGTTAGGAGGGGTTTCTCTCAAGAGGCGACATTTGCAATGAGACCTGAAGACAGGAGCCAGCCTCCGTGGAGACCTGGAGGAAGAGTATCTCAGGAAGTGGACACAGCCAATGCAAAGGCCCTGAAATAGGAACGAGTTTGATGGTTTCAAGGAAGAGAAAGAAGGCCTGGGAGGGGAATGAAGCTGGAGACTAGGTTGGAGGTAGCAGGGATCGGGGGGAATGGATTTGATTCTCTGTGCAGCGGAAAGCCAGAGGCAAACAGTGGTGCCTGCGTATGGAGTCTCCTTAGCCCAGGTTGGGAAGGTATTGGCAGGAGGGCAACCTGGGACTGGCTGCTCTCCTGCAGTGTCCAGAGAGTATCTAGGGCAGGTGAGCTGTGGGGTCTGGGACTCAGAGGCCAGGGCCAGGCCCCACTGGGGAGGCCACAGTTCTGTGACCAGAGGAAGAGGTTTTTTCCGGGAAGTGAGTATCCTGTCTTGGGAGCGGTGTAGGCAGGGGAAGGGCCAAGGCAGGCAGCAGGCACTGCTCTAAGCCCTTTGCAAGAACTTGCTGGATCCTCCCAATAGCCTTCGGAGGTGGACTCTATTCTTGTCCCATCATTACAGATGAGGAAACAGGCACAAAGAGGTTGAGTAACTTGCCCAAGGCCACACAGGTAGTAAGGGATGGAACCAGGGCTTGAACACAAGCCACATGGCCAGGACACAGAGAGAGAGGGAGGGAGGTAGGCAGACGCTGTCAGAAAGAGCCAGAAAATGGGGGTAGAGTGGTCTTTTATTCTAACATTCTCTGTAAATGAGTTACTGAGAATTTTATCTGGTTAGTTGGGCAAAGGACTCAACTGACTCCCAAGTTTGTCCATCCCAAAGGGTGGGGGGGCTGTTGGCAGGAAGGCTGCCCGAACATGGACCTGTTCTGACCCCAGAGAGCCTTAACTGGGTATTAATGAGTGCCTGCACCTGGTGGTGGGGAAGTGGGAGAAGGGCAATCAGGTTTGCTTCTCCTCTATGCTTCCCCCACCCCGCCACCCACCACCTGCTTTCTGCACTTCCGACAGGGCAGCCCAAGGCTAAAGAGGAAGGACTGAAAGCCGCAGCAGGTGAGCACCTAAGGCTAACAGCATCACCTCCAATCATCCTGGTGGCCTTGATGGGGACAATGGTTTAGTCCAGATGGGGAAACTGAGGGTCAGGTGACTGCTGCCAGATCTCCCAGTTGTACAGGGCTGCGCATGTAGCAGGTAGAATCAGTAGAACCAGTAGAGCCAAGAGCTTGTGGGCCCCGGTGCGAATTCAGGTTCTTTCATGGACTTGCTGTGTACCCCGAGAGAGAAAGCTGCTTCCTTTGTGAGCTTCCATGTCGGAACCTCTAACCTGGGATAATACCTACCTTTGAGGAGCGTCCTGGGATTGGACGGGAAGCCCTTTATAAAATGTAAAGCGTTTTATAACACAGAACACAACCCAAACATGTTGGATGTTAAAAAGGAAATGTTTATTTTCGTGTTATAAGGTGATTACAAACTCCTCTAAAAAAAGCAAAGATGAATTTAAAATATCGATATACATATTTATCTAAAAAGCAAAAGAGAAAAAAACCCCTGCAAATACAGGGAATCATATCATAAAACATTTATACACAAAAGCTTGTATACTGCAAGACTGAACTACACACCAAGGATCTTGTTCAAATACAAATGTTCCTCCTCAGAAGAGTCTCTTGTTGGTTGATTTTTTTTTATATAAAAGTTTAAAATACCTTAAAAATATTTTGAAGTTTTAAAAAAATGTCCTGATGAGCCAGACATATTTCTGGAAGGAGGCAAGACCCACGTTCTCAGTTTTCTCTTGTGCTAAATACAGAGTCACAGTTGCTAGGGATTGGGAGATTAATTGGGTAAAAAAAAAAAAATGAAGCCAACATTTCAATTTGAAGTCAAATATATAACAGGATGCTCCATCCCTCGGAGAACATGCCAGAACATGTCTGTAGTGACACCCACAAGAAAACAATGAAAAAATGCTTCCTATTACAATGATATATATTCTGAGGGTCAGGGAGAGAAGGAAAGGGGGAGGGCTTCCCCCTGCTTTCTGGACTGCCCACCTCTACAAGTTTTGCCCTCTGGGTTTGTTTTGTTTAGTCTTGTGGTTTTGTACTTCGATTTTTGCACACAGTGGTATTTACTGCATCTACACAGACAGCCTGGCCTGGGACCACATGGGTCTGAGGGATGGATGGGACCTCAGGCCACCTTGAAGGATTTTCTCTCGGGTCCTTTCCTGGCTTCTGTCTGAGTCTTGGGTGGGGTGGGGTGGGGGGAGCAGTTAGGTGCCTGTGCCTTTAGACTGGCTACCCATAGCATTTCCCCAGGGAGAGGGGCTGTGCTGGGAGATGCTGGCTGGGTGGGGGACCATTGTGTGGTGGTACCCGGGCGATACAAGAGTGCCCTGAACTGGGCTGAGGGGCCATGCTGTGCTCTCCCCTTGTGTTTCCCCGTCTTTGGGGGTGTGCTGGGGATCTGGGGGGCAGTGAAGGAGCTGCACATGGCCCAGGGGTTATGCTGTCCTGGAAGGAGAGCATCCAAGGCCACTTCCTGCTGCCTGGAAACTGCTTGCAGAGCCTTGGGTCAGTCTGGAGCCAGGGCGACTTCATCTAAATCCTGCCTAAGGATCTGGCACACCTCTGGCTTCTCTGCACCTCAGTTCCCTCTTGCACAAACAGGGATCTCAATTCCTAGCTCACCAAGGGCTGCTGGGAGGAAGGAGGGCCCCGTGCAGGGCTGGGGTGTGCAGGCGAGGCTGGAGTCACCCAGCTCACCAAGCCACAGTATGGGTCCAGTTCTGCGAGGATGTGGGAGTGTGGGTGCTGCTGCTCCCCTCATCCCTGAACATGGAGGGGAGGGCATTTCCTTTTCCATAAAGGCTTATCTTTGGTTGTCAGGAAGACCTTGAGGATGTTGCTGGAGGTAGCCCTGGTCATACATTCACCATTCCCTGCACCTACCTCGGAGAACCTGCAGTTAGAGCTGTTTCAAGAAAATCCATTCCTGGCTCACAGTGCCTCCCTGGGCCTCAGCTACCTCATTTACATCAAGGGCATTGGGTTAGGGGACCCTGGAGTCCCTTCTCTCCCTGACCATCAGGAAATCTCCACTGTGGCCCTAGCATGGCCCATCTCAACGCAGCATCTCCCACTTCATCTTAAAAAGTTGCTTTAAACAACCCCCTCGTTTCCTTTCCAGATCTGGCTGGCTGGGCTATGTGCGAGCACCAGCATTTCTGATCCATCCCAAGCAGAAAGCAGGTGAAGGACTTTGCCCATTCTCTATACACAGGTGGACCAGAGTCATGAGCTCTCACAGAAAGTTTCGTTCAGACGGAGACATGAAGGTTAGGCATTATTACACAGGTACTCACAGAGCTACGCTCTGCACACAGAGCCAGGGCTGGGCGAGAGGGCTCTGATTGGAGACAGGTGCCTTGGGGAGGGTCAAGGAACGGCTTGGGGAAGGTGGCCGGCCTTCCTTCCAGGCGGGGCCTGGGGACTTGGTCTACATGTGTCTTTGGTCTAGAATTTGGTCTTATAAGAAGAGGCCTTCCTCAGGCCATGTCCAGAATGTTACAATTTGCCTACCAACCCAAAATACTGTGGCCTTTCACCCAGGGAGCCCCTGCTGGGGAGATGGAGACTGAAATGACCACAAATGCCCAGGTAGCCACTGCGTGCCAAGCCCCCTCTTCCTCACGTGCCACCTGCCCTCAATCATTGACAGTGGTTAGTTTACTAAAGTTATATAAGACAAAGGAAAACAGGTCACAATACTACTCCATAAAATCAGGGAAAAAACAGTAAAATCAAATCAGACACAACGGCAACCATAAATACATAGAAAACTAGGAACAAGTTAAAATCGTTGAGAGTTTGGAATAGGACTGGGTGTTGTTTGACAGAGTAGATAGCTTTGGAAACAGTGAAATGTGTATACCTGCCAAAGATGGGGTTCAGAATTGCCCCTTGGGAGGGGGGCACCAAAGGCTTACCCCTCCTCCCAAATTTAAGAAGGGGTTTCCAGGGTTCCAAGAGCCCCTGCTGTGAAAACTCTCCGGTCTGCACCCCTCGAGGCAGTCAGTCACTGCCTACGTGCGTGGTCGTGTTTCGGTTTCATTCAGACTGAGCTTGGAAGTGACTGTTCAAATGGCACAGTTTAGGTCCAAATAGGGGCCGGGTGGGGTGTGTCTGCCCACGGGATTTGAAAGGTATAGTACCTTCTCTCCTGGTTCAGAGACAACCTCTGCTCCACATAAGGCCCTTGGTCAAGCCAGTTCTGGGGGCCAGGACCCTGACAATCCCAACCTTCTAGAAAACTCTCCTAGGCCTTCTCTTTTGGGTCCCCAGGTGGTAAATGTCTGACACCAGCTATTGCAGGGGTTTTGAAGTCAAGAGCTTTGTTATATCCTAGGTCAGCACCACGGGCTGCCCTTGTTCTGAACTGGGAGCACTTCCCCCAGTGGAGGATCCAGACTCAAAAGCTGCTCTTGCTGTGCCTTGTTAGGTGCCAGGGCAGCCCGGGGTAGCATCTTTAATGAGGACTTGGCAGGAGTCTCCCAGGCTGAGCGTGGGGAGTGGGGAGATGAGGAAAGAAAGCACCCCTCCCCGACACCGGGCCCATCTGCATGCCTGGGGCCTATATCCTTCGATCCACTCACCTCCCCACCACTCCCCTAGTCCCTCAACAGGTATGTCATGCTTCATTCCTGCAGGCAACTTGAAGAGAGGCTGAGATGTTGCATGGGGAATGACCAGAACCTGTTATGACCCCGTTCAAATGCAACAGACTGATCTGAGCCCTGAGACCCCAGCTCCTGCCGGGAGAGCCTCTAGTCCTTCTCTGCCTGGAATGCCCCAGGAAGGACTGTGGCCTGTGCCTTCACCACCTGTTGTGAGGCTGAGTGGTGAGCCTCATTCCTGCCAGCCTTCTTGGATCTCTAGCAGCTCCCTCTCTGGCCAATGGTTGTTGATGGTCTACTGACTATCCACTCACCATCTCAAAATTAAAAGTGGGATTTTCCTTCTGGTATAAGTTTCTACTGCTCTCAGAATCAGACTTCTGCTATAGGGCCTCCTCATTTAGCTTCGGCCGGTCTCCTTTATGTGAAGGGTTGGTTCATTCCTTTGGCATCTCTTTTCTTTGCTAAGCTACGTTTAATGAGGTATCTCCTCACAGTCCTCCTTTCTCCTTACCTCTGGGTCTGCCAGCTAGTGGGTCCTCTCTCCTGCTATTTCTTCCATCTGAACCAGGATTTGGAAGGTATACCACCTTAAGATGGGTGTAGAGTCCCAGGAAAATTCCATCCTGCGTTTACTGGACAGAATTTTCTGCCAGCTACACAGCACCGAAGAATTGCTTTTGAAAATGAGATCTATTGCTGGCAAGAAGATCAATTCAAGTGGTAAAAGTATATGACAATCTTTAAGTGTATATATACTTATATGTAAAAAAAAAATACAAAGAAAAATTTACCAAATTCCCATAAAATACATCTAATTCAGTATGAAAGCTCTGCCTCTCCACGGACATCTTCCCGTGGGTTTTCTTTTTGTACAAAATATCCCCCAAATCAAAACAAAACACACACACACGATACACACACACACACGCACACACACATACCCACAATTACATTTTCTGTGACAATTACAAAAAAAAAAAAATCCTAGTGCAAATATAAAGCTCTGTAAACCTGGCCCTATGAGAATCTAATGTTAGTAAACAGCAGGAAAGCGGCCGGCCCCGTCGACCCGAGAGAGCTCACATCATGGTCTCCACAATGATGTGGGTCGGTTTCACCAGAGCGCCGTTCATGACGGCGCGAGAGTTGTAGGGCGTGGCTCCCTCGCGCTCCACAGCCCAGCGGTTGGGTTCCCTTGGGGTCAGCAGGTACTTGACTCTCTGGAGAAGGATGACAGGAGTGAGGGGGGAAAGGTCAGGTGGCCTGGTCTCCCCTTCACCGGGGCCATCTGCCTCCTCCTGAATTGGCTGATGTGCTGTTTGTCTTGGGCAAACTCACACCCTCTCTGATCTCCTGTTTTTGTCCTTTTTGGAAATAATGGAATTGAACTAAGGCACTCCTAAGGTCCTGCTAGGCCCGAACTCAAGGCAGAACTCCTGTTGGTAGTTTCCTTCCTTGGCCAAACCCCTGCTTACATTCCTATAGGGACGGGGGACTCAACCTTCACACGCTTTTCTCTTCTATGGGACTAAAATATGCCTCCCTGTGATTCTCTCCCCTGATTCCTCTGCCTTGCAAAGCAGCAGTTGAGTTCCTGTCATTTGTATGCCCTGAGTTGGACAACTGTCTTAAGCCTCCATGGCTCCCACCTTCCCCAAGGAGAAACTCCAAACTCCTCAGCCTCCCATAAGCTACACTTCCTGCCTTCTTGCAGAGACAGGTCTTCCCTAGTTCCGTGAAGGCATCCAGTCCTCCCAGCAGGGTTTACGTCTTAAGGGCTTGGAGAACCTCGCTTGCATTTGAGCTGCCCTTTGAAGAGACAGGAGCTGTATGGGAATTCTATATCACTCCTGAGCAGCGTGAGTTTTGTCCTTAGTTGGTTGAGGGTCCCTCTCCAAGGATACTCAGAAAATCCATGTCAGAACTAGGACTCAACCAGACTCCCACCCCCGGGTCCACCTCTTGCCAAGTGTCCACTCAGAGACTTGAATAGGCCGGCAGTTGAAACAAATGAAACAAACAAACAAACAAACAAATCAACAAGCCCTCTTTCTAGGCATTTACATTCAACTTAGGTATGTTACAAACTTTTAAAAGCTGCTTATTAAAAGCTACAGTATTTCATTTAAAAACCCAGTTTTCAGTAATCCCAGCACTTTGGGAAACAGGAGGATTGCTCAAGGTCAGGATTTAAAAGCAGCCTGGGCAACACAGTGAGACCCTAACTCTTAAAAAAAAAAAAATTAGCCAGGCATGGTGGTACGTGCCTGTAGTCCAAGTTACTCCGGAGGCTGAGGAAAGAGGATCGCTTGAGCCCGTGATTATGCCACTGCACTCCAGCCTGGGCAAAGGAGCAAGACCCTGTCTCTATTATTATTATTTTTTTTTAAATCCAGTTTTCCATCTTTTCTTGAAAAGCTGCAAGATCTGGCACCTCCAGGCCCAGGTCCCCTCCATACAGCACCTTCTCTAGTTTGCTCCTAGCCCTACCCCCCTGGCTTCCCTCACCTGAGCCACCTGCCAGCTCTCCCCTCATCACTTTGCCTCTCCACATCCATACAATTGGCTGTGCATGGGAGGGTGGAGGAGAGTCAAATCCCCAGGCAGCCACTTGGGGCTTTGCCTACACAGGAGGCTCAGGCAGAGCTGGAACCATCCTGGGACAGAGATCTGGGTTTGCCAGAAACTGGCTCAGAGAAGCTCATGGCTGGCAAGATGCCTCAACTTGTGCAGGTGGGAGCCCCTAAGAGGCACATAAAGAAAGATAGACAGATGGTGGCTCAACTGCCTTCAGAGGGGCCTTTGGTGAACTCAGATTGGCACAGGAGGACGGTACCAGTGTGGGGTGAAGCCTGCCCTCACCCACTCCTCCACCTCTTTCCCCCATGCCAACTCCACTCCACCCAAACTTCTAAATGTGGGCTGGACCAATATTTTAAAATGAGGCTTTGAAGGACACTAAGTTAGTGACCTGTTGGATGTCCCCCTGAACCAATGGTATGTAATTGCTGTGGGCACTCACCAATCAGAACAGAGACCCCAAGACCAATCAGAACCTTTAGAGACCCCTTGCTGTGCCCTAATGAACCCTTTGGCTTCTGGATAGTAAGGACATTCTGGAAATTCTGGTTGGGTTGGCCTGGAGTATTGAGGGGTCACCTGGAGGGCTCAGGACAGTCACTGTTCCCTGTCTGTCCCCAGGCCCAGTATTTCAGTCTGTTAACAGCTCATAGAGCCATTCAGTGTTCTGGCTAAAGACTGGTTGGGGTCCTGCCCTCTGTCCTCTGAAAAAATAGAATGGGTGAAAAGCTCCAGGAAAACCCCAGGGGCCTCCTCAGTTTCAAGGATTTCTTCCTGCCCTGCCAGCTTCCTCAGTCTCCCCTCCCTCCCCTGCCACCAGCATCACCTCCAGGCCATTCCCCTGCCCAGGAGGAAACAGGACCCAGCCCAGCAGGGAGCCAGGGCCCCAGGACATCCTGGCTCCAGATTTTTAAAAGAGAATAACAATAAAAACAGCCCAGAACAAAACAGTGCACTCTTGGAGCCAGCCCAAGCTCAAAAGGTTAAGGGAGATTCTGAGAAAAGAATTTCTTGGAAAGAGTGGGGCCTTTGCCAGGGCCTGGGATCTCCAGGGCTGTTGGAGGAATTTCTGAGAGGACACGGAAGGTAGGTGGGGCCAGGGGAGGCCCCGGCAGGCACAAAGGCAGAGGTCTGGCTGCCGCCACAGATCCGGAGAAGACCCCGCATGGGCTGGGATGATCCTAAATTTGGCTCCTCAATAAGAGAAGGCATCTGGGTGGGGCTCAGGCTTCCTCCCCAGGTTCCTGTCTTTGTCCCACCGCTTCAGGAACATGGCCCCACTGGTCCCAGGATAAAGCCCTAGCTCTTAGCTTGGCATCCAAAGCTACAGTCACCTCTCCAGCCTCACTGCCCACCCCCACCCTGCCAACACCAGGAACACCTTCCCTCTCACATTCTCCACCTGGCAAGTTCCTCCTCGCCCCACAGCCCGGCTTCCAATGTCTCCATAAAGCCTTCTCCCATGTGAACTGTACTTGCTTCCCGTCTTCCCACAATGCACTCTCCTGCCCACAAGCTGAACCACTGGATGGGTGAGGGAACTATGGCTCAGAGAGGGCAGGTGACTCGCCTGAGATCACGCAGCAAACCAGCAACAATCACCTTTGGCCTTGCGCCTCCCACCTCTCCCGGCCCTCGGCCCAAGCACTCACCACAAGGAACGGCCCCTCGGTCTGGCAGAGGCGGATGATGATGACCAAGGGAACGCAGAGCATGGAGGAAAGGGCCAGGCTCCAGCCCAGCCCAATGGCCCAGTTGGGGTACACGTATGTTTTGTTGTAGGTCAGGGGTACATACTTGACGAGCGAGAAGATGAAACATCCCTGCAGAGAGATGGGAGCAGTCAGGAGAGGGGTCCTGGGCATTGGGGGGTCGGGGGCTTCTGGGACCAGGACTGGTCTCAACCCGAGGGAAGGGTTTCTCTCCTTGGGAAAGGCCTGGCTTAGGTCTCCCACCCCTCTCTGCTGCCACAAGGATCCCCCCCAGTGAAAACAGAGTCGTTTGCCTGCTCAAAACCCTTCTGTGGCTCCCAGTGCCAGCAGATGCAGCCCAGACTCCTCAGTGCAGCCGGGAGTGTCAGCAGAAGCTGCGCCCCTCCCTCCCTCCCTCCCTCCCTCCCTCCCTCAGCTCTCCCTCCATGTCCACACTCAGTCACCCTGAAGAATTCCTTCTAGCTCCTCTGCCACTGATCTCTGGGTCTTGGCACACGCTGTTTCCTCTTTCCCCCTCTTCTTCTTCTCATCCTAACTTGGCTCCACTGGGCCTGCCTTACTTGCCCAGGCACCACCCAGATCTCTCCTTTCAGAAAGCGAGTGGCTGTAACCATCTCTTGGGCACACGTGTTCTGCCAGACTGCGAGTCTGAGAGTAGGCACGTGTGTGTCTTGTCCTATTTCTTTAACACCCAGCGCAGCTCCAGGTACATATAGCAGGTGCACTGTAAGTGCTAGCAGTGTAGATGAAAGCCTTTTTTCCCTGACTGCCGCCCTCCACCTCTATCTCTGAGCCACAGGCAGCAGGGGCCTGGGCACCTGGGCCTTGTCCTGTTCAGTGTCCACAGCCCAGCCCCAGGTCCATACTAATGGCCAGTGGCCATCAGCATGCATGAGTGGTGGGGTGGGGTCAGCCCTGTGCCTCCAAAGGGAGCAAAGCCCACCTTTCCCTGTGAGAAGAGCACCTAAGGCTGGCTGGGGGCTCCCGGGGCTTCTGCTTCTAGTCAGAATGAGAGCATCTCTGAGGAGGGCCCAGGGTGGCCTCGGATTGGTCCACAATGTGAAAATGGCCAAACTCTTCAACACCTACTAACTGGGATTTGACAGGAAGATGCATCTTTCTAAAGCAGAGTCAGTGATGGGCCAAGGGAGAGCACCAGCCTGCAGGCATCTTTTACTGGGCACCTACTGCTCGTCTGGCCCTGCTGTTGTTCCCATCCCTATGTGTAGGGCTGTGGTTCAGATGACTGAGTCCCAAGAGATGCTGCCCTGGGCCCTCCTAAGCAGGAGGAGCTTGCAGCCAGTGCCTGCCTGTTTCCCATTCCTCTCCATGAGGGGGACTTCATCTCACCACCTGGGAATGCAGCCTATCTCTGACATAGCCAGCTCCTCGGGGAGGGAGATAAAGAAACCGAGGGTCAGAATGGTGAGAACAGCTGCGCACAAGCAAACATTAAACCAGGATGAGAACACAGGTGGGTCAACTAAACTCATCTCCAATGATAAACTCGTCAGTTGTTGTGGTTACTGGCTGTACCATTACTTATTTTTGTGGGGAAAAGTCTGCACTTCAGAGGAAAATGCTTCATGCATATTAAATAACAGTAACAGTCTAAGGTCGTCAGCTGCCACCGGGGTCCTCCTTCACGGTCTCCTGGTTTTATAAGTGGGCAAACTGAGGCCCACAGAGGGAAGTGACTTGCTTGAGGTCATACCATGAGTTAACAGCAACACTGACTAAGTCTGGCCTGACAGCAGGTCACGGAGGGGAGGGCCTATTTGTCCTCAGCACCTGGCCCCTAAATCCAAGGAACATTGGGCCATTTGTGCTCCCCATAGTGGAGTTGTGAATGGCAGGACGGATGTTGTCTTCCTGGCAATAAGCTCCAATGGTCACGACTGATTGCAAACCCTGATGGCTTTGCCATGGAGGAATTCCCATTCACTGGCACCTTGGAGTGGGACCATGAAGCAGACTGCATGGGCAGGTGCCGAGGCCAACTCCAACATGGCAGGTGAAAGCATCCTCGTGGGAAGAACAACATGGCACACCGATGCCCTTAGGCCTGGGTGAGTCCAAAGCTTTCCTATCCTTGGGAGAACCCAGGACTTCCCCTCTCTAAGCTACTACCCCCACCTCTCCATGGAAACACCCCGTTTCCAATGTCTCTGACCTCTCTACTAGATATCCCAAAGGCCCCTCTACTTCCCCAGTGACCTAAACTGAGCTCATGAGCTCTGGAAGGTTTGGGGAAAGAATGTGCTTTCAATTCTGGATCCCCTCAATTTCTCAGCATGCTCCAGATACACTGTCCTCTTTTGGGATGCCTCGGCCCTGCACAGGCTGGCTCCTCTGCCAGAAATGTCCTTCCTGTTTTCTCCTCCTGACAAATTCCTACTTATCCTTCAAAACTCAAGCTAACCCCCTGGAGCAGCCTTCCTCCCCTCTCACAGGCAGCGCTGAAGCTGGGTTTATTACGAGCCCATGCTGAACAGATGCTGCATGAAAGATGGTTTAGCAGGTGAAAATGTCAAGCCCTGGAGAGAAGAGGCCACCAGCTAGAGCCACAGAAATGGAACTCACAACACAGAGAACTGGAGTGATCACAGCCCAGCTGTACTTCATCCAGGGCCCGGGCCGATAGCCAATCATGTCCTCAATACCGTCATAAAGGTTATCACCTCCTGCAAGAGACAGAGGGGGACATTTGCTGACACAGCGTTCGAGGCCAGCAGCGGCTCAGGGGCCATGAGGGGGGGTCTCTGGGACCTGATCCAGGCCTCTGCATCTCCACATCATGGATATCCAAGTGTGGCAGAAACAGACATTTACACAAAATTCAAATGTAACTCTGCATCTTGTATTCTTCTGGCAATCTGAGGCACACCCCAAACCCTAGGTGTGCAATCTTAGGCACAGCCCAAATGCAAACCCAAGGCCTCAAGGAGGTAAAAAGGGAACATTCCAGGTCCTGCACAACCAAGTTCTGAATTTGTGAAAACATCCAGTCACGCCTCGCACCTTTAGCACCAGGAGAATCTTCAGTGTGGCTACAGTGAGATTATTTGTGTAGTCTAGGTAGGGAGAGCCTACTGTTCAACTCAAATTGAATTCCCTTAGTAATCTCTGCTTCTAAAGTTTCTAAGTAGAGAAGCCCAAAGGAGAACCTTGAGAAAGGACACGAAAAAATCTGTACTCACCATATATCCAGGCAATAACAAAACATTCAAAGAATGCAACCCACAAAAGGCATACACCGCTAGCTGCATAGTAGTCAAAGAGCTGAAACACATACATGCCACCCTGTGAAGAAAAAACCACAAAAGGTCGATTTCCTACCTGATCTCTCATTTCTTTCATATACAAAGAGCTCTGGCATATCAATAAGTCAAGAAAACCCAAGAGAAAAATGGGCAAAGACTCTGATGACCAGATAAATATACAAAAAGATGCTCAACTTCATGTTTGACAAATGTAATTAAAAACACACATACAGATAAATGAAAGCAAAATGATGGGTCCACGGGAGCCTGCTTCCCAAGGAGGTGCTTCACACCAAGTGCAGCTGACAGAGAAGACTCCAGGGTCACCCAGCTGCTCAGTGAGCGGCCCTGCAATCTGACTTCCGGGGTGGGGGTTCTTACAAACACCTCCAGGAAAACACTTTTACTTCTGGTAAGGAAAAATGGTGAAGCGAAGCCCTGAACTGGGTTTTCGGAGAATTGTTAAGTGGGACCCATTCCTGGGGAACAGGGGAGGTGGTAGGGGGCATGCAGGAGAGAGCATGCCCTGGCTGGATGCTGGGCTTCCATTCTTAGTACAATCTTTATCTCATCTGGCTTGTCTCTTGCTAGGCACGTCTTAGATGCTCCTGTTCCCTTCTGCTCTTTGCTTCCCTTGTGTGCATCTGAAATCCCCTCTCCTCCTGGCCCCTACCCACCCTCTGAATAGTGTATGCACCCCCACCCACACACCCCAGGCCTTGGCCCTATGACAGGTGACCTGCAAGGCCGTGCACCTCTACATGGCGCTGCGGTATTTCCTGGGAGGCCTGCATTTACCCTTGAGAATGTCTCCACCCCACCCCCAGGCCCGAGAAGAGCACAGAGTCAGGGGTGAACAGAGTTGTGAAATGGATTTCAGCTGAAGATCCTCTTCCCAGGCTTATCAGGACAGAGGGCAGCGGGTGGTCACAGTGTTGCCACAGCAACAGGCAAAATAATTGGGTAGTTTGGGTCAGCTGTGGGCTCCTGAGCCCCCTCATGCTGCCCCCAGTATTGGCCCAAGCAAGACCCCTGAATTGGGTGGGGCTGGGAGATGAAGCCCCTGCCTGGCCCTCTCACCCAGCTGCTGCCTCCACTATGGCCTTCAGGAGGGCATTGGAGCACCAAGCCCGAAACACAGGTGAGAGAGCCACCTACCTCCGTCACCATCGTCAGCCCCAGCAGGTAGCTGATGCTACACACGAAGGCGATGAAGATTTCCCGACGATAACCCTTCCTTAGGAAGGATGGGTAAAGATCAACCAAGGATGTGATCTGTCCTTCGACTTCAACAAACTGAGGAGGGGAAGAGAGAGAGCTGGTGAGCGGCCGACGCTCAGGCCACCCTTGCCTACTGCTCAGAGGGAAGGGCCCAGGCACACACAGTGCAGGAGCAGATGAGACCATCCTTGTGTCCAGAATTGGCCTGTGAGATCAAGTTCAAGTGTGGGAGCCTGACTTCCCTGGCTGTGCCAGGGGAGTCCCACCTGCCACTCCTCGGAGCCAGACAATGTAACATGCGGTGGTCCACACCCAGTTGGCCAAATACTCCACACCTCTGCATCTTCGCTTAGGCTGTTCCTGCCGCCAGAATGCCTTTCCCCATCCTCTGAAGCTCAGCTTGAGAACAACTGCGCCTCTGAAGCCAAGCTGACCCTCTGTCCTGGCACATTCAGGGGCATGAATGTGTTGCCATGACAACCTTCCTCATTGATCTCCATCCTCTTGGAAGATAAGGGTGGTATCACACTCACTTTTGGGCCTCGAATGCTAAGCCTGGCCAGACATATTGGCTGCTCAGCAAAAGTGATGAATGGGTGGACCTTAGCACCAACTTGCTTGGCAGCTCAGGGGAAGTCTGAGCCTCAGTTTCCCCATCAGTGGAATGGCAGGCAGTTCAGGTCAGATTCACACAGTGGCTTTCAATCCTTTGGGGATCACAGACCCATGAGAGGACTTTTGCATGTGTGCACACACGCTGTGTAACTACCTGCTGCCTGGGACTCCAGGAACCCATCCCTGGGCTCCCAAAGGAAAAGAAGCTGGTTGGAAAAGGCCCCTCCGTAGGTAACATTCCAGGGGGATTCTCAGTCTTTCTAAACCTTTCCATCTATATGCCTAACCATTTGTCTTGGGGCTTGCTCCATAGCATTACACAGAAAGCTGCCTCATTTTTAAATGGATAAAACTCCACCCTTGGGTAGGCATCGCCATTGATCTCATGCCTAGCTGATGGTCTCCAGACTCAACTCTTCCCCTCCTCCTGTGCACAGGCATTGTGCACGTAGCACAGTCTCAGAAGAGAAGCTTTGGGGTTAAGGAGCACACAGCAGCACTTTAAATTTGGATGGCTACACCCAAACTTCTCTGCCAACGAACACACCCTCCAAGGTCTATCTGATCCCTTCAAAAGTCGAAGAGCTAATCCATCCTGGACCCAGATGTTCTTTCATCTGAACGAGGCTTTTGGGAAGGACGTTTCCCCAGCATTCCTACCAGACAAATCTAACCCCTTCCTCCTTTGGGACGCATTGCAGGAAAATCCAGGGAAGGAACACAAATGAGGAGAAATCCCTGCCATGTGCCGACAGGGGCTGGAGAGATCAGACTGCCCCCAGGAATAAGGGAAAAGATAAGCAGGAGGCTCTCGAGAGGGGCCGAGAGAAGGGGCTGCTTTTTTGACCTCTGACTCATGTGTCTGTCGCAGGGGTTTTGAAGCTGAATTGCCACTGAATTATAGCAAACCTGCAGCTCAAACGCTAAGCTTCAAAAGGAGTTAAAAATAAAGGTTCTTTCCTTTGAGATGGGGAAATCAGAGACAGGAAGGTCCAGTGTCGCTGTGAATCAGGGCCAAGACCAGCACAAACCCCCATTTCTCAGTTCCTTCGTGCTTCTGGAGAACACTGCTATCCTCCACCAGCCTCTTGGGCCCTCCCTCACTTAAGAGCTTTCCTCTCTGTGAAATGGGAGGATCTTGCCCACTTAGCAGGGATGTTGAGAAAGATTTGAAATTATTAGAGTAAAACCGTTCACCCATGTCAGCAGGCTGGGTGAGCTCTTTGGGTGCAGGAGGAGTGGGTTCCAACTCTCATCTCCTCTCACAATTTGTTGAAAAACCGTGTCCAGGCTGGGTACAGTGGCTCATGCCTATAATCCCAGCACTTTGGGAGGCCGAGTCAGGCAGATCACCTGAGGTCAGGAGTTCGAGACCAGCCTGGCCAACACGACAAAACCCTGTCTCTACTAAAAATACAAAAATTAGCCAGGTGTGGTGGCGCACACCTGTAATCCCAGCTACTTGGGAGACTGAGGCAGGAGAATCACTTGAACCCAGGAGGCAGAGGTTGCAGTGAGCCAAGATTGCGCCACTGCACTCCAACCTGGGCAACAGAGCAAGGCTCCATCTCAAAGCAAACAAACAAAAAACCATGTCCCTCTTGGGTAGTCTGGATGGCAACAGGCATCTGCCTCCACATGGCTGACTCCTCTACCCTGTCTCACCAAGAAATGCACAGCAGTACGATGGCTCTTAGGACAGATGGACTCTCCCACCATTGGTAGGAACCCTGATGAGCCAGGGTCACACTCCCTGCTCCCCTGCCCAGGACGCAGTGACATCAGCAGGAGGCCTCTGCCTGTTGGCTGTAGATCTCCATACTTCCAACAGGAGGAAGTTATTTTGGGGAAATTCAAGGGGAAGGCCAATTGGGACAAACTAGCAGGTAAGAGACAGTTTCTGGGGACAGGGAGACCCAGCACCAAGCCCTTAACTAGCTGTGTGGAGCCTTGGCTAAGTTCTTGGTCTCTCTAAGCCTCAGTTTCCTCAGCTATAAGAAGGGTAAAAATAGTACCCAAGCAAAGCAACACTGCAGCTTAAAGAGTTCATGTATAAAAGCCAGGTGCAGGGCTGGCAGGAGGGCAAACTGGGGAGCCAGTGTTGAATGGGGACAGAGGTTCCATTTGGGAAGAGGAAAAAGTTCTGGAGATGGATGGTGGTGATGGCTGCACAATGTTTGAAGGTACGAATGCCACTGAGCTGTGCACTTAAACCTGGTTTAGATGGTAAATGTGGGTATCACCCCAAACACACATGCACATAGAAGCCCGCCACGAGGCCTGGCACCCAGTGAACACCTCTCATGGCAGCGCTGTGATCCTGTCACGGTGAGGCACACTGCTGGCATCTGCAAAAGCTTCCCCATTTCCCCAAGTTCACAAAGCAAATAGATGCAAAGGAGGAAGCCCAACCTGTGCCATCAAATTCCCATCCTGGTTCCCTGGGACATGGGGCCTGGGAGACCAGTGACTCAGGTTCAGTTTCTACTCTTGTCCCTGGCAGGTCATCTAACTGCTCTGAGCCTTGAGTTCCTTGCTCTGCAAAGTAGGAGGAGTGGCTGTGAGAACCCACCAGATTCTCTCCGTGTGCCACTGGCACAGGGCCTCTCTGAGAGATGCGTGTCCTCCACCAGGTCCCACCTCCTGGGGAGAAAATCTAATGAGTGACCATCTCCACCTGCTCAGGGAGCCATTTCCAAAGCCCAAGTGGCCTATTTTGGGCCCATGAAGATGTCATGCCTTGTCATTTATTAACCTTCTGTTTTTGTTTTTTTTTTCTTTCACTTAGAGCTTTGGAAGAAGTTATAAAAGCCATTTGCTTGGGGCCTCTGAAGGCCAAACTCATTAACTAGGAATGATTAATGGAGTCCTCCTGCTTGTTTATTCAGCTCAAGTCCATCAACAACTGCAGAAGTATTTTGTTTTCCGTCTCCCTGATGTTTTCATTCTGTCTTCTCTGCTAATCCTGCCCCCTTCTCTGCCAAATCCCCCGCTCTGTTCTTGACCTTGCTGGCTGGCCGCCTCCTCTCTCTGGACTCACCCTCCTCTGCTTGACCTTCAGAGACTTTTCCCCTACCAGGTTCTGAGGACCCACTTGGGACACTGACTTTGAAGACTGCGGCCCGCGGGGAGGGCGACAAAGGGCTCTCCCGCCCTGGTTGCAGGCTCCAACCCCTCAGGGGTTCTCAGTTGCTCAAAGGCTTCCCAAGAGGCATTCAGACCTCCAGACCCAGACTACACAGTCTGCATCCTACCTGCTTCTCAGCGGCCCACCTGCGTGGTGCTGCCTGAGGGACTCATGCTGGCCTGGGAACACAACCAGCCTGTCCCACATGCCATCAGTCCCTACTCCTGGAGTCATGTCTATGCTCTGAACTGTTGTTTCAACAAGACCCTGTCAAAACTACACCTATTTCCAGGGAAAGGGGCCAAGGAGCTCAAGTGAATTGTCCTCCGAGCACTGCTGACTACTCTGCACCAGGCACTGGCCACTCTACAGCCAGATGCAGCCACTCAGCGGCTCTCACTGGCATTCCCTGGCCATGAGTCACCCTCTAGTGGAGGCCCTGAAGGGGTGGGATGTGGGGTGTAGAAGTGCAGGAAAGAACCTCAGTGGAGACAAGAGTCCTGCCTTGGGAGGGCAGAAGCCAGGACAGTCAGAGGTCAGGGCGGGTCTGAGCGAGGCTCCCGGCCTGTGCTGTGTATGAAGCATGGGAGGGAGCCAATGCCTGGCCTCTCGCACGCTCCAGGGAACACAGAATCCTGAGTGTGGAGTAGGCTTCTCCTGGGCACTTGCAACTGATTACGATGGCCCCGACAATGACCAGCTCACACAGAAATGTGGGTCCCTTCTCCGAACCGCCCGTCTGCTGTGCCCTCCCGTGCCCCGCCGACGCTCCACTGGAGCGCATCATGACTTATTGAGTCGTAACCTCCAATTCATCATTTGTGGCTTGACGGTAACCACAAACCCTGGTTGTCCCTGTCATAACCCACCCACTCCGAGAACCTCTGGATGCCCCTCTGCCAGCAGACAATGTGCCATGCCACGTTTTGTGTGCACTCCATTAGGCTAAATAATTATCTTGTTCAAATGCACTTTCTGGGGACCCAGAGCCTTTTCTATTCCTGGTGTCCTGGTGGAACCCTCACAGCTGAAGCACTGGAAGTCTGACTGGAGTGGGGACGGGGGTTGAACACCTCCCAGGTGGAAAAAGGAGGCTTTCCCAGAGTTAGGCTCCCTACAGGGGCAGTCGCCCCAGGGCCATCCTGGGACTTATACGCACCTGGCTATCCAGTCCAAGCAAGAGAAGCATAATAAAAAAAAGAATGGACCAAAACGTGGGCAGCGGCATCATTGTCACAGCTTTTGGGTAGGCAATGAAGGCCAGGCCAGGACCTAGAAAGGAAAGAAAATGGGGAGGGGCACAGGGGACGAGACATCAGCCGCCAAGCCACTGGGAACCCTGGGCTCACACAAAGACACTCAGACCCAAATACAGCAGGGAGCCAGGTCTGAACTCTGGCCTGGGGAAAGAGACCAGGCCTGTCTCACTTTTGGGTGGGACACGCTGGGGCTCAGGAGGGGCCCGGTTTTAGCATCTGCCTCCTACGCAGCACACGGGGCCTCCTCACAAACCAGCATCCATTGGGGCGTGGTTATTTGGGGTAGGACGAAGACTGAGCCCGGGACTCAGTCTGCAGCGACAAAGGAAAGGGAGGATCCTCCCACCCCAAAGCAAAGCCATCGAGTGGACAGCCTTCGCTGGAAGGAGGCGGGGGAGCGTGCTGGTGACCTGACCGCCCGCAGTCTCCTTTGCAAAGGGAAGGTTTCTATCTTTGAGTTAATGGCGAAAACACCATAGGAGTGGAAAGAAAACAAAACCATGCCCAATAGGGGGCATGTCTCTTCAGGGGTGCATTTGCAGGGCTCTCCCTGGCAAGGTCAGAGCCGAGCCCACAAGGTCAAGGTTGGGCCAACCAGGGCCCAAAGCTGAGGGAACGTGGGTGCAGGGGCAAGGTCCCAGGCCTGCAAGCCCTGAGGCCTGCATCCAAGTCATCCTCCTCCAATTTCGTTTTGGAATCACCCCATACCCTCTCAGTTTCCCCACCTGAAAAGTGAGGGCCAGGTGGCCATAAATGACTCACAAGGAGCCTTCCTGTGTTTAGATTCTCAGAGGTAGATACCATGTCACTAGAAAAGAGCTCTGGGTTTCCAAAGAGGGGACTTGGCTAGAACCTGAGGAGAGCTGGGGAGATGGGAGCTGTCAGCTCAGGGGATGTCTCTGATGAGAGACATTCCGGAGACAGAGAGAAATGTCTCCTCCTGTCTCCAGCCTGCCTGAAAGCGGATGCCAGCGGAAAGAATTTAGTTGTTAACTGAGACCTGTGGGTCTGAGAAGCGAGGGCAGCAAAAGAAAGTAAAATCTACATTAAAAAAAAAAAAAAAAAAAAAAAGTCAAGAAGCAGGAAACAAAAAGGCCAGAGCAGGAGCTGTTCAGCAGGGATTAGAAACCAGATGAATGGCTCAAGAATGAAAAACAAAAAGCAAAACCCAACTTTACAATAAATTGGAACCAGAAACCACAGTATATGGTGTTAACACCCCCAGTGTGGCAGGGAAGGGTGCGTCCTTCTACACTCCGGAGAAAACCTGACCAAAATATATCCTTGGGCAGCAACAGAGTGGTTGGTCATTGAGATGCTGGACACCCCCACCAGGAGTGGGGGTTTACCAAGCCCAAAATTGCTCAGAACATGCCCAAAGGAACCAGGGCCAGGTTCAGAAAAATATGGCCCCCAGGACCTGGTGAGATGACTTTTGAATCAAAGTTGAAGTTGGAGTCAAAAGCCGCAGCGTTTCCACCAAGGCTGGGGCCCTGCTGGTCCCCACAGAATGTCAGCGCTGGCCCTGACTGGTCCCCACCGAATGAGGAATCGAGTCCAGCCAGCTGCGAGACAGATGCAAAATGGGTCCCCACCACCCCCAACCCACCAAAGACATTGTGAAGATTCTCAATTCGCTCGTTTCTGTATTTTAGTTTTGCCTTTCTCAAGCCAGCCTCTGGGAGAGGGCCTGAGCATCCTTCTCTAAAAGTGCATGGTGAACTCAAGAGAGAGAAGTCCAGGAGACATAATCTAGCCACTCCGAGAACCTCTGGATACCTCTCCGCTAACAGACAATGTGCCATGCCACGTCTTGTTTGCACTCCGTCAGGCTAAATAATTATCTTGTTCAAATGCACTTCGCTCAATATGGTGCTTGTTAAAAGCTTATTAGAGAAATAATCACCCTTGATGTGCCGGCTGTTCAGACATCACCGTGGGGAATAAATGACAAGGTGTTTGAAGTGGACGGGAAAAAAACAACTGAGATTGACAATATATGTGTCTATGAAAATACTTCGTTGTCCATGGAGGAAGATATATTGTATGTATCTATCTGTATCTCCCATTGCCAAATTCACTCCATACTCCTGGAGATTCCCACTCAATTGCAATTGGTTTGCAAGCCCTCAGCTGAAAGCAAGCCATCTGCGGAGGAGGCATAAATCATCCCTGGCTCCCCTCACCACTCTAACTGCTAAACTCCCAAAGGGGCGTGGGGACTTCTGGAGTTACATTCAGCATCCTCAGTCTCTGGCCTGCTTTTGGGGGCTCTTTGGGCTGGGTGGAGGGAACAGTACATCTGAGGGTCCACTTTGGAAGCAGGGACAGTGGAGAGGTGTGTGGGGGTGACATGTGGATTTGCGAAGGTGGTCCTGCAGTGTTGTCAGGGGTCTAAGGATGGGGCTGGGCCGTGTGCGTCTCTGCCAAGCAAAGAAGACAGTGAGGAGGGGCCGGGGGCTCTCGGAGGTCACAGAGGCCCAGACAAATTCTCACACTGGAAGGGCCAGAGGTTGTTGCATGTGTCCAGGGTGGGCTGGGTGCCAGGAGGGGGACACCCTTGTGTCAGAAGGCCTGTCCAGCATGTGACAAGTGGAGAAATAGTGGACAGGATGTTCAGAAAGCCCTGTTGTAGCCCCACCTATCCCAAGCAAAGCCCTTGCTCTCAGGCTGCTGGTCTCCTCATCTGAGAAGGGAACTTCCGGACGCACGATGCTGAGGCACCTTCTGACCCTCCAATGCTAGGGCTCTAGGACTCAGGGACTGGGACATTGCCTCATGTTCCAAATACAGATGGCACAGGAGGTCAAGGGCAGTGGAATGGCAGGGCCTCCGGCTGTGTCTGGCCCTAGTCTATGGTGGTCCCTGAAGTTAATAACCCTCACGCTCTCCCATCGGCTTGGAAGGAGCCTCAGCCCAGGACCCTTGCCACCTCCAGGTAGCCCCAGGGTGGTTGTAAGAAATTAGGACATGGATGGGGTGGCACTGGGGGCTCAGCATGTAAAATAACAAAACCAACTGATGACCACCCACAAAGTGAACTGTGCAGGGCCGGGGAGGGGTGGAGAGGCCAGAAAGGTGGACTTTGAGGATCCTGGGAGCCTGAGGGAATCCCACAACCCAAGCCACTGCAATTAAAGCTACAGGCCCAGGACCTCAAGTAGCCGTGGCCAAGTCCCAGAATGGAGGCACCTGAGAGACTGCAGATTCTAGCAACTGAGGGCCCCATGATTCTCAGGTTCCAGAAGCACCTTGCTGGAACTCTGGGATCCCAGATTCCTAAGGTCCCTGTCCGTGCAGGGCCCGTGATTCTAAGACACTGGCATCCTCCATGCCTATGACTCCAGGTAGCCCGAGGAACAGCGCCTGGTCAACAGGGCCCACACCCCAAGGGGTGACATTGTACTTACAACCCACCCCCAGTTAGATCTGCCACCGTCCCAGTAGGTCGTCCCCTCATCTACTCCCTCCCCCCACACACTGCACCCAGTGCCTACGGTGGTGCCTGACACAGAGTGGGGACTTGTTCACGAGAAATCGGTGGAATGGATGAATGCGTCTGCTTAGAGGGAGCGCGCTGGGAGCAAAGTGCAAAATACAGAAACCAAGGCTGAGAAGGTGGTGATGAAATGCCGATTGGTGGCTGACTTGGGCCTGAGTTAGGAAAGTGGTTTCTGTTGTGGAAACCAGGAGTTTGCTGGGGAAGGACGGGAGGCGGGGAAGACCACGCTAAGGTAGCTAAAAATTCCCCAACTTAACCACCCCCCACGCTTTTGCCACCCCTCAGGCCAAATTGCAATAAAAATGTTTAAAATTTGGCTTTTGTACTCTTTGATATTTGGGGGACATCTTGGTGGGGGGGGTCCATTTTAGAAACCAGGCTCGTCCCCCCTCAAAGCCCCCTGGGGTCTGGCTTCATGCCTGCAGTACTCGGCTTACACACTAGGTGGCAGTGCCCACCACCACTGCCACCGATACCACCGTACCTGACTCAGCCACATCAGCAATGTCCACCCCTTGCTCTTGTGCCATGAAGCCCAGGATGGAAAAAATTGCGAAGCCAGACACAAAACTGGTACCACTGTTCAGGCATCCCAGCAGCATACAGTCCCTAAGTTACACATATGTCAGGGAGCAAGTTAATTCACAACACAAGGAAGCCACGCTCCCTACTTCTCTTTTTCTTTAAACATCATCATCATCATTTCTAAAGTCCACGAGGCCCGCCGGCGCAACACTTGCCTGTACGAGTTGTACTTGTACTTATTGTAGCTCCCCAGTGAGGTCATAGCCCCCAGGCAGATGGCGTAAGAGAAGAATATCTGAGTCCCAGCGTCAATCCACACCTATAAGGGGGAGGGAGGTGGCAAGGAGAGAGAGGAGGGCTGTTAGAGCTGGCTTCCTGGAGGAGGCAGCGAGGGTTATGTCCACCCGGCGATGGGCTGGGGACGGGACTTTGCACATGCAAATGGAACACTTATGCTCGAATCCAAGGTGACTTTCACGGCAATACTGAGCTGCAAGGAGCCCCAGAAATCAAACACCCCACCTCCCAGCGACCTAGCATCAGGGTTAAGAGGCTTCAGAAGCAGATGGATCTGGATTCCAACCCTGGAATGACAGTGGACAAGTATCACTCCTGCGGTCTCAGTTTTCACATCTATAAAATGGGCTCCATTGCCCTACCCCATAGAGCTGTTTCCCAGGTTCAAAGAGTGGCGATTCAGCCCAGTGCCAGTTACACAGCAAGCCCATAAGTCAAGGTTGCTGCCACCACCATTATTGTTACTGTTTGCGGACCCTCAAGTTAGAATGCGGAAGGAGGTCCCAAGGGACTACGCAGCCAAAACTGCTCTCCAGAATCTTCACCAGGCAGCTCCAGAGGGTCTGGCAGCCACCTTCCCAGCTGCCCTCTGAGGCCGGCCAACCCCTCTCCCACCTGTGTCCTGTCCAGGGGGAAGGGCAGTGGGGAAGGAGAGTACAGGCCCTTGGGAAGCAACCGGAAGGCCCTGGGGATTCAGGTCCTCAAACAAACCCAGAAAATCTCCCAGGGATTCTGCTACCTCCCTGAGGTCACAAGGCTGAGTGCCAGAAGGTGGGCTTTCGGTATCTGCCCCTCGACCCTCCAAGGCCATCGCCCGCAGCGCTCCAGGTCCTGGCTCTCCCATCCCCAGGATGCAGCAGCCCTTGTGGCTGCAGTGGGCAGAAGCTGGGTCCGAGGGGAGACTTGCTCATCAGAAGATTTCTCCCCCTTACCTGGTGCAGGGCCTAAAGCAGCCTCTCTAAGTGGCCAGCCTCAGACATCCTTGACATGAAAACAGACGCACACAGCTAGAAAGGTCCGTCAGCACCGGGGACAGGCACACCCACCACAGGCCCAGTGGAAAAGTACCCGGGGGCAGTGGCCCAGTTAGACCTGTGCACCAAAGAACCACGGAAGATGTGCTGCCAGCGGCCTCTGCCCCTGCCCTGTCCTGTGCTGGCCCAGCCCTGGGTGGGAGGGAGGACAGTGTGTCCCAGCCCCGCAGTACCTGTGGGTCCTCGAGGCGGGTGATGTCAGGATACAGATAGAACTTGATGCCTGCGCCCGCGCCCGGCAGTGTCAGCCCTCGGACCAGCAGCACCAGGAGCATGGCGAATGGAAAAGTGGCTGTGAAGTAGACGACCTGCGAGGGAGAGAGGGATTCAGGGGGTCATGGGCATCACTTGCTGCTGCTAAGTCTGAGTGTCCTCTCAGAGAGGCAGAGGGGAACACTGGTCAGGATCAGGGGTTCTGGAGCCAAGTTTGCTGTCTCTCTTGCTGTGCGGTCTTTGGCACATTGCTTAACCACTCTGGGACTCAGCTGCCTCATCTGTAATCTGGGTATATACAGGTACCTACCTCACAGATTTCTTTTTTTTTTTTTTTTAATTTGAGACGGAGCCTCGCTCTGTCACCCAGGCTGCAGTGCAATGGCACGATCTTGGCTCACTGCAACCTCCGCCTCCTGGGTTCAAGTGATTCTCCTGGCTCAGCCTCTCGAGTAGTTGGGATTACAGGTGCCCGCCACCATGCCCAGCTAATTATTGTATTTTTAGTAGAGACAGGATTTTACTGGGTTGGCCAGGCTGGTCTCAAACTCCTGGCCTCAAATGATCCACCTGCCTCAGCCTCCCAAAGTGCTGGGATTATAGGCGTGAGCCACAGCACTGGCCCACCTCACAGATTTACTGAGATTAAACGAAAAACATCCTATAAACAGTTTGTCCCAGGCACCATCTAAGCACAAAATACAGTGGTGGATAAGACAGAAAACAAATCCCTGCCTTTGTGGAACTGACATTCCAGGGTGTAGAGGTGGAAAATGCAAAATCAGAGAGTAAGCTATCAAGTGCACGTGCAGAAGGCTCAGCCCAGTGGTTGCCAACCATGGCATGTGCCGATGACATGCAGGTCATATTAGTTAACTAACCACAATGTTGGTATGATTCCTATGGTTAGGGATCAGATAAGCATGGATTCAAATCCCAGCTCTGTCCCCTCATTTGCTGTGTGATCTTAGGCACATTGCTTAACCTCTCTGGACCTGTTTCCTCATGAGTAGAATTCAGATAAGAGTAATAGAAGCCCCTCACCAAGGGGTGAGGTGAGGATTCAATGGGATGATGCTTGTAACACTGCCACTCAGTAGGTGCTCCAGAAAGGGGGCCTGTTGTTGACACTGATTTTGCTGGAAGGATGGGACCTTCAGGGAAGAAAATGAGGCCTCTCAAAGGCCCTTAACTGGGAACAGGAAAGGCTCCCTACTTCACCGGGCCTCTGGGAGACCCATGGCCTTCGTTGGGTCACACTGTATGTTCCAGACAGGCCAAGATCAGGTGTGAGGTAGGGACTAGAAATGATGTGGCCGTCTCCTCCCAAGGACCTTCTGTCTTCCTGTCCTGCAAGCACTGTTTGTGACATCAGTTCTCATGGATGGATTTTCCCATTTTATTTAACACAAGGAGTTTCCAGACAGGGTTTATGCCTGGGAGGAGCTCAAAGGTGCCTGGCTGAATGGACAGTGAGATCCTAGTGTTTCAGGCAGGGCACTAGCTGAGTAGAAACATCCCAGGCACAAGCCCACTTCATCCTCACCATGCCCCCCAGGATGGTGGTTTACAGTGGAGAAACTGAGGCTGGGTGGGCTTTAAGGACTTCCCCAGGGCATCAACGGAGTCCAGGATTTGAACCCAGAGCCTGTGGAGGGCTAACCTCTGAGCAGAAAGGCATGAAGTATTTTACTTCGACATGCAGAAAGCTCATGGTGGCCACCTCGAAACACTGAGACTGGCTGGCAGAGCCCTGGGCCACATCTGGGGATCAGGGGACCTGGGAGGAACCACTGCACGGTTAATGCGCCCATTTTACAGGAGAGGAAACTGAGATGACGAGAAAAGGAGGAATGTGCCCATGGAGTTGGGGGTGCAGTGCCAGGGCACTGCTGGAGCCCAGGTATGTAACAAACACTGACAGATAGTGACAGAGCCCAAAACCTCACCTAGATGGCACCAGGACCCTCGACAGAGCACATTCTCCTGGCCATGATCCCTTTGAGTAGAAACAATGAGAAAGGGAATTCGGAAAAGGGCAAAAAGGAAGCTTTCAGGGCCTGCTTAGCTCAGCTGCCCTCAGCCCAATAACCCCCAGGCAGTGTTTATTGAGCACTTACTGTATACCTAGCACTGTTCCAAATGCTGTGACGTCTATTCTCACTGGCTCCTGCCCTAACCCTCTGAGGTAAGTTTTATTTCTATCTCCATTTTGCAACAAGAAAACTGAGGCCCAGAGAGAGGCCATCACTTGCCCAGGGTCACATGGCCTTAAGCAGCAGAATGGGGACCTGCCCCACAGCCCACATATAGGAGACTGGCAAAAAGCCTCCCACAACTGGCAGTTTACTGACTCTCCCCAAGAGCAGAGGGCAGCCAAGAGGGAGGCCCGCAGGTCTAAATCCAAGCTTAGAGGCTGGCTTGCCACGAGACCTCCAGGAAGCCGCTGTCCCCTCTAGACTCTGTTTCCCCACCTGGAAGTAAAGGGTTGGGACCGCAGGGGCTCTGAGGTTGCCTCCTACTCTGCCACTCTAGGTCAAGGGGTAGAGAGGCTGTGGGTCAGCTGCGGAGCCGCCTCTACCAGGGGTTGTACGCTGCCTCTGACACCCCTTGCTAGTGACCTGGGTGGGCCTCAGCTTCCCCATCTGTCCACTGAGGATACGGGAACGCTGACCTTGCTCGCTGGCCCCTGGCCTGCCGTGAACATTCAAGAAGCCTCCTTGGCCAGCACTGTCAGGATGGCCCTCCAACACTGAGAGGGTGGGCCCTACTCCCGCCTCTGCCCCCAGGCGTCCTTTGTTCCTCCAGGCCTCGGTTTCTCCAGCCCTCTGGAGAACCGTCATCTCTTCTCCTTGAGGCCAGGAGCCCACATGATTTCCCAAGGATGGGAAGGCAGACGTGGAGGGCCGGGGCACATCAGGAAGCCACAGAAGGGGGGAAGAAGTGAAAAAAGAAAACCAGCCTGCCTCTCCCTTCCTGAGGACAGGCGGCCAGGCGGCCAGGCGCCCCAACCAGCTCCCACCTCTGGGGCCCTTTGTGGGCCACACCCGGGCTGGCGAACAATAGCTGCTGACAGCAGCCCCGCAGGGGTCTCCAGAGGGCGGCCACTTCAAAGCCAGCCAGGCCTCCCCTGGGCCAAAGCCTCTGTGGCCAGAGGGCTTTGTGTCAGGGACGGGTGTGGAGGTGGCTTTCCTTGTTTTCACGTAGTTAGTTTATTTAACAAGCACTTATGCAGTGCAGAGTTTGTGCGGGGCACTCAGCTAAGAGCTCCATGAGTTTCAACTCATTTAATCCTCAGACAACTGAGAAGAGCCAGGCACCAGCCTCACCTGCATTTTCTAGATGAGGAGACTGCCCAGAGAGGTGGGAGCACCTGCCTGGAATCACAGAGTTAGTGGTGGCGGATGCGGCATGGATCCAGGCCAGCTGGTGTCAGGACCCCACACCTTTGGGATGTGTGTCATTGTTCCTCCCCAAATCCTGGTCACACCACCTCAGCCATGTGAAGGGAAAATAAAATCTCAGGACCCCAAACTCACTATGCAGAAGGAAAAGGTTAAGCTTGGGAACTGAGTCACACACACACACACACACACACAACCGGCCTGCCTTCTGTTCTTCAGCAGAGAGCTGTGAGATACAGGCCACATATCTCCCCAGGCAGCCTCCCTCACCCTGACAATGTAAACTCACAGCTCATCTTCACAGGTACGGGACAAAGCGACAAGAAATCAGCCATCCGCCCACACGTCCAGGCATGTGTCTCCTTCCTCCACCGTGTGTGCACCCTACCCTATGGAAAATGTGTGTGTTCTCCACCCTATGGAAAATGTGTGTGTTCTCCACCCTATGAAAAATGCAGATTTGCTGAGAGACACCGTGCATAACTACCTGAATTACCTATTCCTCTGTCCCCTCCTGCTGTTTCCCCTTACTTTTTTTTTTTTTTTTTTTTTGGAGACACGGTCTCTGTCGCCCACGCTAGAGTGCAATGGTGCAATCAAAGCTCACTGCAGTCTCAACTTCCTGGGCCTAAGAGATCCTCCTACCTCAGCCTCCTGAGTAGCTGGGACTACAGGTACGCGCCACCATGCCCAGCTAATTTTTGTACATTTTAGTAGAGACAGGGTTTCGCCATGTTGACCAGGTTGGTCTTGAACTCCTGAACTTAAGCAATCTGCCCTCCTCGGCCCCCCAAGTGCTGGGATTACAGGTGTGAGCTACTTCTCTGGGCCTCCACTTTATATACTGAGGTTCTCAAAACCCTCTTTGGAAAAAGTGCAGGCCATAGACCTGACTGTGGCTTGTGTCTCTTTTTCCTGGGCACATCTTCAAACTTGGCAAAATAAACCTCTAAGCTGATTGAGTCCCCTGACTCAGATGGGTTTTGGTTTACAGCAGCAGGTTTGAAAGCCACTCTCGCTTTGCAGAATCTGCTGCTCCGAGGACAAGCCGGTGAGAGCCATGCTTTCAACTTTTCCGTGGCTTCCCCGGGATCCCCAAGGGAGAAGCTGGTGCCAGCCGCTGCCAGGGGCCTCTGGTGGTGGCCCAGCAGGCCTTGCCACGGGACATGGTATTTTTCCACTCTTGCTGGTGAACCTTCGTGGCTCCTCTGAGCCCTAGACCCAAAAGCCCTGTGGCCCAGTTGTCCGGGAAAACTTGCAAGAACAACTTTCCTCCATCCCCTCTGGGCAGTAGAAAAGAGGGTGGCTGAGCAGCAGGGGGAGCTGGGCATCTTTGGGAGGTAAGGGTCTGGGCAGCAGCAGCAGGGGGAGCTGGGCATCCTTTGGGAGGTAAGGGTCTGGGCAGCAGCAGCAGGGGGAGCTGGGCATCCTTTGGGAGGTAAGGGTCTGGGCAGCAGCAGCAGGGGGAGCTGGGCATCCTTTGGGAGGTAAGGGTCTGGGCAGCGGGGCTCGCCATTGATCCCAGAGATCCTAGGCAGGCCCCAAGGGTCCTCAGCGCCCGGGCTGTTGGTGAGGGGCTTCACTAACTCATTTCACATAAGGGGAAGGTGAGGCTGAGAAAGTGAAAGGGTCTTGTCCAAAGTCATGCAGTTTGGGGGATCCAGAGCTAAAAGGATGTGGCTCTGACTACCCCCGCTTTGCTTTTAACCAGGCAAAAAGAGCTGTTCCAGAGGCCAACAGTGAAGAGCCCCAGCCTCAGTGAACATCCGTGCTCACTCCAGGGCCTCCTCCCCGTGCATCTTCAGGGCTTGCACTTCCTATGTGCGTGTCTGGATCTCTGCCCCCTTCCCAGACCCCACTCTGTGACAGCAGGGACATGCCTGGCACATGGCCTACTTACTGCATCCTCAGGCTGGCACGGGGGTGGGCACAGGAGGTGGAAGAGTGTGGGGCACCCAGGTCGGGAGTGGGGCTGCCTGGGTCCAAATCCCAGCAGAGCCACTGACAAGCTGTGTGATGCTGGGCAAGGTAATAAGCCTCCCTGAACCTGAGTTTCCCCATCTGTAAAATGGGACTAATAACCACACATACTCCAAAACATGAGGAGGATTCAATGAGCCACCCAGCAGCACTGAGAACGCTACCCCGCACTCACGGGCTACTGCGCTTTCGCCGCCATTATCACTATTTGTTGAATGGACTAATGGCAGCCTAGTTTTGAACCCCTGGAATAGTGAAAATTACAAAAAAGGAAACTGCAACCTAGAGAGGCAAAGTGATTTGAACTCAGATTTGAGCCTTTCAGGCCGGGGCTCTCCCTCCATTACCCTCCAACTCCTCCTTGCTGGACTAGACACGAGAGCAGGGCCTTGGCAGGATGAGGTCCGTCTGCTGCCCGTGGGCCCAGCCCCCACGTCAGCCACAAACCTGGTCTGTGGCCAGGGCTGGAAGCCATGGCCAGCGAGCAGTCAGCCTCTCAGCCATGGGGCTTGAGGAAGTCCACAGAGCCTGACTGTGTTTGTCTTGGCTTCTCTGGCCTGGCCCAGGCTCTGCTATTGTTCTGGGAATCACGCCCACCCCTGGGAGGCCTAGAGCCACCCCATGAAGGAGGTTGTTGCTAAGGATGACATGGGAGGACCCCGGGAAGGTCAAGTCTTTGCTCCGCCACAGCTGCAGCCTGGTACCCTCTCTTCTGGCTTTGACACTACTCTCCTGTGTTCTGCATTATGGCTCAAAAGTTGCTCCCTGTCCTCCATCAGCGGACATCAGCCTCCTCCATCAGACTGGGTGCTCCCCAAGGGTCTGGGTCAAACACACCTCAGGTCCTTTGCACAGGCTGTCCCTTCTACCTGGAGATTTTCCCCTCCATATACTCACCTGGCTCAGCCCTTCCCAAGGATGTGAAACATCCTTGCCTAGAGTCACCTTCTTGGTAGGCCTTGCCTGGCCACCCTATTTAAAATTGCTCCCAACACTCCCCACTCTCCTCTGTTTGACCTTTTCCCATAGCTCGCATCCCCATTTGACTCCTATACATTTTTCGCATTCGCCTTGTTACGACCTGACTCTTCCTGCCAGGCCATCAGCTCCTGGAGCCCAGGAAGTTTTGTCTGTTTTGTGAACCACTACATGTCCCCCCGTGCTGTTTCTACGAAGCACCTGGCACATGGTAGAGGCTCAAAAAATACTAGTGCATAAGTAAGTGATGATGTGTCCAGCACTGCTGAGGACCAGTGCTCACAGAAACTTCCTCACTTCTGTGTGGGGAAAGTGAGGCAGAGTGGAGAAGGGCATGGTGGCGTGCGCCTGTGGTCCCAGCTACTCAAGAGGCTGAGGTGGGAGGATGGTTTGAGGATGGCTTGAGCCCAGAAAGTGAGCTGAGATCAAGCCACTGCATTTCAGCCTAGGCAACAGAGCCAGACCCCGCCTCAAATTAAAAAAAAAAAAAAAGAAGGAAATTAGCATTTACAGAATCATCTGTGCCAAGCATTGTGCCAGGTGTTTAACACACCTCATTTTAACCCTTACTATCACCTATTTTATAGAGGAGGAAACTGAGGCTCAGAGAGGAGGAAGTGACCTTGGATAAGTCACTTGACCTCCCTAAGCCTGAGTTTTCTCATTGTTTAAAGAAAGGAATAAAATGGTGTGTTTGTAAGACGGAGAACCCGGGTAGCACAGTGAGGGTGCTCTCCAAGGAGGTGCAGGAAATACCCATGTCCCCTGCTCCTGCCTGTTCCGGGCAGGACTGTGCTCACTGGTGTGCAGGGGCAGGTGTCCAAGGCCTGGACTGCTTCCATTCCACCCCGGGCTTCAGGATGGCAGGGTGGTTCTCCCCAAGAAACAAGCAGAGGGCACTGTGTGTATTGGAGGAGGGTGCACGGGATCACCATCATTCTACCTCTTGCAACCCTGGAGTCCCAGGTCTTGCAAGGGTAAGTGACTGGAGTAATTACTTGGATCTCTACAAATCTGTGATTTCGCCTCTTTGGGGGCTCTTTATCCAGGGAGAGCACATTCCTCAACCCTCAATTCTACTCTGTGGCTGGGGCAGCTAAGGTCACTGCCCACAGCTCCACCTGGAATGCTACCTTAAGACACTCCTTTGACTTTTGGGGTTTTTTTTGATCTGAAAGAGATGTTCCCTTTTTTGGGATGTGAGTCACTGGGGAAAGCGTTGAGAGGGCACCATCTAAAGGCAGATGAGCAAATGCCTTTGTTCTTGATAGCTTAGGGCCCTGGGTTCAGGCTCACACCTGTGATCGCCAACAGACCCCTGCACCAGCCTTTGGCATCAGCACAGCCATGACAACAGCCAGTGTCTAGGTTATTAGGGAACAGTTCGGCTCTAGTTAGTAACAGGTAACGTTTCAGTTATTGGTTAACATTTTCACTATTGCTAATATATCAGTTATACCTAAACCTTTAAAATTACAAGCTATTGCTAATCTATCAGTTATACCTAAAACCTTAAAATTACAAGCTAATATTTTACATTTGTTAATCACTAACGTCTTAGTCACTATGTGACATATTAATCAGCAGCAAACACTCCAGTTATGAATAATACTTTGGTTAACAGCTAACATCTTGGCCATGAGTGGATGATTTAATAATCAGCTAACACTTTCCTGAACAACTAACATTGGAGGTGCCGGCTGAAATGTTAGTTATAAGATAACTCCGTTAATCTGATTTAGCAGCTAAAATCTAAGCCAGTGCCTCTCAATCCATAAAGTGCATTTGGATTATCTGGGGGTAATGTGACAACACAGTCTGAGTTTGTAGGTTTGGGGCAGGCCCACGAAGCTCCCCGCAATGCTAATGGGAATGCTTGTGGCCCCCTCTGCAAAGCGAGGGTCCATGCTGTGGCTAATGGCTCTTACTACAGTTGCTGGCTAACCTCCTGTTACCAGCTAACCTATTTATTAGAAGTCCAACGCTAGTTATCTGCTACCATCTGCACTGACTGCCAATACCTTGAGATGAGAAAGCTGTGGTGGGTGGGGCTAGCTTGTGTAGGCTCCAGAAAGCCTGACTCTTCAGTATTCAGGAATTCTGTGAGCTGGTCTTTAAACTGTCAGCAGCTTGAAAGCAGATATGGTGGGAGCACTGACACCATGAAACGGACAAACACTACACACCTGGGTTTTACTTTTTTCCAGACGGCTGGCTTATCAGCACACCACCACCGGCCACCTCCCTCCTGGGGCGTGGCTAATTGCAGGCAGGAAGTGGGGGAGAGGGCCAGCCTGGCACAGCTCTCCAGGAGTCAGGGGAGGGACAGAAGTCCAACTTACCTTCCCAGTGGACCTGACGCCCTTCCAGATGCAGAAGAAACACACTAGCCAGACCAGAAGAAGGCAGAGAGCGAGGTCCCATTTCAGAGAGCCTGGGTGGTCGATTCCAGGGGACAAGCTCAGCACGTTGCGCCTTGAAGCAAACACAGAGCCAGAAGTCAGTCAGGGGCCTGGCCCCGGAGTAGAGAGAGCCAAGGCCCAAACATTAACAGGCTGAGGGTCAAATCCCACCTGAGGCACTGCATTTACATAAGTCACCTCACCTTTCCAAACCCAGGAATCCCCATTTGTCTTGAGACAGAGTTGTTGCAAAGAAAAAAGGATGGATTCAGACTCCAGATTCAGGCAAAACCAGGTTCAACTCAGTCTGACCTCAGGCAAGTTAAGGAATCCCTGAGCCTCAGTTTCCTCATCTGTGAAACGGGCACCAATTTTCTGCTGGGACTTCAACAGAACCTTCTTCAGTGCGCCAAATACTAAGTTCAGTTCTCAGCTCTACTGTTCGTTCCATCACTGACAGAGGAAGTTAGCCAACTTTCCCAGACCTCGGGCTCTTCATCTATAAAATGTTGCCCTCCCCCAACACTGTCCCTTATTATTTTATTCATCCCTGTGTAACCTGGATCTCTCACTAAAATGTAAGTCACACAAGATCCTAAATTCAGGGTCTGGGATGCAGCTAGCACTTGATAAACCTTTGCAGATGTAACTGTGGTGTTCAGATGCCCAGGGAAGCTTCAGGCACACAGCCGGCACCTAAGCAGCGCTGGTTTCCTCCCCTGCCCTGCCAGGGTTTTGAGGGTCTCAGAGAGAGGCAGGTAAACAGTTTTAAGGATAACTGGCATGGGACAGCCACCAACCCTGCCCAGGATGACACGGCAGAGCATGGGTCTTTGGAGTCCAGACCTAAGCTTCCCGCCAATCCGAGCTGATTCCTGCTGTCCTGCTAAACAGGCACAGAAGCACCTACTCACAGACAGCACCTGAAAGCAGGCCAGGGTGGTGCAGGGTACTGACAGCCCAGGCCATGAAACTTGATGCCAAAAGTGGCATCCATGGTCCCAGAGCCCTGGCTGCTGCAACAGTGATCGAGGACAGCCACGCTGAGCACAGGGACATCGGCCCTGCCCACTGGGCCTCCCAGGTTACCCGTCCAGCACAGGCTGCTGGCCACAGGAGACAGGGTCTCCATGCTCCAGGGTGTTGGCGAACCCCTGGAAGACGCTGAGTTTCCTTCTAATGGGAGTCAGCTCCCTGCCTGAAGGTCACACTCCCATGCAGGAGGGGCAGGGAGTGAAGTGTGACTCTTTGCCTCAGTTTCCCCTTTTGTAAAATGGGACTAACAGCTCCCGCCCAGGATGCTCTTGGGAAAGCATTCTGGAACATCCCAAGCTTTTAGCCAGTCCGTGGGATTACCCCCACAGTCAGGGCTCTGGTTCTCAGAACACACACTGGGTTAGACCCTTTATCATTTGTTTTTTTTTTTCTAGAGAAGCTTCAACATAAGGACTTTGAATAAATCCAATATTCCCTTCTCAACTGGCATTCAAGCAAGGCCTTTCTTTAGTCCACTGCTGTGTTCCCAGCACCTAGAACAGCACCTGGCCCATTGGAGGAGCTCAATAAAGACGTGTTGAGTGAATAAGTGAATGAACGGACTCAACTGGGAGGACAGCAAGTTCACATGTCACTGTAGGACCAATCCATGAAATACTCCCACTAACAGCCAAAAGAAGGGACAGCTTTTCTTTGCCTTTTTCTTGCTGGTCACAGTGACATCAGTGGGCTCCCCTGGCACCTGATAATGTCATCCTGATAATGCTGATAGACTAAATAAAAGCCACCAGCAACCAACTGCTTTCCAAGGCCTTTTCAGTTTATCTCATCTGATCCAAGGAGTAGAGGCCATTCACCCCATTTTACAGATGGGGAAAATCAAGGCTTGGAGGGTCCACTTGCCCATGGTCACAGAGCCAGCAGGTGACACAGAGCTGCCACCCCAAGCCCACTCCTGTCTGACTCCAAAACCAGTGCTCTCTCTACTCCACTACACTGTTGATGTGATTTTAAGAGAAAACAGAGCCTAAATTTTAAAAACAATCTCTTCAGTCCTCTGCTATATGCTGGGATCACCTGGCACCTTGGGGCAGGGGGCATCTCTATAGGGCAGGCTGGCAGCCAACTGCATCCCAGCTGGGGCCCTGCCAAGCATGTGGATCTGGCGCCTGCCATGGCTTTAAAACAAAAAGCCTTTCCTCATTCTGCAGGGCTCAGCACCTTCAATGAAAGCCAGGGCAGGCTGGGCAGTGGCCCAAGACTTCCTTGTGAATGGGCAGCACCAGGAGAGGAGGAAGAGCACCTTTCCACCGTCTCCCAGGCCCTCCAGGTGCACTCGCCTTGGTCTCAAAGGAAGCCTCCCTGAGGTTCTGGAAGACTCACTGCAGAGCCCCCGTCTGGCTTCCGCTGTCCTGTCCCACGCTGGGGAAATGTCTGTCTTGCCCACCAGACCCTGAACATCCCAAGGACAAGGGCTTTATATGCTGATGAGATGTCCAGCCACAAGATAGCCTTTCGTTTGATTCTTTAGGACGAGCTGGCTGAGAAGCTTAACACCCTGGAGCCCTGACTGTGACCATACCCAGCCTGTGGCCAGCTGACCCAACAGCATCTGCCTTCCTCCCACCACCATGCTGGGCAAACCAGTGGTGCCCGATACCGATGGGAGGCTGCCGCACTGGCTTGTTTGGGGCAGCTGACCAGCTATGCAGTCTACAACAAAGAAAATGAGTCCTCCGCCTGCTTCTCCATTGCTGGTGGTAGTCCCTTTGTAGGATCTCATGGTGGCATCCAGGGATGTTTGCTTTGACCAGGCAATTCCATTCCCAGGATTATCTCCTATAGTTACACCTGCATGGGTGGCCAGAGACACAGTACCCACCCCAAGCAGTGCTGTCTGTAGAGTGAAAAGTTGGAAACGACTCAAATGTCCATTAAGAGGAGCTTGTAAGCTGTGAAGCAGGCACACACTGGAACACAATGCTCGGTGTAAAACAATGGGAAAGTTCTGCATCCTACTAAGGAGCTAGGTCCTGGAGACAAAATGCAGGAAGAGAAGCAAGGTGAAGAACAGCGCATGAGACATGCTCCCTGCTGTGTAAAGAGGGAGGGAGACAGAGACACATTTGTACTTGAATACACACATACTATTTTTGGCAGGACACACAAGAAGCTGGTGGCAGTTGCTGCCTGTGTGGGGGAGGGGGATGCACTTTGCAATGTATTTTTGCACTACTTCAATGTTTTTAATGTGCACATATCACCTTTATAAAAGTTATTTTAAATTCTTGAAAAGCTTTATAACGGGCCATGTGAACGTCCCAGGACTGAAACCAATGTATCTCATCAATCAGGATTTGTCACAACACAGCCTGACACAGGCTCAGGGCCAGAGCAACTGACATTCTTTCCAAAGATATCTCGGGCAGCCATGCCGGCTGAATCTCGGGCGGGCCCCTCCACAGTCCCTTCCATGTCTGACTTCCAGAGTCTTCCCAGCCAGAAAGCAGTCGATCAGGATCCAGCCAATCCCTACCCAGTGGTGAGGGCGTGCTCAATAAACTGTGGGGTGCCATGCCGGGGGAACGCCATGGTGCACTGCCACTTACCTGTGCCTCCTAAGCACCCCAGGAGGAAGCTGCACAGGCTCCCCACAGTGTTAACACAGCTCTCCCAGCACACTGTCTCTGCCCTTGTCCAGGCCCCTGACACCCCCAGGATGATTTCCAGCAGCCTCTTCATCCTCCCTCCACTCCTGCCCCCACAAGTCAGAGGGAATCTATTAATACCTATGGCAGGCCACATCCCTCCTCTGCTCCACATCCTCCCGAGGCTCCCACTCCGTAGCCAACACAGCTCGCCTGACCTTGCCATTCAGACTCAGACACTTTTAAGAATGAGTGGGTGCCAATTAGTAATCACACAGGTCAACGGGTGTAAAGGGGAAGTGTTCTGGGCAGGCTGGGGGTGCGGGCACTCAAGCCCTACCCTCATCCCCCAGACTGCACCATCACTTCCTCCTCCTTCAGCCACCCTAGCTGCTGTCTGGGACATTCCCTGAACAGGTCGAACGTGATCCTGCCTTAAGGCCTTGGACCTAACTGCTTCCCTCGGTCACTTGTTCCAAAGCTCCCTCATCCCTTTCCTTTAGGTCTCTGTTCAAAGGCAACATCCCCAGGGCAGCTGTTCCTGGCCACCTTCTGTAAAAAATATCCCTGGTCACTCTTCTTCCCCTGCCCAGGGCCTGTTTCTGATCACTTATTGCTTTTATACTATAATTTTATATGTGCTATCTATTTCATGTCTGTCTGTCCCATTAAAATGTCAGTCCCAAGAAGGCAGGGTCTATGTCTGTCTTGATCACTGAACAGTGCTTGGCATGTAATAGGTGCTCAGCAGACATTAGTTGAATAAATTAATAATACCCATTTGGTTGATGGGGAAACTGAGGCTCAGACAGGTTCAGGAATGCACCTGAAATCACTCAGATAGAAATCAACCCTGGATCTAGTTCCTTTTTTCTGATGCCACCCTGGGGACCAGTCACCTCATGTGCTGGGCCTGGTGCTGGTCTTGGCAAGGGCCCCAGCATCCCCAGCTTCCTCATGCTCTCATGCAGAGGGAGGAGACTCCGAGGTAAGCTGCATTCTTGTCCAAGAATAGTAATGATTCACTCCAGGGTGGGATCCAAAAAAGAATTGCCTGGACGTCTGTTTTGAGTCGGCCGCCCTGCTGCCGTCCAGCCGGCACTCAGAGATGTAAATACGTCCTCCTAGCGGGCCAAATCGTTTCCTTTTGACTGCAGGCCAGCCATTTATTGGCCATGGTTCTCCCCTGGAGACTGGCAGAGGCAACAATTATAAAAGGGCCCGTCCGCCCAGAGCATGGGGCCGTGTAGCCTTTCTCCACCGCCTCCTCCTTCCGACAGCTGCAGGGGAAGATTGGCTGAGCAGGCCTTGTTTGCAAATATGACTCATTTCTTTGATTCTAATAAAGTCTAATGATACGTGCCCAGCTCCCAGGGGGCTCTGGAGGAGCCTAGGAGGAAGGCACGGCTCCAGCCTGATGGAGGGCATCTGGCCAGGTCTGGCCCTGCCCGTCCTCCAGGGCAACCTTGGGACAGAGGTGACCCCAGACAGCAAGGAGCAGCAGGGGGACAAAAGCTCTGCTTCCCCATCCCAGAGCAACTCGGCGCTCAATTATAAAGCCAGCGTGAAATGACTGTCTCTGGGGCCCCGGGGGCTTCTCATGAGGATCTGGAAAAGTGCAGCTCACTGGCTCCTGCTGAGAATGATGACTTAGCACTGCACACAGGGTGGGCATAGGGGTCCAGGCTGAGAGAAGACCCCACAAGTAACCTGGGAGTGGGGAGACACACACGTGGCACAATGTGACCTGTGACCGTGGACTTGGGCTCCCAGGCCTGGCCTGGGCTCTGGGCTGGTGGCTGGTGGGGACACAGAAAAAAGGTTAGCTGGAGGCAGGATGCAGTGCTGAATGCCAGGGCTGGAAGCTTTGCTCCTTCTAGCTGTGCGTGTGACCTCGGGCAGGGCACTGCCCATCTTGCATCGTCAGTGTCCCATGGCCCCCCGCAAAGCGCATCCCTGGTCTTAGCTCCATAACGCTCAAGCCAGGCTGTGAGTCATTGGGACCACGCTACTTCTGTTGACAGAGAAGAGAAGAGGGCGTGGAGAGGTGAGGTCACTGCCTTAAGGTCGTGCAGCTGGGATGTGTGGGAGCCAGAGTTGGGCTGTGTCTCCCCTGACAAGGAAAGGAGAATGTCACCCATTGCTGCTCTGCTTTCTCCTCTGTGAAAACAGAGGGAGGAGGGGCTGGGAGGGAGGGTCAATAGGGACCTTCCCTGCCCAGAAGCCAGGAGATGGCTCCGCTCCCCCGGTGCCTCGTACCCCTGACTTCCAGAGACTCCTGAGCACCTGCCAGCAGCACCTGCTGAAGGAAAGGACGGGCCAGGGACCTATGCATCTGACGCATGTAAGAGAAGTGAAAGGAAGCAATGGCTGGGGCTGGGCTTTAGCTTGAGGGCCACCAAGACCAACCTTCGAGGGTGTCCTCACTGCTCTGCCGCCCAACTGGCTCCCAGACAGCAATGCGCAAAAAACTCCAACAAGATTCACTCGAGAGAAACCTCAGAGCCAGACGCTGCAGGGTTGGTGGCTATCTTCAGGGGGATTCAGATAAGTTTCACCCCAAAGGGAACCCAGACCTGCTGAAGGCTGAGGCCTCTGAGGCCCCATATACATCCAGCCTCTCTTTCCCACCAGTGTGTTCCCTAAGGAATCACAAAAATCACATTCAGTTCAGTCACACCACCTCCCTTCTCATATACCTTCCACAGTTTCTCCTCCAAGAGAACGAAGTTCAAATGTACCCGCCTAACATCCAAGGCTTTGACCCTTCTCCCTGGCCCTACCTGTCTCTCACCTATGCATCCTATGCTCTAGCCGAACCATCCCAAATACTCATGTGCTTTCAGCACGCTGACTCTGTATGGGCTGTTCCTCCTACCTAAACTGTCTTGTCACTCTCCTTTTCTGCCTAGTGAGCTTCTACTCATCCTTCAAAACCCAGCTCACATGCTCCTCCATCTGCAGACGGGGAAGTGAGCCAGAGAGAGGTAGTGATTTGCTGCTCCACACAGGTGAATGCAGACATGGAACTAACGAGGAGATTCAGCACCCAGTGGGCACTTGCTGTGTTGAAATAGTCTCAGTTCTTTCTGTCAGGGTGAGATCATAGCATGGGAAAAGCCACGAGAGGGTTCTGAGCTGCAAAATAACAGGTTGGATTCAGAATTGGTTATGGAGGTGCAAGGATAAGGCACAGAGAGATCCAAGAGGCCAGTGCTGGTGTCCAGGAGAGTGATGGGGGTCCCATGGGGTGACCGGGCATTGGGACAGTGCTCGGATTCTAGGTATACGCTGAAGGGGGAGCCAAGAGGATGTGTGAATTGGATGTGGGATTTGAGGGAGGAAGAAGAGTTTTGGACGATGCCTAGACATTTCCCCTACTTAGAAAGCCTCTGCAGAGTCTGAACGAAATGACAGGGGCAAGTTCCTAGTACTATGCTCACGGGAGTCACCTATTCCCCACTGATTCTCCTGCCTTTCCACCATTGCATGCCAAGAAAAGAGAAGGCTCTTGAAGGCAGGAGGCTGGGTATTTCCTGCCCATGGCACCTGGCTCAGGGCTGGAACTGAGCTGTCCCCGGTGTAGCTCTCTGGCCTCGGCCTGTGCTGTGAAGGCAGGTCACAGGAGGCAGCGTTGGTCTTGCCTAAGCCTGCTTTCCTCTTGCTCCATGGCCCTCAATCTTCCCCAGGGTTCTAGAAAGAGATAAGTTATTTGTGAATGTTCAGGTGGTCTCACAAAGCTCTGCTGGAATCTGGGGCTGGGGGTGCAGGGGTAGGAGAGGTGTGAGAGCCGGAGTGGGAGATGAGTACCAAGCTGGCAGCCAGGGCTCTTTGGACAGAGCAAATCCATCTGGATCATGCAGAAGCTTGGGAAGGTGGCTGCAGAACCAGATACTCTCCAAAGATAAATACTGTCTCAGTGTCTTCCAGGCCAGAAAATGGAGCTGGGGTGCTCAGAATGGAGATTCTGTAAGGCAAGGGTCCCAGAATACTCCCGAGGGCCCCGTCCCTCTGGAAGGTGTGAGTGAGAACTGGCCACCCTGAGGACCTCATATTGCTCCCACGTGTTCCTTCTCTAAGGCCCCTGGGTCCCAGACAACAGTAAGACAAGCAGAGTCCAGAGGAGGATGGCCCCTTTACAATAGGGGGTGATTATTTAAGTTCATAACACTTAAAGAAACTGCCCTGAGGGTAGTTTTATGCACTATGAGGGCACTCGATAAATAATAAGGGATTCTGGCCAGGCACAGTGGCTCATGCCTGTAATCCCAGCACTTTGGGAGGCTGAGGCAGGCGGATCATGAGGTCAAGAGATTGAGACCATCCTGGCCAACATGATGGAACCCCATCTCTACTAAGAATACAAAATTTAGCCCGACATGGTGGCGCATTCCGGTAATCCCAGCTACTTGGGAGGCTGAGGCAGGAGAATCACTTGAACCAGGGAGTCGAAGTTTGCAGTGAGCCGAGGTCACGCCACTGCACTCCAGCCTGGCAACAGAGCGAGACTCTGTCTCGAAAACAAAATAATAGTAATAATAATAATAATGGATTCTCAGGGCTGGTCACCCAGGATCTCATGCAGTCAGGGTCATCCTACAACCTTGGGAAGGCAGCACTGCCATCTCCCCAGGCGCAGGTGAGGATACCACGGCCCAGAGAGTGGGACACACCTGCCTAAGCTAGAAGTGGCAGAGGGAGGGTTCGAACACAGGCAGGCCAGTCAATGTCTGAGGCAAGGAGGTCCCAGCAAACGCCCTAGTAACTGGCTGAGCGCCAGTGTCCAGGAGTAGGGCAGGCCCGGTTTTCAGGCTACGCCAAGAACAGCAGAGAAAGGACAAGGCTGTGCCTTGGACCCCATTCAAGTGAGAAAAAGGAAGTGCCAGCCTTTCTTTGTCTGTGAACTCAGTTCCCCAGGGGGCGGGGAACTGAGGGGCAATGATTGTGCTTCCAATGTCCCTTTTGTTTGTAAGTGGAAAATATACAAACAAGAGGAACCCACAGTGACAGCGGGCCTAAGGACCTGCCCTGAGCATACACTGAAGGCCTGGAGCAGCAACAGTGACATAGACCGCCCAAGTAAGGGTTCCACACCAGTGAGGGCAACCGACCCCTTCTTTGCCAAGGATGTCCCAGCCCCAACCCCAAAGCATGGCTGGGGCCAGTCGGCAGGCCGCTCCCTCTTCTCTGGCCCATTCCTGGGCCAGCTCCTAAGAGATGAGTAGACACCTTGAAAATGGCAAAACTACACACAAAAGACAGGGACTGTCATCTCGTGATGATTCAGAACCACCATCTTCCTTAACAGCACCCCTGCCCTGATCACAACCTTCACGCAAGGCCTCATCTCACTTAGTTCCAGGGTCAAGGGGCTGCACTTGAGTGCTAAGCTCCAAGGCTGGCTTATGAAGAAGAGGGAAATGAGGCACTAGCCTATTTTTGATCAGCCTCTAAGCACTATGTTAGAAGACTTTCTCCACACATCAGCTCACTCAAGAGTTCCCCAAAATCAGGATTCTACATCCTGCCTTTCTAATGTTTGTCCTCTGTATCCTCCCTGTAGTTACTGACTACCGTTCTTCACTCCTCTCATGAAGAGACAGAATTTATTTCCTCCACCTCTTGAATCTGGGTTTGTCTTGTGGCTTTCTTTGGCCAAGGGGACGTGAACAAAAATGATACAGACAGAGGCTTGAAAAGCACTTGGGTTTTGGGGATTGACCGTTTCTTGTTCCTAGAGTGCTTGCTTAGTGGCTGGTGACAAGCCCAGACTAGCCTGCTGGGTGATGAAACCACACAGACCAGTTGCCCCTCCCACCCCAGCCACCAGCCAGCCAAACCCCAGAAAAGCTACCCGGAGGACCTACAGTTGCCTGCAGACACATGAAGGAGCCCAAGACTGGAAGAACTGCCCAGCCAAGCTCAGCCCAAACTGACAACAAGCAGAACAATCAAGAGCTAAATAAATGGTTGTTGTTTAAAGCCGCCAAGTTTGAGGATGGTTGTTACGTAGCAAAAGCTAACTGATGCATCTTTTTCACTCTACCTACTTACTCACTTTTTACTTAACTACTTCAGCTTCATATATGCATTTTTCTCTGTGCAATAACAGGGAATATATTTTTTCTAAAATACATTTAAAAAACTGTGTCATTTTTAGACAATATAAGTATGCATACCCGCCTCACAGGGATCCCATCAGGGTAGTTATGATTCATTCTTTTTATCTGACAGGTAAAGAAACTGAGGCTCAGAAAGGAGGAGTGACTTGCCTCAGGTCAAACAGCCAGTAAGTGGCAGAACTGGGATTCCAGGTCTGTCTATGGCCAAAAGCATAAATTTCTCTCCAGATCTGCACCCTCCTTCCAATCCCCTAAAGACAGTGGCTCCTGCATCCCAGGGGAGGAGATAAGGAAGTGGGCCATCCTCTCTGCCCCACCCATGTCCTCCTCCTTGCTTCAATGAGGTGGCCTTACTCCCAGAACTCGATGACAGGGGAGGTGAAGTTGGTGGAGCTGATGGTGATCCAGACACTCTTGTTCTTGCGCATGGTGTCCTCCATGCAGTGAGGTGTGTTCCAGCTGTGGTTGCAGTGTGCCCATGGCAGCTCCTTCTGGAAGGACTGGAACAGGTAGTATGTGGCCCAGGCCAGGATGACGATGTAGTAGACATTCAGGAGGGACACAATTACAATGGAGGCATAGCCGATACCTGCAGGTTGGGCAAATGAGATGAGTAAACATCATAAGGGAGGCCAGACCCACCAGGGCCACATACTCAACTGGAAGGCCATGGTATCCCCAGGCCCCAGGCCACAAGAGGCCCTTCAACAGTGACCACCAAATATTTATAGGGTGAATGGATGGCTGGGGGAATGGAAAGGTGAAACAACAGATGGTTAGATAAATGGGATGGATGGCAGGGGGTGGGGGGATACAACAATGAATGGATGGCTAGATGGATAGACAAACAGATGGATGCATGAAAAGACAGATAATAAAGAGGATGGTTGATTGGATGGTTGGATGTTTGGATGGATGGATGGATGGATGGATGGATGGATGGATGGATGGCTGGCTGAATGGATGAGACAAATCGATGGATGAATGAACAGAAGAATAGTTGAATGACTGAATGAATGGCCAGATGAATGGATAAATAGCTACACTGATGAGTGCTGGATTGATGGATAGATACTCATTTGTTGCATAGATAATCAGTTTGTTAGACGGATGTATGGAAAGTGGTTGGTTAGAAGGTTGAGTAGATGAATGGAAAGATGAATAGATGGGTAGATGAATGGAAAATGGATGGATAGTCTAATTACTGAGTAATGGAAGAAAGGCTTAAGGATAAATGGATTTATGTAGATGACCGAATAAAGAGACTCACATATGTTCTCATCTCTGCCAATTAAATCATAACAGGGATTATTTTGCGTGCATACTAAGTACTAAACATGGGACTAATGAAGCCACCATTCACTTGATGCTGACTGTGTACAAAGCACTTCTACGTGGCTATGTCATTTTGTCTTCATAGCAACCCTGTGAAGTAAGCATACAACTATATTTCTATTTCACAGATGAGAAAATTGAAGTACAAAGTGACCTTCTCAAAGCCACAAAACCATCAAGGGGAGTTAATGGGACCTGAACCCAGACAGAAAGCCTCCTGAACCTCAATGCTTATCTGCTGCACTCTACCGCCAAGCAGCTACAGGCTTCTCTTTTTTTCTTGTTTAGATTCGGGGGTACAGGTGCAGGTTTGTGACAGGAGTATATTGCATGAAACTGAGGTTTGCACATCCATCGATTCCCGTCACCCAAATAGTGAACATAGTATGCAATAGGTAGTTTCTCAGCCCTTGTTCCCCACCCCTTTTGGAGTCCCCAGTGTATACTGCTCTCTTCTTTATGTCCCTGTATACCCAAGGTTGAGTTTCCACTTATAAGCATGAATACATGGTATTTGATTTTCTGTTTCTGCATCAGTTCACTTAGGATAACAACCTTCACCTGTATCCATGTTGCTGCAAAGGCCATATTGCTATTCTTTATGGCTGCATAGTCTTCCATGGTATATATGCACCACATTTCCTTTTTCCAGTCCACCACTGATGGGCACCTAGGCTGATTCCACGTCTTTGCTACTGTGAACAGAGCAGCTGCAGGCTTCTCTATGCAACAACCTAGGGAAGTGTGCATGCTGGGTCTGACTGAGTAGCTACTGCATGCTAGGCACTTGCCACATCTCCTTTCCCCGTACTCCCAGGCAGCAGCATGTGCATCACACTGGTACTGTACTGGCTGCTATCTTCTGTCAGGCACAGAGCTAAGTGATGTGCATGAGGATTCAATGGACCTGGCAGACAATAAGTGCTCAATAAAAATGTGTGGAACTGATGAGCACCAGGCCCCAAGTGGCCTCTGTCCCATACTCACCAGAGAACAAGGGGCAGATCTTTTCCCAGCAGGTGATGCCCCCTTCAGAGGTATACTGGCCTATGATGATCTCCAAGAAAAACACAGGCAAGCCGCTCCCAAACAGGAAAATAAAATACGGTATGAGAAACGCACCTACAGAGAGCAGAATGGGCAAGGGTGAGACTGTGGCCATGGCAGTGCTGACGCAGAAGGCACCCAAGCCCTCCCAGCGAATGGAACCAGAGAGAATGCATGAGGGGCATAAGGCTCAAGGCCAAACTCTTGGGAAATGCTCCAGGCCCTGCCCACCTGGCCAGCTGGTTTCACCTTTCCAGTGTGCCCTCCCTCTCACCATCAAATCTATCAGGGACTTCAAGCCTCGGAGCCTTCATGTCAGCTATGCCTACTGCCTGCCTGTCTCCTCCACATCTGTCCCTCTGAACAAGGACTGCTTGGCCTCTAAGACCCACTCAAATGTCGCCTCTTTGTTGGGGCCTTCACCTACCCTCCCCAGGCCTGCCCAGGGCAGGAGGCAGAGAAGCTAGGAAGGGTGCGGTGGTAAGGGGCAGAGGGTAGGCATCTCCGGTGGGGGTGGGACCAAGGGGAAGAATCAGGGGGGGCAAAGCATCGGGGCAGGGGATCCTACCTGGTGTCCACTAATGGCTTCAGCGGGTCCATAAACCCTTTGAAACTGTGGGCAACTTGGGTCTAGTGTATGTGCTTTGTTCTGGGGAGCGTCTAGGACACTCATCAGAGTCCCAAAGGGGCCTGAGACCTACAAAAGGTTAAGAAACCAGGCTCTAAGGGAGAATTCCCCAAAAGGTGGTTCTACTAATGTGGGCAGCACAAGGCATGCCCATCTCCGCTGACACACAAGCCTTTGACAGCAAGCAGTCACCAGCGGTGAGCAGTTCCTCGCTATCCAGTTCTCTTCAAGCCCGTCATGGCACCAGCAAGAAAGCATCAGTAGGTGCTGCCTGACCTCAACACAACCCCATCACAGCAGACCTCTCAGAGGGTTCCTGCTCAGAGCCTTCAGCAGGCAAAAACACAACAACAAAAGCAAACCAAAATCCAAAAAACCCAAACCAACCAACTCATCAACCCAACCAAGCGCAGTCATCACATTTAAAAAATATCTTCACTGTACTTTTTATTCCTGGATACCTTTGGAGCATGACAAATGGTACCAGTTTTCCATTTACAGCAGGAAACGGAGTTTGCTTTCTGGAGTACATTTGGTAAAGTTAGAAAAGCAAACATGAATGTTAAAGGAAAGATAAAGAAACAGTCAGAGGCAAGTAGACATGGGGGACAGATAAGGAGGTGTGTGAATGTCTGGGGCTTGGGAGACATGAGCCTGGCCTTGTCCTGCCTCTTTGGAGATGGCAAACTGGAGGATCAGAGAGGGTGAGGGACCTGCTCAAGGTAACACAGAAAGGCCCTATAGAACAGCACCCTGATTCTCAGTCGGGCTTATCCCCTGTCTTTAAGGATGGGGTTGGCAGGGGCATGGCAGGCTGACCTCATGGAGGTCAAGTGGGGGGGAGGGAAAGCAGGGCACAGAAAGGCCACCCACACTCCGGTCCCAGCCTCCAGCTCCAAGGCCGCTTTGTTCTGGAGGGGCTTCCCTGTGGCCCGGCCCAAGCTCACCTCCACCATTCTTGTAGCAGAGGTACGGGAAGCGCCAGACGTTGCCCAAGCCCACGAAGCCGCCAGCCACAGAGAGCACAAAGTCGATCTTGCTGGACCACTTCTCCCTCTGCGGAGGTTTTCCCTCAGCCTCGTCCTCAGGCCGTGTGCCTGGGCTCTTCCCCGGTGAGGGCTTCAGGATGTCCTTGTGGAAATCTTTCAGACACTGCAGCTTCTCCTTGGTGGCCATCTCCTTGCTTTCTATGGGGGACAAAAGAGAAGCATCCTGCAGCTGATGAGGGACCGCCTGTGTGTCTCAGACACAATCTCTGCTTCCTCATCCACCAGCTGGCTCCCACCTGCCCAGGCCTGTAACAAGGGGCCTGGCCTCCCTGTCTGTCCAATGCTCTGACAGCAACATCGGGAGTCATTCAGACCCCTTCATGGACCAGGGACCTCAAGATTCAGGCTATGGACACTTGCAACCCACAAAATCGGCAGGTTCCATTCCCCGGGCACCTGCTGAAGAGAAGCACCAGGGGCCCCCATGTTTGTCACCTGAGTGTCATACTTCAGCCTGCACCCCGGCCCTAGCATCGTCTTTCACAAAACACAACACACCCAGGCAGTTCTAGGCATCTGCCAAATAACAGCCTGAGAGCAGTTTCTAGAAATTAACAGATACTATTTTCTAAATTTGGATTTGTATTAAAAAAATGGAGGCTCCTATTTCACAAATGTCTTAACACAGTGTCCAGCCCACAGAGATGACCATTTATAACTGTAAGCTAAAAAAACGGATAGACGGAAATGAACGAGGAATGGGGTTTCAGGCTGGAATGGAAACAATATTTGAGAATGGGTTGCCATCCAAGTATTGAGAATGGATGTTTATGGAATAGATTTGCAATTTATTAACCAGTCACATCTCTAGCAGAAAAAAATAAGGGATTTGCACTGGTGAGGATTATGCAAGAGTGCTTGTTAATCCCCATTTGTCCACCCTTCTCCAACCATCCTCTGGCTTGCTCTGATTCCAGGGGCTGACCCTGTAGATCCTACAAGCCAGGTTCCCTTGCCCTCCGGCTCCCTGTTGGGTTTGGCTAATGGGAGGCCCCAGAGAAAGCCAAATCTCTAAGCCCCCCGAGCTGTTCATGGTTACCCTCAGCCCACTTGTGCTTGGCCCCCAGTCTAGAGGGAGGTCTGCCACCAGCCAGGCCAGAGCTTCTTCTTTCTATACTTCCTAAGGTCCCCAAGTGCTCACTCACCCTGGCAGCTCAGCCCCGAGGGCCACAGCACATCCAGGGTGGCCGTCTGTGCAGAAGGTGGACACCCCTGGCTCTCTGAGAACTGACAAGGGTTAGTTACCAAGAGCATCCTGAGTCCTAGTCCACAGCATGAGGAAACAGCTCAAGGCTGGGTCCCCTGCCTTCAAGAGCTGACCCACAAAATAACAACGTAACAGAGGGACACAGGAAACGGACGAGCTGCGAAAACCAGAGCTACTGGGCCTACGCGCCCCTCTCTGAGCCTCAGTTTCCCCATCTGCAGAATAAAAAGGATGACAGCAGAAGTGGCTGACTCAGAGCCAAGCATTCCAGGACACAACTTGTTTGTCTTCATGATCAAACTGGTGGCCAACCTGAAATAATCAGATTTCAGAGAAAAGTCAAGAATTCTAAGTTCTCTTGAAAAATTGGAAGGTTGGACCACAGCGAGCTCATACTCCTCATGGTGATCGCTGACTGGGGCAGAGGTGACCACCTTGTCACACGGCCACATCCTGGCCAGCTCACCACCTGGCTCAGGACACACTCGCCTGGCTAGCTCAAGTGGGCATCCGAGTTTGTCTTCTCACCAGAGACCCAAACACTACCTGAAAGTATCCTGTTCAATTTCTTGCTTCCCTGTCGTCTATCTCCTCAACTAGAATAGAGGCTCCTGGGGAAAAGGACTGCACCTGCCTTGCTCACAACTGTGTCCCAGAGCCAGACGCCATGCCTGGCACACAGTAGGGTGTCAGGCAAGAGCTGCTGGGTAGGTGGATCCCAGAGCGGCATCCACAGGCAGCTGGTGACAACTGCAAACCCTGTCTTTGCCAATCCTGTGACCAGGCGAGTCACTTGGCCTCAGAGCCTTGCAGGCAGGGTGAGGCAGTAGCTGCCTAAGGACTTGGGGTGTGGAGAGGGGATGTGCTGGCTTGGCCCCAGATGCTGGGCCCACGGGGGCTGTGCTCGAGGAACAGAGGCACAAAAGCACAACAAAACCCCTGTTTCCCCCACACCTCCTTCCTCTCCCTGGCTTGGGGTGGGGGACCCCAATTGTTTCACTATCTGGCAGCCAACAGACCAAGAAAGGCTTCCTGAAGCCTCCGGGCAGCTCATGGAGCCCTTCCTCTGTCTGCCAGAGCATCCGCGCTGCCTTTCTCTGCCCTGCTCCCTTGGGGCCGGGCGCGGGATTCGACAGGCCAATGGCTACTGTAAAAATAGTCCTACCGGCCAGCATTGTTCCAGCATTGACTTGCACAGCCCCCCGATGGTTATCAGGGCAGCCCATTGTGGGCTGGCTCGGTGGGCGCATAATTGGAGGATGTGAGACTCAACTCCCTCCAAGTGAAGGTGTTTCTCAGGAAATGACCCTGGAGCCTCCTCACCCAGAAGCTCATGACTTCATTGGCAGTTGGGATGGGCCAAGTCCATCCCCGCGAGGAGCTGGGGTCTGCTTCACTGTGGCTACCCTGAGAGTCTTGGCTCTGCCCTCTGGGCACACAGACCCACTTGCCACACTAACACTCAGAGAACCCTCTAGAAACATGGAACAGGAGCAACTGGGGTTTCCCAAGTCCCTTTGCTCTAGGCTCTGGTTTCCTACAAAATGAAGCCTCCACCCCCTTCCACACTCAGGACCCCATTGTCCCGCCACCTGGGGCTGAGCCCGGATGGGGATGGGGGTTTTCAACAGGGCAGGCAGAGTGGGGGACCTGTCACGTGCCTGGCATGGTGGGGGTCTCCCTACTCCTCATTTCTAAGGTACACCCACCTCTCCACCCGTAGGGGCTGCAGTCACAGGTCCACCTGCCTTGAAGAACACACAGCCAGCAGCCCTGCCCCTGAAGAAGCCCATTCCAGCAAGACCCGCCTGTACATTCCTGGCATCCACCCACATCTCTCTGTCGCCATGGCAACCACGAGCTACAGGCCCCTCAGCCCTTGCACTGGCATCTGTGGCAGCCTTCTCACAGGTCTCCCTGCTGCTATTCTGCCCGCCCCAATCTATTCTCAATGCAGCAGCTACAGGCAGATTAAGAAGCAGAATCAGGTCCTCATGCCCCCCAACCCTTTGATCACCCCTGGAAGAAAACACAGGCTCCTCACCATGGCCCGCCAGGTCCCAGCACGCACCCCTGCCGACGCTCTGCCCCATCTTCCCTCTCCCCTTCTCTTTGGGACATGGGCCACACAGAACTGCTTTAGTCCCTCCTACTGCCCAGGCTCAGTCCCCTCTGAACCTTCCCACTGGCTGTTGGAGCCACAGGAAGTGTTGGAGCTGGCAGGGAGCTGCCCCAGGCACCCTGGCCCCTATGGGGACTGGAGTATAAGCCTCAACCCAGAAGCTGAAAGCCACTTCCCAAACAGGTGACCTCAGGCAAGTCACTCAACCCCACCAGTCTTCAGTGTCCTCATCTGTAAAATGGGGTAACTGCTCTCTCCCTGTGGGAGTGTTTTGAGGGTTAAATGAGGGGGGTACACAGAAGGTACTTAAAACAGGATATGGCACACACTCCACACACAGCAGCTACTATTATGACTTGTGACTATCTCCTCTTATTACCCCTATCACTACTATCCAGTCCACCCCGGCCTTGGGGCATATAAAGCCTTCATCCTCCCCAGGGTGAGATCAGCAAGGCCCAAAGATGACAAGAGACACCCTGAGGTCACTCAGCTGGGAGTAACAGTGACCATGATGTATCCAAGCCCTTAGGAGCTTAGCCTCCACTGTCCCTCTGTGGCTCAGTCTGACCTCAGATGACACCCTCCAGGGAGTCCCCGGAGTATCTCTATGCACCTCTGCAAACTTGCAATTAGGACAGTCACCCCAGCATCCACACACACACACAACTGGCCACCCCACTGCGCGGTGAGTGCTCAGGAGCGAGTCCTCCTCCACAGGCATCCCTGCACCCGCCGACAAGGGCTGTTTTCCTTGGCACCGGGCCCAGGGTTATTTTGCAGCAGCCGAGATACATAATTCCCCATTTTAAGAGCTTCCTCTTTGGTTATTACAGCTACAAGTGATTAGAATTGACTGATACAGTAGCTCTGGGATGAAGCCTCCCCCTGTGCCCAGCCAAATAGTCTCCTTGTCTCTGTGTTCCAGAGGTGACAGCCAGAGCCAGCAGTGCCTGAAACCAACTGCAGATCACCTGGTCAGATTTGGCACACACGCGGCCAGATGCAGCCCTGTGCCAGCGATGCCATGGCTTGATGAAATTTCCCTTTGCTCTCTCCCTGTTTAAGATTAAGATTTGTGAGGACTTATCCTGGGCTGAGCTGTTTATAAACACAGTTTCCTATTCTCCAACACTCTTATTGTGGAAGAGACTTTGGTAGTTTATAGATAAAGGAAGCTGAGGCTCACGCAGGGAAGTGAGCAGCCTGGCTGAGGCTACACACACGAGTAGAAAGGAGAGAGAGGCTCAAGGCCAGAGTTCCCACCTGGCCACCTGGGCCTCCGGCACTGAGCAAAGCAAAGCTTAGAAAGAGGAGGTTTCTGCACTGCTTGCAAATGGGGATCCCTACATCTTGCTCTGCCTCCCTCCCAGGGCCCTGAACACCAGCCAGCTGGGCTCTGAGTTGAGTTGCAGATGCTGCCTCCCCCAGCATCTACCACCTCAGTCCAAGGCTCTGGGGGAAGCCAAGCCCTTGCCTCTTTTTTCCTAGGCAACCTTCCCAGAGGCTCGAGAGTTCTCTGCACCTGCCCTGCCATCCTGCAGACCCTGAACTTCTCAATTTAACAACCAGTGTCCTACATGTCTCTTTCTGGTGGAGAATAATGATTTAAACAATGGCATAACTCAGGAGCTTCTGCCATGCTTTTAGCAAGAGGCCAGATCCTTGTCTCTTTCCTATTTAGCCTGCTTCTCCACCCCAAATTGCCAAGCACACAGCTGGCCTTTAAGAATCTCTGGTTCAGGTTCCTCACAAACCTCTGGGGCTTAAGCAAGCTGATCTGCGGGTTGGACAAGCAGCTCCTGGAGTCCCAGAGCAGGGGCAGGAGGAGACCTGGATGACAGCCACTCTACAGGTGGGAAAATCTGAGGCCTAAACAACTCCCTGTGCATTAGGCTTGCTGTGGAATCAAGTGCGTGGCTGGACCCCTTGCCCTGCCCTTTCCACAGCAGGTGTCTCTCTCCTTTCCTCACTTTTCTGCCCATTCCAGAGCCAGATTCTGGGCTGAGGCCATGACTAAGCTGTGTGACCCAGAGCAAGTAACAACCTCTCTGTGCCTCAGCTTCCTCACCGGTAAAAAATGAGGGTAAAAACAAGACCAGGGACTAAGTAGGATAACACCTAATGTTATTCAGCAGAGTCTAGCACATACCAGTTGATCAATAAATAGTAGCTTAAAAAAAAAAAAAACCAGCCAGTCACATTGCAATTCTATTATACTTTGTGGCAAGCATTATACCCTGTGTTTGTTTTAAAAAAAGAAAAAGTGGGCCAGGCGTGGTGGCTCACGCCTGTAATTCCAGCACTTTGGGAGGTCGAGGTGGGCAGATCACTTGAGGTCAGGAGTTCAAGACCAGCCCGGCCAACATGGTAAAACCCATCTCTACTAAAAATACAAAACAAAACAAGTTAGCCAGGTGTGGTGATGCATGCCTGTAATCCCAGCTACTCGAGAGGCTGAGGCAGAAGAAGTGCTGGAATCCAGGAGGCTGACACTGCAGTGAGCCGAGATCGCATGACTGCACTTTTTAAGGCTGGTGACAGAGCAAGACTCCATCTCAAAAAAATAAAAAAAATAAAATAATATAATATAATAAATAAATAAATAAGAAAAAGTGGATGGTTGGAGGTATTGGGGAATTGCTGGTCAAAAAACACAACATTTCAGTTATGCATGAGGAGTAAGTTCAATAGATGTATTATGTATGTCAAGGTGTCATGGTGATTAAAATTAATAGCATATTGTATCCTTGAAAACTGTTGAGAGTAGATTTTAAGTGTTCTCACTACACACAAAAAATGTTTAGTAAGTGAGGTGATACATAAGTTAATTGGCTTGATCTAGTCATTCTACACCATAAGTATATACAATTTTTACTTATCAATTTTAAAACTTCCAGCCTGGGCAATATGGCAAAACCCCATCTTTACAAAAACTACAAAAAATTAGCTGGGTGTGGTGGCACACGCCTGTAGTCCCAGCTACATGGGAGGCTGAGGTGGGAGGATCACTTGAGCCTCAGAAGTCAAGGCTGCAGTGAGCCATGATTGCTCCACTGCACTCCAGCCTGGGTGACAGAGCGAGACCCTGTCTCAAAAAAAAAAAAAAGAAAGAAAAAAAAAGTTACTTTTAAGAAAAAGATGGCTGTGTTTATTAAGCACTGACCATATATACAAGCAGAATATGCATCTTTTTAAAAAGAGCACTGACTACAAGCACATTTTCGTTTTCTTAGCTAATCCCCTCAGTGGGTGCTGCTACCATCCTTCCTGTGCTGATGAGGCACAGAGATGTGAAGTCATTTGTCCACAGTCACACGGTGAGGAAAAGGCCACTTGAGCTCCAAATGCCCCGTCTTGGCCTCTGAAGTCCATGTTCTCAACCACTGCGGCTGCTATGGGTCACCTGCTTTACAAAATGAAATGGGGTCTGGTGTCTTTAAAGAGCCAGCTGCAAGCTGGCTGACAAATTGGGGAACTAGGCAAGGGCAAACAGGGAAGTGAAGGGCCACATGATGGAGACGGGGCTCAGGAGGCTGGACAGGGCCTGGGGAGCAGTCAGTGCCAAAGGCCACAGGGCTGGGCCAGGCCAGCTGATGAAACAGCACAGACTCAGGCAGGACAGATGGCGTGCTGGACTGGAGCCCTCCTCTAGCAAACAAGGAGCTCTGATGGGGCTCCCTGGACCACTGTCTCCATAGATTCTGGGCTAGGTAAAGGCTCAGTGAGCAGGATGGCCAGGATCTATCAGTGATTAGGTAAAGGCTCAGTGAGCAGGATGGCCAGGATCTATCAGTGATGCCTGCCAAGGGCACCCTCTTTGGCCCTAGTGTTTAACAATTAAGCACCAAAAAAAAAAAAAAAAAAAAAAGGGAGTTGTTATTAAGAGTGCTATTCCTGGGTGGGCGTGGTGGCTCACACCTTTAATCCCAACACTCTGGAAGGCTGAAGTGAAAGGATGGCTTGAGGCCAGGCGTTCCAGATAAGCCTGGGCAACACAGTCGGAGCCTGTCTGTACAAAAAGTTAAAAAAAATTAGCCAGGTGTGGTCGTGTGCACCTGCAGTCCCAGCTACTCAGGAGGCTGCGGTAGGAGGATCACTTGCACCCGGGAGTTGGAGGCTGCAGTGCGTTGTGATTGTGCCACTGCACTCCAGGCTGGGTGATAGAGCAAGACCCTGTTTCTAAAGATATGAAAAAAATAATAATAAAGTAGAAGTGCTTTCCACCACTCTAAGTGGAGTAGCTGTTTTAAGTGGAAATTAATCAAAGGCTTTTTTTTTCTCTTTTATATATATTTTAAAAGTATACCTTTAAGAGACTGAATCATTGAATTGTATCATGTGGTCTGTATCTGTTGGTTATCTGCTCCCAGGGAAAGGTTAACTCAAGCGTGGCGAGCTCCAAAGCCTCCAGAAGCCTGGCAGGCAAAGGACAGGAGTCCACTGGGCTGGCGAGGCTGCAGGGAAGAGTGGGAACCAGGGGACAGGAGGAGTCTGGACTCACAGGCAGCTCTCCTCAGCTCCCACTACTGCAGGTGCCTTTGGGACTGGGGCCCACTAGGGCTGGATCTTCCAACTTCTCGAGAGATGTTGAAATCTGGGTTGTATGCACACACACATTTTTCAGTTTCTAAACCACCACCTGGGTCAAACACAAATGCAGAGGGGGCCAGACTCAGCCTGTGGCCAGTTTGTCCTCTTTGGTCACATGATTGCCCCCAGGTCACCTAAGGTGGCCGTGGCAAAGGGAAGAAAGGGCTCGTGCGGAGATGCTGACCAGGCTGGCTTACAGCCCCGATGGCTTGTCCCGGTGAGGTCATCCAGGAAGCCAGGCATTGTTTTGCCCGGAACAAAGTCGAAACAATGAGCAAAAATATTCTGGTTGTAGTGAAAGTGAATTCTGTTGAGGAAACTGTTTCGGCATGCCATCTCTGGGACAGGGGCTTGTTATCTACCTGGGGTTCAGCATCCTCGGGTGAGGGCCTCCCCTCTCCTGATTTAACTGCAACCTCCACCCCAACAAAGTACAGGTCTACCCTCAGAGACCCCCGACCTCCGCTAGAAGCCTCCTGCCTGGATCACACTCTGCCCTCAACCTGCAGAGAAGCCTCTACCTCACCCCCAGCCTCATCAGCCTTGCCTTTCACAGATCAGGAGGCTGAGGCTCAGAGAAGGGAGAAGCCTTGTCCCAGGTCCCACAGCTACAGGATAGTGGGCCAGGATTTGCACCCACATCCCAACTCCATGACCTTGGTGCCACCCTGGGGCAAGGTGACCTCTTGACGGGGACCAGCCAGACCAGGTAGTTCTTCTTAGTCTGTGGTTTGCTGGGGGAGAGTGGATGACAGTGAGCAGGTTTTGCAAAGAACAAGCCTCTGGAACAACGCCGGGGGTGGTGAGGCACGGTATGAGTTCAATCGACAGCCAACTTGTCACCTTCCCCTCATAAAAACATTGGCAGGTGAACACAAGGTCTGGGGACCGGGTCCAAACTGTTTTATCATCTCCTTGGAAGTGGCAGGACCTGGCCCAAAGCCTCAGAGAACCACAGTCTGGCAGCAGAGGAGAGGCAGCAATGAGAGTGCCACCGTGCCAGCTGCAGGGGGGGGGGCTGGAGGCATGGCAGGCTCCCAGTGGCAGGATGGCCTGGGAAGGGCCGGGATGAGGCAAGGTGGCTGGCGCTGCCCCAGATGAAGGTGTTTGGGGCACACACCATACTCCAAACAGAGGTGCCCCACAGCACAGCCCAAGCAGCGAAGTTGGGGAAAGGGCAGTGGGTGAGGTCAGAAAGCTGGGTCATGCAGGCGAAGTCACTTCCCCTCTGCAGCTCAGAGGTCCAGGGTTAGAATAAGGGTTCGAGTGGCTTTGGCAAGCAGTGGTTGTTAATTCACCCTACTATGTGCCAGGCACTGCCCTAGGAACTGGAGACAGTGGTTGAGCCTCACCAAGCTGGCCTGAAGAAGGGGAGATAGACACTAAACACATAAATGAACAAATATTTACGACAGTGCCCACCACACAGAAGTAAACAAAGCAGTCCCCTCTGTGGAGGTGACATTTCATAACAGCAGCAGCTCGCTGAGGACTCACTGTAGGCAGGTCCTGTGCCAAGCCATTTCCAGGCACCAACTCACTCACTTACTCCTCAGCAGCTGGGATGATGGAAAGAGGCCCAGGGAAGTGAAGCCACTTACCCAAGGTCATACAGCTGGGATTCAAACCCAGAAGCTCAGCTCTAGGGAACAAGCTTTTAACCACACTGAAGCTGAGACCTGCATGGCAAAGAACTGGGGGAACGGTATTCTAAGAGCAGGGAACAGCAGGTGTAAAGAGGGCCATGGTGCACCTAGTGAAGAAACAGACAGCCAGCAGGCAGAGAGGAAGAGGGGACGGGGCCCCCAAGGCCAGAGTTAGAACTTGGATTTATCCCAAGTTTTGTGCTGCCCCAGTAAGGGCTCAATGCTTTTGGCTAAAAGCCCTGGCTTGTCCCTGACCACCTGGCCAACCCTTCCCTTCTACTCTGAAAGGGAACTTAAGGGCCATGTTGGATTTTTCCCTGCAGGCACTTGTGACTTTTTTTTTTTTTTTTTTGAGACAGAGTCTAGCTCTGTTGCCCAGGCTGGAGTGCAGGGTGCGATCTCAGCTCACTGCAACTTCCACCACCTAGGTTCAAGGGATTCTCGTTCCTCAGCCTCCTGAATAGTTAGAATTACGGATGTGTGCCACCACACCCGGCTAATTATTTAGTATTTTTAGTAGAGACGGGGTTTCACCATGTTGGCCAGGACAGTCTCAAACTCCTGACCTCAAGTGATCCGCCCGCCTCGGCCTCCCAAAGTGCTGAGATTACAGATGTGAGCTACTGTGCCCAGCTAACACTTTCCGGTGGGGCCTGTGGAGTCCTTCACCCCACATCTCGGCCGCCTGGGTTCCTCACCATGAGCTGAGAACCTGTGGGGTGGGTGGCCGGAATGTCTTCCCCTTGGCCAAGGACCTAACACCTGAGGCTGGTGGCACAAACACAACATCCTCGTGCAGGAAGCCCAAACCCTGCCGGCTCCATGGGTGAAGCCGTGCTTTGAAAGGAACAGGGTCACCCTTTGCTGTGCTGTGCTCTTGGGAAGTCATCTGCCCACTCTACTCTGAGCAGGCACTCGCTTACCTGGGGCAGTTCTCCCTGGGGGAGGTGGCGAAAGCTCCGGCTGGTGGAGCACCTGTTACATGCCTGGCCCAGGGCCACCCCAGGGAGACTGGGTCATCTTCACCTTCACAGTACTAACGACTACAGAAGGAGCGGGGGCTCGTTTTGTTCAACAAGCAAAAATGATTCTACAAGTTCAGAGGAAGGAGGAGGTTCCGTGTCTGGTCAGGCGTAGGCTTCAAAGACGTCTCTGGTCAAAGAGCCCCTGAGAGCTGGGCCTGACGGCCTGGACGCACAGAGGAAGGCCAAGTCCCTGAGATGCTGTCTGAGGGGACCCTGGACACCACTCAGTAGACTTCCAGGGCACTCGGTACCCACAGCTGGGCTGGAGGAGGAAGAGGAGCTCAGGGAGGGCCACCAAATGCCTACCTTGGGTACCCGGAGGCCTGCTTCCATGGCCAGAGGCAGGGCCGAGAGCGGCCCCATCTGTAGATTCTGTGTACATGGGGGCTTCTGCAAAGCCTGGCTCCTGACCTGGCGAGTCGTGCACTGTTGGACTTGCTCTTGAGGCTGGAGTTTTGGGGTTGTTTTCCTGTTGCTATGTGTTTAGGCCAATAACAGCACAGCTGCCACACTGCCTGCAGCCCCGCTCCAGGGTGCAGGGGCTGGGTGAAGGGTCGGAGGGAGCCAAGCCCCTTTTCCATCTCCTTCCCCCATGGCCCAGAGCTGGCTGGAGTCAGGCTGCTGCAGGGGCCCCTGGAGCCTGCGGAAGGAGTGGGTGAGTCAGCAGCCACCTCCTGGCACTGACTCACCAGAGACAGCACAGGGCTGTCACTCTTGCTGTCAGTTTCGCTAGCAGCCCAGCCCTCAGCCTGGTTTTGCCGGAAATGGGGGCGGGGTAGGGTAGACCATGAGCCTGAAACAGGCTCTGCAGAGCCCAGGATTATTTCTGGAGGCCACAAAAAAGAAACTCAAGAAAAGAGAAAGGTTGGTTGCCATTTCCTTGACCTTCTCCTTTTAAGCTGTAAGAACCCTAAAGCCCTGCTCCTTGTTGGCTATGAAAAGCAGACAGAGGGCAGCCCCTCCCTTGCTCTATAGAAACTGGAAGGATACAGGCCCCAATGACAGAGTCAGCTAAGGGTGCGCGTGCAGGAGCCGGACCACCCCCAACTCTGTCACCAGGGCTCTGCCGGATGCCACAGTGCCATGGAAACCAGCCAGGGCGCTCTGCTGTAAAGCCTTGGGCAAGTCACCTTCTCTCTTCAGTCTCAGTGTTACCCTCTCTAAAATGGGCACAATATCCCATCTACAGTATGTGAAACTCCTACCTCATTAAATGTTTGCAAACAACCTCCCCCTCCTTGTTCCTCTTTTAAACATGTTTTTCTCCCCGATGAGGGTGGACTTTCTTCTTCCTTCCTACCTCCGCCCCACCTCACTCGGACTCAGAAATTCAGCTCGACCAGAGTGTGGTGCTAGAGGAACCAAGCAGCCTGAGATTTAGCAAGACAGGGTGGGGAACTAGCACTGTCGGTCACTGGTGCCCACTGTGTTCTGGAGCACAGGGGCGTGCTCTACTTATCTGGAAGCCGATTCCTAGGCCCCCTCCACCATCCAGAACCAGCCCAAGACCCCCAGGGGTTGCTGAAGTACACGCTGTGCCTTCTCAAGCCCCAACACCTTGGCTTGTGCTGTGCCCTCAGCCCGGTACACTTCCCCTGCCTAATGAGCAGACACCCTTCACTGCCTTGATGGGACAGCCTCCAGGACAGCTCTGTCCCTGCGTTCCCAGCCCGTACTGTCACTGTCTGTTACTCCCCAGTCACCCGGGGCCTGCTTCCTGACATCCGGTATTAATACAAGGCCCAGCACGATGAGGATTTTTCAGATGGAATGTTTAGGGCTCAGGGCTCCGGGGACACTCCGTGTAGGGACAAACAGCCTTCCACGTCAGGCATTCTGAGGGCTCCTCTACGAGGGTGACAGAGCAAACTGCAATGACAGATGCTGGGGGCTGTGGACAGTGGGGAAGGGTGGACCAGAATGTGCTCCCAACATCTGAGCACAGTTTCCCATCAAATGGTCAAAACTCTACAGATAAACCCCAAATCTTTAGGAAATCACTTTTCATTAAAATGATATGTGCATTCCTGAGCATCTTCCCATAATGACTTTCAAGTTAATTTTTCCTGCCCCTAAAGGTTTGCCAAGTGCCGGGGACCCTGGGATCCCACACAAAATTAAAGACTCACAGTGGGGCTTCAGAGGTCTTGGCACGTCCACATCCAAGCCCAATTTACAGATGAGGAAACTGAGGCCCAGGCCACACAGCAGATCAATGACAAGACAAAGCTACAGTCTCTAGCCTCCTCCACAGACAGCCCCATCAGAGCTGGAGGGAACTCATTTCACAGAGGGGAAACTGAGGCCTGAAAGATGTGGTGGAGGGCGGGACATTCCCGACAACCCCAACCTGGTGGGACACAGTGGATGCCAGAGGCTGAACGTAAGCTCTTATTCCAAACCTGGGTGGGTGAGGCTCATATCTATTTCTATCAGGTTGGCAACTGTTGATGCAGCGGTGGCAGCAACTTCCAGCACTACAAGATGGTGCCTAACAGCGGTTACTGCTCAGCCAGAAGAAAAGCTCAGCACTAAAATCCACACTTGGGTGGGGCTAGGCTGCAGGGAGGACTGACACTTCTCAACTGTGGTCTTCCTACGTGCAGAGGCCATCTCCCAGGGCAACCCCCAGTGGTGGCCATCTCCCTCAACCTTCCATTGCAATTTAGCTTAAGCTCGGGGGTTCTGGGAACATGGTGTACCTTCTGATGGCCTGTCACTTGTGGTGTGGCCCAAGAGGCCACACCAACCACTGGAAGCTCCTTGAAGGCATGCCCTGACCTCTGCTCCCACCTGCTTAGCTGGGTTTGTTTCTAGCAAACCCCAAATGCCTGCCATGTCAGCCCCCAGCTCAAGAACTCTCAGTGACTCCCAGCTGCCTAGATAATAATCTAAACTTCTCCTCTTGGAATCCCAGGCTCACTAGAGTGGTCTGCCTTGCCCCCAATCTCTGCCACCTTATTTCTCCTTTTGCCCAGCATGAGTCTCTCCGGCACTGCCCCTTTCAAGTCTGCTTGGTTTGTGGGTACTCTCACATTTAGGTACATCCCACCCACCTTGAAGACCCTGGCCCAAGTATCACCTCCCCGCAAAAGCCCTTCCTCCCCGCCCAAGACTCTTCCGTTTAGCATCCTCCAGCAAAAATCACCCCCACCATTCACCAGACACTGGACTCTCATTCAGAACTTGCAACATTGGACAAACTTCAAAGTTCTCCTTGGAAACCTCAGTTTCTTGACCTGTAAACAGGCCTCATAATGTGTAAAGTCATTCATTGCTGAAGCCTCTGGGATCTTAGGAGGGACTAGTGGATGACCAGAATCCTCACATGGGGAACATCAGAGCTGCCTGAGACACTGGCTAAAAATGCAGATCCCTGGGCCCATGCAGACCTACTGACTGAATTTTCAAGGTGGGGGCCCACGAATCTGTCCTGTTTAACCAGCTTCCCAAGTGAATCTTAAAATCAGGTGAGGTTGGGAACGGTGGTGCTAATAAACTGGGAGGCACTTGGGCAAAACATCAAACAAAATCAGCTCAGGAAAGAGATTAAGGCTGGCTGATGACAGTGCGTGCATGTGGTGCGTGTGTGCACAGACGTCTCATCTGCCAGACCGTGAGCATCTAGGGGCTGGGCCAGGCTGAGTTTCATTTCTGCCAGCCTCACTAACTCCAGGATCATCCCAAGAGCCATTTGTCCTGGACTTGAGAGTTTGCCAGAGGGTCTCTTATTCCCTATTGCTGCTGCTCCTCACCAGGCCCTGGCAGATGAAGACCTTGGCCCTCATTATACAAATAAGGAAAACGAGGCTCAGAGGAGAATGACCTGGCCAAGGTTACTCTGTAGCGAGTGGCAGAGCCCAGATGTGGACCCAGGACAGAGCCAACATGCCTTTATCCACTTGCTAAAGAGAAAGGGAGTTTGAGAAATCAAGGCAAGGGCTGGCAGGGGGGACCAAGGGCTTCTGGAGCTGGGCAGCTAAGTGGGGCCTGCATATTTGATACTGAGGGGAGAAGCCTTGGAGACCAACCTCAACTCCTGGGGCTGCGGGGTACAGAGGGAAAAAGAAGCCTGGCCTTGTCTCTGCAGCAGGCCAGGGGCACAGTTCAGCTGAGCAGGCCCCAGGCAGTGTCTCCAAGGACAGGAATGAGCTGCAAGGCACATTGCCTGGGACTTAGGGGCTCCCCTCGCTGTCACCCAGCAGTGGCGGGTCACTTTCTCCAGTGGAGGCAGCAGGTGGGACTTCCCCAACAGCAGAAACACCTGTCCCTTAAACACCACCTCCCCAGGCACAGGGACCAATGGCAGGAAAGGCCACCGGAGGCTCTGCTGACACTGCTTGAGCAAGGTGAGGCTTGCCCCGCTCTGGACTGTGGTTGAGACCTGCTCTCAGGAGACTCATCAGCCTGGAGGCGCAGGGTCCCAACTGTCCCTCCCACACACCTGCACACACAGGCCCCTCTCGGTGAAGGCACCCTCCCCAGGAGAGAAAGTTACACACCATAAATAAACCTGTCTGTGCTTCAGGTTCCTCAAATATAGAATGGGGGCAATAACAGTTCCTAAGTTGTGAGGCTGTTGAGAGATTAAAGAACCAAACATGTATGGACTGCTTAGAACAGTGCCTGGCATACAGCAGGCACTTAGAAAGTTCAAGCTATCAGGATGATGACAAAATTGACCAGCATTCTTCCTAAAACCATGGGCAGCCTGAACTCTGAGCCGAGGCCCTGCTGAGCATCTTCTGGGGGCCATGCCCACCGAGTGCTTTACAGATCATCTCACAGAGCCAAGACCAGGGCTCAAACACCAGCCAACCGGTTCTGAGATTCGGGGTGTCACCATAACACCCCGGTTCTGAGATTCAGGGTGTCACCCTGACACCTGGGCCTCCTCCTAGCTGCCCCCTCCCTTCTATTCCAACTATCTCTCCCTGGGCCTCTCAGGGGCCAGCCTCCTCTTCTGCAACGGGTGTGACTGGGGGATCCTGGGGTCCCCATCCATACTCTTGCTGACTGAGCAATGTGAGTCCCCTGGGTTGGTGGCTCCCTGGGGATCTGAGCACAGATGGGAAAACCTGCCATCACCTCCCTCCCCTAGCCCTTAGGATACAGTTAGGGGAGCATCTCAGGGCAGAAAGCAGAGTGGAGGAGCGGGGAGGCCAGATCAAGGCCTGCAGTTCCCCATGCAAAGTACTGAGTACCCTTGTGGCCCTTGGGATGGTGGCACCTGCTAAGTTGGGGAAATGGAAGTTACAGGGGCTGGGAACTGGACTCGAGAGTAGAAAAGGACTTTGCTGTGGACCTGCAGAGCGGCCCCAACAACCCACAGGAGGGAACAGCAGGGCAGCTCCTTGGAGGAGGGTGGCCACGCAGCTTGTCACCCGCTGGCCACCGTGGACACCTTGGGCAGTTGGAGAGAAAACCTTCAGGAGAGGAATGTCACCTTGCGTGGCCCCCAGGATGGCTGCAACTGCAGAAATCAGATACTGGGACCCCTCGACATGGCAGCTTTGAAACCCCACAGCTCCTGGCTGAAGGTCCTTGGGCACCGAAGACCCCTCATTTAGGCACCATTGAATGACAGGTCAGCCCAACAACTTAACGCCCAGAGTTCACATACAGTAAGCAGACAGAGGCTTGGGAAGGAAGGCGGGGCTAGCCAGGAAGCTCTGAGGCCAGGGTGATGGGGCTCAAACCCCAGCTCTGCAACCCTGGGCAGCATATGCTCTGTGCCTCAGTTTCCTCAGCTGTAAAACATCGCTGATAATGGCATCGACTTCACAGGGTGGATGGCAACCACACCAGGTTAATTGCTCAGGACAGGGCCAGGTGCCCAGAGACGTGTACATTAAAACTCCATGTGTGAAGGGGAACAGCTACTCATACTGGGGCTAATCCGGAAGAGCTGCCTGCCTGTAGCAGGACTCAGGACAGCTGCAATTATTGTGGTTGGCTTTTAGGTCTCCCCAAAGGGCTTCTACTCTGTGGCTGTCCAAGGCCAGGTTGTGGGCTATGCCACTCTGGAATGAAGCCTTCCCCAGCCCACAGTGTGAGGTATCCCTGCCTTCTAACATTACTGCCTTATACTTTTTGGGATATTATTACTTTTTGGTACGTGGTTTCTCCTTTTACATCATGGCGAGAGCAGTTGGTCACTCAAAAAAAAAAATCCCCATACGGTGGTAAAATTAAAAGTGTGCCAGTCCGAGGGCAGGTTACTCCATCTCTCAATCCAAATTTTGTTTCTGAATTTGGAGTAGGTTGTGAAATTCAACACTATCATCTGGCCTAATGTCCCCATTGCACAGGTGGGGAAACGGAGGCCCAAGTGGAGAAGGGCTGCTTGAGCCTCGATGAGTGCCTTGGTCTCCCATGTCCTAGGTCTGGTCTGGATGTTCAGTTCCCTCCCCTGCTGCCTGGATGTCCTAGGACCAGCAGGGCTCCCTGCTGGTTTGGAGAGCTCTCTCCCAGGCCTAGGAAACACAGAGCCCCAAATCCCACGGAGGTCCTTGGCCCCATGGGAGGGTTCCGCCGACCCCTGTCCACCTGGCAACCCACTTTGTGTCAGCTCAGGTACTGAGAGGCTGCCTGCAGCAAGGATTTGGGCTAAGGCGAGAAAACAGAGGCTCCCAGTGTGGTCTGCGGGGGGGCGACCTGGGCAAGTATCCTCAGTGAGAGGAGCCATGCCCTCCTTCAAGCTGCAGGCCTCTGGGGAAGACCTTTATTCTACTAGGGGCTCTGGCAGGGCCACCCAGGTTGCCAGGAATTAAATGTGACCAAAGGGCTCCCATATTGGCTCCATGCACCCTCTTACTGTGGGCACAGTCCACTGAACCCCATTTCTCAGGTGACTGCAGTTGCCGGTGACCTCACAGGGCATGAGTCACAGAAGGGAACCCAACGTGGTTCTGGAAAGGGGCAGAGGCTCTGTGAGCAGATGTGGACATGGGTGGACAAGCAAGCACGACTCACTCACTGGAGGCAGGGGAGACTGAGGCACAGAAGCAGCCAGAGAGAGTGCGGAAGACACCCAGCACCCAGGCTATCTGTGCCTCAGAATATCTGAGCATGAGGTCACAATGCCCCTTCCAGCACAGCGCAGGGTGCTGGGCGGCTGTGTTTTCCAGGAAAGTACACCACATAAGAACACTCCGCAGCAGAGCAAAAGCCAGAGAGGGGTTCCTTTATCACAGAACTCCCCATTTCTGGGAGGCCGTTTCTGGGAGGCCCTGCCATTCCCAGGCCCTGGAAGACACATTCCTGCTCATCCTCAGGTGCACCTTCCCCTGAGAAGCCAGTCCAGAAGTTTCTTCTTCCTCACCAAGACCGCAGGAAGCTCTAGGGCAGGGCCAGCCCTCCTCCCAGGTAGGGATGAGGAGGGTCCCAGCTTATTGTCATAGCAACCCTTGGTTCTCCTAATTCCACCTGTTCTTGTATAGCTGAAATAACAACTGCAGCTGACATTGTCTATCTGGCACTGTGATGGGCACTTTACATAATTCTAGCTAATAGAAATGTTTTAATCAGGCTAAATATTTTTTTCTTTCCTTAAATCATTTTTCACTGATTACAGCTGCTTACTTTTCTCCTAATTAGTCCGAAAGTAGCGAGACTTGGTAGCATCTTAGAGTCTAATGGGGCTTAAAAGCACACTGGAAATGCTTTAAATGTATGAAAAACCCTCCAGCCTCGTGGCCAGTCCCAGCTCCCTGGGCTGCGTGCTTGCCTGTGTGGTTTGGGAATCAGCAGGTGGACACATTATTTTACCCAATCCTTTACCAGCCACCCTTTGAGATGGGTTGGGGGGACTTACCCCAAATGGAGATGAGGAACTACAGCTCAGAATCAATAAGCGACTTGACCGAGGTTGCACAGCCAGGAAGTGGTGGACTGGAGTCTGGATCCGTAACCACTGGGCTCTGGGGCACCGCCTGGTTGTGACCTTAGATACCAGGAAGTCTCTCCCCCTCAACCTGACACAGGGGGAAACTGAAACCAGCAGGAGGCAAGGCAATTATGTTTTCAAATTAACTCAAGGATTAGAATCCAGGTCTCTTGAATCAGCCCAGATCAAAAGTAGCTTCACGGACCAGGTGGCAGCTGGTCTCAATCACAAGGGCAGCGGCTAACAGCCCTGGCTGCGCAAGGCCCAGTGCTCAATGCTTGCAAGGATCTTCCCATTTAATTACACTCATAATTGGTGAAAGTCCTGCATACCTGCCGTGATTACTAACTACTGACCCTGCAGGCTAGGGAAGAAATGTTTAGCCATTTAAATTCAGACTGGCCGGAGAAATTAAGAGGCTGATATCCAGGGGTGTGACTAATCTCAACGAAATTGATGAGGGGAAGGACCATGGGTAGTCTCCCAACCCACATCATTTTTGGAAACGCAATTGTTGCCTTCCACCCTCCCTGCCCCGAGTCCCCCACCCACCCCTCACCTCCTTAGAGCTTCCTTTCACTGCTGCAAAGTGTCTCACCCACTGCAGCCTAGGGTGTAATCAGCTTATTCTCTCGTCCATAGCCTGGGCCATCTGAAAACGGCTCCCTTTACTCCTTGGGGGCAAGGATACCTGAGATTTAGGCCACAACTATATATAGCCAAGAAATCTGTCCTTTTTAATTGACTCATCTATTTATTTGGTCAAGTAGTTCCTGCTGACCCCCAGATGGCCGAGTTCTACATAATTCCTCCTGATAATGTGGGTGGAAAGGAGGGGCCCTCCCTGCCTCTGCTGCTTGGGCTCTGTATTCCCAGTGCAGGCAGCTCCTGCGGGACTCTGACAAATAAGCTTTGCCTACTTCCATCCTTCGCCTATGCTGCATCACCTAGAAGGTTTTAGTTGGAACCTAACACTGTGACCCTTGCCAGGTGCAAGTGGTGACCTCAGGAATGTCACTTCCCCCTGGGGGCCTCAGTTGCATCATCTGTAAAATGGGTCATCGCGAATTACACAAGGAAGGTACAAGGAAGTGCCTCGAATACACGATTGGATTTGCTCTCTGGAGAAACAGGATACTCTGTGCCCAAGAAAGAGTAGCCATCTTTCATTTCATGCCCTCGTTCAACCAACACTTGACCTCGACTCCGCCCCTTCTTAGCATCCAGCTTAGTGCAGAGAGAGGCAGAAACAAACACCCCGGGGCTCCAGATCTGCCACACTGGGAAAATACCAGCTGCATCTCCAGCCGGTGTTGTGTGTCAAAGAGGCAGCTTCGACGGAGCTTCCTTCGACAGCGCTGCGTCCCTGTCCTCTCCCTCCCAATGCACTTCATGGGCTCCCAAAACCACGTGAGTCAGCAAACTGGGTTAGACACCTCGTTAGACTGGGTTTCCTCTGGGGACTTGTGGCTGTGCCTGCAATTCTCCTGCAGCGGTGTTTGGGTGAAGGCAGGGTTTGTCTCTTCTGAAGCCAGTTTTCAAAACAACAAGCACTACCTTTAAGGGGCACCTGAAACCATGAAATAAGGATTCCTGTTTCTGGCTGGTTCCCCAAAGTGAATCAAGACCAACCACTCTGAACAGATCCGAGGTCACGAACCACCCCCACCCATACCCCCACCCCAGGCAGCTTGTCTCCCCTCCCCACTGCCCAGAGCAGGACACCCGAGCCATGCTGCACTCCTTAGGGCTTCTAGAAAGTCACTCCAGGCTTCCACTCTATAGCAGGCCTTTCCACAACTGGGAATGCCCTCACTGTCTGGTGCCCAACTGGCATATTTTTGATATTCAAGACCTCTGGGAGCTTTTTTTTTTCTTTTTTTCTTTTTGTAACTTTGCATGCCCAAAGCACCTTTGAGAGACCCTCCTCACCCCTGACAGGGTCCTGATTTGTAGCATCTTCCCACATAAGTTCCAAGGCTGGACAGAGGGCAGCTCATTTCTAGGTCCCTAGCCCCAGCTGGAGCCTGAGCCACAGCAAAAGTCCATAACTTTTGGATGACTGATCAGACTTTCAATTCTCAATGTTTACATGCTTAGAGATTTTCCCCAAACTTCCCCTGACGTCAAACACTCTTGCTGGGGCCTTTCCCCTACTCAGCAGAGCTGGCAGGGCTTTGAAAAGGTGCCTTTCTCAAATGGACTAGAAAGGCCAAAGGGAAACAAAAGGTCTCGACTCTATGACCTTAAACTGGGACAACCTTTCTCCCCAGAATCATCTGGCAGGTCCAGAAACCAGCCATGAGGCTTCCAGACTCGGCCGCACAGGGATCGCTTGGCCCACAGAAGGCCACACTCCCTGATTTGTCTCTTTTGGGTGAGAGACTTCACTGAATGTCTGGATTGTTAAATGTGAATAAACCACCCCTGAATTATGACCAATATTACTTAATAAGACAGAGCTGGTATTTTCAAAATACCAAATTGCTTTCTCCTATATGCACTTCCTAACCCAGTAGATATCATAGGGCCCATTTTACAGATGGGGCAACTGAGGCCCAGGCAGAAGATGGACTTGCCCAAAGGAGGAGCACCAAAGACTATTCTCTTGACAGCACCACAACAGGACAGGTGGATCTGAGAGGAGCAGAGGCCTGAGGTCTCAAGGTGCTGTGTGACCATAAGCAGGTCACTGCATTCCTCTGAGACTCAGCCTCAGGAGGCTTGTTATGAGAAGAGTGGATGAAAAGGTGGAGGCAGACAGGCTCATGAGCCCACGGTCACAAACAGCTTCCCTCTACCCACGTGAGATAAGGCCCAGCCTCCTGGCTCTTTACCAACTGCACTGTGCCTGGTGTATAGTGGTTGCTCAATATTTACTAAGTGAATGAACGTTGTCTCACAACACTCATGTGTGAGTGTCTCACACTCATCCCAGGTGTGAGATCACACCGAGGCATGAGAAGGCCTGGTACAGCAGGGCTCCCTCCCCCGGGCACTGTCTGTCCTTCCGGAGGCACTCTGTCCCCTTCTTCCCATCCAGAAGACACATCTTGCTTGCTGGCTGTAGAGTCCTTTTGAAGTCCTCTGGGCTCCTCTACAGTTTTTCCAAAGCAAATGCCCATTACTAAGGGTGTCACATGGATGACACACATGCCACCTCCTCCCACCTTGCCCCCTTGACAGACATTGCTAATCAATCCCAGTTTCCTTCTCATTGATGTGGACCCAGTCTTGGATTCTTCATCAGAATCTGGTCTCTCTGGGCCCCCAGTAACTTAAGGGACAAGAGACAGACCCTTGTCCGGGACAGGCAGGATGCCCAGAAAAGACTTGAGGGGCTGTGAGACTAGCAGAAGCTCTCAGGAAAACTCAACCTGGAAAACATAAATGAGAACCTAGTCCCCTCCTTGTGACAGAGGTAGCAAAGGAGGTAGGAGGCGTGTAACACAATGGCCAAGGTGGGACCCCACAAGGCAAGAGGAGTGAGGATGGGGATTTGGAAGCGGGAGCTAAGCTGGGGCTAGGAATTGAGAGGCTGAAGAGCAGGGATGCAACTCTACCTCTGGCTGGGAGGAGGGTGGGGGTGAGAAGCAATGACAGGAAGCCAAGGTGGCCTGCGTGCAGGCCCCCAGAGGGTGAGCCACTAAGCAGCCAAGCTGGGGTGGGGCCTGGACACCAGCCCTATGCCGCACATGCTCTGTGCCTGACTTAGAGTACACTCAGCTCAGAGGAGAGATCTGCACCAGGGCACTGGCTCCTAAATCGAAGGGGTGGAGACTCTTACCCAAGCTCGGCACTGCCACCCCAAAAACCTACCCTGGGAACAAATGATTTATTCTATTCACTCATTTTCACGTGGCGAATCAGAGGTCACACAGAGGGTTAGTGACTTGTCCCAGCTCTGCCACTCTGCCAGCAAGTGGGTGGAGACATGAGTAGATAAAGGCACCCTGGGGGTCCCTGTGGGCAGCTGGGTCTGAATACTGGCCCCAGGACACCTTCCTTCATGGGTGCCTGAGGAGCCAGCCTCCCAAAACCCCCGGGGCTGTCTGCAGCCCCAGGGATCCTGGACATGTCTGCTTTTTAAGTCCAGGAAGTTTCTGGACTTAATTGTCCACTGACTTAGAACACATGGACAGATGGAAATGCCTTCCAGGAACTCCCCTCAGACTTCACTGAGGTGGGCAGCCATGGTCTCAAAAGTCCCTGTCCATTTCTGAAAAAGCCCCCTCCCTTAAGAAATCCCCTGGGACCCCTGCTGGGTCCAAGAGCCCAGACGAGAAGATGCACCCAAGGTGTCCTCCCTCCACCTGAGGCCCGAGCTTTCCCGAGAGGCTGAGGCCAGAGAGGAGGCACCTGCCTGCCCTGGTCCCATCTCCCAGCAGCACCTGTGTGCAAAACCAAAGCCAAAGACGCGGGCTAAACGCGGGCTCCTGTCCTGACACGTGGCTGACTTCCAGTTTCTCACTGCCTTTCTGAGCCCCAGTGTTCTCACCTGTAAATGGGGGCAGTAGTAACTACCCTACAAGATGATGTAGGTATCAAAGCTGGAAAAACTGTGCAAACTGCAGAGGGCTGCAGATGCGATTACCATGCATATATTCAGACTTCTCTGAGATAGAGGTGCCAAAAATAATCACAATAATACTAGCAATAACAATAACTATCATTTATTGAAGAACTGCTATGTGCCATTCTGAGCTAACGTTCACAGTTAGAACTGCTAACTTTCACAGTTTTTCTTCCCTGACCCTCACAACCAGAGAAGGGAGCTTCTACATCAGGCCGATTTTACAGATACTGAAGCCCATGGAGAGGTGAAACGATGTGCCCAGAGTCACAGAGCAGGGTAGAAACTGGATGACATTCACACTCAGGCTCATGGGACCCCTGACCTCAGGTTCTAACAGCACATCTTCTCTAGAGGATGGGGTATGTTTCTCAACCTCGAGTCTGGCCAGTACTCAGAGCTATTTTTTGCTTTACTGGGTTTTTCTTATCTTCCCCAAATGAGAAAGGCTGGCAGACTGGGAGCTGCTTCTCTGCGATGAATTGTTTTAAAATCCGTTTCCTAAAGTCTTGAGGGCAGGAGCTCCCCAGGGAGGTGCCACCCCTCCATCTCGATGCCCCAGGGCTGTCACTGATATCAGGCCAGAGTGTAAATGAGGGCAACCTCTTTGGGGTCAATGATTCATCAGCACGTGCCCAGCATCTCAAACACGTGCACCCCATTTGACCAGCAAGCCCAGTTCTTGCTTAGACCAACGTGTAAAGACGCCCACTGAAAAGACGTTTACTGGCTTCAGCTTTGCCAGACAAAAAAGTTCTGGAAATTGGCTGCATGACACTTTAAATCTACTTACCACAACTGAATTATACACTTTCAAGGGGTTAAGATGGTCAGTTTTGCGTTATGTGTCTTTTACAACAATTGAAAATAGAGGCCGGGCGCGGTGGCTCATGCCTGTAATCCCAGAACTTTGGAAGGCCAAGTCAGGAGGATCACTTGAGCCCAGAAGTTTGAAACCAGCCTGGGCAACATAGTGAGACCCAGTCTCTACAAAAAATAATTAGCCAGGCATGGTGGCATGCATGTAATCCCAGGTAGGTATTCAGGAGGCTGAGGTGGGAGGAAGGCTTGAGCTTGGAAGGTCAAGGCTGTAGTAAGCTATGATCACACCACTGCTCTCCAGCCTGGGTGACAGAGCAAGACTCTATCAAAAAAAAAAAAAAAAAAAATGCAGAGTGGTTTACAAGAGAAACTGTAACCAGCCAATTTCCTATCACTATGGGATTAATTAAATAAACGCTGGTTTATCCAAACAAATCATGACTTACAACAAGGTCAGCAAACTGGCCACTGGGCCAAATCCAGCAGCTTGTTTTCTCTTATCTCATCCTCCAGAGTAGCTGGAACTACAGGCACGCACCACCACGCACGGCTAATTTTTGTATTTTTGGCAGAGATGGGGTTTTGTCATGTTGGCCAGGCTGGTCTCGAACTTCTGACCTCAAGTGATCCGCCCACCTCAGCCTCCCAAAGTGCTGGGATTACAGGCGTGAGCCACTGCACCAGTTCAAAAATGTATCACTTTTATAACCAGAGTAAACAATAAATATCATTTTATTATGGTCTTGGGCCTTCTAGGAAGCGAATGTTGAGGTTGACACTTTTGTTGAACAGGCCTGAGGTGGCCTTTTCTGACAACACCGGAAGTCATGGGCCTGTTATACCAACACTCCTACATGCACCAGTTTACAATGGGTTTGGGGCGTGGCGGCAGACACCCCATGGGAGATCTCACCACAAGCCCAGAGAGGGTCTCCCTGTTAAGAATCTTCTCTCTTCCTTAAGTTGGCCCAGGCACCGGGAGGGTGAATCTGATTTCTGGACTCGGCCCCATAGCTGAGGGAGTGGGGAATTGCTCTAGGGGGCTCACCTTGGGGGATAAAATGAGAAATTGCATGTGGGGTGCTTGGCACTGATGTGCTAGGCCTTTTGTGCACTTAACCTCACTGTGCTTACAAAGAGATGAGGTTACCCCCACCTCAAAATCCCAGGATCACTGTCTTTCTAACCCTCCTGGGTGCCATTTCAGGGGTGGGTTAGCTGAGGCTCAAGGTAGTTCAGTGACTCCTCCAGGTCACGAAGCCGGCAGGGGCTGGAACCGGGATTTGAACTAGGGACTGCCTGACTCCCCAGCTCCATGGACTCCACTACACGGGTTGCCCCCTGTCAGCAAAACTTTTTTGGGCTTGTCCATTAATAGTTCAGGCTCTGCTGAACAACCAACACACATTCACATGTCCGTATCATGCCCCTTCTCAGATGAGAACCTGAAGGCCAGAGCCCTCAAGTGACGTGGCCAGTGAAGAGGGCGCACACCTAGCAGTGCTCAGATTTCAGAGGTGACAAGGTCTGTTGTTCCACCCTGTTCCTCTAGACACCCCTGTCATGTCAGGGGGCCGAGGAGCCCTTTCAGAAAGCATAAGCCAAGAGGGCTGCTTGGAGGAGGCATCAGGTAAGTCTGAGGGCAAACCTGCCTCTTAGGCGTTTCTATAAAATGAGCTCCCAAGTGCAAATACATCAGCAAGCCTCAAAAAGAGGAACACTGGCAACCTCTGTTTATTGCCTATAACAGCCCATCCCAGGCAGGGCCCCTTGCACAAGACTCTTTATCTGGAAGCAGAACTCACATTCCAGCCTCCCGGCAGCAGGAGCCTCATTTCCCAGCTGCCTTTGACTACTCATTAACCAGGAGGAAGGCCTGGGGGAAGGGGAAGGGGCTGGACCCAGAGGCCGTTGCCAGCCTGGGGAAGTGGGCTAGAGTCAGCTCAATAAGGTTCAAATCCTTCCTAGCTGTGTGGCCTTAGGAACAATCAATTCATCCCTCCAAGCCTCAGTTTTCTGATCTGTACAATAGAGATGACATCAGTGCCCGCTTCACAGGGCTTCTGAGGAGGCCGTGAATGAGTCTGTGATGTGTTTAGCAGTGCCTGATGTGCAGTAAGCGCTCAATAAATTTGCCATATTTTTTCAAAAAGAGTAAGAGCACACCCACTTCTTTGGGTTGACAGAGGATACGTGAGTTAATACAGTAAACCTCTTCGCAGCATATGAGCCTGCTGAGTCCCGGAAGTGGCAGCAATTATTATTATTGACGTCTATAATTATTATGATGACGAGTGTGGAGGCTGACATGGAGTAGGTCACCTCCATGCCTGCCCAGCGGCTGGCTGGGTACACACCCCCGCCCGATGTCACAGCACAAAGAATATGTCTCCATGGGGTGGGACCGCTTGTGACCAAGCATCCTATGCCAGCGGGGCTTGATGAAAAGGAAGGACTTGGTCCAGCCGCTAGCAGCAGCAGGCTGAGGAGCTCTGGGCCACAAACAAACGCTTGTCTAGTCCCGGCTTCACAGGGGACCCCACTCCAACCAATCTAAACCCTGGACCAGTGGGAGCTTAACCTTCCCCCTTAGAAATTTCTGCCCAGGAAGCCAGGGTTTTCTAATTCCAAAGCAGAGTCTACAGTGGGTCTTGACATCAATGTAAGGGGTCAAGGCCATCTTTTTCACTAAATGAGACAGAGCAGACCAGAGCACAGCAGATGGTGAGTACGAGGATTATCTGAGAAACTTCAGTTTCAGGGCTTGAGTTTCACATGCGTGTTTGTGTACATGCGCACACAGGCCACATCCCATTGTAAAATGTATTTAATGAATGCCGAGGATTAAATAAGACTTTGAAAGCCCCTAGAGTAGGCAATGTCTTAAATCAGTGAAGAAGACATCCCTTAAACCCTTTTTAAAAACATAATGACGATCCTGAACTAAAAGAAAAATAAAGCTGCTGTAAACACTGCAATGTCATTAAGATCCACAGATAACAGAATCACGTCAATGTTAAATCAGTGTCCTGGGGTAGATAACTGTGCTAGGGTTATATAAGAGAATGGCCTTGCTCTTTTTTTTTTTTTTTTTTTTTTTTTGATACGGAGTCTTGCTCTTTCACCCAGAGCTGGAGTGCTGTGGCACGATCACGGCTCACTGCAAGCTCCGCTTCCCGGGTTTACGCCATTCTCCTGCCTCAGCCTCCTGAGTAGATGGCACTACAGGCACCCGCCACCACATCCGGCTAATTTTTTGTTTTTAGTAGAGACGGGGTTTCACCGTGTTAGCCAGGATGGTCTCGATCTCCTGACCTTGTGATCCACCCACCTCGGCCTCCCAAAGTGCTGGGATTACAGGCATGAGCCACCACGCCCGGCCTGGCCTAGCTCTTATGAAAGACCTGAAGGATTGAGGTGAAGGGGCATCACGCCTGCAATTTACTCCCCAATGATCCAGCAAAAATGGAAGAATGTTCACGTGACTATTTTTATTTCACATATTAGTGAGAAAGAGATGAAGCGAATGTGGCAAATGTTACCCATGGGAAAATCTCAATGAAGGGCATAATGCGAGGCCACTGTAATACTCTTGCAACTTTAGCAAAGGTTTTCCATTTTACTTATTTGTTTACTTATAATTTTATTTATATTATTTTTAATTTTTGCTGAGATGGGGCTCATTATGTTGCCCAGGCTGGTCTCAAGCTCCTGGCCTCAAGCGATCCTCCTGCCTTGGCCTCCCAAAGTGCAGGGATTACAGGCGTGAGCCACTGTGCCCTGGGCAACATCGTGAAACCCTGTTACTACAAAAAAATACAAAAATAGGCTGGGCATGGTCGTACGCGCCTGTAGTGCCAGCTACTAGGGAGGCTGAGGTGGGAGGATCACCTGAACCTGGGGAGATCGGGGCTGCAGTGAGCCCTGATGATGCCACTGCACCCCAGCCTAGGCGACAGAGTGTGACCCTGTCTCAAAACAACAACAAACCTTTAACAGAGACAGAGCCAAGCTCAGACCCCCAATCTTCAGAATCAACTCAGTGAGGGCCTCCTCCCCACGGCAGACTTGCTCCAGGCTACTCTGCAGCAGAGCCAGGACAGGGCCTAGGCTGGGTCTCCGAAACCAGTGCTTGGCCCATTTGCAGGGCCTCCCTGTGCCCTCTCTGGCACAGACTGGCTGGGGACCAAGCAGGCACAGAGTGGCCAACCCAGGCCAGGGGATCTGCCACCTGGAGGTGAGGTGTGGACAATGTCTGTGGGCCTCAGGGGTCCTATCTTGTCCTCCTAGAGCCTGGGAGAGACACGGAGCTCCTGAGCCCCCCACCTTGGGTCACTGCACAATGTGTGAGACACCCATCCCACCTGGAGGTCCAAGGTCACTTACCTTTGGGAGCTCCTCAGAAGGGCTGTGGTTCTGGTTCTGGATCTATTGCAAAGAGAGGAAGCAAAGACAGAAAAAAGAGATCTGGTCAGAGGCAGACTGTGCACAGGGCCTCCGATTTTTCACCCACTTGTAACCACCAGAACGTGTGTGCTGGGGAGGGGCTGACCAACCCCCATGAAAGGCCAGGACGCTGAGGCTCACACACGCAGACTCACACATGCCAACACAAGCTCACATGCAGACACACACTCAGACACATGTGTAATCATATGCAGACTCCCAGCCCCAACACTTGCCTGTGTCAGCCACACACACGTTCACAGTCACACACAGACCCACATGAGACACACACTCACAAGGCACTCCCACTCACTCACACATGCCCCTCTTCTGGATGCAGGGTACCCGAAACTCAGTCAGCAGCAAGAACCAGCATGTTGTCCTTGGTCAGAGGGGGACAAGGTTTCAGCTGCAAATGGGTAAGCTGTTCCACAGCCCTAGCCACAGAAAGCCCACACTCCTGAGCGCCCCGCCAGCTCAGTCACGTGGCCTGACTATTCCCAAGGGGCGCAGGGACACACCAGGGCCAGAGTGAGGGGCCTCGGAGAAGATCCTTAGGGGATGTGGTATTCACCAACCAGTTCGGGGGCGAGAATTACTGTGCCCAGGAAATCTGCTGAGCTTTGCTGAGCCAAGCAGTCCCAGACATGACTAACCCGGAAGACTTTTTTTTTTTTTGGTTCTGTTGTTTTTTCAGTAGAAGCTCAGTTTGGGAAATAGGCAATTGGGGGCAGATCACCTCCTCCTACCAGCAAAGCTCCTTGCCCTGAGGCTGGAAGGCTCTCTAGGATTCCTGGAATCTAAGTGTACAAAGTCAGGAAATGATTTCTTCTCAACTGAGATATTTTCAATGCATTGTTGAACTGGGATTAGCAGAGATGGGCAGGGGGTGTCTCTGGGGGAGAGGGTATGGGAGGGTGGGTCTGGGAGGGCAGACAGAGGAATCCAGGACCCCTGTCCTTGCTGTAGCCGCAGCCCTGCCCTGGCAGCCTCCTTCCCAGACCCAGAGGCACACTTGCCAGTGTCAGTAAATGCCAGTCCCAGCAGCCTACAGAGCTCCCTCTCCCCCAAATTAGATGACCTCATTGCTTCATTAGGGCCCCCGCATTCAACAGGCTCACACTGGCACCCACTGGGTCCGAGGCACTATGGGGTAGGAACAATCGGTCAACAACTTATGGTGCACTTCATGTGCCAGACACTACACTGGGCACATGAAGCTCAGCAGTAGATGACAGAGCCAAGGTCCCTGAGCTCATGAAGCGTGGAACCACGGGCTAGAGGCTGGGCACATGACAGCCCACCAAGGCTTCATTCTGGGCTCTGTGAAGGCTGGGGTGGATTAGTGATGTCTGCCGTGGGTTTGGGTGGTGGAAGTAGCAACGTAAACCTTGCTATCCTAGACCATACACAAGGAAGTGGGATAAAGTGAAAGATGAAGGCAGCCTGTTTAAAGCACAAGGTGAAGAGAATCAGAGGAAGGAGAGTATAATTCTGCCTGGGGCAAAACCTTACCAATTACAAGAGGCCAGCCCATCTCAGAGAGGAGGATAAGAATGGCACTAAAGGCCAGGTGTGCTCATGCCTGCAATCCCAGCACTCTTGGAGGCTGAGGCAGAAGCATCATAAGCCCAAGAGTTCAAGACCAGCCTGGACAACACAGGGAGACCTGTCTCTACAAAAAAAAAATTTAAAAATTAGCTGGGTATGGTGGCACATGCCTGTAGTCCCACCTACTTGGGAGGCTGAGGTGGGAGGACTGCTTGAGCCCAGAAGTTTGAGGCTGCAGCGAGCAGTGATCATACCACTGCAGTCCAGATGGGGTGACAGAGTGAGACCCTGTCTCCTGAAAAAAAAAAAAAAAAAGACTAGCACTAAAGTCCATCTATCTAGCCTGCTGGCACCCATGCCCCTTCTGGGGACAGCCTAAACCTGTTCCAGCAGGAGACCCGCATAGGCCTACATTGGAGCAGGGGGCGGCACTACACTGGTGAGCAGCTAGGGCATCCATGGAGAATGAAGCAGGCATAGAGAGACACAGAGCCAGGAAATGGAGAGAAAGAAACTGAGTCCCGATGACATCTTTCAGCACCTGGATTCAGCCCCAGGCTGAAGTATGGCCCTGGGCTTTTTTTTTTTTTTTTTTTTTTTTTTTGAGACGGAGTCTCGCTCTGTCGCCCAGGCTGGAGTGCAGTGGCCAGATCTCAGCTCACTGCAAGCTCCGCCTCCCGGGTTCCCGCCATTCTCCTGCCTCAGCCTCCCGAGTAGCTGGGACCACAGGCGCCGCCACCTTGCCCGGCTAATTTTTTGTGTTTTTAGTAGAGACGGGGTTTCGCCGTGTTAGCCAGGATGGTCTCGATCTCCTGACCTTGTGATCCGCCCGTCTCGGCCTCCCAAAGTGCTGGGATTACAGGCTTGAGCCACCGCGCCCGGCCGGCCCTGGGCTTTTAAGTTAAGAGTCAGTAAATGCTCTTTTTTATTTTTAATGTCAGTTTGGGCTGGGTGTGATGACTCATGCCTGGGAGACAGAGAAAGAGTCGTCTCAAAATAAATAAATTAAATAAAACTAAAGTCTGTTTGAACTGATTTCTGCCATTTGCAATATAAAAATCCAGACCTATACCCTGCCTTGAACTTGCTATGTAATTTTATGCATGTCTCTGACATACTCCTCCCATCATAAAAAAGAGGAAGGATGCGGATGACAGAACACCTGAGGTTCCCGCAGCCCTGGAACTCTAGTTATCACAGGCAAGGGTTAGGCCTGACCCTTCCCCCCAGCCCCACCCCTGGCCCCAGGCACACAGCCAGAGAGGTCATCAGCCCTTCTCAAAGTTAAACACAAAGCAGAATTGCCTGGAGGGCTCTTGAAAACCCAGATTGCAGAGCCCCACACCCAAGGTCTAAATGAGCAGGTCTGGGGTGGGGCCTGAGGTTCTGCATTCTGCAGGCTCCCACGTGATGCCCATACTGCTGGGCCAGGGACAGCATTTTGAGGACTCAGACTCACTACGTGTTCTACTTTCCCAGTTTGCTGAGGACAGGTGCTCAGTGCAAAAATAAAGCCCCAGCCAGCAGGAGACCACGACCTCTCTGTCCTCAAAGCAGACCGCGATTACGGAGAACGCCCGCATGGCTGCAGGGATGAGCCAGCCTTTAAACAACAGAAGCAGCAGGTCCCAGCTCCTGTGGTCCCACTGCTGCCCCTTCCAGCCAGCCGTGTTCCCTGGAATGTATCTAAATAATAGGGGAGGCTGTCAGAGGCTAAGGAGCCTCCTTGGGCTCTAGCAGGCTCCAGGCTGGTCTTCCAGGCGCCCAGAGCATCCCCGACGGCTCCCCTACTCCCAGGCAGCATGCCAGCCCTAAATCCCGCTGTGGGCCTTGTCCGGACACAGTGACCCAGGCCGCCCTGCTGTCAGCAGCCTGGCTAGCCCTGGGCTCTCCCCTGATTTACATCCGACTTGGCTGCCTTGAAAAGCCTCCTGTGGCTTTTGGAGCGAGGACACTGTTCAGTAGTAAAAGGCTTCCCCAACAGCATCCTTTCCAAGGTGGCGCTGGCCCAGCGTGAATGCCGGCAGGCTCCCAGCTGTGTGACCTTGGGCAAATTATCTGCCCTCAGCAGGGCCTCGGGTCTTCATGTGCAAAATGGGAATAATGGTGTCTTTGGTGAGGATTAAGGAGAGGATGTTCACGAAGCACAGGGTCTGGCTTTTAATGCACAGGAGGCACACAACAGCGCTGTTTATCTCCTTGATTCAGAGTGGTCCCCAGACCAGCACCATCCACAGTGCCTGAGAGTTGGTTAGAAATTCAGGGCCCCAGGCCCCACTTAGACCTGCTGTCTCACTGTTGTCACCCAGGCTGGAGTGCGGTGGCACGATCTCAGCTCAGTGAAACGTCTGTCTACCAGGCTCATCCTCCCGAGTAGCTGGGACTACAGGTGTGTGCCACCACACTCGGCAAATTTTTGCCTTTTTTGTAGAGATGGGGTTTTGCCATGTTGCCCAGGCTGGTCTCGAACTCCTGAACTCAAGCAATCCACCCGCCTCAGTCTCCCAAAATACTGGGATTACAGGCGTAAGCCACCACACCTGGACGAGCTTTTGCTTTTCTTTTTTTAAAAGTCTGTTCTAATCGATATCTTCTACCAGTGGTAGAAGAAGAATCCACATTATTGTTCCCTGAGGCAACGTTCTTCACTGAAAGCCTATTGCTACAGCTCTGCTCAGAGTAACTCTGGAACTCCTGTCCCCAAATCGGGACACCTCCTTTCAGAGGCAGGGCTGGGACATCTTGAAAAGCCGCCAAGAGGATGACTGCATCCTTAAAGGAGTCCCTTAAAGGAGCACCCCATGTGGTGACATGCGCTTCCACAATGGATAGAATGGTTTTTCCTCTCTTTATTCAGAAGGTATTTCCCTTAAACACAAAACCTATCTGGGCCACCCCTTACAGGACCAGAGAGGAGAAAGGACTCACTTAGATCACATAGCAAGCCAGAGGACAGGGGCATTCTAAGTCTGGTGTTGCAGTGCCTGGTGTAGGGCCTTTGATTTTAAAAGGGCATTAGCCATGCATGTGTAATTTTTTGTTTGACATCCATAGCCCTGCCAGTCTCAGACAGACAGACAGCTCCATAAGGGTACAGTTTGGTCTGTCTTGTTCACCAGCCACATCCCCAGGGCCTAGGACAGGACCTGGAACAACTAAATATTTGTTGGATGGATGGATTGATGGATAGTGATGGTTGAATATAATTTCCAAGCCTGGAGCCACCCAGATGTTCAAACCATATGTTCCCATTTCAGAGTAGAAGGAATCAGGCTATCTTGATTTGTATGTTGAGCAACCACTGTGTGCCACACCCCTAGACTGGATGCTGGAGCATCCATCCCTCCCACTGATGTGTCCCCAGTCAGGTGCATAGGTATAAGGTAAGACCATAAAGGTCTGAGCTCAGGTCAGAGGAAAGGACCACAGGGCTCAGAGCAGGGGAAGCTGAAGTCCACTTTAACTCACGTCATCTTTTTTGAGTGCTTACTATGTGCCAGGTACTGTTAAGAGGCTCAAGGAATGCCTCCTAGAGCAGGCAGCTCCAAGCTTGCCCCTTAAGAGTGGGAATAAGGAGTGATGGGAGGAAGGGCCTTGTGAGCTGAGAGGCCAGCATGGGCGGGGCTGAGAGAGCTGGACGCTTGGTCTAGCTAGGAGCAGAAACCAGCCAGACTACAAACAAGGAAAGAAGTTGTGGTAGGTGAGCGTGAACACTGGCCAAGAGCCAGATCGTGAAGGGCCTCCAATGCCAGGCTAAGGAGGTTGGACTTGATTTCACAAAGCACTAGGGAGCCACCACTGAAGGCTTTTGAGCAACAGAGTGACATGCAGAGAGCTGGTCCCCGGATGGTACAGAGAGGTATCCAGGAGGCACAGAGGTATCCAGGAGGCACAGAGGCTAGTGAGGAGACTGTTGTCTTGGGCTGGTGTGATGTCCACCTGCAGAGGAGCCACCAGGTGTCATCTCCGAAGGAATGAATGTCCTTGAAATCATGACCTGAGTCTTCCCTCTTGGTGCTGACTAGCCTTGGGGCAAGACAGCAGGTCCCTTAAGACCTCCCCCTTCCGGCACCCTTCACCCAGTAAGCATGACTCTGCTGAAATCGCTGGCCAACCACACTCCTCCACCTCCAACCAAGCAACTGGCAGCCTTGGGTTAAGGACTTTCCACTGGAACATGGCAGTGAGTCACTTGGCATTTATGTGCAAAGAAAAGTCCTGGAAAGGAAGGGCCTCTCAGGGCCTCCCAGCATGAGGAAAGACCATGCAGAGGAGTGGTCCTGAGCCTCTGGGTCGGGAAGGACCCAACATGAGCAGAACCCCGAGGGCTTAGCCCTCTGCCTTCTAGCCCAGGCCTGCTCAGATACCTACTGAGGGAGGAAGCCTTCCATTGCCAGCCCAACCCTTCTCCTGGCGACCACCAGCCATCTCCCTACCTTCCACTTTCTATTCCATGCAGTGGCCAGAGCTGCTCACCATGCTCCTTCCTGAGCTTTCTAGGAACTCCATCCTGGGTTCTGGGGGTGTCTCCTGAGCAGCCAAACCATAAGGAGTCTTTGCAATTGATACAGCTTTGCCCTCCCACCCGCTTTCCCGTGACTTGTGACAAATCCAGGATCTGAGAGTCATGAACAAATATCATCGAAGGTTTGAGGCAGTGGCATTAACCCTTTCCTTAAATCCCTCCCTGTCAAGGGGGGTTTCACATAAGCAATGTATGATGGATGCAGCTGGGAGGGGGGAGCACAGGGAGCCACATCTGTGAACAATGGTTCTTTTTTTTTTTTTTTTTGAGACGGAGTCTCACTCTATCACCCAGGATGGAGGGCAGTAGTGAGATCTTGGCTCACTGCAACCTCCGCCTCCCAAGTTCAAGTGATTCTCCTGCCTCAGCCTCCCAAGCAGCTGGGATTACAGGCGCCCCACCACTGTACCTGACTAATTCTTGTATTTTTAGTAGAGATGGGGTTTAACCATGTTGGCCAGGTTGGTCTTGAACTCCTGACCTCGTGATCCGCCTGCCTCAGCCTCCCAAAATGCTGGGATTACAGGTGTGAGCCAGTGTGCCTGGCCAACAATGGCTCTTTTGATGGCTTTATCTTCCTGGGTTGATAAGTGCCTCCCTGGGACCTCAGTGTCCTCATCCATAAAGTGGGTGGGCAGAGAAGGTTAACTGGATGATCACACAACCCCAAAGTCCCCACACTCCACACCCTGGGGCTGCTCTCCCTCAGACCTGAGGCGGCATTCCCAGACTGGATCCTTGGCCTGCCTTGGAATAAACTATCTTAGATTGTTCATTAACCTCCTCCTGATACAGATCTCCCCTCCCTCCTTGAGCACAGGGGCTGTTTATTCCTCCCTGCCCTCTTGGCCCTGGCCCTGTGCCTAGCACACAGTAGGCACTCATGAAAGTTTGCTGTGCAGCCAGCGGCATGAGGATGGGCTGAGGCATCAGGTGGACTCTGGGTCCAGCGCTCCTTCCACCCTCTCCTAGCTGAGTGTGGGCTGGGGCCATCCACTTTTCTGATGAACTCATCTCTGAGACAGGAAGGGGGATAAAGCACCATGGATGCTCAATAAATATGGGTTCCTTCCCTTCTCAGAATGCTGAATCGGCTCAGCTGGCACCTCAGCACCCTCTGGGGCAAGTCCTGCATGGGGGTATTTCATTTACTGAGCTGGCAGCACTGGAGGTGATCAGACAGGACACCCGAAGTCAGTGGCTCCCAAATGCAGGCTGGCTGTTTGGAATGGCCTGGCAGATCCGTGTGTTCTGACATGCAGTCCACATGGCCTGCTATTGGAATAGACCAAGTGGCAGAACCAAGAACAGTACCATGCCATTTTTGTTAAAAACAAAACAAAACTGGCCGGGCGCGGTAGCTCACGCCTGTAACCCCAGCACTTTGGGAAGCCGAGGCGGGCAGATCACGGTGTCAGGAGATCGAGACCATCCTGGCTAACACGGTGAAACCCTGTCTCTATTAAAAATACAAAAACAATTAGCCGGGCATGGTGGCGGATGCCTGTAAGTCCCAGCTACTCGGGAGGCCGAGGCAGGAGAATGGCGCGAACCCGGGAGGCGGAGCTTGCAGTGAGCCGAGATCGCACCACCACACTCCAGCCTGGGTGACAGAGCAAGACTCCGTCTTAGAAAAAAAAAAAAAAAAAAAAAAAACTACAGCTAGCTTCTAAACAGATCCCAAATAATGCCTGGATCAAATAGGAAACCAAAACTCAACTGAAAACTGATCCAGTAAGTAACAAAAAGGAGTCTATGTCCACATGGACACCTGGATATAGTTTAAGCTGTATGCAGAGGGAAATGTATAACCTTATATTAAGAAAGAGATATGATATACTGTCCAGCATTTTGGAAGGCTGAGGCAGGCGGATCACTTGAGGTCGGGAGTTAGAGACCAGCCTGGCCAACATGGTGAAACCCTGCCTCTACTAAAAATACAAAAATTAGCCAGGCATAATGGCACGTGCCAGTAGTCCCAGCTACTCAGGAGGCTGAGGCAGAAGAATCGCTTGAACCTGGCAGGCGGAGGTTGCAGTCAGCCGAGGTCAAGCCACTGCACTCCAGCCTGGGTGACAGAGCAAGACTCCATCTCAAAAAAAAAAAAAAGAAAGAGATATGATAGACAGGCAGGTGGACAGACTGAAGATCAGATTGTACTTTTTTTAAATGATCTGAAAGAATCACTTTTTAGTTTATGCAGTTTTGTATTGCTTGAGGTATATTACTTTTATAATTAAAAGTGAATGATTTACCAGTTTTTCAAAAAGTTAACACATATCTACCACCTTATAACCCAGCAGCTCTAGTCCTAGAGAAAGCAAAATACATGTCCATAAAAAGACTCGTACAGAAATATGCATATAGAAGCTTTATTAGTAATAGCCGCTCCCCAACTGGAAACAGTGTCCATCAACAGCATGGATGAACGCATTGTGGGACATCCATACAACGGGAGATGACTCAGCAATAAAAAAACAAAAATCAACTCCTGATATACTCAATAGCACAGATGGATCCCAGCAACGTCAAGCAGAAAAAAACGGACACAAGAGTACACACTAAATAAGTCCATTTATATAAGGATTTAGACTGGCAAAACTAATTTATGGTGACAGAAATCAGAAAGTGGGCCTGGTATGGTGGTCCATGCTTGTGATCCCAGCCTGGGATTCTGGGAGGCCCGCAAGGGTGGATCGTTTAAGCCTAGAAGTTTGACACCAGCCTGGCAACACAGCAAAACCCTCTCTCTACAAGAAACATAAAAGAAACTAGCCAGGTGTGGTGGCGTGCACCTGTAGTCCCAACTACTCGGGAAGTGAGGTGGGAGGATCATCTGAGCCTGGGGAGGTCGAGGCTGCAGTAGAGATCATGCCACTGCACTCTAGCTTGGGAAACAGAATAAGACTCTGTCTCAAAAAGAAAAAGAAAACGAAAAAGGAGAAAGTGGCTGTCTTGTGAGGTGAGGAGCACAAGACAACTTTCTGAGGTGCTGGAAATGTTCTATATCTTGATTTGGGTGGTGGTTACACAGGTGTATACATTTGTCAAAACTCATCAAACCGTAACAGAATCTTTGCATATTACTGCATGTAAATCATAACTCAATTTAAAAATATTTTTAAAAAATCATCTGAGGTGGGAGGATCACTTGAGCCCAGGAGTTCAAGACCAGCCCAGGCAACATGGTGAAACCTCATCTGTACAAAAAATACAAAAATTAGCCTGGAGTGGTGGGGCATGCCTGTAGTCCTAGCTACTTGGGAGGCTGAGGTGGGAGGATCACGTGAGCCCAGGAGATCGAGGCTGCAGTGAACCTGATGGCACCACTGTACTCCAGCCTGGGCAACAAAGTGAGACCCTGTCAAAAAAACAAACAAACAAACAAACACACACACACAAAAGAAAAACTTTAAAAATACAGATTCCCAGGCTCCACCCTCCTGCAAGTTCTGATTCAGTATGTCCAGGCTGGGCCTGGGAGTCTGGCTGAATATGTGTGTTTGTTTTTAAGTATCCCAGGCAATTCTGATACCTGACCACAGTTAGGGCAGTCCACCTGCCTCCCCTATCATTCCCTGCCCACTCTTTTGTTTTAGGTGGTTTATTATTTGTGTGTTGGTTTTTCCAAGAGAAAGTTGGTTGGCCATACCACGCTGGAGCTTTAGAAACAGAACAGCAATTCCTCACTCTCTCTGCTTTCCCTCTCGTAACCCCTAACTCCCACCCTTGGCATCAGCCTCTGCCCAGGTTTACAAATGAAGGCTCTGACCAGGTAAGACAAGAAAGGAAACTCTGCAGACCCGTTCAGGACTGGCATAACTCACCTAGAGACACTAGGGCTGTGTGCTCCGGGAGGTCAAAGTTAATGGCCTGTGTACCAGTTAAATAGCATGTCCAGGCCTTCACCCCCATGTTTACAGAAGGAGTTCAGGGTAAGACTCATTGGTAAAGAAAATGCTTAGTGGCTCAGTGACTCTCGGTCTCCTGGACCCCAGCTCTGTTCCTTACTCACCATCAGGGGTCTCCTGGGCTCCAGGCTTGACTGGCTTCTCCCCGACTATCCCTAAACGCAGTGTGATTCCTGCTGCCCTCAGGAGAAAGCCCAAGCCCACTTACACAACATTCAAGGCCCTCCAGCTCGGCACGGTGGCTCACACCTATAATCAACACTTTGGGAGGCTGAGGCGAGAAGATTGCCTGAGCCCAGGAGTTTGAGACCAGCCTGGGCGACATAGTAAGACCCTGCCTCTATTTTTATATGTGAAAAAATCAAACACCCCCCTACCATCTGGCTCCTATTCCTCTCTCCAGCTAGGACCCAGGGAACCTGTTCTACAAACATGCTTGGCTATTTCACGCCACTGTGCCCTTGTAGCTGCTCTGCCCCCTGTTGAGAATGCCAGCCCATCCTGTTTCTCCACCCACAGATAATGGCAACTCCGATACTGTGTCCTCTAGGAAGCAAAAGTGCCTCCTGCCTACTACCCCTCCCTCACTGGCACACTCAGCAGCTCCTTGGGTCTTCTTCACTGTACCCCATGGATGGTAATGGCCATTGCAGCTACCACATGCTTCTACCTCTGGGACAGAAGCTCCTAGAAAGCCAACACTCTACCCTGAACCCAGTGCTGGCCCAGAGCTGACCTTAACCAAGGTCTATTAACCAACTAAATGAAGCACATTAAAAAAGTGCTCTCGTTCTCACTGGAAGGCTTACTTAGGCATTTCCCGATCCACAGCTCCTGCCCAGAACCCATAAATTCAAACGAACACTCTGGCCAAGTTGGCAAGCACAGGAAAGTGAGATGCAGCCCCAAAGAATCTGACTCTTGCTCATGACCTCCTGCAGAAGTGGGGGATCAGCATGTACCTGCCAGGGTGGCCCTGGGATTCCAGGCCAACCCCAATTCCAGGCAGATCCCCTCTGGCTGCAGCTGAGCTGCATTCTGGGGAGCCCTTATAATTTACTTCTCAGCTCTTTTCTATATACGGGAATGTGTTCAATGACTCACAAGTGTCTTATCATTCAGGACCTTTGGAAAGACTTTCAGAGAAGTACAGCTCCCAAATCCTTTGACAAACTGACAGGCGGACAAGTTCAGGTTAGAAAGCACAGTCCCCAGAGCCTGGATTGCCTTGTGGAGGGCTGACCCCTGCAGCAGGATGGGTAGCAGGGCTCGGGGGAAGGCACAAAGAAGGAAGAATGAGTAACTAGGGACAGAGGCAAGGTGCAAATGGGTCCCATAGGCTCACTCTCCTGCCCTGGGGACTGGGGCACCTTTGTTCCTCATTTTCCCCAGGCCCTGGTTCAATTTCAACTCCCCAGGATATCAGCGACCAAAGCCCCATGGGGCCAAAACTCACAGCTGAGCTAGGGAAAGCATTTTGAAACTTAATTTTGTCCAATCAAGGCAAAGTCCCTTAGGTGCCTCTCAGTTTGTCCATCTGTAAAATGGGTACTGCTCACCAGGCCTCCAGACTTTGAAAAGCAGATGTGGCCCAATCACCACAGGTTGAGGTGACAGGAATGAGGTAGGAGAGGATGATTGCAGCTGAGCCATGGGTTAGTACAAGGGTATCCCCGAAGGACAAAGCCTCCAGAACGCACCTTGGCCCTTGCCATACACCACAGTGACCCGGGACCTCGTGACACCCTCTAATCAGCAGCTCTACAGCCGAGCCCGGCTTTACAGCTTACCACAAGCTTATTCAACCTCATCTCCCTCAATCCCCTCAAGGACGTAGTGAGGCCAGCACTGGCGTCCTTGCTGCCCAGGCAGCCAAGCCGAGGCTCAAAGAAACGAAGGGAATCAATCAAGGTCACTCGCCCATTAAAACAAAGCACAGGACTTCAATCAATTCCCTGGGGACAAGCTCCTACCTCTGGTCCCTGGTTTACTCTATAACCAGTCTGCCCCACCCATTTTACAGGTAAGGAAACTGAGGCTGAAAAAGGGTTGCCCAAGGTCAACTGGGGGCTGAGCCAGGCCTAACACCTCCCACCATTCCACCAGTCCCACCCTGTTGGGGGTTCTTAGCCGTGCTAGGCCCCCTTCAGATCCTCTCCAACACCATCTTGATGAAATTCCTCCCCCACCCCACCTCCTCATGCCCACCCCACACTCCCTGGGTGACTCCCTGGTCGAGATGGAGGCAGGTGGTTGCTAAGCACTCACCCGCTCTCTCTCTCATAAAAATAAACTCCTTCTGGTTAGGAGACTCTGGACAAGATCCCCTCCCTTCTAGCCAACAAAAAATTAAAAGGAAATTTTAAAAAGATCTCCTCAGTGACATTTACTTGAACGTCAGCTGTGCCAAAGCGGGGGCCAATTTATTGAAGTCCAAATGGAGCCATGCGCCAGTAAACCTCAGCCCGAAGACCCTCCATTCAAGTGTCTGGGCAATTACTGAGCTGATTTATTTCCCCAGGCAGGGAACAGGGGCCCAGGCTGCCTCCCAAGCTTTTGGGGCTGGTCCTGGGGATGCCGGGATCTGGCAGAGGCCCGACAGTGACCAAAATAGCCAGGCCGGTGGCCCTGCCCGGCACACACCTCCCTGCCTGGGAGAGCTGCCCACAGGTCTCCTCTCCAGTCCAGGCTGAAGTCCAGGCTGAAGCTTTGAGGCTGTAGGAGGAGGTCCCTGGAATTCTCTCTGTGCGGCTTCCCTAGTGGGAGGGGGACGAGAATCTCCTACTCAAAAGAGGAACCCACAGAAGGAAGAGAAATAGTCTGGAGGAGGAAGTGTCCTGCTGGCCCTGCCGGCTGTCCACTACCCCTTGGCTGCCCCTCCGGGCCTTGGTCCCACCACTTGGACTGCTGGACGCCGTCGCTGCCACCTGCACACCACCTATGGAGTGCATGCACCTATGGAGCCATGCTGCTCTATCACCTCTCCCCACTCAGCGCCGGCCCGGGAAAACCAGCTCTGGCCATTTGACCCTCTAGGCACCGGGGACGCCCTCTTGGGTACAGCCGAGGACACATAAGTGCCTACAACCAGGGACCTGGAGACACAACCACACTCAGGGACACGCACGTGCACCCGGCCAGGGCCTGGAAGACGCAGGCCCCCCCAAACACATTCATGCAGACACAAACGGGGACACACAAGAGCACACATCCAAAAGACAGCACACTCAGGTATCTCTCACACACACACACAGGCACACACACACAGCCCAGCACACAGAGAATAGCAGACATGCCCCGGAACACACATGTGCACGCTGCTGGGGACACGGTGAAACAGCCACCCTCAGAAACATAGACACGGGGATACGGAGGCACATGTAGGCATTCTGACCGAGAAAGACACACAGACATACCACACACAAACACACACACACACACACACACACACACACACCCCCCACACACACATCCCTGCCGCCCGCACCAGGAGCCGGAGCCCTTTCGCCTGGGAAACAATAACAGCCCCGCCAGCGGGACTGAGCAGGCGACCCTCGGTCCCTTCCGTGGTGGTGAAAGGGGCGCCGGATGGGCGCACGCGGAGGGGAGGAGGCCGGGACTGCGGAGACGCGGGGATGGGGAGGGGCTGCAGACGGCGGGCAGCGCCGGCTGCGCGCCCGGCTCCCCGTCCCTCGGGTACCTGGGGTGGCTGCGGCGCCGTCCGCGCTCTGCTCGGCTGCGCCCGGTTGCGCCGGCCAGGGGCTGCCTGCCCGCTCGCTCTCTGACCCGAGGGGTGAACGCTCCGCACTCCCTCTTGGCGCAGCTCGGCCTCTGGGCTTGCGGTCCTCGGGGCTCGGCGTTGGCGGCGGCGCGAAGGAAGCGGTAATTTATAAGCGGCTTCTTCCTGACCTCGCGTGTCTGTTGTCTGAGCAGGCAGCTCTCAGCATCACCCATCCTGCTGGGTGGAAAAATACCAGCTCGGCCGGGCCGGGGGCGGGGCCGGGGCGGGGCCTGGGCGTCTAGCCCCGCCCCAAGTGCGGACACACGCGCTCACACACACACATGCACACACACACACGCATACACGCACGCGCGCATGGGCTCGGACACACAAAGAACCCGGGCTCGCCGAGCGCGCGCGCACACCCTCAGGCTGCGCGGCGAACGTTCGTTGCCAGGTGCGGCAGTCCGCCCTGGGCGCCTCCTGCCTGCGAAAGAAGAGCAGGACAGACCCGACCCGACCCACCTAGTCCCCTCCTTCACAGCAGCCTCCAAACTCCACCGCTCGCCTCTCCTCCAGGCTCCTAGGATGAGGCCCAGGGCTCCTGGAGCAGCCAGGTGCAGACCAGACCGGGCTTGCACTCCACTCCGTTCCCCTGGGCGATCGTCCACGTTCTGGGAGACTCGGTATACCCCTCCCAATAGTCGGCACGGTCACCGAGCTCTCACCAGGGGCGGGAGGGTGGCCTGAGCTTGTGGTGTGAAGCCAGGTACAGAGCTCCAGAATCCTGGCCTTGCCATGGCTGTGTGACCCTGGGCAAGTGACTCACAATTTCTGTGCCTCAGTGTCCTCATCTATAAAATGGAAAGGAAAAATAGTAGCGCTTGTCTCCTCTGGCTGTTACGAAGATCCAAGGTTAACAGCATAGAGACCTCGGAACACACCCGGCATCTAGGAAGTGCCAAGCCAGTGTCAGCTAATGTGACTATTTTTAAATGGAGATGGGGAGTGTGCCATTATTCTTGTCCTTATTTGAATGAACGGGCCCTCAGGGACCATTTTTCACAGCCCTGCCCTGGCAACATGAGAGGGAAACGCTGTGAGAACCCCCAACCCCAGCTTTCCCCTGTTCCCCCTCTCTCCCTCTGCACCTGGGAGGCAGGGAGGAGAGAGCCGATCCTTCCACCATTTACACTGAGAATAAAAGAAGAAATGCCGGCCAGGCGTGGGGGCTCACGCCTCTAATCCCAGCACTTTGGGAGGCCGAGGGGGCAGATCACCTGAGGTCAGGAGTTCGAGACCAGCCTGGCCAACATGGCGAAACCCCGTCTCTACTAAAAGTACAAAAATTAGCCGGGTGTGGTGCCGGGCCCCTATAATCCCAGCTACTCAGGAGGCTGAGGCAGGAGAATCGCTTGAACCCGGGAGGCGGAGGTTGCAGTGAGCCGAGATCACACCACTGCACTCCAACCTGGGCGACAAGAGTGAGTCTCAAAAAAAAAAAAAAGAAGAAGAAGAAATACCACACAGGTCTGACCAAGAGCCATCCCACTCGGGCCAAGATCCCCGCCTGGAAGGGCTCTGCAGCTGCTCTCCCTGTACAGCCCCAGGATGCTAAGGAGCATCCTGAAGTGACACTGTCTCTCCCTGGAGGCCCCTGCCGTCGGACTCCAACCTGACCTTCCGGTGGGTGCTCCTCATACTGGCTCCAGCCAAGCCAGACAAGGACCACTAGGCATATGCCCTTCCTTGTCTTCCTCTGGTGCCCTCCTCACCCTTCTCTGCTGGCCCCAGGTGGCCCCTTCCTCCAGGAAGCACCTGGGGACCAGCAGTGCCTCTAGGGTCCCAGTGGCCCACGTGACATCTGCTTCTGGCCACCTGAGCACTCTCCTTTGAGTTCAGGATCACCGTACCCTTTTATAGGTGAGAAAACAAAAGCTGAGGAAGTGACTGGGTGTCCCATATCCCTCTGCTTCAGATATGAGGTTCCCTCACGAGCTGCAGGAACAGACATCAAGCAAAAACTCCTCAGACGCCCTGTGCATGTGTGGCCGCACAGGGCACAAAGGCTGAAGCAAAGGGGCAGGTCCTGGCGTGGGGAGGGGACTCTGGGGTTGAGGTTTGAACCAAAAGGAGGCTTTGACTAAGCCACGAGCAGTGAAGCCAGCAGGAGAGGAAGCAAGTTCTAGCAGAGGTGCCTGCCGTGCAAAGGCCTGAGAGCAAGGTTGTTGGTGGCAGGGCTGACCTGTGTGGTATTTCTTCTTCTTCTTTTTTTTTTTTTTTGAGACTCACTCTTGTCGCCCAGGTTGGAGTGCAGTGGTGTGATCTCAGCTCACTGTAACCTCCGCTTCCTGGGTTCAAGCGATTCTCCTGCCTCAGCCTTCCAAGTAGCTGGCATTACAGTCATGCCCCACCACGCCTGGCTACTTTTGCATTTTTAGTAGAGACGGGGTTTCTCCATGTTGGTCAGGCTGGTCTCAAACTCCCAACCTCAGGTGATCCGCCCGCCTCGGCCTTCCAAAGTGCTGAGATTACAGGCCACCACGTCTGGCTTTAACTTACTTTTCTTTGGCACCTAATTATGTACCCTGCATAGTTAAATGCATTTTAATAAGTTAACCCTTTTCATCCTGACAACACCCCTATGAGATTGGTACAATTATTTCTTCCGTTTTATAGAAGGTAAAACTGAGTCACAGAGAAGTTAAGTAACTTCCCCAAGGTCACTCAGCTGGCAGATGGTAGAGCTGGAATTCAAACCGAGGCCACCTGGCTCCAGAGGTTACAATCTTGAATGAGGGGATTCTGGGTGGGCAATTGCCAGACAAAAAACCTAGCCCCAAAGAGAGAAAGGAGGAGGAGGAGGCAAGAAGATCCCCAACCTCAGCCCCAGGGAGAGGTGACAGATGAGGTGGAAAAGAGATGGTCAGACCAGAGCGGGGACCAGGAGGAGCCAGTGCCAAAGCTAGAGGCATGCACAGGGTGGAGAGAGCTCAGTGTGGGAGGCCACAGACCCTAGCTCCACCTCAGCTCTGTGGCTTCCCAGCTGCGTGGCTTGGGCCTGCAGGCCTGCTCTCTGAGCCTCAGTTTCCTCATTGTAATATGAGATAAAATACACCTTGCCTCATTGAGCCATTCTGAGGAGATTAGAGGTCTCAAACTGAGGGCCTTAAACCGGATCCAGTTCCCAGATGCGCTTCTTTGGCCATCACTGAGCTTTAATGTGTTTGGAGTTAATTTTTATGAATAAAAATGTGGAAGATTTCACATTTTAAAAATCTAGCCAGTCTGGGCAACAAAGTAAAATTTCATCTCTAACAAAAAATTTTAAGACATTAGCCGGGTATGGTGGTGCGTGACTGTGGTCCCAGCTACTCAGGAAGCTGAGGCAGGAGGATCACTTGAGTCTAGGAGGTCAAGGCTGCAGTAAGCTATGATTACACTACTGCACTCCAGCCTAGGCGAGAGAGCAAGACCCTGTCTCCAAACAACACCAATAACAACAACAACAAAACCAGAATGCCTGGTTTATCTTGAAATATGGCAGAATGGGGCCCCCCAGGCCCATTACCCACCTGTCTACAATGTCCTGGAGCTGAGGGGCATTAGCCACCCTCTCACATGGGGACATGGGCTCCCCAGGGGGCCACAGCTCCCTCCTAGCTAGTTTGCTCCTTTCTGTCACCTACCGGCCCTTGCAGGGAGCTGAATTTGAGATCCATGATGCACTTTGTGCACCCTGCCCCCTGGAAGACAACTGAGTACCAAGGGAAATGAAAAGCTTTGGCAACAAGGAGGGAGCTTCAGGGAAAGCCAGGCAGAGGTTCCCCTCAGAACCGTAGACTAGGCTGAAATTCCACTGGGACTAATTCTTCTCATTTCAAGAATGAAAATTGATTGCTGGACAGAGCTCCTGGAGGGCCAATTTTCAGGCTGTAGTCTACAGCTGTCCACTTAGAGGCAGTGAATGAGATTTTTCAAAGCCTACTTTATGATTACTTACTTTAGCAGCTCTCAATAGTAAAATAAAATTGATCCAGGACTTTGATCAAAACTTCTCGTCCCTTGCTAGGGAAGAGTTTGTCTCATCTATCAGGCCACCAACAAGAGTTGTTGCAATGCTGTGGGAGCTGCAGCCCATCCTGGGCCACAGGGCCAGCTCAGGGATCTTGCTGGAGATTGAGGATTGTCTGGTCCGCGTCTTACACGTCTCAGAACATCATCCCTGGGAGCAGCCCTGAAGAGACCAAGGGTCAGTGGCAGGGCTGCTGAGTGGCTGCCTCCCTGACCTGGCCAGCATCTCCTGGGCACACTGCAGTGTGTCCATTTCCCTGGGTGTGTAGGTGGCTGCAGAGCCTTGTCAGAGCATCTGGGCCTTCAGGGATCTGCTTCCTGCCCACCAGCCTCCTCTTGCCCGCATGCAAATCTCAGTTCCATCCCTCATGGGCTGTGTGACCTAGAGTGAATAATGTGACCTCTCTGTGCCTCGGTTTCTTGATTTGTACAGCCTGTTAATCATAACCCCTCTGCTGCAGATTATTGTGTGGAGTGAGTGGACGTGATTGATGTGAAGCATCTAGCCAGGTCCCTGGCATACAGTCTAGCACTCTGGAAAGCAGGACTCCCACCTACCCCTACCACCTGTATGCTCCAGGCTTTCTTGCCTCCAGGACTTCACCCTTGCTGCTCCCTCCTGCCAAGCACTTTGCCCATTGCCCTCTTGCATCCTGGGTCTCTGCCAAACTTGGAGCCTCAGAAAGAGAACACCCAGGAGGCAGGGATGCCAAGCAGTCCCAGCATGGGGCCTGGAGCACAGTGGACCCCAGGAAACCCTTGCAGGATGTGGTCTGTGGGTGGCAAGTGCCTGGACTCACTTCCTCTTCTCCCTTGGTGGGCACAGCAAAATTACCCCAGAGGTGGACAGACAGGGAAGTTGTCAGTGTTGGAGACAGCCCTGCAGGGAACTGGGGACCCACAGCACATTTAGTCATTCACTAGCACTGCAGACAGATGCTCTCCAGCTTCACAGCCACCCCAGGCCGGGCCATGTTCTCTCCCTTCTGCCTGACTGCAGGGGACATCTTCCTCCCTGGCTTCCTCTCCTCCCCGACAGCCCATCTCCACTCCTGGGACTCTCTATGGCGTATAGCCATTGCAGCAAACAATTTGGTAGTTTCTTTTCTTTTACTTTTATCTTTTTTTTTTTTCCTGAGACAAAGTCTCTAAAAAATGCTGTTGCCCAAGCTGGCCTTGAACTCCTGGGCTCCAGTGATCCTCCCACCTCAGCCTCCTAAGTAACCGGGGTTATAGGCACACCACCACGCCCAGCTACTCTGGCAGTTTCCGATAAGGTTATAAATTTCTTATAAGATTAAACACAACACTGTGAGCCAGCAATTGCACACCCAGGTAATTGACCAGAGAGAAATGAAAATGTTTGTTCACCCAAAGACTTGTGAATGGCAGTGGTATTCATACAGTCCAAAATGGAAACAGCCCTGGTTGTATCTGTCAATAGAAGAATGGAAAAACAGATGGAAGGACTGTAATTCACAGGTGAAAAGGAACAGGCTATGAGAGGCTCCAAACCGAGGGGGCAGAGGGGTGTGTCTCCAAAACACAGTGAGCCCAGTGAGAGAAGCCAGAGCCACGGACCAGATGCCCTGCAGTGGGTCCCTGTACATGGACTTCAAAGTCAGGCAGAGTGAATGAGGGTCATGGGAATAGGAGCAGTGGTTGCCTCCAGAGGTGAGGAGGGATGGGGTGAGGTGGAGTGGGGTGGGGTGGGGTGGGGTGGGAGATGGGGTGGGGGTGGGGTGGGGTGGGGTGGGAGATGGGGTGGGGTGGGGGTGGGGTGAGGTGGAGTGGGATGGGGGTGGGGTGAGGTGGAGTAGGGTGGGGGTGGGGTGGGGTGAGGTGGAGTGGGGTGAGGTGGGGTGGGGATGGAGTGAGGTGGAGTGGGGTGGGGGGGACATGGGTTGGGGGGTGGAGTGGGGGGGTGGGGGTGGGGTGAGGTGGAGTGGGGTGGGGGGGTGGGGAATGGGTTGGGGGAGGAGTGAGGTGGAGTGGGATAGAGTGGGGTAGGGGGTGAGGTGAGGTGGAGTGGGGTGGGGTGGGGCGTGAGGTGAGATGGGGTGGGATGGGGTGTGAGGTGAGGTGGGGTGAGGTGAGGTGGGGTGGGGCGTGAGGTGAGGTGGGGTGGGGTGTGAGGTGAGGTGGGGTGGGGTGGGGTGTGAGGTGAGGTGGAGTGGGGGGGTGGGGGGGTGGGGTGGGGCGTGAAGTGAGATGGGGTGGGATGGGGTGTGAGGTGAGGTGGGGTGAGGTGAGGTGGGATGGGATGGGGTGGGGTATGAGGTGAGGTGGGGTGGGGTGCGGTGGCATAGGGTGAGGGGGTGGCATGGGGTGGGGATGGGGTGCAGTGGGGTGAGGGGGTTGGGGTGATGTGGGGTGGTGTGGGGTGGGTGGTGTATGAGAGAACCTGAGGGATAGGAAGGGGCTCCATCCTTACCTGGGGCAGGCCACACCAGTACGTGCTGTCACATTTCACTGTAGGAAGTGTAGACCTCAGTAAAAATCCCAAGGAAAACCCCCAGACTTCCAGACCCACTCAGGCTTCCTTCCTACTTTGAACCACCCGGTGGCCCCCACCACACTGCCACTAAGCCACACTCCTGGCAGCCACTGAGATAACTCCTGCCCGAACCTCCGCCACTCTCCTCTGCCTCCCTCACCCCCAGCCTCTCTGGCCTCCTGGCTTTCCCTCCAACTCCAGGCTCCCCTCTTTCTGCCTCAGGGCCTTTGCCCCTGTCTTGTTCCCTGCCCCAGGCACTTCCCTTCAGCCCTTCCCAGGGCTGGGTCCTCCTCCCTAGGCCTCAGCTCCGGTGTCTCATCCCCAGAGACCTTCCCAGACCACCATTTCTCAGATAGCCCCGGCTGCCTCCTCCCTCCCCTGCACCAGCCCTAAGCCATCACCTCATTTTATTCTCATTCTAACTTGGATAACAGGTGAGTGGACCTTGATCATTTACATATTGACTTGTTTCTGTCTGTTTTCACACTAGACTGCCCACTTCATGTGTCCCCAGGGCCTACAGCAGTGCCCAGCCCCATGGCAGATGTCCAACAAATTCTGCTGAATGAATGGAGCTGGAGCTGCCTACAGTTTCCCCCCACACTCCCACCCCCATTCCACAGACTGCAAAGCAAACCATTTGTGTAGCTATGGAGAAAGGGGCCGGTCTTTAAGACTATGCATTCGGCTCTACCCACAAGAGCCCCCTTCCCTCCCCATCTCCTCTGCAGAGACCTAATTCCAAGCCATGAGTGGATCCTTAGTGGCTCTGTAACCCAGAGGGACCTCCATCTTCCTCTGCCTCGGTCTCCCCATCAATGGCATGAGGTTAGCCAAGGTGACCTTCCAGTCCCGCTTCAACTGAAAAGTGCATATACTCACGGCGGGATGTTGTTAACATACGAATTTGACTCAGTAGGTCTGAGGTGGGGTTGGAGATTCTGAATTTCTTTCTTTCTTTCTTATTTATTTATTTATTTATTTATTTATTTTTTCTTCTTCTTTTCTTCTTCTTCTTCTCCTTCTCCTTCTCCTTCTCCTCCTTCTCCTTCTCCTTCTCCTTCTCCTCCTTCTTCTTCTTCTGATGGAGTTTCGCTCTTGTCGCCCAGGCTGGAGTACAATGGTGCGATCTCTGCTCACTGCAACCTCTGCCCCCTGGGTTCAAGTGATTCTCCTGCCTCAGCCTCCCAAGTAGCTGGGATTACAGGCATGTGCCACCACACCTGGCTAATTTTGTATTTTTAGTAGAGAAGGGGTTTCTCCATGTTGGTCAGGCTGGTCTCAAACTACCGACCTCAGATGATCTGCCTGCCTCGGCCTCCCAAAGTGCTGGGATTACAGGGGTAAGCCACCCGTCCGGCCTTCTATTTTATTTATTTATTTATTTATTTATTTATTTATTTATTTATTTATTTATTTTTGAGACAGGATCTCACTCTGTCACCCAGGCTGGAGTGCAGTGGCATGATCACAGCTCACTGCAGCCTCCACCTTCTAGGGTCAAGCCATTCTCTCACCTCAGCATCCCAAGTAGCTGGGACTATAGCCATGAGCCACCATATCCAGCAAATTTTTGTATTTTTTATAGAGACTAGGGTTTAGCCATGTTGCCCAGGCTGGTTTCAAACTCCTGAGCTCAAGCAGTCCACCTACCTCAGCCTCCCAAAGTGCTGGGATTACAGGTGTGAGCCATCACGCTCCGCATTTTTATTTTATTTATTTATTTATTTATTTATTTTTTTGAGACAGTCTCACCTTGTTGCTCAGGCTGGAGTGCAATGGTGCGATCTGCAACCTCCGCCTCCTGGGTTCAAACGATTCTCCTGCCTCAGCCTCCCGAGTGGCTGGGATTATAGGCACCTGCCACTACACACAACTAATTTTTGTATGTTTAGTAGAGATGGGGTTTCACCATGTTGGCCAGGCTGGTCTCGATCTCCTGACCTCGTGATCTGCCCGCCTCAGCCTCCCAAAGTGCTCGGATTACAGGTATGAGTCGCTGCGCCCGGCCAAACCAAAAGCCTCCAGCACCCGTTATTCCCAGGCAGTCTCCCACCAAAGTACTAACCAGACCCAAACCTGCTTAGCTTCTGAGATCAGATGAGATCGGGCGCGTTCAGGGTGGTATGGCCATAGACTGCTTTTTAAAATAGATATGAGGTGTGTCTATGTTGCCCAGGTTGATCTCAAACTTCTGGGCTCAAGCAATCCTCCAGCCTTAGCCTCCCCAAATGCTGGTATTACAGGTGTGAGCTTCTGTGCCAAGATTCTGAATCTCTAACAAGCTCCTGGGAGACATCCCAGGCTGTGGGTCCACAAGCCACAAAAGGAGTCCTGAGAATGCAGGGGAGAGGCTCACAAAGTCTGGCCCCCAGACTAGCAGCTTCACCTGGGAACTTGTTAGAAAAACAAAGCCCCAGCCCAGCCCAGACCTCATGAATCAGAAACTCTGTGGTGGGGCACGGTCCTGTCTAACAAGCACTTCAGGGGCTTCCGAGACAGCTGGTGTTTCAGAACCACTGCTACAGGAGGTACCAGTTCTCAACCTTGGTGGCCCAAGGAGAAACTGAAAAAGTTCTGATGCCTGGGGTCCCACGCTCAGAAATTCTCATTTAAATGGGCATGAGATGGTGGCAGCGGCTGCTGCTTCTTTTTCTTCTCCTTCTCCTTCTTCTTCTTCTTTGTCCTTCGTTCTTTAAGATAAAGCTCTCCAGGCAATGTGAATGTCTCATCAGTGCTGGATCCTTGAGCTAGAGGGTGCTGGGCCTCCGAGCATTCCGGTGGCCCAGACATCCCCAGGCAGGCCTGATTCCTCTGCATTCTTGCCCGGGCCTCCCAGTGACTGCCTTCTTATATTTGGTTATTTTTCCCTCCCTCCCCAAACACAACAATTCAAAATATTCTCAGCTCCCAGACCATAAACAAAGCGGGAGAGGCAAGCTCCCTGACTGTTTTGTTCCCACTTATGGCCTGATCCAAGGCTGGCCTGATTGGGCCCTTGGGACTGGTCATCTGAGCTGGAGTGGGGTGGGCCTCGTTCTCAGGCTGCCCCAGCTCCACTCCTGGATTCCCAGGATCCCTCAGCTCTAGATGACCCCAGGTATCCCCCAAAGCCACTTCTCCAGGGAAACAGAGGTCAGCAAGTGACTTGTCCCATGACACAGAGGAATGCCCAGAAGGTCCCTCTGATCTGTGGTTTCTAGCCTTGGGGGCAGATGTGTTGGCTCTGGGACTCGGGGAGATGTGTGTTCAATTCCAGGCTCTGCCCCTTACCAACTGTGACCTTAGGCACAGGATTAGCCCCAATTTGAGCCTCATTTTGTCTGTCTGTAAAATGAGGATGGCACTAGAGCCCCGTCCAGGGTGAATGTGAAGGTCAGAGCCTACACAAGATGAGTGCTCATAACTATCACTGTCATTCTGATGACTTCTGCCAGGATGGCAAAACCAGCAAGAATGAGCAAGAGGAGAGGGGCAGGGGGCACAGGAGGTTGTCCATCTGAGTCTCAGGTGCCTGACCTGGGCCCAGGGGCTCATTCTGGAGTATGGGAAGGGAAGAGACAGGTCCAGGTTACCAAGGGGGATCCTAGACAGGCCCTGGGGGAGGAGAGAAGCTAATACCCTTGTTGTGCAAGTGGCACCAAGGGTGGAGGTGACACTTGTCACACGGGAACTTGAACCTGGTCTCTAGAGGCATTATCATCCCTCGTGCTTTGATGCTATTTGTAGCCTTTAAGCCTGTTATTCTATACTTGTGTATTGAAAGGCTCGGGCCCAGCACTTTCCTTATTTGACAAATGTGTTGTCCCCTGTGGGTCAGTGGTCGAGAAAACCACTGGGATGACACAGGACACCCCTGGCACTGGCAGAGTTCTACCCTGAGATGACAAATGCTGCAAATACTCTCTCAGTATTGAGAAGTTGTATGTCAGGCTAATACGCTGTTAGGCACAAACTACCCTGCCCTCCCGCCTTGGTGTGCTTATTTTCGTGGTGAGCTGGAGGCCACCTTAGAATGTAAAGTTCCCAGGCTCCTTGGAGCTGGATCCAGCAAGTGGTGGCTGGGGAGTGCCAGCCTCCATCTGAGGCCCTGGCCTGTGGCCTGCCCCTCACCCCTCTTCTCCTGCCATTCCAAGCTCTGTCCTCCCACTTGAGCAGCTCTGGTCCATGCAGAGGGACAACCCACCTTCCATTCAAGCTCAACCCCCAAGCACAGCCCCCTTGTCCAGCCTTAAGCCTGGGTACACACCAGTGTGCCTCTCCATCCTCAGCTGAATGAATGGGGGAGAGGCCCACGGGCAGGGACTCTGGGGCCTGGTGTACCCAGGGTTCAATTTAGAAGTTGGAGGGTACTGGCTCATGGTGGTCACATCCCTTGGACCCTGTGGAATGTGTATATGACCTTGTGGGAAGGTGTGCAGCCTCAGGAGGGCCCCTCTGGGAGCCCATAGACATGGGTTCCTCTGTCTGGGGCCTAAGGGTAGTCCTAGTGTCTTCCGCACAGCACCAATGCAGAGCCGAATGCAGGAAAGGGCTGCTCATGGAAAGACACACAACTTGTGTTATTATTATTATTTTATTTGTTTATTTACTTTGAGACAGAGTTTTGCTCTTGTTGCCCAGGCTGGAGTGCAATGGTGTGATCTCGGCTCGCTGCAACCTCTGCCTCCCGGGTTCAAGTGATTTTCCTGCCTCAGCCTCCCAAGTAGCTGGGGTCATAGGCATGCACCACCATGCCCAACTAATTTTGTATTTTTAGTAGAGATGGGGTTTCACCATATTGGCCAGGCTGGTCTCGAACTCCTGACCTCAAGTGATCCACCCGCCTCGGCCTCCCAAAGTGCTGGGATTACAGGCATGAGCCACCTCGTCCAGCCTCGTGTTATTATTGATGGTTGCATGGAAAGCCTCCAAAGCTGGCCCTACATATGGCAGAGAAAAATAGGAACTCACAACCCAGCAGGGTGAAGGCATCGGTATTTACTGAATTCCTACTGTGTGCCAGGCACTGAGCCAAGTGCTCACAGACGCTCTCTCATGGACCTCTCCTAATAGCCTGGGAGGAGGGATCCATTTCATGGATGAGGAAATCGAGGCTCAGAGAGGTGAGCCACTGACGGAGGGCGACACAGTGGAGCTGGGATTTGAATCCAAGTGTATCAGACCCTAAGCTATGAGCCCTGCTCCTTCCCATGGGCCAGAGGAGCAATGAAAGCTAAGAGGAGATGACAGAGCAGCAGAGATAGGGCAGGAAGGAGATCGCCACACAGCCAGGATGAGGGTGAAAGGGATGTCTGGTTTTGGACATGAGCCCTACGACCTCTGTCATTTAGTGTGTGACCTTACTGACAAGATGCAGGACTGCTGCCTGCAGGGACCCCGATTTTCCTTACGGATGGTCTAGGGAAGTGAGAAGGAAAAAAAATCTTCATTTGGGTTATAATAACCTTTTGTGTGAGCCAAATTTTGCCTAAGTCCAGCTGCCTTGGAGCACAGTAATAATTCTGTAATCCACCGGCTGTCACTGCTCATGCTTATGACACACAGGCTGAATCTGTTTGTTCAGCCTTCAGGGTTTAATGCCCTTCTGTGTCTATGTGCTCAGCTGATAGCCACCATGCATGACTTGGGACTTCTGAATGGGACCAAGAAGTATCTGACGTGTGATTTCCTGGAAAGCACATAGGAGTTCGGCCCAGATCCAGACTTGGCAGCTAACTTGCTGTGTGACTGTGGACAAATGACTGAACCTTTCTGGGCATCAATTCCCTCAAACATAGAGGGAAGGTGGGCAGGGATGGATTACCCACCCTTGAAGCCTCAACCATGAGAAGCATCCCAGAATGAGATGTATTCAGGTAATAAGGGAGTTTTTCTCTTTTCTTTTTGTTATTTAAAAAATTGATATGTAATAGTAGTACGTATCACAGTCCATGTGATATTTTGATACCTGTATATGATGTGCTGTGATTAAATCGGGGTAATTGGGATCTCCATCACCTCAAACATTTATCTTTTTCTGACCAGGCATGGTTACTCACACCTGTAATCCCAGCTCTTTGGGAGGCCGAGGCGGGCAGATCACTTGACGTCAGGAGTTTGAGACCAGCCTGGCCAACACAGTCTCTACTAAAAATACAAAAATTAGCCAGGCATGGTGGTGTGAGCCTGTAGTCCCAGCTTCTCTGGAAGCTGAGGCATGAGAATAGCTTGAACCCAGGAGGTGGAGGTTGCAGTGAGCTGAGACTGTGCCACTGCACTCCAGCCTGGGTGACAGAGCAAGACTACATCTCAAAAAATAAAAAATAAAAAATAAAAATTTTTTTTAAAAAAATCTCTTTTCTTTGTGTTGGGAACATTACAATTCTTTTCTTCTAGCTACTTTGAAATATACAATAAATTATTGTGAACTATAGCTTCCTTATTATATATTTTCTCTTTTCAATTCTCATTTATCCAGTTGCTCAATCAAGAAGAAGCTGCCAGGTGCAGTGGCTTACGCCTGTAATTCCAAAACTCTGGGAGGCTGAGGGGGGAGCAAATCACCTGAAGTCAGGAGTTCAAGACCAGCCTGGCCAACATGGTGAAATGCCATCTCTACTAAAAATACAAAAATTAGCTGGGTGTGGTAGTGGGCACTTTTAATCCTAGCTACTCAGTAGGCTGAGACAGGAGCAGAGGTTACAGTGAGCTGAGATCGTACCACTGCACTCCAGGCTGGGCAACAAAGAGTGAAACTCTGTCTAAAAAAACAAAAACAAAACAAAACAAAACAAAAAAGAAGCAGTGGCAGCAGCAGCCTCAGTGAGGTGCTCCAGCATCTTCACCACCGTGGTCACTTGCTCATCTCCTTTTTGAACAAAAGCAGCCCCAGATCAGAGCCGCTGAGCACCTGCAGCCAGCAAGGTTGGCTGGTTTTCATTGTCTGCATTTTTAAGGCATCTTCTATTTATAGAAAGGATTGTGATCTTGCATTTGTAGCAGCAATGAAAGCTTTACTTTTTGGCAAAATGTGTGCAAGTTGTTTAGAAGTGAGTCTGTTTGAAGAAAAACAAATTAAATGAATAATGATTTAGGAGGTGGGTTTGTTTCCTAGGGCTGCTGTGATCAAGTGCCACAAACCTGGTGGCTTAAAACAACAGAAATATGTTCTCACACAGTCCAGAGGCTGGAGTCCTAAGTCAAAGTGGTAGATCCCTCTGAAGCTCCTGGTGGAAGCCTTCTTTGCCTCTTCCTAGCATCTGGTGGCCTCTCTCAGTCCTTGGTGCTCCTTGGCTTGCAGCTGCGTCACTCCACTCCTGGCCTCTGTCATCACGTAGCCATCTTCCTCTGTGTCCCTGTGTCCAAATTTTCCTCTTCTTATAAGGACTCTCGTATATTGCATTAGGACCCTCCCTAATGACCTCATCTTAACTTGATTACATCTGCAAGGACACTATCTCCAAATAAGGTCACATTCGCAGGTAGCAGGAGTTAGGACTTCAACATCTCTTTTGGAGGAGACACAATGTGGCCCATAACAGATGGGTTGCAGCAAACGGAAAATTTATGCAGGAAGACCTGACAGCTAAAAGTCTGGGGAGTGCCGCCCAGGCCAATCTCTTGGGAGAGGGACTCCAGCCCTGTGCAGGGTGGCTGGGGGCACCTTGGACAATCCCGATGTCTCTCCCTGAGTCATGGTTCCCTGGGGTTTTCAAACTGGGTTCCGTAGAGTCCCAAAGAGATCTGGGGAGATCCAGATCTCCAGACAGCCAACATCACCTCCACTTTGCTCCAACCACTATAGGGGCAGTGGCAAAATAGTTTGTTTGACTAAAAGGCACTCAAATAATTTTAAAGATAAAAACACTTTAAAATCATCAGCTTAGGCTAGACATGGTGGCTCACGCCTGTAATCCTAGTACTTTGGGAGACTGAGGCAGGTGGATCACCCGAGGTCAGGAGTTCAAGACCAGCTTGGCAAACATGGTGAAACACCGCCTCCACTAAAAATATAAAACTTAGCTGGGTGAAGTGGCGTGTGCCTGTGATCCCAGCTAATCGGGAGGCTGAGGCACGAGAAACACTTAAAGTCGGGAGGCAGAGGTTGCAGTGAGCCAAGATCTAGCCACTCCACTCCAGCCTGGGTGACAAAGCGAGACTCTGTCTCGAAAAAAAAAAAAAAAAAGTAGGTTAGAGGATCTGTGTCTCCTCCCAGCCCCAGACATTCTGATTTTAATGTACCCTCCTGCTCTGGCTAGGAAGAAAGGACCAGGGCTGCTGCTTACTTGTCTCTGGGAAGAAAGTGTCTATTTGCCTATTTACACAGATTTCCCCCTCAGGAAGGTTCCCCGTCTCAGCTGCAGACAGAGCGGGAGAACTCAGCTTGGGCAGTGTCACCTTTTGCTCCCAGGCTCTTGCCACTCTGGGCACCTTTCAGTTCCTCTGACTCGCAGCTGCCTCCCTTCTGACCACAGGGAGCTTGCTCACCCTGTTGCCGCTGCTGGGAACATTCTGACGTCCTTTACTTGGCAGGTTTCTGTGCATCCTTTGGTCCTGTCCTCGGGGAAGTCTTCCTTGGTACTCCCTATGTGAGTGAGACCCCACCCCATCCTGTTTCATAATCTATAGAACCGTGGTTCATCCGGGGTCCACATCAGACTTATCTTAGGAGCTTCTTAAAGAGATGCCCAGTCTCACCCCCCGAGACAGATTCATGTGGTGTGGTGTGAGGCCCAAGAGTCTGCCTTTAAGGAACTCCCCAGCTCACTCTCATATGTAGCCAAAGTTGAGAATCACTAAGAATTATAATGATCCAGGCCAAGTGCAGTGGCTCACGCCTGTAAACCCAGCTCTTTGAGAGGTCAAGGCGAACAGATCACCTGAGGTCAGGAGTTCGAGACCAGCCTGACTAACATGGTGAAACCCTGTCTCTACTAAAAATACAAAAATTAGCCAGGGGTAGTGGCAGGCACCTGTAATCTGTAATCCCAGCTACTCAGGAGGCTGAGGTACCAGAATTGCTTGAACTCAGGAGGTGGAGGTTGCAGTGAGCTGAGATCGTGCTATTGCATTCCAGCCTGGGCGACAGAGCGAGACTTCATCTCAAAAAAAAAAAAAAATAATAATAATAATAATAATGATCCAAAGAACCGTCTATACACAATTTCCATATTCAAAAAGTTTTGAAAAATAAAACAAAACAAAAAGGTGGCAAAACTTGAAATTTTGTGAAACTATTTAGAAACAATTTAGCTCATATACTGTGGTTCTTTTTCTTTCCTTCCTTCCTTCCTTCCTTCCTTTGTTCCTTTCTTTCTTCTTCTTCTTCTTTTTTTTTTTTTAGAGATGGGGTCTCGCTATGTTGCCCTGGCTGGTTTTGAACTCCTGGGCTCAAGCGATCCTCCTGCCTTGGCCTCCCAAAGGGTTGGAATTACAGGCTTGAGCTACCATGTCCAGCCCACCTACTGTGAGTAGTCATAGATTTCGCTGTAGAAATATCAATGTGATTGATTATGGGAGGTAACTCCACACCCCACCAGGGTTACGTGTAGCACTTATGGAACATGCTCCGAGTCGTCTCTCTGATAGCCAGACACATTTGGACTCAGGAACTTGGAAAGGGAACTGTGGACTCTGGACTATAGTTGATGATGGCTGACATTTCTAAACCGTATCCACGTGCTGGGCTGGAGAGAAGTACTTTATGGGCTGTCTTCTTAAATCCTCATTACGTGGGAAGAAGGCATAATTTCCAAACCCATTTCACAGAGGAGGAAATCAAACCTCAGAGAGAGAAGTAACCAGCCCAAGGTCTGACACCTGGAAAGTAGGAAGGACGGCATTCCACCCAGGCAGGCCCCAAAGCCCCTTCATTTCACAGCCTTTGTCCTTAAGTGGAAACGTCATTTGAGGGATGGTGACTGTGGCATCTGTGTGCGCTGCTAGTCGGGGTGAAGACCAGGTCTGCATGGCTGACGGTTGGCTCCTGGGACCCAGCAGGGTGCCTGGTGTGTGCTGGGGGCTCAGAGTTCCCTTGGACCAGGCTGGCAAAGCCGGCGCGCTTGTCCCCTTTCCTCGGAGACCTGCCTTTGGCCGGGTGCCATGTGCCTTGGCCATCCTTCAAGCCTGAGGGACAGATTTAGTGCCTTTAATCCTTCTCTTCAGTCAAGCCCCTGCTTGTCACCGGCCTGCCTGAGACCCTTGAAGTAGCCCTTCTAGTGAGGCCTGTCTCTCCAGGCTCAAAAGCCTGAGCTCTATCCATAGAAAGGAGCCGAGCAAAGGCAGCTCAGTCTGGGACTGTGGAGGGGGTGATGGACTGGGAATCCACCCGGCCGTTTTGTTCCTACTAGCTGGGTGACCACGTGGCAGATTGGGAAGTGGACGTAATACTTGATGCTCTTGGTGTCAAAAGCAGAACCTTTCCCCTGCCGTGGGGACCAGAGACCTTGTCGGGGGAGGCCCACCGTTGACGACAGACTCATAAGGAGCCCCCTCAGGCTGGCAGCAGACCCACCCAACTGAACCAAGCCCAGACAGCCAACCTGCAGAACTGACAGCCAAATAAATCTTTATTGTTGAAGCCCCTTAGTTTCTGGATAGCTTGTTACACAGATTAAGCTAACGAACACCTTCCACACCAATCCTCTCTGGGCTGGTGAGGAGTAAATAAGATTACGCTTTGGACAGTGCCTGGCACAGAGGATGCCCAATAAATGCTGATATTCTCCTGTTTCTGTGTCAAAATACTTGTTATTGATCCAAAGAAAAGGAAGGAAGCCTCTCCTCATGGTGATTTTTACCGCTATTACATTTCACCTGGGACTGGTTCCCTTGTCCTTGCCTTGGTTAAGGGAGAGGCTCCTGTTGGTGATTTGGGGTTAGATGTGCTTCAGGAAAGCCTTCCTTGACCAGGGTGTTAGACCTTGGGGAATTCACAAGAACACCCAGGAAAACATGTGTTAAAAGTGACAAGAATTCCAACTTTGAAGGAGTCAGCCTCAGAAGAGGAGCTCAAAAAAAAGCCCGAAGAGGAATGGCAGGAGGCTGAAGGAAACCAGAAGACGGGGTGTCATGGAAACCAAAAGAAGAGTGTGGGAATCAGTGCAAGAGGATTAACAGGTGACATGGATGTGCCTACCTGGAGATCAGCCCTCACTGGCCCTATCAAGATGGGATTCCATGGAGTGGAGGGGCTGGAAGTGGCTCAAGGAGGAAGTCACATGTGCATGTGAAGGTCTGATGCGCATGCATATTATGTTCTCAAATAATCTCTTATGTGTGTATTTCTTCAGCTTCCATCCAGGAGTGCCTTCTGTGCTAGGGACTAGAAGTAAACAGGACAGTCTGCACATTTCTCTAAGAGATGTGAGGCCCATCAGGAAACACAAAGACGAAGGACGAATGAATAAATGACAGATGATAAGTGAAGTCTCACTGGGGACCCCACCAAGGGACTCCAGCACAGAGAGTAGGGCAGCCCCAGTGGCACGTCCGAGCTGTGTGATCTTGGGCAAACAACCTCACTGCGTGGGCCTCTGTGTCGTCACCTGGTCTGCGGAGCTGGGACAGCGTCCAGCACTTTGGGCTCTTTGGTAAGGAGGAGCGGTGAGACCCCACAGAGGGACAATACTGTGGGTGTGAGCCGCTCCCCTTGGCCAGCAAAGCCTCCAGGGAGCTCTGCACTTCGCCTTTTTTTTTATTTTTATAAAACATGTCTGGGTGGGCATGGTGGCTCACACCCTGTAATCTCAGCACTTTGGAAGGCTGAGGCGGGCGGATCATGAGGTCAGGAGTTCGAGACCAGCCTGACCAACATGGTGAAACCCCGTCTCCACTAAAATACAAAAATTAGCCGGGCTTGTTGGCAGGTGCGTGTAATCTCAGCTACTCAGGAGGCTGAGGCAGGAGAATCGCTTGAACCCGGGAGGCAGAGGTTGCAGTGAGCCGAGATTGCGCCACTGCACTCCAGCCTGGGCGACAGAGCAAGACTTCGTCTCAAACAAACAAACAAACAAACAAAAAACATGTCTGACCGGGTGGATGCCTGGGTTTTTGTTTCTTTTTAGAAGGAAAAAGGAAGTGAGGAAAGTCTTATATGGGTGAGGGGGGAGGCGGGAGGAAGGAGAGGATGGGGGTAATGGTAGCAGCAATGTTATCTTTGTTTGCCATCAGTTCGTTTAATCCTCACAATAGCCTAATGAGACAAGTGCTATTATTAGCCCCACTTTGCCAACAAGGAAATAATCTACCTGGGAGTGGGTCAGAGGCAGGACTGGAATCCTGGCTGCCTGACTCCAGAGGAGGCACAGAGTTGGTGCCTGTCTGTGCAGATGGCGCCAAGGATTAGGAGCTCACAGCCCTGGGTTGGGGCCTAGAGCTGCTGCAGACTTGCTGTGGGGCCCCTTCTTCAGGCCCCAGTTATTCCTTCTGTGCAACAAAGAGTTGAGCCCTACCTTCTCGAATTGTCTAGGGGCCACCCAGCTAATTATTTTGTATTTTTAGTAGAGCCAAGGTTTCATCATGTTGGCCAGGCTGGTCTCGAACTCCTAACCTCAGGTGATCCTCCCACCTCGGCCTCCCACTATGCTGGGATTACAGGCATAAGCCACCATGCCTGGCCGCTTCCTATTCCTTCTTAGGGCTTCAAGGCACCAGGTGGTCAGTCCCAACTCAGTCTCTCCCCCAAGGCCCCTGCCACCCTTGGAGACTGTCTTAATAGGAGCCCAAGACCCTAGTCCTGACTTGGGTCCCACCTCCCTGCCAGCAAAACTGGCCTGTCCTGTGTTCCAGGCTCAGGGCCACTGCTGGGCCAGGGCTCCCTGCCGTGGTCATTTCTAGTTAGGGGTCAGGAAGGGCGTGGTCATGGGAGTGTGGCTCCTGGGAGTCCCATTAGGCCATATCCCGGGTGCTTGGGCTTCCTCTGTGAAATGACATCCTGGCCAGGACTCCAGCTCACAGGGCTCAGCACTTGTTCCTTGGGGCTCTCCCCTTCCTCCAGCCCTTTTGGAGATGATCACTGCAAAGGTTGATGGGTGGGCTCTCAGGCCTGGGGCTAGTGGCTAGGAACAGCTTGATGCTTTGAGCAGGCACCAGCCAGCCTCCCAGTGGCTCCCTGGAATCTTGTGGGAAAAGCACCTGTGTGAGCATAGAATGTGCCATGGAAGATTCCAGCTGTGGCTGGGAGAGCTGAGGGCCTGTACAACTCAGTCATTGCCTTGGGTCACGGGTGGAGCTGACTTCTGAGCCGGGCCAGGCTGACCCCTGTCTCAGGAAAGCTACGGCTTAGTGGGCATGGGGGCCTTGCCCAAGACCACACAGAGGTGAGAGGAGGGAGGGGAGGAGGGGTTCATCAGCATGGTCCTTTCCAGGTACAGCAGCAGCACTGACATTGCCACCCCAGAGCTTGGAACCAGGGAGAAGGCTGTTCCCTCTTCCCACAGTGCTGTTCCCACAGGCCCCATGCGCAATCTCCGCCTCATGCTGGCAGCTCCCAGGGCTGTCTCCCACCCTCCCGGCCCAGTCCTCCCCCACCCCCTCTCTTCCTCCCAGGGTCTTTCCTGAAGATCTCCATGGCTGTTTCTTCAGGCTTTGTGGGGACTTTCTGCATCCCCTCCCCAGGGCAACGTTCACACCAGAGCTGTGCTTGCCGGTGTTGATGCGTATCACCCTCAGGACAACTCCATAAGTGCAGGCTTTATCCTCCCTCTGTAAAATGCAGTCTCCATGCCCCTGCCACGGGGCCATTGGACCTCCCATGGTCCACCTGGGTCCGTGCGGGGAAAGAGCCTGGAGCAGACCTCATGCCCAGCCAGGGCCCAACACGTGTGGACACTGCCACTGTGACTGCTAAGGTCCCAGTTGCACAGACAGGGAACGGGCTCCAGGGGCAGAGGACATAGCTCGTCAGAACAGAGCAGGCGGGGCGCAGCAGAGGTGTTCTGGCTCCCAAGTCCGCCAGGACCACGCTGTTAACCTTTCCACGATTTGGCTTTCACCTACCTGCTGCATTCAGTGGATGTTGGCCCAGTGGCGTGGGAATCCAAGACTGAGATATTGCACGCTTGATTTAGGGTAGACAGAACTTTCCATCTGTGCTATGAAGTGCTGAGGTGGATTGCCAAAAGGGACTTCCTTCCTGGGTGGCTTTCTCCCAAAAGAAATGGCCCCACAAGCCTCAGCCTCCAGAGCTGTCTCTGAGTCTCCCCTCTGTGTCCACAGCCCTGCACCAGCCTCCTCCGTGGTCTCCTGGTCTCCATCTCACTCCTCTGGTACTCTTAGCTTCTCTAAGATGCTTCTGCCCTTACCCCTAGAATCTTCAGCAGCTCCTCATTGCCTGGGGAACAGAGAACAGTCTCTCTTCCAGCACTCCGGTGGCCTTCAGATCTGGCCCCGCCCTCCTTTCCAGCTCTCCTCCTCCTTCTTCTTGCCCACATGTGCCTAGTGCTCTGCCCTCCTTGTCCTGCTCCATCTGTGCCCCACCTGACACTTTCTCCAACCTTCACCCAAATCCCCTCCATGCTGCAAGCGCCGAGCACCACCCCTCTCCGTGAAGCCTTGCTGTATCTCCCCGCCCAGCGGAACTTCTCACACACCATGTTCTGCCCATCCTGCCCTCGCAGCCTTTCCAATTACAGAGGTTTGAGACTTGGACAAGCCAGGAGTGGGAAGTCATTCCACCCCTCTGATTTTCTATTGCCCCGTCTGGAGAATGGGATTGAGGCCACTGGCTGTTCCCCAGACCTGCTGGAAGGCCCAGATACAAAAGAGCCTCACCATCTCCAAGTTCCAGAAATGCACTATGGCCACCCCTGGCCTTGTCTTCCCAGTGGCCACCTCCTTTCCTCCTGGCCAAGATAACTCTTATTTAGGGGGAGGGGGCAATAGGCACCACCATAGGGGACCTACCTTTACCAGTACCAGCCATCCCATTTTCTGTGGCCAACAACAGGCTTGTGGTGGGGGTGTGACTAGGTTCTGGCCAATGAGATGTAAGAGAAAGTCTACGTGGGGCCTTTTGGGAAAGATTTCCCATCTGGAGAAAAGAGGGATTCCTCTTTGTGCAGGGAGAGGCATCCATTTCCCCACTTCTCCCAGCTCCAGGGTTGACCGGTGAGAAAGTTATGTGCATGTGTGCCTGCATGCATGACTGTGTGTATATGTGTGTGCCTGTGTGTGTATATGTGTCTGTGTGTGTGTGGGGGGTGCGGGGGCAGGGAGAGCAAGGGGGAGATTGAAGGGGCTGAGATCAAAGGAGGCAGGGGCTGGATGACATAGCCTCTCAGGCCGTAGCCGGGACCTTAGATTTTATTCATTGTACCCTCAACCGCTTTTTATAAAAATGTCCTAAAATATAGAAAAATTTAAAGACTATAGAATAAGCACTCATATATACCCAACCTAGATTCCACCACTGTTCATATTTTGGTGCATTGCCCCTTTTTTGCCTAGCCATTAGAAGGTAACTTGCAGACTTCGTGCCTCCTACTTCTACATATTATTCATGTGTCTTTTAAAGGCAAGGCAAGGTTGTTCCTCTATCTAAGCACAATACAGTTATTACCAGAGAAAATCAAATTCAAATACCTCTGTAATACTCAACCCATATTCAAATCACAAAATGTTTCAGTTAGCTGGTGGACTTCCTTCCTTCCTTCCTTCCTTCCTTCCTTCCTTCCTTCCTTCCTTCCTTCCTCCCCTCCTCCTTCCCTCCCTTCTTTCCTTTCTTTCTCCCTCCCTCCGTTCCTTCCTTCTCTCCCTTCCTTCCCTCCCTCCCTCCCTCCCTCCCTCCCTCCCTCCCTCCCTCCCTCCCTCCCTCCCTCCTTCCTTCCTTCCTTCCTTCCTTCCTTCCTTCCTTCCTTCCTTCCTTCCTTCTTCACTCCCTTCATTTCTTTCCTAGGATCTAGTGAAAATTTACATGTTGCACTTGATTGCTATGTCACTTTAAATTCTTTTAAACTCAGACAGTCTCCCACTCATTATCCTTGACATTGACTTTTTATTATTTTATTTTATTTTAAGACAGGGTCTCACTCTGTCGCCCAGGCTGGAGTGCAGTGCTGCGATCACAGCTCACTGCAGCATCACACTCCTAGACTCAATCGATCCTCCTGCCTTAGCCTCCTAGGAAGCTGGGGCTACAGGTGTGCACCATCATGCTTGGGTAATTTTTTTTTTTTTTTGAAACAGAGTCTCACTCTGTTGCCCAGGATGGAGTGCAGTGGCACAATGTCAGCTCACTGCAACCTCCACTCTGGGGTTCAAGAGATTCTCCTGTCTCAGTCTCCTAAGTAGCTAGCATTACAGGCGCTTGCCACCATGCCTGGCTAATTTTTGTATTTTTAGTAGAGATGGGATTTCACCATGTTGGCCAGGCTGCATGGGGCCTTTGGGAAACACAGCAAGACCCTTGTCTCAAAAAAATAAAAAAGATCTGGGCTCAAGCGATCCTCTTGCCTCAGCCGCCAATGAACCACTGCACCTAGCCCTAACATAGACTTAAAAAGCTTGTGTATTTGATAATTTTTTAAAAATATTGAGATATGCCAGACATATAGGAAACAAATCTTAAATGTGCAGCTTGGGAATTTGTACATGTGTAATCACCCAGATCAAGATACAGAACATTTCCAGCTTCCCAGAAGGTCCTTCTGGCTCCTGCCAGGCAATCCCTACCCCCGCCCGAGGCACCCACAGATCCTCATTTCTATCAGCACAGATTGGTTTAGGCTGTCCTAGAACTTCATGGAAATGGAACATGCAGTGTGTACGCTGTGTCCAAGGCCTCTTTTGCTCAGCACAAAATGAGCACTTCTCCACGTTATGGAGTGTGTCCTGCAGCTTTTTGAGCTGAACCGTAGGCACTCTGTAGATGAAGCGTGGTTTACCCATTCTCCCATTGAGGGCCATTTGGGGTGTGTTTGGCAACTGTGACTCTAATGAAGAGTCCAGGACAGTTGTGGTATCTGATGGTTTCCTTACAGTGACATTTAATGGGTTCCGCCTCCCTGACTTTATATAAAGAGAAATGCCTTTAATAAGTCGAGCCCAAGTGGGGCTGTGTCTTCCTTATATCTCCTGCCACCAAGGGGCCCAAAATGTCAGGTGGTCCCAGTGATTTCAGATCGGTTGGGTGGTGACCCCCAGATCTCTCCACTCTAAAGGTAAGCTTTCATTTTTATGTCAGGGTCAGTGGAGGGTTTCAAGCAGCCGAGACATGATCTGATTTATCAGTTGTAGAGACCCTGCTGAGCTCCATTTGCAGAATGGATTGTAAGGCTCGGGGCAAGGACAGGCGCAGGAAGACCTGTGAGGAGCCTACTGCACCAGTCCCAGCAGGCGATGATGGTGCCACAGTGAAGTGGCTGGGTTCTGAGTAGTGTGGTGCTACCCCTAGCACCCGCATACAGAAGGCGCTCAATCAATATTAGTTGGCCTGAGCTGAGCTTCCAGAGGATGGAGATCATGGCCAGTTCGGCTTTGTGTGCCTAGCCTGGGGCCTGGCAGAGAAGATGTGCTGGTCCTACTTGGGTGTGCTTGCACTCGGGGAAACCTTGGCTTATCAGGTTTGACGCCAAGATGCAGAAACAGAACAACTGGTTACCAGGCAGGGCCTTGCAGCAGCTTCTGATTAGGTACATGCTCAACCCCTCCTTCCTGAACGCTATGAACCACCAGGGAGGCCCTGTGCCTCTCCTCTGCCTTCAGGGAGCACTATGCACGTCACCCCAGAGTGACAAACAATGTCTGCCTCTTGGGAACACAAAGTTCCCGGCTTGGCGCTGGAACAGAGCACTCTCTCCCCTGCCTAGGGCTCAGGCTCACACCTCCCCACCTTTGTCTGGGAGGTGAGGATCAGGCCTCTGCAGCCCTGTGTGTGATCTTTACTTGGCCGGCCATCCTCTAGCAACCTGGGGCAGCCTCTGCCTGAAATCCTGCTGGCCCTAAGGGACGTGGTTGGCGCTCAGGTTGTTCTTATCAGTTACCTATCACTGTGTAACAAATTGCCCCAAACAGAGAGACTCAAAACCATAACTCTGTGTTATATTCTGTGGCCAGGAATTTGGGAGTGGCTTGGCTGGGTGTTTCTGCTTGGGGGTATGAGGAGGTCTCTCATGGGTCACTGTCAAGTGTCAGCGGGAGCTGCTGCCATAGGGAAGCTTGCTTGGGGCTGGAGGCTCTGCTCTCCAGGCAGCTCACTCACAAAACTGGGAGTGGGTGCTGGCTATTCGTGGGAGGACTCAGTTCGTCTGCACAGGGTGCCGGACCCGTGGCTTCCCCTAAAGGAAGTGGTTCCAGAGACTGGGGCAGAAGCTGCAATGCCTATATGACTTAACCTCGCAAGCCACATACCATCATTTCTGCAATATCCTATGGGTCACACAGGTCAGTCCCCTTCAGTGTGGGAGGGGCCCACAGAGGGTGTGGCTGTCAGGAGGTGAGAATGCCCAGGACCCAGCTTGCAGGCGCACGGGCATCAGATGGCGAAGAACAGGAAAGAGCCTCACCAACCCTCTAGCCTCCTTGCCCATTCTGCAGGCATCCTGTGTGCCAGGCACCATGCTAGGCCTTGGGCATCCAGTGGTGAAGCGAGCGGGCCTGGCCTCGTGGAGTTTCCAGTTAAGCCCAGAACTCTCTCCATGCAGAGGATTCATTCAGTGAACAGAGCCCTGTGCACCGCGCAAGGATGAACGCAGCCACCAAAGCCCGAAGAAGCCCCTTTAGCCAGAGTACTGCACACAGCCGAGTCTCAAATTCACAGCCAGAGGTGCCAGGAAAGCTGGGCTGACGGGCAGCAGGACCTCAGAGAACAGAGAAAGCTGGATCAGAGGGAGTCAAACACACATTCCTTCCCTGAGGGAATCAAGGAAGGCCCAGAAGGAGGTGGCATTTGAGCTGGTTTTGACATCCAGGAGAATTCAGGCAAGTAGGGGACAGTGTCACATGGAGGATTAGGGCCTCTGACCTCATGGGGTTAAAGTTATGATGCTGAGTCTAGGAGATGGCCTAGAGATGACCTTGAGATAAATACCAATAGTAAAGGTAGCTTCATCCAGCCAAGCAATTTCCACACATCATCTTACTGCTGCGGGCCCATCATACACCCATTTAGCAGATGAGGAAACAAGGCTCACAGCTCAAAGCACTGGTCAAGGTCACAGAGCCAGGCCAAGCTAGGGCCAGGCCTATTCTCAGGCCTTGTAAGTGGGGACCTGGAGCCCAGATGCAGGTGTGGCAGCTCTCAGCCCAGCTCCCAGAAAGTGCCAGGCTTCTGGTGCTGAATGGGCCTCTCCTCTCCCCAGGCAGCAGACACCCCAGACCAGGGTTTCACAACAGCGGGAGGAGGTGGGTGGACTCATGTGTGGGTCAGCTTCCGTGTTCAAGGTCAGCCATGTGACTGATTAGTGGGGCCTGTGAGTTGCACGGGAAGGGATTTGCAGGGATTGCTATGGAGTGAAGTGTATTTAGGCCTGACCTCTTTCCACGGGGGGAGCTACAGAGGCCTGGCCTACTAGTGGGCTAATGAGCTCTGGGACCCCACGTCTCAGGCTCGCCACACAGACCCTCACCCTCAGTCTGCCTCAAAAGTTAGTGATGACCTCAGTTGTTTCCACTGCTGGAGGAGTGTCTCAGTGCACCAGGCATTGCACGGAGGGCTTTATGTGCATGTATGGCTGCCTTGAATCCTCTCAACACTCCGTGCAGGGGTTGTTTCCCCACTTCACAGATGAGGAAACTGAGGCTTGGCAAGGTTAAGCAGTTGCCTGAAGGCACGTGCAACCCCGAAGCAAGCCCTGTCAAAATACACCTCCAAAACAGTACTTCTCCCCATTATCTCTCGCCTGGACAGCTAGAGAAATGAGGACTACTGATGCTGAGCAGGTCAAATTTTAACAAATCTGTATCATGGATCAGTTGAACGTAGACCTACCAGGCCAGGAGTGGTGGCTCATGCCTGTAATCCTAGCACTTTGGGAGGCCGAGGTGGGTGGATCACCTGAGGTCAAGGGTTCGAGACTGGCCTGGCCAACATGGTGAAACCCCATCTCTACTAAAAATACAAAAATTAGCCAGGTATGGTGGCAGGTGCCTGTAATCCCAGCTACTTGGGAGGCTGAGGCATGGGAATCTCTTGAACCCGGGAGACGGAGGTTGCAGGGAGCTGAGATTGTGCCACTGCACTCCAGCCTGGGTGACAGAGTAAGACTCTGTCTCAAAAGAAAAACAAAAGCATACACCTACCTACGCCTCCATGTCTTCACCAAAGCTAACCACTGTCTTAAACGTGATGCTTCTTGTTCAAAGTATGTTTTTATTCTTTTACTATTAATACATATAAATGTATTGACAAATAATAGATACCAAATGTGTGTTTTTTAAATCTTCATGTAAAGTGGATCACACTGAATGCCTTCTTCTGGAACTTGCCTTTCTCCTTCCATCGTGTTTCTGAGGCTCATGATGCCAGCACGTGTAGCTGCCGTTCATGCATTTTCACTGCTGTATAGTACTTCATGCAAGGTTGCAACCCCTTTTGTTGTTCCTGTGTTTGACTTCCTCTGATCCAGTGGCATGATTTGGGGTCCTGTGTTACAGGTGGGAAAACTGGGGCTCAGAGAAGTTAAGAAGGCTGTGTGGGGCCAGCCAGCTTCTCAAGGGCATAAAAAACTCTGTTGAGCTCCAAAGGATGTGGTTCCCAGGCTCCTTCATATTCAATGATGTGATCAAAAATGGGAACAGATATTCAGTTGGCCTAGCCCTGGGGCCACCTCAGTCCTCAGAGGGTGGCCAGGAAGGGGGGCTTGACCTGGCATCCACTGGGCAGGTGGCCCAGTGGTCAGAAACCAGTCCCAGCCCCAAATCCATCCATGGCCTCATTTCACCCTAGAGGTAGCTTGGGGACACAGCATGCAGGCCACAGGGTGGATACTGGCTCCGTAAGACACCTCCTGTCAGGATGCCGAATAGGAGAGTCCTGAGCTGGATGCTACTCTAAGACTCTAAGCCTCAGTTTCCTGACTGGTACCACGGGGATCAGCACCATACCTGCCCAGAGGAAGGCTGGAACACTGTTCAGGGCATTGAGGTGCCTCTGTCCCAGCTTTGTCTGTTTTTATTCATTTGCTCATTCAACAAGCATGCACTGGACATCTGTTAGGGGCAAGTGCTACCCAGGGCTCTGGGGGGCTGAGAGTGACTGATGATTAGGAGCTAGAATGGGGCAGCAGATGAGCTCTCATCACAGAGAGGGTGCTGGCTGTGTGACCCTAGGCCCCTCTGCTCCCTCCATACCTCTGTTTCCTCCCTTGTGGGATGTGCTTTGGGAGGTGCCTAGACCCTCACCTGGCTATAGGAAGTGGGGCTGTGTCTTTCCTCCTGGGTCTCCAGGCAGAGAGAAGGCTACAAAGCCACCGGTGAGCATCTTGGAGCCTGAAGCCGCCGGCTGCCAGCCCTGTCCCCAGGGTGGGCGGGCCCTGGTAGGTGGCCGTGGACATAGTTGGGCAGTCAGCTCATGCCCCAGACATGCAGGCATGTCACTGCAAGGACAGCTGGAGGAAAACCCCTCCTCCTGCTGTCTCTGCCCCCCTCCTCTCTCCTCCTCCCTCCCACTCCCCGGGGAGAGGCAGCTGCTTCTCCCAGAATTTCCACAGCCTTCCCCGGCTGCCCACCCTGCAAAGACCATCAACCCTTGGTGGCTGCACAGGCCCTGCCCGTCCTGGCAGGGGCAGCTGCTGCCAGGGGAGCCTGCCCACCCTCACGTCGCTCAGGCACCAGCTTGACACAAACACAGACTGGGCAGGAAGAGCCAATTCAGGTCACCCTCAGAAACAGCTCAGGGCTCAGGCAGCCCAGGCCCTGCTGGGAAGCCTCATCGGGGTGTCGCTGAGTGTCAAGGCCCCCACTCCACCCCTGTGGTTTATCTGTTTCAGAAAGACCCTGTACAATCAGGGACAAAAGTGAGGTGATTTGGGCTGAACAGAGGCCCTACCCCAGCTGGAGAGATGGCAGGTCTATTCAAGAGCCTGGGAATCGGGTCAGACAGCTTGGGTGTTGACATCGGTGCTGCCACCACTTGGGCTGTGTGACTTGGGCAGGTTGCCTGCTCTGTCTGAGCCCATAGCTTTCTCTTCTGTCCAGAGTGGACTGCTTGCATAGGGGTGTGGGATTCCATGGGACATGGAGGGGGCAGCACCCTGCAGAGGGGCTGGCAGTGAGGTCAGGAAACAGTTTAGGGGCAGGGTGGGGGGTATGTCACATGACTCCAGGGTGAACGCTGACAGCAAGGGAAGGGGGACTGGTAAGTGCCAGAGTGTGGAGGTGTGGGGGCAGGTGGCAAAGGGAGAGAGCCAGAGAGACAGGGGGAGAGAGAGAGAGAGAGAGAGAGAGAAGGCAGGAGAGCCTAGAGAGACAACCAGTGAGGCAGCGAGGGAGGGGGACCTTCTGCCTGTGGGTGGGGCACATAGAACCTTCCTGAAAGAAAGGCTTTTGAGCTGAGCCTGGAGGACTCCATAGAAGGGTTGGGTTTTGGGCTGGGGAGAGGGCACATTGAGAAGTTGATTGTGACTGAGGACAGGAGGGAGACACATCCCCCAAGCTGGTGATTGTTGACGCCAGCAGGCAGGCCACTTCTGGAGGGCCCTGAGGACGGTCCCACTGTCCTGCCCCAGCCATGGCCCTCCATGGGATGGAAAATCATGGATGCAGAGAGACAGATGGAGGAACTGAGGCACATATGTAGTATCTACCTCCCTTACAACCTCCTCCGGAACGGCCCAGGTGTTCTCTTCTGCCCTAAAACTTCCTTGGAGTTTATTCTTCACCAGACAGAGCCCTTGGCCCTCACCCGCCAGCCTTGGGTAGGCTGCCATGCAGAGGCCCCAGCAGTCTCAGAGTGAGGTAGGAGGAGGAGGGGCTGCAGTGCCTGGATCCTGTGGGCGGCACACCTTTGGCTGAATCTGTGGGGTGGGGGAATTTCTTACCCTCTCTCACCTGCTGAGTGATCTCAGGCAAGTCTTAAGGCACGTCTGACTTTGACTGCCCACTGGTGGAACAAGGTGGTCTCTGAGGCCTTTCCAGCTTTCCAGCTGGACATTCTTACCTTTGACAGCCCCAAATGCCTATGGCAAAGAACCATGGATACGTGTCCCGTATCTCAGAGATGATGAGAGACAGTGACAGAGAGGAACCCAGACAGAGAGTGGATGCCCCACAGAGACAGCAGGCAGAGACAGGGGATGGAGTAGAAAAGGGAAGGAGAGAGAGGGAGAGTGAGGGAGAGAGAGAGACAGAGAGAGAGAGAGAGAGAGAGAAAGAGAGAAGCCTAGGAGTCAGATACAATCAGGGACAAAAGTAGAGAGAACAGAATCAAGTGCATACAGGTAGACATGGGGGTGGGGATGCATAGATTGGAATGTGGGGGAGGGGAGCACCAGGGAGCCCAGCAACCCCGTCCCCAGACAGCAGGCACAGGGCCCCAACCTGGGGCAACTGGAGGCAACCTCAGCCTACCGAGCGCTCCTCCCTGCCCACGATGTCTGGCTTGGACCCAGTAGGACCCCTGGGGTGAGGAAACGGGAATGGAGGGACAGTGTCAGCTAGCAACCACCCTGTTTCCCCAGGTCTGAGAAGTAGGATTGGGAAAATGTTTCCAGAGCACCTCTTGTGTGTTGGGCTCTGCTGGGTCCCAGCTGTGCAAATTTGGACAAGTCATTTTTCCCTCTGGATCTAAGTTTCACCATCTAAAATGGGGATATTCAGAGATCCTATCACACAATGACTGACTGCAAGGGTCCAGGGGTGGGGCTGCCTGGAGTGAATCCCAGCCCTGTCATGTATTAGGGTGTCGCCTCGGGCTGCTCTCTTCACCATCCCATGCCTTAGTTTCCCCATATATAAAGTGGGGGTAATCCCAGTCTTTCTCCTATGGCGTTGCTTTGAGGACTAGATGAATGAGTCCACATGACATCATTGCTTCTGAATGCTGGTTGTGCCCCAGGTCACAGAACAGTTGGGAAGAGAAAATGAATCCTGCTGGTAATATGCCTGGCTGCATGTCTAGAGCACTGGAACCATCCAATAAATTACATCATCCTTAATCTCCATCAGGAACCTGTTTTGCAGATTGGGAAACTGAGGCTCAGAGAGGCAAGGCAACTTAGCCTAGACCAGGTAGCAAGTGAGTAGAGGGCAGTGATATAAACGCAGGCCTGGCTGATCCCTGGTCTCCAGCTCTGTCCAGGAGGGCGGCATACCTGAGGCTTTGAAGTACAAATAAGATTTTAGCAGGTGGTGGGGTGGGGCTGGCCCAAGAGGCCTCTGGGCTGCTGGCCAAACCGGAAGAACATGAGGCACTTATGGGGAATCACTTGTCACGGAGCCTGGCCGGGACACCAGCTGAGGCAGCAGGAGAGTGGCTGAGGGCAGTAGGAGCCATCAGAGGCTTCGAGCAGGGGAGGAGCTGCTCAGACAGGGGGTCTGGGAGCTGTGCACTGGCCACTGTGGAGGCGGAATGAATGGGGGTGCCATGGAGAGGTGCTGGGTAGCCCCCAGGGGTGTCAGATCGGACAGTGCAAATAAGGTAAATTTCTTCTATATGTAGTAAGGCTAAATACAGTGCCAGAAGCCACCTTGTGGAGGCAGCATTTCCTCCCCATTTCCTTCTCACCCAGTGGGCACAGCCACGGGAGGCTGGCCATGTGCCGGGTACGTGGCTTATAAAATCACCACCATAACCTCACGAGGAGCAGAGGTTACTGTTCCCATTTTATAGATGCAGAAAGGGAGGCACACAGGGTTAAGTGGCCTTCCCAAGGCCACATGGTTGGTACTCCTGGTCTGAGTGGCCTCTGCTTTCTCCCTCCTCATCCCAACCCATGCTCCAGGTGGCAAGAAATGGCCCCTGGGTTCCACACCGTGGAATGTTTAGAGGCCGGGAAAGATGAGCTAACAGCAGATAATGGAAGGGCTTTCCCGGGAGGGTCCCAACCAAGGAAGAGGCTGAGAGGTGGGAATGGGCAGGCTGGTGAAGGCACAGCAGCATCCCTTGGGGCCCTCAGTAAAGGTCGCAGTCAGCAGGTGAACAATACCTGCAGCACTGGAACGATGAGCTTGCATGATGATAGCAGCCCCATTTCTCACCATGGCTTGTGAGGTAAGAACAGCGCTATGCCTACTCACGAATGACAGGCAGGTATCATTGCCCATTTCACAGATGAGGAAACTGTGGCACAGGCTAGGGGCTGAGGTGGACCCGGGGCCTAGGGCTTTGGGAGTTGGTGTGGGGAGGTGCTGGTGGGAGGAGTGCTCAGGGCCTGAGAATTGCTCCAAGTAACAGGACAAAAGCTGAGAAACCTAATCATGCGTTTACCAGCCTGGGGATTACGGCAGTGCTGCTGGGGGCTTGCCAGGGAGGCGGGCAGGTAGCAGCAGGCCTCCTGGGGCAGGGCAGGCAGAGGGGGTGGACTGGGCCAGCATTTCCCAGGCTGTGGTGTCTGCAGGTCACCAGGCTCGCTTGTGTCAGCTCATTTTGTAAAATGTCTTCACAGAAGTCGGGAACCCTGACCGTGCCCTGAGCCCAGCTGTAGGAACTTTGCACACATCAACCTTCACAACAGCCCTCAGACCAGACAGGGGTCCTGCTGCCATCCTTACACTGTACAGGTGGGGAAACTGAGGCAAGGAGACCCACCTGAGGGCACACAGCAATGAAGAGGCGGAGCTGAGATCTGAACCTGGCTCACATGGTCTCAGAGTCCTTGTGCTTAGCTCTTCTGCTATCTGATGCTATTGCCTAGGTCAGCTGATTTATTTGCTTATTTATTTTAGCCACAGGGTCTTGCTCTGTCATCCAGGCTGGAGTGTTGTGGTGGGATCATAGTTCACTGTAACCTTGACCTCCTGGGCTCAATGATCCCCATGCTTTGGCCTCTTAAAGCACTGGGATTCCAGGTATGAGCCACTGCACCCAGCCTGTTCATTTACCTTCTTAGAGACAGGGTCTCGCTCTATCGCCCCAGCTGAAGTGCAGTGGCACAATCTTAGCTCATTGCAGTCTCAACTTCCTGGGCTCAAGCCATCTTCCTGCCTCAGCCTCCCGAGTAGCTGGGACTGTAGGCACAAGACACCATGCCCAGCTTAGGTCAGCATATTTAAAAAAGGAAACACCACGTCATATCTGCAAAGAGGCTGCTATAAACAGAAGGTACCATGAAAACAAATATAATAGGCCGGGCGCGGTGGCTCAAGCCTGTAATCCCAGCACTTTGGGAGGCCGAGACGGGCGGATCACGAGGTCAGGAGATCGAGACCATCCTGGCTAACACAGTGAAACCCCGTCTCTACTAAAAAATACAAAAAACTAGCCGGGCGAGGTGGCGGGCGCCTGTAGTCCCAGCTACTCGGGAGGCTGAGACAGGAGAATGGCGTAGACCCGGGAGGCGGAGCTTGCAGTGAGCTGAGATCCGGCCACTGCACTCCAGCCTGGGCAACAGAGCGAGACTCCATCTCCAAAAAAAAAAAAAAGAAAACAAATATAATAAAGACAGGACACAGTTCTCACATTTTCAGTAGATGCTGTTACCTGGGAGAGTTCAGAACCAGAGACCTGCTTGCTGTTTGCTAAAAGGTCAGAATAGCAAGTCACGGAGGGCAGCCGAGGTGAACTCCCAGGCCAGGTGGCAGGCCAGGACAGCATCTGCAGGGGACAAATTCTCTCCCAGGTGAGTCCGTTGTCTTTAGGACTGCGCCAGGCTCTGAGTCTCCTGACTCACTTAATCCTCACCACAGCGCCATGAGTCCCCATCCAACAGGTGGCAGGGTTGGTCACCTGCCAGAAGTCCCAGCCCGGTGGGGCTGAGCTGGGGCTGACCAGCCTGCCTGGATTTCTTCTCAAGCTCCCATGGGCACTTCAGGACCTGTCCATTCCACAGACATCTGCTGGGCAGCATCCCCTTGTTCACTCCAGATGCCAGGCCAGTGTGGTTCCTGTTCTGGGTACCTGGAAGGAAGACAGAACCCAAAACAGACCCCCTCCCATGAGGAGGCCCACTCAGCTAACTCAGCCTGGGTGTAGGAAGGCTTCCTGGAGGAGGTGGAGCCCAGATGAGTCTGGAAGGAGGAGGAAGAGTTGGCCTGGCATTAAGGAGGCCTGAGCCCGAGCTTCATAGAGCACTGGGAGCGAGCAGGGCCACCCCCAGGAAGTCAGTCTGGCGGGGAGGAGGGGGTAGGAGGGCCGTGCACAGGAAAAACCAAATAGCCAGTAAGACCCAATTACCTTCCTTGGAAAGTAAGCCCCCCTCCAAGAAAGTGGGAGGCCCTGGGGGTCTCAAGCCCACTCCAAATCTTTTTTAATTTTTAAAATTAATTCAAATTAATTTAATTAATTTGCTCTACCTGCTCATAGCCGGTACCAAAAAACAGATGCAGAGCTGAGGGGGCCTTTATGCATGTCCCGAATGTAAACAACGGGGACATGGAGGTCCAGAGAGGGCAATGGACTTGCTCAAGGTCACACAGCAAAGCAGTGGCTGGCAGGGGCTTACACTCACTCCTTCCTCTCTCCTCTAGTCTTCTTTGCCTCCTCATCCTTCAGCTATCACCCCAGGGAGCTTGGCCCTCACTGTGCTCCCCACAGATCTCCTGGGCGCTTGCTCAAGTCCGTGTCAGTCTTGAGAACTTTGGGATGAATGCTCATAAGGATAATAATGGTTCACCTTCCTCAGTACTTACTGTGCTAAAAGTTTCATGTGAGTTACTCCTGCCCCCATTACTTGCAGAGCCTTATGAGGTGGATGCTATTACCAGCCCCCTTTTACCGGGAAATAGGGCCAGAGGGGTAATGTAACCAGCTTGAGATGGCACAGCAAGTAAGTAGCAGAGCTGCACCCGAACTCAGGCTGGCTGGCCTCTGGAGCCTGCCCGTGGAGCCTTCTAAGTCCCAGACATTTAGTGACTTTCACAGTCCATACAGACAGACACATCAACAGCCCACTCTAACTGCGTGGAGGATGCTCCCGTGGAGAGAGTGTGCCCAGGTAAGAGGCCAACCCCACCTCCTGGCTGCTGGAGTCATCTCCAGGTATGGACAGCTTCGTGTTCCCAGTCGTCCCTTTTCCTTAGCAAGTCTTCACGCTGAGCTGATGGGTGTGCCAGAGGAGAGAAGGCACTGGTGAAGACCTTGGCCGGCAGGCGGGCTGGCAGCCCCCAGGTGGGGTGAGGCCCTCCCCAGCCAGTGTTGGCTCCTGGCACAGGCACACATGCCCCTTTGAGCCACCCTGCCCCAGGAAGGCACAGGGGCTAGAAGGTGCGGTTCTCAGCCTCCAGGCATGCTCTGCCCACACCTGCCTCTACCAGCCTGTTGGAATGTGGAGCCCTGGCATGGCCAGGAGGCCCAGGTGTGGTGGGTGAGGCCTGAGCAGAGTGAGGAGGGGGTCTCCCGTGGGGAGCTGGGGCTGGCACTGGAATAAGTGACCACTGCATTTGAATCCTAGCTTTAAACGTCTTAGCTGGGGAGTTCTGTGTGGACCGCTAGAGCCCTGGTCTCATCTGTTAAATAAGGATGCTACTGCCAATCCCACGGTTTGTCTCTCCTTGAAATGAGAGAATTGGAAAAGCAACTAGCTCGTGCCAGGAACATGGTAGATGCCCACAAATGATGGTGCGTATTCCTGTGTGAACCCATTCTGCCTCCTGGCCTCATTGGACATCCAATCCTGATTAGTGGGAGTGATGCCTTGTAGGTCTGGGTTGAGGAGGATTCCAAGAACCAATCTGGTCTCAATGGGAAAAAGGCCTGTGTTAATTATGTCTGTCACACAGTGCAAGAGAACAGAGAAGTATGCGTGCCACAGAGTCACTATTGTCCCCTGCCCCCTCCTCTCCCCTCTCCTCCCCTTTCCCTTCCCCTCCCCTCCCCTCTCTTTCTCCGGTTTCTGGTGGCTCTACTTTCAAAATATGTTCAGAAGCCAGTCACTCTTTACCATGGCCACAGCTACCACCTGGTCCAGCCAGCATCATCTCTCTTGCCTCCTCCCTTGCTCCTTCCTCCCTTACCCATTCAGCCTCTCCTCACAGGGCCCGGAGGGATTCTGATAAACCCACGTCTACCCTCATCCCTGCCTCGGCGAGCACCCCCATGGCTGCCTTTCATTTGGGATGGAAGCCCAGGTCCCCACAGTGGACTGCGTGGTCTGACTTCCGACATTCCCACGCCTCCCCTTCCGTCTCCGCCCAGCTGGCTCACTCCACCACACCGGCCCCGCCGCTCCCCTCAGGTGTGGAGTGCATGGCCCAGGGCCTTTGCTCTTGCTTCCCCTGGGGGGAATGCTCTTCCCCCAAATGCCCACGGGGCTCACTCCCTCATTTCTTTGACCTCTGCACAGATGTCCTCTGTCAGTGCAGCCTCTCTGCTATTTAAAATGGCAGCCTTGGCTGGACGCAGTGGCTCATGCCTGTAATCCCAGCACTTTGGGAGGCCGAGGCAGGTGGATCACAAGGTCAGGAGATTGAGACCATCCTGGCTAACATGGTGAAACCCCGTCTCCACTAAAAATACAAAAAATTAGCTGGGCGTGGTGGCGGGCGCCTGTAGTCCCAGCTACTTGGGAGGCTGAGGGAGGAGAATGGTGTGATCCCGGGAGGTGGAGCTTGCAGTGAGCTGAGATTGCACCACTGCACTCCAGCCTGGGCGACAGAGCGAGACTCCATCTCAATAAATAAATAAATAAATAAATAAATAAAAATAAAATGGCAGCCTCACCCTCTGCACTATCCCTACACCCACCTCATCCCTGCCCCTGCCCCATTCTTACCCACCTGCATTCCTATCCTCCCCCACCTCTACGCCTGTCTCTTTATTCTTCTCTGTAGCTCTCACCACTTCCTAACACTCTGTGTGTTTTCTTTCTTTATTCTCTTACTATTTAATCCCCCTCAAGCTCTGCATGGGTGCTGAGGCCCTATGCTCCAGCCATCCGAATGGCTGGTCTTTCCCCAGAAGCCCCCTGCTCCCTGGGCCCTGGGCCCTTGCACATGCAGTTCCTCTATGAGGAAATCACCCTGTCCTTTCCATTTGGCTAATTCTTCAGTATCTTTCAGGTCTCTGCTTTGATGCCACCTCCCCAGCTCCTGTGTTTCTGGAACAGCCAACATGGGGGGCCTTTGAGGGCAGGGGCTGTGCACACCGAGTGCGTTATTGTGTCCATGGTGCTTCCTAGGCCCTGATATGCAGCAGATGCTCAATACATGCTCAGTGAAGGGTTTGCTGGTGCCCAGAAGCAAAAGAGCATGTGCCTTCTGCTGCTGAATCCCTTTCTTCTGTCATCTTGGAAGGGGAGTGCTGTTATTACTAACAATGCATAGTAAGTGTACAGTCACTTATAGTTCCTTTCTGAGGCACTTTCTTTGTTTTTTTTTTTTTTTTGAGATGGAGTCTCACTCTGTCGCCCAGGCTGCAGTGTAGTGGCGCAATCTCGGCTCACTGCAAGCTCCACCTCCCGGGTTCACGCCATTCTCCTGCCTCAGCCTCCCGAGTAGCTGGGACTACAGGCGCCCGCCACCTCGCCCGGCTAGTTTTTTGTATTTTTAGTAGAGACGGGGTTTCACCATGTTAGCCAGGATGGTCTCGATCTCCTGACCTCATGATCCGCCCGCCTCGGCCTCCTAAAGTGCTGGGATTGCAGGCGTGAGCCACCGCACCTGGCTCTGAGGCACTTTCATGCTGTTATTTCCCAGCTACTTAGTGAGACAAGCAACTCACAGGCTGCTACTAGGAGTGGCTCAGAGAGGTCAGGGGTGCGTGTTCTAGGTCACACAGCTTCACTTTTCCTGGCCAAGGAGACAGAGCAAGTTTCTCCTCCTGGAGGCCCCAGGGAGATCCACATAGTGCCACTGAAGGCCTAAGGGTAAGGGCAGAGTTCAACACCCACAACTGTGGCAGCTGGATAGTGTGTCAGTGGCTACACCACGGGGGCTGAAGGATTCCTCGCAATCTGGAAATCTGAATGATTTGGCTCCAGCTGGCAGGAGGGAAAAGGAGGCAGAGCCTAGGGTAAAAAACAAGAAGAGAGGAAATCAGGGTTGGGTTCTGCCCACGCCAGCACCCTCACCCCTGCCCTATGATTCTGTTCCACAACCTCTGCATGGAATGTGCACACACCAGATCCCACTGGAACATCTCCCCAGAATATTCCAGGCCTTTCCTGTGGTTGAGGGGATGGGTGCCAGGCATATCCTTTTCTCCGGATAATTTTTGGGGGACATGACCCTTAGTGGGCCAGGCATGCTTGGAAAAGTCCCTGGCCTTCCTTCCCCAAAGCTCTTAGGAGTTATTTGTGGCCCGTTTCACTTTTTCAGCACCACCGAGGAATTTTTAAGATCACCAACACTTGGAGCTTTAAAATTCAAAACATGTTAAATGGGAAATGCTCCCATTACCGACAGAAATCTTCCCCAGCGCTTCATGAACTTGCAGACAGGACTGACACAGCTAAGCTTTCCTGACTGATTCGGGGCCATGCTGTCTACCAAAGCGCTAGCTGTTAAGACAGTGAGGATCAGGGACATTTGCCCTTGTCCTGAATGTCCCCGGCCACAGTGCTTATATAGTTCTTACATGTACCTTCCCCCTCGGTGACATTTTATATTTTCCAAAGATGGCCACAACAGCTCCCATCCCATTCTTCTTGTGATGTGACAATCACACCCCTCTCTGAGAGGTGAGGCCACATATTCTCTCTCCTTGACTTTGGGTGGGCCTGTGACAATGGCAGGACAATGCTGAGTGGCTACATAATAAAGGCAATATCCCTTCCATCCAATTATCTTGGGATGCTCAGGCTTGGAATCCAGTCACCATGTTGTGAGGAAGCCCATGTCCCCTGTGGAGACCTACACAGAAAAGACTCAAGGTCCCAGGCACTTGAGCTGATGAACAAGAGTTGGTCAGCAGGGGAAATTGGGGAAAGGGTATCTGGCAGAAAGAAGGAATAGCTTGTGTAGAGGTTCAGAGGCAAGAGAGAGCTTGGCACATTTGGGCAGCTGCAAGAGGTGCAAGGTGGGCAGAACATATAACCGAGGCCAGGGGTGATGGAGAGTCTGGCTGTGGCCAGATCACAAAAGGCTTCCAGAGACTGATATGAGGGGAATGGGAAGCCATGGAGGGTGGTAGCCAGATGACTATAGTGCTTTAAAACAACCTCTATGGCTCCAGCTGGGCAGAGAATCCACTGGAGGGGCTGAACCTGGAGGCAGGGCGAGGGGTGGGGTGGGGAGTGAGGGAACGAGCACTAGCGGGGGTCTAGATGAGCCCAGCGGCAGTGTGGGTGGAGCGTGAGAGCTTTAGAGGTGGGTGTGAGAGCTGCTGGCACCCGATGGGTCTCTTGGCCAGGGCTCAGGCTCATTATATTTAATTATTAAAGCCAGTGTGTACTTTGGCCTGGGTGGAGAGAGGGAGTTCATAGGTATTTGTGTTGTAGCACGGCCACGTGGGATCAATCACTGGCAACTGAACAATGATTTGGGGTCAGAGCTGCGGGCCACAGGGGACACGGATCCCAGAGGCTGCAGGACCTTGGGTGACTCACAGTTCCTCTCTTATTGCAATTAAGCTTCCATGACCGAATGTCTCCCTTCCTGCCTCGAAGATCGTCATGCCGTTATCTCATTTAATTTTGGTGGCCTGCTTGTGAGTATGAGCTAGGGGTCTATTTTACAGATGAGGAAACTGAGACTCAGAGAAGTTGGTAACCAGCCCAAGGCCACTCAGCTGGGAGGTAGCAGAACTAGAATTAGAATGGAGCATCTTTCAGAGGATGTGGAATCCACCACCCTCAGGGAACGGGGACTGGTGTTTGGATTTGAGAGGAACTTTTGGAGGAAGGAAAACATTGTCCCTACAGGCAAGATGAAGGCTCAGAGACATTTCATTGGAATGTCAAAATAAATGGGCCTGAGTCAAAGTCTGGATAAACCAAATTCCAAAGATTCTGTTTGAAGCAATGATCCCACTGCTAATAAGAGAAGAGAAACTGGGAAAGCCCCAGCCTCTGCTGAGCCCTAAGAGGAAGCGGGGGCCCAGGACAGATGGGGAGGATGTGGTGAATGTCCAGCCCAGACGATGGTCGGGGAGTCAGAAGGGGCTCCTGGAGAAATTCTGTCTCAAGACCTGCTGTCTCCTTGCTGACCGTTGGAGCTTTCCAGAAATTCTGAGTCTGCATTTGACTGAGGTCTGGGTCTCTAATGATTAAATTGGCACTGGGGTGCGGGAGCCCAGGGTAGCTGCTTACCAAGGTGCAGATGGTCACTCCATCCTTGAGTGGGGCAAGGTTTAGAGGTTCACGATTGCATCTCTCTCATTGCACATGTTTTCCTTGGACATGGCTCCCTGTCCCCTGTGACTTGCCCTGCTAAGTGACATGATGCTGCCTCTGGGCCCCCAAACCTACCATCTGCTTCCTCAGAGTTCAGAGGACCAAGTCTCGGGTCCCCAGGGCTGCTGTGATCTCTGCTAAACACCACCTGCTTCTCCAGCCATGCCTCCATGACCCTGCTCATCACCTTCACCCCTCACTGCAAGGAGGCCGGGGTCAAAAGAGCCTGAGGCTGAGTGCTTCAAAGCTGTGTGACCCTGGGCAGGTGCTTTCATGTCTCTGTGCCTGGGCATCCTCACCTCCAGCAAAGGAGGGTCACGGTGCAAGGCAGCGAAGTGTGTTAGAGCAGTGGCTGCTGACCTTGGATTTGGCTGGGGTTGGGGTTTGTACTAATTAACTGACACCAAGGTAGGGATGGGGGCTTTTTCAATTCACAACACACAGATGGTCCCTCCATCCTTGGGGAAGGACAAGGTTTAGAGCTGTGTGGATTATCTCTTTCTGATTGGACATGTCTTCCCTAGATATGGTGTCTCTGTCTCCTGGAGCCGACCTGCCAATCTGGCTGCTGGGTGCAATCTCCTGGCGAGCAGCCCAGGATCAGCCCCTCTGGGACTCCATCTAGCCATCAGGACTGCTCGAAGCTCCCCTGTTGATTCCAATGTGTAGCCAGAGCTGAGACCTGGTGCTTCAGATCACTGCCTTTGGCATCAGACTCACGTAGGTTCAAATCCTGACTCTGCTTCCACACTGTGTGACGTTGGGCTTGGTTGGCAACCTCTCTGAGCCTCAGCGTCCCCCTCCCTAAACTGGGAATGATACTTTCTCATCGCTGGGCTAAAGGGACTAAGTCACATAATTTGGGTGAATCACCTACACCTAGAGCCCAGAAAACACAGTAACTAAAATAATCATGCTCACAGCAATATTGACCTTGCCAAGTGGAAGAGAACACGTGATTTGAGACTTAAAATAAGCTCATCAGGCCGGGCGCGGTGGCTCACGCCTATGGGAGGCCATGGCGGGCAGATCACAAGGTCAGGAGATCGAGACCATCTTGGCTAACATGGTGAAACCCCATCTCTACTAAAAATACAAAAGCAAAATTAGCCAGGTGTGGTGGCGGGGGCCTGTAGTCCCAGCTACTCGGGAGGTTGAGGCAGGAGAATGGCGTGAACCCGGGAGGCGGAGCTTGCGGTGAGCCGAGATCGCACCACTGCACTCCAGCCTGGGCGACAGAGCGAGATTCTGTCTCAAAATAAATAAATAAAATAAAATAAAATAAAATAAAATAAAATAAAATAAAAAATAAATAAATAAAAGAAGCTCATTAAAAAGGTGCTTCTAGAGCAAGCTCAGAGGTTGCAGCTGTAGAGTTGAAATCCTGTCTCAGCAGGACTTGCTTGATATATTCCCCCTCCATGGAAGGCTCTGAAATGAGTGCCATTCATATTGACGTGGGTGGTTAATTCCACATCTGTGTAGGATTTCTGCTTGGAAATCCTACAGCGGGGCCTGCAGTGTTTGACCCACTGATGTTTTTGCAGAGAGGGGCCTTGGCTACGGCAGCTAATCAGAGCCCTCCTGCTTCTGCACAGAGCCCCTACAGTGCTCTCCCTGGGCTGCAGGAGGGAAGGTGAGAGGAGATGGAGTCGGAGTCACCCTGCTCAAGTGCACACCATGTGTTAGGCATTTTATGTTCACGAGTGTGTGTCCGGCACTTCCTACTTGCCATATCCTGTTGTAAGCATTTTACATGCATTTCCTCATTTCACTCTCAAAATAGCCCCATGAGACTGGCACTACTGTTCTCCATTTTACAGATGGGGAAACTGAGGCCCAGAGCAGTCACGTAACTTGCCCAAAGCCACACAGCTGGTCAATGGCAGAGGCTGGATTTGAACCCAGGCCAGCTGGCTTCAGGGACCATGCTCTCAAGTGCTCTGCTGGGCTATGTCTGTTACTGAATTTGCTTTTCAGGCTGCATGCTCAGGACAATTGCCAACAGTCTACAGAAAAGGAAACTGAGGTTCAGGGAGCTGAAGCTCCAGGGCCACCCAGCTGGCCAGAGACAGAGACAGGAGTTGGCTGGGGCCGCGTGACTTCAAAACCTGTCTTTGATCATCTGTGCTGGGTGTGAGCATCGAGTCGTTCATGCATTTGCTCCCTGTAATCAACAGTTATAGAGTATCTACTCTATACCTGGCCCTGTTCTGGGTCCTGAGAAGGCAGAGACAATACAAACCCTCTGCCCTCAAAGCCTTCCCAGGTGATGGGGCACTCAAATAACTAACTACCCCAGGATCCAGAGAGACTGATTCTGTCTGCAGTTGTCTGGAGGGCAACCATGAGGCGGTGGTTTTCAGTTGGCTATCAAGGGATTAGTAGGAGTTCACCGGGAATCACCAAGGAGTGGAGAGGAGGAATGGACTGTATGGGGGAGTGGGGTTTACTGCAGTTCTGGCAGGAGCCTTGAGCAGGGCCGGGGGTGGAGACATGCCGCCTCTGATCAGGGCCCTGGGTGGGGAACATGACTCACTTCAGAAATCCTGACCACAGGTGGTCAAGGCCGTGAACTCCACCAACGTGGATACAGTAGAGAGAAATGGCAGTGGAATCAGAGTCCATGATGCCAGCTCCACTGCTCCCCAGGCAGCTGGGCAAGTCGCTTCTCATCCTTTTAAGCCTCAGTTTCCTCTTCTGTAAATGAGGACCCTAATATCCACATCTATCAGTCTTACGGCTAGTCAATGATCTGGCTCTGCTTCTTCCTCTCATCCTGTCCCACCCTCTGCACTCCGCTTTGGCTGCACCTGCTTCAGCCTACTCCCCGGCCTTCTGGTGCCCACGCATTTGCCTGCCACTCAATTGGCCACTGATGTCCACTGGAGGGAAATTCCTGGAACACGTTTCTAACCCTGGCACTCCCCTGTTCAATTTCCATGGCTCCCTATTGCTCCAAGACCACAGATTCTTAGAGCTCTGGGCCTTCTGCAAGCTGGTAATACCTGTCCTCTCTCACCCTCACCCTTGCTGGGCAGAAGACTCACGCTCCAGCCACAGAGCACACATGCCTTCTCTAGGGCGGCCACGCCATTGTCACACATCTGGGCCACAACACATGCTATCTCCCTGCCTGGGATGCTCATTTCCTGGGGTCTGGTGAAACCTCCACAAGCCAGGTTAGCATCCGTGGAGCTGAGATCTAGGAGGTTCAGAAGGATGGGGAGAGAAGAGGTGTTGGGGTGCTGCCAACACTTTGCCACAAACAAGGTTCTCATCCAAGCTGGCAGCCAGACACCAAAGCCTGGGGGGTGGGCACCAGGCCTCCAGGAGGAGGCAAGGGGACCAGGCAGGCCCCAGAGCATGGTTTCTCAAGCTGCCAGGACTCTGGAATGTGCAGTCGCATCCCGTCTCGTCTGCGGTCGGGGAAATATTTGGCTGAAAACAAACACTCTCATTCCTGATTAGGGCAACGTCAAGGACCCTCTGACCCAAGCAAGAGGTCTCACCCTGAGGGTGAGCCTGGTCACACTCCTTCTCCAGGAGGCCCACCTGGACTGTGCTGTGTGACACCTGGTTACTCACTCCCCCTCTCTGTGCTTCTGTGTCTGTGCTCAGGGGAGAGGCAGGATCCCACAGAGTAGTCCCGCACATGTGAGGGCTTTTTCTTCAGGTTCTGTTTGGGTGCCGTTTTCAAGGGGCTGGAAACGTCTAAGGAGGAACCTCTGGAAGGCAACAGATCCCCCAGGCAGGGCTTGACACTTCCTGGAGCTGAGCTCGGTGGAAGGTGGCTAGGAATGGCTTTTCCCAGGAGAGGTGAGGCTCCTGGAAACTCGGATGTGCAGATTTGGTTGGGACCAAGACATGTAGATCTCCTGTCTCCGTGTCTGTCCCCTTCATACTATGCCTCCGAGGCTGGGGGGCTCACTTCCTGTCCGAGTAACCCATTGTTCTGTTGGATGTCAATTCGTCTTCACCCCACCTGGAGCTGGCTTCCCCTTAATTCCCCCGTTTCCTGCCACCACAGGCCCTAGGGCCCTGACCCTCTGCTTCCTCGCCTGGAGACAGCCCTGCAGAGGCCTGAGTATGCAGTGTGCCCCTGCTGCCGCCCTGTTCTTGAAGGTTCTGTGGTTTTCCACTCCGGCCAGGAGCATCTTCAGGCTGGCACCTCAGGCTGAGCCAAACTGGAAAGCCAGGAAAGTCGGCAGGGGGCATGTAAGGCAGGAAAGAAGTGTGTTTGAAGGAGCAGTTAAACCCAACAGACATGGTTCTAATCCCAGTCATACTACTTTTGGGCTGTGTTGCTTTGGGCAAGAGACTCAAATTTCCTAAGCTTCAGTTTACTTATCTGTGAGATGGGAACAATGAAAGCACCTAGTTCGTGAGGCTCAAATAAGAGGATCTGTGGGAGACTTTTCTGTGGCTCCCCCAACATATGATGCTCCTCATGACCCTGCCTCAACTTCCTTACCCCAGTTCTGCCCTTGAACCCCAGCACTCAGCCCTACGGGATGACCCCTTCCTCCCATCACGCTATATCCTTTCCGGCCACTGTGCCTTTCTATCTGCTGTGTCTTCTGCCTGGCCGGCTCTTCCCTCTTCTTAGCTCGGCCCCCTCCAATGCATTATTTGAGAAGGGCACCATTCCCTTCCTTTCCTTTCTCGGGCAGAATGCATCTCCCTGCTCCCGGTCACCCACAGTCTCCATGCTGGAGTGGTTTTGAGGAGGGAAAACTGGAATATGGAGCTTGATGCTAGCCCTATGCCTTTTGATTGCAGGACTCAGAGTGAGATCCTGGTTGCAGGACTCTGAATGAGACCCTTTTGCTCCCTAAGCCTCAGTTTGGCTCATCTGAGAAATGGGGACAAGAACCAAATTCCTGCCCAGTGCTCTCACACATTCTGTGACCCACAGAGGTGATCCTGGCACACAAGTGCAGCTTTGCCATATGTGCATTTCCTGGACAAGCAAAGCAAAGTGGGTCTAACCCTCAGGGCCCAAGCAGTGAGGTTATGTAAGTTCCGAAACTTATTTTTCCCCGTAATTATGACAGACTCTTGGAGCCCTGGGTGAACGGGCCCTGGCCCCAGCCCTTGCTTCTGCGCTTGTTGGGACATAGACCAGAATTAATGTAATTATCAGCTCGGGCCTCCTTCCAGGTAGGCCCTGCCAGGGCGCCTCCCTCTGGATTTCATTAAGTCTCCTGTCAACATTGTCCGCTCAGCGCTCTTGGTTTCCGAGTCAGCTTGCGGAGCCGCAGGAGGAACGGGCGCCAGCCCCAGCCCCGCGTGATGGATTTTGTTTACTCTCTTCTTCCCACAGATTCCTCCCTTAATAACCCTGGAGCCAGGAGGCAGGGAGGCGGGAGGCAGGGTCTCGCGGAGGCGCTGAGGCAGCTCTCCTGCAGGGCTGCAAGGGCCGTGTGGGCAGCACCAGGAGGGCACTCTCTAGAAAGAAGCTACGTTTTAAGGAAAATTTAGTTGATTCCAGGGGATCAACTTTTGGGAGGGAGCTAAGTGGCTCTGGAAGCTCTGTGTAGGCTGAGGCTTGATCCTGGTCACAGACTGCACCCTAGTCCTGGCCACAGACTTAGGCCTGATCATGGTCCTAGAGCCCTGACCCTAACCATAGACTAATCCACCATCCTAGCTCATGGGATGAATGCAAACCTGGTTCCCGTCTGAGCTCAAACATCAACCCAAGCTTGGCTAGGCGCGGTGGCTCACTCCTGTTATCCCAGTACTTTGGGAGGCTGAGGTGGACAGATCACCTGAAGTCAGGAGTTTGAGACCAGCCTGTCCAGCATGGTGAAACACCGTCTCTACTAAACATACAAAAAATTAACCAGGCGTGGTGGCGTGCACCTGCAGTCCCAGCTACTCGGGAGGCTGAGGTGGGAGGATTAGTTTACTTGAACCCAGGAGAGAGGTTGCAGTGAGCCAAGACTGCACCACCGTACTCTAGCCTGGGTGACAGAGCAAGACTCCATCTCAAAATAATTAATTAATTAATTAACCCAGGCTGAATCCTAATCCAAGTTATAGACTGAGTCCTGAGCCCTAACTGAATCCCTGTTCCTGACTCCAGGCAGCCCTGACTGTGGTCATAGGCTAAGTTCTAACTCTGGAGTCCCAGGCTAAGTCCCGGTCCTGGATGCTGCCAGACCACACACCAAGTCCTCAGATTCTATTTTCACAAGGCCTCCCCTTTCAAAGTATAAACCTGTCTCCTGAAGAGGAACCAAGTTAGCCTGTTAGTGCTCGTTCCTTGGCCGAGAGAAATGCTCTCGAAGGAATGGATCATGGAACAGCTTAGCATTGAGAGGTAGGAGTCAGAGAGAAGCAGAGACAGTTACTTCTAGACATGAGAAACTGAGCTGGACAAGTAGCCCACCAGAGGAACAGAAAAGTGACGAAGAGGAAATATGGTATTGGGGGAAAGGGCAGCTGACTGCTCTGCTAAGGACAGTAGCTGGGAGCTTTTTAATATGCCCTATTGAGAGTCATTCATTCATTCAGCAAACACTAAGCACCAAGCACTGAGCACCACCAATGAGCCTAGTGCTCGTCCATTCCCCTGTGCATTCAGTAAGAATGTATTATATGCTACAGAACCAACATTCTGTTTAGTGTGGGGTGGAGGACTTCTCAGTCGGTGTCTCTAGAGTTAAAAATTACCCTCCTCCCTCTCCCTTACACCACCACACCTACACCTGGGATCCTATGGCACTGAGAAATGAGCCTTAGAGTCAGGCAGATGGGGCAAGTCACCTTCCCTCTCGAACCCTCAGTTTCCCCTTTTACTAGATGGGCAATTATGCAGTGTGAAGGAGATAACAGTTAAGAACACACTTAATGCAATACGAGGCATACAGTTGCAACTTAATAAGTGTCGCCCCTTTCTGGACTGCTGGGGTTGTTGGGAGGATGCAGTCACTAATGCTATACGTGGCAACAGTGATTGCCCAGTGGAAGGCCAATGACAGCTGTCTGGAAGGCTGGGCCTCAGTTTCCCCATCTGTAAATTGTGGAGTTAGACTCGATGGTCCCTCTGTTCCAGCCACCCCTGAATGCCCTATAGCTGGATTTCAGAGGAAAAGGTGATGGCAACACTCAGACCCCGGAGCCCCTGAACTTGGCTGTGGGCTGAGCTGCCCCGGAAGTTAATCTGTGACACGGCAGAGTCCAGGGCAGTTATAAACTTAGCGCAGTGCATTCTCCCCGCAGCACTCACAGCCAGGGTTGGACCAGAGCTGACCAGCCCAGAAGTCATCAAGGCCACACTGGCCTTGACCCCGGTTCAGCGGATAAGAGTATAGCCTCAGAAGGTCACCACCCCTCCCCCTGCTCCAGGCCACAGTTTTCCCATGCCTCAAGTAGGCAGTAGAAAGAGCACAGTCTTTGAGGCACTGATAGGTTTCATTGTGAATCTTGACCCACCCCACACATGCTGGATGACCTCAGCTAACTTACTTAGTCTCTCTCAGCCTTAGTCTTCCCCCTTGGAAAATGGGATGATAAGATCTCAATTTTAGGATGATGATTGAGAAGTGGAGGGGATGGTGACAACAGGCTCAGGCAGTGCCAAGTATACAGCAGGTGCACTATAGCTGCAGGCGGGTGTGATCACTGCTGGGCTTGAGCAGGGGCATACACACTGTTTCACGGCAGTGTCCAGGGTGGCTGGAGTCAGGAGAAGGACCAGACAGGATTTGGGGCCCCACTTTCTTTCAAGGACAGAAACTTTTTGATACTTTTTTAATCCAATAGGTTACTTTGTAAAAATTCATTTGAAGAAAAAGGAGTGAGGCTAAAAAATATTGCCATGAAAAATGTTTAAGACTACTGGTTAGATGAATTTCCAGGGCTGGCCGGGCACAGTGGCTAACACCTGCAATCCCAGCACTTCGTGAGACTGAGGCAGGTGGATTGCTGGACCCCAGAAGTTTGAGACCAGCCTGGGCAACATAGTGAGACCTCATCTCTACAAAAAATAAATTAAAAAAAATTAGCTGGGCATGGTGATATGTACCTGTGGTCCCAGCTACTGGGGAGGCTCAAGTGGGAGGATCGATTGAGCCCAGAAGGTTGAGGTGACTGTGAGCCACGGTCATACCACTGCACTCAAGCCTGGGCAATAGAGTGAGACCCTGTCTCAAGTAAATAAATAAATAAATAACCAAATAGGATGAATTCCCAGGGCTGAAACACTTACTGATTAAGGGCCTACTGCATGCGGGGCTCTGGGAAGGCTCTTGGGAGCCAATAAAAGGCTTTCTTCAAAATTTTTACTTTACTCATAGCCCTCGTGGGTATCCAGCGGTCGTGCAGACTGGGGTCCTTTCAGTCCGTGGCAGTGAATTTCCCCCACGGTGCCCACTGATGATGGAAGAATACCAATCACCATGTGCCTCAGAATGTGCTGGTGCCCTGCCCCCTGCAGAGCATCTGATCTGCAAACAAGAGGGTAATCAGACTGGCAGGCACCTATTCCACAGATGGGGAAACTGAGGCAGGGAGCGCCAATGTGACCTGTCAGAGGTCACATAGTGACTAAAAGGTGGAGCTGAGACTCATAGGCAGAGCTTGGCAGCCCTGAGCCCCGGGCTGTCCTCTAACCCCTGGAGCCCTGGGGGTCCAAGTGAGACTGGGTGGGACCTGGCTGCACATCTCTGCTCTCAGACCCCACCTCACATGTCACTCAGAGGCATCCTGGCTGGGAGTCTTGTTTGTTCTACAAGTCTAGTTTTTCACTTTTTTTGGAGTGGGGGGACAGAGTTTCTGTCCCCCAGGCTGGAATGCAGTGGCACGATTTAGGCTCACTGCCACCTCTCCTTCCCTAGTTCAAGCAATTCTCCTGCCTCAGCTGCCTGAGTAGCTGGGATTACAGGCATGCACCACCACACCCAGCTAATTTTTGTATTTTCAGTAGAGACAGGGTTTTTCTATGTTGGCCAGGCTGGACTCGAACTCCTGACCTCAAGTGATCCGCCCACCTCGGCCTCCCAAAGTGCTGGGATTACAGGCATGAGCCACCAAGCCCGGCCTCAGGCATTCAGTTCTGTGATCAACTTGCCTTGGTTAAACCAAAGGAGCAAGACATTTGTGGCAGGCATTTGATTCAGAAATGGGGTGAGCAGATGTGAGAGGGGAAGAAGGAGATACCAAGGTGGGTTGGGGGATCTGTGAGGCAGGGGAATTCATGCTTACGGGGCACTTGGCACCATGGTCTCAGTGGCTGTTATTGTGCCCATGGATAAGGAAATTGAGGCAAAGTGGCTGGCTAGCTGTGGAGCCAAGACTGGTTTTGGGTGTCTGTGGCTCCCTGTCCAGTGCTCTTTGCAAAGCCAGCCAGTCCCTGTGGGCCGGAAGCCATTTTCTCCAGCCCTTCTCGGGTGGCCCTCAGAGACCCTGTCCAGCCTCAGAGCCTTCTCTTCCCAGAAGGCCCCTCTCCAGGGCAGAATTTCAAAACCAAAGCATAATCCTCACCTGGGACCCCAGCAAACAGCACAGGGGCTCAAGCCCCTTCTGCACCGTAGTAGTGGGTCTGGTTCTTGGGAATGTTGGGGCTACAACCAGACAGACCTAGGTTCAAGTCCCGGCTTCACCGTCTACTCCCTGTCATGAACTTGACCACATTATGCATCCTGGGCCTTGGTTTCAGTCTGTGAAATGCAGGCAAAAAAATATGCTGGGGAGAAGAGGAGGAACTAGGAACAGGAAAACTAGTAAAAATGAAAGTGGGCTGTGTGTCAGTCCATCTTTCTGATCATCCCACACAGACTCCAGGCATGAGAAAGACCACTAGAAGATCAGGAAGTGGAGGATTAACCCACGCGGGGGCCCTGCTGGGAAACCCAGGGCTCTACCCTGCAGGACCTCAGGGCCAAATCCTGTGTTGGGGCCATGGGATGGATTAGGCAGGCCTCTGCCTTTAAGGAGATTCCAGGCCAAAAGGGGAGGAGTGTTAACCTTATCCAGTCTAAGGGAGTAAGTGGACATTCCATCCAGTCTCAGGAGGGAGGCAGATACTCCGTTCATTCTAAGTGGGGGATTCAGATGCTGTCTAACCTGGGCGGGGGACTGCAGGAGGGAAGAGCAATTGAGTCTAAGGAGGAAGTGAACAGTCCATCCATTCTGGGGGTGTGGGAGCAGTGGACACACCCTGTCCAGCTGTACGACAGGCAGCTTTGATTTTGTATTTGGTGTTTCTGCAGTGGTTCAGAGTACCTGGTAGATACGCGAGGCTGCTTGCGTTCTCCATCATTCAACAACTGTTTATAAAGCAGCTCCTCTGTAATCCTAGCACTTTGTGAGGCCGAGATGGGTGGATCATCTGAGGTCACGCATTCAAGACCAGCCTGACCAATATGGTGAAACCCCGTCTCTACTTAAAAATACACACACACACACACACACACACACACACACACACACACACAAAATTAGCCAGGCATGATGGCGGGTGCCTGTGATCCCAGCTACTCAGGAGGCTGAGATGGGAGAATCAGGGAATCTGGAGACGGTGGTTGCAGTGAGCCAAGATCATGCCACTGCACTCCAGCCTGGGCGGCTGAACAAGACTCCATCTTAAAATAAAATAAAATAAAATAAAATAAAGCAGCTCCTGTGTGCTGGCTTCATGCCAGGTACTGGATGGAGGATGGTGGCGTTTGAAGCTAGTTGGGTGTTTTGGAAGCAGGCAGTGAGGGGAGCTAAGGATCCTCTTTGGGGTTCAGAATGCAGAGGGGAGTATGATCTGATAACTCCTCTTGGGGCTGCCAATGTCAGGAACCCAGAACTCCAGAAGTTTTCCTTTAAGCCTTGTCTTCCCACATTGCTTTCCAGGACAGGACACTGCGGGTACAGCTATCTGCTCTGTCATATCTGCACAGCATTGGTATCTCATTCTCTTCAGATACTGGACACTTGAAAGTTTGTCTCAATGATCAATTGATGCACTCAAACCACACTAAATTAGCTTTGTCATCTGGTCCAGGTTCGGCTGGGCAATTCTGCTGGTTTCATTTAGGCTCACCCAGGCAGCTGAAGACACCTTGGTGCAGCATAAGTTGGCCTTGCTTGGCCTGGGTTAGCAGCTGTTGGCTAAGCCCTATGTCTCCAGCAGGCTAGCCTGGGCTCATCCATTGGATGCAGCCTTCCCAGAGCAAGCCACAGTGTGCAACTGCTTCCCAAGCCTCTGCTTACATCGCATCTGCTGATGTCCCATTGGCTAAAGCCGGTCATTTGACCAAGCCTGTGGACAGTGTAGGAGAGGATTACACAAGAGGGGTGGGGCTCCTGGGAACTCATGGCTGTACCAACCTACGACCAACTCTCCTGGGCGCCAGGCTGTTTCCTTCCTCTGCACCTTTGCCCAGGCTGTCCCATCAGGCTTGTTATGCCCTGATGTGTGATCTCCTACTCAGGCAAGCCGCAAACTTCTCTGTGCCTCAGCCTCCTCTTCTGTAAAATGGGGATCACATGAGTTTAAGTTATTCTGAGGATTAAACGAGTTAACACACAAACATTTAAAACAGTGCCTAGCACAGAGTAGGTCCTCCAGAGATACCAGCCATCACCATCACAATGGTGATTCTTGGTATGATGACCCCTGCCCTCTTCAAAGCCCCGTTTAAGGAATCTCCTCCTCCCTGAAGCTGTCTCTGGTTCTCTTCAGCCAAGCATCCACCCCCAAGCCTGGCCCTATAATTATCTTTTCCTCATCCACCTACTCCATCTACAGTGGGGTCCAGAGGGAAGGGAATCCCAGGGCCCAGTCCAGGGAGTGTGAAGTATCTTATTTCTTCTGCAATTAGGGAGGCAAGACAGTCCTTGGTGACTCCATTTGGCATAGGTGAAAACTGAGGCTGTAGGAGATGTGCTGACTTGCCTGGGGTTGCGCAGCTGGTAGGTGGGTGAGCTGGGAGTGGAGCCAGGTTGGGCTGTAGCAGCTGTGTTTGCCTTGCCTCACTGTCCAGCTCTCACCTGGGCCGGGTGTCGGGGTCTCAAAAGGAAGGCAGATATGGGCTCTGCCCCATGGAGCTCACAGTTTGGTGGAGGAGAAAGGCTCAAGCAGAGAGTAGGAGGTGTGAGTAGCTCTGTGGGCTGTGGGGGCCAGATGGGTCCTCGATCCTGCGGGGTCAGAGCTGGCTGCCCAGAAGACATGAAATGGAATAAGCAGAGTGACATGCTCTGGGCCACAATCAGGGTGTGTGGCCGCCCTGACCACATCACTGCAGCTGCCTGCACAGCCACATCCCTGTGGGTTGTGGGACTGTGACCCTCCCCACTACCTCCCATTACTGAGGACACACCTCCTGGGCCTCCAGTAACTACCCAGGCCTCCACACCTGCTGCACCATGGTGGTGCAGCCCACCTCCCCCACGCCTTCAGCCTTGTGGACATTTTCTCTGGAGATTCCAATTCCCCGGCCTCCTTGAGGTCAGTGTCTGCCCAGAACCTCCCGGCAGGAGAGAATAAACCCCACAGCACTTAAGGCAATGCCTTCCTGTCCAACTGGACAAAGATAGGCTGTGCAGGAACCTCCCCTGGGAGGACTGAGCCATCACCTGAGGAATGGGAGTCCATGGAAACGTGACTCGCCCCTGTGAGAATAAAGCCTTTCATCTGGACATCGAAATGGCCACCAGCTCCCTGAGTGACTTTGGGCAAGTCATGTCCCCATTCCAAGCCTCAGAAAGCCCACTTGTGAGATGAGGATGAAAATAACCCCCTCATAGGCCTGCCATCCCACCACCATGGCGCATTCCACCTGCTACATAGTCAGTATTCAGGGAATGGTGGTACGGCAGTAGTGTGAATACCTTTAAACTGGAGGAGCTTTTAACAACTTCTAGAATCTCCTGGAAAGAGTGGGGAGCACCTCAGTGACCAGTTCATGCATTAGGTAGCAGCCACGACTTCCGTTAGCATTGAAGGCGTTTATGGAGGGCTTGCTGAGAGCATAGCAGAATGCTGGGTATTGAAGCCCTGAGGAGTCATGTACAATCCACTTATCACCTATGCTTGCTTGCTTTAAAAAAATACTCCTTTGGCCGGGCACGGTGGCTCATGCCTGTAATTCCAGTACTTTGGGAGCTTGAGGCAGACAGATCACGAGGCCAGGAGTTCAAGACCAGCGGGACCAACATGGCAAAAACCCGTCTCTACTAAAGATACAAAAAATTAGCTGGGCGTGGTGGTGGGCGCCTGTAATCCCAGCTACTCAGGAGCCTGAGGCAGGAGAATCACTTGAACACTGGAAGTGGAGGTTGCAGTGAGCTGAGATCGTGCCATTGTACTCCAGCCTGGCGACAGAGTGAGACTGTGTCTCAAAAAAAAAAAAAAAAAAAAAAAAATTCATTTAATTGTATTTTACAGAGGGATAATGTACATATAGGAAGATGCCCCTGTGTTAGGTTGCTAGGGCTGCCATTACAAAATACCACAGGCTGGGTTGGGAGCTTCCACCATAGGAGTTTATTTTCTCGGTTCTGGAGGCTGGAAGTCCCAGATCGAGGTGTCGGGAGGGCTGATTTCCTCTGAGCCTCTCCTTGGCTTGCAAACAGTAGCCTTCTCCCTGCGTCTTCACATCCATCTTCCCTCTGCACCTGTCTGTGTCATTTTCTCTTATAAAGATGCCAGTCGGTTAGGGCCCACCCTAATGACCTTGTTTTAACTTAGTCATCCCTTTAAAGACCTGTCTCCAAAATACAGTCTTATTCTAAAAGTGCTGGGGTTAGAGCTTTAGCATAGGAATTGGGGTGGGGGGGGGTGGGAGGAACAGTTCAGCCCCTAGCGCCCCACTTTGTTTACAGTCTGAGGAGTTTTTACAAATGATACACAACAGCCAAGATGCAGAGCAAATCATTGCCCCGAGGTAGCGCGCTCATGTCCCGGCAGACAGTCCCCACCTGGCATCCCCACACTGGGTGAAAATGTCTGGTGGCCTCCTGTTGTGCGGGCTCAGTTTGTCTTCTCTGGAGCGTCAGGTAAGTGGGATCATGCTGTGTGTTCGTTTCATGCCTGGTGTTTTCCCTCCGCAGAACGACCCTGAGGACCGTGAGTGTTGCTGTGTGCGTCTGTGCTGTGTCCCCTTTCATTGCTGAGCAGTGTTCCTTTGTTTGGATATACCACTGTCTGCTTCTTCACTCATCAGGTAAGGGACACACAGACAGTTCCAGGTCAGGCTCATGATGGGTAAAGCTTCCACTCACATCTGGGCACAGGTCTTTGTATAGTCCTGCTTTTCATTTCCAGTTGGTTTCCCCACCTAAAAGTGCTAGATTACATGGGAGGTGGGTGTTTAACTTCATAAGTGCCTTGCAGGGTGATTCTCACACCCCCATCAGTCGTGTTGGAGAGTCCTGATTGCTCCGACATTGATAGTTCTGTCCTTTTCACTTTAATTCTAAAGGGTGTACACTGGCATCTCGTGGTTTAACTTGCACTTCCCTGAGGGCTGGTGAAGTTGAGCATCTTCCCATGTGCTTATTGGTCATCACATTTCTTTTGACCACTTTTAATTGGGTGGTCATTTAGAAAATTGTGGTAAAAGATACATAACATACAATTTACCATCTTAATTTAAATTTATTCAGTCCAGTGACATTAAGACCATTCATGTGCTATGGAGGTGTCACCATCATCTGTCTCCAGTACTCTTTTTTGTCTTCCCAAACTGAACCTCTGTCCCCATTAAACACTAACTCCTCATTCTCCTCTCCCCTCAACTCCCAGCCCTAGGCACCCCTCCATTCTACTGACTGTCTCTATGAATGTGACTATCCTGGGGACTTCATACCAGTTGAACCTATAGTATTTGTCCTTTTGTGACTGGCTTATTTCACTTAACGTAATATCCTGAAGGTTTATCCATGTTGTATGATGTGTCAGAATTCCCTTCCCTTTTAAGGCTAAATAATATTCTACTGTGAGTAGAGATCAATTGCCTTTATCCATTCATCTGTCAGTGAACACTTGGGTGGGTTCCACCTGTTGGTTATTGTGAATAGTACTGTGATGAACATGAGTGTGCAAATATATCCGTGTGAATTCCTGAATTCCTGTTTTCTTCTCTTTTTTTTTTGAGACGGGGTCTAGCGCTGGTACCAGGTTGGAGTGCAGAGGCGTGATCTTGGCTTACTGCAGCTGCCCATTCCCAGGAATGATCCTCCCACCTCACCTTCCCAAATAGGTGGGACTGCCAGCATGCACCAACACACCTAGCTGATTTTTGTTATGTTTTGTAGAGAGGGGGTTTTGTCATGTTGCCCAGGTTGGTCTTGAACTCCTGAAGTCAAGTGATCCACCTGCCTTGGTCTCCCAAAGTGCTAGAATTGCAGGCATGAGCCACCATGCCCGACTGATTCCTGTTTTCAATTTTAGGTAGTCATTTGATTATTGGGTTGTAGAAATCTTACTTTTGGATTAATATCTTAAAAACTATCACCAGTTACCTATGTGTTAACTGCTTAGTTTTTCAACCAAACTTTAATCATCAGCCAACCCTCACTTTCAGCCCAGATCGATGAGCTCATGCTTGGTGATCAGTTAACTCCTTGTTTTTTAGCTAATGCGTTAATTAGCAATTACCATCTTTGTCTTCAGCTAAACATCATACTTCTCAATGCTTTGGTTATCAGCTAATGTCTTCTTTTTCAGCTAACACTTTAGTGGACATTAATATCCTTGTTAACGTATGTTACCTCAACCAGATAAGACCTGGCTGCATTGGGGAAGGGAAGTGGGGCTTGACAAGGAACGTGAAGACATTAAAGGCAAAACTTCTGAGTTAATGAGGGGAGTCCTCCAAGAGAGTTCTGTCCTTCAGGAGCTGGAGTCTGGCTCTCCATGAAAGCTTTCTGAATGAATGAATGGATGGATGAATGAGTGCATGAGTGGGTAGTGAGTGCAGGACCACACTCCTTCTCCTGGGGATGGCATTGCTTGCTCAGCCCCAGAGCCAGTGGCTTTCACTCTCACATCTTGCTGACACATGATGTTACCCAGAAACGCTTGAAATGCCGTCGTTTCACTGGGGCCTGGAGACCATACTTTGGACCTTGGTATCCTCTGGCCCGTGGACACCAGAGCAACAGCATCCTCTGCTGCACCCAGGCTGCCGAGCCTTTTATTCTTGAGTTGGCCATGTGACCCCCAGTGGGGCATGTGACCTCTCTAGACCCACATCTGTGTGACCTGGCCCATGTGGGGCTTCCTGATCCCATCTCCTGCCTTTGCCCCATCAGCCTAGGGCACTCTCAGTTGGCTCCCACCTCAGGGCCTTTGCACCGGCTCTTCCCTCTGCCTGAACACTCTTCTCCCAGACCTTGGCTCCTTCCCTTCTTGGGGTCTCAGCCCAGAGGTCATCTCCTCAGGGATGCCTTTCCTGACTGCCCCCAGAGGCATGGGGTCAGTCCAGCTGGCTGTACCTTCATTCCCTGGGTGGTCTCAGTGCCTGAGGGGGCACCTGTTCACTGTCAGGCCCAGAGTCTCTGTCCTGAGTGTGTGGGGAGCACAGGAGACCGAGCTGCAGTGTTCAGGACCCTCCACCTGCTGGTTAAACCTGGTAATAAAACCATCTGCCATTTGCAGATGCCCTTAGAAGGATGGTATCTAAGCCAGATTTCATAGCTGGGGAAAAGGGCTCAGAGAGGGGAGTGGTTTCTCTGCGGCCACATAGCAGCTAGGGGTGGAGGTTGCACATCCACACTCCGCTGGAACCCCCAGCTGCCTCTTCTGGCTCAGTCCCTGTCCCTCTGGCTTCCCTAAGATTGGCCCCTTTCTCTATAAAACTGGCCCCAGACTCCACAAAGTAAGGCAGCCCATGGGTGACAGAGGAGAGAGCCTGTGCCTAGGAGGGAGGCAGTGTGACCAGGGACCAAGGAGCTGGGACCAAGTGACACTCAGAGTGGCTGGATCCTGGATTTCTATCACCTCTGTGTCTGAGTCCCATCTGCCTGTGAGTGCATGGGGGCCTCCGTGTGGACTGGGAAGAGTGAAGTCGGGTGACTGACTCGCCCCATTCATCTGGGATGTTCTCATTCTGCGCACTGACAGCCCTGCCTCCTGGGAAATGTCTCAGGACTGGGCAAATTGGGACTGCTGGTTGCACTTGAGGGAAGGGAGGGCCTTGGGGGAGGCCCAGCCCCTGCAAAGGCTGGGATGTGGGAATGGAACTGTGGGAGCTGCAGATATGGCTGCCCCGGCTTGGGGAACTCCTGCTGGGATGGGGAGCAGGAATGAGAGAGAGGAGGAACGTGAGGCCAGAGCCCCAAATGCCAAGCACAAGATTTGGGCATAAGGAACCCATGTGACCTCTTGCTAGCTGCTCCTGGAGGAAGGAGCTGTTGGGAGAAGAAAACTAAGCCCCTGGAACTGGCCGCGGGCCCCTCTGCCCTCTGTAACCCGTCCTGGAGACAGGAGATGGGGGCTGATCCTCTTGCCCCACCAGCCCCCCAGGCGTTCTGACACACTGGGCTCTTTCTTAGACAAGAATTCAGTAACAAAACACTGAACAACATCCCGTGACTCAGTCCCTGCTTGAGGGGCTTTGCAAGGGGTGGACACAGAGAGAAGCTAACCCCAGACAGCCGCTGCTCTGTCTGGGTTCTGTAATTGGAAACGTCCTCCTGCCTGTCCCAAAGCCAGTGGCCGTGGGATCCTGGGGTCCAGACTGACCTTGGTCTGCTCCACCCCAGAAGGGCCGCGCATGCCTGTGGTTTAGGGGTGTTGGAGGCTGAATACAGCCAGGTTCTTGTCTTGGAGACAGCTCAGCTCCCTAAAGGGCGTCAGGAGAAGTCCCAACAACAGAAACGCTGACTGCATTCCCAGCCTGTTTTACAAACCAGCTCACAGAGGTTGAGACAGGGCACACAGTCCACCAGGTCTCAATCCCATGGATACCCCAGCGCCCAACCCAGAGCCAGCTGAGTCTGAGTTCCTGGAATGGAGGAGGCCAGAGGCAGTGTGTCAGCGTCTTGGCGGTGCCTTCAGTGCTCTCTGCTGCACCCACTGCTCTTTCAGAGCTCCTCAGAGGGTTTCCTGAAGACAGTCCTGCTGCGAGTCTCTTGGTTCTCCCTGCATGCTCCCCGGGGCAGCAGCAGCCTCCCCTGGAACCTGGCCCCTCCTCAGACCAGATGCTCTGGTGGGCGTGTGTGCTCCTATTCTGCGTGAACACTCAGCCCTACCCTGGGATTCTGAGATTCACTCAAGGCTGAAAAGTCCTGCCCTAGTCCAATGCAAGGGAGGAAACTGAGGCCCAGGGAGGTCTCCCTTGCTCATGGCAGAGCCCAGAACCCAAATTGGTTGTCTTCTAGCTGCACCTTCCCCTTCCTCTGGGCTCCCCACCAAAAATAGGTGCTTTTCTTGGAAGAGGATAACTTCTTTTGCCTTGAAAGTAACTTACTGACGTTTCTCCCCGACAAGACGGGGAAGTCCTTGAGAGCAGAAGGGGCATCTGCTTCATCCCTGTCTTCTAAGGCCCCGTCACCATGCCTGGCATGCACTCATTAAATTAACGCCTTTTAAGAGCTCTCTTTTGTACACTTGACTTACTGGCTACCTTGCTCTTCCGCTCCCCTACCTCCACTCCTTGGCAACACAGCTCACTCCATTCCTCTTGGGCACAGCCTGGACAGAGAGGGCAGCGTGAGCAGCTGTGCTCCATGGCTGACCAGGATAGCCCAGCACGAGGCCCCCAGCTCAGCCCAGTGCCTCTCCCTTTCTCAGGGTCTCTTCCCAATCCGGTGAGTTGCTTCCAGCTGAGTCAGGTTGGCTAAACTCAGCACGACACTATCCCCTGCAGTCCTCAGCTGCCGTCCCCACACTCCCATGCCCCCTCCTCCCTTTCAGCAGTGTCTCTGCCTTTCTAGGATATCTCAGCCCTTCCAAGCACTGCGCCCCTGGCTCTCAGATGCTCAGAATCGCCACCGCTGTCCTTGCTTGGTGTCGGCCCATCTCTGCACTCTTCCTTTCCCAGTTGCCGGCACACTCTCCAGTGTTCTCACGGCCCCTCTCGTTCTAGGAGGGGGTTTTCCAACTCAGGACTCATCTGGATCAGGTGAGAAAAACTCCACAGCAACAACGGGATTCAGAGGTGGGCTAGCTGGGTCCCGCCTCTCCTCAGGACCCAAGAAGTATAGGAGTGCGTAATAATCCCACCGGACAGCGTTCAGCACCACGTGATGTTTAAATGCCTCATTCTAACCTGTGCCAGAAAAAGGAATTAGGCTGCAAGTGACCCCGCGCCCAGGGCAGCCGCTAAACCGTTCAGCTCCCCTCCTTCTTCCCCCACTGCCCCTGGCCTGGATACTGGTACCAGCCTCCCCCTGGGCTCCTGGGCTCCAGTCTCATCCCTCTCCAGTCTGTCCTTGGCACATCTGTGACCATATCTCACCATTTATAACAACCCCTTTATGGAGCCAGTCTGAGTCCTCAGCCATTGAATGAGTCTGAGTCCTCAGCCTGGCATTCAAGGTCCTTGATGGTCTGACCCCAACTAGACATCCCAGCTTCATCTCCCACCAGCACCGCCCATGCGCCCTCCGACCCAGAGACACCTATCTCCAAACACACTTTGGGCCTCTGCGCTGCTGTTTCATCCCCTCCCCTGGGCCATTCATCCCATTAATGACTCATTCCACACTGACTACTAATCCACTGTGAGAGGCCCTGGATACTCTGAGATGGAAGAACACAGATCTGTTCCCTGCTCTAATGACCCCTCCAGTCTGGGCTGGGGGATAGAAGTGACTCACAGGAGCACACACACAAATGCACACGCTGGGACGGGGCTTCAGACGTGAGGGACATGACACTGGAGGGGTGACACGGGCTGGAAGATCCTGGTGGGCTCCCCAGGGGCGGTGTCTGAGTGGGGGTGAATTAGGAAGGAGGGCAGGAACAGTGTTCCAAGCAGAGTGAATGGCACGGCAAGGGCCCCAAGGCGGGTAGGAGCAAGGTGAGGCTGGCCACACGCCTGGGCCAGACTGGGCACTCAGAGCCTGCCCTTGGTGTTTAATACTCCTGGTTGCCGGCTTTAAATTTGTAATAACTTTATCTTTGAATCTGTGGTGTTTTGGGGTTTGGTTTTTTTTTGAGATAGAGTCTCACTCTGTCACCTAGGCTAGGATGCAGTGGCACAATCATGACTCACTACCTCCCAAGCTGAAGCCCTCCTCTCACCTCCGTCTCCCAAGTTGCTGAGACCACAGGTGCACACCACCACACCTGGATACTATTTTTTTTTAGAAGTAGGATCTTGCTATGTTGCCCAGGCTGATCTTGAACTCCTGGCCTTAAGCAATCCTCCTGCCTTGGTTTCCCAAAGTGCTGGGATTACTGATGTGAGCCAACAGGCCTGGCCTGAATTTGTGTGTGTGTGTGTGCATGTGCGTGTGCATGTGTGTGTGTGTGTTTGAGATGGAGTCTTGCTCTGTCACCCAGGCTGGAGTGCAGTGGTGCGATCTTCACTCACTACAACCTCTGCCTCCTGGATTCAAGCGATTCTCCTGCCTTAGCTTCCCGAGTAGCTGGGACTACAGGCGCTCGCCACCATGCCCGGCTAATTTTTTGTATTTTTAGTAGAGACGAGTTTTCAGCACGTTAGCCAGAATGATCTTGATCTCCTGACCTCGTGATCTGCCCGCCTCAGCCTCCCAAAGTGCTGGGATTACAGGCGTGAGCCACCGTGCCCGGCTGAATTTGTGTTTTGTAAGTGAAGCCCTGTGGAACAGTGGAGTGTGCCCAGGGGACTTGGAGCCTTGGCTTGCTCACATGGGCTCCCGTAGCCTGGCACCTCTCCAGGACAATAAAGGTCCAGCTCATGACCCCATCCTCTGGCACCCCAGGCCTCAGCCAATCACTGCTGCTGCTTTCTCCAGGGGCTGGGCGCTGGTACAGAGAGGGTCAGGATCGGGTGTGTGTCTCAGGGAAAGGCAAGGCAGGAGCAGTCCTTGCTCCATACTGGCAGCACTGGAAACATTGGGTGGGCAACTCCAGAGGGCGGGGGGTAAGGCACCTAACACAAGGGACCTGCCCCAGCAGGGAAGTGTCAGTACCGTTGTAGGTTGCCTGTCCACCACGCATTGGAGTGGCATGCCCAGGGGAAGGGGAAACACCTGACTTGGTCTCCCTGCTTGTCTGCGGCATGGCCTGCTGTTGGGTAGTTGGCAGGAGAGGAAACTTGACAGCAGCTTCACGCATGCTTGATGAGTTAGGGGGGCCGAGTCCCAGGCCCCTGGGAGGGTCCCCCACGAGCATCCCTGCACTCAAGAGAATGTGACATTAAATTATAAACACAAAACACCATGTCAGGCCAAGAAAAAAACCATGACAGGTCGAGAAAATACCATGGAAAAGTAGAAGAGTTTCATATTTTAGACTTTTAATGATGTTTCAAAACAGCTTTTTGGCTGAACACAGTGGCTCACACCTGTAATCCCAGCACTTTGGGAGGCTGAGATGGGTGAATTGCTTGAGTCCAGGAGTTTGAGACAAGCCTGGGCAACATGGCGAAACTCCATCTCTACAAGAAATACAAAATTTATCTGGGTGTGGTGGTGCACACTTGTAGTCCCAGCTACTCAGGAAGCTGAGGAAGGATGATCGATTGAGCCCAGGAGGTTGAGGCTGCAGTGAACTGTGATCCTGCTACTGCACTCCAGCCTGGGAGACACAGCGAGATCCTGTCTCAGTAATAATAAGAAGAAATAAAATAAAACAGAGTCTTTTTTTTTTTTTTTTTTTTTTTGAGACGGAGTCTCGCTCTGTCGCCCAGGCTGGAGTGCAGTGGCGCAATCTCGGCTCACTGCAAGCTCCGCCTCCCGGGTTCACGCCATTCTCCTGCCTCAGCCTCCCGAGTAGCTGGGACTACAGGCACCCGCCCCTGCGCCCGGCTAATTTTTTCTATTTTTAGTAGAGACGGAGTTTCACCATGGCCTCGATCTCCTGACCTTGTGATCCGCCCACCTCGGCCTCCCAAAGTGCTGGGATTACAGGCGTGAGCCACCACGCCCGGCCAAAACAGAGTCTTTTGAACAGGGCCCCAGATATTCGTTCTATGCTAGGCCCTGCAAATTAGGGAGTAGACCTGGGGCAGGAAACATTCGAGGACTCCAGGCAGGCACTGCGACCGGACAGAGGAATGCGGGCAGGGAGCAGGCTGCCGCCCACTGGGTCTGGAGGACTTGGCACATCCTCTCCCCAGGCTGCAGTGGTCAGAGTAATCAAATCGTCTTTCACAGGGAGGGGAAACAGGGCTCAGGGACAGAAGTGTCTCTTTCCTCCGAGTGGCCCAGACCCTGTTTGGCTGCAGGCTGGTTCACAGGACATAGCCTTTTCTGGGAGGTGGGGAGGTCCTCACACCCAGGGGTGCTCTTTGAGTACAGGTCATGGTGGGGTGGTGGCAAAAGCAGGAGGGAGTGGCAAAGACAGTCAGTGGTCTGGAGCCTGCCAAGGCCCTGAGCTACCGTCTCCACCCACCAGCGTCCTGGCCCCAGATACCCGAACGGGCATTCTGAGTCTGCCCATCAGATAAAGGGTATTCTTACATCATGTCTCTCTCGGCCCCCAGCACTGATGGTGCCAGCTCTTAGCCAACCATAGGGGTGAGTTTCAAAACAACAAGAAAAGAAGTAGGAGGATGCTGGAGGGGCAGATATGTTTTTCCTCCGACTTTCCTAAACCCTCCCACAAAGCCCCTCACTTCCCAGGGCCATGTTTTTGTGGTGAAGAGAGACCAAGGACCAGCATCTTCAGGCAGACTTTCAATCTAGCCCCGGGCTACAGGATCGAACGCAAGACACTCTGTTAAACTGGAATTTCAGATAAGCAAGCAGTTTTAAAAATATATAAATATGTCCCAAATATTGCATAGGACATACTTATACTAAAAAATTATTTGTTGTCTATCTGAAATTCCAATGTAAGTGGACATCTTTCATCGTATTTGCTTAATTTTGCAACCTTACTCCTACCTAGCCTGTGAGAGCTTCATCTCTTAACAGAAACCCCAAAACTATCTTCAGGGCCCCTGTGGTTCAAGCCCAGGCACACATTTTCAAGAAACCCCAGATGACAGTGACACATTTCCCCATTTGTGATCCAGGGTCCAGACAGCAGAAGGCTTTGCCTGAGGCCACACAGTGGGTATCTGACCTGGATACCCACACAGGTGGTGCTTGGCACTTTCAAACGCCCCTCGGACCACCACTGGGTGAGTTGGGTGTTGGTGGCTCCATTTTACAGAGAAGGAAACAGGTTCAGGAACGGGGAGGGTTTACCAGGGCTCGCAGGAAGTCTCGCCCCCATCTATAAGACTGACACTGACTAACACTAACCCTAACCCTAATCCAAGGCTTCAGCCTCCCCAGCCACCACCCTCCCCCTGGCTTGGTGGCTAAGGATAGAAGAAGGTTCTGGGAAATAGATGTGGTTTGAACCTCAGCACCTCCACTCACTGTCTGGGTGATCTGGGCCAGGTGCTTCCTTTCCTGGAACCTCAGTTTTATCATTTGTAAAATGGGGATGATGATGTGCCACCCTCCTAGAAATAGTGATGATGGAGTGAAGGAAATCCGTAAAGCCGATACCTCCTGCACACCCGGCCCTCAACAGTTGTACCCAGCTCGTCCCAGCCACTCTCTGCCCACTCCCACCAGCCCTTTCCCCCTGTGCTGGCCCCAGAGGCCTCCCCTGATGTCAAGGCCTGGAGGTGACTCGGTGGCCTAGAGGGAGAGACCACCACCACCCCCTCGAAAGACATAGAGCCAGAGCAGAGAGAACCAGGAGACTCAAGAGCCTGCAGAGTACCAGGGTAGTGGCTCACTCTAGCACGTTGGGGGGCTGAGGCAGGAGGATTGCCTGAAGCCAGGAGTTTGAGACTACAGTGAGCTGTAATCACACCACATTGCATGCACTCCAGCCGGGGCAACAGAGTGAAACTCTGTCTCTAAAAACAAACAACAAAAAATCCCAAACAAAGAGTCCGCAGAGCCCATCTCATCTCTTGCCTTCGCCCACCTCTGCTGTGCCTCTGGTGGCTCTGCCTCTGGGCCTCTGCATCTGTCCCTCTGCTGCCTGTCGCCAGGCTGGCTCAGAGTCTCCCCTGGGCTGGAAGCCCACTGCCCCCTGGTTTCCCTAGGCTGCCCATATCTGGTGTAACTACAAGGAGAGTGACAGTAGCTCACACTCATCTATTCCTTAGTAGTCACCAGGCACTTCTAAGCACTTTGTGTATGTGCAGTCGTTTAACTTTCACACCAGCCATATAACATGACTCCATTTTCATCTCCACATCACAGAGAGGGCAGCAGCTTCCCCAAGGTCATGCAGCTGGTCAGTGGCAGAACCTGGGTCTGAACCCAAGCAGCACAGCTGCAGTCGGTCTGTGTTCCCAAGTCATGGCTCTGCTACTTCCCCAGCCCCTCTGTCTACTACAGACCCAGCATGTAGTAGACGTTCAATAAATCATTGTCAAATGGATGACAAGAAGTATCCCATCATATTACACTTCACTTTTTCTGGGTCTATGTTCCTGATAAAATCTTTACTCTTTGAGGGCCAGGACAAGCTCGTATTTGTCTCATGACCAACACAGAGCCTGGTATACAGTAGTTGCTCAATAAATGCTTGGGGAATAAACAAAAGAATGAATGAACCAGAGGAGGTGGTTTAGAGGCCTAAAAAGAAAAACAGCAAGGAAGGTGGCCCATAATTTCCCCTGCAAATGAAGCAGCAGTGAGTCAAACCTAGACACGAAGTCCATTCAGACAACCTTTGTTATGTGCTCAAGACAACAGGCCATGCAGGGTGAGAAGGGGCACGCTGCCCAGGTGAGGAGACAGCTGAGCTCCTGGAAGGCCCCCAGGGAGTGTCCTGTCCAACATGCTTCCTGCTGGGTCACTTACTCAGATTTTTAAAAAAAATTTATTGAAATACACTCATATGCCATAAAATTCAATCATGTAAAATGTACAGTTCATTGCTTTTTTTAAAGTTTATTTACAGAGTTGCATAACCATCACCACTGTCTAATCTTAGAACATTTTCATCACCCCAAAAGTGACCCCAGGTCACTTCCTGACCCCCACGCCCTGGCAACCAGAAATCTACTTTTGTCTCTATGGATTTGCCTATCCTGGATGCTTCATATAAATGCAATAGTATATTATGTGGTCATTTGTGTCCGGCTTCTTTCACCTGGCCTAATGTTTTCAAGGTTCATCCATGTTGTGGCATGTGTCAGTACCTTATTCCTTTTTATGGCTGCGTAATATTCCACTGTATGGATACACCACATTTTATTTATCCATTCATCAATTCACGGTCACTTTTTCTCAATTCATGGCCATTATGCATAATGTTGCTATAAATATTGGTGTACAAGTTTTTATGTGAACAGATGTTTTCCTTTCTCTTGGGTGTATACCTAGGAGTGGAGTTGTGGAATCCTATGGGAACTCTACACTTAGCATTTTGCTCCCTCTTAGTTTGGAGAAGGTCAGGAACTATTTAACAGTAATCTTTCTTGAACAATTTAAAAATACATTCCAATACCGAAGCCATCCTGTAGCGTCTGCAAAGCTTGGGCTGAGCCCCAAATAGAGGGCTCTTGAAGGGACTGGCCACACCTTAGTGAGTTCAAATCCTGCTCTGCGATTTGCTGTGTGACTTTGCTCAAGTGTCTCCACCTCTCAGGATCGCAGTGTCCTCAGCTATGAAAGGGAGGTATTAACATCCAACTCGAAGGGATTTTGTGAGGATTAAATTCGATATCTGAAGCCTGCCTGGCATGCTGTAGGGGCTCAGTACAAGATGTAGATGTCAGTGCAGCAAGCACATGTTTATTCCTGCCCTGTGCTGCTGCTGTCATCTCACAGCTGGGAAGACTGAAGACTGGGAAGGATTAGGATTTTCCCAGAATCAGGGAAGTGAGTTCAAGTACAGGGGACCCTTTCTGTCCCTTAGACACACTTGAGACAGAGGAGGGGTCAGGTCAGAGCACCCCCAAGTCATGCTGAAGTTCTCACTTTGACCCCTTCTCTTCCTGCCAATTGAAATCATCAGCTGTGCCTTGGGAGGAGGAGTCTTCCCCTCTCCGTGCCTCGGTTTCCTCATCTGTAAGATGTACTTCTCTCAAAGGGTGGCTGTGGAGATTAAGGGAGATAATGTGTTTAAGATTAAACTCTAGAGGCTGGTATATACGAAGTGTCCAGCACATAGGAGCTGTTGCTTCCAGCTATCAAGAGGGATGCAGAGGCAACAGTGAGAACTGTAATCCAAAACCAGGCACAGCCATCACAGTGGCTGCGAGGAGAAGCACAGACCAATGGCAAGTCGATGAAGAACTGGAGCAACCGGAACTCTTACGTGCAGCTGGCGGGAGTATCAGACGGTATAGGCACGTTGGAAAACTTGGGCAGAAACTACCAAAGCTCAACATACGCATATACTGTGACCCAGCAATAGCACCCCTTGCTGTTTAACCAACAGAAGCCCGTGCTTATGATCACCGAAGGACTCGTTCCAGAATGTGCAGCCCTGTTTGTAATAGCACCACGCTGGGAACAACCCACACATCTAACAACAGGAGACTGGGCAAATGGCCAGGGGTAGTTTCCTACAAGGGAATACGTGACAGCATGAGAACGAACGAACCAGAGCAAACCAGACACAACCACCTGGGTGAATCTCACAGATGTGCAGTTGAGCAACAGCAGCCAAGCACCAAGGGGTACATGGTGCAGGATGCCATTTGAATAGAGCACAGGGCAGCTACTTCTGCTCTCTGGAGTCAGAGTCGTGGGAGTGACTCCCTTGCGGGAAGGAGCATGTGGGGGCTTCTACAATGCCCATTGTATTCTGCTTCTGGTTCTGGGTGACATGGGTGTGCTCAGGTTGTGAAAATGCATAAAGCTCTACATGCGTCATTTGCGCTTTTTTCTGCATGAATGTTTTACTTTGAAAAGTTTACTGAGAAATACAAGCTTATGCATTTTGCAAGAATGCGTGCAAAAGGGCAGGCATTCCACCCTGTAGACTGCTCACCTGTGTTGGCCAGCTTCGTCACCTGCATTGGCAAACAGGAAAAGAGAAGAGTAAATAAGGAAATTGGCATGGAGGGTGGTGCTTGCCTGGGCCAATGAGGATCATGTGCCTGGCACATGGTGGGGATGGGGGTATAATTCAGTACTCAGCACTGAGGCTCAAAGGGAAAAAAAGTTTCTGTCTTAGGGGTGGGGCTCTAGCGTGACTGATAATTACAAGCTTAAAAAAAAAAGAAAAATGTAAATGCGTCTATGCCGAGGCCACACTTTCTTGCTCAACACTTCTCCTTCTGGCTTGCAGGTGTTTCCACTACTCTGCAGTTCACAGTGTTGGGGACCATGAACAAGTCTGGTGGTTACCATAGTAACCACAGTCAGTCTAATCCTAACTGCTTACCAACACTCCTTTGGGCCAGGCACGGTACTAGACCCTTTGCACATGGATTGTTTCATTTGTTCCCTCGTGTAAAAGACAGGTGGGTAATTAATGCAGCAGTGGTAAAAATAACTTGGATTTAGAGATTGACAACCTGTGCCCGAACTTGACCCTGGACAGCTGCACAGCTGTGCAAAGGTGGACATGCTCCTGGGCAGTAGCCTTCTATTTCTTGTCTGTAAGTAGGGACAGTGACAATCTTGGCTGCTTAGTGCTGCCCCGAGGACTGGCCAGGCCAGGAATGCACAGTGCTCAGTGGGGTGACCCTGAAGTCCCTGTTGTTATTAGTAGGGCTGTGGTTTTGTCATTATTCCTGTTGTGAAGATGGAGAAACTGAGGCTCACAAGAGGTGTTCATCTGTCCCAGCTGCCTTGGAGCAGCCGAGCTGGTGTTGAAGGCAATCATGCCAGCTTTCAACATCTCATCTTAACCCACTTGGCCAGGCCTTCCCCTCCGGGACCCCAGGCGACACACACATGCTAGACATCCGCATATGGCAGGTGGGACAAGTAAGTGAAGGCCTGGCCTTAACAATTTCCTTGGCTCTGTCTCAGGCCTGAGGCAACCGTTCTCCTCACCCGTGGCAGGCTCTCACAGCTGCTTCCTTGAAACTCTGGGGTAGGGGTGGGGATCTGCAGGCCTAGGATTTGTTCCTGGGGTGGGAGATGTCCCAGGCCCTGCTCTGCATGCCCTCATTCATCCCAATGACCTGGACCCTGTCTCAGCCTTGCCATTTGCTGTGGCAACACTCTAGCCCACTTACCGTGTCCCTCTGGGCCTCAGTGTCCTCTTCCGTAAAATAAGGTTGAGCACCGCACCAAAGGGTGCTGGTCTCTCAAAGTCCCTTTGGTTTCCTCTTCTGTCCCAAGAATCTTCCTCGGAGCTGATTTTGGAATTCAGCCTGCCCCAGGAGCCTAGAATGCCCTGGCTGACTTTCTGAAGATGGGCTGGAGTGGCTCCTGTGTTCCTTCCTGCAGGAAGTGATTGTGAACATCTCCTGAGTAGGATGCAGAGATGAATAAGAGGGAGCCACGGCCCAGATGGCTGCACCATATGATGTGGAGGAGCACAGAGGCTACCAGCCGCCATCAGACAGACAGACAGACAGACGGACCCACTGCACCCAGCCCTGGGCTCGGCTCGCCTGCACTCTCTTCCCCAGTCTTACTCTCCCCAGGGGAGACAGTGGGTAGAAAACTTGTAATTGGAGGGAAGAGGATGTGACCGGAGACCTTGGCATTACAGGGAGAGGATGCTCGCTGAGCTTTCCAAGCCTGGGATCTTTGTTCAAAGGAGATGGAGCAAAAATTACACTAATAGAAGTAACATCAACTTTTCCAACAAGCCAGCAGTAGTACAAGTGGTTGTTGAGTGTGCATGCCTGTGTGCATGTGTGTGCATGTGCATGTGTGTCTGTGTGTGCATGTGTGTGTGTGTGTTTGTGGGTCTGTGTGTGTGCATGTGTGTGTGTGTGTTTGTGGGTCTGTGTGTGTGCATGTGTGTGTGTGTGTTTGTGGGTCTGTGTGTGTGCATGTGTGTGTGTGTGTTTGTGGGTCTGTGTGTCTGCATGTGTGTGCGTGTGTTTGTGGGTCTGTGTGTGTGCATGTGTGTGCATGTGCATGTGGGTCTGTGTGTGCATGTGTGTGTGTGTGTTTGTGGGTCTGTGTGTGTGCATGTGTGTGTGTGTGTTTGTGGGTCTGTGTGTGTGCATGTGTGTGTGTGTGTTTGTGGGGTCTGTGTGTGTGCATGTGTGTGTGTGTGTTTGTGGGTCTGTGTGTGTGCATGTGTGTGTGTGTGTTTGTGGGTCTGTGTGTGTGCATGTGTGTGTGTGTGTTTGTGGGTCTGTGTGTCTGCATGTGTGTGTGTGTGTTTGTGGGTCTGTGTGTGTGCATGTGTGTGTGTGTTTGTGGGTCTGTGTGTCTGCATGTGTGTGTGTGTGTGTTTGTGGGTCTGTGTGTCTGCATGTGTGTGTGTGTGTTTTTGTGGGTCTGTGTGTGTGCATGTGTGTGTGTGTGTTTGTGGGTCTGTGTGTGTGCATGTGTGTGTGTGTGTTTGTGGGTCTGTGTGTCTGCATGTGTGTGTGTGTGTTTGTGGGTCTGTGTGTGCATGTGTGTGTGTGTGTTTGTGGGTCTGTGTGTGTGCATGTGTGTGTGTGTTTGTGGGTCTGTGTGTCTGCATGTGTGTGTGTGTGTTTGTGGGTCTGTGTGTGTGCATGTGTGTGTGTGTGTTTGTGGGTCTGTGTGTGTGCATGTGTGTGTGTGTGTTTGTGGGTCTGTGTGTCTGCATGTGTGTGTGTGTGTTTGTGGGTCTGTGTGTGCATGTGTGTGTGTGTGTTTGTGGGTCTGTGTGTGTGCATGTGTGTGTGTGTGTTTGTGGGTCTGTGTGTCTGCATGTGTGTGTGTGTGTTTGTGGGTCTGTGTGTCTGCATGTGTGTGTGTGTGTGTCTGTGTGTGCATGTGTGTGTGTGTGTTTGTGGGTCTGTGTGTGTGCATGTGTGTGTGTGTGTTTGTGGGTCTGTGTGTCTGCATGTGTGTGTGTGTTTGTGTGTCTGTGTGTGTGCATGTGTGTGTGTGTTTGTGTGTCTGTGTGTGTGCATGTGTGTGTGTGTGTTTGTGGGTCTGTGTGTGTGCATGTGTGTGTGTGTGTTTGTGGGTCTGTGTGTGTGCATGTGTGTGTGTGTGTTTGTGGGTCTGTGTGTGTGCATGTGTGTGTGTGTGTTTGTGGGTCTGTGTGTGTGCATGTGTGTGTGTGTGTTTGTGGGTCTGTGTGTGTGCATGTGTGTGTGTGTGTTTGTGGGTCTGTGTGTGTGCATGTGTGTGTGTGTGTTTGTGGGTCTGTGTGTGTGCATGTGTGTGTGTGTGTTTGTGGGTCTGTGTGTCTGCATGTGTGTGTGTGTGTTTGTGTGTCTGTGTGTGTGCATGTGTGTGTGTGTTTGTGTGTCTGTGTGTGTGCATGTGTGTGTGTGTGTTTGTGGGTCTGTGTGTGTGCATGTGTGTGTGTGTGTTTGTGGGTCTGTGTGTGTGCATGTGTGTGTGTGTGTTTGTGGGTCTGTGTGTGTGCATGTGTGTGTGTGTGTTTGTGGGTCTGTGTGTCTGCATGTGCGTGCGTCTGTGTGTGTTTTGAGAGAGAAAGGAAGAAAACTCATCCTCATGAAAGAGAGCTTTCCTTTCATTTTAGACCTTTTGGGTTTAAATGGCAGCATAGCCCAGTGGTCAAGGACACAGCTTGGTGCCAGCTGTGTCCTCTTGGTGAGTCCTCAACTTCCTCACTGCTTCACCTGGAAGGTGGGGACACTGATGGCACTCATCTTGTTGGGTCATCAGGGGACCCAGTGGGTGGACACAGGGAAGGTGTTCCTTGTGGTGCCTGGCTCCTGGCGGGGCAGCCTGAGCATTTGCTGTTACGATTGTTAGGATTTTAGGGTAAATGGTCTCCAAACTTGAGGGAGCATATGGCCTCATAGTTGAATACTTATTTGGAAAGTACAGATGTGATTACTGAGCTAGTATCTTATGTACATTATAAAACAAACTCAAAATGGAAACTAAAAGGTTCACAAATGTGTAATCTTTTCTTTGCCCACCCAGTGACTGCTGCCCAGAGCTCACCCTCCAGCCAGAGAGAGGGCAGAGGGGGCTGGGCCGGGTGCCCCCATCCTGTGGGGTAGCTGGCCAAAGTAATCGCAGAGCCCTCTGAGAAGGGAGGGATTAAACCTCCCCCAGAGTATTGGTGGGGAACGCAAGGCAGGCATTTGTATTTTAACATTTAGTCCATGTGCCAAGGTCTGTTCTAAGCACCTCACAGCAGTAACTTATTTCATCCTCAACAAGGAGTGTTTCTGTGCTAGCTCTGTTTTAGCAGAGGGGAAACTGAGGCACAGAGTGGTTAAGTAACTTGCCCAAGATCACGCAGCTGGGAAGGAACAAAGCCAGGCCTGGTTCCAGAGTGCATGCTGTGACCCACCACAGGCCTCCCAGAAGTGGGAGTATCTACCCACGGACAGGGCCCAGATGAGAGCCACTGAGACTGACACCCCTGACTTGCCCAAGGGCCTGCTGCAATAGATGCCCTGACAACGATATGATCACCGCCCCTGTTTACAGATGCAGAAGCCGAAGTTCAGCAAGCCAAGGGACCTGCCTTAGATCTCCCAGCTGATAGGTGGAGCTGGGATTCGAACCCAGGTCCAACAGACTCCTCAGTCCATTGTCTTCACCACCAGCTGAGCTGCCTCAAGGAGAGCCCTGTTGTGGGAAGAGCACTGGGCAGGGAGTCCTGAGACCTGAGTTCTAGTGCTGACTTTGCCATTGGCTCATTGTATTATCTCAGGCAATCCCCAGAGAAGGCCTCAGTTTCCCCTGGGTAACATGGGGCAAAAGTTGAACTCATTGGTCACTTCCAGTCTTTAAGCCCTGATGTTCCCCGGGCACCACCAGAGTCCAGGAGAGAGAGGCTAGTTTGGTTTAGGAGACCAGGAGGGCTTCCTGGAGGAGGTGAGACTTCAACTAACCTTGAGGAGGGGCTCCCATGGTCACATTCTACATGGGCTGAGTGGTCAGCCCATTTTACAGAGTGAAAAGCAACCTGCCCGAGGCCACACAGTGAGCAAATGGTAGTTTCTGGATTTGCACCCAGGACTGTCAGAGCCCAACTCTTCAGCACAGTGGACTGGAGGAGAGGAGGTGACCTCCACCCCAGGAGCCTTAAGACAGAACACCAACAGTTAAGGCATAAAGCAGAGTGTGCCTGGCACACAGTAGGTGCTCAATAAATGTCTAAGGGAGGAAAGAAGGAAGGAAAGGAAAGGGCCCATGGCAGATTCCAGCCTGGCAGGCTTCCTACCCACTGGCATCACCAAGCAGCCAGACCCAGCTGGGCCCCTGTGGGGACAGACACCTACGATATTTTGGGGCAGATCCAGGTGCCACTGTGAAGAGCCTAATTAGACTAATTAGAGCAATGTTTTCTGCTCTGCTGACTGCTCAGCCCCTTGGTGTGTGCGGCCCTGGCACAGGAGAGGTCACTGTCTTCCCAGGGTGACGGCAGGACCCAGCTAGGCCCTGTGGAGCCCCCGGAATTCAGAGCTTCAACCCAACCTGGTCCCCAAGGCAGCTGATACACCTGGGCCAAATCCTCCCGTGCACCCTGGCTGGTGCCCACTGCAGAAGTGACCAGCCGGCAGTCAAGTGGGTCATATGACTCAGGGCTCCCCTAGTGCAGCAGGGAGAGGAGCGCACAGGCCACCCTGGGCCCCATCCCCACAGCATCCTTGACCTCCTTGGTTTGCACACCCCCTGAGACTGGAGGCTTGCCACCTCTCAGGCTGGCCTTGGCATTGCCCTCCTGAGCTACAGAACAGGTCTGAGTGGGCTGCCTCGGTGCAGCATGGAGGCACACCACACAGCTGGTGAAGCCCAGGCTTAGGAGTAAGACAGACCTGGGGGCAAGGGCTCAACCTCTCTCTTCTTTAGTTTCCTGATTTATAAAACGAGGAGAGGCCTGGTGCAGTGGCTCACACCTGTCATCCCAACTGTATGGGAGGCTGATGTGGGAGGATTACTTGAGCCCTAGAGTTTAAGACAAGCCTGGGTAACATAGTGGGACATGACCTCTACAAAAAGTAAATTAAAACAAAATTGGTTGGATGTGGTAGTGCACACCTATAGTCCCAGCTACTCTGGAGGCTAAAGTGGGAGGATTGCTTAAGTCTGGGATGTCGAGGCTGCAGTAAGCTGTGATCACACCACTGCATTCCAGTATGGGCGACAGAGCAAGATCCTAACTCAAAAAATAAAAATAAAATAAAATAAAATAAAATAAAATAAAATAAAAGGTGGAGAAAAATAGCACGTTTCCCAAAGGATGGTTGTGAGAACTAAATGGGTTAATATATGCAAAGCGCTGAGGATACTACCAGGCACAGAGTAAGCACAGTCATGCAATGTGCAATGACATTTTAGTCAATGGCCGACCATGTACATGATGGCGGTCCTACAATATTTTAATGAAGCTGAAAAATTCCTATCGTGTAGTGATGTCTTGATGATCCTGACCTTATGTAGGCCTGGGCTAATGTGTGCGTTCATGACTTCGTTTTTAACAAAAAAGTTTACAAAGTAACAAAAATTAAAAGTTTTAAAATAGGAAATAGCTTATAGAATAAGGATATAAAGAAATAAAATATTTTTGTACAGCTACACAAGATGTTTGTGTTTTAAGCTAAGTGTTATTAGAAAGGACTCAAAAAGTTAAAAAAGTTTAAAAGTGTATAAAGTAAAAAAGTGACAGTAAATTAAAGTGGATTTAGTGTAGCCCAAGTGTCCAGTGTTTCTGAAGTCTGCAGTGGTGCACAGCCATGCCCTATGCCTTCACGTGCACGCACCACTCACTCGCTGACCCACCCAGGGCAGCGTCCAGTCCTGCAACGTCCAGTCCTGCAAGCTCCATTCATGGTAAGGGCCCTGTACAGGGAAACCACTTTTCATCTTTCACACCGTATTTTTACTGTCCCTTTTTTGTGTTTGGATATGTTCAGGTCCACAAATACTTCCTGCTGTGTTCCAACTGCCTGCAGTGTTCATGCAGTCATACGCTGTACAGGCGGGTAGACTAGGAGCAAAAGGCCACTCCATGCAGCCTAGGTGTATAGTGGGGCTGTGCCACGTGGGTGTGTAAGGACACTCTCTGTTGTTCGCACAAGGAGATTGCCTAAGGACACATTTCTTAAAACGCATCCCCATTACTCCACACAGGATAGTGCTGACTTCTTCTGCCCTCCTGTGTGTGTGGAGTGGGGCCTGGTGTTTGTCCTGCCTCCACACTGACACTTCCCTGAGGCCCATAGCTAAGGGGGCAGAGCTGGGTTGTGACTCTGCCTCCAGTGTTCATCTGCCCTTACCTCCTTTCTGCTCTGCTGGAGTTTGTTCTAACCTCTAGCTTCATCCAGGGGAGAAAGTTAAAATAGCTCACAACTGGCAGGACAAAGCAACCCACTGCCACGGATGCCAACAGCAAACAGCCAAGCTGGATGTTTCAGGGCGCCCAACGGCACCCCTGCTCCTGTGTGACATTTCCTGCCCTGGACTGCAGCTCTCCGTGGATGTCTCTGCCCGCTCTTCTAGGTCCTGGGCTTCTTGAGGCCTGGGCCACAGTCCTCCATTATGTCACCTCACCATGGCCCAGCGCACAGGGTCCTGCGCATAGTAGATGCTTCACATGCAGGCATTCACTCCAAGGCTACCTACACGCTGGACCCTACACTAGGGGCGGGGGATGTGGTGGTCAGTTCCAGGTCCCTGCCCCTTGGGGACCTCGTGCCATGGTAGGGAAGGTTGTCAGTGACAAGTACACAAATGCCGGAGGTCCCTGCGGGGCGTGGAGTGCCAAGACTGAGATGCGTGGGGAGCTGTGTGGAGGGCTGCTGGAGTGGTGATTTGCTATTTTAGAAAGGAATTAGGGGAGGCCTTCCTGGGGAGGTGACATTCACATCAGACAGATCTGGGGGCTAAGAAGGAAGCAGCCAGGGGAGGGGTGAAGGAAGAGGTGATGCAGGCAAAGGGGCTGATGTGTAAACACCCCCAGCTGAGACTGAGTGTAGGGTGTTGATGGCTTGTAGGGGAGCCACAGAGGGGTGGGTGGCAAAGGTACAAAAATAAGCCCTGGTCAAGGGTATGGGGATGATAAGAATCAATGGAAAGGTCAAGCAAGAGTGTGACATCATCTCATTTATGTTTTGAAAGAATCCATCTGGGCTGGGCGTGGTGACTCATGCCTGTAATCCACGCACTTTGGGAGGCCAAGGTGGAAGATCACTTGAAGTCAGGAGTCTGAGACTAGCCTGGGCAACATAGTGAGACCCCATCTCTACTAAAAACTAAAAAAATGTAGCTGGGTGTGGTGGTGCATGACTGTAGTCCCAGCTACTTGGAAGGCTGAGGTGGGAGGATTGCTTGAACCCAGGAGGTGGAGGCTGCAGTGAGCCTTGATCACATCACTGCACTTCAGCCTAGGCAACAGAGTGAGAATCTGTCTCATGAAAAAAAAAAAAATTAAAGTAAAAAGGAAAAAAGATAAAAGAATCCCTCTGGCTGCTGAGAGAAGAATGAGTTGCAGAGAGCTCGAGGGGATGCATGGATGAATGAGGAACGAGTCCTCCAGCAGCTTGGAGTGAGTAGCTTTTACTTCACAGCAGACTAGAGTAATTACCCTCATTACCCTTGTTCCTCTGAGTCAGCAGGACTTCCGGAAACCTGAGCTTTCTCAACAACAAAGCAGAAGGAAGAACAGTGAACTCACGCTGGTACAAAATGGAACAATAGCTGGTGGTGCGCATAGGCACCTGTGTCATGGAGAGTCAGGTCACTTGCCAAAGCTCCAACAGGCTCCGAGAGTATACATTCAACTAGTTAATTTTTAACAAAATAAATCTAACAGGGATAGTTTAGGCTTGGCCCACAAATATACATGGTCCATACTGTGTTTTATTTATTTATTTAAGAGACGAGGTTTCCCTATGTTGCCCAGGCTGGTCTCCAACAACTGGGCTCAAGAGATCCTCCTGCCTGAGCCTCCTGAGTAGCTGAGACTACAGGTGTGAGCCACCGCACCCGGCCATACTGTGTTTGAAACAAATCTGAAATCTTTGCTGACGTTTCAAAAGAAGACTTTCTGTAAAAATCTAGATATCTAGCTTCCTTGGAAAACTCCAGAGCCTTGGCAGCCCAGGGTCTGCATCCCCTCCTGGCCACAGTCAGGGAGCAGAGCTAAGTCTGCCTCTTTCAGATGTTTGCTGCAGTCCCCACCAGTCCTTACTGTCCTCCCAGTCTAGTCACTGGTTACATTAATGGTGCCCAGGGCATTTGAGTTTGTGATTCCTATTTTTGTTTGCAAACAGAAAATTCTGATAATTCCAAGGTTTGGTGATGACGCACAGCAGCTGGAATTTTCATCCTCTACTGCGGCAGTCTAAATTGGGGTGGCCACTTGGGAAACTACCCAGTAATTTCTAGTAAACTTGGAATTATTTAGCAAATTAGAGGCATGTTTAACATGACCCAGCAAGTCCTGTCCTGCCTTTATACCCTAGAGGAACTCATACCCACACCCACCTGAAGACATGCACAAGCACAATTTGCTGTCACCTAGAAGTAACCCAGTGGCCATCAGCAGAAGAAAGATAAATAGCTCTACATTGGAATACTATACAGCAATGAAAATGAATGAGTTATAGCTATGTGAATGAACAAATGAATGAATGGATGAATGAATGATGGAGACACAATGTGAGTGAAAAAAGCAGGTCTCAGAAGAATACAAACAGAATGAGTCCATTTCTATAGAGTGTCCAAACAGGCACACAAAACAATATGCTATGTAGGGAATAGACTAGAGGTAGTACAATTAAAAAGAAAATCAGAGGAATAACGAACGTAAAGTCCCAGCTAGTGATTACCTCTGAGAAAGGGAGAAGGATGCACAGTAGTAATGTTCTATTTTATAAGCTGGTAGTAGAAATTCACAGTTTGCAATATTATTATCATTTTAAATTATTATTAATATTAGTTGTTTTAGAATTTTTTTTCTTAAGATATATTTTGGCCAGGCATGGTAACTCACACCTATGATCCCAACACTTTGGGAGGCTGAGGCAAGAGGATTGCTTGAGCCCAGGAGTTCGAGACCAGCCTGGGCAACATAGTGAGACCCTGTCTCTACAAAAAATTTAAAAGTTAGCCAGGTGTGGTGGCTCACACCTGTAGGACCAGATACTTGGGAGGCTAAGGTGGGAAGATCGTTGATTTCTTTCACCGCAACTCAGTTTTGCATGTCCCAAAGCTTCACGTAAATGGACTTGTACAGGATGTTGTCTCTCGGGTCTGGCATCTTTCACTCAGCGTGCTGTTTTGGAAATGTGTCCAGGTTATTGTGTGTATCAGTAGTTCATTTCTTTTTATTATTGAGTAGTATTCCATAGTATGGATGCTCCACAGTTTTCCTTAGCCACATCCCTGGTGATAGAAATTTGGGTTGTTTCCAGTTTGGGGCTCATATGTGTGTGACAGCTGTCACACATATTTGCATATGAGTCTTTGCGGAGACATGTTTTCATCTCTCCTGGGTAAAGAAGCTGCAAGTGGAATGATTGAGTTATTCAGTAGATGTCTGCTTAATTTTAGGTATCTTATAAATCCCCTTAGCTGTCTGAATTTGTAGGAAACTTCCTGATGTTTTCCCAAATATCTGCACAGTTCACACATCCTGCGGCGGAGTCAGAGTCCCAGCTGCTCCTCATCCTCATGGCACTTGGTGTTGTAAGTTAAAAAAAAAAAAAAAAAAAAAAAAAAAATGCAGCCATTCTGGTGAGTGTAAAATGGCATCTGGTTATAATTATAATTTTAACATTTTTTGTTTCCTTGGTGCTGAGCATTGTTCTATGTGCTTATCAGCCAGATACCTTCTTTTGTGTTCAAGTCTTCTGCCATGTTTCACAGTTGGATTATTCATATATATATATATATATATTTTTATGACAGAGTCTCACTCTGTCACATAGGCTGGAGTGCAGTGATGCTGTCTCAGCTGACTACAGCCTCTGCCGCCCGGGTTCAAGTGATTCTGCTGCCTCAGCCTTCCAGTTAGCTGGAATTACAAGTGTGCACCACTATACCCAGCTGATTTTTGTATTTTTAGTGGAGACAGGGTTTCACTATGTTGGCCAGGCTGGTCTTGAACTCCTGACCTCAAGTGATCTGCCAGCCTCGGCCTCCTGAAGTGCTGGGATTACAGGCATGAGCCACTGCGCCTGTCCAGGATTATTCATCTTGTTACTGTCCATTTTTAGTTATTTATGTGTTCTAGAAATAAACCCTTTGTGACACACACACACACAAGCACACACACACACACAGAGTCAATATTGTTTCCCAGTCTTTGGTTTGCCCATTAGTTTTGTTAATGTCTGGTAATGAGCAGAAAATTTGAACTTGGATGAAATCCAATTTATCCATTTTTTTTTTCTTTTAAAGTTAGTGCTTTTTGTGTCCTGACCAAGAAACCCTTGCCTCTCTAATGTTGCAAAAATATTAATATGTTTCCTTTATAAACTTGGCTTTGTTTATTACATTTAGATCCATTTCAAATTGATTTTTGAATCAATTGCAGCAGTTGACATATATATTTTTTTCTATATCTATGTCTCATTGTTTCAGCACCATTAGTTGAAAGTGCTTTCCTTGGCCAGGCATGTTGGTTCATGCCTGTATGAGCCAATGGCTCCCACCTCCTTTTGGGAGGCCGAGGTGGGAGGATCACTTGTGGCCAGGAGTTTGAAATCAGCCTGGGCAACATAACAGGACTCTGTTGCTACAAAAATTAAAAAATTAGCCAGATGTGGTGGTATGCACCTGTGGTCCCAGCAACTTGGGAGGCTGAGGCGGGAGGATTGCTTGAGCCCTGGCAGTCAAGGCTGCAGTGATCATGATTGTCTCAAAAAAGAAAAAAAAGTGCTTTTATTACCCTATTGATTTGACTTAATTTGCTTTGACTTATTGTTTTAAAATGATTTTTTAGTGGTTATAATCCTCTGTTGTATTTATATTTCACATTTGAAAAATGGCTGCCCTCTCAGTGCCACCTCTGTGCAGATATTATGCTCAGGGCTGGGGAGAGTGTGGTGTCATGACAGCCCCTCCCTGGCCCTGTGGAGCTGACAGTCCAGCGATAAGACTGAGATTGCTGAGTCAAATAATGAGGTGGATATGGTTTCTCCCTCATGGAGGAGAAATTAATGGAAACCAACTGCTAAATGTGTGCTGAGGGAGGCCCTCCCAGGGAATATGTTAATGTGAATAAGATCTGAAGGTCGTAATGGACCACAAGCTCAAGAGGAAGGAGACCTTCCTCCTGTACATCTCAGACCCTCTCCTCTGTTCTGTCTTGTTTGGGGATCTTTGGCTCATCTTTGAGGAAGGGACAGAGCAGACAGAGAAAAATCTAGAGGTGGCTACAGAGTAGGGAGAAGGCTGGAGGTCCTGTCCTATGAAGAGCAGGAGACAGGTAGGTCTGAGGTCCAAAGGGCAGAGCCAGGACACTCTCATCTTCTAGATAGGCACAGGCAGGCAGACCTCAGCTCTAAGCAGGGAAGTTTTATCCCAGGCATGGACTGTCCAACATCTCTATAGGTTTCCAAAGGAGAGGGAGGTTTGTCCGGAACCTCAGTAAGTCCCCTCTTCATTACGGTGTATTATTTGAAGGCTTTCTGAGGCTTCCATCCCTCCACACCAAGTTCCTCTGACAATAATGGCCACCTTTGTCCTTGAGCTCTGTGGCCGCTGGTCAAGGCCCTCAGATAGGGACCCAGCCCTTCCAGGCTATTTACTGGAAGGACGCTTTGGTTCCCCTTCACGCCCAGCAGCAGAGTGGGAGGACCGAAGAAAGCTCTGTGGAATGTGCCGCCAGCCCCTTGGCTCTGTCTGGAATTTCACGGGGACATTTTGCAGTCACTAAACTTAGCACCAGGGCCTATGGCCTCTGGGTAGGCCCAGGCATGCCAGGGGCTAAGAATGAATCACAGAGTGAATTGTCAGGAAAAAATGTGATGGGCTGGGCTCTGGGGACTCGTTTTACTGTGGGCAGGGGGCATGGTCCTGAGAGGGAGTCTCTGGGACCCCTGGGACTCCTGGGATCTGTCCCATCCTGTTCTCCTTGGCCCAGAGATGCAGCCCTTAGCCCAGAAAAGGGTCTATGCTCCATGCTTTTGGGGCGGGGCATCTGGTCTGTCATGTATTCCACAAATATTTATTGAGGGCCTCCTATGTGTCAGCCACCCTGCTACCCCCTGAAGATGCTGTGGGGAATTTGGCAGACACTGTCTTGTCCTCTGGAGTTTAGATTCTCCTGGGGAGGACAGATGGGTTCAGACCAAGGGGGCTATGGGAGCTGAGAAGTGGAGTCCCAAGCAGGGGAAATCAAAGGGAGATTTCTGGAAGAGGTGTCTAAATGGAGACCTGGAGATGGAGGCAGAGCTCAGCTGGGGAAAGGAAGGAAGGGTGGTTCAAGCCCTTGGGGAACTGGGAGCGGTTCCCTGACACCCGGCCCAACTGCTTCCCATCCCACCATGGTGCCTGCCATTTGGACTTTTCGCCCGTTTCCTGGAGACTACGTCACATGAGAGAAAGAGGCCACTCTTAGGGGTTGGGCAAACTTGGTCTGGAATCCACGCTCCCACTTTCTAGCTGTTACCCACAGTAAGCCGGCCTGCCTCTCTGAGTGTCAGTTTCCTATTCTGTACGATGAGGGTAGTAATGGGTCCTCCTTCCAAGGGCCAGGGTGTACCTAAGTGAATGTGCTGGGGACAGTGTCTAATGCTCTGCAGATTGTCGGTAAAGGGAGCTCTTCCAACCTGGCCTGCAGGCCCCATCCTCCATCAGTCTGTGAGTGCTGCCCCTTCTCCAAAGCCCTACCCAGGGACTGGCCCAGGAAGGCAGTGGTACATGCTGCTGGGGCCAGGAAGCTTTGTTTTTCACGTAGCCCCAGGCCTGTGGCTTGGGAGGAAACGCCAACTGCCAACTACGTAGGGAGGGTTGCCTAAGTGCCTGGATTGAAACCCTCCTCCTCCACCAGCCCCGCCTGCCTCCTGGGGGGACAAAGAGAAGGTCAGCCTCGCTTCTGTGGCCAGCAGCCGTCAGTGACAGGACCCAAGTGCTGCCCTTGGTTTCTCTCTTCTATGCGGATGTGGCCCTGGTGGCTGCCAGCCCTCAGATGGACAGGAACAGCTTTCTGATGCCTTCACTCCAGGGACGCGTATGCACCACTGACCCACATCTGCCAACCAGTCCCACAGGTTTACACAGGCAAGGGCAGAGGTCTGGGGGACCCTTTCCTGTCCTGTCTGCCTGTTTCAGGAGCTTCTCCAGGCTGGGGGTTGGGGGTAAACCCCACGCAATGCTTGACCTCTTCCGGGACTGCCGGCCTCAGGAAATCCTGCCTATAATTTGTCACACATTCCCTAGAGGCTGCTAAGTTTTTATTTTTAGGATTTATTGAGCACCTCCTGTGTGACCCAGGGTCATCTCATGAATTACTCTACCCCATAACCTGGGGGCAGGGTCATCCCCATGGTTTAAAGACAGGGGATCATGGTGCAGAGAAGTGAGGTGGCCACCTGAGGTCACACAGCCAGGAGATGGTAAGATGGGAATGGAATCCAGCCTGCTGACTCTGAAGCTCACTGATGCCAGGAAAGGACTATGAACTCAGCAAGGGAACCCCTACCTGTTACAGACAAGAAAGCTGAGCGGCAGGGGGAAACTGTCAGCAGCCATGGGAGGCAAAGCCTGTAAACTGAGTCCAAGGGCTCTAAGGGGACACAGCCAGGTTGCCCGAAGGGTCTAGCAGTGGATACGGGCCAGATCTTGGACTCTGGATAATTCAGTTCAAATTCCAGCTTGCCCTAGCACTGTGCAGCACACACAGTGAATGTGCAGTAAACATGATGGGGTGGATGAAAGCAAGGCGGGAGTGAGGATGACCTTGTGAGTGCCCTTGATCTGGGCGACCAGAATGACACGCTAATGAGCCAGGCTGCCTGGAGCTCTCTTATCTTCTTACTCAAATGGCACCCCCCTCCCTGCCAACTCCTCTGGCCATGGTTGACTGGGATAAGGGTTGGCACCAACTGGGCCAATCACAGTCCACCCTCCCTGGCCACAAAAGAGTGGCCCAGGCATAGACAATCTAAACTGGGCCAATAAGTCTCAGCCCAGGAATGTTGTTTTTAAACTTGGAACACAGAAGGTTGAGTTCAGAGCCTATACTATATGAAACTCGGGGACCAGAGGCAACCATGTTTCCATTTATGTAGCAGCAGTGAAGGTGGCAGCAATAGTCTCCATTAGGATCAATTTCACTCGCAAGTCAGAACAAATCTGTCCCTCAATGGCTTAACAACTAAAGTTATATTTTTCTCATGTGACAAGACATCTAGAGACAGGTGACCACGGGCATTGGTTCAGCCACTCAATGAGGTTAGAACTGGAATTTTGTGGTTTTCTTGCCTTTCTCTTATGGGTATAAGATGGCTGCTCCTGCTCCAGTCATCACATCTGCATTCAAGGAAGGATAAAAAGGGGAAGGGCTAGGCCAATCATGTTTGACATTTTTTATCAAGGATACAAAAACTTTCCCAGAACTCATAGCAGGTGTCTGCTTACATCTCCTTAACTAAGACTATGTCTCATGGCTGAGATGGTGAGGATGGGAAAAAGCATCCTGCTGAAGAAAATCAGGGGTTATATTTTGTTTTATTTTAGACAGGGTCTAGCTCTGCAGCCCAGGCTAGAGTACAGTGGAGCAATCATACCTCACTGCAGCCTCAAACTCTTGGACTCAAGTGATTCTCCTACCTCAGCCTCCCAAGTAACTGGGACCACAAGCATGCCCCACCATGCCTGCTTAATTTTTTCATTTTTTGTAGAGGTAGGGTCTCGCTCTGTTGCCCAGGCTGGTTTCCAACTTCTGGGCTCAAGTGGTTCTCCTGCCTCGACCTCCCAAAGTGTTGGGATTACAGGTGTGACCCACTGCACTCAGCCAGGGCTCTTTTAAATGAGAAGGGATGCTAGGCTGGCAACCACCTGCCTCTGTCCTGTGGCAGTCTTCAAGTAGTAGAGAAAAGGGATGGGGAGAGGCTTGTGGTGACATCTGAGTGGCGGATTCTAGATTTTGGTCCAACTTTCCCTTGAATGCTGTGATTCCTTAAACACCACTTTTGGGCTAAGGTGGTGTAAATGGGTTTCCACACTAGCTCAAGAACTGCTCTGGATGCCAAGCCCATTGGCTCCTTCTGAGGACAGTGGCTGCCTAGGAATCTGTGCCCATCAGGGGCCATGATTTGGGTCATGATCTGGTTGCCATGCCAACAGTGGGTGGCCCAGTAACCTAGGACCCAGGACCTGGCACAGTGACAGTCTCCTCTCAGGGAGGGAAATGAAATGGGGTAGCCCAGCCCCAGGCTTCCCAAAGACAAAGAAAGAGGGCTCCAAAATGTGCCAGTGTGCTGGGTGGCAGAGAGCAACCACTACCCACTAGGGTGGAACAAGAAGTGTGAGAGACTAAAAGGGTTCCTCTGGAGAACGCAGGAGACGGGGCCACGCTCAGTTCTGTGAGATCATGTCAATCTTGGTGCTCTGGGCAGAACTGGCCTCATATGGGAATAACAGACTATAGAAACTGATGACCTGGGTCTAAAGCCTAGCTTGTGTAGAGTTAGCTCTCTGAACCTCAGTTTCTCCACCTGTCAAATGCGGCCAGTAATAGTTCCCATCTCTGTTGGAGATTAAATGAAATGTAGTAAAGGACTTGGCATACTGTCTAGAACATGGTAAGCGCTTAAGAAATAGTAGTAGTTTTCTAAAGAATTGTTTTTGTTTTAGAGACAGGGTCTTGCTATGTTGCCCAGGCTGGACTCAAACTCTTGAGTTCAAGTGATCCTGCTGCCTCAGTCTTTTGAGTAATTGGGACTAGCAGTGGGCAATAAATAGTAGTTTTAATATGATTATCATAGGCCCTCAGGAAACATTTGTTAAAAGGAAGTAAAAAGAATAAATTAGGTCCCATCATTAGCCTTGCCACAGCTTGGGGTCACAAATCTGGACATAGGAGGGTGTTGCTGGGCTGGGCAGGAAGCAGTTAGTATTCCCAGCCCTCCTGGGTAGGCTGTGGCTGAGGGCAGCACGATGACTTCACAGGCAGATGTTCCCTGTATCCTCTTTCGGATGAATGATAGGCAGCATTTGCCACCATAACACGCTTCTGGAGGAGCTGATGGACTGCTCCACATGTCACAGGCCAAGAAAAGAGCTTCTTGACAGCTCTACTCCAGTATCTGAAATGCACCAAACAGCCCTCCAGAAAAGCCTCCCCACATTCTCTGAACAAAAGGCACCACTGCTCAATCAGAAACATGGACTCTGTCCCTGATGCCTCCTCTTTCCTTACTCCACTTCCAATCTATCCCAAGTCCCACGACTTTACCCCAAAGAGCTCTCTAGCCTGCACCCCTGTCTCTGATTCATCACCCAACATCCATCAGGTTGGCAGCTGTAACAAACAGTCCCAGGTCTCAGGGCTCAACACAAGGAAGGTTTGTCCTTTTTAGCACAGTCCAATGCAGTGAAGGGTGAGTCTCTGCTCCATACAGTCATTCAGCAACCCAGGTTCCTTCCAGCCAGTGGCTTTGCCACCCCCCAGGCCTTGGAGTTCTGCACTGGACCCTCTGCAGGAGGCGAGAGGGAAAGAGAAACAGCCCAGAGGATTGTATGGGGGGGTTTCCTTGGCCAGGCCAGGAAGTTCCTTACATCACTTCTGCCCACATTCTGTTGGCTGGAACTAAATCACATGGTCCTACCTCACTGCAGAGGAGCCTGGGAAATGTAGTCCAGCTGAGGGCCCAGGAGAAAAAGGAAGTAAGGCAAACATACAACATTTTCTCTCCAGAAACATGCTTGTCTACATCCCCTTCATTTCTTGCCTGGTCTCCTTGAATTTGTTTTGACTCTCTCCCGGCTCTTCTCCAAAGAGCAGCCAGAAGGATGTTTTCCAAGACCAGAATCTGATCATAGCCTTTGTCTGCTTCAGGCCCTCCTCTGATTTCCCACTGCTAATAGGATACAGGCCAGCTTCCTTCCCAGCTAAGTTATGTGTGAACTGGCCACTGCTGACCCCTCCACACCCAGTTTTTCCCAGTAAAAATCTCCCCGTTTTTCAGCTTGAGAACGTTGGTGATTTTCTAATTCAAGGTTTGCTCATTCAATAGAAATAAATTTTTTTAAAAAATTAAGCTGATCTAGGAGATCTTTTTAAGAGTTACGTAAATATAATATGAGAATGTGTTTGGGATTTTTTTTTTTTTTTTTTTTAGAAACTCAAGCCTTCTGAGTTTAGAAAGTCAGGCCTTCTTTATTTCTAAAAGAAAAAAAAAACAATTTTTTTTTCCCCTCAGACTAGGTAGGGTCAAATTGTGTCTCTGAAGTTCCACAGCAAACATTTGAACAATATACCTCCAGGCCTTGCTGTTCAAAGCCCCTTGTAATCAAATCTAACCTTAACCCAGCTTCCCAGCTGCAGATGGTGACGTGTTGGTGAACTGGCTCTCTGGATGGGGAAAAAATGTTCTGACTTATAGAGTTTGCCAATTTCCATGGTGCAAATACTTCCACGGTGGCAGATTTCAAGCTACCAGGGTGACATTGTTAAATGCAGAGTTGGAGGAGAGATGCATCAGCCAGTAGGAACAGCCCAGAGATTCTGACACTGAGATAACCTGGAAATTCCCATTATGCTGATGAGCCAACTGAGGCTTGATGAGGTGATATAATTTGCTCCAGATTACAGAGCTGTAGAGCGGCTAAGCCAGGCTTCAAATCCGGCCTGTATGGATCCAGCCTTTGTATTTAAGCACCTTAGTTTTCTGCTCTTTTCCTTCTTTCTGTTCCTAACAAACTCCTGTTCATTCATCAAAGCCCTACTCAAGAGCCCTACTCACCTCTCTGAAGCTCTCCCTGATTTCTGGAAGACTTATTATGCCAAATAATGTTTAGATATGATATGATAGAGAAAGAAGTTGGGGTGGAAAGGAGATTTTCTGGGGAGCTGAGGAGAGAGAAGATGGGGGAAGAGAGTGGGAGATGATGGAAGAGAAAGCAGAAAACCGGGGGAAAAAAAGCAGCAAAGGAGACGTAACATGGCCACTGCAGATGTGTTAAATGCAACATAAACTAAATAGCATGTCCTCATAAGCCTTGTGAAACATGCTGCCCAGGAATTGCAAACTCCAATGGCTTCAAGGGACTTGCAGAGGATGAAAATCAGTGAAAACAGACCAGGTTTACAAGACAGCAAGGGGTAGCAGAGCGGGCAGCCTGTCTAACGGGGACAGACCCTGCTGTCCAGGTGACTGTGGTCAGAAGACACCAATCTCATGCTCCCTACGCCCCAGCCCACTGATCCTGCTCAGTCTGCTTACTTACTTATTTTCTGAATTGGGAATCACAGCTAGCAGCCTGATAGGGCTAGGGGTAAGACAAGAGAGGCACAAAATGTAAAGAGGCATCCAACAATCATTTCCAGATTCTAGGGGGAATCTCAGACAACTAGAAGGCAGCGCCTCCCAACCTCCACACAAACACACACACACACACACACACGGGTGTGCATACGTGCACACACTTTACAGGTGAGGAAACTGAGGCTCAGAGAAAGAAGTGCCTTTGCCACTCCCTCTGCCTGGAGTGTTCTTCCCCCACTCATCGCCTGACTGGTGCTTCCTCATCCGTCTGTGCTGCCCACACTGGTACTTAGGGCATCGCCGCAGTCCAGGGCAGCAGAGAGTGCACAGGGTTGGGGTTTGCGTTGACCCTTTGCTCCCCGGCTGTGTGGCATTAAGCGAGCTCCTTTAGCCGCTTGGTGACTCCATTTCCGCATCTACATGATAATATGAGGTCTTCTTCTAGAATGCATGCATATCAAGATGAACCTGGAAGATGCCTGCAGAGCACTTAACACAGTACCTGGCCCAGAGTGGATGCTGGATACATGCTGGGCAAGATAAAGTAACCAGAAGTTTCAGGAATTAAGGATAGCCAGGTAATTAGGCCAGACTGCGGCCAGCGTGGAGCACCACAGTGCTTTAGTGGGCACTGGGGAGTCATTGACAGTACTTGAGCAGGGTAGTGACTGGCTGAAGGGGAGTGTCCTGGGACTTATTCTGTCACTGACTGTGTTGTTTATCAGTGGCTGGGTGAAGACCTTAGCTTCAGCTGAGACATGAAGGAATTGCCAACAAAAGCGCCCCGGGAAGCCCTGGAACAATGGCTTCTCAGTGGCCTTTGTGGAGCCAGATTCCTGCTGTCCAAACCATCCCACTTCCTGCTCCCAACCTGCTGGGAGCTGCAGGAGGTGCCTTTATCCCCTGGTAATGAGCCAGCGGGGGGAATATGAATTCATCCATGGGCCATTACCAAGCCCCATATCCAACCTGAAACCTCTGCCAAAGGTGCCTGCACAGGCTAAGGAGATTGGCAATCGCAGCCTCTGGAGCTTACTTAGGCAAACAGCATCCCTAAAGGGTCTTTCATATTCCATGTAGATGGCTGCATCCGACATTAGTGCTTTGTTTGCACTTCAAGTTCAAAGAAAGTTTAGAGTGTTAAGTCTGAGATTAAACCCTATCTGTGGTTAAGGTTCCATATTAAAAGAAAGGCCTCCTTGTCCACCAGTGGGCAGGTAAAGGCTAGAAAGTATATAGATTAGCTTGGTTTAGAAGCTTCAGATCATAGAGTCTTAGTCTTATCTCACCCCTCTGTTTGTTGTTAGCAAACTGTCACCTGGTTAAGGTAAAAAACATTCTTCTCAAGGGCACCCAGCTAACTCAGTATCAGGGTGGGATAGAGTTTGCCTCACTGGATTCTCAGTTTTGAAGGCACACCACACAATAAAATTGATTTGTCAAAAAATCTTCCTTAAGTGGGTGCAAATTCAATGCGGTTTATTTTCAAAGCCTGTGTTTGACTTAGCAAGATGAAAAAAAAGAAGACTGTCTAAAACATGATACCCAGTTCATAATTCAGAAAGATTTTTTTTTAAATCTGTCTGGTTTTAAAGTTGTAGGTTTCCAACTTCTTAAAAGTTATTATTTTTTAAGAGGATAATTTATTTTGGTTCTTAACTTTATTGGAAACCGGTTGGCAAAGGGTCTCCATGATGACTACATGGAGTCATCGACTGGTTGGTGAATTGGCAGTGATAGTCAAACCTCTCAGGTCTAAGGGAGGAAATAGGTTGCGGGCAAGCATCCCTATCCCCTCTACTGGGCACTCATCTATGCTGTGCATGGGTTTTGGAGGAGCCCAGTGGTGACTATGACTCAGTCTCAACATCGGGAAACTCAGGGCCATCTTTTCCAATCAAAAAAGTTCACTTCCTATGTACCAAAGTCCACCTGTAGCACTTAAACTCCCAGAAATCATTGTATGAGTGCACAACCATATTTAGGGTGCCATATTTGCAGTGATGCAAGATTTGAAGCAGCCTAAATGTCCTTTAGTAGGTCAGTAAAAATGGGCACATTCAGCCTGTGGCCCAGCAATTTGGGAGGCTGAGGTAGGAGGATTGCTTGAGTCCAGGAGTTCAAGACCAACCAGGGCAACACAGGGAGATCCCATCTCTTAAAAAAAAAAAAAAAAAAAGAAAATAGCCAGGAGTGGTGGTGCATGCCTGTGGTCCTACATACTCCAGAGGCTGAGGTGGTAGGATCGTTCGAGCCCAGGAAGTGGAGGCTGCAGTGAGCTGTGATCCTGCCACTGTACTCTCTGGGCGACAGTGGACCTTGTCTCAAAAAATAAGAATAATATGGGGAGCAGGGGAACATTCAAACAATTTATTGAGACAGTCACTGAAAGGAAAAAAAAGTGCAGCTCTATACACCAATGCTGAGAGATCCAGAAGCGTCGATCTGGGAGAAGGATGAGAGACACAGCAGTTGCGGGCTGGTGTTCTCCCTGGAGAACAGGAGTGCTCACTCACCTTGTGCCTACGTGCCTACATGCAGAAAACATTTCTGAGAGGACACAAAAGAAATGAATAGCTGGTCTGTGGGAGGGAGGCTCCGCCAGGGGAGGGAAAGGGGCTGACTTTGGGTTGGCACTGGCAGTTTTGTTTACCATGAACAGGCATTATTTTTCAATGAAATAGAGTTCCTTATCCAAGAGGATTAAAAGTGCACACCCACACAGAAACTCCTACATGACTCTTCAAAGCAGCACTATTCATAATAGCCAAAAACTGAAGAAAACTCAAGTGTTCATTAACTGATGAACGGACACATAAAATGTGGTGCATCCACACAATGGAATATTATTCAGCCACAAAAGGGAATGAAGTACTGGTACATGTTACAACATGGATGAACCTTGAAAACATCATGCTAGGTGAAAGAAGCCAGTCACAAAAGACCATATAGTGTGTAATTCCATTTGTATGAAATATCCAGAATAGGCAAACCTATAGAGACAGTGTAGGGGTGAAGGAAAAACTTTCCATTCACTCTCAGAAGGTTTGCTGAAAAATATCCTGTTTTAGACCATTGATTTCATAGTCACCCATAGTCACTCCATAGCCTACAAAAGATAGATTAAGAGGAGAAATGGAATACACATTTATTAGCATGCGCTGGGGAAAAATTACAGAGTGACTATCCAATATCCCAATGGGGTATGGATGCTTCTCTACCCTGCTTCTTAGGGGAAAGGGAGATGGGGAAGTATGGATGATGTTAGGATAGTGAATGACTTTTAGGGGAATTCACTGGGCTTGAAGAACATATAATGGCTTGGGATAAAGTCTGTTGGGCCTGCAGAGCAGATAATGGTTTGTGACAAAAGTCTGTCCCGGTGTGTTGACAGACGTCACTCTTCCTGCGATATAAATATAGTTAATGAAAAATCAGGGAAGGGACAAGTGGTAATCATTTTCTTCTTTGGTGAGTCCAGACTTTACGCAGATAAGGGAACGTGAGAGGCGAGCATGGGGTGGGGGGAAGTCAGAGAGACCTCGAGGCTTCTTCAGTTCTGTGTGTCATACTGCTATATTTTGGGGTATGTGCTTCTGAGCCCCCAAAACAGAAAATAGATTTGTGGTTGTCTGGAGGTAAGGAGGCTGGGGAGTGACTGCTAATGGATATTGGGCTTCTTTTTTTTCTTTTTTTTTTTGAGATGGAGTCTCACTCTGTCACCCAGGCTGGAGTGCTGTGGCCGGATCTCAGCTCACTGCAAGCTCCGCCTCCCGGGTTCACACCATTCTCCTGCCTCAGTCTCCCAAGTAGCTGGGACTACAGGCGCCCACCACCTCGCCTGGCTAGTTCTTTGTATTTTTTAGTAGAGACAGGGTTTCACCCTGTTAGCCAGGATGGTCTGGATCTCCTGACCTCGTGATCCGCCCGTTTCAGCCTCCCAAAGTGCTGGGATTACAGGCTTGAGCCACTGCACCCGGCCTTGGGCTTCTTTTGAGGGTGGTGAAAACGTTCTAAAATTAGTGATTCATGAATATGCTAAATATAGTAAATACCGTTGTGAATGTCCTAAAAGCCACTGAACTGTACACTTTAAAGGGGAAAATTTTGTGGTGTATGAATTGTATCTCAATAAAGTAGTCATTTAAAAAAGTAGTTACTATATGTACTAGTTTCCTAGAGCTGCTGTAAAAATGCACCAAAAATGGGGGCCCCCAACAGAAAGGCATTCTCTCACAGTTCTGGGTGCTAGAAGTCCCCCTTTTCATAAAGGGACTGTATCTGCCCAGCAGGGGAGAGAGGCTACATTCAGAGAAGGCCAGCATGATCCACTCAGAAGACAGGCTGGGGCTATGTAAGTTCAGCATAAAGGATATCTTTCCTTGGGAATCAGGGATGGTTTCCTAGAGGAGCCATTCGAGTTGGACTTCTTGTTGGGTAACTTTGGAATCAATTGTCTACAACAGACTATTTTTGAAAGTGAAAGGAGGCACTGCTAATCGTCACAGTAGGACAGCAGATATAAACCAATGCCAGGTAAACCAGACTCTGTGGTCATCCTGGTCTTAAGGGATGGTGAGAATTTGAATATGCAGCGACTGGGGAGGAGAGGGAGGAAGAGCATATCTGATGAAGGGAACAGCAGGTGCAAAGGCTCAGAGGTGGAAAAAAAAAGTACCAGATGCACGCTGGGAAGATCTCAGAGTATTGGGAGGCTAGGAAGAGCCTTGAATGCTAACCTAAGAGTTAGTAGTCCTCAGCCAAACTCCGAGACTGGTCCCTTGCAGTCAAACCGGGGGTCTCCTGGAGGAAGGGGCTCCCTGCTTCACTTTGAAGCCCTAAGGCCATTGTGCCAAGGAGCCACTTTGGAAGAAGGCACAGACACTATAAACCCAAACCAGAAAACAAACTAGCACAGAACCACTTTGCCCAGCAGCCCAGAAGCATGAAGCCAACTTAGAAGGCCTGGACAGGACCAGACACCCATGGATTGATCTGCGGACATGGGCCAGCAACCTGTGGAAAACACACCTTTCTTTGCTTCAATTCTCAGCTCTGATTAGAGTCTGGAAGTCAAGGGAGTATCCATTTAGTTGTTAAAATCCTCAACAAACTCTTTTTATCTTTCTGGAAACTTTCCTAACATGATGTTTAATAGCCCACACTTGTGTGTGGGGTGTGTGTGTGTGTCTTTTGTTCTTTTCTTTGTTATTTTTGGAAAGGGATGCATTGAAGATATCAATTTCTGGATCAAGTGAAAGCTGGTTTTTAGTCACTTAATCCCTTGGAAAGATATCAATCATCACATGTTTATCTTGTAAAAAAAAAATTTTAAAGGGAAGTTTACATTTGGATGGGGTGGGATGGGGTGGCAGAAGAAGCATTTTATAGCAAAATGCTGAGGTCTGTGTGCCAAAAGGAGGAAGCTGACCTCTCAGCCCACGCAGTGCACAAGGGCTGCGTGCTCTTCCCCAGGTGCACGGCTGCCTGCGAAGGGACCCACCTCCTTTGCCCTTCGCCTCCCCACCTGCGCCCTACACCGCCAGGAGCAGCTCAGCCCTGACTGAGTCTTCCCTGCTGCTCCACCTAGCACCGTGACCACGCCAAGCTGGCTTCATTGTCCGCTCTGCTCCCCAACTGATGAATGCTGGGGTGCCCGGAAACAAAATCGGTTGCCCTTCTGTCTTCTCTGTCCATGCATGCCCCTTGGTGGTTTCCTCGCTCCACGTGCTGATGATGCCAAACGTGCATCTCCTTGCAGATCCCACCCCAGGCTCCAGACCTATGTGTGCAACTGCCTCCTGGATGCCCCTCGGTTGTCTAATGGACATCTCAAACCTCACATGTCTCCACTTGAAAAGGGTGAATTTCATGGAACATGAGCATGCCCATATGCCCCTGCTCCCTTGTGAGACCCTGCACCATGCCTGCTCTTCCTTCAGTTGATCGGGTGAAAAGCTCAGAGTCACTTTTAACACCTCCATTTCTCTCCTGTGCCAACAGCCAAATCATATCCAAAATCAGATCACTTCTCACCACTTCCACATGGAAAGAATGAAGGAAGGGAGGGAGGGAAAGAGGAAGGGAGGAAAGGAGGAAGGGAGGAAGGGAGGAAAGGAGGGAGGAAAAAAGTAGAGTAGAAGGAAGAAAGGGAGAGGGGAAAGTAGGAGGGATGGAAGAAGGAAGGAATGAAGAGAGGGAAGGAGGAAGAAAGGAAGGGAGGAAGGAGGGAAGACAGAAAGGAAGGAAAATGAAAGTCATGTTTTGGAACGCTTCATCCCACAAGGCCATTGCATTTCTGTCACCATCTCTAGCATTGGGGTATAACCCAGAGTTTCTTTAATTTGCAGATGTGCCTGGGGGACTGTGGGAAATGTGCAGTTGTGCAAACCTAAAGCTGTCTCAAGAAAGCTCACCTCCTGTCCCCTAATCTGCAGGTCCCTCCATAGACAAGAACTTCCCAGGTTGAGAGGATGCCTTGTTCCCTGTGGCCACAGAGTCCATTCAGTAGGAAGAGGAGGGATCAAATTCAGCCACATGGACTCCAGGGAAGACCATCCACGGTCCTGCCATGTACGAAGGTGACCTCAGGACACAGTCAGGCTAAAAACTGCACCATGATGGACCATGTCATACCCTTGCCAGTATTTCCCATTCCTTTGGGTAGATATGAAGGAGTGTGATTGCTGGATCATATGGTGAGAGTGTGTTTAGTTTTGTAATAAACTGCCAAACTGTCTTCCAAAGTGGCTGTGCCATTTTGCATTCCTGCCTTGCTTGCAACTCTCCCATGGCTCCCTAGTGCCCTCATGAGAAAGCCCAAATATCCCAGTCTGGCTCATGAAAATCCTCAGAACCTGACCCTGGCCTTCCTCTGTGGCCTCACCAGGCCAAATTCAGAGTTCTGCAGAATTTGAAGGAAGTGATTACACCTGGGAAGACATAGAGTGAGGCCAGGCCATGTGTTGACAGGGGATCACATGGATATCGTGGCCTGACTCTGACTGCCAGACAGCACCAGAACAAGTGTCCATTTGTTGTTGGTGTGTCTTTCAATTACTTGTGTCTCAGGTAATTGATAGATTTTTTAAATATAGGATTTATTTTTTAGAGCAGTTTTATGTTCATGGCAAAATTGAGTGGGAAGTACAGAGATTTCCCATACACCCTCTGATATGGCTTGGATCTGTGTCCCCACCCAAATCTCATATTGAAATGTAGTGTCCAATGTTGGAGGTGGAGACTGGTGGGAGGTGATTGGATCATGGGAATAGTTTTCTCATGAATGGTTTAGCATCATCCCTCTTGGTGCTGTCCTCACTATCGTGAATGAGTTCTCGTTAGATCTGGTAGCTTAAAAGAGTGTAGCACCGCCTCCCTCTTGCTCCTGCTTTCACCCTGTGATGTGCCTGCTCCTGCTTTGCCTTCCGCCATGATTCTAAGTTTCCTTAGACCTCCACAGAAGCTGAACAGATGCCGGCACCATGCTTACTGTAGAGCCCGCAGAACTGTGAGCCAATTACATCTCTTTTCTTTATTAATTACTCAATCTCAGGTACTTCTTTATTGCAATGCAAGAATGGCCTAACATCCCCACCAGAATGGGGCATTTGTTATAATGGATGAACCTATGTGGGCACATCAGTATCACCCAAGGCCCATGGTTTAGATTAGTGTTCACCCTTAGTGCTGTGCCTTCTGTGGGTTTGGACAAATGCATAATGGCACGTATCCAACATTATAGCATCATGCAGAGTAGTTTCACTGTCCTAAAAACCCTCTGTGCTCAGCCTATTCATCCTTTCCTCTCCCCAACCCCTAGCAACCACTTATCCTTTTCCTGTCTCCATAGTTTTACCTTTTCCAGAATGTCACACAGTTGGAATCATACAGTATGCAACCTTTTCAGAGCGGCTTCTTTCCCTTAGTAATATGCATTTACATTTTCCATGTCTTTTCATGGCTGGATAGCTCATTTTTTTTTTTTTTATCACTGAATAATATTCCATTGTCTGGGTATGCCACAGTTTATTTATCCATTCACCTGCTGAAGGACATCTTGGTTGCTTCCAGGTTTTGGCAATTATGGAAAAAGCTAGTGTAGACATCCACATGCACTTTTTGTGTAGGCATGTTTTCCATTCCTTTGGGTAGATATCAAGGAATGTGATTGCCAGGTCACATGGTGAGAGTATGTTTAGTTTCAAAATAAACTGTTTTGCCAAACTGTCTTCCAAGGTGGCTGTGCCATTTTGCATTCCTACCAGCAATGAATGAAAGTTCCTGTTGGTCCATATCCTTGCCAGTATTTGGTGATGTCAGTGCACTAGATTTTTGACATTCTAATTGGTGTGTGTAGCTGAACTCTTTTTCATGGAAGAGCGGGCAGGACTCAGGCTTGGAGTCCAGGGGGGCAATAGCTTCCAACTAGAGCTGAATGGCTTTGCTTCGTTTCATCATCTTGACTTCTAGTTTTGATCTCTTTATAGCAAGTTGTGTTTACTTTCTAGATAAATAATATGAAGTTTCCTTTTGGAACAAATTTATTTAAGTTAAAAAATGGTATTTAGAGAAAACCATTAGGTCAAAAATAGTGTAGGTGGCACGTGGACTAAGTTTAGGGAATTCTCAGTGAAACCATAGTGTTTGCTGTCGTCTGTACCCCCGGGCTGTTTCTGACCTCCCTGTCTTTGCTCTTGCTGTTCCTCCCACCTGGATCACCTTTCCATCTCCTTACTTGATCAATCTTCCTCATTCTGTGAGCGTCTTTCTCAACCCCACCATCCTGTCCTGCCTTAATCCTAAGCCGACTGTCTTCCGTGATGCTCCCCAGCCCCTGAGCTGCTCTTCCTGGGGTGGAAGGGTGGTGGCAGCCCTTTTCCTCTGCCATTTAATGGTCTCATAGACTCCTAATGGTCTCTTTGGAAGGGTGCCTTTCTTGCTAGACCAGGAGTTCCTTGAGGGCAGGGCGTAGCTGGGGCTTCTCTGTGCCACCTCTTTACCTCCAAGATGTCTGAATTAAAGAGAACTGGGCTGGAGGGTGATTCCAACTCACTGGCTGGTTCCCAGAGGTGGCAAACCCCACAGGGGAAGTGACCTAGGGAGACAGTGAATGTGGCCTTGGATATTGTCTCCTCTGATCCCTTTGTCCTTCCCACCCCCTGCTTAGATGTGTCCTTCAGCTGCTCCGGGGGCTCCTGGGCAGGCTGCCTTCCAGATGCTGCTGGGCCCCCAACCCCAGCCTGGAGCAAAACTGTGAAAGCACAGCTCCGATGCCTGCCATCTGGAAGGCTTGCTGCAGGGTGTGATTCCCGTTGCAGAGCTCCTGGGGTCAGGTGGGCTGCCTCCTGCAGCCCTGCTTAGCTTCCTCCCCTCCACGGCCCTGCTTCTCTGATATCTTTGCCTCTTCCATCCCTTGCGCATGAACATGTGATGCAGGGAACCCAAGCTGGAATGGTGTTTGGAGTTCTGAGGGCCCAAGTGGATACATCTGGCAGGTGGCAGGATGCACAGGTCTGGAAATTGGGAGATATAGCAGGGCCAGAGATGAAGAGATCTGGGGGTCGATGAGGTGGTAGAAATCAGCCGAGGGGGTGAGATTACCCAAGGATAACCTGAGGCCTGAGAAGAGGCTGAGAAATACCTCAAGCCCTGGCACTCAAGGCTCACCAGCCCGGGGAGGAGGAGCCCTGAGACATCCAGGAGGAACTGGCCAGGGTGGCCAGAGGCCAAGGGAGGAGCACGCCTCTGGGCATCAGGAGTCAAATGGGACCTAGAGAGGGCTCTGGACTGGCCAGGCGTTAGACAGGAGAGGTCCCAAGGAGGGGTGGAGACCAGGCCAGCACGGGGAAGAGGGAAGAGCCGGGGTGGGCGACTCCTTCAAAAGAGGTGACAGAGAAACAGAGGCAGAGGCTAGAAGGGCCTGAAGTCCAGGGCGGCTTTTGTTGTTTGTTATTTGGGATGGGTGCACATCGGACACGTTTACATTCTGGTGGGAAGCCAGTGTGTGCTGGAGGAGAAGGGGCTGGAGTAGATGCTGGAGAAGGAGGAGAGAGGGGCTAGAGGCCGAGAAGCCCTGAGGACCTTAGGCGCTGGCCTTGAGGAGGAGGGGTCCACAGCCACATTCCCAGTGGCAAATAAGCAGAAAAGAGAAATGATGTCTCAGTGAGAGAGGCGTGGTGGGGCTGGCGACTGGGTGAGAGAGACTGATAGCACCCCTGCCTGTGGATTCCATGCCCGTGTCCTGCTGCAGGTGGGAGGCCTGGGTGCCAGGCTGGAAGTGGTCACTGCCGCATGAGGGAGACAGAGTGCCCTATGGGTGGGGCTGGTGACAGCCCTGCCAATGCTGATCCTGACCAGAAGCCAGGGTGGCCACCAGCAGCTCAGGACTAGGCCTTGAATTAGAGACAGTTACCAAAGTTCTGCTGTGGCTCCTCCCCAGGACCAGGGAGAGAGGAAAGAAAGGAGGCACCACTGAAGGAGGCACTCACTAGTTCTGGTCCGGCCTCACTGATTTCACCCTGGCCCTGCCCTGCTCCCTCTGAGGTCTCAGAGCTGTGGTTTCGCATTCGAGGTCATGCCACTCTGGCTCCAACCCACCTCCCCTGCATCCCCCACCCCAGCCCTGGACAGAGGTAACATGTTCTTCCCTCTTCTATCAGCACCACTTGCCCTTAGTGTCTGCTTTTGCTCAGAGCACCTTCCCTCCGAATTTGAGGACGGCAGCCGCATAGATACAGATTCAAATTGCCATGAATATATGTTGCAAGTAGCAGCAGTTGCTTATGGGTTTTAGAGGAAAAAAGAAGGCGCAGTTTCTAAGTTGAACATAGGCAATTGATTGACTACTGTTCTTGTATCACCAATTCCAGGAACATGAAGAAGACAGGTGAGGGTTGCACTGTGCAACTTGTGATGGCATTTTAGGTAACTTAATCAGCTAGTCTTGAAATTACGAGGAAAGAAAGGACAAAAACACATCCTTGGGCCTGACATACTTTGCATGCGTCACATTCTTCAGACTGCTCTGAGGGACTTTTCATTTTCATCTGATCATCCTGCAAGATTTCAGGGCCCTCCAGTCAGAGAGGGAGAAGGCACCCCCATGGGGAAGGGTGGGTGTCTCAGTAGGAGGGCACTAGAAAGAACCTATTATAGGACTGGGGCTTTGGGTGGGTGATTTGGGGAGAGTCTGAGGAAGTGAGGGTTCATTAGATTGGCTGCTGTCAGAAAGTGGGGGCAATTCTATGATTGTGGATCTCAATAATGCTGACCTGCAGGGAGGGAGACTAGAAGGAGGATGAGCTAGAATTGGTGGAGGCCTAGCAGTCACCCGTTTAAGCCAAGGGAAGGAGTCGAGAGGGGGTGTTTCATATTCCGTGGGTGATGCAGGGACCATGCTTCTGTCCAGTGACCTCACTCTGTCTCTCTTTATCTTGGTCTCAGAGCGCCCTTGGCAGAGGTTGGTTTCGTGAGATTCTTTATGTCCCACAGAAGGATGGCACGGCCCAGCTGTGAGCAATGAGCCAGCTTCCAGGTGGCAGGAGCTGCCCCTTTTTTTCTCTCTCAGTCCTCACCTTTCAGAAGCCTCTTCAAAGCTTCCCCAGCAAACACCCTCTGTTTGAGAGTTTCATCTTTTCCTCCTCTGCACTTTAGAAACATTCTTTTAAATTTGTGTACAGCATTCAGGCCCTTCAGCGTGCTCATCTTAACAGCACAGCTCCTCCGTGTTTTTCTCATCTGCACGCGCCTGTGGAGACACCACCTAGATCAAGATCAAGAATATTTCCACCCCCAAGAAGGCACGCCACACCCACCCAAGGTGACCAACCCCGGCCTGTGTCAGCGCGGCCTCCCTGGAATGTCACATAAATGGGATCCCTGGGCGCGTGCTCCTTCTGTTTACCATCGCGTCGGCCGGCTTCACCCATGCTGTTGCATGAGGCAGTGACTTCTCATTTTTATGACTGTGTGGTACGCTATACCCAAAGGCCACCGCTGCAGTTCACTGGGAACAGAAACAGTTTTCAGTGCATCGTGCCTGGACTATGGGACTGCCGCATGGAGAGCTACGAACCTTGGCCCTCAATTCATCTGTACATAAAAATGACTTGAGGCGGATGCCATGCTTGGGCATGCAGCATGGAGACAGTCTGCATGGCCTTGTGAGACAAGCGTTTCTTCAACAGGACACAAGGATCCCTAACTGGGAAAGAAGAAATTGATATGTTGGACTTCATTAAAATTTACAACTTCTCTCCATCAAAAGATGCCCTTCAGGAAGTGTAAGGGCACCTCAGGCTGGGAGGAAATACTTGGGAAAGATTTCCTCCGTGCCTGCAATCTTGGCTTATCTCTCTCAGATGATTTACTAAGTACGTCAGCATGTACTCTTTTCCCTCTTCTTTTTCTCCTGAGATTCGGAAGACTCAGATGATTTAACTATAGGGTCTCAGGTTGGGCACGGTGGCTCACGCCTGTAATCCCAAGCACTTTGGAAGGCCAGGGTGGGAGGATTGCTTGAATCCAGGAGTATAAGACCAGCCTGGGCAACATGGCAAAACTCTGTCTCTACCAAAAAATGACACAAAACTTAGCCGGATGTGGTGGTGTGCCTGTAGTCCCAGCTATTCCAGAGGTTGAGGTGGAAGGATCACCTGAGACCAGGAGGTTGAGGCTGCAGTGAGCTATTATTGCACTACTGCATCCAGCCTGGGCAACGGAGTGAGACCTTGTCTCAAAAAAAAAAAAAAAAAAAGAAACAAACAAACAACAACAACAACAACAAAACCCAAAAACCAAAAAACCAAACCAAAATGAAATCCCTGTAGGGTCTCAGTTGCTGACCAGGGCTTTTGCAGTCGTAATGATCCCACTTGAGATTCCCGCAGTCACGTTAATTCTGCCCACAGGATTGCGAGGCAGGTGAGATCATTGTTCCCACCTTCCAGCTAAGGCAGCTGAGACTCGAGGAGGTGAAGGCACTTGCCAAGCTCACACAGCAACATCCCCAGCTGATGTTTTGGCTGGGCATGCCTGGTACAGAGTAGGTGCTGAATATGTGCTTGGAAGTGGATTTCTCAGCCCCAGGGTTCCCCAAGCCTGTGCATGTGTGTTGCAGGCAGGGAGACTAAGTATCCAGGAGCGTTCCTAGCAGAAGACAATTTCCTCACTGGTTGTGAGTGCCAGACAAACACTGCAGGACACCCATAAGCTCACTCCTAGTGCCAAGAAGCAACCAAGCCCCAAGACCACATCTCTGCCCTCAGCCTTAACCTTCTCTCATGGCCCAGGGACACCAAAGAGGGATGGCAGGACACCAACACAGTGATTGTTTTCCCTCCTGGGACTCTGGCCACTTTCCATCTGTAAGCAATGCCCAGAGCCACATCCAGCTCCAAGGTGAACACATGGCCACTGCAGAGGGGAGTTGGCTCCTGCCTCGCCAGGTCTCTAGGCAACTCCACCCTTCGGGGTGCATTGTGGCACAGAAGTGCTAACTGGTCCTCAGCCCCCACCTTCCATTCAGTACCTGGCATTTCCTGCTAGGCCCCCTGTGTCCTGTTCTTCCCAGCACGGCTGCTGTTCCAGAATCCGTAGCCCTCAGAAATAACAAAAGGCCAAAGGAAAGAGCGAGAGAGCCCACCTTGCAGAGTCACAGGGAGGACGGAGGTGATGCACGCAGGACCTGGATTCTGCAGAGCGCAGGGTGATTTGTTGACTGTGTGGCCTTGGGTGGGTTCCACAACCTCCCTGAATGTCTGGTATGGCTCTTTCCAAAGCTCATGACCAATCCCCTGCCCCTGCAAGCAGCCTGGGCTTGCAGGCCTATAATGGAGGGATGCTGGTAAGGACAGAACACAGTAACGCTTGTGCCAGTGTAAACCATAAAGTATGGCATCTTCATACATTTCATAAATATTTGCTGAGAAGCTTCTAAGTTCTGGGCGCTGAGAGGGAGCCAGAGATGACTACAGCACCTCAGGGAGCCCAAAGCCAAGGGGAGGAGCCAGGACAGGGCCTTGCCATCTGCCGCTCACCCCCATCCTGTGCTCTGGGGACCACTGCATCCTCAGGCTGTGGACGAGAAAGCTGAGGGTCACCCAAACAAGAGGAGGTGCTGGAGGTCACATAGTGAATATGCTTCGCTGGCCTTCCCATCTGGCATGTCTTCCTCTGCCCCTATCCAGGCAGGCTGGAGTTGGGTTTTGATGGAGATTTTTGGTTAGGAAGATGGGAGTGGTGGTGGCAGTTTGGGGCCTGAGGGAGAGACAGGAAGCACCAGATCAGTTTTGTGGGCAGCAGGTAGGTCAATGTGGTCAAGACCCAATTGTCCCTAGGGTAGCAGGACAAGCAAGGGGACAAGCAGGGAGACAGGGTGCCAAAAGGCTCTGGGGAGCCTGAGGCCTCAGCCTGAAGCCACAGGAGTGTTGCCTGCACATCTGGCCAAACTGTAAGCTCTAAGCTGGGAACACACAGAGGAATTGAGCACTTCTCTGACCCCGGGAGCTCACCGCCTTGTCAAATAGCTCGAGGTGGAAAAGGGAAAGTGTGGGTGGTGGAGGAACCCGGGAGCCTCTGGCCCAGCCTGGGCCGCAAGGAGGGCTTTTGTGGGGATGCAGGTCCTAGCTTGGATCTGAAAAGCTGAACAGGAGCCAGGTAGGTGGAAAGGGGTGTGGAGGACCCAGAAGGAGCGGCGACAGCAGAGGCCAAGGGTCTGCAGCTGGAGCCAGTGTCTGCGGTGGCAGGAAAGGTAAGAAGGGACTCAGCCCAGAGGAGAGAGGGAATACGCCCTGAGCAAGAGGTAAGATGCCTTTTCGTCGAGGTGGCAGCTGGGGGTGGGCAGAAGGAAGGAGAAGGCAGAGGTTGGTTTTGTGGATGCTGGGAGTGGGGTGCTGAGGACTGGATAAGGGATTGGGGTGACAGGAGGTACCTCTGTTCTCATTCCCACCATTCTCCGCTACCCCCCTACCCCACTGCTCCAACCATGTGGGTCCCCTGGCTGCCCTTCCAGCACAGCTGTACTCTCCTATCTCCAGGCCTTTGCGTGTGAGGTTCCCCTGCTCTAGAAAGCCTTCTCCCGTTGTCTGAAGGGCTCACTCCTAGTCATCACTCACCTGTGCTCGTGTCTCCTCTTCTTATGGGTCTTCCTTGGCCACCCCCCTCTTCCATGACCTCCTGTTTATTCAGTGATTCAGGGAGTAGAATCAATAGGAGTGGGGGCAACTCGGACCTTCTCTTTTACTTTACTATATGTCCTTTTATGCTGTTTCAGCTTGTTTCAAAAATGAAATGTTTAGGTTTAAAAGAAATGAAGACTTTACCTTTCAGGTGATTTTTCCAACATGTGAAATGACACACAGGCAAGGGAGTTCTCCCAGCATGGTTTGCTCCAGCGAGAGATCAGAGCTCCCTAAGTGAACGCCAGCGCTGGTGTTGCGAAACAGGCAGCGGGGCCTCCATGTAAGGGAATCCTGTTGACAGTAAAACAGAGTCAGGCGGCTGCAAGGTTCAGGCACGGTGCAGGGCATACAAAGCCCTTGCCGGGGTGCGGGCAGCATCACATGCTCCCATTTGTGTAAATGATGTTTAGAGTGTCTCCGGACCAGACACACGACAACCAGCAGCAGCGGCTGCTTCTGGGCAACGGAACCAGTGTCCCGGGCTCGCAGGTGGGAGGGGAATGACTTTCTCTTTATGCTCTTTGGTACCCTTAAGATTTTGTACGGAACCTCCTCAAAAATAACTAGATAGACGGAAGTTTAACAACAATTTGTTTTTAAAGCATATAAAAGTTTTAGAGAGAATTCTTTTTGAAAGGCATGGGGGAAGGGAGATAAAGGATGACAGATTTTTGTTGCAAGCACTGACGCACTCTTTGACCAGTGGGTAAGTCACTGGCTGTCTCTGAGCATCAGTTTCTGCCAAGTGTAAAATGAGCCAAGTCTCCCTGCTCAACGTGAGCAGTGTCACACAGCTCTGGGGGGTGCCATTCACATTGCAGTCCATGTGACTGGTCCCCTTGCAATTGTGCAGTGCGCAATGTAGGCAACTGGAGGAGGTGGCTTGGATACGAGGCGGAAATGGGAGAGCGGACGGGAGAGAGCCTGGATGTCATGAGAGGTAGGGTGTGCACATGTGAGTGTGTGGAATGTGGCAGTGCGTTCCTCTGAGTGGGTGTGTACTTTCTGCTGATGTGAGTCCTGCAGACACAGGCTGAGGAAAAGAGATCACCTTCTCTTTCCCAGGCTCAGGCTCCTGAGTCTTCTAGAGCCAGGACTGAGAAGAGAAAGGTCCACCCCGCTGGGTGCTGGGGCTTCCCACTCCATCTTCCAAGGGCCCGCCATCCAGCAAGCTGTTTCTTCAGGCTCTTCCCATGTTGGCTCAGAACCTCTGTCCCCAGGGTTGGGGTAGGAGAGAATTCCTCACACCAGGATGCTTTCTGGTTTTCCAAGTACAGAGTCAGAGCTAACCTGACTCAAATTCCAGCCCTGACTCTCTCTTTGTCACTTGATTAGAAACAGCTCTGACGCTCTCTATCCCTGGGACCTTGGGCAAGGACCTTCACCTCTCTGAGCCTTAGTTTTCTCATCTGTGAAATGGCGGCAGAGATCATGGCCACCGCATAGTGTTGCTGTGAGGGTTAAATGTCCAATGAGGTTTGACAGGTGGAGTGACTCATGCCTGTAATCCCAGCGCTTTGGGCGGCCAACGTGGGAGGATCGCTTAAGGCCAGGAGATTGGGTCTGGGCAACACAGAGAGACCCTGTCCCTACCAAAAAAAAAAAAAAAAAAAAAAAAAAAAAAAAAAAAAAAGCAGGGCACGGTGGTGTGGACCTGTGGTCCCAGCTACTGAGGAGGCTGAGGTGGGAGGATCCCTTGAGCTCAGGAGTTCAAAGCTGCAGTGAGCTATGATCGTGCCACACTGCATTGCAGCCTGGGTGACAGAGTGAGATCTTGTCTCAGAAAAAAAAAATTTTTAATGTCCAGTGAGGTCAAGCACATAATAGGTACTCAGTCAATGCCAATTCCCAATATTAGCTCCTATGGACTCTTGGGTACTTCTTATACACGTGTGGTGGGCTATGTTGATACAGACATAAAGCACCTGGAAGGAAACATAGCCCACACTCTCAGCAGTGGTCGTCTGGGGAATAGGAGGGTGCTATTGAGTGCATGCATGATTTTAAACTCAGTAAAGCTGTTTTCATTCTGAAAACGAAGAAATAAAGTGCATAAAGCGAACAGGTGACGCACGGAGGAATTTTAGGGTAGTGAAACGACCTTGTGTGATCTAGTCATGGCAGACACATGTCATGATACATTTGCTCAAACCTATAGAATGTGCAACACCCAGAGTAAGCCTCACATAGACTAGCCTAAAGAGTCAGGGTGATGATGATGTTGTTAAGGTAGGTTCGCTGATTAACAAGTGCAGCTGCTGGTGCCCTGTGTTGTTGGCGAGGACACTGTGTATGGGGTGGGGGTGGGTGTTGGTGGTGGGGACACTGTATGTCGGGGGGGGTGGGTGTTGGTGGTAGGGACACTGTATGTGGGGTGGGGGTGGGTGTTGATGATGGGGACACTGTGTGTGGGGCCTTCTACCCTGGCCAGCTGGGGACCTGACACAAGGCCAGTGCTCGTAAACATTTGGGACCTTTCTTATCTGGCCTGGGCTCTCTCATGAACCACACTGCCCCTTCCACAGTCAGGGGATCTGGGCACCGCCCTCTTGTGTAGGAAGAAGATGGCACCCCTTACACCCTCAGCAGGGAGAGGGGTCTCTCAGGTCAAGACCATGGGTAGAGGAGGGGGACATCTGTGTGTAGAGGACCCCAGCTAGCCAGCCACCTGGGACCAGTTCCTGCGGGCCCCAACTGATCCCCAGGATGACCTTCAATTATGTGCCAGCAGGGTGGGTCAGAGAGAGCCACACAGCCCCTACTGGGCACATAGATGAGCACTTCTCCAAGGCCTCACAGTTAACCTCAGGATGGGGGTGCAGGGGGCAGGAGACCAATGCCCATCATCCTTCTCAGGTGGTAGAGAGTGGCCTCTGCCCCCGATTGTTGTGTGACCTTGTGTGGCTGGCATCCTTTCTGGCCCATCAGGTTCTGTTGATCTGGGATCCTGAAAAACCCCAGGGGCTTTCTGGGCTGAGCCAGGGGTCTGCATGGCAGGGAGGTGGAGCAAAGGTCTCCAGAGTGGGCTGGGGCCAAACCTGGGAGACTTCCAGACAAGTGCCAAGGTGCCCACCCCTCAGATGTGCTCCAAGCCTCCCTGGCAGCCTCTTGGTCCAGGCCTCTGGGGCTCATGAATGGAGGAGCCAGCGGGTGTACAGGGGAGATGGCAAGACCACCAGGACTTGACAGAAAACAAGACACAGGGATCTTCTGCCAGGCTGCCTGGCCTGAAATCTACAAGAGGAGGAACATTTACAGGAAGTGATTCTTCTGGGCTCCTTTACCTGAACCCTGAGACAGGAAGCAGGCTCTGGCCAGTTTGGTGTGGTAGGTGGGTGGGGACCTGAGCCCCACTTTTAATCCAACTCCTCCTCTACCCTGCTGAGTGCCTTTCGGTGCAGCACTTCCCTGGTGGAGCCTCACTCTGCGGTCACAGACAGTAAGCACCCTGTCCATCTAAGACGGAGAAGTCCACCCTGGAGTGACAGAAACCTTCAGGAATGGCTGGTAGTGACCTTGGCTAAGAGTCTGTTCAAACAGGCATGGGCTGGAGTCCTGGCTTGTCCACTTGAGCAACTGGGTCATCATGGGCAAGTGACCTCCCCTCCTGGAGACTCAGTCTTCATCTGTAAAATGGGGATGATACAAGTGCCCCTGCTGGAGAGATGTAAGGAGCTGATGTGAGCCTAGGTGTCAGTTGCTGGAACATTTAAGCCCTCAGTCAGCCATGGCCCTGTTCCTATCCTTCCTATTGACAACGGCCATTGTGTTATGATTTTTAGTAGCAATAATCCTATTATCACCCTGCCTTTATTTCCTCACCTCTAAAATGGGGACAATAAGCGGGCGACATCATGGTGTTGCTAGGAAGGTTGAGTGCTTAGAACAGGGTCTGGCACAGCATGAGCCCTCCGTAAATGACCGTCATTCCTATGATTACTATCATTGTTATAGTCTTCTTAAAGCTAGAAACGCTCAACAAGCCAGCACAGGTTCTCAGGAAGCCGGCATTCCTACTCCTAAAGTGGGAAAGGGAGGTTCAGGGCAACGAAGCCACGTGCCTGACCACACAGCGGGATGCGCTCCACGGCCTCCACCCCAAGGGCAGCCCCCACCCGCATCCCCTGCCCATCTGCGGGCGTAGGTGCCTCCAGGAGCTGGCAGCGGCCCAGGCGGCGGGCCAGGGAGGGAGCGGGCGGAGAGCGCACGCGGGGCTGCACGTGGGGGCGCGCGCCAGGAGGGGCCGCATGTGTCCGCCCACGCGGGGCCAGGAGGGTCCAGGCAGGCTGCGGCGGGGCCCGGGTGCCCAGAGCCTGCGGGCTTCCCGGGCGTTCTCACGGCTCTGCGTGGGCGGCTGCCCGAGCGCTGGTGTTGGGGACGTGGAGGTGCTGCGGATGCCAGGTGAGAGGCATTGCTGTCCGCCACCCCCGCCAGCCCTCCCAAAATCCAGACTCTGTGAGTCAGAGCCCCCAGGGAAAAATCAGAGTGGCAGACACGAGCTGTGAAGTCATCCTTTCTTTCTTCCACCCCCACCCTCACTTCCTCAGCAACCCCTGTTGACCCTATTTAAAACTGATTGCAAAGCCAGCCACCTCTTCAGGGCCCCCCGCAGTCCCCAGGAATCCCTCCAGCCACCACCCTCTCCCAGGACTACCCAGTGGCCTCCTCACTCCGCCGGTTGTCCTGCTGCAGCAGGCAGTCAGGCTGCTGTGAGCCATCTTAACTGTAAAGAGGGTAGAAAAATGAGAAGAGGGATTGTTTGTGCTCATATTTGCATAAGGAAGCTATAATACCTTATCCTGGTAGTTAGGTGAGCCCAGTTTGGGGCCCACTTAAGAAAAATAAGGGAAAATTAGGTACCAAGATGATAAAAGGAATCATAGGAAATTAGAAATTTTAGAAAGCTTACAAATGTCACGAACATCACAAAATCCAGAAAAATAACATTTTTATCAGTTGTCTGACATACTTTTATCCTTTCTTCCCCAACATGTCATTGATCACCTTTATATTGATGACAATTTTGTCATATTCATGGAAAATTAAAAGATAATTCTGTCTTTCCTTTAATGTGGCCTATTGAATAAAGCTTAGGAAAGTTTCTTTCAGTTTCACAACTTGTACTTGGAAATGTTTTCTGTAAACCCAGACACACACACACACACACACATGCACACACGCACACACGCAAGCACATTTTAGCACCATTGTCAAATTTGGAAAAACCTCCATGAAGCTTTTTCATATTTTGATTGGTTACAGATATCCTCACTGCTTTTAGTAAAACTATAAATCTGTGCCCTACAGACAGAAATTCTGATGAATTGCATTTTGTATAATCCTTCCCCAAAAGAAAAATACCATATTGTGTATTTATTATATGCCCTGCATTACTGAGTACATTCCTGACAAGAGAGGGCTTTGTTTTGAAGTAGGCATGTGGATGATACACAGGAAGCCAATCCTCCATTTACAGTCTTACCTAGTTAATGGTTGAAGGAATTTTCTATAGAGTAGCTTGTGACTCCTGTTATGATTTTTAGTAGCAATAATCATCCTATTGTTACTACCTATTTAGTAGTAATAATCATACCTATTAGTAGCAATAATCATCCTGTGACATAAGCTGATGTCAGCCTGCTTATTGTCCCCATTTTAGAGGTGAGGAAATGGAGGCAGGGTGATAATAGGATGATTATTGCTACTAAAAATCATAACACAAGCCACAAGCTACTTTATAGAAAATTCCTTCAAAATTCCTTCAAAAACAGGTTCAGACCTGTTTTTCCTTCACTTTCTGCACACTTTCTGTGCTGGGGGGCAGAGAATAAATTCATATCATGATGGGAAGTAGGGGTCACCGTCTTTGAATCAAGATCCAGATTAGTTGGCAAACTGAGCGGTAGGATGGTCCTAGAAACCATCTCCGACACCTGGTGGCTAGTGGTAACCTAACTATGCATGGAAGGACTTTGAACCGCATAAATTTAGCTCAGTAAACCCAAACTCAATGTATTCTCAACTCTACTAAACCTAAGCTGGGTCTGCAAAATGCCCACAGCCACTCCAGTGCTAATCAGGATGAGAGAAAGAGCCAGAGATGGGATTCAGAGTAGAAAGTGACAGTGATTTTAGCTGTTCACAGGTAAACTATATTACTTTTGCTAATTTTACGTGCGACACAGTGGGGGACCATACCTGGGGATGAGCCTGTGTGTGAAACTGTGAAGCTTAAGTTTTTGAGCTTTATCATAAATCCGGTCCTGTGCCACATGTTCCTCATCTGTAAAATAAGGATAATTATAATACCACTACCTGTTTCGTAAGTAAGTTATTATATGCAAAACACTTAGAGCCATGACTAGCAAATACAGGCATAGCTCAGAGATACTGAAGGTTCTGTTCCTGCAATAAAGCCACCAATAAAGCTAGTATCACAATAAAGTGACTCACACAAGTCTTTTGGTGTCCCAGTACATAGAAAAGTTAATGTTTACATTATACTGTAATCAGCAGAGTGCAATAGCATTATACTGTACAAGTGTGAAACAGGATTATGCCTAAAATAGCAGTACCCTACTGTGTGCAATAGTATTATGTCTAACAAACATACAGACCTTAATGTAAAACTACTGTATTGCCAAGAAATGCTAATTATCATCTGAGCCTTCAGCAAGTCCTAGTTTTTTTGCTGGGAGAAGGTCTCTTGCCTCAACATTAATGGCTGCTGACTTATCAGGGTAATGGTTGCTGAAGGTTGGGGTGACTGGCAATTTCTTAAAAAAAGACAACAATGGGCTGGGCATGGTGGCTCATGTCTGTAATCACAGCACTTTGGGAGGCCAAGGCAGGTGGATCATGAGGTCAGGAGATTGAGACCATCCTGGCTAACATGGTAAAACTCCGTCTCTACTAAAAATACAAAAATTAGCCAGGCGTGGTGGCGGGCGCCTGTAGTCCCAGCTACTTGGGAGGCTGAGGCAGGACAATCGCTTGAACTTGGGAGGCAGAGGTTGCAGTGAGCCAAGATCACACCACTGCACACCAGCCTGGCAACAGAGAGAGACTCTGTCTCAGAAAAAAAAAAAAAAGAAAAAAGGCAAAAATGAAGTTTGCTCAATCAGTTGACTCTTCCTTTCATGAAAGATTTCTCTGTAGCCTGTGATGCTGTTTGGTAGTGTTTCACCCATAGGAGAACTTCTTTCAAAATTGTAGTAAATTCTCACAAACTCTACTGCTACCTTATTGACTAAGTTTATGTAATATTCTGAATTCTTTGTTGTCATTTCAACAATGTTCACAGCCTCGTCACAAGGAATAGATTCCATCTTAAGGAATTACTTTCTTAAGTAATTAAGAATTTATTTTCTCATCCCTCAGAAGCAACTCATCATCCACTTGACTTTTATCATGAGATTGCAGCAATTCAGTCCCATCTTCAAGCTCTACCTCTAATTCTAGTTCTCTGCTTTTTCTACCACATCTACAGTTACTTCCTCCACTGGAGTCTTGAACCCTTCAAAGTCATCCACGAGGGTTGAAATCAACTTCTTACAAACTCCTGCTAATGTTGATATTTTGACCTTTTGCCATAAATCATGCATGTCTGTAAGGCATCTAGAAGGATAACTTCTTTCCAGAAGGTTTTCAGTGTGCCTTGCCCGGATCCATCAGAGTACACACTATATATGGCAGCTATAACCTTCTGAAATGTGTTTCTTCAATAATAAGAAAGTCAAAATGACTCCTTGACCCATGGGCTGCAGAATGGATGTTGTGTTAGCAGGCATAAAAACAGCATTCATGTCCTTGCATATCTCCGTCAGAGCTCTCAGGTGACCAGGTCTATTGTTAATGGGCAGTCATATTTGAAAGGAATATTTTTTTCCTGAGCAGTAGGTCAACAATGGGCTTAAATTATTCAATAAGCCATGCCGTAAACAGATGTGCTGTTATCCAGGCTCTGTTGTTCCATTTCTAGTGCACAGGCAGAGTAGAGTTAGCGTCATTCTTCAGGGCCCTACTGTTTTGGAAATGGTCAATGAGCATTGGCTTCAACTTAAAGTCATCAACTGCACTAGCCCCTATACAAGAGAGTCAGCCTGTCCTTTGAAGCTTTGTAGCCAGGCATTAACTTCTCTCTAGCTATGTAAGTCCTAGATGGCATCTTCTTCCAGTGAAGGCTGTTTCATCTACATTGAAAACCTGTTGTAAGTGTCGCCACCTTCATCAATGATCTTAGCTAGTAGATCTGGACAATTCGATGCAGTTTCTACATCAGTACTTGCTGCTTTTCCTTGCACTTTTATGTTACAGAAATGGCTTCTTTCCTTAAATCTCTAAATCAACCTCTGTTAGCTTCCAACTTTTGTTTTGCAGCTTTCTCACCTCTCTGAGCCTACATAGAATTGTCGAGTAAGGGCCAGGTGCGGTGGTTCACGCCTGTAATCCCAGCACTTTGGGAGGCCGAGGCAGGTGGATCACTTGAGGTCAGGAGTTTAAGACCAGCCTGGCCAACATAGTGAAATCCTATCTCTAATAAAAATACAAAAATTAGCCGGGCGTGGTGGCACGTGCCTGTAGTCCCAGCTACTTGGGAGGCTGAGGCAGGAGAATCACTTGAACCGGGAAATGGAGGTTGAGGTGAGCTGAGATTGAGTCACTGCACTCCAGCCTGGGCAACAGAGTGAGACTCCGTCTCAAAAAAAAAAAAGCATGAGTTACAGCCTTGCTCTGGATTAGGCTTTGGCGTAAGGGAATGCTGCGGCTGGTTTGATCTTCCATCCAGACCACTCAAACTTACTCCATGTTAGCAACAAGGCTGCTTTACTGTCTCTTTGTTTGTGAATTCACTAGAGTAACAGTTTTAATTTCTTTTGAAGACTTTTCCTTTGCATTCACAGTTGGCTGTTTGGCACAAAGGCCTCACTTTTAGTCAGTCTTGGCTTTCAAGGTGCGTCCCTCACTAAGCTTAATCATTTCTACCGTTTGGTTTAAAGTGAAAGATGTATGACTCCTTCTTTCACTTGAACACTTAGAGGCCATCGTGCAGTTATTAATTGACCTAACTTCAATATTGTTGTGTTTCAGGAAATAGGGAGGCCTGGGGTGAGGGAGAGAGATGGAGGAACTGCCGGTTGGTGGGGAGCAGGCAGAACACACACATCTATAGATTAAGTTCACTGTCTTTCATGGGCACAGTTCATGGTGCCCACAAATGATTGCAATAGTAACATCAAAGATCACTGATCACAGATCACCATAACAGATATAGTAATACTGATAAAAGTTTGAAATATTGTGAGAATTACCGAGACATGATACGGAGACACGAAGCACGTGCACACTGTTGAAAACAATGGCGCTGAGAGACTCGTTCGACACAGGGTTGCCAGAAACTTTCCATTTGTCGAAAACACAATGTCTGTGAAGTGCTATAAAGTGAGGCCCAATAAAACAATAAAGGCATGCCTGTCATCACAGATGCTAGGTAAACATTTGCCAAATTAACGAATGATGAAAGAGGCTTGTAAACTGTAAAGTGCCATTCAAATTCCTTAGTCCAGCTAACAGCCGGCAGAAGCCAAACCAATTCATTGGGATGCTCACATAGCAGATTTTTAAAAGCGTGGCTTGAAGAAGGGAAGTAAGCTTGTCTGCAGCAGCGGCAGAGTCTGCAGGCCTCCCCGGAGGGTGGGGTGGACTGTGAGAAGGCTGTGGTCATTCAACCTCCACTCAGCCTCAGGAATGAGGACTCCCTGCCTCTGGGGACAGTGGCTCCTTGGTCATCTAAAATCTCTCCCACCCCTGACTCCCATGCTGCCTTCATATTTTTCTCCCAGGGTCAAAGAGAAGAGGATCCAAGCCAACAGACAGACATTCAGAAAGATGAGAAGTGGGGAAGGTTAAAAGTCACCCCAGCCTTGAAAACAGAAAGAACAAGATGTTCAAAGCTCTCTGCAGAGTAAGCAAGGGGATAAGGAAGAGAGTGGGAAGTCATTTAGTGAGAGAAATGTGGACAAAAGGAGAGGCAATCCGCGGAGAGAAAAAGTGCAGGAGTGGGGAAGGATAAAGCTGAGAGGGGCTCCTAAGTGTGGAAGATGCTGACTTCTGCATTCTCACAAAGTGCGGTCATTCATCAGCATCCTCTGTCGGACACCTGTCGTTTGGACTACAGTAGTGAGCAAGACAGACAAAAATCTCTGCCCTTGTGGAGCTTAAATTTTGGTGGTGGAGACAGAAAAGAAACAAGCAGAGGATGAAAGTGTATGAAAGCAGTAAGGACAATGCAGAAAGTTGAAGTAGAGTGAGGTTGTTGGAGGCACCAGGGGCTATTTTCCATCTAGGAGGCAACATTCATGCTGAGGCCTGAATAAGGATAAACAGCCAGTCAAGGAAAGATGAGAGAAGAGTGTTCCAGGAAGAGGAGTGGTGAGTGCAAAGGCCCTGGGGTAGGAATGGGCTTGGTGTGTTCAAGGGGAGGAGTAGGGAGAGCCCAGACAGTGTGGCAGGGCATGAGTGGGACTAGGGGGCAGGGCGTCAGACACAGGATTTTTAGTCAGGGTAAGGAATTGGAATTTTGTTCTAAGTACAGAGGATTTCAAAGAAAATATCACATTCCACACACTGCCGGGGTACTTTAAAAGTAGTATTGAGAGAGAAATCAGTCATTCATAGAGGGTTCGTTGTGAGCAGGCTCTGGGACAGGGTCTCTCGCAGCCTTTTCTCCATGTGATTTACTGCTAACAGAGCTAGAAAGCTGCTGAGTTCAAGTCTGGCATATGTTCCACTGTAACACAACTTCACAGCCTCTCCTAAAATGAATGTGGATTCCTTACAGTTAATAAAGTGCTTTTATATGCACCTTACCTCATGTACTCTTACGGAGTGCTGTCACCTCTTTGCAATGGCCTTTGCAATGTTTCTGAGACCTTGAATGGGGAGTCACAGCTCTGCAGCTGCTCTTTATCCTCAGCTTTCAGCAGCTTCTCTCTAAACAGGATCACTATTGATGTGAACTTGGAGTTGGATACAGTCAGCATCGGTGGAAGTTAGAGGCAGGTCGCTGCAAGCCCATGTGGTGTCTTTGCGCAAATCAGAAAACGGCTCCCTTTGCTCAGGATACTTCTGGCTTCCAAAAAAAGTTGTAATCATTATTTTGTTAGAGTGTCCTTTGCAGCCGTCTGCAAAAAAATTACCTCTGTGTGTATGTGAACCTACACTATTATTGATATGAGAGAGACCCACTTAGATGCAGTGACCTTGTGGAAGGCAGAACCTGAATGACTTTCATGATTTTCCACACCCCTGCACAAAATGTTTAGAACAGAAAAGTTATGAGTCCACGCAGAAAGGAAATCCATCTGGAAATGGCCACACTAGGACATATGCATGAACACATGCCATACCCTGGGGGTGACCACGACTGTCCAGGTTTTCCTAGAGTTGCTCCCCTTCACAGGACATTCAGTTCTGGTTCCCTCTCCCACATCGGCATGCTGGCCTCCCGTCTCTAACACTGTCCCCCTCCTAGTCACATTATGCACCTGTTCCAGGGTATGAAATGTGTTGAGCAATACTGGGTCCTTTTACAAGTTCTCCTGGGATTGTGAGATGAAGTCCCCGAACTGTGCCCTGGGAAAAAGCCCCCACCGTGATCCTGGGTGGTCTTGGTCTCCAACACTCACCACACCCATGTTCCGCTGTGTGGCCAGCGCCACTTCTAATGACAGGGGCGCAGCTTTGAATTCTTCCAGCTCCTAAATTTAGAAACATGGATTAAATCTAAATAAATGGATAGTTATGTAACTTCTTGTCCCTTTTCACTACCCCCTCCCCTTGGAATAATCAGCCTTAATCAGCTAACGATGGGGCCCTGAATACAACCCCAATCCCCCGGGAAGCTATGGGGCTTACATAAGGAGTGACATTGGCCAGTGTGTTAGGAGGCTTTAAAATACATTCTCTCATTCTGTCTCCTCTCTTTTTTCTCTTTCTCAATCTCTCCTACTCACCCATACATTCTGACACAGACACACATGTGCACGCACACACGCGCGCACACACACGCGCGCACACACACACACACTCACTCCCCCAAACATGTCCATCAAATGCTGAAGCTGCTTAGCTAGTCTGGGATCAACTATATGCAAGCTGAGAGAAAGGGTTTACTCCTCAGGAGGTTCAAACTTATCACCTAAAAATAAATCACCTAAATCTGTAAATGACAGCTCATGCAGAAAGAAAGGGGGCTCTTTGTCATAGAATTACAGACTGTTTGAGGGAAAAGGGAGGGTCAGGAAGGGACATTTGAGAACTTCCTAATCATCAGAACTGTCCAGCAATGGAATGGCTACTCTGAGGAAACAGTGAGCTTCCCGTCACTGGAGGTGAGTAAGCAGAAGCTGGGGATAATGGATAAGGATTCCTGCAATGAGAAGAGGCTGAATGGTAACTTTTATGCAGGATCTGCTATGTGCCAGAAATTGTGCTCTACAGGTATTGTAATGAGATGACAAAAACGATTCATCTCACATGCCAAATCCTACCTATTGGGAGTGGCTGCCTGGAGCTCTGGACATACAGAAGGATTCTGAGGCTCAGTGAGAAAGAATATCTTGATTGATTAGCAATGTCTGTCATGGCTGCAGGATAAGCGAACAGAAGGTATCGATATGCTATTTGCCGATGATTTATTTTATCATTTATTAATCCCTTTGTAGACGAGGAAACTGAAATTCAGAGATCTGCGGTTGGTAAGTGCAGAGCCAAGATTTGGACCCAGTCCAGCCAGGACCAGTCTGGCTTCAAAGTCTATGCTCATGGCCACTATACCATTCTCAGTGACGTGAGGAATGGTGCTGGGGCTGAATATACACCAGCCAGCTGTGTCCCTCATTTGCAAATGCTATTGGCATTTGAGTTTCAGCCTCTGAGCTGTGGGTTCCAGAAGGTCATCTACTGGATCTGAAGGCTGCTCCAAGGAGAAGACACATGGGCTACTCTCTGACCCTGGACACACTCACTCCGTCCACCACCCAGCTCTGACTCCCAGCAACACTGGGAAGTGGGCCTGCCATGGATGATCATCCTTACAGCACAGATGAGGAAACTGGGGCAACCAAGTATGGGCCATCTCTCTTCCTTGGATCTTGTGCTTGGTGGCATGTGAAAGCCCAGCGTTCCTGCCCAGAGAGCACGTTCTACAGCAAATACAGTGCAGAAGGACCCAGCAGGCACCTTGAGCCACAGCAGCCGCTTCTCAGCCCAGCTGCTTCCTGCCAGCTCCCTAAGGCCATTAGCACCATGCCATGAGTCTTCTGATTGGGTTTCAGGCAGCCCCCCGTTGCAGGTGGAAATTGCCCCTCCCCAACCACATGACACCCCACATAGACACCTGTCCCTCTAGGTCTCAAACTGCTAGTGCCACAGCCAGATAACATTAGTACCTCCCTCCTCTCCTGCTGGCCACTTTCCAACAATTTCTTACTTCCCTCTCATCAGTGTCCCATCCTTCCTGTGCCAGAGCTCTCTTAGCCCTATCGTTCAGCTTCTGTCCTTACAACTTCCTCTGGGGGAGATCTTTTACCCCAGTCCTTGCTAAGAAACAAAGCAATCAGGATAACAGAGAAGATTTCAAATGCCAAGAACTTAAGCATGCAAAGTCCTAGAACAAGAAGGGGAACATAGCATGGGGCTGGTCCCTGTCGCAACCTTCCACTCTCTCCTTTGGTTAGGATGGGGACATTGGTCGGGCGCAGTGGCTCATACCTGTAATCCAACTTTGGGAGGCCAAGGTGGGTGGATATCCTGTGGCCAGGAGTTCGAGACCACCCTGGCCAATATGGAGACATCCTATTTCTACTAAAAATACAAAAATTAGCCTGGCGTGGTGGTGGGTGCCTGTAATCCCAGCTACTCGGGAGGCTGAGGCAGGAGAATCACTTGAACCCAGGAGGCGGAGGTTGCAGTGAGCCGAGATCACACCACTGCACTCTAGCCTGGGCGACCAAGTGAGACACCATCTCAAAAAAACAAAAACAAACAAAAAACAATGGGGGACATTAAGATGACAAAGGCAAGGCATACACATTAAGGCCACTCAGGACCGTGGCTGGGACCTCAGAGTTAAGTAATCCACAGGACATGGCTCCTTTTGTATTCTGTCAGATGGTGCCTGAATTGTGCAATGCAGAGGGTAGGAGCCACGGCTGTGGAGGTGAGGAAAGGAGACGGGGTGTCTCCTCCCTGCTGAAATTTAACCTTGGATCCTCTTCAAAGTGTCAAAGACTTTTACTGATGCTGCAGGAGTGCCTCCAAGTTTAAGATAAACCCCAAGGTTCACCCTTCCAAAAAGATAAGTCGAGAGTTGGAAGAGGTTTCTGGTTGCAGCAGAGGTACCCTGAACTGCTGCTTCTGGAGTGAATTTGAGCATTTTTTCACAGCTTATTAACTGGAAGCTGCCTGAAAACTCAGTGAGATCAGTCATTTCCAAATTCTTGGAATCAGATCACTTTTTGCAAACAAAATCTTTCTGGGAACCCCAGTTCATTAAGACAGAAAAAAACCCCACAAGATGTTGAGGTGGGATGGGTCCCATGACCCCTCTAAAATTGCATACAAAATTATGCATATGCATGAGTTTCTCCTGGCTGGGGTCTCTAGTTATTTTATGTCTCCAAGGGCTACCTGTCCCAGGAAGGGTTAAGAGGGTCTGGAAGGCCTGCTGACAGTCTAGGATACCAGTGATTGTCACGTCTATTTCTGTTGCCTGCTTGTTTTGCTGAGCTCTGTTGCTCCAGCTGACGTTTAAATGAGTTTGCATTCGCAGAGCCCACACCAACTGGTGGTGTGGGTGCAGTGGGGGTGGGGGGATTGAGGAGAGCCCAAACTCAACAGATGGAAGGGGCGTGGCTGCGGAGATTAATGTGGTCCTAGATCACCAGGAGTTGCCTGGGAGCATCCGAAATGCTTTAAAGAGACAAAGCAAGGTGCTGCCGGAAGAGCTGGCATGTGAGCGGGACAGCCTAGTTCCAGGCTGTCTTCTTCCAGTGTGCTGTGTCCTGGGAGAAGACTCGTTTACTCTCTGTTTTTACGTGCACCGTGAGGACCAGTGTTTCCTGAAATGTGAAGATCGTGCCACACGCCATGGCCTTAAATAACATCAGCTCACTAATGGAGAAAGTGCATCTCTCCTGCTTCCTTTTTTTTTCTTTTAAATGACACAGCCTCAGGAGGTCCTGATAACATGTGCCCCTCCTGGTTCCTTCTGAACCTTTGATTCTGACCACATCCAGGGTGGAGGCTCAGGGCGGTGCCTGTATCTGGGATACCTCTCTAACCCCTGCCAACCCCCCTGGCAAAGCCCTTGCCACTGGCGAGCCCTGGGCAGGCCATGGTGCCGAGCTGGACGGTAACACATGTTGTTTCCTGTGCATGGCTGCATTCTAATTATGTACAGCGACACCAGTGCCCTTTCCAGCAGTGAAGTGAATGAAGTCTTCTAGATTTTTAAGTAATTTCAGTAAAGAATGTGTGTCAGCTTAACACACAACAGTAAGAAAATGTTAGTACAGGAGGCATGTGGCTATGACACAAATGTGGAGGTGGAAAAAGCCTGACTGGCTGACCTGTAAGGTTCTAAGTGGCACTGCTACGCTGGATCCCATCCACCTGGACCCCCGGAGAGGGTCGCAGGGGGCCAAGCCCTCCCAGTGCCTCCAGAGCAGCAGGGGAATGTGGTGGGGTGGGTAAAGGAGATGCTTCTTGGGGTGCCAGGAGAGCTGTTCTGTGGGATCCATGGAGCCGGGAAGATTGAGGACAATGAAAATCACTTCTGAGTAGCTTAGGACATTACTCTTTCATAAAAACAATGTGGCTTTATTGTGGGAATGAAGGCAAATTCACAGCTACTGTGGGCAATATCCCTGGGCCACAGGCAATGTTCATTCCGTCTTTTACCTGGGAACTCCTAACCCGGGCAGCAGCCTAGACTCTGGATTCTGGCATTAGACCTCCTGGATGCGACTCCTGTGTTACCTGCGTGAACCTGGGGTGCTCCTTCGAATTTGGGTAGGGCCCTGACTTGCCAGCAAGCGACACAAAACAGGCTCAGCTAACTTCAGTCAGAGATATGGGGCCTTATAGGAAGGATGAAATATAATTCTTGCAGTCAGCATCTCAAAATCTATGGGATTCAGATGAGTGGACCTAGGCAGCAAGGACCAGAAGACAGTCTTCAATGTGAAGCAGCCTCGGATGTGGCCTGTTTATGTCATGTGATTTGAGTGGGGCCAGCCCAGGAGAGAGCATCTGATTGGCCGAGCCCTGGTCATGTGCCTACCCCTTGTCAGAGGAGAGTAGGGCACCTTGACTGACAGCCTTGACCTGACTGCAGCAATGAGAGTGGGAGATTTCCCAAAGGGAAATGGGAGTGCCCCTCCTAGAAAAAGGGGTGAAGAATGCTAGACAGGCAAGGAACACAAATGTGCACCAGGCCCCTTACTTCCAGTACCTTGGTTTCCCCTTTGTAAACAAGGCTGAGTGTGGCGCAGCCCTTCAGGGCAGCTGAGGGATTCAGTGATATCACACATGTAAGGGTCTGGCTCTCTGTAACTGACACTCCATAAATGTCAGAGATTGGTTTTTAAAATAGTTTTTAAAATTAAAAACAGTGCACAAAACAGCCACTGTCAGCCAGACGTGAGCCTAACAGATGCCACATGCTCCTTTTGGCTACACCACAGGGGCCTTCAGGTTGGCAGATGTGGGTTCAAATCTGGACTCCACCAATGAGTAGCCATGAGGTGCCAGGCAAGTGACCTCAGCCCTCTTGGCCCCAGTGGTCACTTCTGGCTGCCTGCTCTGCCTGGGCACCAAGCCCAGAGTCTAGATGTCAGTTGTCAATACAGCCAGGCTGGGGGCTGAGGAGCCAGTGGGCGCCTCCCATGGTTCCATGGCTGTCATTTCTGAACATTGGTCTATCCGGAGAGGATGTACCAATCAACCATGCCACAAAAATGCAAAGTAACACACCACCCCAAAACTCAGAGGCTGGTGGTGGGAAGGCTGTATTCCTGCCCCTAGAGTGAGGTGGGGCCAAGGAGGGCAGGCCTGCCACTCCTGCACCATTCCCAGGGTGCAGAGGTGGTTCTGACCAGAACCACACATCCACGCCAATGACCAAGGTCCCAAATGCCCCAGATTCCTGAAGCCGGTGACTCAGCCAGGGCTCCCAAGCTTGCTGTTTCTGGTGGACATGGGGGCAGACCAGTCCAAGGGACTGGGTGAGTGAGGGGCTTTGCACAAGATAAACCACTAGTGAGCGCCTGCTGTGCTCTCCACAGCTTCAACCTGCTGCCACTGACTCTGAGCCAGAGCACTGGGACCAAACCCCAGTGTCACTGCCCACAACTCATACGACCTTGGGCAAACCAGTTCCTCTGTGCCATAGTGTTCTTATCTGTAAAATGAGTTCTAATGCAGTTCTAATGTCCAAGGGTGTGAGAAGGGTATCCCAGCTCCAGAAAAGACAGAAAATTTGCCCACCTTTCCTCTGCCTTCTTGTTCTAGCTAGGTCCTCAGCTGATTGGATGGTGCCTTTTCACATTGGGTGAGGGCAATCTTCTTGAACTTTCTTGAGATGCAGAATTGACTTCAAGTGGCTCCTCTGAACTTCTCATGATGTGAAGTAACACTTCCTTGTGGTGTGCTTATGAGGGTTTAGAGGAGATAAAATTTGTGGAGTACTTAGAACAGTTCCTGGCAGTAAAACAAAACAAAACAAAAAGCACTATACAAGCATTGGAAGTGTTTGCTATCTTCATCATCATCATCATCATCATCATCATCATCATCATCATCATCATCATTGCTGTCACTCCCATTACCCCTTTACCAGCGGTGACAACCCTTTGGGTTTCTGGGATGACTTTAAAGGAGAGAAAGACATATCTGGCTTCAAGAGTCTTAGTTTTGTATTTCCCTTGACCTCCCTGGAAGCTGAAGGATGTGTAGTGCTGACAGCTACCATTTATTGAGTGCTTGCTGTGTGCCAGGCCCTGTGCTATCTTGCTGCAGGGATGACCTCACTTTAGTCCTATGAAGCAAGTGCTATTATCATCCCTGTCTCCCTTGAGGACTCGAGGCATAGAAAGGTTAGGTCACTTGCTCCCAGCATGTGCCGGTCAGGGCTCGTGGCTGCAGGCATTAAAGCAGAGCTTGGCCTTCTTAAGATGAAAAGGAATTTACTGGAGGGATATCAGGTAGCTCACGGAATCTTCAGGAAGTCTGGAGAACCAGACTCAGAAAAACAGGTAGGAGCCAGGATGGAGGAGGCTGAGGGGGCACTGCCGAGGGGCCACTCCCATGAGCTGGGAGCACTGACCAGAACAGAGTGTTTGCCATTGCTGGCTACTGCCACTTCTGTGCATAACTGCTCCTCTACCCCTGCATCTTTGCGTCTGTCACAGCATATTAAGTTTCTGGGTCGGGGCCCATGATTTGGACATTAGGAAGGAGAGAGAGGGAGGATCTTGCCCTTTTGGATTTTGTAGTGGGAGGTGGGCCCTGCCTTCCCCAAAACTGCAGCAAGGGGACAGATTCACAATAGGAAGGGGGTTGTATCAGGCTGTTCTTGCATTGGTGTAAAGAAATACCTGAGACTGGGTAATTTATAAAGAAAAGAGGCTTAATTGGCTTATGGTTCTGTAGGCTGTGTAGGAAGCACAGTTCCAGCATCAGCTTCTGAGGAGGCCTCAGGAAACTAACAATTATGGCAGAAGGTGAAGTGGGAGCAGGCATGTCACATGGTGAAAGCAGGAGCAAGTTGGGGAGGGCGGTGCCACACACTTTAAAATGGCCAGATCTCATGTGAACTCAGAGTGAGAGCTCACTCATCACAAAAGGGATGGTCCAAGCCACTCATGAGGGATCCACCCCCATGATTTAAACACCTCCACCAGGCCCAACCTCCAGCATTGGGGATTACATCTCAACATGAGATTTGGAGGCGACATCCAAGCCATATCAGGGGTCCAAGTAAAGAGGAGCCAGACGGGTGGCTAATGGGATGGCAGTCATCTCTGAACATCAGTCTCTCTGGGGAGGATGAACCAGTCAGCTATGCTATAAGAATACAAAGTAACACACCACCCCAAAACACAGTGTCTGGAAACAAGAACCATTTATTGCCAAGAATCTGCAAGTGGATGGGTCAGGAGAATTTGCTCAGCAATTATGGAGGCTGAGAAGTCCCATGACAGGCTGTCTGCAAGCTGGAGAACCAGGGAATCCAGTAGGGTGGCTCCGTTCAAGGCCAAAGGCCTGAGAACAAAGGGAGCTGATGGTGCAACTCTTAGTTGGAGGCTGAAGGACTGAGAACCTGCAGTGTTAATGTCCAAGGGTGTGAGAAGGGTATCCCAGCTCCAGAAGAGATAGGAAATGTGCCCACCTTTCCTCTGCCTTCTTGTTCTAAGTCCTCAGCTGATTGGATGGTGCCCATTCACATTGGGTGAGGGCAATCTTCTTGACTCAGCTGCTGATTCAAATGCCAGTCTCTTCCCAAAACAAACTCACAGGCACACCCAGAAATAATGTTTTACCAGCTATCTAGGTGTCCCTTAATCCAGTCAAGTTGACACCTAAGATGAACCATCACAAATGCTCTTGACATCTCTACCTACTAGCCAGGGGCACCAAGGAATCCTTGGCTTGGATCACCTCGCTGCGGGGGTGTCTGTTGGTCCACCCAATATGTCTGTCAGCTGGCTAAGGAGATGGCAGAGCAGAAAGATAAAAACTGAGTCCTTGAGAACTTTCTTGAGATGCAGAATTGACTCTGAGTGGTTTCTCTGAACTTCTCATGATGTGAAATGGCAAACCTCTGCTGTTTAAGCTAGTCGTAGATGCTCTGTTTCTTGCAGCCAAAAACAACCTCTCTGACACAGTAGTTCTTGGATTGGGCTGTTTCAAAGGAACGAGATGATAATTACAGCCCACACTTCTGGAGGGTTTTCAGGTGATGTCACTTGCCCCAGGTCAAACAGGTAACAACACATTGCTGAGTCAGAATTTGAACCCAGCAGGCTGGCCCCAGAGAAGCGTTGTAACCCACAGCACCAGGCACAGTACAGGAAAAGTGCTTGACTCGTGGCACATACTAAAAAGCAAATTAGTGGCTCTGTTCCTTTCAAAGTCACAGACGGTCTTGAAAATCTGATTTAAAAACTATAAACCTTAGAGTCCTTCTACCCCCACCCCAATGCACCACCCCACCCAAGTTTGCATCCAGTTCCAAGGGGTTGGGGAGGACATACATTTCTCCACCAAAGATGCAGAAGCCTTTGGCACCAGGCCACAGGTGTGGGTGGGGGAGGAGTCAAGGTTGCAGTGATAGTGGGCAGGGAAGGACCCCTTAAAATCCAGAATTTTAGCAGGCTATGCCACTGAAAACACATTTGGGAGAGGCCCTTTTGAATGTTGAGCAGGGATGGCACAAAGTTTTCCTCTCTGAAGCCAACGTTGAATGCCTGGTGGAAGCTGCCTGGACGCTTGCTATAAAGCAGCTGAGGCTGGGTGCCAGGCGGTGGTGGGGAGCGTGGGATCTCTGTGGTGGTAGGAAGTCCTGCCCACACTGTGCCCTTGCTACCCATTGGAAGGGTGCTGGTTCAGAATCAGAGACCTAGGTTCCAATTCAGAGTATGTCAGCTGCGGCTGTGTGGCCTCTGATGGTCTCCTGCCCTCTCTGGGCCCTGGCTTCTCTGTTAAATGAGAGGTGGCATCAGATGATTTCTAAAGTGCTCTGTTGGCAAGGCCGCTCCAGACTGCCGCGCTCTGAATGAAACCCTCTCTGCTGCACGGCCAGCCCGTGATACCGTGCCTCAATCCACAGGAATAGCTGAGCTCGGCATACTCAACTCTCCTCAGCTTTCTCTGCAGACCTCTTCAAGCACATGTCTGGGCCTTCTGGCCCTGGGTCCAAGGGTAGATGGTCTGAGTTCTCCGCAGACAGCTCACAGGCTCCCCCACAGGGTTCAGGAGTGGTCGGAAGGGCATGAATCAGCTCCACCCCACACGCCCGCCCACTGCTGCTGGGACACCCCTCCACACCTCCACCCACCCATGCAGTGCTGGACCTGGGGCACCTTCCCCCTCCCCAGTACTTACTTTTGAGATTTCCCTCCCCATCTTGCACCTGTAGCTCTCTCTGCATTGCTCAGTTTAAAAACCGATAACATTTGATTGCTTTACTCCAAGTGACAGGAGGGCAGGACTGCGTCTAATTATCTGTGTAGCTGGCACACACCACCATCCCCAACCCCTTCCCAGCTGCTAGTGCTGGTTATGGGAACCCGGCTGTGTGCCCTTGGGCGAGTCACCGAGGGTCTCAGAGAGAAGGAGCCTGTGGCTGCCCCCATCAACTGCTCCACCCCCAGGCTCCTCTTTTGCATTCCCACTCCTTGCTCCTCAGAGTTCTTCCTAGGCTGGGAAAGGCCTGCTTCCTGCAGTGCAACACCAGCAGCATCTTCTCCTGGGAACCCAGCCCAGCTGCGGGGGGCTGGCGGAGCAAGTCTTGGGCAACTTTGCCTGATGCTAGCTTTTGGGCATAGACAACTCTTCCCAGAGCCTCAGAGTTGGGAAAAACTCCCAGTTCCTCCTCAGTGGTTCCCATGGGAATGCCCTGAGGTGCTGTTAAAATACAGATTTGCAGACCCCCGTACCCTACCAAACCTAATGAGTCAGCATTTCTGGGGCAGGGCCCAGGAATCTGCATTTTAACACGTGCCCCAGGTGATATACAGGAGACTGATTCAGCTCACATTTCTGCTCCAAAATTCCTTTTGCAGCACCCAACCCCACTTAAACTTCTGGGGTGGGGGATGCTCCCTCCCACTCAGTGAGCCCAACTCTGCGCAGCCTTGGCTGGGAAAGGCCCTCCTTCCCGGGGCTGCCGTCTCCCACCCCTGGGGGGCCTACTCAGGGTGTCCCTGCCCCAGCACAGTTCTCAGGGCGTAGGCCTCCCGCCACCCCACCACCGCCGCATCTGCGTTTCTCTGGCTCAGCCACCTAGACGTTGAGGCTGGTGCAGAAGGGAGGGCTGCCGGGCTGCCTGCGGGTTACAGTGAAATGAGGAATGGTGGGAGCTGGGGCCAGGCCGAGAGAGACGAAAACAGTTATATAGAAAACCAGGGTCAGAAATGGGAAGAGACGCCAGGCACAGTGGCTCATGCCTATAATTGCGGCACTTTGGGAGCCCAAGGCAGGCGGATCGCTTGAGCCCAGGAGTTTGAGACCAGCCTTTGTTCAGGAGTTTGAACAACATAGTGAGGCCCCATCTCTAAAAAAATAGAAAAATTAGCCAAGTGTGGTGTCACGTGCCTGTAGTCCCAGCTACTCCAGAGGCTGAGGCAGGAGGATCACTAGAGCCCAGCAGGTCAAGGCTGCAGTGAGCCATGATCGTGCCACTGCACTCCAGCCTGGGTGACAGAGACAGACACTGTCTCAAAAAAAAAAAAAGAAAAAGAAAAAGAAGGAAAGGGAAGGGAAGGGGAAGGGAAGGGAAGGGAGAAAGAGAAAATAAAGGAAAATAAATGGGAAGAGAAGGGGTGAGGATTGGGGAACGAGGTACAGCACTAGAGGCTGTTGGGGTTCAAGGACAGGAAGAAGCCTTCCCAGGTCTCGGGCAGCTCCTACAAGTCCCGACTCTCATGGCTTCAGTCAATATTCACCGGCAGATCCTGCTGCTCCTTGGGTCTGGCCCCAGGAGCCTGTGGACTCATCTCTGCCTAGCACAGCGCCAGCCTTATCTACTCAATGACGGGGGGAACTCGGCCAACTCTGCTGCCCAGCACCTGGCCATCCTGTTCTGGCTACAGCTTCCCCCACTCTCCCCATGTTCCTGGCCCCTCTCAGGCCATAGTGGCTCACTTCACCTCTAGCTTCTAGGGGGCCCTAAGACCCAGGTCTGGAAAGTCTCATCCTCTGAGCCACAGCAATTGGTTTGCAGGTGGGCATGTGACCCAGCCTGGCCCATGTTAGCCTTCCCACAGCATTGCTGGGCCAGAGCTGCTGTCCCCATTACACACTGGGTAAGGGCATCAGCGGAGGAGGTGAGTGGGGGTTGGAACCCAGGGTGCATTCTGCTCTTTAAGCGCTTTGCCTGGTGCAGGAAGTATCTGCCACTTTTTTCTAGTTTGCACCCAAGTGCCACATGGGCTAGCAGAGGCCCTGGCTGAGCTTTCAGAAAATAGGCTGTGGTTTTCTCCGAGAACTGCACTAAGGTAGGATATCAGGCTGGAACTGATGGGCCTGGGTTTGTTGCCTCAGTGAGAGAATTCAAGTGTAAAGCATTACCCAGGAAAGCAGAGCTGAGGAAGGGGAGAGGGGAGAGAGGGAGAGGGAGAACGCCTGGTGACAGCTATTATTAGCCTGGATCGAGCTGTACCTGAAATCCAAACTAGTCCTGGATTTTTTTTTAGTTGCAAAGCTCAGTAAATTCCTTTTTCACAGCTGAAACCCACTAGAGTCAGTTTTCTCTTACTGAAACCAAAGGAGAGATGCATGAATAGAGACCGGCTTGTCTAGCACCTTCAGTACAGAAAAGGAAACTGAGAGGGGTGGACTTGTCCATGGTCACCTGGCAAATTAGTGGCAGAGTTGGGCCAAAAACTCACATCTTCTGGATATGCTGGGGAAGACACCAAGTGACAGATGAGGAGGCCAGAGCCCAAGGCTGCTCCCTGCTGAGCCCCTGGCTCCCTGAGTGGTCTTGGTCAAATCACTGCCCTCTTTGGTTACTTCAGTGTTTGCCTCTTGGCAATATGACTGCCAAAGCCCCCTCAGGTGGCTGCAAGAGGCTCATGGTCTGTCCCTGATGCTGTCAAGCGTTGTGGAGCTCTGGGATGGCACCTTTACACTGTCAGAGTCTGTGTCCTGAGTCTGTCTCAGGCAGTGCTTAGTAGGGCCAACCTTACAAGGCCAGGCCGTCTGCCATGAGGGCTGGGCACCAGCCACATTGCCTGTTGGGGAAGAAGACGCAGGGCTGGAGTCCCTCTAATTGCTCTTCAGTTATTTATTCAGCAGAATAGCGGCCACTCCTGTGCCTCGGTACCATGTTCCCTGTCTGGCGCCAATTCCAACTCCTCCAAAGCCCAGGATTTAGAGGTGGGAGGGGGTCCCAGGCTACCATGGACAAGCTCCTAGTTTCGAAGCAGAGCCCTCCGCCTTCTGTGCCTCCCCTGAGACCCAGTCAAATGGGACTGCAGGCATGTGGTGTGTCCTCCCACACAGCCTGCCCCTCCTTGCACCTGTCTTGCTGTCACTGATGGAGCCTCGGTTTTTCCTACTGTTCCCAGCACAAAACTCGCAGTCATGCTTGGCTCCTTGCTATCTGTCACAATCCATGTTCCATCTGTCGGTGAAGCCTTGCAGCCCTCCCTTCAAGAAACCTCTAGGATCCAACCACATCTTCACTGTCCCTGCTGCCCCATCATGTCCCAAGCCTCCATCCTTCTTTATGTGGGCAGAGATGAGTTGACAGCCTCCTCACTGCAACCGTCTCTGTCTTCTCTCCCTGTGAGTCTGGGCAGGCCAGGCTATGCTGTGTTAACCAGTGATCCCCAGAGCTCAGTGTGGACACACAGGTTGATGTCTTGCTCCTGCTCCACGTCCCTCTGCTGGAAGCTCTCCCCCATGTCCTGGTTGTGAACAGTGTGGGGCCCAGGCTGATGGGGCAGTGGGTCTGGAGCTAGACTAGCAGCAATTCCACCAGGAAGTGATGACATCACTTCTGCTCACATGCCATGGACCAGAGAAAGTCCTATGGTTGTGCCTGACTTTTTAAAAATTTTTTAATTTTTTTAAATTAGAGACAGGATCTCACTCTGTTACCCAGGCTGGAGTGCAGTGGTGCGAGCATAGCTCACTGCAGCCTTGATCTCCTTGACAAACAATCTTCCTGCTTCAGCTTCCCAAAGTGTTGGGATTCCAAGCATGAGCCACGGTGCCCGGCCCTATGCCCAACTTTGCAGGGGGTTCAGGGAAGAGAAATCCTGTGATGTGGGGGAACTGGAAACACACGTGGTGAACCACAGTTCTGGCAACCTCATTCCTCACCAGGTTCAGTCCCCCAACAGCAGCCCCAGGGATTCTGTGAGAGCATCTGGCAGGCTCCGTCCTCTCATGCACAGAAGCCTCGGAGGCTCCCCCATCACTCAGGGTGGATGTAAGGTCCTCTTCGGGATCCCTGGTGAGGTCTGGCAGGATACTGCCTCTGGTACCACTGAGGCCACACCTCCTGCTCCCCTGCACTTGCTTCATTCAGCTCTGGTGTCCTGCCATTTCCCACATTCACCAGGCACACTCTGAGCTTTGCTGCTCTGTCTGGAACCTGGACCACTCATCCTGAAGGCACCTGTGGAACTCACTCTCTTGGCTTCAGCAGAGCCTTCCTGCAATAGAGTAGAAGGCAGCCGCCTGCAAGCCAAGGAGAGAGGCCAAAGGAAGAACCAACCCTGCAGACATCTTGGTCTTAGACTTCCAGTCTCCAGGGCTGTGAGACAATAAATTCCTGTTGCTGAAGCCCCCAGTCTGTGATATTGTTACAGCAGCCCTAACAAACTAATATATTTCCCTTGCCATGTTTTTAAAGAGTACAACCCCTCCTTCCACCTGTCCATTAGTCATCTCCATCCCTTTCCCTGCCTTATGTTTCTCTGCATCATTATTGCTTTCTAAAGTCCTTAGCATTGTACTTGTGTGTGTGGGTTGTTTTTTTTTTTTGTTTGTTTGTTTTTGTTTTTGTTTTTGTTTTTGAGATGGAGTCTTGCTCTGTTGCCCCTGCTGGAGTGCAGTGGTGTGATCTCAGCTCACTGCAACCTCCACCTCCCAGGTTCAAGCAATTCTCCTGCTTCAGCCTTCCAAGTAGCTGGGATTACAAGTGTGCACCACCACACCTGGATAATTTTTGTATTTTTAGTAGAAACGGGGTTTCACAATGTTGGTCAGGCTGATCTCGAACTCCTGACCTCAGGTGATTCACCTGCCTTGGCCTCCCAAAGTGCTGGGATTATAGGTGTGAGCCACTGCACCCAGCCTGTACCTGCAGATTTTGTGTAATCTATGATCTCAATCTAATAGAACATAAACTCAATGAAAGCAGGAATTTTTATCTTCTTAATTCAGTGCTGTACCTCTGCAGTCCAGAACACACCTGCCGTATAGTAGGTGCTGAATAAACATTTCTTGGATGCAGGAATGAGTGGATGGATGGATAATGCTATGAACACTCAGAACTGCTCAACCTCCGCACAGCACCTCCAGCAGACCCCTGAACCCCAAGGCTTTTATGTCCTTTTTTCCTTGATGGAGTTGATAAATATTGGAGGGTAGCAAGGGAATTTGAAAAGTTTTTATTTTCTAATTAAGTGGAATCTCTCAAACCTTGAAATGCAGATATTCATCAATCCTGAAGCTCGTCGTGAGGAACTTACCTTCCAGAGGTCCTGCTATGAGTGCTCAGAGACGAATGCACAAGAATGTTCAATGCAGAGCTGTTTATTATATAGAAGGCACGATAATGACCCAAATGCCCATGAATAAAGGGCTGGGTGTAAGCTGGCACACCTGTGTCATGGCTGCCTCAGAGCTGTTCAGAAGAAGAGGGATCTGTGTGTGCTTAGGGTTGGCATGGCTGAGATGGTATCAAGTGGAAGACTGAGCTGCACCCGGGATAATTTGGAAGTTCTTCTCTAATGTGTGCAAGAACCAGCGACCAAAAAGATACCCAAAGGGGTGGAGAGTGAGGTTGATGTATTAGCTATCTATTGCCACAAGAACGCTGAGTAACAAGAAACTCCTAAACTATCGGGGGCACTCAGTAGTATTTATTGCTCCCTTACCTGGGAGCAGTGACTCTAGGTCTGGGGTCTAGGTGGCTCTGCTGGTCCCGGCTGGATTTGTTCCCATGTCTGGAGGTTGGCTGGCTGTTGGCTGATGAAGGATGGCCTCAGCCAGAGCAGCTGGAGTGGCTCAGCTTGATGCCACATGTCTCATCCTCCAGCCAATGGCCTGGACTTGTTGTCATGGCAATGGTAGAGGCATAGGAGCCAGCAAGCTCGCTCAGTGGTGCCAACGCTGTTCACGCCTCTGCCTGCATCATAGCTGCTAACATCCCACTGGCCGAAGCAAGTCACATGGTCACACCCAAGGACTCAGTGGGAGGGGCCATCATGGGAGGAGCCCAGGGCATGGATGAAGAATGGGAGCTGCTTGTGCAACTTCCTATGGTTGTCTTCTCCAGAAGCAAACCCCAGGAGTGGGATCTGTCTGCGAGTGACTTATTAAGGCAGTGCTCTTGGGGAAGTTGGTGAGGGAGCAGGAGAAACAGGACAGGAAGGCAGAGAAGCCAGGCAAAGTAACCACTTAGCCTCATTCTGAGAGAGGGCTCTGGCCTTCTTTTTTGACTTGAGACTTTCACAGTCCTGCACCCGCCAGTCATTGGCTAAAGGCCGCCTGGGGTCAGGATGGGAGCACATAACGTCCCAGGCACTCTGGGCTCTCTGTACATGTGGGCAAGGTGTCTCCAATAGCCTAGAGATCGTCCATCAGAGAGAGCTGTGGCAGGTGCAGGAGTAGGAAGCAGAGCACACAGAAGCCAGAGAAGGAGGCCTGGAGCCACTAAGGAGAGATGGAGGAGGTCTAGGCCAGGCCCCTACTGCATCTGCTATTTGGGTCAGAGCAGTAAGGAAACTTATTATTTTTCATTTTAGATTCTTCTGTACTTCATTAATATTTTGCCATGAGCATTTATTGGTTTTATCATTTAAAAAAACCTAACAGGACATTTTTAATGAAAGGCGCCCAAGGTCTCTGTGGGGGGCAGTGGCAGTGGGCACGCTTGGTTGAAAGCTTGCTCGGGGATGATGGGTAGCTCAGAGGGGAAAGAGATGAAGGGTCCTGGGTTCCAGCCCCACTCCGTCCTTTCCTGACTCTGTGGCCTGGGGCTGGTCACTTTCTGTCGCTGAGCCTCAACTTCCCCTCTAAACAATGCAGACACTCCCCTCGCATACCCATGGGTCTCTACTGAGTATTCAGGGTGCCACGAGGGTGAGGACACCAGGCACAGTGTGGCTGCTCACTTGGTGACTGTGGCCTTCTCTGGAAATCCTGCACATGTGAGCTCCTGAGTTCTGGGTCTCTGTCCCTCAGCTTTCCCGTCCTGGCAACGAGCTCAGAGTCACTGCTTCTGCCACCAGCCCCCACTGGCCAGCTGTGATGCTGTTGCTGGCCACTCTGGCAGGGGCCCAAGGTCCCTCCCTCACTCTCAGCATCCACTTCCCCTCCGCTGTCCATGTCATGCCTCAGAAATACCCAACTGCTCCCAGCTCCCCAAAGGCCAACTGTGCCTTCTGCTCAGCGCACGCTCTCACCATCATTTTCTCATGGAAATTCCTCCAGATTGCACTGGAACATTGCTCCTTCTCGAAAATGTCACTCTTTCCCCTCTCCTCGCCCCAGCTTGACCCGCCATACCCCGTCATCTACAAATCCTCTCTACATTTCAACCACTTCAATTCTGTTCCTAGCACACACACACTGGTACAATATATCTGCTGTATGTCTGGCTGTGTGCCCTCACTACTGAATCTACACTTTCAACAGACCAGCTCTATGAACCTCAACTTCCCCACCTGGCAAGTGGGCCACACACTCACTCCCTCTCAAAGCTGCTGTGAAGATTTCAAATAATCCTTGTCTGGCATGAGGCAAGGTGTCCAGCACATGCAAGGTATCTAATAACTAGTGGTTAAAATGCTCGCTCTGTTATCCTAAGTGAAGTCACTTAGGAACAGAAAACCAAATACCATATGTCTTCACCTATAAGTGGGAGCTAAGCTATGGGTCACAAAGGTGGACAGAGTGGTATAATGGACATTGGCGACTCAGAAGTGGGAGGGTGGCTGGAGGGCTGAGGAGTGTAAAGTCACCTGTTGGGTACAATGTGCACTATTTGGGTGATGGGTATATACAAAAAGCCCAGGCTTCACCATACAATTTATCCATGTAACCAAACACCGCTTGTACCCCTAAAGTTATTGAAATAAAAATAAATAAAAATCTTTAAAATGTCTGCTCTGTGCTGGAGGCTGCACCCCTAATGGTCAATGTGGTTGTGTGTGCTTGTGTGACAAGTGTTGATGTGCCCCTGAGAAGGTGGGCAGACCCTCGCACCCACCTGCTCTCCCCAGCCCAAGAGAAGCAGGCTCCATCCCTCCTCCAGCTCCCAGTAGATGGGGTTCACTCCCTCAGGTCAGCTGCCTGCTGAGGCCTCCCAGGAAGAGCCACGAGCCCGAGCCCAAGCCCCCTTCCCAGCCATCGGGCCAGCAGCGCCCTCCTTCCTCCTTCCTCACCTCCAGGCCTCTATGGTTCAGCACAGTCTGCCCAGCTGCAGGGACTCCAGCTGCAGGGACACCCCTGCTCTGACCTCTGAAGTTGATCCTCCTGTGTCTGAACTCCACTGAAGCTCTCTGTGTGGCTCGATGAGGGTGTTTCTCAGCCTCTGCCATCCCAGCTGGGATCTCCAAACCCATTGTCCAGGGATTGCCAGGTGTCCCAAGCCTGGCCAGGGACAGCCCTGAATAGGACTTCTGCTGAGATGCTGGGGGAACTAGGCCCTCTCTCTGCTCAAGAACAGCCTGGAGCTGCTGGTAGCCACTTTCCCATTGAGGAGGGTGAATCCTCCTGAGAATGAAGCCAACACAGAGGAAGCCGAGTCAGGAGAAAGGACATCCGTACTGTGTGCTCTCCAGTAAATCACGGATTTCCATGTGTTCATCTGTCAGTTGGAGACATCATTTGAGCATGTGGTTCCAGCCATGCCTGAAACCCCAGGGCTTGCCAGTTATAGGAATCAGTATGTCTCACCACTCTCTGAGCCAGGTCTTCTGTCAGAGGCAAAGAACTGCAAGAGATTCCACTTATGCAACAGAGAAGCTGAGGCACAAATCCAAACCTGCTTAGCAGAAAACAGCCCCCAAGATAGGGCATCCCAGACACTTGAGTCCTTCCCACACCTCCTGGGAACCAAAGCTCACCCTGACAAAGACGTGGCCACCATGATGCTTCCTGTGAAGCCCTTCACTCAGTGAAGAGGTGGTGGGGAGCGAGTGAAACAATGCGAGCACTCCCTCGGTGAGCGAGGCCTGCGTTACCATTCACAGTGCCCTGGCAGGGCAGCTCGGAGAGGACACATGCCAGGTGCTCTCCAGGGGAGTCTGGAAGCTTTCTGGCTGAACAGCACCTCATGAGGAAGGGGCGTGTCCACTTTGTGGTCCCGACGCCCCCTGCAGGGAGGGAGGAAAGCTTACAGACCTTCGTTAGATCTCTTGTTGGGTAAACTGAGGCCTGGGGGAAGCCACTTGCCTGAGGCGCTTGGGCAGTTGGTGGCCGATGTGGAATGAGAACCCAGGCCTTCTGATTCTAGCCCAGGCTGGCCCCACTCAGCTGCAAGGATTTGCTTGAGAAGGTGCTCCTAAGAGGTCGGGGGTGACCTGCTCCCCTCATGTTCCCAAGGCCTGGTACATGGTGGGTGCTTGCATGGGCTAAGACCTGGAGAGTGAGTGGGATTAGACAAGTGGAGGGAGTGAGGAAGTTGCTCCAGGCAGAGGGCATGGTAGGAGCAATGACCTGAGATCCTTCTGTTCAACGACAACAACTACTACCACCTCTGCTATCCCCAGTGAGCGATCACCATATGCCAAGTGCCACGCCAAGCATTTCACAAGCATTGCCACATTTAACTCTCACAACCACTCTAAGAAGCAGACACTGTTATCAGCCTTATTTTACAGATAGAGAAACTGGGGCTCAGAGAGGTTAAGTGACTCTCCCAGGGTCACATAGCCAATAACCAGGGTTCAAATAAAGATGCTCAAGTTCTTGCTCTTGGTAGCAACACAGACCTGCTTTCTCAGTGGGTCCTCTCCCGTGCTCCATTCCCTCACCTCAGGAGAGTAAGGGGTCCAAAAGGCCCTGGGGAAAGGAGACCAGGGGCAGGAGGGAAGCCCCCAACTCTCCTGCTGAGATGTCACCCAGGCCAACACCTTCCACACTGGGGGACTTCCCAGGGGAATGGGCAGCCTCTCTCTGTGGTTTTGACTGTACAATGTCAAATGTCCCTGTCTCCAACCTGCCCTTGGTCAACCTTTGACAGGCCCTGTCTCTGACACAGAACTGTGCAGGCAGGTAGGGGATGGCTAGAGGTGAGGTAGGAGGTGGGGTTGACTCCGGAGGCTAGGACTTGAACTCCAGACCAGACTGAAGCAGGGAAGAGATGAAAGTACCTCTCCATAAGACATGCCCACCAGTGTCATGTCAGTTCACCATTACCATGGCAACACCCAGAAGTTCCCATCCCTTTCCATGGCAACAACCCGATGACCTGGAAGTTATCACTCTTTTTCTAGAAATGTCTGCATAATCTGCTCCTTAATTTGCATATAATTAAATGGGTATAAATATGACTGCAGAACTGCCTCTGAGCTGCCACTCTGGGCAAACTACCTATGGGGTAGCCCTGCCCTGCAGGGAACAGTACTTCTGCTACTGCTGCTCACTGCCACTTCAGTAAAAGTTGCTAATACCACTGGCTCATCCTTGAATTACTTCCTGGGTGAAGCCAAGAACTGTCCCTGGCTGAGCTCCAGTTTTGGGGCTTGCCTGTTCTGTATCACTGGGGCCTTCCTGAGGGATGGAGCAAATGGAAGGCAACAGCTTGCAGCTAGCAGGAGGAAGCCGGGCTCACAGGGGCTCCTGTGGCAGTATGCAGCTGTCTGGTGGCTGCCAGCAGACCTCTGGGTTGCCATACACCTGCCTCAGAGGCAGGCCCCCCAGACAGTGGGAGAGTGCAGTGGAGGCTGGATGACCACTTTGTGGGAAGACTGCCCCTTAGAGCCACAGTACTTACAGATGATGACCACAATAGAAGCTGAGGCTGAGGCAGGAGGATCACTGGAGCCCAGGAGGTCTAGGCTGCAATGAGTTGTGGTTGTACCAATGCACTCCAGCCTGGTGACAGAGCAAGACCCTGTCTTAAGAAAACAAAAATGTTCACTATGTAAAAATCTCTGGATGGAAAGACAAGCCCAAGACTAGGAGGAAGTATTTGCAGATCTGCAAATCATCCCATCTCTGATGAAGGACTTGTATCTAGAATGTATAAGAACACTCTAAACCCAATAGTAAGAAAACAAACACTTCAATTAGAAAACCGGCCAGAGACACATACAGATATTTCACCAAAGACGATATATGGATGGCAAATCCATAAGCACAAGAAAAGAAGTTCAGCATCACGGTCATCAGGGAGATGCAAATTAAAGCTACGGTGAGATATCACTACCACCTATCAAAATGGCTAACATAAAAAACAGGAACAATGACGAGTGCTAGCAAGCACGCAGGGCAGCTGGAGTCCTCATACTTCCTTCTGGGTATGGCCTCTCTGGAAAGTTCGTTATCAAGTTAAACACGCACTTACCATATAAGCTGGCCATTATTACTTCTGGGTATTTATGCCTGAAGAATGAAGACAGGTTTATGCAAAAACTTGTATATGAACCTTTGTAACAGCTTTATTTGTAATGGCCAAAAGTTGGACACAGCCCAAATGTCCTTCAGCACGTGAGTGAACAAACTGTCGGACACCCATGAAGTGGAAGACTGTGCAGTAACAAAAAGGAATAGACTATTGATAAGCATGGCAACTTGAGTTATCTTCAGGGCACTATGCTGAGCAAAACATGCCAATCTCAAAAGGTTATATACTATATGATTCCATTTATGTAACATTGTCACAGTGACATAATTATAGTAATGGGGAACAGATCGGTGGTTGCTAGGGATAGGGTTGGCAAAAGGTGCGATTCTACAGTGCTAACAGAAGGGCATTTCTTTGTGGTGATTGGAATATTTCTATAGCCTGATGGCTACAAAATTTATCCACATGGGAAAGTTTCAGAGAATTATGCATCAGAAAACAAAAAACAAACAAAACAATTATTACATGTAAAAACTGATAACATCCAAATAAGGTCTGACTTAGTAATACTGTACCCATGTCAATTTCCTGGTTTGACAATGTAACATGATTATGTAAGATGTTAGCACTAAGGGAGCTGGGAGAAGCTGGGTGAAAGGTGCATGGGAACTCTGTACTATTTCTGCAACTTCATGTGGGTCTTAAATATTGCAAACTAAAAAATTTTAAAGTAGCAGTGGTTTGGGACTGCTTTGCTCAATTTGATTTTTTTTTTCTTGCTGTAAAAAATAATAGCAAGGTGAATAAGGTATGTAGAGAATACCATTTGTGTGAAATATAAATGCAGGAGTCATCTGGTGTATGATAGAATATTTCTGGAAAGATATAGAAGGAACTGGGAATATTGGAGCCACATGAGGGATAACTGAAAATGCACAAGGATGAGAAAGAAAGCCTGATTTTCCAGTTTTCCTCTTGAGACTTTTGACTTTTTACTGCAGGTGTCTACCACTGTCTTAGTTTGTCCTTGCTGCTATAACCAAATGCCATAGATTTGATGGTTTTACAAACAACAGAAATTTATTTTGCACAGTTCTGGGGCTGGAAAGTTCAAGGCCAAGGTGCCAGCAGACTTGGTGCCTGGGGAGAGCCTACTCTCTGATTCATAGATGGTGACTTCTCGCTGTGTCCTCACATGGTGGGAAGGGCAAGGGAGCTCTCTGGGGCCTCTTGTATAAGGGCACTAATCCCATTCATGAGGGCCCCACCCTCACGACCTCCTCACCTCCCAAACCTAAGGTCAGGAGTTTGGGAGGTGAGGAGGTCATGAGGGTGACCTCCCAACACCATCACCTTGGGGGTGAGGGCTGCAACACATGGATTTGGCATTTAGACCATAGCAATCACCATTTAAATTTTTTAATTTAATTGTCTTAAAAACTAAGAGTAGGACCCATCAGTTAGGAGCCATCAGTTAGACTCTGAGATCCTCAAAGGGTCAGCCCAGTAAGGAGAGGGACAGTAACCTGGGGGCAAGGATTTTATCAGGAAGTCAATATTTTGTTAAGCTCAAGGGAGGCTCTACACACACACTCACTCACACACACACACACACACACACACAATTAATGGGGCAGGGAGGGCACTGGGCTGAGTTTGGCCAGGCCTGGGAATTGACGCCTTCTTCACCCATGTTATAACAACAGCAACAAGGGGTAGGCATCACAGCCTCCGCAACCGTGGACACTCACCACAGGCCAGGCACTCAGCCAAGCACCTCTCAGGGATTAACACACGTCATCCTCTCAGCAACGTCACTGTGCAGAGGAGGAAGCTGAGGCACAGAGAGACAAAGAGACTTTCCCAAGGCCCCACCTGACTTTGTAGCACTCTAACATCTCAGGCCTCCTGACCAGTCCCGGGCCCTGGGCGCTGAGGTGAGAGGACACTGGGATGGAGCAGCAGGACAGGTGGATGACAAATGTCTTGAGCACTTGCTTGGCCCCAGGCACGGACTCACTCATGGAGCCTGCTGGGGAAGGGCAGGCAGACGGCACACAGGGTCATGCAAAGGCAAAGGTGACTGTCAAAGAGGCAGACATGAGCAGCCCTGGGCTGGGGCAGGGGAGGTGGGGGTGGTCTGGTGAGCTGGGAAAGGCTAGGGCTTAGAGGCAGGTATTCCCTGGTAGATCCCAGCTCCAGCCTTGGAAGATGGCTCCTGTCTCTACTTGCCTTCTGATTCCTTCTCTAAAATGAGGAGCATTGCAACACCTGCTCCTGACCTAGGCTGCTGCCAGGCTCCAGGGCTCAGGCAGGGGACAGCAGGAACTGCGCAAAGCCGGCTGGCTTCAAAACCTGAGAAGAGCCCAGACCCCTGTCAGCAGGTGTCAGGGAACTTGTGGCACACCCATGCATGGAATATCATGTAGCTAGGAACAAGAGCATTACAGTCATGCGCAGCGAGGGATCTCCAAGAGTGATGAGCTAAAGAAACCAGGGAAGGAAAAGTACAGATTGTACCACCTCATTTACATGGAGTTTAAACTAGGCAAAACTCACCTATGGTGTTAAAAGTCACGATCGTGGGGACCTTTGGGGAAGAGGGAGAGAGGCTTTGGGGGACCGTGGGCACAGGTGTGCTCACTTTCGACAACTCATCAAGGGCCTGGGAAGTGGTGACCTGAGATGGGGCCTCACTGAGCCCCAGATCCCTCCTCCGGGAAGATGATTTCACAAGTGACCCTGCCTGTCAAGGGTGTCGTGAGGGTCAGACGATGGCAGGTGACTTGTGGGTGTGGAGATGCCCCATGAGAGGCCACCATGAAATGGTGGGTCATGAATTTCTGAAGCAGAGGCCTCTGGTGGGAAGAGCTCCCAAGAGAGAGCCCTGTATCCTCTTCTATCCACTGCTCCTGCCTCCAAGACTGGAGGCCCTGGGCAGCCCTGGTGTGCATGGGACCCCTGGACCTCTGCCAGCTGCCCCAGCTTCCCTGGGCCTGGCTCCCAGAACTCTCATCCAGCCAAAGCCCATCCGGTCTGAGCTAGGGAAGGATTAAGGTGGAAATCCAGAGCCGGGGGCTGAGAGGGAGGCACCTCAGGCAGGGTGGCCAGAGGCTCGGGTGGGCAGAGGCCAGTGTGATGGAAGCCTTCCTCCCTTCACTCTTCAAAGCCGAAGCCACACTGCATCTCCACTGTGTTTCCTGGGACAAGCCACGGGGCCTCTCTGATCCTCAGCCTCCTCATCCATCAGGGGTCTGTTGTGGGGGTTAAATGAGATAATCACCTACTGGTGCTGAGTAAACAGCAGGTGCAATTGTTATGTTTACTGTTATCTCACTGGGGGAACGCTGTCTAGGACATAGAGATGGAGAGGCTACGAGGGTCCTGAAGAAAGCTTAGATTCATGTACTGCCCTTGCATACACTTTGCAAGTCAGGAATGCAAACCCCAAGGTCACAGGAAATTAGGCCAGGGAGCCAGGGGAGCCCCCCAGGGCCCAGCCTCCTCAGTCCCTGCACTGACATTCTCACGTGGGCAGCTTCCCACATGGCCACTCTGGAAGATGTATAGAAGGCAGAGAGGCTGCGGGCCAGCCTGGAGGCGGATGGGAGACTCCCTGGAAGAGTGCACGCACACACACACGCACACACACTCACCACGGTGGGAATCCCACGTTAGTCATTCTGTTTTAGGACTGGGAGTGTAACATGGAGCCGGCTTGCGCTGGAAGAGTGGGAGATGCAGAGGCACCCTCTAGAACTGCCAGAGGCTTCTGCATGACTCAGAAAACTGGAAGACGCCCCATTCACCATTGACTTCAGCTCTTCATTTGGGAAGTCTGTTCTTTTTACTTTTGAAATATTTCAGACATATAGAAAAGCACAGAAAGTAATGCAACAAACACCTGTGGATTTCTCACTTGGCCCCAGTTCTTATTTTAGTTAATTAATTTTATTATTGTTTTTAGAAACAGGGTCTTGCTCTGTTGCCCAGGATGGAGGGCAGTGGTGTGATTACAATTTGCTCCAGGTTTAAGCTCCTGGACTCAAGCGATCCTTCTGCCTCAGTCTCTCAAGTAGCTGGAATGTCAAGTGCATGCCATCATGCCTGGCTAATTTATTTTTAATTTTTAGACACGGGGTCTCACTACATTGTCCAGGCTAGTCTCCAGCTGGCCTCAAGCAATCCTCCTGCCTTGGCCTCCTGAGTCCCTGCGATTACAGATGTACGCCACAACGCTCCAGCTCCAGTTCTAACAGGTTGCTGGTCCTGCTCCTCCTCCTTCACTAATCATTTTCAGGATACAGTCAGAGCCCTCAGGCAGCCCTCTCTGAATGCATTTCTGTCTTTGTCTCCCTCCTAAGGGAATGAACTCCTTGAATCTGGAGTTTACTTTCTCATATTTGTTTTCACACATACATCTGTATCCATAAACATTGGTTTTGTTTGTTCTCAAACTTAATGGGACTACACTGGATGAGTCACCGTGCAGCTTATCGTTTTGACTCAACATCACGTTATCGAGGCTTCTGCACACGGCTGCACAGAGCGTGAATCCATTCATCTGCAGTCTGTACATAAGCCATGATACACGAAGCCCTTCTCCCCAGGATGGACTCCTAGGCCGTCTCCAGTTGTTTGCCCTCACAAGTCAGCTGAACTTGTCTTCCAGAGCACGTGTGCAGAGTTGACCTCAGAGTGCAGTGGCTGGGTCACAGGGTCAGGGCATCTTGTGCTTCCCCCGGTGATGCCCAGCTGCTTTCCAAGGGGGGGATGCCACTTCACACCCCCACAGCTGCACAGGCACCACAGCATTCCACACTGTAAGCAGACCAGACCCTCCCTTCTTAAATGAGTAGGCTGAGGTTGTGGGGAGGCAAAGGGCCCAAGATACCAGAGTCCGGGGCAGAAGGAGCCAGTACTGGAGCCCAGGTCTACGGATGTTGCAGTTATCCATTGCTGTGTGACGAACAACCCCCATGCTTAGTAGTTTGATTTTGTTCGTCAATCCATAGTTCAGGCAGGGCTCGGAGGGGAAGGCTCATCTCTGCTATGTGTGGTGTCAGCTGGGACAGCTTGGCGGGGGGGGTCCGTTTCCAAGATGGTGCACTCACGGCGAGTTGGGGCTGGTCGTCAGGGGGAGCTTGGTGGGGGATAAGGGTGGGATGAGGGTCTTGCTTCCATTCCACTCAGCCTCCTCACGGGCTGCTCGGGCTTCCTCAAGGCCCGTCTGGGTTCTGAGAACCAGTGTCCAGAAGCTGTCATAGTGGCTCCTCTGCCGTACTCCATTGATCAAGCAACCACAGGCTGCAGATTCCAGGGGAAGGAGGGGCTAGGTTGCTCCCTGCCTCTTGATGGAAGGAACATCAAATAATTTGGGGGTCATGTTTGAAAACTGACGCACCTGACTTCTGCAACATGCCTTCAATAATGTAAGGTTCCAGATGCTCCACCAGGCAGAAGGTGAATGAGTAGCAGTGGCTGCTAAGGACCACCCTTGTCATGCATGACTCCAGGCACCCAGAAGCACGCAGACCAACAAGGACCTGAAGCAGAGCCTCCCAGAGTCCTGGCTCCGGTGACAAATCTGTTGATGTGCTTTATTTGCCTGAAAGGATAGGTTTTTATATAAAAATAACTATCAGCTGTATCAGTCCATTCTTGCATTGCTATAAAGAAATACCTGAGACTGGGTAATTTATGAAGAAAATAGGTTTAATTGGCTCACGGTTCCACAGGCTGTACAGGAAGCACAGGAGCATCTGCTTCTTGGGGGGCCTCAGGAAGCTTCTAATTATGGTGGAAGGCGAAGGGGGAACAAGGCACTTCACGTGGCCAGAGTGCGAGGAAGAGAGAGCGGAGGTGCCACACACTTTTAAACAATCAGATCTCGTGAGAACTCTACCACAAAAACAGCACCAAAGGGGGAAGTCCGCCCCATGATCCAATCACCTCCCACCAGGCATCACCTCCAATATTAGGGATATGATTCAACATGAGATTTGGGTGGGGATGCAGATCCAAACTATATCATCAGCGTTCCAAAACTGGTAGAAGATTTGGCAACACTGAACTGTTATTTCCAGATGGCCTTGCTGGCCAGAATGAGGAGCGACCACCGGATAAATCCTCTGGTTTACTGCAGTCCCAACTTCTGAACCGGCTGCTGTGGGCCCTCAGGTTGGCAAACCCTAGGTCACGAATTCTAAGACATTAGAAAGGCATTGGGGAATAATCGTTCCCTAGTGGTTATTAGTGAACACAGTTCAGAGAGTACAGCTGGCAGGCAAATGCGTGGTGCTGATACGAAGCCCTCAGAAGATGTTCAGCTCTATAGGAAGAACAATCCCAGAAGGCTTTCCGGAGGAGGTGACAGCTCAGTAGTCCTGACAGATGAGAAGGACTTTGGGAGGCCAAGGCAGGAGGATCACTTGAGCCTAGGAGTTTGAGACCAGCCTGGGCAAGACTGAGACAGCATCTATACAAAAAAATTTTAAAATTAGCTGGATATGGTGGTGTGTGCCTACAGTCTCAGCTTTCAGGGGAGGCGGCTGAGGTAGTGTTACAGTAGGTAGCTAGTCAGACATGAGCAGGGCAGGAGAAGGCCCTGCCTCCCAATCAGGAATGTGAGGCGACCGTGAGGTGACGGTCAGGCGGTTGTTAACTCTCCCTCTAAAATAATGATAACTGGTTGCAACCAGTGCCAGGGAAAGCCAGTCTCCCAATAGATAGAAACATCTGAAGCTGGCGATCAGCCGCTTCCTGATAAGATCTCAGGAGCTGGGCGAGTGGGCTCAAGCATGTGCATTAAGAAGCAAAATGCTGGGGTTTAATTGGTGTACGACCTTCCTCTAGGAATGCTAGACTGGTAAGGGAAGAATGCCTCCAGTGAGCTTGTGCACAACCCCAGTAAACACACTGTGCTGGCAGGCCACTGCGCATGTGGACAGCCACCCAAAGGCAAGAATCAGGGGAGGAGGGACACAACCCCCAGAAGCACTCCAATGTATAAAGCCCCAAGTGAAAGATCAGACCACACACTCGCACCTCTCAAGTCGCCTGCCTGGCCCTCTTTTGAGTGTATTTTACTTCCTTTTGTTCCTGCTCTAAAACCTTTTAATAAACTTTCACTCCTGCTCTAAAACTTTCCTCAGTCTCTCACTCTGCCTTATGCACTTTGGTCAGACTCTCTCTTCTGAGGGGACAAGAACTGAGGTTGCTGCAGACCCGTATGGATTCACCACCACTAACTGTGGGAGGATCACCTGAGCCCAGGAGGGCAGGGCTGCAGTGAGCCATGACTGAGGCACTGCACTCCAGCCTGGGCGACAGAGTGTGGCCTTGTCTCAAAAGAAAAGAAAGAAAGATGGGAGGAGTTGTAAATGTTCAGGCCTCCAGAAGCTAATGAGTTTGGTCTCTAGTTGGACATCTGAACTTTGAGACCAGAAAAGAAGGAGAAGCAAGTTTCCTCTGCATATCTCTCCCTGCAATCCCAAATCCAATCTCTGCAATCCCTGGTGGAAATAAAAAGCAAAAATGGAGGCACTAGTAGATGATGATTTGAAAAAAACCCAAAGATGCCACGATATTGTCCTCACTGCTGGCCATCCTGCCTCAAATGTCACCATCAGCACCACCATGTAGAAAGCACTTATTACTTGAGGGGGAGGTCGTTTCTTCACATAAATCATTCATTTGTCCATCAGTCTGAGGCAGTGTGGATTCATTAAGCCACCAGATTAGCTAGCATAGAGAAGGAGTGCCTGGAAGGAGACAGGGGAGTGAGCGTTGCTAAAGTGCAGAGAGCTGTCCTGGGCGGTGCTCTCTGCTGGGAGCAGAGCCCAGAGGGGAGCCCTGAGCACACTGGGTGGAGGGTCAGACAGGAGGCAGGAGGAAGAAGGTGAGAGCCTCAGGGGCCACCATTCTGCAGGACCTCAATCTCTCTTTTCCAACTGTAATTTCCTCTTCCACTGACCTTAGTGTGGACCTCTTCACACTAAAGTTCTGGAAGTCTAGGATTCCATAAGTCTAATCTTCCAAAATACCACGATCCCAAGATCTCACGGATTCTTAGAGTTGCAAGATCATTTTCTTAAGTATGGAGATAAAGAAGATAAAGTAATGATTAAGATGGCATTATCTTTGAAAATGCCATCAAAGATACTGCGGTTCTAAGGTTCTGCAGTTCTCCAGGGTCTAAGTTTTAAAATTCAGTCCTTCTAAGATTGTATTAAGCCATCAACGTTTCCCATTTAGACTGAGCTGGAAGCCAGCAATCTGCAGGGAATCCAGTGATTTCTCTATGTGCTACCTGTACTGCTATTTTTCTTTACATTTAACATTTAAATTTAATTTAAAGTTTTTTTCTTTGGACTTAATCTCATTCTAAATAATAATAGTACATGAAGCTGTGAGTTTGAAGGACAAATTCTATTTCTCTAAAAACCTACCAAATAAGCTCTGGTAACGTAGCTCCTGGCACCTCAAACCATCTCAGGCACCACAAGCAATTGAAATACCGCATTTCAGAAGCCATTGCCAACGACGCCAGTCCCTCAACCCCCAACCAATTTCTGCAGGAGAGAGCAAAGCCATCCGTTTACAAATGGGCCGCAGGTCACACCTACGGCAGGAATTCTTTGGCCTCTGAGAATGTGAGGTCCACCCACGGGTCTCCAGGGAAGGTCGTGCCCTGCTGGGCGGAGGTCGGAGTCTGGAGGTCGGGCGTCCTGCTGAGTGGAGTCTCTTGTGGACTGGAGCCAGCGGGGACCCTATGCAACACCGCCATCTAGTGGCCAGAGTGTAAGGCACCGAGGGCGAAACATTGAGACACGTTTGCAGGTCCTGAAATTGGGAAAGTTGGAGAAAAGATAAAGGGACTAATGATTTAGAAACAAATAATTCGATAAAAACAAAATAAATTGTAACATGGAATCTAATCAAGTCCTAAATGGGCAATTCAGAAACAACTTATGTGTTCACTATGGGGGCTTGGTTAAAGAAATGATGGGATATCATCTCAGGGAATAGTGTGTAGGCATTGTGATGAGTGCCATGAGCACCATGCTGACATGGAAAGATGCTCAGCTGAGTGGGGAAAAGAGCAGGAATCAGAGAGTCACCATGCAACTTATGCAAAATATAAGTATAGATCCATTTCGGGCACATATCTAGAGAGAATGTCCCCACCTTACCATCTTTCCCATGGCAGTAAATGCACCCCATTCACATGGCTGCTCAAGCCAGAAACCTATAAATCACTCAACCTTATGTCCCCCACCCTGACTGTTACACCAGTGCGTCGCCAAGTCAGTTCTGTCTCTGAAGCCCACCCACTTCTATTCCTCTCCACGACTACCACCTCCGGCCGAACCAGCATGTGTCTGGCCTGGGTGACTGCAGGGGCCTCCAACCTTGCCCTTCTGCATTTTCCAGCCCACAGCCCAGAGAACAGCCCCAGCGCCAACTGGATCATGCTGCTTCCCTGCTTAAACTCCTCCTGTGGTTTCCTGCCTCACTAGAATAAAAGCCCCCTCAAGCCAACCTTGTTCCATACCCTTGACCCTTTCTCGCTCTGCTCCTGCTCACTGGGCCCCTTCAGCTCCTCAAAGCTTTTGAGTTGTTTCCCATCCTGGTCTTCCCACCCCGTGCTGGTTCCCGGCCCTGAGACTTTCCTGGCCATGCCCCTCCCCTGCCAATCTCTACTCAAACCTGGGAACAATGTCCCTTCCTCAGAGCAGGCTCTGTGGGTGATACGGGATTTCGTCTTTGTATCTTCTGATCTGTTTGGGAAACAAGTATTATTTTGATATGATCGAAACAATCAGATAGACCATTGGCACACGGTGAGTTCAGAGTAGGGGGAGGCTCAAAGGCCAGGGAAGGCTTCCTAAGGGAGGTGGAGCTTGAAGAACAGGAAGCATTGAGCCCAGGAAAGCAAACAGAATTCTAGACAGGGAAACTGGAATGAAGGTATAGAGGTGGCAGGTCAGCTAGAAGACGGGGAACCTGCTGATTTTGCTTGTTTAACACCCTTAATTCTGGTTGTAACACCCATTTTTTTTCCTCTGAGGGTGCACATTTCCCACATCCTCAGATCATGTGTTTCCAGTGAGGTTGATTCTCATTATGGGTGTGTGAATTCAGCTGGGCCAATGAGAACCTTTCCTGAGATTGTTGCTTCACCTGTTGAAAAAAGTGTTGTCTTTCCAACAGAGTTGTCAAGCTGGAAGGATGCAGGCCCAATCTTTGCCGCCACAAAGGAAGACAATAAAACCCATACAGGAGAAAACAGAGTCACAGATGGAGACAATCACATTCCTGGTGACAATGTTTGAGCACCTGGATCCGGCCCAACCTAAGGCCATTTTCTCTTATGCTTTTTAGATCTGTGAACCAATAAATCCCTGCTTTAAGGGTTGGGTTAGTTTATCATGAGTGTCTATCATTTAAAACCCAAAGATTCCTAAGTTCCACACTAAGCTGGCTGGAACAGAGGCTTGCTGTGGAAGACAGTGAGGGAGGCTGAGCAGACACAGCAGAAACAACAAATGTCATGGCCATTCTTTGGAGGCAAGGCCTTTTTCCCAGTGGACTGAAGCATCTAGTGTGGGAATTGGAGAGTCTGAATCTCTGAGCCAAGCCAGAAATCTGAAACAACGATAGGCCCTCTCTCTTGACTGCCCACAAGCCACATTCTCCCTTCATTGACCCAGAAATCCTTTGAAAGGAGACCCAGGGACAGAAATGGCCTGGAGCAGCTCCTGTTCTTGGCTTATTGGGGTTCTGGAAGGAAACCATCTAAGTCTTCCCAGACCGCACTGGGAAGGCCAAGAATCCACAAGACAACTGGCCAGGGGGAGAAATGGGTGAGGGTGGGGAACCATTCGGGGCATTTTCCACTACTCTTTCCCTGTTTGTTTGTGGTCGGTCTGACTGCTCCTGAGGGCCCTGGTCTCTGGCAGGGGCGGGGAGGGAGTCCTGCGGGGCTGGTGGAGGAAAGGGACACAGGCCTGTAGCTCTAGCCCAGAGTTGGGGCCCTCCTAGGAACTACAGGATGGTGTGATACGTGGAGACATCCCCAGGGTCCTGAAGGGTCAGTACCTATGTCCTGTGCCCTCCCATCATGCCCAGCACAGTGCCTGCCACAGGGTTATATGCATGGCACTAGTTTCCATTTAGAAAACAAATCCCAAGTCCTTGCTGGGAGTGAGTAGAAGAGGACTTCACAAGAACCGAGGTGCATGATCATGTCAGTGTCACTGACTTGTGTCTTTGGGGCTGACTTGTGCCTTTGGGGCTATCTCCCACTCTGACCCTCCTGTAACCATCTCATCCGGTCTCCACAAGGGCAGGACTCCCTCTGAAACCTCTGGCCTGACACTAGCCACATACCACTTTCCAGCTTTCGAGAGCTGCAGCTGAAGATGCTAATGAAAATCAATACATATGGGCAGAGATTAGTTAAAATTCAACACTTAATCATGTTTTTTTTTTTTAACTCTCAGCAAAAAAGGCACAGAGGAGAACTTTCTTAATCTGATAGTTTCCATTAAGACACCTGTGTGTGCGCGCGCTCACACACACACAACTAACATCATCATTAATGGTAAAATACTGAATGCTTTTCTCCTAAGGATAGGAACAAGAAATGGATGTCCGCCACTATCGTTTCTACTCAGCATTGTACAGTAGAGCCCAGTTGTTTCAATGAGGCAGAAATAAAAATAAAAATAATAAAGATTAAAATAAAGCATATAAACTCATTATTTAAGATGATAATATTGTATGTGGAAAAAATCCAAAATCCAATAATAACCTATTAGTATTAATGAGTAAGTTTAGCAAGGTTGCTGGATAGAATCAACATACAAAAATTAGTTTAGTTTGTATGTGCTAGCAACAATTAGCAAATGAAAATTTTGATGTGCCATTTACAATAATACCAAAATAATCACCAAGTACTTATGAGTAGGTCTAATGAGAGAAGCAAAGACCTCTATGATGACACAAAACATTGTAGAGAAATTAAAGAAGACCTAAATAGAGGACTGTAGCCTGCTTATTGTTTGACCAGCTTAATATTATTACAATATTAAGTTGCCAAATTGATCTGTATGTTCCAGCAGGTATTTACAAGAAAATTGGCATGCTGCTTTCAAAATTTATATGGAAATTGCAAGGACCTAGAATAGGTAAAGCGATCTCACAAGAGTACAAAGCTGGATGACTTACTGTACTGGATGTCAAGGGTTTTTTCTAAATCCAGAGTAAGAAGACAGAGTAAGAAGACAGCATACTGTGATCCTAGTCATGTGGACCAATAGAACAGAGTAGGGAGCCCAGAAACAAACCCACACGTGTTCAATCCCTGGATTCACAGGAAAGATGCACAATTCAGTGAGGAAAGGTGATGTTTAATAAATGGTATTAGTTCAACTGGATAGTCATGTGGGGGAAAATAAGCCTACCTCAAATCATACCCCAAAATTAATTTGAGATCCATCATAGACCTAAAGTAAAACAAAACATCTTCTAGAAAATAAAATACAAGAATATCTTCATGACCCTAGGGTAGACAAACATTTCTTAACCAAACAGGTTGAGAGATGTTTGAAATACATCTATGAAAAAAAAAACTAATATCCAGAACATATAAAGAACTTTTATAAATTAATAAGAAAAAGACAGGCTAGGCACAGTGGCTCATGTCCTAATTGCAGCACTTTGGGAAGCCGAGGCAGGAGGATCACTTGAGCTCAGGAGCTTGAGGCCAGTCTGGGCAACACAGTGAGACCATGTCTCTACTAAAATAAATAATTTAAAAAAAAGCTGGGTGTGGTAGTGGCACCTGTGCTCCCAGCTACTTGTGTGGGTGAAGTGGGAGGATTTCTTGAGCTCCGGAGATCCAGACTGTAGTGAGCCATGATCACGCGACTGCACTTCAGCCTGGGCGACAGAGCAAGATCCCGTCTCTAAAAAAGAAAAAGAAAAAGACAGACATCCCAGTTTTTAAAGTGGGCAGAAAGCTGTGAACAGAGACTGCACCAAAGAGCACATCTAAATAGCCAATTATCATATAAGCATTATTAGTCATCTTGGAAATGCAGATTAAAGTCACAGGAAGATGCTGTCACACTCCTCACTAAAATGGCTAGCAGGTGTGGTACACTGGCAAGTACACTGCCGTCAGCAGGCGGCCTTCAGCTTCTCCAAGATCTGCCTCTGCTAGGAGAGCCACCCCGCTCTAGGCCATGGCCCTCCTGGTACAGCCCAGATCAGGTGGCTGAGTGCAGCAGGGCTTAGAGGTCAGCCTTTTGTTTCCACTGGATGTGGGTCACGCTGCTGGGCAGTACTCACGCCAGCTCCCTGCTGGGTTAACTGGGGCTTTGTCTAGCCTGCATCACAGCTCAGCTCCTCCCTCCGCCCCATCTTGTTCCTTCCTTTTCTCTTCACAGGTGGGGATCCCCAATAACAATCTCCAGACCCAAACTCCGTGGCCACATCTGCTCCCAGAGAAACCAACCCACACAGTGAGGATGTGGGTATGGAGCAACTGGAAGCCTCAACTATTGCTGTTTGGATCATCACTTAACCTCACCTGAGAAAACTTTTGGCAGAATTATATTATATATTAATGTTCTAATGCTAAACTCAATCTACATGGACCCTAAGACCCAGCACATTCTCTTCTAGGTAGATGCCCAGCTGAAATCAGTGCTTATGTCCCCAGAAGCCCTGTTCACAGAAGCCTGATGCGTGATAGCCACAACTGGCAACAGACCAAATGTCCATCCCCAGGAGAATGGATAGACACGGGGGGTGGGGGCAGTTCAGTGCAATGCTTACAGCACATAAAAAGGAAAAAGGCTGCTGCTACACACAACATGGATTCAACGCACGGGCTTTATGTTGAACAGAGGAGACCAGGCACAGAAGAGTGCACACATCCTGTGTGTATACACACAGTACACGCAACCTGTGTGGCTCCATTTATGTGGTGACCAAAACCAGGCACAACTAATCTGTAATGATAGGAGTCTGGAGAATGGAGAAATTGAGGCTGGAGGGAGCTTGCTGGGGAGCTGCAAGTGTCCAATATATTGGTTGATCCTGGGGGTGGTTGTGTGCATATATACAGAGGCAAAAGTTAATCAAACTCTACCATTAAGATGCGTGCACTTTACTGAATGTTACACCTTGATAAAAAAAAAATAAGAAATAGAAGAAGTTCCAAGCCTTCACAATGATCCACATTTATTGAGAAGTTACTGTGTTTCAGGGTCATTTCATGCAGCAGATCACTCCATGTACACACACGCACACACACACCAACAAATACATCCTCAACACACACACACCTTAGCACATACATACTCCAATACATACACACCCTAATACACACACCCCAACACACACATATGCCCTCAACACACACCCCAACACACACACCTTCAAAACACATACACTCCCTAACACACACATACTCCAACACACACACACACCCGAACACACACCCCAATACCTACCCCAACACGCACACTCCAACACACACACCCCAATACACATATACCCCAACACACACCCCAATGCACACTCCAATACACATCCCAACACACACATTCCAACACACATCCCAATGCACACACACCCAGCACACACATATACCCAACACACACACCCCCCAACAAACACATACTCCAACACATATATGCCCCAATGCATACACACCCCAACACACACACACACAGCAACACACGCATACTCCAACACACACATACTCCAACATGCACATACTCCAACACACACCCCAATACACACACACACCCCGATACACACATACTCCAGCACACACACCTCAATGCACATATGCCCCAACACACACAACCCAACACACACATCCCAAAACACACATTCTGACACACACATACTCCAACATACACACCCCAATACCCACAAACCCCAACAAACACACAATCCCCCCACAGACACCAACACACACATACTTCAACACACATACCCCAACACACACCTCAAAACACATACCCCCAGCACACACAGAACCCAACACAAACACACCCAACACACACAGCTCAATACACACACAACCCAATGCACTCATACACAGACACACACACACGCACACACACACTCTAACACACCCCCAACTTCGAGGTACAGCTAAAAGCTGAGCCTGGGGAGAAATAAGAACCATAGATGCAGTCATGTGGGCTAAACTCTGTGATCCAGTCGTCTTGTCCTTAAAGTGGAAGTGATACTGGTCCCCACCTCCCAGAGATGTGATCACAGACAAGCTATTAGGGACACAAGACACTAGACACAGGGCCAGGTGCACCCAAGGCTCTCAGAATGTAAGGACTGGCCATTTCAGGACCTGCTGAAGGAGGGCAGGCCCAAGGAACATAGGGTGTTGTGGGGAACACAGGCAAGGAAATTACACGCGCGGGACCTGGGAGGGTTGGGGCAGATATTGGTATAAATCTTGGCATCAGTTATTTCAGTTTGCATATCCCAGAAGTGCTGGTTCCTTCTGCAGCCTGGGAGGGCTGCTGATGCTAACTCCACCTACAGAGAAACCAAGGCTTACATTGTTGGGAGCCAGGGAGAGAGATGAATGATTGCATATCAGTGCTTGTCCTTGGTTTTTGAAACACGAGGAAAATTGTGATTTCTTTCAGAGGACTGGCAGGTTTGGAGCTCACAGAAGCCATGGATCACCAAGTGGGAAGAGGTACAGCCAGGCAAGGAACCTGAGGCACAGAGATGGCAAGTGGGTGCCCCCAGGTCACACAGCAACTTAATGGTGGGGCCAGAATCTGCTCAAAAATAAGATTTTAATTTTACACCCAAGATCGGCTGTTGATGCAACATGGAATAAAGGTGAGGTGGGAGAAGTGAAAAGTATCTCTGCTTTCTCCCCAGTTCCTCAAAGACCAGTCTCCCTGTTGACTAAAACACTCATGCAGCTCCCATTAGAACAGAGACTCAGTCAGCCTGCTATCTTGTTGGAGCGCTGTTGAAGATGCAAACGAGAGTCACATGCAAGACATCCTCCAGCCACACTCACAGCATTCCAGCCAGAGGGACTGGAAGGGAACTCAGACCTCCTTAGTGTCACCCTTGGGACATAGGCAAAGACATTCCCAAAGATCTAAGGCCTCAGACCAGGCCATCTGGGAACAAAAAGATGGAAAGTCCCAGATCTCAGGGTTGGGCTGTCAGGCAGACAACAGCCCACAGTGGGCAAGCACCCTGTAGACTCCAGAAAGCCCAGCCATCCCGGACACAAGACTGAGGCATGGCCAGCATGTGCTTAGGGTTGCCTTCAGATGAAACTGTCTTGGCAGTGGATGAGAGAAGTCCTAGCAGAAGCTGGACCCGGTGCCATCCCTCAAATTTCAAACTGGGCTTCTTATGTGGTGATTGGTAGTTAATCCACTCAGCTGGGACCCTGGGCCTTCTGGCTGTCTGGAAGGCAGGCAGAGGAGGATTTGGGTTCTGGCTACTCAGCCAAAGTCCAGTGACCACTGGAAAATTGTGCAACAGACATACCACGCCTGCCCAGGTCTTTCCAACATACCAGCCCCAAGGCCTTCCCACAGCCTGGCTTGACTCACCCTGCACCTCTTGGCTGAGTGAGCCCCGTCTTCTAATGCCTCCAGTTCTACTGTGCGACCAATCTTCCCATTTAGGGCCCACCCTACTTCGCCCAGCACAGAAGATGCCTCCACTGTTTTCCAACCTGGCCATCTTGCTCCCACCCCACCCCCTCTGTTGCCCCCACCAGTTTCTCCCCAGCCCCACAACCGGGACCTAGCAGGGAGACCCAGGGTCTGGGGCCGTTGTCCCAAGCACATCTGAAGGGTGCAAGCACCTTGTAACACCCCTGAATGCTTCCTGGTAGGGACGATGAAGTAACTGCTCAACTCGGCTATCTGACCTTCACTCACTGGGGTCAGCTGTGGAAGGTTAGAGGATGCAAGTGGGTGGCAGCATCTTCCTACCCTCCAGACACTCCTAGTTCTTGAGGTGAGGCTGACACACAAGAAAGGAATGACCACCCAGCACCGGGGACACATTTCAGGCTGCACGAGAAAGAGGGCCTCCCTCAAGTCCGCACAAGGTAATCAGGTCTTCATTGGAAGCAAGTACAGCTCGGGTGCGTGGAGATTCAGAGACAGGCTTGGAACCCAGGTGGCCTTACAGGATATGGAAGTCAGGGCTGAAAACAAACTGAGCAAAATGCAAAGCAGCTGCCTTGCTGGGGCAACACATGGCAATCTGCCTCTCTCTGTCTCTTTCCCTAGCTCTCTCTGTGTCTCTGTCTACCTCTCTCAGTCTCTTCCTTCGTCTGTCACTCTTGGGCTTTCTGCCCTCCTCTTCGTCACTCTCTTAGCCTTTCTTTGTCTCTCTCTTTCCCCTTTTCCTCCTCTCTTCTGTCTTCTCTCTGTCTGCTTCACCTTCTTGCCACTGACTGGCTTCCTCTGCTTTCATTAGGCTTCTGCTCCTCATGACTCTGCCTGGCCAGTGTCCAGTGCCCAGGTCTGTGAATTCCTATCCTGGCCCCTCTGGCCACAGCACACTGCCCCCAAAGGAGCCCAGAGAAGTGAGGCAGCAGAGTAGCTGCACTCTACCCTAAAACCCTAAAGGCAAGAGAATTAGAAGAAGCTCAGAGAGGATCTAGTCCAGCTAAAAAACAATTAAGATATAATTTACATACAGTAAATTGCATACATCTTAAATGTACAGGTTGATGGCGTCTACACGTCTACATGCACATAATGCCATCCACATCAAGACATGTCACATCTCCAGCTCCTCCGAAAGTTCTTCTCCCTGTCCAGTCAATTTGTACCTTCCCGGAGGCAGCCACTTGGTCTGAATCTTTTCACCATGTTTTTTTGTGTTTTTTGTTTTTTGTTTTTTTTTTGAGACGGAGTCTCGCTCTGTCGCCCAGGCTGGAGTGCAGTGGCATAATCTTGGCTCACTGAAAGCTCCTCCTCCCGGGTTCACACCATTCTCCTGCCTCAGCCTGCCGAGTAGCTGGGACTACAGGCGCCCACCACCACACCCGGCTAATTTTTTGTATTTTTAGTAGAGACGGTGTTTCACCGTGTTAGCCAAGATGGTCTCCATCTCCTGACTTCGTGATCCACCCGCCTCGGCCTCCCAAAGTGCTGGGATTACAGATGTGAGCCACCGCGCCCAGCCTCTTTTCACCATGTTTTAAAATTCCTTTGCAAAATTCTGACAGTAAGAGAAGTCTGACATAATCAACTCCATCTTGCTTCTAACCTCCAAGCTGTCCTTGGTTAATCATAGTGTGGACCAAGCTAACCTTGGGAGGAATTTGTAGTTTAACCTATAGCAAGGATGATGATAACCTATCCCAAAATTAAATTGCCTTTGTAAAACTAATGAAAGGCCATGAGGTTAGGGCTGTGAGGGGGGCCTGAATTCTGCTAAGATGTACGTGTAGTTAAATGTAACCAGCCATTGTCCCAGAGGTCACAAGATTTGGAATGTCCCCTTTTACTCCTGTAGATAACATCACTATTGCAGAGCCTAAGATTGACCTTTTGGGATGTCTTTTCCGACTCTTGCATTTCTCATGACTGGCTGACTCCACCCAGACCTGTGATTCATCCAGTTCTGTGGCCCCCACCCAGAGGCAGACGTAGCGCCTAAAGACCGTCTTCCATACTCCTATGATTTCATCCCCAACCAATCAACATTCCCCATTCCTTAGACCCCTGCACACCAAACTATCCTTGAAAAACCCTAACCTCTGAGCCTTTGGGGAGACTGATCTGAGTAATAACTCTGTCTCCCGCATGGCCGATCTCCTGTCAATGAAATGTCTTTACTGCAATACCATGATTTCAGTAAATGGATTTCGTCTGTGCAGTGGGCAAGAAGAACCTGTTGGGTGATTACAGATTTGTCCAGTGCTGTCCAAGGGAGAGAATATAGTCATGGGTTCTTAGTTTCTGTTTCTGGTTGGGCCAGTAAAACCTCTTCCTCATCCCTCTTTTCCGCTTATCACTAGAGACAGAAATGAAAAACCATGGCTTCAGACTGCTAAAAGTCTAAAACAAAACAAAACAGAGCAACAACAAAATAAGGTGGACTGGACAAGCTTAAGCTCATAGACCTTATTTAAGTGGACTCACGCTGGATACAGGCCTCTGACTCGGGCCCGTTATGCTCAGCATGGTGTATTGTTGTGTTTTTCTGCAGTGTCTTAGTCTGCTTGGGCTGTCATAACAAACACCACTGGCTGGGGGGCTTAGATGACAGAAATTCATTTTCTCCCAGCTCCAGAGGCTGAAGCCCATGATCAAGGTGCCAGCCAATTTGGTTTGATGAGGGCTCTTTTCTTGACTTGCAGACAGCCACCTTCTTGCCGTGTCTTCATGTGGCCTCTCCTCATTGTGTACATGGAGTGAGGGGGAGGCGGTGAGGAGAGGGAGGGGGAGGAGAGGGGAGGAGGAGGGTGCTTTCTAGTGTTTCCTCTGTAAGGACACCAATCCTACTGAATTAAAGCTTCACTTAACCTTAATTATGACCTCAGTTAACCTTAATTACTTCCTTAGAGGCCTCATCTCCAAATATAGACATACTGGGGTTAGGGCTTCAGCATACACATTCTGGAAGGTCAGGAACATTCTATCCATAACAAGCAGTTTGTTCCCTTCATGGTTGAGTTGCAGAGTAGTATTCCATTACGTGGATTTGTTGTATGAATATGTCTCAACTGGTTTGTTCATCACTTGTTGATGGACATGTAGGTTTTTTCCAGTTTGGGGCTATTTATTATGAATGAGGAGAACATTTATATAACAGTCTTTGCGTAGACCTGGATTAACCAACAAAGGGAATATGCTGGAGCACACGAATGAAAACTCCACTGGTGGTCAAGTCTTCAGGAATGGCTCCATCTGGAGGCTCCAGACCACACTCCATTTCTCTACTATGCTTTCAGCTATATGTTTGTATATGCGTGAGACTGACCTTTCCATCCCCTCTTACAGCTCAGTCTTTCTCCTTTGTTTATTCAATCAGCAAAGATTTATGGAGCCAGCTCCATGCCAAGCACTGCACTATGAGTGGGAAACAATGGGTGAGTAAGCTCTGCCCTCGCCCTCTTGGAGCGTATGGTCTAGTGAGAGACACGGACAGATGGACACATAAGCCCACAAGTGCTATATACAAGCCCACAGCTCCAAGTGAGAAGAAGGGTTCTATAAGATGAAAGTCCCAGCTACTCAGGAGGCTGAGGCAGGAGAATGGTGTGAACCCGGGAGGCGGAGCTTGCAGTGAGCCGAGAACATGCCACTGCACTCCAGCCTGGGTGACAGAGTGAGACTTTGTCTCAAAAAAAAAAAAAAAAAAAAAAAAAAGATGAAAGGGAGAGATGTCAGTGACTCTTCTATCTGGGGACAATGGGGTCAGGCCAAAGAGTCTTTTGTTGCTTTCAGCTCTGTGTTTGTCTCTGTTGCGTCCGTCTCCCTATACTGCCCCAGTGAAGTCCCCTAGATGTCAGATGTCCACACAGAGCCTATGTGTTTGCTTCTGATCATAGATTTGTTTGCAAAGCAAGGCTTGTGAAAGCATTCCCAGTCCAACTAGATTATTAAAACCCTGCAGGAGAATTTCATGTCCTTGGGGCCGGGGAACTCAATGTTCCACATTGGTGTTGCTCTCTCCTTAAGGACCTTCCACGCAGCCGCTGGGGCTGGTGGGATGGATTATTTATTGGTCTGATTAAATGCATCCTTAAGCTGTAAAACTGGTGCCAGGGTCTTGGGCCACACTTCCAGAGCGAGACTGATTTGTTTCTCGAGGGAAGAGCTCTAATAATTGTGGCCTCTCTCTCCTCCCACATGATTTCAGGACTGGGAGATTCTGGATAAGCACGAGTTCTGCCCCAGAGGGTTTTTACTCAAGGGAGTCTGTTCATTTTACAACTATTCCATTTATGCCTGATGCACACCAGGCATTGGGCCAGACTCTGGGCACAGCAACAAGCAGGACAGATTCGACCTCTCCCCAGAGGAGCTCAGAGCCTGGTGGGGGCAGATACCCATGAAACCATCACTCATGTATTACATAGGTAAGTATAAACCACAGTGACTGCCACAAAAGAGGGACACAGGGTTTTTAAGTGACCATATCAAGGGGAGTTGACTTAGATGAAGTGTCCAGTGACATCTCAGCTATGGAGATCTGAAGGATGAGCACAGGAAGGGAGGGGAGGCAATGGAACAGCACATGCGAAGGCACCAAAGGAAGAGGAATCAGGGCACAGTGAGGAGCTAAGAGGAACAGCATGGGCTGAGCAGAATGAGAACGGGGAAGAGTGGTTCAAAAGGGTAGAGGGCGTCACAATAGGCCCTATGGAGTCTAGAGTTTATTCGTAGAGCCCCAGGGAGCTATGCAGGTGTGAGCAGAAGGCTGGTGTCACTGCTCTCTTTCACCACCGCACAAGACCTCCCACAGGCAGGCTCTTCCTCTGACCCTTCCTACTGCAGGGTCTTTCTAAAGCATCTCTTATCCCACCATTCCCAGCCTTAGAACTTGCCAATAACTCTTTATTGTGGATGCAACATCAAATCTCCTTAGCAGGGGCTTGAGGTTAGAATAGTTGGTCAAGACTTTGAAGGACAAGCAAGTGATTGGGAGTTTGTTGGAAGTCATTGTTTGCTGTCTTTCTTTTCCTTTGAATAGTGTAGTGCTATGAGCTCCTTTAGGGCAGAAGTCATGATACAACCTTTTCTTATATTTGCAACAGAGGCCAAAGCATGGGCAATTTGTCATCCTCATCATCATTATCATCTTCATCATGGGCTCCATTAATTAGACCAAGCATTGTATATGCTGTATTGGTTAACTGTTGCTGTGGAACTTAACAGCCTAAAATAGTGATTTATAATGACAACCATTTATTTTGGTCACAATTCCGTGGGTTGGCAGCACAAGTTGGGTTTGGTGGGGCAGTTCTTCTGGTGTTGACTAGCCTCTCTAACATGTCTGTGGTTAGCTGTGGGCCAGCAGGCTGCCTCTGCTTCTGGGCATTGATTGACTGTTGGCCAGGTCAATGGGGATGACTGATTAATATGTCTTCATCCTTCAGGTGAGATTTGGCCTCTTCATATGGTAGTGGCGAGGTCCCAGCATAAGAAGAGATACCTACTCAAAGTGAGAAGGGATAGTCAGTTGGCCACATCAAGTTACAAGGCCATCTGTATTGAAGAAAGTGAAGAAAGAGACTCTGCTGCTTAACAGGAAGCATGGCAAAAGGGCATGGATATGGCAGGGTGTGAAAAATTGGGTCATTTTTGCAAACAATCCATTTCACAGCTGTTATCTCATTTCCTCAAAAAGACAAAGTCAAAGCTCAGTTTTACAGGTAAAGCAGCTGAGGCACAGAGAAGAAATGGAGTTTGCTCAAGGAGCTGCTAATTGAGTTGAGATTCAAACCCTGGTGTTTATGACTCTGCAGACAACACGTTCTTAACCCCTGTGAGTTACTGCCCACTCCACTCACAAAGACCTAAGGAGGTCAGCATGCCAGGAGGCCATTGCCTTTGCCATCATTGCCATCATCATCACCATCATCACATTTATTGAATATCTGTGATGTGCAGATGCTATCAGTGCTTTACATGGATTAATTCATTTATTATAATTCACCCAATGTCCCTATAAGATGTACCCTAACTATTTTCCCGTGTAACGTGGGTCAAGATTAGAAATTTCATGACCACTCATTTTGATATTCCCTCTATAGCACAATGTCTGGCATGTAGGTCATACCCTCTTACCAAATGTTTGCTGAATGAATGAGGGCAGAAGTAGGAGAGTGAACAAGGCCCAAGGCAAACAATCGGTAGCCCAAAGTCACACAAAGCAGGACTAGACCTCAAGATCCCCCACCTCATTGCCATGTGGCCTCTGGGCAGCCTTGTTACCTGGATCTGCTGCTGCTGCACTCCCCCAAGGTGATTGAAAATAGAAAACAAGATTCAGGACATGCTGCTTGGTCTTCCAGCCAGTGCCCCCAAACCAAACATAGTCCCAGAAATGTAAATCTGAGAATGTTTTGCAACCACCTAGCACAGTGGAGAGAGCACTGGGCTCGGAGTCTGAAGACCCACGTGTGCCACCCTTGGTTGATGTGTGATCCTGGATGGGTCACTTGGAGAAGACCAGACTTTCCTCATCAGAAGTCCAGGGCTTCAGATTTTACATCCTGTTTACATCCCAGGACCGTGTGGGAGATGAGAGGAGCTCACAGATGCAAACTCTCCATGAAGCTTGTACTTGACTCAACTCATGGACCTCTCCGGGTACACTCACCTCCACTGGTTGCACCCCCACCGACACCCCCAGCCTTACTTGCTCAGGGGAGCCCAGGCCCCGCGCCAGCTCATCTCCTAATTGTCACGGGCTCCACCTCCCGTAGGGCAACGTCTGTGCCTAGGCCTGGCCTCTTACCCTGGATGGAACCACAGCACCTCTGGTGCCCTGGTCCAACCCGACTGGTCACGCAGAGGCTCTGGCTCATCTCACTGTTTCTAGACCCGGACGAAGCACTCTGCCCTGGGATGTAGCATGTAGCTTCCCCAGCAGCTGTCTGAAGGGGCCACAACACTTTCAGGGGAATTAAGGCCTGTAGGGTCAATTTGGACCAGTGAAAGACAGATGATGGAAAAATCACCAGGAGATGCTTCTTTCTTCCTCTGCTAGTCTTGGCTCTCTGGAGATGTTGCATGGATGAGTGACCTGGTGTGCTTTGCTCTGAAGCTGTGACATGCTCAATCATGTACCACCCTGTGTTGTTTTCTTTCTCTCCTTCCCTGCTTCACTTCCCGTCTTCCCTCAGTCTTCACCCAGCTCACACCCTGGAATGACACACAGGTACCTGAGCTTCACTGGAGGCTCTGTGGGCTAGGCAACCTAGTCTAAGATAAAGAGAAAAATTTGAGAAAGTTGTCAATTTGCAACCACTCAAAAAATCAGAAGAAGACTGTATCTACTGCTGGCGAGGATATGGAGCAACTGGAATGCTCTCATACTCTGCTGGTGAGAATGTAAAGTGGAACAGCCACTTTGGAAAATGGAGTTTCTTAAAACATTAAACATACACCTACCATATGGCTCAATCTTTCCACCCCTAGGTATTTATCTAAGAGAGAAAAAAATACATATGTCTACACAAAGACGTGTACGAGAATGTTTATAGCAGCTTTATTTATAATAGCACCAAACTGGAAACAACTCAAATGTCCCCCAACTGGTGAATATATAGACAAATGGTGGTATATTCATACAATGGAATTTTACTCAGCAATAAAAATGAATAAACTCTGGATACACACGACATGCGTGAATCTCTAAATAATTATGCTGAGTGAAAGAGGCCAAAGAAAGTACTGTTTGATTCCATTTACATAAAATTTTAGAAGATGCAAACAAATCCGTAAAAACAGAAGTAGGCCAAGGATTGCCTGGGGACAGGGGTGTAGGAGGGGTGGGTTGTACACAGGAGGGCACAAGGGGACTTTGGGGGCAATGGAAATGCTCGCCTTCTTGATTGTGGTGATGGTCTCAAGAGACCACCTTCATAAAGATATGAAAAGGGGGGAAAATCACCAGGCCTATAAGTGAACCCAACCAAATCTTTAGGGGAACGATCACTCCAATGCTATTTAAAGCATTTCAGTGCACAGAGAAAGAAGGAAAGCTTCCAAATTCCTTTTGTGAAACTAGCGTAATTCTGATACAGAAAACCTGGCAAAAAGGGCCCATTAATGAGGAGTGTGCTGCTCTGCGCACACCTGTGGAGTTATTATTGACTCTCTAAATCAGCTACACTGCAGCTGACCTAATTTCACATTTTTTTTCTGTCTTTAGTTTCTAGAAATTTAATTGCATTGTGTGTTCCTGTGGATCTCTTTGGGTGCATTCTGTTTGGGGAAAGCAGCAAGCAGGTTTACCGGATCAGATGGAGAGGGAAGAGGAGGGAGGCCAGCTTCGGAGGCTGATCCCAGTGAGAGGGCTCGGTGGTTTACTGGATCCCAGTGAGAGGGCTTCTCCTACAGGGGAGCTGGATCCAGGAGCCTCCAAGACCTCAGCATGGGCTCACTGACGCCCCTCTCGCCTCTCTCTGCTGGTCCCTCCCACCCTGACCCACCTGCTGCTCTCTGTGCCCATGGCTCCCACCTTTGTTTGTATCTTTTTTTTTTTTTTTTTTTTTTTTTGAGACGGAGTCTCGCTCTGTCGCCCAGGCTGGAGTGCTGTGGCCGGATCTCAGCTCACTGCAAGCTCCGCCTCCCGGGTTTGCGCCATTCTCCTGCCTCAGCCTCCCGAGTAGCTGGGACTACAGGCGCCCGCCACCTCGCCCGGCTAGTTTTTTGTATTTTTTAGTAGAGATGGGGTTTCACCGTGTTAGCCAGGATGGTCTCGATCTCCTGACCTCGTGATCCGCCCGTCTCGGCCTCCCAAAGTGCTGGGATTACAGGCTTGAGCCACCGCGCCCGGCCGACTTTTGTTTGTATCTTCACCGTCTCTCGGCTTTTCTTTAAAAACCTCTGACAGTCTGAGTCCCCTCTCCCTGCAATCCATCCTCCAAGATGCCAGAAATCCAGTTATATCACAGAGCTAGGATCCAGCCCCTCCTCTGCTCGCTTCCTGTTAGAGGCTAAGCTGCATCTCCCTCTCTACCCCAGAAATTTTTATGTTGAAGTCCTAATCCCCAGTATATCAGAGCATGCCCATATCTGGAAATAGGGCCTCTAAAGAGATAGTCAATTTAAAATGAGGCCGTTAAGGTGGGCCCTCATCCAACCTGACTGGTGGTCTTATAAAAAGAGGAGATTAGGACACACAGAGACCCCAGGGCTATGCATATACAGAGGAGAGACTGTGAAGACACAGTGAGAAGGTGGCCACCTGCAAGCTGAGGAGAGAGGCCCTGGGAGAACCCAAACTTGCCAACACCTTGATCTTAGACTTCTGGCCTCCAGAATTGTTAGAAAATAAATGTCTGTTGCTTAAGCCCCCTAGTCTGTGTATTTTGTCATGGAAGCTTTAGCAAACTATTACTGTCCTCATTTCAGACTCTGCTCTCCTGTGGCCCACAGAACAGGTGCAAACTTAGGACTGCACAGCCCAGCGCCGCATCCTCCTTCCCCGAAATGCCCTAGCAATGCTGAAAGGACTGCACCAAGTTGTTCATGTCTCTGTATCTTTGCGATGCCACTCCCTCTGCCTGGGGCGGCCTCCGCTCCTTCTTGTCAACAGGCAGAGGCTCTGATCTGCAGGTCTGACTTGTACATCCACTACCTGCACTCAGCGTAGGACCTGACACTGGGCAGATGCCCCTTAAGGCTTAGGGGGAGGAAACAGAAACGTCAGAGGGGATGCATTGGTGGACACAGGCAGGTCGGCTTTGTGGGTGTACCACCTGTGACTTACACAGCTTCCAAGTATCTCTCATTTAGGTCAATGTTTTCTTCTTCTTCTTTTTTTTTTCTTCTTGATGCCCAGTAAAGTTCAACTTCATTGTACATTTTTTGTTTTTTGAGTCAGGGTCTCATTCTGTCACCCAGGCTGGAGTGCAGTGGTATAATCATAGCTTACTGGAGCCTCAACTCCTGGGCTCAAGTGATCCTTCTGCCTAAAGTTTTCATCTTACTTAACCTTGGTTTCTCATTTTTCTACAATGACCATGAACTTTTCATAGTAATAACAAAAAGAAAAAAAAGGAGTAATATAGATTGGACACATGATGAAAAAAATCACTTTTCAAACACCCAACACCTACTCAAAGTACAAATGACATGGTTTTCTTCTAGTTTTCATATTATATTCCTGTCTGCAATCCATAATCATCTCTCTCCAAGTTCAGGAGATCCTCCGAGGCAGGTCTGGTGCTGCTATGACTCCCCTGAGTAATATGAGCACAGACTTCCCGAGTTCAGATAGGATCAAATTGTCCTGGGAAGAGACTTGGAGCGGAAGAAGCTGGTGACCTGGAAACACAAAGAAAGAAAGCCCCAACCAAAGCCTGCTCTCTCACCAAATGGCCAGGAAAAGGGCAGCTTAGCAAGAGAGAAAACTTTCAGACAACCCCGTTCTACTCCAGCTAAACGCCACACAAACCATACCAGCAAATGGTGAGTGGGAGCCTAGACGCCCCCACTCATGAGGCTGTAACGAGGATCTCAATAGCCCGGCTGGAGCAGTGTCCAAGAAGGCCAAGTAGAGAGCCAAAGCCCTCACCCTCACTGGCTGGCAATCAGCTCACCCTTCCCCACCCTCATGGAGTCCACCCACATGGAGACTCTGGATTTTCACTCCCGCCCAGCAATAATGAGGCGTCTCTCCCTCTCTGCACTCTCCAGTGTGTCCAAGGAGGACTCGGGAGGGTCAGGACTTTCAGCAGCACCCACCAGCGATGAGGACACCTCCATCAAACTGTCAGTGAGACTGCTGGGGAGCCGGAACTCTCACTCCCAGCTCGGCAGTAATGAGAACCCCCACAACTTGGTGTCAGTGGAGGCTGAGTGGGAAACCTGGACTTCTATTTTGACATGTCAGCCATGAGGAGTGCCACACATGCCCCTGTGGGAACAGTGTCAGAGAAAGTCAACAACAGAGAAGGCTTCAATAAGGCCCCGAGTCTCATCAAAATACAAAAATTTCCAGGTTTTAATAAAAATTCACTTGACATATCAAGAATCAGGAAGACCTCAAATGGAATGAATAAAAGACAATTAATCGATGCCCATACCAAGGTCACGGAGATGTTAGAATTATCTGAAAAGGATCTCAAAACAGCCATAATAAAAAGAACAAAAGAAAGCTATGACAGGAGGAACTTTGGAACATCAGGAAAAAAGAAAGATAAAACAAACAAAAATATGGGTAAACCAAACAGGCTTTCCCTTTCCCTCAAATAAGCTTCCCTAAATCATGTTTGATGGATGGAGCAAATATTACAACACTGGCTGCTGTAGTTCCACATGTATGTAGAAGAAAAATTTAAGACAGCTATTAACAGGTATAGGTAAAGGGACAGAAAGGGAGCTAAGGTTTCTATACTTTACTTCAACTGGCAAAATAATGACGTCAGTAGCCTGATAAGTTATGTATACGCAATTTAGTACTTGGAGAAACCACCAAAAGTCTATACAAAAAGATACACTCAAATACACTATGGATGAATCAAAACAAAATTACTTTTATTTTTACAGACAGGGCCTTACTCTGCCACCCAGGCTGGAGTGCAGTGGTGTGATCATGATTCACTGCATCCTTGGTATCCTGGGCTCAAGTGATCCTCCCACCTCAGCCTCCTGAGTAGTTGGGAATACAGGTACGTACCATGGAACCTGGCTATTTTTTTTTTACAAAATGTTATGTAAAGCCTAAGTCTTTCTACGTTGCCCAGGCAGGTCTCTAATTCCTGGGCTCAAGGGATTCTTCTGCCTTGGCCTCCCAAAGTGCTGGGATTACAGGCGTGAGCCACCATGTTTGTTCCAAAATGGAATTTTAAAAATGCTAGTGTAACCCACAGGAAGGCAGAAGAAAGTAAACAAAGACATTTAAAACGGAATCTGGGTGCCTATAGTCCTAGCTACTCAGCGGGCTGAGGTGGGAAGATCATTTGAGCCCAGGAGCTCAAGGGTACAGTGAGCTATGATTGCACCACTGTGCTCCAGCCTGGGTGACAGAGTAAAACCCCATCTCGTTAGCATAATAACTAAAAAAGAATTAAAAAGAAATTAAAAACAGAGAATAAACAGACCATTAAAAAATGACAGACCTAGCTTTATAATATCAATATTTATATTAAATATAAATGGGCCAGCTACACCAATTAACAGACAGAGATTGGCAGAGTGGATTAAAAAACATGACCAACCCTAGGCCGGGTGTGGTGGCTCACGCCTGTAATCCCAGCACTTTGGGAGGCAGAGGTGGGTGGATCACAAGGTCAGGAGATCAAGACCATCGTGGCTAACATGGTGAAACCCCGTCTCTACTAAATATACAAAAAATTAGCTGGGCATGGTGGCGGGTGCCTGTAGTCCCAGCTATTTGGGAGGCTAAGGCAGGAGAATGGTGTGAACCCAGGAGGCAGAGCTCACAATGAGCCGAGATTGTACCACTGCACTTCAGCCTGGGCAACAGAGCAAGACTCTGTCTCAAAATAAAAAAAAAAAAAAAAAAAAAAACCAACTCTATGATGTCTACAAGAAGCTCACTTTAAATATGATGATATAGATAGGTTGAAAGTAAAAGGATGGAAAAAGATACATCATACAAACATTACTTGAATTAAAGTAGGAGTGTTTATATTAATAAATGATTAATAAATTAAGGTACACTTCAGAGTAGAGGAAATCACAGACAAGAGAGGGACATTATATAATGATAAAAAGATAATCCATCAAGAAGTTATAGCAATCCTAAATGTGTGCACACCAAACAAGGGTTGCAAAATATGTAAAGCAAAAACTGATAGAACTGAAAGGAAAAATAGACAAATCCACAATTATAGTTGAAGACTTTGCACTGCTCTTTCAACAACTGATAGACCAACTGTACAGAAAATCATCAAGGATATAGAAAACTCAACAACACGACCAACTGACAGGATCTAATTGGCATTTATAGACCACTCCACCACCAATAGCAGAGTACGTATTATTTTTAAGTGCCCACAAGACACATATCAAGATAGACCATATCCTAGGCCATGAAAAATGTCACTGAGTTTAAAAGAATTGAAATCAGACACAGTATTTTTCTGAACACAATAGAATCGAACTAGAAATCAATAACAGAAAAATAATAGGAAAATCTCCAAACCTGTGGAAAGCAAAAAGATATACTTCGAAATAATCAAAGAGGAAGTCTTCAAGGAAATAAAAATCCATTGAACTGAATGAAAATATACAACATACCAAAACGTATGGGAAACAGCTAACACGGTGCTGAGAAGGAAATGTACAGCACTAAGTGCAAATGTCAGAAAAGAGGAAAAGTCTCAAATCAATCATCTAAGCTCTCATATCAAGAACCTAAAAAAGAAAAGCAAGACAAATCCAAAGCAAACAGAAAAAAGGAAATTATAAAGAGCAGAAAATGATGAAACTAGAAACAGAGAAAATAAATAAAACAAAAGTCTGATTCTTCATACAAAATAAATGAAATTTCTAACCCTCTAGCAAGGCTGATAGAAGAAAAAAAGAAAAGTCACAAATTACCAACATCAGGAAGGAAACAGAGGATATTTCTACGGACCCTACCCACATCAAAACAATAATAAGGGAATAATATGAATAACTCTATATACATAAATTAGACAACTTAGATGAAATGAAACAACTTCTCGAAATACAAAAACTACCACAACTCACCCAATATGAAATAGATCATTTCAATAGTGCTCCAATATTAAGGAAGTTAAATTTGTCATTTTAAAATACTGTCAAAAAAGAAATCTCCAAACATGCAAGGAAGAATTAACATCAATTCTATACAATCTCTTCTAGAAAATAGGAGTGTATTGGCCAAGGTACAACCACTGAAACAGAACCAGTAAGAGATACATACGAAAGGATTTCTTGCAAGGAATGGGCCTACACTACTGCAGGGTCTGGCTGGGCACTCTGAAACTGGGCTGTCAGTACGGGCAGTCTGAAACTCTTGGGCATAACATGAAGCTGCAGTCCACAGGCAAAATTTCAAGGAAATTTCACAGGAATTCAGCGAAACTGCAGTTCTGCTTGTAAAATCTTTCCATTGAATTAGGCCCACCCAGATAACCAAAAATAACCTATTTTAAGACAATGATTATGAATGTTAATCACATCTACAAAATACCATCACAGCTACACCTAGATTAGTGTTTAATTGGATAACTGGGGATGAAAGCCCAGCCAAGCTGTCAGATAAAACTGACCATCACAGTCCACCCCTTGTCAAGTTGGCACCCAGATCATCTCCTTAAACCATACATAATTATCCAAATAAACAAGATATCTAAGTCACACTTCCATCTAACATGATACAAACACCCTGAGTACAACTGAAAACACATTAACCATTTTCCCAGAAGAGTGTGCAAAGTCCTTGGGTGATGTTCACCCTTCCCTTTGGTAGCCTGTAATGTAAATACTGTGATGTAAAGTTAACTATTATTAATACATCTTATGTCATATGATAAGGGCCTAAGGAAGGTAAGAAAACAAACATATTTGCTTAACAAATATATACCAACATGTTAATAACAAAATAAAGAAGAAATATTTATAACTATTACAGTACTCATTTCTGCAACTGCACATGGTTGTAGCTGGCATTTATAACCACCTTCTTCCACTACCCATTCCATGTTTCATCTGCCTTCAGCAAGCACCTCAGTTGGTCATGCTTTTTTACCTAGTAGAGTGACCCAAACTTTAATTTTTGAAGGGTGTAGGCCATTAATAGTTCTGCCTGAATTGGGTTGACAGGATATGGTAGTACTAAGAGAAGCCCTAATAGATCTATTATATTTCAGGCATGTTCTTCTTTCTTTACCAATGGCAATATTTGGCATATCTCTATTGCCGTGGCATGCCGTGTACTACCTGTGTCTTTTTTGCCAGGGGTCCCCAACCCCTGGGCTGCAGACAGTACTGGTCCATGGCCTCTTAGGAATCAGGCTGCACAGCAGGAGGTGAGGGTTGGGCGAGTGAGCATTACCACCTGAGCTCCACCTCCTGTCAAATCAGCAGCAGCATTAGATTCTCATAGGAATGGGAACCTTATTGTGAACTGCATATGCACGGGATCTAGGTCACGTGCTCCTTATGAGAATCTAAAGCCTGATGATCTGAGGTGGGACAGTTTTATCCCTAAACCATCCCCCAACCCAACCATTTGTGGAAAAATCGTCTGCCATGAAACAGGTCCCTGATGCCCAAAATGTTGGGGATGGCTGTTCTTTGCTACTGAAAACAGAGTCATTCATGTTTTAAAATCTAATCAGATTAGAGAACCAATTCCAGAAAACCTTGAACCAATTTGGAAAACTCTTCCTTAAGATCATGATCCTCTAGAGTCACTTCTAGTACCAAAGTCTGTATCAGCCAGGGTTCAAACAAAAAGAGACCATAGGAAATATATATTAAGGGATTTATTGCAAAGAATTGGCCTACATGATTGTGGGGACTGGAGGGCTGTCAGGAAGGGGAGGCTGGACTTGGGCATGAACTGAAGCTGCTGTCCACAGGCTGAAGTTCTTCTTCAGAGAAGCCTCGGTTCTGCTCTTAAGGACTTTCAACTGATAGAAGCAGGCCCACACTGATTATCTAGGGTAACCTCCTTTACTTGAAGTTAACTGTTCAACTTTGTCCTAATGATGCCGGGAAGAAGACCCAGAATGTACATTGTCTACCACTCAACTGTGTCTAACATAGGCCCCTAAAAAGCGTAGGACCTGATCATGAATTGCCTTTTCTGGAAGCATTTCTGCAGTTTGAGCCAATTCATTCTGGGAACGTCATTCTGGGGAGCCGGCTGGCGCTAGAGATACTGGAGAGGGAAACTGGCTTGGCCAGCCCTTTATAAACAGCCCTTGTCCAAATGGCCCCTATCCCAGGAGCTCGATACTGAGACTCGGCATCAACTGTGCAGCCAGTGCCTGTTTAATCATTCCTGCAGCCAGCAGGGAAGATGCTATGATATCCAGTTTATAGAAGAGGCTCAGAGAAGGGTATTTATTCAAGGTCACACATTAAGTGACTGAGCCATTGAACTCCAAATCCACCCTCCTTCCATTATACTGGAACCCATGACCTCTGATCCAAAGACCTCAAAGAGCCCAGTGCCTTTCTACCATTGGGAAAAGTGGTGTTAGGGAACCTCAGAAGATAGGGGGTGAGGACTGCTGTCAGTCCATGTGTGTTGGTGAGTTTATTCAATGAGAGTCCCACATTCATGTGGCTGCAGAAATTGGCTCAGACATGGGCATGTGACTCAAACTAGGCCAATCAAAGTTAGTCCTGGGACTTTTGCTGAAACCATTTAGAAAAGATGTCCTCTTTTTCTTGAGGCTCTGTGAAGTGGATAGAATATTAACTTGAAACTCCTGATGGCATCCTGCCATTCCATGGGGAAAAATCTACTTGCGACTACAGTCAAGCCAGGGAAAAGCAGAGCCAAGACATGGAGAGAGATTAATTTCTGAGAATCTCTTTGGAGGGTCTGGATTCAGCCATGCCTCTATAGGCCTTGGTTTACACACCACCTTTGACACACAGCTCATCACCTTTTTAGTTGCCCTTCTGTTCTTGGGCTGAAACCTACCTCCCTGGAACTTACACTGACTAGTTCTAGCTCTACTAATCCAAGGGGCAGCAGAAGCCTCTGAAGGCAAATAAATGTGGTTTCAAATCCCAATTCTGGCATTTCCTCTTCAAATGTTAATTTAAAATTGGAAGGATAATACCTACATTAGAGGGATGTTGTGGGGATGAAGGACTATCACAAGTACTTTGTTTTGTTTTGGTTATTTTGTCATATGGCCACCCTTATAGTCGTTGTTATCTGATTGTGAGTGCCCAGGTAGCAGGGACCTTGTTTTATTCCACTCAGTTTCCCCAGTACCTGACAATAGTTGGCACAGAGTAGGTGCTCAATAAATGCTGGTTGAAATAAGCTCCACCAGAGAGAGCTACTTGGGGACAGCTGTGTTATCATTCCAAATCTTCTGTTCTTGTCCCTGCCCTCATCCTCACCATGTCTTTACATAATGCAGATGGTTTTCCTTCTTTAAAAAATTGTGCCAACTCAATTAGTTTGTGAATATTTATCAGTTAGAAACAAAAGAATGAAAATAAGCTACCACAGTACCAAAAACCCAGATGTTTGGGGTTACTTTTCTAACACAGTACTCAACTATTTTACTTATTTCATGTTTTTCTTAAGAAACAAAACAAAAGCAATCTGCCCTGCAATTTGGACACTAGATCCTTTTCTCACAGCGCCTCTTGCCGTCTGCTGGGAGTGGTGTGGGCACGCTTGGCAATCATGACCAGCTGCTGACATGGGACAAGCGGGGAATGGGAAGCAGCTGCTTGGCCCACGCTGTCTCCTAAGCACCAAATTGGTGACGAGGTGTCACAGACAAAAGACAGGCAGTTATGGTTTGGGCGGAGGTTCCACAAGCAGCAGTGAACTCCTTTTGCCAAGTTCACCGGCAAAGCAGAGTCCGCCTGGCTGGCCACAGTGTGTCGGGTAGCCTCTGTCCTTAGAAGCAGTGTGCACCCAGAAATATAAGCCCACCAGGCCGAGTGACCATCTCCCTCTGTCTGATGGAGGGAGAGAGATAGAAGGAAACATCAGCTGACAGGCACTGATGCAAAGGAGAGACCTCATCTTCATCTCTTGTCCCACAGTGGCCTTGTAGCTCCATGTCATGATGCCACCCCACACAGCAGCCAGTCAGTCACCTTCTGAAAACACAAACTAAATCAGGCATCAGCAAACTTTCCTGCAAAAGGCCAGAAAGAGAGAAAGTATTTTAGGCTTTGTGGGCCAGTTGGTTTCTGTCACAACTACTCAGCTCTGCCTTGTAGTGTGAAAGCAGCCACAGACAACATGTAAATGAATGGGTGAGGCTGTGTTCCAATAAAACTTTATTTACACAAACAGGAGGTGGGCCAATGTGACCTGTGGGCTATAGTTTGCCAGCCCCTGGATTCTATCATTGGACCCTCTGTTAAGGCTCCTCATCCTCTCAGAGTAAAACCCAGCTCCTAACTGGGAGCTTCAAGGAGCTGCCTAGCTTGGCCCCTGCTGACCTCTCTTCCTAGACTCCACTCCCCGGTCATAAGCCAAGTTCATTCCTACCTCAAGGCCTTTGCACTCATGGTTTCCTCTGCCTGTAACACCCCGCTACCCCCACTCCAGACTTTCATATGACTCACACAATCCCAGTATTAGGTCTCCACAAATGCCATTTCCTCAGAAAGGCTGTCCCTTCAGCCCTCTGAAGCAACTGTCACCTCCCTTCCAGTCCCTTTTACCACAGCACCCTGTTTCATGTTCTGCATAGCACTCATCACACTTTGAAATGATCTCTTCTGTTTAGTTGTTTACTTTTTTATTGTCGTTCTCACCCCTAAGCTCTGGCAGGGTAGGGAGCCTCATCCCCAGTGCCTGCTGCCCATACAGTTTGAGTACAGGAAATATTTGGAGAATGAATAAATACGTGAATGGATGGAGACCTCAGTAGCCTCCTAACTGGTCTCCCTCATCCCCTCCCTCCCTCGATTTTATCACCCGTGCTGCGGACAGAGATATCTTCTAAAAATGGTTATCAGATCATGGCCTGTCTGCATTAAATTCTCTAATAACTTCCCATTGCTCTTAGAATAAAACTTAAACTTTGCACCATCACCCCAGAGACTCTGCAAAGAGAGCGTCCTGGCTGCTTCTCCCAGCCCATCTCTCCCATTCTGAAGAGGACGCTGCCTATAGGGTCCATCGATGTGACCCCAAAGGGCGCCACTTGGCACTAAAGGTGTTTTTGCATTGATATCAGAAAATGGGTTATGTTCCAGGAATCCTCTCTGAATAAAAGAATGAGGCCATGAACACCTGACTCATGAGAGGCTGGGAAGTCATCCAGTTTCCTCATCTCACCCCACCCAGGTCAGGCTCTCTCCTGTGACATGCTTGGGTAGAAACAGAGAACGTGCATAATCTTTCAGACTGACGCCAAAGCCCAACAGAGCTCACGCCTTTGGGAGGGTGGGGGTCATGGAATGGAGAGCTTTAAGTGCTTTTTCTGGCCTGACTGAAAACTACATGCAAATCAAAGTGAAAAAGAGAGGGGTGGGGCTGTTAACAGAACAAGTATTCAGACTTGTGGACTCCTTACGCAACCATGTAGTTTATATTGCTTTCTCCAAAGTTGAAATTCCACTTGATGAAATTCTACAGCAGAGATGAGATCATGTGGACAGACCACGAGGGTCTGTATAGCTCATTGCTTGGGCTATAATAAGGTGAAAGATTAGGAAGTTGCCACCTCATGGCTTCTCAAATAGGCCTGGAGAGTAACATCAAAGTGGCCAAAAGCAGGACCAATTTTCTAAGTGACATTGCACAAAGTATGTAATCCAAGTTAGAAGAATATCTGTATTTTTTTTTCATGAGAGTTAACAAAAGTATTTCATTTTAGGTGGTGGTAAACATGGCCCATGAGTCTTTCTGTTTTTTCTGAATTGGCCTTCCTGAAAAGATGATTGTTGGTGTTCTGCAGTGCAGTATTATCAGCAAGACACAACATACACCCCACTTCTGGTCATTTTTAAATCAAGGCCAATGCACCTGGCATCATCCCTTTCCAGCTTATAAGTGACCACTTGGACCTACTGTCCTCTGATCCTAGTTGATCTTGACTTGTTTTTACTTTATCTCATTTCCTCTATTGTGAATACTTGCTTCCCACCCTGAATTCCTTGCCCTTTCTGACTATCTCTGGATTTTGCCCTTTCCTGACACCTGGATCCTGGCTCTTCTTCTAGGAGTTTAGCCCAACTTGCTTATACCACCTTCCCTTCATTCCACCATTTCCTGGGGCCCCAACTGATGCCCAGACAGATATACCTCGGCCCCGAGCCCCTGAGTGCAGAAGAGGACACCATGTTAGGTTTTAATGACTTTGTGAAGAACAGGACAGACATGGGCTGCCCATCGCTGCTCTTTCTTCTTTCTTTCTTTCTTTCTTTCTTTCTTTCTTTCTTTCTTTCTTTCTTTCTTTCTTTCTTTCTTTCTTTCTTTCTCTCTCTCTCTCTCTCTTTTCTTTCTTTCTTTCTTCTTTCTTTCATGAGACAGAGTCTCATCTGTCACTCAGGCAGGAGTGCAGTAGCACGATCTTAGCTCACTGCAAACTTTGCCTCCTGGGTTCAAGACATTCTTGTGCCTCAGCCTCCTGTGTAGCTGGGATTACAGGCACGCACCACTACACTCAGCTAACTTTTTGTGTTTTTAGTAGAAACGGGGTTTTACCATGTTGTCCAGGCTGGTCTTGAACTCCTGAGCTCAAGCAGTCCTCCCACCTCAGCCTCTCAAAGTGCTAGGATTAAAGGTGTGAGCCACCGCACCCAGCCCATCAGTGCACTTTCAACCTCGTCTACAACATCCCATCCACCACTTCTCCTCCTCTACCAGAACATCTCCAAGCACAGGAAACTTACAATTTCCTGGGACCGTCCTTTTCACTTTCTGACAACTTTATCAGAAAGCTCCAGCTGTCAACGAGCTCTCAAGCCCTGGAGTAATCTGTTTCCTGCAGAGTGCTGATGGTATGGTGTGAACTCCAAGGCAGCTGTCAACATACATTCATTCACCTATCACTGGCTGATACTCCTGCTGGAGCATGCGACATAAGTTAATCACTTCCACTTCTCAACAGCATGGCTCCTTGTCCTTTTTCTGCCTCTGGCCATTCATGCTCAGCAGACAACTGATAGCCACAGCACTGACTGGAACATGGGCAGGATTCCGGCAGGCCAGATATAGCCCATTATCACTGCAGCTAGAGTGTGCAAGCTCATTGAGAAATCAGGGAACACTTTATCAATGAGGAGGCAGTCCCAGAAACTGTGGTGTTGGGTTTCACATGAAGGGATAGAGGTGAAGAGAAAGGCTCCCGAGATAGCAGGGCCTGCTTATCTGAAATGCTTCCCCCAGTGAGGTCAAAGTGCCACAGCCATCTCAGGTGGAAATGAACCATAGACCTTCAGAGCTGGAAGATCTTGGAGGCTTTACAGAAGGAGAAAATGAGGCCCAATGAGATTACCTGGATTGACCAAGGTCATATAGGGAAACCATCTAAGAAACTGAGGTCTCCTACAAGAAAAGGAAGGGCTCTTTTGCCCTTTGCAAGCTGAATCAAGATTTGAGAGGGAAGAGAAGGGTTTTTGAAGGTCTTCATGCTTTGCATGTTTGCTTTGAAAACATACAAAAGGGTCAGTAAGGAGTCAGGAATGAACTGTTTCCTCAGAGTCCCAGTTCACAACTCTTATTACTAGATGACATCTTGAACATATCCCTGAGATCCACTGGAAGTAAATATAAATCCACTTACTCATTGGTTTAATCTATAAATATTTATTGAGCAGATTCTCATTCATTCCTTTAGCAGAGCCTGTTCTCAGCTGCAGAGGTGAGCTGGGCATACAGTTCTCACTTTCATGGAACTCAGGTTCTAGCCAGGGAGATGGGCAATAAACAAATAAATAAGTGAATATAGAAAATGAGATGGGGATAAGTGCTGTGAAATTTTAAAATGCAGGTTAAGGGCATAGGAGGCTCTGGGGACATGGGGTTGCCATTGATAATAGGTCAGTCAAGGAAGGTATTATGGAGACGCTGATATTTGAGCAGAACTCTGAAAAAATGAGGGAGCAAGTTCTTGGGGCCATCTGCAAAAAGTACTGCAGGCGGGAAAAGCAATGGTGCAAAGACCCTGGGGCAGGAGTGAGCGTGTCACATTTAAGGAACATCAGGGAAACCAGGGAAGCTGGAGCCAAGGGTGCGAGAAGGAGAGGGGTCAGAGATGAGGAGGGAGGGTAGAGAGTTGGTTGGGGCAGATCAGGTAGGGCCTTGTGTGCACTGCTGTTGGGACTTTGGATTTGTTCTGAGTAGATGCAAGTAACTGAAATCTTTTTAACCAAGAAGTGACATGACCTGACTCTCCTTTCTAAAGACTGCTGAGGCTGCAGTGTTGAGAAAGAGCTACAAGAAGGCAAGGGAAGAAACAGGAGGACCACTTCTGACAATGGTGATGAATTGGACATGGGGAGGAGTCGAGGGAACACAAAGGTTTTGGCCTGAGCTCATGGACAGACAGAGTTGTCATTTACTGGGGTGGGGAAAAAAGGAGGTGGATCAGGGTGGGGTGAGAAGAGAGTCAGGAGATTGCTTTGGATCATGTGGAGTTTGACATAGCTACAGTCTCTAAGGGGAGCTTGCAGGCAGGCAGCTGAATATAGAGTCAGGCGTCCAGGAAGGAGGTCAAGCTAGTAATATTGATTTGGGAGTTGTTGACTTACAGGAGGCATTTAAAACCTGTGTGCATCAGAATGACATCACCAAGGGAGTGATTGTGGTCAGAGAAGCGGAGACCCAGGCCTGAACCTGGGGAGCCCACAGCATTCAGAGGTGGAGGCAGTCAGGAGACACCAGCAAAGGAGACTGGGAAGGAGCATCTGGCAAGGGAGGAGAAGCAGAGGAGCAGTCTGCAAGGGGAAGAGAGGGCTTCAGGAAGGTAGGGCCCACAGCTGTGTCTACTGCTGCTGATGGGCCAAGAGAGAATAAGGAGTGACCATAGACCCTGGGATTTAGTCACTTGGAGGTGCATAGCTGGCCTTGACAAAACATTTTGGTGCAGGGAAATGAGGACCTAGGTGGAGGGGGTTGTGGGGTCAAGAGGGAAAACAGCACTCAAAGTTTCTGAAAATGCTGGCCCTCTTCACACCTCATGTTTCCATCAGCCAGGGACCTGTGGGCTTCTGGCCATGCCCCCTCTTGCCCTTCCTTCTTCTTATCACAACTTCGTTGCCACCATCCACCTGCCTTGGAGAACTTCAGGGCCCATCTCAACATTTTTGTGCAGTTTAGTTGGGAGAAAGATATTAATCAGATAAATACACCAGTAAATATATGAAGGCGACTTACTATAAGCATAAAATGGAAAAGCAGAGTGTCCTTTGAAGAAGAATCATAGAGGGAAATGGTCAATATGAGGGGGTTTGGAGGAGATTTCTCCAAGGAAATGGCTTGAAAGCTAAAATCTGAAGGATGAGCAATAATTCACCAAATGACAAATGATGGGAAGGGTGTTCATAAAATGTGGAACACCCAATTCTGTCACCGTTAGGAGCGCCACTATGTAACCCACACAGACCAAGGGGCACTGAAAAAAGGGGACAAACGTGGGAATAAAAGACAAGAGACAAAAGAGTATATTTGGAGAAGGGGTCGGGGCACCTTGCCTCTAATGGACAAGGGCCCTGAGCTTTACACAGCCCTCCATATTTATTAGGCAAAAGAGATAGTGACAAGAGGGGGTGGAAGAAGGGGTCAGCTGCTCAGTCCTGAGTAGGCTTGCAAGACTGCATTCCCGGAATAATAGGCTCTAGATGTCGCAGTAGATAACCTCAGCACCAGGGAGTGAATGCCTTCAGCAAACCTTCTGTCGGCGGGAGCAGTCGCGAGTTTGCCAACATCCTGTGTTCATGATAAACACTTTGCTGTTTGATCATATAGCCTCCAGTGGAATGCCCAGTTGGTCACGTCCCAAGGGCCTTCGGCTCCCTGCATATCCCCTTTCTGTTTATGAATTAAATGAAAGAACGTAAGGCCAGGCTGGTCAGCTCTCATTCTCCAATTGGCAGTCCATCTGATTTTACAGACTATAAACAGAAGACAGAGACAAAACAATGTTATTCCAAGAACCACATAAAAGGTGTAACTGTGGTGCCTTAGATAGTTCCAAGGGTTGATGCTCTTCAGGCCTTGCTGGAATTCGGTCCAGCCTTCTAAAGGCTGAAATTCTTGAGTTTGCCTCTTTAAATCAAGAATTTTGTTCTGTAATTTGCCAATATCAAAGGTGATGTTGGATGTGAAAGCTCCCTGAAAATGGGCTTTCCCAAGGTCCCACAGATACTCACTTTGGTTATATTCTAAGTTGGTTACACAAATATGAGTGTGAGTAAAATGACAACGCAATTGCTGCTGCAATTGCAAGCTTTGTACTTGTTCCCCTAAGCATAGAACCATGGATTATAACATTGCCACTTCAATTTGTAACTCAATGTTAATTTTATTCTGAAGTAGTCAAGCTTGGTTGGCTATGCGCGTCCAGTTCTCCACATACTGAGCTGCTTGAATAGAACTACGGAAAGCTACAGGAGACCTCACAACAGAAGTTATTAGTGTGACCAAAGAAACAATAGCAAAAATGATCATGCCTAAGGCTCCACGGACACAATGAGTTAGCTGAGTTAGAAGAAGTTTTACAAAGTGCAAAGCAGGTGTGGGAGCCCAAGGCTCAGAGAGATTAACAGGAATCCATAGCCCAGGGATGAGACCTAAAATCATCAAGATAGAGATATTACGTATTTTGCAATGTGCTATGATTAATGCAGTGATATAACTGGCAAGATGTACAGGTCAAGTGGGCATTATTTAACTGGAGGTGGTCCTTCTTAGCTGCCCAAAAGACATAAGGATTAAAAACACAAACTGTAAATTGTGTGGTGATATTCTTGACAAATGTAACATTAGAACTGTGTTGTGACTCTGGTCGGCCTTCTCTCCGTCTTTGCACTCAGGTTCAGCTGACTCATGGCTCATATCAGAAGGACTGGGCCCATGGTTTGCCACCCTGGGTTCCTCCAGTCTCCCATTCTATGGTCGCACACACCTTGAGGGCACCCACACGATTTGCTCATCTCCTGTAAAAACACAAGCATCCCTTCTTCCCCATGTCAGTAAATTCAGTGGACCTTTCCACTGTCCTTCTTCCGGGGATTTCCATAACACTTGTGGATAAACTTTCCTCTTTTCCTCTAACACTTGCCAATGTCTTTCTGCTGGAATCTTACCATCCATATCAGGAGTCAAAAAATTTAAAGTAAATAAGGCTAAATGTAGTTTTGATTGAGGTGGTAGTTGGCCTCCTATATCCCCTTTCTGTTTTTTCGACATGCGTTGTAATATTTGATGTCCCCGTCCTATAATGCCTTGGTCTCTAGGATTATAAGGAATTCCTGTTTTATGGGTTATAGCCCAAAGCTGTAAGAAATTTTGAAAAGCGTGACTAGCATAAGCAGGTCCCTTGTCAGTTTTTAATTGTTTAGGTATCTCCATATGAGCAAATGATGACAGACAGTGTCGCTGTACATGACCAGTTGTCTCACCTGTTTGGCATGTAGCATGCAGCATATGAGAATAAGTGAAACAAATTAAGCAGTTCTGGGTCTAGTGTACTTTTAACTGTAGCAGCTTCTATGCAACTGGCTACATTTACAACATAAGCTGAATCACAGACAATGTTGATAGGATCTGAAGGTGTGAGCTGTAAAACCTGAATGACTGCAATTAGCTCTGAGTGTTGAGCTAAAGCACCAGAGGTCATTACTGTTTGAGTATGTTTAGGTCCATAGATAGCGGCACGACCTTTGGAAGAGCCATCAGTAAAATAAGTCTGTCCACCTGGAATAGGTTTGTGATGAGTAATCACAGGAAGAATGAAAGAATGGATTTTATAAAACTGTAAAATTTTGTCTGAGGGGTAGTGGTTATCTACAGCACCCACAAAATCTGCGAAAGAGTTTGCCAGGCAGTCAACATTTTCCAAGTGTGGCTTGCTGTTGGGAGTCTAAAGGAAGAATAATTTTGTCAGGATCACATCCTGTAAACATTTTTGACCTATGCCTGCCCATAGTCGCAATTTGTGTAATTAAAGAAAGATAAACGTGCAAGGTTTCAACTGTGTGATTAGGTAGAAAGAGTCATTCTAATGGTAAGGCAGTGAGCAGAGGAGAAATATCAATGGCCTCCGTCAGAAATCCTAACATCCTAGCCCTTTTCTATCTGTTTTTCCAGTTACTGATACTGGGTTAGGATTTCAATGTAGAAACCTCCCCAAACCTTTTCCACTCTGATATCCCATATTCTTCAACATTTTAAATCCTAGGTTATCAAAGTTTTCATTTGAAAGTCTCCTATCCCATGCTGTAAGTAAGTCTCGACCCCATAAATTGATGGCTGTATTTGCAACATAAAGCTGAAAAGTACATAACTGTCCATGTGGACCGAGACAAGGTAAAATCTCAGCACTCTACTGAACATGCTGAGCTGTTCCTACTCCCACTAAGGATGTAGAAGTTAATTACAAGGGCCAGAATGGGGGCAATTGTCTTTAGATATTACTGACACATCAGCTCCCGTATCCATAAGCCCATAAAATTTCTTTCCTTTAATTTGTACTACACAGGTGGGTCTATTAGAGGCTATGGGTTGGGACAGATAGATTTCCCATGTAGTTGTGCTCCCAAACCCTTTATTTCCTCATTTCTCCTTTCATGAAGAGGGGTGTAATTTGCAGGGAATAAGCAATAATTGAGCAAAGTATTCTCCCGGTTCAAAAACCCAAAGATCTTGTGACATTAAAACTACTTGAATTTCTCCTCCATAATCAGAGTCAACAACTCCTGGGACTACAGCAATGCCTTGCAAGTTAAGGCGGCTTTTGCCTAAAATTAGTCCCCAAATACCAGTGGGAACTTTGATAGGTTTGTCTCCCCCAACTAACATTATCCATTCTCTGACTGGGAGATCGAATCCTGCACGTCCTGGTGTTCCTGGGGCGAGGGAATCAATGTGCCTCTGGGAACCCATCCCTGAAACAGGGTTGAGGTTTGGACTGGGAATGCCCTCATTGTTTGTGGGGCTCGGGTTCAGCCCCCCGTCTCACTTCCTGACATGGGTGTGCCAATCTGATGAAATTTTGAACGGCACTGATTAGCCCAGTGATTTCCTTTGTTACAGCGAGGACAAAGTCCTGGCATTTTTTCCGCTGTGGGGTGGGGAGGAACTGCATTGTAAGATCCTTTCTGTCCTGAGATCTGGTAGCATTCCTTTTTAAAATGTCCAGTTTTTCCACAATTATAACATTTTCCCATTTTAGGGTTTTGACCCTTGGCTCCTTTTAGATTTGTCAACTACTAAATTAGCCATTGCTTCAGCTAACATTGAAGAGCAATGAAGCTCAGTTGCTACATCTCGACAAGTTCTGAGACAATTTCCCAAGTTTTTTGTACATCTCACAGGTGCCAGTGCACGTTTACAATCTGCGATTGCATTACGTATAGCACCAAATACAGATTCTTGCAATCCTAAGGTGAATGGGTTCTGTAGGACAGTATTTATCATACTTGCTTTTAATTCCTTCAACAAATTATCAGGCATTATGGAAACAGGAAAAGCACAAGGTCCTGAGGGCTCTCCAGCTATGGCAGCAGAGTGTACAATTCTTTGTATTGGGGTTTCTATTTCTGTTACCGAAGGAGGCGGTACAGATGTTTCTGCAATTGGAGGAGGGAGTATGGGTCAATTTTTATCCTCTCTCTCCTGTTTTTTATTTTCCATTGGAGCTGTGGGTGGGAAAACATATTCTTTCAGATTTTTAGATTCAGACTGTTGTCCTGCAGAATCAGGAGAAAATGGCAGAAGTACAGTATGAACTAAACTCCAAGTGAAGAAAACAGAAGAATCAACTTTAAGTCCTTTTTGATGAGCCCGTTTTAATCCTTCTCCCGCTCTGTCCCAACTTTCCACATCAGGAGTGCCTGCCTGTGGAAACCATGGGTTATGCATAGTAACATTTTGTGGCTTCTGCAGGAGGTTAGTTAGTGCCTGTGAATTAACCTGAGCTCCAGACTGTCTCAACAGAACTTTAAGCAACCGCACATAATGCTTTTTGTTCAACAGACAAATTCTTCCCCTTGTTATCCTGATTCAGAAAACTTCCCGTTCCCAGTACTTCTTTAAAGCACTGCTCCCGGTACCTCTTTAGGGCACTGACTTATATCCGCTGCCGGCAGACTGGTCCCAGGGTCACCGTTCACCTTTCGATTTCAGCTCCTCTGCTTCAGCAGACCTTCTTCGTTCATGTCTTTGTAGTCCCTGTGTTCGGACTGCCGCCTGTTCAAGTGCCACTTGTAGCCTGCACAGACCTAGGGGGAATGAACCAAGGGGGCGAACGTGGGAATAAAAGACGAGAGGCGAAAGAGTATATTTGGAAGAAGGGGTCAGGGGGCACCTTGCCTCTAGTGGACAAGAGCCCTGAGCTTTACATAGCCCTCCATATTAATTTGGCAAAAGAGACAGTGAGAAGCGGGGTGGAAGAAGGGGTCAGCTGCTAGGTCCAGAGTAGGCTTGCAAGACTGCATTCCTCGAACAACAGGCTCTAGATGTCGCAGTAGATAACCTCAGCGCTGGGGAGTGATTGCCTCCAGCAAACCTTCTGTCAGCGGGAGCAGTCGTGAGTTTGCCCACATCCTGTGTTCATGATAAACAGTTTGCTGTTTGATCATATAGCCTCCAGTGGAATGCCCAGTTGGTCACGTCCCAGGGCTGTCGGCTCCCTGCAATAAAACTAGGAGCAGTGAGTGAAGGCAGGACTGGAGGTGGGCTGGGCTCAGATACTGCAGGGTCTGGTAGATGGTGTTAGGGAGGTTTTTTTGGTTGTTATTATTCATTCCAAGTACAATGGGCAGCAATTCAGCAAGCAAATTGTTACATCGTCGAAATGGTCCATTTTTCCGTGCTTGAAAAGGAAGGAAAACAGTCAGAAGCAAGAAACTAGGCTTCCTCGAGGGAAGGAGGAGAGACGTCGGGCATCTTATCCTGGGCTCCCCAAGAAGCAGATCTTTAGTCATGGATTTGAGTGCAAGTAGTTTATTTCACACCAAACAGTACTGTAGGGGAGTGTGAACCAAGACAGAATGCAAGCAGGCAAGAAAGCAATTGTTAACATCCAAGCTACCCCCGTGAGCATGTGGAGCCAGTGGAGGACACAATGATATCCTGATGTCCTCCATGACATCTTATCTGATGTTGGGCTGGTCGAGGGCTGCAGTTGGGGATGTGGCATTGGTACTCGGACACTTCTAGGCTGCCATGCCTGTGGTTACAGCAGGCTCCAGCAGCCAGTGGAAGCCCTTGGCAAAGAGATGCATGTGTTGGCATATGGAAGGCAGGCCAGCTTGTATGGGAATGCTGAGACCTGGGGGATACTGCTTTCCCATATTAAGTCCACTCCCTCCTGATACTGCTTCTTTTAGGATGTTGCCTGTCACAATTTCTACAAAGAAGTTAAGAAAGAGGATTTGTGAAACAAGCTACAGACCCCCTCATTACCACGAATTCTAAGGTCATCAATGGTGTTCGTTGTCCCCGTGTGTCACCACTCATTCTGGTTAGACCTTATACTTGACCACCACTCCTGCATATTGAACTTGCTGATCTGCTGGGGTAACTGGGTCATCATCCCTAGAGGTTTGAAGTCCTGATCACTGTGCACTGGGCAGAATATCGTTGCTGCAATTGCCCATAATTTTTGTCATTGGGCTGGGAAACACCAAAATGAGCCCCACTGAATCCCCTGAGCTTTGGGCATCCTATTCTCTGACCCCATTATCTAGCAGCAGTGCTATTTCCTCATAATAGGCAGAATCTGATATTCCTACAAGTGTAAGAACTCCTTTCTTTGCCTACTGCTCTGTTGGCATGAGAAACCTAAAATGACAAGGAGCAGCTACAGCTTTAGGCGTCCCTGGGATAAGTATCTCCTCCCCATCGACCCCAGACATGCTGAGGGACCAGCATTACTGGTCCAGTGGAGCCTAAAGTTGAAGGCATTCTTGAGGTGAGTCACTGGGTGCAGTGGTGATGGGGCCACTTCTGTTTCCACTGCTTGTTTCCCATGTAGTCTGTCTGATGGGGCCCCAGCTCCACATAATGTCTTATCCCGGCCCGCGGGATAGTCAGAGCAGGCCCTGGAGGAGGGGGTGGGAATTTGGGGAACAAGAGACACGAGAAATGGAGACAAGACAGTGCTCTGATCAAGTCTCGTTTAATGGCGGTAATGCACTGCCTTATATACACTTGGAAGGGAAGGGGTTGGGCTAAGGCGGAAATGATCTCATTGCCGAGGGCGTGGCCAGGTTAGTTTCGGTTTCTCCGGTCGGTCATCATGTTGCGCTTGCGCTATTAAGTAACAATTTTCCCGGGCACGGGAAAAGTGAGTGAAGAAGAAGCAGGAAGAGCGCCATCTTTAATGAGGTATTAGTACAGGGGAAAAAAGGCAAAGATAGGGAGAAGGTGTGGGGTGGAAATGAATATAGCTCAGGCGTTTAATCCTTAATTATTATTTGCTATGGCCGGGGCGTGCAGCTCCGGACAGGTCCCCCTTTTTATATTTTTATGATAAGAAAACCCCTCAGGAACTGTGCCTGTCTTAGGTTGGGTCAACTCACCCCCACCTTCTAGGCCCGTCATGGGATAAGGCAGCAGCAAGGGCGGCCCTCCTGTCTTAGGCTCCGATGGAGATAGTGTCCTCTTACCCATCATTGACTGTCCAGTTCAGCACACAGGGGAGGTGGTCTTATTAAGGTAAATAAGACTCACCATTTTCAGTCATCTCAAGGCGATGATAATGAACCTGTATAGGTTTGGCCTGGAAGGCCTCGATTTGTTGTCTGACAAATGCCATAAGCTTATTAAGGATTATAGGCCCGAGAGTGAGGAAGAGTAGAAGAGTGAGTAAAGGACCAAGAAATGGCAGGAGATAGGGGAGAAGTCCATCGAGTCCAGTCCATAGTGGATTGGCGGCCAGGCCTTTTCTGCGCTTTTCTAGTTCTTCTTGCAAAGTTTTTATCTTATCTCTGACGATTCCGGATTTGTTGGCGTAAAAACAGCACTTTTCCTGTAAAGCCAAACATATCCCTCCCTGTTCTGCCGTTAACAAATCTAGACCTCTTCTATTCTGGAGAAGTACTTCAGCTAACGAGTCTACTTGGTCTTGTAAATCTTGTATAGTACTGGATAAGGTCTGTACATCTGAAATTAATTGATTGGATAATTTAGTATATTGGGTTAGTGAGACTCCTAGGCCTGTGGCTCCTGTAGTAAAAGCAGTGGTGATTCCTAGTCCAGCCAACAAGGGAATAAATTGTATGGCTCGTTTCGGTCTATAAATAAAATGTTCAATAGCGGGGATGGGGATAGGTTCATCTCCAGGGATGATATCAATGTCGGGGAGAAGAGTGGCCAGAACACAAAGCCCTGTCCAATTTGTAGGTAGATACGTATATGCCATGTTGTTTCCACAAACGAAAACCGAGCCATTTATAGCACACAAAGGGTTGGTGGCATTGATTATGGAAGTACAGTTGCCAAACACAACATAGCCTAAATCAATTTCTTTAGTGTTATTATATGATGGTGAAAAGAGGCAAGAGGAATTAGAAAACGTCATCGGTTGAACTAAGGGGGGGGGGTAATAGGACAGGAATTATTTACTAAGGATTCATTTGAGTAATTGACATAGGGCAATGAAAGGTTAGGTATGGCTAGAGGAATAGGGGGGCCCATTTTAAGACAAAGCCAACAATCGTGGGCCAGGCTTGTATTGGACATTTGAAGTAAATTGTAAGTAGCATTGAGGATATCAAAGGTTTGGGCATCGAGCCTAAAATTATCTCTAAGCTCAGGCAGGGCTAAAGGGTGATATTGAAGTTCAGGATATGAAGCTTTATGAATTTCTTCTAATTTTTTCTGGACGGTTTTAATTCTTGCAATATCTAATGGGCCTCCTCCATCAGAAATGTGAATGGGGGCGGTAGTGTTCCAACAAACAGGCTTTCCTTTTTGGCCGTTACAAGGAGATTGTACAAGTTTATTAGTGGATCCTAATACTTATACGTCATTGATGCCTCCAGTTTGTGTTTTTAGTAACGTGGCCGTATAATATGTTCTATTGCCTGATTTGCATTGTTGATAGGAGGTATAACAGGAACTATGTACAGAAGATTGGAAAGAACTACAAGGGCATTCTAGGAGCAGCCCGCTAGGTGAGGTATCTCTTGGGGTAGACTTACATTTCCATAACTGGTTTGGCATTAGGTAAGCTGTCTTGCCCGTGCAGGTCACCTGGGTGATTCTATCTGACGGAGGTTCAGATATTTGTCCCCCTCTGCAGTCACAAGGCTGGCCATATTGTTTTCGTAATAATTCTCTTGCCTTACGAGGGTCACCAAAACCTGCATAGACTGTCACTATGTTATATAGAGCGATTATTCTCCAAAGGAATTTCATGTTAGGCTTCATTTTCTGAAAAACAAGAAGGAAAGAACTTCTCAGGGAGATTTATCTTCCCTGGACTGACAATGGTTATGATTTATTTGTCTTACCAATCTTTCAGGCAGCCATCTGGCTGCATCATTTTTTTGTGAGAAGATGCATACTGAGCCTCTTCCCCAAATTAAAACTGGATCGGGGCCATGCCATGAACTATCAAGTGGATCTTTCCATTTTACCATTGCAAACTGTTTTTGAGATTCAGGATGCCAGAAACGGTCGGCAGCCGATTTTCCATGACTGTCCAAATTTAAAAAATTAAGGATAAACAGGGCATGATTGAGTATGTTTCTGGGGGTACCCTTCACGGGGTACCAGCTCCCCCCTTTTAATTTTGTGATAATAGTTTTTAATGACAGATGAGCTCTTTCTACTATACCTTGTCCTTGGGGATTATAGGGAATGCCTGTGGTATGTTTAATTTGTAGGGTATTACAAAATTGTAAGAAGGTTTTGGCTATATAACCGGGGCCATTATCTGTTTTGATTTGTTTGGGTATTCCTAAAATAGAAAAGCAGTGTAATAAATGAGCTATGACATGTTTGGTGGCCTCTCCTGTTTGGAGAGTTGCACTGATGAATCCACTATAGGTGTCTATGCATACATGGATATATTTTTGTTGACCGAATTCTAAGTGGTGAGTAACGTCCATTTGCCAAATTTCGTTGGGGATGAGTCCTCGGGGGTTAACTCCTAGATGGGGAACAGGTAAATATGTTATGCAGTTGGCGCATTGTTTAACTATTTGTCGAGCTTGTTCTCTGGTAAGTTTAAACATAAGTCTTAAGATCTGGGCGTTTAAATGATGTAAGGCATGTGCTTTTTGCGCTTGTTGCAAATTGTCTGTAGTGACTGTGGCTATGGTTTTTGTTGCCGTGTCAGCTGTTGCGTTACCTTGTGTTAAAGGTCCCGGTAATCCTGAATGTGCTCTAATATGCCCAAGGAAAAAGGGAGTAGTCCTTTTTCGGATAAGTTGTTGACATTGTAAAAATAGGTTAGCTGTGTCTGAAATATGTTTAATTTGAGACACGGTCTCTAAGAGGGGTATTGAATGAGCCAGGTAGGCGCTGTCTGTATAAATGTTAAGTGGCTGACAAGGAAAAGCTGATAGTGCTGCAATTATAGCTTGCAATTCGACCAGCTGAGCTGATGTATAAGTGGTCTGGAATTTAACGACTACATTATTGTAAGTGTAAGCGGCAAGTCCTGTGGAAGATCCATCAGTGAAAATTAGTAATGCGTCATTGAGAGGTTCTTTACTGGTAATATGGGGAATACAAACGCATGAAGTTTGCAAAATTGAATAAGTTTGTTAGGTGGGTAATGGTTGTCAATCGCGCCAGTATAAGAAGTGCAAGCAATTGGCCAGGCTTCCATATTTTGTAACAGCCAATGGATGCGTGATTGAGTGTAGGGCTGTATAATGGTAGAGGGTTCTATTCCAAAGTATTTTCTACTGTTTTCTCTTCCCAAGATAATTAGATCAGCTATGGCATCATAATAAGGCAACAAAACCTTTTTAGGGGAGGAGGGCAGGTGTACCCACATAATGGGATTGTTCTGCCAAAATAGGCCAGTAGGGGTTATTGTTGTGTTAAAAATAAGGAATATTAATGGCTGAGAATAATCAATACTGGTAACAAATTGTGTTGCAATGGCATGTTCTACCTGTTGGAGTGTTATTAATGCCTCTTTAGTAATGGACCTGGGGGATTTTGGATTAGAGTCTCCTTTTAATATATCGAAAAGAGGTTTTAACTCTCCTGTGGTGAGCTTTAAGTACGGTCGAAGCCAATTTATGTCTCCCAGTAATTTTTGGAAATCATTTAAAGTTTTTAAATGATCACAACGTATAACGGCCTTTTGATTAATGATTTTGGGTCCATTAATCTGGAAACCAAGATAAGTGTATGGATCTTGTAATTGTACTTTTTCTGGGGCTATTTGTAGTCCGGCTGCTGTTAACTCTTGTTTGAGTTGGGCGAAGCACTGTAAGACTTGTTCGCCAATTTCTCCTGCTATTAAAATATCATCCATATAATGTATAATATACATTTGTGTCCATGTTTTTCTGACTGGCTCTATAGCGGCAGCTACATATTTTTGACACAAGGTAGGACTATTGGCCATACCCTGAGGTAAGACTTTCCATTGATAGCGCTTCATTGGTTGTTTAAAATTTGTAGATGGAAGACTAAAGGCAAATCTTTTCTAGTCAGCAGGGTGAAGGGGAATTGTAAAAAAACAATCTTTAAGGTCAATAATGATTTTAAAATATTTTTGAGGAATCGCAACCGGTGAAGGCAATCCTGGTTGTAAGGCACCCATAAGGATCATAGTGATATTTACTGCTCTTAAATCTTGTAAGAGTCTCCATTTACTAGACTTCTTTTTAATAACAAAAATAGGTGTATTCCAAGGGGAATTACTTTCCTCAATATGTCCTGCTGCTAGTTGTTCCTGCACTAACTGTTGGGCAGCACTTAGTTTATCATTGAGCAAAGGCCACTGATCAACCCAAATGGGCTCATCTGACTTCCAAGTAATGGGGTCAGCGCACCTTTGGGGTGCAGGTATGTCAGTGGCCTGAGCTAAAAATTTCCAAACTCCTTTTTATCAAGTTGTCCTGAAACCAGTATAGGCTGTGGGATACCGTTCTCTCCTTTTCCAAGACCTTTACCAGGGGTGTATCCTTGAGTTAACATTTGTGCAGTAACTATATCATTTGGACTACACATTATAATTTTCATTTGAGAGAGCAGATCTCGCCCCCAAAGGTTAACAGGTAGGTAAGGGATGACAAATGGCTTAATGAGGCCAGAATTGTTTTCTTTATCTGTCCATGTTAGGTATTTAGAACTTTGTTTAGGATTACTGCTTTGTCCAATTCCTCTCAAGTGAGTTAAAGTTTCTGTAGTAGGCCAATGAGAGGGCCAATCTTCCTGTTTAATGATAGTTACATCAGCCCCTGTGTCTATTAGTCCAGTGAATGCCTTCCCGTCTAACCATAAGGTTAGAGAGGGTTTTCGATTTGTAATTGGTTGCACCCAATATATATCTGATGATCCGAAACCTTTTATATTTCTATTAGAGTATTGGATATTATTATCTGTTTTAACCAAAGGTAGCAGGAGTAACTGAGCTATTCTAACTCCTTGAGGGACAGTAACAATACTATCAATAGCTCTGGCCATAATTTTAATTTCTCCTTCATAATCATTATCGATAACTCCAGGGAGGACTTGTAAGCCTCTCATGGTGACACTACTTCTTCCTAAGAGTAGTCCAAAAGTGTTAGGTGGTAAGGGTCCATATATTCCGGTATTTAAGGTTTGCGGTCCCATTTCAGGTGTTAGTATTGTGTGGGAGGTGGAACTGAGGTCCAATCCCGCACTTCCTGGGGTTGCTCTACTAAGTTTTGAAATGGATTGCTGTTGCTGGCTGGAACAAAGCTGACTGCCCCATATGCTTGTTTCGGGGCCTGAGGCTGGCCCCTCATCCCGTTTCCCTGCCTGGGGGGTAAAGGATTTCCTTGACTGTCAGTTTTAGATTTACATTCGTTTGCCCAGTGCCTTCCTCTTTTACACCTTGGGCAAAGGCCTGGGATTTTTGCTTCTGGACTCTTATTTTGGTTTTCAGAGCAATCTTTTGCAAAGTGTCCCCTTTTACCGCATCTAAAACATCCCCCTTTATCTTTACCTTTGTTAATGAGGAAATCTCTTACTGTTTGGCCACTAAAAGCGGCGGCCATTGCTAGGCCTTGTTGATATGAGGGCCCAATATCTGAACAAAGGCGAATGTATCCTGTTAAATCTGTTTTCTTTCGATAAGGTCTGATTGCCACTTGGCAGGCGGGGTTAGCATTTTCATAAGCTAACTGTTTAACATAATCTACACCCGTTTCTGCATTTCCAAAGATTCTACCTGCCGTGGTCATAAGTCTATGCACAAAGTCTGAAAATGGCTCATCGGGTCCTTGTTTAACCGCTGTGAGCGAGGCCCCTGGATCTCCTTTAACGGGAAGTTTTCTCCAGGCTTTTGTAGCAGCAGCCTGGATTTGTGAAAACAGTCCAGGGTCATATTGCATTTGGGCCTGAGTGTCTGCATAATTACCTGAACCAGTTAACATATCAAAATCCCAACCGTTTCCTGCCTGTTGATTTCTTTTAGCTGTATCTCTACAATTTTCAAAGAACTCTGACTTCCAAATTAAGTGGTCTCCCCCAGAAAGAACTGCCCTGACTAAGGTATTCCAGTCTGTAGGAGTGAGCCAATTCTCAGCTACAGATTCCACTATAGCAAGAGTATATGGAGCAGTAGCCCCATACTGAGAGGCAGCAGTCTTTAACTCTTTTATAATAGTAAAATCAAATCCAGTATGATGCCTCCAAGCCTGTCCCTGTTCATCTATGGTTTCAGTGACCGGAAAAACGTCTTTGGGGGAGGAGTCTTCTCTATATCGGCTAGCAACTAACCCCCCTCTTGGAACATGTTGTCCAGGCCGCTGAAGTGGGCGCAAGGAACCCTCCATAGCGTCTGAGTTAGGTATTTTTTCATTTCCTGTTTTTAGCTTTTGGAGCCTAATTATCAATGATTGATGTAACTCTTCAAGTTTAATCTGTTCTTCTAGTTGAGCAATTTTTTGCTTTAATTCTTCTTTGGGATCTATTGCAGCCATAACAATGGATGCAGAAGCCTCATTATGTGTCTTATTATATGGGGGTGGGTATGAAGTAAAGGGAGGCAAATCAGGGTTGTGATATTTAGCCGCCTCTTCCTCTAAATCATCCCAATTTATATCTGATTGATTAGGCTTATTAATTTCCTCCTCCTTTTGAAGCATCTGTAAAATTGGGTATTTTTTTGGTTTGCTTTCGTGTGGTATTTCTTTATCTGTTACAGAAGGAGACTTGATTTCCTCATGATCACTTTCGAGGGAAATGAGATCTTCCTCCGCATCTTGCGGAGGCTTTGTGAGGTTAGAGCGGGAGCTAACCTTTAAAATATGCTCTGTCTGAGCGACCGCAGCCATGACTTGCGGATCGGCCTCCTTCTTATCTATTAAATCTCTAATGAGGTTCCAATAAGAGAAGGCGGTTACAGGAATTTTTTCTGGCCCAAAAGCATTATAATAGTCCTGAAGGCAATCCCCTACTCTACGCCACCTTTTAATATCAATAGTTCCTTCCTGTGGGAACCAAGGGCAAGTCTCTTTTACAAAATCAAAAAATTTAAACAAATCATTACCTTTAACCTTTACTCCTCGTATCTTTAAAGCCTCTTTTAATTGTCCTACATATATTTGATGTTGGCTTAATTCTTGTCCCATTTCGGACGCGTCACTTACCTTCGATTCTGACGCGGCAGGTTCCCGCGGTGATCGGAAGAGTTTGACTCCTTTTGTCTTCGTTAACGGTCAACCGTCCTTTGGCGTCCTCTTCCTCATGGAGTCCCTCGTTTCCAGGTCCCTGTTCGGGCGCCAGTATCCCGGCCCGCGGGATAGTCAGAGCAGGCCCTGGAGGAGGGGGTGGGAATTTGGGGAACAAGAGACACGAGAAATGGAGACAAGACAGTGCTCTGATCAAGTCTCGTTTAATGGCGGTAATGCACTGCCTTATATACACTTGGAAGGGAAGGGGTTGGGCTAAGGCGGAAATGATCTCATTGCCGAGGGCGTGGCCAGGTTAGTTTCGGTTTCTCCGGTCGGTCGTCATGTTGCGCTTGCGCTATTAAGTAACAATTTTCCCGGGCGCGGGAAAAGTGAGTGAAGAAGAAGCAGGAAGAGCGCCATCTTTAATGAGGTATTAGTACAGGGGAAAAAAGGCAAAGATAGGGAGAAGGTGTGGGGTGGAAATGAATATAGCTCAGGCGTTTAATCCTTAATTATTATTTGCTATGGCCGGGGCGTGCAGCTCCGGACAATGTCTGCTGTTTTGAAGTGCACATTGCTTCTCAAAAGTCAGCACCCTAAAAGTGAAAATGGCAGAATAGAGAACTACAAAAGCCTATCCCTCCACAAAAGGAGAAAACAAACTGGCAAAAGCAGTCAGAATCAACTTTATTGGAAATTGGGAAACTAACTGAAAGTTTACAGCAACCAAGAGAATATTTAATCAAGAAAAAAACAAAAAACAAAAAGCCACCAGAATCTTGATAATAGAGCTTCACGGTATTTAAATTACCCTGGCTCAGCAGTGGCCTTGAAGATAGCAATCCATATTCCTTGTATAGGCTCCTAGTACATAAGGGAGCAGAATAGACCTAATTTCCAAATAACTGTGGTTGTTTGTTTTGACCTGTCTTGTGGATCCCTGAAGAATTGACTCATTGCTGAGATCTCCAAGGGTTAAGGCATCTATCTACTCAAGGGGAATTTGTTGAAAACATTAAAAGGCAAATGTAACAGCTGCTGCCACTTGGGGCAATAGATAACTGTTGGGTCAAACTATAGACAAACCAAAAGGGTTGGGAAGAAAGAATGGGGATTAAAACACATTGGGAAATAAAGGCTTTGAAAAGCTCTCACATATTTGTGGGAATCTAGAAGCCCACTTGCATGCCCAGAACTGGGTGCATGCTCAGGAAAGACCTGAGAAGTTTTCACTTCTGGCTGACCTCAAGGCTCTCCACAAGGAGGAAGTGAAGACTAAGGCAGAGTGGTAAAGTGCCTCACCAAGAGTTGAAGGTATACTCCAGCATGCACATAGAGTCCATTTGCAAACACCGAGAGATTTTCTTTTCTTTTTTTGTTCCAGGCAAAGAATACACGGCTGTATTTAAATCACCAGCTGAACCACTAGGCTAACAAAATGAAGACTTCTGTGGCTATATACAACAATGAATAAAGTCTTTACAAAATTAAGGAAAGAGAACTAAGCAATCAAACAACAACAATCACAAAAAGCAGCTGCAATAAACCCTGGTGGGAGGAAGATGATTTCCAGATGTGCCATATCATAATATTCAAAATGTTCAGCTTTCAGGAAAAAATTATGAGTCATGCAATGAAACAAGAAAGTGCAGCCCATACACAGGAAATAAAGAAATAATAAAAACAGTTCTTGAGGAAGACAAGACATTGAACTTACTAAACAGACCATAAACCAACTATTTAAAATATACTCAAAGAGCTAAAGGCAACTATGTACAAAAAACTATGTACAAAAAAACCAAGGAAATCATGATAATTATATTTCAAGAAAATAGAGACTACCAATGACATGATAGAAATTGTAAGGGGAACCAAAAAGAAAATCTAAAGTTGAAAACTACAATAATTAAAATAATTTTTTTTCAGAGAGATTCAACAGCATATTTCAACAAGTAGAAGAAAGAATCAGCAATCTTGAAGAGAGGTCAATTGAGATTACTCAGTATGAGGAGCAGAAAGAAAAAAAATAAAGAAAAATGAATGAAGCCTAAGAGATCTGAGGTACATTATCAAGAGTACCTAGGAGTTTCAGAAGGCGGGGGGGGGACAGAGAGAGAGAGAGAGAGAGAGAGAGAGAGAGAGAGAAAATAATAGTTGAAGTAAGAATAGCCAAAATTTGCCAAATTTGATCAAAGACGTGAATCTACACATCCAAAAATCTCAATGAACCTTGAGTCTCACTGAAACACTTTATAATCAAACTGTTGAAAACCAAAGACAGAATCCTGAAAGCAGCAGAAGAGAGGTGATTCATCACATACAAGACATCCTTAATAAGAAATACAGCTTTTTCTTTTTTTTTTAATCAGAAACCTAGGAGGCCAGGAGACAGTGGGATGACTTACTCAAAATATTGAAAGAATAAAATGGTTAACCAATACTTTTATATCCAGGAAAAATATTCTTCAAAAATGAAAGAGAAATGAAGACATTCCCAGATAAAGAAAAACTGAGAGAGTTCATTGCTAGTAGACCTGCCCTGCAAGAAGTGTAAAGAAGGTCCTTCAGACTGAAATGAAAGGACACTAAAAAGTAACTTGAATTAGATGGAGAAATGAAGAACACCAGCATAGGTAATCATGTAAATAAATAGAAATGTTAGTATAAAGGCATTTGTGGTTTGTAACTCCTCTTTTTTTCTATATGATTTCAAAAATAATCACATAAACTAGTAATAATAACTATATGTTGATGGGCACATGATGCACAAAGATGTAACTGATGACAATAACAACATAAACAGATGGGAGAACAGAATACAGAAGTAATGTTTATTATATTATTGAAATTAGTTGGTACTAATTTGAACTTATCTAATTGTTATAAATTAATTGTAATCCTCAGGCAACCACTAAGAAAATAACTAAAAAGTATATAGTAAAATAAATAAGAAGGAAATCAAAATGGTACATGGAAAATATTTATCTAACATAAAAGAAGGCAGCAATGAAATGAAATTGAGGGAAAAAAATGAGATATAGAAAAATAGCAAAATGGCAGGAGTAAGGCCCTTTCCATCAGCAATTACATTAAATGTAAATGGCTTAAACTCTACAATTAAATGACAGATTTTTCAGAATGGATTAAACAAACAAACCATGATCAAACTCTACACTGTCTACAAGAGATCCACTTTAGATTGAAGGACATGAATAGAATGAAAGTGAAAGAACAGAAAAAGGCAATATATGCAAATAGTAACCAAAAGAGAGATGAAGTGGCTATACTGATATCCAACAAAATAGACTTGTGACCATAAATTGTCACAAGAGACAAAGAAGGACTATATAATGATAAAAGGGCCAATCCATCAAGAATATATACAAATTATAAACATATATCCACCCCTAAAAGAGACCCAAAATATATGAAGCAAAAACTGACAGAATTAAAGGAAGAAATAGACAGCTCTACATATTCTAGATATTTCAACACCTCACTTTCAATAATGGATAGAAAAACTAGATGAAAGATAAACAAAGAAACAGGAGACTTGAACAACACTATAAACCAACAAGACCTACCACATATACAAAACACCCAAGGAACAACAAAGTACATATTCTTCTCAAGTGCACATGAAACATTCTCCAAGTAGAACATGTGTTAGGTCACAAAAAAAGTTTTAATAAATTTTAAGATTGAAATCATAAAATTTATATACTCCAATCTCAATGGGATGAAATTAGAAATGAATAACAGAAGAAAAACTGGAAATTTCACAAGCATGTGGAAATTTAAAAACACACTCTTAAATGACCAATGGCTCAATAAAAAATCACAAGGGAAATTAAAAAATACTTTTAGATAAACGAAAATAAAAACACAATAAAAACTTATGGGATGCAGCGAGAGCACTGTGCAGAGGGATATATATAGCTGTAAATGCCTACATTAAAGAAGAAAGATCTCAAATTATCTAACTTTATACCTTAAGGAAGCAGAAAAAGAAGAGCAAACTAAATCAAGGCAAGCAGAAAGAGGGAAATAATGAAGATAAGAGCAGAGGTACATGAAATGGAGTAGAAAAACACTGAAGAGAATCAATGAAATTAAAAGTTGATTCTTTGAAAAGGTTTTTAAAAATTGACAAACCTTTAGCTAGATTGCCTAAGCAAAACACATTACTCAAAAAGCATAAATAAAAGTGGAGACATTACTAATGACCTTACAGAAATAAAAGAGTATAAGCAAGTAATACGAATAATTGTACACCAACAAATTAGACAACCTAGATAAAATGGACAAATTCCTAGAAACATACAGACTACCAAAATTAACTCAAGAAGAAATAGAAATGCTGAATAGACCTATAACAAGTAAAGAGATAAAATCAGTAATCAAAGAACTTTTAACAAAGAAAATCTCAGAACCAAATAGCTTCATTGGTGAATTCTACCAAACATTTAAAGAAGAATTAAAATGAATGCTTCTCAACTCTTTCAAAAAATAGAAGAGGAGGAAACACTATTTAATTCATTTTATGAGGCCCACATTACTCTGATACCAAAGTCACAGACAGATATAACAAGAAAAAAACTAGAGGGTCATATTCCTATGAATATCGATGTAAAAATATTCAACAGAATACTAGCAAACTGATTATAGCAGCATGTTCAAAAATTATACCCCAGCCAGGCGCAGTGGCTCACACCTGTAATCCCAGCACTTTGGGAGGCTGAGGCAGGTGGATCACGAGGTCAGGAGATCAAGACCATCCTGGCTAACACAGTGAAATCCTGTCTCTACTAAAAATACAAAAAATTAGCCAGGCATGGTGGTGGGTGCCTGTAGTCCCAGCTACTTGGGAGGCTGAGGCAGGAGAATGGCATGAACCCGGGAGGCGGAGCTTGCAGTGAGCCGAGATCGCGCCACTGCACTCTAGCCTGGGCGACAGAGAGAGACTCTGTCTCAAAAAAAAAAAAAAAAAAAAAAAATATATATATATATACACACACACACACACACACACACACAGGCACACATGCACACATGCACACACACACACCCCATACCAAGTAGAATTTATCCCAGAAATGCAAGGGTGGTTCAACATACAAAAATCAGTCAACACAGTACACCGTATTAACAGATGAAGTAAAAAAAAAAAAAAAAAAGGCAGTGATAATTGATGCAGAAAAAGGATTTGACAAGACCCAACACCCTTTCATGTTAAAACAAACAAACAAACAAACAAACAAAAACAACCACTCATCAATCTGGGAACAGAAAAGAAATTCTTCAACATGATTAAGGGCACCTATGAAAAATCCAGAGTTAACATTAGACTTAATGGGAAACCTACAGAATGGGCAAAAAATATCTGCAGACCACTTACCTAATGAGAGATCAATATCTAGGATACATAAGGAACTAAAACTCAACAACGACAAAATAACTCAATTAAAACATGAGCTAAGGGCCGGGTGCTGTGGCTCACGCCTGTAATCCCAGCACTTTGGGAGGCTGAGGTGGGCGGATCACGAGGTCAGGAGTTTGAGACCAGCCTGGCCAACATAGTGAAACCCTGTCTCTACTAAAAATACAAAAAATTAGCCAGGCGTGGTGGCATGTGCCTGTAATCCCAGCTACTTGGGAGGCTGAGGCAGGAGAATCACTTGAACCTGGGAGGTGGAGATTGCAGTGAGCTGAGATCACGCCATTCCACTCCAGCCCAGGCGACAGTGTAAGACTCCATCCCCCCCAAAAAAACAGCTAAGTACTCAAATAGACATTTCAGGAAGATATAGAAATGGCCAATAAGCACACAAAAGATGCTTATCTTCATTAATCATTGGGGAAATGCCAATCAAAACCACCATAAGGCTGGGTGCAATGGCTCATGCCTGTAATCCCAACACTTTGGGAGGCTGAGGTGGGCCAATTGCTTAAGCCCAGGGCTCAAGATCAGCCTGGGCAACATGGCGAAACCCTGTCTCTACAAAAAAATGCAAACATTAGCTGTGTGTGGTGATGTGCACCTATCGTCCCAGCTGTAGGTGCCAGGGCAGGAGGACCACATGAGCCCAGGAGTTTGAGGCTGTGGTGAGCTGTGATTGTGCCACAGGTCTCCAGTCTGGGTGACAGAGCGAGACCTTGTCAAAAAAAAAAAAAGAAAGAAAGAGAGAGAGAGGAAGGAAGGAAAGAAGGAAGGAGGGAGGGAGGAAAGAAGGAAAGGAAGGAGGGGAAGGGAGGGAGGGAGGAAGGAAAGGAAGGAAGGAAGGAAGGAAGGAAGGAAGGAAGGAAAGAAGGAAGAGAAAGAAAGAAAGAAAGAAAAGAAAGAAAGAGAGAAAGAAAGAGAAAGAGAGAAGGAAGGAAGGAAGAAAGAGAGAGAGAAGGAAGGAAGGAAGGAAAGAAAAAGAAAGAAAGAAAGAGAAAGAAAGAAAGAAAGAAAGAAAGAAAGAAAGAAAGAAAGAAAGAAAGAAAGAAAGAAAGAAAGAAAGAAAGAAAGAACCACTGTGAGATATCACTGCCTAGCCCCTCGGATGGCTATGATTTGAAAAACGAAAAACAAATGTTAGCAAAGATGTTGAGAAATTGGAGGCAGGAATGTAAAATGGTGCTGCTGCTGGGAAAAAGAGTTTGGCTATTCTTCAAAAAGCTAAACAGAATTACTATATGAGCCAGCCATTCTGCTCCTAAGTACATACCCCAAAGAACTGAAGACAGGTGTTCAAACAAAAACTTCTACAAGAATTTCATAGCAGCACTATTCACAACAGCCAAATGAATAAACGTAATATTGTACATACACACAATAGGACATTATCCAGACATAAGAAGGAATGAAGTACTGATTGATACTTCAATTTGGATAAAGACATTTTGCTAAGGGAAAGAAGCCAGACACAAAAGGCCACGACTTGTATGATCCCATTTATACGAAGCGTCCAGAACAGGTGAATCTATACGGACAGAAAGCAAATTAGCTGTTTTCAGTGGCTGAGGAGAGGGGAAAATGGGAATGACTGCTGGATGAGTCTAAGGTTTCTTTTGAATGAATGAAAATGTTCTGGAATTAGATAGTGGTGATGGTTGCACCATCCTGTGAATGCACTAAAAGCCACTGAATTGTATATTTTAAAATGGCTGAAATGGTGAATTTTATGTTATATGAATTTTACCTCAATAAAAAACAGTATAGCATGCCAACCTTGCCGGGTATCTCCCCTAGGCAGGCTTCTTAGCTGTGCTTCTAGCAAAAAGTCAGCAAGCAGCTTCTGGTGATGCCTTCCTTGGAAAAACCTGTCTGTTCTGTGGCTATGTGCCCATTTTCATACACCTTTTGCCATGCAGTGGGTCCCTTGGTGTAAGAAGAGGTGATATGGAATCCTAGGAAGGTAAATCAGTCCCTTTGTGAGTTCTTAGATGGTGGTGCTGGTCAATGCACTGTTGGTGGGAAAGTCAACCAGAAGGAGAAGGAGGGCCTATATGGCCTGAACTGTGAAGGCCTGAAGGGATAAGGCCAGGTGTCAACAGCACATATTTCAAAAAAAGAAGTTCGAACTCAAGAAAAATTTCCTGGCCGGGTGTGGTGGTTTACGCCTGTAATCCCAGCACTTTGGGAGGCCGAGGCGGGCGGATCATGAGGTCAGAAGATCGAGACTCATCCTGGCTAACACAGTGAAACCCCGTCTCTACTAAAAAAAATTTCAAAAAATTAGCTGGGGGTGGTGGCGGGCGCCTGTAGTCCCAGCTACTCGGGAGACTGAGGCAGGAAATTGGCGTGAACCGGGAGGTGGAGCGTGCAGTGAGCCGAGATCGAGCCACTGCCCTCCAGCCTGGGTGACAGAGCGAGAGTCCATCTTAAAAAAAAAGAAAAAAGAAAATTTTCCTGAGATGTCCTAGGCCATACAAGCACTTTTGGGATGGGGCCCCTGGAAAAACAGCATGACTTTCCACCTCTGTTAAAAGCCAAAGCCTCTGTTTTTGGTGCAGGATGGTGACCAGTTTACGTATACTGTCTCTATTGATTCTTTCAGCAACTCTTTGGGATACACGTCCTCATGTGCAAATGGGAGAATTGTTTCCTGTAAAGCTAAGTAACTAGCGTGTGATTGCAGAGCTGAGAGGCGGAGGTGTCTGTGAACAGGGCTGCTGCTTTCCGTGATCCATGCTCTTTCTGCAATGACGTTTGGAAGATACACCACAAGTCGGCCACCACTGACTGCTCCAGGGCTCCTGGCAGACATTATTAATCAATCACAGCCTCTTTTCCCTCTGAGTCTGGACTTAGCTTTAACATCATCTGCAAAATAGCCCTCGGGCAGCTGCTGTTAACCGTAACTGGCACATCAGATGAAAACTCCTAGGCCATCCCAGCATCACACACGACTCTGTCTCCCTCTATCTGAGCTGACATTTCCTGAATCTGCCTTGAAGGCAATGTAAGAGTTCAAGTCAACGCAAAAGGCCCCTGTAGAGGAGGTAGCCATTTCTTGCCAGAGGCCTAACTGAGGTGTGGTTTTGAGAGCCTGGGGAGCAGTGGGCCAACAGAAGACGAACGGACAAGAGTCAGGAAACTGAAAGAACGCAGGAGACCAGGGTCCCAGCCCCCTGTCTGCTTCATCTCCAGAACTGGCCAATCAGTGCCAGTAATTGGAAGGGGCACATGACCTGGGCTGGGCCAACCATAATGAATCCTGGGGCTTCGGTTGGCGTTTTGGGAATGAGGTGGGTGACTGAGCTGCAGATGTCCACTAGGGGCTGCTGCGCCATCCTGTCACCAGGAGGGGAACGAGGGGAGCGTCTGACTGAGAACAGAGCCAATAGCAGGGTGAGCAGAGCCAAGGGACAGGGCAAGACTGATTCTTGGTGGCATGGCCTGAACTCCCAAATGCAGCCATGTCTACAATCAGCTCCTGCTGCTCTTTTTTTTTTTTTTTTTCTTAAGCCAGTTTGAGGTTTTATTTTGTTGTTGTTAATTGCTAATGAAAAAGTCCTTGATACTGTCATCTATTTGTCTCCCATAATTGTTCTTTGCCTCAATTTTCATTAAAAATTATGCCCTTGGCCCAGTGCAGTGGCTCACACCTGTAATCTGAGCACTTTGAGATGCTGAGGAGGGAGGATTGCTTTTGAGGCCAGGGGTTTGAGACCAGCTTGGGCAACATCGTGAGGCCCGTCTCTACAAAAAGTACACACACACACACACACACACAATTAGCCAGGTGTGGTAGCACACATTCGTAGGCCCAGCTGCTTGTGATGCTGAAACTGGAGGATTGCTCAAGCTCAGGAGGTCAAGGTTGCAGTGAGCCGTCATTGCTTTGTTGCATTCCAGCCTGGGTGACAGAGCGAGAGACCCTGCCTGAAAAACATTTAAAAATGCCCTTCATCATTATGGACTGAGCATCTCTCCCTTATCTTTACCCAAGTTATTACCCCTTTCTCTGCTCTTCCTGGTTCATGCTGGCCTAAAGGACCTCCTGGGCTACCTGCTCCAATCGCCCCCGCCGCCACTTCAGGTTTATGAGAGGGAGGCACTGGATGAGCCTCTGAGTGTCTTTTAGAAAACCTCCTTCTGTGTCAGGAACTTTGTATTTATTACCCCATGTTCCCTATGAAGAAATCATGGCATACACTTCTCTGAGAGAGCAGTGCCAGGAAAATGTAGGTGCCATTATTATCCCATTTTCACAGTAGGAAGCTGGGGCCCTGACAGATTAGGTTGCTTATCTACGGTCATGCAGTTGTTCTGTTGGGCCAGGATTTAAGCCTGGAGTTTCACCGCTGCAGTATCCTGTCCCATTCAGTGAGGGGCCACCATCACTGTAGTCAAGCAGCCACTCCAGCGGGCCGATGTGTGATGGCCTTCTCATCCCTGACCACCTGCCCTTCCCGCCTTCCCATCTTCCAGCAACCCCAAGTCTTCTTTATAAGGAGTCATCTACAGCTGGAGAAGAGGGAGGGTGGCCGTGTTCAGCCCCTCTGCTCTCAAAGGCAGGTGTGAAAACAGTCACCTGGGATGACTTGAAGTGAGCTTGCTCCACAGTTATCTTTTTCAGCACACTCAGCTTCAGAATCAGCAAAACCTGGTGCGATAAAACCTGGGTCAATCTGCACGTTACTCTCCTGCCATCTCTGTTAACAACCATTTGGCAGTCCTACCTGGGAGGTGTGGCTGAGAGGAATCGTGAACATGGAGTTAAGACACATGTCCCAGGCCTGACCTATGGACAGCTTCAGGCCAATTTCTTCCCTTTCCTCCTCTGATCATCACTTTCGACAGCTGTAAAATTGGGAAGTGGAGGGGTGGGGTCTGATGAAAGTTTTATTTCCCAAATAATTTTCCATAAATTGAAAAAGAAAAATAAATCGAAAAACAAAGAAAAAATAGAAGGCTTCCCCGTCCTGGGCCAGTAATTTTGGGAACACAGTGTAGAACACAGTTAAACAAAAGTATATTTCCTGCAGGACTTGGACACCTCAGTCTGCTCTGACGCATTGTGGGTCCTAACAGGGAGGTAGACCACATAGCAGTTCCCACACTTCCGCAACAAAGGAAACCTTCCTGGGTACAGTATCCTGGGGCTGTGTGGTGTGAAACAGACTTTGGGAAAAGTTAGATGTGGTGAAAGGATCCCTTTCAGCTCTGAGAAGTTACAACTCAAAGTGCATTATTCTGACTTAGGGCTCTGTGAGATGCTGAACTATATCCTGAATGATGAACAACCACAAAAATCATGGTCAGTAAAGTTAGATGAAGTTGGGTTGTAATTGTAGAATTGTAGTTGCTGTGTGGCATGGGTGGTAATGACCCAACAAACAGAACATTTAATGGACTTGGGCCTTGCTGGGCAACAGGGTGCTATGCAGTAAGCCAACCTCATGATTCCTTTTTTGGAAATCTGAGGATATACAGATGACCCTTTCCACACCCCCAAAGCCTGGGTTGAATATAAAGTCAGAAACTCATGGCTTAAGGAAAGTGCCTTAGAGACTCTGTGTTGCAAAATCAAAAAGGCTTTGAACTTTTGGAGAAGGACCGAACACAGAAAAACAAAGGTCTGTTGCTGTCCATGTTGTCCGCAGGAAAGCCAAAAAGCAAAATGAGCTAACAAGCATCTCTGTGAATCCTCCTGAGGAAGAAACCAATTCCACAGCAGCCCTGATTGCTAATTGTAAAAATGTGCATAATGTCATTGACACTCTATTTGGGGAGTTTTCTTCATTGTTTTATTTTGGTGAGTACAGAAAGTACCCATAAAAGAGAAATTAATGGATTCACTCTTGATTGAAGTCCTCCAAGTCAATTTTTACTCAAAATTGAATTTTCCCACCATGAGAGCTCCCAGGAGGCAGAGGGGTATAGGGCAAAGGATGTGGCTTTGGAGTCAGACATTTATTCAACAAATGTGTATTCCAGTGGCCACTATGTGTCTACCACTGGGAATACAGCAGCAAAAAAGAGTGAGAAATCCCAGCTGGGTGCAGTGGCTCATACCTGTAATCCTAGCACTTTGGGAGGCTGAGGTGGGAGGACCACTTGAGTCCGGGAGTTCAAGACCAGCCTGGGCAACATAGTGAACTCCCATCTCTACAAAAAATTTTAAAAATTAGCCAGATGTGTTGGTTCATACCTGTAGTCCTAGCTACTCAGGAAGTTGAGGCTGAGGTGTGAAGCTTGCTTAAGCCCAGGAGGTTGAGGCTACAGTGAGCTGTGGTGGTGCCACTGCACTTTAGCCTGGGCCACACAGCTCGACCTTGTCTAAAATTTAAAAAAAAAAAAGTCTCTATCCTAATAGAGCTGCCACCCTGGCTATGTTGCTCATCAGCTGTGTGAGCTTAGGCAGGTCACCTGATCTCTCTGAGCCTTAGCTCGTTACAGCATGGTCACAGGATTGTTGGGAAAGCTAAATGTCAGATCTTATTTGTAGCGTGTCGGGCCCAGGGCCTGGCACATAACCAGCCTTCTAGCAATGGTAGTCAGAATTCTGACTCTCGCAGCCAGAGGAGGAAAAGGGAGTTTAGATGGTTTCAGGGGGTTTCTCTCCAAAGGCTGAGCCTTTAAGGGAGGTATAGGATGAGCAGGGGCATCTGAGAACAACAGTATGCCTCCATGAATAAAGCCCTGCTTTTGCTCTCTGCACCTCACCTGACCCCCCCTCTCTCCCAGGTTCACCAGCATAGACAGGTGCTGGGCTGCTGACCCGTAGGCCCCAGGCCCCTGTCCAGTTGGCTGTGTTTTCACACAGAGACAAATTCCCAATCACAAGGTCAACCCCACCTGCCCCGGCCTCCTGGGTCCCCTCCAAGGTTGTAGACATGCCTCCATCCCAGCCTGGGGCAGGCATCCCTGCCAGGCACACAGAGGCAATCAGGAGGCAGGTGGGACAGACCTGTTCCCACTATAGCCCAGAGCAGCTCAGTCACACCCCTGGGAGGCTGAAGACAGGGGCTCTGTGCTTGGCCTGCTGCTCTCTTGCCTCCTGCCATGAGCTGCTTACCTCTGTCCTGAGTCCAATTCTCCCTCTGTAGACAGAAGGGGTTTGATCAGGCCACCCTGTGGTCAGTCCCCCAGTTTCATCATTCTGCAAGGTCCAACAGCTCCTCACACAAAACGCCTGGCAGAAATGTGGAACCAGTCAAACCTCAGTTTGTTCAGTGTTATCTCCACTGTATGAGCTCAGTTTTTCTGTCTGCACAGAAGTGGGGTTTATAATCCCCACCTTTAAATCAAGACTATTGACACACTGGAAGGAACATGGGTCTTGAGTCGGATTGGCTTGAGTGTGAATCCTGGTTCTGCCATTTGCAAGGCAACTCACTTTCTCTCTCTAGTGAAACTGAAGCCTCAGTTCCTTCATCTGCAAAACAGGCCTGTAGCATCTCCCTTGAAGAATTGTTGAGGTAAATGAAGCAAGCCATGCATCACACCTGCACACAGAAAAGGATTAAGGCTGGGGAGCTGTTATTATTGTGGTTGTAATTTACTATACAATGAGGGCCTGGCTAAGCTGATACCATCCCCAATTTCCACCACTATGCTCACCCTCTCTGGGTTTTTGGTGCTTGGGTTCCTCCAGTCTCTCCTCAGTAACAGAGCTTCCTGTGGCTGAAGGAATTCAGAGGGATTCCAGGGGCTTCCAGGATTCCTTTCAGGCTACAGAGTCCATGGTCCATGCAGTCCTTGCTGTTGAAAGTTATATTCTCAAATACATATGATGTGTCCTCAAACATATGATAGCCGTCCTCCCTGTTCTCCCGGCTCCTGTGCTGGAGCAGACATAAATCCTTTTGGTGTGTCATTCCGATCTCACATTTTCTCACCCCGCAGAGCCCTTTGTCCCTGCACACTGCTGCATAGCTTGGATTGTCAATTCAGAAGAGGATGTGGCACCAAAAGGGACTAGAAGCTCTGAATCTTAGGGTTGGAGGAAAATGAGTGGTACTTAGTTGAACCCCTCTACTGATTGAACTTTCTCTACCCCACCTTTTGACGAGGGTTTATTCAGTCTATTCTTACTTCTTACTTCCAAGGAAGGGGAACTCACTGAAGAGAAAGGTGGGGCATATCATCACCCACATAGTTGCCAGTTAGCTGACTGGCTTTCTTGGAAAAATGACATTCAACAGCGACAGAAAAGCTTCTATCATGGGCAAGTCGTCTGGGAACAATAGCTCTAGAGAACAATACTGTTTTCTTGTCCACCCCCTCCTCAACTCTGCACTTTGTGGTCACAAAAAAATGAAGATATGACATTTTTTTCCTCTAGAATAACACAACTTTGTTAATGTGTCTCTTTTATTCACCCACCCACTAAACATTCCCGTAAGGAATCTACTTCAGATGCCCACAGAGAATGCATTTCAATTCCCGACATAATGAGCCAGCTTCCAGAAGAAGGAGGAGAAGCATGTAGAGGCACGGATAAATCATATCCTCCACCAAATACCCTTTTCCACCTTCCAATGGGGAGCTCAGAACCATCCTAGGACATGACTCAGTGGGGAACATTGTTTTCATTGTGCAGCTTCAGAAACTGAGGCACAGAGAAGTGAAGGTCACGCTTGTGAGGCACAAGCATGCACTAAATCCCAGGAATCTAAGACTTCCCAGCATAGTAATTCAGCCCCTAGGATAAATGTTTGTCTTGCTAGTCAGGGAAATTTACTGTGGCCTTTACAGAAGCCTTCTTCAGGCTCAAGATTATAAACAGGGAAACAGGACCTGGCGATTAGTTGAGTGAGTAACTGGCAGAGAAAGCTTTCAAGTAGGGAAAGGATCAACGAGTTGAAAAAAAAAAGAAACATCTTTTCAGAAGTCCTGGCCTCCCACCCCCAACTCCCTTACATTGTTTTAATTCTTCATGCTCAGCGTCTTCATTAAATATTTTTGAAGTGGGTTTTTATTTTGTTACTTTGTTTTGCTTTTTCTGTCAAGGTTATTTGATCTCATCTCCGACTTAGATTACTTCTCAGGTTGAATTGAACACAACCTTTGCCCAGTGAAACAGACAGCCTTCTTGCTTATGGGAAGTGTAAGCTTATGGTGCATGCAACCCTTCTTGTTGAAAGTTATATTCTGAAATACAGATGATGTGTCCTCAAACATATAATACCCTCCTTCCCTCTTCTCCAGGCTCATGTGTTGGAGCAGACATAAATCCTTTTGGTGTGTCATTCGAATCTCACATTTTCTCACCCCTACAGAGCCCTTTGTCCCCTCCAAGAGGCTGTGAAATAATAATAAAACAGATAAATGAGATAAAGAATGAATGATAAAATAATAAAAATGATAAATAATAAAAAAGAGATAAAACAATCGAGAGGCCATGGAATAATAAAAAACACAACCGGAAATGGCTGAGCTACAGCGTGTTCTGTTTTGCTGCTGTGTTGAGGCCATGGACACAGGTGGGCGTGGCAGCTCCGAGGGAGCCACCTGAGGAGTGGCCAACTCAGCAGCTTCTCCTCCTTTACTCCCCTTGTGATCAGCAGTGGAGATAGCATAGGCTTCCCAGCTCTGCCATGTCCTTGCTGCATCACTTCAGCAAGTTGGGCAAGCTTTCTGAGTCTCGGTTTTCTCAGCCAGTCCTGCTCACCCGGCAGACTCCGTGGGGGTGGGGCTGTACCTGTGGTGCTCAGCACTGTCTTCTTAAGTGCCTAGCAGATAACAGGCATTTGACACGTTTCTGCTACATGAAGGAACGGAATAAGGATACTCTCACTGCTGTTGCTGGATCGTGGTGAGGATTAAATGGGAAATTGTAAATAAAAGCCTAGAGTGTTTTAGATGTGCATGACACAGTAGCTCTTCCATTGCCAGATGCCTTCCTTCAGTGTCAGCACGGGGAAAGGATCCAGATGTTGCACCGAAGAGCCCCTTGTTCTGCAGATGAGCAAACAGAGCCTCAGATCTGTAGATTTGTTCATTTGTGCATTCATTCATTTCACATAGAGGGGACTATCAAGACAGAAAGTCTCCATGCTTATGAAGCTTACATTCTAGTGGGAGGAGACAGTAAATGAGTAGACAAATATATAAACAAGAATTGTGTCACATACTAACACAGTGCTATGGCGAGCAAGAACACAGGGGAGTGTAATGGAGGGGGGCTGGGAATGGGGGGTTACACTGGATGGGGGAACTAGGTGTGCCTCCCTGTAGAGGAGGTATAGGATATAAAAGTGGACCTGAATGACCAGAGGGAGAGAGTCGTACCAAACTCAGGAGCAAGAGTGTTCTAGAACACTGCCTTTCGGGTGTTTGCTCTCATTGGTCTTTTTTGCAGGAAGGGGGGACATGACTTTTATTTTGACATAATTTCAGATGTACAGGAAAATTCCAAGCATAGTACAAGGAACTCTCATCACTAATTGTTTATGTTTTGCCTCATTCTCTGTCCTCTCTCTCTAAATATACAATATACACATCACACATACACGCGCAACGCGCACACACACACACTTTTCACAGAAACATTTGAGAGTGCACAGTGCGAACATACTGCCCTTTCACTCTATACTTCAGTGTGTGCTTCCTAAGAATAAGAACATTCGCTTACATAACCACAGTCCATATCTAATCTACAGCGCATGGTTAAATGGTATCAATTGCTCCAACAATAACCTTTTTAAATTGCACATATTTTTCCAGGCTAAGGGTCACATATTACACTGAGACCTCATGTTTCTTTAGTTTTCTTTAGTCTGGAACAGTTCCTTAGCCATTCTTTGTCTTTCTTGACCCTGACATTTTTAAAAGAGTGCAGGCCAGTTATTCTGTGGGACATCCTTTCATTTGGGTTTGCTGATATTTCCTGAGGATTAGATTCAGGTAACACCTTTGTGGCAGGAACACCACAGAAGTGACGTTGTGTCCCCCTCAGTGTATCACAGCAGGAGGCACATGGTGCTGTTTGTCCCTATGTTGGGGACATTAACGTTGGTTAATTGGTTTAGGTGGTTTCCTCCAGGTTTCTCCATGAAAAAATTGCCTTTTCCCCCTTTTTAATAAACGAGTAATTTGTGGGGAGGCACTTTTAGAATATAAGTGCTCTGATCCTCAATAATTTTAGCATACTCCATCTTCTACAACTTATTAGTTGCCATTGTACTGTAAGGAAGAGCTTTTCCTTCTCTCCCATTTACTTTATTTATGTATGTATTTATTTATATTTATTTTTTTGACACAGTATCTTGCTCTGTCATCCAAGTTAGAGGGCAGTGGTGCAATCACAGTACCCTGCAGCCTTGACCTCCTGGACTCAAGGGATCCTCCCACCTCAGCCTCCTGAGTAGCTGGAACTACAAGCGTACCACCACGCCCAGCTAATTTTTTGATTTTTTGTAGAGACAGTATCACACTATGTTGCCCAGGCTGGTCTCAAACTCCTGGGCTCAAGCAATCCTCCAGCCTCAGCCTCCCAAAGTACTGGGATTTCAGACATGAGCCGCCATACCTGACCCTACCCATTTATTTATATAATCATATAATTCTTTACATAACTATGAACTCATGGCTTTTTATTTTATTCACTAGGTTATAATCTACTGCTATCAGACCACCTCAGATTTGACCAATGAGAGCCCTTCAGACTGGGTTCTGTGTCTTTCTGACATAGCCCCACCATTCTTCAGTCATTTCCTTGCCTTCTGGCACAATAAGATGTTTTGGGCTCCTCTGGTACTTTCCCTGCCCCAGCCCTGGAATCAGCCCTTTCTCCAATAAGCCTGGTTCTTTTGGTGTTAAAAGATATTTAGAATCCAAGATCTGGGGGCTGGGTGGGTTCCTGCCGCCAGGTGTGTTACCACTTCCAGGATCTCTCTGGGGACAGAGCTAGAAAGCTCCTTGTACTCTGATGTGCATATGAGTGACTAGGAATATTGGTGAAGTGCAGATCCTCATTCACTGGGTCAGATCTGCCTGTGGGGGTGCATTGAAGACTCTGCCTGTCTCACAAGCTTCCAGGGCGTGCAGATGATACTGGTCCACAAGGCTCATCTTGAGCACCAAGTATGTAGGACAATGGTTCTCAAAAGTTGGTGTGCTTGGGAGTCACCTGGAGGGCTTGGTAAAATACATATTCCTGGGCCCTACTCCTAAAGTTTCCAGTTCAATAACCTTGGGCTAGGATCTGAGAATCTGCATTTCTAACAAGTTCCCAGGTGATCCTGGTCTTGCTGATCTGAGACCACACCTTGGGAACCACAAGATCTAGGACACTGGTTCTTAAAAGTGACTACACATTGGAATTCTTAGGGAGGTTTTGTTTCTGTTTTTGTTTTAAAAATGGATCTTTAAGGCTCCAGAGATAATTTAACTGGTGTAAGATGTGGCCTGGGCTTTGAGAGTTTTATGACCTCCATGAGTGGTTCTGTTGCTCAACATGATTTGAAAAGATTGTTCTAGGAAGAGGTAGGAGCAAATGCAAAGGCCTTTAGGAAGAAATTAGCTCAATATTTTCAAGGAATGGCAAGGAGGCCAGAGTGGCTGGACAGAAGGAGTTGAGGCCAGAGAGGCCAGGGCGGATTGGATCAGGAGGCGGAGAGATGGGTCAGGATTGTGGGTGTTACTCTGGTGAGACAGGCAGCCACCAAGGGCTTTACACAGGGTGATGTGATCTGAAGGCCTTCACCAGGGCCTTCATCCAGCAGTTTCAAGGCCAGCTCTCCTCCTGTCAGTCAAGCGCTTTCTACCCAGAGCAGTTTGGCTTGTGATGAGTAAAGGATGAAATAGCTTCACAGCCTTCTCTAAGTGCTCCCCATACTTTAAATCTTGCCCATGGATTTTGTTCAGAGTTACTGTCCAAGGCTTTGAAATCCCTGAAGGGTAAGTTTAGGCACAGTAATAAAGTATTACATCATGGGAGAAGGACTTGCAGATGAGGGACATTCAGGAGTGCTTTGCTTTAAGAAAACTTCATATATGTTGCACAACTGTGAATATACTTAACAGTACTGAACTGCACACTTATAAAATGGTTAAGATGGTAAATTTTATGTTATGCATTTTTTACTATAATCAAAAATAAAAATTAAAAAATATATAGTCACAATACTTTTACAAATATCTACTATACTTCACTAACATGAAAGTGACAGAAAAAAATATGCTGATAGTATAAAGAAGCTAAAATGTAAGTTGATCAAATGATGCACATCATTTACATGTTGAACAATTCTCAAAGATGTCAAGGGGCAGGAATGATCCTTCAAGGAAAAGTAACTTAGACCAAGAGGATTTTAAAGCTTCAGTAAAGGCTGATGATATTCATCATGTATATGAAGATAAGCCTGCCAAGCACTGTGTTCTCCAATTTGTTCATTTTTCCTTGTTCTTCAGGAAAGTCAGCATGGGTATTTCATTACCATATGGAAAACTATGTCATACCATTAAGAATAATAAAGAATTTGGCAGGGTGCGGTGGCTCATGCCTGTAATCCCAGCACTTTGGGAGACTGAGGCAGGTGGATCACCTGAGGTCAGGAGTTCGAGACCAGCCTGGCCAACATGGAGAAACCCCGTCTCTACTAAAAATACAAAAATTGCCGGGCGCGGTAGATCATGCCTGTAATCCCAGCACTTTGGGAAGCTGTGGTGGGTGGATCACGAGGTCAGGAGTTTGAGACCAGCCTGGCCAGCATGGTGAAACCCTGTTTCTACTAAAAATACCAAAAAAAAAAAAAAAAAAAAAAAAAATTAGCCAGGCATGGTGGCACACGCCTGTAGTCTCAGCTACTTGGGAGGCTGGGGCAGGAGAATTGTTTGAACCTGCCAGGCGGAGGTTGAAGTGAGCCGAGATTGCGCCACTGCACTCCAGCCTGAGTGACAGAGGGAGACTACGTCTCAAAAAAAAAAAAAAAAAAAAAAAAAAAAAAAAATTAGCCGGGCATGGTGGCAGGCGCCTGTAATCCCAGCTACTCGGGAAGCTGAAGCAGGATAATTGCTTGAACCTGGGAGGCGGAGGTTGCAGCAGTGAGCTGAGATTGTGCCACTGCACTCCAGCCTGGGGGATATGAGGGAGACTTCGTCTCAAAAAAATAAAAATAAATAAATAAAATAATAGTAAAGAATTTAAGCCAAGCCTGAAAAAAAGAAAGAATGTATAAAAGTACGAGCTTGGGAAATGGAAAAAGTTGGGGACAACGATTCACTTTAACAAAATAATTCTTTCTGTGAGGCTTTGTGCCTGGTTTCACCTATGAAATAGTGTCCTTCTAGAGCACAAAAGCACTCGACACACAGTGTTGCAGAAACATGACAAGCCTAGAAGAGGCCGGCTAGAGGCCTTCTGCAATGCCAGGTCCAACAGTGTGATAATAACTTGGAGATTTTGCTTATCTGCTTTATCTTCCAAAGGGTATTGCACAATATCAGTGTGCTTGGATTGGACAGGATTCCAGTGACACAGTTCATGTTCTATTTTGATTCTGGCAGTTGGTAACCTTTCTTCTAGGAAAGGGGAAATACAACAGCCCACTGGTGATATTCCGTTGTTCTGAGCATACGAGGGTGGTAAGGCTGCCGGGGGCAACTGACCAAAGGCAGGTGTGGTCCCTGGGTCATTTTTAGCCACACTCCCAGGCCCTGATATCTGGCGGGGAGGTCTGCAACTAGCTCTGTCAATCTGCCATGAGGATGACCTGCCCTTTCCCTTGGTTATTCAAGTCCCAGGTTTTTCCTGAGCAGAAGCTGACAGTGATGTCATTGTCTCGTGATGTTGTTGGGGTGACCTTGTTCATGGAGCTGGTTTCATCCATTTCTCTTCTACCTTGAAGCTGAACTGAGAAAGACATTGCTGAGAACCACAGAGTGGGAGGGCAGAGGACCCTGCAAAGGGGAAGCTCCCCTGTCCCCTCATCTGATTCCCAAACCCTTATCATGACCAGCTGTTAGCCAACCCAGTTTCTAGCAGAACTCAGCCTGGAAAAGTCATACAGGAAAAACAATGCAAGGAGAGATGGAAGAAAACTTTTTAAAAAAATGTTGTAGTAGACTCAGCAAGGCAGAAACTATGGATTCATGAAGAATAGATTGGATCCTTGTTATAAAGACAGATAAATATTTATGGGTGGTCTTTTCAGAAAGGCATTCAGGAGGAGACAAGAAGCATCTTATTGAGAGCTGCTGGCCCAATTCCCAATTAAGGGAATCAAAGATGCCCTGAGCTCCAACTCCACGGCAGGACCTGAGCTCCATCCTTGATGGACATCTTTTCATCCTCAGCCCTTCTTCCTGAGGGGCACTGTCACTATCCTCATTTCCAGAGGAGGAAACTAAGGGTCAGAGAGGTGGAGTCTGTTATTCAGTTGGGAAGCAGCAGTGCTAACGTTCACACGCATGGCTTTTTCACTCCAAATCTGTTCGCTTTCCCTAGCACACACCAATGTCGGCTTTCAGATACTGCTACCAAGAGTTTTTCAAGAACTCCAAACCTAGGCTCTTTTAATCAACAGCAGTGATTGAGCCCTTTTCCTGAAACTCACATTGTTCAAGCTCAAAGGACACTGTATAGATGAGGACTCCAAGGCTATGAGCAGGAAAAGGGATCTGCTCAACAGGATGGCAGAATCCGGGCTCAGGCCCCAAAGAAAGCTCTCTCCACCCATCATTCAGTCATGTGCACAGAGCCGGCGCAGCAAAACCCACCACACCTGGAGTGCGGCTTTGTTGGTGATCTCAGTTCAGCAGGATATGGGCACCACAAGAATGGTATTTTCCCTTACAACTTTCTCCCTGGGGCCTACATATTATGTAGCTATTGTAGGGTTGGAGTTCCACAAACGATCTGAGAGCTTGCTGGCCAGTATTAGTTCATGTAGATTGCAAAGCGAGGACTGAAGTGGAAAAGTAAAAGAGCACAGCACCACCTGGTGTTGCCAACTAAGACATGCAGGTTTAGGAGTAAAAACAACTCCCTGCATTTCCCTTCGTGTGAGGAGTGGAAGCCCAGAATGGGTGAGGAGCTGGCCAAAAGTCACAGAGCACACAGTGATCGAGCTGAATCTTGCGGGTGTGATTTCCAACTCTGTGCTCCTCCCACGAGGCCTGGCCAAGGGGAGGGAAGCAGTCTTCCCCCTCCTGAATACCAGCTCACGCAGGGTCCCCATAGCACCTGCGAACTCAGAAGGAAGAACCTTTCCTTCGAAAAGAGAAAGGATGGTGAAATGCTGGCCTGTGATCGGAAGAAGGGAACCATGTAGCTGCAGGAGCGGCACACTGCACGGCTCCAGAGGCTACAGTATGAGCGGCACCACTGGAGCTGGGGCACACAGTGGCCTTTATTTAGGCTTTAGAACTAGATTAGCCTGGACTCACTGTGGCCTCAGGCAAGTCTATTTCACTCTTGGGCTCTTCATCCCCTTCTGTGAAATGAAGGTTCTGAATGATACCTGGACTTCCCAGGTCTCAGACTTTTGGCTCACTCTTCCCATGCTGACTGGCCTCCTTGCCGACCCTCCACCAGGAAAACCCTCATCTCAGAGCCTCTGCACGGCCTCCAGTTTCTGGAAGAATGCTGTTTTGCCAAATCCCCTCGGGACCTGTTCCCTCCTGCTGTTCAGATGTCCACTCAAATGTTCTCTGCTGAGACAGACCTCTGCCTGAGCCCCATCCCCCCTCACCCCCGACAACACCATGTCACCTCCCATCTCCTCACCCACTTCAGGTCCTTCCCAGCTCTTAGCATCGTGCACATAGTTGGTCTTGCTCAGGCCTCTGTGGACAGATCCTGGCACAGAGCAGACATCTGAAAATAACTTTCAATGGAACAAATCAAGTTATTTCAAATTCATCATTCTCCTGAACACTATCTGGGAAAGGAAAGAGCAGGCACATTTGGAATAAGCTGAAGGAGTGGCCTCCCAGTGCCCCCTCCACCTCTGTGCCTGTGACCCTGGTGTCAGTGATTTGGCAGTAACATCCCAGCACCACCCTAGCCTGCTCCTAGGGCCACTTTCCAGCCCTTACAACTGACCTTAGGACAGAAGCTATTTGCCTAGCTGGTACGTGACACAGCAGGAACTCACAGCCAGGTTTCTCTGACCCCGCTGCACTGCTAGACCCTGTATGGTCAGTTCTGCACCTCACTAAGGGTCACTCTGGGGCTTGTGTCAACACTCAAGCCCAGATCCCTGCAGCACTGCAGGTGGGTGGGATGAGCACCAAGAAAACAGTCCTCTGGAGTAATCAATATCAGAAACTGCAATGGGGCATGCTGCCTCCACACCCAGGATATTTCTAGAAGCAGCCAAGGAAATAAGAACCTACATGCTCTGGTTTATTAAAATTGGGCAATGCATCTAAAGGAATTTAAAGCATTTGGCCTTATCTTCCTTGTTTCTTCGTATTAGTTTTCCATGTAAATTAATAACTAGTTAGGTATCTGGAGTTGGCAAATACTGATATTTTCAGGTAAATGGTACTGGGGAGGATGGCCACGAGGGTAAAAAATGGGGAACATTGTCCTCTTGTAGGAAGGAAACCACAAGTGTCTGGAAAACAATGTGCAAAGTTCACCTTCTTTCAAACTCCCATTTGAACCTTCCATCCACAGTGCTGATCACAAAGCCCTGTTGCACTAGTCTTCTTGTCATTTAAATACTCATTCAACATTTATTGAAGACAAATTCTTGGCCAGGCCCTGTGCCAAGGGTTGTGAATATGGTCTCTGTCTGTAAGCAGCAATTTGTCTCATGGAGCTTAGTGTTCTTCAGTCCACTCTGTTCAAGTACCCTGCCCTCCCCGGAAGCTCTGAGGACCCCGATACCCACCCCCAGCTTAACAGCCCTCTTGTGTTGCCCATCTCCTACCTAGACCCCTCGAGAGGACTCAGGCCCAGTCAGCCAACAAATCTGAGTTCCACCCATACTGATCCCCACACAGGTTGCTCCAGAACCTCCTGGATTCCAGAGCAATAGCTTAAATAGCAAAGTACCAAAGGGATTTATTTTCCTATAAGTTGGGGCAGACTAAAAGTTTTCCTCTGTAATAGGCATTGTGTCCAGCTCCATTCCCCCTTCCCTCTGGTTTCCTTTAGAGAACAACCCCTCCCTCTACACTCAGACCACACAGTTCAGGTGGGGATAACCTTGCTCTTAGTTCCAGGAATGGACGTGTGACTAAGGCCTGACCAATCAGAGTCCCACATTCTCAGGGCCGTAAAAACCAGCCCACAGCTGGGCACAGGGACCAAGCAAGGAGGATGAGCCCACTGCAGCTGGAGGGCAGGTAGGCTGGAAGTCTGCGTCTGCTACAGGGAGGAGCTTGCCCATGAACGAAATCCACGTGGTTCAGCAGAGCTGAGTGACAGAGAAACATCAATTGTGCTTCTTGATCTAGCCAGGATGACTCCTGAAACTTTTATTAATTTTCTACATTGAACACAGCTGAGCATTACTCACACCTGACATCTGTTCAAACAATGGAACATTCCTCGCCTCCTGGCAGCAGGCTAAAAGCAATATGGGCAATAGCTAAGTATTATTTGAGACAGGGTCTTGTTAATGTTGCCCAGCCTGATCTCCAACCCCTGGGCTCAAGTAATCCTCCCGCCTCAGTCTCCTTAGTGGTTGAGTTTGCAGGTGTGCCTCACCGCACCCAGTTTAACTAAGTAATATACACAAAATTAAATTAAAGGGTGTGTGAAACCACTTTCTGCCTCTTAGTGTGTAGAGGGATAGTAGTCTAGTTTGGGCAAATCTTCAAAAATCACATTTGAAATTTGAAAATCGTCCATTTGTAGCTAACGATTAAGTTTAACTTGGGATACTCAAGTTACTTTTCATTTTGGGTACATTTCATCTCAAATATGTGGTCCCATATTTTGTCCATTTTTCTTTGTGGAAGGCAATGGCAATTCATATCAGCTTCTTTCATAAAACCACCAAGACAGGGATCCAGGCATGACACCTGCTGGAGAGGCTCCCCTTAGGCTAATCTGACACCTCGTTGCAGAAACCACCAGTCACCAGCTCCAGTGACCACGGCCATCCAGCTGGCTGGAGCCGAGTGCTCTGCAGACTCAGAAGCCCAAGGCGTGGCTCCCAGGGGCCCTCACAGCATAATCCCGCAGTGGACAGCACCCCTGCAGAGGAAACCTCAATGTGGACCATGGCAGGGTCCTGCTTGAGCTGTTTCTTGTGGATTGAGTCCCAGCTCTAAAAGGACTCACACATTGCCTCCCCTCCCTTCATTTCCTAACACACAGGTGGCTATTCTGCTGTTAACCTTTTATTGTCCCTCCCCCTGTATCTTAGCAGCTAGGAAATGAAGTGGGTTGGTATGTTGTAGTTGGATGTGCATGTGAGAGTAACAATGTCAGATATTAAGGTTCATGGGTTTTAGAAATGTGTATAATCAAGTCCTCATAGCCAAAAGTTTTAGTGTAAACTATCAGTTCCCAGAGAAAAAGGAGAAATGTAACTAAGAACGAAGAGAAGAAAGTGTCCAGAAATTCAGTGTGACTATCAGAAACCACTAAAAATGAATGTAGTGCTGGGGAGAACTGCAGACTGGCAGAGCGAGGCCAGATGGTCTGTCACACCACACCGTAGTGAACACTAGGAGCCAACAAACTGCCCAGAGCCAAGGCCTTGGCACCACACCCACACCACAGGCTCACACAGGTAGGAGGCAGGCAGGTTCAATCTTGCTGCCATGCACTAATAACCACAGGTGGCTTGAGGTCTTTGAGGTTGTTTCTTCTAACATTCTGCAGGAGGGAGTTCATTTTTCAATAGTGAACGGGCTGCTGTAAACAGGTTACCTCCTGGGACCACTACAGTTTAAGGACAAAGTGTGGGGATAGCACAAGTGAAGGGAGGGTGTCTGTCCTGCCTCCTCACCTAAGATGAAACCTCCATCAGCTCACCCACACTTGTTTTTCTCTTCTCCATGAACTTGCAGGGGCATGTACCATTAGTAAGGAAAATAAAACCTTTTAAATATGTCTACTGAAAGCATCTTTCTTGCACAAGGCTTAAAGTACCGTGCATTTGTGAGCATACTGTGCTTGATAATGAACACACACACACACACATTCAGCTCATTTACGGACAAACCATCCACAAGTTGGATTTTCTACATTTCAAAATGGAATGACCATAGTGGAGAAGGCCAGGTTCTAAGTCCTGTCTTGATAAAGTTGGAGCGATTGTAACATGCTTTTCCTTTTCTCTTTAGGTTTTAAGCATTATGTGCTGACTGAAGCTAGAAATAAAAATAACTTTGCTTTTAGCCAATTTCTGCTTTACCGTGCCACTGAGACATGTTGTTTGAGACCCCTCATCATTAATGGCCAATGATCCAAGAGTAGAAAAATGGTTTGAGTCATAATTATAAGCAGGTATGACCAAGCTGAACCACGTCTGACCTTAGAATTAAATCCGGCCAGAGAAAAGAGAAATCGTGGTTTGCTGTCTTCTATTGCAGGATTAATGTTTACAATGTCTGTCTGCCCCTTTCTCCCATATTTGGGTGCTCTTCCCCATGCTCCTATGGCATCCTGCATGTGCGTGATTCTATCAGCACTAATCTTACTGCCTGCAATTGTTGGTTTAAACATCTGCCTCCCCAGAAGATTTGAGGGCAGAATTTTTTTTTTTTTTTGGACACAGAGTCTCGCTCTGTTGCCCAGGCTGAAGTGCAATGGTGTGATCTTGGCTCACTGCAACCTCTGCCTCCCGGGTTCAAGTGATTCTACTGCCTCAGCTTCCTGAATAGCTGGGATTACAAGTATGTGCCACCACGCCTGGCTAATTTTTGTATTTTTAGTAGAGACAGGGTTTCACCACGTTGGCCAGGCTGGTCTCAAATGCCTGACCTCAGGTGATCCACCCGCCTCCCAACTGCTGGGATTACAGGCGTGAGCCACTGTGTCTGGCCCAGACAGCATTTTGGTAAAACTCTGGTTGCCAGCACTCAAACCTGGTGCCTGAAACACAGTAGGTGCACTGCAAATGTGTGCTAAGGTAAGACGTGGGCTCACCTTAAATCATTTACAAGACAGAAGACGGCACTGAAAAAAATCTACGAGGAAACACCAATTTAAAGAAAAAAAAAATGAGAAAAATATCTGTGAGAATAATGGAGCAAACAAGTCCTGAAAAAGAGTTCTGCATCTTGGTGGTCATATTTATTGGAAGAGCTTAAGAAAAATGAAAATACCATTTCACTTAAGAAGTTGTGAGTTATCTGCAAATCAACTCATTTCAGGCGTGGAAGAATCCCCAGAATTATTTCTTAGTATCAAAATGTATGCAGGTTTCTCTTTTGAATGTTTTGTACATTTAGAAAGGCCACTGTACAAAGTCTCCTGTTTTCCATACAGGACAAATTCTTTGTTTCAGCCAACTCTCAATGGAGGGGCAACCAGGACAACGCCATCTCCCCGCACAAAGAGCATTGGAATATTCCGTTTCGTTGACTAGAAAAGAAAAAAAAACAGAACATATTTATACAATTGTGTATTACTGCTTATTGTTTGTGACAGAAATGTTAAAAAATGGATTCATCATGACACAAAAAAATTGGATTAAAAAACCTGATCACTTACCTTGGTAGCACCAAGAACCAATTTATCAACTGCTTTCTTTCGACAGTTGTGGCAGAGACTGGAGCTACCCATTAAAACTCACTCTCCTCCTCCTGGGCACACAGCTGGACTGTTTCTTATTCTTCCTTGCAACCAGATGTAGCCATCGGATTGCTTTAACCAATGTCAAGTAAACAGAAATGGCAGGACTATATCCAGACTGACCCAGAATGCCCCTCTGCGATCGTTCCTCTAACACTAAATGAACTAAGATAATGGCGAGAGCTCAGGGATGGCAGAGCCACTGATAGGCAAAGCCTGGGTCCCTGACTTACCACCTGGAAGAAAGCTATTGTGCAGACCTAAACCCCACCAGGGCTGTCATGTGGACAAGAGATCAACTTCTACTTTGCTGAGTCATTATGTGTTACTTCTGTGTGCTATTGTGGTCACACATATGGAATGGATACCTTGACACATTAGCTTAGTGGTCAGGTCTTGGGCAGTAGAGAAACACATGAATGTTTGAAATCCTAATATTATGCCTTGGCAAAATATTAGATAAAACTTGGAATGTAGCCCAAGGGGCTCCTAAACTTACGAGCTCTGGGAGAAGAGGCTGGAAAAGCCAAATGTTAGTAGGTGTTGCTGTTAGCCTAATGCATTTAGCAGGGCAGTAGAAAAAAACAGAAAAGCTCAGGCAAGAACTAGTTGGCTTTCAAGCAGAGATGAAAAGAAACAGGATTCACAGGGTTAGAAAACCCACTGACTTTTAGACCACAAGTTACAGAAGTAAGTATGAAAAAAGGCTTTGAGAAACAAGGCCCAGTAAAATTCCCCAGGTAAACAAACTCAGCTCTGAGGCAAAGATCAGATTAAGGGTGTTGTCTTTCCACCCAAACTTTTGTAGCAAATGGCCTCAAGGTAGTCAACATTAATTTCAGAAAGCAGAACAGGGGTGAGAAACTGAAGAAATAAAGCAGTCCTATAAACTATGCCTAGGGAAGAGCTTAGACAGGTTACTGGCCCTTTGAATTGTTTGGATGTAAACAGTTCAGAAACCTATGTTCCAAGTTTTTAAAGAAATTGCATTGCCAAAGAAACCATCAGCCTGGCCAAAAAACAAAAACAAAAACAAAAAACAAAAAACCTTTGACTCCTTGAGTCTTCCAGCGAAATAGAAGTTGGCCCTGAAAGCTCTGCAGACCCCATTTAGGGTTGCCATATTTTGCAAATCAAGATGTAGGACGCACAATTAAATTTAGTATAAGTTCCAAACACCGGATGGGACATATTTCATCTAATCGGGGGATTTCTGCTGCTACCAGGACAGGGAGCATTCATGCCCTCCCAGTGGGATTCATCACTGTTAGGGACCAGTAACTGTCTTATGTTTCTCATTTCTTCCTTCTCTGAAAGAGAGTTTTTGTGGTGGATATCCTGTCCCTGCTGTGTTTATCATGAATGTGGGAGGGGTAAATTATTCATCTTCTTTGGGGTATGGGTGTCTGTCCAAGTGACCACATGTAGTCTGACAGAGAATTGAAAGTCACGTGGCAGTCCTGCACCGAGCTGGATATCCTGCTTGCATCCTTTGGGGTAGAGATGTGTTCCGTTTGGGAAGCAGGATTCTGCAACACCCACTATCGTTGATCTCTGCAGCAACTTGGCCCTCAAACTGACAAAGCTCAAGACAGCCAAGGGCACACAGCTTTATACAAAGGAAACACAGCACATGCCCGCTGGGCAGCGGCAAGTGTCTCAGCAGAAGTCTTTACAGCATTCCAAGGATTCTTATCTAGCTACCCAAATGACTTCTTAGTTAGCAGGTAGGTGCAGGAGCCATCCTGGCTTAACTGCCCCAAGCTCCACACCAGAACCAGTATCTTTTATAACAGTTCCATAAATGTGGCTTCATAGTCACCAAGGAGGGGGCACACTCCACTACAAGGGTTGCAATGCTCTCAGGAAAAACCATTGCTATGGGCTCCTAACAGTATTCAGAGCTCATTCACAGTTCTCTCAGTTCAGATGCAGTTTACAAACCAGGGGCCTCTTTTTAAAATACAGCAATATTTTTTATTAACACAGCTGATATTCCAATTTTATCTGTTTCTAGGGAAAATGAACTGGTAAGTTAACCCATGGTCATTTTTCCATAAAGAATTTTTTTTTTTAAAGCCCTTTGCTCACAGGGATATATAGACACTGGTTGCCACGGGGGCAGACTATGGCAGAAACTGCTAGCTGTTCATAAAAATTCCTTCTTTCTTCCTAGGCACACAATTCTACTGTATTTCCCAGGCTCCCTTACAGTTGGGTAGGCTCATATTACTGAGCTCTATCCTAAAAAGTTTAAGAGGTGTAGTACTTCCAGGCTGATTCATAAACTTCTCATGTAAACTCCTCCACTCCTTTTTGCTCCTGCTGGCTGGATGTGAAACAATGACAAAAGACTTAGGGGTTGGAGGAGCCACAAGACACAAGGAGTCTGGGTTCCTGAACGACTGCGTGGAGGAAACCTACCTAGAATAATTATGTCATTGAGAAACAAACTCCAGCAGTGCAGAGCCACTGCACATCTGTGAGTCTGCTGAGCCAGTACATGTTTAGGGGGTACCTGTTACCATAGTCTAGCCAACACAAACTAATATGCCCACAACAGTATACTTTCAACAACCCATGTGTGAGGACTCTCCCCTGGGCTGTCTGGTCATAACACCCAGGCAGGAGATCTGGCTACAGATAAATAATTCCTGAGAAAGAAGGGGACTCTAGTACAAGGAGTTCAGTGTGTAAACTTAAGTGCTCTAGGTTAAAAGAAAAAAAAAAGAAAAAAAGAGAAAAGGATGCTATAAACTCAATATCAGAGAAAAGTATTAAATGTTCTAGTACTGGCGATGAATTTCACCCAGAAATTTTTTTTTAAGTGTTCATGTGTGTCCGATAGGTGACAAGGCTTGGATCTGCAGTCCTTGCAATGAAACAGAATCCTCTGTTTAAAACTTAGAGTCAACCTGCAATGAAATCTGAAGTCCACTCATACAAACATTTGCAGTGCCCATTATGTGTCAGGTACTATGATAGGCATTAGACACAGGGAGATGAATAAAACATGGACTGTCCTCCTAGAATCCCCATTCCAGAAATAAAAAGAGAGAAAGTATGAATTTATTCTGCAGGTATACTCTCACATTAAGAAAAGGATAAAATTGAGATTTCTCCTCTCTGGACAGGCTATCTCTGTAAAAAAGGCAGCAGCCCCAGTCAGGAGCTTATAGCAGACTTAAATGTCCCTGCCTGATGGCTCTGAAGAGAGCAGCAGACCTCCCAGCACAGCATTCGAGCTCTGCTAAGGGTCAGTCTGCCTCCTCAAGTGGGTCCCTGACCCCCATGTATACTGACTGGGAGACGACTCCCAGTTGGGGCCAACAGACACCTCACACAGGAGAGCTCTGGTTGGCATCTGGCAGGTGTCCCTCTGGGTTGAAGCTTCCAGAGGAAAGAACGGCAGCAATCTTTGCTGCTCTGCAGCCTCCGCTGGTGATACTCAGGCAAACAGGGTCAGAAAACTCCAGCAGACTGGCCGCAGAGGGGCCTGACTGTTAGAAGGAAACAAACAAACAGAAAGAATTAGCACGTCCACCAAAAGACCCCATCCGAAAGTCACCAATATCAAAGACAAAAGGTAGATAAATCCACAAAGATGGGGAAAAACCAGCACAAAAAGGCTGAAAATTCCAAAAACAAGAACGCCTCTCTTCCTCCAAAGGATCACAACTCCTCGCCAGCAAGGGAACAAAGCTGGACAGAGAATGAGTCTGACTAACTGACAGAAGTAGGCTTCAGAAGGTGGGTAATAACCAACACCTCCGAGCTAAACGAGCATGTTATAACTCAATGCAAGGAATCGAAGAACCTTGAAAAAAGGTTAGTCAAATTGCTAACTAGAATAACCAACGTTGAGAAGAACATAAATGGCCTGATGGAGCTGAAAAACATAGCACGAGAACTTCGTGAAGAATAAACAAGTATCAATAGCTGAATCGATCAAGTGGAAGAAAGCACATCAGTGATTGAAGATCAACTTTATGAAATAAAGAGAGAAGACAATATTACAGAAAAAAGAATAAAAAGGAACAAACAAGCCTCCAAGAAATATGAGACTATGTGAAAAGAACAAATCTACATTTGATTGGTGTACCTGAAAGTGACAGAGAGAATGGAACCAAGTTGGAAAACACTTTTCAGGATATTATCCAGGAGAACTTCCCCAACCTAGTAAGACAGGCCAACATTAAAATTCAGGAAATATACAGACCACCACAAAGACGCTCCTCAAGAAGAGCAACCCCAAGACACATAATCGTCAGATTCACCAAGGTTGAAATGAAGGAAAAAACGTTAAGGGCAGCCAGAGAGAAAGGTTGGGTTACTCACAAAGGGAAGCCCATCAGACTAACAGCGGATCTCTCTACGGAAACCCTACAAGCCAGAAGGGAGGGGAGTGGGGGCCAACATTCAATGTTCTTGAAGAAAAGAATTTTCAACCCAGAATTTCATATCCAGCCAAACTAAGCTTCATAAGTGAAGGAGAAATAAAATCCTTTACAGATACGCAAATGCTGCGGGATTTTGTCACCACCAGGCCTGCCTTATAAGAGCTCTGAAAGAAGCACTAAACATGGAAAGGAACAACCAGTACCAGCCACTGCAAAAACATACTACATTGTAAAGAACATGGACATTATGAAGAAACTACATTAACTAACGGGCAAAACAACCAGCTAGTATCATAATGACAGGATCAAATTCACACATAACAGTATTAACCTTAAACATAAACGGGCTAAATGCTCCAATTAAAAGAAACAGACTGGCAAATTGGATAGAGTCAAGACCCATCAGTGTGCTGTATTCAGGAGACCCATCTCACATGCAAAGACACACATACGCACAAAATAAAGGGATGGAGGAATATTTACCAAGCAAATGTAAAGCAAAAAAAGCAGGAGTTGCAATTCTAATCTCTGATAAAACAGACTTTAAACCAACAAAGATCAAAAGAGACAAAGAGGGGCATTACATAATGGTAAAGGGAACAATGCAGCAAGAAGAGCTAACTATCCTAAATATATATGCACCCAATACAGGAGCACCCAGATTCATAAAACAAGTTCTTAGAGACCTACAAAGAGACTTAGACTCTCACACAATAATAGTGGGAGACTTTAACACCCCACTGTCAATATTAGATAGATCAACGAGACAGAAAATTAACAACGATATTCAGGACTTGAACTCAGCTCTGGACCAAGCCGACCTAATAGACCTCTACAGAACTCTCCACCCCAAATCAACAGAATATACATTCTTCTCTGCCCCTCATTGCACTTATTCTAAAATTGACCACATAATTGGAAGTAAAACACTCCTCAGCAAATGCAAAAGAAAGGAAATCTTAACAATCTCTCAGACCACAGTGCAATCAAATTAGAACTCAGGATTAAGAAACTCACTCAAAACCACAAATACATGGAAACTGAACAACCTGCTCCCGAATGACTACTGGGTAAACAACGAAAAGAAGGCAGAAATAAAGATGTTCTTTGAAACCAACGAGAACGAAGACACGACATACCAGAATCTCTGGGACACATTTAAAGCAGTGTTTAGAAGGAAAGCAGTGTTTAGAACTTATAGCACTAAATGCTCACAAGAGAAAGCAGGAAATATCTAAAATTGACACCCTAACATCAAAATTAAAAGAACTAGAGAAGCAACAGCAAACAAATCAAAAGCTAGAAGACATGAAATAACTAAGATCAGAGCAGAACTGAATGAGACAGAGACATGAACAACCCTGAAAAAATAATCAATGAATTCAGGAGGGTTTAAAAAAAAAAAATCAACAAAACAGACCGCTAGCCAGTCTAATAAAGAAGAAAAGAGAGAAGAATCAAATAGATGCAATAAAAAATGATATAGGGGATATCACCACTGATCCCACAGAAGTACAAACTACAATCAGAGAAGACTATAAGCATCTCTATGCAAATAAACTAGAAAATCTTGAAGAAATGGATAAAGTCCTGGACACTTACACCCTCCCAAGTCTAAACCAGGAAGAAGTTGAATCCCTGAATAGACCAATAACAAGTTCTGAAATTGAGGCAGTAATTAATAGCCTACCAACCAAAAAAAGTCCAGGACCAGATTCACAGCCGGATTCTATCATAGGTACAAAGAGAAGCTGGTACCATTCCTTCTGAAACTATTCCAAACAATAGAAAAAGAGGGAATCCTCCATAACTCATTTTATGAGGCCTGCATCATCCTGATACCAAAGCCTGGCAGAGACACACACACAAAAAAGAAAATTTCAGGCCAATATCCCTGATGAACATTGGTGCGAAAATCCTCAATAAAATACTGGCAAACTGAATCCAGCAACACATCAAAAAGCTGATCCACCACGATCAAGTCAGCTGCATCCCTGGGATGCAAGGCTGGTTCAGCATATGCAAATCAATAAATATAACCCATCACATAAATAGAACCAGTCACAAAAACCACATGATTATCTCAATAGATGCAGAAAAGGCCTTCAACAAAATTCAACACCTCTTCATGCTACAAACTCTCAATAAACTAGGTATCGATGAAACATATCTCAAAATAATAAGAGCTATTTATGACAAACCTACAGCCAATATCATACTGAATGGGCAAAAACTGGAAACATTCCCTCTGAAAACCGGCACAAGAGAGGGATGCCCTCTCTCACCATTCCTATTCAACATAGTATTGGAAGTTCTGGCCAGGGCGATCAGGCATGAGAAAGCAATAAAGGGTATTCAAATAGGAAAAGAGGAAGTCAAATTGTCTCTGTTTGCAGATGACATGATTGTATATTTAGAAAACCCCATCGTCGTAGTCCAAAACCTCCTTAAGCTGATACGCAACCTCAGGATACAAAATCAACGTGTAAAAATCACAAGCATTCCTATACACAAATAACAGACAAATAAAGAGCCAAATCATGAGTGAACTCCCATTCACAATTGCTACTAAGAGAATAAAATACCTAGGAATACAACTTACACGGGATGTGAAGGACCTCTTCAAGGAGAACTACAAACCACTGCTCAAGGAAATCAGAGAGGACACAAATAAATGGAAAAAGATCCTATGATCATGGATAGGAAGAATCAATATTATGAAAATGGCCACACTGCCCAAAGTAATTTATAGATTCAATGCTAACCCCATCAACCTACCACTGACTTTCTTCACCGAATTGAAAAAAAATACTTTAAACTTCATATGGAACCAAAAAGAGCCTGCATAGCCAGGGCAATCCTGGGCAAGAAGAACAAAGCTGGAGGCATTACACTACCTGACTTCAAACTATATTACAAGGCTACAGTAACCAAAACAGCATGGTACTGGTACCAAAACAGATATATAGACCAATGGAACAAAATGGAGGCCTCAGAAATAACACCACACAGCTACAACCACCTGAACAAAGATCTGACACAAGAAATAGGGAAAAGATTCCCTATTTAATAAATGGTGTTGGGAAAACTGGCTAGCCATATGCAGAAAACTGAAACTGGATCACTTCCTTAAACTTTTTATAAAAATCAACTCAAGATGGATCAAAGACTTACATGTAAGACCTAGGACCATAAAAATCCTAGAAGAAAACGTGGGCAATACCATTCAGGACACAGGCATGGGCAAAGACTTCATGTCTAAAACACCAAAAGCAATGGCCACAAAAGCCAAAATTGACAAATGGGATCTAACTAAACTAAAGAGCTTCTGCATAGCAAAAGAAACTATCATCAGAGTGAACAGGCAACCTACAGAATGGGAGAAAATTTTTGCAATCTATCCATCTGACAAAAGGCTAATATCCAGAATCTACAAAGAACTTAAACAAATTTACAAGAAAAAAACAACCCCATCAAAAAATGGGCAAAGGATATGAAGAGACACTTCTTAAAAGAAGACATTTATGCAGTCAAAAGACATATGAAAAAATGCTCGTCATCACTGGTCAATAGAGAAATGCAAATCAAAGCCACAATGAGATACTATCTCATGCCAGTTAGAATGGTGATCATTAAAAAGTCAGGAAACAACAGATGCTAGAGAGGTTGTGGAAAAATTAGGATGCTTTTACACTGTTGGTGGGAGCATAAATTAGTTCAACCACTGTGGAAGACAGTGTGGCAATTCCTCAAGGATCTAGAACTGGAAATAAAATTTGACCCAGGCATCCCTTTACTGGGCATATACCCAAAGGATTGTAAATCATGCTACTATAAAGACACATAAACATGTATGTTTATTGCAGCACTATTCACAATAGCAAAGACTTGGAACCAACCCAAATGTCCATCAATGATAGACTGGATTAAGAAAATGTGGCACATATACATCATGGAATACTGTGCAGGTATAAAAAAGAAGGAGTTCATGTCCTTTGCAGGGATATGGATGAAGCTGGAAACCATCATTCTCAGCAAAATATCACAAGATCAGAAAACCAAACACCCCATGTTCTCACTCATAAGAGGAAGTTGAACGATGAGAACACATGGACACAGGGACGGGAACATCACACACCAGGGCCTGTCGGGAGCTGGGAGGCTAGGGGAGGGATAACATTAGGAGAAATACCTAATGTAGGTGACGGGTTGATGGGTGCAGCAAACCACCAGGGCACGTGTATACCCATGTTACAAAACTGCATGTTATGCACATGTAACCCAGAACTTAAAGTATAATTAAAAAAAAAAAAAAGATAAAATTATTTACAGCAGAATAGGTTTAATTAGCAAAATACTGGAAATGGCTATCTGTCCATCAATAGGAAAACAGTTAAATTATGGTACATCTATACAATGAAGTACCATAAAGCTAAAAATGAAAGCACAAGGAAGCTATGTATGAAAGGGAAAGAGCACTGAGATAAAAAAAACAGGGGAAGGGAGAATTAACATTCATTAGCATATGCATAAATACATGAGAAGATTCTCAAGAAACCAGTAACAGTGCTTATGTCTGGGGGTGGGGTGTAAAGATGATGAACAGAGGATGGGGTGGAAGACTTTTTACTACACTGTGTTCCTTTCTGCATTTTGTGATTTTAAGACTGTGTGAGTCTAGCATCCATTCAAAAAGTTAAATTAAAATGGAAGCAACTTAAAATGAGTAAGAAAAGAAATATGTGTTAAGTACTATAGGGTGATATGGACCATGTGGTCTCAGCATGGACCACAAAGAGTTAGCTCTGTATAAGGGAGCAGGTCTAGAGCTGCTCTAATACAAGTGCCACTAGTCAAAGATGGCTCATTAAATTAAAATTAAATAAAATTAAATGTTCAGTTCCTTAGTCACACCAGCACCCACATCAAGTGCCAAATAGCCACATGCGGCTCACAGCTCCTGTAATGACAGCTTAGATAGAAATTTTCACTACTGCAGATAGTTCTATTATTACAGTGCTAATCTACAGAAAGGTCTAGAAGAGCCATCTGATGCTGTAGAAGACCTTCAGGCAAGCAGAGGGAGCAGAGGGCTCAGTTACAAAAGGGTGCAACGTCCCCAAGAGAAACTGTCTGGTGAACCAAACTATGAGGTGTTTGGTGAAGGAAGGTAGTACACATGATGGACAGCCGAAAAAGTAGGCTGGGTCAAATAACACAGACTGTTCACAATCTGTAAAATGGAAACTCCAATTATGGAGGACCGAGAATCAGAAGAGTAAGACTGACTGCTTTCCATCTTCCCATTTATAAGTCAGCAGTCAAATTAATTATTTAGAAGTCAATTATATAAGTTATAGGTGGAAAAAAACCCAACAACCCTATGGTTTATGGGTCCCCCATACTGTTTTGGTGATAACGTTGATGTTCATTAGTTATTTCAACAGACGAGAGAGAGAGCAACATGTAAAATCGGTCAAGGTAAGAAACCATTTAGTATGGTTTCCCATCTTGGAGATGAGTAACAAGAGTGCACAGGACAGTGAAGTAGTTAGTCTCCATGGCACTGAACCAGATGCAGACACTCTCCATAATATCACTGTCTTTCCTTTCTAAGTCTATTGTTAATACACATTTACACACTGAAGTATTCTCAGTCATCCAAAGATTCCATTTTAAATGTTTTACCCAATACATCATGGCAATGTGAAAAAAACTCATTAACTTAACAGACTTGGCTGACTGTTCTGCAGCTGCAATTCTAGGCACAAGAGAGATCACATGCACGCCAGCACACAGCGTTCAGGAGCTAACTAGTCCCAGTAGTAAAGGCAGCAATTAATCTTAATGGAGGTCAGTAACTACTGAGACTGTTATAGACACTCCACCCAGAGAAATGCACATGTGCACAGACACATAGCACCTTCAGTTTCAGGAGGAACCGCACTTGGAGCAGACTACTAGGGATGACAGAGGTGGACCTTGCTGTTGGTTCACTGCAAACATGGAGTAAGTGGCAGTGTTCCCTTCTCTGTAAGAATAGACACCACAGTTGAAGACTCATTTCTGTCACAAGCAGAATTCAAGTCAAGAGCATTAAAATGCTTATGAAGAGTCTACTCCCATGGTAAAATTCTTATGTTAATAATGTTACATGAATAAAGCAGAATATTAAAGCTGCATAGTCCATATTTTATCACATTTAAGATATCATTTGTAAGCTTAGTTGAACCGAAAAAGGAAAAATTTTGCCAATTAAATTATGACACAATTCTTTTTTTTATCACATCACCTGTAAGATGCAATCAGATTTTTGAGATGCTAAAATTTAAGAAAAAGTGCATCTTAGAATTGGTACTTATGATTGTGTCCATGTTAAGAAAACAGTAACAACCACCAAACAATAGTTACTAAATGAAATTCCTAAAGGGAAAAAAAATGCAGATTTTAAAAAATACTATTCTTTCTTGGAGAAATAAGCCAGCAAAAATACATAAATAAATAAGTAAAAAACAGAAAAAAATGTGAAATGTTTACACTTAGGAGAAAGAACACTAGCAAAGGAGTCAGGTGTGGTCAGAGAGGAGGAATGCCAGGATAAAGCAGAACTACAAAATCCAATGAAGGCTAACAGTTTAACAGTTACAATGTGCCTGTCACTAATCTGAAGGCTTTTCATGTAGCCCTCAATGAATCCTCTATGGTTATATGAAGTGGGTCCTATTATTATTCCCAGTTTACAGACAAGGAAACACATTCACAGACAGGGTAGGTGAGCTGGCCCAATTAAAAAGGTGGTAAGCAAGGGAGTCAAGATTTGAATCCATGTAGTCTTGTACTCTGAGCCCACATTTTAACCAGTATGCCCTGGCAGGCTCAGAAACTGGCTTCCCAAATCTTAAAGATCTCTCTGCTACGGCCTGGCACAGTGGCTCACACCTGTAATCCCAGCACTTTGGGAGGCCAGGAGTTCAAGACCAGCCTGGCCAACATGGTGAAACCCTGTCTTTACTAAAAACACAAAAATTAGCTGTGCGTGGTGGCACATGCCTATAATCCCAGCTACTTGGGAGGCTGAGGCACAAGAATTGCTTGAACCCGGCAGGCGAAGGCTGCAGTGAGCTGAGATCGCCATTGCACTCCAGCCTGGGTGACGCAGGGAGACTCTGTCCTAGAAAAAAGAAAAAAAAAAAAAGACCTTTCTGACAAGATCATTGGTGATACTAATCAATGTGATTTTTTTTAAACATTGAACAAATAAAATGAATCTGCATAGCTCAGTGAACTATTTTCTAAAGAACCAGTGCCTGATATAACCAAATCATGCATGAGTAAAAGATCCATTTGAAGTGCAAGGCAGATTAATGAATTTTCACCTAACAAGAGTACAAAAAGTTTACTGTTATCGTTTCAGATTCCAGACTGCAAATAACCCTTGACTGACTACCACTTGTTCAGTTTGGGTGTAGTATCAAAGGTGGAACATCCACAAAACATACTTCTTCCTTTCCAACTACTTATCTGTGTGGTCAGATTTGCTTCATTTACAACAACATCTCATGATACATTTAATGCAGAAAAAAGATATAAAAATCTTCTAGCTGTCATTGATTAAGCCGAGCATTAAAGAGATTTGCAAAAACGTAAAACAAAGACATTCCTCATTAAACATTTTGTTTTAGAAAATATTTATTGTTCATAAAAATGTTACAGTAACATGTGATAGGTGTTTTGGTTTTGTTCTGAGAGAGTCTCACTCTGTCCCCCAGGTTGGAGTACAGTAGCACGATCTCAGCTTACCGCAACCTCTACCTCCCGGATTCAAGTGATTCTGCTGCCTCAGCCTCCCGAATTGCTGGGATTGCAGGTGCCTGCCGCCACGGCCGGCTGATTTTTTGTGTTTTTAGTAGAGACAGGGTTTTGCCATGTTGGCCAGGCTGGTCTCAAACTCCTGAACTCAGGTGATACACACGCTTTGGCCTCTCAAAAGTGCTGGGATTACAGGTGTGAGCCACCGTGCCCGGACTTTTTTTTTGAGATGGAGTTTCACTCTTGTTGACCAGGCTGGAGTGCAATGGCACAATCTCAGCTCACTGCAATCTCCACCTCCAGGGTTCAAGCAGTTCTCCTGCCTCAGCTTCCCAAGTAGGGGGGATTACAGGCATATGCCACCACACCTAGCTAAGTTTTTGTATTTTTAGTAGAGACAGGGTTTTGCCATGTTGGCCAAGCTGGTCTTGAACTCCTGACCTCAGGTGATCCACACGCTTCGGCCTCTCAAAGCGCTGGGATTACAGGTGTGAGCCACCGTGCCTGGCTTTTTTTTTTTTTGAGACAGAGCTTCACTCTTGTTGACCAGGCTGGAGTGCAATGGCACAATCTCAGCTCACTGCAACCTCTGCCTCCAGGATTCAAGCAGTTCTCCTGCCTCAGCCTCCCAAGTAAGTAGCTGGGATTACAGGCATATGCCACCACACCCGGCTAATTTTTTGTATTTTTAGTAAAGATGGGGCTTCACCATGTTGGTGAGGCTGGTCTCAAACTCCTGACCTCAGGTAATCCATCTGCCTTGGCTTCCCAAAGTGCTGGGATTACAGGTGTGAGCCACGATGCCCAGCCAGGTTTTTTTTAATGAATAAATATTTAAAAACTTTTTCAGTTTCAGTTTCTAATAAATTAAGTATTAACAGATCAAATCCATAGAAAATGAAAGAACACTGTCCACTATTACTGTTACACACTACTATACATAGCCACCTTGCATTGTTGTATCTCACTGAATCTGGGAACCCTATGAGGTAAGTGGTAGTATTCCTGCTTACCAATGAGAAATCGGCTAACTTAATTCCCTTGCCCAAGGTAGCCCAAGTAGGAAGTGGTCAGGCCAGTACTGGCAACAACGTCTGTCAGATGCCAGAATCCCTGCATTTAATTGCTATGCTCTATTGAGTCCATAAGTAGGTGTCAAAACATGATGCGCTTCCCATAAATATGAGTTAAGCTGTTTGAAAGAGAACAGGTGATATTTGCAAAGCAATGAATAGAACTGCATGACTTACTTTATATATCTCTTCATATGTTTCTTCATCAATTTCTATAGTAGTCACAGTTTCTTCCACGTCTCCCAAGATCATATTTAAATGTTGATCATAAGCCTCAAGTGGGAGGGTAAAGAACCAAGAAATTTAATAATCAAATTATGAAAATGATCAAGGCTTAACAATATGCAAATTGCTCAATTACAACTAAGGCATTTGATACTTACATCACAAACTTTTACATGCAAATAAAAAGTAATCCTACTGTACTAATACACTGTTTCTTTACAAGTCATTTCAAATGATTACTTAATTGACCTGATAAAAATATAAAACTGCTCATATGGCCAAAAATAAATTTACTCAAAATCACTTGAAATTATTTTTAAAGTCTCCACCCCACTTGTTATCTAAGACAGTCACATCATTTATAATATTTAATTATGAAAAACAGCAGATCCATCTTCATCATTTATCAGTAGACATCCTTCAAATTCACCTATAACAATGTGACAAGAAAAATACAGTAAAGAAGATAAAATCCTTTGTTTACTGGTAACATGATGGCATTGCAGTCTTCTAAAGGCACACGGTAGACTACATGTTGCAGAGAGAAAGTAAGTAGAGCAACACCCTGCCCATTTCTAACCTATCCAAAACTTAAATGCACCTGTGGGCTCAATCAATAAATGTTGCAGCTAAGATATTCAATCCAAGCTCCAAAGTTCATTCATTTTACTAAAAGGTGCACTTTAAAGCTGGGACTTTGTTCAGAACTCAAGTTTACTTCTAACAACGTGTTACATGGTTCACCTGCTCACATCAAAATAAAAGTCACTTGTCAGCCACGTGGGGAACTGCTTTAAGCAGGGCACGCTAACAAGAGCAAAAATGTATAACTGAGGGGCACAAAACAAACAGAAAGTTGGGGCCATTTAGGATACAGACCATCAAGTTTACACAGGGAACTGAAGAAGCCTCCAAGGGCCACAGACTTAAGTAATTAAGCTCAATTCCATTTGTATTCCCGAAGTTACCACTATTCCTTTCCTGGAGTCTCTCTTCCTTTAAGGCCAACTGTAGATTGTCTCCCTGGGTCCCTATTTCCTTTCCAAGCCCAGAGGTTCTTTATCGTTAGGTTTTGTGGAAGGTGGAACCACAGTACTTAAGAGTGGGGCTCAGGTCAGACAATCTAGATTCAAATTCTAGCTCTCCCTTTACTGGCAAGTGACTGTACCTTTCTGAGCCTGAGCTTCCTACAGTGCAAAGCAGGAATAATTAGTATGTATCATCACAGGGTTGTTATAAAGATTAAATCAGATATCACACACAAAATGCTTAGAATAATAGTAGCTGGTCTACAACTAATGCTCAGTAAGTGTTAGCTATTTTTAATCACTTTAGGGTAAAGTAGCAACACTAAAAACAACACACTTAGGAAAGCAACAAGTCATTAAGGAGAGGCAAAACCTTGAGGGTACTCTATGAACAAATGGGATTACTTCAAGGGACCAATTCTACAGATATTTTGCAGATATGCACAAATAAATATGTAAAAAAAAATGCTTACTGCAAGTATTTATGTAAGTATTTGTAGCAAGAAATGAAAAAAAAATCGATCACTATCATATACAGAATCCTAGGTAGTCATTAAAGAGAACAAATGAGAATTAAATGCACTAATGATCAATAATCTCGAAGAAAGATTAAGTCAAAAAAAAAAGGTGCTGAAAAACGTGTATAGCAGGATCCATGTTTTGTAGAGGTAGGGTGTACATACTGCAAGTATGTGCATATTACATATATGAATGTGTGTGTGTAAACATACAGAAACAGTAACCCAATTTTTAATTTTTTAATTTTTATTTTTTGTAGAGACAGGATCTCTCTATGTTGCCTAGGCGGGCAACACAGGGAATTCCTGGCCTCAAGTGATCCTCCTGCCCCAGCCTCCCAAAGTGCTGAGATTACAGGGATGAGCCACTGCACCCGGCCAAGATAATCCAATTTTTAATAGTGGTTACCAGTAGAGGAAATGGGATTTCACTTTTTACTCTATATATTTTTGTGCTGTTTAACTTTTCATAATAAAACACATATTTGTGTTTTAAGTTTAAAAAACATTTAAGAATGGAGGACAAATAAATTTTACAAATAAACAGAAGGGAAAAATGAAGGGAATAAAAATGTTCTATAATAAACATATTTATATTAAAAGAAAAAATATTAAAAATGTGAATACATGCAGCTTCATCTGGCTTATGGAAACATGGGTGATTTTCCACTACCCTCTCTTCCTTCAAAATACCTTTTCACTCTGGACAGGTTTTACATTTCAAGGGAGTGGGGGTGGGAAGGAATCTGATTTCAAGGTAACTTGATAAATTTACTCACATGTAATCTGCCTCGAAGCTCTCGGTCATTTCTCATCTTCACATAAATTCGCTCATCTAGGCTGAGCCTGATAAGATCCAGGGGCTCCTCTACAGTGTTGGTAGTTTGTTGCTGATAACAGAAACAGGTTTAGTAATATAGTACTAGAGATAAAGTAGTGCTTAAATCACTGCTATGCTGTATGACCATGTGCAAGTTATTTAACCTTTTTCTGCCTCAGTCTCCTAATCTGTAAAATGGAGATAATAGTGTCTACCTAATACTGTTTTTATGAGGCTTAAGTGACATATATGAAGGCTTAGAACAGAACTTTTCACATAGTATGTGCTATATAAATGTAGATTAAAACACGCATACATAAGAAGGAGTTACACAGCAAAATAATCATGACTATACTTTGTTCCCTCAAAATCCAAACTGCCTGACCCGATTTCAGGGTATAGGGTCTTAGGAACTTTAGCTTTATCTCAAATATTATGTAATCATAGGAAAAACACTCACTTAATGCCTACCATATACTAGTCAGAATGCCAAGTAGAGGTGTAGGTTTATGGGAAGATTATGAATTCAGCACAGGTTGAGGTTAGGCTGCCAACTGGCCAGTAAGATGAATATTTAGTAGCCAGAATAGAACACTGGTTCAAAGCACTGGCTTAGCCGGGCATGGTGGCATGTGCCTGTAGTCCCAGCTACTCCGAGGCTGAGGTGGGAGGATTGCCTGAGCCTGGGAGGTGGAGGTTGCAGTGAGCCAAGATGGTGCCAACAAGCAAGCAAGCACTGACTTTGGAGTCAGGCAGTCTGGGTTCAACTCCTGGCTGTGACCTGACACTTATGAACTGAGATTAAAAATCATGCCATCTGTAATTCTCAGATTCTTCATTTGTAATTGAGAAAGCCACAACCTTCCTTCTGGATTCTTATGAGGATGAAACTAGTTAATGCATTTAAAACAGTGCCAGGAAAGCAGAAAATATTAATACTTAGAAACGGTTCCTTTTGGCTGGGCGTGGTGGCTCAGGCCTGAATTCCAGCACTTTGGGAGGCTGAGAAAGGCAGATCACCTGAGGTTAGGAGTTTGAGACCAGCCTGGCCAACATGGTGAACCCCGTCTCTACTAAAAATACAAAAATTAGCCAGGCGTGCTGGCACGTGCCTGTAGTCCCAGCTACTTGGGAGGCTGAGACAGGAGAATCGCTTGAACCAGGAGGCAGAGGTTGCAGTGAACTGAGATCACGCCACTGCACTCCAGCCTGGGCGATACAGTGAGACTCCATCCAAAAAAAAAAAAGAAAAGATTCCTACTAATATTATATTATTAAAGAACTGCTGGAAACACTGGTTTTAGAGGTCAGGGCTAGGATGACTTGGGGTCACCCACATGGAAGGGAGGGTTGCAGCCATTAAAGAGTTAGATGATTCAAGGAGAGCTTCTTTAGTAAGTACACAAGGCCAGTGGAGGAAGGTAACTGAATTCGTAACAGGCGCTAAAGATTCAAAAGGCCCGATGAGAGAACAAAAAATAACCTAACTCAACTGGTCCCTATGTCCCTCAGTTCAACAGGTGTTTGTTAAAGGATCAGATAACCAACTGTTAGATTACAATGATACAGAAGTCACAATCTCCACCCTCAAGGAGCTCATTCTAATGTGGATAGGCATATGAATAATTATAATACTGTAAGAATATGCACATGACAGAGCTCTACTGCTACCTAAGCCTCTGTCTGGGATGCCCACTTTCTGTTCTTTTTCATCCTGTAGCTTTATACATTGGCTTTTAAAAGAGGCCTCCTCTGATCATCTAACTCATTCACTCAAATATTTGTTGAGTATTTCCAGCACTGTTCTAAACCCCAAGGACAAAAGAATGAACAAAACAAAATGCCTACTGTTATGGCACTTACATTCTAGTCAGGAGAGATACACATTAAACAAAGATGCATACATTTAATATGAAAAAATAACGTTCTATGAAGAAAAATGAGGCAGGGTAAGCAGAGTAAGGGGAGTGCTATTTGGGCAGAAGTCCTCTCTGAGGAGGTGAGATTTCAGTAGAAAGTTTAAGTTGTAGCATGATCTCCAAAGATATTTGAGGAAGAAAAAGACCAGGTGAAAAAGCTTCTAGGACCATCTGTTATTCTGCATACCAGTTCCTTGTTTCCTTCATAGCACATCACAGTTCCTATAAATCTTACATATTTATATTTATCTGTTCTCCTCGCGAATATAAGCTCCAAGTCATGGCAAGGATCACTTATATATCGATGTCAGTGTCCCTGGCTCTTAGAACAGTGTCTAACCATACAAAGCTGATGTTCACTCTCTCTGCTGAATGAGTAAATAATTGTTGTGCTCAGTAATAACAACTCCTAACTTTATTATCTGGCTTTCTATTGGAATCCTGACAGCTCCGTGAGGTAGGCACGCATAATAATTTACAGATTTAAAAAAACAAAGCGAAGAGTGTGATGAATAGTCATCAGGTGGCCTTCTAACGGAAAAGACCTCAGGGCCTGCAGCAAAATTCGGACAGGGGTGTTTACGGAAAGGATGGGGCGGATTAGGCCGTGTGACTTGGAAAGAAGAGGCGCGACTGGCCATTTTTCCTGCGTTTGTAAAAAGCAGTTTAGTACAAGAAGCGGCGCCGAGCCACCGCCTTAAAATTCACTCACCTGGTCTACGTCGTCCGCCATGTTTCAAACCCTGCGCCCTTTCCCGCCTCTCGCGAGAACACAAGAGCAACGCCGAGCTCCGGAAACGTGATGCTACAATACACCGGAAATAGAAACCTGCTGTGCTCTTGCCTGCTTCCCGCGGTTTTTTAGTGGCCACGGGTATGGGGCGGAGCTTCCTTTGGGGGCGTGACTAGGCCTCCAACGAAGGGGCGTGGCCAGACGCGCCCGCCTCGGGGCGGGGCCTGCGTTCTAACGCATCGCGGCGTGGTGCGTCACTCGCGAAGTGGATTTTTCCCCGACAAGCAATATGGCTCGGAAGCGCGCGGCCGGCGGGGAGCCGCGGGGACGCGAAACGCGCAGCCAGAAGTCCAAGGCCAAGAGCAAGACCCGGCGTGAGGAGGAGGAGGGTGAGAGCGTGGCCCAGCGGGCTTCGCGGGAGACTCTGCCGGTGGGCGGAGGAGGCCCAGAGGCAGGGGCGGCGGGAGTCCAGACGCGGAGGCCGGGTGGAGGTTGCTGCGCGCGTTCCGCGCAGTGGGGGCAGCACGGCAGGCCGCGGCCGGCCCTCCCCGCTGTCCCTGCGCCTTTGTCCTCTGCACCCAGAGCGGCTTCCCGTGAGCCTCGCCCGACCCAAGCTCCTGCGTAGCTTCTTTCCCGCTCCCCGTTGTCCAGAGGATACAGCGCAGATGTTCAGGGTTGAACGCGGAGAAGGCAGTTATTTGTGTCCCAGGAAAACGGACGGACGGACCAGGATGTAGAGTGATGCAGTGTGCTGACTCCCGAATGATAACTTCAGCTGAGTCTCGCCCAGAGTTCCACAGTGGGATCCCACCTGACTTCCCCTGGTGGATATTGGATAGGCTTCTTACATTTGTCGTGGACAGTGCAGAGCTCATGGTCTTCCCCTTCAAATCTATGCTTTCCTCCGTTTTTCCAGTCCCAATACTTGTTATAAAACAAAGTCCACCTTTTTCTTATGTGCACACATCCAGTCCCGTCAGCAAGTCCAGTCAGTTCAGCCTCAGACTGTATTTCAAATTTGTCCACTTCTCTTCATTTCCATGGCCACAACCCCTGTCCAAGTCACCATCACCTTTCAGTTGAGTGACTGCAGTTTCCTCTTGACTGGCCTCCCAGCTCTGCATCCAGCAACGCAAATAATCTTTAAAAAAAAAAAAAATCATGCCATGCTCCTGCTTTAAACTCTCCTTGGTTTTCCATTGCTCTTAGTTTAAAATCCAGTTGTCTTATCCTGGCCTGCAAGATGCTACGTGTTTTGGCTCTTGCTACCTCTCCTGTTTCTCCTACCACTTGTTTCCTTGCCAGATACCCTCCTCATTGGCCTCCTTTCTCTTCCTCAAATATGCCAAGTTATTTCTTGAGCCTTTTCCTTTGATATTCCTTCGGCCTAGAGTGACCCCCCACCATGGCTTTTGCCAGGGCTGATTTCTTCAAATCTCAAGTCAGACATTCCTTGAGCAAACTAAGGTAGTCCTTCCCAGATACCCCGTGGATACTAAAACCTGTGATGCTCAAGTACCTTGTATCAAATGGCCTAGTGTTTCCATGTAACCTATGCGCATACTCCGACATACTTTAAATCATCTCTAGATCACTTGTAATATCTAATACAATGTAGATGCTATGGAAATAGTTGTCATACTATAGTTTTAAAATTTGTGGGTTTTCTTTTTCCCGAAATATATTCATCTGTGGTTGGTTGAATCTGTGGATGCGGGGCCCGTCGATTGGTAGGGCTAAGTGCTAAATAAATATTTTTTATTTTTTATTTTTTTCGAGATGGAGTCTCACTCTGTCGCTGAGGCTGGAGTGCAATGGCATGACCTCTGCCTCCCAGGTTCAAGCGATTCTCCTGCCTCAGCCTCCTGAGTAGCTGGTATTACAGGTGACTGCCACCATGCCCGGCTAATTTTTGTATTTTAGGAGAGATGGGGTTTCGCCATGTTGGCCAGTCTGGTCTCTAACTCCTAACCTCAGGTGATCCATTCGCCTCGGCCTGCCAAAGTGCTGGGATTATAGGCATGAGCCACTGTGCCTGGCCAATAAATATTTTAAATAATTGCAAAATGCAGGCTGTAGAAGGAATTTCTGGGTCTCCTGAAATAACTGGGTAGATTAGGTAACCAACAAAGGCTATCACACTCGATTCTGTGTTTCTATACCGATTATAAGTTCATCATCCATTAGAAAATAGTCAAATGGTAATAATTCCTAAACTTAGAAGGTGATTTACCTCATATGTAGTATTTTGAGTTCCATTTTATTCATTTACTCGTTCATTCAAAAAACATATTTTGAGTACTATGTGCTGCACATGAATGAGGTGACATGGGAGATAAGCGTATCTTGGAGGATCATAGAGTAGTGTTGACATGACATTTGCATGTAAGACATGCAAGGCAGAGTGTGCTAAATACTGTGGAAGAAGGTACAAGGCTTTGTAGCTTCCAAAGGATTAATCAAGTTTGACTAGCATGATCGGGGAACGCTTTCTGAAGTTGTTTGATCTGTGATTTAAAGGATGGTTGCTATTTTAGCAAGGGGTCACAAAAAAGGGGCTGGTATTCTAGTCAGAATGTAATTTGCATATATGGCAATTAAAAATTGTTGTAATCTGATGGAAATGCTACCTGCATTCCTCCCAGCTCAACACTTCACCTGGGTTCCAGCTTGGTAGAGCTTCAATTCTTAGTTATATGCACTTGGGTGAATTATTTTGGACAAGTATTTTAGCCCTTCTAAACTTCTTCTATGAACTATAATAACTGCCTTGCAGGGTGGCTGTAAGTTTTCAGTGGGATAGCATATAAAGCCAAGAGCTTTAGCTTTACCCATGTTAGGTAATTAGTTGGGCTAGCTGGTGTCATTCAGCCTAAATGGAGGTAAGGATGCACCCAAGTTTACTCTGCTAGCCAGAGGAGCTAGCAGTCAGTTCCCAAGGCAGCTTCCAATCTGCAGAGTTACAACTTTTGTTGTGGTTTGGTGGTTTGTTGGGGAAGCATAGACTTAGCAAGTGTGGTTTGGGCTGCAGGTGACAATAATTTGGTGACTGTCAGTGTAGTTTCTAACACTGTAATAGTGTAGGTTTTAACAGCACCCCTGTACATGCAAATGAAGGTGATACTTGGCTGCTTTCGACAAATAGGAAAAAAGAAAACAGGCTTCCACATGATTTCCTTTGTGTTACTAAAGCACCTCTGGTTTCTTTGCATTTCTTCTCTATGTTAACACCTTCGGTGATAATCCGTTAACTCCTTCAACAGCTGTTTATTGAGCGCCTACTATTTTCAGGCACTGTTCCAGGTACTAGGATAATAGTGGTGAACAAGACAGGTGAGGCACCTGCTCTCATGATTATAATCTGTGGGGAGGGGTAAGTAGAACAGATAACAAGTTAAAAAAAAAAACAGATTCACATAATGGTAAGAGCTATCACCCTGTGTTAAGACTGCTGTGATAAAACTTACTTGGGTACATAGCAGAAAATGCTTCTATAGATGGGGAAAAAAAAAAACCCTCAAACTTAAATGGGGCTGGGAAGGGGCAGCTAAATGGGAATCAGTGTCAGGGAAGGCCTTTGTAAGGAGATGGCATTTTGAGGCAGTTAGTGTAATTTTGAGCCATTCATAGGAAGTTCTGGGGAAAAGAGTTCTAGACAGAGAGGACAGTGTTTAAACACTCTTAGGAGGGAATGAACTTGGCCAGTTGGCTGGACACAGTGAGTGAGGGGCTGGGTAGGAGAAGTGGGCAGGGGCCTGAGCTTGGATACCAAGCTAAGGAGTTGGAATTTTATTCTGAGTGCTGTGAGTTGCTGCTAGAAGGTTTACTCTGGTGTTCTTATTACATCCCAGTAGATGGGCAAGCAGACCACAGTGGTAATTCCTGCCCTACTGAAAGAACGCTGAGCTCGAGGAGGCTGGTTAGGCATATTAGATCACTCAAGATTTTGGAGAGTCCTGGAAAAGAGTCTCTAGGTGCTTAGGGACCAAAGAATAGCAAAGAATAGAAAGTCACCCATATTTCTGCCATCCAGAAATAGCCACCATGAAATAATGGTCTGTTTCCTTCTAGTCTGTTTTTTATATAGCAGAAAGCATGCTGTAAAATCAGCTTTGCATGATTAACATTACATCATCTATCGTTTTTCTTTATCTTAAAGGATGACTCAATTATATTTTGTTGTGTGGCTCTGCCCTAAGTTACTTAACAATTATCTCATGGTTGTATGTTCAGATTATTGTTAGATGCTTTTGAATACTATGAACATCCTTTTGATTCAGAGTTTTGTGTTTCCTTTTTCCCCCCTTTCCTTTTTAACTCCTCTACCTTTCTCTTCAAACACAGAAATAAAAGCTATGCTTTTTAACCAACCAGAAAAGTTTGTGATGCCTCTGAAGTATCCTCCTACCTGCATTTTTTTTAGATTAGTAGAAAGTGAAGTATTTCGCATCTTTGCCTATTAGAGGGCTAAATACCATTGTAAGATCCAGAAATCTTAATTTTAGGGCACCCTCCTCAAACTGTCAAATCTTAAGCTTTATGCATCCTCTGGCCTTGGAATCGGCAGTCTGTTCCCAGATTTGAAAAAATTAATTTTGAAATATTTTGCACTTCAAAATTTTTCCTTATTTTTTGGTTTCCACTAAAATGTTTAAAAATGGGAATACATAAATTCCTTTTTTCTAAAACATTTAAAGAAACAACGGAATCAGTGATTTATCTAGCATTAAAAGAAATGCTCCTTTGATATGAATTTTATTAACATTTAATAATGATTTCATCTAGATCAGAGGGAGAATCTTTTTTCCCTCATGCAAAAATTTATATTCTTGTGGAATATAAATACCTATCCAGAGAGTCAGCAAGGCAAACAATGAAAAGACTGAATTATTAAATAATTTTATATTTTAGGTTAACGTTGCAATCCCTTATGGAACCTCAATAAAAAGTATTTTTATTTTCTAAAATTAATTGAAGCAGAGTCATGCAAAGACAAAAGAGGATTTATTTCGGATTCAAGATCATTTGTGTGAATATATTTGCAAAATAGAAAACTATCCTTCCCTGCCATATTGTTATTTATTAAAACTAATCTATTAATATAATTATTATATGTAAATAAACCATAATTTTAGATACCCCAATTTGACTAAAACCAGCAGCTTATGCATTTTTTTTTCCCTTTAACGAAAAATAATTATTTTAAGAAAATACTTTTGGCCGGGCGCGGTGGCTCACGCCTGTAATCCCAGCACTTTGGGAGGCCGAGACGGGCGGATCACGAGGTCAGGAGATCGAGACCATCCTGACTAACACGGTGAAACCCCGTCTCTACTAAAAATACAAAAATTAGCCGGGCGCGGTGGTGGGCGCCTGTAGTCCCAGCTACTCGGGAGGCTGAGGCAGGAGAATGGCGGGAACCCGGGAAGGCGGAGCTTGCAGTGAGTGGAGATCGCGCCACTGCACTCCAGTCTGGGCGACAGAGCGAGACTCCGTCTCAAAAAAAAAAAGAAAATACTTTTGAATTATTGCTGTCTTTTTCCAACTGTAAGTTTGCTGAGGTGGTTGGTATACGAGTGCCATTTGGGTTACATTGGAAAGGTTTCAGAGCAGTATGTGTTTTGAGCAGTTTGGTCTTGAAGGTTGGCAGAAATGTAGATTAATAGTAATGATGTTGTGGTAAAACTTGGAAATGTTTATGTACTTAACATTTTACTTAAGAGGAGTGCATTATCCCTAAGACAAACAATTAGTCTTGGCAGATGATAAATAAATAGGGTGCTAATTAATGGATGTTGTATTTTCTTGGCAGGAATCGTGTTGTATTTTCCTTTCCAGGATGTTGTATTTTCCTGGCTGACATTTAAGATCTGGAAGTTAGGTTTTATTTGACTCCTGTGGTATTTTCTGTAGTCATAGGAGAAGTAAAGTGCTGATAAAGGAGAATGGTTTTTACTATAAACATAGACTAGCCGCAGGTGGGTAGAGGCTGAGAGCTGGTTGCTGACCAGACGGGATGGTGAACAGGTGATGGAGATCGGGTTTGGAGACAGATCATAGAGCCTTTTCATGCCCTTGCCCATAAGCTGCTCTGCCTCCACCTTTCCTTCCACCCCTCACCTCATGTTCTGTATGGTCACCTAGATGCCTTTGAAGATGAGAAACCCCCAAAGAAGAGCCTTGTCTCCAGAGTTTCACAAGGAAAGAGGAAGAGAGGCTGCAGTGATCCTGGGGGTTCAGCAGGTGGTCCAGCAAAAAAGAAAGTGGCCAAGGTGACTGTTAAATCTGAAAACCTCAAGGTTATAAAGGATGAAGCCCTCAGCGATGGGGATGACTTCAGGTGAGATGCCTGCAAAGCTTTGTCTCGGGTCTTGATTTTTCTCATCAGAGAATTGTGAGTAATGAAAACCTCTATTCTTACTTGTCACTGGGGTCCATGGAAGATTGGATCTTTAAGCTCTTCTAGGTACAACTCAGACCTGTAAGAACTGGAAACTTTACAGATAAGAACGGTGACAGTGTGCAGAAAGTGATTTGTTCATGCTTCCACAGCCAGACAGTGGCAAAAGCAGGAGAACCCAGGTCTTCTGACTCCTGGTCCAGTGTTCTTTCTACTACACAAAAATATTAGATATATCACAAAATATTTACCTGCCATTCCAGCTTTATCTCATACTACTTTCCTCAAGCATGCTCTTCTCTGGCCCACCTGGACTTCTCATCATTCACTGAACACATTCTCGTACTTTCTGCACCTGCATTGTGCTCATGGTATTCCCTCTACCTGGAGTGCTTGCTGGCTTCCATCTTGAAGATGCAGATCCGAAACCACCTACTCTAGAGGCTTCACTGATTCCTCCCCCTTCTCTCCTCTGATTTCCTGTAGTGCTTCTAGGGAGTGTGATATGTCTGCCAGTTATTGTTACCACACCACATACCCAGGCTTACTACCCCGTGACCTCTCAGAGAGCTGGAACCATGTGGGGTTCATTTTCATATGCCCTGTAGCATCGATTGCAGGGCCTTTTATTTGGCAGAAACTGAAAAAGTATTTTTGCAGTGAATGAGCATTTATAGTAATATGTTGTGAACAATAATTATGAGCCCAGGGAACACTTGGTTATCTGCCTCTTAAGAAAGTTGAGGGGTGGGGAGAAGAGGAAGAACAGAGGGGTAGTTGTTCCTTTGCTTCTTAAACAAATCCTCACTCCCAGTATCTGCTTTTCCAGCAGCCTCTAGTCCTGGCGTGAGAGAGTAGTCCAGTAGAGAGCACAGGAAGGGACACGGGACAGCATGCTGATTTTCTGCCATGGTTCATCTCTTCTTTTCTCTAGACTTTCCTTCCCTTCCCGTCCCGTCCCGTCCTGTCCCCGTCCCTGTCCCGTCCCGTCCTTAATGGAGTCTCGCTCTGTTGCCCAGGCTGGAGTATAGTGATGCAATCTTGGTTTACTGCAACTTCTGCCTCCCAGGTTCAAGTGAGCCTCCTGAGTAGCTGGAACTGTAGGCGCCCACCACCATACCCAGCTAATTTTTGTATTTTTAGTAGAGATGGGGTTCCACCATGTTGGTGTCGAACTCCTGACCTCAGGTGATCTGCCCAGCTCGGCCTCCCAAAGTGCTGGGCTTACAGGCGTGAGCCACTGCGCCCGGCCTCCCCTAGACTTTTCTGAAGAATGCCTCTGAGCTTACTACTTTCCAGTTGCGTCCCCTCACTAGTTGAATTGTATCTCCAGAGACATATACATAGAGATAGGCCATGATACTGCCAAGGAAAGCTCTGAGTTCCCCTTTCCCTCTCCTCTGAGCATTGACTGTGGTCATTTCTGCTATGTTCATTCTAAGGGGAAATTTTTATTGCTGTGGTGTTGAGGGAAAGTGGTACCCTAAAAAAAGAGTATATTACTAGAGCTCAAGATTGATGATTGGTTATTTTAAATGTTTATGCCAAAATCCTAGATAATATTCTCACTTGGTACCAAGTGCCAAAGTTTACACAAGTTAAAAGTAACTGGATACTCTGGACACATTTTGTATATGAATTTGCAGAAATATATTACGAATCAGCAAGTACTTAGTCTTGAACCATTGTTTAGCCAACTACTTATCTATGTTATTATCTATTTAGCTAGCTAGCTGTCTATGTATCTTGTTATTTATGACTCACCTATGTGTAGTGACATCCCTACTTGAAGTTAGAATGCTACAAACAGAAATATGATGTCTCCTTACATCATATTTCTTAAAGATGGAAAAGAAATCTGAGTAGGCTTATAGTAGGATAAGTAAATGTAAATTTTATTCTCTTCTTTCTGGCCTCCAAATGCACGTAAATCACACAGATATCACAGTTCTGGAACTCATGTTATTATTTTGGTGTCTTCTAACTTTTCCTTGTCATGTCCAGGCACAGCTATGTTTTCTTTCACACAGATCTAGATTGGAGGTTTTTTGACAGCACATCTGGTATGTATTAGATGATCAGAGCACGTCTTGATGAGATGTTGAGACACGTGTTGATGGAGGAAGTGAGGCTCAGTGCTTACTAATCATCTTTAAATAGTTGCCACAGATTCTCAATAAATAGGAGGGGTTTTAAAAAATTCCGTTTAGCTTGAATGGAACTCGAGGATATCTGAGCCTTCTTCATCTTCCTTCCTGTGGTCTTTACACAGGGACTTTCCAAGTGACCTCAAGAAGGCACACCATCTGAAGAAAGGGGCTACCATGAATGAAGACAGCAACGAAGAAGAGGAAGAAAGTGAAGATGACTGGGAAGAGGTTGAAGGTGAAACATCTCTCTTTGTTTTTCAGAACTCTTTGGTTCTGTTTTTTTTTTTTTTTGTTTGATTCTGTTTGGAGTCAAATCACTAATTGCAATCCTGTTGTTTCCTTCTGAGCTAATTAGACCACAGATAAGGTTGTACCAGGGACTTGCTTTGCTATATATGGAAAAACTCATGGCCAAGTTACCAAAGAAGGCTGTTTACTCTCTTTCTCTGGTGACTGTCAATGGGGTAGATATAAATAGAGAGGCAGCACTATTTAGAAGGAGCAGAGGCTTTGAAAGTAGTTAGAACTGAGTTCAGTGCTCAACTTTGCCACTTAGGTAGCAGTGTAAGTGAGTAATTTAATCTTGAGCAAGTAACTTCACCTCTCTGAACTGAGTTTCTCATTAGTAACACTCTGTAAACACCGAATGTTTAGTGTGAGCCATTCACAGTACAGGCTGTAGGATTATTGTGGGGAAAAGAAAGTTTGCAAATGTATCATACACTCACAGTAAATACCAGCTAATGTTATCATCCTTGATTCCTTCTGTCTGACCTGACTTTTCCCCACCTTTTTCTTTTGAAAGTGTTCAAATTTATCAAAAAAGTGAAAAATGTAATATATGTCCTCTTCACCTAGGTTCATTAACATTTTGCCACATTGAATGTATGTTTCCCTCTGTAAGTATTCATTGTGGAACCATTTGAAAATAAATTGTAGATATTCTGATATTCCACTGCTGAATACTTCAGCATGCATTTCCTAATAACTAGACATTCTCCTGCATGACAAAATGACCTCATCACACCTAAGAAAATGAAAAATAAGTCCCCAATTGTTACAAAAACATCCTTTATAACTGTTTCTTTTTCCACACCAAGATCCAACCAAGCCTTGTATTTGATCGTTATGTCTCTTCAGTCTCTTAATATAGAGCAGTAGCTCCCGCCCACCACCTTGTTTTGCTTTTCATAGCACTGCCTTTTTTGAAGGGTCGTAGTCTTTTGTTTTGTAGACTGTCTCATGTTCTGGTTTTGTCTGATAAACAGTCACATATCTTTTGATGTTGTTAAACTTGTTTCAGTATCCCTGTATTTCTTGTAAACTAAATCCAAAGATGTGATTTAATTTTTATTAAACTTTTTTTTTTTTTTTTTTGCAAGAATCCTTCCTAGGTGATGCTTTAAACCTTATCTTGCATTGATTAAGCCACCTCTAATGTCAGATTGTTCCTCTTCTAGTCATGCTACCTTTAAGCTAGCTGTACTACCATGTCCTTTTGACATGGCCTCATTAGTCTTTGAGAACATTTTTGTTTGGCTTATACTTTTCTTGCTGTAGACTTGAAACCAGCTTTTTTTCTTCAAGAAGCTGTGGTTCATTTTAGTAGAGATTCGTGTATAGAGACCAAGATCTGGCATTAGATGCATTCTTTGCCAGTGAGATGTCATGGCTTCTAGGCCGAGATCCTCTTTTAAGGAACTTTTGCTAATGAAGTTTTCAATTAGATCCAGTTCAGCAAGTTTAGTCCTTTTCAGCTACTGAATACAAGCAATATAGGGGGCGAAGAGATGAAAAGGATGTATTTCTTGTCACTTTGAGAATGAAAGACGGACACCTAAGTCATGGCTCTATACAAAGCAAATTGTGCTAATTGTTATAGTGATATAGAATGCAGAGAAAAAGAGATTATTCTCATTTGACTTTTTTTTTTTTTTAAAAGAGTTTTAAGTATATACATACATGCATGAGTGTCAGCTTTTTAATAGAGGGGTCTGTATGCTTTAGGTCCCTTATCTAAAGACTGCCTGGGTCATGTGGGTTAAATGAGACACATGAATATATAACACTCAGCACAGTGCCTGGCACATGGTAGGACTCAGGGCAGGGCATGCCTAGGGGTCTCTGTGGGCTATCTCTCTCACATTCATGCCTCACTTCCTCCTTCCCAGCAGAACCTTGATTCTGTTCAGTACAGTAGGTTTTATTGTTGTTATTACTATTACTGATTTTTTAAAATGCTTGTTGATAGAACTTAGTGAGCCTGTGCTGGGTGACGTGAGAGAAAGTACAGCCTTCTCTCAATCTCTTCTGCCTGTGAAGCCAGTGGAGATAGAGATTGAAACGCCAGAGCAGGCGAAGACAAGAGAAAGAAGGTAAGCTTAGACCCTTGCTTGTAGGCTCCTGTCACATGTAGTTGGCAACAGCTGCTGCTTTAGGAGGACTTTGGAGAAACTTGTAGGGGACCAAGACTGAGTCTCAAAGTTTTTGAGAACCTTGGGTCAGGAACCTGATTTACCTTTAGAGACTTGAATGAGACACCTTCGTGTCCTGGCTGGGGTGGGGGATGAGGAGAGAGAACTCCTGTGTGCCAAGGATTGAGCAGGTCATCCGTTATCTTACCTAATCCTTAGAAAAGTGTTATGAATGAGGAGCCAGAGGCTCAGAGACACTAAGTAATGTTTCAGGAGTCACTCAGCCAGTAATTGAGGAGCTGAGACCTAATCCTTCTCATTGACTTGGGATTCACGTTTTCCCTACCATGTCACGCTGCAGGACTTGGGGCAGTGCCCACCGTGGTAGGGAGCCCTTATCCTTCCCAGCATCCTGGAGTACCTCTGCAGCCTCTGAGGACCTGGGAATATGGAGCCTCTGATGGCTTGGGAAGTACACTGTGCGATGGGCACGTTACTAGGCACAGAAGAGGGAGATAATACAAATCATTCAAGAAGTGTCAAGTTGTCTTGAAAATTTATGGTATATAGACTGAAAGAGGTTTTACACTAGAACAGTGTCACGTAAATGACGGTGTGTTAATTTAACATTAATAAAGGTAATGGCTGCTAAGTAGAGAGTCAGTAGTCGGAAGAGTTGGACAGCCAGAGAAGACATCCTGGAAAAAGTGAGCTTTGAGGCATGTAGGTGAGGTGTGGTCTGCTGTTGGTTGAGAGGACGGTTGTCTGGGTACAGAATGTCCCAGGCCAAGGTTTGCTGATGAGAAGGAGCCAAAGAGCCTACAGGAAATAGCTGGGTTGCAGATGGACTTGAGTAGCACAGCCTTGTGTAGGGAAACAGGGAGAATGATTCACTGTCATCCAAGGAGAAGGAATTGCCTGGGGGAGTGGAATCTGGTTTCAGTTCCCCACTTCATTCCCAGATTTTTCACTATGTGTTGCAGTGAAAAGATAAAACTGGAGTTTGAGACACATCTTCGGAGGGCGATGAAACGTTTCAATAAAGAGGTCCACGAGGACACACACAAGGTAAGGGCAAGGGATGATGGGGAAGGACTTTTCGTTGTCGGCGGTAAGAGCTTGTGCTCACCGAGGCTTTATTTCTGGCTTTGCTGCCCACTCTGTGGCCATGGCAAGTTTCTTACTCTCTCTGAGCATTTGTGTCCTCGTCGGGGAAGTGGGGGTAGTAATAGTGTCTGCCTGGGAGGGTGGTTGTGTATTATAGGTAAGGTAACTTACAGCACCAATGCCTGGCATGCAGCAGAGGCTAAATAACAAGTACTTGCCTTCCATCTCTCCTTTCAGTCATTTAATATCATTAATTCTAATCCCAGCTGCAGGCACTGGCTTTTAACTTTACCTGATAATTATTGAACACCTATACACACCTAGCAAGGTGCTTGGCGTGGTGGGGATAGAGACTTGGATAAAGCTTATTTCCTACAATTGAGGAGTATCTGATCTCTAGATGGAACATGGACTTCCAAACAGAGAAACTCAAGACTATGCCTAAAACAGTGAAAGAGATCAGCCTGGCTCTGTGGAGCTGGGCAAGGCTTTATGTAGGAGAAAGGATTAGAGCCGGGTCTAGGAGAAAAAGTTGAAGACTCTAGCCAAGTTGTGGAGGGGATGGCAAGGTGCCCAGCTCACCTGCGTGTGTGGAGTGTATAGGATGGGGGGTGGGGGTGAAGGGAGGGCAGGCTTTGGTTTCCCTTTGATGGATGGTGGGCTGCCAGAGAGGATAGCGATGGGGTGGGGGAGATGCTTTATGTGCAGCTGCTCCAGAAATCTAGAGGTGCAAGGACGGTGATGAAGTTAGAGAGGGTCGCCTCCTTCATCCAGGCCTGGGGCAAGAAATGAGACAGCTTTGTGCCTTTCACCTCTTGTTGGGTGCTGGAGGTGAAAGAAAGGGAAGATGACTCTCAGGTTTGAGACCTGAGTGAGGAAAGAGAGGCAGCACTATTGATTAAAATAGAGCGACTGTTAGTAGGGGAGGAGGAAGCCAAGGTTGAAGGGAAAATGACGCAAAGCAGTGTGTGAAAAGAGGGGAAGAGGCCATATAATCATTTTAGTAGGTGGATGAAGGGTGGGGTTTGGGGTCAGAGGAAGGGCGAAGATGTGGAGCCTGTGACAGAAGGTTGGGCTCAAACACCCAGGGAGGTGGTGAGAGCAGCCCAGTGAGCCCTGTGAGCTACGTCCCACCACCGGCTTCCACAGGCTTCCAGCAGTCTCGCCAGCTCCACCTCACTTGCCTTTCCTCCTGATCTCATGGAGCAAACCCCAGTTATGACAGCATTTCATCCAGAAATCTTTCAGTATGTATCTCTAAAAGACAAGACCAAAACAAAAACAGTTTGTATTTTGAAAACAAAGCAGTTTGTATTTTGAAGCTTTGAGTTTTGATGATTCCTTTGAAGGAATGAGTATACAGAGAGAAAAAGAGAGGGTGAAAGACAGGCTTGGGAACTGGCCAATACTAGTATTTTTACTTTCTTATATGTAGAAATGGCAACACATATTTCTTGCCCACAGGATGTCTTGATTTTGGCAGCAAAAGTTCCTCCTGGTCTCTGGCCTGCCTTCCATGCTGCCCCTTCCTCCTTTCCTTTTTACAGGTTCACCTTCTCTGCCTGCTAGCAAATGGCTTCTATCTAAATAACATCTGCAGCCAACCAGATCTGCGTGCTATTGGCCTTTCCATCATCCCAGCCCACTTTACCAGAGTGCTGCCTCGAGATGTGGACACCTACTACCTCTCAAACCTGGTGAAGTGGTAAGGCCCTCCACCTGTCCTGCAGAGGTGGGGAGTGTAGGATTTGTGTTCCTCTCAGAGGCTGTGTTCAGATCACTTCCACAGACCTTCCCTGAGGTGGTAACTATGGATCAGGTGGTGGGCATGGCATTGAAGATAGAGAAATGCCAGGCATGATCTTGCCCTGGTGTAGCTCCCAGACTGGTGGGGAGACAAATACATACCAGGTAATTACAGGGTGGCATGAGGAGTGCCCTGAAAGGGGTGTTCTGGGAACTGCATGCTCACAGTGCAGGGGTGCTTTTCTCAGCTGGGAGGTCTGGGAAGGCTCCCCAAGGAGGTAAAGTCTGAGTTGGGTTTGCAGTGATGAAAGGAGTTAGCAAGACAGGCTGGGGAAAGTAGGACAGGGGCAGGCGGGTCTCACGATTCACTCCCTCTTTTGATTTTCTTGGCTGTAAATGAAGATTCCCATTTGCCCTGACCTCTGACACAAGGAATGCCTGCTTTCTCCCCAGGTTCATTGGAACATTTACAGTTAATGCAGAGCTTTCAGCCAGTGAACAAGATAACCTGCAGACTACATTGGAAAGGAGATTTGCTATTTACTCTGCTCGAGATGATGAGGAATTGGTCCATGTAAGTGATTCCTTCCAGATCACTGTTTTTTCTCAGTACTGTTAACTAATGATAATGGCAGCCATGTGCCAGATGCCATTCCAAGTGTGTTACCAACACGACCTCAGTCAGTCCTCGTAATGGCGATAGCTGCTGAAGCTCAGAATAGCTACTTGATGCCTCTAAGATCTTTTCCTTGGTGAGCCTGAGAATCAAGATTGGGATTGGAGTCTGAGTGGCAGGCCTGCGTGCTTTCCTCCCTGTCACCTCTAGTGCTGGTGTACCAAAAAGCCCATAATTTTTGGTCAGATGTGCTAGAAATATTTTCATTAATTATTCCAATTTTGTCTTCAAAAGTCCCAAGTAAATGTTTTTTCACATGGGATGCTGAAGTCCTTGAGAACGTGTTTTTGTATCTCACATTTGGGTGATGACACTGGCAGGCAGCAGTGCAGTGAGGAGGGTTCTGTCCATAAAAAAGAATCGTGATAGCAGAGTGCTCCAGGGACAGGCAGGCTTTATCAAATGCCTATGGGCACCTGTAGGGAAGGCTGTGTCTGAATAAAACAAAAACAGAGATCGAAATGTGGTTTTATCCCTAGAAGATTCCTATTAATCCATACAGTTCAATCTGGAAGTCCCAGATTCTCTGGAGAAAAAGACCAGATTTTTCATATCTGTAGAGGCCAAATGGTTGACATCTTTAGTTCTCTTCTTCCATATTGCTTTTAAAAAGCCTAAGATATTTGGCAAGGCTGATAATGATGTTATAATATGCTGCCCAAAGAAAACTTTTTTTTTTTTTTTTTGAGACAGAATCTCTCTCTGCCACCTAGGCTGGAGTGCAGTGGTGCGATCTCAGCTCACTGCAACCTCCACCTCCCAGATTCAAGTGATTCTCATTTCTCAGCCTCCCATGTAGCTGGGATTACAGGTTCGCACCACCATGCCTGACTGATTTTTGTATTTTTAGTAGAGATGGGGTTTCACCCTTCACCCTGTTGGCCAGGCTGGTAACTCATTAATATTTTAGTATTGTCCTCCCAGACTTGCTTCCTGTGTATTTGTGTACATATGTATTTGTTTTATTTGTTTAAGCAAAATGGGATCATATAGCTTTTAAAGAGGGGGTACAATTCAGTGACCATTTAGTACGTTTACAGTGTTGTGCAACTACCACCTCTATTTCCAAAATGTTTTTGTGACCCCCACGGGAAACTCTGTATGTACCCATTAAATACCCCGTTGTTACCCCCGTCCCCGCTCATGGCAACCACCAATCTGTCTTGTGTCTCTGTGGATTTACCTATTCAGGATATTTAGTATAAAATAAATTATACACTATGTGGCCTTTTGTGCCTGTCTTTTGCATAGCATAATGTTTTCAAGATTCATGTGCATTTTAGCATATATCAGTATTTCATTAATATTTATGGCTGAATAAGATTCCATTACATGTATATATATTTTCTCTATCCATTGGTGGACATTTCGTTAGTTTCTACCTTGTGGCTGTTGTGAAGAGTGTTGTTAACAATGTCTGTACATATATTTATTTACATACCCTGTTTTCAGTTCTTTTGGGTATATACCTAGGATTGAAATTGCTAGGTCATATGTATATTCTATGTATAACTTTTGGAGAAACCACCAAACTGTTTTCTACGGTTACTCTACCATTTTACATTCCCACCAGCAATGAACAAGAATTCCAAATCTTTGCCAACACTTGGTTATTTTCCAATGTTTTGATTATAGCCATTATGATGGGTGTCAAGTGATACCTCATTGTGGTTTTGATTGCGTTTCTCCAATGACTGATGATGATGAGTGTCTTTTCGTGGGCTTCTTGGTCATTTGTGTATCTTTTTTGAGGACATGTCTATTCAAGTATTTGCCTATTTTTTAATTACGTTGCCTTTTTGTTGATGATTTGTAAGAGCTCTTTATGTATTCTGGATATTAGTTACCTATCAAAATACATGCTTTGCACATAGTTTCTCCCATTCTGTAGGTTGTCTTTTTACTTTCTTGATGAAGTCCTTTGATACACAAAAGTTTTGAATTTTGACAAAGTCTGAGTTACCTATTTTTCTTTTGCTCTTTGTGCTTTTGGTGTCATATCTAAGATTCCACTGTCAAATCCAAGGTCATAAAGATCGACCCCTGTGTTTTCTTGTAAGAGATTTATAGTTACTGCTCTTACATACATTGAATATTTGCACATATCAGGTAGGTGTTCAACATCATTCTTATGCATGTGGATAGCCATTTGTCCCAGCATTATTTGTTGAAGAGACGATTTTTTCAGTGGGGCTTGGATGGTGTGGCATCCTTTTCAAAAATCAACTGGCCATAAACGTATGGGTTAATTTCCAGCCTCTCAATTCTATGTTATTGTTCTTACGCCAGTACAACAGTGTTTTGATCACTATAGCTTTGTAGTAAGTTTTGAAATCAGGAAGCCTCAGTGTAACTTTGTTCATTTACAGTATGCTTTGGTTATCTGGGGCCTCTTGCAATTCCATATGAATTTGATGATCTGTTTTTCCATTTCTGTGAAAAAGCTGTTGGAATTTTGATAGGGACTGCTCTGAATCTGTAGATTAATTTATGTGCCATTACCATCTGGTTATTAGGTCTTCTAGTCCATAAGCATGGATGTCTCTCCTTTTATTTTTGTCTTTCTCAGCTGTATTTTGTAGTTTTCAGTGTACAGTCTTTCACCTCAGTTAAATTCTTTTCCTAGGTACTTTATTCTTCTTGATGCTGTTGGAAATGGCATTGTTTTCTTAATTTCTCTTTTAGATTGTTCATTGCAAATGTATGGAAACACAACTGACTTTTTTGTGTTGTCTTGTACCCTGCAGCTTTGCTGAATTCATTTATTAACTCTACTAGCTTTCTTGTTCGTTTATGTATGGGATCCCATATGGTATCTATAAGTAGATCATTTTACTTCTTTCTGTCCAGTTTGCATGCCTTTTGTGTCTTTTTCTTGCCTAATTGCTCTGGCTAGGACTTCAAGTACAGTGTTGAATAATGATCGTGACATCAGGCATCCTTCTTTTGTTCCTGATAATTCATGGGGAAAGCCTTCAGTCTTTCACCATGAAGTATCATGCTGGCTCTGGGTTATGATGTTGACTCAGTTTCCTTCTATTCCTAGTGTTTTGAATGTTTTTTTTTTCTCATGAAAGCCTGTGGGATTGTCTCAGATGCATTTTTCTGTGTCAGTTGAAATGGTCCTCTGGATTTTCTTTCCTTCATTCTTTTAATGTATATGTAATTGGTTGATTTTCTTATGTTGAACCATCCTTGCATTCCTAGAATAAGTACTACTTGGTCATGTTGTATATGTCTTTTAATATGTTGTTCGATTTTGTTTATTAGTATTTTATTCAGGATTTTTGCATCTATATTCATCAATTGGTTTATTTTCTTGTGATGTATTTGTCTGGCTTTGGCGTCAGGGTAATGCTTGCCTCGTAGAATGAGTTAAAAAATGTTTCCTCTTCTAATGTTTGGAAGAGTTTGAGAAAGATTAAGGTAAATTCCCCTTCAGATGTTTGCTAGAATTCACCAGTGAGGTAATCTAGTCCTAGACTTTTCTTTGTTGGGAGGTTTTTGATTTCTGACTCGATCTGTTGTTACAGATCTGTTCAGATTTTTCATTACTTCTTGAGTCAGGTTTGGTCATGTGTATGTTTCTGGGATTTTGTCCGTTTTCTATACATTATCTAATTTGTAGGGATCATACAGTTCTGTAACCTGATTTTTTTCCTCAGCAATGTACATTGATAGATTTCTTATTAAAGGTGGTGACTGTGTATGCTTGGGTAGCACTAGACTGTTTCCAGAGTCCTGTCAGCTACATTATCTTGTCTAATCCTCTTTAGAGTCGTGTGAGGAAGCTGAGGCAGGGATTATTCTAGATGCAGAAATCCAGGTGTAGGGAAGTCACTCAGCTAGTGGTGAACACTTAGTTATCCAGACTTCTGGACCTGTGCTCCTGTGCCATGCTGTACAATAAGAAACTGAGAAATTAATATTGGTACAATGCCATCAGCTAAACTACAGACATTATTTGGATTTTCCAAGTTTTCCTGCTGATATCCTTTTTCTATTCCATGATACTGGTTTGTATTTAGTCATCATGTCTCCTCCAGTGTGTGACAGTGTTTTGATCTTTCCCTGTCTTTCATGATCTTGACACTTTGGAAATTTTTAGCCGCAGAAGAAACAAGGCAAAAGCAATCATTTATCTCACCATAACATGGCTCCTCACACTGGACTTTCTCCTGAGGCTGTGGCAGTAATCAAGGAGAGATGCTGGGACCTGGAGACCCGTGTAGGAAGGCCTTGCCTGAGTACATTATCACTGTTGCCGCTGAAGGTCAGGTCCCCTGAGGGGCTCCCAGACTTCCAAGTTAACAGTGTTCAAAGCTGCAGACTCAGTTAAAGATTCAACGTGGGGAAAATTGGAAAACAGGGAACAGACTTAGGTGATCTGATGATAATGGTATTTTCTACTAGTTCTTCCCAAAGTGGTATTTCATTTTATTATTTTAGTCACAAACGTAACACATATTGACTATAGAACAATCAGAAGATAGGTAAGCAGAGAAAAAAATCCTGTAAACACCCATAACCCAGTATGTGGATGCTTTTTCAAATATCCATGTATGTCTAAATTTATATTTACGTTTTTTTTTTTTTTTTTTTTTTTTTTTTTTTTTGAGGCGAAGTCTTGCTCTGTTGCCCAGGCTGGAGTGCTGTGGTGCGATCCCGGCTCACTGCAAGCTCCGCCTCCTGGGTTCACGCCATTCTCCTGCCTCAGCCTCCCGAGTATAGCTGGGACCACAGGCCCCTGCCACCACGACCGGCTAATTTTTTGTATTTTTAGTAGAGATGGGGTTTCACTGTGTTAGCCAGGATGGCGGCGATCTCCTGACCTCGTGATCCACCCACCTCGGCCTCCCAAAGTGCCAGGATTACAAGCGTGAGCCACTGCACCCGGCCGTATTTTGTCTTATAAAAATGTAATCACATCATACTTTTGAAAGGAAAAATTTTATTTTCCTTTAATATATGACGAGCATGTTCCTGTTCTTCTATGAAGATAAACCTCTGCATCATCATTTTTAACAGTGTCTGGAGTTTCCATTGTCCATCGCGTACTGTTAGAAAGTCTGGCTGTTTCCAACTTTTCCCTGTCTTGAACAAGCACCATAACAAACAACATTGAACTCATTACATCTTTAATTACTTTCTTAGGATAACTATGTTATTCCTTTTCATCATAGATATTCTTACTGATTCTCCGGGCTCTGCAGCTCTTGACCCGGCTGGTATTGTCTCTACAGCCAATTCCTCTGAAGTCAGCAGCAGCAAAGGTGAGGTGCTCAGGGCTGCCAGAGAAGAGCAGCAGTTGACAGGAAATAGTCACACTTAAAAAAACTGATCATTATTGTATTTTTAAGAGCTGATATTCATGGAGTGTGGGTTCTTTCGAGCCTTGCACATACCCTGTGTTAGGGAAGACTCGGGCACATGAGTGGGTATCTGGCATCCTGAGCTTCATGTGTGCAGAGTGCTGCTTTTGTTTCTGTTGTGTAAATTGGGTGGAATGGTGCCTGTCCTCACTTGCTCCGTGAAGTGCTGATGAGTGAAGCACTGAGTTTTGAGGTGCTCTAGGTTAGCTTCAAAAAGCTAAATGCTATACTCATTGGGGTATTGGCATTATCTGAAGCCTGGTGGTCTAGAAGCTGATTTTCATAATATCTGTATTCTTAAAACTACAACTGTATTAAGTTCATACGTATTTGTTTGCAAAATGCTTATGTCCGAGGTGGGTAGTAGTACTGCTGAGGAAACTGAAACTTGGAAGTTAAATAATTTACATAACCAATAAGAGTTAGAACTGGAATTCAAACCCATGTTTGACTGTTTCCAAATCCCATGTTCTTTTCTCTTTACCGTTAGGGTGAAAATAATTATACTGTGGCCTTATCTAAGATGCTACCGATTTTAGCCATACATGCATACAACCCTGAGGGATAGCTGGTTGATCACTGTCTGAGCTGGGGGCATCTTGATGTATTGGTTCTCTAGCTAGTGAATTAACCCTATTAGATTACAGGATTTCTATCATATCCTTAGCAAAAGAGGGGAAAAAGGAAAGCAAAGCAAAATTTCTTACTCTGTTTAAGGGAAAGAAACCTTCCAAGGAGAGACTGACTGCGGATCTGGGAGGCTGCTCAGAAACTTCCAGCCAAGTTCTAGAAAACCACACCAAGCCAAAGACCAGCAAAGGAACCAAACAAGAGGAAACCTTTGCTAAGGGCACATGTAAGCCAAGTGCCAAAGGGAAGAGGAACAAGGGAGGCAGAAAGAAACGGAGGAAGCCCTCCTCCAGCGAGGAAGACCAGGGCCCAGGAGACAAGCAGGAGAAGGCAACCCAGCGACGTCCGCATGGCCGGGAGCGGCGGGTGGCCTCTAGGGTGTCTTATAAAGAGGAGAGTGGGAGTGATGAAGCTGGCAGTGGCTCTGATTTTGAGCTCTCCAGTGGAGAAGCCTCTGATCCCTCTGATGAGGATTCCGAACCTGGCCCTCCAAAGCAGAGGAAGGCCCCCGCTCCTCGGAGGACAAAGGCTGGGTCCAAGAGTGCCTCCAGGACCCAATGTGGGAGCCATCGTAAGGACCCAAGCTTGCCAGTGACATCCTCAAGCTCTTCGAGCAGTAAAAGAGGCAAGAAAATGTCCAGTGATGGTGAGAAGGCAGAAGAAAGGAGCATAGCTGGTGTAGACCAGTGGCTAGAGGTGTTCTGTGAGCAGGAGGAAAAGTGGATATGTGTGGACTGTGTGCACGGCGTGGTGGGCCAGCCTCTGACCTGTTACAGGTACGCCACCAAGCCCATGACCTATGTGGTGGGCATTGACAGTGACGGCTGGGTCCGAGATGTCACACAGAGGTACGACCCAGCCTGGATGACAGTGACCCGCAAGTGCCGAGTTGATGCTGAGTGGTGGGCAGAGACCTTGAGACCATACCAGAGCCCATTTATGGACAGGGAGAAGAAAGAAGACTTGGAGGTAAGGCCTTGGCTGCCAGGGGCTCTTAAGACCCAGTCAGGTTATTAAAATTATTCCTGTTTTTGAGCACCTTATATATGCCCAGCACTATGTTGGGTGTTTTTAGTGGGTTGTCTCATTTAATTGTCTCAGCAATATAAAGCTGGGGCAGTTGCTGCCTTAATTTTAGTGGTAAAAGTTGTGGAGATGAGAGATGAACTGCCATGGTGTTTGAGCCCAGGTCTGTGTGGCTTTGGATCCTGTATACTATTAGTTATTGCCCAGTTATAAATTTGGAGCTTTAGAATAATTTATGCAAGTAATATAACTCAGACTGAGTGAAAGAAGGAATAGCCCATGGATATATTCTCCCCCTTCCCTCATCATGCGTGCATGTAAAGATGCATGTGCAAACACCCCTCATACATAGAACACTCACCTCCTGGGAAAGAGCGGTCTCGGAATGAGACAATATCTTCAGTCTATTGAGAAGGCAGATTGGGAGGCAGAGACTTCTAGAACATAACACAGCTATGTCACTTGATCCTAGAACCAGCACTTAACACCAGGAAGAGTGCCCGAGCCGCCTGTGTGTACGGCAGTGGTGGTGTTGGGTGGAGCTTGCCATTTCTACACAGGAACATGCCCAGATTTGTCACAGGTTTATTTCCAATCACTCAGGATAGGTAATTTGCAGATTTATTAATCCTTTCCTATAGGAGTGCAGTGCATCCCACATTGAGTGTTTGCTCCAGGGGTGTTCTTGGTTCATTTTACCTAGTAATGACGGGTTAAGTGGAAATTATGCAGATGGTATTGTAACTAATGTACCTAAAGCTTAGTGGAAGCTGAACATGGAGCGTCCTCTCCTACTATCAGCAACTCCACATTGCCAGTCGTTACTAGTCTGTTGGGGTTTTTGAAGAAATGCCAAGGGCAAGCCTAAGAGAGCCTGGTGAACAGGGTGACTTAAAGCAGTGAATTGCCTACTGAGCAATGAGCAATCTTAGAGAAGGGCAGAGAGAACACTGTCAGAGTGGACCAAGAGAAAAGTCGCAGGGTGAGAACCACTGCTCTCAATTTCCTGTGAGAGCCGGCAGATAAGCTCACGCTCTTCTTAGAAGAGGATTGTCCCTTTGAGATAAGACCTTCTTACTGAAGAGCACTGTGTGTTTTTCTTCCTTGCAGACCTTTAACAGAGCAGGCGCTGATCTGCTGGGGCTGGGTTAGGCATCTAAGCATTCAAATAGGTTAGACAACTTTTTGAAGTTGCCACAAGCCACAGATTTATTTGATTCTTTTTAGCTTTTGATTCATCTGTGACCGACTTACTGGCCGGAGCTACAGATGTGATGTTACAAAAATCATTAGTGTTCATGAAACCTTGGATCCACCACCTGTTGTCAGAACAACTTAGTCTAAGGATCATCTCCCTCAAACTTCATTTCCTCTTCTAAATAACATGCTCAACTTTGTCTGTCTGGCCTTTGCAGTTTCAGGCAAAACACATGGACCAACCTTTGCCCACTGCCATTGGCTTATATAAGAACCATCCTCTGTATGCCCTGAAGCGGCATCTCCTGAAATATGAGGCCATCTATCCTGAGACAGCTGCCATCCTTGGGTATTGTCGTGGAGAAGCGGTCTACTCCAGGTGCGTGAGGCAGCCTGGTTGGCCTCAGGGGCTTCCTGGTGGTGTGGGATTAACAGCCTTCTTCCTGGGCAAAGGGTGCTGATGGGAGCTCATCTGACTTACCAGTGTTCTCAGGCTAAGCCAGTGTGCGTGTGCTGTGTGTGTGTGATGTGTAGGAGAGAAGAAAATTTGAAAATTAAAACAGGGATTAAAAGAATGGCAGGGGAAAAACAGTTACAAAGGAAAAGAAAATACAAAGTAGGAAAAATAAAATTTAAGATAGGGCAATATAAAACACACCCCACAAGTACAAGTCAAAAACATACAAAAGGAAGGAACAAAGGATTTGATTATGGAAGTTAAAAGTGAGTGGATTTTTCATGGGTACAGAGCTCTGTTTGGCATGAAAAAGTTCTGGAAATGGATGGTGGTAATGGTTGTACAATGTTGTGAATGGACCTAATGCCACTGAACTGCACACTTAAAAATGGTTAAAATGGTATATTTTATGTGACTGTATTTTATACCACAGTAAAAAGAAATAGCTAAAAAAGGAGTGGAATAAGAGCAAAAAATGAGTAAAATGTATATAAAATTAAAATTGAAAAATGTTAATACAATTTTGAGGTAAGAAAAAAATAGATACAGGAATTTTGAGAAATGGGAATAAAAAGCAAGTAAAATAAGTGATTTTAAAAGACATGGGATGTACAAGACCAAAAAATAGGAGATGTTCTTAAATGAGAAAACAGGAAGTAAAGAAAACAGAAAAAGGAAGCATAGGGAAACCCACATGAGAGTGGGTGATTTGAGTCCTCCCACTGGGGATGACTTCCTGCTTGTCAGCCCCCTGTGGGAGTCATACTGGACCCTCTCTTCAGGGCTCTGCCCTGTCTTGGAGCTTTTTGTTTGATGTCGGGGGCACGCCGCCCTGGGCAGGGGCAGGGCTTTGTTGTTCTAGGACTTTAGCACCCAGCAGTCAAAGGCAGCAGGGGGCCTGGGCTGCCCTGATAGAGGCTTCCTCTTGTGGGTATGTATAGTAGTTGGGAGAAAGACTGTTGGGAAGAGAGTGCTGGCGTCGTCCAGGGGCACCATGTCAGTGATAGAAGGAAGCATTAGAGGTGCATATTTATTGATTTTTTTTAATTGTGGCAAAATATATGTAACATAAAATTTACCATCTCAACCTTTTTAAGTGTACAGCCTACAGCATTAAGCACATTCACACTGTCATCCAGCCATCACCACCATCCATCTCCAGATTTCTTTTCCTCTTCCCAAACCAAAACTCCGTCCCCATCAAAAACTCCCCATTCCCCTTCTCCAGCCCTGCACCCACCATTCTCCTTTCTGTCTCTGAGTGTGCCTACTATAGGGACCCATGTAGGTGGAATCATGCGGTATTTATAGTCATATTGTGACTGGCTTATTTCACTTAGCATAATGTCCTCAGGGTTCATCCATATTGTATGTAGCATGGGTCAGAATTTCCTTCCTTAAATTTTAGGCTGAAACTCCATTGTGTAGGCAGACCACATTTTGCTTGTGCCTTCATCCATCAGTGGGCACTTGGCTTGTCTCCACCTTTTGGCTGTTGTGAATTATGCTGCTGGGAACATGGGTGTGCAGATAACTTTTGAAGATTCTGCTTTCAGGTTTTTTTGTTTGTTTGTTTGTTTGTTTGTTTGTTTTTTTGTATATACCCAGTGCAATTACTAGGCCAGATAGTAATTCCCATCATTTTTTTAGGAACCACCTTACCATTTCCACAGCAGCTGCACCCATTTTACATTTTCACCAACAGTCCACAAGGTCTCCACTTTCTCCACATCCTCACTGACACTTGTTACTTTCTGTGTTTTGGTAATAGCCATTTTAATGAGTGTGAAAAGGTTAGAAGTTCACATTTATTCCAAGAGGACTGTGACCACTTCCCTGCTGTTTTCCTTAGGAAGATGTCCAGATGCTGCCTGTCAACCCCTAAGACCCCTTTTTTACCCGCTCCTGTCTGAAGACCACACCATTACATAATCACTCCTCTGGGCAGTCAAAGATGTTCCCCCCCCGCAGTGGGAGCATGAGTGGAGCTTTGAGCTCTGGCAGGTTGATGCTACTGGCAGAAGCGCTGCTCTGGCACTCAGGAAATGTCCGGTCCTCCCAGCAACCATGTGTGGTAGAAAGGACAAGCTCACTGTCCCTAGTTGATAGGCGAGGACACAGGTGCTCCTTGACTTAGGATGAGGTTGGATCTCCATAAACCCGTTGGAAGCTGAAAATAGGATATCCTAAGTTGAGAATGCATTTAATATACCTAACCTGCCCTAACTGGACCTCATGTAGGTGGAATCATACGGTATTTATGGTCATTTTGTGACTGGCTTATTTCACTTAGCATAAAGTCCTCAAGGTTTACTCCTGTTGTATGTAGCATGGGTCATAGCTTAGCTGAGCCTCCCTTAAACGTGCTGAGAACACATTAGCCTCCAGTTGGGTACAGTTATCTAACACAAAGCCTATAATGAAGTACTGAATATCCATGTAATTTATTGAATACTGAAAATGAAAAAGAGAATAGTTGTATGGGTACTTGAGGTACAGTTTCTCCCGAGTGTATATTGCTTTTGCATTATCATAAAGTTGAAAAATCTTGAATCAAACCATTGGACGTTGGGCACTGTCTGTACTGAGGCTCAGGAAGGTAAAGTGACTTGTCCAGATGGCCCAGCCAGGAAGTGGCACAGGTAAGATTCAACCTCCATCCATTGTGCTGTGCTGAAATTCAGCCTCAGATTCCCTTGTGGGTAAGGGCCTGAACCTGCACTAGGAGGAAATGGGGTGCCCTTGCTCATTGGAGCCGCTCCCTGGACAGAGTGAAGGGGTGCAAACTAGATGGGCGTGCCCTATTAAAGATGGCTTGGCAAGGGAGGGGTTGAGCCTCATTGGAAAGTAGACTTGCACGGCTTTGGTGAGCTCTTAGCTCTGGAGGAAGAGTGAAGCCAGAGGATCTTTGCCTGCAGGGATCATTTGACTGTTCCATGTGCATGTGTCTTGGTTCTGGGATAGCTTATTAGCTTATTATAGTTGGTTTCTCTGCAGCCTTCCTTTGGGTTCACTGTCCTCTCCTCTGGACACTTCCCCCCACATGGTGTTAATAGCAGATCAGAGCCTCAGCAGGTGCTTGCTTGGTGGTGGTAGTAAACGTGAGTAACTGCCTGCACACAGTGGCCTTTACCCCATCCTGATAGGCTGTAGCTGGAGCTCTCACAGGCTCTGGACACCAGAGGAGAGGAAAACCTATAAAGGGGAGGAGTGGTGGAGGCAAGGCACGAAGGCTGCAGAGTAACTCCATGCAGATTAGGGTTTGTAAGTGGACACATCCCCCAAAAGACAGGCAGTCCACTTTGGCTAGCACAGCTCCTTTGGGCCCCCTAGGAACCTGGCCTGCTTCAGGGTGGCAGAACCTGAGGAGGGAGCCTGCAGGGCCCCTCTGAGTTTGCCTTTGTGTCCTGTGTTCGTTCCGCAGGGATTGTGTGCACACTCTGCATTCCAGGGACACGTGGCTGAAGAAAGCAAGAGTGGTGAGGCTTGGAGAAGTACCCTACAAGGTAACTGGAGCTGGAGGGTCCCAGCGGGGAGTGGTGACGCAGGACTGTAGCTGAGTGGGAGAACTGGGGGCAGAGAAGTGATGATGAGGAGCCTCCCAGCGTCCTGCCCAGGATCCTGATCAGAAATGTCTCACTTTCTCGGTTTGAGCAGGATTCAAGGAGGAGAGAAACATATCTTTAAATTGTCTTATTAATAAGACATTTGTAAGAAATTGATCTTCCAAAACAGAAAAGAAATCTAGGCCAAATAGTAGGCCTCAGACTCCTTATGTGAGTTCAAAGGTTCTACAGGTTGGAATTGAGTTACTGGATGGTCTTGGGAGGTCAAAGCCCTGCTTTATAGCAGCACGTTCTCCAGTCAGATTATCCTTCTGTTTGGCAGTTCTCCGAGCATTTTGCATGTGTGTGTTCTCTGTTGCCTCAAAAGCCATAGGAATTGGCATTATGATGCCCATTTTACAGATGAGAAAACTGAAGCTCAGGGCAAGTGACTTGTCCAAGTCCCCACAGTTAGAAAAATGGCAGAGCAGAGCCCAGGTGAGAATCCCAGGGTCTGCCTTGAAGCCAGTGCTCCTTTCACACTGTGCTGCGGTATTGTTAGACTGGTTGCTCTTGAGGAACACGAACCGAGCGAGGTCCCACAGAGACTATTCACAGGACACACAGCTCAGTACGACCAGCAGAGTAAAGTGGCCGATCACGGAGACCATTTACTTCTCATCAGACCCCAGGAGTCCTTGGGGGTTGCAAGACTCCGGGAAGCTGGGTGGGGAGTGGAGGGGCCTCCGCTTAGTGGGAAGGGCTGTAGGTGCTGGTCGCAGTCACTGCCAGCAACAGGCTGGAGTGTGTGATGCCCCTTGCCCGGGCCTGCAGGGCTGCTGAGGATTTTCTCTGCACCATCTCACCTGTCTTTCATGCTGGAACCAGCATAGCACTGTCCAGTTGAAATGTAACATGAGCCACACATTTAAATTTTTTAGTAGCTACATTAAAAACCAAAAACAGTTGGAATTTTAACATTAAAATATATCCAGATATATCTAAAATACTATTTCAGCAGTAAGAAATATTTTAAAGTGTTGAGATACTTAAATCCATTTTGTTCCTAAGTCTCTTTAATCCTTTGTGTTTTTGACTTTCTAAATCCATTTTGTTCCTAAGTCTCTCTAATCCTTTGTGTTTTGACTTTCTGTACCTCAGTTCAGACCAGCCACATTTCAGGTGTGCAGTGGCCACATGTGACTGGTGGCTGTCATGGTAGCACAGTTCTGGAATAATCCCAAATCTCTCAAATTTACCTCTTGTTCTGATCCCCACCACCCCAACTCCTGCCTCAGTATCTTTTGCTTGGGCAACAGCCACAGCCTCCATTCCAGCCTGAATCCATTCCCCTGTCAGTCACTAGGCTCTTTCTGTGCGTTCCAGCCGTCCTTGCCCCACCCTGGCCAGCGCCTTTAGTCCGAGTCCCGCACCCTTCCCATGGTGCAAAGTGATGTTCTGGTGCTTACTGCCTCTGCATTCCAAAGGACTTCAGAGGCCCCAGGTCCCAGTGTTCTCCCACCTCTGTGTCCTTTGGGGTCCAGCCCTGTTCTCTTGGGCAACTCCTTGCCCCTTTAAGCCTCTGCTCAGGCAGGACCTGTTCTGAGCAGCCTTTTTGCCTCCACTGTCCTCAGGGCTGGGCAAGAGCTTGCCTCTGAGCTCCCGTTCCACCCTGTACTCTTCACGCTGAGTTGTAGCTGTGTCTCTTCCCCTGCAGGAGCCTGAGCTCCTAAGAGAAAAGACTGTCCCCGCTCTGTCCCTCCTTCATGACTGGGTCATGGCCTGGTCTCCAAGAGATCCCAGTGGAAGTTTACTGAACAGTGCTGGGTGAATGGCTTCTCAGAAAGGGATGGTTGTCGGAACTCAGAGTCCCTCAGTCCCTGAAGCGGTGACAGAGAGGGTGCGCCCAGAGACAGTGGCAGGAACGGACATGAGAGCTCACAGGCCACCCCCAACCTGGGGAATGGTTTTTCACATTTTTAAAGGGTTATAAGAATGAGAAGAATAGGCCGGGCACGGTGGCTCACACCTGTAATCCCAGCACTTTGGGAGGCCGAGGTGGGTGGATCACAAGGTCAGGAGATCGAGACCATCCTGGCTAACACAGTGAAACCCTGTCTCTACTAAAAATACAAAAAATTAGCCAGGCGTGGTGGCGGGCGCCTGTAGTCCCAGCTACTCGGGAGGCTGGGGCAGGAGAATGGCGTGAACCCAGGAGGCGGAGCTTCCAGTGAGCTCAGATTGCGCCACTGCACTCCAGCCTGGGTGACAGAGCGAGACTCCGTCTCAAAATAATAATAATAATAAGAAGAAGAAGAAGAAGAAGAATAAAGAATATGTGATGGAGGCCACACATGACCCTTTACAGAACGAGCTTGTGGGCCCCTGCACTAGAGGAAGTCTGTACGTCCAGGCCCAGGGGCCAGCCCTCAGCTGCATGCCCATGCCTGCCTCCTCTAAGAGTTACGTGACTCTGTCCTTGCCGGTCCTGCACCCCTCTCACCACGTCACTCCCCAGGGAAGATCTTGGCCTTGGCCACTGCACGCTGTTGGGGAGCACACTGGGGGTCCCGAACTGTCAGTGCTTTCCAGGGCATGTGAGCAGACATAGGTTATATGTTGAGACATAGGCTCTTCTGATGGCCAGTTACCTAAATTGTAAATCCTGGTTCTTGTCACTTACCAGCCATCGGCTCCTAAGACCTAGCTTGTGGGTTTGTTGAAAAAATTAAATAAGTTAATGACATATAAAGCACTGAAGATAGGCTGGGCGCAGTGTTTCATGCTGTAATTCCAGCACTTTGGGAGGCCAAGGCAGGTGGATCATTTGAGGTCAGAAGTTTGAGACCAGCCGGGTCAACATGGTGACACCCCATCTCTACCAAAAATATAAAAATTAGCTGGGCATGGTGGCAAGTGCTTGTAGTCCCAGCTACTCAGGAGACAGGCATGAGAATCACTTGAATCTGGGAGGTGGAGGTTGCAGTGAAGTGAGATCACGCCAGTGCATTCCAGCCTGGGCAACAGAGTGAGTCTCCATCTCAGAGGTGGCGGCGGGGGAAGCACCGAGAATAGTGCCTGGGACAGAGAACGCTCTATAAATGTTAGCTAGTGCTTGTAGTAAGAAAAGGGGAGCAGCCGGACACAGTGGCTCACGCCTGTAATCCCAGCCCTTTGGGAGGTTGAGGCGGGTGGATCACCTGAGGTCAGGAGTTCAAGACCAGCCTGGCAAACATAGTGAAACCCCGTCTCTACTAAAAATACAAAAATTAACCGGGCGTGGCGGCGGACACCCAGCTACTTGGGAGGCTGAGGCAGGAGAATTGCTTGAACCCAGGAGGCAGAGGTTGCAGCGAGCCAAGATTGCACCACTGTACTCCAGCCTGGGTGACAGAGTAAGACTCCATCTCAAAAAAAAAAAAGGGAGAAAAAGCACCCCAGCTGGTAGGCATGTTGTGAGGGTTCACTGGGTACCAGGCATGCAGCACTGAGCATGGTGCCAGGCCTGGTGCCAAGGAACTGGTCACCTTTGTTGTCAACTGTGGCCGTGTCCTCTGGTGCAGATGGTGAAAGGCTTTTCCAACCGTGCTCGGAAAGCCCGACTTGCTGAGCCCCAGCTGCGGGAGGAAAATGACCTGGGCCTGTTTGGCTACTGGCAGACAGAGGAGTATCAGCCCCCCGTGGCCGTGGACGGGAAGGTAAGGGCAGCATCAGAAGGGGTCAGGACCAGGCTACCTTGTTCCCCTGCTGGCCAAATCCTGACGTGCTTACCCGCCACAGGTGCCCCGGAACGAGTTTGGGAATGTGTACCTCTTCCTGCCCAGCATGATGCCTATTGGCTGTGTCCAGCTGAACCTGCCCAATCTACACCGCGTGGCCCGCAAGCTGGACATCGACTGTGTCCAGGCCATCACTGGCTTTGATTTCCATGGCGGCTACTCCCATCCGGTGTGCGTGAGGGGCCTTCGATGGAGGCTAAACAGAGGGATGGGGAGGGGTGGCTCCAGAGATTGGGATGGAAAGCTGGCATGGGGTTACTGGGAGTTGAGGCCTGGTGGCTCCAGTTTTCAGGAGGTTACACTGGATTTGCAAAGTCAGTGCTTTACCAATTCTGGCTTGCCTCCAGAGGGAACAGAGCCAATGAAACTGGCATCCTAATGCTGAATTAAAACATTCTTCCCAGGTTCAGGGACTCACAGGCTAGTGAGCAAAAAACAGTCAGTGTCCTTCCTGGGCAGCTGGTTAGTGAGCTCTGTTCTCTGATGGGCAAGGCTGGATAGGGGCTTTCACCCCAGTTTTCTTAGGCAGAATCTGGGGAGGATTTTCCACAGGCCTGCCTTCTGCACGGAGGGTGTGGGACACTGGCTGACCCGAGACATCCTTCAGGACCCTTGGTGCTCAGATGTGGCCCACTGTCTTCTGCAAACCAGGGAGGGAGGAGAGGCAGAGCAGGCAGCAGGCTCAAGGGTTGACATCGCGTTGTGTCCCCACAGGACTGACGGATACATCGTCTGTGAGGAATTCAGAGACGTGCTCCTGACTGCCTGGGAAAATGAGCAGGCAATCATTGAAAAGAAGGAGAAGGAGGTAAGCACGTAGGCAGGACTGAGGGACAGCAGAAGCAGGAAGCGACACTCAGCGAGTGGCTTCTTCCCTCCCCAGGCCGCGTCCGTGTTCCCAGGCCCTTCCCAACCCTCTCTGACATCATGACAGGCACCGGAGGGAGCGAGCACTGAATACAGCAGGCTCCTGCCCACCCCGCAGACTCACTGTCACTGTCCCTGAGGAGCCTGGGTCCGGGCTCTGGGATCTACTGCCCCTGCTGCCCACACCTGCCTCTGTCTTGAATCGCCTGTGTCCAGGTTCTGGAAGACCTCACCTACTAAAGATTTTGGAGTCAGTAATGATTAAAAAGTTTTCTGTTTTTGTGGCTTTCAGGTATAGTACATCACTTGGTAAATCAGATCAATTTTTTGGAAGTGAGACTTGGTTAAGGAGAGGCTGTATCTTAACTTAAAATCGTGTATATATCTATCTGTCTTTATGTTCACAGTTTCCATCTTAATATTTTTCCTGAAAATGTCAGTGCTTAAGACTTTTCTCCCACTTCATTTTTGCCTGCAGAAAAGGGAGAAGCGGGCTCTAGGGAACTGGAAGCTGCTGGCCAAAGGTCTGCTCATCAGGGAGAGGCTGAAGCGTCGCTACGGGCCCAAGGTCAGTGCAGGTTCTTTGCAGAGAAGACAAGCCCAGGGTCAGTTTCCTGGAGATGCAGCTCAGAAAGGCCTGGCCCAGATTCTGCCCCAGCATCACGTCAGGGATAGCTTTGTGTTAGGACACCTCCGTCCTCTGTCTCCAAGTCCCCTTGTTTTTACCTTGTTGGGAGAGGTGTCCCTGGAGTGAGGCCTCAGCTGGCTCTTCTGCCCCAAGCCCTGTCCCAGTGTCCCTGTTTCTACTGTCCGCATGAGCGTTGCCATGGGTCTGATTTGGTGCTGAGCACATAGGGAGAGCCAAGTGTCCTGCATTTGGGGCACCCTTCCGCCTTCCAGTGTTCCCAGTGCCTGTGACCATCCTGCAGGCCTGCAGTGGCCTGCTCAGTACCTCTCACAGCACCTGCCATGTCCCAGGCCAGGCTTGGATACAGGTGTGAATTTGACATGCAGCCCTCAAGGGGGCCCCTCCCTGAGGCAGACGGACCCGAGGCCCAGTTACATGGTATAGTCAGTGCTGTGTCAGACACAGCAGAAACTGCTCTGGCATGTTTTGTTCCCTCTCTCCAGCCCTCTGTGCTGCCTGTTTGCCTTTAAACATTTTTTGTCACGCTCCTCATTCCAGTCCCTCTGGTGGACAAAAAGCCCTTCATCTGGCTTTATGTTGTGACTAGCTCCTTGCCACCTTCTCCATCCAAACCCTCCCCAGCCTTCCCAGCTGGCAGAGTGCCACCTCAGATCTTAGGGCTCCGAGGGCTGAACTGTGCATCTGGCCCGTTCAAAACATCATGTGCTTTCGTCCAGAAATGAGATAGCAAATGCAAAGCACGGATCACAGGCATCCCCAGATGCAGCATTGTGCTCCTAGAGGGCAGCTTCCTGCCCGGCCATCATCCTTGTGTTCCCCAGCACTCAGCTCATAGCAGGTGCTCTGGTGTCTGCTTGGATGCACCCCAGGCTAGGGAAGGCTCAGTAAGAAGAGTCTGGGCTCTCTTCCTGCCCCGTCCCATGCCCTCGTCCTCCCAGAGTTACAGAGTTTAGGGCAGGCTGGGAACTTGCTGCCTCTTCATGGGGCTTCCTGGTATCTGGTTACTGACCCTGGCCTGTATCCTCCCACCACTGCCACCTGACCAGAGTGAGGCAGCAGCTCCGCACACAGATGCAGGAGGTGGACTCTCTTCTGATGAAGAGGAGGGGACCAGCTCTCAAGCAGAAGCAGCCAGGATACTGGCTGCCTCCTGGCCTCAAAACCGAGAAGAGGAAGAAAAGCAGAAGCTGAAGAGTGGGCCCAGGAAGACCAAAAGGGAAAAGAAGGCAGCAGCTTCCCACCTGTTCCCATTTGAGAAGCTGTGAGCTGAGCACCCACTACGGGGACGCCCACCACTTGCTGCTGCCCCGCTACAGGCCCCACACCTGCCCCAGGCATGCCCAGCCCCCGGTGGTGGGGGCTTCTCACTGAGAAGGCAAACTGAGGCAGCATGCACGAGGCAGGGCCAGGGGAGAGGAGACCAAGCTGAGGAGGTGCTGCAGGTCCCACCTGGCCCCAGCCCTTGTCAGATCCACCCAGGGTGAAGCCTTCAAAGCTTTTTGCTACCAAAGCCCACTCACTCTTTGAGCTACAGAACACTTTGGCGGGAGATACTGTCCTTCCTCCTAGACCTGTTTTTTCCATCTTTGGAAACATCAGTTTTTGTATGGAAGCCACTGGGAGATTTCTGGATGGTGGTGCATCCATGAACGTGCTGATCCTTTCTTCCAGTTAGAGTCTTCATCTGTCCGACAAGTTCACTCGCCTCGGTTGCGGACCTAGGACCCTTTATCTGCAGGCCGCTTACCTTCCCCTGAGTCAGGCTTACTAATGCTGCCCTTGCTGCCTCTTTGCAGTAAGGGAGAGAGCAGAGAAATACAGGTCATCTCAGATTATGGAATTGCTGGGATCTAGTTTTCCAAGTAACATTTGCGGTGGCAGAAGCCTACAAAAGAGCTAAAATCAGGAAAGAAAAGGAAAAATACGAATTGAAAATTAAGGAAATGTTAGTACAGTAGATCAGTGTTAAACTAGATTCTATTCATTACTAGATAAAATGTATAAAGCTATCTGTACTAAGGAGAAATAACTTTTATAACATTTTGAGAAAAAAATAAAGTGTTTATCTAAAGATTTGGCTCTATATTTTTTTTCAGATTTTTTTTTTAAAGATGGGGTCTTACTGTGTTGCCCAGGCTGGACTCCTGGGCTTGAGTGGCCCTCCTGAGCGCTTTACCTCAGCTGGCCCTCACAACCACTGTGTGTGGTGGAAAGGCATTGTTCGGGAAACAGTCCCAGCTCCCCAGGACTGCAGGCACCCACACACCACTGCCTGTGCCCAGCTTCTTTCAGATTTACATCAGTAAGAACACCCAGGTAACAGAGCCGTTTGTTCATACGTTGAGACAGCGTGAAAGATTCTATTTTGTTTTCATGTAGGCTGGGAATTCATTACATATGGAATTTTTCTGTGTTTAGTGAAGAGATCTTAAAAGGAGCCATTAAAAATCTGAGTCACTTTTATCCAAGGGAAACAAACAAAACACTTGGGTTATGACTCATATGTGGCAAGAGGCTGGCTGGAACCTCTTGTTGAGAAACAGACTGGGGTTGCTATGGAAACTAGTCTCAGACTTCCTCACCAGAGCTCGGCCCTCCTAGAGGCAACTTGTTTTCTGTTTGTTTTTTTTTAATATTATTTTTTGAGACAGGGTTCCACTGTGTTGCCCAGGCTGGAGTGCACTGGTGTGATCTCAGCTGACTGCAGCCTCCCCCTCCAGGCCTCAAGCAATCCTCTCACCTCAGCCTCCTGAGTAGCTGGGACCACAGGCATGCACCACCACGCTTCCCTTTCTGGGGTTTTGGATGATGGCATTGCCATGTCTGCAGAAATAACTTCAGGCATGTGTCAGCTACTAGGAGGCATTATGGAAATGAAATAGGTTCTGAGAAACAGAAGAGTAGGTTTGGGAAAGTTACCACTCACCTGCTTGTAAAAAATAAAGCACTCAAACTGCTAGCATCAGAGTGGGCAGTTAGCAGCCTGCCTTCAGAACAGGAAGCAAAATGAAAGAAAAATGAATGCCGCATGCGTCAGGCATTCTATTGGCTTTGTCTCATTTGGCCCTCACAACAACCTTGTGAGGTGGACGAGTGTTGTTCCCATTGTATTGTTGAGGGAACAGACTCAGATCTTTGATTTGCCCAACATCACAGCCAGTATGTAGCAATCTTTGGCTCAGAACTCAGGTCTGCATGCCAACTCAGGATGCCTTTGGCAGTGGAGCACACTGCTGCCCCTTCCACCACTTCTAGCACATGCTGAAGATGCATGAAGCCTGAGTCATTCATTTTAAATCAAGCCAAAACAAAGTGGGCTTCAGTATGGAAGGCATCTGAGTGCTAGAGATACTGAGTTGCCCTTAAAAAAGAAATTGACCACTAAAAGCTCCAATTTCCACAATATTCAGTTCTCAATAAATCCTATGGCTGAATTCTTTATAGAAATTTCAGAAAGAATGACAAAAAAAAAAAAAAATCTGAAACTAAAAACAGGATGTTTGTCAAAGTCCCACACCAGAAGATATTTAGAAATTTATTTCAAAATTTTTAACCAAAAATACAATGATATTACAAATTTGGTTTTCCAAAGCTTTCAAATTTTTCTTAACATTATTTTTCTCTTTAAGAACACTTTTGAAGTTGGCAGTAATTTAAAATCCTTATTAGAAAAAAATTAAACCAAAGCCCAAGGATCTTGCATTTAGTCATCATCTAGGTATACTGCGTGTTTTCCAAAAGCATCCTTTAAGAGTTTGGAGATTGGATGAAATTGTTCACGTAATATTGCTCACGTAATAAGCAGTTAGTGAATACTACTGTATCCTAAACCCAGATAAGTCATCTTGGGCTGGCTGTGTTTTTCATGTGAAGAAACTCATTTATAGCACAGGCACCCGAGGCCAGTAGAGATGATTACAGATCACTGGTTTCAGAAGTTCTGACCCCTTATTCAGCTACCAAATACTTAGTTGCTAAAGGAATTACTTCCAGCAGGCACAAAACGGTTTCTGAATATGACAGAAAGGGTATACAAAGAATCATTTAAGGCATCTTGGTTACAACATACTTTTAACGGTGCGAGAGTAGTTGGGGAACTCAGAAATTCTGTGACTTAGGTGTGGGTGGATCTTATTTAGGAGGACTAAAGCTATGGACACAACACATGAAAGGACCACTCAGAAGCAGCCATAGGAGGCCCAGGTGCCCATGTCGAAAGTACTCCCGGGTGAAAGCAGCCAGGCAGGCATGGGAACTGTACAGCAAGCCTCAGGCCTCAGTTCTTGATTGTGGTTGACTGGGGGTCACCATGAAGGTGCCCATTTAGTATAAAGCTTCCAACCTTTTCTCTTAATCTTTTCTTTAATCTTTTAAACCATCTTCAAGTGCACAGGGGAGTTCCTGATGCCAGAGGATGAAAGCAGCTGCTTTCTCCACCCTCTCCTCCCAGAGTGAAAACAAATCCTTTCGCTAATACTTGTTTCAAAAGCATCCGTTGTAAAGCTTCTCAGTGACACAGAATACTGAAAGGTAATTTTTTATCAGTCAAACCACATACCCAATTTAACACCTTTCGGTGCTCTGAATTCAACTGACAGACTGAAGGGTGTTTCCTGGAACAGTCTGAAATATTAATCATTCAAGTGTTTTTTTTGTTGTTGTTTTTAAATCTTATTTCAGAAAACTTCCTCTTAGGGTAGGAAAGTACATACAAAGCAGCAAAGTAATGAAGAAAACCTCAAATAGGACCTTCAGACATCCCACACACTACAAAGATTCTACCAAGCCATAAGATAAGTGTGAAGCCCAACGTACGTCCAGCTTTTCTCCTCACGACATCTTCAGTGTTTCTTCTCTTTTAAACACCAAACCAGGTTCCAGCCACAGACTATGTTTTGGGTGTACCTGCTTTGTGGGGTCCATGCCCAGTGTGTCTGCTGGTGACCCAGGACTCAGCAGTAATGACTAACGGCCGCCCTTCAGGATCACAGAAGTGCTTGGTGGTGGCGGCAAAGCCTGGCACTTGTGTGCAGTGATGAGAAGCAGCACACGGCAAGGCTGAGCCCTTTATCAGCAGGCCTCCTTAGAGCGTGTCTGCGTCGTCAGCTGCCAGTGGGCTGAGTGGCTGGCCATATGCACTCAGTCCAAGAGAGAGGAAGGAAACAGCAGGAGAAGCTGTCAGGTGGCCATTCATGAGCTGCTGCTGCCCACCAAAGCTGCTTACTGGCAAGAAGAGGTGTGGGGAAGACATGAGCTGGTGAACACCAACCCAGCGCACATGCTGCCAAGTCTGGCCCCTGAAGAGGAGAGAGGGTGCAGAGTCCAAAACCAACCGGAGCTCCTGCTCTGGCATGGAGCTGGGTCAGAGGTGAGGGACGACCTGGATCCTAGGGCTCACGCAGGTGTTGGGCGGGTGCCAGGGTCTTTTCACTCCAACTTTTTGGCCGACACCCGTGTCCGAGCAACAATGATGGGCACCAGCGCCAGGCCGGCAATGAGGAGGGCCCATAGGGGCCGGTAGAAGAGCCAGCCAGCCGCCACGGTCAACAGGGTCAGCGAGGTGGCCATGCAGAAGGCAAAGGCTTTCAGGCCAATGTTGACCAAGTCTCGAAAGACAGGAAACCAGTCCACTGTGGAAAGGAGAAAGGTGATGAGGTGCCACCCACTCTACACCTCACCAGCTCAGCAGATTGCTCCTGTCCCTAGGTGAGGATGGGCCCCTGTTGCTACGTGCGTGAGGAGGGGAGCGGGTCAGTGGGGTGGAAGGCAAGGAGCCTCGTTCTGAGAGCTAAGGGAGCACAGGAGTCTCTGCTATGAGCTGCGTGGCTGGGCACATTGAGCCACCCACTCTACCCTGCTCCGGGGAGAGGATGTGGCAGTGCTTTGTAAACTTTAATACTATATGTGGAGAGTAGTCTGAGGCCAGCATAAAGACATTTGCCTGTAATGCTGGAAATACCCTGGGTCCTGCACACTCATACAAGAGGCTGTGGATGGAGCCTCCTGTGCCTATTTGGGCCTCTCAGCCATTCCTAGAGGTGTTGGTTCATTCATGCAGCAGGATGTTACTGATTATTTATGTGCCCAGCACTGAACCGGCAGGTACTAGAGGAAATAAATTAGCCTAAGCATTGGCCTCTCCTCAAGGATCTCACAAACTATTGGTCCAATAGGAGAAAGCCCAGAATCCAGCTAAATTCGTAATTACCCTATTCTTGCCTTGTATGACCTCTCCAGGTTGGCATTCCATAGCTGATGTCCACTCAGGGAATCTTTGCTCAGTTCCCGGGCCACCAGTGGTCTGGAATCACTGGGTTTGCAGAGCAAGCCCTGGTGCCCACCATACCTGCAGCACACCCTGCAAGCCACCACCTGGCCTCATCCTGGTCTGTTCCCATACAGCACTGCTACTCAGCCCTTATAATAAGCAAAGTTCATGTTTCTGAATGTTGCCTATGTGTTAGACACCACGCGCACCATCTCATGAAGCGCTCATGCCCACCCCGTAAGGTAGGTACTCTTCTTAACTCCATTTTGCCCACGGGGTCACTGAGGCTCAGGGAATTAAGAAACTCACCCCAAGTCCTCCTGTTAGAAAGTGCCAGAACCAGGATTTGAACTCAAGACTGTCTGGGCCCAGAGCCTGGGCTCTGAGCCGCTGCTCTAATCCTTGTCTGTCTCTCTTGCTGTGGAGTCTTACACGTGGCGGTCAGTATTTATCAAACGCATGGGGGAGTGTGCACTTCCCTGCTGCACTAGCGACTCACCCCACCCACCCTGGGGGTCCCTCCATGCTCTAAGTCTGTCCTGAGTCTGGCTCATTCCAGACATAGAGTGAATTGGGATCACAGACGTCAGAGATCCAAAGAAGGGCCCACTGAGACAGACACGAGGAAACCAAGGCTCCAGAAGGGAACTGGTCTGCCCAAGGTCACATAGGCAAGAAAGAGGATTCCGCTTAAATGCTGATGTCTCCCTAATGTGCCCACCATGTCACTAGTCTTTCTGAGCACAATTCAGCTGTCCAAAGAAAGGCTCAAGGAAAGAGTCCTTCCCTTCCCGAGCCTGTTTTCCCAACTGTAAACAAAGGAGATGGTCCCCCCGGCTCAGACAGCCCGAGATGTGCAGCCAGACCTCTTCTGACTTGTACATCCTGAGTGGGGAAGAGGTTTCTGTTGGCACCCAGAAAAGGCGTGACCCAAACATGTGACTGGAAGGGATACACACCAGGGAAAGGCTTGGATGGACAGTCCTCTGAGGAACCCCATCCTCCTGGGCCCAGAACGTACTTAGTCACCCTGGGCACTCAGATCCCGAACCACACTGGGCCACAGGACTCCTACTGAGCTCGCTGGTGCCAACCTCAGGCCAAGGAGCGGCCCAGAACTCTCCTTCATGCTCCGGACTTGCTGGCTGCCCAAATCTAGCCCAGGTTTTAGAGTGAGGAAGGAAGCATGATAGTTTTGGGTGTTTCCTATTTGCCACATTCATAAAACTCTGCATGTGAGGGGTGAGGTGACTGAAGCTGAGGTGGGAAGGGAATGGCCAAGCACCCAGAGCTTGGACGTGACAGATTTCAAATGCAGGTCTGACAGGCTCCCATGTGGTATCAATTGTGGATCAAAGGAATGAGCAAATGAGCGAGCCAGGGGATGGACGAACCTTCAGGCTGTGGAGTGAGACCAGTGCCCCAGAGTCAGCCCCACCCAGCCTCGCCCCTGGCAGCTCCTGCCCTCAGCCTGCCTTCCTCTGCTCCCTCATCCCAAGGCTATGGAGCGGAGATACAGAGATGAGCCAAATGCTTGGTCTCTGTGCAGGGGCCATCCCATCAGGCCGGAAGGGCTGAGATGATGCGACAGGCAGAGGCCAGTGGGGGTGCAGGAGGGAGGGCAGTGACCCACCCTGACACCTACCCAGGGTGTAGAGGATGCGTGTCATAAGGTTGAGGCCCATGAACATGGCCATCCAGCCAGCTGCCCGCAGGCCCCAGGTCTTCATGGAGTTGCTCCTTAGTTCTCTATGAAACACCTCCTGCAGGACAAGGTGGGGCAGGTCAGGATGCTGAGGGCCAGCGGTGCACCCAGTCGGCAGGGCAGGTGCTGAGGGGGCTGGACCAACTCGGGAGCTGTTGGCCATTTCCGAACAGGCCAGAGGGAGGTGGGGCAAGCCTCCTATAGGGCTAAGTCATTCTGCCCATCTGGCAGAGCACAGGGCAAGGCATGAGATCTCTGGAAGGTACTGGCCCTCCTCAGCTCAGAGGCTGCCAGCACCTGGAGCCCTCAGCCCACAGTCTCACCTGGAATGAGCAGGACCCTCCCCACCACCCCTGAGCAGGTCTGAGTGTGCCTGCTGGGCAGCATGCTCCGTGCTATGTGTGTGATCTGTTTAATCGTGGACCCTCTGCAGATGGCCTGGGACACCGCACCCGCCTTCTCAGGCTCCATCGCTGTCGCTGTCCCTCTTCCTGTCTGTTAAGACGCTGCAGTTCTTTAGCTGCTTCAGTCCATACTTTCCCCCCGAACATCCCATCTGCTTCCTTGGCCTCCATACGCTGTGACCCTCCGATTTAAAGCTGGAGCTCTGGCCCTCTCCTGGGCCTCACAAACCTGTGGCTCCCACCACCTCCTCGACATTTCCACTTGACATCTCGGCCTGTCCAGCACTGACACTGGTGCCTTCTCCATCTCAGCACATGGCACACCCACCCACCCACTCACATCTAGGGGAAAAGACATGGCCCGCTCCTCCCCCATCACCTCATCCAGTCCAGGTCACATATTCCCGAGTCTCTCGCCACCATCTGCCTGCAGGAGCCTTACTGGCCCTGCTTCTATCACCCCACTCCGTGTTCTCCACACAGCCACCTGCCAGAGCCCTGCCACATCCCCCCAACACCAACCCTGCTGCTGGTGCCCTGACCCCGCTGGCTGCTGTTCCCAGTTCAGGTCGAGCGTCCTCTCCCCTCTGTGTATCTGTGCATGGGTTTGCTCTGCCTACAGCGATTGCCTGCAGTCATGCCTGGCCAGCTTCCTACACAGTCTTCCAGCTTTGCTCGAACCCCATTTCTTCAGAGGGCTTTCCTTGACCCTCTAATCTGAATCGGGCCCTCTCTCAGAGTCCGTAACAAAAACAGGTCACACTGATCCTTATCTGATACTGTCCTAAGTGTTTTACAAGTATTATTTAATTCTCAGATTCACTCAGTGAGGTAGGAATACTTACCTCCAATTTATAGACGAGAAAACTGAGGCTCTGAGAGGGCACATAAGTCATGTGCCCAAGGTCTCACCTCAAGCAGTTAACTAAACGCTACATTTCCAAGAGCAGGGAGCATGTCTGTGAAGTACCTGGTGTTCAATGAAAACTTTCTGAATGAATGAATAATCCTCAACAACCAAACCAGTTAGGGATGATGTGACTATTACTAATAGTACTTAAACATTTTCCCCTTCACGAATGAGGAAACAGGCTGAGAGATCAGCACCAGCTCAAGGTCCTGTAGCAGGTGGGAGGCAGCGCCAGGGCCATCTGCAGTGTGCCTGCTGGGGCAGCTGTACTCTCCTGCCCCTGGGACTGGAATCGGGGCATCCTGATTTTTGCCCTGAGCTGTCTGCCTGGCTCTGGGCCTTTTCTTCCACTTGACAGAGACCCCAGACCTTGTGTGGGGGTGGGGTCCGGGTTGGGGGAAGACAGGGCTTTGGGATGCTAAGCAGCAGGAGGCCCCGGGAGTGAGGAGGCCACCTGAGCATCTGCACTGCAAGGCCTTCCTTTCTGGGGCATTACCTAAGCCATGGGCCCTATCCACTCCTCTCTGGAGGGGTGGCTCTGTGAGCTGGGCCTCAGCCCTGGGAGAGAGAGCAAGGCCTGGACTGGGTCTCCTAATTTTAGAAACTCACTGGGGACCCTCAGCTGCTGGTGAAGGGTGACTCATGGCCTTTTAGGCTGGGAGGTGGCAGCCCTACCCTGAGGCTGGTAACTGGGCTCCTGGGCAACAGCCTGACCACAACCTAGCCCTGGCCAGGTACCAGGAGTGGGTGAGGCCCAAGCACCACCGCGGGCTGGAGGTTAAGGGGACAGATGGCTACTGACGATCTAATAACAGGAACAAAAAGTCACAGCTAACCCCTGATGCCTGGCTGCTGCCTTGCCCCTTTCTCGCCCTTCTGGAATGAAAACTCCGACAGTCCTGGTTAAGGCAGGTATAGAGTGCCCCACCAGGGGTATCTGTGTTCATCAACAACAGAAAAACTAAAGACTTGATTTTTCTGCTGCAAAGAAGGATTGCCTGCCTAGAGAAGACAGGCTAACTTTTAAGACATAGAACTGAACTAATCAGCACATCTTGGCACCCCTTCTCCTTGGGACCCGGGGGAGGTATAGCCCTCCCAGTGTAAATACAGTGGGAGAGGGATACTGAGGTAGCTGAGGCCCAAAACCCTTCCCTGCCCTCCTGATGTTCTGGAAGGACACAGACCATGGTGGAGCCCCCCCATCCACTCCCTCTCCCTGCTCTGGGCTGTGGCCACAGCACTCCAGGTGCCCCCTGAAAAGGTGAACCCTTTCGTGCCTGGACTGGGCTGTTCTTGCTGGAACTACTGACTGACCACTGATTCTTCCAGGGTTAACCCCTTCTCGTCAGCAAAACTCACTTGTCAGAGGCCCTGCTTGATCACTGTAGAAATGGATGTCCTATTCTGATGTCCACTGGTATCAGAGCACCTGTTCTCTTTCCAACACTCGGCACAATGCATCAGTACTTACGAGCTTCTGTCACTCTCACTCCTCTACTGGACAGTCTGTGAGGCAGAGTGAGTTTAGTGCCTAGCACAGTCCTACACACTGAGGGTTCATGACAGACTCAGCATCCCCAATCCAAAAACCCAAACGCTGAAATGCTCCAAAATCCAAAACTTTCTGAATACCAAAATGACGCCACAAGTGGAAATCCCACACTTGACCATATGTGACGGGTTGCATTGTATAAAATCACCTTCAGGTGATGTGTACAAAGTACACATGAAACATAAATAGATTCTGTGTTTAGACTTGGTTCTCATCCCCAAAAGATCTCATTATGTTATACAAATATCTGCAAATCCCAAAAAATCTGGAATCTGAAACACTCCTGGTCAAACACTTTGATGAGGGATAGTCAACATTCCGCTATTTCTTCTTCTTGCCTCATTCACTGGCTATGACCCCTGGTAGTGTGATCTTATTAAATAACCACTGGAAGGAAGGAAGGACATGCTTGTTCCCCCACTGTACGAGTGGGGCACAGTACTCACCTCTGCTGAGAAGTCCCCATGGTGCAGGAGCAGTAAGGTATCCCCAGACTTGGTGGAGAATGGGACTAGCTGGTCACCCCGCTGTCGGGCAATCACAGTGACCTGCACAGAGGATTTGGCGTTAGAGCTGAGGGGTGACCAGCAGGAGACGCACCCCCAAGAGCCATGGCCCACCCTCCCGGGACCGGGTGCCAGCTGGGGAAGTGAGAGCACAGAGACCCTGGGGCTTCTCTCTCTGTATGTCCACCTGGGGTGTATCAGCCCCGCAGCTCTGGCTGAGCTGCTGCATTCAAAGCTCCAGGCAGTACCTTGGGCAGCGGGCAGAGCAGGGGCTGGGGCGGGACTGCACACAGGCCAGGAACGCAAGACCAATTACTGACAGATCAAAACGGGCTTGAGGAGAGGGTCTGCATGTGACTGGAACACCTGTCATAAGGCGCGACTGTGAGACCCCTTTGGAGCTGCCCTTCTTAACGTGGGGTCCATGGATGGCTGTGGGGACATGGAGCTCTGAAACTGCTCAGAAGCATGCCTGGCTGAGAGTGCGTGCAAGCGTGTGCTTTCCCCAGGGGAAAGGGAGTCCAGGTGCTCCTGACATTGACCAAGCTGTCTTTGTCCGGGGCAGTCGTGAGGCTCTGACTTAGTGTCTGCCCCTGGGAAGCCAGGTTACCATGTGAGCCGGGCCCAGGTCAGGGTCATCGCCGCTCAGTCCAGCATAGGAAAAGGAGACGCGCAAGTCTCCCACCTGGGGGTGGAAGAGAAGCAGGGAGAGTGAGGCAGGGAGTAGCTGACCTGGGCCCAGGTCCAGGATGCCTCAGCCACGCCCCTCAGGCTCTTCTCCCACCTCCACACCCGTGCCCAGGCTGTGCTGTCGCCCAGAAGGCCTCTCCCACTCCAGCTGCACTTGGCCAAGTGCAGCTGTGCATGCAACTGAACTGAATCTGCCTGGTGCAGGAACCTGATCCTAGGGCCCCGACCCTCCTATTTGGAGAGCCCAAGCCTCTCCGCATACCTCCGGATACTTGGGATTTTCGCTGTGGTAGAAAAAGTCTCCACGGCGAATGATGTCCACGTGAGGGTCCTCCAGCTTAGACAGGCTCAGGGGCTTGAAGTTGTCAACTTTGTCGATGAGGCCTGAGGGGACCAGAGTGGTTAGAAACCCAGTGGACTAGGTGAAAACCTCAATCTGCAAAGTCCCTGGCCTGACCCCCTTCCCCCGCGCCCTTGAAGCCTGCACACGTGGCGCTCCCGCCTCCGGTGCCTCTTTCTGATCTGTCTCGTCCACGGCTTCCCCTGGGTTAGACCATCTCCTCCAGGAAGCTTTCCCTGTGCCCTCTCCCACCAAGTCAGAGTGACCACAGCACTGGGAGTGGCCTTAGCCCTTTTCCCTTCCATCAAGGTTACGGCCATCCACGTCCAAGCCTGACTTGCCTCCTGGGTTGAGAGCTACTTGAGGGCAGGCCCAGCTGGCACAGCAGGCACCATCCAGCAACAAAGCAGACCCAGGCCAGGCTCAGGATCCCCCAGCCTCCCCAGGGCTATCTGGACCCTTGGTATCTTCTCCCACCTTCACGGGTCAGGCCCAGGAACAGACCCCAGGGTTACTCCGGCCCATGGTGCCGGCCCATGGAAGTTCCCTGGAGCTTCCTACCCTCTTGCCTAGACCCCTGCCAGCCTGTCGTGCCCCACCCACCGCTGTCAGATATCTCTTGCATGGACTTTACACCCCTCACTAGCCCCTCCCAGAGCATTCCATCCCCTGACCATCTTACTGGCACAGCCCAGACCATTGCTGAACAAGGCCTGCTCTCTAGCCACACACTCTCCGGCCCACCTTATCCCTTGCAGGCTTCTCTTTGGAGTCAATGGGGGGTGCCTGTGAAGAGCTAGTGACTTCCTGGCACAGGTGGGACTCAGAGGCGGAGGCCTAGACCGAGAGCACTGAGTCGCCCCATGTCTACTACTAGCCGGAGTCTGCTTGAGGAAGGAAGGCAGACACCGGCACGCAGCAGGGTGAGGATGCATGCCTGAGTCATTCTCTGGAACAACCCAGGTTTCAGAGGAACCTGGTAGGATGGAGTGGGGAGGGGGTTTCTACATCAGCCCTTGCTCCCTGGGGATTCGCCTTCCCCTGGCCGCCCAAAGCATGGTGGTGGGAAAGGTATAGACTGATCCTGTGCCTTTAGCCATCTGAAGGCTGAGTGCTGGGAGCTCCGGCTGTGGGAGGGGCCTTGTGCTTCTGGCACAAGCTCCTCTGGAGAGGTCTGAGACTTACCTGGCGAGAGGAAAAATCTGCCAATTTGGACAAAGGGGGCTGTTGCCGTGAATGACTCCACTGCCATGGCACTGTGGGAGAGAGGAAGCTGTCAAGAGATGGGCACCAGTGTTGGAGCTGCCTGGGTCCCTCTGGGTTGTTTGTGCTGGGCAGGGTCCCCACCTGGGGGTTCCTGCAAGTCCAGATTAGCCCAGGCACAGCAGACATCTTTTCTTGTCCACCCCCAGGGCCCTTGTGCCCCCTCCCCCGGGCTGAGTGCCCTCACTCTGTCTCCTGTTCCCTGGAGCTTCCTACCCTCTTGCCTAGACCCCTGCCAGCCTGTCGTGCCCCACCCACCGCTGTCAGATATCTCTTGCATGGACTTTACACCCCTCACTAGCCCCTCCCAGAGCATTCCATCCCCTGACCATCTTACTGGCACAGCCCAGACCATTGCTGAACAAGGCCTGCTCTCTAGCCACACACAAGTGTTATGCCCACCTCACCACTGGCATGCCACGGAGCTAACCTCCCTCTGCTGAAATCCTGAGAAGCCTCAACAAATGCTGCTGCCTCTGGAAAGCCTGTCCTAATTGTCCTCCTACCCATGGCAAACCATTAACAAAATGCTTGCCTGGCTCCGTGTGTGCAAATCCCCTTAGATGCTTAGTGCAGGCCGTACATTTGTGACCTGTTTGTGGGGAGCTCGTTGGGGGTCAGGGGAGACGGGTCTCTGTGTTCCTGGTGCCCAGCACAGGGCTTGGTCTCAAAACCATGTCCCACATTTTCAACCCATGGAGCAGGATTAACTCAATCCTGTTATCCAGATAAAGAAACTGAGGCTGGAGACCTGTCAGTATAGACAAGGCTGCACTCAGGCCTGGGGCCTGGCTCTCACCTGGGGTTTTTGTGGCCAATCTCTCGGTCGAAGTTTTTGCTGTTGATGATTTCTGACCTCCATTCGGTGTCTGCTCGGGGAGAGGAATCAACTCAGAGCCTGGGTAGGAGTGGCACGTGGCTGATACCCACCAGCCCAGCTCCTCCCATCTCCCAGCCAAAGGGGTGGGTCAGGGAGCCTCACTGGATGGGTGGGAGAGCAGGACTCTGAAGACTGGCACCCAGGGATTCTGATGCCTGGTGCTGAATCCTTCTCATGGCTCAACCCACAGCCCTGCTGTCCAGCCACTGCTGTGGGCCCCCACCATGGGTAGAGACCACGTGAGGGGCCCAGTACTCACTGTAGGAGTACCTCGTCTCCTTCTTCACCTGCCCATCCTCAGTGTACTCCCTGCAGGGAAAGCAAGGCAGCCATGGGGGTTAGCCTCGTCGCCCTGGACGGTCTAACCTCTAAGCATCTGAGCCAGAAGCAACCTCAGGGCTACCAGATGCAGACTCCCCAGATGGGGGCAGATGCCTTCTCTACATCAGCCCCAAGATAGGGCACTCCCTCCTGACAGCCAGCCAGCTCCCGCCCTCGAAGGCGCTGCCTGGAGGAAAGCGCGCTCCCATCCTGAGCTGAAATCTACCCCCACTGGCCTTACACCACCAAGGGGCCCAGCTCTGCCCTTTGGGCTCAGAGATCTGGTTGCACCCTCTGCTCCGGGACAGCCCTGCGGGGGCTCCTGAAGCTGCCCTTCTCCTGCTCCTCCCGCCACCTCCCCACCCATCGGTCACAGTCCATGTGATTCAGGTGGGGCTCCAGGTGACCCCAGCCCTGGTCAATGAGAACCTGCCCCGGGACTCCTGTCAGAAATGATAAGTTGTAAATGGAGAGAAGATGGGACCAACACAGCTGATGGGAAGGCGGAACACAGAGAGATGCAGTGGGGTCTCGGGGGTGACATGCTGATCCCATGACAGTGTTTCACGCCTGCTCCAAGTCATGCTTCAAGCTTGTGCATCTCTGGAACTTCCCAGATGTGGGAGTGACACGATCCCCTTTTCCTCTTGGAGCCACTCTTCACTGGGTTGTTGCCACTTCCAAATCACTGGCTATTAATTTGGGGATAATTTCACACTTTTCTGATAGGAAGATGTTATCCTTGAATTTCAAAGGCATCAAAATGAAAGGTATCTGCATGTTATCCTGACACCTACACCTCACTCCTCCTTTACCCCAACAGAGTTTTCAGCCCCTGGCGCCTCACCTGGACTCCTCAGTTTCTACCCACTGGTACATCTCCACGTGCCTCCGCAGTTTCACAGCCGGAAGATGAACCCCATAGTTTGGATCAGACAAAAGCTTCAAACAGAATCAAAGAAACCAAAAAAATAAAAGATAAGATTCATGTCAGCCCAGAAAGCCTGGCTGAGGGGAAGCTGGACTGGAAGAGGAAGAAATAGAGAAGGGGACAAGGGTGGAGAGCCCTAGGCTGCTTTGCAGGGGAGGATCAAGGACACTGCCTATCCCAAGTTCTTCACACATAGCGCCCGTGACCCTCACAGTACAGGCCTGGGCTGCATGGCCCAATGGCATGGTGCCAACAGCGTACAGGATGTTCAAATAACACGAAAGCTCTGGTGCCCAGGGTTGTTTTGTGGCTTTGCACTGGTCACACACGGTCATCACAATCATGAGAGCACCTCCTTGAGTGCCACCCTCTGTATCAAGATGTTAGTTATCTCATCTCACCAAATCCTCAAGGCTGGCCACAAGCTTGTTACTATTACCATCCCCATTTTATACATGAAGACACTGAGACTCAGGATAGACAAGTCCACACAGCTGCTGAGTGGTGGAGTCGGGAATCACACTCACGTGTGACCATCTCCAAGGCCCATGCTTTCAAATCCTCAGCCAGACAACATCCAGGATGAGCCCCGAGCCACTGGCAGGTCAGCATCCCCTGCCAAGCCTACCTTGGATGTCCGCAGGGCGCCAATGATATGCACCAGCCTTCCTTCATTCTCTGGCGCCACACTGTGGATGCTGTCAGGGGACACGACAAGCGAGAGCCCCTCGGCCAACGAGGTTGCCGTCTTCAACGCACGGCCCTGGGAGCAAAGGGGAGTGGGGATTTCAACAACTCAGGGGTGGCTCAACATGACTGTGCTTGTTGCAAAGTATCAGGGTAGGATGGGGCCTCAGGGAGCACTGAGACCCATCTCCCCACTGTACAGTTGGAAAACTGAGGTCTAGCAAGTGGAGAGTAAGGACTGGAACCCAGATTCCTGCTTTCCCAGGCAGACTTCTTCCCACTGCCCCACTGGTTCCCACTAGCCCCCACCAGTCTTAGCACTGCCCCAGTGGTGAGAACAGCTGGTGTTTCTGCTTGCCTGTCTCTTTCTCCCCATTTTTCTCTGCCTTCTTTTTCTTAATTTTATTTTTATGTTTAAATTTTTTGTAGAGATGGGGTCTTGCTATGTTGCCCAGGTTGCTTTTGAACTTCTGGCCTCAAGCGATCCTCCCTCCTTGGCCTCCCGAAGTGCTGGGGTTATAGGCCTGAGCCACCATGCCTGGCTCTCCTCTCCCCTACTCAGTCCATGTGGTTTACCTAGGTAGATCTGAACCCCTGTTCAAATCATGTGACCCAGACCTTGCCAATCAGAACATGTGAGTGACCCCTGGCCACGGAGACTGATTCAGAGGACTGACAGCCAAGCCAGGACACTGAGAGATTGCCCTGTAACTGTTGCTAAATTGATTTAGAAATATGCTGTTGCATCATGAGGTCTTATTTTATTTATTTATTTATTTTATTTTATTTTATTTTATTTTTTTGAGACGGAGTCTCGCTCTGTCGCCCAGGCTGGAGTGCAGTGGCGCGATCTCGGCTCACTGCAAGCTCCGCCTCCCGGGTTCACGCCATTCTCCTGCCTCAGCCTCCCGAGTAGCTGGGACTACAGGCGCCCACAACCACGCCCGGCTAATTTTTTGTATTTTTTTTTAGTAGAGACGGAGTTTCACCGTGGTCTCAATCTCCTGACCTTGTGATCCGCCCGCCTCGGCCTCCCAAAGTGCTGGGATTACAGGCGTGAGCCACCGCCGGTCTTATTTTAAAAAAAGGAAAAAAAGAGAGAGGAGAGAGAGACAGAGAGAGAGGAGAGAGAGAGAGAGAGAAAAAAAAAGAGAGAAAGAAAGAAAGAAGAGAGGGAGGAAGGAAGGAAAGAAGGGAGGAAGGGAGGGAAGGGAAAGAAGGGATGGAAGGGAAGGAAGGGAAGGAAAGGAAGGAAGATAAACAAATGGTTTTTCTCTTCCCTGGGCTAAGTGGTTGGATGTAAGCCAGTTGCTGGGGCCACATTTACCATCACAGAGGAAGTGCCTGCCCAAGAAATACACCATAATAGAGAAAAACAGGCTAAAGATGAAGAAATGGAGACTCCTGGTGACCTAGCATGAACACCTGGATCCAACTACGCCTGAGGCAGGTGCTAAGCCCTGGATTTTCGGGTGTGTGAACTGATCTACTCCTTTTCCTGCTCACATCAGCTGTGGGATGCATCACAATGCAAAGAACTGTGATTAACTCAGTATCCTTCTTTCTCTTTTGTAAAATCTAGGCCCTTTATTACCAGCCTCTGGGTTCATAGCCTTTGCTCTCTGACATGGTAGGGACTCTCACTCTGCACAGGAAGACCCCAGACATTTTACCTCATTGGTGAAAATTAGGTAGAAGGAGAGCAGGAAGGTCATGAGCCCCACGACCATCCCACCCGAGGTCTCGCTCAGCCGCTCCAGGAAGCCTGGCTGGGAGCCGGTTGTAACTTTGACATGTTCTCTCCGGGTACTGGTACTGGAATACTGAAGAAAAAGAAACATAGTCAGAGAAGGAAAATTAGTTTTTTAAAAATAAATGAAATTTGCTATTTATTTATACTCAGTTTTTTTTGTTTTGTTTTGTTTTTAGTTTTAACTGTATGTGGTAAAAACACACAGATACTCAATGTGCAGTTTGGCTAGGTACAAAATATTTCCATCTCCCCAAAAAGTTTCTTTGTGCCCCTTTCCTGCCAACTCTCCCCCTCTCCACCAACCAGAGGTAACTGGTAGGGATGGGGAGAATCTGAATTTGAATTTCTCCCACTGTAGATTAGTTTTGTTTCTTCTAGAACTTGAGAAAAATGGAATCAGGGCACCAACTCCTTTCTGCCCAGCTTCTTGGACTCAGAGCACTGCTTTTGCAATTCGTCCACGTTGTGGTGTTTATCAGGAGTTTGTTCCTTTTCAGGGCTGAGTAGTATTCCATTTATGACTATACCACAATGTGCCGAATCATTCGTCAGTGGATGGGTATCTTGGCAGCTTCCAGGTTTTGGCTATTATGAATAACGCTGCTGTGAACATTCATACATGAACCTTTATGCAGACGTGTGCTTTCATCTCCTGTAGGAATATACGTAGGAGTACAACTGCTGGCTCACAGAGAAGATGTGTGTTTATGAAACTGCCAGGCTATTTTACAAAGAGGTTATTAGAGAGGTATTTTTAATTAAATTCAGCAAACAGTGGCTGAGCTTTCTGAGGGCAGTGCTAGCCCTTGTGGGGTCAGAAGTAGACAGTCTTAGGGCAGTGAGGTCACAACCATAAACAATACTAGAAGGTCATACAGAGTGTCCTGTGAGAGGGGTGGACTCAGTGCTCAAGGAGTGACCCCTTCCAGCTGGGGTATCAAGGCAGGCTCCCTGGAGGAGGGGGCATTTGAGTGGAATCTTAGAGACAGACCTTAGGGGAAGAGCATCCCTAAAGGGAGAACCATGTCAGCAGTGATGAGGAAGTAGGAAGTGGTCCTGGGGGAGCAGCTGCCTATCTGCTTTGGCTGGGTTGTGGGAGGGATGGAGGAAGAAAGGGCTTGGAGCTAGGCATTTCTGGGCAGGTTCACAGTGGGCCTCAAACTCAAGGGTGAGTGGATCAGGCTTTGGTCAATAACACAGGCATGATTTGGGGTGCATCCACTGCTGATCAAAAGCGTCATCGTCTAGGGCAGGATTCTGGAGCCAGAAGAACTGGGTTTGAATCTATGCTGTGCCACACACCAGCTACAGGGTCTTGGGCAAAAGCAATTTCACCACTTTGTGCTTTCCATTTCCTCTGTGCATAGGGTTGTGGTGAGAAGCAAAGAACATAGTTATTGGGGGGCTCAGGGCCGAGGCCTTGGTAAGCACTCTACACATGTTAGCTAGTGGGAATGTTACCAGATTTCTCTACAACTGATAGTGGGCTGGCACCAGGCTGGGAGTGAGCTGACAAAAGTCACAAAGATATAAAGTGGGGCCCAGCTAAGACAGTGCCCCATCCTGGCACTAGGGGCCAGAGGAGTGATTTGAGTCAGAGTCTCTGCTTGGACAAAGCTGATGTCACGTTCTGATTGTCTTTGAATATCACCAGCCAAGGCCTCCAGTGACCAGATGTCCATGAATCCAGAAGTCATCTTGACTTTCTATACCATTTGGAAACATTAGGGGAGGGAATCACCACAGGCAGGCAGGTGACCATCATAATGATGACAATGGCAAACACGCCGGTCTATCACAGGCCAGCCCACACGCAAGCCCAAAGAGCTGGATGCCATAACCACCCCATTTCACTGATAAGAAAATCGGGCTTGGGGTTAAGTCATCTTCCCAGATCACACAGTTTCTAAGAGGAAGAGTTAGGATTCACATCTGGGCAGACTGGAGACTACTCTCCTATTACTCATTCCAGTCTGTGCTCCCCATCTCTTGGGCTACAATGTGAGTTGAATGTTGGGTGCCGACTGCAGGCAGCAACAGGAAAAGGAGGCGTGGCTTCCTCTTGGGCGTCCCCTCAGCCAGCATCAAGATAAGGGGCTCAAAGACAGCCTTGGAGGGAAGGAAGAGAGGTACAGGAGGGTGCCCCTCAGGCTAGGGGAGGGATGAGGTAGGCAGTGACATGACATACCCAGCCCACATTCTGAACCAAAATTCCCAGTAAACATGGAGGATCATAAAGGATCTATATATACACACATATTTATATATACATATATATTACATGTATACACACAAATGTAAACACACACACACACAGACATCCCCAGTGACACATCCCCTCCCAGTCCCAGCACTCAGGACTCAGAAGAAATGAGCAATGAGTGGTGGGAACCGAGGCTGACACATAAGCCCTGGAAATGAACAGAACTGGGTTCGATGCCCAGGTTCACCAATCACTTGCTGTGAAGCCTGGGTAAATTGCTCTACCTCTCTGATTCTGTTTACTCACTTATAAAGTAGAGAGGGGAATAGTACCTTCACCATCGGTACTGCTGCTGCTATACTGATTGAGAATTCTGTTGCCTCCCTACTCCATCCCACTATCTTCTTCCTTACCCAGCCTAGTGGCTGCTGTAAATGTATACCCAGCTACTGGATGAATCAACAAATGCTTGGCAGCAGAGGATATTCAAATGCATGTATGTTCCTTGGTGAGGGGCCAGGTCTCAATGTACCCAAGACGATCTCTATTCACTGGGACCATCTGTGCTCCCCTCTGCAATGACAGGCTAGTTTTCAAGTATTAGGTACCTACGACACACCAGGCACTGTGCTAAGCTGTCTCCCTTAAATGTCACAGTAACTGATCCATGAGGCTACATAAACCTGGAGAGATGAAAGCCACACATCTACTGGGTGGAAGAATCTGGATTGCCCCCAGGTCTCCCTAACTCCAAAGCCTGCCCTTTGCAGCATGCCAAGCTGGCCACAAGAGTTTGGGCAGGTGCCTTCCCCTGCTGGGGAAGTTCACCATCTGTAAAATATGGTGGTGGTGGTGATGGGAGCAGACAGAGTCCACATACTACAAACAGGCTGGTCTCCTGTCTGCCCTCTCTCCTGGCCGAGCCTGAGTCTCTCGGAATACCTCTGAGGCCTTTCTAGGTACACCATTCAAGGCTTCTAACCCTCCTGTGGGCCCAAAGTGTCCTGGGAGTGTAGATGATACTAACCCGAGACAGAGTGTACTAGGACTGTGGGTGATGCACACCCTGGCCTCTCAAGGGGTGTGGGAGGCAGAGAGGACGCTTGGGGACAGAGGCGGCGTCTGGAAATAGGGTGTGACAGGCAAGGGGAGAGCTGCTAGGACACTCTACCAAAGCAGGAGGGAGGGTGTGTCTGGGGCTGGCTGGGCTCCTAAGCAGGCCCTAGAAGCACTTTCACAGAGGAGGGGAGAAGTGAGTCACCAGCTTCTCCCACATCCAGCGCCCTGGTAGGAGGCGCTGCTTGGTGTGCTGAATGAATGTTGGGCTTAAATAGTTTCCCGAGAAAGGCTAGTTGCAGGGAGAAGAGGCCTTGAAGGAACAGCCCTCAGCCAGGCCTTCTCCAACCAAATCCTTGCTAGGAGGAGGAGGGGCCCCGACAGTAGAGAAATGCTCCCTCTCCCCCTAACTCCTTCGCTCCCAGCCCAGCCTAAGCTTTTTGCAGCATCACAGCCTCGGTTTACACAGCCTCCCTAGAGCGGGGAGCTCTCTGCCCGCCTGGACAGCCCTATCCGTCCATTGCTGGACAGCTCCACTTGGGCTGGGTCGCCTTCCTCCCTCCCAAGGGAATGGCCCCCTCTCTGAGCTCCCGTCCAGCTCTCATAATGCGCAACCTTGGGACGGCTTCAGGGCCCCAAGATACAGGAGGGAACTGGGAATGCAAGGAGGAGCCGCGGAGAGGCGTACAAGCAGATCGTACTGCGGGAGCAACACCTCCGAGTCCGCCTCCGCACGAACGCCGAGGACTAGGCGGACCAAAGAACACGGACAAAAGAAGTCTGGACGGGTCGAGAGATTAACAGAGGGATGAGCTGGCGAAGGCACCGACACGGCGCGCAGAGGGAGATGCGGGCCCAGCCGCAGGGAGGAGCTCCAGACGGCGAAACGGACCCAGAGGGCCCCGGGGAAGAGCCCCAGGGCGACGGAGAAGCCTGGGTGTGGCCCGGCTGGCCAGGGGACACTCACATTCGCGGCCATGGTGGGACCCGGCTCGCTGCCGCCGCCTCGCGCTATTCAGCTAGGAAGTGGGCTGACGACTGGAGCGCGGAGTCCAGCGGCCTCTTGCCAGCCCCAGCTTCGAAAATCCGCGTGGACCCCAAGACCAGGCGGGACTTACTGCAGTTACCGCCCCGTGTGCCCAGTGTTTCTGCGCATGCGCGCGGCGAGTCCTGGAAACGGGTCAGGGGCATTACAGTACCTCATTGATGCGCCTGCGCACTGCAAAGCTTTCTGGGAAATGTAGTTTCTACTGCCTGGCGAGCTGCTGTGGGGCTCGCGACCTGCTGGGAAATGTAGTTTCCGGCTGAGGTGGGCCTGGCCGCGGTTAAGAGGGCGCCGAGGCAGGCGCGCGGCGGGCAGGCCTGGAGGGGGCGGGTCCGCGCGGGCTTCGGAGGCGCCCGCCCTGCCTGAGGAGAGGAGGTCACGGCGTAAAGCTGCAGCTACCGCCACTGCCGCTTCTGCAAGGTCTCAGGGACGGGCTGCAGCCATGTCCTATTGCCGGCAGGAAGGTAGGGAGGGCGGGCTGCCATGGAGACCGGCCTACGAGGGCCTGCGGGAGACACGCGGGCCCCGGCGCCCCGCTACCACGCCGCAGGCGCGGGCCACCCGAGGCGCGGCCCGGTTGCCCACCCTGGGACACTCGGAGGCGGGCAGGCTGGGGGGTCGCCACTCGTGTTTTGCGAATGAGAAAACCGAAGCTCTCAGGGGAACGGGACTGGTCCAAGGTCACAGTGAAGCCCGAACCCTGACCTCAGAGGGGCCTGTGCGTGGGAAGTCGTAAACTAGGCCGGGTTGGGGCACGGGAAATGCCGAGCACGTTGCGTGTGGCTCGTAACTGGGAATGTATGTTAATTATTACTACCGCTCCTGCCATACCCCACGTGTTGCCATTTTGCACGCGCCTTTAAAAGGCGGGTCCCGAAAAGTTGCTACTGGGGGTAGCGTGTGCTGTGCTGGGGTGCTAGGAGTTGTGCTAGGAGTTCTACTAACGGGAATGTTTTTGAGCCCCCTGCTACCTATCAGGCACTGTTCAAGGAAACTTACCTGGCTTGTCTCATTGATCTCGCTGCGCCCTTTGTAAGTCAGGCTCTGTTACTGGTCACATTTTACTGAAGAGTAAAGTCTGACACAGGAGACTTGGCTAAAGCCACTCAGCCAGCAAATCGTGGAACCGGGGTTTGAGCCTGGGCATTGTGACCCCAGAACAGCCTTTTCCAATCTAGTGCCCAGTGGATTGCAGGGAGAACCCTGCCTACCTCCCACCCCAAAGTTGAGCTCCAACCACCTAATGCTTCCTTGATGTTACTCTACCCAAGAGCTCAGAAGTACCCAAGCCACAGGTCGGAGGGCCTCCCCACACACTGCCACAAACTGACTCCTTGGCCCTAAGCTCCTACCTAACCCCTCCAGGCCCTGGTTTCCAGTGTTGTAAAATGAGATGTTGGGCTTCACTGATACAGCAAATATTCATGAAGCATCTTCTCTGCTCCAGAGAAGGGGGATGGATGGTTATAAAGCTACAGAGAGAGTTGGAAGTCACCCAGAAATTCTTTGGTGAATACTCCAGCTCCATCAGTTAATTCAAGCAATCTGAAGCCCAGAGAGGGAGGTGGCCTACCTTAGTTACACATCCAGTTAGGAGCATAGCTCAGCCTAAAATGCTGAGCCTTTTCCCTAGTAGCCCTATCTGCTTCTAGAACCTCTCCTCCTCTGGGTTGTAAAGCCATAAGACTCACTCTTTAATGAGTACTATTATATTTCCGCTGATTACTACTTAATGTGTGCCGTAAGCAAAAGTCCTCTGCCCTCACCACTGTTGTTTTTAATTTCAAGTCTCTCTCTAATTTACTTCATTTAGCAAATAATTTTTGAGCCTTTGGGTATAACGAGGCTGTGCTGATAAACAAAACCCTCCTTCTCTTTGAGGATTTACAGGAGGCAGTTTTCTCTGGAAAGGGAGGCTAGGTCCATCTGCCTTCAAAACATGGAGCCCTTATCTTTTCCTGGTTCAAAGATCTCTCTTAGGAGATGAGTGAGAATTGAAAGCACTCACTTATAGGCCTTCCTTAGTATTTATCTTATCCATACCACTGTCCCCCTAAGAAGTCCCTAACATTTTTTTTTTTTTTTTTTTTCCCACTGATCCTTTATGCTTCCCATAGGATTTTTAAAAAAATGATCCCAAACTCCTTACCGTATCAGAGCTTATGTGATCTGGCCCTGTCTGCCTTTCCAGCCTGGTCTCTTCCCACCTTTTTGTTGCCCAGCCTCTAACCTCTTCGCTATACCCTTGGTTTGGTATATCCTGCCTTCACCTCTTCCATGGCTGACTCCTCATCCTTTAAAATTTAGCCTCCTGACCCTTTGTGTCTTTCACATCCTGAACTCTCTGAAATTACCTTTTTTATTTTTTGCCATCTTCCTGCCTGTCTTCTCCCACTAAGCTGAGAGCATCAGATGGGCTGTGGAATCCCCAGCATCTGGCACAGGGCCTGGTGTACAATGGGTGCCCAAATCTTTATTGAATCATGCGTGTACCTGCCCTCTGTCCTGAGTGAATCACTTGCCTGTGCAAGTTTATTTCAGGGGTCCACCTGCTACCCAGCCTTCAGGTTAAACTCCTTGGTTTGGCATTCGAGGGCTCTCATCCTGGCTCCCTGGCCTTGGGCTAGCCACACTTCTGTGTGTCAGCACCATAGTGTTTCTTTCTTAGTTTCCTCTTTCTAATGCAGAGCCTGCCCACTCGTGTTTAGTCAACATTTATAAAGCACATGTGATGTGCCAGCCATTGGGCATATAGTGGTGAGCAATGTGACACATTCTCTGCCTTCCTGGCATGGTGGAAGAGATTGCCATTAAAACATCACCAGACCAATGCATGATTACAGACTGTCATAAGTGACATGAAGGGAAAGCCCAGCATGCTATGATCATTTAGTGAACAGCTCTGTGCGGTCTGAGAAGGCTTCCTGAGGCTTCAGAGATCCTTTTAAATGCCACTTTTCTTAAGAAAACCTTTTGCAGTCCTCAATGTGTGTGAGCGAACACTACTTAAAACCCTCCTTTTGCACTCCAGGCTTTGCCCAGGATGGTCCCTTCTGGAATGTCTATTCCCTCCTTCCCTCCCTGAAGTTCTTTGTCAGGGACAAAGGTAGGATCCCTCCCCTTCCGTCTTCTCCACTGGATGCCTGTGTCGTATTCATCTGTGACCACCAGGTACTACCACAGAGCTGGAGCTAAGGAAGGTTTGTTGAGCTAAACTTCTAACACTTGCATTCTTCTTACACTCTGTCTGAAAGCTATTTGTGTGTTCTTCACAGATACTTGATTCTGTACGCGGGAGTTATATCTTTCAAAGGGGTTAGATTCTAAACATGAAAGTCCTCAGCAATCAGATTTATCAAACTCTTAGAAACCCCTTACTTTACTCACTCAAAATACACCACAGGCACCACTCCCTCTGGCTTTAGATCTCTTTCTTGGGTTGAGTGTCAGAAAGTAGTGGTTGGAATTGTATCACAGGTGTATTGAATCAGCTTAGCCAAAAATGAAAGAAGACAAGTCCGTAGTGCAGGTTGCCATTCTCAAACATGATCCTGGTGAGTCAGCATCCATGGGAGACAAGAAACTGCTTCCTCTGCAGGACACACGGGCATTCCTTCTGGGGTGGATATGCTGAGAGATTCTTGCCTGTAAAGATCTTCCCCTTTCATGGGGGAAATCAAACTACTCATCCAAGGGATTTTTTGGTCTTGCTCACTTAATGGTGATAACCATTCTGTCTTCCCGCTTTCTGCTGGGACTGGGTGACAGAGCAGGAGTAGCGTCATCTCGGACAAACACTGGCACTTTAAGTTCCAGCTCCCTTTCTAGCCTCATGCATTTCAAGGAAATCACTTCTAACTACAAGCAGCCAGGAAGAGCAGACAGTAAAACACAGATAAGACACCTCAGTCATAGAGGGAGGTGGGGGAAAGTCTCTTGGGTAACTGCCAAACTTCACCCTCATACAGTGGACCCCAGTAAAACTGTGGGCCTTAATAAGAACATTCCTTTCCCTTCAGGTGCACTAAGATAGGGAAGCTAAAAGCAGTCCTGGGGGGGATATGCCTGCAGCTGCAGAAAGATGTGTGGAAACAGACATACAACTCTGCCTCCCAGATGAGCACAATAAAGAGACACAGAAGCAGTCCAAGCCTCTGATAAACTCTCTCACCCTGAATCCTTAAAAACTCTTAGTCTGTAAGAGAATGTGGCTCTGACCTAACTCAGCCAGCAGCCCACCTCAGGTTTGTTTAAAATAAACCTGTCCCTGTTGACTGAAAAGCCACCGTTCGTGTTTCTCTCCTCTTTCTTTAATTCTTACACTAGGGTCTTCATGCCGTAATCCAGAGTTGTTTCTCCATTCACTTTTTTCAACAAATATTGAACACCCACTTTGTCATTGGCACTATTCTGGGCTCTCAGGATACTGCAATGAACAGAATAGACAAAAATCGCTGCCTCTGAGGAGCTGACATTCCAGTGGGGGCATCAAGTGGTAAACATACATAGTATGTTGGGTGAAGAAAAGCACTTTGGAGAAAGATAAAAAAGCAGGATAAGGGAGATGGGCAGTGGTCAGGGACGGTGGCATGTGAGCAGGAAGTGAAAGCAGGGAGAAATCGCTGTGAGGGTACCTGAGGGAAGGGAAAGTGCTCCTGGAGGACAGAATACCCTGTGCAAAAGCCAGAGGTAGGCATGTGCTCAGCATGTTCAAGTAAAAGCAGAGGTCAGCATGGCTGGAGTGGAGGGAATGATGGTGGGAGATGGGGTCCAAGAGGTGAGAGATGCAGCTCTTTCTGGATATATTTGAAGATCGAGCCATTCTAATATGCTGATGGAGATGTGAGAGAAAGACGGGTTGGGGTGGCTCTACCAAAAGTAAAACTAAACAGCTGAGGGTGGAAGGTGTCTTGGTATCCGACTGCTCAGTCAGTTCTGTTCTCAGCCCCACCCTGAAGTCCTGTTCACAGAGTAACCCCTCGGGCCTCCAGTTCCCCACTCTGACCAAGGTTCTGGGGTGGGGACTGAGTTGATTCTGGGGGACCTCCTCCTTGTGCACTTTGGGTTCAGCTTTCTTCACTGGTTAAGTCAGAGAGCACTCGACCATCAGCTCTCCCATTTCCAAGATATTATTGACATCTCTGAGCCTGTGATTGTCTCTTTTCCTGGCCACGTACCCTTTAAAACTTACTGTTGAGTGGGATTCTAGCTAACAGCAGAAACACATTTCACCTCCCCAACCATGTGAGGTAGGTCAGTGAAGCTGGTGGTAAGGCCTGGTTTCTGAGGCCCAGAGGGTACCTGAGCTCACACAGTGGGAAGTGCTTAAGTCCAGCTTTGAACTCCAGTTCTCAGACTCTCTGTGATATTGAAGCTACTGTGAGCCAGAAGGTTTAACATAGTTATCCACCTCCTTCAGAACATGCATATTCAACTGCTTTTAAAGCTTATCTTAGAAATAAAAACACAAGCACTTTTAATTTTATTTTTCTGGAGAAATTGCTGAGAAATGTCATAAGAACTACTTGTCTAGCTGATTGTCCCATTGGTTGGCATCTTATGACTAGTCTGACCAGTTCTTTCTTTCACACTTAGATTTGTTAGGAATAGGTAAGCCTTGTCCTTGCATCGGTTCTTGAATTGAGTTTTAAATGTTCCAGAAAGCAGAGGCCCTCCAGGACAGGCATGCAATGGACAGTTTGCAGGAGACACACTCTGGATCTTTCAGACCAGAGTTCCTGTTCTGCCTTCATTTACTGCATGTCTTTTGGTCCGTTTCTCAGCTCCTGTGGTTTCTGTAAAATGGAGATAAAGTAATACCCACCAGTGAACTCACAGATATAATAAAACACATTGCATGGGACAAAAATGTATAAAAGATGCAGCTATTACTGTTCTACCTTCAATCCAGTGTGAACTGTGCTGCAAGGGAAAATGTCCAGGAAGGCACATGTGAGGACTTGGCCCAGTGGGAGGGACCTGGAATTCTCAGTGGGATTGTGCTAGGCTGGTGTTTCCTAACCTGGCTGTGTATCAGTCACCTGTGAAGCCCGTGAGCTACATGGATGTGGCAGAGAGCTCGATTCAGCTTTTCTTGGGTGAGGCCTGGTCTCTCTATGTATGGCAAACCCCAGGAAGGCCTCATACTTTACCACATTTGGACCCTTTGCTTTGTGTGCCTATGGCTGGGCCTCACCATTGGGCTGTGCTGAGCTGCCATCTTGGTCAACAAAACTGCCAGAGCTGAGTTGCGAAATTTGCATCAGCTCATTGTACTTAGCGTTCACCATTTTTACAGATTGCTTTTGAGTATTTTGGAAACTGGCCAGAATTACCAAGATTACTAGGTACTTTAACAAGTCCTGGCTGCCTGGTCCAAAAACTTTCCCAAGTCAGCCACAGGGGAAAAGCAGTCTTCTGTTGGATGACATGCAAGGTGTTGTGGCAGAGACCATCTCTGGGAGCAGAAACCTCCAGTGTGTTGGGGGTCCTGGCCCTGTGTGTGCTGAGGGTTTTTTGTTGTTACTCTATCCTAGCGTAAGAGACCCTGTGCAGTGTGGGCATGGCATAAGGCACCAAAGTGCCCTCCCTCTGTCCCCTGAACTGTCCTTCTCACTGGAGATGTCGCTCAGTTTTTGTTGTCACTGCCCCCTGCCTTCCAGAAGCCTCTTCCTTAATTACATCAGTCCAAGCATGGGCCCAAGCCTTTTTCCTTGCTTTCCCCCTCAGCAAACCTGTGACCGAACTTTTCTGAATATAAAGAGAAAACAAAAAGTATAAAGTAATCAGAGATGCCTGCAGCTTTCACAGAGCCACGTTTCTGCAGGTCAGGCCTCTGTGCCCACAGTAGCCGCTCACTCAGAGCCACGCACTTTTGGCCGTAGCTGAAGAAGTCTTCTTAAATGCATAGCACCTCCTATCCCCTTCCAGATGAGGGTCCCTGTACCCCAGATCTCCTGGGATCAGAACGCATGGTCAGTTGCTCTGTAGAATTTGTCATTCATCTTCACCAGGAAGGTACAAGAAAGATCTTGTTTGTTTACTTGGCAAACATTTCACTTGATTCTAAGCTTTTTGAGGCAGGGGTTGGGTCAGATTTTATTGTGTTTATTCATTGCCCAAGGTGCACAAGCTCTCAGGCAGTGCCTAGTCATGCTAAGTGCTCAGTGTCAGCTATCATTATTCTTGTGCAGATGTTGGTGCAGGGCAGTATGGGTGTGTAGAAAGGATCTCCAACAGTGTAGACTTCAAAGAATCCTGTCCTGTGTGGTCCAGCAAGTCACTACTCAGAGCCTCAGGCTCACCACCATTAAAAGGGGGTGCTGCCACCTCCCTCTCAGGGTGGCGATAGGATGGAGGAATGAACTCACACGGAGGACCAAGAGATGGACTGGCTCTGTCTGTTCTCTGGGTACTGCTGGAGAAACTGATGCTCCACCATGCAGCGTGGGGTACTGAGGACAAGGTGCTTCTTGCCCACAATGAGAATATCTGACGCATACCTGTGGTGTGGTTAGCTGATGGCCGAAGTTTTTAGGAAGGTGAGGTAAAGTGTTGACAGCTACAAGGTGTAGTGGAGAGGGCTGTAAGGACCTACCTTCTGCTTACATAGCCACTCAGCCTTGGTTTTCTCCTGTACTCGATGGGGGCTGAGCGTGATAATACTTCATAGGGGGTCACTGTAAGGCAGTTAATGCACCCACCCTGGTTTGGCCAGGACTGATATGCTTTTCTGTGCTCACCCAGCCTCCAGTGAGGAGAAGCTCCTAATATAAAATGCATTTGACTCTCACTGGTCTGTTTTCCTGTAGTCCTCAGACCTTCCGGCAGCCAGGCCCCAGGGTGAGGGCTCTGGTTTTGAACAAGGTGCTCTGCACTTTAGGCCTGCTGACTTTCCCATGCTGGTCCTCACAGGACCACAGTCCTGACCCTAACCACTGTGGGGTTTGTCCTAAAAAAATCAACTGCAGATGGTCACAGTTAAAAAGATCTGAGAAGTGCTTTTCCTCCTGTCCCCCTCCAGTTGTTATCCTTGTTGGGAAATGGTCCCCAGGCCTCTCGGACTGTGGGGAATGGAAGGGCTGCAGTGTTCCTCACCTTCATGACCCTTTCTTCTTCCGGCCACGATTAGGAGCCCTGAGGCCTAGTGGGGGTGCTGACTGTGGGCACTCTCAGACTGCCCGTGTCCTCAGCCTTTCAGAGGCAGGGGCCTGTGGGTACATCAGCTGTGTGGGCTGTAGTGATCTGTAGGCTGAGGACCCACATCACTGCACACTCACTTTGCCAGTGTGCTCAGTCTTCCTCCAACTTTTTATGCATTCTGAACCCTGTGGGTAAGCCCCTAGGATACTTTCTTGAGTGCTTTTTTTCCTGCCCTGCCCCTCATCCATCCCCTTTTGTTTCCTACCTGTAGCATATGAGAGCAGTTTGATGGTCACCTCACGTAGGGATGGCATATGGGACAGTCTTCAAACTTGGTTTGTATGGCGACTGCTTTGGGTTTAAAGCTGACTCACTGCTCTTGAATGAAACATTTCTTCCTGTGTTCTCCAAACACTAGGGAAGGATCGAATCATATTTGTAACCAAAGAAGATCATGAAACTCCAAGCAATGCAGAACTGGTGGCCGATGACCCCAATGATCCATACGAGGAGCACGGTGAGTGACATGGGGCTTCCCACATCAGGGCACTGGGGGGAACCTCAGTGTTCTTAATTCCTTTCCCATGTTTTCCTAGCCAAGGCCGAGTTTTCAGGTATCTATTCTCAGCCATAGACTATCTCTGAGGGCAGTGGTTTATCTTCCTTGGAGGTTTGAGGGACTGTGCTTGCCAACCTTGTTCTGATGTACTTCCCTGGCACAACAGTTAAGTTTTGGGAGAGGGTGTTAGTAGATTCCAGCAGTTATAGGTAGGTTAAGGTGACAGGGCTCGTGCTCAGACAAGTTGCCAGACTGAATTCTGCCACATCTAGCAACTTGATTAGCAAGTAGACAGTCATGTACCTTGTTCTGTAAGGTTGGTGAAGTCCCTGCTCTCTCTAACTGCTCCAGCAAGCACCTGACATGAAAAGGTCACTTGACATAGACAGCTTTCCAGCAGCAGGATTCAACTAACCTAGTCAGAGCTGTTGCACACTCCTTGGTTAATGGCTGAATATAACAGTGGTTGCTTAGGCCTAGGACATTGTTCCAAAAGTTTTGGGCTGCTAAACTCACTAGATACTTACTACTGCAGCCTGTGTGCGGTGGATGTGTGTGTGCGGTATCCATGAACAATCTACGTATTGTACAGTACTCAGTTCACCAATCAAAAACCACTTCTAGTGTCCATGATGACAACTAACCTTCTAGTGCTAATTGGTAATTGAAGAGCATGAAGCAGCCGCATCGGGAATATGGGTTCCTGATTGGAATTTCTCAAATGCTAACTGATGTGTCTATTCCTTCTGTAGGACCCTTTACTTGTTGCCCTGACTGATCCTAGGGGTCAAAGCATAAAGTATATATCCAGCACCCAGTGGGAGCAGCGGGAAATGCAGACATTATGCAAAGTGTTAGCATTCTGAGAAAGACAGCTGCAAGGGTAATCTTGATCAGGACTTACATGTCAATTCTAGTACCTTGCTTATCTTTAGATCCATATTAAGCACATTTCATTAATTGATCAAGACTATGGAGGCCTGCAGTACAAGTTGGGCCTTGTTTTGTTTGCCTCACAGTGTTATTAAAAACTGAATGTATCTGCCTTTAGACTGGGCTGCTCCCTCCAGATCCCACCATTCTTTACTGTCCCTGTTGTTTTTTTACCTGCTTCTGTCACTTGCAATGTGTCTGCTTGGATTGTAGGTATCCCATATGATGCATTTAGCTTTGCAGCCCCTTATAGTGATACTTTGTACAAAGCAGCATATAAAACACAAAGAACTCTGGGACCCAGGTTTCAACCTCTTAACTGCAAAATTACTAAGTGGGCCAAGTAAGTCACCATTTTATGCCATCTACCTGCCTTCCAGCACCCAGCTGTGCAGCTGAGATGGTGCTTGTAATAGCTAAGAGTACCAAGAAAAAAAGGTGGCAGAAGTAATTTTCCTAGAATCAAAACATCAAGAGGGCCTTAAAGATCATCTGATCCAATGAGAAAACTGGGGACCCAGGAGGGGGCGGAGACAGACTCAGCCAGAGACTGGAACCTCAGGCCTTAGACTGCATGTTTGACAACACACTGCATCTGAGCTTTATGTAACATGCCAAAGGTACCCTCTGTGTGGATTTATATTGTGTTCCTGAAATGCAGATTGGCACCATGTGCTTTGTGAGGAAGTATCTCATTCCAGCTCACCTGCCCCTAAGAAATAATGAAATAAGGACTCCTGGAGACCTAGGATATAATTTTTTTTGTTATTTTTGATCAACCACCTGGTCAATTTGCACTGGGTTGTAATTTTTAAATGTCAGTATTATCTCTTGGAAACTGGTTATGCAGGTTTGTGAGCAGATTTGAAACTCCAGGGGGTAGCATTTGCAAATGTTTTTCCAACACTGAGGTCCCTGTCAAGAAGCAGTGAGATGTAGGGGAAGGGGCATGGCTCTGGGAATCCTGCCAGCTCAGTCTGCAGTCCTCACTTGGACCATGAGCCCCAGAGACTGCGTGTGCAAACTGGGGTTAGTAGCACCCACTGCAGAAGGTTGTCAGAAGGCTTATGTGAGTTACCAAGCATAACTTAATGCAGGAGAACTTGATCTGCAACTGCTGATGGTCCTGGGGGTCTGCTGCCTGCTAAGGGGGCAGCACTAGTTGGCATCGTCCATGCTATCCCCATTTTACAAGTAAAGGACAGGAATAGCTACAGCAGATCCATTGGTCAGTGGAGCTTCCCAAGCTGGAACTGAGAGGCAGGCGGGGTTTCGTCTAGGACTTTGGACATTAGTGCAGTGCGCCAGGCCTCGGTATTGCCCTGGAGTGAAGAATCATGTGTAATTTCACAGGACATTTTAGAGGCTCTCTTAGAAAGTACTTTCAGTCTCTTAATAAGACTCATGTAAGAAACTTCTATATGAATGATATGTCTGTCGCAAAGCTGAAAATGAAGCCATCATTTTGAGAGCATTTTGGAAAACCAAGAAATACTATTTAGATGTGAATAAAGTTCAGTGATAAGAAAAGGTATAAAAGTCAAAAGTAAGAGGCCTATTAATAATAGTGAAAATGAAAACCCATTTATAACCTTGTTTCCTCCCCAACACATATGTGCAGTTTAACAGTTTGGTTGATTTTCACAAGAATGCACTCACACTAATGGTAGGCCACCAGCTTCTCATTGTGCCGCATGTCTTGGACATCTTTCCTCATCAGTACATAAGGAGCAACCTCCTCCTCTTCACCACTCCCCAGGCTATGCTGAGCTTCTGAGAGCAGCTGCAGGGCAAGCTGGGTTCAAGGGGCAGGGAGCATGGGGGGTGGGGTGGTCCTGACCATCCATATGAGGAGGGGGATTAGAAAGAGGAGATCAATACCTCGGTTCCTTAAAGTGTTTGGGCTTTCAAAAAGCTCTTCACTAACCATTCAAGTGATCTCCTCCTCTTTGGGTTAGATGGGTCCCGGTATTTAATTCTTGGAGCACAGCCTCAGAGCACTGGGAGGTGGCTTAGAATAGACTAGTGTCACACATGGAGAAAGATGTCATTGGTGGCTTCTCTCCCAGCTGGGCCAAGGAATGCTGGATATGTGCTAGGCTTTAAATGTAATCCAAATCGAGGTGTGGGTCCATAGGCAACAATAGTTCCTGTTTTGCACCACCTGAGTAGCCTGTGAGGACTGGACTAGTTTTGTATTTTCTGAAACTTTAGAGAACATCTCTCACATTGTCCTTGCTTATCTTCCTGTTCTAGGATTGATACTGCCAAATGGAAACATTAACTGGAACTGCCCATGCCTTGGGGGAATGGCCAGCGGTCCCTGTGGAGAACAGTTTAAGTCAGCCTTTTCCTGCTTCCACTATAGCACGGAGGAGATCAAGGGGTCAGACTGTGTAGACCAGTTCCGGGCCATGCAGGAATGCATGCAGAAATACCCAGACCTCTATCCCCAAGAGGATGAGGATGAGGAAGAGGAAAGGGAGAAGAAGCCAGCAGAACAAGTAGAAGAAACAGCTCCCACTGAGGCCACTGCACCCAAAGAAGAGGAGGGGTCAAGTTAATGAAGGCCACAAGGCACTGGGCTCCAGTCCTTTTGGAGTGGACCTTTTGCAAAAAGGCCTTGTTGTCACCTTCCAGGAAAGTGTCTTTCCCTCTGTTGTCCTGTGCACTGTAATATACAAAATAACTTATTTTGATGATCAGGGGTCTTGACCTCTTGACATATACACTGAAAAAAATGGGGGTTGTATGTATGTGTGTCCTACCTAAACCTGTAGCTGCCACTTTTGAATTCTCTTCTCAGATTGCCCTGAATTTTGCCACTTTTAAATAACGTGCTGAATAAGCTCAGCAACTAAAAACCATTACCCAGGAAGGTTTCTTGTGAGTGAGCTGATTTATTCTGATTCATTATATTCCTTTTGGTAGATTTTATACCCCTTGGGGAAAATAATACAAGTATAGAAACAAAAACATATTCTCTTAAAAATGCTGGGGTGGGGCCATATCTACTAGCAGAGGCCAGATGGTCAGATACGATTTCTGCAAACCCATCTTGACCTTGAGTATGTGAAGGGGTACTGCACTTCATTCCTGATACATTTTGGTTTCCATGTTGGTGTGGAGCTCCTGGTTTTCTGTGTTTAGACGGTGAAGATTTGGACCCTCGCATTCACAGTCCCTTTCTAAGTGAAGGGAGAGGCTGGCTTGGCTGTTCCTTGTTATTCCGAAAGCCCTGGTTTGGGGCCCATGTTCACACTGGCTCTCAGTCTGGCCAGGTGCAATGTTCTTGAGAGGTGGGGACCTAATTATTACCAGAGTAGCAGGAAGAGAGGAAACATTGTGAATTAAGTATTCAATTAAAAGGAAACATGATTTCTACCTGATTTTGAATGTGTCCTTTGTTTTCACTAGTTAAAAATGTTTTCAATATAAAAAAGTATAAATTATGAACAATTCAATTGAAATTCCTCTGGAAAGATATTGGTAAACCAATTAGTCTGTTAAAATTTTCTGTGTTGAGTTCAAAGGAAGCTCACTTTTTTGTATGTGAGCAGATTCCTTCACACAGATATTGCAGTTAGTCTGTGAGGTGGGGAAGGCTCTTGCTGTTTGAAAATAGATTAACTTGCCTAAGGTAACTGTGACAGTTTTCAGGCTGTGGCATAGTAATGCCTCATTTGTCTCAAATGTGTTATTTATGTAAAAAATTACCTTAAAACTTAGTAGCTTGAAACAAGGAATCTGGGCATGCCTTACCTGGGTTCTCTGGCTCAGTGTCTCATGAGGCTGTGATACTTGCAGTCATCTCAAGGTCTGCCAGGCCTTTCAAGATCGCTCAAAGTGGTTTCTGGGAGGGTTCAGTGGGTTGAATTTTGTGGGTTGTGGATTGAGGTCTCAATGCCTTACTGGCTGTTGGCCAGACACCTCCTTCAGTTCCTTGCCACATGGCCCTTGCCTTAAAGGGTCAGCTCACAACATTGGAGGTGGCTTCCATCAGAGCAAGCAAGAGAGCAAGCTGGAAGCCAGAGCCTTTTCATCACCTAATCTCAAAACTGGCATTCCATAACTTTACCATAGTCTGTTAGAAGTGAGACACAGCCCACACTCGAGAGGGACACAAGGACATGAGTAACAGGAAGCTGCCTGCCACACTAGAGAATGAGGCACCACTATGTTAAAGCTTGAAAGCTTAAAGGCATGTTTAAAATGCAAGGATTTGTGGTTCAGAGGTGTATGGAGGTAGAGAACTGCTTTCTATATCCAGAGCTTTTTAAAACCTTGCTTGATTAGGAGCTAAGAACCTGGAGCTGGCCAAGTATGGAAGACGTGACAGACCCTAATGACTTGCACATTTAAAAACCATATTTCTTTCGTTAAAATTTTGGTCATAATCAAGGTGTTACTGTTTTGTGACCATGTCATGTACCCCATTTATTTGATGCATTCACAGACCTACAGTTCCAAGCCTTAGGGTCATAGAGTGAGTCATTCATGGTACTGCCCATGAAGCTACAATCTAGCCAGGAAGTCAACATTTACTAGAAAGCAGAAAGGAATGGATGAGTGTTACATAATGGTGCTGGATTTTCAGGGCTGGGTTCTTCCAGCCATGGTAACTTACAGCAGAGATTCTCAAACTGTCTGTCCAACGCGACTTGGGTTAGACAAAAGGTTCCATCCTTTTCCACTTTTCAGTGGAAAAACAAATTGGTGATAAGGAATTGGCACTGTATAAGCAGTTGGAAGTGGGTGGAGATTATGCTTTACTACAAGGGGTTTGGATAATTCATATTTAAGTTGCTGGGTATCTTTAAGTGTAAGAACACCAACAGATCAAAGAGTTAATGATTCAGATAAATGCAGGTTGATGATTTTTAAAGAACAGCAATAATTGAAACACAGGGCTGCTCAAAAAAACACTGACTTGGGAATGCAATTACTAACACACTGCTTTATGTCTCTTTCGTTTTGTTTTGTTTTGTTTTGTTTTAGGAGTTCGCTCTGTCGTACAGGCTGGAGTGCAGTGGCGTAATCATGGCTCACTGTAGGCTCAACCTCTTGGGCTCAAGCAATCCTCCTGCCTTAGCCTACCAAAGGCTGGAATACTTGGCCTGTTTTGTATTTTTATGATATAGGCAAGTGCAGCATATCAACCAAGCTTCTTAATAGAGGACTACAGTCTAGTCCTTAGTTCTAGGACTGTACAGATTTCAACTTATTTATGTATTTATTTTAGAAACAGGCTCTCGCTCTGTTGCCCAGGCTGGAGTGCAGTGGCACAATCATAGCTCACTGCAGCCCTGGACTCCTGGGCTCAAATGATCCTCCCACCTCAGCCTCCCAAGAAGCTGGGACTATAGGCGTGCTCCACCATGACTGGCTAAGTTTTTATTTTTATTTTTGTAGAGATAGGGTCTCACTATGTTGCCCAGGCTAGTCTCAAACTCCTGGCCTCAAGCAATTCTCCTGCCTCAGCCTCTGAAAACACTGTGATTACAGGTGTAAGCCATCATGCCCAGCAGAGACTCATTTTCACATAAGGGCTGCTTTCTTGTAGTTTTGAGACATTATGGGTTACTAAAATATTATGAAGTTAAAATCTGAAGTCTTTGATATAAAATGGCATAGTAATTGCACATGAACAGGCTGGCTACAGTTAAAGCAGCTCTTAGATTTTCATAGTGGAGCCAGAAAAGCAGAAATTTCATTCCTTGCATTTTTCATGAAATAAGTAGCCCAAGGTTATATTGTTAATGGATAAGATTATTGTGAGGGATAACTCAAATGAGAAATGATGTTGCTGTCTTTGAGAGTCGGGGATTTTGGTGTGGGAGAAATGAATAAAGATGTAAAATTGATAAAGTGTAGTAAAATCCCTTAGTTCACAGTTTGAGTTTGGATTATCAATGTAAACTCAATGTATTTTTTTAAATAAGACTTTTTAATTTTTCCATGGAAAATGCCTAGAAATAAGTCCAAACCCAGTAGTAATGCATTTCACTACTACCCATATTGTGGTCTCCACCATTTTTATTAAATGGTCCCAAGACGTCTTCAAGTCTGAGAGACATGTACACGATGAGCTTGGAACTTCTTATACTGGGAAGTGTGGATGCTATGCTATCAAACCTACAAGGGTCGTGTCAAAAAACTCAGGACAGATTGAACAGACTCCTATTTGGCAAACACAGGACAGTCTGATCATCAGAAAGGATAATAATTGCAATATACTGAAATACATTAAGTATGTTTAAATCCACGAGCTCCTACTGCTGCAGAGATAACTCAGGTCATGTTGGATAGTGCTGGGAAACATAGTGAAATGGTGACAACCAAGACTGCCCCAAATACTTGGGATGCATGGACACCCTTTCAAAAGACATATCAACCTATCATGATGTATGTGCTGTATTTGGACCTGATTCAAACAAACTTATGAATATATATATATATATATATATGGAAAATGTGAACATTGAATGCAATGTATCTAATACTGTTAAATTTTCAAGTACGGTAATGCCACTGTGATTATGTTTAAAAAGGAAAATCCCTATATTTCATAGAAATATATTGAATTTTGTTGATGAAGTTATATTACTAATGGGATTTGTTTCAACATAAGGTGAAGAAGTCGCAGGTATAGAAAAAAGAAGATTGGCCATAAGTTCATGACTTTTGAAGCAGGGTAAAGAATGCAAAGCTAATATTATACTATCCTTTCTGTTTTGTGTGTATTTCAAGTTTTTCTATAATAAAAAGTTTAAACCTTGGAAAGAGATACCATAAACAGGGTAAGAAACAGTGGCAAACTCAGAGAAGGTATTTGTAGCACATATGATTGGCAAGAGATTAATATATAGAATATCTAAATGGACTCCTAATAATAAAACTACAGATAACCCATAGGAAAATGGGCAAAAGACATGAACAGACTATTCACAGAAAATGAAACAAGAATGTTTAACATGCATTTGGAAATATATTTATCCTCATTATTAATCAAGGAAATACAAAATAGAAAATAAAACAAGTTACAATTTCAAACTTACCAAATTCGGAAAATGAAAAACGTTGATTACAGTGTTGGCTAAGATGAAAACTCTTACACATTGCTGGTGTGGGAGGTAAATTTATAAAACTATTTGGAAAACAATTTAGCATAAATGAATGTGAATAAACACAGGCATAATTTAGGAACAAGCAAATTCTGTGGTATGGACCATAGAGAAAATATGGCACATATGACCAGGAAATATCTTTAAAAAAAAAAAAAAAATCCCCAAAACATTTATTCACCAAACTTCCTAACTCAATTGTAAGCAAAATATAACAATGAATTAATAATCTGTGCAAGTGCTGACAGGCATGCAGACTGGTGTGACCTTCATGGAAGGGATTTTGAGAATATCTAACAACTACAGATGCGCATTTACCTTTTGAGTAGGTGAGCCCACTGCTAGGAATTTACCCTGAATCCACATCTCCACAAATGAAAAACAAGATGTGCACAAAATTATTCACTGCAGCATTAGATGTAATAATACAAGACTGCAAACATCCTAAATGCCCATCTACAGGAGACTGGTTGAATAAACATGGTACATTACACAATTGAGTACTATGTAGCCATAAACAAGAATAAACATCTCCATGAACTAATATAAACCAACTTACAGGCAATGTTAAGTGAAAAGGTAGATACGGTATGTCCACTTAAAAGGCCTACAAGTTATAGCACTCAGCAAAATTAAGTATGCCTATAGTCCAGATCTTGGTTTCCAAAAACCAATCTCTCATTAAAAGAGCTCCTTGGAAAAATGGCTGATTCCAGGTCAAAGGCAGGGGAAATGCGAGATGAGCCTGGAACATCTTTTTGTGCCAGAAAGTAAGAAAATGCTCAAAGATGAATGGGGGCATGTCAAAAGGATGCAGCTATATCTGTTAATAGTATAGTACCCAGAATACATACAGAACCTTACAACCCAACGATAAAAAGTCAAATAGGCTGGGCGTGGTGGCTTATGTTTGCAATCCCAACACTTTGGGAGGCCGAAGCGGGAAGACACTTGAGCCTGGGAGGTCGAGGCTACAATAAGCCTTGGCCACTGCACTCCAGCCAGGACAACAAAGTGAGACCATGTTTCAAAAACGAACACAAAAAACACAAAAGGTAAATAACCTAATTTAAAAATGAGCAAAGAATTTGAATAGACATTTCTCCAAAGATATATAAATGGCCAATAAGCACATCATAAGATGCTCCTTAACATCATTAGTCACTGAGATACCTACCACCTTCATACTCACAACGATGGCTGTAATTTGAAGACACTCAAAAAAACAAAAAGCCAGACTGTGTGTGGTCCTCACACCTTTAACTCCAGCACTTCGGCAGGCCAAGGTGGGAGAACTATTTGAGGACCAGGAGCTTAAGACCAGCCTCGGCAACTCCTGTCTCCAAAAAGTAAAATAAAAAAATAAATATGGCTTTACAATGTTATTCTTTCTAGAATTTCTGATAATTTCAAGTGAGAGAGGTAAACATTTTTAGTTACGTGATCAGATACCCCATATAATTTGCTGACAATTCAATATATCTCCAGTGGGATGATTTACCATAAAGAAAGCCACCAAAAATTGTAAGCAGTCTGGATTCGTGTTTCTTGCAACCAGTAATTAGGGACATAGTTTTTTCCCCAGAACTAGAAAGCAAGGTTCCACATAACTGCATACTGCACCTGCATACAGCCACATCCCTGGACTAAGGCTGTGGGGGAGAATCTGCCGTCATAATTTTAAGGTAGAAGCACCCATACATTTAGTATATAGACGACAATGAACTTTCACTTACAGCATCAACATTGTTAAGGTCATGATGTACAGAGCAGTCACTTTTAACTTCATTAAATTAATAAAACATGACAATGTCTTCAGTTTAAATACTGATTTTAAAATGCCCATAAAAAAGTGCAAACAACATAATCTAGCAGCATATCTGTTGCAGTTTTAGGAAAGACCAATTCATGGTCTTTATCTCGGCCACATAGTCAAAGTTGGGCTTTTCTTTGATTTTTTTTTTTTTTATTTTAAAAACAAACAGCAGATGTAACCATTATACTGTGTATAAATAATCATAAAATTGTCTTTAACAGTCTACCACACAAGTGTATGCTGCAAATAAAATGAATTTTACCTTAAAATGTAAATGCTGTTTAGTATTTGGCCTTTGGTTTCAATGCTTGAAAACCCCAAAATAATAAAACTCATCTCCCTTCCTCCCACCTCCCAAAAAGACTCCTGCAGCTCCCCAAAGTTGGTAGACTTTGGCAACCACTAAGCACATGACGCTATGTGTCAGTGTCTTCTGATACTAGGAGCATCCACTTGTCATGTGTAAATAAAAGTGGTCTCCAAGAAACCTTCCTTCACAAGACATGTGTCTTAGTATTTCATTAGTTTTAGTATATTTTATATTGATACAAAAAGTGCTTAACAGTTCAAATGATAAATAAACAAAAAGTAAAATTTTGCATTAAAATTTACACCGTATCCCTCTTAGGCATGTGCCTTTCCAAGAGTTCTTGTTTCTGAGTCACTCATGTTACTCCCAGAGACTAAGTGACCCCACCTTTAGTGTGACCATAAGCTGCCTGGCATCTATTGATGACCAGGAAACATCTAAAATATATTCAAAGGAGCCTTGTTTATATGTTCCTAAAAGATTGGGTAAAGATATTTTGTTTGATTCATGCAATGTCATTTTATAAGAAGTGCTGATGAACTACAGCTTCACATGTCAACAAGGATTATTCTCAAAACGGAAGGCTTAGTATAGAAAACAACTTTCCAGGAACGAATCCAGAATGATTCCATATATATATAAACAGTGACGTTCACAAAAATCTTTATGATATATTCATATAATATATAGCAAAAACTTTAAAATGAAAAGGAAAATTATAACGTGATTTATTTAGGAGATTTATGTTTCAATGCATTCAGGAAAAGATACATAGAGGCTTCAAATACATCAATAAACTCCCATATTGTATAAGCTAAGTGGTAGCTTTGGTAGGGTTAATTCTATTTAATATAATAATTATTATTCTTTAGCATCAATTTCTCAAATTAAAAGATAATAAAGAGAAATATAACTTCAGAGATCCCTTGGAATATTTTGGGGGCATTTGCAAAGTAGGAGTCTTTTTTGTTTTTCCATGTGGATAGTCAATTGTCCCACCATATTTGATAATTGACTTAAAGTGCCACCTCTGTCAACACTAAGTTTACATATATGGGTGGATTAGTTTCTCGACAGTCTGATTCATTGGTCTAACTGTATAAACCTACATGAACACTACATGGTTTTATTTACTATAACTTGAAATTATACTTGATACCTAACAAGCCAAGCTCTCTGTCCTTTATTTCTGTTCTTCTTTTTATCCTCTTCCTTCCTTACTTCCTTTCTCTTCTCTTTTCTTCTTCTCTCTCCAATTTTTATTGTTATTTCGGCTGCTTGTTCTCTAATATTAATTTTAAGATCAGATTGTAAATTTCTAATAGTAATCCTTTTGAATTTTGATTGTTTATTAATTTGGGGGCTGTTGTTCAGGGGATTCTGTCTCTTCCTATCCATGACTATAGTATAACTCTTCTTTTATTTGGGTCTTTATTTGTGTTTTTATTAAGTTTTTGATGTAAGTTTGTATACATTTGTCCTAGGTACCATGTATATTTTCATGTTACTATGAATGGTATTCTTTTAAAAAATTGCATTTACTATTATATATTTGCTAGAGAATAAGAGTACTGTTGGTTGAGTATGGACTCTATATATAGCCATCTTGCTGAAGTAACTCCTTATTTCTACAGGTTTCTCATGCATACTGTTGAACATTACATTTTGAAAATCATATGATGTGAAAAAGGTGATTTTCCTTGCCAATAGACTTAATTTTTTCCTTTAGAGCATCCCTTACAATTCTGAATAGCAGAATTTCATATCAGCACATGGACATACTAATAACTCTAAAAGGAATGTTTCTGCTTCCTTATCTTTAAAAATGTTTCCAAAGATATGTTTGTAGACCATTTAAAGAAGTTGTCTTCTCATCTCGATTGCTAAAATATTTTATTGTGAATGAATACCAAACTTTCTAGATTATATTCTTCTGCATATATTGATATGATCATATCTTCCCTTTAATCTAATAATGTGGTCATTTACTTTGACAGATTTTGTGATACTGAACTCACCTTACATTATTGGGATAATCTTTTATTATGTAGTCTTATGATTAAACCATTTCTGAATTTTGTTTTCTGACATTTATTTAGGAAAAGTCCATCAGTGTGCACAATACAATTGGTATATAATTTTCTCTTATTTAGCTCTATTTACTCTGTTTTGGTCTTAAGGTTATTCCAGTCTGATAAAATGAGTTGAGTATCTTTCCATATTTAAAAATTATTTTAATTGTATTAATATTTTTATACTTTAAGTAGGGATTATTCATTTACAACATTAAAAAAATTTTCCTACCATCCTATTTTACTGTTCAGAGGGATTTTTACTATGGGTTCAGTCAGTTGCTTTAACGATTTGGTTTATTCAGACTTTTTTTCTTTAGTTACTTCAGAAATGAATGATATAATTTAAAAGTTTGAACTAATGAACATATATAACATTGTATCTCATAAAAAGAGATTGCACATTTTTTCTGGCACCCAAAGAATATTTCAATAATGACCATAAATTAGACTAACCAATTAGTAAATTATGTCAAATCAATATATAATAGGCCATGATCTCTATCTTCATTATGATTAAGAAAATTATAATATAAAATATATAATATGTAAGATGTTAACAACAAAAGGATAGTCTAGAAAAATTGCCTATCTACTTTAAGCATGTTAAACTCCAACCTAAACAACTTTGGGATTGTGAAAGATATCAAAAGTGAAGTTTGGGACAGGAACAAATTTTCTGTGAAGGAAGTATTAAGGCTAAATATCCTGAGTTCAGTTCCTGAACTCTAGGAACTACTAGCTTTATAAACACTGGATATAAATAATTCAATTTATACAAATATCCTTTTTGTTAAAATGGGGACAGGAAGTCCTAATATTATGAAGCACAGAAAGTAAAGTATTCAATTTTTGAATTAGAAACACAGCATAAAACAATGCTTATTATAATAACAGAAGGAGCGTAGGACCTCACAAAGTCAGTATTTCTCATGAGACCCTGTGGCCTAACATAAACATCTTAGATGCTTTTCTCTTAAATGTACAGTAGTGGTTTTTCTGCTGACACAACAGACTAGAGACACAGAAAGACCTTCTGTTACAAATATGTTATAAGCCATTCAGTTAATAGGGTTGCTCCTAGAAAAAAGAATATGTTATAAGCCATGTATAAAGTAACCTTCTTTTAACTGTGTAACTGAGTTTATAAAATAGTGTGGGATTAAAATGAAGAAGAATCTGGAACTGGGAAACCAGGTTCCTCTTAGGCTTTTTTTTTTTTTTTTTAAGTAATTTTAACTTTTAGATTTAGGGGCTAGATATGTAGGTTTATTACATGATTATATTGTGTGATGCTGAGGTTCAGGGTATGAATGATTCTGTCACCCAGGTAGTGAGCATAGTACCCAATAGGTGGTTTTCCATTAAGTCCTTGCTGCCATCTCCCTCCCTCCTCTAGTAGTCCCCAGTGTCTATTGTTCCCATCTTTATGTCCCTAAGTACCCAATGTTTAAGTTTCCACTTATAATGAGAACATGCAGTATTTGGTTTTCTGTTCCTGTGTTAATTCACTTGGGAGAATGTCCTCCAACTGCAACCATGTTGCTGCAAATGACATGATTTCATTCTCTTTTAAGACTGAATAGTATTCCACGGGCAATATGTACCAAATTTTCTTTATCTGGTCCACCATTGATTGGCACCTAGGTTGATTCCATGTCTTTGCTATTGTGAATAGTGCTGCGATGAACATACAAGTGGATGTGTCCTTTTTGTAGAATAATTTATTTTCCTTTGGGCATACACCCAGTAATGGGATTGCTGAGTCAAATGGTAGTTTTGTTTTTAGTTCTTTGAGGAATCTCCAAACTTTTCGCAGTGGCTGAGCTAATTTACATTGCCACCAATAGTATATAAGTTTTCCCTTTTCTCTGCAGCCTCACCAGCATCTGTTATTTTTTGTCTTTTTAATAACAGTCATTCTGACTGGTGGGAGATGATATCTAATTATGGTTTTGGTTTGCATTTCTCTAATGATTAGTGATACTGACCATTTTTTCATATTTGGCCACTTGTATGCCTTCCTTTGAGAACTATCTGTTTATGTTCTTTGCCCACTTTTTAATGGGGTTGCCTTTTTTTCTTGTAAAATTGTTGAAATTCCTTAGAGATGCTGGACATTAGACTTTGTCAGTTGCATAATTTGCAAATTTGTCTTCCATTCTCTGGGTGTCCATTTACTCTGTTGATAGTTTATTTTGCTGTGCAAGAGCTCTTTAGTTTAATTAGGTCCTACTTGTCAATTTTTGTTTTCGTTGTAGTTGCTTTTGGGAACTTAGCCATAAATTATTTGCCAAGGCCAATATCCAGAATGGCATTTCCTAGGCTTTCTTCTAGGAATTTTATAGGTCAAGGTCTTACATTTAAATCTTAATTCATCTTGATTTTCGCATATAGTGATAGGTAAGGGTCCAGTTTCATTCTTCTGCATCTGGCTACCCAGTTATCCCAGTACCATTTATTGAATATGAAGTCCTTTCCCCCATTGCTTATTTTTGTTGAAGATCAGATGGTTGTAGGTGTGCAGTTTTGTTTCTGGGTTCTCTATTCTGTTCCACTGATCTATGTGTCTGTTTTTGTACCAGTACCACCCTGTTTTGGTTACTGTAGCCTTATAGTATGGTTTGAAGTTGGATAATGTGATGCCTCCGGCTTTGTTCTTCTTGCTTAGGATTGCTTTGGCTATTTGGACTCTTTTTTTGGTTTCATATGAATTTTAGAATAGTTTTTTCTACTTCTGTGTAAAATGAAATTAGTAGTTTGATAGGAATAATGTTAAATTTGTAGCTTGCTTTGGGCAATTTAAATGATATTAATTCTTCCAATCCAGGAGCATGGAATGTTTTCAAATTTGTTTGAGTCATCTGTGAATTCCTTCAGCAGGGTTTTGTAGTTCTTATATAGATCTTTCATATCCTTGGTTAGATGAATTCTTAGGTATTTTATTTGTTTTGTGAATGGGATTGCCTTCCCAATTTGACTCTCAGCTTGAATGTTACTAATGTATAGAAGTGCTACCGATTTTTGCACAATGATTTTGTATCCTGGAACTTTACTGAAGTCACTTATCAGGTCTAGGAAACTTTTTGTGGAGCCTTTAGGGTTTTCAAGGTATAAAATCATATCGTTGGTGAAGAGGGAGAATTTGATTATTTTCCTTTCCTATTTGGATAAATTTTACTTCTTTCTCTTGCCTGATTGCTATGGCTAGGACTTCTAGTACCATGTTGAATAAGAGTGGTGAGAGTGGGCATCATTGTCTTGTCCCAGGTCTTAAGAGGAATGCCATTTGGTATCATGTTGGCTGTGGGTTTGTCATAGACAGCTCTTATTTTGAGGTATGTTCCTTTGATGCCTGGTTTGTAGATGGTTTTTTACCACGAAGGGATGTTGGATTTTATCCAAACCTTTTTCTGTGCCTATTGAGATGATCATATGTTTCTTTGTTTTAATTTCATTTCCGTGGTGAATCACATGTATTGATTTGTATATGTTGAACCAACCTTGCATCCCAGGAATAAAGTCTACTTCATCTCAGGGAATCAACTTCTTAATGTGTTGTTAGATGTGGTTTGCTCATATTTTGTTGAAGATTTCTGCTTCTATGTTCATCAGGGAAATTGGCCTGAAGTTTTCTTTTTTCTTTCTGTCTCTGCTAGATTTTGATATCAGGATGATGCTGACTTTGTAGAATGAGTGAAGGAGTCCCTTCTCCTTGATTTTTTGGAATAATTTCAGTAGGATCTGTACCAGTTCTTCTGGGAGGTACTTTAAAAGCCCTAAGTAAATAGATATCCTCTGTTCAGTATAGGGAGTCACAAAGTTTCTGAGATTTCAACTCTCAGAAACATATCAGTTTAAACATTCATTGCAAACCCAATCATAATCTTAGCAGCATTTTCTATAGAACTTGTTAAACTTAATGTAAAATGTATTGGGAAGGCAAAGATTTCATTACCTAAAACAATCCCAAAAAAGAATGAAACTGGAGGACTTATACCATTTCACTTCCTGTCTTATTGCACAGAGACTCTAATTGGAACAGTGTGATATTGTCAGAAGGACAGATACATATATCAATGGAATCAAATAGTTACCAAAGAAATATACCTTCTATGTATATGGCCAACCGATTTCTGACAAAGGTACAAACCAATCCCATGAAAAGGAAAGTTTTTCAACAAATGATGTGGAAATAACTGGATATCCACATGAGAAAAATGAATCTTGATTAGCACCTCACAGTATACACAAAGTTTAACTCAAGACAGATAATAAATTTACCTACAGAAGCTAAGAATATAAAGATTTTAGCAGAAAAAATAGGATACTATCTTTACAATTTAAATAGGCAGAGATTTCTAAAGACACAAAAAGCAATAGCCATAACAAAAAATGATAAATTAAGTTTCATAAAAATCACATTCATCAAAAGTCACAATTTAAAATATTTAATAAGAGCCATATGCTGAGAAAATATTCAGAAAGCACTTACTCGCTTTAGACTTGTATGTACACTATACAAAGAACCCCTTAAACTCAAGTATAAAAAGACATAAATAGAGACTTTACAAAACAAGGCAAATAGGTAGCCAATAAATGAAAAATTGTTCACTACCAAAAGTCCTTAGAGAAATGCAATAAATACGCCAGCGAGATTCCATTACACAATCACTAGAATATCTAAGATGAAAAAGGCTGAAACAACAAAAATATTGGCAAGAATGTGAGTCAACCATCATCTCACATATTGCTGGCGGGAATGTAAAATGATACAATGACTCTGGGAAAAGTTTTAGCAGTTTAATTGAGTCAAATATACACTTGCCCTTTTTTTTTTTTTTTTTTTTTTTTAAATTTAGACAGGGTCTCGCTCTGTTACTCAGGCTGGAGTGCAGTGGCCCAATCTCGGCTCATTGCAACCTCTGCCTCTTGGGTTCAAGCAATTCTTGTGCCTCAACCTCCCAAGTAGCTGAGACTACAGGTGTGTGCCACCACACCCAGCTGATTTTTGTATTTTTAAAAAACATTTTCTATTTTTATTTTTATTTTATTTATTTATTTTTGAAACAGAGTTTTGCTCTTGTCCAGGCTAGAGTGCAATGGCACGATCTTGGCTCACTGCAACCTCCGCCTCGTGAGTAGCTGGGATTATGGTTGCACACCACCATGCCCAGCTAATTTTTATATTTTCAGTAGAGACAGCGTTTCGCCATGTTGGCCAGGCTGGCCTTGAATTCCTGGCCTCAAGTGATCCACCCTCCTCGGCCTCCCAAAGTGCTAGGATTACATGTGTAAGCCACCACACCCAGCCTTACACTTACCTTTTTATTCAATTGCACACTAATATATTTATCCAAGTGAACTGAAAACATCACCATAAAAAAAGACTTGTACATGAATTTCAAAGCAGCATTCATGATAGCCAAAAACTGGAAAGAACCCAAATGTTCTTCATGTTAAGAAGCAAGTGAATGAGCAAATTGTGGTATTTTAATTCAATCGAATACTATTAAAAAATAAAAGCAAAAATAACACTCAAACACATGGTAACATGGATTAATTTCTCAGACATTATTAGACATAAAATAGTAAATAGTGCCATATTTTAGTTCTATGTCCTAGAAAACTAAAAAATAGTCTAAGGAGAAAATGATCATAATGGTGGTACTTCTAGAAGGGGAGGACTTGACTGGCAAGGGATATGAGTGAACTTCCTGAGTCAATGGAAATGTTTTATATTGTGATAGGCATGTGAATTGCACAAGTGCTTCAATTATCAAAATTGTATGGCTAAGGTTTGTATATTTAAATACAAGTAGATTTTGATTCTACACTGAATTATAAAACAATGATGAGGAGGAGAATGAGGATGATTAACAAAGGGATTATAGCGAGTGGGTGGAGAGATAGATGATAAAAGAATGGACAATTAATACGTAAGGAACTCATACAGCCCAATTGAAAAAAAAAAAAAAAACAAATAACCTGACTTAAAAATGGGCAAAGGACCTGAACAGACATTTTTCCAGAGAAGGCACACAAATGGCCAACAGGAATATGAAAAGGTGCTCAACATCACTAATACTGGGGAAAGGCAAATCAAAACCACATGAGACATCAAAAAGACAAAAGCTAACAAGTGCTGGTGAAGACGTGGAGAAAAGGAAACCCTTGTACCCTGTTGGTGAGAATGTAAATTAGTACAGCCATTCTGGAAAACAGTATGGAAGTTCCTCACAAAGTTAAACCTAGAACTACCATATGATCCAGCAATCCCAGTTTTGGATATATATCTAAAGAAAATCCATATCTTCAGTATATATCTGCACCCCCATATTTACTGCAGCATTATTCACAATAGCCAAGATATGGAATCATCCTAGATGTCCATCAGCAGATGAATGGATAAAGAAACTGTGGTATCCTGTATATATACAGCAGAATGCCATTCAGCCATAAAAAATAAAGGAAATTCTGCCATTTGCAGCAACATGGATGAACCTGGAGGGCATTATGCTAAGTGAAATAAGCCAGACACACAAAGACAAATACTGCATGATCTCACTTATATGTGGAATCTACAAAAGTCAGACTCATAGAAGCAGAGAGTAGAATGGTGGTTCCCAGGAACTGAGGGATGGAGGAATTGGGGAGATGTTAGTCAAAGGGTACAAATGTTCAGTTATAAGATGAGCAGGTTCTGGGGCCCTTGTGTACAGCATGGTGACAATAGTTAATAATGTATTGTGTGCTGGAAATGTGCTAGAAGAGTAGATCTTAAGGGTTCTTTCTACATCAAGGAAAAGATAACTACCTGAGGTGAGGGATGTTTTAATTGGCTCAATTGTGGTCATCGTTTCACAAAGTAAATGTATATCAAATCATGTTGTATACCTTAAATATATACAATTTTTGTCAATTATACCTCAATAAAGCTAAAAAAAAAAGAATGGCAGAAAGCTTATAATTGCTGAGGCTTGGTAATGAACACATAGAGATTCACTAAGTTATTCTGTATATTTTGTATGTTTTTTAAAAATTCTACAATGCAAGAAGAATAAAAAAAGTAAAAACCAATAATGATTTTTTTTTCATGTCCAATGCACACCTTTAGAATGGTCTTGGTTAATTGTACAAAGTGATAAAGAAGATTTCTTTTCAAACCTGGGGACATAGGCATAACTAGGAGACTTGATGACTTTCTTACTTGCTGACAGATCACTGCTTGAAGAAGAGCTGAACTTAGCGGGCTGCTGTGTCTGCTAGATGGGGCCTCTCCGCTGCCCTCTGCAGGAGACAAACTTTGTTGCTTGGCATGTGTGGTTACCACCCTTTATGCCCCTCCACCTGCTGCTCAGCCTGTCTGACTGGCAGCCGCAGATCAAGTGCTCCAAATTTCTGATGAGGGGCGGCGAGGGCTGATCTGGGCAGTAGACCCCACATGCCATGGACTGGGTCAGCTCATATTACTTACAGACAAGTGATGGCTTATGGCACTTTTTATTAAGCCAATAACCTCGGTGGTCTGTATTTTGCCTAGAAAGGTACATATTAACGTATTTGCCTCAGCATTTTACTTTTTCCTCTTTTAACCTCCTTGAATGGGGAGAAGTTTTGGCCCCCTTCTTGCTTTCTCCCTAATGATTTTTTTTTTTTAATTGAGAGTTGTTCAAGATCAAGTTGTATACCATTTTTGCTTTTACAGTATGATCACATTTGAAGCCTGGGGGTTCCTGCACTGCCAGAGAACCTTTTGTTCACACCACACTGGTCCATCATGATGTACTTCTCCTTTGTTGCCCTGGAAGTCTCAGGGATCGGGTTTCTCAGTACCTCAGCCTCTGAATGCAAAGCTTCCCGCCCCTCCGCGTGTGTTCCCCATCTCCTGAAGGGTCTGGACCGCCAATAAGCAGGGCTGCACATTTATATCACGTTAGGGCCACTTTAGGGATTCCTGGAAAGTGGGGAAAAATAGGCTTCAAAGGGATTTCCTCCCTTCCCCCATGGCCATAAGAGGTATTTTACATTTTATTTAATCTGAGAGAAATCTGGAAACCGAACTGAGAGAATGGAAGTCATGGGATACACAACCAGTACCACCTGGAAGCCACGTGCTCCCTGTGAGAGCAGCTGCAGGGATGAGGGTGCCTCACACACTGCGGGGAGAGGACACGCAGAGTCCCTTTGAACTCGCGGGAGGTGGCAGGAACCTCTCACTCCAGAGTGGAGACATTACAAAGTGTGAAGTGGCGTTGGACTAACTTGATTTTGGGATTGAGATTAGAGAATTTGTATTGTCTACATGACTTCGACCCTTCCAATCCCTCCACACGATGTGACAAGGGAGCTTAGAGCAAGTTTTGAGCACAGCTCTTCCCAGATTGGTTTGTTTGTTTGTTTGTTTGAGATGGAGTCTCGCTCTGTGGCCCAGCCTGGAGTGCAGAGTCACGATCTCGGCTCACTGCAAGCTCCGCCTCCCGGGTTCACGCCATTCTCCTGCCTTGGCCTCCCAAGTAGCCGGGATTATAGGCACACACCACCATGCCCAGCTAATTTTTGTATTTTTAGTAGAGACGGGGTTTCACCATGCTGGCCAGGCTGGTCTCAAATTCCTGACCTCAGGTGATCCACCCACCTTGGCCTCCCGAAGTGCTGGGATTACAGGCTTAAGCCACTGCATCTGGCCACCCAGATTATTGTTATCCTGGAGAGAATCCAGTAAAATTAAGAGGCAGGTACATTTTCTTTCTTTCTTTTTTTTCTCCTTCCACATCTCTTTTAATTTTCACATATTTGAGTGTGGCAAAAGTCTCAAACTTTACCATCAGCACCATTCTTAGCTCAGAAAAGCAGAAATCAGGTCACTTATAATGCCTTAAGGTTTGTCCCTTGTGGCTATCCCCCTTCTGCCCATCACCATTTTTCCTGATTATATGTTCAAATGGTATTTTGGATATATGGCTTTAAATAAAATACATTTTAAAAATTAATTTCACCTGTTGCCTTTTGCTTTTTTAATGTGGCTATTAGAAACTTAAAATTATGTATGTGACTCCCATTATATTTCTGTTAGATGGTGAGTGTCTAGAGTATAAAAGCCAGTCAAAAAGGAGAAGCAGGGGATTCTTAATCGATTGACTTTCTTCTTTCTACTGCTATTGATGACAATAAAGCTCAGGTCCTAGCTGGGCACGGTGGTGGGCACCTACGGTCCTAGCTGCTCAGGAGGCTGAAGTGGGGAGAAGGCTTGAGCTCAGGAGTTCAAGGCTGCAGTGAGCTATGATTGTGCCACCGCACTCCAGCCTGGGCAGCAGGGAGAGACTCTGTCTGAAAAAATTAAAAGAAAAAAAGAGCCAGGCACAGCAGTTCACGCCTGTAATCCCAGCACTTTGGGAGGCCAAGGCGGGTGGATCACCTGAGGTCAGAAGTTCGAGACCAGCATGGTAAACATGATGAAACCCCAACTCTACTAAAAATATAAAAATTAGCCAGGCATGATGGCAGGCGCCTGTAATCCCAGCTACTCAGGAGGTTGAGGCAGGAGAATCGCTTGAACCTAGGAGGTGGAGGTTGCAGTGAGCCAAGATCACACCACTGCATTCCAGCCTGGGTGATGAAGTGAGACATTGTCTCAAAACAAACAAATAAACAAACAAACAAAAAACAAACCACTATGTCCTGCTAGCCTTATGTAATACAAATCAAGTCACTAAGTTGTCCATGGCTAAAACATTCCAGTTAACTTTAATTTTAGACAAAATATGTATTAATTAAATATATAAATTAAACATATGTATATTGGCCTGCCTTGTGATGAAAGCTAACGATTTACGACTATAGCATATAGTTGATATTCACCTCTGTTCCCAAAATATCTTTGTATAAACAATGTGTTTATACTTCAAAACTCAAACTCACCAAGGACAGCATCTTTTAAATCTTACTGCAGTTAGCTCATTTTCCTAAACTGTTACTACACATAGGACACCTGATTTGACAGTTCATATAACAACACATTATACATTTTAAATTGGATGTGGTTTTTACCTTAAACTCTAGTGATGGCAAAACCATTTTCCTCAAAGCTGATCTGGTATGCAGGTCTATAATAGTGCTTCAATGTCACCTCGCTATGCCAAGCTTCCTGACAAAGAGGAATCCTTTTATTTTGAGACTTTTTGGTATTGAACATGATCTCTGCAAGAAGAATTTTTGTTTTACTATATTATTAAGAAACAACTGCATCTTGCTCCTTAAAAAAAAAGTTCAGTCCTAATTGCTTCTCACCTAAGGTCATTTCCTTTTTTCTTTCTTTCTTTCTTTTTTTTGGGGGAGACAAGATCTCACTCTGTCACCCAGGCTGCAGTGTAGTGGTGCTGTCTCAGCTCACTACAACCTCCACCTGCTGGGCTCAAGCGATCCTCTCGCCCCAGCCTCCCAAGAAGCTAGGACCACAGATGTGCACCACCATGCCTGGCTGATTTTTGTATTTTCTATGGAAATGGGCTTTTGCCACATTACCCAGGCTGGCCTCAAACTCCTGGGCTCAAGTGATCTACCTGCCTTGGCCTCCCAAAGTGCTGGGATTACAGGCATAATCCCAGAGCCACCGCGCCTGGCCTCACCGCAGACCATTTCAATGGTTCTACTGGTCCCTGTCTACATGGTGGGCTTTTCATAACCTACCCTATTAACCATATTAACCTTTCTAAAGCACCTCATCCCTCCGCTGCTCACTTAGGTTTCCTTCAGGGTTCCTGCAACATTTCAAATTGAGGAGTAAAGCTGCCTGGCACTCCGTGGCTTTCCACAGAATGAGTCTAACCTGCATTTGAGGACGACTTAGGACTGCTCCCCTTTATGTACCCTTGGATGCACCAGACTGAGGGTTTCACCTCCACGGGACCCACATCTCTCACCTGAATCCCTTCTTTGATCATCTTCCCTCTGCTTAGAATGCCCTTTCCCAAACTCCTACTCACCAAAATCTTACTACATAATAATGGTATTGTGTTTACATGAAAAAGAAAAAAGCATATAGAGGTGTAAAGTACAAATTTAGATATATAAAGTGAAAAATTTAGAGATAAAAACATTTTAAAAATCATACTAGGACTTTAGGTTCTATATCACATACCTATGCCTTCATGAAACTATTACTAATGACTCCAAACCTTCAACAAACTCCCTGGTGCTATGTGCTATGCATTACTGTAGGTGCTGGGTAAAGTACACAGTTAAGTCTGAGTCCTGCTTTTAGGAATTCAGTCTCACTAGAGACAGCAGCATAAACCAACAAATACCACGAAGTGTTCAGGCTCTGACGGAGGTGGGACCGCTGACAAGTCCTAATCCAGGCTGGTTACCGGCAGCAGGAAGCATCCTAAAAAGTTATGTAGAAGGCCCTAATGCTCCTTTTATAATGCCCAAGACGCCATTTACAGCTTTTCTGGTTTCTGATTGTCTTTCATATTGTCATGAAATGCATATAAATAATGATCTTCATTATTTACATATGCCATGTTTGCAAATATGCCTATTGCTAAAATTTATTTGTAACCCCCAAATCAATGTTCATTGCCATTTCTCAGTCATTCACAAACATGCCAAGTGGTGAAAAATGTGAGTTGCCCAGTGCTCACTTTCCCAGCTGAGGTAGAATGAGGTGATGCCCGGCCTTCTTCTTCCACTCTACAAGCAATCATACTGTCAACAAGTGTCACAGTCTAGCTAGTGTCACATTTTCCATATTTTGTGCTTTTTGTTGATGATTCTGCTGTTTAAAATGGCCCCAATCATCGTGCAGAAGTGCTGTCTAGTGTACCTAAGTGCAAGAAGGCTGTGATGTACCTTATGGAGAAAATACATGTGAGAGAAACTTCACTCAGGCATGAGCTATGATGCTGTAGGCTATAGGTTCAATGTTAATGAATCAACAATATATATTAAATAAGGTATTTCTGTACAGAAACATCAACAAAACAAGGTTGCGTAATGATCAATTCGTGAAAATGTTGTGACCCGAGGCTTGCAGGAACCTAACCCTGTCTTTCCCCTAGGAGCAGTGGCTCAGTGTTTCCTAATTCAGGGTTAGTGGCAACTTTATAGAACACAGCTACAGCAAATAAGAATTAACTGCACTTACTGTTCCTTTGAGGGTAGGATCTAACTTGCTCATCAGTTTATCTTTTGTGTGAATGCCTTTGCTACAAAATTAAATAACCTTACAGTTTAACAAAGGCAGGATCTTAAAACAAAATAATTTTACACAGCATTAACTTCACTTTATAGCTTCAAAATGACCAACAATGGCTTTCACCAGCATGTTCTTCAGATTAGGGTCTGCTCCACTTTTTAGAAATTCTAAGGCACATTGTTTATGGGCTGCAAAGCTGCACAAAGCAAGGGTGTATTTCCCAGCTGATCCAAACAGTTAACATGGTCAGGCGTGGTGGCCCATGCCTGTAATCCCAGCACTTTGGAAGGCAGAGGTGAGGATTGCTTGAGGAGTTCGAGACCAGCCTGACCAACATGGAAAAACCCCGTCTATACTAAAAATACAAAAATTAGCCCGGCGTGGTGGTGCGTGCCTATAGTCCCAGTTACTTGGGAGGCTGAGGCATGAGAATCACTTGAACCTGGGAGGCAAACGTTGCAGTGAGCAGAGATCACACCACTGTACTCCAGCCTAGGTGGCAGGGACAGACTCTGTCTCAAAAAAGAAAAAAAAAAAAAACAGAAAGAAAAAAATGCTATGCAGTTATATATCAAAAATAGACTTTCTCTCATAATCCACGGGAAGGTGGAGCCTAAAGAACAGCCAGGCTCCTAGGCATTGTGGCTGTTAGTGCTTTCTCGCTCACTAAATCAGTCAATCTTGCCACTCTCAATGCTTGTTCTCAGATGCTCTGAGATACATCACAGGCCTGTGTCCAGGTCCCACACTTTCCTGACAGCATGCACCATGCACTGTGCCACTGCCATCCTACTCACCCCACACATTACGATTTCACAACAGTTTACCCAAAGAGGCCTTTTCGAAGGAGCTGAAATAAATTCAAAGCAAATGGTAGTGCTTCAGTCATGAATTCTGAACAAATTTAGAGTTTCATGTTTAATGAGACTGTGCAGGAATGGAAACTGGAAGGTAGGTCTTCTAAAGGGAAAAACAGTGGGTAATGCTTTGAGTCTAATGTGGTATAAATGTTCCAAAATTCTGTCCCCTCTTTGCATGTTATCTTCTAAAAGTATAGCATTCCTCTCAGAAATTCCTGCTGATCAAAGCTGGAAAAACTTAATTCCTTTATAGGGTTCTATATATTATGTCTCAATTTTCAATTGGCTTAATCTAAAAAAAAATTAAGTTATCCTTGTGTTAACTATTTACCATGAAAATTCAGATTCTTATCCATCAGGTTTTCAGGGGACTTGGGCAGGTGTAAATCAGAAATTCAGAAAAAAAATTCACCATTTAAAACATGTCCTGCTTCAACTATTACCATACTAAGTGTGTGTGTGCGTGTGTGTGTGGGTGGGTGTATGTGTGTTTAGTTATTTAAGAACTTTTGTTCTATTATGATTCCTGGAGATTTTTGGTCCCACAATTCAACTAAATTATAAATTTAACAGTAAGTAAAACTTTCCCTGAAATATAAAGAAATAATGCTTTTTGTCTTTGGGGGTTTTTTTGTTTGTTGGTTTTACCAGGGCTGTGAGTTCTGTTGTTTTGTCCTCTATTGCTGCTGCTAAAAGTCATTCTTCAAATTTTCTTTGTTGAGTTCTTTCTATAGCTGCAAAAGAAAAGGACATATTACTCCATTGCTAGTTAGGTTCTGATTACAAATTCATTAAAAACTTGTATAAAAATACAGTGATCATGATGAAAAAAATAAAAATGTTTTGGATTATAATTAAAATACAGTTATACTTTATTATTATTCTCATGTCCTTACATTTCAGATTGCAGAGTTCAATTTATTTCAGATTTGAATGAATTTAAGTTTTTAATTCATAGGTCTTTAAGTATTTTATTCACCACAACACTCATCACAACCAATTATGGATTACTTTTACATACTGAAATACTATTACATATCTGCCTTGGAAAGGTAGGTAAGTGGAGTTCATACCTTCCAGAACCTTAGAATGTAAAAGTAATAAAAAATAGCATTGATAAGAAGATGTACATGCCATATAAATACATGCATATTTATGCCAATTTACTTATAAATTGCCACATAAGAATCGACTGATTGATTGATACGGTCTTGCTCTATTGCCCAGGCTGGAGTGCCATGGTGTGATCATAGCTCACTGCAGCCTGGATCACCTGGGTTCAAGCAATCCTCCCACCTCAGCCTCCCAAGTAGCTGGGACTTCAGGTATGCACCACCTTGCCTGGTTAATAATTTTATTTTTTGTAGAGTTGAGGTCTGTGTTACCTAGGCTGCTCTCGAACCTGAAGTCGTTACAAGGTTTTTTATTATGCTGATTTTTACAGATTGTTAAAGCAAACTAAATATGGCCTGAGTAGGACTCTGTACTTCTATATTTGAGTCTTTATGGATGAACAGTAACCTAGCTTAATAGTCAGACAAAATTGAAAACCTAACTTAATAATATGCACTTGTAACAATAGCATAGTGCTGGCCAATCCCAGTGGCCATACTTCAACCACCCATAGACTGCTGAATGTTCAAACTGCATTCAAATAAGGCAAACTCTGAGCTGTAACCAATCTCGTTGTTTCTGTACATCACTTCTGATTCCTGTCCTTTTTTGTCTACAAATTTCTTCTGGCCAGGAGGCATCCCTGGAGTCTCTCTGAATCTGCTGTAATTCTGGGGGCTGCCTGATTCATGAATTGTTCATTGCTCAATTAAACTCCTTTAAATTTAACTCGGCTGAAGATTTTCTTTTATCAGCTGGTGTCAGAAGTGGGATCTGAAGCAGAGGTTCCAGCAACTCCCAGGAGCATTGAATGAACACGCAAGGTAGCTGCAGGACCTGCTTATGTCCATTGATCTCTCAGAGTGGCTGGGGACCATGGGTAGGCTCCTCTGGGATTTCAGAGCTCCGCGGCTTTGCGTTTTGAGCTCTCTGAGTTTCTTTGAGCACATTTCTGATCCAAACTGGGTTTGGAGTTGCAACAGAAACTGAACTGGGTTCAGGAACAGATTTGACCCGGGAATTAACTGGTGTGGATCCAGTTACCTCTGACTGGGTCAAAAAGGAACTGGTAGTAACCAGATATATTGTAGGGGTTATAAAATTTGACTTTTGAAAATTCACTGGGATTTTTGTGTTCTACCCCTTTGTTTCATTTTTCTGGTGTGTTTAGGTAGGAAAAAAAATCATTGGCTAAATTAATCAAGAGAACCTGAGAGTAAAGCCAATATTTTTGGTAAAAATGGCATCCTGAATTTCTGGAAAACTGTTCCTTCTGGCTTATACATTAGTCCTGAGAAGCAGTGAAGTTTTACAGAAGCGGCAAAATCTTACTAAAGATAACTTACAGTGGAACGTTCAGAATGAACAACAATACATTGAAGTACATTTAAAAATGAGGGCTCTCAGTAAAGTCCGTTTTGGCTAAGAATGGATTTGGCACTACGGGACGCCAATTGCTCTTCTCTTTGGAATAATCTGCCCTGCACTCTTTGCTGATGACTATGGGTGACAAAATTAGGCACAGAGTGGTGGGACATGGGGAGCTTTTTCCTCCTTCAAAAGGGGAAACTTGAGAGCGGATGGGACTGCTGGAAAAGATCCCTTTGCTACCAAGCAGCAGCCGCCTGAACTTTTCAGTGTTGCTGCAATGGGTGGGTCTTTCTCTGGTCTCCCTGATCATTTTGCCTTCCCCACCCTGCCACAGGCAATGCTGTTCTCTCTCTCCTTTGCCTTTCTTATCTTTTCTATTATTCAGGGCAACCATCTTGCCCAGAGACCACATGTTGAAACTTCTGGTCAGAGGTTGGATTAACCATGATGGGGCCCAACCAGGGGCAAGTTTGAGCCTTGCCAATTTGATATTGGGCGCTAAGCAGAGTGGCTAATGTCTACGTTTTGTCACACATATTTTGCTCTGGCCAGATGAAAAAAGGTAATTTTCCTTTATGATGCTGCTTGGCCTCCAGCACGATGGTGCAAGCTGGGTCACTGGGGCTGCTCAGGGACAGGGAATCCAGAAGCCTGGCATGCTGGCAAAAGGGTAAGAATTTATTACCAGCCAGATTTCTGGCTTCTCTCTCTCTCTCTGGCAAACGGTTGTGAAGTCTTACAGAAATGGCAAAATCTTACAGAAACAGTAAAAATCGCTGTATTTCTCTTCTGTATAGTTTTGATTAATGCGAAAAATAATTCTGAGGCTAGTCTTAAACGGATGCATTTGTGCTATGAATTTGTTTTTCTGTGTCAAAGGGTACCTTAGGATAAACTATGGGCTTAGGACTCCATCAGCTCGCTGCTCAAGACAGCCCTGCAAGCCGGTCAATAAAAAATTTTCCTACAGGTCCCTGAAACAAACAGAAAAACTGGATGGGGTCTCCATCTTGCTTTCTGTCAGTGGGAGCTTGACCTTGTAACCAGGTTGAGGCACTTTCTCTTGGTCTCCGCTTTCCAAGGAATGGGAATTTTTGGGTTTATGTCATAGTTATCTCTAAAAACTATCCTGAGTAGTTAAAAGCCTTTGCAAGCTCAAAATTAACTACTCTAGACTCCTTCTAAAAAGTACAGTGAAGACCGCCCTGTGCTGTAGCTCAGTAACTTAGGCTTTGCCCTTTCATGCTGGCAGTCCAGGTGCAATTTCCTACTTAGAAGCAAGTCCTTTCTGGTTTAATATCCGCATGACCTTGTCTAGCCTCTTCTCCATGGACTATCTTACATTTTTCTTTCTCTGAGTACCACCTGGTAGGTTACCTTTGGTAAAGTTCAAAAGCCAGAAATATCAGACATTTGGCCTGGCTGAATTGGATAATAAGAAATTTTAAAAGGACTTTATTAAAGAGTGCTATGGTTAAAAGTCAGCTTAATTAAAAGTAGATATTCAAGCTCTAACAGCCTGGACTCCTTGGGAAAAACAGGAGGCACCAGAGACCCATTTCCTGGCCCTGTTCTTCCAAGGACTCCACCACAAAGCCAATAACCAATTAAGAAACTTAAAAACTGGCAAATGAAAAACCTTACAACTTCTGTAGTACTCTTCTTCTGTCTGTGTAATTAAATATGTGTTGTGTGTAATGTTTATCTAAAAGAGCTCTAATTAATTGGCTTAAAACAAAAATAAGTCCTTAAATCAAATATTTTGAAAGCAAAATAAAAACTATAATGCCTTTTAGTTCATGTAACTTTAGTAGTCTTTGGGAAATAAAAACAGTTTTAAAGATCATTGATAAAATAAAGACATTTTATCTAAATGATGCAGGGCAGATATTAGGTTTACTAAATGCTTTAAGGTCAATAAACTGCTTTGACTCTTAAAAATTGTTCAATTTATTTTTGAGACATTAAATTTTAAATAAGGCCTGGGGATATATGGAATTAGCCATGCCCCCTAGCTCTGCAAAGAAGGTTATAAAGAAAAGAGATTTTATATAAGAAAGGATGCTGTATGGTAAATTCTTTTCCTAAAGTAAAATGACTGGTTATTTAAAAAGAGGGATGTTTAGGGCAAGTCAGAAAATCAAAACATGACATACATGATCTGTGTAAGTCGTGAAAGAATTTATGCAAAGGAATTTATGCCAGAAATGTTACATAATTTAAAGGTGATTAAGCCTCCTAAATGATTCATAAAACGCTACTATGACTCAAATGTACAGCCTGCCTGCTTTATAGCTAGGCAAGGCCTGGGACAAGAGGAGTTAGACACTGGAAAGGGTCAGACCTTATCTGCATTTCTGTCTGGGTCCTGGGCTCCACACCTAGTACATAATTAAAATCCCTTACTTACCAAGGTTTTCACCAAAAGTAAAAGTCATAAGAGTTAACATTGTAATATGTAATTGAGACTACTGAAAAAATAGGTTTACGTGCAAGACGTGTAAGGAGAATGAAATGTTTTTTTGTAAGAGATTATAAGAAAGTATGGTAATGTAAATTTTTGCCTAAGTTAGAGGGTTAAAGGAGTGTTTTTTTTTTTTTTTTTTTTTTTTTTGAGACGGAGTCTCTCTCTGTCACCCAGGCTGGAGTGCAGTGGCCAGATCTCAGCTCACTGCAAGCTCCGCCTCCCGGGTTCACGCCATTCTCCTGCCTCAGCCTTCCAAGTAGCTGGGACTACAGGCACCCACCACCTCGCCCGGCTAATTTTTTTTTTTGTCTTTTTTTAGTAGAGATGGGGTTTCACTGTGTTAGCCAGGATGGTCTTGATCTCCTGATCTCGTGATCCGCCCGCCTCGGCCTCCCAAAGTGCTGGGATTACAGGCGTGAGCCACCGCGCCCGGCCTAAAGGAGTATTTTAAATTAAATAAGTTTCAATAAGTTGTGGAAGGTTTATAAAATTGTAAGATACAATTATATTAATTGTAAGAGGCTGAGCACGGTGGCTCACACCTGTAATCCCAGCACTTTGGGAGGCCAAGGCAGGAGGATCAGGAGGTCAGGAGATTGAGACCATCCTGGCCAACATGGTAAAATCCCGTCTCTACTAAAAATACAAAAAACATTAGCTGGATGTGGTGGCGTGTACCTGTCGTCCCAGCTGCTTGGGAGGGTGAGGCAGGAGAATTGCTTGAACCCGGGAGGTGGAGGTTGCAGTGAGCCGAGATCATGCCACTGCACTCCAGCCTGGCGACAGAGCGAGACTCCATCTCAAAAAAGAAAAAGAAAAAATTAATTGTAAGAGATTCTATGTGTAAACATATTGGCTAAAGGTAAAATGGCATTGCTCAGTTTTTTCCATAAATTGGACATTGGAATAAAATCACAACAGAGTTTTCTTAGAACATTGTTCTGCTCTGAGAAAAAATTTGTAAAGGGTTACAAAATGTTTATAAAAATCTTACCTTATGGTCAAACTAATTAAAACAATAGATTTATAAAATATTATTAAAAGCTAGCTTTAACATTAAAAATACACAAATGGAAACATAAAATTTGGTTTTCTCTTTTAAAAGGGATTTTTATGTAATATTAAAAGATAAAGGTTTTTGTTTACCTTTTAAATAAAGTGCAAAAGAAATAGCGGAGGGAAGGAAAGAAAGGAGACAGAGTCAGTTGGCCTCATGCTATCTTCACTGGGTCTTGTTTGAAAAGCTGAGTCTCCTATCAGACTAACGTTTTTTCCTTTAAAAAATTTTTGAGTTATTTTGGCTAAATGAATGACTTATGATAACTTAAGATTCTATTTTGTAATATCTAATGTTTTAAACCTTTGGTATTTAACAAGCCTTTCAAAATCAAGTTCTAGATTATCATGCTAAATCAGCCAATTCTAAGGTTGTTTAAATATAAAATTTGAATGAACTCCATGGTCTAAGTCAAATTACCTATGATAATCCGTTATCAATGCTATGCACCTAAATTGGAGAAACATAAGTCCAATATTAAGCATGGATTCATAAAGAAGCAGGACTTAAGAACCTTAAGATTTTGTTGTTGGGGGTTCTTCATTCCATAACTCGTCATGGAAAAGATAAAATGGTCCAAGTTGAATATATTGATGTGGTGACTTATAAATGGTGGAAACAGTTTAAAACCAATGTTTGGTTCCATTTTCCTGGAAAGACAATCAAAGCTTCGGTTACATTTGGTTACCTGATGGGCCATTTAAACATTTATAAAGGTATTTCATTCAATTGTCATTTTTCAATGCTTGTTATCTGGTGGTGTAGGGGCTTTCCCATGCAAGAGGGCATATGTAACAGTGAATTGTTATGCTACAGTGTGTTTTCACCTGGTGGAGAAAGCTTCTTATGGTTCACTGAGGACAATCCCTTCACAATCTAGAACCCAAGGGTTGGATCTTCTGGCAACCTCAGAGAGGGACTGTCCTTGCCATCCACCACAGCGAAACTTTGGAGCCTTGAATCTTGGGTTTATAATCTCACAACTGAGAAGGGTCCCTCCACACTCCTGGAACTGTACAGCCATTGGAACCCTTAGGGTAGAGCTAACCAGGAAAGTTTCTCCCCAGAAGAAGATGGCATCCTTGATGTGAACAGCTTTTCCCAAGATTACAGATCAAAATTTCTTCTATCATGAGACTCTTTATCTTTGAATATTTTTTCCTTGTTTATGCCTCTATTAACAACAGGAATGAAAATGGGGTCTATTTTGTGCACTTCTAGGGTATACTTTTATTTGTGAAGGATTTTGCAGCCAGCCTTATACATGAATAAACTTATACTTCAATAGATAAAAGATGAAGGCCCAATGTAGGTGAGAAACTTCAGTGGTATATCTGTTGCCTCATAATCAGTTTTCCCCTTAACCCACATCATGGATTAAAGAGAACATTGCCAGGAGGCCTTCACTCTGTAAGAAGGACATCATTTGTTAGGTCCTTTTTCCAGGGTTTAGAATAAAAGAGGCAATAATTAGAAATGTCGCCCTCACAATAGGCTCTACAGCAAATTCTACTTTAAAGGCTGTCGTTACACAACAGACTTTAAATTCTCTTGTGAAAGTTATGCTAAGTAATAGAATTGGCTAAACAGAAAAGTACCTGTGCAGCTGCTGACACTTGTGGCCTACAGAGAAATACATCAAATGTAAATTATAAAAATTCAGTTGTAGGGGATTAGTGAAGAGACCCTCTAGTCAAGCAAGTAGACTATCTAGCACATTCTTTAATCTATTTAATTTTAGGTATTTTGGTTTATGGGGACCCTGGGTAAGGAGCATACTCCAAACTCTTGGTATTATCATCCTAATAGTCATAATAGTCTCCCCGGTGTGCTGTATTCTCTCAGAGGTTGTAAATGCTTGCCAGACATCTCTAGGACATCAAATGGTCTCTCTTCAACTGGAATGACAAAAGCTGAGAGAAATGGGTGACTATGGGGACACTGCAACTTATGAATGACGTGCTGAGACCCAAAACCCAAAATGATGGCAACTGAGTGACCCTAAGTTTTGTTCACACTCTCACCTAAGTGAGAACCTGGCCAAAAAGGGGGAATTTTTGAAAACAAAATTATGGGAAGCCATTATTTTGGACTGAGCTCATGTGCTAGGCCCCAACAAACCAAACCAAACTAAAATGGAGTGACTCATGCTAAATATGACATAATCAAGCCAAGGCTTTAAGAAAACACTGATCCTAGAACAGACCAGGTTTTGTTTTTCTCTTGTAAACAGGATGTTCCAGCATAAGGTACTCTCTACTCAGTCCTTATTCTCTCCTTGCAAAACACACGATTCTGTTTCCCAGTAGGTTTCAAAATCATATAAGTACATTTACAACAGTAATAGTAACATCAATGACTGAGGTTTTGGTCAACCTGTCAAAATTGAGAAAATGACCAAAAGGGGGGAATTGTTAAAGCAAATTAAATATGGCCCGAGAAGGACTCTGTACTTCTATATTTGAGTCCTTGTGGATGAACTGTAGCCTAGCTTAATAGACAAAATTGAAAACCTAACTTAATAGTATGCACCCGTAACAATAGCAGAGTGTTGGCCAATCCCAGGGGCATACTTTAACCACTCAGACTACTTAATGTTCAGACTGTGTTCAAATAAGGCAAATGCTGAGCTGTAACCAAATCCCGCCGTTTCTGACTTCCAATTCCTGTCCTTTTTTGTCCATAAATTTGTTCTGACCACGAGGCATCCCTGGAATCTCTCTGAATCTGCTGATTCTGGGGGCTGCTCAATTGGTGAATTGTTCATTGCTCAATTAAACCCCTTTAAATTTAATTCGGCTGAAGATTTTCTTCAAGAAACAAAGGAACTGAGACACCAACAGTTTCTGGAACTTAACCAAGGTCATGCAGCCAGAAGTGGAGCAGCTGGAATTTGAACTTGAGCAGGCTAGTTCCAGGGTCCATGCTCTTATCACTATGCTGCCTCTGAAATCAGACTAGCAGTAAGAGACTGGAATACGTAAGTAAGGTCTCATTTCTGCTAGATTTGAATTCTGCTTTGGCTCATCAAAAGGCTTAGTGGGCCGGGCTCGATGGCTCACGCCTGTAAACCCAGCACTTTGGGAGGCTGAGGTGAGCGGATCACGAAGTCAGGATATCGAGACCATCCTGGCTAACACGGTGAAACCCCGTCTCTACTAAAAATGCAAAAAGTTAGCCGGCCGTGGCAGCGGGCGCCTGTAGTCCCAGCTACTTGGGAGGCTGAGGCAGGAGAATGGCATGAACCCGGGAGGCAGAGCTTGCAGTGAGTCGAGATGGAGCCACTGCACTCCAGCCTGCGCGGCTGAGCGAGACTCCGTCTCAAAAAAAAAAAAAAAAAAAAAAAAAAAAAAGGCTTAGTGATCCCACTTAACACGCATGTACAATGTGCTGTGCAAGGTTGCAAAGGAGGAACTATAAAGGTTTTTCAGGTGTTCCTGGCCAAAGTAAAGTTGTGGACAGAGAAGCAGATCAAGGAGCCAGGTGACTGGGGAAACATGAGCATTTATTAATAGTAATTACTATGCATTTAATGTTGAGACTACGTACACCATTGCATTTAACCTACAGGGAACACATTTATTGAATACAGAAATTGCTGAAACTAGTTCAGCTTTGTCTTAAGAAATGACTAACATTACTATTACTATAGACCATCATCCTTTCTCCCATTTTTTTTCCCACACCCAGCCACTCTACCTCAGAAGACCAAGCCTCTATGGAGGCTGTCAGTGGTGTCTTCTGTTGCTAGGATTCATTATCTTCAATCTTTCCTCTCACTGGTTCTATGGCCACTGAACTGCGAGCTCTTTGAGAACAGTCACATTGCCTATCCCGCTCGTATGTCCCTCCACTACTGCATGTATCCCCCTGAGCTGTGATTTATCCCCTTGGTCATTCTTGAAGTCAGGTACCAGTATGCCCACCAGTGGCAGGGTGAGCAAATGGTGGTGCATTCACCAGTGGTGTTCTTATCTGTCTGTGTAATCTAGGCATTTATGACAGTGTCTGGCACGATGTGTAGTTAGTCAAAATATTTATTGAATAATCAAATACTTAATCATGTTTGTTCACATTTTAGGGAAGCAAACTAAAAGATATCCAAATGTTTCTAAGTTTTCTAGGCTCATCAATGAAAGAAAATAGACAGGAATTTGAAGTTGAAAATACTAAATTGCTCTTAGATTATGTTTCTGGACATTTCCTGTCATGTATTTATTCAGAACACTGAAAGAAGATTGTTGATTATGCCAGATGAAAAGCAAATAGTCCATTTGGGGTGGTGAGGCTGCTGGAGAGCTGGTGATGTTCTGTTTGTTGATGTGGATGCTGTTTACAGAGATGTGCCCTGTGTTTCCAGAGACTGTAAAAACAGTGAGTTATACATGAATGAGGTAGACTTTCCTGCATATATATCTCAATAAATGTTCTTAAAGCAAATATTACAAATCCAAAAAATATTTTTCCTATGAAATTTAATATTACTTTAAACTAATTATCTTTCTCTTCAATCAGAATCAAGTTAGTAAGGATCTCAGAGGTCATAAAGTCTACCTCGGCCCTGACATGCTTACATACATGCACAGAGTAGGCTGAATAGGAGTACCCTTGAAATGCAAGAGAGAAGCTGGAAGGCATAGTTCATTAGTGATAGAAAATCATTACTTTGCAATCAACATAGTAATAAATGATTAGGGCAAGTATTTTTGGAGGGTGTTTGTAGCACTTTAATTATCAAGAGAATATAAAAATGCATTCAAATAAATGAAGAAAAATGGGTAAACAAATGGACACATTATGAAGATTTCTAAGGTTCAATTAACATCTGAGAACTTATCAACCTCTCAGTTATCAGGGAAGCCATAAGCCATTGGATCCACAAACATTAAAAAGTCTCACAATCCTGTGTCAGGAAGAATGCTGACTATCAGAAGTGCTGGGAGAAGCTCTGGAAAGAGCTTTGTAAAAAGCTCTTAAGCAGCATCCACTAATGCCAAACACCTCCATGAGCAGCAACTCCAATCCCAGCTGCGAAATGCTCAGGCTGAACTCAAACGAGAGACAGGTGCATTCATAGCAGAGCCAGTCATGATGGTAATACAGTGAAGACAGCAAATGCCCACCAGTGGCAGGGTGAGTAAATGGTGGTGCATTCACCAGTGGTGTAGACCAACCAGCCACTCCAGATCCACTGGGATCCACAGGACTTTGCAGACACAGGCCGCCTATAAATTCATTAATCACCTGGGGCCCGAGTCTTTTTGTCCGTAGAGCCATTTCCATCTTGGTACTGAGATGTGGTGGTGGAGACCAAGGATCCCTCGAACTGGTCCAGGGGTGGGAGGAGCTCTGCGAAGTCAGGGAATGACTGTGTCTGGCAAGAAATTGGAGCCATAAGGGCTCTGAGGTAACAAGGAGACTAGGGCTGAGTCTGGGAGTGATCGTAAGTTTGAGATTGGGCCAGGACTTGGGATTGGGCTAGGACTAAGCCTGGGCCTGGGCCTGGGCCTGGGCCTGGGCCTAAAATTGAAGTTGGAGCTGGAGCTGGGGCTGGGCCTGGGAGTAAGCCTGACTTGGAATCGGGCCAGGGGCTAGGATGGAGCCTGGACCTGGGATTGGGCCTTGGCTTTTGAGTGGGCCTGGAATGGGGCTGGGATTGGGCCAGGGGCTAGACCCAGGGCAGCCAAACGCCCTCCTGGGCTCTGCACCCAAAGATACTTCAGGCCTGGTGGAGGCTGAAGATCATGAGTTCCACCACTGGGAGAATTCCCAAGGGGCCAGGCTGACTGGGGGCAGAGGCCGTGGCTTCAGGGAAAGGGGGCACAGTGCGAGCTCTGCCGGCTGTGGCCTGCCTGGGGCTGCCCCTGCTGCCCGGGCCGCTGCTGCTGGGGCTGCTGCTGCTGGAGCTGCTGGGGTTGCTGGGGCTGGACCTGCTGCCGGGACCGCTGCTGCTGGGGCTGCTGGAGCTGGAGCTGGAGCTCCTGGGGCTGCTGCTCCTGTTGGGGCTGCTGCTGCTGGCGCTGCTGGGGTTGCTGGGGCTGGGCCTGCTGCTGGGGTTGGGCCTGCTGCTGCGGCTGCTGGGGCTGCTGGGGTTGGACCTGCTGCTGGGACTGCTGGGGCTGCTGGGGCTGCTGGGGCTGCTGGGGCTGCTGGGGCTGGACCTGCTGCTCAGGCTGCTGCTGCTGAGGACGCTGCTGGAACTGCTGGAGCTGCTGCTGGAACAACCGCTCCCGAGAGCGTTTGGCCCGGCGATTCTTGAACCACACCTGCACTTGGTACTCCCCGAGGTTAAGCATCTCCGCCAACTTTTGTCGTGTGTCATAGCCTGGGTACGGCTCCTTCTTAAAGTGATTTTCTAGCACTTCCTGCTGTTTCCAGTTGTAGACTGTGCGGTCTTGCCGCTGTCTCTTTGGAAGGCCTGGGGACGGTGGAAGGCCTCGGGGATGCCTAGGGTCTTGCATCCTGGGTCCTGCTCTGTTCCTGAACATAATTAGAACAAATATTATCAATGAATGCTGAAACTACTGACTAGAAGTTTATTGGTAAACAGGATATTGACATTATCTCAACTTTTCTTCCCACACATTTATTCATTACAAAGGGAAAAGATGCCTTACAGTACACCACAAAGTGATCAGAGCTCACATCACCAATAAAACAGACATTACGTGCTCCCTAATGTGTTACACTAGTATGGGATACGACTTCACCTACATAATATTCCTGCCAGACATACATATCCTGAACCTAATCATATGAAGAGAGAAAAAACAAAATCAAGGGACATTCTACAAACAATTCCACAATTGCTTTCCTCTTAAAAAATGTCAGTATTGTCTGGGTGTGGTGGTGGTTCATGCCGGTAATCTCAACACTTTGGGAGGCCAAGGTGTGCGAATCACTTGAGGCCAGGAGTTCAAGACTAGTCTGGGGAATATAGTGAAACTCTGTCTCATAAAATAAAATAAATAAAATAACATAAAATAACATGACATAAAACAACCTAACATAACATAACATAAAATAAAATAAGCGAGGTGTGGTGCCACATATTTGTAGTCCCAGCTACTTGGGAGGCAGAGGCAGAAGGACTGCTTGAGCCCAGGTGGTCGAAGCTACAGTGAGCTATGATCACACCACTGTACCGCTGTACTCCAGCCTGGGCAACAGGGCAAGACTCTGTCTCTAAAATAAATAAATTAATTACAATTAAAATTAAAATAAATGGCAGTATCAAGAAAAACAAAAACAAAGGCTGAAGAATTGTTTCAGATAAAAAGAGACTAAAGAGATGATTAAATACAATGTGGGATTCTGAATTAGATCCTAGATGGAAGGAAAAATTTACAAGGAACATTATTTGGACAACTGGCTAAATTTGTATACAAAATGTATATTATATAATATTAATGTTAATTTCCTGAAATTGATTATTGTGATTATGTAAGAAAATAATCCTTGTTTTGTTCTTAAAAGATCTAAAACTTTTCTTTTTTTCTTTTTCTTGAGTCAGTTTCACTCTATTACCCAGGCTGGAGTGCAGTGGTATGATCTCAGCTCACTGCACCTCCAACTCCTGGGTTCAAGCTATTCTCATGCCTTAGCCTCCCGAGTAGTTGGGACTACAGGCACATGCCACCATGCCTGGCTTGGCTAATTTTTGTATTTTTAGCAGAGATGAGGTTTTGCCATGTTGGCCAGGCTGGTCTCGAACTCCTGACCTCAAGTGATCCACCTGCTTCGGCCTCCCAAAGTGCTGAGATTACAGGCGTGAGTCACCACACCCAGCTAGATCTGAAGTATTTAGGGGTAAAGCATCACTATATCTGCAAATTATTCTCAAATAGCTCAACAAAAAATTAAAAGTAAATAAATAACATCAAATAATATGTAAAAGTCTAAACCAGATGTGGCAAAATGTCAATATTTGACAAATGTAAGTGAAGGACATACAAGTGTGTATTATTCTTGAAACTTTCCCATAGGTTAGAAATTTTTCAAAATAAAAAGACAAATGAGATATAGAAGAAGAAAATATCTTACAAGTAACAGTCTATACTTTCCCCAAATACCTCCAATCTTAAGAAACTTACTGCATCTTTCAAGGCAACCCAAGCCATTATTACAATACACTGGACCCAAAGACAAACGCCCTGCTACACCATCACCTGGGCCATCAAGTGGCCTGGTTCTGCCGCAAATAAAATCATCCCTCTTCCCAAATAACAGCTCCTTAGGTACTTGAGTATGATTTCATTGTGCCTAGCTATTTCTTTGTTTTTGGGGTCAAACATTTCCTGTCTCTTTGTACATTATCCTGTGACATGGTTTCTGGTATACCTATGGTCTTGGTGAGTTCAATGCACTTCCTGTAGTCTGCCAATAACAGATTTAACACTATCCAGAAATGATATTATATGTGGATAAGGTGATCTCATTAGAGCAGAATCACTCAATTAAGTCTCTATTTCTATTTCCCAGGCTAGGACCACATCAACTGACAAATCATATTACTTCTAAAGTCAACTAGATCTTCGTCCTTGTACAGTTTGGATTTTGAAAGTGCCTTAGAGCATGTCTTGATGATTGCCCTTATTAAATGTCAACTTGTCAGGTTAACCTTACATTCCAGTCTGTCAAGAAAACCTCAGTTCTGAGTTCTCATCGTGTTGCAATTAAAATGATGGGACATGATCAAAGACAGTACCTCATCCTCTCTCACAAATCATTAAAAGGCAGGAACCACAGCTAATATGTTCTACATGTCCCCACATTCCATAAAACAGTGTCTAATAGAAGACATTATATGTTGATTTGCTTGTTTACTGATAAGGAGGGTTCATTTTAAATGTAGAAGCAAGTTGAGACACTGATCTAAAGATGCCTGACAAGTAGACGTTGTTTTTGTAACTACAGAATAAGTGAGAATATTTTAGTTCTCAAGGGAATTGGAAAGTAATAAAGAGCAGGATCTTGGTTTTTCTTTAGATAAAAATACTAAAAATTAAAATCAAGAAATCAAAATCCTTTAAATACAAAATTATATTGCCTTTCTCTGAATTTCAAAGGAAAGAAACAAAGGATATGTATGAAATTGCAACTTTAATTCAATATCTTTACTCACAGTATAGAAATAAAAAACCTTTTCTTTTCAACATTAGGAATACTACTGAAAAATAATTATAGCAAAGCCCTGGTCATTCAAAGAAAGATTCTATTGCATGAGAGTTTCTAAATGTAAGCATCCAAACATTTTTCTTTTAAACAACGTTAGAGAAATTTGAGTTATTGCAGACTCATGTCTTCCTAAATCCAATTTAGTCTTTCACATCCATAACAATGAAGCTGATCCATCAAGAAATTACTGCTTCCTGCTATACTACAGTGAAGTCCTCGAGAAAACGGAGCCAGCCAGGGCTGTCCTACCCAACGCCAAATAACTCCCATAGCTGCCCCTCTTATAGTTTCTCTGTCCTGCCCTTCCATATTCCTTATCATGCTTCATCAGCCTATCAGCCATTTTCCTTCATGTCTCTAATTTTCTACTTTTAATTTTGTTGAGTATTTGGAAAACCTTTTTTTTTCTTTTTTTTCTTTTTTTTTTTTTTTTGAGACAGGGTCTTGCTCTGTTGCCTGGGCTGGAGTACAGTAGCGCGATTATGGCTCACTGCAGTCTCAAACTTCTAGGCTCAAATGATCCTCCTGCCTCAGTCTCCTGAGTAGCTGGGACTACAGACACATCACCACACACAGCTAATTTAAAAAAATTAAAAAAATTTTTTTTGTAGAGATGAGTGTTTTGCCATGTTGTCCAGGCTAGTCTCAAACACCTGGCCTCAAACAATCCTCCCTTCTTGGCCTCCTAAAGTACTGGGGTTACAGATGGGAGCCACCATGCCCAGCCTGAAAAATAATTTTTTATTTTTTTGAGACAGTCTCACTCTTGCACAGGCTGGAGTGCAGTGGCACGAGCTCAGCTTACTGCAACCTCCACCTCCCAGGTTTAAGCAATTCTCCTGCCTCAGCCTCCTGAGTGACTGGAATTACAGACAGCTGCCACCATGCCCGGCTAATTTTTGTATTTTTGGTAGAGACAGGGTTTCACCATGTTGACCAGGTTGGTCTTGAACTCCTGACCTCAAGTGATCTCCCACCTCAGCCTCCCAAACTGCTGTGATCACAGGCATGAGCCACTGTGCCCAGCCTGAAAAATAGATTTTTAAAACTTGCCATAATCTTGTATAAATTAAGAGCTCAAAAGTTTTAAGTAAAAAAACTGTCATACAGATAGCTATATCACTAATCAGTGACTTCCAAATGACATTATCATTAGTGCATTCGCTGGCTGTCCTCTATTTTGGTATCTCAGATGCCATTTTTAGTCATATTCTGAATGTTGGTTATAGTGAAAGTAAATGCTATTTATGTTAAGATCCATATTTATCTTAAAGCATGATTTCTTCATTGTGAGCAATTTCTTTTGCTGTCTACTCCCATTAACAACAGTAGTATGAGCATTATATTCTAAGAGAAGTATTCCCAACTTCTAAAACACAGATAAATTAATTTTAGCTATTATTAAGACTTAATTGCATTTAAGCCTTTTTGCAAATTATTAATTACTACCATCTCCACAACAGGAAAAAATACCATGTAAGAATCTTTATATCACATCTCTTGACTTGTACCCAGAATATATAAAGCACTTTTACAACTCAACAATAAAAAGACAACCCAATCAGAAACGTGCAAAGATGGCTGGGCACGATGGCTCATGCCTGTAATCCCGGCACTTTGGGAGGCCGAGGAGAGTGGATCACTTGAGGTCGGAGTTCAAGATCAGACTGACCAACATGGTGAAACCCTGTCTTTACTAAGAGTACAAAATTAGCTGGGAATAGTGTTATATGCCTGTAATCCCAGCTACTTGGGAGGCTGAGGCATGAGAATCATTTGAACTCAGGAGGCAGAGGTTGCAGTGAGCTGAGATAGTGCCATTGCACTGCTGCCTGGGTGACAGAGTGAGACTCTGTCTCAAAAAATTAAATTAAATTAAAAAAGTAAAAAACGGGCAAAGACAACAATGAACAATCCCAAAAGGAAACAAAAACAATTATCTTTACAATTGCATCAAAAAGAATGAAATGTTTAGGAATAAACTTAACCACAAAGGCAAAAGACTTGTGCACAAAAGACTTTCTACACAAAACACTGCTGAAAGTAAAGACATAAATAAACGAGAAAACATCCCGTGATCGTAAATGGAAAGACTTAATATTGTTAGGAGCAGAACACTACTTAAAGTGATTTACAGATTTGATACAATCCCTATCAAATCCCAATGACCTTTTTAATATATTTTTATTTTTTTCTTTTTTAAAAAAAATAGGTGGATGGATTCATTCATTCATTCATTCATTCATTTATTTTTTGAGATGGTATCTCACTCTGTTGCCCAGGCTGGAGTACAGTGGCACGATCTCGGCTCACTGCAACCTCCAGCTCCTGGGTTCAAGCGATTCTCCTGCCCCAGCCTCCCAAGTAGCTGGGATTACAGGTGTGCACCACCACGCCCAGCTAATTTTTTGCATCTTTAGTAGAGAGGGGGTTTCACCATGTTGGCCGGGCTGGTCTCAAACTCCTGACCTCGTGATCCAACCACCTCAGCCTCCCAAAGTGCTGGGATGACAGGTGTGAGTCACTGAGCCTGGCCCCAATGACCTTTTTTTTAAAACAGAAACAGAAAATCTGAGCGGATCTTCATGGTAGATGTCAGGCAGGACTAGATTGCAGCTCTGACTTGGACAGAGCAGCGTGCAGAGGCTCACATTGTGAATTTTAGCTCCAGAACAACTGCAAAAACAAACCAGGAATCCCGAGAGGACCCACAGACCCTCTGGAGGAAGTGGATTGCTCCTGCAGGACCCAGGAGACACTCCAAACATTATGAGTGCCTAAACTGAAGAAGTGGGAAAGGGAGATCCTCCGCTCCCGAACACACACCCCCACTGAGGAAACTGAAGGTCTAGTTTGTGGGAGAAGCTTCCCACCTTACCTGGAGCTGAGTCAATTTAGAGAACTGAGTGAAATACAGGGGTAGAGGAAGCAGCAAGAAAGGCTCTGGGAGCTTGCTGGGTCCCCAAGCAGGGCATTCCTGCCTGGCACCACAGAGATCCTTCAGCGGGGCGGCCAGAGGTGTGTGGAAAATGCCACAGGGAGAAGAAAATCTCCAACTGAACTTTGTAACAAGTTGAACTGGGCAAGAAGCCTCCTGGCCAGAACTCAGGGGACAGTGTGAACCCAGCAGGCAGACTCTAAAGGTGGGGAGAAAAACCAAAGCCCTTTTCTTTCCCAGCTGGGAGGTGGGTAGCCTGAGGCAAGTGCTCAAGCCCTGCTCAGCCACTGCCTGGAAACAGACTCGTTGCTGTTAGGAGGGGGCACAGTGGGAGTGAGACTGGCCCTTCAAGATTGTGTGGGAGTTGTGTGAGGCCTGTGACTGCTGGTTTTCCCCCCACTTCCCTGACAACCTGTATGACTCAGCAGAGGCTGCCATAATTCTCCTAGGTACACAACTCCAGTGACCTGAGAACCTCACTCCCATCCCCCACAGCAGCCACAGCAAGATCCACCCAAGGAGAGTCTGAGCTCAGACACGCCTAGCCCTGCCCCCACCTGATGGGCCTTCCCTAACCACCCTGGTAGCTGAAGACAAAGGGTATATTCTCATGAGAGGTCTAGAGCCCCACCCACTGACGGTTTTCTCCATACTACCATAGCTGATGCTCTCTGGAAAGCACCACCTCCTGGCAGGAGGCCAACTGGCACAAAAATAGAACATTAAACCACCAAAGTGAAGAACTCTCACAGAGTCCATTTCACCCCCTGCCACCTCCACCAGAACAGGTGCTGGTATCCATGGCTGAGAGACCCATAGACGGTTCACATCACAGGACTCTGTGTGGACAACCCCCAGTACCAGACTGGAGCCTGGTAGACTTGCTGGATGGCTAGACCCAGAAGAGCTTGGCTCTCAGGAAGCCACATCCCTAGGAAAAGGGGGAAGAGTACTACATCAAGAGAACACCCCATGGGACAGAAGAATCTGAAAAACAGCCTTCAGCCCTAGACCTTCCCTCTGACAGAGCCTACCCAGATGAGAAGGAACAAGAAAATGAACTCTAGCAATATGACAAAACAAAGCTCTTTAACACCCCCCCCAAAAAAATCACACCTGCTCACCAGCAATGGATCCAAACCAAGAAGAAATCCCTGATTTACCTGAAAAAGAATCAGGAGGTTAGTTATTAAGCTAATCAGGGAGGCACCAGAGAAAAGTGAAGCCCAATGCAAGGAAATAAAAAAAAAATATGATACAAGAAGTAGAGGAGGGGGGTACAAATATTCAAGGAAATAGATAGCATAAAGAAAAAGTAATCAAAAGTTCAGGAAACATTGGACCAGGAAACATTGAAACAATTATAGAAATGCAAAATGCTCTGGAAAGTCTCAGCAATAGAATTGAACAAGTAGAAGAAAGAAATTCAGAGCTCAAAGACAAGGTCTTCGAATTAACCCAATCCAACAAAGACAAACAAAAAAGAATAAGAAAATATGAACATAGTCTCCAAGAAGTTTGGGATTATGTTAAATGACCAAACCTAAGAATAATCAGTGTTCCTGAGGAAGAAGAGAAATTTAAAAGTTGGGAAAAATATTTGGGGGAATAACGGAGGAAATCTTCCCCAGCCTTGCTAGAGACCTAGACATCCAAATACAAGAAGCACAAAGAACACCTGGGAAATTCACTGCAAAAAGATCATTGCCTGGGCACACTGTCATCAGGTTATCTAAAGTTAAGATGAAGGAAAGAATCTTAAGAACTGTGAGACAAAAGCACCAGGTAACCTACAAAGGAAAACTTACCATATTAACAACAGATTTATCAGCAGAAACCCTTCTACAAGCTAGAAGGGACTGGGGCCCTATCTTCAGCTTCCTCAAACAAAACAATTATCAGCCAAGAATTTTATATCCTGCAAAACTAAGCACCATATATGAAGGAAAGATACAGTCTTTTTCAGACAAACAAATGCTGAGAGAATTTGCCACTACCAAACCACTACTATAAGAGCTACTAAAAGGAGCTCTAAATCTTGAAACAAATCCTGGAAACATATCAAAACAGAACCTCTTTAACCATAAATAACATAGCACCTATAAAAGGAAAATACAATTTAAAAAGCAAAAACATCAAACAAAAAAATTAAGGTACACAGGCAACAAATAGCACAATGAATGAAATGGCACCTCACATCTCAATACTAATATTGAATGTAAATGGGCTAAATGCTCCACTTAAAAGATACAGAACTGCAGAATGGATAAGAACTCACCAATCAATTATCTGCTGCCTTCAGGAGAATCACCTAACACATAAGGATTCACATAAAGTAAAGGGATGGAAAAAGGCATTTCATGCAAACTGACACCAAAAGTGAGCCAGAATAGCTATTCTTGTATCAGACAAAACAAACTTTAAAACAATAGCAGTTAAAAGATACAAAGAGGAACATTATATAATAAGAGGCCTTGTCCAACAGGAAAATATCGCAATCCTAAACATATATGCACCTAACACTAGAGCTCCCAAATTCATAAAATAATTACTAATAGACCTAAGAAATGAGATAGACAGCAACACAATAATAGTGAGGACTTCAGTACTCCACTGATAGCACTAGACAGGTCATCAACACGGAAAGTCAACAAAGAAACAATGGATTTAAACCATATCTTAGAACACGTGAACTTAACAGATATATACAGAATATTTTATTGAACCACCGAATATACATTCTATGCATCAGCACATGGAATTTTCTCCAACATGGAAATTTTTCTGACACATAATGATCTTAATAGAAATGCTAGCTATTCTTTTTATTATGTGGTTCCTCATATACCCGGCTTGGGAAGCTAACGCAAGTCTCTGAAAGATTTCTTCAAGGATCCCTGTCTAAATGAGAGAGGAAAAGTTACCATTGAAATAGCAGACTCGCCGGGCGTGGTGGCTCACACCTGTAATCCCAGCACTTTGGGAGGCCGAGACGGGCAGATCACGAGGTCAGGAGATCGAGACCATCGTGGCTAACACGGTGAAACCCCGTCTCTAATAAAAATACAAAAAACTAGCCGGGCGTAGTGGCGGGCACCTGTACTCCCAGCTACTTGGGAGGCTGAGGCAGGAGAATGGCAAGAACCCGGGAGGTGGAGCTTGCAGTGAGCCGAGATCGCGCCACCACACTCCAGCCTGGGTGACTGAGCAAGACTCCATCTCAAAAAAAAAAAAAAAAAAAAAAAAAAAATAGCAGACTCTATTTAACAACGCTGGTTGTAGGTCTCTGATGAAATTTTAGTTCTCTGAATCCTCTAAAATTCATTTTACATATGTTTTATTATCATGCCACAAAACCCTAGCCTAAGTGAGTAATCAATTATTAGCTGGACCACATTCCAAAATGTTTCTTTCCAATGTTAGGCGTGTAAAATCAAGGTGGAAAATATAAGCACAATTCAAATAGATTTGGGGTCACTCTTTTTTAGTATTTTAATGGGAAAACAGGTATCCGCCCTCACCCTGAGAGATGATTCCCCATAGAAATCCAGGCTTTCATGTCTTCCTTGAGTAAGCAATGATATTTTTCCAAAGTAGGGGTCCTAATTGTAACAATTACACTAGAGAATTTAGTAGAGACCTATTCATGGAGTATTTCCCTATGGTATGCAGGTATTTACTTTCAATCAGTTTTAATCCAAGGTGTATAGATATGGGGTACATAACACGCAAAATGGGACCAGTAACATATTCCTACAATTTTATCATCCGAAAATCAAGTGTGTAAGGCTAAATTATTTTCACAACTATTTAGAGCAGTGTGGTTTTATAGCTAACTAAGGAAGGGCAGAAATGCTAAGAAGCCATGAAAATTTATGTATTCTGAGCCTAGTTAGGTAATTGGTCTGAAACCTATGACAAAGTTTCATTATCTAAAATATAAATTCCATAGAGTAGCATTAGCAAAGGTTAATCTTTTCTGAATTATTAATCAATTTAGTAAAAAAGTTCTCTCCATTCACACATTAAGAAAATTTGGATTTGCTCCCTTGATGTGCCCAGGAGAAAAACCAGAAAATATTAATCTAACGTCCCAGTAGTCCCCAAGCTTCATAGGTCCAACCAATTATTAAGCACACAGCACTAAATGGTTTCTTGTCTTCTGTGTGCTTATAAATGGAGTATACCTATTTCTGTAGTTCTATTTCATGTAAGTAATAAGATATATACAGATATCTTGATACTGGAAATGCTTTAAAAAGAAAAATATTAAATATATAACATTTAAAAGATGTTGCAAAAATATAAAACAAAATAATTATGAAATTCCCTTCTATCATATAATTTCTGGGAAACACAAGCTTTACTTCAATCCAGTTTATTTCAGTTTTAAAAATAAAATACATACCATTGTAAAACCAGCTAAGTATTAGTTTTAATCATTTGTAAACTGAGGACACAGAACTCAGTGTGTGTCCTGCCAATATAAATGTGTACAGTCCTGCCAATATAAATGTGTACAGAAAAGGCAGAATTCTTCAGGTGCCTTGAATTGCAGTAACATTTAAGAAATCATGTTTTATGTGGATCATTCCTTTAAAACTGATGGGAAATTATATTTCTATATAAGAGAATTTCCCCAGGTAGAGTTGGAAAACTTTTTCTAGAGTATTGGAAAGTGACACATGGGATACATTCATGATCATCCACTTATGGAGTGGTGCCCATGGAATACCAGGACAACAGAAAACTAAGCTCTAATCATCCAGCTGTCTCCACGTCGTGTGAATCATACACAACTGAATCTGTGAAGTGCACATCCCATCTCTATATGCTTTCTACTTGCATGTATTATAAGAAAAGGTACATAGCTACTTCTGTGCTAACAGATCATTTTTATTAGAAAACATCCTGAAGCAGACCCATCTCACATGCAGAGACATACATAGGCTCAAAATAAAGGGATGGAGGAAGATCTACCAAGCAAATGGAGAACAAAAAAAAAGCAGGGGTTGCAATCTTAGTCTCTGATAAAACAGACTTTAAACCATCAAAGATCAAAAGAGACAAAGAAGGCCATTACATAATGGTAAAGGGATCAATTCAACAGGAAGAGCTAACTATCCTAAATATATATGCACCCAATACAGGAGCACCCAGATTCATAAAGCAAGTCCTTAGAGACTTACAAAGAGACTTAGACTCCCATACAATAATAATGGGAGACTTTAACACCCCACTGTCAACATTAGACAGATCAACGAGACAGAAAGTTAACAAGGATATCCAGGAATTGATTTCAACTCTGCACCAAGCGGACCTCATAGACATCTACAGAACTCTCCACCCCAAATCAACAGAATATACATTCTTCTAAGCACCACATCGCACTTATTCCAAAATTGACCACATAGTTGGAAGTAAAGCACTCCTCAGCAAATGTAAAAGAACAGAAATTATAACAAACTGTCTCTCAGACCACAGTGCAATCAAACTAGAACTCAGGACTAAGAAACTCAATCAAAACCGCTCAACTACATGGAAACTGAACAACCTGCTCCTGAAGGACTACTGGGTACATAATGAAATGAAGGCAGAAATAAAGATGTTCTTTGAAACCAATGAGAATAAAGATACAACATACTAGAATCTCTGGGACACATTTAAAGCAGTGTGTAGAGGGAAATTTATAGCACTAAATGCCCACAAGAGAAAGCAGGAAAGATCTAAAATTGACACCCTAACATCACAATTAAAAGAACTAGAGAAGCAAGAGCAAACGCATTCAAAACTAGCAGAAGGCAAGAAATAACTAAGATCAGAGCGGAACTGAAGGAGATAGAGACACAAAAAACCCTCCAAAAAATCAATGAATCCAGGAGCTGGTTTTTTGAAAGAATCAACAAAACTGATAGACCGCTAGCAAGACTAAAAGAAGAAAAGAGAGAAGAATCAAATAGATGCAATAAAAAATGATAAAGGGGATATCACCACCGACCCCACAGAAATACAAACTACCATCAGAGAATACTATAAACACCTCCATGCAAATAAACTAGAAAACCTAGAAGAAATGGATAATTTCCTGGACACTTACACTCTCCCAAGACTAAACCAGGAAGAAGTTGAATCCCTGAATAAACCAATAACAGGCTCTGAAATTGAGGCAATAATTAATAGCCTAACAACCAAAAAAAGTCCAGGACCAGACGGATTCACAGCCGAATTCTACCAGCGGTACAAGGAGGAGCTGGTACCATTCCTTCTGAAACTATTCCAATCAATAGAAAAAGAGGGAATCCTCCCTAACTCATTTCACGAGGCCAACATCATCCTGATACCAAAGCCTGGCAGAGACACAACAAAAAAAGAGAATTTTAGACCAATATCCCTGATGAACATTGATGCAAAAATCCTCAATAAAATACTGGCAAACCGAATCCAGCAGCACATCAAAAAGCTTATCCACCATGATCAAGTGGGCTTCATCCCTGGATGCAAGGCTGCTTCAACATATGCAAATCAATAAATGTAATCCAGCATATAAACAGAACCAAAGAAAAAAACCACATGATTATCTCAATAGATGCAGAAAAGGCCTTTGACAAAATTCAACAGCCCTTCATGCTAAAAACTCTCAATAAATTCGGTATTGATGGAATGTATCTCAAAATAATAAGAGCTATTTATGACAAATCCACAGGCAATATCATACTGAATGGGCAAAAACTGGAAGCATTCCCTTTGAAAACTGGCACAAGACAGGGATGCCCTCTCTCACCACTCCTATTCAACATAGTGTTGGAAGTTCTGGCTAGGGCAATCAGGCAAGAGAAAGAAATCAAGGGTATTCAGTTAGGAAAAGAAGAAGTCAAATTGTCCCTGTTTGCAGATGACACGATTGTATATTTAGAAAACCCCATCATCTCAGCCCAAAATCTCCTTAAGCTAGTAAGCAACTTCAGCAAAGTCTCAGGATACAAAATTAATGTGCAAAAATCACAAGCATTCTTATATACCAGTACAGACAAACAGAGAGCCAAATCATGAATGAACTCCCATTCACAATAGCTTCAAAGAGAATAAAATACCTAGGAATCCAACTTACAAGGGATGTAAAGGACCTCTTCAAGGAGAACTACAAACCAATGCTCAGTGAAATAAAAGAGGACACAAACAAATGGAAGAACATACCATGCTCATGGATAGGAAGAATCAATATTGTGAAAATGGCCATACTGCCCAAGGTAATTTATAGATTCAATGCCATCCCTATCAAGCTACCAATGACTTTCTTCACAGAATTGGAAAAAACTGCTTTAAAGTTCATATGGAACCAAAAAAGACCCCACATTGCCAAGACAATCCTAAGTCAAAAGAACAAAGCTGGAGGCATCACGCTACCTGACTTCAAACTATACTACAAGGCTACAGTAACCAAAACAGCATGGTACTGGTACCAAAACAGAGATCTAGACCAACGGAACAGAACAGAGCCCTCAGAAATAATACCACCCATCTACAGCCATCTGATCTTTGACAAACCTGACAAAAACAAGAAATGGGGAAAGGATTCCCTAGTTAATAAATGGTGCTGGGAAAATTGGCTAGCCATAAGTAGAAAGCTGAAACTGGATCCTTTCCTTACTCTTTATATGAAAATTAATTCAAGATGGATTAGAGACTTAAATGTTAGACCTAAAACCATAAAAACTCTAGAAGAAAACCTAGGTAATACCATTCAGGACGTAGGCATGGGCAAGGACTTCATGTCTAAAACACCAAAATCAATGGCAACAAAAGCCAGAATTGACAAATGGGATCTAATTAAACTAAAGAGCTTCTGCACAGCAAAAGAAACTACCATCAGAGTGAACAGGCAACCTACAGAATGGGAGAAAATTTTTGCAATCTACTCATCTGACAAAGGGCTAATACCCAGAACCTGCAAAGAACTCAAACAAATTCACAAGAAAAATCAAACAACCCCATCAAAAAGTGGGCAAAGTATATGAACAGACATTTCTCAAAAGAAGACATTCATAGAGCCAACAGACACATGAAAAAATGCTCGTCATCACTGGCCATCAGAGAAATGCAAATCAAAATCACAATGAGATACCATCTCACACCAGTTCGAATGGCAATCATTAAAAAGTCAGGAAACAACAGGTGCTGGAGAGGATGTGGAGAAATAGGAACACTATTACACTGTTGGTGGGATTGTAAACTAGTTCAACCATTGTGGAAGACAGTGTGGTGATTCCTCAAGGATCTAGAACTAGAAATACCATGTGACCCAGCCATCCCATTACTGGGGATATACCCAAAGGATTATAAGTCATGCTGCTATAAAGACACATGCACACGTATGTTTATTGCAGCACCATTCACAATAGCAAAGACTTGGAATCAACCCAAATGTCCATCAGTGACAGCCTGGATTAAGAAAATGTGGCACATATACACCATGGAATACTATGCAGCCATAAAAAAGGATGAGTTCGTGTCCTTTGTAGGGACATGGATGCAGCTGGAAACCATCATTCTCAGCAAACTATCGCAAGAACAGAAAACCAAACACTGCCTGTTCTCACTCATAGGTGGGAACTGAACAATGAGATCACTTGGACATGGGAAGGGGAACATCACACACCGGAGCCTATTGTGGGGAGCGGGGAGCGGGGGGATGGCACTGGGAGTTATACCTGATGTAAATGATGAGTTGATGGGTGCTGACGAGTTGATGGGTGCAGCACACCAACATGGCACATGTATACATATGTAACAAACCTGCATGTTGTGCACATGTACCCTAGAACTTAAAGTATATTAAAAAAAATCCTGAAGCATGTGAATATTGCATAAAAACGAGCTAAAAGAAATCCTCCCAGTATGAATCCTCCCACTGTGCCACACCATGCTCACCACCTGACTTGCACAGCATGGTTTAGGAGATAAGGGGACAGAAAAGAAACCCTTTCCATCAGCAGGATAGCTAGGAGACTTTCTTCAAATATGGTTCTTAGGAGCGTCAGATGCTGAGACCTGGCTTGCCCAATGAGCCAAGCCCCGAAAATTGCATTTTACACATGGGAAAAGGCAAGCTATTCTCAGAGAGACTTGAGATTTAGAAGATAATGACATAAATCACAGGAAAAATAACATGGAAGAAAATTCTGAGATAGGTCACATTTGGAAAGGCCACATTGCAGAAGACACGAGAAAAGCTAAGTGCGTAGATTAAGAAAACACAGAGCAAGAAATGTCAAAGAACAATCTGAACATATCTTTGAAAAGTCACCATAAAAATCTCTCAAAGCAGACAGTGAAGCCTGAATTTCCTTCTGGAGAAAGGTAACATAGGTAAGATTCCCTTTACTACCTTGATTAAGGAAGCAATCACTTTAAACATTTTCCAACCTGTAGTTACCAAATCATGGACAGTCTGTGATACATGGAATAATCAAATGGGCCACAAACTAGTGAAGAATGCTAAGGTCGATGCACCTGAGCCAGTGGTCAGGAGAGCAGTGGAAAAGGAAGCAACCTCACAAGTTTGGCACTTATGCCCTTGGGGGTGGGCAGGTTACAGGGCGAAGGAAGGGAGTGAGGGCATGTCTATCGTCACATCTGCAGCACCAGTGTAATCGTGCATATCTCTCAGGGTAGAGATGATGTGCAAATACTGTGATTTACATCCAGCACCTAGTGAGGTACCTGAGCTATGTGAAAGAGCATACTTTGGCTTTGCATTATCATCATTGTCAACTTCATCATCATTGTCATGACTATCATCAATTTTCTCCTCAATAAATTTGAGAGATTACACCTTTGGGAGCCACAAAAGGGGTTATCACTACCATAATCATTTTGTTTTCTTTATTTTTTAAAGCAACTGCAACCTCATAGTCACTGTCTCTAATTTGAAATATTCTAGCCACTAGGGTACATGCTTATGTGCTGACACCATTAATTTAAATTTGAGAAGTCAGGCCCAGCACGGTGGCTCATGCCTGTAATGCCAGCTCTCTGGGATTGCTTGAGCCCAGAAGTTCCAGATCAGCCCAAACAACATGGCAAAACCCCATGTCTACTAACAAAACAAAAAACTAGCCAGGTGTGGTGGAGCATGACTGTGGTACCAGCTACTCAGGAGGCTGAGGTGGGAGGATCGCTTGAGCCCAGGAGGTTGAGGCTGCAGTAAACTGTGATGGTACCACTGCACTCCAGCCTGGGCAACAAATGAGACCCTGTCCGAAATCAATTAATTAATTAATTTGTGAAATTAAAACTGGGGTAAGATGTATCTTCATGAGAAATTATTGTTAGATATTTTGTGGGAATGTAAGGTTATACTCTCTTGATAAGCCAGTATTTTGAATAAAGAATCTAATTTCCTTCTAAATGATTTAAAATTATTTTATTTCTATGTATATAATTTTTAAAAATTACTCAAACTATAGAAGACTTCTTAGATAATACTTTGAATTGATTGATAAAGATGAGAGAAGTAAAAGCAAGTATATTTAGTAAAATTCTGCAGTTAAAACCTATCCCTTCCTTGACCAATAGGAATATGAAATTAGTAATGTCTGGATCTAAAATAACTAGATAACATAAGAATATGGACCTTGAGAACTAATAAAGCAAGTAAATAAAAGTCATTTAGTCTGAGAAGTGAATGCAAACCAAAAAATGAGTATCTCTCAAGGAAAGCATCCACTAATTTTATGAGTCACTAAAGGATTAAACATATCAAACAGAAAAAGATCCCCTTGCACTGCCAAGAAAACAATCCTCTGAGCCGTGGGTGATGGTTAGAGCCGGTTAGCTAATCTGAGGTCACCAAAGCCTTACTATTAGAACTGACAGGTCTCAATCCACAGCCTGCCTAGGGCCCAGCTCACCCACTAATTCTACACCTGCAGAATAAAGAGGCGTTTATGCAGAGGGATGAGTAGGGGATTCAGTTCACCTGTGAAGAACCTGCACGGTTTTACGGAAAGATATCCTTTGCTCATTGCTCTGTAGGCCTGCAATTGTAGTGTCTACAGAAAGGTGGCAAAATTCAACTGGGGAGCATGGAATCATAGAGTCACCAGTGGAACATTTTACCTGCCTCTTAATTTTACTCTATTCTCTCCTGGATAATAGTAATCTGGGGAGAGCTGTGCTCAAAATTTTCTCCAACTTCCCTTGTCACATCTGTGTGAAGAATCAGAAGGGTCACAATCATGTAGACAAGACCAAGTTCTTTCCTTCCGATACCAAGATCAAATTAGTCCAAGCCCACTGCATACTTTGTAATGTCTCTACTCTGGGGCGAGAAGTTTCCTAGTGCCTCCCCTGAGCTCACAGTGGCTCTGCGTATCCTCTCCCTGCAATGTGCGACAGGCACCTGCAACCTTAGGTCTGTTCTCCACTTGGAGCATGTGCTTTCCAGGTAGTATTGGTCATGCATGTTGTGATTTCCATTCTCCCATTTTCACGTTTCCAGCTCTCTCTCAGTTTAAACAAGATATTAAAATATTTCTTATGGCCATGAGTGAAGAGAGCAAATCCAGTTGGAAATGATTTCTTTCCGTTTTCTAAGAATTCCTACAGTGTCCCTAAATGTGATATAAATGTGCAGACCTGCAGGTCAATGGCCTAGACCCTGCAGAAGATGGAGCACACATCTCAAGGAGCTGAAAACCTTTTGGATTCTATGACTGAAGCACTGAGAAATCTAATCCTTGAGCCCTCCAGGGCAACAAAAGAGAAATACACCACCATGGATCACTGCAGTGTAACCAAAGGGTTCCCTGGTAGTACAGGGACACCCAGGCTTCAAATGTGATCATTCCATGAAAGCAAAAATGTTAGACAATTTGATCTTGAACAACTCTCAACCTTCTATATTTTACTAAATTCATTTTTTTTTCTTTTTGAGACAGAGTCCACTCTGTTGCGCAGGCTGGAGTGCAGTGGCATGATCTTGGCTTACTCCAAACTCTGCCTTCCCAGGCTCAAGTGATCCTCTTGCCTCAGCCTCCTGAGTAGCTGAGATCACAGGAACACAACACTATGCCAACCTAATTTTTTGAGTTTCTGTAGAGATGGAGTCTCACTATATTACCCAGACTGGTCTCAAACTCCTGAGCTCAAGCCATCCTCCTGGCTCAGCCTCCCAAAGTGCTGAGATTACAGCATGAGCCACTGCACACAGCCCAATTTTACCAAATTCATTAGGAAGGGAATGAGAAAAGAGATGAAAATTTCTGTCTATTCAAACAAGTTTAAATAGAAGTGAAATGCCCAGAAAAATACATTATTAAGGAGTTAGCTAGGCTAAATACAGACCATGGAGACTCTTGGCTCAATAAAAAGTGCCATCTGCCATCACTTGTCTATTAGTGTGAGCTGACCCAGGCCCAGGCCAAGGCATGTGGGATCCACTGCCCAGGTCTGCTCTCACTGCCCCTGATCAGGAATAAAAGGCACTTGATCTGTGGCTGCCAATCAGACAGGCTGAGCAGCAGGTGGAAGGACTTGTGGGGTCATAACCACACATGCCCAGCAGCAAAGTTTTGTCTTCCCACAGGGGTAGAGAGGCCCCATCTAGCAGACACAGCAGCCAGCGAAGTTCAGCTTTTCATCAACTGGTGATTTGGTACCACGTAATTAAATGCCATCAAAATGGATGTCAGAAAAATGTAGGATTAGGAATTTCCAAGCTATTATTCCCCAGGGAAGCAATGAAAAAATTAAGCAGAAACTATCTGAAACAACTCTGTCTGAGCTCTAGAAAACAGTCTACACCTGATTACAGCAATGAGGTGAATACCCAATAAAAAACAAAACCATTTTGAAAATGGTAAGAAAGTTTTGTGGCATTTTTTCTCACCTTACCCCATCCATTTTCTAGCATGGCAGCAGTCTTGGTCTTGAAGTGGCAACAATCCAGATAATTATTCTCCTTGAACCAGAAGAAGCAGAGTAGATCTTATTTGCAAACCACTGTGTATATCTACTGTAAGCTGTCTGTTAGATACTTGAAGCATTTATGCAAGGTGTTCCTATCTGGTTTGCCCAACTTGGAACTTAGGCAGGAAATACAGTGAATGCTCATTAAAAGTGGCTAGTTAACTACAGACTTATAGAAGCCTGAGGCAAAAGGTTACAAATGGAGACACAAAATATACCACACAAAAGCATGGAGCAGCTGTTATGTGATTCACTGGGAAATTAGAATGTTCAAAAGCAGTCAAGTATATAAGGGAATTTAGAAAGCCATAGGCATGCCCAGGCAAGATGCATGCTCAAAAAAGACTTGTGAAGACCGTAAGCTTTCACCCCAGGCTCAGGGCAAGGCTAGCTAAATGCTGAAGGATTGTCCCAGCACAGAGACAATCTGCAAAGACTGGGAGAGTTCCTAGCATTCAATAAAATCTCTGTCAAACCACTAGATGCATATCAACTATAGGAACAGACATTACAGATAATATGTGACAAGGAATCATCTTTGTAAACGTAGTCAGGAAAAGTCTCAAAAGTAAAGGACTACTACAGCATTCAACAATTGTAAAGGGAGGAAAAAAACCCTGGGGAAGTAGAAGAATCAGACTTCACATAGATACCACATCATAATAATCAAAAGCTTAATTTTTAATTTAAAAAGCCACACAAAAAATACAGCATAACACAGCCCCTTCAAAGAAGAAACAAAAAAGCTAAAGAACCCATCCTTGAGAAAGTCCAGAATCAGGCTTACTAGATAAGGACTTTAAAACACCTGTCTTAAAGGTGTACTAATAGCTAAGGGAGAAGATAAACAAAACTAAGAGAAATCAGAAGAAGGATATATGAACAAAATGATGCCAGAAATAAGTTTCTCATCAAACTTCCTTGTTCTTTCTGGTTTTGTAAACAACCCTTCCCACCTAATTGGTAACAGGAACAGCCTCTCCCTTCCCACTTAATTGTCTGTATTCAATTTCAAACAATAGCCAGTCGGGTTAGTTTAGATTGTGCAGTGCGACTCCAGTTACTGGGGAAAGGACACAGAAACAGGAGCTGCATTAGGGATAAAAACCCCTGCCCCACCCTCCTCAGTGTGCTCTTGCAATTGCATCAGATGCAAGCAGCACCCTTCTGCAGAAGTAAAATTGCCTTGCTGAAGAATTTTTGGTCTAAGTGCTGGCTCTTATTTGTGGCACCAAATACCTGTTTCCAACAATTTGGGGGCTTGTCCGGGATCCCATTCTCCTCCAGGGAAGGGTCTCCTCCGATCATCTCTCATGAGGAGACACATCCTGCTGCCTTGTTGCAGTTGCCTCAGGAGTAAGGGATTGAAACCCACCTGGCATGATGAATAAACCTGGACTCTCAGCAACATGGGAAAAAAAGAAGTCTACAAATAAATACCGTGGCAACCAGGTAACAGTGCACAGACCAAGGTAAGAAAATCTGTGGGGGCAGTGAAGTATTTCCTTGGTGGTCGGGACATCCTGGAGGTGAAAGTGTGTAAATGAGATGCACAATTAAGTGTGAAGTGAGTGTGGAGTCTGGATCCATGGTTCCATGGTCACCTCATACAGCTTAAGACAGCCTTCCTGTCATGGGATTTATACTGACCTGGCATTGCTAAGAGGGACCTAAATTCCATGAGGGAAGTGGCCAGAGAAGGATGAAGTGAAAGCAAAGGAGTGCAATAAACCTCCAGTATGGGGGCTTGAGCCTCTAGAGAAAGGGTGCAAGAAATCTGTATTAGGAGAGGCTGAGCTCTGCTGACTCAGGGAAACTCAGGAAACACCTAAAACTTCCAGGATAGGAAATACCACCAGAAAGATAGAAAATAAAAAGGACAAGACAGACAATAAAGTTTCCTCTAATGCCCCTGAGGTCTCATGTTAAACTACTGGAGGGATAATGAAATGACCAAGCACAAGAAAAAGCGACAAATAATAAAATATTGTTTTATTTGGACCCAAGAACCTATCCTCAAACCCTCAGTTTTTTGGCCAAAGTTGGGTCCAATGAAGATTGGGTTTGTCAACTTTTAATAGAATATGTCAATAACAAAAGTCCTGTCTCCCAGGAGGAAAAAGACTATGCCCTGTGTTGGTGGCAAGGGCTTGTCCTCCCCTATCCCCTAAAAGCTACAGGAGACAAGCCAGAAACTACTTCCCCTCAGGAAATTGAGATCCCTAACCCCAAAAAAGTCCACCAACACATGGACACTTTAGACCACCTTGCCTGCCAAAAACATCTAACTTCCCTCCCCGTCAAGCAAATGCAACTGCCCCAAGCCCTTCTCCTTCTCATGTTGTTTCCTCCCCCACCTTATAATCCTGACTTTTGGGGCAGTCCCCAGCCTGAATGCCCTCCCCCAGGAAGACTTCATCGTGAGATAGAGCAATGTAAAAAAGATATCCAAAACTTCCCCTTCCTCACTACCTCCAGAGAATCTCCTCCAACCCTCTTTTCCTTAAGGGAAGTGTCTCTAGGAGGAGGGGGTATTGACTTTGTAAACACCCCCTTAACCAGAAGTCCAAAACCTAAAAAGAGAGCTCAACCCACTCTTAGATGATCCCTATGGAGTGGCAGATCAAATTGATCAATTCCTAGGACCCCAGTTGTATACTTGGGTTAAGTTAATGTCCATCCTAAGCACCTTTTTTTTGGTGGGGAGGAAAGAAGCATGATCTGCAGGGCCAGTATGATGGTTTGGGAACGTGAGCACCCCGCCCCTCCCCTGGTCAAAGCATCCCAGCAGCTGAGCAAAAGTTCCCTGCCGAAGATCCTCAGTGGGATAGTAACAATATAGCCCATCAAGGAAATATCAGAGATCTCAGAGATACGGTAATTAGAGGGATTTGGGAATCAGTTCCTCAAACTCAAAATATTACCAAAGCCTTTAATATACAACAGGGAAAAGATGAAGGACCTATGGAATTCTTAGAGAGGCTTAAGGAGCAAATGAGGAAATATGCTGGCCTAGAATTAGAAGACTCCTGTGGATAAGGGATGTTAAAGTTCCATTTGGTCACCAATAGTTGGCTGGACATTACAAAAATACTACAAAAATTAGAGAACTGGAAAGATCGACTTATAGAGGAGTTTTTAAGGGAGGCTCAAAAAGCATATGTACGAAGGGATTAAAAAAAAAAAAAAAAAAAAAGCAGAAACAAAAGGCAAAATTTCTGCTGTCCACCCTACAACAAAGCACCTAAGGGGCCAAAACCTGTAAAGAACTTAAGCCTCCACTCGCCAGGTCATATAAAGGGTACAAAAGAGCAAAGCTAGGGAACTCAAAATTACTGAGAGAAAAGAGGGCAAAATAAATGTTCCAAATGTGGAAGAACAGGACACTTCAAAAGAGAATGCCCTGAATGGGAAAAGGAAAATAAAGTCACCCCACTTATGGCTTTCAAGGAAGACTAGAGAGTCAGCGGCTCTGTCGCTTATTTCAAGTCCTACCCAGAGCCCTTGACAAATATAGAGGTGGGACCCAAACCCAAGCTTATTACTTTTTAAATCGACTAACAGGCAGTTGACTCCTCTGTTCCTCTGTTTGTTATCCTCCATCTGGTGTAATTTGTTCACAAGAACTTCTTATCTCAGGAGTAAAAGGAGAAAAATTTAAAGCAAAAATCTTAAAGGAAACAGAGGTCAAATATAAGAACCACTCAGCTAGTATTAAATTTCTGTTCATTCCAGAGGCAGGAACAAATTTATTAGGGAGAGATTTAATGCTAAAATTAGGCTTAGGCCTCTATATTAATCAAGGAAAATTTCTCACATCTGTAAACTTACCACCACAGATGAAGAACATATTCATCCTGACATATGGTCAAAAGAAGGAAATTAAGGAAAGCTACGGGTTCCTCCAGTGCATGTCAAATTAAAAACTCCCAGAGAAGTAGTACAAAGAAAACAATACCTTATTCCTTTAAAAGCCAGGATAGGTTTAAAACCTGTAATTGAAAGCCTTTTCCATGACAAACTCCTTGAACCCTGTATGTCCCCTTATAACACTCCAATACTGCCTGTATAGAAGCCAGATGGGTCATACTGGTTAGTGCAAGACCTCCAGGCTATTAATCAAATAGTTTGAAACACCCACCCTGTTGTTCTTAATTGTTACACTATTATTGGTAGAAGTCCACATAACCACCAATGATTCACAGTAATAGATTTAAAAGATGCCTTTTGGGCTCGTCTGTTAGCAGAGGACAGCTGGGACACGTTTGCCTTTGAATGGGAAGACCCCTACTCCAGTCAAAAACAGCAATACCGATGGACAGTTTTGCCCCCAAGGATTTACAGAATCACCAAACTTATTTGGTCAACTCCTAGAGCAAGTGATAAAAAACTTTTCCCTGCCCTCATCCATTTGCCTACTCCAAAACATGGATGACTCGTTTATTTCAGGAGAGAACAAAGATTAAGTACAACATTTTCAATCAGCTTCCTAAATCATCTAAGAGAACAAGGGTTACAAGTCTTGAAGAGTAAACTCCAGTTTGTAGAACCTGAAGTAAAGTACCTAGGGCACTTAATTAGCAAAGGGAAATGGAAAATAGGGTTTGAACAGATTGAGGGTATCATATCCCTACCTCTACCAGAAATGAAACAAGAACTTAGAAAATTTGAGGGAGTGGTTGGATACTGTTGCCTATGGATTGAGTCATATGCTTTAGAAACAAAACCTTTATAACACCAAAAACTCACCCAAGAAGAGCCAGACTTCCTTCTATGGACCCTATCAGAAATACAACAAGTAGAAAAATTAAAACATTTATTAGTAACTGCCCTGGTTCTAGCTTTACCCTCCCTAGAACAGCCATTTCATTTTTTTGTCAATGTAAACAAAGGAGTAGCCTTAGGGGTACTCACTCAAAAACACGAGGGCCACCGGCAGCCCATAGCTTTTCTGTCAAAAATTATTGACCCAGTAATGAATGGCCCAAATGTGTCCAATCCACAGCACCAACTGCCTTGCTAACAGAGGAAAGCAGAAAAAAGTAACCTTTGGGGGAAACCTCATCGTGACTACTCCTCACCAAGTCGGAACTATTCTTAACCAAAAGGCAGGAAGATGGCTTACTGACTCAAGAATTTTACAGTATGAGGCTATCTTATCAGGGAAGGATTATTTAACTTTACTGACAATTCACTTAACCCCACCGCCTTCCTAACAGAGAATCGAAACCCAGAGAACCTGGAACACAAATGTTTAGATCCAATCAGTTACCAAACAAAAATTAGGTTAGACCTAAGTGAAACCCCTTTCCAAACAAGGAGGCATCTTTTCATAGATGGTACTTCTTGAGTAGTTGAAGGAAAGAGGCATAATGGATACTCAGTAGCTGATGGGGAAACTCTCGCAGAAATAGAATCAGGAAGATTGCCAAATGACTGGTCTGCTCAAACATGCGAGCTATTTGTACTAAATCAGGCTTTAAAATGTCTACAAAACCAAGAAGGATCTACGCTGACTCCAAATATGCCTTTGGAGTAGTCCATACCTTTGGAAAAATCTGAACTGAACGGGGTGTCATTAACGGTAAGGGCCAAAACCTGGTCCACAAAGAGTTAATAATACAAGTATTAGATAATCTACAGCTGCCAGAAGAAATAGCTGTTGTTCATGTCCCAGGAAGCCGGGGGAATAACCTTGCAGATCAAATAGCTAAGCAAGCTGCTTCTTCCCAGAAGGCACCCATTTTCTATCTAACCCCCTGTCTTCCCCCTCCAGCTGCAATCCCCACCTTTTCCCCTGCAGACCAAGAAAAACTAAAAAAATTAGGAGCTGAGGAAAGCCCAGAGGGAAAGTGGGTATTACCAGATGGAAGGGAAATGTTGTCTAAACCTCTCATGAGGGAAATGTTGTCACAACTTCATCAAGGAACCCACTGGGGTCCCCATGCTATGTGTGACACAGTCCTTAGGGTTTATGGGTGTATGGGGATCCAGACCCTTGCTAAGCAAATTACAGATAGTTGCATAGTGTGCAGAGAAACTAATAAGCAAACCTTAAAGAAGCAACCTTTTGGAGGAAGAAATCCAGGGCTAAGGCCACTCCAAAGTATCCAAGTGGACTACACTGAAATGTTCCCAATAGGTCACCCCAAATATTCATTAGTAATAGTAGACTCTCTTACCCACTGGGTAGAAGCCATCCCCTTCCCAAGCGCAACAGCCAGTAATGTAGTTAAAGCTCTGTTGAAACATATCATACCCAGGTTTGGAATAATAGAGAATACTGATTCAGACAACGGGACCACTTTACTACACTCATAATTAAAAGGCTAACCCAAGCACTAGAAATAAAGTGGGAATACAATACTCTCTGGCATCCACCTTCATCAGGAAGGGTAGAAATAATGAACCAGAGTCTAAAAAGGAAAAAAAAAAAAGGCCGGGCGCGGTGGCTCACGCCTGTAATCCCAGCACTTTGGGAGGCCGAGGCGGGCGGATCACGAGGTCAGGAGATCGAGACCATCCTGGCAAACACGGTGAAACCCCATCTCTACTAAAAATATAAAAAAAAAATTAGCCGGGCGTGGTGGCGGGCGCCTGTAGTCCCAGCTTCTCGAGAGGCTGAGGCAGGAGAATGACGTGAACCTGGGAGGCAGCGGTGCTTGCAGTGAGCGAAGATCGTGCCACTGCACTCCAGCCTGGGAGACAGAGTGAGACTCCGTCTTAAAAAAAAAAAAAAAAAAGAAAAAGAAAAAGAAAAAGGAAAAAAAAAAAAACGCCTCACCAAATTAATCTTGGAAACCTGGTTACCATGGACAAAATGCCTTCCCATTGCCTTACTAAGAATCTGAACTGCCCCTCGAAAAGACCTTGGCCTGTCCCCTTATGAAATGCTCTATGGGCTGCCTTCCCTAAATTCCACAACTGACCTTCCCACATTTGAAACAAAAGATCAGTTTCTTAAAAGCTATATATTTTGTCTGTCTTCCACCCTACCCTCCCTCAGGACTGAAGGCCTCCTAGCACAAACTCCACCCCTCAAATTCTCAGTTCACCAACACCAACCCAGAGATCACATATTTATCAAAAGCTGGAAAGAGGGAAAGCTCGAACCCACCTGGGAAGGACCTTATTTGGTACTCCTAATGACTGAGACGGCAGTCCAGACCACTGAAAAGTGGTGGACCTATTATACCAGAGTCAAAAAAGTGTCACTATCTCCAGAATCATTGACTGTCACTCCAGGAACAACAGCTTCAAAATTAACATTCAAGCGGGTTTAATCTATCTTTTTCTTCTCTCCTTAGCTACTCAAGGATATCTTATTATCAATGTAACTCAATCACCCTTTCCCCAGATAGTTACATTTGATGCTTGTCTAGTCTTACCTTGTGGACATCTCCAAAGTCAAAGACAGCTATCCTCTGCAGAAAAATACTTCTGTCCCTCCAAGGAAGACATTAATACTAATTCTGTCTTGTGTGTGGTGGGAATCTTCAGAGGAAGAGTCGGGTAATTGGGAGTTATGTTCTCAGTGGTCAGATGTTCTATGGACTACTAAAAATCAGGGTTGAACCTCCTGACAGGGTTGCACTGCCCTAAAACCATACCTACACTTCACCAAAGGGACTACCCCCTATAATTGCCAATCTAACCACTGCAACCCAGTACTTATCTCTATTAATACCCTTACCTTCGCCATTCCCATACCTGCTTTAGAGTGATTTTACGGCTTAGGAGCAGATGTCGCTGGAGGGGATCCTATAGGCTTCTTTAAATTACGCTTTATTCCTTCTCCTTCGTCTCCCACCCCCTTCTCAATCCCACAGATTCAAACCATTTCCCACCTCATACCCAACAACAAAACCAAAGTAACCGTAATATAAATCAAAAATTTAAAGCAAACTTTAGCCATTGAAACAGGGTACCAAGATGCAAATACCTCGCTGGAATGGCTTAAATATTCTGTCCGCACACTAAACAAAAGCAATTGTTACACTTGTGCAACAGGCAGACCAGAAACCCAAATTGTCTCCTTTCCTCTGACCAACAGGGCATGGACTATACGGTAGCCTTCTTCCAAAACCCCACAGATTGGGGGCAATAAGGCACGTCTAACCCTCTCGCTGCTATTCCCAGAAGTTAAAAGCCCTGCAGGTCAACCCCTGAGGGCCATTCGGCCTCCAACTACAAATGTCAATTTCACCTCCTGTCTCTCATGGCAGGGGGAAAACTTGGCATTCCTTGGAAGCTTAACAGGGTGCAGCACACCTAAGCCTTTTCAAGAGCTAACCAATCAGTCTGCCCTTGTTCATCCCTGAGCAGACGTATGGTGGTATTGCGGTGGACCACTATTGGGTACTCTGCCAAGTAACTGGAGCAGCACTTGTGCTGTAATCAAATTGGCCATCCCTTTCACCCTGGCATTTCATCAACCAAACAAAAAGGACAATTGCAGAAAAAGAAGTGTTCCTCATGGGTCTTTTGACCCTCATGTTTTTATAGATGCTATCAGAGTTCCCTGACGGGTGCCCAATGAATTTAAAGCCCGAAATCAAATGACCACAGGATTTGAATCTGTATTATTCTGGTGGTCAACTACAAACAAAAATGTAGACTGGATAAATTACATTTACTATAATTAACAGTGGTTTGTCAGTTACACAAGAGATGCCATTAAAGGAATAGCTGAGAAATTAGACCCTACCAGCCAAATGGCTTAGGGAAACAGGGTAGCCCTTGACATGATATTGGTTGAAAAAGGTGGAGTCTGTGTCATGATTGGAGTCCAATGTTGCACTTTTATCCCTATTAACACAGCCTCTAATGGAACAATTACAAAAGCATTACAGGGCCTTATAAATGAATTAGCTGCAAATTCCAGAATAAATGGTCCCTTTTCAAGTCTCATGGAAAAATGCTTTGGAAAATGGAATTGACTCATGACCTCAACATTTACTTCTTTAACAGTTATTACAGGTGTACTCATTCTTGTAGGTTGCTGTATTATACCTTCTATTCGTGGGTTGGTGCAACGGCTTATTATAGAAACAGCTCTTAACTAAAACCTCCCTCAATTCTCCTCCACCCTATTCAGATAAACTCCTGCTTCTAGATCACCAAGAGGAACAACAAAGTCAAATTATGTTAGAAAAATTTGAAGCGGAAAAACTATAAAGACAAGAGGGGGAAAACTGTCAGAAACAATAAGTTCCTCTTCAAACTTCCTTGTTCTTTCTGGTTTGGTAAACAACCCTTCCCACCTAATTGGTAATAGGAACAGTGTCTCCCTTCCTGCCTAATTGGCTCTATTCGATTTCAAACAATAGCCAACTGGGTTACTTTAGATTGTGTGGTATAACTGTAGTTACTGGGGAAAGGACACAGCAACATGAGCTGTGTTGGGGATAGGACACAGCAACATGAGCTGTGTTAGGGATAAAAACCCCTGACCTACCCACCTTGGTGTGCTCTTGCAATTGCTTCAGATGCAAGTAGCACCCTTCTGCAGAAGTAAAGTTGCCTTGCTGAGGAATTTTTGGTCTAAGTGCTGGTTCTTCTTTGTGGCACCCAACACCTCTTTCCAACAATAAGAATATCAACAAATAGAAAATATAACAAAGAACCAAACAGAAATGAAGATAAAGATACAATAATGAAAACAATAAAGCCATTGGAAGTGTTTGACATATTATTTGATTCCATTCTTCCTAAATATGATTTCAATCTTCTTAAATGTATTAAGTCCTGTTTTGTGGCCTATCCTGGAGATGTGTGATGTGATCTATCCTGGAGAATGTTCTGTGTGCACTTGAGAAGATTACATATTTTTCTTCTGTTAATTGAAAAATTCTGTATATACCTATTAGATCAATTTAGTTCAAGTCCACTATTTTGTTATTGATTTTTTACCTGGATTTTCTGTTTTTTATTGAAAGTAGGGTACTGAATTATTCTACCATTACACTATTGCTGTCCATTTCTCCTTTCAGATATTTTGATATTTGTTCTATATACTTAGGTAGTCTAATATTAGGTGCATATATATTTACAATTGCTGTATCTTCCTGTTGAATTCACCTTTTTAACATTATGTAATGACTTTGTCTCCAGGGACAGTTTTTTTAAATTCTAATTTGTGCTATATAAGAATAGCCACTACTGCTTTCTTTTGAGTGCTATTTACATGGGATATCTGTTTTCAACCCTTCACTGCCAGCCTATGTGTGTCCTTGAATCTAGTATTTACTATTGCCATTTTGTTAACTGTTTTCTATTTGTCTTGTAGTTCTTTTGACCCTCTTTTTCTCTCTTGCTCTCTTCCCTAGTGTTTTTTCTCCTTTTTATATTTGAGACAGGAAATTAAAGAAAGGAAAATCAAATTAAACTTAAAGAGAAAAACAAGTTTTCCTGTATTGGGCTGTCTCATCCCAAAAAGCAGTAACAGACACAGCCCAGGCCCAGGAAAGGTCCTGATAACACTATCTAAGAAGCCAAGGCCCAAAAGGAATGTGCTCTGGAGACTCGCCCAGCATTCCCCAACATAAGGATAAGAAAAACAAAATGCCTCTTTTAGCCTTTTACCCCTTCCCCGTAAATATTTTGCAGGTTCTGTAAGTTCCTGTTTCTCCTTTGATGCAGCTGCAATGTCACAAGCTATGCTAGAGATTACGAGACCTGTCACTGTTTAATTAACTCTCTTTGTTCTGCTTCTGTAAGCTTGCTTATAAAAATCAAGCCCCGTCTTTGTTCTAGGCTCAGGTTTTCAGATGCGAAAAAACTTGGATCCACTGAGCCAGTGAACACCTTAATAAAAACCCTCCTATAACACCCATTTGGTCTCTCAGGTCCTTTCATTCCTGCAACATATCAATACATTTTTATTCCTTCTCTTTTCTTCCTGTGTAACTTTTGTAAGTATTTTCTTTGTGGTTACCAAAGGTAACAGTAAATCATTCTTCACCAGTAATTACATTAAATGTTAATGGACTAAGCTCCCCAATAAAAAGATACAGAGTGGCTTAATAGATTTTTTAAAAAGCATGATCCAACTATACATTGTCTACAAGAGACTTTATTTATTTATTTATTTATTTATTTATTTACAGATGGTCTCACTTTGTTGCCCAGGCTAAAGTGCAGTTACATGATCATGGCTCACTATAGCCTTGAATTCCTGGGCTCAAGTGATCCTCCTGCCTTGGCCTCCCAAAATTCTGGGATTACAGGCATGAGCCACCATGCCCAGTCAAGAAACTCACTTTAGATTCAAAAACACATAGGCTGACAGTGATGCAAATGGTAACAAAAAGAAAGGAGTGGCTAGTCTTATGTCAGACAAAATAGACTGTACACCAAATTGCCTCTAGAGACGAAATCATTATATTATGACAAAAGGATCAATTCAACAATTTACAGCTGTAAAAGCTGGCATTACGAGGTAATGGTCCAGAGTTTCCCTGGGAAATGTTCCCACAGGCATCCAACAGCCTCTCTGCCACTGCCACTTGGTATGGGGAAGAAATAAAGAGCCTCAGGGCTACACCTGAGCTTACAGCACACCATAGTCACCATAGAGAGAAGAGACCAGTCTCTCCTCCTAGTGAGCCTTTAACCCCATGCTCTCCAATAAGCAGCATCCTAAGCACATGCCAGCAGTGCAGCTGCACCATCCCACTGGCTGAATACTCTCAGTAACAGTGACTCCACATTTCTTGGAGGTGGAGCCACCAGGGACAACCAAAAGCCTTTCTGCCACTACTTCTGCAGTATTACCCCACTACCCTTGGACCAAAGAAGGAACAAAGACCCAAAGTGCCTTATCCACACCTCCAACAAGCTGCAGTTGACCCAAGGAGAGGAGACTGGTCCATTTCCCACAGGTCTCCCCCTACAGCTCATTATCAGACAGGGAAAACCCCCAGCTTAGGCCCACAACATAGACCCCTGATCCTGGGCTGATTTCTAACCTGCATCTCTCTGGGGTGGGGATCCAGGAGTCAAGCAAAAGACCCTTGGCCACAACTACTACTAAGGTCCCTTGCTCTGCTGCCTCCAAGTTGGGGAAGAAACATAAACCCTGAGATCACCCCAGAGCTGTAGGGGGCAGCCTGGGAGTGCAAAGCCACAATCTATAGCCAGCACTCAAGTGGGAGAGGAGCTCATACTTTCAGAGCATTGAGATACAAGAGCATGGCTGTAACTGTGAGGAAATATAGGGGAGGCATATGATTGAGCAGAAGCCTAAACCTACTGGATTACACCCCAAAGCTTTGACACCAAAATACCTCACTGACGTACCACACTATGAAACAAAAGACAAAAAGTCACCTACAAATAAAGATCCTGTACAATACCTCAGCTCTGCAAAAACATCCAGAATAGAAGTTTCTTGAGTGTACTCAATCAACACTGCACTCAAAGGAGCACCCACATGCAAGGATGGGAAAGAACCAATTCAAGAACCCTGGCAACTCCAACGGCCAGAGTGTATTTTGTTCTCCAAACAACTGCCCAAGTTCTTCAGCAAGAGTTCTTAATTAGGCTAAGCTGGCCGAAATGACAGAAATAGAATTCAGAATATGGATAGGAATGAAGATTGAGATGCGGGAGAATAGCAAACCAAATCCAAAGAAACTAAGAATCACAACAAAAGGATACAGGAGTTGACAGATAAAATAACCAGTAGAAAAAAGAACTTAACTGATCTGATAGAGCTGAAAAACACACTGCAAGAATTCCACAATGCAATCACAAGTGTTAACGGCAGAATAGACCAAGCTGAGGAAAGAATCCCAAAACTCAAAGACTGGCTGTCTGAAATAAGATAGACAAAATTTTTTTAAAAAGGGAATGAACAAAATCTCTGAGAAATATGGAATTATTTAAAGAGACCAGATCTGTAAAAAAGAAAACAAACCTTAGAAAACATATTTCAGAATATTGTCCATGAAAGCTTCCTAACCTTGCTAGAGAGGCCAACAGTCAAATTCAGGAAACACAGAGAACCCCTGTAAGACTTTTACACAAGATGATCACCCCCAAGACACATAATCATCATATTTTCCAAGGTAAAAAAGAAAGAATGTTAAAGGCAGCTAGAGAGACAGGGTAGGTCATCTGGAAAGGGAACTCCATTAGGCTAACAGTGGACCTCTCAGCTGAAACCCTAAAAACCAGAAGAGATTGGGGGCCTATATTCAACATTCTTAAATAAAAAAAACATCTTCAACCAAGAATTTCATATCCAGCCAAACTGAGCTTCCTCAGCAAAGAAGAAATAAGATCCTTTTCAGATAAGCAAATGCTGAGGGAGTTCATTACTACCCAGCCTGCCTTACAAGAGATCTTGAAAGGAGCACTAAATATATAAAGGAAGGACTGTTACCAGCTAATACAAAAACACACTTAAATACACAGACCCATGACACAATAAAGCAACCACACAAACAAGCCAGTATAATAACCAGCTAGCAACACAATGACAGGGTCAAGTCCACACATATCAATACTAACCTTAAATGTAAATGAGCTAAATGCCCCATGTAACAGGCACAGACTGACAAACTGGATAAAGAAGCAAGACCCAATGGTATGCTGTCTTTAAGAGACCCATCTCACACACAATGATACCCATAGGCTCAAAATAAAAAATTAGGGGAAAGTCTACCAAGCAAATAGAAATAGAAAAGAAAGCAGGGTTTGCAACCCTAATTTCAGACAAAACAGACTTTAAACCAACAAAGATTTAAAAGAAAAAAAAAAAAAAAAGACAAGGTCATTACATAATAATTCAGCAAGACCTAACTGTCCTAAATATATATGTACCTCAGAAAGGAAAATAAATCTTGGGACCCCAAAATCACTAAGCTAAAGGGAAATGTCAAACTGGGAACTGCTTAGGGCAAAACTGCCCCCCATTCAATTCAAAGTCACCCCTCTGTTCACTGAGATAAATGCATCTCTGATTGTTGCATTTGGGGAGCCTATTCAGAAACTTGAAGAATGCAACAATTTGTCTCTTATCTACCTATGACCAGGAAGGCCCCTTCCTGCCTCAGGTTGTCCTGCCTTTGCCTCAAGTTGTCCCACCTTTCAGGACTAAATCAATGTACATCTTACACATCTTGATTGATGTCTCATGTCTAACCAAAATGTATAAAACCAAGCTGTGCCCCTACCACCATGGGCACATGTCATCAGAACCTCCTGAGGCTGTGCCATGGGCATGCACCCCAACCTTGGCAAAATAAACTGTCTAAATTAACTGAGACATGTCTCAGATTTTTGAGGTTCACATTTTGGCAATCACAAAGAAATTCTCAGTGGAGGTACCTCTGCCTTTGACAAATCTCCTATTGGTGCCTGGTACCAGCATGAGCCAACTTTATGGCTCAAACCGATAGGACAATTTGCTTAGGACTGGGAGCACCCCCTCCACAGAATCCCTGATCTCCCAAAATTTGGTCAAGACCTAAAGTTTATTTTGCTGTAAGACTCCCCCCGCCCTTTTTTTTCTTTTTTGGAGTTCTACTTGCTTCCAACAGGTAAAGCAAGATTTTCTGTTTTCATGATGAGGGAAGGTAGGTAACTCCTTTATGGAGTTTGAGCTCACTCCAAGCAGGGAAAATGTGTTCTAGGTTTTTATTTTCCTGCTTCTAGGATGGTAGAAAGCCATCTTCAGCCTGAGACCCACCCTTAGGTCAGTAGCTGAATTAGGGTTTTTGTCTTGGCTAAAGTAACAACCAACTGGTCTTAATTTCTCGTTACCATTAGAGCACTCAGGAATCATTGTTGGTGTTTTTTTGTTGTTGTTGTTTTTGTTTGTTCCAATCTTTCTCCCATCAGATTTGAGCAACTATATATCTATAATTCCAAATTATGGATAACAAAGCCTCTCTAATTTGGTTAAAATTCTTCAAAGCAGCAAAAGAGGGGGAAAAAAGAACAAAAAAATATGCTTTGTTTCTGTGTTTGTTTTCTGTCTTTAAAAAATGTTTGTTTACTTTTCTTCCATCCTATACCTCCTTCCACCTTTACCATCTGCAGTACCCAAAAGTCTAGAGAAGGCTTCTAATGACTTGAATGCCTTTAAATAATCCAGAACAAAGGCACCATTCATCCCTTTTGGGGTGTTCTTTTTTCTTTTTTCTTTATAGAGTTTCAAGAGTCATGGGCAGATTCTTCTTAGGTCTAAAGCTCTGTTTTTCTGTATTGCATAACCTGACCTCTTTGGCTTTGTCAGTAGCAGAGATTACCTTGTACTGTGAGAGGATTTGACCATGGTGTGTGTAATGGCAGATGAGAGCTACAAAGTAGGGGTGGCTGAACACAGTTTACAGCAAGTGGTCTTGGCTGTTGTTCTTTTTTTCTCTCCTACAAAGTTGTTTAAGGATCCAAATTGTAGTTCAGAGATGCATTCTAAGGGGTCTATTCTCTATTGCTTTTTCTCCCAAAATTAATCTTGATTTGGCTTGTCTGTGCAGATTTGTTTGAGCAACTGAACTGTTATTTTCATAGGTAAATGAGAGACTGAGTTTTCTCAGCTCTGAAGAGAAAGGGCATTTTGCTCCTTCCAGCCAAAAAGCACCCCTAGGTGACTGGGGTCTCATGAGAGTGTCTAAGGGGGTGCTGACCCGCCACAATGTGCAGTGGCCCCACAGGGAAATTCCCAACAAAAATTGATTTTTTAAAAAGATCTCATCCAAGAAATGCATATAAGGGCTGATCACCAGTGTTTTGAGCCCTCTCAGAGGTCACAGACCTCTGAAGAGAGAAAGTGAGACACATGAGATGGCGGAAATGACTCATTGGCAACACACTGTGGCGTCCTGCCCACAAGCAGAACACACTGACCCACCACACAAAAACACTAGGCCAAAGCTCAGTACCTCCTTTTAAGAAAAAAAAATGTGGAAAACAAAGAATCTAAGAATAAGAAGAATGACACCCTCTCAAGGACTCTGTAGGCTTTATGGCACATTCTACTTGCTAGAGTTTACGTAAAATGGAAGTAATATGGTCTTTGCACACATTTATATTAAGGAAAAAGAGCCCTAAGGTCAAACCACAAACTATAAAGTTCTTAAGTTCTCTTTTTCTCTTTCTTTTCTGCCTGCTTTAAATCTGCTGTTATTTTTCTATTAAGATAAAAACCACTGTTTGAATCCAACAAGTTCTTTTTGCAAGCTGGTGAATTTGTATTTATCTCATGGCTAAGGTTCTGAAATAAAAGCTATAGGACCTTGGGGGGGTATGTGTGTGTGTGTGTGTGTGTGTATGTATGTGTGTGTGTGTGTGTATTTAAAAGGCCTTTATAATTTCTATAATTTTATGTTTAATTGGCAATTAAATACATTTTAATTTCCCTCTAGCATACCAGACTTTTTCTCTCCTACCTTATAATGCAAATTTTGCTATTTGATTTTCACCTGAGTTGTTTCCTTTAATATGCAAATTTAAGGCCATTTAGCTGACAACTGCCTAGGATTGTGAAACAAGTCATCAAAAATTTGAAAGTCTAGGATGGGAAAAAAAAGGGTCTTTATAAGATGTAGTTCTATTGGCATGCCTAATATGTCTATGTACTTATGGGTTGTGTATACCATGTTTCACTATTGAAAATATATAAAAGAGCTCTAATTAGTTGGCTTAAGAAAATAAAAATGCTTGAATCAAATATTTTATCAGGAAAAGAGAAGACTAGTCAAATGCTTTTTCCAGTTTGTGTAACTTAAGTAAAATCTGTAATAAATAAGCCAGATTTAAAGTTATTAGTAAAGTAAAATTAGAAATGTCAAGAATTGCCAGCATACATTTTTGTTTGCATTTATTTATCAAGCAATTTCATACTTATCCCTGTCAAATACTGTAAGGTGCCAATATTTGGCATAGGTGTTATAAAACCATAAACCCAGCCCAAGGCAGAATAATCTTGGCTTACGTAATTTTTAATACATAAGACATTGATATTGGTTTGATAAAAATAGCTACATCTTGAATTTAGTAAGATTATCATAACTTCTAATCTTGTGGCTGTAGGTGTTCTAGTCTACAGGGTGTAAGGTTTGTTTTGGGAAAGGACTATTACCATCTTTGTTTCAAAGCTGAACTATAAACCGAGTTCCTCCCAAAGCTAGTCTGGCCTACACCCTGGAATGAATAAAGACAGACTGCAGGTTAGAAGATGGAGTCAGTTAGGTCAGATTTTCACTGCCTCAGTTATAATTTTACAACAGTAGTTCCATAATTTTAAATGATGACTATTGCAGTTTTCATAAATAATCTAGCTAAACAATTAAAATAATTAGGTAAATGTAATGGGATAAATACATGTAGTCAAACTCATCATAATTTAGAATCTAAATTTATATTAAATTAAATAGATATTTCATTATTTGGGTATTTTTCAATAAAAATATATTTGTAGGAACACATTCTTCCTTAAAAAAAGTGTGTCATTTTTAAAAAGGTGAACAATTTTTATCCAATTCAAGACCTTTTTAAAGATTTTGTATAAAACAAGGTAAAAGGAACCAGAAAATAAGAGATGTAAAGAAAGTTATAAAATAGAAGTTTTTTTTTTGTAAGAAAGCTTAAAGAGAAGTAATTTTATATGAGAAAGAATCTTGTATGGTAGATTTAGTCCTAGAATAAAATAACTGGTTGTTTAAGAAAGACTGATGTTCAGGACAAACCAGAAAGCCCAAACATGTCATGAACGGTCCATGTAAGTTAAATAAGAGGATTTATAAAACAAAAACTTTTATATGATCAAGTTGACTATTAATTAAAGGGAAATTATAATGGTCTTTCTAGACAGTGGGTTTGATGTAAAAACAACAACGACAACATTTATACACTAAATAGTTGGTTGGAACAATAAAATTTTCTTAAGGAATTAATTTGCTCTTAATAAATTATATTTTAATTTTTTAACCCAAAATTTAACTTTTATTGCATCTCAACATTTTCAGTTCTCTCTCCTCTTTTAAAGGATGCAAAATAGTAATGCTCTCCTTCAGCCCATATAAGTTTATTTTTCCTTGAGTTCTATTTGTTGTGGCCTGATGCTAATAATGCTTTCTTAAAGGCCTAAAGGAACTGTTTTCTTCCAATGTAATATTCTGTGCACTGCAGAAGGTCTTTTCTTTTGCCTTTTGGTAACTGGTCTAACAGATTTTACAGTTTATTGAAACAATTCCTATGCCATTATTATTGAGTTTTGGTTTGCTTAGGAAAAAAAATTGAGATTAAATTTTTTTTTTAAATTAAGGTTATAACATCTGCATATCTTCCTGTATGTGCTTTTAAAGTACCTGTGACATTGAGTTACAGGACTTTGGCTCCTGGGTCTAAAAAGAATGCCAAGTCCTGCTTAATCTCAAACATTAACAGCAATTAAAGCCTCATCTACTGGTAAAAGATGCTGATCAAATAAACTGCATTCCTGAGACACAGGGTCAGAAATTAAAGCTATTTCACTCCTCGAGGCCCAGGGACTATCACAGAAGAGGTGGGCATGTGAGATTGTAAGGGCTGATTTTGACAGATAAAATAAATTCAGTTTCTCTATAAATTAATCATTGATGCCAAAGGCACACTGATGCAAGACCAGCATATAGGTCTCCATGTCAGATTAACAAGGTTTTCTTGAAGCATTAACTGACTCCTTAGAAAAGGTTATAAAGTTTATCAAAGGCTCATGGCAGTTATCTTAAGGTCAAGATTAAAATGTTATAGACTGTCTAAACATTTTTAAAAACATATTTAATTGACTTCATGCTGTTTTTATCAGGGCTTATTGTTTGAAAAATTAAGTCTCCTCTCTCAAAGAATAAAGGTTTTCATCTTTTTTTGAAATCCTTGCATTATCGCATTGGTCAAATGAATGACTTATTTTACAATAACCTGTGGTATCAAGTGTTTTAAATCTTTGATATCTGACAAACTTTCCAAAGTCAAATTATAAATTATGTCTTTTTCTGACCTAATTAATCTTTTGGGATACTAGGTTCCCTAAAGTCCAAAAAAGACATAGTTTGACTTATTTGGTATAAAAATTTTACAGAAAGCATTGTCAAATATAAAATGGTGTTTGGTCTTCTTTGGGCTGTGTTTGTATAAATATGTTATTGGTATGTGTTCCAAAATTATGGAAAACGCCTATAATTCTGATATGACTTAATGTACATTATCCTTAATAATTATAGTCATTATGTTAAATTATTGTGTGCCAAAGAGGTAACAAATTTTCTTGTCAATTGTATTCTTGACTGTGGCTGCCCTAAAACTTTTTGTCTTTGACAGACAATTGTTGACTTGTTTTGGCCCTCTTTGGAAGGTGATTTTATAATTAGCTATGAAACTCTAACAGGTTCTCTTGAATACAAGTATCTAATAACTTTGGAGATTGTGACATTGGAATACAAGAAAAACTTTTAGGACTCATGGAGAATGGAAATGTTTATGAATATCAAGCAGAACAGGAATTAACTACATGGACTGAACTAATAGAAGACTGAAGTAACCTTTTTGACTTTTTGCTTAAAATGTTGATGATCCTTTTTTCAGGGTAAAGGATACTTTTCTTCTAAGCTATTGATAGCTTTTAGCAATTTAGTATACTCCTATGAACATAATTTGGAGCATATTTGCTTATCCCTACCTGATTTCTTCAGAATTTGGAAACTATCATGGGTACTCTTCGCTTATGGCAATACAGTTACTTGCATAAGTGCAATAAGAATCTGTTTTCATTTGTAACAGGACACAATTGGAGAAACTGGTTATTTTACCAAGGCTTTGACTGGAATGGTGTGCTTTCCTTTAAGGAATCAAACTTGACTTATGGAGCCAATAAAAGCCCCCTTAGGAAACTGGCCTCATATCTTTTCTATACAGTCCCTGTGCAGGGTTCCTGACCTGTGGTAAGTAAAGAATGTCACCTTCTAACAGACCCAGTAGCCCCAAGTTTATCTTGGGACCTTAAGAGAAGAGGATCACTCAACTCATAGGTATTTGATGATACAAATCATGGCTGGGATCAGCTATAAAAAAAATATTATCTGGGATTCCTTCTACGGAACAAAGTTCCATCAAAGCCAATTTAAAAGCCTATATAGAAAAACTATTCTTGCTGCACTGTATAAAAATTATCAGGGCAAGTATAATAAAGTAAAACTAAGTCCTACCATGATTTGTCTTAGTAAAAATAGGAAACTGGAGAGAGAAAAATTGCTTAAAAAATATAGCATACCTGTTGTTAGATCCTAGTCTTGCCTAATGTTTCTCAATTTTTATTATTTTCTACAGTTTGAAGCAAATTCTAATTTGTCTCAGCTATAAGTCTTCAAAATAATGTTTTTATTTTTTCCCTTCCTTTTCCCCCATTTTTCCTAATTTGAAATCACTGAAAACTAAGCTCTTCTTTTGTAAAGCCCTACAAACTGAAGCTAGACAACTTAAAGTTCAGAAGAAAATAACAGCAATCTATTTACATACATAAGCCACTTTCATACCTGGCTACTGATATATGGACTTCAGAGTAATGTGGCCTATATCAATTTTCCAGGATTTTTCTTCTGTTTGTTGCTGTTTTTCTCCCTTCCTCCCCCTATTTTTTCTACACAGGACATGAGACTTCACAACCTGCAAAAATGAGCTTTCCTAATAACTCAGGACCTACCCATCTAGGAATAAACCAGCCTAGCCATGAGAGATCAGATGAAACCTGAGACCAGAGACCTGTTTTCTTCTAAAATGCTTTCTCCAAAAGATTTTTAAAAAGAAAAGGGAGGAAATGTGAAAGGAAAATAAATCTTGGGGCTCCAAAATTACTAAGCTAAAGGGAAAAGTCAAACTGGGAACTGCTTAGGGCAAAACTGCCTCCTATTCTATTCAAAGTCACCCCTCTGCTCACTGAGATAAATGCATATCTGATTGCCTTATTTGGAGAGGCTAATCAGAAACTCAAAGAATGCAATCATTTGCCTCTTATCTACCTATGACCTGGAAGCCCCCTCCCCACTTTGAGTCATCCCCACCTTCACCTCAAGTTGTCCCACCTTTCAGGACTGAAGCAGTGTTCATCTTACACATATTGATTGATGTCTCATGTCTCCCTAAAATATATAAAACCAAGCTCTTCTCCTACTAGCTTGGGCACATGTCATCAGGACCTCTTGAGGTTGTGTCACAGGAGTGTGTCCTCAACCTTGGCAAAACAAACTTTCTAAATTAACTGAGACCTGTCTCAGTTAATGTTTTTCAGGTTCACACACTCAACACAGAAGCAGGAAGGTTAATAAAGCAAGTTCTTAGAGACAAAGAGACTTAAACTCCCACACATTAATAGTAGGAGACTAAGAGCAGTCACAACAGTGCCATTGCCATTACAGCCAACAACTGGGCACTCACTCTGAGCTTTGCACTGTATGTACCTCCTGGATTACCTCCCTGAATCCTAACAGCCAAACTCTACCAGGGTACCACTGGGGTCCCCATCTCACTGAGGATGGAAGCAAGGTTTAAAGAATTGCAGAGTCTTGTCCAAGGTCACTCGACCAGAGTGGAGGGGCTGGGACTCATGCCAGCAGTGGCCTCCAGAGGTGAGCCTTGACCCACGGGCTTCTGTCAGGCAGAGGACAAGGCCTCAGACAGAGTAGGCCTCACACACAGTTTATTAAATGACATAAGATTAATCATAATCAGATCATCAAGACACATCATAATGAACGTTAATAAAACCTTTAGGCTCCCAAACTCTCAAATGAAACAAATAAATCCAAGCCAAATTTCAAGGAATACAATCAAACCCCTAATTCTAGAACACTAATATCAAACTATTCGATATCATAACAAAAGTGTTATGACAAAGCATTAAGACAAACTATAAGGAAAACTAAAAATACAATGGAAATTAAAAAACAAGTTGATTTTTAAAAATCAAATCTCTCTTACAAAATAGATAATGCAAAAGTTTAATCATAAAATTAAGAAAACACAATATAATAATACACTTTTACATATCTGAAACTAGTATTCAGCTATATGTTTAGAAAGTACTAAGTAGAAGTAAAAATGGCAGATAGGAGTCAGGACTGAATTGCAGCTTCCACTCGGACAGAGCAGCATGTGGAAACTCGCATCATGACCTTTGCTCCAGCGCTTCTGCAGGAACGTACCAGGAAAGCCGAGAGAATCCACAGACCTGCTGAAGGAAGCAGATTGCTTCTGCAGGGCCCAGGAGACAGCCAAATACTGTGAGTGCCCAAATTGTGAAAGTAGGAAAGGGGCATCATCCACCCCAAACACACACCTTAACTGGGGAACCCGAAGATACAGATCACAGGAGAAGGATTTGACCTTACCTGCAACTGATTCAATTTAGAGAGCCAAGCAAAATACAGGAAGCAGTGGGGAAAGCCCTGTGGGTTCTCTGGGTCCCTAGGAAAGCCACTTCTGACTTATCTCATTGGGGTCCTTGAGGAGGGCTGCCAGAGGAACTGGGAAAAGGCCACAGGGAGAAGGAAACCTCCAGCTGAACTCTGTAACAATTCCAACTGAACGCAAAGTCTCCTGGCCAGAACACAGGGGAGGGTGTGAAACCCGTGTGCAGACTCGACAGGCAGGGCGGCATGAAAACCCTGCTTGCTTTCTCAGCTGGGAGGCTGGTAGCCTGGGGCAAGATCTCAGTCCTGTTCACACATAGCATGGAAACAAACTCATTGCTATTGGAGAGGGCACAGTGGGACTGAGACTAGCCTTTTGGGTTGTGCGGGAACTGGGTGAGGCCTTAACTGCTGGCTTTCCCCAACTTCCCTGACAACCTGCATGACACAGTAGAGGCAACCATATTCCTCCTGGGAACATAGCTCCATTGATCTGAGAACCTCCATCCCCTACAGCAACCACAGCAAGCCACACCCAAGGAGAGTTTGAGCTCAGACATGCCTAACTCTGCCACCACCTCATGGTCCTTCCCTACCCAGCCTGGTAGCTGAAGACAAAGGGCATATTATCTTGGGAACTCTAGGGCCCCACCCATCACCTAACCTTCCAGGTACCACTACAGCTGATGCTCTCCTGAAAGTGCCACCTCCTGGCAGGCAGCCAATCAGCACAAAATAGTGCATTAAACAACCAAAACCAAGGACCCTCACAGAGTCCGTTCCACTTCCCTGCCACCTCCACCACAGCAGGTGCTGTATCCACGACTGAGAGACCTGAAGATGGTTCACATCACAGGACACTGTAGACAACCCCCAGCACCAGCCCGGAGCCTGGAAGCCCTGCTGGGTAGCTAAGTCCAGAAAAGAAATAGCAATCACTACAGTTAGGCTCTCAGAAAGCCACACCCCTAGGAAAAGGGGGACAGTGCTACATCAAGGAACTCCCTGTGGGACAAAAGAATCTGAATAGCAGCCTTGAGCCCCAGATCTTCCCTCTGACATAGCCTACCCAAACGAGAAGGAATGAGAAAAAAAAATTCTGGTAATATGACAAAACAAGGTTCTTTAACATCCACCCAAAATCACACTAGCTCACCAGGAATGGATCCAAACCAAGAAGAAATCCCTGATTTACCTGAAAAAGAATTCAGAAGATGGATTATTAAGGTAATCAAGGAGGCACCAGAGAAAGGTGGAGTCCAATTTAAGGAAGTAAAAAAAGTGATACAAGATATGAGGGAAGAAATCTTCAGTGAAATGGATAGCATAAATAAAAAACAATCACAACTTCAGGAAATACAGGATGCACGTAGAGAAATGCAAAATGTTCTCGAAAGTGTCAGCAATAGAATCAAGCAAGCAGAAGAAAGAACTTCAGAGCTCAAAGACAAGGTTTTCAAATTAACCCAATCCAACAAAGACAAAGGAAAAAATAATACAAAAAAATGAACAAAGCCTCCAAGAAGTTTGGAATTATGTTAAATGACCAAACCTAAGAAATTTAATTGGCATTCCTAGGAAGAGAAATCTAAATTTTTGGAAAACATACTTGGGGGAATAATCAAGGAAAACTTCCCTGGCCTTGCTAGAGACCTAGACATCCAAATACAAGAAACTCAAAGAACACCTGGGCAATTCATCACAAAAAGATCATCGCCTAAGCATGTTGTCGTCAGGTTATCTAAAGTCAAGACGAAGAAAATAATCTTAAGAGCTGTGAGGCAAAAACACCAGGTAATCTATAAAGGAAAACCTATCAGGTTAACAGCAGATTTCTCAGCAGAAACCCTAGAATCCATAGATGGAATTCAGGCTCTATCTTCGGCCTCCTCAAACAAAACAATTCACAGCCAGGACTTTTGTATCCAGTGAAACTAAACTTTATGAGTGAAAGAAAGATACAGGCTTCTTCAGACAAACGAATGCTGAGAGAATTCACCAGTACAAAGCCAGCGCTACAAGAACTGCTAAAAAAAAAAAAAAAAAAAAAAAAAAAAAAAAAAAAAAAAAAAAAGAAAGAAAAAAAGAAAAAAAAACAAAAACAAAAACCTCTCAATCTTGAAACAAGTCCTGGAAACAAATCAAAACAGAATCTCTTTAAAGCTTAAATCTCACAGGATCTATAAAACAAAAATACAATTTAAAAAACCAAGTTATACAGGCAATGAATAGCATGATGAATGGAACAGTAGCTCACATCTCAATACTAACATTGAATGTAAATGGCCTAAATGCTCCACTTATAAGATACAGAATTGCAGAATGGATAAAAATTCACCAACTATCTGTTGCCTTCAAGAGACTCACCGAACACATAAGGACTCACATAAACTTAAGGTAAAGGGGTAGGAAAAGACATTCCATGCAAATGAACAGCGAGCAGGAGTAGCTATCAGAAAACAAGCTTAAAACAAAAGCAATTAAAGACAAAGAGGGACATTATATAATAAGAGGCCTTGTCCAACAGGAAAATATCACAATTCTAAATATATATGCACCTAACACTGAGCTCCCAAATTTATAAAGCAATTACTAACAGACTTAAGAAATGCGATAGAAAGTAACACAATAATACTAGGGACTTCAATACTCCACTGACAGCACTAGACAGGTCATCAAGACAGAAAGTCAACAAAGAAACAATGGATTTAAACTATACTTTAGAACAAATGGACTTAACAGATATTTACAGAACACTCTACCCCAAAACTGCAGAATATACACTGTATTCATCAGTGCATGGAACTTTCTCCGAGATAGGCCATATGATAGGCCACAAAACAAAACAAGTCTTAATAGATTTAAGGAAATTGAAATTATATCAAGTACTCTCTCAGACCACAGAATATAATTGGAAATCAATTCCAAAAGGAACCTTCAAAACCATACAAATACATGGAAATTCAATAACCTGCTCTTGAATGATCATTGGGTCAACAATGAAATCAAGATGGAAATTTAAAAATTCTTTGAACTGAATAATAGTGAGCAGCAAGATTTCTTTTTGGGATGATGAAATGTTCTAGAAACACATGGTGAGTGATGGTAGCCTGTGAATATACTAAATACCACTGAAAAGTATACTTTAAGAGGTGAATCTTATGGAATGTGAATTATATCTCAAATTTTAAAAAGTTGCTAGGGAGACATGACTGTTATCCTTAGTAAGTCAAATAAAGGAGTCTCGCTACTAAAGGTAGCACAGGAAACAGAGACAATGACTCATGAAATACAATACAACACAGGAGCTGCACTAGGAATTGAGATTTGTCCTAGGGGTATTTTTTGAATATATATGAGGCAGTTGGGGACCCCTTATGCCAAGAGAAGAGGTATTAGGAAGTTTGATATGAAATGTATTTGTTAATTTGATTGCAGTATCAATATGACATGTGAGAAAATAGGTGCAGTAAGCTGAGATCATGTCAATGCACTCCAGCTTGGGTAACAGAGTGAGAATGTGTTTCTCTCTCTATATATATATAGTTTCTATGAATGAAATGATTTATGTTCTTGCTATATTTATTCATAAGTTATAAAGTTGATATTTTATTTAAAGTATGTTTTTTTCTTAGTATACTTTGAGATATTTAAATTTAAGACTTCTGACTTCTGGCATGTAAAGAACTTAGAAGTTGTCACTCTGTTCTCACAAGTAAAAAGGTAAATGAACTGAAAATAAACAACTCTTCTTAGACCCATCAGGGAACTGTGGTCAAAGGGCAAACCACTACCTCAAAAACTGAAAAGACAGAAAGGAGAATATAGAGAATCACAACTGAGGGGTGCAAAAACCCATGAGAAGAAACACATGTGAGAACCAGTACTGGAGTAGGAATACCTAAGTGATAATTGATAAATTGCTGGCAGCTCAGTGTAAATAAGTCCAAGAGCTAAAAATTCCAACAGGGCTCAATCTCAGGGGGACCCCTACAATTCTGAGACTTTTACCTCCAGGAGCTCCACCAGGTCTCAGGGTGAATATATAGAAAAATCCCCTTGTGGTTCTGGCAGGGGAGGGAAAAAGCAGCCATTGTAAAACATGACTAGCACATTTTATTATCTTAACAAAGGCTGCCCTCAAGAGAAACTATTTTATCAGAGAAACTATTTTAACATGCCAGAGTTGTGAGAGCATAACCAACCTCGGGAAGGGAAATACTCAACTCCAGTCACCCGCAGCCTTTCTGTCCCACCTAAAGGGGGGACTGAGAAGCACATGTGAAGGTCACAGCCCATGGGCTCAGGCTTACCACCATGTTATCAAAGGCCTATTTACTGAAGCTTGTTATATGCATCATGCCTTGCTTTCAAAAACAAAACAATGCAACAACACAAGGCATAAAACACAGTTTGAAGGGACAGAGCAAGCAAGAATCAGTCTCAGATACAGTAGGAATATTGGAATTATCAGACAGTGAATTTAAAATAATTATAATATTCTAAGGGTTCTAATAGAAAAAGCAAGAATATATGGGCAATATAAGAAGATAAATGGAAATTCTAAGAAGGAAATGCTAGAGATAAGAAACATTGTATCAGAAATTGGAGAATACCATGGAGAACACAGATATAAAAGCAAATATTATCACAGCTAAAGAGAAAGACAGACCCCAACACAAAATAATAGCAGTTGAAGACTTCACCACCCCACTTTCAGCACTGGACAGATCATCCAGACAATAAAGAAACACTGGACTTAATCTACATATAGAACAAATGGACTTAATAGATATTTACAGAACATTTCATCTAATGGCTACAGAATACTGCTTCTTTTCCTCAGTACATGGCTCATTCTGAGAGACAATATGTTAGCTCACAAACAACTCTTAAAACATTGCAAAAAACTGAAATCATATCAAGCGTCTTCTGTGGCCACAATAGAATAAAACTAGAAATCATTAACAAGAGGAATTTTGGAAACTATACAAATACATGGAAATTAAGCAATATCCTTCTGAATGACCAGTGGGTCAATGAAGAAGTTAAGAAGGAAATTGCAAAATTTATTAAAACAAATGATAATGGAAACAAAGCATACCAAAACCGATTGGAAACAGCAAAAGCAGTACTAAGAGAGAAGTTTATAGCTATAAGTGCCTATACCAAAAAACAAGAAAAAGTTCAAATGAAACACCTGATGATGCATCTTAAAGAATTAGAAAGGTGGCTGGGTGTGGTGGTTCATGCCCGTAATCTCAGCTCTTTGGGAGGCTGAGGTGGGCGGATCACCTGAGGTCGAGAGTTCAAGAGCAGCCTGACCAACATGGAGAAAGCACATCTCTACTAGAAATACAAAATTAGCTGAGCATGGTGGTGCATGCCTGTAATCTCAGCTACTTGGGAGGCTGAGGCAGAAGACTCTCCTGAATCCGGGAGGTGGAGGTTGCAGTGAGTCAAGATCACACCATTGCACTCCAACCTGGGCAACAAGGGTGAAACTCTGAAACGCTGTCTCAAGAGAAAAAAAAAAAAAAAAAAAGATAGCTGGCAAGATGACCGAATAGGAACAACTTGAGTCTGCAGCTCCCAGGGAGATCAATGCAGAAGGAGGGTGATTTCTGCATTTCCAGCTGAGGTACCTGGTTCATCCAATTGGGACTGGTTAGACAGTGGGTGCAGGCCATGAAGGACAAGCTAAAGCAGGGTGGTGCGTGGTCCCACCCAGGAAGCACAAGGGGTTGGGGAACTCCCTCCCCTACCCAAGGGAAGCCGGAAGGGACTGTGCCATGAGGAACAGTGTACTTCAGGCCAGGTACTACACTTTTCTCATGGTCTTCGCAACCTGCACACAAGGAGATATCCTCCAGTGCCTACGCCACCAGGGCCCTGGGTTTCAAGCACAAAACTGGGTGGCACTTTGGGTAGACACTGAGCTATATGCAGGAGTTTTTTTGGTTTTTTGTTTTTTTCATACCCCAGTGGCACCTGGAATGCCAGCAAGACAGAACCGTTCACTCCCCTGAAAAGGGGGCTGAAGCCAGGGAGCCAAGTGGTCTAGCTCAGTGGATCCCACCCCCGGGGAGCCCAGCAAGCTAAGATCCACTGACTTGAAAGTCTCACTGCCAGCACAGCAGTCTGAAGTCGACCTGGGATGTTTGAGCTTGGTGGAAGGAGGGATATCCACTATTACTGAGACTTGAGTAGGTGGTTTTCCCCTCACAGTGTAAACAAAGTCACCAGGAAGTTTGAACTGGGCAGAGCCCACTGCAGCTCAGCAAAGCCACTATAGCCACACTGCCTCTCTAGATTCCTCCTCTCTGGGCAGAGCATCACTGAAAGAAAGGCAGTAGCTCCAGTCAGGGGCTTATAGAAAAAACTCCCATCTCCCTGGGAGAGAGTACCTGGGGGAAGGGGTGGCTGTGGGCACAGCTTCAGCAGACTTAAACGTCCCTGCCTGATGGCTCTGAAGAGAATGGCAGCTCTCCCAGCACAGTGTTGGAGCTCTGCTAAGGGTCAGACTACCTCCTCAAGTGCCTCCCTGACCCCCGTGCCACCTGAATGGGAGCCACCTCCCAGTTGCAGCTGACAGACACCACATACAAGAGAGCTCCAGCTGGCATCTGGCGGGTGCCCCTCTGGGATGAAGCTTCCAGAGGAAGGAATAGGCAGCAATCTTTGCTGTTCTGCAGCCTCTGCTGATGATACCTAGGCAAACAGGATCTGGAGTGGACCTCCAGAAAACTCCACCAGACCTGGGGCAGAGGGGCCTGATTGTTAGAAGGAAAACTAACAAACAGAAAGAAATAGCATCAACATCAACAAAAAGGACATCCAGACACAGAAACCCCATCCAAAGGCCACCAACATCAAAAACCAAAGTTAGATAAATACACGAAAATGGGGAGAAACCAGCACAAAAAGGCTGAAAATTCCGAAAACCGGAACGCCTCTTTTCCTCCAAAGGATCACAACTCCTCACCATCAAGTGAACAAAACTAGGTGGAGAATGAGTTTGACTAATTGACAAAAGTAGGCTTCAAAAGGTGGGCAATAACAAACTCCTCCAAGCTAAAGGAACATGTTCTAACCCAATGCAAGGAAGCTAAGAACCTTGAAAAAAGATTAGTCAAATTGCTAACTAGAATAATCAGTTTAGAGAAGAACATAAATGACCTGATGGAGCTGAAAAACACAGCACGAGAACTTGGTGAAGCACACACAAGTATCAATAGCTGAATCGATCAAGCAGAAGAAAGGATATCAGAGACTGAAGATCAACTTAATGAAATAAAGTGAGAAGACAAGATTAGAGAACAAAGAATGAAAAGGAATGAACAAACCCTCCAAGAAATATGGGACTATGTGAAAAGATCAAATCTACATTTGATTGCCGTACCTGAAAGTGACGAGGAGAATGGAAGCAAGTTAGAAAACAATCTTCAGGATATTATCCAGGAGAACTTCCCCAACCTAGCAAGACAGGCCAACATTCAAGTTCAGGAAATACAGAGGCCACCACAAAGATACTCCTCGAGAAGAGCAACCCCAAGACACATAATAGTCAGATTCACCAAGATTGAAATGAAGGAAAAAATGTTAAGGGCAGCCAGAGAGAAAGGTTGGGTTACCCACAAAGGGAAACCCATCAGACTAACAGTGGATCTGTCTGCAGAAACCCTACAAGCCAGAAAGAGTGAGGGCCTATCTTCAACATTCTTAAAGAATTTTCAACCCAGAATTTCATATCCAGCCAAACTAAGCTACATAAGCAAAGGAGAAATAAACTCCATTACAGACAACCAAATGCTAGGAGATTTTGTTACAAGATCTGCCTTACAAAAGCTCTTAAAGGAAGCACTAAACATGGAAAGGAAAAACCGATAACAACCACTGCAAAAACATACCAAACTGTAAAGACCATCAACACTATGAAGAAACTGCATCAAGTAACAAGCAAAATAACCAGCAAGCATCATAAGGGCAGGATCAAATTAACACGTAACAATATTAACCTTATAAATGCTCCCAATTAAAAGACACAGACTGGCAAATTGGATAAAGAGTCAAGACCTATCGGTGTGCTGCATTCAGGGGACCCATCTCATGTGCAATGACACACATAGGCTCAAAATAAAGGGATGGAGGAATATTTACTAAGCAAATAGAAAGCAAAAAAAAAAAAAAAAAAAAAAAAAAAAGCAGGGATTATAATCCTAGTCTCTGATAAAACAGACTTGAAACCAACAAAGGTCAAAAGAGACAAAGAAGGACATTACATAATGGTAAAGGGATCAATGCAACAAGAAGAGCTAACCATCCTAAACATATATGCACCCAATACAGGAACATCCAGATTTATAAAGCAAGTTCTTAGAGACCTACAAAGAGACTTAGATTCCCACACAATAATAGTGGGAGACTTTAACACCCCACTGTCAATATTAGATAGATCAATGAGACAGAAAATTAACAAGGATATTCAGGACTTGAACTCAGTTCTGGACCAAGCAGACCTAATAGACAGCTACAGAATTCTCCCCTACAAATCAACAGAATATACATTCTTCTCAGCACCACATTGCACCTATTTTAAAATTGACCACATAATTGGAAGTAAAACACTCCTCAGCAAATGCAAAAAATGGAAATCATAACGAACAGTCTCTCAGACCAAGTGCAATCAAATTAAAACTCAAGATTAAGAAACTTACTCAAAACTGCACAACTACATAGAAACTGAACAACCTGCTCCTGAATGACTACTGGGTAAATAATGAAACTTAAGGTAGAAATAAATAAGTCTTTTGAAGCCAATGAGAACAAAGATACAACATACCAGAATCTCTGGGACACAGCTAAAGCAGTGGGTAGAGGGAAATTCATAGCACTAAATGTAGAGAAAGCAGGAAAGATCTAAAATCAACACCCTAACATCACAATTAAGAGAACCAGAGAAGCAAGAGCAAACAAATCAAAAGCTAGCAGAAGACATGAAATAACTAAGATCAGAGCAGAACTGAAGGAGATAGAGACATAAAAAACCCTTTAAAAAAAATCAATGAATCCAGGAGCTGGTTTTTCTTAAAAGATCAACAAAATAAATAGACCGTTAGCCAGACTAATAAGAGAGAAGAATCAAATAGATGCAATAAAAAATGATAAAGGGGTATCACCACTGATCCCACAGAAATACAAACTACCATCAGAGAATACTATAAACACCTCTACACAAATAAACTAGAAAATCTAGAAGAAATGGATAAATTCCTGGACACATATACCCTACCAAGTCTAAACCAGGAAGAAGTCAAATCCCTGAATAGACCAATAACAAGTTCTGAAATTGAAGCAGTAATTAATAGCCTACCAACCAACCAAAAAAAGTCCAGGACTAGATGGATTCACAGCCGAATTCTACCAGAGGTACAAAGAGGAGCTGGTACCATTCCTTCTGAAACTATTCCAAGCAATAGAAAAAGAGGGAATCCTCCCTAACTCATTTTGAGGCCAGCATCATCCTGATACCAAAACCTGGGAGAGACACCAGAAAAAAAGAAAATTTCAGGCCAATATCCCTGATGAACATCGATGCAAAAACCTCAATAAAATACTGGCAAACTGAATCCAGCAGCACATCAAAAAGCTTATCCACCACAATCAAATTGGCTTCATCCCTGGGATGCAAGACTGGTTCAACATACACAAATCAATAAACATAAACCATAAACAGAACCACATAAACAGAACCAACAACAAAAACCACATGATTATCTCAATAGATGCAGAAAAGGCCTTCAACAAAATTAAACACCCCTTCATGTTTAAAACTCTCAGTAAACTAGGTATTGATAGAATGTATCTCAAAATAATAAGAGCTATTTATGACAAACCCACAGCCAATATCATAATGGGCAAAAACTGAAACCATTCCCTTTGAAAATCAGCACATGGCAAGGATGCCCTCTGTCACCACTCCTATTCAACATAGTATTGGAAGTTCTGGCCAGGGCAGTCAGGCAAGAGAAAGCAATAAACCATATTCAAATAGGAAGAGAGGAAGTCAAATTGTCTCTGTTTGCAGATGACATGATTGTATATTTAGAAAACCCCATCGTCTCAGCCCAAAATCTCCTTAAGCTGATAAGCAACTTCAACAAAGTCTCAGGATACAAAATCAATGTGCAAAAATCACAAGCATTCCTATACATGAATAATAGCCAAATCATGAGTGAACTCCCATTCACAACTGCTAAAAAGAGAATCAAATACCTAGGAATACAACTTACAAGGGATGTGAAGGACCTCTTCAAGGAGAACTACAAACCACTGCTCAAGGAAATCAGAGACAACACAAACAAATGGAAAAACATTCCATGCACACAGAAAGAATCAACATTGTTAAAATGGCCATACCGCCCAAAGTAATTTATAGATACATTGCTATCCCCACCAAGCTACCATTGATTTTCTTCACAGAATTAGAAAAAGTCACTTTAAATTTCATATGGAACCAAAAAAAGAGCCCCCATAGCAAAGACAATCCTAAGCAAAAAGAACAAAGCTGGAGGCACCACACTACCTGACTTCAAAGTATACTACAAGGCTACAGTAACCAAAACAGCAATGGTACTGGTACCAAAACAGATATATAGATAGACCAATGGAACAAAACAGAGGCCTCAGAAATAACACCACACATCTATAACCATCTGATCTTTGACAAACCTGACAAAAACAAGCAACCGGTGAAGGATTCCCTATTTAATGAATGGTGTTGGGAAAACTGGCTAGGCATAAGCAGAAAACTGAAACTGGACCCCTTCCTTAACACCTTATACAAAAATTAACTCAAGATGGATTAAAGACTTAAATATAAGACCTAAAACCATAACAATTCTAGAAGAAACCCTAAGCAGTACCATTCACGACATAGGCATGGGCAAAGACTTCATGACTAAAACATCAAAGGCAAGGGCAACAAAAGCCAAAATTGACAAATAGGATCTAATTAAACTAAAGAGCTTCTGCACAGCAAAACAAACTATCATCAGAGTGAATGGGCAACCTACAGAATGGCAGAAAATTTTTGCAGTCTATCTGACAAAGGGCTAATATCCAGAATCTAAAAAAAAACTTAAACAAATTTACAAGGAAAAAAAACAAGCAACCCCATCAAAAAATGGGTGAAGGATATGAACAGACACTTCTCAAAAGATGACTTTATACAGCCAGTAAATATATTTTAAAAAGCCCATCTTCACTGGTCATTAGAGAAATTCAAATCAAAGCCACAATGAGAGACCATCTCACACCAGTTAGAATGGTGATCACTAAAAAATCAGGAAACAACAGATGCTGGAGAGGATGTGGAGAAATAGGAACAGTTTTTACACTGTTGGTGGAAGTGTAAATTAGTTCAACCATTGTGGAAGACAGTGTGGCGATTCCTCAAGGATCTAGAACCAGAAATACCATTTGACCCAGCAATCCCATTACTGAATATATACCCAAAGGATTATAAATCATGCTACCATAAAGACACATGCACACATAGGTTTATTGCAGCACTGTTCACAATAGCAAAGACTTGTAACCAATCCAAATGCCCATCAAAGATAGACTGGATAAAGAAAATGTGGCACATATATACCATGGAATACTATGCAGCATAAAAAAGGGTGAGTTCATGTCCTTTGCAGGCACATTGATGAAGCCGGAAACCGTCATTCTCAGCAAACTAACAGAAGAAGAGAAAACCAAACACTGCATGTTTTCACTCATAGTGGGAGTTGAACAATAAGAACACATGGACACAGGAAGGGGAATATCACACACCAGGGCCCGTCAGGGGATGGGGGGCGGGGGAAGGGATAACATTAGGAGTAACGCCTAATGTAGATGACGGGTTTAGGGGTGCAGCAAACCACCATGGCACATGTATACCTATGTAATAAACCTGCATGTTCTGCACATGTACCCAAGAATGTAAAGTATATAAATAAAGAAAAGAACTAGAAAGGCAAGAGCAAAATAAACCCAAAATTAGTAGAATAAAACAAATAAAGATCAGAGCAGAAATAAATGATTTTGAAATGAAGAATATACAAAAGATCAATGAAACAAAAAGCTGTTTTTTTAAAAAAGTTAAACAAAATTGAAAAACCTTTAGTTAAACTAAGAAAAAAAAAAAAAAAGAGATGGCCCAGATAAATAAAATCAGAGATGAAAAATGAGATACGAGAACCAATATTGCAGAAAGTCCAAGAATCATTAGTGGCCACCACAAGCAACTATATGCCAATAAACTGGAAAATTTAGAAGAAGTGGACAAATTCCTAAACACACATAACCTACCAAGATTCAACTATAAGGAAATCCAAAACCTGAACACATCAATAACAAGTAAAAAGACCAAAGCTGTAATAAAATGTCTCCCAGCAATGAGAAGCTCAGGACCTGATGGCTTCACTGATGAATTCTACCAAACATTTAAAGAACAACACCAATCCTACTCAAACTATTCAGAAAAAACAGAGAAGAAGGAATACTTCCAAACTCATTCTATGAGGCCAGTATTATTCTGAAACCAAAACCAGATAAAGACACATCAAAAAAGAAAACTACAGGCCAATATTTCTGATGAATATCGATGCAAAAATTCTCAACAAAATACTTGTAAACCAAATTCAACAACACATTTAAAATATTCTTCATAGGCTGGGCGTGGTGGCTCATGCCTGTAATCCCAGCACTTTGGGAGGCTAAGGCGGGCAGACTACTTGAGGCCAGGAGTTTGAGACCAGTCTGGCCAACATGTCAAAACCCCGTCTCTCCTAAAAATACAAAAATTAACCGGGCATGGTGGCATGCACCTGTAACCCCAGCTACTTGGGAGACTGAGGCATGAGAATCACTCAAATTCAGGAGGCAGAGGTTGCAGTGAACCAAGATCATACCACTGCATTCCAGCCTGGGCGACAGAGTGAGACTCTGCCTCAAAAAAAAAAAAAATAAAATAAAATAAAAAATAGAATAAAATATTATTCATCATAACCAAGTGGGATTTATCCCTGGGAACAAAGGATGGTTCAAGATATGCAAATCAATCAGTGTGATCTATTATATCAACAGAATGAAGGACAAAAACCATATGATCATTTCAATTGATGCTGAAAAAGCACTTGATAAAATTAAACATCCCTTCCTGATAAAAACCCTAAAAAAACTAGATATAGAGGGAACATACCTCAACATAATAAAAGTCATATATGACAGACTGATGTATCATAGTGAATGGGGAAAAACCAAAAGCCTTTCCTCTAAGGTCTGGAACACAACAAAGATGCCCACTGTCACCACTGTTATTCAACATATAGTACTGGAAATCCTAGCTAGAACAATCAGACAAGAGAAAGAATTAAAAGGCATACAAAAAGGAAGAAGTCAAATTATCTATGTTTGCAGATGATATAATCTTATATTTGGAAAAACCTAAACAACTCCATAAAAAAATCTATTAGAACTCAAATTCAATAAACTTGCAGGATATAAAATCAACATACAGAAGTCAGTAGCATTTTTATATGCCAACAGTAAACAATCTGAAAAAGAAATTAAAAAGTAACTCCACTTACAATGGCCACAAATACAATTAAATACCTAGGAATTAAACTTAAAGAAAATAAAAGTTCTCTATAATGAAAACTATAAAATGCTAATGATAGAAATTGGAGAGGACCCACAAAAATATGGAATGATATTCCATATTCACAGATGGAAGAATTAATATGGTTAAAATGTCCATACTACCCAAAGCAATCCACAGGTTCAATGCAATTCCCATTGCAATGTCAATTGTATTATTCACAGTAATAGAATAAACAATCCTAAAATTTATTTGGAACCACAAAAGACCCAGAATAGCCAAAGCTATCCTGAGCAAAAAGAACAAAACTGCAGGAATCACATCATCTGACTTCAAGTTATACTACAGAGCTATGGTAAATAAAACAGCAAGGTACTGACCTAGAAACAGACACATAGACCATTAGAACAGATTAGAGAACTGTTAAACAAATTCATATGCCTACAGTAAATTCATTTTTGATAAAGGTGCCAAGAACAAACATTGGAGAAAAGAGTCCCTTCTATAAACGGTGCTGGAAAAACTGGATATCCATATGCAGATGAATGAAACTACACCACTATCTCTCACAAAAATCTAATCAAAATGGATTAAAGACTTAAATCTAAGACCTCAAACTAGAAAACTACGGCAAAAAAAGAATTGCAGAGACTCTCCAGGACATTGGTCTGGGCAAAAATTTCTTGAGTAGTACCCCACAAGCACAGGCAACCAAAGTAAAAATGGACAAATGAGATCACATCAGGTAAAAAAAGGCTTCAGCACAGCAAAGGAAACAATCAACAAAGAGACAACTCATGGAATGGGATAAAATACTTGTAAACTATCCATTTGACAAGGAATTAATAACCAGAATATGTAAGAAGCTCAAACAACTCTATATAGAAAAAAATCAAATAATCTGATTTAAAAACAGAGAAGAGATTTGAATAGGCATTTCTCAAAAGAAGAAATACAGATGGCAAACTTGCATACAAAAAAATGCTTGACATCAGTGATCAGCAAAGAAATGCAAATCAAAACTACACTGGTATATCATCTTATATGGCTTATATGCAAAAGACTGGCAATAACAAATGCTGGCAAGGATGTGAAGTAAAGGGAACCCTTGTACACTGTTGATGAGAATGTAAATTATTGGAACCACTATGGAGAACAGTTTGGAAGTTCCTCAAAAAACTAAAAATAGAGCTACCAAATGATCCAGCAATCCCACTGCTGAGTATACACTCAAAAGAAAGGAAACCAGTATACTGAAGGGATATCTGCACTTCCATGTTTGTTGCAGCACTGTTTACAGTAGACAAAATTTGGAAGCAACCTAAATGTCCATCAACAGATCAATGGATAAAGTAAACTGTAGTACTTATACACAATTGAGTACTATTCAGCCATAAACAAGGATGATATCCTGTCAGGTCACTATGTTAAGTGAAATAAGCTAGTCACAGAAAGATGAACATCACATGTTCTCACCTATTTATGGGATCTAAAAATCAAAACAATTGAACTCATGGAGACAGAGAGTTCTTAGAAGGATAGTTACCAGAGGCTGAGAAGGATAATGGGTGCATGAGAAGATGTGGATGGTTAATTGGTACAAATAAGTTATTAACAGAAAGAGTGAATAAGGCTCAATATTTGATCGCATAACAGGGTGACTACTGTTAGTAATAATTTAATTGTACATTTAAAAATAAATAAAAGAGGCCAGGCAGGGGGGCTCACACTTGTAATCTCAGCACTTTGGGAGGCCGAGGCAGACAGATCACTTGAGGTCAGGAGTTCAAGATCAGCCTGGCCAACATGGTGAAACCCTGTCTCTACAAAAATACAAAAATTAGCCAGGTGTGGTGGCAGGCACTTGTAATCCCAACTACTCAGGAGGCTGAAGCAGGAGAATTGCTTGAAGCTGGGAGGCGGAGGCTGCAGTAAGCCAAGACCGCACCACTGCACTCTAGCCTGAGCAACAAAGTGAGACTCTATCTCAAAAATAAAGCCAGGCGCAGTGGCTCATGTTGTAATCCCAACACTTTGGGAGGCAGAGGTAGGCGGATCACCTGAGGTTGGGAGTTCGAGACCAGCCTGACCAACATGGAGTAACCCCGTTTCCACTAAAAATACAAAATTAGCCGGGTGCGGTGGGCACATGCCTGTAACCCCAGCTATTCAAGAGGCTGAGGCAGGAGAATCATTTGAACTTAAGTGGTGGAGGTTGTAGTGAGCCAAGATAGTGCCACTACACTCCAGCCTGGGCAACAAGAGCAAAACTCCATCTCAATCAATGTAAAACAAAATAAAAATAACTAAAAGAGTATGATTGGATTGCTTATAACACAGAGGATAAATGCTTGAGGGGACAGGTACCCCATTTTCCATGATGTGATTATTATGCATGTGTATCTGCATAAAAACATCTCATGTACCTATAAATATATACTATGTACCCACAATATTTAAAAATACAAAATTTTTAAAAGAGATGAAGAATATCTTTGATACTTAGTAGAATGGACACGACAAAGGAAAGAATTAGTGAGTCTCAGTTTATGTCAGTAGATACTTCTAAAGTAAAAACCAATGATGGGCCAGGAATGGTGGCTCACACTTGTAATTCCTGCACTTTGGGAGGCCAAAGTGGGAGGATCACTTGAGACCAAGAGTTCAATACCAGCCTGGGCAATAGAGTGAGACCCTCATCTCTACCAAAAAAGAATTTGGCTGGGCGTGGTGGCTCATGCCTGTAATCCCAGCACTTTGGGAAGCCAAGGTGGGCGGGTTACTTGAGGTCAGGAGTTTGAGTCCAGCCTGGGCAACATGGCAAAATCTCATCTCTACTAAAAATGCAAAAAATTAGGCAGGCATGGTGGCGCATGCCTGTAATCCCAGATACTTTGGAGGCTGAGGCAGGAGAATTGCTTGAACCTGGGACAGGGAGGTTGTAGTGAGCCAAGATTACGCCACCGCACTCCAGCCTGGGTGACAGAGCATAACTCTATCTCAAAACAAACAAACAAAAAACAATAACAACAACTAAAAAGATTAAAAACCCCCAGAATATCCAAGAATGGTGAGACAACTATAAAAGGTGTAACATACACTTAATGAGAAAACCAGAAAGAGAAGAATAACAGAAAGGATCAAAGAAACATTTGAAGCAATAATGACTGAGAATTTCCCAAAATTGATGTCTGAAACCAAACCACAGACCCAAGAATTTTAAAAAACAACATGCAGGGTAAATACCAAAAAATCTATACATAGGCATATATAGATTATAATAAAATATATGTCTTCCCAGGTAAATAAATTTGATTTGGCGAATCATACTGTAAATTACACTATAAACAGAAAGATGTAGTATAAACAAAATCATAAGACCAATGCTAGAGTTGCAAAAAGTTATCTGTAACGTAGGTAGTGAATAAAATATCTAAAATATACAAAGAGCTCCTACAAAGTGAGATGATAATTTAGTGGGCAGATGATATCACCACTGACAATAAATGTTTTTATCTTAGTGTGTTTGTACTTTATAAAAATAACAAGGGGCCGGGCATGGTGGTTCACACTTGTAATCCCAGCACTTTGGGAAGCCAAGTCAGGTGGATCAACTGAGGTCAGGAGTTCAAGACCAGCCTGACCAATATGGTGAAACCCCGTCTCTACTAAAAATACAAAAAAATTAGCTGGGTGTGGTGGCAGGTGGCTGTAATCCCAGCTACTTGGGAGGCTGAGGCAGGAGAATCACTTGAACCAGGGAGGCGGAGGTTGCAGTGAGCTGAGATCGCACCACTTCACTCCAGCCTGGGCCAAAGAGCAAAACTCTGTCTTTCACACACACACACACACACACACACACACACACACACACACCCAAAAAAAAAGAAAAACAATTTTTAAAAATTCTTTAAAACTGACATATAAGTAAGAAACTGAAGCTTCATTTCCAAGCGGCTTTAATTGTCCTGGGCATTATTTTTCTTACTGAGAAGCTAGCTGCCAAAATCAGGTGAACTGTGTAGCTGTGTAGATTCGACTTGGAAGATTTGCCCCAGGTTATGCAGCTGGGCAGTAGCAAGAGTGTGTGCTGTACTTCTGGTTCCCATCCCATGGTTCTTTTATATCTTCCATGAAAAAAATGGCTCCCCCCAACCTCCTACAAAGTATAAGGATATTTTAGTAAAAATATACATGCCCATACACGAGACCCAGAAGAGCTCATGTGTGTCTCATGAAAACTGAAGCAAACCTGGAAAGCATGAAACAACTGGCAGCCAGTTCCAGGGGAAGCTTAATTTTGCCTACCTTTGTTTTATCATCTTTTTCTTTTTTACAGAGGGTCTCTAGAGCAAACAGTGTTGTGAGTTTAACCTAGCAATCCATGGAGCAGAAGCAGGAAGCAGGCTCAGCGTCCAGCCGGTGGATAAGGGGGACCTGTATAATTGTGCAGTTATGAGAATTTGGAAGGCTCAGCTCCCATATAGCATATCATTTCTTCCATCCAAATAACATTTAATGATTTGGCGGATAGTGATCTCCTGACCTTGCTCCACTTCTCAGAATGAGGGGGATTCAAGCACAGCATCTGTTAGTCACACTTCATAAATTAATTTGGTTCTTTGGTGTCTGTCTACAATGCTGTGTAGCAGGGAAAAATAATGGCGAGATGATAAGCAGAGCCACTGCATCCCACAGACAAAACAACTGTGAAGAGACTTTCCATTTTTAAAAAAACAGTTATTGTGGTATTGTCTAGATAGTCATAATGTCATCTGTATGGTTGAAAATGTAACCAGGCTGGGCGCGGTGGCTTATGCCTGTAATCCCAGCACTTTGGGAGGCTGAGGTGGGCGGATCACCTGAGGTCGGGAGTTTGAGACCAGCCTGACCAACATGGAGAAACCCCATCTCTACTAAAAATACAAAATTAGCCGGGCGTGGTGGCACACGCCTGTAATTCCAGTTACTCGGAAAGGCTGAGGCAGGAGAATTGCTTGAACCTGGGAGGCGGAGGTTGCGGTGAGCCGAGGTCACGCCACTGCACTCTGGCCTGGGCAACAAGAGTGAAACTCCGTCTCAAAAAAAAAAAAAAAAAAAAAAGGAAAAAAAGAAAATGTAACCAGGACATAAGGACATATCACTGCCAGTCCCTAGAATAAGAAAAAGTTTTCTCTCAGTATGAAAGGAAAAAAGAAGCATAGAGTTCAGGCTAATAACCCTCAGAAAAACTCCACTGAAAAAGAATCACTGATCTGTGCTTTCAGCCTGAAAATTCTGATTGTTGCTCTCATCTGTTCTTATTTTTGGCTGTAGTAATGCCACCAAATGATTACTTTCTAACAAAACCACAAAAAGTTTTGTACCTAAAAATTAGTGGGACTTTTAGCTGGCAGTCATCTGACAATGTCTAAGCTGAGAACAATTACAAAGCTCTGGTGTCTCTCATCTTCTGCCTCCAATAAATACCTTCAAGATATTTGTTACTTTTGCCTTTAATTGGAATGGTAGTGTACACACACACACACACACACACACACACACACATTTAATGTAAGCATTTGTTAGGGGAATGGCAGCCCTCATTCAATCTTCACAAAGTTGCTTTCAGGCTTACATCTCTCTAGATACGCTACATTTCTGATAGATGTTTCCAAGATAGTAGATGGCAAATTTAGTTCATATACATCTCAAAAACTATATTATACAAGTAAATGGTAGGTAATGGCAGGGATTCTTATCCCTGGTATCCATCGTTTGGTATCTAAGACTATCCAAGATTGATAGTCTTAGACAGTGGGGAATCTGATTAATCTGTAGCTGCTTATCCAACAGATTGGCTGGATGGCAGATCTGCCAAATGGGCAGTGTGAGTTCCTACAAAATAAAAAGAAAACGTAACCAAAAGAATTCTACCATGGAGGATTTAAAAAATGATATTATTGATTTTAAAATGTAAAATTTTGTTAACTTCTACAGTTCAAATTAATTTAATTAATTAATTAAATTTAGAGGTTCTTTAGAAGACAATTTTTAAAAATATTTTCTTTAATATTTTAGCTACACAGATATATTTCAGAATACAGATACATTTCAGAAGGCCACTGGAAAACTTTAACAACTTTTCTAGAAGGTTGGTCTGGGCACCTCTTACATAACCCCATGCCCAGTGATGCTGCCATTCTGATCTGTAGATATGGCGCCAGCTCCCTGCCTACCAGACCTGGCTTTGATGTGCTGCTTATTCAAGCCACAGACCTTCCACCCCCAGCGGACACTATTCCTCTGGCTATATCCAAACACCTGCAGAGGCCTCGATGTTTTTTCTGTCTAGGCTAATTTGTAAAGGGTTTTCCAGTGTACCCAGAGTTACCAAATTTTGTTCAATTCAGTGCCCTTGAGGAAGTACTAGTGTACCATGCAGGGCCTGGGTTTTACTTTGGCTTTTACAGTTTGTTTCCATTTTCCCATTTCATTTCTTAAAAATCTGTAGCTAGGCTCTGTGATGGCATTTAGTTTACATTACTTAGTAGCTATACAACAATTTAAGTATTAGAACATGGTAGGTGTGCCTTGAATCTAACGACAGGGTCAGAGGTGCCAGGACATGAAAGGAGAGTAGGCCTGTGAGGTGGTCCGACAGCTGGACCCAAAGGACTGAGAGAACTGACTTCAGATCAGAACAGTGCTGAAAAGACAGGGCCAGATGATTTGCTACAAAACTTTTCAGGGGCCAAAGTAGCAGTGAACAGGTGCAATCCCAGACTGGCTCTGTCTAAAGCCCTGTCTATGACGAGGAACATTTTAAAAGTGTCTCAATACCTGTGTGCCTGCAGCTCTCATGTTAATAGACAAACGACAGTTTGTCCTTCCCAATGTCAATGGCATTAAAATGAACTTTTTTTCTTTCAGAACAAGTTTGCCCTCTCCCTTGTTTTCCAGATACTCCGGTATCTGGAGCATCCTCAGAAAATATACTGGAATGGTAAATGAGCAGTTTTATCACATAGCATTAAGCAGATATGTTTAATTCCATATTATTTAGAAAGGAATCTAGGAGTTGCATAAAAGTGATGCACAACATAATCCAGAATGCGGAATAATGCCCAACAATGTTGATGGAAACCTATGAGAATTGTTAACTCGTGAAAAGTCTTTAATTAGGTTTTTTCTGGTAGAATCTGAGCCACTCTTTCTGCCATTTATTATGGTTTTAATGTGTCATTTCAGTGTAAGAAAACAGGAGCAGAAAATGTTCTTTTTCTGTTATCACAGCACATTTGTATTGCTCCATATACTTACCCAGAAACTCCCTCAGAAAGAACAGACCCCCACAGTGGATAATATAATTTTACTTACACTTCTATGCATAGAGCAAGTTTCTGTACTTCTAATTTGTAAGTGTGGTATATTAAATATTTGGAATATGTCTCTGCTTAAGTTATCTGTGCAAGTGGATCTGATCTGGGGGAGGTAAGGAAGATGGCAACATTTCCTATTATATAAATCCTTGAATGTCCTTTAAGGTAGCAGTCAACACTACCACCCTGATTCAGTCAGGCTAGGATTCTGAGTAAAGTTATCTGAACTCTTCCTGGTATGACCTTTGACCACCAAGAATGACGAACATTTTAAAACATGTGAGTCCTGTGGTACAAAAGAATCTGCCTGGACACTACCTCTTAACATTTTGTATTTGAGTGTGCAACCTGGGAGCACTCCCAGAACCTGCCCTGTGCTGGGAAGCATAATCACCTTCTACACATTTTATTCTGAGGTTTGAAATCCTGTTAACTGTGGATATGCCCACTTTGGCATTTTTCTAATGTCTCCTCTGAGTGAGTAATGTAATCTGAAACTTCCTAAGTGTAATTTCCAAGGAACTAATCCAAAAACATTAATTTTAAACAAATATTTTTTGAATCCTGCGTAGAGTAGTTTAGCTAAACTCTGTAGCCTGATCATGTGGAGCACTGGGACAGGAGTGTGTGTGAAAGGTGGATCATTTGCCTGCTGACCTGGCAGGATAACTGAGGTGGCTCCAACCCTTCCCCCAATAAGACCTCAGTGCAACTCACTGACAGCTCCTCCAGCCACCTCTGTCAAGGCTGGGACTTCTGCCCATCATTGGGTATTGCACTTACCCACCTGCTTTAGCCACAGTGGGTTCTTACCCAGGGATACTTCCCCTACTGGCCTGAAGCCTGACCATCAAACCAGTAAATACAATAATGGAGGAAAATAAATTAAAAAGTACATGCCAGAGGGGAATGAGATAAACGTCAAGAGACCTCTACCATTCCAACTCCATAGAAGACAATGAACTTGCTCACACATGGAGCACACTGCTACTACAACTAGCATATGAGAAAGTCATCATGCAAAGAATCTCTATAACCAAGGCACTCTTACAGAGTCTTCACCCCTGAAAGCACCAATAACCAAATTAGGCTATAATTAACTATAGGCATTAAAGTCACATCCTTAAGGGGAAAAATTTAAAAAACAGTCAAATCAAACATAAATTCAAGAATAATTGGAAGAAATAGGCTACCCCAATGAAAAGGAACTAGAAAAGTAACTCTGGTAATATGACAAAACAGGGTTCTATAACACCCCCAAAAGATCACACTAGCTTTCCAGCAATGGATCCAAACCAAGATGAAATCTTTGAAATACCAGATAAAGAATTCCAAGGTTGATTTTTTTTTCTTTTTCTTTCTTTCTTTTTTTTTTTTTTTTTTTTTTTTTTTTTTTTTTTTGAGACAGTCTCACTCTGTTGCCCAGGCTGGAGTGCAGTGGTGCAATCTCGGCTCACTGCAAGCTCTGCCTCCTAGGTTCACGCCATTCTCCTGCCTCAGCCTCCTGAGTAGCTGTGACTACAGGCGCCCGCCACCACACCCAATTTTTTGTATTTTTTGTATTTTTAGTAGAGACAGGGTTTCACCATGTTAGCCAGGATGGTCTTGATCTCCTGACCTCGTGATCTGCCTGCCTCGGCCTCCCAAAGTGCTGGGATTACAGGTGTGAGCCACCACGCCAGGCCAGAAAGTTGATTATTAAGCTATTCAAGGAGGTACCAGAGAAAAGTGGAAACTGTCAAAGAAATTCTAAAAGCAGTTCAAGATACGAATGAAAAATTTTCTAGAGAAATAGATATTATAAAGGAAAAGCAATCACAACTTCTGGAAATGAAAGACACATTCAGGGAATTACAAAATGTCATGGGAAGTTTTAACAATAGACTGTAAAAAGTGGACGAAAGAATTTCAGTGTGTGAAGATATACTTTTGAATTAACCCAATCAGATAAAAATAAAGAAAAAAGAATCAAACGAAATAAACAAAGTCTTCAAGAAATATGGGATCATGTAAAAAAAAAAAAAAAAAAAAAAAAAAAGCCAAACCTAAGAATAATTAGTGTTACTGAGGGAGAGGAGAAAACAAAAAGTCTGGAAAACTTACTTGAGGGAACAATTAAGGAAAACTTCCCTGGCCTGGCTAGAGATTTAGATTTAGATAAAGAACTCCTCAGAAATTCTCTGCAAAAAGATCTTCACCAAGGAATATAGTAATCAAGCTATTTAAAGCCAAAATGAAGGAAAGAATTATAAGAGCAGTCAGATAAAAGCATCAGGTAACCTATAAAGGAAAATCCGTCAGACTAAGAACAGACTTGACAGCAGAAACCTTACAAGCCAGAAGGGATTAGGGTCTGATCTTCAACCTCCTTAAACAGGATAACTGTCAGCTAAGAATTTTGAATCCAGCAAAACTAAGTTTTATAAATGAAAGAGAAAACAAGTCATTTTCAGACAAATGCTGAGGGAATTCGTCACTACCAAACTAGCACTATAAAAAACTCTAAAAAGAGTTCTAAACCTTGAAACAAAAGCTCAAAATGCACCAGAATAGAACTTTCTGAAAGCATAAAACTCACAGGGCCTAAAAACAATAACACAATGAAAAAAAATCTAGATAATAATTAACATAATGAACAGTATCTCACATCTCAATATTAATGTTGAATGTAAATGGCCTAAATGCTCCACTTAAAAGATACAGAATGGATTTTTTAAAATTACAAACCAAATATCTACTGTCTTCCAGAGACTAACCTCACACAGAAGGATTCATGTAAACTCAAGGTAAAGGGAGCAAAAAGATACTCCACACAAATAAAAACCAAAAGCAAGCAGGCATAGCTATTCTTATATCAGACAACAGACTTCAAAGCAACAACAGTAAAAAAATAAAAAAAAAAAAAAAGACAAAGAAAGTCATTATATGATAAAAAGATCACTCCAAGAAGAAGATATTACAGTCCTAAATTTATATGCACCTAACACTGGAACTCCCAGATTCGTAAGACAATTACTACTAGACCTAAAAAATGAGATAGACAGCAACACAATAATAGTGGAAGGCTTCAATGCACCATTGATAGCACTAGACAAATCAGAGACAGAAAGTCAACAAAGAAACAATGGACTTAAATGATGCACTAGAATAAATGGACTTAGATATTTATAGAACATTCTACCAAAGAACTGTAGAATATACATTCTTCTCATCAGCAGGTGAAACATTCTCCAAGATAGTGTTAAATACAGTGAGTTCTGTATGTTCAGTTCTTTGTTCTCCATTTTAAAGTTGAACTTCCTCATTCTCGTCTCCTTGACCCTAGTTTCAGTAAACAACATTTTTCACCAGTTCTAATCAGTAGTTCACATCTGTTCCCCTGGTCACCTGCTCCATGCTGAGTCACTCCTGGTCACCTGCTCTGAGTCACCTTTAGTCACCTGTTCCATAACTGTCCTTCCCACCAAAACTGCTCACCCCACCATTCTGGTTCATACCCCTGCTCTCTTTAAAATAGCCAGTCAGAATTAGCTTAGTCTGTGTGGTCCAACCCTGGCCAATAGGGGAACGACAGACACAGCAGTAGGGGTTACCTGTATCAGACATAAGAACCCTTCCCCCTCCCTTGTTCAGGTGTGCTCTCGCAATTGCTCCATCTAAGAGATGCACCCTTCTATAGAAGTAAAATTGCCTTGCTGAGAAAATTCGTGTTTGAGTGCTATTTCTTTTGCGGCACCAAAAATTTATTTCTAGCAAATTTGGGGGCCCATCTGGGATTCCCATTCTCCTCTGGGGAGGGTCTAGACCTCTCCCATGAGGAGACATGGCCCGCTGCCTCATTGCAGCGGCCTCGGGGGTAAGGAATTGAGACCCACCTGGTGTGATGAATAAACCCGGACTCAGCAATGCAGAAAGAAACTGGCTGGCAACCTGGGGGAAAGGATCCTCACATACCATGGCGACCAGGTAATTCTGTGCACAGACCAAGGTAAGAAACATCACAGGGGCAGCAAAGTATTTCCTTGGTGGTCAGGATATTCTGGGGGATGAAAGTGTGTGTGAATGCAAGGAGCCTCCAGCAGGTGGGGCTAAAGGATAGGCGAGACAGCTCTAATATGAGAGATTGAGTCTAATAGCCCTAGCAAGCCCCCAGAGAAGGATAGGTAAGACATCTGTAACACGAGAGATTGAGCCTAACCAGGACCGAATATGGGAAATAGCCCGAGTAAGGTAAGAGATAAAAAGGATAAAGTTAACAACAATAATATTCCCCCTAATAGTCCCCTAGGCCTAATGTTAAAATATTAGAAGAAGAAAAAAACCTTAGAGAAATGATAATTGAAAGAATTCGAGAGTCTGTAGCCCACATCCAAAGCATTACAAAAGCTTTCAATATACAACAAGGAAAAGATGAAAGACCTATAAAATTCCTAGGAAGACTCAAGAGCAAATGAGGAAATATGTAGGTCTAGAATTAGAAGACTCCCCTCAAATAAGGGATGTTAAAGCTTTATTTTGTAACTAATAGTTGGCCAGATATTAACAAGAAATTACAAGAGATAGAGAACTGGAAAGATAGACCTATAGAAGAGCTTCTAAGAGAAGCCCAAAAAGTATATGTAAAAAGAGATGAAGGAAAAACAAAAGCAGAAAGCAAAAATTGTGCTCTCCACCATATAATAAAGTACCCGGGGGCCAGAACCTATAAAGAACCTAAACCCCCACTCTCCAGGCAATATAAAGGGTACGAAATAGTAAAGCCAGAAGACTCAAAGGTAGAAAAAAAAAGAGACAGAACGAATGTTTCAGATGCAGAAAATTAGGTCACTTTAAAAGACAATGTCCTGAAAGAAAAGAAAGAAAAAGTCATCCCACTTAAAGCTTTTGAAGAAGACTATGGAAGTCAGGGGCTCTATCTTTTTTTATCTTAAGTCCCATCAAAAGCCCTTAATAAATTTAGAAGTGGGATCTAAACTTAAGCTTATTACCTTTTTAATCAACTCAGAAGCAGCTCACTCCTCGGTTTGTTATCTTCCATCCAGTGTAACTTGTTCACAATAATTTTTTATCTCAGGAGTAAAAGGAGAAGCGTTTAAAACAAAAATCTTAGAGGAGACAGGACTAAAATCCAAAAACCGATCAGCTAATACCAAATTTCTGTCAATTCTGGACACAGAGACAAATCTATTAGGAAGAGATTTAATGCTAGAATTAGGCTTAGGCCTCCAAATCAATCATGGAAAATTCTTCCCCTCCCCTCCCTAATCTTGCTCACCACCACAGATGAAGAACACATTCATCTGGAGATATGGTCAAAAGACTGGAATTGAGGAAAGTTAGATTCCTCTGATTCATGTTAAATTAAAAACCCCTAGGGAAGTAGTAAAGCGAATGCAATACCCTATTCTTTTAGAAGCCAGGGTAAATTTAAAACCTATAATTGAAGATCTTCTTTGTGATGGGCTTCTTAAACCCTGTATGTCTCCCTATAACACTCCAGTACTGCCTGTGAAGAAGCCAGATGGGTTAGTGCAAGACCTTAGAGCTATTAATCAAATAGTCCAAACTACACAGCCTGTTGTTCCCAATCCTTATACTATTATCAGTAGGATCTCATACAGTCACCAGTGGTTTACAGTAATAGATTTAAAAGATGCCTCTGGGCTTGTCCATTAGTAGAGGGCAGCCGGGACCTATTTATCTTTGAGTGGGAAGACCCTCACTCTGGTTGAAAACAGCAATACCAATGGACAGTCTTACCCCCAGGGGTTTACGGAGTCTCCAAATTTAGTCAAATATTAGAACAAGTCATTTAATTAGCAAAGGTAAACAGAAAATTGAGCTTGAATGAATTAAAGGCCTCATATCCTTGCCTCTGCCAGAGACTAAACAAAAACTTAGAAAATTTTAAGGTTAGTCAGATACTGTCATCTATGGACAGACTCTTATACCCTTATACAAAAAGCTCACACAAGACGGGCCAAACCCCTCATTTGGCAATTACCAGAAATGCAACAAGTGGAAAGGTAAAATATCTGTTAGTAACTGCCCCTGTCTCAGCTTTACCTTCCTTAAGCAGCCATTCCATGTTTTTGTCAGTGTAAACAAGGGCATAACCTTAGAGGTACTTACCCAAGAGTATGGAGGCCACTTGCAACCCGTAGCCTTCCTATCAAAAATCCTAAACCCAGTAACCTGCAAATGGCCCAGATACATTCAATCTGTAGCAGCAACTGCTTTGCTAACAGAAGAAAGTAGAAAAATAACTTTTGGAGGAAACATCACTGTGAGCGCACCTCACCAGGTCAGGACTATCCTAAGTCAGAAAGCAAAAAGGTAGCTTACTGACTCAAGAATCTTAAGGTATGAGGCTATTCTGGTAGAAAAAGATGATTTAACATTAACCACTGATAATTCGTTTAACCCAGCAGGTTTCCTAACAGGGGATCCAAATCTAGAGAAAGATCACACATGTTTAGATTTAATTGATTACCATACAGCAGTCTGACCAGACCTAGGAGAAACTCCCTTCAGGACAGGACGACACTTATTTATAGATGGCTCTTCCTGGGTGATTTAGGGAAAATGACACCATGGGTATTCAGTAATTAATAGAGAAACTCTTGTAGAAATAGAGTCAGGAAAATTGCCTAATAATTGGTCTGCTCAAACGTGTGAGCTGTTTGCACTCAGCCAAGCCTTAAAGTACTTACAGAACCAGGAAGGAACCATCTATACTGATTCTAAGTACACCTGTGGAGTGGCTCATACATTTGGAAAAATTTGGACTGAACAAGGTCTTATTAATAGCAAAGGCCAAGACGTAGTCCACAAGGAATTAGTCACCCAAATATTAAATAACCTTCAGTCGCCAAAAGAAATAGTTATTGTCCATGTCCCTGGACACCAGAAAAGCCTTTTGAAAGTTGAGGAAATAACCTAGCAGACCAGATAGCCAAACAGGTGACCATCTCTTAGCTGTACCACTGGCCTGCTTTGCAGGTAGGTAAAACCTAGGACACACGGAGTTAAATGCAGAATAAACCCGACTTATCTGCACTTCTGTCTAGGTCCTAGGCTCTACACCTAGCACATAATTAAAATCCCAAACTTACAAAGTTTTCAACAAAAGTAAAAGTTAACAGTATAACATGTATTATCCCCACTTCTAATCTTGTGGCCTTAGGCAGTTTAGTCCACAGACATGAAGGAAGTTTGCTTTGGGAAAGAACGATTATCATCTTTGACATTAAAAAAAGGAGAATTGATGTAAAAAGAGTCTTATACGGTAAATTCTTGTCCTAAAGTAAATTAATGGGTTGTTTAAAGAAAGGGATGTTTACAAAAAGTCAGAAAGTTGAGGCATGTCAAAGATTGTCTGTGAAAGTCATGAAAAATGTATTAAAAGGGAATCTATGCAAGAAATGTCGTATAATTTAAAATTAGGCCTCCTGAATGTAAAACTATTGAAGAAACAGTTTACATGCAAGGTGTGTAAGGAAAGTAAAATATACTTTAAATTATTAGGAGGCATAAGAATGTGGATTTTTACCTACATTAAAAGGTTAAAAAAATGTTTTGAAGGTTTATGCAAGTTTTGAAACGTTAATTGTAAAGGAAATTCTTTGTGTGAACATACTGCCTAAAGTGAAAGGGGTATCATCCAGTTTTTCTGTAAATTGAACATTAAAATAAAAGCACAATGTTTTTTTCTTAAAGCACTAACCTGTTCTTTAACAAATTATAAAGGGTTAAAAAGAGTGTATAAAAATCTTACCTTATGGTTAGACATTAAAATTGGATAAATATGTCTACAGGTTTTATTAAAATTGAGTTTAACATTAATAGCACACTGATATAAAGGTGAAATTTAGCTTATTTGGTATAAAAATCATATAGGAAGCATTGTCAAATATAAAATGGTGTTTGGCTTTCTTTGGTCTAAAAACTAATAAAAATAGGTGCTAAAGAGAATTCAGAAGGAAAATAGATATTGCCAGACCAGAGAGAAATGTTATCCAAACCCCTTATGAGGAAAATCTTGTCCCAACCACATCAAGGGACCCATTGGGGGCCCCAGGGCATGTGTGATGCAGTTCTCAGAGTTTATGGGTTTATGGGTGCATAGGAATTTATATCCTGGCCAAACATGTACAGACAGTTGTTTAGTATGACAGAAAAAAAAAAAAAACCCACAAAACCTAATAAACTATAAAAGATTACCCCTTGGGGGAAGGAGTCCAGGCTTAAGGCCATTCCAAAGTATCCAAGTTGATTACACAGAAATGCCTCCAATAGGTCGTCTAAAATACTTACTAGTGATAGTAGATCACCTCACTCACTGGGTCAAAGCTATTCCCTTTTCAAATGCAACAGCCAATAATGTAGTCAAAGCCCTAATTGAAAATATAGTGCCCAGGTTTGAACTGATAGAAAATATTGACTCAGGCAATGGAACTCATTTCACCGCACACATAATTAAAAAGCTATCCCAAACATTAGACATTAGGTGGGAATACCATACTCCCTGGCATCTACCTTCATCAGGGAGAGTAGAAATAATAAATCAGACTTTAAAGAACCACTTAACAAAATTGGTTCTGGAGACTCAGTTACCATGGGCCAAGAGCCTTCCTATTAGCCCTGCTAAGAATCTGAACTGCCCTGTGGAAAGATATTGGTCTTTCTCCTGATGAGATGCTCTACGGATTGCCTTATTTACACTCCACTGCTGACAATCCTACCTTTGAAACAAAAGATCAATTTCTTAAAAATTATATACTTGGCCTGTCTTCTACTTTCTCTTCTCTTAAAACTAAAGTTCTCTTAGCATAGGCACCACCCCCGGAGCTCCCAGTGCATCAACATCAACCTGAGGATCACGTCCTCATCAAAAGCTGGAAAGAGGAGAAGCTGGAGCTGGCCTGGGAAGGATCTGGCCTAGTGCTCCTAAGTACTGAAACCGTAGACCGGACAGCAGAGAGAGGATGGACCCATCACACCTGAGTCAAGAAAATGCTGCCGCTTCTGGGCCATAGTCCCAGGGGAAAACCCTACCAAACTAAAGCTAAGAAAAATTTAACTCTCTTTCATCTATCCCATTACTCCTTATTTCCTCACTCTATTACTGACCACCTAGCTATTAATGTAACCAAGTAAATTTTGCCTCAAACTATTACATTTGATGCTTGCCTTGTTATACCGTGTGGAGACTGGCCAAGTCAAAGATAGCTCTCCACTTCAGAAAAGTACGTCTGTCCTTCCAGGCTCTCCTCAGACTGGACACTAGTGAATTGGGATCATTTTGTCTGGGAAGATTTCGATGAAGACCCCAGTGTCAACTGGGAGTCTTGCCCCCCACCCCCAATCCAGAGCTTTTATGCCATAGTTGGTCCAACGTTCTGTAGACCACTAAAGAGCAAGGATGGGCTGCCCCAACCAGTAGTTGTAATTTCCTAAAACCATACATTCATTTTACTAAAGCAACAGCTTCCCCTAACTGTCAGTTAAACCCCTAACTGTAGTGCAATCCAATACAGGTTATTATCCCAAACCCTAAAAATTCTTCCCCTTCTCCAAGCTGGTTCCCTTCTTTAAGTCAGTTTTATGGGGGCTGAGGTTTCAGGAAGAGACTCTATCGGATCCTTTGAAACATGTTTCATTGATCCCCCACCACCTACACCTTCCCCTAAGTCTTCTTCCAAAATCTTTCACAACGAAATGGTTGTTCCACCTCCATCTAATGACAAGACCAAGGTAGCTATTGTAGAAGTTAAAGATCTAAAACAAACTTTGGCAATTGAGACAGGATATCAAGATACGAATGCCTGGTTGGAATGGATCAAATATTCCATCCACACTTTAAACAAAAGCAATTGTTATGCTTGTGCACACAGCAGGCCAGAGGACCAGGTTGTCCCATTTCCACTAGGATGGTCCTCCAGTCGACCAGGCATGGGCTGTATGGTAGCTCTTTTCCAGGATTCCACAGCCTGGGGTAACAAGTCATGCCAAGCTCTCTCTCTGCTATATCCTGAAGTTCGACACCCTGCGGGTCAGCCCCCGAGGGCCATCCAACCTCCGTCTCCCGACATTAAGTTCACTTCATGTCTCTCATGACAAGGGGGAAACTTAGGGTTCCTTGGAGACCTGAAGGGATGAGGTGAGCTTAAGAATTTTCAAGAGCTTACCGATCAATCGGCCCTTTTTCATCCCCGAGCATATGTAAGGTGGTATTGTGGTGCACCTTTACTGGACACTCTGCCAAGTAACTGGAGTGGCACTTGTGCTGTAGTCCAATTGGCTATTCCTTTCACCTTGGCATTTCATCAACCAGAGAGAAGAAAAATGCAACACTGTAAAACAAGAGAAGCTCCTTATGGGTCTTTTGACTCTCATGTTTACTTAGATGCAATTGGAGTCCCACGAGGGGTACCAGATAAAGTTAAATCTTGAGATCAAATAGGATTTGAGTCAATATTTTGGTAGGTGACAATAAAAACATAGATTGGATAAATTACATTTATTACAACCAACAGTGGTTTATTAACTACACTAGAGGTGCTGTTAAAGGAATAGCTGAGCAATTAGTGGCTACTAGCCAGACAGCTTGGGAAAATAGAACAGCCTTAGACATGATATTAGCAGAAAGAGAAGGAGTTTGTGTCATGATTAAAACTCAGTGTTGCACCTTCGTCCCAAACAATACTGCCCCTGATGGAAGTATAACAAAGGCATTGCAAGGTCTAACTGCTCTGTCCAATGAGTTAGCCAAAAACTCAGGAGTAAATGACCCCTTCACATGGTGGCTAGGAAAATGGTTTGGTAAATGGAAAGGAATCATAGCCTCAACTCTTACTTCTCTCACAGCCATAGTAGGTGTACTCATTCTTGTCAGGTATTATGTCATACCATGCATCCATGGGCTGGTGCAAAGACTCAGAGAGACAGCACTTACTAAAACCTCCCTTGGCCGGGCATGGTGGCTCACACCTGTAATCCCAGCACTTTGGGAGGCTGAGGCAGGTGGATCACCAGGTCAGGAGATTGAGACCATCCTGGCTAACATGGTGAAACCCTGTCTCTACTAAAAATACAAAAAATTAGCTGGATGTGGTGGCGGCTGCCTGTAGTTCCAGCTACTTGGGAGGCTGAGGCAGGAGTATGATGTGAACCCAGGAGGCGGAGCTTTCAGTGAGTAGAGATCACGCCACTGCACTCCAGCCTGGGTGACAGAGCAAGACTCTGTCTAAGAAAAAAACAAAACACCCTCCCTTAACTCTCCTCCACCTTATTCCGAGAAGTTTCTTCATTTAGAGAATCAAGCAGAACTAAGCCAACACATGTTAAGGAAGTTTGAAGAGAAAGAACTGTAAAATTCAAGAGGGGGAAAATTGTTAAATACAGTGAGTTCTAACTTTCTCTTCAAATAATAAGTATGTCAGTATGTTCAGTTCTTTGTTCTCCATTTTAAAGTTGAACTTCCTTGTTCTCCTCATCTCCTTGCCCCTAGTTTCAGTAAACAACCTTTTCCACCAGTTCTAATCAGTAGTTCACATCTGTTCCCCTGATCATCTGCTCCATCCTGAGTCACCCCTGGTCACCTGCTCTGACCTGAGTCACTTTTAGTCACCTGTTCCATAACTATCTTTCCCGCTGAAACTGCTCACCCTGCCACTCTGGTTTATACTCCTGCTCTCTTTAAAATAGCTAATTGGAATTAGCTTAGACTATGCGGGAGACGGAGGCTGGATGGCCCTCGGGAGCTGACCCGCAGGGTGTCGAACTTCAGGATATAGCAGAGAGAGAGCTTGGCATGACTTGTTACCCCAGGCTGTGGAATCCTGGAAAAGAGCTACCATACAGCCCATGCCTGGTCGACTGGAGGACCATCCTAGTGGAAATGGGACAACCTGGTCCTCTGGCCTGCTGTGTGCACAAGCATAACAATTGCTTTTGTTTAAAGTGTGGATGGAATATTTGATCCATTCCAACCAGGCATTCGTATCTTGATATCCTGTCTCAATTGCCAAAGTTTGTTTTAGATCTTTAACTTCTACAATAGCTACCTTGGTCTTGTCATTAGATGGAGGTGGAACAACTGTTTCGTTGTGAAAGATTTTGGAAGAAGACTTAGGGGAAGGTGTAGGTGGTGGGGGATCAATGAAATGTGTTTCAAAGGATCCGATAGAGTCTCTTCCTGACACCTCAGCCCCCGTAAAACTAATAAGCTCAATTAGAAATGAAACTTGAGATACTCAACTGATATACCACAGAAATACGAAAGATCATCTGAGACTGCTATGAACACATTTATGCACACAAACTAGAAAACCTAGAGGAAATTCCTGGAAACATAAGACCCTCCTAGATTAAATCAGGAAGAAACAGAAACTCTGAACAGACCAATAACAAAAAGTGAGACTGAATTAGTAATTTAAAAATTGCCAACAACTAAAGCCCAGGACATGATGGATTCAAAGCTGAATTCTACCAGACACTCACAGAAGGATTGGTACCAATCCTACTGAAACTATTCTAAAAAAATGAGAAAGAAGGGAAAGAAGGAATCTGCCCTAAACCATTCTAAGAAGCCAGTATTACCCTGACAGCAAAACCAGGAAAGAACATGACAAAAAAAGAAAACTACAGACCAATGTCTCTGATGAACATAGATGCAATAATCCTCAACAAAATACTAGCTAACTGAATCAAACAGCACATTAAAAAGATAATACATCATAATCAAGTGATTTTCATCCCAGGGATGCAGGGATGGTTCAACATATACATGTCAATAAATGTGATATCACATAAACAGAATTAAAAACAAAAACCATATGATCATCTCAAGAGATTCAGAAAAAGCATTCAACAAAATCCAGCATCCCTTTATGATAAAAACCCTCAACAAACTAAGCATAGAAGAGACTTACCTCAAAATAATAAATGCCATCTATGACAGACCCATAGCCAACATCATACTGAATGGGGAAAAGTTGAAAGCATCCCTGAGAACAGGAACAAGACAAGAACTCCCACTTTCACCACTCCTATCCAACATAGTTCTGGAAGTCCTGGCCAGAACAATCAGACAAGAGAAAGAAATAAAGGGCATCCAAATTGGAAAACAGAAAGTCAAAATATCTGTGTTTGCAGATGATATAACTGTATACCTAGAAAATCCTAAAGACTCCTCCAAAAGACTCTTAGATTTGATGAAGGAATTCAGTGAAGTCTCAGGTTACAAAATCAATGTACACAAATTAGTAACACTGCTATACACCAACAACCACCAAACTGAGAATCAAATCAAGAACTCAATTCCTTTTACAACAGCTGCAAAAAAATTATAATATTTAGGAATACACTTAACCAAGGAAGTGAAAGATCTCTACAGATTACAAAACACTGCTGAAAGACATCATAGATGACACAAACAAATGGAAACATATCCCATGTTCATGGATTGGAAGAATCAATATTGTGAAAATGATACCTCCCCAAAGCAATCTACAGATTCAATACAATTCTCATCAAAACATCAACATCATTTTTCACAGAATTAAAAAAAAAAATCCTAAAATTTAAGGAACCAAAAAAAAATCCCAAATACCCAAAGCAATCCTAAGCAAAAAGAACAAATCTGGAGGCATCACATTACTGAACTTCAAATTATACTACAAGACTGTAGTTACCCAAACAGCATGGTACTCATATTAAAGTACGCACATAGGCTGGGTGTGGTGGCTCATGCTTGTAATTCCAGCACTTTGGGAGGCTGAGGTGGGTGGATCACCTGAGGTCAGGTGTTCGAGACCAGCCTGACCAACATGGAGAAACCCCGTCTGTACTAAAAATACAAAATTAGCCAGGTACAGTGGCACATGCCTGTAATCCCAGCTACTCTGGAGGCTGAGGCAGGAGAATCACTTGAACCTGGGAGGCAGAGGTTGTGGTGAGCCGAGATCATGCCATTGCACTCCAGCCTGGACAACAAGAGCGAAATTCCACCTCAAAAAACAAAACAAAACAAAACAAACAAAAAAAGAAAGTAGGCACATAGACCAATGGAACAGAATAGAGAACCCAAAAATAAACCCAAACATGTACAGCCAACTGATCTTTGACAAAGCATATAAAAACATTTTAAATTGGGAAATGACACCCTGTTTAATAAATGGGGGTGGGAAAACTGGATAGTCACATATAGAAGAATGAAAATGGATCCCTATCTCTTACCTTATACAAAAATGAACTCCAGATGGATGAAAGATGTAAATATAAGATCTGAAATCATAAAAATTCTAGAAGACAGCATTGCCAAACTCTTCTAGACATCAACCTAGGCAAAGAAAGAATTCATGACTAAGACCCCAAAAGCAAATGCAACAAAAACAAAAAAGGGACCTAATTAAACTAAAAATCTTCTGCTCAACAAAAGAAATAGAGTAAAAAGACAACCCACAGAATGTGTAAAAATATTTGCAAACTACGCATCTGACAAAGAACTAGTATCCAGAATCTACAAGGAACTCAAACAAGAAAAAAATCTCATCGAAAAGTGGGCAAAGGACATGAATACACATTTCTAAAAAGAAGATATACAATGGCCAACACACATATGAAAAAAATGCTCAACATTACTAATCATCAGGGAAATGCAAATTAAAACCACAATGAGATACCACCTTACTCCTGTTAGAATGGCCATTATTAAAAAGTTTCAAAACAATAGATGTTGGCATGGGTATGGTGAAAAGAGAATGCTTATACGCTGCTGATGGGAATGTAAATTAGTACAACCTCTATGGAAAATAGTATGAATATTCCTTAAAGAACTAAAAGTAAGTCTACCATTCAATCCTGCAATCCCACTACTGGGTATCTAACCTAAAGGAAAAAAAGATCATTATATGAAAAAGACACTTGCCACACATATATGTTTACAGCAGCACAATTCACAATTGCAAAGATGTGAAACCAACCTAAGTGCCCATCAACTAATGAGTGAATAATGAAAATGTGATAAATATACACCATGGGGTACTACTCAGCCATTAAAAGGAATAAAATAATGTCTTTTGCAGCAACCTGGATGGAGGTGGAGGCAATTATTCTAAGTGATGTAACTCAGGAATGGAAAACCAAAAACCATGTGTTCTCACTTATAAGCTATGAGTTCATAAAGGCACACAGAATGATATAATGGACTTCAGAGACTCAGAAGGCAGGGAAGAAGGGAGGGAGGAAGGGTGGGGAGAGAGGCTAGGAATAAAAAATTACACATTAGATACAATGTACACTAGCCGAGTATCCGGTACACTGAAATCTCAGAATTCACCACTATATAATTCACCAATGTAACAACAACAACAAAAAAAACCACTTGTACCTCAAAAGCTATTGATATAAAAATTTTTTTTAAAAGTACAGACCAAGGCAACACGTCCTTCACATATAGCCAAGCAGCCTGTGCACTGCACACCCCAGGTGGCACCATACATAGACCAAAAGGTGAAGGAGTTGCTCTTGTGATTGTACAATGCACAGCCTGCACATCCAGACCTGGTATCCCCTCACATAATTCACTACAAATTCCTGATCCAGAAGTCAAGAAGTCTGGGTTTGGACACTGATTTCTCCAGTAACTTACCAAGAGATCTTATGCAAGCCCCATTTCCTCTCTGTGCCAGTTTCCTCTTCTGTAACAGGACTTGTGTCTGAAGTTTCCTCCAGCTATAAAATTCTGTGATTCTACAGAGGCAGATTTCAATTTTTGAAGGGCTGTCATACAAAAGATGAAATCAGCTCCCTCACCTGGCTTGAGAGAGAAGAACCATGAGTTGGGGAGGGATTTAGAGAGGAACAGTATATGCCTCAGTCAGAAAGAAACTCTTCTTCATGATCAGAGTACCCAGCACCCAATGAGGCAGCACTGGGAGTGATGGGTTCCCTGTGGCTGGAGGATTTCAAGTACACTGGGTAAGCACCTGTTAGAGGTGGGCAGTCTCTTCGAGCACGGAGAGTTTATTGTTGCAAAGCTTGGTTCTGCTTTCCTCAGTGCTAGGAGGCACTCAGCTGGGGCCAGGTCTGGTCCACCCCTGCGGATAGTTATTAATGCAATAACCTTGTCGGCTCTGCCTCTCTACCCTTCTTGCAGCTCACACAAGTCCACATTCTCCAAATTAAACTCGGTCCCTCGGGCCGTGCGGGTGTTTACCTTTGCTCTGACAAACAAATCTTTTCATCCTAGAAAGAACTAATAAATTAATAGCCTTACCCAGACCCGGGGTAGGGAGAAGATGGAGCTAGGATGGGAAACCATGCAAAATACTCAAGAGAATTATCCATACAAACACTTCTAGCAGCTCTACTCCAACAACAGCTAATGCTAATTGCAAATCATCCTTATCTAGGCCAGACTGCGGGTCCCCTAGGAATTCCTAGCAACAACAGCTGTGTAGGACTGGTTTAAGTTTCTGCACATGAGGGAAAAGAATCACAGGGTTTCTTTTAAAATCACAACCATTTGTTTTTTCGTTAATTCAGATCAGGTGACCCCAAACAGTGTAGATGGTTGAGGGTGAATTGCATTGCCTTTAAGTTGCGACCACAATTCCATGAGGAATGGCAAGATTTGGCAATTATCCACTAGGGATGATCAATGAGGTGCATTCAGTCAGTCTTGGGAAGGTGGGGTCAGAACACCCCCACTGTTGTTCAAAACACTTCAGTGTTTTGCTCTCACTTCCAACATGAATCAATATTTAAAAAACCAGCTTGGATGTAGCTCTTAAAGACTTCCAATCAGAAATTTAGCTCAGGGCACTGTCAGAGTCACTCAAATCAGAGCGATTCCATTTCGAGTGAGGGCTAGGAAAATGAGGCTGATAACTTGCTGTGCTGCATTCCCAAAAAGTTAGACATTCCTAGCCTCTAGATGTTTATAGTTAAGGGAACAAATTAATAATGTTTACTAAACAGACCCAGACTTGGGAGTTTCCAGATATTCTGATGTCTGGAGAACAAAGGCATTCCTAATTTTGCTTTAAAAATTATTTTGCTTTAAAAATAGTATTAATTCTTCACACCTGTAATCCCAGCACTTTGGGAGGCTGAGGCAGGGGGATCACAAGGTCAGGACATCAAGACCATCCTGGCTAACACGGTGGAACCCCATCTCTATTAAAAATACAAAAAATTAGCTGGGCATGGTGGCGGGAGCTTGTAGTCCCAGCTACTTGGGGGGGCTGAGGCAGGAGAATGGCGTGAACCCAGGAGGTGGAGCTTGCAGTGAGCCAAGTTGGCACAACTGCACTCCAGCCTGGGTGACAGTGCAAGACTGTCTCAAAAAAGAAATAATAATATTAATTCTTGCAAAATATAGTAATTAAGAAAATTAATGCTTTATGACAAACCCTTGCAGCAGAGCACATCTCCTGAAAATCTTTTTTTAATCATATATATATATATATATATATATGCATGCATTGTACCTAGGGTGGTCGCGTTTCTCCTCTTATGTTCAGGAACGCCCTTCTCTATCCATGAAGTAGCTGTACTTTCATTACTTTCTTAATAAACTTACTTTTACTTTAAACTGCAGACTTGCCTTGGATTCTTTCTTGCATGAGATCCAAGAACCCTCTCTTGGGATCTGGATCGAGGCCCCTTTCCTATAACATATTTCTCGTGACCACAGAAGGGCACAAAAATTGCTGATTGAGATTTGGTATTTAATAGCTATGAGCAATAAGATTAGATAGATGTTTTTTGTTTTGTTTTGTTTTTTTGAGATGAAGTCTTGCTTTGTTGCCCAGGCTGGAGTGCAGTGGCATGGCTCACTGCAACCTCCAACTCCCGGGTTCAAGCAATTCTCCTACCTCAGCCTCCCAAGTAGCTGGGATTACAGGTACCCACTACCACACCTAGCTAAGTTTTGTATTTTAGTAGAGATAGGGTTTTGCCATGTTGGCCAGGCTGGTCTCAAATACCTGGCCTCGAGTGATCCACCCAACTTGGCCTCCCAAAGTGCTGGGATTACACATGTGAGCAACCATGCCTGGCAAATGTGTTTATGTTTTGTTGCTGCTATGCCAACTAAATGTGATTGAGAAGCACTAGGATGGAAATCAGGGGACTTTTCTCCTTGCTGTTTTGTTTCATTTTGCACACTAAAAAAACAAAACAAAACACTTATTTCCTTTCTTGGATTTGGGCAAACTGGCTTTGCTCATCTGCTATTGCCCAGAATCTGCTTGCTCTGCTTATTTCCATCTAAATCCTCTTCATTTCCTTGCCTTATTCAATATTTTTTTGTGTTGGAGTCCATGTTGTGGTTTATCTAAGAGTCACAGCTCGGTTATACATTTATTTGTTATTTGGATAATGTGCATCATGTTTGATGAGAGGAAAGGAAGAAAAAGAATTAGACATACTAGATGATCCTTTGATGCAAGCCCCCCTGATTCAGTGGGCATTTTTGGGTGGAGCAGAACCTCCTTCTGTCAGCTCTGAAGGTTCAGATGCGTTGGTCATTTCTCCTTCTAGTCCACCTGAAAGCTGTATTGAGAACCCTTCATCCCATCCTTCTTACCCGTCTAGTCCCACTCTGTACCCACCACTCCCTGAGGAACTTAGCCCAGCAAGTACCACTCATAGTGGAGCCTCCTATCAACCTCCAACAGGAAACCTTTGTCCACTTAACGAGGTGGCGAATGGGGAAGAAGGCACTGTGAGAGTACATATCCCCTTTTCTGCCTGATGTGGCTCTATATAAAGAGAAGTTTGGTCTTTTCTCTGAAGATCCAGGAAAATTCATAGATGAGTTTGAGAAATTAACTCCAACCTATAGTTTAACTTGGCAGGATTTTCATGTTTTGTTGTTTCTGTGTTGTACAGTGGAAGAGAAACAACGTGTTTTGGGGACAGCTAGGGCCCAGGCAGATAAGGAATTGGCTCACAACCCAAACCATTATGTATATCAGGCAGGAGGTATAGCAGTTCCAGATCAAGATCCAGAGTGGAAGTATCAAAGGGCCAGTGAGGACTTGGGGAAGAGAGCTCATATGGTCACTTGTTTATTGGAAGGGATGAAGAAATATATGAAAAAGCCTGTTAACTATGCAAAGGTTAAGGAAGTTTCTCAGGGTAAAGATGAGAATCCAGCTTTGTTTCAAAAGCATTTAGTTGAGGCAATCAGGAAATATACTAACACTGATTCTGCTCCAAAGCAAGGACAAACCCTTTTGGGAGAACATTTTATAACCCAGTCTGCCCCTGATATCTGTAGGAAACTACAAAAAGCAGCTATGGGTCCCCAAACTCCTATGGAACAGCTTTTGGATTTGGCATTTTTAGTTTTTAATAACAGGGACAAACCAGAGGAAGCAGAAAGAATAAAATGGACCTCCCCCAAGGTGCAGCTCTTGGCTGCAGCCTTCAGCTACAGATTAGGGATTCCTGGGCTGGAGCTGATGGGGCTGCCCTCCTGACTCTTGGCCTGAACAAGGGAAGCTGAAAGGTGGGAAGCCCAAAGCTGGACGTCTGAGTCACCGTGCCTTGTGCATAAATCAGTGTGCACCCTGTAAGAAAAGCGGTCATTGGAAGAGGGATTGCCCAGCACTCCAGAGGGAGCCATTGGCACCTGAATCAATAATGGCCAAAATAGCCAGACAAACCCAAGAGTGACAGGGGTCCAAGGCCTTCTGCCACAGTTCCTGTCAGACAACTAGCCAAATCTCTGGAGAAGCCTCGGTAACCTTTGATGTGGCAGGTAAGAATATTAACTTCCTTCTGGACTGCTTACTCTGTTTTGGCCCATTATAATGGGCCTCTGTCACCCAAAAACTGTATGGTCACAGGGTAGATGGACAAGCCCATAGACACCATTTGACCTATCCTTTAAGCTGTTCTTCAGAGACTTTGGTTTTCTCACATGCCTTTCTTATCATGCCTGAGTGCCCCACCCCTTCGTTGGGAGGCGATTTGATGACTCAGCTGCAGACAGTGGTATCTTTCGGAAATCACAAGGCAGACACAAGGAACTCCTCCTCCTCCTTTCCTGTGATAAGGGAGGAAAGTCAATAGGGGACGTATCTACTTTACCTATTGGAGTAATCTCCCAAGTAGATCCTACAGTATGGGACGCTATTATATGTTTCCCCAGTTTACATCCAACTTAAGCCTAGTGTCCCATACCCCTGGAAGAGACAATACCCCTTAAAGCCAGAGGCACAAAGAGAGGTCCAACCATTAATAGCTAAGTTTTTGCAGTTTGGGTTGCTAAGGCCCTGTAAGTCTCCTTGTAATACGCCAGTCTTACCAGTTATAAAGTCAAAGCCAAATAGAGACTCTAAATTTGTTCAAGATCTTCAAATTGTCAATGAGGCTGTCATTCCCATACATCCTATAGTGCCCACTCCCTACCTGCCATTAGCCAAGGTCCTTGGGAATGCCAAGATCTTAAGGATGCCTTTTTTTCCCCATTCCAGTACACCTGATTCACAATTCATTAAGTGGACTGATCCTGATAGTCATTTAGTTTTTCAATTAATTTGAACAGTTCTTCCTTAGGGTTTTAGGGACAATCCTCATCCATTTGGAAATGCACTGGCTAGAGAATTAAAGATGTTACAATTAAATAAGGGCAGTATTATTCAATATGTAGATAATCTGCTGATTGTTAGCCCAACCAAAAGAAACTCAAATGAAAATACCACCATGTTGCTAAATTTTCTGGGAGCTAATGGGTATAAGGTTTAGAGACATAAAGCCCAGATTTCAACTCAAGAGGTTAAACACTTACGATATGTCCTAACCCCTGGCACCTGGGCAATAGCGTCAGAATGAAGGGAAGCTACCTTGGACATTCCAGAACCCCAAACTAAAAAGCAGCTGTGGGCTTTCCTAGGGATGGCAGAATTCTGCCATTTATGGGTGGCTGGATGTGGGCATATAGCCAAACCTTTATATGAGGCTCTAAAAGGAGCAGATGTAAATCCTTTTGAACAGGATAATAACTGTAAACAGGCTTTTAATGCTCTCAAGGAGAAACTGGGATCAGCTCCAGCCCAGGAATCCCTAATCTTGTTAAGCCATTTTTCCTTTATGTGCGTAAAAAACAAGGAAGCACCCTAGGTGTCCTTGTACAGAAGTTAGGAGATATTCCCTGACCAGTGGCATATTTTTCTAAGCAATTAAACCATGTCCCTTTGGGATGGCCTGGATGCCTCAGGGAAGTGGTAGCAACTGCTCTTTTAGCAGATGAAGCCAATAAACTGGTTTTAGGACAACATCTGGATGTTTTAACCCCACACTAAGTACAAGGAGTCCTAGAAGCTAAAGGACACCAGAAGATGACGGGGGACGTTTATTAAAATATCAGGCTTCGTTGCTAGGCACTCCTAATATAATACTTAAAGTATGCCAAACTTTGAATCCACCTACCTATTTGAATCCACCTACCTATTTGAATCCACCTACCCTAGATCATTCTTGTATACAAGTTATGGAGAGAGTTTACTTCACCATCTGGATTTAAAGGATGAGCCTCTAGATAATCCTGAGGTAGAATGGTTTACAGATAGAAGTAGCTTTGTGCACTAGGGAAACAGGAAAGCTGGGTATGCTGTTGTCAGTCAACATGAGGTAATTGAATCCCGGGCCTTACCAGCTTCTACCTCAGCTCAAAATGCAGAATTAATAGCTATTACTAGAGCCCTGCAATCGGGAAAGGAATTAAGAATTAACACACTGATTCTAAGTATACCTTTCTGGTACTTCATGTTCATGCTGCTACCTGGAAGGAACGGGGACTCCTAACTGCTAAGGGTTCCCCTATAAAACATCATTTAAAAATTCTGAATCTGTTGAATGCTATTTTGCTGCCCAAGAAAGTAGCTGTAATCCATTGCAGAGGACATCAAAAAGGAGACTCTAGTGTGGCTAAGGGAAACTCCTTTGCAGACGCAGCTGCTAAGGCAGTAGTGTTAAAGGAGCCAGTTGAACTTGTCGGCATGTTAGTGCCCTCAGCCATGGTAATGACAGAACTCATACGCTAAAGAGGAATGACAATGGGCTAAAGGTCAGGGTTTAATTTTCAAGATCCTTTTGTCTGGCTTATCAATAACAACAAACTGTTAATATCAGGTGCTAATCAGTGGAAAACAGTTAAGCATTTGCATGACTTTACTCATTTGGGAAGAGATTCCCTGTGTCAATTCATGTCTCAGCTTTTTATAACAAAAGGCTTACTTAAAATAGTAAAGCAGGTAACTCAGGCCTGTGAATTCTGTGCCCAGAATAACCCAAATAACCAATCTTTATCTCCTCCTCTAGTAAGGCCTGTTCAGCGTAGGGCAACATACCCTGGTAAAGACTGGCAAATAAATTATACTCAAATGCCCCCATGTAAAGGGTTTAAATATTTATTAGTATTTGTTGACACTTTTACCGGTGGGATTGAGGCTTTTCCTACCCAGTCTGAAAGGTCAATTGAGGTTTCTAAACTCCTGCTAAAGGAAATAATTCCTAGACTTGGGCTGCCTAAGAGCTTACAGAGTGATAATGGTCCATCTTTCACAGCAACAATTACCCAAAACATATTTTCAGCCTTAGAAATTCAATACCACCTTCACTTGGAGTGGAGGCCACAGTCTTCAGGGAAAGTAGAAAGAGCTAATCAAACTCTAAAAAGAACTCTTGAGGACTAAATTGCAGCTCTGGACAGAGCAGCATACAGGCTTGCATTGTGAATTTTAGCTCCAGATCTACTGCAAGAACAAACCAGCAATCCTGAGAGCACCCACAGTCCCTCTGAAGGAAGCACTGCTCCTGCAGGACCTGGGAGACACCCCAAATCCTGTGAGTGCCCCAACTGCAGAAGTGGGAAAGGGAGACGCCCCTCTCCCGAACACACACCCCCACTGGAGAAGCTGAAGTTCTGTTTGTGGGAGAAGTTTCCGACTTTACCTGGAGCTGAGTCAAGTTAGAGAGCTGAGCAAAATACAGGGGTAGAGGAAGCAGCAGAAAGGTCCTAGGAGCTCACTGGTCCCCAAACAGCCCATTCCTGCCTGACACCACAGGGATCCATCGGAAGGGTGGCCAGAGGAGCAGGGGCTAAAACTCCGCAGGGAGAAGGAATTCTCTAGCTGAGCTTTGTAACAATTTGAACAGGGCAAGAAGCCTCCTGACAAGAACTTGGGGGAGGGCGCGAACCTGGCAGACTTCACAGGCAGGGGGAAGAACTAAAGCCCTTTCTCTCTCGGCTGGGAGGCGGAAAGCTTCTGGCCAGTTTTCATGCCCGTTTTGCCCTCTGCCTGGAAACAGACTCGGGGCCGTTGGGGGACACACAGTGAGAGTGAGACTGGCCCTTCTGTTTGCTTGGGAGCTGTGCGAGTCTTGTCATTGCTGGCTTTCCCCCACTTCTCTGACAATCTGCATGACTAAGCAGAGGCAGCCATAATCCTCCTAGGTACACAACTTCAGTGACCTGGGAATCTCACTTCCATCCCCCACAGCAGCCACAGCAAGACCTGCCCAAGGAGAATGTGACCTCAGACACCTCTAGCCCCACCCCCACCTGATGGTCCTTTCCTATCCACCCTGGTAGCAGAAGACAAAGGGCATTTAAGGAAAGCAGCACCTCCTGGCAGGAGGCCAACCAGCATAAAAATAGAGCATTAAAACACCAAAGCTGAGGACCCTCATGGAGTCCATTGTATCCTCTGCAACCTCCACCAGAACATGCACTGGTATCCATGGCTGAGAGCCCCATAGATGGTTCACATCACAGGACTCTTTGTAGACAACCCCCAATACCAGCCCAGAGCTAGGTAGACTTGCTGGGTGGCTAGACCCAGAAGAGAGAGAACAATCACTGCAGTTCAGCTCACAGGAAGCCACATCCACAGAAAAAGAGGGAGACTCCTACATCAAGGGAACACCCCATGGGACAAAAAAAGTCTGAACAACACTCTTCAGCCCTAGACCTTCCCTCTGACAGAGCCTACTCAAATAAGAAGGAACCAGAAAACCAACCCTGGTAATATGACAAAATAAGGCTCTTCAACACCACCCAAAAATCACACTAGTTCACCAGCAATGGACCCAAACCAAGAGGAAATCCCTGATTTACCTGAAAAAGAATTCAGGAGGTTAGTTATTAATCTAATCAGGGAGACACCAGAGAAAGGTGAAGCCCAATGTGAGGAAATCCTAAAAATGATACAAGAAGTGAAGGGAAAAATATTCAAGGAAATAGATAGCTTGAAGAAAAAAATTAAAAAGTAAGGAAATTTTGGACACACTTTTACAAAAGTGAAATGCTCTGGAAAGTCTCAGCCATAGAATTGAACAAGTAGAAGAAATAAATTCAGAGCTTGAAGACAAGGTGTTCAAATTAACCCAATCTAACAAAGACAAAGAAAAAAGAATAAGAAAATATGAACAAAGCCTCCAAGAAGTCTGGGATTATGTTAAATGACCAAACCTAAGAATAATTGGTGTTCCAGAAGAAGAAGACCATTCTAAAAGCTTGGAAAACATATTTGGGGGAATAATCGAGGAAAACTTCCCCAGCCTTGCTAGAGACCTAGACATGCAAATACCAGAAGCACAAAGAAAACCCAGGAAATTCATAGCAAAAAGATCTTCACCTAGGCACACTGTCATCAGGTTACCCAAAGTTAAGATGAAGGAGAGAACCTTAAGAGATGTGAGATAAAAGCACCCAGGTAGCCCATAAAGGAAAACCTATCAGGTTAACAGAAGATTTCTCATCAGAAAGCCTACAAGCTAGAAGGGATTGGGGCCCTATCTTCAGTCACCTCAAACAAAACAATTGCCAGCTAAGAATTTTGTATCTAGCAAAACTAAGCATCATATATGAAGGAAAGATACAGTCACTTTCAGACAAACAAATGCTGAGAGAATTTGCCATTACCAAACCTCCACTACAAGAGCTGCTAAAAGGAACTCTAAAACTTGAAACAAATCCTGAAAACACATCAAAAGAGAACCTTTTTAAAGCATAAATCACACAGGACCTATAAAACAAAAATATAAGTTAAAAAAACAAAAACAAAACAACAAAAACAAATTACACAGGTAACAAAGAGCAAGATGAATGCAATGGTACATCACATTTCAATACTAACATTAAATGTAAATGGCCAAAACGCTCCACTCAAAAGATACAGAACCACAGAATGGATAAGAACTCACCAACCATCTACTGCCTTCAGGAGACTCACCTAACACACAAGGACTCACGTAAACTTAAAGTACAGGCGTGGAAAAAGGCATTTAATGCAAATGGATACCCAAAGCGAGCAGGATAGCTATTCTTATATCAAACAAAACAAACTTTAAAGCAACAGCAGTTAAAAGAGACAAAGACCTGGAAAATCGGGTAACTCCCACCCTAATACTGCGCTTTACCAAGGGTCTTAGCAAACGGCACACCAGGAGATTATATCCCACACCTGGCCCAGAGGGTCCCACGCCCACGGAGCCTCCCTCATTGCTAGCACAGCAGTCTGAGATCTAATTGCAAGGGGTCAGTGAGGCTGGGGGAGGGGCGCCCGCCATTGCTGAGGCTTAAGGAGGTAAACAAAGCCGCCGGGAAGTTCAACCTTGGTGGAGCCCACCACAGCTCAAGGAGGCCAGCCTGCCTCTGTAGACTCCTCCTCTGGGGACAGGGCATAGCTAAACAAAAAGCAGCAGAAACCTCAGCAGAGGTAAATGTCCCTGTCTCACAGCTTTGAAGAGAGCAGTGGATCTCCGAGCACAGAGGCTGAGATCTGAGAATGGACAGACTGCCTGCTCAAGTGGGTCCCTGACCCCTGAGTAGCCTAACTGGGAGACATCCCCCACTAGGTGCAGACTGACACCTCACACCTCACACAGTGGGATACACCCCTGAGACGAAGCTTCCAGAGCAAGGATCAGACAGCAATGCTCGCTGTTCAGCAATATTCTATCTTCTGCAGCCTCTGCTGCCGATACCCAGGCAAACATGGTCTGGAATGGACCTCAAGCAAACTCCAACAGACCTACAGCTGAGGGTCCTGACTGTTAGAAGGAAAACTAACAAATAGAAAGGACACCCACACCAAAACCCCATCAGTATGTCACCATCATCAAAGACCAAAGGCAGATAAAACCACAAAGATGGGGAAAAAGCAGTGCAGAAAAGCTGGAAATTCAAAAAATCAGAGTGCATCTCCCCCTCCAAAGGAACGCAGCTCATCGCCAGCAACGTAACAAAGCTGGATGGAGAATGACTTTGATGAATTGAGGGAAGAAGGCTTCAGTCGATCAAACTTCTCAGAGCTAAAGGAGGAACTATGTAACCAGCGCAAAGAAACTAAAAATCTTGAAAAAGGAATGGATGAATTGATAACTAGAATAATCAATGCAGAGAAGACCTTAAAAGAACTGATAGAGATGAAAACCATAACACAAGAACTATGTGACAAATGCACAAGCTTCAGTAAACAACTCAATCAACTGGAAGAAAGAGTATCAGTGATTGAGGATCAAATGAATGAAATGAAGTGAGAAGAGAAGCATAGAGAAAAAAAGAGTAAAAAGAAATGAACAAAGCCTCCAAGAAATATGGGATTATGTGAAAAGACCAAGTCTACCTCTGATTGGTGTGCCTGAAAGTGACGGGGAAAATGGAACCAAGCTAGAAAACACTCTGCGGGATATCATCCAGGAGAACTTCCCCAACCTAGTAAGGCAGGCCAACATTCAAATTCAGGAAATATAGAGAACGCCACAAAGATAATCCTCGAGAAGAGCAACTCCAAGGCACATAATTGTCAGATTCACCAAAGTTGAAATGAAGGAAAAAATGTTAAGGGCAGCCAGAGAGAAAGGTCAGGTTACCCACAAAGGCAAGCCCATCAGACTAACAGCAGATCTCTCGGCAGAAACTCTCCAAGCCAGAAGAGAGTGGGGGCCAATATTCAACATTCTTAAAGAAAAGAATTTTCAACCCAGAATTTCATATCCAGCCAAACTAAGTTTCATAAATGAAGGAGAAATAAAATCCTTTACAGACAAGCAAATGCTTAGAGATTTTGTCACCACCAGGCCTGCCCTACAAGAGATCCTGAAGGAAGCACTAAACATGGAAAGGAACAACTGGTACTAGCCATTGCAAAAACATGCCAAAATGTAAAGACCATCAATGCTAGGAAGAAACTGCATCAACTAACGAGCAAAATAACCAGCTAATATCATGACAGGATCAAGTTCACACATAACAATATTAACCTTAAATGTAAATGGACTAAATGCTCCAATTAAAAGACACAGACTGGCAAATTGGATAGAGTCAAGACCCATCCGTTTGCTGTATTCAGGAGACCCATCTCACTTGCAGAGACACACATAGGCTCAAAATAAAGGGATGAAGGAAGATCTACCAAGCAAATGGAAAACAAAACAAAACAAAAAAAAAGCAGGGGTTGCAATCCTAGTCTCTGATAAAACAGACTTTAAACCATCAAAGATCAAAAGAGACAAAGAAGGCCATTACATAATGGTAAAGGGATCAATTCATCAGGAAGAGCTAACTATCCTAAATATATATGCACCCAATACGGGAGCACCCAGATTCATAATGCAAGTCCTTAGAGACTTATAAAGAGACTTAGACTCCCATACAATAATAATGGGAGACTTTAACACCCACTGTCAACATTAGACAGATCAACGAGAGAGAAAGTTAACAAGGATATCCAGGAATTGATTTCAACTCTGCACCAAGCGGACCTAATAGACATCTACAGAACTCTCCACCCCAAATCAACAGAATATACATTCTTCTAAGCACCACATCGCACTTATTCCAAAATCGACCACATAATTGGAAGTAAAGCACTCCTTAGCAAATGTAAGAGAACAGAAATTGCAACAAACTGTCTCTCAGACCACAGTGCAATCAAACTAGAACTCAGGACTAAGAAACTCAATCAAAACCGCTCAACTACATGGAAACTGAACAACTTGCTCCTGTATGACTACTGGGTACATAACAAAATGAAGGCAGAAATAAAGATGTTCTTTGAAATCAATGAGAACAAAGATACAACATACCACAATCTCTGGGACACATTTAAAGCAGTGTGTAGAGGAAAATTTATAGCACTAAATGCCCACAAGAGAAAGCTGGAAAGATCTAAAATTGACACCCTAACATCACAATTAAAAGAACTAGAGAAGCAAGAGCAAACACATTCAAAAGCTAGCAGAAGGCAAGAAATAACTAAGATCAGAGCAGAACTGTAGGAGATAGAGACACAAAAAACCCTCCAAAAAATCAATGAATCCAGGAGCTGGTTTTTTGAAAGATCAACAAAATTGATAGACCACTAGCAAGACTAATAAAGCAGAAAAGAGAGAAGAATCAAATAGATGCAATAAAAACTGATAAAAGGGATATCACCACCGACCCCACAAAAATACAAACTACCATCAGAGAATACTACAAACACCTCTATGCAAATAAACTAGAAAACCTAGAGGAAATGGGTAATTTCCTGGACACTTACACTCTCCCAAGACTAAACCAGGAAGAAGTTGAATCCCTGAATAGACCAATAGAAGGCTGTGAAATTGAGGCAATAATTAATAGTCTACCAACCAAAAAAAAAGTCCAGGACCAGACAGATTCACAGCCGAATTCTACCAGAGGTACAAGGAGGAGTTGGTACCATTCCTTCTGAAACTATTCCAATCAATAGAAAAAGAGGGAATCCTCCCTAACTCACCCTTTTATGAGGCCAGCATCATCTTGACCAAGGCCTGACAGAGATACAACAAAAAAAGAGAATTTTAGACCAATATCCCTGATTAACATCGATGCAAAAATCCTCAATAAAATACTGGCACACTGAATCCAGCAGCACATCAAAAAGCTTATCCATCATGATCAAGTGAGCTTAATCCCTGGGATGCAAGGCTGGTTCAACATTACAAATCAATAAACGTAATCCAGCATATAAACAGAACCAAAGAAAAAAACCACATGATTATCTCAATAGATGCAGAAAAGGCCTTTGACAAAATTCAACAGCGCTTCATGCTAAAAACTCTCAATAAATTCGGTATTGATGGAATGTATCTCAAAATAATAAGAGCTATTTGTGACAAACCCACAGCCAATATCATACTGAATGGGCAAAAACTGGAAACATTCCCTTTGAAAACTGGCACAAGACAGGGATGCCCTCTCTCACCACTCCTATTCAACATAGTGTTGGAAGTTCTGGCTAGGGCAATCAGGCAAGAGAAAGAAATCAAGGGTATTCAGTTAGGAAAAGAAGTCAAATTGTCCCTGTTTGCAGGTGATATGATTGTATATTTAGAAAACCCCATCATCTTAGCCCAAAATCTCCTTAAGCTGATAAGCAACTTCTGTGAAGTCTCAGGATACAAAATTAATGTGCAAAAATCACAAGCATTCTTATACACCAGTAACAGACAGAGAGCCAAATCATGAATGAACTCCCATTCACAATAGCTTCAAAGAGAATAAAATACCTAGGAATCCAACTTACAAGGGATGTAAAGGACCTCTTCAAGGAGAACTACAAACCAATGCTCAGTGAAATAAAAGAGGACACAAACAAATGGAAGAACATACCATGCTCATGGATAGGAAGAATCAATACTGTGAAAATGGCCATACTGTACAAGGTAATTTATAGATTCAATGCCATCCCCATTAAGCTACCAATGACTTTCTTCACAGAATTGGAAAAAACTGCTTTAAAGTTCATATGGAACCAAAAAAGACCCCACATTGCCAAGACAATCCTAAGCCAAAAGAACAAAGCTGGAGGCATCATGCTACCTGACTTCAAACTATACTACAAGGCTACAGTAACCAAAACAGCATGGTACTGGTACCAAAACAGAGATCTAGACCAACGGAACAGAACAGAGCCCTCAGAAGTAGTACCACACATCTACAGCCATCTGATCTTTGACAAACCTGACAAAAACAAGAAATGGGGAAAGGATTCCCTAGTTAATAAATGGTGCTGGGAAAATTGGCTAGCCATAAGTAGAAGGCTGAAACTGGATCCTTTCCTTACTCCTTATATGAAAATTAATTCAAGATGGATTAGAGACTTAAATGTTAGACCTAAAACCATAAAAACTCTAGAAGAAAACCTAGGTAATACCATTCAGGACGTAGGCATGGGCAAGGACTTCATGTCTAAAACACCAAAATCAATGGCAACAAAAGCCAGAATTGACAAATGGGATCTAATTAAACTAAAGAGCTTCTGCACAGCAAAAGAAACTACCATCAGAGTGAACAGGCAACCTACAGAATGGGAGAAAATTTTTGCAATCTACTCATCTGACGAAGGGCTAATATCCAGAACCTATAAAGAACTCAATCAAATTCGCAAGAAAAAAACAGACAACCCCATCAAAAAGTGGGCAAAGGATATGAACAGACACTTCTCAAATGAAGACATTCATACAGCCAACAGACACATGAAAAAATGCTCATCATCACTCGCCATCAGAGAAATGCAAATCAAAACCACAATGAGATACCATCTCATACCAGTTAGAATGGCAATCATTAAAAAATCAGGAAACAACAGGTGCTGGAGAGGATGTGGAGAAATAGGAACACTTTTACCTTGTTGGTGGGACTGTAGACTAGTTCAACCATTGTGAAAAACAGTGTGGCGATCCTCAAGGATCTAGAACTAGAAATACCATTTGACCCAGCCATCCCATTGCTGGGGATATACCCAAAGGATTATAAGTCATGTTGCTATAAAGACACATGCACACGTATGTTTATTGCAGCACCATTCACAACAGCAAACACTTGGAATCAACCCGAATGTCCATCAGTGACAGACTGGATTAAGAAAATGTGGCACATATACATTATGGAATACTATGCAGCCATAAAAAAGGATGAGTTCGTGTCCTTTGTAGGGACATGGATGCAGCTGGAAACCATCATTCTCAGCAAACTATCGCAAGAACAGAAAACCAAATACTGCCTGTTCTCACTCATAGGTGGGAACTGAACAATGACATCACTTGGACACAGTAAGGGGAACATCACACACCGGGTCCTATTGTTGGGGGGGAGGGAGGAATAGCATTAGGAGATATACCTAATGTAAATGACGAGTTAATGGGTGCAGCATACCAACATGGCACATGTATACATATGTAACAAACCTGCACGTTGTGCACATGTACCCTAGAACTTAAAGTATAATAAAAAAAAAAAAGAGAGACAAAGAGGGACATTATATAATGGTAAAAAGCCTTGTCCAACAGGAAAATATCACAATCATAACCATATATGCACCTAACACTGGAGCTCCCAAATTTATAAAACAATTACTAATAGACCTAAGAAATGAGATAGACAGCAACACAATAATAGTGGGGGACTTTAATACTCCACTGACAGCACTAGACAGGTCATCTAACAAAGAAACAATGGATTTAAACTATACCTTAGAACAAATGGACTTAACAAACATACAGAACATTTCATCCAACAACAGCATAATACACATTCTATTCAACAGCACATGAAACTTTCTCCAAGATGGACCACGTTATAGGCCATAAAATGAGCCTAAATAAATTTAAGAAATTTGAAATTATATCAAGCACTCTCTCAGACTACAGTGGAATAAACCTGGAAATCAACTCCAAAAGGAACCTTCAAAACCATGCAAATATATGGATATTAAATAACCTGCTCCTGAATGAGCACTGGGCCAAAAATGAAATCAAGATGGAAATTAAAAAATTCTTCGAACTGAATGACAATAATGACACAACCTATCAAAACCTCTGGGATACAGCTAAGGTGGTACTAAGAGGAGAGTTCATAGCCCTAAATGTCTACATGAAAAAGTCTAAAAGAGCACTGACAATCTAAAGTCACACCTCAAGTAAATAGAGAAACTAGAACAAACCAAACCCAAACCCAACAAAAGAAAGGAAATAACCAAGATCAGAGCAGAACTAAATGAAATTGGAACAAAAAAGTACAAAGAAAAGCACAAAAGATAAATGAAACAGAAAGCTGGTTCTTTGAAAAGATAAATAAAATTGATAGACCATTAGTAAGATTAAGGAAAGAAGAGAGAAAATCCAAATAACCTCACTAAGAAATGAAACAGGAGATATTAGAGCTGACACCACTGAAATACAACAGATCATTCAAGGCTACTATGAACACCTTAATACACATAAACTAGAAAACCTAGAAGAGATGGATGACTTTCTGGAAAAATACAACACTCCTAGCTTAAATCAGGAAGAATTAGATACCCTGAACAGACCAATAACAAGCAGCGAGATTGAAATGGTAATTTTAAAATTACCAACAAAAAAAAGGTCCAGGACCAGAAGGATTCACAGCAGAATTCTACCAGACATTCAAAGAATTGGTACCAATCTTTTTGACAGTATTCCACAAGATAGAGAAAGAAGGAACCCTCCCTAATTCATTCTATGAAGCCAGCATCACCCTAATACCAAAACCAGGAAAGGACACAACCAAGAAAGGAAACTACAGACCAATATCCTTGATGAACATCGATGCTAAAATCCTTAACAAAATACTAGCTAACTGAATCCAACAACATATCAAAAAAATAATTTACCATGATCAAGTGGGTTTCATATCAGGGATGCAAGGATGGTTTAACATATGCAAGTCAATAAATGTAATACACCACATGAACAGAAGTAAAAACAAAAATCACATGATCATCTCAATCGATGCAGAAAAACCATTCAACAAAATCCAGCATCCCTTTATGATTAAAACTCTCAGCAAAATCAGCATACAAGGGACATACCTTAATGTAATAAAAGCCATCTATGACAAACCCACAGCCAACATAATACTGAAAACAGAAAAGTTGAAAGCATTCCCCCTGAGAATGGGAAAAGAGAAGGATGCCCACTCTCACCACTCTTCTTTACAGTACTGGAAGTCCTAGCCAGACCAATCAGACAAGAGAAAGAAATAAAGGGCATTCAAATAGGCAAAAAGGAAGTCAAACTGTCACTGTTTGTGGATCATATGATTTTTTACCTTAAAAACCCTAAGGATTCCTCCAGAAAGCTCCTAGAGCTGATAAAAGAATCCTGCAAAGTTTCCAGATACAAGATTAATGTACACAAATCAGTAGCTCTTCTATACACCAACAGCGACCAAGTGGAGAATCAAATCAAGAACTCAACCCCTTTTACAGTAGCTGCAAAAATGATAAATAAATAAAATACTTTGGAATATACCTAACAAAGGAGTCGAAAGACCTCTATAAGGAAAACTACAAAACACTGCTGAAAGAAATCATAGACGACACAAACAAATGGAAACATATCCCATGCTCATGGATGGGTAGAATCAATATTGTGAAAATGACCATACTGCCAAAAGCAATCTACAGATTCAACACCATCCCCATCAAAATACCACCATCATTCTTCACAGGGTTACAAAAAAAATTCTGAAGTTCATATGGAACCAAAAAAGAGCCTGCATAGCCAAAGCAAGACTAAGTAAAAAGAAAAAATCTGGGGGCATCACATTACCTGATTTCAAGCTATATTACAAAGTCATAGTCACCAAAACGGCATGGTACTGGTACAAAAACAGGCACATAGATCAATGGAACAGAATAGAGAACCCAGAAATAAACCCAAAACTTACAGCCAACTGATCTTCAACAAAGCAAACAAAATCATAAAGTGGGGAGAGCACACCCTTTTCCACAAATGGTGCTGGGCTCTCACCTTATACAAAAAATTAACTCAAGATAAATTAAGGACTTAAACCTAAGACTTGAAACTGTAAAAATTCTAGAAGATAACATTGGAAAAACCTTTCTAGACATTGGCTTAGGTAAGGATTTCATGACCAAGAACCCAAAAGCAAATGCAATAAAAACAAAGACAAATAGCTGGGACCTAATTAAACGAAAGAGCTTTTGCATGGCAAAAGGAACAGTCAGCAGAGTAAACAGACAACCCACAGTGTGGGAGAAAATCTTCACAATCTATACATCCAACAAAGAACTAATATCCAGAATCTACAAGGAACTCCAACAAATCAGTAAGAAAAACCAAACAATCCCATCAAAAAGTGGGCTAAGGATATGAATAGACAGTTCTCAAAAGAAGATATACAAGTGGCCAACAAACATATGAAGAAATGTTCAACATCACTAATGATCAGGGAAATGCAAATCAAAACCACAATGTGATACCACCTTACTCCTGCAAGAATGGCCATAACACCCCCCCCCCGCAAAAAAAAAATAGATGTTGGTGTGGACGCAGTGAAAAGGGAGCGCTTCTACATTGCTGGTGGGAATGTAAACTAGTACAGTAATTATGGAAAACAGTGTGGAGATTCCTTAAGTAGAACTACCATTTGATCCAACAATCCCACTACTAGGTATCTACCCAGAGGAAAAGAAGTCGTTATTCAAAAAAGATACTTGCACACGCATGTTTATAGCAGCACAATTTACCATTGCAAAATTGTGGAACCAACCCAAATGCCCATCAATCAATGAGTGGATAAAGAAACTGTGAGAGAGAGATATATATATATTTGGTGTGTATATGTATGTGTGTGTATATATACACATATATACACCAAATATATACCAAATAATACCATAATACCAAACTGTGATATATATATCACAGTTTATTATATATAATATAAATACCAAATAACACCATATTACCAAACTGTGATATATACATATGACAGTTTATTATACATATCACAGTTTATATATTATATATATACCAAATAATACCATATTACCAAACTGTGATATATATATATCACTGTTTATTTTTTATATACATATGATGGAATACTATGCAGCCATAAAAAGAAATGAATTGACAGCATTTGCAATGACCTGGATGAGGCTGGAGACTATTATTCTAAGTGAAGTAACTCAGGAATGGAAAACCAAACATCATACATTCTCACTGATATGTGAGAGCTAAGCTATGAGGATGCAAAGGCATAAGAATGATATGATGGGCCGGGCGCGGTGGCTCACGCCTGTAATCCCAGCACTTTGGGAGGCCGAGGCGGGCGGATCACAAGGTCAGGAGATCGAGACCACGGTGAAACCCCGTCTCTACTAAAAATACAAAAAATTAGCCGGGCGCGGTTGTGGGCGCCTGTAGTCCCAGCTACTCGGGAGGCTGAGGCAGGAGAATGGCATGAACCCGGGAGGCGGAGCTTGCAGTGAGCCGAGATCGCGCCACTGCACTCCAGCCTGGGCGACAGAGTGAGACTCCGTCTCAAAAAAAAAAAAAAAAAAAAAAAAAAAAAAAAAAAAGAATGATATGATGGACTTTGGAGACTTGGGGGGAAGAGTGGGAGGGGGCGGGGGATAAAAGACTACAAATATGGTGCAGTGTATACTGCTCGGGTGATGGGTGCACCAAAATATCACAAATCATCACCGAAGAACTTAGGTAATCAAATACCACCTGTGCCCCAATAACTTATGGAAAGATAAAAATATAAAGAACTCTTGCTAAACTATGACAAGAAACATCAGAAACCTGACTGTATTTATTACCCGTAGCCTTATTAAGAGTTCAAGTGACCCCAAAGGGAAATCTGCAGCTCAGCCCTTTTAAAATAATGTAGGAAAGGCCTTTCTTAACTATAGACCTCCTAATAAACATAAATACTTTCAGGCTACAAAATTATGTAATCAAGTTAGGATAAGTGCAAAAAGCACTCCTTAAATATGGAAATCAAAGACTCCCTTCCCCTACTAAGGAAGAGAATTTTGTTACAACCAGCTGGGAGATTAGGTCCTATTCAAAACATGAAAGAAAGGATCCCCAGCAGATCAACTTTCCCCAAAATGTAAGGGACCTTATCAAGTTCTCCTAAGTACCCCAACTGCAGTTAAACTTCTGAAAATAAACAGCTGGGGCCACCTACCTCAAATTAAACCTGTCTCTCGTAAAAAGTCCCACAGGCCAACGGAACACGGAAGACTAATCACGTTTATTCCTGTAAGCCAATCAGTGACCTCCAACTCCTGTTCAAAAAAAATACAAGAGATGGGTAACATAAAGATATGGATTGGCATTCTACTTCTGGGTGTAAGTTGGAATCACGCAGAGAGTATTTTATTTACAGAGTATTTTATTTACTGAGTGGGCACAGACTTCAGCCTCTCTACAAAATCAAACTGTTGGGTATGTGGGAAATTGCTCCTTTCCTCCATTTCCAGGTGGCCCTGGCATATTCAACTGGCCAACTTAAGTTTATGGGGATTTTATTATGATTGGACATTATAAACATAGCCCCTCTTTTACCATGTATCATAGCCACACAGGCCTTAGCCCCTTCCCCTCCTATGAAGAAACAAAACAGCATCCTTCTAATCTAATTAAAAAACAGCTAAATTCCACCCCAACTTTAGGTTATGCTCTACATAATGAACTTGGGCAAATGACAGCTATTCAAGTACAGGCATCAGGCAAAGCACCTCTATGTTTTAAAAGGCACAGCAGTCACCACCTAACTGGAACCCATAATATGGGATGGCTGTCACCTGTAATCAGATCCTTCTTTTAACAGATCAAATGTGGATGGGATGGCAAGACAATTTCCCAAAAATAAGTGCCTACCCTTCTCCTTGGGATGGTTATGGGCTTGCAGAACTCATGGCTGGCCATACTTACCTTATAACTGGACTAAAAGGTATACATGGGATCATCCTTATCTCCAGAGATCTATCCTCACCAAATTGGACTCTATCCTATCTAACTGGGAAATTGTGAAAGCTCACCATAGGCAACAAAACGGTTCTATTTGAAGGCTGTATTTTCCCCACAGGTAGCTACAATCAGTATCGAGTTACAAGGTGAAGCCTTAGTGAAGCACACGGCTGCAGTTTTCAATAATACACCCTAGGCCCTTACCCTCCTGAGGAAACTTCTCCGATTAGGCAGGTAGTCTTACAAAACCATATGGCTTTGGACATTTTAACAGCAGCCCAAGGGGCGAACTGTGCTTTAATTAAAACTGAATGTTGTGTGTATGTTCCAGACTATTCACATAATATTACCCAGATTATAGAAGCTTTAGACACTCATATCTGTGCCATTAATGTGCTATCAGTCAACCCTTTATCAGCTTGGTTCCAACAACTGCCCAGTTCTTGGGGCAGGACCCAGGCTGAATAGGGGCGATGATATTCCTGACCCTGTTTAGTTTACTTGAAATAATTTTACTTATTCTGCTTTGCTGTTGTGGTTCCACTCTTTGTGTAGAAATGCAAGACAAGCTCACTCAATGCTTTCTTAAATTAAACACTTACTAATCTGCCAGACATCACCTTTTGTGAGAACTCGGGAGTTATAAACAACCTTAACCATACCAACGCTGTCTAACTGAGCTTCTCTCTACCCTGAATGCAAGAGACCCTAATTTAGGCAGGAATATCATCGCCCCTATTCAGCCTGAAAAAGTTACAGAAGACAGATCTTCGTCCCTCTGCAAACCCCAGGATTAAGGGTCCTTTTGTAAAGGGAAGGGGGAGATATGTCAGAGGCATTCAAACCACAGCAACTCCATTTTGAGTGAGGGCTAGGAAAATGAGGCTTAGACTTGCTGGACTGCGTTCCCAAAAGGTTAGACATTCCTAGCCTCTAGATGTTTACAGTTAAGGGAACAAATTAATAATGTTTACTAAACAGACCCAGACTTGGGAGTGTCCAGATATTCTGATATCTGGAGAACAAAGGCATTCCTAATTTTGCTTTAAAAATAATAATATTAATTATTGCAAAATATACTAATTAAGAAAATTAATCCTTTATCACAAACCCTTGTAGCAGAGCACATCTCCCGAGAATCTTTTTTATCATATATATACACACACGTATATACACACATATATATACATATATACATATATACACATATATATGTATATATAGACATATATATGTATATATACACATATATATACATGGTACAAGCATTGTACCTATGGTGGATGCATTCCTCCTCTTTTAGTAATGCCCTACTCTTTCTGTGGAGTAGCTGTGCTTTCACTACTTTACTTTCTTAATAAAATTGCTTTTACTTGGCACTGTAGACTCACCCTAAATCCTTTCTTGCACAAGATCCAAGAACTGTCTCGGGGTCTGGATTGGGACCCATTTCCTGTAACAGCACCATTAGCTCTTTTTTTTCCTTTGTTTTTTTTTGAAACTGCATCTCGCTCTGTCACCCAGGCTGGAGTGCAGTGGTGCCATGTTGGCTCACTGCAACCTCCGCCTTCCCGGTTCAAGCGATTCTCGTGCCTCAGCCTCCTGAGAAGCTGGGATTACAGGTGCCTGCCACCATGCCTGGCTAATTTTTGTATTTTTAGTAGAGACAGGGTTTCACCATGTTGGCCAGGCTAGTCTCAAACTCCTGAACTCAAATGATCCACCTGCCTCGGCCTCCCAAAGTGATGGGATTTCAGGGGTGAGCCACACCATTAGCTCCTTAAGCAATTCAAATAAAATTTCTTTTCTAGTTCCGTAATGAGTACAGCATATATTTACTCAATAAAAAGTATCAATATCAATTTAGGCTATTTTCCTGATGGCGAAAGATATTTAGTTTGGCAAGTTTCTAAAACTTTCTCTCTTGGTGACACTCTCAGAGCAGTCACAAAGCCATCTACCTAGGAGATATGAGAACTGTTCCCCAAATAATGTAAATAAAAATGCTCTCTTTGGGAGGCGGGTGGATCACCTGAGGTCAGGAGTTCGAGACCAGCCTGGCCAACATGGTGAAACCCCTTCTCTACTAAAAATATAAAAATTAGTTGGGCATAGTGATGAGTACCTGTAATCCAAGCTACTCAGGAGGCTGAGGCAGGAGAATTGCTTGAACCCAGGAGACGGAGTTTGCAGTGAGCCGACACGGTGTCACTGCACTCCAGCCTGGGTGACAAGAATGAGGCTCTGTTTCAAAAAAAAAAAAAATGCTCTTACGTGTACCATATTTGGCATTTTATACACTGCTTTCATATAGAATATCTACTCTGATATTCTTAAATATCTGCTGTGAGGTAGCATGAATCCTATTTCATGGATGAAGTAACTAGGGCTCAGAGACGTAAAGCCACTCACTCATCCCAGGTCAATGCAGCTAGTGGGGAACAGAGCCTGAGGCTGGAAAGCAAGTCCATCTGTCCCCCACACCCATGCTGCCTTTTGAATAGTTACAGCTACCAAACAAGAAAGGAAATAGAATGTCAGGTACCTTTCTGCGTGCTGGCCCATGCTCTGCTGTTTGCTCTCGAAGGCACTGAAGCTGCTCATGTCCATGTAGCCATCGTTTTCATATGCTGTGGACAGGGATCTGCTCTGATCTTCAAACAGCTTCCTGAGCATGCCAGCCCTGCAGGCCTCCGGGGCAGAATCTGGATATTCTTGTAGTCCAAGTTCATGGCTGGAATGTTCTCATAGTCTGAAGTGTCAGTGCTGGGGAAGGAGACAGATGGTGGCTTGGCCAGTGGCAAGGGCAGGAAGGGCGGCCGGGAGCGGTCTTTGAAGGGCTTCACTCTGGACACCGTCCTGCTGAAGGGGACCCTTTCCTCTTGCCATCTCTATAAAAGATGAGGGAGGAGGGGGATTCAGAAGCCCGGAGCTTCCCAGTCCGAGACTTAAGCTGAGGGGAGTTACTGGGGTTTCTCTGGTCAACTTCCAGAATCCTGGAAGGCCCACGGCAGCTGGATTCTGAAGAGGACCTGGAGGAAGACACCTTCACGTGCAATTTACTCTCTGTCTTTTGTTTTTCTTTTTTCTTTTTTTTTTTTTTTTTGAGACGGAGTCTCACTCTTGTTGCCCAGGCTAGAGTGCAATGGCACAATCTCGGCTCACGGCAACCTCTGCCTCCCAGGTTCAAGTGATTCTCCTGCTTCAGCCTCCCGAGTAGCTGGAATTACAGGTGCGTGCCACCATGCCTGGCTAATTTTTGTATTTTTAGTAGAGATGGGGTTTCACTATGTTGGCCAGACTGCTCTTGAACTCCTGACATTAGGTGATCTTCTCGCCTCAGCTTCCGAAAGTGCTGGGATGACAGGCGTGAGCCACCACGCCTGGCCTCTCCATCTTCTTCTTAAACATCAGTGCCAGGAACCGCTTAAAGGATGACTTCTTCTTGCACTTGTCCGAGAAGTCGCTCTTGATCAGGAGCAAGGGAGAACTCTTTGTGATGGGCTTAATGGTGATGCAGGCCAGGTCAAAAGGAGGTGGGCTGTCGACCATGGAAGAAGGCGTGGAGGTGCCACTGGACAGAAGGTGGTTTCTCTGGGAGAAACTCCCAGACAGGACAGAGTTCCTCTTTCCTCTTTATCCTGTGGTCATCTAACCCTGATCCTCCTGGCTCCCAGTTCACAGAGACGGGAACAGGAATCTCTTGGCCTTCCATGGAGAACAACCGAGAGTATAAAGTGAAGGCCCTGGGCTTCAATGGCAAGGCCCTGCTGGCTTCCAGGGGCTTCCCTTCCAGTGACAAAAGCTATTTCCTGCCTCCTCTGCAGCACCTCTGATGCCAGGGGCTGAGGAACCTACCTCAGATCTGGTTTCTTTGGGGGCAGTTTCTGGCCCCCTTCCCAAAGTGGGGCCAGGCCCTTGTGCCAATGTTCTTCCTGTCCACGGAGACCAGGCTACCTTCTGCTTCACAGTTCATTTCTTCTTTTGAGCCATAACCACCCAGGGTGTCCAATGCAGCCTGCCCTCCTCCAGGGGCTGCCAGACTGGCAGGCCCCCTCCCATCACATAGGGGTTGGCCAGTGTGTCATCAATGACCTCCTCCTCCTCTTCCCCCTCCTCCTCCTGGCAGGCCCACTCCCATCACATACAGGCTGGCCAGCGTGTCATCCATGGCCTCCTCCTCCTCCTCCCCTCCTCCTCCTGGCAGGCCCACTCCCATCACGTAGGGGTTGGCCAGCATGTCATCCACGAAGACCTCCTCCTTCTCCTCCTCCCCCTCCCCCTACTCCTCCCCCACCTTCTCCTTCAGCAGGACCACCACATCAGGGGCTGTAGGATCCTCTGCCGCTCCATCTTGCAGGGAGCCATGCTGGCCACACAAAGCCCCGACCACAGGGTCCTCCTCCGCACACAGCCCTAACTTTGGTGCCTGCTCTGATTCTAAGCCTTTCATTGACTCAGAAAGAGGAGAACAGCTCTCACTACAAAAAGAGGTGCTCTCCGTTGGGAAGAACTCGTAGGGGCTTCCTGTGAGGGAAAAAAGTTGTCCATGCAGTTGTTCTGGAAAAGGATGATCTGGCAGCTCTCCTCGGCAGACTCATCCTGTGCACGGTCCTCCAGGGTGGCAGCTGCCACTTTTTAGTTGGTTTCCTCCTCGTGGTCAGGTGGTTCACTGAAGTAAACCTGCTCCCCAGCTGTGACACCTGTGGCTTCTTCCCATCCCTCCTCAAGAACCTCAGGGCAGTCTGTGGCCATCTCTGCCTCCTGGACCCCCATGGCCAGCTCCTTCTCAGGAGGCTCCTTGCTGGCTTCCTCAGCATCCTGTCCCATGTCCTCCGTGGGCCTGTCAGGACCCAAACCCTCATCTGCCCCTGCTGGGTCTGTGCTGGCACAGCCTTCCTCATCATCCTCCTCTGCCTCCTGGGGGGTCTCGGGGGGCTCGTGCTCCTCTCCATGGATGTGAGGCAGGAGGTCACTCTGGAAGACTGCCTCTCCAGCCCAAGAATCACCGTCCTCCAGGCTGCACTCCCTGTGTGGCTGCACCAGCTTCTCTTCCTCCTCACTTCCGGACACCTGCTCCTGTGTCCCTAGCTTATGGCCACAGCCCTCTCCTTGGTCCTCAGGAGCGAAGTCTGTGCCTTCCTCACCCTCCCTGCTCAGTGATACTGCAGCTAGGGCAGCAGTCACTGCTGAGTCCTCACCAGCTCCCGTCCCCTCCAGGCCACATGCCTCACCTCCCTCCTCACACTCCTCTTCCTCTTCCCCAGAGGCCTCAGGAGACACCAGGGCTGCATTCCCTGCACTGCCCCCATCCTTGGGTTCATCCTCCCTCAGCAGAGCCCTGGGGACTACGATGTAATCCTCGTCAGTCTCTGACTCAGAGCACTTCGGGATGGACCGGGGCCCTTCATCAAGCCCCCTGTCTACACAGAGCAGCCGCCCGTTGCGGCATTTGTTCAAGCTGTCATTCAGTTACACACTGGCTCTCCACTCGTTTGGGGCAGTCAGCCTGGGCTTGGGGGCAATGGGGGGCTTCGGACCCCTGAACATGGAGTTTGGACTGTGAAGACTATCGGGCCTGGGTGAGGAAGGGAATTTGGGCAGAGTCACTGGCGTCAGTGGACTGGTAGTCTTTGGCTTGGGAGCAACAGGTGGTTTTGGCGAATCTAGAGGACAAAAATAGAGAAAAGGAGAAAAAGTACGATTAACTTTATTTCCATTCAGAGTCTCCTACACACCACTTGCTGGGGACATTGCAGATGGTTCCATCCGCCCATGTGAAGCCCACCTCCCGTGCTTCGTGTTAGGCTTATGCCCTCCACCAGAATCTTTAAAACCTCTTGATTTTCCACTAAAGATTCATTCTGCAAACAAGGTGAACAGACCTTTGTTCTACACACAGCCAACTAATGAAAATCAACCAAATGAAATCCTGCGCTCCTCAAATGAAGTGTCCGGGTCAGTGCATTCATTCATCCAGCAGCTACTGATAAACACTTTCTATGAGCCAGCGACCACAAGAAAAGGCTGAACTTGCCATCACCCTCCCTGCTGCCCTCATGGAGCTTACATTGCCCCCTTCTACAGCTACTCCATTGGGTACCCACTAGCTACACACATAGCACTGCAGAAGGCAAAGTCTCCTAAGGTCAAGAGAAGACAGACTCTGCTGAGAACTCACTGTTAAGTTAGAATAACTGGAGGGTAGATCCGGGGACCCTTGGAATATTATGACTGAATAGCCACCGTCTCATCCCTTCACGAATGACACACCAAAGGTTTGAAACAGTGATGTGTATTTCTGCTGGGGGTCATGTCTGGAATCTGCATGCTTCAGGACTGTGTCCAGCCAAGCCTCAGTCAGGTGGGGCCCCTGAGAAGGGAGCAAGGCCTGTCTGTGACGTCTGGGAGTGGAGGCCAAGGGTTTGGGGACCTGACCAAGTCGCTTTTGAGAAAGGGATGTCTTTCTCCCTTGTCGGGGGACCCTCACTCTGCGGACAGCCGTGAGAGTGGGATACGAGCTCACACGGCCGGGGCACGGCCTCGCCAAGGTTGAGGGGGTCCCTGAGGCGGGGCGATTTGGCAGGGGTGGACCCCGATTCTCGGCGAGGGGGCCCCGGAGCCATGTATGCTTCGGCCGAGGCCGAGCAGCACCGGAAGGTCGGGGAATCCTAGGAAGCTCGTCCCGGGCGCTCCGGGAGCTCCAACTTCGAGCGCCTGGCCCGGGCCCCTGGCGCGCGTGCCTCGGCGCCGCGGGAGGTCGCGGGGGCGGCGGCCGGGGCAGCGCGTGGCTTCGCGTCCCCTCCGGGTTCAGGGCTCCTCACCAGCACCCTGCACTCTGGCCGTCGCGCCTTCGCCTGCGCCTCTGCCTGCGCCGCAGCCGCACCTCCGTTCCCTCCTAGACGTTTCCTCCGTCCCCAAAAGGAAGGATTTTGTTTTTGTTTTTGTTTTCCTGCTGAGTCAGGGATCCAAAGAACCGAGGGTCGGGGCGTCCCTGAGCACATTTAAAGGGGCGGTGGCTATGGGCACCGCTGGAGGCTCGTGAGATTCGAGGGACCAGAACTCACCGAGTTGGACTTCTGGGATGTTCCTGGCTCCTTCGCCCAGCGGACCATCTATCCCTTTATTTTTAAGTCTGGACATTCGTTCAGTGCCGCGCCAGCCTCTGCGCTGAGCACGGAACAAGACAGCCCCAAATTCTTGCCCTCATGGAGCTTAGACGGGAGGAAGTCGCTGGAGACACCATTTCAAAGCGAGGGAGGGAAACCGGGGCAATGGAGCTCAGCGATGGCTCTCAGGGCGCCACGCATTCTTGGGGCCCTCCCCAGCCTCACTTAATCAGAAACCCCGTGTTTCATCAAACCCTCCAGGTTTGAGAACCACTGAAGTAGAGAATGGGTGGTCAAGGAAAGCCTCCCTGAGGAGGTGACATTGGTAAGGGAGACCATTTTAATGAGGAGCCTTTCCTTATTCACTCAGCACACACCGCGCAGCCCCTCACAGGTACCTGCCTGGTGCTCGGCGACATAGATGACTCAGACTAAGCCTCCACCTCCCAGGAGTTCCCAGTCTGCTTGTCCACACAGACACAGGCAGATAGTTCTGCTACCCGAGGCTCGTGCTGGGATGGGAACGCACAGGTGCCTGTGGGAGCTCAGAGGAGGACCCCAGTGCGGAGGGTTCCACCAGAAGAGAGGCCTTCCCAGTAGGAGGAATTGCTGGGGCAGACTTCACCGAGGTGGGACAAGGCCTGGCCTGCTGGAGGAGTGTCCAGAGGTGGTGCTGGAGGCAGATCTGATTTCTCCAGCTGTAAAATTAGGAACTGAATTTGATCCTTTTAAAGCCCTTTCCATTTCTAAGCCACCACAGATTTCTTAATTCTCCAGCCTTTTGTGGAGAAATACTTGTGACTCGAATAGAAAATCTGGTGTTACTTAGACAGGCTCTTGATACACATTTTATGGGTCCATGCATGGAGGTGTGGCAGGGATGGAGATGGAGGTGATGGTGGAGGTGGCAGAGGTGGTGAAGGTGGTAGTAGCAGAAACAGAGATGGTGGAGGTGATGTTGGAAGTGAAGGAGGCAGAGGTGGTAGTAGATACTAGTGGTGGTGGAGAGGAGGTCGAGGTGGTGGTGGTGGTGATGGTCGAAAGGATAATTGATGTAGTTGTGGAAATTGTGGTGCAGCTGGAGGGCATAATATATTTGGTGGAAGAATTGGAAGTGGTGGAATTGACAGATGACGTGGACATGGTGGAACTGGAAGAGGTGAAGGAGATGGTGAACATGGAACAGATGATGGAGTGGATTGAGTTGATGGAGGTGGTATAGATGACGGAGCCAAGGGAAGTGATGGAGGTGGTGGAGATGGTGGAGTTGAGGGAGGTAATGGAGTTGAGGGAGGTGGTGCAGGTGACAGAGGCAGTCGAGTGGAGGTGGGACAAGTGATGGAGTGGATTAAGTTGATGGAGGTAGTATAGGTGATGGAGTCAAGGGAGGTGGTGGAAAGGATTGAGTTGATGGAGGTAGTGTAGGTAATGGAGTCAAGGGAGGGGACGGAGGTCGTGGAGCAGGTATATCTGTGTTTAAATGTGGGTACAAACGAATGAATGGATAAATTGCTTCAATGTTTGATGGAAAAAGAAAGTATGTTTTTAAAACTTGAGCTTGTTTCTGAGATTAGCAATAAAAGCAAAATACCCTAGAATCCCCAGGGTGGGAGCCTCAGATAATTCAATTCACCACCAGTGTTACTCTTCACTATCAGCCTGTGCAAAGGAGAAGGGAGGACAAGAGGGACAAGGCTTTGCTAAGTCCTTTCCACTACTGTTGAATTTGGGCTTCAGGCTAAGCAAAGTCTACTTAAAAAGATCATAGCACCAAGGCCAGTTGGGAAAATCACAGGTCTGAGCTTGTGTAGCTGAAGCCATACAATAGTGTGGAGTGATGGGCTGTGAAGTTGAAATGCTTATTCCTTTGTTTGCTGTTCCTAATAAGAGAAAATGTGAGACACTGTTGGCTTTACAAACACCCACTGCCAATACTGGTGGCTTTATTTATGGGACTTAGCCACAGCCACTCACTGAATTCAGGAGGAGTAACTGTAAATACTCACAAAAGACATGATGTGTGGGGGTGATGACCACCATTGCTACTTTCTTGAGCCTTTAACATATGTATTCATCCCAAGAATTCTATAAAGGAGTTATTATATCCCCATTTCACAGATGGAAAAAAAACTGAGGCCCAGAGAGGGGAAGTGACTTGCCCTTACAGCCCAGTCAGGACTCGCATCCCATTCATTCACCCATTTACTACTCTGTGAATGCTTGCAGTCTGCGGCTTTGCCTTTTGGCAGCAAGAGCCTCTCTGCCCTTTTCTGGAGGAGCCTGGAAGGTGAAGGACAGGAACCTCTAAGGCAGATGCCAGCAGTGTTGACATCTGAGCAGGCTTTCCCTCTCTTCCCCTTTCTTTGTGCTGTTTCCATCCTGCCCTCTATCTACTTTGGATGATCAGAAGGCCAGCAGCTGCCAGCAACTTTGCAGTGAAAACCCAGCAGGAGTGTTGGAAGTGAGGGTCAAGGGGACCATCACCATCCAAGGATCAGTCAGGTGTCCACCTCAGAGCCTGCTGGGTGACAGAGCTGTGCCCATGCCCAGCTTTGGTCCCAGAAGTTGGGATCAAAGGAACCTGGACATCCAGTGCATCAGCCAGGTGAGGAGGCAGGTAGTGGTGCTAATAACAGGCAGTCATAGCAATGACAGTAATAAATGCTGACAGCGGATGCCTGCGGAGCACCTGCTCTGTTCTCCACCCTTTCCATACATCTCATGACATATGGAGGCTGGGCAGGGCCAGCTCAGAGTTTTTATCACTGGGTGGGATTCCAAGGTCTGTGGAGGAAGTGGACATCCTCTTCTTTCAGGCAGCCAATTTTTCCTTGTCTTGGCCTGTTTGGCTTTTTCCCAAAGCTGCATTTCAAAACAGCCCCTCCTGGCTGGCGGAATGTGGGCACAGCTCTGTCACACACCCAGCAGCAGGGGCAGCTGGCCCTAGGCTTCCTGCCCCTCTCTGGGCATGTGGATTGGAGGAAAGCAGCCCTCAAGCTTTCTTCAAAATAGGGAACTGCTCTCCCTGTTTCCTGAAGAGCAAGAACTGTCCCCATGGCAACCATGGGATGAAGAGGCCACATTAACCCTTCTGAGGGCAGGCCTGGCTGAGAGCCTCTTAACTAACCCCTCCTGGGCGTGGCACTGTACAGGCGACAAGGAGAGTCACATCTCCCAAAGGACATCCCCTAGTCTCACCACCATTCCAAGGGAAAGTCAAGGTTGAGATGTTATACGCATTGGACGAAGGGCAACTTTGAGGTGAACTCAGAGGGGTGGACAGCACAAGGATTTTGGATTTTATTCTCATAACAACATGGAGCTGTAGAGGAGGTAAAGCAGATGAGGGACAGATTCTTTTTTTAAAAAATTTATTTATTTATTTTTAAATTATACTTTAAGTTCTGGGGTACATGTGCAGAACATGCAGGTTTGTTACACAGGTGCACATGTGCCATGGTGGTTTGCTGCACCCATCAACCCGTCACCTACATTAGGTATTTCTCCTACTGCTATCCCTCCCCTAGCCCCCCACCCCCCAACAGGCCCTGGTGTGTGATGTTCCTCTCCCTGTGTCCATGTGTTCTCATTGTTCAACTCCCACTTCAGTGAGAACATGCAGTGTTTGGTTTTCTGTTCTTGTGTTAGTTTGCTGAGAATGATGGTTTCTAGTTTTATCCATGTCCCTGCAAAGGACACGAACTCATCCTTTTTAATGGCTGCATAGTATTCCATGGTGTATATGTGCCACATTTTCTTTATCCATTCTATCATTGATGAGCATTTGGGTTGGTTCCAAGTCTGTGCTATTGTGAATAGTGCCGCAATAAACATACGTGTGTGTTGTCTTTATAGTAGAAGGATTTATAATCCTTTGGGTATATACCCAGTAATGGGACTGCTGGGTCAAATGGTATTTCTGGTTCTAGATCCTTGAGGAATTATCACACTGTCTTCCACAATGGTTAAACTGCCATTAACAGTGTAAAAGCATTCCTATTTCTCCACATCCTCCCCAGCATCTGTTGTTTTCTGATGTTTTATTGATATTCTAACACATTTTGAAAGTTTTCCGTCTGGCCGTGGGCGCTGGTGGGATTTAGTGCAGAGTGACAGGGACTTGGTACTCTGAAAGGTGTTTTTTTCTGGGGGACTTTGCCCTGCAAACCCTGGAGAGATCTGAGTCATGGGGAGAGGTAGTCATTTGTTGTTGCGGAGGGCAGAGGAGGGTAGAGACTCTGTGAAGCATTGGTGTTAATTCTTCATTAAACATTTGGTACAATTTATCAGTGATGAATCCTTCTGGTTTGGGGTTTCCTTGTGGGAATTTTTTTGATTACTAAATGCATCTCTTTATTTGTTGTATTTCTGTTCCGACTTTCTATCTTATTAACAGCTTTGTTGGTTTATAAGTGACAAAATAAAGTATACATACTTAAAGCACACACATTGATAAATATCAGCATGTGGACCACATGTGAGGCAGAAACCACAGCCACCCCACAGCTCCCCTGTGCCCTTTCATTATCCCAGCTTCCTGCATCTTCATGGCTCCAAGGTGCACCTTCAGACACTCGCTCATCTCTGTTTTGTCGTTTGAAGTTTGCAATTCAAAGCTCCAGTTTTATGTGTCTGATTTGAATTAGATCCTTGTGTTATCTCAGTAGTTATAGGGTTAAACTGTCTATTGTATACTTCTTAGTAACATGTTTCAAAGTAAATAGGCTTAACAGAAAAAGCATAACCCCATATGATTAAATGAACCTAGAAAGCATATCCCCTATGATGGGATTAATCATTTTAAAAATAATATGCTCATTATGAGACATTATGCATTACTGAATAATTAGGGATTTATTGTCCTTCTCCCACATGGATGTTCAGACTTTGATCATTCATTTTTCAGGACTGACTAGCAGCACTGAGGGACTGATGGTGGCATAGCCATTGTTCACCAGCATCTGCACTCAATGACGGACTGGATCACTGTTCCACACCAGTCCTGAGGAGGAGGTGACAACGCAGTCCAAAATGTACACTTTTATGCTCTGCTTCCCTTTTAAATATAAGTTCCAATTCCAAACCATATATTTGTGAATACATAAAAGTGAATGCTTTTAACAGCACCAAGTCACCTCTTGAACGCTTTACTGCTTTGAAAATTCTTCCACCAGATGTCCTAAATCATCTCTCTCACATTCAAACTTCCACAGATCTCCAGGACAGGGGCAAAATGCTGCCAGTCTCTTTGCTAAAATGTAGCAAGAGTCACCTTTTCTCCAGTTCCCAACAAGTTCCTCATCTCCATCTGAGACCACTTCAGCCTGGACTTCATTGTCTATGTCACTATCAACATTTTGATCAAAGCCATTCAGTAAGTCTCTAGGAAGTTCCAAACTTTCCCACATCTTCCTGTCTTCTTCTGAGCCCTCCAAACTGTTCCAGCCTCTTCCTGTTATCCATTTCCAAAGTTGCTCCCACATTTTTGTGTATCTTTACAGCAGCACCCCACTACCTGGTACCAATTTACTGTGTTAGTCCATTCTCACACTGCTATAAAGAACTGCCCAAGACTGGGTAATTTAAAAGGAAAGAGGTTTAATTGACTCATAGTTCCACAGGGCTGGGGAAGCCTCAGGAAACTTACAATCATGGTAGAAGAGGAAGTAAACACGTCCTTCACATAATGGCAGCAAAGTGCTGAGCAAAAGGGCTAAAAGCCCCTTATAAAACCATCAGATCTCATGACGACTCGCTCACTATCTTGAGAACAGCATTAGGTAACTGCCCCCATGATTAAATTATCTCCCACCAGGTCACTCCCATGACACATGGGGATTATGGCAACTAAAATTCAAGGTGAGATTTGGGTGGGGACACAGAGCTAAACCATATCATGGTATGCACGCAAAAAAATTAAGTAAACGTATCAAATATAGATAGTTCCTGACAAATAATAATCTCCACTGAAATTGCAACTACTATTTTTATTATACAATTCCTCATACATGTGATTGAGATAACGCAGTTATTTTAAAAATTTTTCAGATTTGTTCATGCCTAAAAGACCAAAGAGCAATGAATGCTAAAATAGTAGACTTTCAACAATCTCTGTTCTTAGCACATTGATGGAATTTAAAGCTTTTTCTCTGAATCCCTAAAGATATGTATATAGTTGAAACTCATGCCAGAAAAACCTAGTGTAAGTGAGTAGAGTCATCAATTATTAGCAGGACCACATTCCAAAATTTCTTCTCTCTTCATTCTTAGGCACATGAAAATAGTGGTAAATATATTCATTATTTATAAAGATTAGAGTAATTTTTCTACAGATATAATTAGAAGATATCTCTCCACTTCTACCATAAAAGGTGGTTCTCCATAGGAGTTCAATCTTTCATGTCTTCTTTAAGTCAGCAAGGATATTTCCCAGTCATGGGGTCCCAGTGTTAAAATTCTACTAAGAAATTTGTTAAGAGCTAGTTGTGGAATATTTCACATGATTAATACAGCTATCTACTTATTTATAAATGTGAGGTACATAACATTGCATAATTGGTTCAGTCACATATTTTCACAGATTTGTCATCAGAAAATCAATAGCATCAGTCTAAATTTAGGGCACGTGGTTCTTTTTTTTTTCTTTTTTTTAACGTGAGACAGAGTCTTGCTCTGTCACCCAGGCTGGAGTGCAGTGGTGCGATCTCTGCTCACTGCAACCTCTGCCTCCCAGGTTCAGGCAATTCCCCTGCCTCGGCCTCCCAAGTAGCCGGGATTACAAGTGGGTGCCACCATGCCCAGCTAATTTTTGTATTTTTAGTACAGACAGGGTTTCGCCACGTTGGCCAGGCTGGTCTCGAACTCCTGACCTTAAATGATCCACCTGCTTCAGCCCCCCAAAGTGCTGGGATTACAGGTGTGAGCCACCATGCCTGGGTATATCTTTTTATAGTTGAGTTTAAGAGGTTCTTTTTACAATGTAGATACAAGTCTAAAGCAGGTAAATCCTCTCTGAATATTTTCTCTCAGCATATGCCTCTTATTAATACTTTTGTGACTTTTGATGAATGAATGTGGTTTTTATGAAACCTAATTTATCTTTTTTTTTTTTTTTTTTTCTGTTATGGCTATTGCTTTTATGTCTTAAGACAGGGGTTCTCAATCCCCGGGACATGGTTTGTGGCCTGTTAGGAACCAGGCCACACAGCCAGAGGTGAGTGGCAGGCAAGTCAGTAAAGCTGAGCTCTGCCTCCTGTCAGATCAGCGGTGGCATTAGATTCTCATAGGGACACGAACCCTACTGTGAATTGCACATGAAAGGAATGTAGCTTGTGTGCTTCTATGAGAATCTAATGCCTGATGATCTGTCATTGTCTCCCATCACCCCTAGATGGGACCACTGCAGGAAAACAAGCTCAGGGTTCCCAATGATTCTACATTATGGTGAGCATGTGTATCAGAGTTCTCTAAAAGGACAGAACTAATAGGATAGAGGAATATATGAAGGGGAGTTTATTAGGAGAATTGAGTGACATGATCACAAGGTGAAGTCCCACAGTAGGCTATCTGCAAGCTGAGGAGCCAGGAAGCCAGTCCAAGTCCCAAAACCTCAAAAGTCTGTGGCTAAAGGCCTGAGAGCCTGTGGCAAAACACTGGTGTAAGCCCACGAGTCCAAAAGCTGAAGAACTTAGAGTCTGATGTTTGAGGGCAGAAATCATCCAGTACAGGAGAAAGATGAAGGCCAGAAGACTTAACCAGTCTAGCCCCTCCACGATCCTCTGCCTGCTTTTATCCTAGCCACATTGGCAGCTGATTAATGGTGCTCACACAGATTGAGGGTGGGTCTGCTTCTCCCAGTCCGCTGACTTAAATGTTAATCTCCTTTGGCAACACCCTCACAGACACACCCAGAAACAATAGTTTGCATCCTTCAATCCAATCAAGTTGACACTCAATATTAACCATCATAGTAAGTAATAGTAATGGAAATAAAGTGCACAATAAATGTAATGTGCTTGAATTATCCCAAAACCATCCCTGCATCCCCCATACCACTGTCCTTGGAAAAACTGTTCCACACAACTGGCCCCTGGTACCAAAAAATGTTGGGACCACTGTCTGAAGAAATCTCTGCCTATGCAAATTGTAAAGATATCCTCCTATATTGTGTGCTAAAATCTTTATATTCTTAGCTTCTGCCATTAAATTTATTAACTGTCTTGAGTTAAACTTTGTGTATACTGTGAGGTGCTAGTCAAGGTTCATTTTTCTCATATGGAGCCTGTTATTTCAACAGCATTTGTTGAAAAACTTTCCTTTTCATGGGATTGGTTTGTACCTTTGTCAGAAGTCAACTGACTGTACACACAGGGGTATATTTCTTTGGTATCTATTTGATTCCATTAATATATGTGTCTGTCCTGACAATACCACACTGTTGCAATTACAGCCACTGTGTAACAAGACTGGAAGTAAGGTGGTTTAAGTCCTCCAGCTTGATTCTTCTTCAAGATTGTTTGTATAATGAAATCCTTTGCATTTCCAATACATGTTATATTAAGCTTATCAAATTCTGTAGAAAATGCTGCTGAGATTATGATTGGGTTTGCAATGAATGTTTAAACTGATATGGGAGAAATGAAATTCCAGAAATGTGATGCCTTTCTATATATGAACATGGGATACTTCACTATTTATTTAGGTCTTTAAAAAGATCACTCAGAAGAACTGGAACCAATTTTACTAAAACTATTCCAAAAAATCACAGAGAAGGGACCTGTTAACTCATTCTACAAAGCCAGCATCATCCTGACACCAAAATCTAGCAGAGACAGAAAGAAAAAAGAAAACTTCAGGCCAATATCCCTGATGAACACAGATGCAAAAATCTTCAACAAAATATTAGCAAACTGAATCCAAGAGCACATCACAAAGTTGATTCACCATGATGAAATAGGCTTTTATTCGTGGGATGCAAGGTCAGTTCAACATAAGCAAATCAATAAATGTGATTCACCACATATACAAAATTATAAACAAAAATCATATGATCATCTCAATAGACAGAGAAAACGCTTTTGGTAAAATCCAACATCCCTTCATGAAAAAAACCATCAACAAACTAAGCATCAATGGAAAAACACCTCAAAATAATAAGAGCCATCTATGACAAACCCACAGCCAATATACAGAATGGGCAGAAGCTGGAAACTTTTTCCTTGAGACCTGGAATAAAACAAGGATACCCACTCTCTCCACTTCTATTTAACCATAGCTCTGGAAGTACTATGTCAGAGCAATCAGGCAAGAGAAATAAATAAAAGGCATCCAAGCAGGAACAGAAGTCATCAAACTATCTCTCTTTGCTGATGATATGATTGTATACCCAGAAAACCCCAAAGACCACCAAAAGGCCTCTAGAACCAATAAACTATTTCAGTAAAGTTTCAGGATATAAAATCAGTGTACAAAAATCAGTAGCATTTCCATATACCAGTAACATTCTAGCTGTGAGCCAAATCAAGAACACAATCCTATTTTCAATAGCCACAAAGAAATACCTAGGAGCACAGCTAACCAAGGAGGTGAAAGGTCTCTACAAGGAGAACTATAAAATACTGCTGAGAGAAATCAGAAATGACATAAATAGATGGAAAAATATTCTATGTGCATGGATTGGAAGAATCCACATCATTAAAATGGGCATACTGTCCAAAGCAATCTACAGACTCAACAGTATTTCTATCAAACTACCAATGTCATTCTTGACAGAACTAGAAAAAACTATTTCAAAATTCATATGGAACCAAAATATAGCCTGAATAGCCAAAGAAATCTTAAGCAAAAAGAACAAAGTTGGAGGCATCACATTACCCGACTTCAAACTATACTATAAGGCTACAGTAACCAAAAGAGCATCAGACTAGTATGAAAACAGATACACAGACCAGTCGGGCGCGGTGGCTCATACCTGTAAACCCAGCACTTTGGGAGGCCGAGGTGGGTGGATCATGAGGTCAGGAGATCGAGATCATCCTGGCTAACATGATGAAACCCCGTCTCTACTAAAAAATACAAAAAATTAGCCAGGCATGGTGGTGGGTGACTGCAGTCCCAGCTACTTGGGAGGCTGAGGCAGGAGAATGGCGTGAACCAGGGAGGTGGAGCTTGCAGGGAGCCGAGATTGCACCACTGCACTCCAGCCTGGGCAACAGAGCAAGACTCCATCTCAAAAAAATAATAATAAAACAGAAAACAGATACATAGACCAATGGAACAGAATACAGAACCCAGAAATAAAGCTGCATACCTACAACCATCTGATCTTTGACAAATTCGACAAAAATAAGCCATGGCAAAAGGACTCCTTATTCAATAAATGGTGCTGGAATAACTGGCTATTCATATGTAGAAGAATGAAACTGGACCCCTACCTATTATATAGAAAAATCAACTCAAGATGGATTAAAGACTTAAATGTATGACCTCGAACTATAAAAATCCTAGAAGAAAATCTAGGAAGTACCCTAAATACCCTTGTTGATATCAGCTTTAGCAAACAATGTATAGCTAAATCCTCAAAAGCAATTGCAACAAAAACAAAAATTGACAAATGGAACCTAATTAAAATAAAGAGCTTCTGCAGAAAAATGAAAGATCCATCAACAGAATAAACAGACAACATACTGAATGGGAGAAAATATTCATAAACTGTGCATCTGGAAAAAAACCTAATATACAGAATCTATAAGGAACTTTAACAAATCAACACTCAAAAAAGCAAATAACCCCATTAAAAACTGGGCAAAGGACATGAACAGACACTTTTCAAAAGAAGACATAGAAATGGCCCCCAAACATATGAAAAATCCTCATAATCTCTAATCAGAGAAATACAGATGAAAACCACAATGAGATACCATCTCACACCAGAATGGTTTTATTAAAAAGCAAAAAAATAATAATAACAGATGTTGGCAAGGCTGCAGAGAAAAAAGGACATTTATACCCTGTTGGTGGGAGTGTAATTTTAAGTCTGGCCACTGTGATGAGCAATTTGGAGATTTCTCAAAGAAATAAGAGTTGAACTACCATTTGACAAAAACAAGGAATCAACCCAGGTGACCATCAGTGGTGGACTGGAAAAAGAAAATATGGGACAAATACACCATGGAATATTACACAGCCATAACAAGAATGAAATCATATCCTTTGCATCAACATGGGTGCCACTGGAGGCCATTACTCTAAGCAAACTAATGCAGAAACAGAAAACCAAATACCACATATTCTCACTTATAGGTGGGAGCTAAACATTGAATACATATGGACATCAAGATGGAAACAATAGACACTGGGGCCACTAGAGGAGGGAGTAAGGGAGAAGACAAGGGCTGAAAAACTGCCTTTTGGGTACTATGCCTTCTACCTGGGTTACAGTTCAGTCATACCCCAAGCCTCAGTATCACACAATATACCTTTGTAGCAAACTTGCACATGTACCCTCTGATTCTAAAATAAAAGTTGAAAATAAAATATCTATCAGTAAATTTGGCAGTTTTCAATCTAAATATCTTACGTTTTGTTAAAGTGCCCCTAAGTAGTACACGTCTCTTTGATGCCATTTTAAGAGGCTGTGATGTATATTTTTATATATTGATGGGTTCAATATCCTAAAATATTCACAGAGTTGCACAACCATCACCACAATCAATTTTAGAACACTTTGATAACCTTAAAAAGAAACCACATACCATTCAGCAACCATTCCCCATTTCCCCTCAACCCTCCAGGCCTCCAACTACTAATCTATTTCACATGTTTATATATTTTCCTATGTTGGACATTTCATATAAATGAAATTATACAATAAATGGACTTTTGTGGCTGGCTTCTTTCTCATAACGTTATGTTTGCAGGTCTATGTTGTAGCATGTACTTTATTCATTTTTATTACTGAAAAATAATGATTCAGAGAGATATGCCATATTTTATTTCTCTATTCATCAATTATTACTTATTTGGGTTGGTTTCACTTTTTTTTTTTTTTTTTTTTTGCGACGGAGTCTCGCTCTGTGGGCAGTGGCTGGATCTCAGCTCACTGCAAGCTCCGCCTCCCAGGTTCACGCCATTCTCCTGCCTCAGCCTCCCAAGTAGCAGGGACTACAGGCGCCCGTCACCATGCCCGGCTAGTTTTTTGTATTTTTTAGTAGAGACGGGGTTTCACCGGGTTAGCCAGGATGGTCTGGATCTCCTGACCTCGTGATCCACCCGTCTCGGCCTCCTAAAGTACTGGGATTACAGGCTTGAGCCACTGCGCCCAGCCTGGTTTCACTTTTTGACTACTATAAATAATGCCACTGTGAACATTCATGTGCACTTTTTTTTGAACAACTCTTTTCAATTTTCATGAGTATATGCTAGGTGTGAAATTGTTGGGACATATAGTAACCATTTGTTTAACCTTTTGGGGAAACCTCAAGAATGCTTTTCACAGCAGTTGCATTGTACATCCTCATATATGAAAGTTCCAATTTGTTCATATCCTTGCCAACACTTGTTGCCTTACATTTACTTTTATTATAGTCACCCTAGTGGTTATGAAGTGGTATCTCGTGGCTTTGATTTGAAATTTTCTAATGGCTAATGATACTAAGCATCTTTTTTGGGGCCATTTGTATACATTTTTTGGAGAAATGTCTACTCAGATACATTATAGACTGAATGTTTGTGTCCCACCAAATTTTATATGTTATCCTAACCACTCCTGTGATCATATTAGAAGGTGGCACCTTTAGTAGGTTATTAGGTCGTGAGAGTGGAGCCCTCATGAATGGGATTAGTGTCCTTAGTAAAGAGTTCCTAGACAGCTTCCTCACCCCTTCCACTATGTGAAGATACAGTGAGAAGAAAGGGACCAGGAAGTAGACCTTCACCTGTCCCTGAATCTACTGGTGTCTTGATCTTGAACTTCAGTCTCCAGAACTATAAGAAATAGATTTCTGCTGTTTATAAGCCACCCAGTTTATTGCGTTCTGCTATAGCATCCCAAACAGACTAAGATGAGATCCTTTGCCTATTTTTAAAAACTAGGTTATTTGTCTTTTTATTATTGACTTGTAAGAGCTCTTTGTATATCTTGGATACAAGTCCCTTATCAGATATATGGTGTGCACATATTTTCAGTTATATATTTGGTTGTCTTTTCACTTTTAAAAATAATGTTCTTTAAAGCGCAAAGCTTTTGATTTTTATGAAGTTCAATTTATCTATTTTTCTTTTGTTGTTTATACATTTTATATTGTATCTAAGAAGGCTTTTTCTAGCCCAAAGCCGTGGAGGTTTACTTCAATAGTTTCTGCTAGAAGGTTTGTGCTTTTAGCTTTAACGTATCAATTAATGATCCATTTTGAATTCATTTTGCTTATGGTATGATGAAAGAGTTCAACTTTATTCTGTTGCATGTGAATATACTATTGTTTCAGCACTATTTATTAAAAAGATTTTTTTCCAAATTAATTATGTGGTATACATGTTGGATATCCTTAATCGTCTCTTAATGATTAAAGGATGTCTCCTCTCGTTACTGATTGGTGATCTGTGCTTTTCCTTTTTTTTCCTAATCAGTCTAACTAGAGTTTTCTGTATTTATTTATTTCAATAGTTTTTGGGGAACAGGTGGTTTTTTGCTTACTTTAGTGGTGATTTCTGAGATTTTGGTGCACCTGCCACCCTAGCAGTGTATATTGTACCCAATGTGTAGTCTTTTATCCCTCACCCACCTTCCGCCCTTCCCCCCAGTCTCCAAAGTCCATTATATCATTCTTATTCCTTTACATCCTCATAGCTTAGCCCCCACTTATAGGTGAGAACATATATTTGGTTTTCCATTCCTGAGTTACTTCGCTTAGAATAATGTTCTCCAACTCCATCCAGTTTTCTGCGAATGTCGTTACTTCATTCCTTTTTACAGCTGAGTAGTATTCCATGATGTATATATACCATATTTATTCATCTATTCATTGGTTGATGTGCACTCAGGCTGGTTCCATTTTTTTGCAATTGTGAATTGTGCTGCTATAAACATGTGTGGGCAAGTGTCTTTTTCATATAACGACTGCTTTTCCTCTGATAGATACCCAGTAGTGGGATTGCTGGATCAAATGATAATTCTACTTTTAGTTCTTTAAAGAATCTTTATACTGTTTCCAATAGTGATTGCACTATTTTACATTTCCACCAGCAGTGTAAAAGTGTTCCTTTGGCCAGGCGCGGTGGCTCACACCTGTAATCCCAGTACTTTGGGAGGCCAAGGTGGGTGGATCACAAGGTCAAGAGATCAAGACCATCCTGGCCAACATGCTGAAACTCCATCTCTACTAAAAATACAAAAATTAGCTAGGTGTGGTGGTGCACGCCTGTAGGCCCAGCTACTGGGGAGGCTGAGGCAGGAGAATCATTTGAACGTGGGAGGTGGAGGTTGCAGTGAGCCAAAACTGTGCCACTGCACTCCAGCCTGGTGACAGAGCGAGACTCTGTCTTAAAAAAAAAAAAAAAAAAAAAAAAAAAAAAAGTGTTCCCTTTTCACTACATCCACACAAACAACTACTATTTTTTTATTTTTAAATTATGGCCATTCTTGCAGAAGTAGGATGGTATCTCATTGTGATTTTCATTTGCATTTCCCTGATAATTAGTGATGTTGAGAGCATTTTTTTTTTTCATACCTTTGTTGGCCATTTATATATCTTCTTTTGAGAATTGTCTATTCATGTCCTTTGCCCACTTTTTAATGGGATTTTTTTTTTCTTGCTGATTTTTTTTTTTTAGTTCCTTGTGGATTCTGAATATTTGTCAGATTCTGTGGATTCTGAATCTTTGTCAGATGCATTGTTTGTGAATATTTTCTCCCACTCTGGGTTGTCTGTTTGCTGATTATTTCTTTTGTTGTGCAGAAGCTTTTTAGTTTAATTAGGTCCCATCTATTTCTCTTTGTTACATTTGCTTTTGGGTTCTTGGTCATGAACTCTTTGCCTAATCCAATGTCTAGAAGAGTTTTTCCAATGTTATCTTCTATAATTTTTATGACTTCAGGTCTTAGATTTAAGACCTTGATTCATTTTGAGTAGATTTTTGTATAAGGTTAAGAGATGAGAATCCAGTTTCATTATTCTACATGTGGCTTGCCAATTATCCAAGCATCATTTGTTGTATAGAGTGTACTTTCCCCACTTTATGTTTTGTTTGCTTTGTAGGAGATCAGTTGGTTGCAAGTATTTCACTTTATTTCTGGGTTCTCTATTGTGTTCCATTGGTTTACATGCCTATTTTGGAAACTACAGCCTTGTAGTATAGTTTGAAATCAGGTAATGTGACTCCCCCAGATTTGTTTTTTGCTTAGGATTGCTTTGAGCATTTGGGCCCTTGTTTGGTTTCATATGAATTTTTGGATTTTTTTTCTAATTCTGTGAAAAATGATGTTGGTATTTTGATGGAAATTGCACTGAATTTGTAGATTGCTTTGGATAGTATGGCCATTTTCACAATATTGATTCTTCCAATCCATGAGCATGGGATGTGTTTCCATTTGTTTATGTCATCAATGACTTCTTTCAGCAGTTTTTTGTAGTTTTCCTTGTAGAAATCTTTCACATCATTGGTTAGGTATATTCCTAAGTTTGTTTTGTAAAAGGGATTGAGTTCTTGATTTGTATCTCAGCTTGGTCACTGTTGGTGCATAGCAGTGCTACTGATTTGTGTACATTTGTTTTGTATCCTGAAACTTTACTGAATTCATGTGTCAGATCTAGGGGGTTTTTGGATGAGTCTTTAGGGTTTCCTAGGTATGGGATCATACCATCTACAGAGATAGTTTGAGTTCCTCTTTACCGATTTGGATGTCCTTTATTTCTTTCTCTTGTCTGATTGCTCTGGCTAGAACTTCCTGTACTATGTTGAATACCAGTGGTGAAAGTGGGCATCCTTATCTTGTTCCAGTTCTGAAGGGGAATGCTTTCAACTTCTCCCCATTCAGTATAATGTTGGCTGTGGGTTTGACATAGATAGCTCTTATTACCTTGAGGTATGTCCCTTCTATGCCAATTTTGCTGAGAGTGTTAATCATAAAGTGATGCTGGATTTTGTGAAATCTTTTTCTTCATCTATTGAGATCATCATATACTTTTTGTTTCTAATTCTGTTTATGTGATGCATCACATTTATTTACTTGCATATGTTAAACCATGCCTGCATCCCTGGTATGGAACCCACTTGATCACGGTGTATTATCTTTTTTATATGCTGTTGGATTTGGTCAGCTAGGATTTGGTCAGCTAGTATTTTGTTAAGGATTTCTGGCATATATGCTCATCAGGGATATTATCTTTAGTTTTCTTTTCTTGTTATGTCCTTTCCTGGTTTTGGAATTAGGGTGATACTGACTTCACAGAATGATTTAAGGAGGATTCCCTCTTTATCTTTTGGAATAATTTCAGTAAGATTGGTACCAACTATTCTTTGAATATCTGATGGAATTCAGCTGTGAATCCATTTGGTCCTGGACTTTTTTTTGTTGGCAATTTATTATTGTTTCAATTTTGCTACTTGTTATCATTTGTTTCAGAGTTTCTATTTCTTCTTGATTTAATCTGGGAGGATTGTGTATTTCCAGAAATTTACCCATCTCTTCTAAATTTACTAGTTCGTGTGCATAAAGGTGTTCATAGTAGCCTTGAATGATCTTTAGTATTTGTGTGGTATTGGTTGTAATATCTTTCATTTCATTTCTTTTCTTCTTCTGCTGCTGCTTCTTCTTTTTTTTTTTTTTTTTTTTTTTATCTCGGCTCACTGCAACCTCCACCTCCTGGGTTCAAGTGATTTTCCTGCCTCAGCCTCCCGAGTAGCTGGGACTACAGGAATGTGCCACCACGCCTGGCTAATCTTTTTGGTTTTTTTTTTTTTTTTTTTTTTTTTTGAGACGGAGTCTCGCTCTGTCGCCCAGGCTGGAGTGCCGTGGCCGGATCTCGGCTCACTGCAAGCTCCGCCTCCCGGGTTTACACCATTCTCCTGCCTCAGCCTCCCGAGTAGCTGGGACTACAGGCGCCCGTCACCTCGCCTGGCTAGTTTTTTGTATTTTTTAGTAGAGACGGGGTTTCACCGTGTTAGCCAGGATGGTCTCGATGTCCTGACCTCGTGATCTGCCCGTCTCGGCCTCCCAAAGTGCTGGGATTACAGGCTTGAGCCACCGCGCCTGGCCATCTTTTTGTTTTTGTGTGTTTTTTTTTGTTTTTTTATTTGAGACAGAGTCTCGCTTAGTCGCCCAGGCTGGAGTCTTTTTGTATTTTTAATAGAGGTGGGGTTTCACCATGTTGGTCAGGCTGGTCTTGAACTCCTGACCTCAAATTATCCGCCTGCCTCAGCCTCCTAAAGTGCTGGGATTACAGACGTTAGCCACCATGCCCATTTCATTTCTAATTGAGCTTATTTAGGTATTCCTCTTTTCTTGGTTAATCTCGTTAATGATCTATCAATTTTATTTATCTTTTCAAAGCACCAGCTTCTTGTTTTATTTATCTTTTGTATTTTTTTGTTGTAATTTTATTTAGTTCTGCACTAACCTTTGTTATTTCTTTTTTATTCTTTGCAATTTCTCTCTATTCTTTGCTATTTTCTTCGGTTGGATTTGGGTTTGGTTTGTTCTTGTTTCTCTAGTTCCACATCCTAAGGTGTGACCTTAGATTGTCTATTTTTACTTTTTTCAGACTTTTTCATGTAAGCCCTTAATGCTATGAACTTTCCTCTTAGCACCACTTTTGCTATAACCCAGAGGTTTTGATGTCACTATTATTGTTCAGCTCAAGGAATTTCTTAATTTCCATCTTCATTCCATTATTTACTCAAAGATCATTCAAAAGCATTTTATTTAATTTCCATGTATTTGAATAGTTTTGAGGGTTCCTTTTGGAATTAATTTTGTTTTATTCCACTATGGTATGAGAGGATACTTGATATAATTTCAATTTTCTTAAATTTATTGAAACTTGTTTTGTGACCTATCATATGGTCTATCTTGAGAATGTTCTATGACCTGAAGAAAAGAATCTATATTCTGCAGCTGTTGGGTAAAATGTTCTGTAAATACCTGGTAAATTCATTTGTTCCAAGGTAAAGTTTAAGTCCATTGTTTCTTTGTTGACTTTCTATCTTGATGACATGTTTAGTGCTGTCAGTAGAGTACTGAATTCCCCCTCTTACTGTGTTGATGTCTGTCTTATTTCTTAGGTCTAGTAGTAATTGCTTTACAAATTTGGGAGTGCCAGAGTTAGGTGCATAATATATTTAGGATGGTGATATGTTCCTGCTGGACTATTCCTTTTATCACTATATAATGTCCCTTTTTGTCTTATTTTACTGTCGTTGCTTTAAAGTCTCTTTTGTCTGATATAAGAATAGATAATTCTGCTTTTTGGTTTCCATTTGCATGGAATATCTTTTCTCACACCTTTACCTTAAGTTTATGTAAATCTTTATGTGTTAGATGAGTCTCTTTAAGACAGCAGATACTGGGCTGGTGGATGTTTATCCCTTCTGCCATTCTGTCTCTTTTAAGTGGAACATTTAGACCATTTACATTCAACATTAGTACTGAGATGTGAGGTACCATTCTATTCATCATGTTGTTGCCTTAAAACCTTGTTTTTTCCCCATTGTATTATTGTTTTATAGGTGCTGTGAGATTTACGCTTTAAGGAGGTTCTATTTTGGTGTATTTTGAGGTTTTTGTTCAAGATTTAGAGCTCCTCTTAGCATTTCTTGTAGTGCTGGCCTAGTAGTGATGAATTCTCTCAGAATTTGTTTGAAAAATACTTTCTCTCTCCTTTGTCTGTGAAGCTTAAATTTCACTGGATTCAAAATTCTTGGCTGACAATTATTTTGTTTCAGGAGGCTAAAGATGAGATCCCAATCCCTTCCGGTTTGTAAGGTTTCTGCTGAGAAGTCTGCTGTTAACCTGATAGGTTTTCCTTTACAGGTTATCTGATGTTTTTCTCTCATAGTTTCTAAGATTCTTTCCGTCATCTTGACTTTAGATAACCTGATGACTATGTGCCTAGGTAATGATCTTTTTGTGAAGAATTTCCCAGGCATTCTTTGAACTTCTTGTATTTGGAGGTCTAGATCTCTAGCAAGGGCAGAGAAGTTGTCCTCAATTATTCCCTCAAGTAAGTTTTCCAAACTTTTCTCTTCTTCCTCAGGAACATGAATTATTCTTAGGTTTGGCCATTTAACATAATGCCAAATTTCTTGAAGGCTGTGTTCATTTTTTTTTTGTTTTTTTTCTTTTTGTCTTTGTCTGATTGGATTAACTTGAAAGCTTTGTCTCTGAGCTCTAAAATTCTTTCTTCTACTTGTTCTAGTCTATTATTGAAACTTCCCACTGCATTTTGTATTTCTCTAAGTGTGTCTTTCATTTCGAGAAGTTGTGATTGTTTTTTCTTTATATCTCTTTCTCTGGTGATTTTTTCAACCCTATCCTATATTTTTAAAAATTTATGTTAATTTTCACCTTTCTTTGGTATCTCCTTGAGCAGATTAATAATCAATCTTCTGAATTCTTTATCTGGAAATTCAGAGATTTCTTCTTGGTTTGTATCCATTACTAGGTAGCTGGTGTGATTTTTGGGGGGTGTTATAGAACTCTGTTTTGTCATATTACGAGAATTACTTTTCTGGTTCCTTCTCATTTGGGTAGGCTATTTCAGCAGAGAGGTTTGAAACTCAAGGCCTTCTGTTCAGATTCTCTTGTCCCTTTGGGTGATCCCTTGATGTGGTACTCTCCCCCTTCCCCTAGGAATGGGGCTTCCTGATAGCTGAACTGCAGTGATTGTTATTTCTCTTCTGGGTCTAGCCACCCAGGAGGGCTACCAGGCTCCAGGCTGGTGCTGGGAGATGTCTGCAGAGTCCTGTGATGTGATCTGTATTCAGGTCTCCCAGCCATGGATACCAGGTTTCTCAGGTGATGGGTGGGGCCATGAAACTCCCAAGAGTTTCTGTGTTTTGTGTTTGGCTACCAAGGCAGGTAGGGAAATGCCATCAGGTCGGGCCAGGGTTAGGCAGGTCTGGGCTCAGACTTTCCTTGGGCAGGGCTTGCCACAACCACTATATACAATGGGGTGGGGGGTAGTTCTCAGGCCAATGGGGTATGTTCCTGAGGGGATCTTGGCTGCCTCTGCTGTGTCATATAGTTCACCAGGGAAGTTGGGGATAGCCAGTGGCAAGAGGCCTGACCCAGCTCCCATGCTGTTGGTGAGGCTGGTGTCACTCCCACAGTGCCCCACTCAGACCTTGCCCCAGGCCATGAGCTACCCTGCTGAGAAAGCAAGCACAACTTTCAGACCTCACCCCTCCCTGTCTGCTCACTCTGTTGGCAGTAGCTCCTGTGTTCCTGCACTCACTCATACCCACAACAGCTTCTGCTCATCCCCAGACTCTGTTCAAGAAAACTTGTGCCCAGTCAAAACCACTACCAATTTAAGTTGAGAGTTTCTTTTGCCCCACAACCCCTCCCCAATTCCACTGTATGCCATCCCCAAGGGTCCCTCTGAGATACAGTCAGGGATGGCTTCCCTGGGCTTGGTTGCTTCCAAATCTTCATTATTGTGAAGAGTGCTGCAATAAATATGGGAGTGCAGATATCTCTTCAAAATACTGATTTCCTTTATTTTATGTATATACCTAGCAGTGGGATTGCTGGATCATATGGTAGCTCTATTTTTAGTTTTTTGAGGAACCTCCAAACTGTTCTTCATAATAATTGTACTCATTTATATAACCACTGACAGTGTACAAGAAGTTAAATCCTTCTCTCATGATCTAGATTTTCAGATTCCCCAATGGGGATGTGTGTTCAGAGGTAGGTTTTCCCCCTCCCACACTTTGGGAATCTACAGTTTTTCACCTGTTTCACAGAATTGCAGTGGTGTGTCACTTCTTTCAAATGATCTGTTAATTTTTATGGTTTTCCTGGTATGTTCTTGGAGCAAAAGATCACAGTGTAAGTCTCCACATGCTGTTCCGTCCACCCATTTGGTAGCTGCACATTAGCCCTGTCTCCTACCCACCATCTTCACCTTTGATGTATAATACTTTTCATGCTCTGTTGAAACTGTTTGCTAGTATTTCATTGAGGATTTTTGCATCCGTATAAATCATGGATATTGGCTTGTAAGTTTTTTCTTGTGATGTCTTTGGCTGTGGTGTCAGGGCAATGGTGGCCTCATAAAACGAGTTTGAAAGCTTCCTGCTTTATTTTTTGAAAGAGTTTAAGCAGCATTGGCATTAATTCTTTTTTGAATGTTTGTTAAAATTCAGCTGTGAAGCCATCTGGCTCTGGGCTTTGCTTTGTTGGGAAGTTTTTGATTGCTAATTTAATCTTGTTTGCTACTGGTCTGTTCAGGATTTCTATTTGTTCTTGATTTGATTTTGGTAGGTTGCATGTTTCCAGGAATTTATCCATTCCTTCTAGGTTATCCAGTTTGTTAGTATATAATTCTTCATAATAGTCAATTATAATATTTTTATTTCTGAGGCATCTGTTGGAATATCTCCTTACTTCTAACTTTTAATTGGATTTTTGTAACACGTAATTTTGTAAGCACATAAATGCTTGAGGTGACTGATACTACATCCACCCTCGTGTGATTATTATGTATTGCATGGCTGTATCAAAATATCTCATGTACCCCATATATACTGTAACTATTATGGGTACATAGTATATATATACAAAAATTAAAACTAAAAATATGTTAAAAGATGAGTTACTGCAGTGTATTCAAAATAATTAATCATAGTACACAGGGTATCTCAAGATTTATGTACCAGGACTGAGAACAAATCACAAAGTCTAACACAAAGTATTCAAAAATACTCAATATACAAGAAACCAGGAAAATGTGATCAATTCTTTTTCTTCAAGTTCAAAGACACATGTTCCAGATATGCAGGTTTGTTACAAAGGTAAATGTGTGCCATGGTGATTTGCTGCACAGATCATTCCTTCACTTAGGTATTAAGCCCAGCATCTGTTAGCTATTCTTCCTGATGCTCTCCTTCCCCCTGTCCCCACCACAGTCCTGTGTCCCCAGTGTGTGTTGTTCCCCATGCCCCATGTGTCCATGTGTTCTCATAATTCAGCTTCCACTTATAAGTGAGAACATGCAGTATTTGGTTTTCTATTCCTGTGTTAATTTGCTGAGGATAATAACTTCCAATTTCATCCATGTCCTGACCCTTTTTATGGCTGCATAGTGTTCCATGGTGTATATGTATCACATTTTCTTTATCCAGTCTATCATTGATGGGCATTTACGTTGATTCCATGTCTTTGCTATTGTGAATAGTTCTGCAATGAACATACATGTGCATGTATCTTTACAATAAAATGATTTATATTCCTTTGGGTATAAACCTAATATTAGGGTTGCTAAGTCAAATGGTATTTCTGCCTCTAGATCTTTGAGGAATCCCCACACTGTCTTCCATAATGGTTGAACTAATTTACACTCCTACTAACCGTGTAAAGGCATTCCTTTTTCTCTGCAACCTTCCCAGCATCTGTTGTTTTTTTGGCTTTTTAGTAATAGCCATTCTGACTAGCATGGGATGGTATCTCATTGTGGTTTTGATGTGCATTTCTCTAATGATCAGTGATGTTGAGCTTCTTTTTCATATGCTTGTTGGTCGTGTGTATGTCTTCTTTTGAGATGTGTCTCTTTATGTCTTTGCCCACTTTTTAATGGGGTTGTTTTTTTCTTTCTTATAAATTTAAGTTCCTTATAGACTCTGGATTTCAGAACTTGGTCAGATGGATAGATTGCAAAAGTTTTCTCCCATTCTGTAGGTTGTCTATTCACTCTGATGATTTTTCTTTAGCTGTGCAGAAGTTCTTTGGTTTAATTAGATTCCATTTGTCGATTTTTGCTTTTGTTGCCATTGCTTTTGGCATTTTCATCATTAAATCTTTGTGCCTAAGTCCTGAATGGTATTGCCTAGATTTTCTTCTAGGGTTTTTATACTTTTGGGTTTTACATACAAGTTTTTAATCCATCTTGAGTTAATTTCTGCATATGGTGTAAGGAAGGGTTCCAGTTTCAACTTTCTGCATTTGGAAAGCCAGTTCTCCCAGCATCACTTATTAAATAGAAAATATTTTCCCATTGCTTTTGTCAGATTTGTTGAGGATCAAATCACTGTAAGTGTGTGGTCTTGTTTCTGAGTTCTCTATTCTGTTCCATTGGTCTATGTGTCTGCTCTTGCACCAGTACCATGCTGTTTTGGTTACTGTAGCCTTGTAGTATAATTTGAAGTCAGGTAGCGTGATACTTCCAGCTTTATTCTTTTTGCTTAGGATTATTTGGCTATTCAGGCTCTCTTTTAGTTCCATACAAATTTTAGAATAGTTTTTTGTAATTCTGTGAAGACCGTCAATGGTAGTTTAATGGGAGTAGCATTGATTCCACACATTACTTTGGGCAGTACAGCCATTTTCACTGTATTGATTCTTCCTATCCATGACCATGGAATGTTTTGCCATTTGTTTGTGTCCTCTCTGATTTCCTTGAGCAGTCGTTTGTAGTTCTCCTTGAAGAGGTCCTTCCCTTCCCTTGTTAGCTCTATTCCTAGATATTTTTTTCTTTTTGTAGCAATTGTGAATGGGAGTTCATCCATAATTTGGCTCTCTGCTTGTTTGTTGTTGGTGCATAGAAATGCTAGCAATTTTTACACATTGATTTTATATCCTGAGACTTTGCTGAAGTTGCTTATCAGCTTAGAAGCTTTTGGGCCGAGACGATGGAGTTTTCTAGATATAGGATCATATCATCTGTAAACAAAGACAATTTGACTTCCTCTCTTCCTACTTGAATACTCTTTATTTCTTTATCTTGTGTCATAACTGTAGCCAGAACTTCCAATACTATGGGCGTAGTGAGAGGGGTCTTCCTTGTCTTATGCTGGTTTTCAAGGGGAATGCTTCCAGCTTTTGCCCATTCAGTATACTACTGGCTGTAGGTATGTCATATATGGCTATTATTTTGATGTATATTCATTTAATACCTAGTTTATTGAGAGGTTTTTTTGTTTGTTTTTTTGTTTTTTTGAGACAGAGTCTCACTGTGTCACCCAGGCTGAAATGCAGTAGCACCATCTCGGCTCACTGCAACATCCACCTCCCAGGATCATGCCATTCTCCTGCCTCAGCCTCCTGAGTAGCTGGGACTACAGGTGCCCACCACCACGCCCGGCTAATTTTTTTGTATTTTTAGTAGAGACGGGGTTTCACCATGTTAGCCAGGATGGTCTCGAACTCCTGACCTCATGATCCTCCCACCTCAGCCTCCCAAAGTGCTGGGATTACAGGTGTGAGCCACCGCACCTGGCCCATTGAGAGTTTTTAACATGAAGCGAAGTTGAATTTTATCCAAGGCCTTTTCTGCATCTATTGAGATAACCATGTGGTTTTTATCTTTAATTCTGTTTATATGATGAATCACATTTATAGATTTGCATATGTCAAATCAACCTTGCATCCTGGGGATGAAGCCTATTTGATTGTGGTGGATAAGCTTTTTGATGTGCTACTGGATTGGATTTGCTAGTATTTTACTGAGGACTTTTGCATCCATGTTCATCATGGATATTGGCCTGAAGTTTTCTTTTTTTGGTTCTATCTCTGCCAGGTTTTGGTCTCAGGATGATGCTGGCATCATAGAATGAGTTAGGAAGGAGTCCCCCTCCTCAATTTTTTTTAGTAGAGATGGTACCAGCTCTTCTTTGTACATCTGGTAGAATTTGACTGTGAATCCTTCTGGTCCTGGGTCTTTTATTGTTTGTAGGCTATTTATTACTTACTCAGTTCTGAAACTCTTTATTGCTATGTTCAAGGATTCAGTTTCTTCCTGGCCCAGTCTTGGGAGGGCGTATGTGTCCAAGAGTTTATCTATTTCTTCTAGATTTTCTAGTTTATGTGCATAGAGGTGTTCATTATATTCTCTGATAGTTATTTGTATTTATGTTGGGTCAGTGATAATATCTCCTTTGTCATTTCTGATTGTATTTATTTTTATCTTCTTTTTTCTTCTTTATTATTCTAGCTAGTGGTATACAGTATGAATAATACTGTAGTATGTGCTTTATTTTTAATAATACAGTATGAATTCATACTGTATACAGTATGAATAATAGCTAGTATGTGCTTTATTTTTTTTAAAAAAACTATGGATTTGTTTTTTTTTAATTGGCTTTTGTGTTTCAGCACCCTTCAGCTCAGCTCTGATTTTGGTTATTTCTTGTCTTCTGCTAGCTTTGAGGTTGGTTTTCTTTGCTTCTCTCATTCTTTTAGTTGTGATGTTAGGTTATTAAATTGTGATCTGCTTAACTTTTTAATACGGGCATTTAGTGCTATAAAATTCCCTCTTAACACTGCCTTAGCTCTGTCCCAGAGAGTCTGGTAAATGCCCCAATTAAATGGCATTTTATCTTTGTTCTCATTTGTTCTAAAGAATTTCTTGATTTCTGCCTTAATTTCATTATTTACTCAAAAGTCAATCAGGTGAAGCTTATTTGATTTCCATGTAGTTGCGTGGTTTTGAGCAAATTTTCTAGTCTAAATGTGTAATTTGATTGTACAGTGGTTCAAGAGTGGATGTTTTCAGTTATTTTGCCTATGCTGAAGAGTGTTTTATTTCTGATTATGTGATCAATTTTAGATTATGTGCCATGCAGCAATGAGAAGAATGTATATTTTGTTGTTTGGGGGTGGAGAGTTCTGTAGATGTCTATCAGATCCATCTGATTCAGGGCTGAGTTCAGGTCCTGAATATCTTTGTTAATTTTCTGCCTTGGTGATCTGCCTAATACTGTCACTGGGGTGTTGAAGTCTCCCACTATTATTGCATGGGAGTCTACATCTCTTTGAAGGTCTCTAAGAACTTGCTTTATAAATCTGGATATTCTTGTGTTGGGTGCATACATACTTACGCTAAGTCTTGAATTGAACCCTTTACAATTATGTAATGCCCTTGTCTTTTTAAATCTTTGTTGGCTGAAACTCTTTTTCTGAAATTAGGATTACAAACCCTGCTTCTTTCTGTTTTCCTTTTGCTTCACAGATTTTTTTCCATCCCTTTATTTTGAACCTATGGGTGTCATTGCCTTTGAGATGGGTTCTTGAAGACACCATACCAATGGGTCTTGGTTGTTTTTCCAGGTTGCCACTCTTTGCCATTTAATTGGGGCATTTAGCCAATTTACATACAAGGTTAGTATTTATATGTGTGAATTTGATCCTGTCACAATGATATTAGCTGGCTACTATGCAGACTTGTTTATGTGGTTGCTTTACAGTCACTGGTCTCTGTACTTCAGTGTGTTTTTCTAGTGGCTGGTAATGGTTTTTCCTTTCCATATTTAGTGCTTCCTTCAGGAGCTCTTGCAAGGCAAGCCTGGTGGTGACATATTCCCTTAGCATTTTCTTGTCTGAAAAGGATCTGGTGTCTCCATTGCTTATGAAGCTTAGTTTGGCCAGATATGAAATTCTGGGTTGGAGATTCTTTTCTTTAGGAATGTGGAATGTGAAACATTGGCTCCCAATATTTTCTCGCTTGTAGGGTCTCTGCTGAGAGGTCCACCGTTAGTATGATGGGCTTCCATTTGTAGGAGACCTGGTCTCTATATCTGGCTGCTCTTAACATTTTTTCTTTCATTTTGACCTTGGAGAATTTGATTATGTGCTTTGGGGTTGATCTTCTCACTGAGTATCTTACTGGGATTCTCTGCATTTCCTGAATTTGAATGTTAGCCTGTCTTGCTAGGTTGGGGAAGTTCTCCTGGATCACATCCTGAAGTATGTTTTCCATCTTGGTTCCATTCTCCTCATCTCTTTCAGGTAACTTAATCAGTTACAGGTTCAGTCTCTTTACATAAATCCCATATTTCTTGGAGGTACCTCAATCAGTCATAGGTTTAGCCTCTTTATATAAATCCCATATTTCTTGGAGGTTTTGCTCATTCCTTTTCATTCTTTTTTCTCTATTCTTATATGTTTTATTTCAGAAAGATAGTCTTCAAGCTCTGAGATTCTTTCCTCCACTTGGTCTATTCTGTACTGATACTTATAATCACATGGTGAATTTCTTGTGTTGCATTTTTCAGCTCCATCAGATCGGTTATGTTTCTCTCCTTTAGAAACATAACTGGCCATTCTGGTTATCATCTCCTATATTGTCTTATCATGATTCCCAGCTTCTTTGCATTGGGTTATAACATGCTCTTTTAGTTCTGTGAAGTTCATTATTATCCACCTTTTAAAGTCTACTCTGTCAATTCAGCCATCTCAGCCTCAGCCCAGTTCTGTGCCCTTGCTGGATAGGTATTGTGGTCATTTGGAGTAGAACATGCATTCTGACTTTTTGAGTTTTCAGTGTTTTTGTGTTGATTTTTTTCTCATCTTTGTGGGGTTATCTACCTTCAATGAGGTTGCTGCCTTTTTTTTTTTTTTTTTGAGACAGAGTCTTGCTCTGTCGCCCAGGCTGGAGTGCAGTGGTGTGATCTCGGCTCACTGCAAGCTCTGCCTCTTGGGTTCAAGCCATTCTCCTGCCTCAGCCTCCCAAGTAGCTGGGACTATAGGTGCCCGCCATCATGCCCAGCTAATTTTTTTTTTTTTTGTATTTTTAGTGGAGACGGGGCTTCACCATGTTAGCCAGGATGGTCTTGATCTCCTGACCTCGTGATCTGTTTGCCTTGGCCTCCCAAAGTGCTGGGATTACAGGCGTGAGCCACCACGCCCAGCCAAGTTTGCTTTTATGAGATCTTTGTGGATGTTGTTATTTTCTGTTTGTTTTAACAGTTAGGCCACTCTTCAGTAAGGCTGCTTTGGTTTGCTGGGGGTCCACTCCAGACTCTTGTTGCCTCGGTTTTTCCCATACCTGGAGGTATCACCAGTGATTCGTGCAAAAGAGCCAAGAGGGAAGCCTGCTCCTTCCTCTGGAAGCTCCAACTCAGGGGCAACTGACCTGTTGCCAGCCTGAATGTGGCTACAGGAGGTGGCTGAAGACCCCTGCTAGGAGGTCTCACCCAGTGAGGAAGAACAGGGTCAGGGACCTACCTAAAGAAGCAGTCTGAATGCCATTTGGTAGAGCAGGTAAGCTGAGTTGGGGAGGACCATTCCTCATCTGGACCATTTGTATTCTCCAAAGCCAGCAGGCTGGAACAGCTGAGTCTACCAAACTGCAGAGATGGTCCCCACCCCTCCCCCTGGAGTTTTGTCCCAGGGAGAGATCAGAGCTCTGTCTGTAGAACGCTTGCTGGAGTGGCTGAAGCCCCTGCAGGGAGATCTCACCCAGCAAGAAGAAATGGATCAGCGTCCTTCTTAAAAAAGCAGCCTGGCCACAATCTGGCAAGGCAGCTGTGCTGTCCTGTGGGGAACCCCTCCTTATTCAGACTGCCTGTATTTTTCAAAGCCGGCAGGCTGAAACAACTGAGTCTACCAAACCACAGAGATGGCAGCCATACCTATCACTGGGAACTTGGTCCCGACTCAGGCAGACTCCAGCCTACTGCTGCCGGCTGGCTGGAATTCCAAGCCACTGGGTCTCAACCTGTGAGATGTCATGGAAGTGGGGCCTGCAGAATGATGCCACTTGGCTCCCCAGACTCAGCCCCCTTCCTAGGGACATGCACAGATGAATCTCCTGCCTTGCCACAGATCCTGGGGCTGGAGTATGCAAAACTCCTGGGTCTCTGTGTGTGCCACAGAGACTCCACACAGGCTCATGTATTGAGCCCAAGGCCCTGGTGCTGTGGGCTCATGAGGGGATCTCTTGATCCACAGGTTGCAAAGATCCATGGGATGAGCGTGGTTTCTGAAGAAGGGTTACACATTCACTCACCACTTCCCTTGGCTGGGGGTGGGGGTTCCCATGGCTCTGTGCTGCTCCCAAGTGGGTCATCATCCCACCCTGCTTCTTTTCGTTCTCTGTGGGTCAAGCTATTTGCTTAGTCAGTCCCAATGTGAGAACCCAAATATCTCAGTTGAAGGTGCTGAATTCACTTGCTCTTTTCATTCCTCTATGTGAGTGCCACAGACTGCGGCTGCTTCCTATCAGCCATCCTGGCCCTTCAACAACCAAATGTGATCAATTCTTAGTATACCATACATACAGATGCTGAAATACCAAAAATAATTTTTGAAAAGAAAGCAAAATATTACAGAAATAAGTGCAATTACTATTTTAGCACAAGATTTTTGATAGAGAGTGAAAGATTAGATTTTGTTAATTTGGGCTCAAATCCAATGCATTTTCCCCTCTACCTAATGAAATATGACTGAATTATCATATGGTTTAGAGACTCCATATGTAGGGTTCACTTATACCCCCACATTTCAACACCTCTGAATCATGATGCATCTTATAATCAATGAAATACCATAGTCTGGGAAGTTTTTTAAACCTTAGTGGTACACAAAATAATGGCATATCTCACAATTCACTACAAGTTTGATTTGATAAAATATGGTACAAGACCCTCATAAATAGGTTTCCCTTCTAAATTGTTGGTTTAAAAAATAAAAGTAAGCTACTATGAGAGTAGGGACTCGGAATCATACCCTATCATATTCCTATTCCTTTCCAGTGTATTTGAATTTTTATTCTGCTACCTGAATTAATTTAAATTATGCAAAAAATTATAAACACTATACTGAAGAATCTTAAGGCTTGTAAGTTTTTCTTTTTAGTTTGGTATCTGATAATATCAATTTATTAGAATACGTTTACATGCATTCCAAATTTTCCAAATTTATAGAATAATTCGGTATGTACTCAGGATGAATTTAGTGATCTACAAAGTTTCTTTTCCAGATGATTTTCCCAAACTGGCTTTTCACCTGTATGAGTTCTCACATGTTATTTATCCTTGTGCATGAGTTTTTACATGTTAAGTAATTCATGAACTCTTATACATACTGATGAATGTAATAAATTGATAATGTTTTCTCCAGTGTAAATTATTTTATCTCTAAATGAGGTCTTTACAGCTAAAGGCTCTGTGACATAATCATGAGGTTTCTCTTCAATGTGTATTCTCTGTGGTTAATGAGGTATCTAAAGAATTTAATACATTGACTATATTAATGAGATTTAGGAGTATCAGGAGTTTTTACATAAGTAAAAGAGAAGTTATTTTGAAAAGTTTTTCCACACTAATTACAGTTTGTACTGTATTCTCTCCAGTATGAATTCTCCAATACTAATGAAGGATGATTTATAGTTGAAGAACTGCCCACATTGCTAGCATTCAAAGGACTTCTTACTATTGTTGTACAGAAACTGAGCTCCAGGTACAAGGTTTCTCACATTTACTACATTCATGAGCATTTATTCAAGAAAATGGCTGAATATTGGTAAGGACAGCACTTCTTTTGGCATATAAATTGCTCTATTCTTACTCCCTTTACCCCACCTGCACAGTACATTTGAAAATCAAAAATCAGTAATCACAGTTAAAATCTGCAACCTAGCAGCTACTGGAAAGGAAGAACAGGTTGAAACACATCCAGCACCCCAATCCTAGAGAACTGTCATTATTTAATCTGTCTGGAGCTTCCTAAGAAGGCTCCACTCAAAGGTCTTCTCTTTATTTTACCTCACTCAGATTTCCTGCAGTGTGAAAGGCCTTTTTTCTCCAGAGGCATTCATCAAAAATCATCAATAGCAATTGTTTAATACTGCAGCTGCCTGAGGTAGTGGTAAGAGTGGATCAAATAACAAGCTAACCAAAAACCTTTTAAAAAGTAAAATCCCGGGAACAAAGTGTCCATGGGGGGCTTTAAACATGCATAGGAATAGCATGCATACTCAGGACTATAAATATGCTAGGAAAGACATGACAGGGCCCTTAGCTCTCGCCTGAGGTTGTCCACGAAGCTCTGCATGAGCCAGAAGTAAAATCTAAGACAGCGTCATGAACTGCCTCTCCAAGTGTTGAGAGCATGCCTAGACACACACACACACACACACACACACACACACACACACACACAGAGTGCCCCTCAGCAGTCCAAGAGTCTTAGTTCTATACTTTAAAAAAATATATCTCCAATTCACAGCTGATTTGTATGGTAGCAGAACAGAGAGTTCAGTGGCCACAAATGAGAACAATATACAGACTTTCCTGAATGAGCCTGATCCCATATCTCAGAGCCACCAGTGTTAAAACCCTGGATGGGTATCCTTTCATCTCATTCTCTTTCGTTATAAAAAAAGTATCTATCTATGGTTGTTGCCTCCACTTCCTCAACTCCTATTCTCCCAGAACGTATCCAACTGGCTTCTGTTTCCTGCATCTGAAGGACAGGACACTGGTTCCACTGAGAGCCTCAAGTAACCTTCATGGTGCCAAATCTAATAGCTCCCTCTTAGTCACTCTCCTGCTCACTTTCTTAGTAGTCTTCAGTGCAAGGTGGCCCCACCTTTCTTCTTGAAATAATCTCTTCTCAGATATCCATTTCATTACATTTACCTCGTTTTCCATCTACCTAACTGGATGTTTTTTTCTGTCTCCTTCATAGACTTCTCCTCTGCTCCATCTCTAAATATTGATGTGCCCCAGGACTCACAGAAAGGCTCTCCATGCTTCTCTATCTGCACCCTCTTCCTGGCATTCAATATTGCCCACATGCCTATGCCTTCCAAATGTAGATCTACTTCCCCGTCTTCTCCTGTGGCTTACAGACCTCTCCACATGAATACCTACTAGGCAATTCAAACTTAACAATGGAAAAATAGAACTCCTCCCACCAAAACAAACAAACAAACAAAAACAACAATACTTTTCCTGCTCCAAGTCTCTTTTCCTCTCTGTCAAGAATCCAGTGTTACAAACCCCCATGTTGCACGTGCAAAAACTCAGGAATCAGATTTGGTTTCTTTTGTCCCTTACCCCCCATGTCTATCCATCAGTAAGCCCTGCCTACTCTACAGCCAAAATAATGTATATCCAAAATTCAGCCACTTTGATTCTACTGCCTACTCATGCCATGATACGCATGACTATTGTGGCAAGATTGCTTGATGCTCACAAATTTTCCCCACAAAAGAATACTACATTTCCCAGTCTCCTTTGCAGTTACTTTAAGACCATGTTACTGAGTCCTGGCTGTTGGAATATGTAACATTTAGTATATGCTACCTGTAGCTGAGCCCCTAAAATGTCCCACTCAATCTTCCTGTCACAGGTTAGAAGGAAGGGATGAGCATTACTTTGAGCCTAGACCCTGAGACAACTTCTGGAACAGTTGCCCAGAGTCACCTCCCGACCACATCCCACTGTGTGTTGAGCAAGAAATAAACTTTTTTGTGTTAAGCAACTGAGATTTGGAAGTTTTTCTGGCACTGCAGCTAGCATGTAAACTAACAGACACATAAACCACATGCAGAGATTGATCCCCTTAGAACAGCAGATACCTCTGCGAGGGCTGAATTTCAGCCTAATCTGCAATATTTTTATTTTTCACAAGGATAAGGAATACATGTAGTTCAGGTGCAGATAACAAATTTAAAAGACAACTCCTGCATTCCCCTCCTCTTGCAGCTGGAATACCCTGTCTATACACCCCCAGAGTTCCTTCATCTCCATGGCTTTGGTTCAAGGCTAGGGCAGGAAGGCAATTATGAGACACAGTCAGTAAATCAATCAACAGTTACTTACCGGCACCCAACAGTCAGGCCCTGGGCATGGTGCAAGCCAGGCACCAAGAAGTGAATGAATCATGCTGTCTGGCCTTGAGCAGCTCCACAGTCCGGCAATTTCTTCAAGAGTGACCGCTCTTTACAAGAAACTACTATGTTAACAAGCTCACATGCTGAAGATGGACTTACCTGAGATCCAAGGTCATCCACTCTCTAGATTTGTTTCTTCACCTTTGTCCAAAACTAGCAGAAGCAGCAGAACAGAAAAGATAATTGCATTACGGCTAGGATAGGGGAGTGTACTCAGATGGAGGAAGAGGAGGGATATAAAAGGAGAAGTTATCAAATGAGATAGACTTGACGACTTACTTAAGTGGGGTCTTAATGACTGAGTAGGAGTTCACGAAGAGCACCTAGAGTAAGGGAAGGTGCATGCAAGCCAGAGGGACCCATATATGCAAGGGCACAGAGGGGTGAAATGATCTTTTGCTTTCAAAACAGTGATGGCTTCAGTTTGGTAGAAACACAGGGTGTGGGAATGGGAGAGGCAGTCAGGGTCCTCTGTATGAACTTGGACTTGATCCACAGGGTTGTCACAACCCTGTGCAGACTGTGCCTTAGGGTGCCTGGTCAAACAGGCAAGTGGGACTGCAATCCAGTAAGGCTCAACTCACCAAGTCATGTACCCTGTCAGGGGTTTGCATCCACCAGGAGAAAGGGGTGCAATTTCCACAGTGCCCGAAGGTGCTGTGTGGTCTAACAGGAGCCCTGTTTATCCTGCCCCTGGCATTACAGCTTTCAAACCCTTTTTACACACAAGATCTCACTGTGTTCTCACAACTCCATGAAGAAGGGATTGTGAGCACCATTTTATAGATGAAGAAACTGAGGCTGAGATGTGAAAAGACAAAACCTACAGGAGACATTCCTAGAGAGGTCCCTTCAGGTTCCAGTGATTCCCCTTTGGCTAGAAGATCCTGGGACAACCAGCAAAGCTCTTGGCCACTGTCCTCTAGCAATCTTTTTGTCATGTGGAAAAACACAGGTTTGATGTATACAACTGACTCATGGTGTACACTACATTACATGGTCACAAATACAAATTTTAAAAGGTGAGGTGAAATACTAACTGCTTCTATCGTTCTAAGATTTTCCCCACCCCAATAGATTGTCTTTGTAGGAAACTCATCTATAAAGGACGCCAGCAGAGACCAGGTCACATCTCTGTTTTAATTTTGGATGAAATTCCATTTTGTGGCCCCTCCTCAGGTGGGGAGGTGCCTGCAATCTCACACATTTCAAATAAATTTTGCTGAAAAACCAGGGCAGGTAATATCTGATTTTTACCTAATACTAGCTTGGAGAGAAAATGGGACTTTGGGGAAAATTTCCCCAAATTTTTGGTTTACAAAAATCATTCTTGGCTTAAAAAATCAGAGCCCAACCAAGAGAAGGGAATTTCCCCTACCTTGGCCAAGTTCCCTAAAGCATCCCAGCAACAACACTGTAAGAAGAGACTGTGAGTGAATTAGGACCCTTGATGAGCTTCTGAGTAAAATGGGCTGGCTTGCTCTCTGAGATGATGGTACTGAAACCCTTGGGGCAGTTTCATAATACTCCCCTTTTTATATCTAGAAAATTTATTCAATACATAAAATTCATTGAGAATTATACTAAAAAATATACGGGCTGTCTACAAAACAAATGCTAAGGGGCTTTCTAAAAGTTGCGATCATCAAGCCAGTTAACAGGCCTGTACTCGGTGGCCATTAGAGAAAGCCTTCAGTACAGTACTGGCGCCATCTCGTGTCTAACACTGAGCCCGGCACTTAGAAAACACACAGCATAGGAATGTACTGGGAGGAGTGAGTGGCCAGGTGTTCCTGAAAATTTACAGAAGGGATGGGGAGATGCAACTGGAAAAGTAGACTAGGGCCCGCTTCTGACGGTCTTTATTGCACAGGCACTGGCAACTAAGCCACATGATCAGATCTGTGTCTTAGAGTAATTCAGCAGTAGGCACACAGGCACGGTGAGTGACAACGGATCACACACCTAAGGGCTCAATGCTTCATGAAGTCTTGTGCCAAACCACTGGATCAGCAGCTCCTACTAGAATGTATGCAGGCATTACTGGTTGATTTGTTCACGTCTATATCCCCACTGCCTAGAACAGTGCCTGGTACCTAAATGTTTTTATTTTAAAATAAAATGACATTTTTTCCAAATACGACTACATGATAACACTGTCAAAATACAGAGCCCCCACCCCATCCAGCTTCACAGCAGCCTGAGAGGAAGGCATCGCTTTCCTCATCTTACAAACAGTGGGGCTCAGTGAGGTTGCCCTGGTAAGGGCAGAGGCGCAGCCCCCCGTGTATAATTCTTTCACTGCCAGGCTGCACGGACCCCCGGCCTGTTGCAGGTAAACGAGCTGGACTTCGGAATCCAGACCAGGCTTCCCCAGCGTCCGCTGTGTCACGCACTGACCCTCTCTGGACCTTAAGTTGCAGCATCTACCCAGGAGGCGCCAGGACCGTTCCCCAAAAGCAAAGTCTTTAAAGTGACATTCCCCAGAACCCCCACCCGCTCCCAGGTGAACTGGACCCGAGGGACTTCAGCGGAAGACACCACATCCGATCCTACCCGAATATACGAAAAGTGGACCCGAGCGGCAGGCCTAAGGCTCCCCACACCTGTCTTCGGCCGCCCTCCCACGCTCTCATTTTATAAATGCTGACGCTGAGGCCGCCGGTGAAAAAGATTCTCGTCGGTGGTTACAACTCGGGCCGGGGGAATCCAGGAACCCTAGTTTTCCGTTGGGAGGGAAACGGCGGAATCCAAAAGCGACAGTATGAAAGGATTTCCAGACATGACAGACCTCAACAACTCCCACCGCTTCAAACCGGCCGGACCCGCTCGGCCTCCGGCTTCTCACCCGCTCGGCTCCCCTCGGCTCTACCCGGCCCCGCTCGGCTCCACTCATTTCCGCTTGGCTCCACCCGACCCTCGCCTCGTCTCTGTTCGGCTCCACTCGGCAACTTTCGGCTGCGCCCCACTCCCTCGGCTAGTCCACTCGGCCGCATCCGCTCCGCTTGGCCCCGACCCTCGCTCGGCTCCGATCGGCCCACGCGCTCGCCCTCTTTCGCAAGTGGAACAACGCGGGATCTCCTGTTCGACCCGCCGGGCTCGGGTGGAGTCGTTTGCTCTATCTGGCTTAGCCCCCATTTCGGCCCACAGCGGATTGCATCGGGTACAGGTCGGCTTCATCGGGCCTGCTTCACTCCCCTTCTTCGGTCACCGACGAGGTCCACTCGTGCACCTGTCTCCCCCTCACCTACCCGACAGCTCTGGGGCAGCTCGGTTCGAAATGACCCAGAAGGGGTCTTGCAAAGTCTTCCATCATCGTAGGCACCGCGCGGGCTGAGGAACGAACTGAGCTCCGGGATATTTTGACTTGGCGACGCTTCTGGTGACCCCCACATCACAACTAGATGCCCTGGGGCATCTCTCACATCTAAGACTCAGTCTCCCATCTGCAAAATGCAGTTGTTGCTAATTCTGCTCTCTCGGGCCCGGCGGGGGGATTAGGGGCCAGTGAGCACGTGTTGAGCGCCCTCTGTGTGTAAGGCGGAGTGTAGTGAGCCGACAGCGAGGTCAGGGCCCCGTGTATGGAGGCGCACACAGAGGATTAAACAAGCATGTTTGCAGAAACCCCTGGCCCTCTGCTTCTTCCGCTGGCTGTGTGGGGTTGAGCACGTGGTCTAGCCTCTCCAGCCGTTTCCCCTCCCTAAGATGGGCAGAGCTCCTTGGCAAGCAAGAATTGTCCATGTGTGCCTTGCCCTCCAGCCCCAGACATCTCACAGAGGCAGCACAGGTGTCTGTCTCCTGCCCCAGCCTTCAGAAGGTTGGGTCACAGGAAGGATGGCCTTTTATAATGACCCTCTGCATGACTACAATTCATCTCACAAACTTCTGAGGGCCTGGAACTCAATGTTGGGGAGACAGGGCAACAGTTGGGTACTTAAGTTACAAGCTGCAGAAACTGACTTGGCCACTTTAAATAAAAACAATTTGTTGGAAGGATACTGGGGAGGTGGTGGAATAAGGGAAGCCTGAAGACAAAGTTCAATAAAGCAGGAGTTGGGCTTTGCCAGGTAGTCTTGGTGCCAAAGACCTCTGAATAGTCACCCCTGGACACTGCTGCTATGTGAATGCATGTTAACCCTTTCTGCCATCCTGGTTAAGTCTCCAGAGAAAGGGTCAGATTGGCTAGATGTAGGTGTCAGGAACTTCTTCGCGTTGAACTATGTCTTGAAGAATGAGTAGAAATTTGCTAAAGGGAGAAGGAAAGGACATTCCAGGTAGAAGGACCAGCATGTACAGGGCATGTACATCACTGGAAAGAAATCTCGGGGCCATCTTGGACTTGTGCTTGCCACAGTGTGCCAGATGCTTTCCTGGTCATGTCATTCAGTGCTCAAGAGAACCCTATAAAATGGATATGAATAATTTTTTTGGAAAAAAATTATTGTATTGTCTTTATTAAAATGATAAGTGCTTTTATAAACCCTTTAAGCTATATAGCAAAATGTTGCCAAAATGGAGAGAGGAGGGCAATCACTACAAACCCTACTGCCCCAAACCCCAGAATTAATATTAGGCAACATCATTCTAGATGTTTTTCTAGGCATATATTTGGAAGGAGGGGTGGGAGTGGAAGAAAGGAAGGGAGATGTAAGAGAGGGAGGATGGGTAGCAGGAAGGAAAGAAGAGAGGCAGGGTGCAAGGAAGGAAGGAAAGGAATTTTATTAAAATGAGATTATACTGTATATGCCAATTTAAAAAATAAGGTATATGAAGCGTATTTCCATATGAATTTAACAAAAGGAAATTTGAGCGAAATAAAAGCAGTTGTTTACATATTTGATTTGTTACCAAAATGAATATTTTTTACAAGATCCCCCGAGGTTTGTGGAGAACATTAAGAGATTAGGGGCCATCTTCCCACTAAATTATATGTTTAAATCCTAGCATTTATTTTTCCCTGTTATGAAGAATGAGAAAATTAAGTCCTTCACACTTTCTATCATGCTCACACCTAACACACTGCTGCTGGGCTATTGATTTTATTTATTTATTTATTTATTTATTTATTTATTTATTGGAGACAAAGTCTCGCTCTGTCTCCCAGACTGGAATGCAGTGGCACGATCTCAGTTCACTGTAACCTTCGCCTCCCAGGTTCAAGTGATTCTCCTGCCTCAGCCTTCTGAGTAGCTGGGATTACAGGAGCCCACCACAATGCCCAGCTAATTTTTGTATATTTTTTCAGTAAAGACGGGATTTCACCATGTTGGTCAGTCTGGTCTTGAACTCCTGACCTCAAGTGATCCTCCTGCCTCACCCTTCCAAAGTGCTGGGATTACAGGCATGAGCCACTGCTGCGCCCAGCAGCACTGTTGATTTTATAATGCCAAGGTCTGTAATATTCACAGACCTTGTAATATTCTGCCACCTCCCTGCCCTTGAATATTTAATCCTAGTTCTGGGTTGATTTGTTAGCATTGCTCACCTCTAGTCATACCTTGACTTTTCCCTTTCTTAGTTTCTTTTTTTTTTTTTTTTTTTTTTTTGAGACAGATTCTCACCCAGGCTGGAGTGGAGTGCCAGTGGCATGATCTCAGCTCACTGCAACCTCTGCCTCCTGGATTCAAGTGATTCTCGTGCCGCAGCCGCCTGAGTAACTGGGATTACAGGCATGCACCACCACACCTGGTTAATTTTTTTGTTTTGTTTTGTTTTGTAGAGATGGGGTTTCACCATGTTGGCCAGGCTGGTCTTGAACTCCTGTCCTCAAGTGATCTGCCCTCCTTGGCCTTCCAGAGTGCTGGGATTATAGGCAAGAGCCACTGCATCCCTTTCTGACTGTCTTATTTAGATTTATCTCTTGATTGCCATAGACCCACTTTATGGATAGGAACGTTAAAGCTTGTTCAAAGTCACATTGCCCATGGCAAATCAGTGCAGAGCCAAGATTCTGGCAAATATTTGCCTGATTCCAGAGGGAGAGCTCAGGAGACCCATGGCATCTGTGAGATTTTGGACTTGGGTGTTGGCATCTAGGGAAGGAGGGAGTCACTCTCTCTTCTTGAACTTTCTGGGGCTGCCAGAGGAGGCTGGACAGGACTCAGGGCTAACTCTGCCTCAAGGGGTCAGATTAAGGGTTGGACAGGTTTCCTGTAGTGCCTGTAACCCAGCCCTAGAGCTTTAAGGAAGGAATTAGTTATTTAGGTGACTGGTTCTCTTGGCCTAGATTTTTCTGGACACTGAGGACTGAGAACAGAAAGTAGGACAATGAGGAGGCCCGATGCATCTGATTTTCTTCCACTAGAAACAAAAATCCCCCAACCCAGAGGCCTAAACATTTACAGATTTTTCTGTCACTTAAAAAAAAAAAAAAAAAAAAAAAAAAAAAAAAAAAAAAAAAAAAAAAAAAAAAAAAAAAAAAAAAAAAAAAAAAAAAAAAAAAAAAAAAAAAGCTCAGAGGCAGGCTGTGGGGATGCTATGGCAGCTCAACCATGCCATGGTTCCCAGGTTCCTTCTGGTTTTCCATTCGGCCATCCTCCTCAAGATGGCTGCCAGAGGAAGGGGAAACTCAAGGAATTGAAAGCCCGGGGGCTTCCACCCACATCTCTTTCAACAGAACAAAGTCATGGCTGCCCCTAGCTGCAAAGGATGCTGGGAGATGTAGTTTCTAAAGTCAGTTACAAGACAGAAGTTTATCCCCAGGATAATTGAGATTTTTCACTACTTTTTAGTCTAAGATAATGAAAACAACTACACTTAGTAATTTACAGATACTCATTTGAAGTGCCATCTAGGGACCAGGCACAGAGCCAACTGACTTGTGTAAACTGGCGAATGAAGGGCTTGTCCTCTCCTCACCTGACTTACATAGGGAATAGTCACTGTGTGCAAAGTGCCTAATATCTATTACTTCATTTAATGTTCATAACAGTACTAGGAAGTAATTACTATTAACCCCATCCTACACACAAGTAAACAGAAGCTCTGAGAGGCTAATAAATGTACTCAAGGCTCCATAATTATATAACAGAGCCAGAATTCAAATCCATGTTGGTCTAGTCCAGAGCTTCAGCCATTAACTATTCCATACTAGTGGGTTCTGTCCCTGGCTGTGTCTTAGAACCTCCCTGAAAGCTTTTTATATGTTTCACAGAGATTCTGATTTAAGTGGTTGGAGGTAGGATTCAAGCATCAGTGTGTTTGTAATTATCTTATTAAATCCACACAACAACTGGAGATGGAGGTATGTATCTTTCTATTTAAAATCAGAGAAACTAAGACCCAGAGATGTGGACTCACTTGCCTAAAGTCACACAGCAATTCCATCGTGAAACTGGGATATATGTTCAGGTCTATCTTCTCCAAAGAGCCATCCTTAGCTCCACAAAAAAGCAGCCTCTGAAAAGCTGGGGGATATACTGGCCAACTCCTCTGCTCCAGCCCCAGAAGCCTCCCAGGGAATGTGTGTGCATGAAGGGCAGAGTGCCAGGTGGCAACTGAGTGATAAACAGGCCAGGACATGCCAGGATGTGTGCCGGAAGCCCAGCCCGCTGAAGGCAGAGGTGTGGCTGGGCTGGGGTGGGGGCCGGACGTGGGGATGCACTTTTTCCCCAGCACAACAAGCTGTGGGCTTCCTCCCTCCCAGCTGAGCCCTGCCTGATATGGCAGGCCCAGAATGGGTTGCTAGCTAGAGACTGGAGGGCTGGCAGGAGGGCAGGGGCCCAGGGCCAGTCCCCAGAGGAAGTCACATGGCTGGGGGCACAGGCATGACCCAGGAATGGTGAGGGGAGGGAGATATTTCAGGCCTGAGAGGAAGGGCCCAGCCCATGAGATGAATCACCCAGGCCAGAGATTATCCTGAGGAAGACCTTGGGGGTGGAATGGTGATAAGTGCTCTCCTCCCGAGGTGACCAGGAGCCCACGGGCAGCTAGCCAGTGGCCGGTGAGGCAAAGTGTGGCTGGGAGCACACAGATGAGTCTGAGAGTGCCCACCAGCTCCAGGTGCTTTCCAGAAGGGACTTCTCAGTGACCCTACAACACGATGGGAAGCCCTGGAGACCAGTCTCTTGCACAAGGTCACAGGGCCAGAGATGGGACTTGGAGTGGGAGTGTGCCTTTCTGTTTCTGAAGCTTGTCTCCCCAAAGCAGGGAGCTAAGACTGCCACTGCCCTCTTGCTCCAGGGGCTTCCTGGGTGGACATGAAACTTCACAGATAAAACACCACGCTTTAGACTCCAAATGGCAAACCAATTGTCAGAGCTTATGCTTGCTCCTGGATGAGGCACTAGACTTGTCCCAGCTTCTTACTGCAGGAATGGGAAGTAGGGAGTCCAGAGGCTTACCCAGAACAAGGGGCTTACCCAGGACTCCAGAGCAGGCTGGACAGAGGCCAGTGGACCTGAGTCCTGCCTCCCAGCCCACAGGTGATGATCTTCTGGATCTCTAAGCATGACCATCAGCATCACCTGGGAACTTGTTAGAAATGCACATTTTAGGGTGCATTAAATTCAGCCCCAGATGGACTGAATGTGAACCTGGGCAGTGGGCATCCCTCTGAGTGTTAACAAGCCCTCCTGCAGGGGATTCTGGTGCCAGCAAAACCCAAAGTCCAAACACACACACACACATTCACAGGCTGGTATGTGGTATAAAATGACCCCACAATGGTCTTTACCTCAAATTCAATTAAAACAATACCATCCACCTGATGATCCATCCATGGGCTCACAAACCATGAGAGTGCAGAGGTCCTTCAAAATCAACAGGGATTTGTTTCTCAAGCTTGAGCGATATGTGGGTTCCTTGAAAGGGGAAGCTGCTTGTACACTACCCCCCGCCAGCCAGTAAACACACACAATGGTGGTTTAATTTTTATTACGCCATTGCTTAGATATGTACTATCATAAAACTAAGTGTAGGCTCTTATGCTATTAAAATCTGCAAGTTCCAGGTGAAATATAAACTAACACAAACACGACAAAACCTTACTTTTAAATGAATGATAATTGACGTATGCCAGAGAATGTTACTTTGCTGAAGCTGAGTGGCAGCTTGTAGGCTGACCATGGTGTCAACTGCCACCATGTGGGGCCCATTAAATTTGGCACCATGTATCACCCTCTGTCATGAGATGAATCAAACCTCCTAACCCCTTTCCTCTAGCCCACCTCCTCCTAACCCTTTCTTCACACAGGGCAGGGGCTTCAATGCATTACTGCGTTCTTCTCCTGGGCTCCAAATCACAAAAGTGGCTTTCCTGGGAACATTATGAACATAAGCAAAAATGCAAACTTAAACAGGAAAGTTAATTAGAGGACAGTTCTCAGTTATGAGGTCATCCTAATAGTTTGAAATATGAGGATATTAGATTCATGTTAAAATGGGGGAAAAAAAGACCATTTTGAAATTCTCACTCTTGGAGCCCTGAGTATGCCTCTCTGGAAACCTGGAAGTCCATAGACCCCTTTTGAAGAGACAGAGACTTAGAGCTGGCATGCCTTACTCCATTTCTGAGCTGGAGAAATCAAGGCCCACAGAACAGTGGAGACCCACTGTTCCCTTCTCTGATCCCTCTAACCTCTAACAGCTGATTTCTCACTGGCATAAGGAAGAAGTGTCCCAGTCACCATTGTACCCAAATGCAAGGGGCTCCCCTGGGATGAGTGAGCTGCTCTCCCTGAAAGAGGTTTGAGCACAGTTGGCCACAACTCAGTAGAGATGGGATAGACTTCCCTCTGCCTCTGCCAGGAAGTCCAACTTGGGAGGTCCTGAGGGGGACCTGGGCATCTGTTTCATACCCAACTAATTTGGATGCACATAGAAGTTTGAGAAACAGCGGCCCTGATGCTCTTTAAGATTCCTTCTGATCCTAGAGGGCTGGATTCCAATACAGATCATTATTGCTGTAATCATCATCATCAAATAACTGTCATGTGTTGAGTGCATGCTGTGTGCCAGGTGCTCTGCTAAATGTGTTATATATATGATTGCTGTAACCTATAAGATGGCATTATTATTATTATCATCTCCACACAGATAAGGAAATAGGCTAAGGGAGGTTTATAATTTCCCTAAGGTCACACAGCAAGAGGCTGAGCCGAGACTCAAAGCTGGGCATGTTACCCCAGTGCCCTAGCAGTATTTCATATCCAACTCTGCCCCTAGCTGGCCATGTGCCTTTGGAGCCTCTCGGGCCTGTAGTGGGGCTCAGTCTCCCCACCTGTGGGATGGATTGTCTCTTTGCAGCCTCTTCCACAATCTTGGCTCCCAGATTCACAAACGGGTTGATGGTTCAGCAGGGGAGTCAATAGGACTTTGGCAGCAGGAGGGAGATGTCAATTTTCCAGCCCCGAGGCCCATGTTCCAGCTCCTCCCAGTCAGGATGCTCTGGCCCTAACCATTCTGCCCCCACCTCCCGCCCCCTTGATAAACGCTGAATCACTGGCCTGGGTGAGGCCCACCTCATGGATAGCAGTGGGCATTAGGAATGCTGGGGTGGAGATGAAATCTATGTAGGTGAAATCAGTGTAGAGGAGCCTATTCTTGGCAGGAGTGAGGAGATGTGGAAGAAGACAAAAAGGGAATGGCGATGTGTTAACATAAGTGCCAGACACTCAGCTAGACTCTCAGCTAGATGCTGGGTAAGCAACTTAACACCTCAACATCTCAATTTTCTCTTCTGGAAAATGAAGTTGTTATGAGGAGTGCATGAGAATCATCCAATTATTCATGTGTCTAACAATTATTCAACAAGGGCCGCCCATGTGCCAGGCATCGTTCTAGGAAATGCAGCTATTAAGTAACAAATATTCATGCTTGCGGGGCTGACAGTGCAATGAGGAAGACAGACAAACATAAGTCAACAAATAAACAATGTAAAGTTGGGGGGTGCTGATACATTCTAGGCATATAAATAAAGCCTGAGTAAGAGGTGGTCTAGAGAGTGCCATGAAAGGGCAGGGTACTCAGGGGTCACCCCTGTGGGGCAGCAATGTGGGAGGTGATATTCTGCTTGAATGAAGTAATGGGTAAACCATACAGCCATCTGAGAAAAGTGCTGCCAGCAGCAAAGAAATATAAGGCATCCATCAGATAGCCTGGCACATACTAGGCCCACAGTAAATCGTGCATGCTCTCACAGTGCAAAGACAGAGGCTGTTTCCTTATTTGAGCAGATGGATGGTCTCTGTGTTCCTGCTGCTCCCCAGCTGTAGGAATGTAGTCTTCAGGCCCCAGCTTTTTGCCATGCCTGCTCTAATCCTGGAAGAGAGGACCTGGGGACCAACAGCTCCAAGGCAGAAGGAGGAAGAAGAGATTCCATCAGAGGCAGCACAACCTCCTACCAGCCTGGCGCACAGCGGGGGGCTCCCCAAGCAGACACCATGGTGCCAGTCACAGGGGTCAAATGCTGGATAGCCACAAAATAATAAAGGCTGATCTCACTGGTGAAAACCCACATGGAACTGGATCATAGCCCACCCACAATGTGGGTGCCTTTCCATCTACAGGTTGAAGGCTACAGGCCTTTACAATTGACACCCTAATGGCTTCTGCCACCTGCTTCCCACCTCTCCTTCTTTCCAACTCCTCCACTCTCCCCGGGCTGATTACCTGGGCTCCGGTGACCATCAGTGGGTGCGCAGCTCTGGGTCCTCTCTGGAGGTGCCCATGTCAGGGGATGGGGGGCAGACAAACACACAGGTGAGGCTGAGCTGGCATAGTGGCTGCTTGGACAGGGGCCAGCACAGGGGCTGTGAAGGTCCTCCTGTTGGAGGAGTTGGCCAGGGATGGCTTCTGGAGGAGGCAAAATGCAGCTTCAAGGGTGTTTTTCATTGTTCAGTTCTCAGCTCTTCAGAGAGCCTTCGCTGGTCACACTACCTGAGGTTCTCCACTGAGCTGCAGTGTGTCACAGCTCTGAATTTCATTTTCTTCTGAGCACTATCCCACATGAGAGTATTTCTTTCCTTCATCTATTCATTCAACAGAAATGATGCTCCTAGTACAGGGCTCCCAGCAGCTCCAAACACTGTAGCACCAAATGTTTTGGCTCTGGTTTGTGCTGCTGAAGTTTTCTTCTAAGCACAAATGAAGAAAATGGAGGGACCAAACGCAGGTGGAAAGTCATTGGACACCCGCCATTCGAGACCGCCTTAAACACAAACACCCTTTCTTGATCCGTGGCAGCACCAATTTTATTTACAAGCATGTACACGGCACTGGCTATGTTCCCGGCAATGTGCTAAGCACTTTACGTCTAGTATCTCAAACCTCAAAACTACCCAAGGAGGTAGAAACCATTACTGCTCTCAGTTTACAGATAAACTGAGGCAAGGAGGGATTTACGTAACTTTTCCAAGGTCACAGAGATAATAAACGGTGGAGCCAGGATGTGAACCCCTCTAGGGCCCTCATTGACAGCAGTGTCTGGTATACAGCAGGACTCCATACCTCAGTGATTGCCGCGGGTAAGAGCTAAGCTGATCTCCTTCTGTATCCAGCAGGGGGCGACAAAGCACCTGGCTGACTGTGCACCTGCCCCAGGTATGTATAGTTTATTTGGCTTAAAGACGAACAGTACCTGCTGAAGAGGTATCCTTCTCACTTCCTAATCCAGGCAGAGGGAGCTAAATGGGGAGAAAAATTCTGGGCTAGCATGACTCTGCCAAAGAAGAACTTTATGCAATGGGTCCCATTGAAACAGTCATGAAACCATTATTCACACTAGGTTCCAGGTTTTGGAATGAATCCTTGGAGAAGCTCCCAGTCAGGTGAAGGATTAAATGACCTGAACATTATCAGGCTCACAGAAATCTGTACAAGTGAAAAATAAGCTGTTCTGGATCACGAAGCTAGTAAGTAGCAGATTTGGGATTCAAACTCAGACTTATTTGACCCAAAAGTCTAAATTCTTTTTACCAAACTATAGTCCTCACGTTGATGAAAGCCCTGTCCTGGGTGCTGGAGACAGAGATGAAGGATACAGCATCTTTCCCACAAGGAGATTATGTTCTGATGAAGGAGGGAGGGGAGTGAGCCCATACAACATTTGGGGTGGGAAGGGCTCTGCCAAGATCAACACAAGAAGGGTGGGAGCACAGAGGAAGAGATGCATTAAAAGGTGGTCCCTTCAAAGATCATGTCTATTGTGTTCACTGCTGTACCCTAGCAGTGAACCCAGCCCAGGGACTGGCACAGTTTAATCCTCAATGAATGTTTGATGACTGACTGAATGAGGAAGAGACCAAGTGCCTAGGATAGGAGTAATGTAGATCAAGGAAGGCTTTTCAGATGAGTTGACATTTGGGTGGGATTTGGAGGATAAGTTAGGAGTTTACCAGGTAGAAAAGACAGCTAAAGGCATTCTAGACATATGCAAAGGAATGACAGGCTGCAGTAGTAGTCTCTCAACTTTTTTAAAAATCACAACCCACAAAGTATACACATACACATCCAATACACACACACACACACACACACACACACACACACACACACACACAGTTGGAACCTTATGCATAATGTCCTCTGTTATTTTCTGATCTACTTCTTTTCATAAACGCTAGTGGCAACCCACCAATTTGTTGTGATATGGGCACAAGTGTTTGGGGAAAGTGGAGGCTGTAAAGGTAATTTTGAGCTAGACCATAAAGATCTCTGGATGCTAGGCTGGTAAGAGGGAACCCTTTTAAGTTCTGCCTCTCCTTCCTTCCCTGTGAAGCCAGACACTACAAATTCCTTTTCCTTCTCTCACTCTCTGATGAACTCCCTGCCTCTCAGGCTTGTCTTTGTTACCTTTTGTCACTCCATTTCCCCAGCTGGTTCTTTAAATCATGCTGAATTCCTGGGCCTCTGCACTGGGCCTTCCCCACTCATCCTTCTTAGTCTCCCAGGGCGTCCTCTCCTTGCCTTGATTTGAATGTCTGCCCACTTCTAGCTGGGGATATCCAACCTAGAAGTAACAGCCCAAAGCCTCTCCCCAAGCACCAGTCACCCTTCAGTGACCTACAGACACTTCAGACTCAGTATGTCCAAAACCAAGTTTCAGTCCCTGAGACCTCCTGTTCTCTGGGTCACCATTCTGTATTTTTCTCACCAGCCACACTCTCACAGGACAGGACACTGTCCTGGAGGCCTTCCCCATCTTGTCTATCCTGCCTTCAAACTCGCTCTCAAATCCACCCCCTTCTCTCCCCGCCGTCTGCCACCGTTTTGTCCAGGGTAAGCCTTCTCTCCCACAGGTAATATTGAGACCTCCTGACTTGCCCTCCTCTCTTGCCTCTTCCTTTGGCTCCCACGACAGCCACCATGAACCTTGTGGAACATAAACCTGATCATGTAACACCCCTGCCCCTCTTAATATGCCCTGTGTCCCTAAACTCCCTATGGGGCCTCTTCCCTGCATATCTCCTTCCACCCTTATTCCCTCTAACACCCCAATATCCAGGCACCTTGAACCTCTGTGGCCCTGTTTCCTCTGGTTTCAAAAACTCTACTTGCTTAATACCAGTTCATTCTTTTAGGATCCCACTTTAGGAACACTTCCTCCAGGAAGCCTTCCCTGATCCCCTGAGACTGGATGAGGAGCTCCTCTGTGTTCCAACAGCCCTCTGCGCACCACACATCTTGGTGCCTAACACCTTGTTTCCTGCTGGAGTGTCCCAAGTCTTTCGCCCTCCTCCATTAGATACGCAGCCGAATGGGGCTGGGGGGTAGATTAAGAGCAGATGCTGAAATCAGTATTCTCTAGGTTTGAAGCCCAGCTCGGCCATGGACTGGCTGTGGGAATTTTGTACTTTATTCAGTCCCTCCCTGATTCACTTTCCTCATACTATCAAATAATGATGGCTGTGATAATGATATCAACAAGTGGAGCACCTGCCTCTTGGCATTTTCAGGTGATTCAGTGAGTTGATACGCTGAGGCTGTAAATGACAGTGCCTGGCATGTAATAGTGCTACCTATATGTTTGATCATGAAATCGGTCCTCAGATGGGTTGCTCCAGGAGGGGCAGAGACTGGGTTTATTTGATCTACTGATCTGTCTTGGCCATATTCTTCCCTCCTGTATTCCTCCTCTTCTTCCTCCTCCTCCCTCACCTTCCAATGCACCCAGCACCTGTACTGAGCTGTTGGTATGTGCCTAGCACCTGGCCTGACATTGGATCACAAGTACATCCCAGCATTCACGACATGAGTGAAACTTTGGTCTAGGAATGATGGTGGATGCAGAAAATAAAGGTCATATTTGAGACATTCTTTGGAGGTAGACTGCTCAGGGCTTGTGCTGACTGCATCTGTGGGTGGAAGAGGAGGAAGAGGAGGAGGAAGAATGCCAGAAGGAAGAACATGGCCAGGACAGACCTTGTGATTTACTTTACCAAACCCTTAGCTTCTCCAACCATCTCCAGATCATTACAAGGCACCTCCATTCACCCAAATGCTCCAGCCAACATCGGGGTCACCTATCATTCCTCTTTCTCTTTCTGTACCCCTCCACCCTCTCCCCTGAATCCTTTTAAGTCCTGTCTGTGCAAGACACAGGCCCCGCCCCGTATCCTGGGTCCTTTTCTCCTCTCTGCACCCCACTTCCACCCTTATTGTCCTAGTTACAACTGCTGTGTAATAAGCACCGCCTCCAAACTTAGTGGTGTAAAACAATCATATTCACAAGTTATAGGGCTCAGGAAGTTGGGCAGGGTACACTGGGTGTACTACACAGCCACCGTCCACCATGCCTTAGCTTGGCAGACACAAAGCCAGCATGACACGATGGTGGGGGTACCTTCACCCACATTTCTGGCACCTGAGCAAGGTGACTCCAGTGCTGAACTCACCTGGGACTATGGGCTGGAGCAAGCACAGGTGTCTTCTGCCTATGCCTGGGCTTCCTCACAGCCTGGTGGCCTCTAGGCCTCTACCATGGTGGCTCAGGGCCCCAGCACTGGTGCTCCAGCCAACAAAACAAAGACTGCATTGTCTTTTATCATGAAGACTTGTAATTTTGAGCATCACTTCTACTACATCTTATCGGTGGAAGCCGTCACAAGCCCACCCAGATTCACGCAGGGAGAGCACAGAGAACCCACTTCTTCATGGGAGGAGTGTCAAATAATTTTGTGGTCATGTTCTAAGAGCACCACCCTAACCCAAAACCACCAATGTCTCACCTGGATCCCCACTGTCATCTCCTCTCTGGTCTGCTTGACGGTGCACTTTACTCACCTGTTCCCATTCCCGCAGTGTGTTCCCACAGGACAGCTACAGGGAGCTTTTGAACACACAAATCAGATCAGTCACCCTCTTCTTCATCCTTCCAATGTCCCCAACTGAACACACCACTGAAATCCAAGCTCCTTGACGTGCCCACACAGCCTTGTGGATCTGCGTAGCCCATCTCCCTTCAAGCTCAGGCCTTCTCTCTCTCTCTATCATAGCCCACCATCTCCTCTCTGGGGCTTATGCCCACCCCTGAGCTTTTGCACCTGCTGGTACCCTTCTTGCAGTGCTGGACCCCTGATGCTGTGTCCTTCAGGCCTCAGCTCAAATGCCACCTCCTCAGATCTAAAATTAACCCTCCAACACCCAGTATTCCCTCTCCCATCACCCTGCTTAATGGTCTACTATCTGTAACTCCTGTTCTTGTTCACTTATGATCTGCCTCCTTCCTGGCCCCAAGAGGAAAGACTCTAGCCTTTCTTTTTCCTTATGTCCACGGTGCCCACCATCGTGGTTGGCACAGAATATGGAATGTGAGTGAATGCCTGAATGGTGGCGCGTGTGTGTGTGTGTGTGTGTGTAATTTAGAAAGGCAATCTTGAAGGATAGGCAAGCCTGGGTGCAGGAGATTACTACAGTTGGGCATACTTTGTTTCCCATATGGTTCTGCTACTCACTAGCTGTTGACTCTGGGCAAACACCTTCACCCTCTTGAGCCTCGGTGTCTTCAGCTGAAACCTGAGTTCAGATTTGCCAGACCCGGGCATAGGGACAGCAGGTCCAGCAGGAACACCAAGCCAGGATCACAGCCGCTCCCAGGGAGCTCAGTGCCTGGAGCCCGAGAGGAACACTCTCAGAAGGCGCAGGCACAGCCGCTCTTAGAGACTGGACATCCCCCAGGTGGCAGGCGGGACCGGTCCGTGCAAACAGGGAACAGGTACCCGGGGGAAGGACATTCGCTGGCAAAAACATAAACTGCCGCTCGGAGTCTTGGCACCACCCAATTTCCAGTGACACTTAGACTCCCCCTGCTCACTGAATGGGGTGTACACCAAAGTAGGGGGTCAGCCCCCTGGGATAGGCCAGAGCACTTAAAAGCTTTCTGTTCCCGGGAGCGAGGCCAAGGTGCACCACCCGCCGCGTCCGCCTGGTGTCGCCGCGAGCGTGCTCTGAGCGGCCAGCTGCGCCCCTCACACTCCCGCGGCTCAGGCGCCCCACTGCTGTTCCGCGCGGAGTGCCTGGGCCTCAGCCCGACTCCGTCTGTCGGCTAACAGCAGGATCCCAGAGAGGGCTGCCCAAGTATCTTCTGCCACCCCCTGCCACACCCTCGAATAGGTGGGGGTAGGGAAGAAATACGCTGAGCCAGTCCGCCAGTCGCTCCGCGAAAGGGGGCGCCCTCCCCTGAAGCTGGGGTTGGGGAACTGGGGTGTGCTCTGTCAGCCCCATTTCCCTGTTCCGGGCTTGAGCGAGCGGGGCAGCAGACCAAGGCACTAGGGCTCTCGGCCGAGTCTGGTCCACTCCACCCGAGGGCAGCCTCTCAACGCCCACTCGCCCTGCAACCTGCAAGTTAGTGACGGGTGAGGGACGAGCGGGCTCCTCCTGCCTCCAAACAGGCTGTGCTCGCTAGCCTCCCACCTGCACCCCAGAGCAGGGAGGGGGCCCCCGGGAGCGCGCATGGAAAGGCACAAGCGCGCGCCTGGTGCAGGCGGCCCTGTCCCGCGGGCGCAGGGGCGCGGGGCGGGCGCTCCGGGGAGGCGGGCGGGGGAGGGGGTGGGGGAGGGACGGGGGAAAGGAGGGAGGGGCGGGGGCGGGAGGCAGCAGCGCCCCCGCACTACCCGCGTCTCGCACACTTTGCACCGGTCGCTCGCACGCAGCCCGGCGTCGCCCCACGCCGCGCTCGCTCCTCCCTCCCTCCTCCCGCTCCGTGGCTCCCGCGCTCCTGGCGAGGCTCAGGCGCCGAGCGCGCAGACGGGCGCACGGACAGACGGCCCCGGGGACGCCTCGGCCCGCGCCTCCCGGGCGGGCTATGTTGATTGCCCCGCCGGGGCCGGCCCGCGGGATCAGCACAGCCCGGCCCGCGGCCCCGGCGGCCAACCGGGACTATGAACCGGAAAGCGCGGCGCTGCCTGGGCCACCTCTTTCTCAGCCTGGGCATGGTCTACCTCCGGATCGGGTAAGGGCTGCCTGCGCCCTTTCCGCGCGTGTCTTGGCAAAGTTGGCACGGCCCGGGGAGGGAGGTGTGCCGCCTGAGAGCCTCTGCCGGCCACCAACTTCCACAGCTTCTCTGAGAGGCCGGGTGGGTGCGGTGTGGGAGCGGTGGACGCACAAAGGCCCCCCTCAGGCGGACGCCCCAGGAGATATAGGCAGGGGGACTGGCCATCCTGAGGACTTCTGAGTCTGGAATCTCCCAGGACCAGAGACAGCCGGTAGGGACGCTCCAGCCTGAGGGACTCTGGGGGAGGGCTAGCTGCTGCAAAGGTTCAGCCCATCCCGGGGACCCTTCGGACCCCGGCATAGGGACAGCAGGTCTAGCAGGAACATCAAGCCAGGTCCACAGCCGCTCTCGGGGAGCTCAGTCCCCGGAGCCCGAGAGGAACTCTCTCAGGAGGCGCGGCACAGCCGCTCCTACAGACTGAGCAGTCCCCAGGTGGCTGGCGGGGCCGGTCCGTGCAAACAGGGAACAGGTACCCAGGGGGAAGGACTTTCGCTGGCAAAAACATAAACTGCCGCTCGGAACCTTGGCACCACTCGATTTCCAGGGACCCTTAGACTCCCAGAGCCCCTTCCCGGGCCAAGGGGACAGCACGTCCCGCCCCCAACAAACACACACAAAGGTGGGACAAGAGGCGGCCCGAGACACCGAGGGAGACAAGCGCTAGAGAGAGGCGGGACACCCCGCCCCCTTGAACTGGGCAGCAGAGGCTGCCGGGCGCGCGAGCAGCCCTCTGGCTTCACCCAGCGTTTCTGTGGAGGTGGTGCTCGGGGGCGCTCTGGCTGGAAGGTGGGAGGGGGCAGCTCGGGACGAGTCCTGGAGCTGCTTGTGCAAAGCCGGTCACCCTTTGTACTTAAGACATAACGCGTGTGAAGCTCGGAGCAGTGGGCGGCGGGGGGGCGAGGGGAGTCTAGGCATGGATAGAGGTTCTGGCGCTGAAGGGCCCGCTTGGTAGGTCTCGAACACCCTGCCCCTCCACCCCCCATCAGTGAACCCCCTACCGCCCCTTTTGAGGAGCGGTGGACCGCAGGGGCTGCGGCTAGGGGGTGTGTGTGAGGATCCTTTGTGTTTTGTCACTACTACCCCCCTACCCCGTCACTTCCCCAGTCCACGTCTCTGGAGCGGGGATTTCGCAAGTTGTCGGGCCGCTGCCGCGAGCAGGTGCGTGCAGAGCAGACCAGGGGCCGCCAGCCCGACCAGCGGCGAAGAGGCGGCTACGGGGCTCGCGCCAGTACCGCCAGCCTGCCGGTGTGTTTTAAGTGTTATTGATTCGCCCGCGTCTGGGTGGCTTTTCTTTTTCCCCTGCTTTAATCTTCATCTTGGCCCGAGCCCCGCCGCCCCGCCGCCCCGCGCACATCCAGCATCCAGGAAGCCGGTCAGGCCGATTGGCTGGGACCGCGTGTGGCTTTATCTCCTTTTTAATTAGAAACGGGGAGGAGGGACCCGGGTGGAGGGGGAGAGAGAAAGGGAAAACAGCAGAAAATAACCTCTCCTGGCCGCCCCGCCCGCCCGCGGGCCGCTCTCCCGCCAGCGCCGCGGCCTACCCGGATTGGCCCTGCGGGGGCCCAGCTGCCCCGGAGGGAGGGAGGGAGTCCTGCAGGGTGCTGCCCTTCCGCCCCAAGCTGCCCTCTGGGGTGGGGAGAGGTCCAGGTCGGGGAGGTGGGAGTTGCAGGTGACTTCAGGCCAGGCGCTGCTGCTCCCTGTGCCTCGGGCTACTCATCTATATAGTGGGCATGAGGGGTGAAGTCTCAACGTCCCTAGGTTTTTCCATTTCCCCACATGTGACTGGGCTCTACCCGCTTCTGGTTGATGGTGGGGCATCTGTGGTATTCTTATTTCACTCGGATAGTTCTATTACTCGCACTAGCCTATTGCCACAATCAGATCCAATAAGAATGGTGATAATTACAACACCGCCACCACATTTATGGGCACTCACTATGTGCCTGGCACCTTCTAAGCACTTTCCATGTTCTAGCAAATGCGGTTTTCATAGCAGCCAATTAGGTGGAGACTAGTTATCAATACCCTAATTTAGCCATGGAGAAACTGAAGTGCAGAAGGAAGGAAACTTGCCTAAGATCGCACAACTAATAAGTGAGGAAAGCTGAGATGGGAACCTAGGCCAGACCCTTAGGGGCTAGTCTATTGTACCTATGAGTTTTTGGCCCCAGTATGCCAATCCATCCACTCTCTGCTGGTGTAGAAATTTCCTGGTGGCCAGCTAGGTGCTCAGAGGGTCCTCCTGACAAATGATGCCAAAGCATCTCCACTTAATCTTCTCACGCTGCTGCTTCCTCAGACATTCCCAGCATTCTAGTGTGTGTTAGACTCTGGTTTAGGGCTGAGATGCAGATGCAAAGCCAGGCTGTCCCACCTCCAACACCTGCTAGCTGAGAACCTTCCTCTGGGTCCCAACCTCTGTGAGCCTCAATTTTCAGATATTTGAAATTTATATGATGATTCTTGCCCCACAGGGCTGTGTGGAAAGGTCACATGAGCTGCTGTTTGTGGCAGCACCCACCATACTGCCTTGGCACATAGTAGGGACACTGCCCAAGTTTACTGATGCATTTGATGCATATTTGGGGGCACCTGCCATGTAATAGGTACTCACCCGGAGCCACATCTTTGAAGTGCCACAATCCATTTATTTGGTAGACATTTAGTGAACCAGCAGACAGCCTCCCTGCCCGCAGGGAGCTCATCCTCTCAGGAAGAAGACAAGTGATCAAGTGAGCATGCAAATTAAAAACACATACATGAAAACATGAAAGTAGAACATGAGTAATCAAGAATATCCAGTAAACAAAACAGAGATTGTGATGGAAATTTATTAGGGGAAGGGAAGGGAGGGAGGCTCCCTTAGCTGGGCTAGTCAGGGAGGTGACCCTTGAGGTCATGTGAATAATGACAAGAAGCCAAGCTTGTGAAGATCAGGGGTGAGAGCACTTCCAGGGAGAGAGGCCAGCAAGGACAGAGTGCCTGCTGCAGGGAGAAGGCTGGCATGTGGCAGGAGCCTAGGGAAGTGGCAGGAGTGATCAGTTGTGCTCTTGGAGGGCATGGGTCCACATCACCTCCTCGAGTTATTGGTACAGGAGAACCTCGCTCTAACAAATTGCAACTCCAGAACAACTGCCCATAGCTGAGCCCCAGGACGAGGCACTTGCCCAGTGGCTCTACCTGCAGCCCTACCACTGCCACCAGCCAAGCCATCACCAACCCTAACCTGCCCGGTCCCTCTGCTCCTGCTCTGGCACCCCGCAGGTCTTTCTTCCATGGAGCGGGGACCACCAGGTCATGTCAAGGTCGTGCTTACACCCTTCAGTGCTTCCTCGTGCTGCCTGATGCACCTGAGAAAATGCCAGCCCTCAGCCATCTCCTCTCCCCAGGATCTTCCTGCATCTCAAGCCCTGGTTTTGTAGCAGTTTCCATGGGTTCTTTCTATTCCTTGAAGACCTCGAGCTTGTCTCCTAGAACTTTGCATTTTCTGTTCCCTCTGCACAGAATACCCTTCTCCAGATTTTCCCACAGATGCCTCCTGGCAATTCAGATCTCTGTTCTGTTCTGATGTCACCTCCTCAAGGAAGTCCACCTTGATCACCTCAACTAAAGTGGCCCTCACTTTCCTCACCACCTGCACACCCTGGTTGCCATCCCAGCATCTTCCTTTACTTTCTTCATAGTACATATCATTGTCAGAGATGGCCTATTTTATTCATTTGTGACACCTGTGTTGTCACCCTCCCTAGTTCCTTGAGGGCAGGACCTTGCCTGTCAGGTGCATAGCTGTCTCCTAGCATGGTACCTGGCACATGATGGGTATCTGATACATGTCAGTGAATAGTTGAAGAAGATAGGAATTGCCCTCATAATAGTCACACACATCCTCTAAGCCAGTCATGCCCGGAGTGGGATACGTGTACTCCATTGACAGCAGGAAGAAAATGCCAGGACTTCTACTTAAAACTACTTTTTAAGGTTTTTTCCAATAATAAAACATATACATACATGAGAGTATATGTTACATATACATTAAAAAACAGATTTTTTTAAAGTGAACATCTGCACACCCATCACTCCTTCAGAGGCACCTGCTGCATGAGACTTTGAAGTCATCATTTCCTTGCTTGCCTTTACAATTTTACCAAAGAGATGATTCCCTAGCAACATAGGGTTTCTTTTGCATGCTTTTGAACTTCATCTCAATTGCATCCTACCATAAACTCAAAGGCAACTTGCCTTTTCCCTCAATGTAATATTTGTGACATACATCATCTTTTCTTGTTTCTAAAACAAAAATCAAGTGTGTGTGTTTCACTGATATTGAGTATACGCATTGATACAAGAGCCTATGTAGAAATTATAGGGTTTCTATTCGAATGGACATGAGTTAGGGGTGCAGGATCAAAAAAGTTGGGAGACCACTGCTGGGGGCAGTGGGGTGGCCAGTGCTGGACACCTAGGAAGGGTTCCTAGTCCATGCTCCCTTGCTGGCCTAATGCTCCATCTCTCTGTGTCTCTCCCTCCAGTGGCTTCTCCACAGTGGTAGCTCTGGGCGCAAGCATCATCTGTAACAAGATCCCAGGCCTAGCTCCTAGACAGCGGGCGATCTGCCAGAGCCGGCCCGACGCCATCATCGTCATAGGAGAAGGCTCGCAAATGGGCCTGGACGAGTGTCAGTTTCAGTTCCGCAATGGCCGCTGGAACTGCTCTGCACTGGGAGAGCGCACCGTCTTTGGGAAGGAGCTGAAAGTGGGTATGTGCTCACCCAAACACCCCAGCAGAGTCTTACAGGTTATAGAGACATCAGGCTATAGGGACACCAGAATACTCTCAGGTACCCTGTGGAACTCCGTTGCCTGCCCCTACTAGAATGTCCCTCAGTGTGGGGTCCTGCATGTGCATTGACTTGCATTCAGGACTCCCATTGAGGGTCAGGTCTCTGGTTGAATCCATACCCCCTCAATCGTTTATTGACGGAGGTGCAAACCAGCAACCAGTGACCCAAATGCTAACCTCTGATACAGTGCTGATGCTGTGTTTTGAATTGAAGCCCAGATTTTAAAACTTGTTTCACCTAAAATATAGGAATTTCCGGTTTCTTTTGAAAAGTTGGCAGATCTACTCATAATTTACATGTGTGCCCACATGGTTGCAAAGACCTGAAACTGAGAACACAGCTCCCTTTAGTTGTAGCAGTGAATGGGCAACCCATTCACTGCCACGGTCCCCACCACTCCCTACTGCTGCCCAGCCTGTGCAATCCTGTGACATGATCCGCTTGATCCCTGTGGGCTTTTGACTTTGAAACTGTTTTATGGGAATGGTGCGTGCAGACACATACATACACGTAGAGTTTTGAGCCACACATTTAACTTCTGAAGCAATTATAACAAAAGTCTGGTGGAAAAGGGTCAGAGAGAGCAATGCTGGTCTCCAGGAGGCCCTGGTCAGTGGTAGGAGGCCATGCTGTGTGTCTTCTGGCTTGTGTGCATGTGCATTAGGGGACCAGAAATTGCCACAGGCTGGCTTCTGCACTGTGAACTTCCCTGAAAGCCAGGTCAGCCTCGGATATCTTTGGGCATCCCTGCCACCTCCTGCTTAGGTCACCCTGCTGTCACGTCTGGGTTCCCAGGTTGTCCCATGCTCCCCCATCTCATTTCCCTGTTGCTCCTGGCCATCCTGCAGTCCCTTCTGCACCCAGCAGGCAGGATCATCCTTTTACATGGAAATCAGATCATGTCACTGTGCTGCTTAAACCCCTCTGGAGGCTTTCTTGCATCAGAATGAAATCCCCACTGCTCATCTAGCTGCTGCTGACCTCTGCTTCCATCTTCCCTCTTCACCTGCTCACTCAGCCTTGTTCTTTTTCCCAAACACACCATGCTGGACACCAGCTATTTCTTCTGCCTTAGCTCCTTTCCTCAGCCCCGTGCCCCTGACCCTGTCCAGGTCTTCTGGACCTTTGCAACCTTGTCAAAAGTCCCCTCTCACCTCAAAGTTCCATCCCATCAGCCAAGCACTTCACACTGTCTGAAACCATTCTGAACTGGTTTGCAATGTCAGCTTCATGAGGGCAGGGGCTTCACTCCCACGCTTGCCACTGAACACTTTCTTCCCATTGCCTTTTGGAAGGCCTTACCCATCCCTGCAGCAGGCCTGGTTTTGTCACCATATTCTGTGAGTGCCTTCTTATTTGCACCTTACAGAACTGCAGACAGGATCTCAGTATGGGGTCCTGCAGGTGCGTCGACTTGCATTCAGGACTCCCAGTGAGGGCCAGGTCTCTGGTTGAATCCATACCACCCCAATAGTTTATTGACAGAGGTGCAAACCAGCAACCAGTTTTTTGGGCCACTGGTGAAGTTGGCAGAGACCTTTCCGGAGGTAAGCCTTTTCCAGGATCTTTGTTGTGTAGACTTTTGCCTTGCACCATCTGCCCTGCTTCTCCCTCTTCCCAATTCCAGGGCTCACTTTTTAGGTGGAAACAGAGGCCCAGAGAGAGAATGGGACTGTCCCAGGTCACATAGTGAGTGGCATCAACACTGAGACTCCAGTTAAGGTTGCCTAATCTGTCTTGTGAGCTTCCCCTTGCTTGTCACTTGTGGTTTTTGGTTTTTGTGCTTTCTTCTACTCAGATATCACACACACACACACACACACACACACACACACACACACACACACCCCATTCCTGGGACCCAGGCATGGGTTCCAGCATTGTTTTAAATTTGTGACTTCTGATATGTAAGATGTTATAGATGAGGAGACTGAGGCTCAAAAGGGACTTGCTCAAAGTCAACAAAAGTGAGTGGCAGGGCCTCTCAGGACTGGGTTCATTCCAGCATAACTTTCAGTCTCAGAACAGTCAGTATATCGGCTGGCATTGGAATAGTCCCCACAGAGGTCTGGGGCGCAGCAGGAGGGCTACAGTGCAGGGCAGTGCCTGGACAAGGATCCCCTCCTGTTGAGCAGCCCCCAGCTGGCCATGGTTGTAGAAGTGAGGCTGAGGAGGAATACTGCCAGTGCACACCAGGGAGGAGCAGAGGCCAGTGGCAAAAGGCATTCTAGTGGGCTTGGCAGGCAGAGGTGGCTGGTGGAATTCCAGCAAAGAGAGGTGCCCAAGAAAATCCTTGGGATAGCGATGCAGGGCAGTTGGTCCGGGGAGCCTGGAAGGAAGTAGGAGCTGGAGCCAGGAGGTATGTAGGGTCAATTTAACAAGTTTGAATTTCTGAGCGGGAGCCGTTGGAGAATTTTGAGTGTGGGAGTGACTGCCAGAGGATAGGTTAAACTTATGAAATTGCCACTGTGAAATGATTTTTGGCCCACAAAAGTGGCAACATAATATATGTTGATATGCATATATTATGCATTGACTTGCATTCAGGACTCCCAATGAGGGTCATGTCTCTGGTTGAATCCATACCCCCCAATAGGAATAGGAATCCATTCAACCTTATAGGAATTTTAGGAGATTCATGAAAGAGTGGGTAAAAGGTCATTCATTCATTTTAATACTTGTTGATTTATTCATGCATTCACCAAGTTATTGGGTGTCCATTGTGGCTGGAGGCTCCTGTTCCAGTGTGTGTGGCCAGGGAAGGGCGCTGGATTTGTGAGGGAGGTGAGCTATGGGCATGTCTGGGGGAAGAACATGTCAGGCAAAGGGAACAGTAGGTGCAAAGGCCCTGAGGTGGAACGTGCTTGGGGGTGGCTTGAGGAACAGCAAGGGGCCTGGGGTGGCTGGAGGAGAGTGAGGAAGGCTGAAGGGGAAGGCTCAGGGAGCCAGGAGCTGGATGGTGCAGTATCCCTCAGGCCAGGGCAGGGGATCTGGATTTCCCTTCATGGGAATGGAGACCTTCTGAAGGGGAGACAATAAGGGAGGGACAGCATCCGACTTCGGGTTTAGCATCATCAGTCTGGCTACTGGGAAAAGCATGAACTGCAGGGTAGGATGGCAGTGGGAGTCAGGAGTCTGGTTGAGTCTTCCAGGAAGGAGGTGATGGTGGCTCAGCCTCAGTGATAGCCATGGAGACCTGCTTTGAAAGCCACCAGCCAGGAAGGAGGGAGAGTGACAAACTAAGGGCCAGCTAGGAGGGAGGGAGGGTGACAACCTAAAGGCCTGCTAAGGAAGGAGGGAGTCACTCTGGTCTGGACTTCTAGGGTAGTCACAGTGGGAAGAGGAAGATGAATCAAGATGAGAGCCCCGACAGTCTGAAACCGCCCTGAGCTTAGGTTTCCTCATATGTAGAAAGGTGTCCTGCTCCAGGACATCAGGAAGCAAGCATCACATTTAGGGTCACTGGGCTCCTCCTCAGTGCTCTCACCCCCATGGGGTTGCCACTTTCTGGGAATGACCAGCTAACAACGGCTGTCTTGCAGGGGTGAGGATCTGGCCTTTGGAGCTGTGGCCATCAAGTCCTGACTTTGAACACCAGGACCCATTGTCTGCCTTTAAAGAGAAACTTCCCAAAGTTCCACCCCATACTTCTGCTTACATATCATTGGCCAGAACTTAGTCACATGGCCACATCTAGCTGCAAGAGAAGCTGGGAAGTGTAATCTTGTATTCAGAGTGGACATGAGACCAGCTGGAGCTCTGTGACTGAAGAGGAAGAGTTCTTTATCCCATGCTTGGCTCCCTTCTGAGTGTTCAGGTTTCCTGCATAGAGCTGAGGGGCAGCAATGGGCATGTACCAGGTAAAGTCCCGTTGCATGTTAGAAATTGAACCCCAATTCAAGCCACCTCTGGTAAAAGGGGGACTTATGTATGCTTAAGGAACTGGAGAGCCAGGGCATAGTGCTGACTTTCGAAATGGACAGGAGCAGAGGTAGCATTGGCATCCATCAACCCCAGGACCAGCAGGACGGCCTTTGCACCTGCAGTGACACAACTTCCAGGTTCAAGCACCCCCAGAAAGAGCCTTGGCCTTTCTCTAGCAGCACTTGCAGAAGTTCTAAGATTCACTCAGATTGGACCAACTAATGGGGCTTTACTTTTGGTTGTGTGCCCATCCCAAACTAATCACAGTGGCCAAGGGCAACAGTGCTTTTTCTGGTCCAGCCAGGTAGCCCCACCCAGACCATCTCTCAGGGAAGAGGAACTGCTCACGAGTGTACTAGTCTACTAGGGCTGCCAGAACAAATCTCCGCAGACCAGGTAGCTTAAACAGCAGAAATGTACTGTCCAGTTTCAGAAGCCGGACGTCTGCCATCCAGTTGTCAGCAGGGCTGCTTTCTCAGAGGCCTCTCTATTGGGCTTGTCACCTTCTCCCTGGGTTCTCACACGGCCTTTCCTCTTGTATATGTGCCCCAGGAATCTCCTGTGTCCTGGTCTCCTTTTTTATAAGGACACGAGTCATATAGGACTAGGGCCCACACTAACAGTCTCATTTTAACTTAATTATAATACTTCTTTAAATTTCCTGTCTCCAAATGCAGTCACACTCTGAGGTATTGACTCAGTCCACAGCAATGAGTGACCAGAGTGCAGCATGGTTCAGGCTTTAGGGAGAGGCATAGGGGGTGTGGTGGGCTCTCAGAAGTGAGACCTCGGGATGGAGGGAGGGGTCTGGACAGTGGAGATGGCCCTTCATCTGGGACTTGGAGGGTGGGGAGAAATTTACCAGTGAGTGGGATCCTAGGCAGAGGAAACAACAGAGCAAAGACATGGTCATGTGAGAGCTATGGAGGGAGTGAACAGGGGCCTGCAGCCTCAGGAGACAATGGCTCAGGGAGTCGCCTGTGAGATGGCAGGCTAGCTGTCAAGACCCTTGAATGCCAGGGATTATTTGAGTGGGGTGTGTGGCCCCACATCGGTTTGACCAACTGCTACCAAGGCACAGTGTGACCCTTGCGGTGGGGTATAAGAAGGCCTTCACTTCCCTCTAGACTCCTTCCTTCCTTCCTTCCTTCCTTCCTTCCTTCCTTCCTTCCTTCCTTCCTTCCTTCCTTTCTTTCTTTCTTTCTTTCTTTCTTCTTTCTTTTCTTTCTTTCTTTCCTTCCTTCCTTCCTTTTTCCTTTCTTTCTCTCCTTTTTCTCTCTCTCTCTTCCTCCCTTCCTCCCTCCCTCCCCCTTCCCTCTCTTTTTCTTTCTTTCTTTCTTTCTTTCTTTCTTTCTTTCTTTCTTTCTTTCTTTCTTTTTTCTTTCTTTCTTTCTTTCTTTCTTTCTTTCTTTCTTTCTCTTTCTTCTTTTCTTTCTGTCTCTTTCTTTCCTTTCTCTTTCTTTCTTTCTCTCTCTTTCTCCCTTCCTTCCTTCCTTTCTCTCCCTCTTTTCCTTCTTCCTTCCTTCCTTCCTCTCTCCCTCCCTCCCTCTCTCTGTTTCCCTCTTCCTCTCTCTCTTTCTTTCTCTCTCTTTCTTTCTTTTCTTTGTCCCTCTTTCTTTTCTTCCTCTTTCTTTCTCTCTTCCTTCCTTGCTTTATTCCTTCCATTCTCTCTGTTTTCCTTCCTTCCTTCCTTCCTCCCCTTCTCTCTCTTTCCCTCTTTCTTTCTCTCTTTCTCTCTCACTTTCTCTCTCTCTCCCTTTCTCTCTCTCTCACGTTCTCTTTCTCACTTTCTCTCTCCCTCTTTGTCTCTTTCTTTCTTTCTTTTTCTTTCTTTCTTCCTTCCTTCCTTCTTTCCTCCCCCTCTCTCTCTTTCCCTCTTTCTCTTTCTCTCTTTCTCTCTCACTTTCTCTCTCTCTCCTTTTCTCTCTCTCTCACGTTCTCTCTCTCACTTTCTCTCTCCCTTTGTCCCTTCCTTCCTTCCTTCCTTCCTTCTTTCCTTCCTTCCTTCCTTCCTTCCTTCCTTCCTTTCCTTTCTTCCTTCCTTCCTTCCTTCCTTTCCTTTTCTGTCAGGGTCTCGCTCTGTCACCCAGGCTGTAGTGCAGTGGTGCAAATATAGCTCACTGCAGCCTCCACCTCCTGGGCTCAAGCAATCCTTCCACTGGGATTACAGGCACACGCCCCCTCACCTGGCTAATTCTTTTCTGTTGTTTTGTAGAGACAGGGGCCTCACTGTGTTGCCCAGGTTGGTCTCAAATTCCCAGCTTCAAGCAATCCTGCCTTGGCCTCCCAAAGCAATGGGATTACAGGTGTGAGCCACTGCACCCGGCCATTTGCTTTTCTTAAATAATACTGTGACCTCCCTCGAATTCACCCCCAACACAACTTGTCATCCACCTCTGTGAGCCTCCCTCATGTCTCCCCTGCCTCTCCCTCCCTGGCTACGCTTTCCCTATCTTGAATCTTGAGTTTCCCATTCCCTAGTTTATTTATGTTTAATATATCATATGGAGATCTTCCCCCAAAGTAAATGACTTCATTTTGGTTGGATTGAATTGCTATTGTGCCAAGCTCCTCCCCTAGTGGCGGCGCAGCTCCAACCCTGGGACTGGCCAGCTGCATGTCTGCCCAGTGAGTGGGTGAGAAAGACAATCTCAACAGCATCCTGATCTGCACTTCCCTGAGAAGTGATGAGGTTGAAATCTCCTCCTGTATTTACTGGCTGTGCATGTTCGCTCTTCCATGAGTTATCTCTTCATGCTTTGTCCCCATTTTTCTGTTGGGTTGTGGGTTCTCCCATTGGATTTGGCCAGTGTGGTTGTAGTCACAGTGCAGGGAAACCAGGGTTAGACCAGGCAATGCCTCGGGGTGAGTGGGTTCCTCAGGATGAGTGGGTTCCTCAGGATGAGTGGGCTGTGGGGGGCTTCACTCTATCTTGTGTCTTTTCACTGAGGATCAGTGTGGACCAGGAGCCAAGACTGCCCTTTCTCATCCGTCACTTCATTGGGTCCTTGGCACCCCTGAAAGAAAGTGTGTCCACCTCCATCTTGTTCCTGGGAGACAGGCTATGAGCCAGGCAGAGGGTGTCCAAGATCATGTGGCTGTTTCGTGGCAGAGCTGAAATCGGTCGTGAGTCCCCCCTCGCTGGAGGGATTCTTCTGTTTGTGCGATCCTGCCACAGGTGAGATTCTCAAGTCTGCTATGTATTTGAGAACCCTTTGTCTTGTTGCAGGTGTGGGGCTGCCAAGTGAGTACTGAAATCAGAGTCACATGGCCAGGTTTGCATCCCAGCCCCACCCTTACCTTGCAGATGACTTTAAGTGAGTACTTCACCTTTCTGACAGTCTGCAGAATGGGGGAGCCAAGCACCCACCTTACTGGGTGGTAGTGGCATTACATGATACGGGGTGTAAGAGCCTGGCACATTGTTATCCGTTGGTAACATCCCCTCCCCGCTTCCAGGAGGCCTGTGTGCCGTGTCATATGCACACAAGCTCAAGGAACCGGGGACCCACGCTCTAGATTTTCTTGGTGATTACCAGTCTAAGCTGACCGTTTTGACTCTACCTCCAAACTATATACCCCAATCTGTCCAGTTTTCACCACCTTCACCACCACCTCCCTATTCAAACCGCCATCTTCAGATACTTGCTGCCTGAACAATGACATCAACCTCCAAATGCACCCCACCTCCTCCCTTTCATCCTGCAACCTATGCAGCCATCCAGCATGACATCTTCTCCGTGTTGCTCTGAGTGTGGCATCCTGCCGTGTAAAACCCTCCCGCGGTTTCCTGTTGTTCTGAGAATAAAATGCACACCCATTCCCTGCTCCTTTATGGACCTATGCCAAAGTCCCTCCCACCTCAGGGCCTTTCCTCACTGTTCCCTCTGCTTGGATGCTCTTTGCCAGCTTGACTCACTCCCTCTGTCTTTCTATCCTCTGCTCACCTGTCAGGCCTCGGAGAAGCTTCATTACCTCCTCTCCAGTGTACACCGCCTGTCCTTGTCCACTCTCACTGTGTAGCATTTTTCTTTATGTCACTTTGTTACTCCAGGATGTATTCTCTAACTTGCTCATCTGTGCAGCGATGTGTAGTGGTTCAGCCCTGACGCTTCCCGCTTGGTCATTTACCAACAGTGGGCCTTGACCAAACGGGAGTGATAATGGCACCATTCTCACAGGTGGTGGGAGGATGAGGTTGCTTACTGCGCTCAGAACAGTGCCTGGCACACAGGAAGTGCCCATACATCGTAGCTGTGTTGTTATTATTGTGTGTCTCTCTGGCCAGAAGGCAGCTCTGTGAGGGATCAGGGGCCTCTGATCCAGTGCCTGGGACATGGAGGATACAGTCCCCGTTGGGGTGCTCAGTGGATCTAGGGACACCATGAGTACCAGAGCAGCCCCTTGCCCCAACTCTTCTCTGCAGCAGAAGATGACACAGAGGGTACTTGGGAGAAGCCGCTGAGTGATGGTGGGCAACCTGTCCTCTCCTGCATATGCAGGTCTCCACTCAAGAGACCTCCTGGAGGTGGTCTTCTGGAGGAGGTCTTCCTGGACCATCCTGCCCAAGACAGCATCCTCCACTCTTCCCCGACAGGGCACCCTGCATGGTTGTCTTTAAAGCACTCACCACTTTTGGAAGTGACTTTGTTTACTTTTGTAAGAACCCATCTGACATTAGTCTTCTCTGCCATCATGAGGCTCCATGGGGCCCAGATCTGCTGATCCTTTTCTCCCCATACTTCCAGCATCTGTCCTGGGGCCTGGCACACAGTAGGTCCTCATGGAACACGTGAAGAAGTGCATAGCCCCCAGGCAGGCCAGCTCCTTTCTACCTTGTATGGCCCCAGTTGCTCTGAGCCCTTGAAGACAGGCCTTGCTTTGTTTATCTTCTGAATGCCGGGTCTGGGAGCACCTCATGCACAGTAGGTGCTCCATTTTCTCTGTCGTGTGAGTGACTGCTGTTCATTTCTCACCCCAAATACGAAACTGCATGTTCATTTCTGCACATTTTCTTTGAGATCCATCCTAGCTGGGCAGTCTCACTCATCAAGATCTTTTTAATGTCAATTTGATCAACCATTCTGTTAGCTCTCCTGCCCATCTCTGCATTGGCTTAAAATGGGATAAAAATGTTGACTAGGTCTAGTGCCTAGGAAAGACCGTTATGGCATGATTCAAGAGGAGCTGTGCCCAGGGTCTGCTCAGCAGATCACCATTCCCAGGCTCCACCCACTGCCTACTGCCAGCTGCCCTGGGGAGAAAAGGACATTCCCATGGGTGTCCTTTTAAAATGGGGGAACTCAGCATGTTATACTGCCTGCTCCTGGAGAGTCAGGATGCCTGCCAGCATATTAAAGGTGCTGAAACGTCCTGCGGACAAGACAGCAGCTTGAGCTGACTCAATCTGGAGGGTCCACTCATTTCCATCCTTGGACTCACTGACTGTCTAGTGGAGCTGCTCTTCAGGGGCACACACACTGGGGAATATCACCCTGGAGACCCTCACAGATTGACCATACTCAGAATGTGGTTTATACATCAACTTGGAATCTACCAAAAAGTATATCCACCTATCACCAATTTCCATAGCTTTCCCCAAGGGTACAGAAGAGGCACATCCTCACTTCTGACATTGCCATGGGCAGTGAAATCCATTCTAATCCACATTACCATTGAAAATCCCTTCAATCATGCATAAAATTCAGAATACCTGTGTTTCCATACAAGTACAGGAAAGCATGCACATACATGTAAAATGTATATATGGCAATGTGTGTATATATATGTGTGTGTATATATATGCAGTGTATAGAATGAAGTGTATATATTCACAATATAAGTATATAATATTTTTTTTTCTGGTACATTTCGTTCAATTTATGCAAGTTAAACATTCATGGGATAAGACTCCTCCACTTGTATGTCCACTCATTTATTCACGTCTTCATCCTACAGGTATTTACTAGAATCTCTGCAGTAAATGCTGGGGTGCAGGCTCTGTCCAGGGCACTTGCTGTCCGGCGGGGACACACTAGGAAGACAAGGCTGAAAAGTGCTCTGAGGATCTAGTGGAAGAGAAATAGGCACTGGGAGATGAGCACAGAAGCTGCCTGTACGGGTCACCTGAAGTAGCGGCCGTCCACAACCCAGGAGGGGAAGGGGAGTGGCAGCAGGAAGGGCTTGGCTGGGTGACCCAAACAGGAGCCCTGGGATCCAGAGTGGCTTGGCACGAGGGACTGCAGGGCGTAGGGTAGGGAGGGTAAAGAGGCTGGGGGAAGAGGTGGGACCAGGCATCCTGCAGGGTTTTGGGACCAGCCTCAGGGGGTTTGCTTGGGAGGGAAGTTGTCAGAGGTATTTAATCAGAGGAGAGACAGGATGTAGGAAGATAATCAAATTCCTTGCACACACAGAAAGTTGCTATGTCTCCAGCATTATCATCGGCAAAGAAATGGTGATTTCCCGCCGTGTGCTGCTGGGGATGGGTGCATTCTTTTCCACATGCTCATGGCCTCCTGTTTGGTACCCCCCTGCCGGAATTTTTCCAGGGATGGGCACAATGACCTAGGAGTCAACCCCTGGAGTCCACCCTCCTCTGTCTACAATCTGGGAAACTCTGATGCATTTCTGGGCTTCTGCCTCTGTAGAATTTGTCGCCACTTCTCTTGGGCAGTCACTTGAGCAGCTCTCTCCTCTCCCCAAGGTGATGGCCTGGGCTGAGGGTCCCATGTCTGGGGATCCCTACGTCTAGGAGTCCCCACATCTTGCAAAAAGGACTCCATCATTTTACTCATCTAGGGCTGTGAGAGTGCAACATATGTCTGGTGAGCTGGTGAATGCTTAGAAGGATGGATTTGAAAACCTTTCCAGTGAGAGAGACAGAAGCAAGGGGCGGGCCAGCTCCATTTTCTCTCTGCCATTTCTTAACAATGCGCCATCTTGCCCAAGCAAAAGACCTATTCTTTCCTTATTCTTGCTTAGAATGCAGCTAACAAAGGACTTTTTGTCTCGTTTGCATTTTTTTTTGCAAGCCTCAGTTCATCCTGGGTTTTAGCTCTCCTGACACTATTCTCTGAGATGAGTCTTTTGTTATAATGTTCTCTTCCCAGCTTTCATATGGTAGACAGGCAGGCAGGCAGGCGTGCGTGCGCATGCAACATGCACACACACACACACTTGCTTTCACATGCACATTCATTCATTCAACTGTTGAGGCTTCACAGATAAATAATCCAGGCCCCCACAGCCTAGCGGTGAGAGACTGATCATTCAATTCAGTACAAAATAAGGATGGACAGGGTGCTGGGCCACAAGTGGAGGGAAGGGACATTTGGGAGGCACCTCAGAGTAGGGAACTTTGGAGCCGTGGCTTGATGGATATGGTGCTAACCAATAATGCATCTAGTAAGAGCTATTGTTTATTGGTCCCTTACCGAGTGCAGGCTGAGCTTGTCATGTGCATTTGGTTATTTAATCCTCCCAACAACCCTGGGAGGTAGATATTTTGTTATTCCCACTTTACAAATGAGGAAACTGAGGCCTTGAGAGGTGAGTTAACTCACTCAAGGTCCCACTGCCAGGAAAAGGGAGCCAGGACGTAAACCCAGATTTATCCACCTCCAGGGCTCTGCTTTAAAACCTCCTGCGCTACATTCCCTGCCCCTTAGCAGGCAGATGGAACAAGGAAGACAATTGCAGGCTGAGGGAACAGCATGTGCAAAGCCGTGAAGCCAGGAAGGAGCAGATGCTGACCGTTGGCAAGTGGTCAGCAGCGTGCTCTGGCCTTGCTCAGTAGGGAGAGAGACCCTTGGATGGAGAAAGACAGAGGCTGGGGTTTGCACACACCCCTCCCCAGTTTCCCTAGCTGTGGGCCTGTTACCTTACCAAGCTCAGCCCAGACACAGCTCCCTGCATCCCCAAATCTTCCAGTTATTCATTGTGAGGCTCCCTGGTTCCTCTTGATGAGACAGCCCCATGTGGCATTCTGAGCCCAGAGGGGCTATGAACTGCCATGCCATGGGGCTGGCAAGTGCAACCTTTTTCCATCTGTATATTTTCCAAATCATATATTTCAGCTTGTGTCACTGCAGATTGCTTGCTCTCTGACCCATTGGCTTTAAATAGCAAAAGAAAAAAAGAATACAATGCACTTTGTGGTTTCCAGTAAGATACCGTAAATACACCCAGATAATATTCCGGTGCAAACCATTTACAGTGGCTGCACAGGGCGGTGGAATGGAATCTTTTGGGCAGGCTTGGACATCAGTTTATTTCCTCTATACCCGCTGGGATCATTATGGAGCTGGAACCACAGAGGGCGTCAGCTGGGCTCCCCATTTTCATCTCAGTGATAATACGTATCGTTCTTTATCAAGCACCTTCTGGGAGCTCCACAGAGGCTTCATTCCACAGAGGTCTCATTTAATTTTCAGGACTTGGCGATGTCCTCCTAAGGGTTCCCACTTCACAGATGGGGAAGCTGAGACTCAGAGAGGCAGAGTCCTTGCTTGGGGCTCCCCCAGTGAATGAGAAGTACACAGGAGGGACTGACAGGTTCCATCTTACCTGAGTTCTGAGCTGAAGTCACCTGGGATATCCCAGGAGGGAAGGTCTCTGGGCTTCTGGATGAAAACTTTACCTGGGAGATGTGGGTGGATTGAAAGGTAAGGAGGGCATGGGGGAGGTGAGGGAGCCCGGGGGATCTTCTGGTCTTGCTGAGTCACTGGTGACCTTGAGCAAGTCTCCCATCCTCCTTGAAGCTATCATTCCAGTAGGAGCCTCCTGGCTTTGTTTCTGTGGCTCTAGGAATCTTTTCTCCGATTCTGGGGAGAGGAAGGGCTGGCAGAATCCGTACCTGCCCTCAGCCTTACCTCCTCTGGTGCCAACCTGGCTCACCGGCTCCTGCCACTAGCTGACCACACCACGTCAGTGCCATCACTCAGGCTACCACTTGGCCTGATGCCTTCTCTGCCCCTAGAGAGCCCCCTGACCTCTCCGCTCAAGTCACCACCCCAGATGTCCCCCACTCCCATCACTGCCCTGTGTCACCTCCTTCAAAGTCCTCAACTGCCACGGAGTGGCATTATCCTGCTGCCTGTCCTTCTACGAAGGCAAAGCCATGTCTAAACTCCTCATCTGACTTTCCTCATGTCCTAGAACAGTGCCTGGCACATAGTAGATGCTCAAGAAATATCTGATGAATGAAGGAATAGATGGCTTGGTCAAGGAGGTGGAGGGGAGGGCAGGATTTGAGGGAGGTTCTTCCTCTGCTCCTGGGCAGGACGGAGAGGCAGGCCTTTCACAGCAGGCTGTCCCCACTGCTGGGATGGAGGATCTGATCCTGGAGGGCACACAGGCCATGGTGGCCAAGCCCAGGGTTCACTCACAGGCTCCACATGGATGATCTGGGCAAGAATGTAGGCCTGGAGTCAGTAGGACTGGAATGGTTCTCAAGACCTTGAGGCAAGGGAGTGGGTCCAACTCTGGGGCCAGCTGTCCAAGTTTGAATCCTTACAGGTTGTATCACATGGGCCTCAGTTTCTGCATCTGTAAAATGCAGATAATAGCCCCCACCTCATGCGTTGTTGCCATATATTGTGGATCTATATTCAGTGCTTAGAACAGAGCCTAGTGAATAAGAAACATTTCGTATGTCTTTGCTCAGCTTTTTATGGACTATATGCCATTGGGCATATGATCTCATCCCATTTCCACAGCAGTAGAACAGACCACCCTTGCAGGTATCTCCTAAGAGAAATGAGATGGCATTCGGGAAATTACCCACCTGAATGAAGGGGCTTCCCCAGACAGATGAGAAAAGGGCGGTTCTCGGAGCAGTGAGGGTGACCAGGGTCCAAGGGAGTTCTCTGGAGTGGTTAGGCACAGCAGGTGACCTCCAGGTTTGCATCCTAACTCTTCCTGGGCAAGTCAGCTCATCTCCCCAAGCCTCAGTTTCCCCACCTTACCTGGGATGAGTAAAGGAGGCAGACATGGATGGAATCTGAGATTTATTTTAAGATTCCAGAAGCTTTTTCTGCTTTCTTTCTACCATCAAACCCTGTTCTTAGCTCAGCAAGCCATCCAGTTTGAATGGTTTTGATAAATTATTTATTGATAAGTTTTAATTGATAACAACTGAATGCCATCTCGTTTTAGAAGTGCATTTTGACAAGAGTTGATTATGGTGGTAGGGCTGGTACGGGGAACAGAAAATCAGCAGCTAAGTCTAAAATGGCAGGGAGCAATAAAGGCCATGGATAAAACAGAGGCAGGGCAAGTTCTTCTCTGTACCACCCAGTAGCACCTATAATTTCATCAATTATTATAATTATAATGCTCACTACTGTTTGTTTAAGTACCTGCTAGGTGCCAGGTGATGTCTACCTCTTCCTACAGGGTAGTTGCTAATAACAGATGAGGAAATGGAGGCTCAGAGAGGTTAAGTGACTTGCCCGAGGTCACACAGCTTTTGGCGGGGTTGAAATTGGGACTCAGGTCTGTCTCACCCCTCACACATTTTGGAGGGTGTTGGAGACAGTGGGAGTGACAGACATGGTCCTTGTCATCTTGTAAACCTGAAATTTGGCTGGGCAGACAGACACTGGATGAGCCTCTGTGTTTTTTTTTTTTTTTTTTTTTTTTTTTTTTTTTTTTTTTTTTTGCCTCTCTGTTGTGACCTTCAGGACATTGTGAAATGGGACTCAGCAGGGACGCCATGGGTGGGCTGGCATGGCACGCCACGGCAAAGCCAGCCCTGGCATGGGGAAGCTGTCCAGTTCAGCAGGTGGACAGGCCTACTTTCTGCGGGGTGGGAGGGCAGTGATGGGGCAGCGGACAAGTTGTTTGTGTCTGTCCCTCCTGGGGAGGGAGGTTCCAAGGCGAATGGGAAGGTGGGTGGGGAAAGGACCTCCCTGAGCATGGGACAGAGTGACCTGAGGCTAGAAGCAACTTGGAGCAAATCATCCACCTCCTCACTCACTGCTTAAGCCATCTCCATCCTGGCATTCTGAAACACCTTCTCTGGCCCCCCTTTGCCTGCTCCGGGCTCCGGGGCCTCTTCTTCCAGGTGCCTTTCCTGAAACCCACCCAGGCTACATGAGAGCGAACTTGCCCAGTGCTCCTCAGGACTTATCCCACACACAGGGCTTCCCGTAGGTTGCTTTGGTCAGTCTTCACCCTGTAAAGTAGACATAGCCCTTGAACCCATTTTGCAGGTGAGGAGACTGAGGTCCAGAGAGGCTAAGAGGCTAGGTGGCAGCACCATATTCACACCAGCTCTGAGTGACTGCCCGTCCCACGCTGTCTCCTGCACCCCAGCTGCTCAGGACCCTGCCCCTCCCCTGGAGATACTCACAGTCCAGTGAGGGGGACACAGAAGAAGGGAAGGGATGGACATCTGAAATAGCAGGTGACACACAGAAGGAGTAATAGTGGCCACGAAAACAAGAGGTAGGGTGCAGGCAGGTTCCATAAACGAAACATGGGGCCAAGAGCTTTCCATGGACAAACTCTTGTTCTCTCTCATTGCCATGAGAAAGTTACCAATGATATGTCTCCATTTTACAGCCAGAGGGACTGAGGCGCAGGGAGGGGTAGTCCTTGACCAATAGTCACAGAGCCAGGGATTGATGTTCCTGGGATTTAAACTCAGGCCTTCTGGCCCCAGAACCAGTGCCCTCCGTGGGTGTTGGGGAAACGCTGCTTTACAATGCTGTGAGCTTTATGCACGTGTGCAGGTTACATGGTTAGGTCAAGGGTGCTTGGGAGTGGGGAGTGGGAACTGATGGGCTAGAGGGGTCCCCCCCCATCTGGCTTTCCAGATCCTGGGCAGCCAGCCCACATACATTCCTCCTTTATTGCCCAGTTGACTCCCCAGGTTCTGGGGGTTGAATGGATGTGTGTGTAATGGCAGTTGCTCAGCTCATCATCACCCTAAGAGGGAGCTTTGTTGCAAGTTAGGAACGGGTACACAGTCGAGCTTTGGAGAGCCATTGCATTGAGCTCAGCCTCAGTCCTTAGTCAGGCCCAGGCTCCTCTCAAGTGCCTGGGACCTGACCCCAACTTGTCTCCTCTCCTCCTCGCAGGGAGCCGGGAGGCTGCGTTCACCTACGCCATCATTGCTGCCGGCGTGGCCCATGCCATCACAGCTGCCTGTACCCAGGGCAACCTAAGCGACTGTGGCTGCGACAAAGAGAAGCAAGGCCAGTACCACCGGGACGAGGGCTGGAAGTGGGGTGGCTGCTCTGCCGACATCCGCTACGGCATCGGCTTCGCCAAGGTCTTTGTGGATGCCCGGGAGATCAAGCAGAATGCCCGGACTCTCATGAACTTGCACAATAACGAGGCAGGCCGAAAGGTAGGCAGCCAGGGAGGGCAGCTGGGCGGCGCTCGCGGAGATACTGCGAAATGACTTGTTCGTAACACCTGGTGCTGGGTGTCTGGTGAGGAGCCACAGGGCTCTGCCCTCAGCCTCACTCTGCTTGGCGTTGGCATCAGCTTGTGGCTGGTTAGGATTTGTGTATGGCACAAAGCTTGTCAGCTATTAGAGAGGTTGGATAACTGAGTCTCCCTTAAGACGAATTGGATGTTACTCAGCAAGGTGGAAAGAGGGACAGATGTGGACTCTTATCCTCGGGAGGAGCCAAATTAGCCTTTCTCCCTTGCTCCCTTGCTCCCTTCCTGCCTCCCTCCCTGCTTTTTTCTCTCCCTCCTTCCCTTCCTCCCTCTTCTCAGGCTTCTGGCCACATCCTGTGTGTCAGAGCCTCCCAGGTGGCCTTGGTGAGTCACACAGGGGAATTGCTCACCTGGTCTACCCCAGGACAACGTCCTGGGGGAAATTACGAGGCCCTGCCTGTCTAGTCCCATGGCTGGGAGCTCCTGCCCAGGGTGGCACATCCCTGCAGGGGTCCCAGCTGCTCCCTTCTCCCTGATTTTGTGGTCAGATCACCCTGCAGGTCCCAGGTCCCAGGCTCTCTCCTGCCTTGAAGCCCTCACTTCCTCAAGGCAGACAGGAGGAGGACACATGGCTTCCCTCTCCCAGCCTCTGTTTCCTCACCCACAGCTCCCTGACTGGGCCATGGTGAGAATTAAAGGAGAGAATAGCACGTGACCGGTAGCAAGTCAGGGTCAGGGTGGATCCCACGGGAGTGTGTTCTGTGAGCCACACAGCTCCACTGGGTGTGAGGCTTGTGGCTGTTGCTCTGTCGTGCTGCCATGAGCCCATGGGCGACACAGACACTGGGAACTGTCAGAGGCTGTAAGACCAATCTCAGTGGGCTTCCTGGAGGAGACAGGCCCCAAGAAATGAGTGAGGTTTGGCTAGGCAGGGAAAGGAGGTGGAAGCAGCCAAGATCTGGTGAGCTGGGGAGGAATGGACGCAGGCCCAGAGGTAGGGGCAGGGGGCCAGTTGGGGACCACACTGACCAGTCTGTGAGCCCCTGACAAGGGAACCCCTGCAGGATGGGGCCGAAGCAGCCTTGTGTTCTGCACCTAGATCTGCTTATGGCTGCCATGTCCTTGTCCTTCAGGTTTCAGCCATGATGTCCTCTCTCCAGAGAGGCTTCCCTTCCCATTCCTTCTTAGCCTTTTCTCCAAGGTTGCCTTGTTCTGTGGCTTTCTCCCCTCTCTAGACTGTAAGCATACTGAGGACAGAGGCCTGGGGTGTCTCAGACATAGCAGCACTCCAGAGCGTGGCACACAGTACGCACTCTACAAATATGTATGGAGTGAACGGATGAGTGCCTTGTAGTTGCTGGTGAGCCACTGATGGTTCTGGGGCAGGAGAGGGGCAGAAGTCATAGACCCTTGGGAGGCAGAGGGCTACCTTGAGTGGGGTCAGGAGCTGGGTCTAGGTGGAGTGCAGGCCAGGCCTGACCTGATGTTTCTGAGCAGGAACAGCCCTCCCAGCTCAGGAAAGCCCAGTGGAAGGCCATACATCCCCCTGCCTGCCCAGTGCTCTCTGGTTAGGGAGGACCCTTGAGGATGGCTTTCTAGAAAAGCACTTCTACAGACACTATGTATTTCCTGAGCCAAGAGGCGGGACTGCAGACTCCCCGGTGTGTGCAGAGAAAGGCCTGAGTCACCACCCGTCCCGCCCCTTTGTGCTATATAGGGGTGGAAATGGAGGCTCAGAGAGGGTGCCAGCTGACCCGTGGGACTTAGGTCAGTGACCACACACACCACTCAGCCAGAGCACACCAAGGTGGTCTTCTGGCCTAGCCCCAAGTGGCCAGACACTCACTTGCTGCCTTGAGACACCCCAAGGGCCCCGACAAGGGCACGAACAAAGACAGCCACCAGCTGCTGTGGGTTCCAGCCCCTCTTGCGACCTCAGTTTCCACATCTGTCGATTGGGACTATGACCCTCTCCTTGTTCTGACCGGTGCCAGTCGGTTCCCCAGGATTTTGCAACACGCCATTTACTCGAAGGCATGGGACCCCACTCAGAAGCCCCCTCCCAGCAGGCTGCCGTGGGCCCCACGCATGGCAGGGCTTGGGAACCGGCAGGAGCAGAGGGGCCAGCCTGCCGCTGCTCCTGGCTGAGCGCCTCGGAAAGGCTCGCAGATGTGTTTATCACCCGCTCCCTCGCTCCTGCCGTGAGGAAACAAGACTCAACCTGACCACAGGCTCTGGGGCTTGTTGGCAGCTGGTGTGAGAGAAGGGGAAGCGGGGAGGCCAGGGTGGGGGCGGCTTCTGCAGACCTGATGAGGGGCTGCCCCAGAGCTGCAGGGGAGCCCTCGACTCCCCTGGCAGATGAGGAAGAATCAATGCCGCAGGGGCGTCCTGCCCTCGCAGGTCTCCAGTTCGAGTCTGAGCCCAGCAGGGTGTGGGCCATGGGGCAGGGGCAGCACCTCAAGGAGGCTGCGGGGCATCCCCCCCTTTCCCTCATTGTCTCATCAGTTGTGTGGTCTGCAGGCCGAATCAGAATGGTTAGGTGCCAATATCTTTTGGCGAGGTGATTTTAGTATTATAGCTTCCCCTATTGGCAGTTCGGGGTCTTTGCACTTTGGATTGAAATCAGTGGTTGCTCAGGTTGGGGTCTTAGAATACGAAGTTCACATCCTAGCGTGTGATGTGTGGAATCATAGGCTCCCCAACTGGGAGGAAGGGAAGAGTCAGAAGCATTGTGTTGAAATCTTTGGATGGTGGAATCTTTGTGGCTTTGAATAATTTCTTTCCAGCCTTTTGGGCAGCAAGGAAATTATACCCAGTTTTTGCCCTCAAGACTAGATGCTCAGTCTAGTGAGAGAATCAGGTCCAAGAAGCAAAACTTGTGATTCAGAGCTACACACTGTAGGAGAAACGTGATGTTGAAAGTGAAGAAAAGAGGTCAGAGGAAGAGCGGTTTGTTTCCTCTTGAAGTCTGAAGAGTGCTAGGCAGAAGAAGAGAACTCTTAGCAGGGCTTTGAAGGCTTAGGAGTCCTCCAGGTTGACAAGGCATCAGGAAGGAAGAGGGCAGTTCAGGCAGCACAGGCATGTTTAAAAGCATGAAGTCCTAACAAAGCATGCTGTGGGGGCTCCACGTGGCCGAGGGTGGGGAGGACAAGTGATGAGGCTGCAGAGGGGGCTAGATCCTAACACACAGCCTTGAATGCCAGAACAAGGAGTGGGACTTTGTCTCAGGCCAGAGGTGCCCAGAAGAGGCTTTGGTGGCGCAGTGCTTGGGCAGGTTTCTGACCTGTCTGGGATAGAGTGGAGAACAGAGTGAAGGGGCTGTGGCCAAGGTTGGTGCCTAAACCCAGCAGGGGCCTCGGGGCGCATGGCTGGGGAGGCTGTTTAGGAAGCATAATAGGTAGGAGCTGCGTCAGGTGTGTTTGGGGTGGAGGAGCAGGGTGGTAATGGAAGCCCTGGTCTTTGTAAGATTGCCCGGTGGGAGGGTTAAAGGGGAAAAGGAGGAGAGAGCCTGGGCCACAGCCTGGGCAAATGGGTACTGGGACAGGAGGGCTATGGGAAGGGAAGGACAGTCAGGGAGGTTGGAGGAGAACCAGGAGAACCTGGGCCTTCTGGGTGCATTTGTGAGTGCGTGTAGACATCCCCCTGCAGGAGTGCAGAGAAGCCTGGGCAGCTGCGAAACCCAGCCAAGGGCCAAGGATCTCCAAGCCTCCATGACAATATTGTACTTGGCAGGCCAGGCTTTCGAGGCCTTACTGTACAGAGAGAGAAGTGCACCAGGGAGCTCTGGGGGCCTGGGGGAGGGTGGGAGCCCTCAGCAACCCCTTCATGAGAGTGTGGTGACTGAGCCCAGGAGAGGCAGCCCTGGGGATGGGGGCCCAGCTGGGACGGGGCTGGCCCCTGCTGGAATGCGCCGCTTGCTCCAAGGGAGGTGAGCTCAGGGGGATGGAATTCCACCGAAGTGAAAAGTCACCTCCCAGTCCCTGCCCAGCCTCTTGCACACGGAGGGGTGTCGGTCTTGTCCCTTCCTGCCCTGCCCCGTCTGGTCCGGGTGCTCCTGGGAGCTGGATTCCCACCCCTGCCCTGGCCACAGGCAGGCCTGTGAGTCAGGGGACACCAGGGACCAGCCCCTGGCAGCTGGGGCGGAGCCCAGATAAGGCCCGCTTAGCTATGCTCCTCTCTGCTGTCCCGAGGGCCACTTGCATATTTGACCAGATAGAGTGGCTAGTGGTGGCATGTCAAGGGCCTGAGGAGCCAGGCCCCACCCAGCCCGAAGCTGACTGGCCAGGCCAGGCTGGGAGGAGGCATCCTCAGTCTGCCATGCCCTCCATTCCTGCCCCACCCCTGGGCACAGTTGTGGGTTCTCGCCCTTGCAAATGGAAAGGCTTGCAGCCAGGACTCAGGGGACTTGGAGCAGGAATGGTCTTGGGCACATCTCAGCCCTTCAGGGCCTTGGTTTCTTCCATGGCAGGGGCTTCTTTTCTTTGCTCCCAGGAGGGTCTCCAGGTCTGACATGTGGGCTGGGGAATGACATGGGGTTCTTGGGACCATTGTACCCCAACCTTGTCTCCAACTTCTCTCCCACACACACCACCTTCCAACAACACACTCCTGCAGTCAACCAAGCTTGTTCCCACCTAAGGGCCTTTGCACAGGCCGCTTCTGCTGTCTGGAGAGCTCTTTCCTTGAATCTTTGCAGAACTAGCTCCTTGTATTCCTTCAATTCCCCGCTCAGATGTCACCTTACCAGGGAAGTCCTCCCTAACTTCCCTCCTCCGCTGTCTGTCTCATCTCCTCCATCACCCTGCTTTACTTGCATGTGAAACCACCGCACAGAATGATCTCATTTGCACAGCTCTTTGTGTCTTTATTACTTGTTGCCTCCCACTGCAGTGTCAGCACCATAGGGTAGTGATGGCCTAAGTTCACCTCTAAACTTAGAACAGTGCCTGGCACATAATAAGTGCTCAAGAAATATTTGTTGAGTGAACAAATGATTTGGCAAGTGCTTGCTCTTTCTTGGGGGGATTTCCAGGAGCAGGGTTGCAAGGTATAATACAGGACTCCCACTTAGAGTTGAATTTGATATAAACGAAAGTACGTCCCAACTATTGCACAAGACATATGAAAAAATGATTCACCATTTACCTCAAATTCAGACTTAACTGAATTTGTATTTTTGAATTGAGCTGATATTGAGATAATTGTAGATTCACATGCAATTGAAGAATATGAAGAGATCTTGTGTACCCTTTGCCCAGTTTCCCCCAATGGTGACAGCTTGCAAAACTATAGGACGACGTCACTACTAGGATGCTAATGCTGGAACAGTCAAGATGCAGAGCACACAATGGTCCCCAGGTTGCTCTTGTGTAGCCACTTCTACTTCCCTTCCCCTTCCGAATCCCCAGCAATCACGAATTTCCTCTCCACTTTTATACTTTTTTTATTTTAACAATGTTACATAGGTGGATCTGACAATATAACCTTTCCAGACAAGCTTCTTTTCATTCAGCACAATTCCCTCAAGCCTCCTTCAAGTGTTGTGTATCAGTAGCTGGTTCCTTTACCTTGCTGAATAGTATTCCAGGGCACAAAGGCTCCACAGTTTGTTTTGCCATTCACCTGTTGAAGGATATCTGGGTTGTTTGCAGGTTTTGACTATTACAAATAAAGCTGCTGTGAACATGTATGTACAGGTTTTTTTTTGTGTGTGTGAATGTAAGGTTCTATTTCTCTAGAATAAATGTCCAAGAGCACAAATGTATGGTGGCTGTATGTTTAACTTTATAAGAAAGTGCCAAACTGTTTTCTATTTTGTGGGAGAGTGGTTGTGCCATTTTATATTCCCACTAGCAATGTGTGAGTGGTGCAGTTTCTCCACATCCTCACCAGCATTTGGTGACATCACTGTTTTTAAAATTTTTTTGCCATTCCGATAGATGTATGTTATACCTCATTGTGGTTTTGACTGGCATTTCCTGAATGGCTAATGGTGTTGAATATCTTTTAATGTGCTTATTTGCCATCTGGATAGCCTCTTCAGTGTAGCATCTGTTAATGTCTTTTTGCCTATTTTCTAGGTAGGTAGTTTACTTTTTTAACTGGTGAGTTTGGATATTTCTTTATAGATTCTAGCAGCTAGTATTTGGTCAGACATGCGATTGGCAAATATATTTTCCCAGTCAGTAGCTTGTCTTTTTATCATCTTCATAGGATCTGTCACAGAGCAAAAGTGTTTAACTTTGATAAGTTTTCATTGGTAAGGTCCAATGTATCTATTTTTCCTTGAACGGACTGTACCTTTGGTATTATCTAAAAACTCTTTGCTCAGCCCTAGATCCCAAAGGTTTTCCCATTTTTTTTTCCTAAAAGTTTTATGTTTCACATTCAACTCTGTGACCTGTTTTTAAAAAAATTCATTAATTTAAAAAACTCAATGAAAATTTATTTCTTTTTTAAGTTGGAGTTACATTTTTATTTATTTTCAATTGTGGCAAAATATACTTAGCATGAAACTTGCCATGTTAGGCATTCTTAGGTGTGTACCCCAGTGGCATTAAACACACTCACACTGTTGCGCTGCCATCCTCACCTTCCATCTCTAGAACTTTACCATCTTCTCAAACGAAGACTCTGTCCCTGTTAAACAACCACCTCCCATGTCCCCGCGCCCCACCCCAGCCCCTGGCACCCACCTTTCCACTTTCTGTCTCTTTGAATCTGACTGCTCTAGGCACCCCACATAAGAGGCATCATATAGTTTTTGTCCTTTTCCATCTGGTTTATTTCAGTTAGTGTAATGTCTGAAAGGTTCTGTGATTGCTTTGAATTAACTTTTCTATGAGGTGTATGTTTATGTCGGGGTTCATTTTTCAGCCTATTTATGTGCTAAATCCAGGAACCCTCCCTAGCCTCCACTGTCAAGGACAGTGGCCTCAGCACAGTGCCAAGGAAAGCTGTAGGATTGTTTTAGAGCTGGAGATTCTCTCTTCTGTAGGCATTTGATCAATGAGAGACTGAGACCCTGACCTGGAGGGGCCCTGCCAAGGCCACACACCAAGGGAATGGAGAAGCAAGAGCTGCACCTAGGGCCTGGCTCCCAGCTCAGACCTCCCTTCCGCTTCCTGGAGCTGGCCAGGGCCAGGGAGCTGAGCTGGATGAGAGGCTGAGGTAGGGGCCAGGAGGTCCGTGGTGGGCTTGAGAAAAGCTTAGTGGGATGACCAGGCCAGGGTGTGTGGGCCCAGAGGAAGAAGCCCAGACGAGACCAGAGAGGAAGCTACCAAGGACGGGTTGGAGGGGGACCAGCCCAGGCTGGGGCGGAGGGTGCCCACGAGGCCTGAGGTTTGGCCAGTTTTCTCCAATGACACAGCAAGGGCAGGGCCCAGCCAGGTCCTGTCAGTGATGCCACTGTGATAGCAGTGGACAGTACCCAGGCAGGAAGGGGATGAGATAAGAGAGGACGCATGGGTAGGGGCAGGAGCAGCCCTTCCCACAGAGACTGGAAACGTCTGTGGCCCCAGCTTCATGCGGCCTGGTCCCTGGCATCCCACTTTGCTCTGGGCTAGTAAGACCACCCCACCCCCAACCTGGATGGATGTGGGCAGCAGGGGCAGGCCCTGAGGAGGCGCTGAACACCCAGGCCTGGGAGGAGTCAGGTGGCTCAGCTGTGATTGGAGCAGCCTCAGGAAGGTGTCACCATCCTGCAGTCCCTGAGGACTGGGGGTGGTGTGGTTGGGAGGGTGGCAGGCAGGACCAGGACCCACAGAATGGAAGAATATGGGGAAAAGGCAGCTCAAGTGAGAAGGAACTTACTATCAGGAAGCGGGATGAGGTCCCTGTCAGAGCAGGTGGTATAGGTGGAGGGAAGGTTTTCAATTGCCTGGAGAATATGGACATGATTCTAATATCAGCACTTGAAATATGTGTACTAATTTAATCCCCACAGTGGTCTTACGAGATTAGCATTCTCTGTTCTCTCCATTTCACGAATAAGAAAACGGAAGCACAGAGAGGTTAAGAAAGTTGCTTAATGCCACACAGCTGGCAGGTGCAGCGCTGGGATGTAAACCCAAGCAGCCTAGCTCCAGATCCAGGTCTTAACCTCAAACTACGCTACCACACCCAGGAGTCTTGGACTCAGATGCTTTTATCCCCACAGTCTCCTGATCCTGAAATCCTGTGATTCCAAGATGTTACCCCAAGATTCACAGATCCTCTGATTTGAGGAACTTGGAGACTACAGTCCTCAGCCCCCAGAAGGCCCCGCTATGTGGTCATTTGGGTTGTGGGTTATCCAGGCACGCACACGTGCATCCTCTCCTACTCTAGTCACTGTGGCCTTGGGGGCAGTCCCTGAGCCACCACCTTCTTCCTGGGAGAGAACACATCAGGGCCAGGGAGGAACCCGGTTATGAGTGAGAAGAGGGGATTCTGTGTGCCATCTTGGCAGGTGATGGGCCCCAGTCTGCCATGGGGGTTCAGGATGAGACTGGACAAGGAGATGGCCAGCCAGAGACCCACGCCTGGCGCAGGGACCAGGGCGCCCCCTGTTTTAGCAGAGTTTCTGGACTTGTTCAGCCTGATGAACATCAGTTGGGGAGACTTCTCTTCTCCCCCAATCCTTCCGGGCAGTCGCAAGACTCACCTCGGTATCTCTCAGAGCCCAGCCTGGGCCGGGCATACTCTTGGTGACATAAAGTGGCACACATCCTAGGCCATGTCACAAACAGCCAGCAGAGCACCAGAGGCACTAGACTGGGTGCGTCTGTCCCTGCCTTCTCATTCCCAGGCGTGCACAGGGGGCAGGCGAGAGGCGGGTGCTCCCTGTGCTGTCAGGTGGGCTCTGGAGTCCACTCCTGGCTTTACTGCTTGCTAGCTGTGTGGCCTTGGCCATGTTACTCTGCCTCTCTGTGCCTCAGTCTCTCCAGGTCACTTAATAGCGCCGCAGAGTGTTATGAAGATTACATGATTAAAAGAATGTAAACTGCTTAGAGCTGCCCTGTCCAATAAGATCACAAGCCACATGGGGCTACTTACATTTAAATGAATTACAAATAAATAAGATTAAAAATTCTGTTTCACAGTCCATGTTTCAAGTGCTTGGTAGCCACCTGTGGCTCATGGCTTCCTACTAGACCATTCCGTGGTGGCAGGAAGGTCTATTGGACATTACTGTCTTAGAGTGGCGGGCACGGAGTAAGGGCTGAGATGTTGGTACCACTACTAAGGGGCCTGAAAAGATCTCAGCTGCGGTGGAAGCTCATCCTGTCACCTCCCTGGCCTCCCGCCAGCCCAAGGGGGTCTCAGATGCTGGCCATCTGATTTATCTTGGAAGGAATTCCCAGTGTGGCTGCTGGCCCTGCAGCTGGGAACTCATTTGAAACCCACCTGAGGTAGGGAGAGGGCAGCATGGCGAGGCCCTGAGAGCCCCCTCAGTGAGGTAGAGTCACGGGCTCAGTTACACCACGTCAAAAGGCACCCACCGGGGACAATTGCCGCCTTTGTCCTCGGGAAGGGGACTGGGACTCCTGGGTGTTATCAAATCTGCCAGGAAGAGGGAGGGGGGGAGCCAAGTGATGGGAGGAAGGTGGGTGAGGAGAGGGGCAGGAGTGATCCTAGAGGGAAGGAGAAACGAGGTGTTCTGGAGGGTCTGGAACCAGGACCTGGCAGCTGTCGCTTTTCCTAATCCTCAACACTTGTGTCTTTTGAAGAGAAATCCAGTGCAACTGTGTCCCTAGGAAGGACTCCGTGCCTGACAAAGGCACTTCCTTAAATTACCTCCTTTCAGTGTGCATTGAGACACTGTCATGGCTGCTCACAGTGGCAAGCACTTGCTCTCGCTCTGTCCCGGGTGAGGTTCTAGGTGATCTCCCGGGATTACTCCATTTGATTGACCAGACATCTTTGGGGACCCTTGGTAACTCCATTTCTCGGATGGGCAGTGGAGGTCCGGGCAGTGAACGTGAGCAGCATCCCAGACTCCTGGGCAGGAGAGCTGGACGCAGAGTCTCAGGGCCTCCACAGGCCATGGCGGGAAGGGGACAGATTCCCTGCCAGCTGGGCATGGGCAGTGAGGCCAGCACTCAGCTGCTCACTGCAAGGCACTGTGTGCCCCTCACAAGGCCTGCCCTTCCATGTGCTGGTCCCATCGCAAGTGCTCTTTGTAAGTGATCTCACAGGGAAGGGCCTATTGCCATTCCTATTTAGCAGATGAAGAAAACTGAGGCACAGAGCAGTTCAGTGGTGCTCTTGAGGTTGCCCAGGTAAAAAGCATCTGAGCTAGGGTTCCCTCCAGCCATCCCACCTCTGCAATCCAAGCTCTGTTCATCCTTGGTGCAGCCTCTTATTAGCTCTCAATTATGTGTGTATGTGGGTGTGTGTGTATTTTTGGACTTGGATGGATTGGTACAATTTTGAAATAATAAAGATTCCAACAAGGCCAGGCACGGTGGCTCCCACCTACAATCCCAGCACTTTGGGAGGCCAAGGGCGGTGGGTCACCTGAATTCAGGAGTTTGAGACCAGCCTGGCCAACATGGAGAAACCCATCTCTACTAAAAATACAAAAATCAGCTGGACGAGGTGGTGGGCATCTGTAATCCCATCTACTTGGGAGGCTGAGGTGGAAGAATCACTTGAACCCAGGAGGCAGAGGTTTCAGTGAGCTGAGAATGCACCACTCCAGCCTGGGAGACAGAGTGAGACTCCATCTCAGGAAAAAAAAAAAAAAAAAAAAAGATTCCCACATGATGTTGGTAAAGCACTTTATGATTTGCAAGACCTTTTTTTTTTTTTTTTTTTTTTTTTTTTTTTTTTTAACATCTTTTCTTGGCCAAGTCTCACAGCTGTCCTCTAGGTGAGCAGTGTTATTGTGCCTGTTTTGTAGGTGAGGCAGCCGAGGCTCTGGTTGGGTACTGCTCAGTCCCCCGGAGGGGTTCTCTGCTGGGCTGAGAGTTTTGGATGGGAGGCAGGTCAGGAGCTCCTGGCCAGACCATGCAGGGAGATGTGAATGACCTGGATGTGGAAAGAGCTCCGATCAGAGCCCTGACTGTGCCACTTGTTTGCTGTGTGCCCTTGGGCAGTCACCCTTCTCAAGCCTCAGTTTCCTCATTGAGAAAAAGGCAGTGAGGATTTAGTACTTGTCAGAGCTGTTGTGCAGGTTACATGAGATAATGCCCCTGGAGTGCCTCGTCCTACGTTCTCAGGCACGATGAGTGCTTGGAAAGCAGTCATTGCTGTTATGAATATCATTGTTAGTATCAGCAGTAGTAGTGATTTTAAAGCCACAGTCAAGTTTTAATTCTTACGTTTTATTCCTAAGGACTGTTCTAGCTCTAAAACTCTGTTTCGTCCATGCGCTGGCTGTAGAGTATGCTAGCGGACTCAAGAGAAGGAGCGGTCCAGGTCACCATTGAGATTTTTTGCTGCACTGAGCAGGGGGGGCCACAGGACACCAAGCCATAGCAAGGTCATGCTGGTTCTCCTTTATCCAAAATAGGTGATGTCCACCTAGGTCTTTCAGTCCTGGTGAACAGCCACCTCCAGAGGGGGCCTCTGCCCTTGTGCTTTCAGCCCCATGCCACACGTACCCAAGTACCACATTCCAGGACATTGAAAGTTGTCCATAAAGTCCGGTCTCCAGCCCGGACCTGCCTCCCAAACCCAAGCCCCGTGCATCCAGCTGCCCGACCTGCCTCCCTGCTCCGGGATGTCAACTGGCCCCTGAGCACACATCTATCCCAACCTAACTCCTGATCTTTCTCCCACAAACTTGCTGGTGCCTTTGTCTCCATCCCCTGGTTCAGTAAATAGCATCTGCATCCTTCCAGTTGTGTAAGCCAAACACCGGCCCTTGCCTTGGCCATGACACTTTATTTTCTTTCACACCCCACATCCAACATGTCAGTTCTACCTGCAACATCCATCCAGAATCTGTCACCTAATAGCTTATACCCCTGAGCTCATTGTCCGAGCTACCAGCATCTCTTCCCTACAGTGACACAACAGTCCCCTACCCCAGAGTCCTGTTCACCAGCATCTCTTCCCTGACATTGCACAACAGTCCCCTTACCCCAGGGTCCTATCCACCAGCATCTCTTCCCTGCAGTAGCAAAACAATTCCCTCCCCCAGGGTCCTATCCACCAGCATCTCTTCCCTGCAGTAGCAAAACAATTCCCTCCCCCAGGGTCCTATCCACCAGCATCTCTTCCCTGTAGTAGCAAAACAATTCCCTCCCCCAGGGTCCTATCCACCAGCATCTCTTCCTTGCAATGGCACAACAGTCCCCTTACCCCAGGCTCTTATCCACCAGCGTCTCTTCCCTGCAGGAACACACCAGCCTACTAACTTGGGCCCCTGCAGGCTTTTCAAATGTGGGTTAAACCCTGCCTCCCTCACTTATAATCTCACCATGGCTCCCATCTCACCCAGAGTAGAGGCAGAAGCCTTCTCGGTGGCTCACAGGCCCGTCCCTCACCCCCATCTCCTTCCCCTTCGCTCTCACTGTCACCCCGCAGCAGTCTCCCTGCTGCTCCTCACACACACTGGGTATGTCCCTGCCCCCGGTCCCTCGCACTTGCTGTTCCCTCTGCCTGGAACGCTCTCCCTGCAGACACCCACCCTCTCACCTCCTCAAGTCTTTGCTCAAATATCACCTCTCAAGGAGGCCTTTCCTGACCACCACCATATTTGAACTTGCCCTCCCGTCTGTCTCGCTGCTTCCTGTTCCCTTCCACATTTTGTTTTTCTGCGTAGCACTCATGGCCACCTGACATAATATTGGTACTTGGCCAAGTGATCCCAGTGTGGCTGGGAAAAGTTAGAGTGCCTGCTGTAGAAGGCCTCCTATGGGAACAGCAAGGCCCAGACAGAAGTTTCCCTCCCACCATTTTCCCTCTGTGCCTTCGATATTTGTTCCAGTGGGCCAGCAGCACGTGAATATTTTATACCTGTACTGCTTTTGTCTTACTCCAGGCACTGTTCTAATTACTTCATATGCATGAATTCCTAAAATTCTCATAAGAACTCCGTGAGGTCAGCCTGGCATTGTCTCCCTTTTACAAATGAGGAAACTGAGGCACAGAGAGGTTCAGCAACTCGCCCAAGGTCATACAGTTGATAAGCAAAGAGCCAGGATATGAACTCAGGCAGTCCAGCTCCAGGGGCTGCACTCTTGCTCTACTTCCTCCCTTTTGTGTATTCATCCACTTACTCATTCATTAAGAATTTATAGAGTGTCTTCTTTGCCTTAGGTGCAAGATTTTGGAGACCAACAGATGACTAAAAACTGGTTCCTGCCATCAGGAAGCTCAGTCTAGTTGGAAATGCTGAACAAGTAAATAAGGGAAAAGGAAAAACATATTCATTCAGCAACCATTCACCGATGCCTGAGATTATTTCCCAGCCTTTAAAAAGTTAGAGGGGGCCAGCCCCTGGTGTATTCCCTGATTGTGTTCATTTCTAAGCCAGAGAGCCAAATCCCTATATGCCAGCTCTGTTTTAGGCACTGAGGTCTGAGATAAATAATATAGCATTTCTGAATTTGAGGTTGATTACACTCTAATGACAGAGGAATAAGAGTGAATTACTGCATGTAAATATGACAACATGAACTGGATTTGGTAGAAGAGTGTGTAGGGGACTATGGGACCACAGGATAGGAGCTCTAACCATTTGGGGATTGGTTTGGATGGGTGCATGGCTGAGTGGTAGGATGAATGGATGGATATACGGATGGATGGATGGATGGATGGATGGATGGATGGATGGATGGATGCACGCATGAATGGATAGATGAATGGATGGATATTTGCTAGATAGATAGTAATGGGAGGGCTGGTTGAATGAATGGAATATGAATGAATAGATGGATGGATGGTTAAACGGATAGATCTTAGCAGATGGTTGGATGGATGTTTGGGTAGTTGGATAGATGGATGGCTGAATGGGTGGATGGATGGACGGATGAATGGGTGGATGAATAGCTATTTGGAAGGATGGTTGGGTGAATGGATGAGTAAAAAGCTGAGCTCACTGCTGGAAAGTTGGACATTTTCCCAGTGAGATCACTAGACCAGCTGAAAGAAAGGGATGGAAATCCATGCATTCATTCATTCATTCAACAAATATTTATTAAGCACCTATTTATGTGTCTGGTACTGTTTCAGGCTCTGGGATTAGACATGGTACTTGACTTTATGGAGCTGACATTCTAGGGGAAGGGAGACAACAAACAAATAATGGAATATATATATGGAATCTATTATCAGAGTTATAAATGCTATGATGAACAAACAGAGCAGGATGAAAGGGCACAGACGTCAGGATCAGGGGCATTTTATTTTAGGCAATCAGGAGAGGCCTCCTGGAGAAGGTAAGTTCTGTACAGGAAGTGAGGAAATGAGCCATCTGGGGAATTGCATTTGAGTCAGAGGGAATTACAAGGTCAGAGCCCAGAGGCAAAGAGGCCAGTGTGGCTCTCAGGGAGGAGAGGAGGTCACAGAGAGGTGTGTTAGAGAGCGGGGAGTGCAGGGCCCTGCTTCCATGTGAGAGAAGGGTTTGCCTGTGTCTTGGAAACCCACGGACATTGGGCTGATCAGCCTTAGGAAGGGCATCACCCTCCCTAAACCCCTGCTTGCTGGTTCCCAGCGCTGCTCCCTCCTGGATGCTTGGCAGTTGGGAAGCTGTCAGCATTTTAATTACAGCTCCACGCTCTCAATGGTTTACAACTCAACCGTAAAACAGGCCCTGGGCAACATGTGGCACCTCTGAGTGATTTACTTGCTCACCATTTCTATATTTAGTGCCATTTAATGCTTGTTGGCCAAGTTTTCAGAGAGAAAAAGAAGGAGGAATTTGGTGATGGAGTGGGGAAGGGGTCGGTTAAGTTTTGTTTGTTTGTTTTTAAAACACACAGATGTATTTTTCAGTTGTTTTCTGAGATCATTTCCCAGGCTTTAAAAAGTCACGGGGGACCAGCTCCTGGTGTATTCCCTGATAGCATTCATTGCTAAGCCACAGAGCTGAATCCTTTGCAAAGTTGCCCTCTTCTCCTTAAAGTCCGTATACCCTTCCTGGTGAGGGTTAGGTTTAAAGGACACCATGGGCTGAGGGTATAACTAAGGGAAAGGCATCAGTGACTTAATATTTCACCTGATATGGGCTAGGCTTCGGGCCATGTGCTCCCACCCCCTATCTGGGCTCCCCTCTGAGACCCCCAGCCTCAGGCTCTTCAGAGCTTCTCAAAATTCACCTGGGGAGTACGTGGAAATGCAGCTCCCGATTCCATGTGTGGGTCTGGGGCGGGGCCTGAGATTCTGCATTTCCAACAAGTTTCCAGGTGATGTGGATGGTGCTGGTCCAGGAACCGCACTTTGAGCAGCAAGGATTTCAACCAGCACCATCCTGTAGAAATATAATACCAACCACAGGGGTCATATGACATTTGCTAGTTGCTACATCAAAAAAGTGAAAGGAGGTGACATTACATTTAATAAGATATTTTATTTCATCTAAGATATCCCAAATATCTATCTGATATTGATTACAGATCATTTCAATATGCAATCAATATACAAATACTTTTCAATTTTTCTATAATAAGTCTTTGAAGTCTGGCATTTGTTTTACACTTATAGCACATCTCAGTTCAGACTAGCCACAGTTCAAGCACTCATATGGTTCGTGGCTCCCGTTTTGGAGGGTGCAGATCTAAATCCAGCTTGAATACCCTGGTGATAGGGAGCTTGCTACTTTCTGGAAAGTCCACTGCATATCTACGGAATCCGAGCTGCGAGTTGCCCCTTGAGACTAGCTGGGGAGACCCAACTTTACTCCCTATGCCAGTTGGCTTATCATGCCCCCCACCCACTCTGCTCAGGGCAAGAGGCCCCTCTGCATCCTCGGCTGGGAACTGCAGAAGCGTAGAGATAACCGGGGTGTATTTCCATTTGCCCGACTGGAAAACCTCTACCCCTCCAGGGGTGGGAACAGAATATCTCAGAGCTGGTGTCTTTGCACACACATCCCAGGGCTGTTGCAGGGCAGTGTGGAACCTTGGTTCAGGCCAGTCCAGCCTCCTGGACACCAGGTCCTGCATGCTGGACACCAACACAAGTCAGGAGAGGCCAGAGCTGCTCCTCGTGTCTCAGGGAGCTCCTGTCTGGGATGGGAGGTTCATAGGGGTTCTTTGGCAGCTGGCCACCTGGGCAGGGCCTTGCTGGGGCCCGGGAAGCTCAGATGGAGGTGGTCAAGGGCACAGAGGATGTTCAGCCAGGTGTGACCCGGCTCCTGGGTCCTTCCTCCATGTTCTGGAGCATCACCACCTGTGTCCCTGCCCCAGAGACTCTCCGGGATGCTTCAGCCTTGATCTTGTGTGGACTAAGTCAGGGCCTCTTCTACAAGAACCCACCACGAAAGAATGGCTATCTAGACTCCTGAGCAAGGGTGAATTCATTCATTCACTCATTCATTCATTCACTCAGAAAATGCTTGCTGGGTGTCTCCCGAGAGGCAGACCTCCTCTAGATGCTCCTGAATACAGCAGATGGGGGTTCTGTGTTTCTGGAGCCGACATTCAGGAGGGCAGGGGGAGAGCAAGCAAGTCATCCCGAAGTACTCCGAGTGGCCGGTGGGATGTGAGCCAGGGGGATGTGAGAGGGGCTGACGTGGGGCATTGTGGAGAGGGGGCCATCCAGGGTGGCTCTATGTTGCTGAGCCAGAGCTGAGGAACTGGAGGAAGGGTGTCACAGGCAGAAGGATCAGCCGCTGCAGAGTCCTGGGGCAGGAATGGGCTTGGTGTGGTCCTGGAATACCTGACATTAAGTGTTCACAGAAGCGTTTTGACAGGGCTGAGAGGCAGTGGGTGCACTGGGGCCTCAGAGGACAGGGCAGAGTATGGCATTCTCATCAGAGGCTACCACTTGGCCTCTGGTAACTGCCCACACCCTCACAACCAGACACCCCCAGTAATGCCCTGCAGTGTGCTGGGCTCCAGCCAGGAGGAGCAAGGCCCCTGGCTCTCAGCACTCAGTCTCATGGTAGTTCCATCCAGGCCTCCCTTCAGGTCCCAACTTGCCTTCCTTCCTACCTGGGGCTGTCACTGCTGCACCAAGCTTCTCTTCTGCACCCACACCCTCTCCCTTGGTTTTTCCAGCCCCAGGGCATTGCACTCCTGCTCAGGCGCGGGTGACACCCTGCCCTCGAATTTCCAGTGGTGAACTCCTCTTCATCCTTCAAACCCCACGGGTCACCTCCAACTGCTCATGGGCCCCATGGCAGTACATACAGGCCTTTATTTTGGACCAGTCTTCCTTCTACTGGTCTGGCTGTCTCCCTGACTACCTGCGTTTTTCTTGAAGACAGAGACTTTGTCCAGCCACCCTCACTTTACTGGCACCCAGCACAGGCCCGGCAGTGGGAGGTTCCACTGGAGGGTTCAGGAAGGCCAGAGTGGATGGAGGACATGACCAGGGCTCTCCACCCCTGGCCACATGTGAGAATCCCGAGGAGCTTTTTAAAATAGCAGACACCTGGCCACACCTGAGACCAGTGAAATCCTAACCTCTGGGGGTGGGGTCCAGGCATCAGCAGATTCTGAAAGCCTGGGACTCTGCAGTGGAGCCTGGGGAGAGCGTGCGGATTCTGCTGTGCCCATCCGGAGGCCAGGGCTGAGCCCTGCATGCCCACACAAGGGCTGACGCCCCTGTCATTGCACAAGCAGCTATGCTCCATGGCCCAAAATCCTAGGGACACTGGCCCAGTGGGATCTCTGATCTTTTTTTTTTTTTTTAAACAAAAAAAACCCCAGCTTTACTGAGATACAATTCTCATGCCGTACAATCCATCCTCTTAGAGTGTACAAGTCCATGATTTTCAGGGTATTCACAGTTGTGCAACCATCACCACAATCAATTTTGAAACTTCTCAGCACCCGTCAGAGAAACCCTGTGCCCACTAGTAGTCACTCCTCATTCCCTCTCTCCCAGCCCCTGGCAGCCACTCCTCTGCTTTCTGTCTCTATGGATTTCCTGTTCTGGACATTGCATACATCTGGAAGCATACACGCTGTGGTCTTTTGTGTCCAGCGTCTTTCACTCAGGATAATGTCTTCAAGGTTCATCCATGTTGCAGCATGTGTCAGTACTTCATTCCTTTTTATGGCTGAATAATATTCCATTGTATGGAAAGACAACCGTGTGTTTACCCATTCATCCATTGATGGACATTTGAGTTGTTTCACCTTTTGGTTATTATGAATAATGCTGTTATTGACATTTGTGGACAAGTTTGTGTGTGTGTGTTTCTGGTGTTACTGTTCCCCCAGCCTCGTGGGGAGGTCCCATCCCTCTTTGAAGTCCACCATCTTTGGGGTTGTCCCTGACAGAGCCCAGGTTTCTGGCCAAGAGAGGAGGGTCTGGACTGATGGAGGGGCCTGTGCTCTGGGTCCTCTACCTCTGTGTCCCATTGCTCTGCATCCTCATGGGGCTGGCTCTGGCCAGGCCAATCAGCAGGAGCTGTGGATGTTGGCTCGGCCCTCATCAGTTGCACAGTTTGTAGCTGATTTACCACTAAGTTCACAGGGGTCTTGCCCTGGGAGCTGGCCAGGTGGGCGGTCCTCTGGTTTCTGCGTGCTTCCCCATTCTCTCTCTGGTTCTGCCTGACTGAGCCTCCACCCTGCATCTTCCTGCATCTCAGGACCTTCCTGCTCAGGTCACTAGCCTGTCCTCTGCATGGACGCCTGGGAGAGCTTCTCCAGTACCATTCCACATGTACTCCTCTGACCCCAGCGAGAACCATCAGGACAAAGACCCCGCCGGCCCTCCAGCCTGGCCCACTGCCCTCCTTCCTGTTTCCTGACTGCTCCCTGCTTCCTTCTGCCCTCGGCCTTTGCCCATGCTCTTCCCTCTGCCTGGCCTGCCCTTTCCTCCCTTTTTGTCTCATCGACTCCTCTTCAATGTCTGGTTCTTAGCTCAAGGTCACTTCCTCACCTCATCACTCCAGTCACTTTCTTTCTTACTGCTCTCATTCATTTGCAAGTATTTACTGAGCACCAGCTTTGTTCCTGGCACTGGTCTAGCTGCTGGGGACACCACAGGGGATGGACAGACCAGGCCCTTGCCCCTGGGCAGTTTACATTCTAGAGGGAGACACGATAAACACAACAACTAAAATGTGTGCTGTGTCACATTTGACGCAAGCTAAGGAGCAAAACAAGCCAGGGCAGGGGTAGGAAAGACCAGGGCAAAAGTCAGGGAGAGCCTCATGGGGAAGGTGAGATTTGAGCAAAGGCTAGAAGCTCTGAGGAAGGGAGCCATGTGGAGCCTGGGGAAGAGTACCCCAAGGCAGAGGGGCAGCAGCTACAAAGGCCCTGAGGCAGGAGCATGCCTGGGGTGCTGGAGGAATAGCAAGGAACCCACTGTGATGAGCATGGAGTGAATGAGGGCATAGGAGATGAGGTCAAAGAGGCAGCAGGGGATGCCTGGAGGACAGATGGAGAGAGAACAGTAAAAGGAGCCCCATGCACCCGACTCCCAGCAAGCACCCAACCCACAGCATGCACCTGACCCACAGCGTGCCCCTGACCTCCAGTGTGCACCCAACCCCCAGCATACACCCAACCCCTAGCATGCACCCGACCCCCAGCATCAGCAACCCCAGCTTGTGGTCCAAGTCCTCTACCTCGTTTTCTCTTCTCAGGTCCCCACAACTGGACGGGTTTAAGGAAAACCCTAGACAACATGTTATTCCACACACACATGACTGTGTATCTCAAATCAATAGGGACTTCTAAAAAAACATAACCATGGTACCATTATCACCCTGAGCAAAATAAACAATTGCTCAATGCTGTCTAATACCCTGCCTGATTCTGATTTCTCAAATTGTTTTAAAAACATTTTCCAGCCAGGCTGTGGGGGAAATTCTGGGAGCCGTGACCACAGGAGCGGGAGCCACCTTCAGAGCCACCATTGGTGGACGCTGGTATCAGCCTCATGCCCGTGCGACACTTGACAGCACAGCCACCTCCCTCTCCAGAGCCTAAGCTTCAAGGGAGTCAGGGGCTTGCCTCTTTCTGCCCACGTGGCCACCAACCTCAGCTCCTGGCCAGGGAAGGGATTAAGTTAGCATGTAGTGGAAAGATGAATGAGTGAATGAATGAATAAGTGAATGAATGACTGATTGCCAAGGCCATTTCATGGTGCTCCAGCAGTAGAGAGAAGCACATAGGTTCAGCGGCTCCACGTCCCCACTGTCAGCCTTCCTGCCCCTCATGCTGTGGTTGGGGTCACCTGATTGCTTCACCCCAGGTCACAGGCCACAGTTCCCACTAACCTACACTCTGGGCCAGGCCTACCCAAGGCAACCCCTGCCCCGCAGTCAACCTAGCAGCCTGCAGGGAGGTCGCTTATGAGAGAGAGGCATCCAGAATGCATCTAGGAGAGGCTGCACTGTGTGGGGCTCGACTATTCCACCTCTAAATGGGTTTGCTACTTTAAATGCCCCAGTTTACAGGGGAGCAAAGCTGAGGCCTGGCCCCCGGCCCCCTGCGCCAGTGTGCGGTGGGTCCATCTGCTAGCCACCACCGTATGGACTCCCTTCATGTTTGAGGGTGTGTGTGTGTGAGCTTGTGTGCCAGGAAGTATGTGGGCAGGACTGTGTGTGAAGGGCTATCTATACACATGTTGTGTAGGGATGGACAGCATGAGAAGCACCTGTGTGTGAGCATGTGGGTCATGCATACGTGTGAGAGAGTGTGTGAGTGTGTGCACAGGTGTGAGTGTGTGCTTTGAGTGTGCTGATGAGTGTGAAGGTGTGAGCCTGTGGGGGGTTGCATGGGGCCGTGCCTGGGGAGGTTGTGTGTGTGTAAGCACATAGTGAGGGGTGGCTGTGTGCAGGCCGCACAGGTTACTTGGGGTGGGGGGTAGGAGCCTAGAAAGGGATGAGTCTGGGGTGAGGGGCTGTGTGTCCACCATTCTTGGGGTCCTACAATACTGCAAAGTTGGGCAAAGACCAGTTCGTGGAGGGCCTTGAAAGCCAGGCAGAGGAATCTGGGCTTTAACCTCAGGAGCCGTAGAGAGCATTTGAGCAGTTGTAACCTGGCAAACACTGAGTTTCAGAAGGCCCCCTATGTAGACCAGGAAACTTCTCTCTGGTTTGAGTGGAAACCTCTCTTCCTGCACCTCCCAGGCTGCATTCCAGGGGGCCTGTCCTATGGGGTGCATCTTTTCCCTGCCATCCACTCCATGTCAGGCAGGAATATTTGCTTGAAATCAGTGCATCCAGAATGACTTAAAGAATGCACCAAAAAGAAAATACCTCAAATGTTTACGGAAAAAAAAGCATTTTTTTCTGCTCTTTCATCTGAGTTGCCCAGAGGTATACAGCTGCAGCTGGCTGAAATGCAGCTTTCTGCTAAGATGGATCGACATGGGGAGGGAGAGGAGGAGCAGGAGGAGACTGAGAAGGAGGAGGAGGAGCAGGAGAAAGAGTAGGAGGAGCCTGAGGAGGAGGAGGAGGAAGAGCAGGAGAAGCTTGGGAAGAAGGAGGAGATTGAGAAGGAAGAGGAGCCTGTGAAGGAGGAAGAGTTGGAGGAGTCTGTGGAGGATGAGGAGCAGAAGGAGGAAGAACAGGAGAATCTTGGGAAGAAGGAGAAGTCTGTGGAGGAGGAGGAGCCTGCAGAGGAAGAGGAGGAGCAGGAGGAGGGGAGCAAGAGAAGGAGGAGGGGGAGAAGGAGGAGCAGGAAGAGCTTGAGAAGGAGAAGGAGGAGCAGGAGGAAGAGCAGGAGGATCCTGAGGAGGAGGGGGAGCAAGAGGAGCCTGAGGAGGAGGAAGAGGAGGAGGAGGAGGAGGAACATCATCAGGAGCAGGAGAAGCAGGAGCAGGAACAGGAGGGGAGCAAGTAGCGGCAGTTCTGGATGGGAGCCTGTAACTCCTATTCTGGTGTGGATGTCCACACTCATTGTCTCCCGGGGTGGGGGATCCAAGGCTGCCTACCCACTGACCTCCACATTGTCTTCATTCAGTGCCTTGGAAAGGGTCCCTGGTTTGGACATTAGCCAGCAGGATGGGTCCTGGGCAGGACTCTGGGGAGATACACCTATAAGGCAGTGGAGAAGGCAGCCCTGGGCATTGAGAGAAGTTGGCCAGTGATGCAGCAGCCACAGGGACTTATGTTGGTCCCATGAGAAACCTGGAGCTGGGTTAGCCCCATGGAGGCAGGGAGATAGGCCTTTGTACCCAACACCAACCAGTCTTTGGCTGGAGGACTGCCCAGGGAGGGGGAGTGACCTTAGGTGAGACCGCTCCCATCAGGGGAGGGCAGTGCCTAGGACGGAACTCAGCTGCTAGCCATCCACAGCAACACTCCCAGCAGCTGCAGAGGGAGTGTCTGGTCCTGAAGGACAGATCCCGGTGGCATGCGACAGTGTCTACTATACAATCCAGCCCAGGTGAGCATCGCTGAGGGGGCAAGGCCATCCTAGCCCACCCACCTTCCTTCTGTTCTGCAGCATCGCAGCTCTAGAGCCAGACTGCTGGATTCCAATACCAGTTCCACGCTTCCTGACTGTGTGATTGTGGCCAGCACTGCCACCCCTTGGCTCCCCAGTCTGCTTATCTGTGAAATGGGCTGATGATGGTCAACCTTCCTCATAAGGTTTCTGTGTGCATTCGTGTCAGGCACTGGGCACCGCAGCTACCTCAGAAGCAGCGGCTTTTATTAGAGGTGGGCATGGATCCTGCCCTTGTGCCGCTTCCTATGTCTATGCTGAGAGGTTCAGGCATACACATAGGAAGAAATGACACTAAGAAGCTTGGGCTTGAGGCCAGCATTGAGCCCTAGGTCGAGAAACTGTCCTCACTCTCATCCTCACACCAACACCAACATTGCCTACAGAGCCTTGAACAATAGCACAATCCTACATAATCACAGTGGTAATTATGAGTGTCTCTTTCCCTGGAACTCCACCTTCGGTCATTTAACCCAGATGCTGCACCATCAGGCGTGTTCCATTGAGCCCATGTCATGAGGAGACAAAGCTGGGGCTCAAGGAGGGACTCACCCAGTGTGCCCGCCAGAATCTAGGAGGTGGCGTAGTCAGGGGTAACAGAGGAACGTTTAGGTAAAGGATGACTACAGGGATGTGGGCAGGATTTAGGGAATCCTGAAAAGGCCTTAGGGCTGGCAACAGTGGGGAGCTCTGACTGCCCTGGAGGGCAGTGTTAGTGGAGAAAGCGTGGCTTGGGGAAAGGGGCCTCCTGGCAGGTGCTGTGGTTCTAAGTAGACAGTCACAGCCGCCATGTGGTCCATGGACAGGGAGTCCAGGGTGTAAAAGTCCAGCCTGTATTTTCTCCTGCCCTCCAGTTCCTGTGGGATCCCCCATTGGGAAGCGGGAGGGCAGGGAGGGACACAGCTCAGCCTCCTGGGGCAGAGCAGGGGTGAGCAGCAGCCAGGGACACCTTCCACCACACACAGAGGATGATGGACCCGTGTTTCACTTGGTTGGTGCAGGGTGGGTGCTTGGAGACAAGACACATGAACAGATGGGGCATGGGGCACAGAAGAGGAAGCCAGTGGAACTTGGTGACCATCTCCTGCCTCAAGTCTCTGGATCTGACATGGCTTTCTGTGAAAACTAAGCCATCAGTCCCCCAGCCTGAGAGCAAGGGGCCTCCACACCCAGCGAAACTCCTACCTGCTTTCTGTGCATCTTTTTGACCAGGGCCCACCTTTACCACGTGATCCAGCTGGCTTGGATCTTTCTGGAGAAGGTTCAGGAACGAGCCTCCTGCTAGGGGGAGGGTGGCTGCGGTCTGAGCATGGGAGACAGCAGTACCAGCAGTGTGGATGGGAGAAGACACTGCGGGGACCAGGAGCACATCATGTGAGGGGAGAACAAAGGCAGCCGTTGCAGGGGCTGCTTAAAGATACCCTGGGGTTGCCATGCCAGGTGGCAGCAGCACAGACATGCTTCTGGTGCTGCGAGGGTGTTTGCAATAAGACAGGGGTTCTGGGCCGGGCGCGGTGGCTCACGCCTGTAATCCCAGCACTTTGGGAGGCCGAGGCGGGCGGATCACAAGGTCAGGAGATCAAGACCACGGTGAAACCCCGTCTCTACTAAAAATACAAAAAATTAGCCGGCGCGGTGGCGGGCGCCTGTAGTCCCAGCTACTCAGGAGGCTGAGGCAGGAGAATGGCGTAAACCCAGGAGGCGGAGCTTGCAGTGAGCCGAGATCGCGCCACTGCACTCCAGCCTGGGCGACAGAGCGAGACTCCGTCTCAAAAAACAAAACAAAACAAAACAAAAAAAAGACAGGGGTTCTGGGGTGAGTTGACCTGGGTGTGGGAGAAGGCAGGAGAAAGGACGAAGGGCTGGGGCTTCAACAGCGGGGCTCCCAGGAACTCCAAATGACCTCTGGGGGAAATGGTCACTTCCTTGCATATATGCAGCTGCTGCACTGCACAGAAATGGATTTTCACCCCAGGGACATCTGGGAGAGTGTGGACAACCTCAGCCAACCTGCTTCTCTCCTCCCCCGCCCCTCCTCGTCTCCCTGTGTCCCCATCTTTTCTCTCCGAGATCCCCCTGTGGTGCCTTCATTGGTAGGGAAAACTGAGACTCAGAGAAGGAAAGGGACTTGCCTGCAGACACACAGCAGTGTACAGACAGAAGCAGGACCTCCATCTGACAGCTTCTTCCGCCCCACAGCGCCGTTCTCCCTGCCCTGCCCTTCCAGCTCTGTGTGCGCTCATCCCAGCATCCGCTGCTCAAAATGAGAAAAGTTCCCACAGGCTGGGTGCCAGTTCTGTGAGATACATGGTGGCAGGTCTCAAAAAGCCTTCTCCTATTTAATCCCCACTGTTCCCTTTGAGAGGACTTGTTGCTACTTTACAACGAGGGACAAATCTCTTAGGATGCATTAGGTTGCAAGTAACAGACTGCCTTACTATTACCAAAAGTAGTATTGATGGTAGGAGTTTGTTTTTTTCCTGCAAAATAAAAATCTGGATGTGGTTTCTTTCAGAGGCTCAACAGTCTTCTCTTGGGCCCCAGCTCTTTTCACCCTTCCATTCTGCCATTGTCAGTTTGTCAGCCTCTTAGGTCTTGCCTAATGGCCACAAGATGGCTGCCTAAGCTCCAGGAATCACACTTTTACATCACAGCATCCAAAGATAGAAAGGGAGAAGTTGCTCTTCTGGGTCTCTGTTTTTTTCAGGCGATGTGTCGTGTTTTCGGCCTCCATGGTCAGAGGTAGGCCAGCGGCAATGAGCAGGGGATGTGTCATGTTTTCGGCCTCCGTGGTCAGAGGTAGGCCAGCAGCAATGAGCAGGCGATGTGTCGTGTTTTCGGCCTCCGTGGTCAGAGGTAGGCCAGCGGCAATGAGCAGGCGATGTGTCGTGTTTTCGGCCTCCGTGGTCAGAGGTAGGCCAGCAGCAATGAGGAAATGGAGAGCCAGAGAGTGTGCCATGTTCTCTTGGGCCATTTCTGCCATCACCAGCATGTGGTGGCAGGGGTGGGATTTGAATTGAACTTCTTGGGTGACCTGACTCTGCCACAGTGCCAGCCCTTCTGCTTCAGGCTGCCTTTGGCCACATCATGCTTTCCTGAAGACTGGTTCTGATTGCCCAGGTCACCACTCATAACCTGAGGTATAAGTAGTCCATAACCGACCACTCCCTTCAGAGGAGCCAGGCTGGCCAACCTCAGAGGGGTTCCAGAGGGGAGGAAGCAGCAGATACTCAGCGAACCCAGAGTCTTGAGCTCCAGCCCTCGAGGTTCTGGCCTTCCAAAGACCTTTTTAGGCAAACCAGTCCTTGGCTCCCCAGACCTGCGCCATGCCATGTGTGACTTGAAACCCATCAACTAGGGGCTGGCTATCTGCTTTACAAAAGGCACCTCCACCACCCAGATGAAAGGATTTCTATTCCAGTTAGGGTACTTTAAGCTGTAATGGATAGAAACCCAACTAAAGCTTGCTTAAGAGCAAAGGGTATTCATTACTTCCTGGAACACAGTGGTCTTGGGTTAATGAATTCAGGTCTGGCTTGATCCAGGGTACAAATGATATTCCCAGGACCCAGCCACATGCACCCCTTCCTTGCCGCCTCTCTATTTCTCAGCTCTGCTTTCCTAGTTGATGCTATTCTCTGCCCCATGTGGTTGTACGATGCCTGTCCACAGCTCTGGCCCCTGCATTCCCTCCTGTTCATATCTGGTGGGAGATAACCAGTAGCTCTTGTCTTCTGTGCGTGCAGAATCCCCAGGACTCACTTCAGTTTGGCTCTGACTGGTCTGAGTCACCCATCCTTAGCAATGACCAGTGGGGTTACTTCGGTTTAGGGGCGAGGGAAGGCTTCACTGAAGAGTCACTGTTTGCAAAGCTCCAAGGCCCCACTGGTCTTGCTAGAAAATAAGGCACCAAGATAAAGACGTCAGGTGCTGGGGTCGGGTGGGGCTGGGACAGGCCGCTCTGCAGAGGAGGTGGCGGCACTGTGGAGAGCTGTAGAGGGCTGGGTTGGGCTGGGCCTGCGGAGATGAATGGGGACACATTCCTGGAGTAGGGCAGCGCAGGATCGATCCTGGAGCGCCCAGTTCTTTAGGGTGCCTTCCGTGGGTGCTGGGGGCAGGGATGACAGTGAGCAGTGTGTTCAACGCGGGGAAGCCTTTTGTTTTTAAAATTGGATGCCCCTCAGAATGCTATGGAGGGTGGTGGACACTTCCGGTCATAGGAACACCATGTGGCATGGACCCTATGGGAGCCACAGGTTGCTGTCTGACCTCCCCTCCCAAGAATCCTTCCTTCTTCCAGGAAGTTCACCCCCAGGTCCCCTGGGCAGCCTGAGTGTCTGGGACAGGACCAGAAGCGCCAAATTTGATAGTATCTATTTGGCATTATGAATCAAGGAATTTTCTGGAGCCAAGTTTCTCCCCAGTCCCCTCCCAGGCCTGAGAACCCCACCCTGAGTAATTCCGGGCTCTGGGCAGCACCTGGTACATTGTTGGCACTTCCTGGGGGACCTGTCAAAAAGAGATTGATTTTTCTCCCTCCAGTGGTGCAGAAAATCCTTCCTGCTGCTCCAGACAGGTTTGGGGCATGGCTGGGAGGCAGAGAAGGCTCTGGTTTGCAGCCCCACCCAACCTGGTGCAGGAGTCCCCTTTACAGACCTCAGCTGCTGCTTACACACATTCCAGGACAGGGAGCTCACTATCTTACCGGCAATCCTCTTGAGCCCTGGTGAGCCTTGTTGGGGAGGTTGGCCTCTCACTGAGCAGGAATCTACTGCTCTGTGACTGCCGTCATCAACTGGGGTCCCAGCTCTGCCCTCTGGATACACAGTCCTTCCTGCTCACTCTGTCCTGGGTCAGGCCTGCAGACCCTGTGGAGTAGTGACTAGGGATCCCAGAAACTACCTTCTCCAGGCTGAGCAGCTCCAGCTCATTCACTGTGGGTCCTCCAGCCCTCTACTCTAGACATGCTCTGTTTCTTTCCATCTGCTGAGGCATAGTCCAGTTCTGAAAACTGTATACCGAGACCATCCCCTCCTTTATTGTGGGCATTAGGCCTTAGTTAATATGGCCCCAGAATGTTGGCTTTTCAGTAGCCTCTTAGCTTATATTGAACTTGTGGTCAATTTCAATCTTTCTCAGTCTCTCCCATACTGTGATTTTGCAATCAATTTTTTAGATATCAAAAATTGTAGATGTTCAGCCTTCTGGCTGGTTTCAGCCACTTGTTTTATTCTGTGGAAGGGATTGAAGTCTGCCTGGCACTTCACTCACATTATCCTCTGTAGATGCCTGAGCTAACTGGAGTCAGATTTCAGTAGCACCAAAAGACCCTTCTACTCCCCAGATGCCCCTCTTTCTGGCCACTCACCGTGCCTGAAATGTCCTCATTATGTGCTCAACATGTGCTCTTCCTTAAGCCTGCTCCCTCTTCCAGTTCTCTGTCTCTGTTTCCCGATCTGAAATGCCTTTTCCCCATCTCCCTGAGTTTGGCCAATTCTAATTTATCCCTCCTGTTATCTGACTTCAGCTCAGCCCTGGCCTTCTTGGGGGACTTCCTTGAGATGCACACAGAAGCAGCTCCCATGGGTTCAAGTTTCCTTCTCTGTCACTTTCACTCCTTCATAGCACTTACCAGTGTATGATTAGACTCGGGGGAATTATTAATTCCACAGCTACTTCTGGTTTGGAATCACAAGCTCAGAGGTGGCAAGGATTGCAAACTCAGGGAAGGTGGGGACCAGAAGCTCAGAGAAAACCGGAGCAGCACCTGCTTGTGTCATAGTCTTCCTGGGAACTCCCCAGCAGGGGTGACGCCAAATAGCACAGAGTAGGTCCTCATTGTAAAACAGGTGCATGAGTGAATGCATACATGGACGGACACGCCCTAGGTCTCGTTCCCCTTGCAAACACGAGGCAGCACCGTTTGCATGCGAGGCTCTTCATCAAAGGCTGGGGATTTCAAGGTGAATTACCTGGCCTGGGGCCTGAGGAGTGTGGCCGGTGGGGTTCTCTGGAAGCGGACGCTGAGATGGAGTTTCAGGTCCCAGCTATTTATTGGGAATCTGCATAAAGGGGAAGAGGAGGAGCAGGGTTGGGCAAATGGAGGACTCACACTTGGATGCTGGCCCAGCAAAGCCTTGATGGGGAGTGCTGGACTTGGTCCTGCCCATTACGTTGGACTGCCTCTGGCTAAAATGGCCTCTCTTGGCCCCCAGATGCAGGGCCCCACACCCTGAAGGATCTGACAGCTGGAGGCTGTGCGCTAATCACACTCCCAGGCCAGCGGTGTGTTGGAAACCACTCCTATGGGCTGGAAGACCCACTACTAAATATTCACGGATTTGTCAGTTGTTAAACTGTTGGTAGCTTAAAGTCAGCCATGGTGGGAACATTTAATTTATTCCTCAGAAATTGGGAAACACCACATAACAGGGCTTTTTGTTGTTGTTGTTGTTGTTTTTGAGAGCCAGTTTGAGCAACATACCACTACTTGTAGCTATGAAGCAAGTCCTCCCTTGGAGGGCAATTGGCCTGGGGAATGCTGACATATAGGCAGATCATCACAGTGCTAAGGAGACAAGGACTCTAACAGCACAGGTCAGCCATGGAAACCATGAGGGAGACACTGTCTATCCTGACAATCAGGGAAGGCTTTGTGAGGAGGTGACTTTTTTCCTGACATGGCAGAATAATCAAACACTACAAAAGACAATCCCGTGAAAAGTAAGACTCCCGTGTGTCCACCTGGTCCCCTGGCACTGGTGTCCTCCACAGAGACAGCTGCTCTTACCAATTCCCCTCATATAATTCCAGAAATACCCTGTGCTCTTACAAGCATACGTGTATGAGTCTTGTTTCTCATACAAACAAGCTCCCATGCTGCAAGCCTTTCTGTACCTTGCTTTGCCCTCTTAACCATGGACCTTGCAGTGTCCTTGGTTAGTGAGTAAGAGCCATCTCATTCTCTTTAGCAGCTATAGGGCTTTCCAGCTTATAGATGTGCCATAATTTACATAACCAGTCCCCACTGGTGGATCTTCAGATTCTTTTGGCCTTTGGATATTTCAGATAAGGTCTCTGTGAGGCTCTTTGACATTTTGCACAAGTACAAGCCTCCCCGCAGGGTACATATTCAGTAGTGGAATTATTGGGCCATCGTCTGTAATGGTGATAAAGATTGGCCTTCCAGATAAGGAACAGCAGGTGCAGGGCCGAGAGGCATGGAAGGGGTGAGGTTGCTCAAGCGGAGGCGGCTGCTGTGGAGACAGCATGGGCCTGGAGGCCAGGAGGGTGGGGCTCAGCTTGGCCCTGCCACAGAGGAGCCAGGTGTATCCACTGTGGTCATGGCTCGATGCCACAGGCACATTCAGACTGGGAAATTAAGGAGAGTTTAGAAAGAGACCACTGTCCAATGACCGATGGATGCGTGGACAAAATGTGGCATACCTGTACCATGGAATGTTATTCAGCCATGAAAAGGAAAAGAATTCTAACACATGCTACAACATGCACAGACCCTGAACACTTTATGCTTAGGGAAGGAAGCTGGAGACAGAAAATGCCACATAGTCTGTGATTCCATTTATAGAATAGATCTGTCTAGAACAGACAGATCTACAAAGACAGCAGGTAGATTAGTGGCTGCCTGGGACTGGGAAAAGGGGAAATGGGGAATGACTGCAATGGGTATGGGATTTCTTTTGGGGGGTGACTAAAATGTTCCAGAATTTGATTGTAATGATAATTGTACAACTCTGAATATACTAAAAACTGCTGAATTGTACACTTTTGATAGGTGAATTGTATGGTATGTGAATTGTACTGCAGTAAAGCTGTTTTAAAAAAGAAAGAGTTTGCTAACAAAAGAGGACAAAAGTAAAGTAACCCAAAGAGTTGGTGCAGCACCCTGGGGCTGGCTACACTGGGGAGCGGTTACTCCTTAGGCCCAAAGACAGGGGAGGCTGAACTGCTAGAATCCTGGGGCTGTAGAGAGAGGACTTCCCAGCAAGAGCTGTGACCTGTGATAGGGGTGTGCAGACATCCTGAAGGGCCCAGCAGGGAGCAAGCAGGGGAAATAACTCCCAGAACTTTTCTCCTGCCCTCTGATTTCCTGCCAGTGCCTTCCACTGGTCAAACCACCTGGAAGGGCCTACTGAGGACAGACACCAGATTCACAGATTTACTTCCTTATTTATTTTTCACATGTATTGTGAAATCTCAGCATCACAAGATGGCAAAATGGCAAACTCTAGCAGTTTCATGCAGCTGGTCTTTAACCTTTAACCCAATGGTGCAGCCACCAATATAAAATACTGACATTCTGCCAGCTGCTCCAAGCCCCTCGATTGTCCCCCACCTTTGCCATGGCTTTACCTGGAATCCTCTCGACTTCACCTATATCCAGCAATGGAGGGTTGATACCTGGCTAGCCTAGCAGAGCCTGTGGGACCCTGAACATTCAACTGACAATTGCTCAGGCCTGGGGCATACTGCTTGTGGAGTGATTTGAATGCACCCCCTTGGTGAATTACCTTCAGGCGTTTTCTGCACACCTGCTGTATGCCAGTCACTGGGAAGCTGCATGGAGCCGTGTCATCTTAGAGCCTGAGCCTGAAAGCCCTCAGACCTCCTGACACTGAAGCACAGAGCCCAGGCTCTTCAAGTGGGGAAGGGAGCTCAGAAGTCTCCTCAGGCAGCTCAGAAGCCTGGCCTCAAGCAGTAGGGTGCAAAGAGTGCAGCTTTGTCCCTCACACACTTCCTCTGCTGTTGTCCCCTGCCTCAGAGAGAGGGCTGGGTGCCTGTCTGGTGGCCAGCCCTGTCCAGGCAGCTGTGATTATGCCTGGCTTAATGTGGACATAATGCAGTCACTGCAGCTCTCAAAATGCAGAGTATGCAAGGCTAGCGGGCTGGATGCCACCTGATCAGGGCCCATTCAATGCCACCATGGCATCAGGCCATCAATGGCCTCAGAGGAACAGGGAGGCCACATTCAGGGGTCCAAGAGGGGCAGGAGGAGCAGCGACCCCCCCATCCAGGACACAGGAGCCGCTTTCTGCACTAGGGCCATTGCTTAGGGCCTACCATGGTAGTAGCCCCCAGTATCACAGATGTGGAAATACAGGAAAGCCTTGGTATTGCCTTCCCATGAAAACCTTCCAGGGTCTTCCCGTCGCCTTTTTAAAGAAAACCACTTTTCTGAGGTATAATTCACATGCCATACAGTGTCACCACTTAAAGTAAGCAATTCAATGGTTTTTAATATATATTTGCAGATATGTGCAACCATCAGCACAATCAATTTTACATTATTTTCATCACCTCATAAAGAAATCTGTACCCATTAGCTGCCACTCCCCATTTCCCTTCTTCTCTGCAACCACTAATCTCCCATGTGTCATTATGGATCTGCCTATTCTAGGCATTGCATGTAAATGGAATCACATGATATGTGGCCTTTTGCATCTGGCTACTTTCACTTAGCATATAATGTTTTCAAGGCTCATCCACATTGTAGCATGTGTCAGTACTTCATTCCTTTTTATGGCTGAATAACATTCCATTGTATACCTCATTTTGCTTATCTGTTAATAGTTAAGGGAGTTATTCCTCTCACTTTTTAGCTGTTATGAATACTACTGCTATGAGCAATCATGTACTCATTTTATTGTGGACATGTTTTCATTTCTCTTGGGCATACACCTAGGGGTGGAATTGTTGAGTCACACATTCTGTGTCTAACATTCTGAGGAGCTGCCAGACTGTTTTCCAGAGTGTCTGCCTCATTTCCGATGCCCGCCAGCAGTGCAGGAGGGTTCTGATGGCTCCACACCCTCGCCGACACTTGTTATTGTCTTAGCCTCCTAGTGAGTGTAAAGGAGCATGTCGTTGTGGTTTTGATTTGCCTTTTCTTGGGGACCAGTGCTACTAAACATCTTCTCATGTGCTTGTTGGCCATTGATTGTATCCATTGCATTTTTATAAATTGAGATATTGCTTATGTGAAAAAGGTACACAGAGCATCCCTGTTCACTTAAAAGAATAGTTACAAAACATGATCCATGTAACCATAACCCATATCAAGGAGCAGAATATTGCCAGGACCCCCAGAAGACCGCTGGGTGCCCCTGGCCAACCACAGCCCCTCCCCGCCCTGGGAATAACCTTGTCTTGATATTGGTGGATGGGCTTCTAAACAATACAGTCCACTTTTGTCTGCCTTTGACCTTGATCCAAATGAAATCACTCTGTGGAAATCATTTCTGGCTTGCTTCTGTCCCTCCACACTGTGTTTCTGAGTTAGTCCCTGTCAGTGTGGCTTGCTAGAGCTGTTCATTGTCATTGCCTTATTGTGTTCCATTGAAATGCACATGCTGTGGCTTATCCACATCTGGATGGTGCCCAGGTCAGAGCGATTATGAACATTGCTGTGTGGACATTCTTGAACCTGTTTCCTTTGCACACACAGTGATTCTCTAGGGTATGTGTCTTGGAAATTGAAGGTCTGAGTCATAGGCATGTGTATCCTCAGCCTTACTAGATACTGGAAAACAGGTTTCTAACATACATGTACCACCTTTGCATGCCTCCAGCAGTGCCTGAGTGCTCCAGGTGCTCCATATGCCCGCCAACACTCAGTATTGTCAGAATCCATTTTGAGCATCCCCCAGGTATCTCTATGTCAAAGCCTCCAGCTCAACTGGGCCTGAGTGCATCAGAAACACCTGCCTAACTCTGCCCCCAATTGTGTCATCACACCTCCAAGCCTTTGCTCTTTCTCCTACTTCTTAAGCCAAGGCAGAAAGGCAGGCTGGAGACCTAGGAACTATCCCCTCACTGACAATCAAAAGGGATGTCTGTGTTGTTTTGGGGACACAGATTTGTGGGACGTAGCCTGCATTTGAACGGGCTGCTCATCCAACATGGGCTGTGTGGGGGGGGGGTCCCGGGAGAGTGCTGCCTACAGGAGGCGCTCTGTGATGCCAGGTGTTCTAGAACCAGAGCCTTCAACCAGCCAGTCCTGTTCCTGAACACTCTGGATGGAGGGATCACTGGCTTATTTGATTGCAGATACTGAGGTTGAAATGTGATAGCACTCCCTCCCTGGTGGTTCTATTGACCAAACACTGGTCACCTCTCCTGGAAGCAGAGCTCTTAGGGCCAGGAAGACCCTGAACATGAACCCAATCCTCAGAGACAGGAACTTAATCTTGTCACCTGGGTATCCCCAGCATCCTGAACAGGCTCAGGGCCAGAGGCAAGACTAGTGAGTGTTTTTTGCATGTCTGATTCCGTTCCAGCACCCTAATTTTCTCAGAAAAGATGGAATTGTCTTCACTATATGTTAGAGTTAAGGAAACTGAGACCCGGAGAAGAAGCGTCACATGGGAACTAAGTGGCCAGCAGACACTCAGTTCACCCCTCAGCTCCAAGCCCCTTGCCTCAGAATGTCTCACAGACCAGCTCTGAGACTTAGTTGAACCTCGAGGTTTTTTTTCTGTAAAAAGTAGTCAATCATACTGGCTTCACAGAATTAATAAGATGCCATACATAAAAGCATGGGCCCAGTGTGTGTGCAGGGGGTTAATAAATGTCCACCCACTTACCCCTTCCTCCAGTCATTCTTTCATGACATAACAGGCAAAAGCAATTTGACAATCTGAATGAAGGATAATAAAAATGCTCACACACGGTGACCCAGCAACTGTGCCCACCGGGAAATCTCCATCTCCATGCCTGGTACACAGCAGGAGCTCAATTCGTGTCTTAGGATGGAGGAGGAAGGAAGAGAAGCTTTAGTCCCAAGATATTTCTTTATAGTTGAAAAAGGAAGAAAGGGGTGGAGGGAGGAAGGAAGGAAGAAAAGTGAGAGAAAGAAATAAAAACAATTTTTTAAAGTACCCTGAAAATCATCTGAATATGCTGTACTCTGGGTGCTGGGTAAAATGTTGCCTTCTCCTGTTGCTGGGCTATTCTAAAACAAAGGTAAGCAAAATATGGCTCATGGCCCAACTCTAGTCCACTGTCTTTGTAGGTGAATAAAGTTTAAATGAAAAGCATCCGCTATTCAATTCTTGAACTTCATATAAATGGAATCATAAAGTATGTCCTCTTTGGTGTCCAACTTCTTCCACTCAACATTACCTTTTTTTTTTTTTTTTTTTTTTTTTAGACGGAGTCTCGCTCTGTCGCCCAGGCTGGAGTGCAGTGGTGTGATCTCGACTCACTGCAAGCTTCGCCTCCCAGGTTCACACCATTCTCCTGCCTCAGCCTCCTGAGTAACTGGGACTACAGGCTCCCGCCACCATGCTTGGCTAATTTTTTGTATTTTTTTTTTTTTTAGTAGAGACCGGGTTTCACTGTGTTAGCCAGGATGATCTCGATCCCCTGACCTCATGATCCACCCGCCTCGGCCTCCCAAAGTGCTGGGATTACAGGCGTGAGCCACCGCACCCGGCCAACATTACCTCTTAAAGATCCACTCTTTGTGCATGTGTGAGCAATTCATTCTTTCTCCTTGCTGTGTAGTATTTCATTGTATGGGTATAATTAGGCACTATCGTTATCCCCATTCTACACATGGGGAAACTACTGCACAGAGGGCTGAAGTGGCTTGCACAGCACAAAGGCTGGAGTGAGAGGGTCTGGAATCCAGGTCTGAGTTTCCTACACCAGAAAGAAAAAACTAAAGCCAGACCCAGATAGGTGGGGCAGGGGTAGGGGGATCTGGGGGCTGCATTTGGCCTTGGCATGCAGTGACCTGTGCTGTGCTCTTCCCCGCCCTCCCCTGCAGATCCTGGAGGAGAACATGAAGCTGGAATGTAAGTGCCACGGCGTGTCAGGCTCGTGCACCACCAAGACGTGCTGGACCACACTGCCACAGTTTCGGGAGCTGGGCTACGTGCTCAAGGACAAGTACAACGAGGCCGTTCACGTGGAGCCTGTGCGTGCCAGCCGCAACAAGAGGCCCACCTTCCTGAAGATCAAGAAGCCACTGTCATACCGCAAGCCCATGGACACGGACCTGGTGTACATCGAGAAGTCACCCAACTACTGCGAGGAGGACCCGGTGACCGGCAGTGTGGGCACCCAGGGCCGCGCCTGCAACAAGACGGCCCCCCAGGCCAGCGGCTGTGACCTCATGTGCTGTGGGCGTGGCTACAACACCCACCAGTACGCCCGCGTGTGGCAGTGCAACTGTAAGTTCCACTGGTGCTGCTATGTCAAGTGCAACACGTGCAGCGAGCGCACGGAGATGTACACGTGCAAGTGAGCCCTGTGTGCACACCACCCTCCCACTGCAAGTCAGATTGCTGGGAGGACCGGACCGTTTCCAAGCTGCGGGCTCCCTGGCAGGTCACTGCCTGGATCTTCACAGGGAACCGCAGGAATGCTGAGCTTGTCTTTTCTGCTGAGGAGGGTACTTTTCCTGGGTTTCCTGCAGGCATCTGTGGGGGAAAAAAAAAATCTCTCAGAACCCTCGACTATTCTGTTCCACACCCAATGCTGCTCCACCCTCCCCCAGACACAGCCCAGGTCCCTCCGCGGCTAGAGCGAAGCCTTTTGCAGCAGGAACTCTGGACCCCTGGGCCTCATCATAGCAATATTTAACAATTTATTCTGATAAAATAATATTAATTTATTTAATTAAAAAGAATTCTTCCACCTCGTCGGGATCCGTTTTCTGCAATCAAAGTGAACTGCTTGCTTTCCTAGCGGGATGATTTTGTTGCTAGGACAAGGAGCCATGTAGAAGTATACATAACTATTCTTAATGCAGATATTTCTACTAGTTGATTTTGCAAGTACCCCCCTTGCAGCACTAGATGTTTAAGTACAAGAGCAGATATCCTTTATACATATATAGATATATACACACACACATTTATATATATATATATATATATATATTTTTTTTTTTTTTTTTTTTTTTTTTTTTGCTCTTTGCTGCTACTTATCCAGAAATTTAAGCTGGTCCAGATTTGGAGATGTTTTTTCCAGAGTATGTTTCCCATCCTTTTGCCCTCCCTAGTTCAAACTTCACCATTAGAAAAATCCAGTTTGGAATACATAGAGAGAGGAAAAATAATAATAAATTCCCAGCAGTTTCCATCTTTCAGAAAGTGAGCCACCGGATAAGAGAGAATATTTTGTAAGAGACTATTTTTATATGAATATTTTATTTATATCGAGTCTGCTGTATCATTCCACAGCCTATGCTTCTTCTTAATTCTGGTACTCACTTTGGGGTAAGGAGGGGCGATGCCTGGTTGTGGGGTCAGGCCCCACGAGGCCCCTTACACAGCTGGATTCTTGAGTTCTATTTGCCAAGTGGGCACAAGATGCCCTGGATGCCTGGGGTTGAGGCGTCATCTCATCCATGTTAGCTGGGAAAGAAAGCAAATCCCCAGCCTCAGCCTGTTAAGTTCAGGCCTTTCAAGCAGGGCCACTGGGTGGTAGCCTCGAAATGAGTTACTGTGGTGGGTAGTCATTGTGCCCCTCACAGGGACTTCACCATCATTATGCAGCAGAGGCCAGTTCAGGGAGCCCCACACCTCACCAAGACACTAGCCATTGCCTGTGTGTTCTGGAAGGTGAGATGCAGTCCTCAGATGAGGGGACCCAGAGCAGGTGGGGTGAGGGGCCGATGAGCAGCCAGGCCCAGCGGAGCTTCCTGGATATCCTGCTCCCAAGGCCAAGCAGCAGGGAGAGGTTCGGGGGAGGCCACTTTGCTTTGGGTCCAGCTACACCCAGAGCCTCAGCCTAGAAAACTGTCCTCCAGCAGGCTGGGGGTGTTCTAAGATGCGTCCATTTGCATTTCCAGTATGTGTGTTTACTGTAGCTCCTTAGGGACTTGGGGGTAGTCACGTGACTTTGCATCTTGCAGTGCCTCCGCCGTACTCGTGTGTGTATGTGTCTGTGTGTTTCCGTGCTACCCAAGTATCTGTTTCTCTCCATGTGCCTGGGAAATCAGGTCTCAGGCATGGAGCTGCGTGCCTTTGCATCTGCTGCTCCCCAGGGTCTCTGCTTGCATGTGAGGGCTGGTGGTGTGAGGCAGACAGCAGAGATTGTGTGTGATTGTGTTGAACCACCAAGAGATGGCACCTCTGAACTCTGTACCCACACCCATGGGTGAAAACCAGAAACCTCTGAGACCACAGCATAGCCCCGTGGCCCCACCTACTGGGAGCCCCTCAGTATCGAGGCTGTGTCTGACTCCTCAATGTCCACACTGAGCCTGGATCACAGCATGGGCAAATAAAAGTGACTGGTTGGTTGCATGGTTTCTTCTCTTGGACATTTTTTTTTCCATTTTTCCTTAACTTGGGTGTCTGGAGGAGTGGGCATGTGAAGGGTCCATGGAGTGAATGGATGGAGGGATGGATGAATGTGTGAGTAGGTAGGTGAACGGGTGGGTGTGTGGATGGATAAGTAGGTGGGGTGGGTGGATGGATAAATGGATGGATGGGTAGATGGATAGATGAAGGGATAAACAGATGGGTGGATGGATAGATAAGTGAGTGGATGAATGGATGAATAGATGGGAAAGTGGGTGGGTGGATGAGGTAGGTACACCTATGGATAGGGAGCTGAGGAGTTTCTTGGGAGTCTGCAGGTCACATTTTATCTTTGCTTTGGAAAACCTACCAGATCTGCCATGAGCAGGATGGCTTCCCAACCCTGCAACCCTTCTGCTTCTGGCCTCCTTGGCACCTGGGAATGGGGAGATTCTGACCAGCTCCCCCACATGAGTGTTCAGTGATAGTCATGTAAACACAATCTCAGAAGAGTCATCCCTGTGTCCTCCCTCACCGTGGGTTCCCAACTCGGGCCTGCCCTCTCTCTGGTGCCCTGCTCAGCTGTGCTCTGAGCCCCAGTTTCTCCACCTGTGAAATCAGAATAATAACACCTACCTCACAGGGCTGTTGTGAGGACCCTCCCAGTAATGACTGTATGGCACTTTGAGTTGCAAAGCAATGGATGAATGCTAAATATTATTATTAATTATTATCACTATTCTCTCTGCAACTACGGGATTCTTCAAACATGGCTTATGGTAATAAATATTTGGTTCTGCATTGGGCAGAGGTATCCACCAGCCCCTTTGGTCTATTCCTAAAGTGGCTTTTCAACTAAACTGACATTGCAAAGGCCAAAATCATTAGAGGCTGAACCAAAAACACCAGAAAGCCCAGGACTATAGTGATGAGAACCCAGACACTAGGGGTCTTAGCAGGAACCAAGTCTCAGAAAGTAAGCTGCTCAACACAAGGGCAATTTTGCCACATGGGAATGTGGGCCTCTTCATGGTCAGATCCTCTGATTTTTCAAGAAAGGACAAACATCCAGGTTTTTAAGTAAAATATCCCACTTTTTCAGTACGTTGACAAACACCATGACGAACACCATGACAAAAACATGACTGTGGGCTGAACTTGGCCTTCACGCCACCAGCGTACAGTCTCTGACTTGGACCCATCTCTTGTTTTAGAACTGGAGAAACTGAGGCCCAGAGAGGGCCAGGGCTTTACTCAAGGCCACACAGCAAATTTGGCAGAAAGAAAACCAAGTTCAGGACGTGTGCCTCCCTGGGAGGCACCAACATAGTGCACCAATAGAGGCAGCAAAATAATTTGAGGGAAGGGGTTAAGGGGGTAAAGTTCCTACACACACACACACACACACACACACACACACACACAGCCTCTGGACTTGAGTTTAAAACTATCTCAGGGCTTCATGAAGCAGGAACTGGACTTTCCCAAAGGCCCTGAGGAGATGAGCCAGTGCCTGAACCTCTCTGCAGAGAGTGCCCTGCCAACTGGCAAGGGAATCTGTCAGCAAGACCTGGGTCAGAACAGACCTGTGGAGGCTTTTCCCATCCAAGGTCAGAACAGTCCTGGGGAGGCTTTTCCACTCAAGGGCAGGACATTCCTGGGGAGGCTTTTCCGACCCAAGGTCAGGACAGTCCTGGGGAGGCTTTTCCCACCTGAGGTCAGGACAGTCCTGGGGAGTCCTTTCCACCCGAGGTCAGGACAGTCCTGAGGAGGCTTTTCCACTCAAGGGCAGGACATTTATGAGGAGGCTTTTCCCACCCAAGGTCAGGACAGTACTGGGGAGGCTTTTCCACCTGAGGTCAGGACAGTCCTGGGGAAGCTTTTCCCACCTGAGGTCAGGACAGTCCTGGGGAGGCTTTTCCCACCTGAGGTGGGGCTGTCCCCTGCACACTTCAAGGCAAGTCTAAGACATGTTTCCTGAGACCCTAGGAAGCCTCTTGCTCCTGCTTCACAGATGACAACCAGTCTCAGGGAAAAGAAATTACCTCTTCAAGGCCCCACCACCCAGACTCAAGGGTAGGAAGGCTATAGTTTGGGCTGTCCCACATCATCTGAGCCATCATCACCTGAACCTTCTACCACTTCAAATAGAGGCTTGAGGAAGATAGAGATAAAAGGTTCAGGCTGTGGACCACACAGGCTGTCCATGCCAGATGCAGACTGCTATCGTCAACTTCCTCCCCATCACCAGGCACATTCAACAGGCTACCAAGCTCTGGCAGTTTCTCCCTGGGGCATCTCATGAGTTTTCTCACTGCCCATCACCTTCTTTGGCCACCATTGTCTCTTTCAGGTGAGAATCTGAAAGAATGTCAAGGCCTCCTCCAGGTCTCCCTGCTTCCACTCATACCCCATCAAGCCAGCCTCCAAGCTCTGGCCAGACCAACTCACACCACACCTGTCACCAGCCATGGCTCCCCATTGTCCTGTAGGTAAAGTCCAAGTTCCTTATCCCACAGTGACCTTGCACCTGCCATGCTGGCAGCCTTTTGCACAGCAGTAGCAATGGTGCCACTTAGGAGATAAGCACTCTGCCAGATGAGGTTCTAGCAGTTCTCATGCCCTCTCTTTCATCACCATACCCTATTTATCTCCAGCACAGAATTACTGTGGTCCCATTTCTCTGTGCATCTTGTCCTTTGCTGTCTCCTCTGCCCAGAGCACTCACCTTTCTTTCCCCCACCTGACAAACTCCTCTGAAGACTCCTCTGAAGAGTCTGTTCGTGCTGCTGCAGGGAGGATGAGACCCAGGGTCACCCACATGCAGCCCTTGCCCACATTCTCTTCCTGGCCTGCTAGAATCTGAACTACACTCCCTGACGGTGCTCCAGAGCCTGCTACACGACCCACCCACGTGAAAATTCACTGATAGGCACAGGACTGGAACCCATGTCCCAGGCTCGATGACCAGGCTCCTTTCCTGCTTGGGGAATTGTGTCAGTGAGCTATGGTTGAATAACAAACTACCCCCAAACTCCCTGCCTCCAAACAATATGCATTGATCTTTGCTCATGAGTCCATGGGTGCACTGGGAACTTCTGGTCTCAACTGGGCTCTCTCACACAGCTATGGTCAGCTGTGGGTCAAGTAGGTGGCGCTGCTGAGCTTAGCAGAATCTTCCACATATTTTAGGGTCAGCTGTCTATAGGCTGCTGTAGGGTGGCTTCTGCTAGGACAACCAGAGCCTCTTCCACATGGTCTCATCCTCCAACAGGCTGGCCCAAGCTGGTTTCCATCAGGGGGAAGCACTCCAAAAGTGGGAGCAGATGCTGCAAGGCTTCTTGAGGCCTTAGCTCAGTACCATCACTACATTCGTTCTCCATGTCCCGCTGGCAAAAGCAAGTCCAGGCCAGCCCAGATTCAAGGTGTAGGGAAGCAGATGCCAACTCTTACCAGCAGGACCTGCCCAGCTACATAGCAAAGGGTGTGGGGACAGGGAGGGGAATGATTTCCCAGAATTCAACCACGGGACAGAAGGAGAGCTCCTTAGCACTGATGCTGTGGTGGTGACACAGGCACTCTGCTGTGTGGACCCCTCGAGTCTCAGCTGCTCACCCTGCCGGTTGTGCAGTCCTGGAGACAGTCATGGGTCTTGTCTTCTTCTATTCCATCCATCAACAAGCCCCATTGATTCAACCTCAAACTATCCCCAAATCTGAGCGCTCTCTCTCTGCACAGCCAGCAGCCATCTATGGGGCTGAGTCTGGCTGGCTTTTTGCCACTCCCAGCTCCTCTTGTTCTGGGCCATGTGACTGGGTTCTGGTTGATGGAGTAGAGGCAATGCACTCCATTTCCTGGCCCATCAACACCCCCAACACTCCTTACCCATGTGGGCCATGGGGTACCAGCTGTGAAGCCACAGAAGGAAGGGCTCTGGGTCCCTAACTGGCCACCTGGAGGAAAGTCAATCTGCTAGTCAGGAAATCTACAGGCAAGAAATACACGGCCGTGGGATCCGGGAATTCATTTGGTACAGCACAGAGCCCCTTTCTATCCAGGATCCAGCCTATCCCTCCTCCTTCTGTTCCTCTAACAAGCCAGCTTCCACCCTGCCTCTAGGCCTGTGCACATGCTGTTCCCTCTGGTCATCACATGGCTGGCTCTTTCTTGTGAATAGGGCTCTTGTCAAATGCCAACACTTCAGGATATACTCACAACCAACCTGGCTCCCAGCTACCCCTCATCTACTATTTTTGTTTCTTTGTGGCTCTTACCACTATCTGAAATGATACTTCTCCTTTGTTAGAGGCTTTACAGTATAGCGATGAAGAGCCTGGACCCTGGAGCCAGATGCCCTGGATTCACTCCTGGCTCTATTTACTGGCTGTGTGGTTTGGGACAAGTAACTTAACATCTCTGTGCCTGTTCTTCATCATTAGTAAAATGGGAAGAGTAATGGGATTATCACAGTGATTAAATGAGTTAATATATGTAAGTTGCTAAACATAGTGCCTGGCATGCCATGAGGGTGTGGAAGTGTGAGCTTTGCGTATTAATATGGTCATTAAGTTTCATGAGAGCAGGACTTTGTCTGTCTTTGTGGCTGCTGGGTTCCCAGTGCCAGCACACAGTTGGGGTTAATAAATATTTGTTGAATGAGAAAGAATGAGATCGGAGCCTGTTCCCAGACTCGCCAGGCCCCCTGCCTGGGCCCAGGCTCAGTGGCGGTGGGCTTGGGCGGGCGTCTGAGTGGAGAAGCTGGAGGACAAGCGGAGGGTCTGTCCTGAGGGCTGCCTGCTTGCCCAGGGGCCAGTGGGGGAGTGGACACAGATCAAGTCCCCTCGACGTGGTCACAGGCACATCTGCCCCATTGACAGGGCAGCCACCTGTTGCCACAACAACGCTTCTGGCCCCAGAAGAATGTGCTGGAGACAAAGGGAGAGCTCTGCAGCCACTCCCCAGCTTAGCCCCCGAGATGGCAAGCTGCCCTGACCCGAGAGAGTGTCACACCACGCATGTGCAACGCGCGCGCGCGTACACACACACACACACACACACACACACACAGAGTCACCGAGTAAGAGACCCAGAAGGAGCCACACAGCCCCAGGAGTGAGCAGACGCTCACAAAAGGAGGGACAAAGCTCTGACAGACCGCATAAGAGGCTTCAGAGACACACACGGGCCACCCCCAGGGGTACAAGTCACATGCACATAATGCACACCCGTCCAGACCAGGCCACAGACCAGGGCTCAGGGAGGCCCCGGGCAAATCTGTCTCACCCAGGGGCCCGTAGCTTGACCTTCATCATTCACCTGCAGTCCCCGCACCTCCCTGGCCACAGGCCCCAGTGTGTGGATTGCGGGAGCTGATAGGCAGGCAGGTGAGGGTGTGTTGGGTGCAGGGTGATGGGGTGGACTTGGGGATGTGTAGGCTGGAGAGACACCCAATGCCACCTCCCCTAGGAGGCCATATCAGGTAAGAGGTACTTAAGCATGAAGACAGACAACCTCTGAGGCCCAAGACAGCACCCTCTGAGGCTCCCTCCTGCCTCACGCAGAGCAGCATGCCCCCTGCACAGCCCCCACTCTTGGTCCTTCCACCCTCTGAGCCCGAGCATCCTCACTGTAAAGTGCAGGGAAGTCCCATGCATGCCTCCCCAGTGCTACTGGATCACAGAGCAGCTGTAAATGCACACCATCAACTAACCACGCCGCCACCACTAGAGTCTGCAAGCCTGGACTCAGCCCCGGGCCCAGCAGGTGCCAGGTGGGCATCAGGGGCTGGAGAGGCCCCTGCCTGAAATAGACCTTAGACAGTGATTCTCAAAGTGAGGTCCTAAGATGTCTCTCAGAGGATCAGGAGAGCAAAAGGCCAAAACTATCTTCATAGCAATAGGAAGATATTTGCCTTGTCATACTCGTGCTCTCACAGGTGTGCAGTGGAGTTTCCCAGGGCTACACGTGCTGTGATATTGTAGCAGAATGAAGGCAACAGCGGATGTGAGAGTCCAGCTGACTTCTGTTAAGCCAGGCAGTGAAGAGATTTGCAAAAATGTAAAACGAGGTCACTTCTCACTTTCATGTTCTGTTATTGGTTTTAAAACATAGAGCTATTTTTCATTAAAAATGTATTATTTATGTAAACAAAATAGGTTCATTAACATTTTCAAATGAACTAATACATAATTTTTTCACAACTTTAATTTCTACTATTGTAAATATGGATAGATACGACAGACCCACGCACAGCAGCTCAAGGCTCGCTCTAATTTTTCTAAATGTTAAAGGGTCCTGAGATCCAACAGCTTGAGAACTGCTGCCTTAGATACACTGCCAGCAAGTCATTATAGTTCCCCTGCTCATCCAGATTTAGTAAATGATAAAAATAAGGAGCACATCCTCGGTCTTCACCGTGCATCAGGCCCTGTACTGAGGGTGTCAGAAGAGTTACCGCATGGAATCCAGCCCTACAAAGTAGGTGCTTTTTTTTTTTTTTTTTTTTTTGAGACGGAGTCTTGCTCTGTCGCCCAGACTGGAGTGCAGTGGCGCGATCTCAGCTCACTGCAAGCTCCGCCTCCCGGGTTCACGCCATTCTCCTGCCTCAGCCTCCCGAGTAGCTGGGACTACAGGCGCCCCACAACCGCGCCCGGCTAATTTTTTTTTGTATTTTTAGTAGAGACGGGGTTTCACCGTGGTCTCGATCTCCTGACCTTGTGATCCGCCCGCCTCGGCCTCCCAAAGCACTGGGATTACAGGCGTGAGCCACCGCGCCCGGCTAAAGTAGGTGCTGTTAAGATACCGGCACACACATGTGTATAGCAGCACAGTCCACAAGTGCAAAAATATGGAACCAGCCCAAATGCCCAGCAATCACTGAATGGATAAAGAAAATGTAATATACATATATATATGAGATATAAGTAATACACACACACACACAAACACACACACACACACACACACACACACACACCCCCATGGAATATTACTCAGCCATAAAAAGGAATGAAATAATGGCATTTGCAGCAACCTGGATGGAATTGGAGAAACTCAGGAATGGAAAACCAAACATTGTATGTTCTCATTAATAAGTGGGAGTTAAGCTATGAGGACACAAAGGCATAAGAATGATGGAATCTGGGGGCTCAGGGGAAAAGGTGGGAGTGGGGTGAAGGATAAAAGACTGCACATTGGGTACAGTGTACACTGCTCGGGTGATGGGTGCACCAAAATCTCAGAAATCAGCCCTAAAGAACTTATTCATGTAATCAAACACCATCTGTTCCCCAAAAACCTATTGAAAATAAATAAATAAATAAATACCATTAAATGTATTATTTTAAAACAAGATAGAGGAAGAAACCAAGGCTGAGTTTCTGGCAACTTGATGAGGTCATGGACTTGGAAGTGGCAGAGTTAGGACTCAAACCGAGGCAATCTGAAGTGAGGCCATCCCTGCCCACCCCACCCCAAACCCCACCACCTCTTGTCTCTCCCTGTACCTAGGAGTGCCCAGTTATATTAGAATTTCTGATAAGCAACGACAACAAAATATAGTACAAATATGTTCCAAATATTACACAGGACATACCTATACTAAAAATCATTCACTTGAATTTCATCTGAACTTCTCATTTTCACTGGTGTCCTATATTTTCATTTGCTAAATCTGGCAACCTTAACTGTGCCAGGCTGCTCTGGATGCTGAATAAGATAGGCAGGCCCCTGCCTCCTAGACTTCTGGTCCAGGTAGGACTGCCCAGCTGTTTCCAGCTGTGCACCCTGCAGCCAGTGCCCCTACCTCTCTGAGCTGCAGAGGGAAGCATTCTAGTCCCTCTCTCTAGGGCGGAGATGGGGGCAGGGTGGGCAGCTGAGATGCTGTGGTGATTATGGGCACTTTTCCTTCTGGCAACACATTCCCCCAAATTCAGCCCCCCTCCCCCCCGCCATAGCCAGTGAGGTCTGCTTTGAGAAGTTGTCCCTAGAGCTGTGGAATCTGCATACCCCACTTCCTTCCCCTCTGCCATCCCCCAGAAGTGACCTCTGTCTTCCTTCTGCCTCCCACCCTGGGCAACCAAGGAGAGCTGTGGGCTCTGCAACCCGGTTCTGACCCTCTCTGGGCACAAGTGCTCTCCAGGAGGACTGGGCTGCAGAGATTCCACTTGACAACAGGATCTGGAACATCTGCAGGTCCCAGGGTTTCCCCATCTATAAAATAGTGACACCCATTTTACAGCTGAGGAAACTGAGGCTCAGCTGCCAGGCTGTGTCCTTTAGCATTTAATTAGGTGCCAGGTGGGCCTTTCTCTCCATAAGGACATCTTCTGCTGGTCCCCACCTGCAGGCTGGCATACCTGAACAGCAGTAGAGTTCACGTGGCAGACACTCTGACATAGTTATTGCCCTTGGAAGGCAGCCAGGGCTACACATCCATCAGAGATGCGGGTGGAGAATCATTGAGCACTCGGGTGGACTTTTTCACTTAATATGTAATTACTTCCTTGCGTAACATCCTCTTCCCGCCAGCCTGGGCCTCTCTCTGCTATTTCATTTTTTCCTTTGATCTCTGAAAGGATGTTCAGTTAACATGGTTGAGCACCAACCAAGGGCACGGAGGGCACAGGTGGCAGGGATTCTGGCAGTGTCCTCAGGAGAGAGCAGGACTGGAGTCCAGACAGGGCAGCTGAGTGGCCAGGAGCACAGGGTCAGAGCTCACACACTGCCGCTCAGCCTCCCTGGACCTCCACCCCTTCATCCTTGATTGCATGCTAAGGCGTGCCAGGCCTTACCCCAACCATTTTGCACATATGCACTCCTGTAATCCTCACAGTAACACTGCGGGGTAGGCGCTACTGTCAGCCTTGGTGCATATGTTTGCTGGGCTGCTGTAATGAAGTACTGCACACTGGGTGGCTTCAACAATGGAAATGTATTTCCTCACCGTTTGAGAAAGCAGGAGGTCCAAAATCAAAGTTGGGCAGGGTTGGTTTTTCTGAGGGTTGTGAGGGTGAACCCTTGGCTTACAGAAGGCGTCCTTCTCCCTCTGTCTTCATCTCTTCACATTGTTTTCCCTCTGTGTACATTTCTATGTCCACATGTCCTCTTTTTATGAGGATATCAGTCATGTTGAACTATGACTGATATCCTTATAAATGACCTGATTTTAACTTCATTAACTCTAAAATTAATTTTAATTAGATTAAATAACTTGATTAACTGTATCTCCAAATAAGGACACTTCCTGAAGTACCAGGAGTTAGGACCTCAACTTGGGAATTTTCTGCAGGGGGCACAACTCATCCGATAACACCTGGGTGTGCTGAGGAATCTGAGACAGAGAAGTCAAAGTGGTGGGTTCAAGGTCATCCACATCAGGGAGCTAGAGGCAGGATTCAAACTCAGGCCACTCTCAATCACTCTGCAGTGTTGCCCGCTCAAAATTGAGCCAGGCAGTCATACTTGGCAGGGCTGTGCTGGGCATTAAATGCCATAAGCCCTATGAAGTTTTTGGAACAGTACCTGTTAGCTGTTAATATGAGGGTCTGCCAGACCTGGGTTCAAATGCAGCCCTGATCTCTCATGGCTCTGTGGCTGGGGGTTTGGGACTTCATTCCTCTCTCAGATTGGGTAATAATCCTTCCTCAGACGTCTGCTACCAGGTTCCAATGGGTTCCCAGATGTCCTCCTAAGCACATGCCTCTGCGCATTGGGACAGCACTGCCATATGAGTCATTCCTCTTTCTTTCCAGTTGCTGGGACCCTTGATGTCCAAGGCTCTCCAAACCTTGTGATCCCACCTTCCTGTGGCCTTCCTTGAGGCTCAGTGGAGGGCCTGAACCAGGGCACCTATCAGCCTCAGTTTGCAGAAGGGAAGAGGAAGGAGAGGAGAGTAACTGAATTTAATTCAGGTGAAGAAGGCACAGAATCACTAGGGAAGATGGAGTCACGGCAGCTAAAATTAGGCTCTTACGTGAAACAAACAAGCAAAGCAGACAAAATCCCTGAGACAGTGATTTTCAAGGAACTGGATTTCAGGCAACAAAGAATGTAATGCTCACCCAGTTATGGCCTTGAGAGCTTCCAGGTGGTGGCCCGGGGAGGTGGGGCTACACAGAACCCAGAGAACTCCTGGGAGTCCAGGAAGACGGGGACAGTCGTGGTTCAGAGGGCAAAGTGCCAGGGAGGAGAGAGGGAGCTCTGGAGACCTGCAGAGGTTCCCCCTGAGTATTTGGCAGAGCACTGGTCAGGGCATGTGTGTGAGGAAACTAGTTGAGGCCAGGGAAGAATCATCTGAAAGGATTAGAGAGAAGGTTGCCTGTAGTGTCCCAGGGCTGGGGATAGTAAATGTTCCCACCAGCCAGACTGAGATATCTCAGAATTGCCAGGGCAAGTGTAGACTGTTCAGGAAGGTCTTGCCTCAGTAGTGGGGAATGATCAGTCCTAGCCTGGGTACCTGAAGAGGTTTCAGACTTCTCTGAAAGAGAAGACCCCAAAGCTCAAGGAGATTCAGGTCTCCAGACCTCCCTCTCTCCTCGCTGGCACTTTGCCCTCTGAACCACGACTGTCCCATCTTCCTGGACTCCCAGGGGTTCTCTGGGCTCTGTGTAGCCCCACCTCCCCAGGCCACCACCTGGAAGCTCTCAAGGCCATAACTGGGTGAACTCAAAAATATCCAGCACCCAACAAGGAAAAATTCACAAGTCTGGCTTTCAATCAAAGATTACCAGACATGCCCAGGAAAACAAGATGATAAGAAAAATGAAAACCAACCCAGGGCCGGGCTCAGTGGTTCATGCCTATAATCCCAACACTTAGGGAGGCCAAGGTGGGCAAACTGCTTGAACCCAGGAGCTTGAGACCAACCTGGGCAACATGGCAAAACCCTGTCTTTACAAAATATACAAAAATTAGCCGAAGATGGTGGCTTGCAACTGTAGGCTCAGCTACTGGGGAGGTTGAAGTGGAAGGATCTCTTGAACCCAAGAGGTCAAGGCTGCAGTAAGCTATGATCATACCACTGCCCCCCACCCTGGATGACAGAGAGAGACCTTATCTTCCCTCTCCCCTGACCGAAAAAAACCCAAACAAGCCACAGACAGTAGACTTAGCAGTGAAGGACATTAACAATTGTCATTGTAACTGCATGCCATGCTCACAAAGTTAAGCTGAGACACATATAATATGGAGAAAGCTTTCTAGAGATGAAATTTCTAAAGATGAAAACTACAGGTTCTGAGATGAAGAAATATACTAGACAGGGCTACCAGCAGATTAGATATTGTAGAAGAAAAGATTAGCAATTTGAAGACAGAGCAATAGAAACTATCCAACATGAAACATACAGAGAAAATGTAACTTTTTAACAAGAAAGTGCATCAGCGATCTGTGGGACAACTTCAGGCAGCCTAACATGCAAGGAATTGGGGCCTGGGAAGGAGAAGGGGCTAGGGGAACAGAAAAAGTATTTGAAAATTCATGGCCAAAAATGTTCCAAATCTAAGGAAAACTATAAACCCACAGATCCCAGAGCTCCACAGACCCCAAGCACAGGAACATGAAAGAAACCACACCAAGGCACATCATAATCAAATTGCTCAAAACCCAGTGAAAAAGAGAAAATCTTAAAAGCAGCCGGAGGAAAACAAGATATTACTTCTGTACACACACAAAAGGTGAAAGAATTCATTATCAGCAGACCCACACTACCTACAAGAAATTCTAAAGAATGTCCTTTAGGCAAAAGGAAAATGACACCAGCTGGAAACCTGGATTTATGCAAAGGAACAAAGAGCACTGGAAATCGTAATTCCATGGGGAGACATAAAAGATGATTTTTATATTATTTAAATATCTTTCAAGAATTGACTTTTTTTTTCAATGTAGTTTTAGAGGTAGGGTCTCACTATTTTGCCCAGACTGGCCTTGAACTCCTGAGCTCAAGGGATCCTCCTATCTCAGCCTCCCAAGTAGCTGGGATTACCGGCATGCCCCACCACATCTGACTGTTTAAACAAAAATACCAGCCTATTACAGAAGTTATCATTTAAATGTGGAGAACAAGGGACGAAGGGTAAATCACCTGCTGCACAGTGTGATGGATGTGAATCCAGGCTTTAAGAGTTTTGTTTCATTTTTGGTGGAAATGAAACTATAATAGTTATACGTACAGTTGATCTTGGAACAACGTGGGGGTTGGGAACACTGGCCCCTCTTGCAGTTGAAAATCTATGTATAACTTTTGACTCCCCAAAAACTTAACTACTAATAGCCTACTGTTAACCAGAAGCCTTATTGACAATATTAACAGTTAATTCATATTTTGTATGTTATGTATATTATGTACTGCATTCTTACAGTAAAGCAAGCTTGAAAACATAAAATGTTAATAAGAAAATCACAGGGAAGAGAAAACATATTTACTATTCGTTAAGCGCAAGTGGATCATGATAAAGGTCTCCGTCCTCATCAGTTAATGCATATTTTGTATGCTATATGTATTATATACTGTGTTCTTACAGTAAAGTAAGCTTGAAAATATAAAATGATAGTAAGAAAATCACGAGGAAAAGAAAACATATTTACTATTCATTAAGTGCAAGTAGATCGTCATAAAGGTCTCCATCCTCATCTTCCCATTGAGTAGGCTGAGGAGGAGGAAGAGGAGGGGTTAGTCTTGCTGTCTCAGGGGTAGCAAAGGCAGAAGAAACTCTGAGGATAATTGGCCCTAAGGAGTTCAAACCTATGTGCTTAAAGGTCAGCTGTGAGTGGATATACTTACATACACACACACACACACACGCATACATATATGTGTGTATATCCTATCTATTCCTGCCTCCCCCAACTAGACTGGGGGGCTCCTCAAGGACAGGGACCATATCTGATCTTGCAACAACGCCCCAACACCCCATATACATATGTGTGTGTGTGTGTGTGTATGTGTGTGTGTGTGTGTGTGTGTGTGTATGTACACCTAGTCTGGACTCAGCATTTTCTACCAGAATTGTTCTGCATTCCCTATTTGTGATCCCAGAGAATGGTCCTTCTCCAGATTTTCAGAACCCAAGGTGGGACCCCCCTCCCAAAGTCAATCTTGGTTTCCCCTTCTCCTTCCAGCATTTACATCCAATCAGTCACCAAGTCCTACTGATCCCATCTCCCAAATCTCCCCACTCCAACTCCACTGTCATCACCTACTCAGGCCTCCCCAGTCTTTCCCCAAAATGTGGCCAGGTCTCCCAGCTCTCCAAGCCACAGTCCCTCTCCGGGCTCCTCTGACCGCTGTGCCCCTCTCTCTCTCCCATTGGCTAGTAGCTGCCTATCTATTCCTGCCTCCCCCAACTAGACTGGGGGATCCTCAAGGACAGGGACCATATCTGATCCTGCAACAAGGCCCCAACACCCCATACAGGGAGGGCACACTGTGAATACCAATAAATGCTTAGTGAATGAGTCAATGAATTCAGCGAATGAGGGAATTAATAAATGACAAATTCATTTAATGATCAGGTCTTTTTCTTCTTCCCCATTGGGCTCCAAGGATTCAAAGTGAAGGATTATTTTATTCTGCTCTGTGTGCCAAGCTCTCAGCACTGGCCTTGCCTGAGCAGACCCTAATGAATGTTTGTTGATTGAATAACAGAATGGGCCTTCTGTTTGGAATGCTCTTCCCCCAAACATCCCCATGGCTCTCCCTTTTGCCTCCTGCAAGTCTTTCTTCACATGTCACCTTCTCAAGGAGGTCCGACCACCCTATTTGGAACTGAAAGCACGTGCTTCCTTCCAGGACTCCAACCTCCCCTCCCTGCCGCTCTGTTGTTCCCACCTTCCCACTTATGATCCCTTTCACTTGCTTATTATGTTTATCACTTATCATCTGTGTCCCACCTGCCACCAGAATAACAATTGCTTTAAACACAGATCTTTGTTTTGTGTAATTTCCCCAGTGCCTAAAACAGTGTTTGTCTAGCATGAGTGTCAATAAATACTTACTGAATGAGAAAATGGCTGTTGCTCTGCGCTGACTGCTCTGTGGTCTGGGGCCAACTCCTCAATCCCTCTGAGCTCCTGCATACTCATCCTTAGAACAACAATAGCAACAACAACATTGTAATAGAGGAGGTTGGGCAGTGTGGCAGTCATTGGAACTGCTCACAGATATTCTGTCTGTCCAACTTCCAGGCATGGAATTGGCCTGTGCCTCCTGCCCCATTGGGGTTCAGCACGTGACACACCTTGGCCAGTTTGAACAGAAGGGGAAGTGATGAGACACCATAATAGCTAGTGTGTGACTCACCATTCTCCCCTCTGCCCAAAGATTGGCAGTGCTCCCAATGGTGGCTGCTCCATCAGCCTGCTCCCCGAGTGAGGATGGCACAAAGCAAAGCTGCTGCTAGCCCATTTGGACATGTGGCATGCATCAGAAATAAGCTTTTGTTTGTATTAAGCCACTGGGATTTGGGGCCTTTTGTCACTACAGCATAGCCTCGCCTCTCCTGACTGATGCCAACAGAATAAGCTCTTTGGTCCTGATAGATCTGAATCTGCAATTTTTGTCTATGTGTTACCCTGAGAGCTTGCTGCCCCCGCCCGCCCACCCCTGGCACTGAGGAGGGTGGCCTCGCAGGTGTCACAGTAACAGTGGCTTATCTGTGTTGTGTGCAGACTACCCCACAACTGCCCCCACTTCATCTTCAGCACAATCCAGTGAGCAGTTACTGCTATTGTCCCCTTGGAGCCACATAGGGAGCAAGAGGACTTGCCCAGGTGCATAGCTGTGAGATGGCAGAGCCAGGACTTACCTCGGGCAGGCTAGCTCCAGGGCCTGGACTCTTTTAAGTGAGCCCCACATCAGGTGACTCTGTGTTTCTGCCTCTCTCAGGATTCAGGTTCTTGCCATCCCCGTCCCAGCTTGCAGCTTACTAGCCAAGGAAGGCTTGCAGCTCAGTGCCAGGCTTCCCTGTTAGATATATTTGGGACCAGGTGGAGGGCAGGGCATGCTAGGCTCCAGCTGGCTTTGCTAAGGGGGTTATGTGGGAGAAGGGCTCCTGGTTGGAGCAGGGCTAGAAATGTAGCAGGCACCAGGATGCAGCCTCCAGCTGCTTGGAACCCTTCAACATGTCCCACATGAGTCCATGTGGACATCATCCCAAGCTTCTTTGAGATTCCCCTCTTCCCCACTCTGGGCAATTTCTTCAAGAGCATCCGGTGCTCCCGGTCCCTAACCATTGGTTGGGTCATAGAGTATCTACTCACCTGGACCAGCTGGTCCAGCCCCTGCATTTAACAAAGGGTGGGCTGGAGGCCCCGAGATGGATGGGCACTTAGCAGAGGCTGCACGGCAGGCATGAGAGCTCAGTTTGCCCAGATTTCACCTTTGCAAAACTGGTTTCCATGATTAGACACACCCCATCTGAGAAGTCTTCCCTCATTTAAATGTGGGGCAGTGATGGCTGATCTCCCCCTGAACTTGGGAAGTGGGGAGAAGGGAAAGAAACATCTTTCTTATGCCAGGAGCTTGGCATAAGAAACCTCACCAAAGCCTCGGAGGCGGGTCTCATGAGGACCCACTTCACAGGTGGCAAGCCTGAGCCTGCCAAGCAGTGGCTGCTGAGTGGCAGAGCCAGGATTCACACTTTGGCTCCCAAAAATAGCCAGGGTGTGTGCTGCAAGACCACATTCCACTCGAACTTATGGCCTCCATCTCTGCAGGAGCAGCCCCCTTAATGGGGAGCAGAGTAAAACCACTGAGGACAGGACTCCTCTGGGACCTTGGCTGCCTTTGGTGAGGTGAAGTCACACACCTTACCCACTGACTGTCTGCATGACTTGGGCCAGGGCTTCCACCTGCCGAGGAGCCTGTCTCCTTAGCAGTCAAATGGGGATTAATAAGGAATTCTTTCTTCAATGAAGGAATGAGGTCACGTGCCTTGTGATGGTTGGTGAGAACAGGTCCATCTGCATCTGAGTGGTGGGCACCCAGGTGCCTGCAGAGCACATCCTCACACACTGCATGTGGCCTAAGGGACCTGAGAGAATGTCTCAGGATAAATATCAAGGAGCGGAATTGCTACTTCTCGGGTGGGTGTAACTTCATGTGCATAAGAACCGGGAGATTAGGAGATGGCTTTCTTGATTGGTTCCACCGGTGACCACTCCCACTCAGGACACCAGAGATTCTCTATGCCATGCCCATGCCAGCACTTGGCATAACCCAGCTTTCTAATTCCTGCCAGTCTAATCAATGTAAGGTGATAGCTCATTGTTATTTTAATTTGCATTTCTCTGGTTACTAATGAGTTTGCCCATCTCTTCCTGAGCTGTTTGGCCTTTTCTGTTTCCACTTCTATAAATTGCTGGTTTAATACATTTGGTGCATTTTTCCACTGGGTCCACTATCTGAAAAACCTCCTCTGAGCTCCCATCTGGCCAGCCTCCTTGGCTCCTTTGGAAGCCTGCACTGGCCCCTAGTGTCCTGGGCTGTCTGCACTCCCGTAATTCCCTGGGTATCACCTCCCAAGCCAGGGGCAGGGACTGTGTTGCATCCTTACCCCTGCTCACCCATCTGCCTCACTCATTCACCCACTGGGTTCCCTTCACAACTGGGATAAAATTGAAACTCCTAACCATAGCCAGAGGGTCCACTTTGGCCCCAGCTGACCCTGAGCACTTTTGATGTCCCTGCTCACTTGCTTAAGCCACTTGGGCTTCCTAGCTGGGTCTGACCTGCCATGCTCCTCCCCACCCTCCCTTCCTCCAGGCAGGCCCTCGTTTAGAAGTCACCTCCTCCCAGCCACGTGTGGTGGCTCATGCCTGTAATCCCAACACTTTAGAAGGGTGAGACGGGCAGATCACAAGGTCAGGAGTTCGAGACCAGCCTGGCCGATGTGGTGAAACCCCATCTCTACTAAAAATATAAAAATTAGCCGGGCATGGTAGTAGGTGCCTGTAGTCCCAGCTACTTGGGAGGCTGAGGCAGGAGAATCACTTGAATCTGGGAGGTGGAGGTTGCAATCAGCAGAGATTGCGTCACTGCACTCCAGCCTGGGCAACAGAGCAAAGCTCCGTGTCAAAAAAAAAAAAAAAAAAGTCACAAGTCACCTCCTCCCTGAGGCCTTCCCTGACCTCCCTGCCTGAAGTACCAGTGCAAGGATACCTGCCTCCACTCCACTCCCTGAGCTAGCGTTGTCTTTTCCTGGCCCTTACCAATCTATCTGATCATTAAGTCACGCATGTTCTGTGGGTTTTTGGAGGTGAGGCAGCTGATGAATGCCAAGTCCATAACAAAGAGTGTAGCCCCCATACGGGAGCCCAGGCCCCCGGATGCCTTCCCCACCCTGCCCTGACGTAGTGCCCAGGGCTATTTAAACTCTGGCATTTATGAGATTCCACCTAATACCTCTCCACTGGCTGCTCTTAAGGCATGGCAGCTTAATCAGCACCAGAGAAGATGTTGGCAGTGGAGGCAGACAGGCCAAGTGCATCTGTGCTTGCACCTCCTCAGAGCACAGCCACTTCCTGCAGGCCCCAGCATGAATCTCCCACCTACCCCCAGCCCCGTGCACCCAGACAATGGTTCTGCAGGACGACTTCTTTTCAGGGAACTGTGAGCAGAAGTGGAGACACACCACAGCCAGACCTGGGTGGAGAGAAGCCGGTGAAGCTAGCCGGCTGGACAATCACCTTAATAGAGGAGCCACAGGTGGCAGGAGGCTGGGACCCACCTTGCCCATGGGGATCGCCTTCCTGCATGCCCTCCTGGACTACTAAAACACAAGAAACCAACCTCCATGGTGTTAGGCCACCAGGATGCCTTGGTTTAGCCACAACTGGAATAACCAACTAAAACATGGATTGAGTCATCGAGGCAGGTCTGTCACATTCACTGTAGGAGGAAACCAGAGTAGGCTAGTGCCCGATCGATCTCAGTGAGTGAACCCATGGATGGGATGAACTGAGCCAGCCCTTGCCTCTCTGTGCTCCCTCCAGTGCAAAGAAGTAATATCCATATATGTGTGTGGATATAGATATAGATATAGATATAGTTGTTGTTAGGGTCTCACTCTGTCACCCAGGCTGGAGTGCAATGGCACAATTTCAGCTCACTGCAACCGCTGCCTCCTGGGTTCAAGTGATTCTCCTGCCTCAGTCTCCCGAGTAGCTGGGATTACAGGCAGGCACCACCACACCCAGCTATTTTTCATATTTTTAGTAGAGGCGGGATTTCACCATGTTGGCCAGGCTGGTCTCGAACTCCTGGCCTCAAGTGATCCACCTATCTCGGCCCCGCAAAGTGCTGGGATTACAGGGCTGAGCCACCGCGCCTGGCCATATCCTTTATATTTTTATTAACAAAAGTAATACATGTTTCGTAGTTTAAAAACATGCAGAAATATCTAAAGCAAAGGGTTAAAGTATACCCATCTCCTCCAAAATCCTACTCCCCAGAAGTAACCACTATGACCAGTTTTGCCTATGTGAATTATAAACATATACATACATACTCCCATTATATGACTATTGCAAGTTGTTTTCTGAACGTCACAAGCAGCACAAGTAAACACACCTCATTCTCTTTAACATCAGAGTATTTCACAGCCTGAAGGTATCCAAATGTATTTCATCAATCTCCTATTTATGGACATTGAATAAGATTCCATGTATTTGCCACCATCACAAACGACGTCATAGCAAAGATCCTTGAACATTTCTCTTTTGCACAAGTGTTGCTGTAAGATTGGCTCCTAGAGTGGGGTTTTGGGGACAGACAATGGTGGTTTTTACATTTTCATTAGATTCCCTGTCAAAAGAGATGCCCCCACTAACTCTACTCCACAGAGGGAGTCAGCACCTGGGGGCTGGAGCATTGTGCACTCTATACCATGGCCCTGGATAAACGCCGGAAAGCCCGGGAGGTAGTGAGCTTTCCTTTGCTGGAGCGATGCAAGGGGCTTCAGACAACCACCATGAGGATGCTGCAGGTGGGGTTTCTCCATCAAACGCCGGGTGTCCAGGATGACCTGTCATTTGTTCCCACTAGCAGATTTTATTTTCATACAAACTTTTGGGGGCCGATCCTGGCTGAGAGCTGCATGAGGTTCCGTCGCAGCTCGAGTTCCCTCTCCCAGAGCCTGCTTGGGGGGACTAGAGCAACCCTGAGCCAAACAAACAGCTTGAAGATGAAATTTCCCCATCCATCCCTCAGAGATGGCCCTGTGAAATACATACAAAAAATACACAGCCTTTTAGAATCAGTGCCACTGTTTGTCACCAGATGTTCAGAGGCTGGGGTGCTAATTTATGCAGGCAAGTAGGAAGAGGAGAGATGAGCAGAGGGGGCTGGAAGATGGAAGGGGGGCTGTGGAGGTGGCAGGAAGACAATTCTAACCATGGCGCTATAGGATGGGTGGGCTGGGGGCGTCCTGTGCTGGGGGTTGCAAGGAAATGCATTGGTGAAGGGGTGGAGAAGGAGGGGTGACCATACAACATATAGGGTATTTTTTACCAATGAAATGTGATGAGCCAGAGAATCTAAGAATCTGATATCATTACAAGATCCTGTAATACTGTTGAGAATTTCCATAATCAGATTCCTGGATTCTGTGATTCTGTTTTTCAATGCTCTGATCTGGTGATTCTGAGCCTCTCATTCTATGTTAAAGCTCCAGGGAGGCCCCACAGGGCAAGAGCTTTCGGAGCGAGGCTACTGAAGACCAAGCCTAACTCTGAGTACTTTGCAGAACCCGGGCACATTGCCTGCCAGTTCCACGCCTCAGTTTCCTGGGTTGCAAATGGGGAGAGAATATCTGGGCTCGTGGTGTCGTGAGAGCATTCAGGGACCACTGAAGCGGGGTCCAGCACACAGTGGGTGTGAAGCTCATGCTGGCTTTGGCAGCTTTGTCCTGAGCTTCAACTGCGATGAGTCCAAGAGTCAATCCTGGGAGCAGAGGCCCAGGACAGAGCTGTTGTTCTGGGTGCTCCTCCAGGTCTGGAAGCATCCGGGGCTCCAGGGCCCAGGTCCACTGAGCAGCCAGCCTTCCACAGCAGGCAGCCGCAAGAAAGCAAAGCACACACACAGAGGGAAGGAAGCTCCTAGGGTTGCGGGAAAGCAAACAAGGGCCGCTTCCTCCAACCACACGCTGCAGACAGCCAACCTTTCCCAGGGCCAATCCTTGGGAGTCCTCCTCGGGCGCCTGGCCAATGTTTGGACAGCTTGAGGGGTGCAGGGGCAGAGAAAGTGAAGATGCCGAGAGCCAGGCCCAGCCAGGCCCAGCACAGCCCCCTCCTGCCCTGCTCCTCTTCAGGGCACTGCTGGGCAGCCCTCCTGGCCACATGCCCAACCCTGAACCTCAGGCCCTTCTGTCAAAGGGACAGGCCTATGCGGGGCTTCAGTATGGGGTACTGGAGCTGGGAATAAAATGACACTAGTGATAACCAGTGTTGACAAAATGCCTACCAGAGGCCAGGCACTATTCTTAGTGCCACGTGCAGATTATTTCATTTGGTGATCATTATATCCTCTGTTATTACCCTAATTTAAAGAAACTGAGGCAGGCGTGAGTAATTTTACTGCCAGATGGTCTGACTCTGGGCATTCCACGCTCAATAAACCACAAATTTCCTTCCAAGGGATAGTAATACTGAGGCCAGCAGGGAGCGTTTTCGGAATAATCCACTTGCTTATTTCCTTCAAGTCCCACAATGACCCTATTAGGTGGATATCAGTATGTTCCCCATTTCTTAGATAAGGTAAACTGAGGAGCAGAGAGATGAAGCCACTTGCTCATGATTATCCCGTTAGAAAAGGGAGTAGCTAGGATTCAAACCTGTTTCTATCCCTTGCCAAAACCCATGATTGTCACCTCTATGCTAGTGCATGACTTCCCTCTCGCTGCTGAAGCAAATGACCACAAACTCAGTGGCTTTAAACAACACAAATGTATTCTCTTACAGTTCTGGAGGCCAGAAGTCTATCATCAGTTTCACCAGGCTGAAGTCAAGGTGTGGGCAGGGCCGGCTCCTCTGAGGCTCCACGGGGAGAAGCTGTGTCCTTGCCTTGTTCAGCTCCTGGATGCCTTGGCTTGAGGTTCCTTCCCCACCTGCAGAGCACATGGCTCCACTCTGTGCTTGCATCATCACTGCCCCTTCTTTGACTCTGACCTCCCACGTCCCTCTTGTAATGACCCTCATGACTATGCCTCGTTCTATGCATGATCCAGGGTGATCTTTCCATCTGAAGACCTTTCATTCCTTCACATAATCAAAGACCCTTTTGCCATATAAGGTAACATAGTCCCAGGTCCCAGAGACTAGGCCATGGACGTATTTGGGGCCCATTATCCTGCCCACCACAGCTGAGCCAGGCTACGTTTTGCTGAAGGAGAGTTAATGATCTCCTCCTTCCTGGATGTCTATAAGCACATTTTGGGGCCACTGGAAACCCTGGTGGTAAAGCTCCCAGATGCTTAACTCAGAACTTGAAGACCTGGGAACTCATCCTCAGCCCGTCTGGAAACACTGAAGCATCCCTGGCGCCACCTGGGGTGACTTCTACTCCATGGGGTCCCCAGCACTTGGCCTGCACATGCAGGTTTGTATGACTGGGATGCTTGCCTGCCAGCTTGCTGAGGGCAGAGCTCGGCACCCCTCCCTCTAGGGCCAGCCCACCCCACCGTCATGTTTAATAAACAGGCATGGACATATATAGAAAGCTGAAACTGGATCCCTTCCTTACACCTTATACAAAAATTAATTCAAGATGGATTAAAGGCTTAAATGTTAGACCTAAAACCATAAAAACCCTAGAAGAAAACCTAGGCAATACCATTCAGGACATAGGCACGGGCAAGGACTTCATGACTAAAACACCAAAGGCAATGGCAACAAAAGCCAAAATTGACAAATGGGATCTAATTAAACTAAAGAACTTCTGCACAGCAAAAGAAACTACCATTAGAGTGAACAGGCAACATACAGAATGGGAGAAAATTTTTACAATCTACCCATCTGACAAAGGGCTAATATCCAGAATCTACAAAGAACTTAAACAAATTTACAAGAAAAAAATCAACCAACCCCATGAAAAAGTGGGCAAAGGATATAAATAGACACTTCCCAAAGAAGACGTTTATGCAGTCAACAGATACATGAAAAAATGCTCATCACCACTGGCCATCATAGAAGTGCAAATCAAAACCACAATGAGATACCATCTCACACCAGTTAGAATGGTGATCATTAAAAAGTCAGGAAACAACAGGTGCTGGAGAGGACGTGGAGAAACAGGAACGCTTTTACACTGTTAGTGGGACTGTAAACTAGTTCAACCATTGTGGAAGACAGTGTGGCGATTCCTCAAGGATCCAGAACTAGAAATACCATTTGACCCAGCCATCCCATTACTGGGTATATACCCAAAGGATTATAAATCATGCTGCTATAAAGACACATGCACACGTATGTTTATTGTGGCACTATTCACAATAGCAAAGACTTGGAACCCATGCAAATGTCCATCAATGATAGACTAGATTAAGAAAATGTGGCACAAATACACCATGGAATACTATGCAGCCATAAAAAAGATTAGTTCATGTCCTTTGTAGGGATGTGGATGAAGCTAGTCATTCTCAGCAAACTATCACAAGGACAGAAAACCAAACACCGCATGTTCTCAGTCACAGGCGGGAACTGAACAATGAGAACACTTGGACACAGGGTGGGGAACATCATACACCGGGGCCTGTCGTGGGGTGGTGGGAGTGGGGAGGGATAGCATTAGGAGATATACCTAATGTAAATGAGGAGTTAACGGGTGCAGCACACCAACATGGCACATGTATACATATGTAACAAACCCGCATGTTGTGCACATGTACCCTAGAACTTAAAGTATTAAAAAAAAATGGGCATGGAAAGAGCAAGCCATGGAAGCTCAGAGGGCTCCTGTGACTGTCACATTCATGTGACATGTCATATTGGAGGTGCTCAGCAGTGTGTGTTGAATTAATCCCCCACAGCCTGCAGAGTGGTACAGTCCAAGTGAAATTACTATGATGATGAAAATATCGTATTCTGCACCACTAAGTGTGGCAACCACTGGCCGTGCATGGCTACTGAGTATTTGAAACATGGCTGATGCAACTGAGGATCTGGATTTTGCATTTTTCTTTTTGTAAATTTAAATAGCCACCTGTGGCTCCCGGCTACAGCATCTCTAGCATCTAGAGCATGAGCATGAGATAGCTAGAGCAGCTCTAGCATCTTCCCAGGACCTGGGCTCTCTGCAGACTCACACTCGGTTCCAAGGGCAGGTCTTAGCTTCAAATGACCTCTCCAGAACCCCAGATCCCTGGGGCCTCTTCAAGTTACCTCCCCACAACACTCCACTGCCCCACCTCAGAGGTGTATTTGTAAAGGTCTCAATCCCAATTTTAGGACCTGGGCCCAGTCCTCCCCATCCCTGCATAGAAATCCTCATTTCTGACAGCCCCACTCTTTTCCTGTCTGTTGGGCCCACCACAGCCATGGCCAGCATTAACTGAGGGCCTGCGAGGATGGAGGTGTGCACAGGGAGAGGAATCATTATTATCCCATTTTGCCGAGCAAGAGGGGAAAGATTCAGCGGGGGCCAGAGGTTTCTCCAGGTCTCCCAGGAAAGCAGAGGCCACACGAAACAACAAACCCAGACCTCCCATGTGCTGCTGCAGAGAAACTTCTAGAGCCAAGGAGCCCAGCATCTTCCCGCAGAGACCAACCAGGGTTATCTGGGACAATAACAGCACCCCTGTCGCCCCGCTCACCACCCCCGACCTGATTCCCTGCCCAGAGCTGGTGTTCCACCAAGAGTGGGTCAGGGCAGATGGCTACATTGGCAGAGCCCCCTGCGGTGCCAGGTTCAGTTTCGTCCAGGGCCAAGGAACAAAGGGCTTTCATGGGGTGTAATCCAGGCCGAGGGGAGAAGAATGGTCAGGTGTACGGAGAGCAGGTTCACATGGAGGGAGAGAGCGAGCCCTGCGGGCCTGGCTGGCACAGGGGCCCGGGTTCCGGCTCACACTCCCAGGGCGGCAGACGGTCGCTGGCAGCGAGTAAAGGCCCTATTTGTGTGCTATGTCAGCAGGGAGGGCAGGCCTTTTAAGGGGCAAGATCATGTGGCCCGATAGCATGCCGGGGCCTCTCCCTGGGGGGGCCCGGGCCCCCTGTGAGGACTGTCGGCCATTGTTAACTGCGCCGTGTGTGAAGGAAAACGGGACACAGGCGGTCAGCTGATACCTGTGCGATCTGGCCACCGGGGGACTCAGTTCCAGTGCCTGCAGCTCCAGTTACACGGCCGGCCGGGCAAGGGGGGTGCGCCAGCTCTGGGAAGGGCCCACGGAGCTGCTGGCCCGGCTGACGTGCCCCCATCCATTGCATGCCCAGGGCAGGCAACAGGGAGCCAGCCAGCAGAGCGAGAAGGTGAGAAGCTGAGACAAACGAGGCCGGGAGGTGATGTAAGGTGTGAAGAGGGCATGGCCCTGTGAGCCTTTCCCCAGGTGTGAGCTCACTTTGGAAGGAGGGGCTGGGAGCACACTTTCAGGACTGCTTGGCTGTGTCCAACTTCCGAAAGGAAGGGGAAGTTGAGGAGAACATGGGGAAATAAAACTGTGAGTAGAGAGTGGAGATGAGCGGGCAGGAGGCTTCCAGCTGCATTGGGAACCAGCTCTCACATTTGCAATCCCTGCGGATCCCCACGGGGTAAATCTCAGCGGTACTGGCTGCAGCACGCTGCTGGGACTCCACTTCTAACCAGCACACATGGGGACTGTGAGTCCGCCAGGTAACGGTGGTGGACTGAGTGCTTATTTAAGGTTTACTGAGTGCGTGCCAGTGCTTGCCGTTAATGTGTTTAGTGATGTTAAAGTGTTTAATCCTCACAACAACCCCGTGTGATGAGTGTTATGGTAACTCCCACGGGGGAGGCACACAGATGTTGAGCAACTTGCCCACGGTCACACAGCCGGGATGTGGCAGAGCCGGGATTTGAACCCATCTGGCTCTAGAATCCATGGTTTTAACCTCTACCCTACCCTACCCTCCATGACATGGTTAGTAACAGCCATTTACTGAGCACTAGCAATGAGCCAGGTGGGCTGCTGGGTGAATTCTCTCACTTAACTTGCTAAGCCGCCCTATAAGGTGGTTACTCCTGGTGAATCATGAAGGGCCCTGACAGGAAACAGCACAAATGGGTGATGAGAAAAGAGACCTGTCACAGAGGCGCATGAAGGGTTAAGGGAAATGGTGAGGTGCCCTGGGGCTGGTGGCAGTAGGCAGCATTCCCTCCCAAGGCCTGAGACACAGGAATAGAGAGCCCTTCCTGGAACTTGCTCAGGGAGCTGAGGCTAGAAAAGCAGGCAGCCGCCCACAGCTGCAGCTTCAGTGGATGCAGCCCAGCCACCTGCAACCCTGCAGTGCGGGGGCTCTGCTCACCCTCCAGCCCCGTTTCGGGCCCACAGAAGCCAGCAGGCTGGGAGCCTATGGACACAGCCCCAGGCTCAGCCCCCAGGGCATGGAGAAGGGTGAAGGACTAAGAAGGGATCTGGAGGGGTTGACAGGGAATAGCCAGCCAGCTGTCTCCACAAAGCCGGAGCAGGGCTCCTGCAGAGCACATGCACCCACCCGTTTGCAGGCTTCCCTCTGTCCACTAGCTCGCCTGGGACCAGCTCCAATCCTCAGACTTGGCCTTGGTCACAGAGATGACGCCAAGTCACAAAGATAAAGTGCCTCCATCCAGGAAGCACTTATCCGTCCCTTCACTAAACACTCTTCATGCTGAGTAGGCTGGAGGCTTCGGGCTAGATGCTTTGAGGATACAGGGTGAACCAGATAGCTCTGAAGACTGCTGAAGGTATTCTATCCTCCATCCACTGCAACTGCACATTATCTGATCAGCACCTGCAGGATGTCCAGAGTGTCTAGATACTTACATGGCATTTTTAGATGGTTTTACAAACTGCAGATGTCTTAGACAACATTAACTATATTCATATATGTATAATATGTGTAGTAGCCATGTACATCATAATATATGTACATATATGCACGTGCGTGCACACACACACACACATATATCCATCTGTGTTTGCAGACTTTGTGGATGTCCTGGATTATTACTTCACTTAGTCATTGAACAAAATGCCCTGAGGTCAGCCATGTCCCAGGCCCCAGGACAGAGGAGGTGGAGAGAAGAACTGGGCACAGAACAATAGTGTCTGAGAAGCCCTTTGCACCAAAGACCCCAGCATCAAGCCATGGTGTTTCCAGAGCTGTACCAGAATCCCCTCCTTAGGCCTTCAAAGCCTGTGAGGAAGCCAAGACTCCTGGGAGCTGGCTGTGCTCAGAGGCAAGACGTGCTGTACACCAGACAGAAAGGTGGTTTCAGGGCGCAGGAGACTGGGAGGGGAAGCCACTGCTGACTCCATCAGGAGGGAGAACCGAGTTCCAGGCCACGAGGGCAGCAGGTGGATTAAGACGGGATCAGGCAGGCAGCACACGGCTCCTTCAGGAGGGGTAGCTGAAGAGCTCTGTGGGGAGTGCTATTTAGAGGGGTGTGGGCCAGGCTCAGGGAGCCCACACAGAAAGGAGCAGGGCCAGCACAGCGGGGAGTGAGGAGCAGTGGAGAGCCACCACCACCCTGGGCCTGAAGGGGCAGAGGAGGAAGGGTTCCAAAACCCAGCAAGAGCTGGGACCCTGGGAGGCTCAACCCAGTGGGAAGCAGGAGGGCAGGAGGCCTGGATGGTCCGGGAGGTCCACCTCCTGGGTGCAGGGCAGACAGTGTGTAGGGTGGGGCTAGAGGTGGGAAGGTAAAAAATAGCCAGCCCAGCTGACTCTGTGGAGCCATCTTGACTAGGTCTGGGTGACAGCTCCACACTAAGGTGGGCTGTAGCCCTGCTGCTTCCTCTTGGGGACTGTGGCCTCAGAGAATTTGAGCTAAGCGTGCTTGGCAGGCCAGGGTGCTACCTAAACTGCAATGAAGTTGCATAGGTGCAGGGCCCGGCCACCATCACTCCACCTGTGGGCAGAATGGCAGGTGGGACCTGAATGTTACATCCAAGCACAGGATGAAATTAAGCTGGAGTTTCAGGGTGCTGTGACCAGCTTGGTTCTCACCCTGCTGGGGCTTACCAACTTCTGACACCCCAGACTCCTGGAGAACACTGGCTGCCGCTACTATCCTGGGTGCCTGCAGCAGGAGCTGCGCCCACTGCCACCCTCCGGTTTGAAATTGTCAGGTCTCTTCCTTACACCACCGTGGCTGTCCAGTTTATTTTCTAGACTAGAGCACCTGCCACAATCCAGAGCTGTGTGCCTTCAGGCAAGCCACTCCCCTTCTCTGAGCCTCCTTTTTCTTACCTGTCAAATAAGAATACTCACAGAATGCACTTCTCAGGGTTTGTCAGGATGAAATGAGTCACCACACTCTGTCAACAGTAGCTGCTACTGTCCTTGCAACCCTGCATGCATTCACAAATGTTAGTTTAATGCCATTGCCAATAGAAATAAAATACAAGCCACATAGGTAACTTAAAATTGTCTGCAAAGCAAAAAGACACAGGTGTCATTAATTTTAATAATATTAATATGTTATTTAGTCCAACATGTCCCAAATAGTATTTCAATGCCCAGCAGCAGCCACATTTCAAGTGCTCAGTGGCCACACATGACTGGCAGCTACCATATGAGACAGCACAGGTTCATGAATGCATGCAACCATGAATGAATGATTGAGAGTTTGCTTCAGGCTGGGGAAATCAAGAGGCTTTCTAGAGGAGGAATTACTGGCATTGGATAGCCAAGGGTGAGCTGTATTTGAACATGTGGGGATAGACACGGTTACCCAGGCTCATGCCCTTCTTGTTCTACAGATGGGGAAACTGAGGCCCAGAGAAGTGAGCAAGAAGCCTTGGCATGAGTTACAAGGAGAAAGTACAGGATTCAGAAGGTGAGTAGGAAATAGGTGTGATTCCTAATGCCAAGCACAGAGAGGGTGAGTAATCATGGGCGAATAAGGGAGTGAGTCAACAGTGTTAAGGAGGTAGGGAGGGGAAGGGGAAAGGGAGGATGAAGAAGCCTGAAGGGCTTTAAAAGATCCACTTGCATCCTGCTGCTGCTTAAGATGCTAGACCAGCTGTCACCATGGTAACAGGAGAAAATCACAGAGCAATTTGTAATCAGCCATGGTTCTTGCTGCTCCGTGGGAACATTGCTCCCCGTCTGCATCTCTGAGCAGGAGGAGTCCCGCAGATCCCAGAGTCCAGCCCCCTCCGATGCTTGAGACCCTTCGCGTCCCCGTCCATGCAAAGCTGTTCATCCACAGCTCACACAGCTCCCTGAATAGGAAGCTACCTCCTTTTGGGCCAACCTGCCCCAGCCCTGTGGGGCCTGCGGGGAGCAAGCTTTCCCTCCCGACAACCTGGAGCCTATCTCTGTTGCTCTGGCCACTGGAGCCCAGCTTCACCCTCTCTACCCACAGCCCCACTTCCTTCCCTGCCCTAGAGCAGCCTTCAGTGACTGCCAGCAACCCCATTCTCCATCTGGAGTACATTCTCCAAATGGAGAAGCCCAATGGTTGGCTTCTCTCAAACAGCCCCAAGGACAAGATCCAGGAAAAGTGTAAGCAGCGTAAAGCAAAAAATTCACCTCCCTCATTTTTGGCACAGACCTTGATTAATTGGACCTGAGTTCAAGTTGGCCCAGCCATGGGCTTACCTCTGTGTTGTCTCCATTGTCCTGTCCACTGAGGGTCCCACATGCATGTGCAACATAATGAGGCTGATAAGAAGCTCCTGATTATGCTCTGGGATCTTCCTGCATGTCCTGAATGTCCAAGGTAATTCTCACATTGTCCCCAACTACTCTGTGACCCATGGATCCCACAGAGGCCCTACCAGGGTGCCCGTCTCCATTTTATGGATGAGAAAATTGAGACTCAGTGAGAAGTTACCGGGCCAAAGCCACAACACATAAAGGTGGGAAGTAGCAGGACCAGCATCCTAGGGCAGGCAAAGCCAATCCAAGGCAGGGAAAGAACAGATTTGGGAGCCTCTGGCTGGACCCCTTAGCACTGGAATAGGTCGGGGGAGGGCCCGTGGCTTGGGCTGCTAGGATCTCCAGACCAGGGGGAGAAGGGCCTTGGACTCCAGATTCATTTATGATGTGACCTTGGACAAGCTCCTTTCCTCGTCCAGGCCTCAGTCTCCAATTCTGGACAATGGAGCCATCAAGTTAACCTAGGAGGGCTGGAGAGAGGCTCAGCTGAGGTACAGGATGGGGCGCAGGGGAGGAGCTGGGGGCTGAGGGAGTGAGGACAGGTGGGGCACCACCCCTTAGCTGCACAGGGTCCCTGGGGCTGTGTCCTCTGTAACCCAGTCCCCATCACCTCTGAGGTCGCCTTGCACGGCTCCATAACTCACTCTGTGGTCCATTACCGCCTATCCCAACTCCGGCCCTGGAAGTTGTCCAGTCACAAATAGAAAGGTGCCAGGGGTTGGCAGAGCAGGCGAGTCTGTGGTTCTGAGGATGGGAGCCTCCTCCGATCAATGGGGTCTGGGGAGAATGCTGTAGGGGGAGAAGAAAGAGCCACATCTTGCCCTTGTCTTGGCCCCAACCCCTGACCTGGAACCCGCCCTCGGTGGCCTATAAATACTGACCAACCCCCGCTCCGCCCCCTGCTGCAGGGACCCTGAACCTGCCCATGCAAAACTAGGGTAGAGAGAGGAAACCATCTACTGGAAGCTGCTCAGCAGATAGACCAGCCGGAGCTGAGGTGGGGCAGCCTCAGTTCCCAGTGGAAAACTATTCCCTGGTTTTCATCCAGGGGAGGAGCATTTCTGTTTGTCAGCGGGAGAATTTCATGGAGCCCTGAGGAACCTGAGGACAGGGAGATGCTGTTAGCTCAAGTTTTGACAAGAGGCAGGAGAAAGTTCTGCTTAGCCACTCCCTCCCTATGTGTCTTTGAGTGAAGGGGACTTTGTTTCCACTGCTGCAGAATGGGTTCATTGTGGGGAGGCTTAACATTGGGAAACAATCTTTTGGGGACCACCCTCCCTGACTCAGGACCTATCTAGGTCACCCCTGGCCCCCATCCTGGGACAAAGTGTACTGAAGATGCCTGGGCTCTGCTGGTGCCTGAATAGAGCAGAGACCACCCCAGCCACAGTCTGGGGGGGAAACCCTTGTGGGTAGAGGGTCTGAAGAATGACCCAGGGGCCTCAGAGAGCCCCTTTCAGGTACCTGTCCCCAAGCAGCCTGGACCCCAGGAATTACTTTGCTCCTCTTCATCAGCCAGAAAGGGATTCTCAGAGAGGCAGAGTGACCTGCCTGGCATCATGGAGAGAGTGAGTAGCCCAGGCTGGAAGTGAGCACATGTCCTGGTCCCCTTTAGAGCTGCTCTGCCGGGCCAGCAGCCACCAGCCGCGTGTGGCTCCTGAGCAATTGAAACGTGGTAAGTGCTGAATTGAGATGTTCTCTAAGTGTCAAATGCACACCAGGCTTCATGAAAAACAATGAAAAATGTCTCATTCATAGCAGTTGAAATATAGCTTACATGTTGAAATAATATTTTGGGTAGATTGAGTTATATAAATTAGATAATTAAATTTGATTTCACCTGTTTCTTTTGATATATTCTTTAACGTAACTTCCAGGAAGTTGGAAATCTCACGTGAAGCTTGCACTGTGTTTCTATGGGACAGCCAGGCCCATCCCCTATGCCATACTCTGCCTCTCACATCTGGTCACTTAACGTACAGGGCCTTGATGACCTCCTCAATCAGCAGAAGGCAGTGAGAATGGTAGAGGGAACACATGTCAAGCGCTGTGGCCAACACTTAAATGCCCCTGTTACGTGGTGGTTGTTGTTGCTGCTGTTGTTATTATGAGCTTAGGCCCAGAGAGGGAAGCAGCTGTCCTGGGGACACACAGCAAGATGGTGGGACCAGCAGTGGGATCTGAAAGCCCCTCCACCCACACCCCAGATGCCCAGGCCTCAGTAGCAGGAGGTGGGAGGGAGGCAGGCAGCTGGAGAACCCTTTGAATTGCTCAGGTCCAAGCGCCTCACACAATGGAATCACTGACCAGGCCAAGGCCGGGGGCCCAAGGCAGGCCTGGCCTCTGTCTGCTTAGCATACTAGGCGGAGGCTCCCACCCCTTCCTGGAGAGGGTTCCAGGAGCAACCATAATGTCCCGATTGTCGTACAATGCCATGATGGAGGGCCCTGTCACATTTTTGTCCCCGTTACTGGGGTCCCCATTCACGGCCACTGTCACTGCACTCAGAACAAGCCAGGCCAGGCCAGGCAGCCTCCTTTGCATTAAAATAGGACGAGAAATAAGCCTTCTCGGCTGTTCAGCTGGGCAGAAAACGGGATTAGGCCAAGGACAGGGCTGAAGGCCCCTTGGAGGGGGGCACCCCAGGGAAGGCTGGTGTCAGCCGCTGCCCACCCAGACCGGGCAGGCCTCAGACCTGCAGCTGAGGTTTCCAGATGACCTGGGGGCACACAGCCCCCTCCTTGGGCCTCAGCTTCCCTAGCCCTGAAATGGAGAGACAGAGGGAGGCTCCCAGCTAAATGAGTGCCTTCAGACTTAGTTCTATAGCTGAGAAACTCCAAGTTGACAGTAAAAAAATGCATGCAATACAGGACAAGGCACAACTGTCCCACTTGGGTGGGGGCAGGACAAGAGGGTGGCAGGGATGTGCCTGGCTCTCCATTCTTCAGGGTGTTTCCCAGCAAAACTCTGGAGATCCTGAACTACGGAGGGACCCACGGGATAAGGCTGTTTTTAAAGCGGTTTAGTAGCAGCACTCAGCAGCTGAAAGGTGTGCGAAATACAAAAGGACTGAAAGCAACTGGGAGGCCCAACAATAGAGGACAGGTCAGCTCACTCGGGGGACCTCACCCCCTCTGAGTGTGTCACCAGCAGCAGATTACACATGGGAAGGTTCGTACCAAAACACTCACACAGTGAGGCTCGGGATAGCAAAACTCAGAAACAGCCCAAATGCCCATAAATAGGAGACCAACTAAATAAATCACAAACCGTCCATACTCTGGGACCCCACACAGTCACTAAAATAAATGGGGGAGGGCTGTGAAATTTGAAATGGAAGGAAGTCCAAGAAATATTAGCAAATGAACAAAGAAAGGTGCAGACAAAGAAAGGTGCAGACGAGTGTGTTTAGAGGGGAAATAGACAGTGTGGAGATGCATAGAGAATGTCTGCAATGAAGCACAAAAAACTGTTGACATTGGTAATCTCTAAAAACTTCAAAAGGCTGAAAAGGAAAATTTCACTTTGTGCCTTATGTACTTCTTTACTGTAATAGATTTTTTTACCCTATGAACATACATTTCCTTTTAAAGCAAATTAGTAGAAAGGCAACCGCCCTGGTACAGAAGTCCTCTAAGGTCCTCCTGACTCGCTATTTCAATAGGATCAGTTCAACCCATATTGAGCAAGTTCTTCAGAGAGCCATATCCAGTGTGGTCATGATCCAGCCACCAAAACACCCCCACTCAGAGACACAGACAAGCCAACGGCCTCCTCAGCTTGATGCCACAAAGGCAGCCAGTGCTCAACAGATACCGCCCCAGAGGAGGGAGGGTAGCAGCAAAGACTGGGCAAAGGGGGAGAAACCAGCTGGGTCTTGAAGGATGAATATGAGTTTTCAGGACAGATCAACAAGGAAGAGTTTTCAAAGAGAGGGAGAGGAAAAGAGAATTGTGTGTGTATGTGAAGGTCTTTGTCTTGTCCTTCACGCTGTCCTCAATTCCCCAGCACACGGTAGGCACTCAATGAGATGTACTTCAAGTGTCAGACACATCAGATGTCAAAAGTCAGCATTGCATATATCAGTGTTGGCTACCATTTGTGAAGTGCCAGCTGTATGCCAGGCGCTGTTCTAGCCCTTCATATTCATGAACTCTACATAACCCTCTGAGGTAGGTAGCACTCTTTATTAGTTTCCCTGTTCTACAGATAAAGAAGCTGTGACTTTAAGAGCTGAAGCAGTTAATCCAAGTTCCAGAAGCTTGCTGGTGCCTGGGCTGGGCTGGGAACCTGGGCGGTCTGCACCAGAACCCACACTGCACTGCATTACCCTTGCAGCTGGAGAACTTTTGACTGAACCCTTCAAGTGGGGCATTATACATGTGTGCACACTCTCTCTGGCACGTGGAAAGGCACAGAGAGATCTCTTCCTTGCCCACAGCCCCTCAGCTGGCAAGGGACAGAGTGTGGGCTTTAATGTTGTGTGTCCAGCTCCAAAGCCTGTGTTCCCCTGAACACAGACACTATCTCTGGAAAGGTGCTGGCAACTCAATGCCAACAGGACCCAGGTGGTAAAGGTGAAAGTGGAAGAGAGTAGGCTACAGGCAAGATGATAGAGAATGGTGGGGAGTGTGGTTAAAAGGCAGCATGTGCCTCACCTGAGGTTTCCAGATGTATTATTTCAGAGCACATGAGGCCAGATGAAACACATCAGGGGCCACCAATTTCTAACCTCTGACTTGGCCCACCCTCTATCAAAGGTGCAGAGGAAGCCACTTTAGCCATGTCCCTGTCTCTGAGCTCCTTATCCTGCCCCAAGCCAACCCGGTGAGGCAGACTTCCTCTTCCACCTTCTGAACAGTTCCAGGTTCAATCTGGGTTTGACCTCTTGCTACAATCCTTCCTGGGCCACACTTCATGGGCAGGGGCGAGGGGTGAGTAAAAATGCATGGCGACTGGTGTTTGCAGTCTGGCCTTATGCCATTCCCGTTGTCTTGGTATTATAAGCCGAAATACAGGCCATCCTCCATACCCTGGCCTTGCCTGAGTCCCAGAGACACGGGCTGAGGTGCCCCATGTCAGATTAAATGGCATTTATAACAGCTGTCAGCACGTTTGAGTTGATTACCCTGTAATTTGTATGCAGTTGCAGGTCATTACCAAAATTACAATTAAACACTGGCACCCCTTAATTAGATGCTTTTATGAATTAGGTCCTGAGGTATTAATGGCAAATTTGTAAGTTCTGCCCCTCCCCCAACTCTGATGCCCTTTCCCAGGCAGAAAGGGCCCAAGGTCCACTTCAGCTCTTCTATGGACCTCAACCGGCTTCAGCAGGGGCTTTGCCACCCCCTGGATGGTGGCCACCAGTGTGGGGGTTTGTAGCTTGGGACAGCGAAAATCAGAAACAGTCTGAGTATCCAACAGGGCTGGCTTAATTTAGCAGGCTGGCTAAACAAGTCATGAGCCATCCATCCGTGCCTTGGGATGCTGCGTGATCACTAAAACAAAATGGGGAGGGCTGTGAAATTTGAAACAGAGGATGTGCAAGAAAGATTCGCAAATGAACAGACAGGCATCTGCTCCTTGAAGAAGTGTCTGCTTCCCACACGTCTACTCCAGGCACACAGCCTGTGCTCACCCCATCAATGTTCACGGAGAACCTTCCGGGTGCCAGGCACCGGCTAGGGGCTGAGGTTACAGCCGTGAGTATACCACGCAACAATCCCCTCCCAGTTGAGCTGACAGTCAAACAGCAACAACCACAAACGTGAGGAAGGTATTTGGTGTGGGGGAGCACAATAAAGGCTAACGAGAAACTGTGACACTGGGAAGGGAGACGGGATATGCTGCGTGGGCCAGGTGTGGAAATTTTAGACACAGTGATCACAGAAGATCTCCTTGAGAAATGAAAGGTCTTTGGAACTGAGGCAGTGAGCCAACCGGACATCTGGGGGAAGAGATTTCTGGGAGAGGAAACAGCTAGTGCAAATGCCTGGAGCAGGAGATGCCAGGCAAAGCTGAGAGCGTGCGGCCAGAGTGCAGTGACTGCAGCAGGGTGAAGGGGATGGAGTGAGAGAGGTCACAGGACCCAGATCACAGGGACCTTGTAGGCCACTAGGGACTTTGGGCAGGTGCTTGAAAAATATTTGTCAAAGGAATGAATTGGGGGAGCTGGAGGGAACCTGAGAGGCAGTCTGACTCCATTCAGGCATCAGAAAAGGCTTCTGAATACTCCTTCCTTTTCCTTTCATTATAAACGCTCATTCCCTGACCACTTGCTCTGTGTGGGGAGGGAGGTCAGCTGATGCACATTCACCCCTAAGCCCACGGGGAAGCCACCGTTCTCCCCAAATCACAGTGAGGAAAGAGCCTGAGAGGGGCCTGGTATGGTTGAGGAAGCCTCACAGCCTCGGGAGGCAGAACAGCTCAGGAATGAAGAGTGTAGACCCAAACCTGCCCATCAGGTTCAAATCTCACACTGGTTGTGCACTCAAAGCAGCAGATGGGTGATTACACCGCACGGCACCTGTTTCCTCACCTACACAAAGGGAGTAGCATGGAGTCTACCTCAGTAGGTCGCTGTAAGACAGACCCCGCCCAATATCTAGCACACAGCAAAGCTAAAAAGTGGTCATTAGCGCTGTCATCAGGTCTGCTCCTCTCCGCTGTGTGACCTTGAGCAAGTCCTTCCATGTTTCCAAGCCTCGGTTTCCTGATGCTTGCAAGGTGTTCGTGAGATACTGGTGAGGGAAAGCAGGTTTGTGTGAAGTGGTGTGTGATGGGTGCTACTGGCATTGGTTATTGCCAGGATGAGGGCACTAGAGTCAGGCACTGCAAGGATGCCCCATGATTCCCTTGAGCATGATGGAGCTAAAAAGAGGCAAAAGTAAAATGCACAGAATGCAGATGTCATAGTAAAGCCAAGTGAAAAGCATTAACACTTTAAGGCCTACCTGAGAGAACTGATTGGCATCAACAGTGGGATAGCTTCTCTAAAGAAGTGAGTAGTTCAGATCATATTAACCAAGACCTATACCCAGCATAAGGGAGATGATGTTCAGTTATATTCTGTACTATGCAGAGTCCTCTGGTAAGAACTGGGTCCTACCCTTGAGGAGAAGCAGGAATATCCTAGGTATATTCAGAAGAGAGGAGGAGATGGGCTGGAGACTCCAGCCTGGGAGGAGCCAGAACCATAAGGAAACTCACAGGGAGGCAGACCCTGCAAGAAAGAGCATCTTAACTGCCAGAGCTCTGTGGGACTGAATGGGCGGCCATGGTATTGGGGGGTGGGGTGCAAGCAGGACAGCCTGCACAGAGGTGCTGGGGAGCAGATTGCAGCCCAGGGTTGCGGTTTGAGCCCTTGATCCATGACATCCTTACCCAAAGATGTCCCTGCACTCACCTCCCCATGAGATCTGTGTTGTTGTGAGAATTCAGCAAGTAAGAGCAGCTAAGGTATTGAGAATAGCGCCTGCCACCGTTTTTTAGGATGGCGGAGTGTGGGGGCCTAGGCTGCAGGCTCCTGTGTTCTAGAGCCTCGGGAGGAAATAGAGATGTCACGCCACACAGGCATGAAGCTGTCTGCTGGGAACTGGCTTCTCTCCACCCCCAACTGCTGAGGGATTCCCCTGAGAGTCGCCACTGCCCTGGAGATGGTGAATGGGCCTTTGTGTCACCACCCGGCCTGTTGCTGCAGGCCCCCCTGCTCTCTCCCTGGCTCCTTCCCGACCCTGTGGCAGGAAGCTTGCCTGCTTCATCCCCAGATACAGGGCACCTGTGGCAACCCAGTCAGGCTGCCTGCCCCACACATCCAGCCCCACAAGTGGCCTGGCTTCCCAGGCAGCAGATGGGCAAGGATCAGGAGGGGGCAGGAACTCTGAGTCCCCAGAGACCCCACCCCACCTCCCCATCCCCCTGGCACAGCCAGGTTTAAGCCTGGGACAGGTGAGGTCTGCTGGGCTGCTGTCCAGCTCCCACCAGAGAATGCCCCATCCTCCGCTCCACACAGACCCCTTCCCAGTCGGGCTGGTCCCTACTACTGGGCTGATCTGGAGGGCAGCTTGGGACCCCTAGAGCAGAGATTTCAGAGGGGCCTCTGGGGTGCTTACAACAGCCTCACAGATGGGGCATTCACAATGCAGATTTCCAGGCCCTATTCTAGACCTACCAATTCCAAATCTCTGGAGACAAAGTTCATGAATCTGCATTTTAAACAACGTGACCCTGTACATCCTCCAGCTGAAGAGCACTGCCTTATTTTAACACTCTAGAATATTTGGCAATTTGAGAACTTTGCAATAATCTGATTCCCCAATCTTTAGAATTGGAGAATGTTCGATTTGGGAGGGAAGGGAGAATGTTGGGAATCCTTAGAACTTCCAAGTGTTTTGATTTTTAAAGAATCATTCAAACTTTCGAATGAGCAGACACTTCTGAGTGGATTTCTCCTGTGTCAGACACGCTTACACATCCTGCAAAACTCCTGCCCACTCCACATAGACCCTATTGTTTTCCTTTCATTTTTCAGTTCAGTCAGATACCATTTATCTTCCTTTTTAATTTACTGTTTTGGAATAATTTTAGACTCATAAAGTTTTCCTATATAGTCTTCACTCAGTTTCCCCCATGTTTGTATCTTGCACAATAAAGTACAATGATTGAAACCAGGAAATTGTCATGAATAAATAAATTAGTTAACCAATCTAAAAACCTTATTTGAATTTTGCCAATTTTCCCTAAATGTCCTTCTTCTGGTACCAAATCAGATCCCATATTGCCTTCAGTTGTCATGTCTCTGCCAACTTGGGACCGTTCCTCAGTCGTGATTGGTCACTTATGTTTTACTTTATGTTTTTAAAGAACACAGCTCAGTTATTTTGTGGAGTTTGGATTAGGTTTGGATCTGTCTGATGTTTTCTCATGATCAGAACGAGGTTATGTATTTTTGGCAAGAATGTCACCAAAGTGACGTGGGGTGCTTCCCAAGGCCTTGCACGGGGGTGTACACAGTGGTGTGTCTTATTACTGCCCACCTCTCCTGTCACCTGTGTCTTTGCATAAACCCACCCTCTTCTTTTAAACTTGCTGCCTGATTTAACGTAACCATAAGCAAGAACATCCCTCAAACTGTGATAGGTTTGACATGCTACAGCTACTAAAATAGAAAATAGTTTTTCCCTGTGCCACCTAAAATCATCTCAATGACCTCCAAGGCTACAGATGCCACTTTTGACAAACATTGCTTTATATTATTTAGCAAGCTCATCCAGCCCTCGGCCCACAGGTCGCATGCAGCCCAGGACAACTTTGAATGTAGCCCAACACAAATTCGTAAACTTTCTTAAAACATGATGAGATTTTTTTGTCTGTGATTTTTTTAAGTAAATTAGCTACTATCAGTCTTAACGTATTTTATGCGTGGCCCAAAACAATTCTTCTTCCAGTGTGGCCCCGCGAAGCCAAAAGATTGGACACCCTGTTATTCAGGATTTTTTTGAGTGCAAAGTGCTCCTTTGGTTTATTGATGATTATTACTACTGTTGTTTTCAAAGAGTCATCAGAACCATCAGAACTCTTCGCTGGCTGGCTCAATCTTTCTTTAATGCCGTGTGCTGAACACGATTAGGAGATAAGTTCTTAGTCTTCTATCTCAGTTTCCCAGCCTGTCTTCGCAGCCTCCACAATTGCCTGGAGGGATATAGCTTGCTAAAAATGCAGATTTCTTGGCACCAAGAAATCCTGGCCTATTTAGTAGCTTTGGGGTGAGGACTTGGGCTCTACCGTCTTAGCAATTCTGCAAGGTTGGGGTCCCCACCCATGCGGAGATATTTATATCCCATATGCTTGTAGATGTGTCTTAGCCCACTCAGGTTGCCGTAACAAAATACCATAAGACCAGGCATGGTGGCAGACACCTGTAATCCCTGCACTTTGAGAGGCCAAGACAGGTGGACCACTTGAGCTCAGGGGTTAGAGGCCAGTCTAGGCAACATGGAGAAACACTGTCTCCACCAAAAAAATACAAAACTTAGCCGGACGCAGTAGTGTGTGCCTATAGTCCCAGCTACTCAGGAGGCTGAGCTGGTAGGATCGCTTTTACTCGGGAGATTGAGGCTGCAGTGAGCTGAGAGTGCATCACTGCACTCCAGCCTGGGTGACACAGTGAGACCCTGTGGGAAAAAAAAATACCATAGACTCAGTGGCTTATAAGTAACAGAAATTTATTTCTCATAGTTCTAGAGGCTGGAGGTCCAAGATGAAGGAGCCTGCAGATTGGGTGTCTGGTGAAGGCACACTTTGTGGTTCACAGATGGCTTCCTTCACTGTGTCCTCATATAGCATAAGTGGCCAGGGAGCTCTCTCAGGCCTCTTTCATAAGGCACTAATTCCATTCATAAGAACTCTGCCCCACGACCTAATCACCTCCCAAAGGCCCCACCTCCTAATGCCATCACCTTGGTGGATGAGGATTTCAACATATGAATTTCAGGGGGAGTCACAAATACTCAGGCCATAGCACTAGGCATTTATCTCACGTCAGCCGATCAATACATTTCCATGTAGGAAAAGTCAAGAAATCTGAGAACCTGTGGGGTCTGCCTCCCAAGAGGGGGCCATGAAATGAGAGCTCATGCAGAGGTTCATGGAAGCCACAACGTCTGCCCAGACCACAGCATCTGACCCTGCCACATCCGAGCCACATCTCCTCTACCTCCCAACCTCACATAGATACCACTCATTGGAAAAACTCTTCCCTGGACCAAACGGGAAGGGATCCATGAAAACATTGCTCCCAGCCTTTGCAGTGTGCCAAGCTGAATGACAGATGATCCAACACGACCACACTTTGTCCAGTCGGCATCCTGCACACCTGTTTTAACTACATTTAACCTCTGAAGGAAGACCATAATACTGCGCTTGTGTCTAAGCCAATGCAACTAACCCCTCAACCAACTGGAAGCATCTACCTTCTCCCCCAAGAGGAGACACAAGTTACACATGTCACTTCCCCTCTGCTAGTGGAGGCACATGCCCCCTTTGATGTCTATAACTTTAATGCAAAGATACAGGTTCATTACTATTCACCTACTTTGTATTTCAACAGTATGGAAATAGGAGAGGAAGGAAAGAGAAAGATGGTGGATGAATCTATACAGGTATATGCATAGAAAAGCAAGAAACACACTACACACACAAATTCTGCAGTCTCTTTTTCTGCAACTAGTCACATGGCTGTATTTGTAACTTCCATCTTCCCTTCCCTATTCCATATCTACTTTGCCCTCATCTCAGCCTAGTTTCTAGCCTGATGGCTGCATTCCTGAAAGGATAATGTTATTCATGCTTCTGTCTATACCATGCTGCTATAGTTTTCTACTAATAACAGGATTCAGGAGTACCAAGAGGTGCCCCAGAGAACATTTATAGCAGCTATACTCCCCTCTGCCTGCCCTCTGTTTCTGATTATCAGTGTCAATTGCCCCAGTCATTAAAAAAACACCTTTCTAAGCCCATTGGTTCAGTGGTATGAAGGGCTAGGTAGCGGTTTTGACTTTCAATCAATGGAACGATTTTTTTTATGTCTCCTAGTGGGAGCATTTCTTCCTTGAGAATCAAAATCTCTAAACCAGCATAGCATAAAGTCATGGAGATAGGAAACAAACAATTGGCGAATGGGATGTTAGAGGTCATGGTGAGAAGATCCACTCCCAGTTCTAGCCCTTGATATTCAGATCTGTGAATCCTGGTTTTGGGAGAAACCACACAGATATATTGGTTACTGTGTTAGAGCACATGCCACATCCTGTAGGACATTCCCTCAGCCCCACAAATTGTTGTCATGCAGTTGGGAGTCTTTAAGCAACCATTCCACAGTTCTATCAGGCCAGCTACTTCAGGGAGATGGGGAGATGTAAAGACCAGTTAATTCCACAAGCACAAGCCTGTTGCTGCACTTAATGTGCTGTAGAATGAGTTTTCCTGGCCATATGCAATGCTGTGTAGAACACTGTGGCCAATGGGTTGAGCATTCTGTAGACCACAGATGATGGCTTTGGAAGAAGCAGTGCAGATGGAAGGCAAATACATATCCAGAAAAAGTGACAATTCCAGTGATGACAAATCATTCCCCTTCCATGATGGAAGTGGTCCAATGTCATCCACCTGCCACTAGGTGTCTGGCTGGTGTTATGCCAATAAGGGCATAGAGGAGCTCAGTGCTGGTGTCTGCTGTTGGCGGGATAGAATATCAGCAGTACCTGCAGCTAGATCACCCTTAGTAAGTGGAAATCCATGTTTTGCTGAGCTCAAGCAGAACCTCAATTTCTGCCACCATGGCCACTTTGTTCATAAAGCCATTAATCAACGACAGATGTGACTGGGGAAAGAGGCTGACTTACCTCCTCAAAACAGGTCATCTTGCCACCGGATTGCTGGAAGGTTCCTCTGCTGAGCTTGCCCTTTGGTGAGCACAGTGATGAGATACCAATGTCCTGACAGTGTGTGCTCATTTGCAAAGGTCTAGCCACATACTTCATCCCAGGCTTCCTTGTCATTCATTTTCCAGTAGTGTTCCTTTCATCCTGCTATGTTCCTGATCATCCAGCCAAATCATTAGCCATTGCCCATGAACCTGTGTAGATCCATACCCTTATCTCTCCCTGAAGGCAAAATGACCATCCAGATACACTGTTCAAGTTCTTTCCACAAAGAGGATTTCTCTTCACCACTGCCCTTCAGGGCCACCCCGAGTGGAGCTATAGTGCTGTCGCTGTTGGTGGAGTGGTGTCAACACATCATGCAGTGTCATCTGTAAACTGGGGTGAATGTTTTCTTCCTCCACTAAGTAGTCATAGCAATCTCCCCATAGAACATAGGTATGAGGAGAGGAGAAGCAGGTGACACGGGAGTCTGAGCTGCTTGTTTATACGACTCACTTGTGCCTTTAGCACCTGTTCCAGCCCAGTGTTATATATGCCATTTCCACCTGCAGATGGGATGCTTCTGAGTTCACCCAGCCCTATGCCTGGTGAGCCAGACAGCACTTAAGCCATGACAGGCAGCTTGGTGGTATGGTAACTTTATGGCCCATGATCAAGCATTCAGTCTCTCCCAGCTCTACCAATAACAAACCAGAAACTCTTTCTCCAAACGAAAATAATTCTCTGCAGACGATCATACGGCTCTGCTCCAATACCCCAAGGGTCCTCCCTGCAACTCACCTATAGGAGCTGCCAAAGGTTCCATGTAGCTTCACTATCTGCCACTGCCACTCCAAACACCATTGGGTCTGCTGGGTCATATGGCCCAAGTGACAAGGCCTTTTGGACCTATTGCAGAGCCTTTTCTTGTTTGGGGTCACTTTCAAAACTGGCAGCAATCTGGGTGAGAGCCACACACTCAACATTGTCCTCACAATCCAAAGCCCCACTAGGCATGGCTTCTTCTTTAGTGGCAAGAGGAGTGAGGTGCAGCCATCTAGCCATCTTCACCCAGGAGGGGATACCCTGACATGCCCCAACTTATGGGACCCCTAGAAGTTTCACCAAGGTGGCAGGTTCCTAAATTTTTCTAGGGCTTCTTTCCTGTCTCCTCACAGCATGGATCTGACCAAGGTGTCTAAGACGTTCATGGTTCTCATTTCCCAGGACCAAATGGCATGTCATCAATGAAGCGGACCAGCATGGTGGCTTGCAGGACGGCGGGGTGCTCTGGATTTCAAGGGAGGGCTGGTGAATTGATAGAACACTGAGGGAAAGAAGGGCAGGGGTGCTGCTGCCCCTCCAGATGGCAGCCAGCTGCTTCCAGGGCCCCTTGAATGAGGAAAGCAAAGAAAGCAGGTGCCACCAGCTGCAAGGGGCTGTACTGATTTGCTCTAGGTTAAAAACAAGCAAACAAGCATGGAGCAGCTGCCACGATTGAGCCACCATCTCATTAAGTTTATAACAATCCGGCCAAGCCCGGTGGCTCACGCCTGTAATCCCAACACTTTGGGAGGCCAAGATGGGTGGATCACTTCAGGCTAGGAGTTCCAGACAGCCTGGGCAACATGGCAAAAGCCCAACTCTACAAAAATACAAAAATTAGCCAGGCATGGTGGTGCATGCCCGTGGTACCAGCTATTTGGGAGGCTGAGGTAGAAGGATCACTTGAGCCTGGGAGGTATAGGTCACCGTGAGCCCAGATCACACCCTTGCTAAACACTTACAGGCACCTCACTGGTTGGGCCATCCCACACCCACTGGTGGTCAGCCCCAGCCAGGCAATCGCACAGACACTCAGCCACAGGTCCCTCAACCCAAGTAGGAACCATAAAACTGCCTAACTGTAAATACACCCACCCACTCATCTCACACACATATTCATCTCTCTCCTTCTCTCTTTCTTTCTCTCTCTCTCTCTCTCACACACACACATACACCCTATCTGGGCTCAGACCAAATATACATACTCATCCCCACCCAGTCATACACAAATAGCCCTCACACCTTCACCCCTGCACACTCACAGCTCTCCCCCTCACTGCCACTGACTCAGCACCTCCCTATGGCGCTAAGCACCCACAGTGTACACATCCCACCCCACACACAACTTCCCCACCTCTCCCAGTACCTGCCCAGTTGAGCCACACACTCAGTCCAACACTGCCACACACCCAAACCAAATGCACCGACAGCTCCACAGCACAGACACACACCATCACCCTGTGGTGCATGCACACCCACGGTCGCCCCCCACTAAAGATCAACCCCAGCCCGCCTCCAAGACACACTCAGATGCGCAGGCACACACTGCCCTGACACACACGCTTAGCACACTCAGAGGCACACCCACCTGCTCAGATATGTCCCATCTAAACTCACTCACACATCCAGTCCCACTCAGCCACTACAGTGTGCAGCCACTACACTGCACACACACACGCTCTCCCAGCCGCAGCAGCACAGGGCCTCCATTGCCTTCGACGGGCTCTCACCTTTCGCAGATGGTCTGCAGGCCCCAGAACAGCTGGGCATCCTCTCCCGATGGAAGGCAAACTCCAGTGCCAGGTGCCTGGACAGGTGGCCATGAGGGGCAGTGACCGCCTGGTGCCCCAGCAACCCCTGCTGCTTGTGTCCCAGGCCCTGCTCAACCCTCTCCCAATTTTTGGAACCACATAAAATGTTAAGATCAAAATAATTCCCAGGAGGCAGATCCTTTGGTAATTATGTGCAGGTGTGAAATCACTCCTGGCTCCCTGGCTGCCCCCCACCCTACCTCCCATGTATGGGGGGTGATCATTCCAAAGCCAGACACCCATTAATCCCTGTAACGGGCCAGGCCTGCCCGCCTGCCTGGCAGCCCACACTCAGATCCCAGCTCCCCGAGAAAGCAAGGGAGCACGCCCAGCAATCCCATGGGGCCAGGCCTGGCTCCATTTGCAAGGGCCTCATGCTCACCCTGCGAGGGAAGCTCTGTGATTCATACCCACCTCCCGGAGCAGGAAACTGAGGTTGTGAGCAGGGCCATGACATGCCCAAAGTCACAGGTAATCTGGGGGCACCCACCCCCCGGTCCTGCAGAACGGGGCTTCCTCCCCCTCTGCATCTCCCAGCAGGAAGAGCAGAGGCAGGCAGGGAGTCACCAGAGGAGGAACCAGGCTGGAGATGGGCTTCAAGGAGCAGCTGGAGAATTCATCATGATCCTCAATCCCTGCAGGGCTGTTTTACATCTCTGTCCCCAGGGACAGAGCCCTGGCCTGGGAAGGGGTGGGGTCACAGGAAGGCAAACTCAACTTGCCCTGTGGAGAACAGCTATCCTCATCCTGAGCCGCTGTGAAGAAGCAACTGCCTCGTGCTAGGAAGTGTGCAAGCTGGGGCTGGCCGGTCATCCTCCAGGGGGAGGCTATCTTAGCTGGATTGGTGGCTGGCTACCTTTCCAGCACCCCTGCAGCAGGGATACCCAGGTTCCCTTGTTCTCCTCATCATCCCAGGTGGCCCCATTCTGAGTACACTGGGAGCAGCAGCCACCATGCCCACCATGACCACAGAGTCCATGGAAGGCCACATCCACTCGGGAGCAGCCAGGCCCCTGACGAGCCCTCCTGCCAGCTTCTACTACTACCCAGGGCCCCCAGCTCCCAGCCTCATCAGCCTCCTTGCTGCCCCAAACACCCCTACACCTTTGGCCGGCTCTTCTCCCCCTGGGCTGCCCTGCCCTGCAGACGCCCATGCAGCCTTCTCACCATTGGGAACGCCTCTGCCCCGGGAATCAGTCCTTCTTCCATCAACCCCAGCAGCGGCCACCCTTGCCCTGGAAGCCAGCAGCGCCCCTCTGACACCCTCCCATCATCCACCTCACTTCACTGGAGCTATCTGACATTCCTCTCAAGGACCTGGACCATGCCATGTCCACTTGTGTGTCCCCAAGTCCTTCTGGCCCCACCCCCACCCTGAGGCATGGAGACTTCCTGCCCAAGCCAGTCTCAGCTCCTGCATTCCCACCACCTCCATAGGAATGGTGAAGACAGTGGGCTCACTCTGGGGGCGATTCCTTTCATCCGCTGTCCAGCTCTGGTGTGAGTCAGCAAAAGGGCGGGCCCCAGCTCCCTGCCTTCTGGAGCTCCCAAGACAGCCTCATGGAGGACCCGCCATTTGATCCTCTAGGCAGAAAGCAAGACCCTCATAGGACAGACAGGGAAACTGAGGCACCTGCCGCCCACAGGCAGAGGCAGCGTCTGGACCCAGAACCAGGTCTCATCTCCCTGCAGTACTCTGGCCACCCACTGTGGGCTCACCTCTCCCTTCCTCCCCGCCTTCCCTCAAGGTTAAGTGCTTGAGCACAATGCCGGACACAGGGCACCCCTTCATTCATTCATAATCTGTGTGCGGGGTACAGCAGCCACAAAATGGGCACAAATCCCTGCCCTCACAGAGTTGGCGTTTTCCTGGGGAGGGTGGATAATAAACAGATGAACAAATAAACCCACGATGCGGCAGACAGGTGAGGGGCAGGAAGAAAAACGGGTCAGGTGATGGTGCCCTGATGTGTGAGCCACCTGTGTAATTCTACACTTTCTCGTAGCTGCTTGGACAAAAGCAAAAAGAAACGAATGGAATTAATATTAACAGTATAGGTGATTTAACCTACTAGGTCCAAATATTATGTCCACATGCCATCAATGTAAAAAATGATTAATAAGTTATTTTGCTTTTTTCATGCCATGTCTGTGAAATCAGTGCATACTGGACATTATGCACACCTGGATTGTCACCGGGCACATTTCAAGACTACACATTGCTGTGGCTGCTGTATTGGACAGTGTGGGTCTAGGGGACTGGGGAGCAGCTAGGGGAGTTTCTCATACAAGGGTTGTTGGAGAAGGCCTCTGGGAGGAGGTGATTTCTGAGCAGGGCCCTGGAGACAAAAGAATAAACCAAGCAGCTGAATAGGGAAGACTTATCCCAGGCAGAAGAAGCAGCAGGGGCAAAGGCCCTGAGGCAGGCTCAGGCAGCAGCTCCAGCAGAGTGAGCAAGAGGGAGACTGGAGGAGACCTGGCTCAGTCAGGGCTGTGGCCTCTGTGAGAATTCCACTTTTCCTCTCAGCAGGTGGGAGCTACGCAGGGTGTTAGGCAGACAGCTTGGCCCCAGCCTGGCTCGGGTTTGAGGAAAGCACAGGGCATCACTGCAGAAGCTCTAGCCCCAGATGGCCAGGTGTGAAGTACAACACACAGTGCCAGGCACATGGTGGGCATCCTCTAAAAGCAAAAGTTAACCCATGCTCCATGAGTGTGATTCTTCAGGTAACACACGTCCCAGGTGTCAAGGCTCTAAGCTTCTCTACTTCTTGAAAAAAAGGGGTGGGGGGATCCCTTGGCCTCCCACCCTCCAAGCACTTCTGACTTTGGCCTATTTCCACATTCCTGGAATTGCTGCGGGTGATAAATGACTCTGCAGCCAGGCTGTCCTCAGGCATTCTGACATGCAGCCTCCACTTCCTCTGCCCTATGGTGGGCGGGGGCTGGGCAGGGCCTCTGACCCCACCAGGAAGCTGCAGCACCCTATCCCGGCCTCAGGGCTCCCCACCCCCACCCCAGCGTGCGAGGAGAACCCAGCCTCTGAATCCTGACTCCTGAGCATAGGGCCACGGGCAAGGCCTTCTCCCCTTTGGTATGCTCTGCTCTGTACAGAACGGACGGCCTCGTTCATTCAATAAACACTTAGTGAGTGCCTGTTCCTAGCCCACACTCCTGCAGCTATGGGGATTAAAGAATGGACGGGACAGACAGAGGCACCTGCCCTGTGGAATGGGACTTCCGGGTTGTAGAGGTCACTTAGCAACCCCCTAGTCCTTATTTCATGGGATACTCAGAACCCCTGGTCTCTGTGACCGCATGTCAGGGAAGACTCTCTTCTTGCCCACCCCTGCAACCCAGAATGGCGTCTTCTCAGGGCTTCCCCACTCTGGAGGGGAAACCCCATATGAGGTTTTTAGGCTAGAAGCAAGAAGGACTCACTGATCACCTGAGGAACAAACCGTGAAATAGGAAAGGAAAAGGTAGACTTCCCAGTGCCTGCAGAAATTTAAATAAACACTTTAAAAAGTATGCATTTCTAGAAAAACAGAAAAGAAAAGGTGCGCTGGCCAGATCCCATCTTTTAATAGCAGCTACCTCTTGGGGAGGGCTGCAGGATTCTGAGTCTTTGCTGGTCTTTTACTATCCTGTTTTCCAGGTTTTCTGCTATGCATACATATCTACTATATACTCAAGGGTTTAACCAAGAAAGACAACAAAACGTGATGAAACAATCCCAGTTTTAAAAACTAGCACCTCTTGAACCTCCCGGCGTGAGTGTGTCTGGCTGGCAGGACCAGAAACTCACCAGATGGTGCCACTGCTCAGACTGACCCTAACACGGGGAGCTGGGAGATTGGGATCGGACGCCAGAGCTGGGCCTGCAGAAAGGGAGAAAAGGCAGGACAGCCCTGTGAGGGAGGCAAGGGCGCAGCCAGAGGTGAAGGGTGAGGCCAGCGGAGGGCATGGGGGTCAGGAGCCCCGGGCCCTGCACTGGTCCTGTAGGCACTGGGAAGTCACTGAAGGCATGTGAGCAGGAGAGGGTGGTGGTCTAGAAGGAACAGCGAGGCCCCTCCCAGGTTCCTCTTCCATTCTCCTTTATGGCATTGCAGCCACAATTCTTTAGTTTAGAAATCCTCAGCCTTCTCTGAAAGGGGCTCTCAGGCCCAACAGCCCGGATTCAAATCCTAGGTCTGCCACTTCCTAACTGCGTGTTGTGTCCTCAGCCTGTGAAAATACCAACCTTGTGGTTGGCTGAGAGCCTTAGATGAGTTAAAACTTGAAAAGCATTGGAAACAGGGCCTGGCATACAGTAAGTGCTTAATAAATGCTGGTCACTGTTATTCCCTCCCCATAGCATCAGCATGTTTTAATCTCCTGTATCACTTTGAGAGTTTCTCTAAGGCAAAGACCAGCTCAGACTGGGTCTATCACCAGGTAGGTGCCGAGCGTTATTTGTCAGACAAAGGAGTAAGCAGCCATATTGCCTTCCCTCGGGAGACAGAGCCTAAGGCCCCCTCCCCTCTTTATCTGAGGTGCCTTGCACAAGGCAAGCCCATGGCTGCTAGGAACCAACACCTGGGGGTCCTCTGAAGATAGGGCCACAACTCCACTCAGCTATTTCTTTATCTCTCTGATCTCCCCAGGAACCCTGTGAGGGAGGCAACTCTTATCTCCACCTTACAGAAGAGAAAACTGAGGCTTGGAGGGGTGAAGGGCCTGCTCTAGATGAAGCCCACCAACCCGGTCCTTCTGTCAAGGGTCCCTTGCAGGGCCCTCTGCAGGCCTGGCACCTATCGGGCACTGGTAATGCATCTTCCAAGGCAAAGGGGACTCAGCTGGAGAGGGTGGGGCCCGGGTGGGGGTAGGGGTAGAGCAAAGAGAAGCCCTCTGGTTTTCCAGGTGATGGAGCCGACCAGGAACCCCAGGTGAGGAGCAGCGGAGATAGCGGGGTGCCTCTGGCCTTTCATCTGGAGCCCACGGCCCGGCCTTCCTCCCCCACTCCTCAGTGGGGGGCCCCATGAGCTCTCACCTGGAGCCATAAACGGGCTGGTTCTGAGGCCCACCTGTGCCTGGCAGGTTTGCCAAGACCAGAAAGCAGGAGGGTCCCAAGAAGGAAGCGTCGCTCACCTCCAGCTCCCCATGCCAAACTTTTGAAGCCCTAAATAGCTCCCAGACCTTCCCTCTGCCAAACCTCACCTGCCTGCCTGTCAGCCACCCCCTCCCCCAGCCCAGCTGGGTTGGGAAGCCCAGAAGCCTGGCTGGGTACCTGTTAACCAGAGGCCAGACCCCTCCAAGCCTCAGTTTCCACCTTGGGAAAGGGCAGGGGGAGCATTCCAGGGTATGTCAAGGAGACAACTCCAGTCTGGGGGTGTTAATGCCAAGGGTCCACCCTGCGGCCTGTCCTGGCCCAGCGTGGCCTGACGAGGACTTCCCAGCTGTGGGGAGGAAGCTGGCATCCTCATGCCCAGGGCTGTCAGCTGCTCTGAGGTTCTGAGCTGGAGTTTGCCTTGCAGCAGGCAGGCTGGCTGGGTGGTCCCTAGGGAGGCAGCCAGGAAACCAGGCCCCGACAGCAGGCTCAGCCTTGACCTGGGGCTGTGTGGATGCTGTCGACTCCATCCCAAGACAGTGACAGGAGGCTGGGAGCTCCGTTTATTGAGCACCTGTTGTATGCCAGAAGTGCTGAGGTCGTCATTTTGCTGAGACACTGAGGCTTAGAGAGGCCAGCCCCCAAGCAGGGGTCAGGAGGCTGGGAATTCTAACCCAGCTCTGAAGCTCCAGATCCCAGCAGCCACTGGGAATCAGTTTCCACGGGTGGGGCCCGCCCAAAGAGGACACCAATGCAGCTTTCCCTGTGCCTCCTTTCACCATGTACCAGAGAGCTGAGATTCAGAAGACGGATTTTCTAGAAAAACAGGTATAGAGTGGAATGATGGGTGCGTACCCTGCCCTAGCATAGGGGAGCAATGAGCCTCATGGTAATAGTCAGCCCGTGCGAGGAGTATTTCCTTTCCTTTCCTTTCCTTTCTTTTTTTTTTTTTTTTTTTTTTTTTGTCTTCAAAGTGACTTGCAGAACCCAGGCTAATTAATTTTCCCCAGAGCAGCGAGGGCCATCACCCCAGCCCCCAAGCGCATCTGAGGGAAGGAGATGGGGAGAGGATAATTCAGCTGGCAGAAGCCTAGGGCAGGAATGAGGGTGGAACTGGCCCCCAGAAGGCAGCCCGAGGTACAGGGGGAGAAGCAGGATTAGAGGAGGCAGGAGGGCTGGGCGCAGGCAGGCCTCCACCTGCTCACTGGTAGCAGGTGCCTGGCCCACCTTTGCAGAGTCGCCTCCACCACTGGAACATCCATTGTGCCAACACCACCTCTGGACTGTGCCCTGCTCAGGGGAGAGACCATCCTGGCCTCTGCCCTAGGTCTGGCAGCTGAAAATATTCACTCATTCATTCGCTCACTTACCTTGCTCATTTAACTAACCAACAAAATGGTTAGCCCCTGGTCTGAGCCCTCCAGGCCTTGCATGAGGAACAGGGAGTACAAACACCAATGAAACCCAGTCTCTAGCTCTGGGGAGGTCCCAGTCTATAGCAGGAGAGACCATCAGTCAATGGCAATGAGCAGTGGGGCAGAAGGAAGCACAGATGAGAGATGGAGCAGAGGCTCAGGCTTGGAGGCTCAGAGGCTTGGAGGCTCAGAGGAGTTTCACAGAAGAGGCAACACCTGGGCTTTGAGGGGTAAGTAGGAGTTTGCCAGGAAGATATGAGCAGATAGGGAGGGCATTTAGGCAGAGAAGACAGCAAGTGGGAAATCATGGAGTTAGATAGGGTCTGAAGTGTCTGGGGAGTAGGAGGAGTGGAGGGAGTGAAGATGGGGAGGGGTTGTCCATGGCGGCGCATGCAACTCTTGGGCCTTCAAGCAGTGCTTCCCAGTTTTCGCCCCGTCCTACCGTGGTGTGCAGAGAGATGATGGCATGCATTGGTTCTTCTCATTATTGGTGGGAAACCGAAGGCACTGAGGCCACTCGGCCCCCTCCAGCTACCTGGAGTCAACTCAGTACGGATGCTCCATGGCTTACAATAAACCCAGCGCAAATCAAAAATATACCTCACCTACCAAACATGATAGCTTAGCGAGCCTCCCTTACATGCACTCAGAACACTTTCGTTAGCTGCAGTTGGCACAAGTGTCTAACACAAAGCCTATTTCATCATAGAGTGTGGAATATCTCACGGGATGTACTGAATACTGTACTGAAAGTAAAAAGCAGAATGGTCGTATGGTTATTCAAAGTTTGGTTTCTACTGAATGCGTGGTCAGTAGCACTATTGGAAAGTTGAAAAGTCCTAAGTTCAACCATCATAAGTTGAGGACTGTCTGTACACTAGAAGCTGTTTGTCACCCGCTGGTTGGGAAGTTTTGTCTAAAACATTACTGTTGACTGAATAAGAAGTTCCAAGATAAGGCCCCTGGGCTTGTCCAGGGGTTCAGTGTTGTCCCTGAGGACATAAGTCTTTCCAATTCCACACTCTGCTACTCGTGTATGCCATGATATCACAAGACCTCATGGTCACAAGATAGCTGCTATAGCTCCAAACATCATTTCATAATAGCAGCTCAAAGCAAAAAGTAAGGAGAGAAAAAAGGGCTTTCTCCACACATGTACCCTTCTAAGAAAATCATTCCCAGGAGCCCCTGGAGGTCTTTCCCTTAAGCCCTAGTGGCCAAAGTGGAGTTTCATGACCATCCCTGGACCCATCCCTGGCAAAGGAGAATGGGCCTGCCAAAATCAGCCAAATCCAATGAGAATGTATTCTCAGAATTAGCCACCAAACAGTCACAGCAACAAAATCTGGATTCTTTTTTTTTTTTTTTTTTTTGAGATGGAGTTTCATTCTTGTTGCCCATGCTGGAGTACAATGGCATGATCTTGGTTCACTTCAACTTTCACCTCCCAGGTTCAAGCAATTCTCCTGACTCAGCCTCCCGAGTAGCTGGGATTACAGGCAGCTGCCACCACGCCCAGCTAATTCTGTGTTTTTAGTAGAGATGGGGTTTCACCACCATGTTGGCCAGGCTGGTCTTGAACTCCTGACCTCAGGTGATCTGCCCGTCTCAGCCTCCCAAAGTGCGGGGATTACAGGCATGAGCCACCGCAACTGGCCAATCTGGATTCTTTAAACCAGCAAAAACAAAATAGTTTCTGATCAACCCTTACATTTTAAAATATACATTTTTAAAACCTCTTTTCTCACATTCTGCTCTCTGATCCTGCTGTATTTTTCTTTTCTGCTCTTAACTCCACATCATCTTCTATTTTTCTGTTTGCTTTATCTTCTGTCTCCCAACTGGAGTATCAATTTCACGAGACGGGGAATCTCTCCGTTCAGACTCACTCTCTACCTGGCCTCTAGAGCAGGGTCTGGCACACAGTAGGTGCTCAGGAAATATTTGTTGAATGAAGAAATGAATAAACTAGCAGGTGAGGGCAGGAAGTAATGGGGTAGAATCTGGAACAATCAGTGGGTCCAAGTCACCAAGGACCTGAGTGTCCAACGAGAGATGGGAGCAACTAAGGGTTTGATTGAGCAGGGGCTAGACAAACAAGGTTAACCGTGAATTTGGGGACTATTTCCTCTTGGCAGAAGGTGTCAGGGCTGGACTGGAGGGGTACAGCTGGGGCCAGCAGGCCTTGTTGCAATAGTGCAGATCAGAGTGGTTATCACCTGAAACAGGCAGGTAGTAAGCAGAGTGATTTTCCATTCCCTTCCATGTTCCAGCCTCTCCAGATGTTGGCTCCAACACTTCTACCTAGAATGTCCTTCTCACAGCTCCACATCTAAGCCCTCTTCACCCTCAGGGCCCTGCTCAGTTCCTCATCCTCCAGGTATTCATAGGGCTTTTGGGATACACAGCAGGTGTCTGGGCAATGTTGGAGGGAGACAGCTAGAGACTGTTAGAGTTCACTTCAGGCTTCTGGATGATGGCACTGGCCTTCAGGGGATGAGGGAGCTTAGATGCAATGTGAGGCAACCCATGGAGGCTGCTAAAGCAGGCAGGGCTAGGAGGGCCTGATGCCCAGCATCCTGGAGTGCAAGGAAGAGCAGGGAATGGAGGTCCTGACTGAGGACCACAGAAGAGACGACAGAACTGTCTGCTGAGTGCCTGCCTCGTGTGAATGCACCATCTTACCTGACATTAAAATGTCCCACTTTACAGAGTAGAAAACCAAGGCTCAGGGAGCAGTTCGCCCATGGCTACACAGAGTCCACCCTGGTTCCTGCAGCTGGCAGACTCTTTTCTAGACTAGAGCTTTTCAAAGGCAGTTGTATCACCCCAGGGGCATGTGGACAATTATGGGGTGTTTATGTCGACCAGTGGTTGGCAGGTGGAGCTACTCCCGTTTTGCAGAGAACATCCTGAGATGCTGGACATTGGACCTATGATGACCAGTGTCCAGAGTTTCACTCAATTTTCCATTTAAACAGAGTGGCTTTATTATTTGCAAGGTTTTTTAATGCACATGAACTTACCAGGTATGATACCAGGTATCCAAGGATAGCTATGCTTTCTATTCCTAGGACTTTTCCAAGAATGGTTCACTCTTTCAGAAAATCACCTGCAGCCCCAGCAACCTATGAACCACCCCTGTGTCTGTCTGTGTTTGCAGTTTTGTATTCATAGTGAATTCTATGCATATGTATAAATGTATATTTTTAGCCCTTTATTTCAGAGTGTCACATTGTTCAGTTAGAGTGTCTTACTTCTCTTAAATCTACATGTATTCATTATTAAATAGGTGCAATCATTCGACAACTTTATCCTCCCTTTTGGGGTAGTCTTACTCAAGCATTTATGTAATGAAATATATGTTATTTTCTCACAAGTTATTTTTCTTATTATTTCACTCTAATATGACAACTGGGGAATTATGTTGATTTGTTTAAATTATGGGTTGCAAGTAGATAATATTATGCATGAATTTGATTTCTGGAGAGAAAAGGAACCGTTACAATATACTTGTTTGAAAGGGGAGACAGCAGTTTGAGCTCTAAGCCATGGGAGCCTAGCCCAGAAGGTGGCTAAAAGTGACACTGTCTAGAGAACAAGTAGGGGCAAAGGTGGGGATGGGAAAAGATGAAGGGGGCTCCTAAAGCAAACCACAACTTACCAAATTGCCTGAATTGAGCTGAGATGACTATATATGTAAAAAGATCCACAAGGTTACAGATGATGATAGTTTCCTCCTGGGACACGGTGAAGAAAGGTGTGGGAAGGACATTGAGTCAGCCCTTGGCCACAGGGTAGCTGTGTTAGCACAAGACAGCTTGGTTGTGGCTCAGACCCTGTGGAGGATGTGGAGGGAAGCAGGCGACCGGGTTTCCAGGCAGGCACAGAGCGAGGCATTTGTATGTATAAGCCAGTCAAAGGCCAAGTATCTTGTGATCTCCACACTGACTGCACTGTATTTTAAATATGTGCATAAGTTCTTTTAAAAATTCAATTAGAAATGTATGTAAATTTGTCTGTCATACAGACTTGGAGTAACTATTGTGTAGGACCCTTTTAGTTGCATATGACAGAAAACCTAACCTAATCTAGAAGGGATTTTTAATAATTTTTAATTATTTTATTTTATTATTCTTTTGCTCACATAATTTAAAAGGTATAGATCTGCCTTCAGGGTCAAATTATGTCACTGGTACTGATGTCTCTTACTCCCTCTATGGGGTCTACACCTTCTGCACTGGCTCCATTCTCAGCTAGGCTCCTCTTTTAGGGTGAAAGGAGGACTATCGAGGTGTCAACATTACATCTTCCCAGCTCAAAGTCCCTGGAGGCAAAGACAGCACAAAGACCTGGAATTGTTGTAATTTCTGAGTGGCTCGCCCTCAGTTATGTGATAATCCTTGAACCAATCACTGTGTCTGAGGACGTGATGCACACATTGTATGGGGCCAGAGCCACTGAGCTAGGGTGGAAGCCACCAGGACCTTGGGGGCTAGCCATTGTATGGAGAGGAGTGAATTCGCAAAAGAAGATGGGGCATGTGCCAGAGAAGGAGTAACGGGTGCTGCAGAGACAAACACCTGCTTCACACTATGAAGAAAGCCTAGATGATGATAGTGATGATGATGATGGCGATGATGACTCAAACCTCACATTTACTGAGAACTCACTTTGTAATGCCTGCACTCTTTGGGGCATTTTCTCATTATTAATCTCATTTAGTCCACTCAACTACAGATGAGGGTATGTACTATTATTATCATCCCCATTTTACAGATGAGAGAAACTGAGGCATGGATATTATGGGTAACTTTCCCAATATTACACAGCTGTATAAGTGGTTCAAAGTCAACCCTACTTCCACCAGATCATGCAGCCACTCGAAGGAGATGGGGTCTTTACTGAAGCTTATTATGTAGTCAAGGAGAGAAATTCAGACATGAATGGCTGGTACACTATGGCAGAGGAACAGACAAACCACCAACCAAGTGGCAAATGGCCTGGGGCACTGACGGGTGTTTGGAAGAGGAAGGAGAGGCTTCCTAAAGGAGGTGATATTTGAGCCCATTTTCTCATCCATAAAACATTCAAGCTGGGCTAAACATATTTGATAAGACTTCCAAATGCTGGACATCTCATAGTCTCCTTTGTCTACTGCCAAAGGTGGAACTGGGTCTAGTTTCCAAGTTTCCTGCCACTACCTGTAAACCTCAAGTGTCAGGGAGCTGGGTGCTACCCAAGGCAGCCCTGCCTGGCCAGAGGTGGCGAACAGTGGCACCATGGTCGGAGCCAGACCCACTTAGGTTTGAATCTTGGATCCTCCATAAACTATCTGGTGAGGGTTGGACAAGATCTCTTAAGAGCCTCTCAGGTCTGCCTTTATATCATTACCAACTGTTTTCTGTGCTGGAAAGCTGTGACACTTTCAGAGTCTATCTCAGGCAAAGTAGGCATATTGACCCTACACAACCTGGCCCCAGACTTCTGTGATTTGAGTTCTTCCATCTGTTTTGCAGTGTTTTCTGGAATCTTTCTACACCATCTCTGCCCTCAGCTACTGTGTGTCTAACTCAATTCATCTATTTGCCCCAAAACATTTCCGTGGGCCAGGCCCTGGGGGTACCAAGAGAAATGGGCTATATATATCACCTGCTCACAGGATCTCACCATCTTCAGAGGGCTCATCAGGTAAACACATAGCCACAAGACAACAGAATGCCAGCCAGCACAGGCACCTCCTGGCAGCAGGCAGCATCTGACAGTGTATTTTGTTAATTCTGCCATGCACCTGGTTTTCTCTAACATCTCTGAGAAGGAACCGCAGCAGTTCACCATCCTCATCACCAGGTAGATGTGGAGTGTGGTTGTCGCTGCCTCTGGAAATAGAGTATAAAGGCAACATTAGTGAAGCAAATGTTTACCATAGGAGGAATCATCATATTTTCTTGAAGAGTGACCACCAAGTACTTTACCAGATCCCAACAGGGAAGATCTCCACAAGTAGACAAAAGCTCTGTCACCTTCTGTTACTGACCCATGTGAGTTGGTTGACCACCACATGTGGAGGGAAGCAGGCGACCGGGTTTCCAGGCAGGCACAGAGCGAGGCATTTGTATGTATAAGCCAGTCAAGCAAGAAAACGCCAAGCAAGAAAACGCCAGCATGGGAACTTGCAGAATAGGTGTCAGAAGTTTTTAGAAATGCTGCAGCATCAATGACCTTGATGACACAGAGGACAATACTATATAGAAAACCAGACATCAACGACTGAGTCAAAAATTATTCAAAACACTCAGACTCTCAGTGTAAAAAAGCTTTACGACTAACCTAACCAATGTATTACGCTCTTTCTTTTTATGCACCAGAGGGATGAATGAAAAAATCTATGTCTAGAAGAACTCTTTAACGAAATAAAAATTCCAAGTGAATTTTTAAGATAAGCATTATGCCAATGCTTTCAAAAGAAATCATTGCATCAAAGTTTAAGTGGCAGAATGTTTTCTCCTCAGATGTGTGTATAATAAAGGTGCATCTTACAATCAGTGATGTTTTAGACTCAATGGAATACACCAGACTTTTTTTAACTTTTATTTTAGGTTCAGGGATACATGTGCAGGTTTGTTATAAAGGTATCATGTGTTGTGGGGGTTTTAGGTACAAATTATATCATCACTGAGGTAATAAGCATAGTACTCAATAGACAGTTTTTTTTTTTTATCCTCTCCCTCCTCCCACCTTCCACCTTCATATAGGCCCCAGTATCTATTGTTCCCTTTTTTGTGTCTATCTGTACTTAACATTTAGCTCCCACTTATAAGTGAGAACAATTGGTATTTGGTTTTCTGTTCTTGTGTTAGTTTGTTTAGGATGATGGCCTCCAGCTCCATCCATATTGCTTCAAAGGACATAATCTCATTCCTTTTTATGACTGTGTACAATTCCATGGTGTATATGAACCACATTTTCTTTATCTGTTGATGAGCATTTAGGCTGATTCCATGTCTTTACTCTTGTGAATAGTGCTGTGATGAACACACAAGTGCACGTGTCTTTATGGTAGAATGATTTCTATTCTTTTGGATATATACCCAGTGAATGGTAATTCTGTTTTGAGTTCTTTGAGAAATCATCACACCACTTTCCACAACAGCTGAACTAATTTACATTTCCACCAGCAATATATAAACATTCTCTTTTCTCTGCAACCTCACCAGCATTTGTTATTTTTTGGCTTTTTAATGATAGTCATTCTGACTGGTGTGAGATGGAATCTTATTGTGATTATGATTTGCATTTCTCTGATGATTAGTGATGTTGAGCATTTTTTTCATATGCTTGTTGGCCGCATATAGAGCTTCTTTTGAAAAGTGTCTGTTCATGTCCTTTGCCCACTTTTTAATGGGGTTATTCATTATTTTCTTGTTAATTTGTTTAAGTTTCTTATAGGTTCTTGGTATTAGACCTCTGTTGGATGCATAATTTGCAAATATTTCCTCCTATTCTGTAAGTTGTCTATTTACTCTGTTGATAATTACTTTTGCTGTGCAGAAGCTCTTCAGTTTAATTAGGTCCCAATTGTCCACTTTTGTTTTTGTTGCAATTGCTTTTGGCATCTTTGTCATGAAATCTTTGCTATGGCCTATGTCTAGAGTGGTATTTCCTAGGTTATATTCCAGGGTTTTTGTGGTTTTCAGTTTTACATTTAGTCTTTAATCCATCTTGAGTTGATTTTTGTATATGGTGTAAGGAAGAGGTCCAGTTTCAATCTTCTGCATGTAGCTAACCAGTTCTCCCAGCACAATTTATTGAATAGGGAGTCCTTTCCTCCATTGCTTGGTTTTGCCACCTTTGTCGAAGATAAAGTGGTTATAGGTGTGCAGCATTATTTCTGAGCTCTGTATTCTGTTCCATGGTACACCAGATTTTGAAATAGGTTTTTCAGCAAGAGAAATGTGGCAAGACTTTTCAGATGGAGGAAACAGCATCATAAAGAGGGATGGACAAGAAAGGACTTGAGAGCAGCCTGGGCAACATAGTGAGATCCCCATCGCTACAAAAATAAACATTAAAAAATTAGCCAGGCATGGTGTTGCATGTCTGTAGTCCTAGCTACTTGAGAGGCTAATCTGGAAGAATCACTTGAGCAGCCCATGAGTTCGAGACTGAGGTGAGCTGTCATCACCCCACTGCACTCCAGCCTGGGTGACAGAGCAAGACCTTGTCTCAAAAAAGAAAAAGTAATTTAAAGTGATTTATTAGAATGGTTGAGAAGTGAAAGGAGCTAAGACCTGGAAATTCAGTGGAAATCTGGACAGAGCCCCTCTTTTTCTTTCTCCCTGGGGCTTTTTCTGTTTCATATTCTCTGTTCCTGGCTGGCAAGTCATATAGAACAGCCATTGAGAGCCAGGGCTCTAGAATCTGCCCCTGCTCTGCTGCTTAGTAGATGATGACTCTAAACCTGCCCTTTTATTCCTCCAAGCTTCAGTGTCCTCATCACACAAACAGGGATAATAGAATAGAATAGTAAGGATGTGGGCAGGATGAGATCAGCCCTTGGAGTAAAAGCCTTGGAACAGGGTTGGGCCAGAGTAAGTGCCCAGTAAATAGTAATTCTAGAATGCAATGTGGATTGTGTATCTGGATTGAGTTATGCAAGGCAATAGCCCTACCTACTTCCTCACTTCAGGCCCTAATTCCAAATTCAGGGTGCTCTAGGTCTTGGCTTGGTGATTGGAGGATTATGTCTTCTGTATTCTCACTCAGACTCACCCATGCCTGTGGACTGTGCCTCCCGAAATCTCTGTACCAGAAAATAGGTTTCTTCAGTGGCTTTGAGGAGTAGTCTCTTCCTGCTTGAGTGCAAACACAAAACGAATCCTCCATTGCATGGTGCCATGACACTTCCTGTCTAACTCCATTAACTGCCCCCCCCTCAACTTTTACTAGGAGAAATGCAGGGCCAGTACTGCTCTTCCTGTTCTGCCCTCTGTAGACTCTGCTTCCACCCATGATGAAGATAAGCTTCTGCACCTCTTGAATTACATCCAAGCCCATGATCAATAAAAGAACCAATAGAGATGAAGATTTTAATAGCATAGACCATGCTATTGCATGGCTCACTGTGTTTAAGTTCAGTGTGATGCCATCAGGAAACAAATAATATTTTACTTAAATTGATATCAGTTTGGTTCTTTCCCTTTGTCCTGTCCTCAAATACACAGAATCTGATTAATCCTAATCCTTGATTCTTGGGAACTCAAAGAGTCTGTAGACAAATTACTAAACATAATGCAAAGGCTTAGCAAGGTTGCTAACTATAAGATCAATATGAAAAAGGCAATTGTATTTTATATACCAACAAAGAACATTTCAAAACATTACCTTTTTCAAAAAAAATAACAGATGCTGGCAAGGTTGCAGAGAAAAGGGAACACTTGTACACTGCTGGTGGGAATATAAATTAGTTCAGCCATTGTAGAAAACAGTTGGTGATTTCTCAAAGATCTCAAAACAGAACTACCATTCAACCCACAATCCTGTTACTGGGTATATACCCAAAGGAATATAAATTATTCTACCATAAAGACACATACACATATATGTTCATCACATCACTATTCACAACAGCAAAGATGTGGAATCAACCTAGATGCCCAACAATGGTAGACTGGATAAAGAAGATGTGATATATATATGTGTGTGTGTATATATATATATATACACACACACACCATGGAATACTATGCAGCCATGACAAGAATGAGATCACGTCCTTTGCAGGGACATGGATGGAGCTGGAGGCCATTATCACAATCGAACTAACATAGTTAGTTCCAAATACCAAATGTTCTCACCTATAAGTAGGAGCTAAACATTGAGCACACAAGGACAGAAAGAACGGAGCAATAACACTGGAGTTTACTTGAGGGTGGAAAGTGGGAGGAGGGACAGGATTGAAAAACTACCCATGGGCTACTATGCCTATTACCTGGTGATGAAATAATATGTACACCAAAACCCTATGACATGTAATTTAGCTATATAACAAACCTGCACATGTACCCCTGAAACTAAAAGGCTTTTAAAAAGTTGCCTTTTAAGACACATTTGTAAATGTGTAGAAACAATACAAACTCCCTAGGAATAAATCTAAGAAAAACTTTCTATGTGCAACACTTGTACACAGAAAATTAAAATGTTGCTAAAAGATATTAAAGATGACCTAAATAAATGGAGAGATATTTTATGGCCATAATAGGGATATATAATATTGCAGAGATGTCAATTTAACTGCAAACTGTCTATAGATCCAATACAATTCCAATTAAATCCCAACAGATTTATTTGGGGACCTTGGCAAGCTGATTAAAAATATTATTTGGCCCACAAAAAAATAAAGCTAATAAACAAGTTAAACAAAATTGTAAGAAACAAGATCAATATACAAAAAACAGTTATGTTTTTATAACTAGCAATGAATAATCCAAAAATGAAAATATGATAACAAGTCTGTTTTTAATAATATCAAAAAGAATAAAATGCTTAGAAATACACTTACTAAAAGAAGTACAAGACTTGTACACTGAAAACTATAAAACAGTGTTGAAATTGAAGACCTAAATTAACATAAAACATCCCATGTTCATGTATCAAAAGACTTAATACTGTTAAGATGGAAATAATCCTCAAACTGATATACAGATACAACACAATTCCATAAAAATTCTGACTTCCTTTTTTGCATAAATTGACCAGGTGATCCCAAACTTTATATGGAAATGTAAGGAACCCAAACAAATATAAGGGACCCAAAATAATCATGAAAAAGAACAAAGTTGAAGAATTCACACTTCCCAATTTCAAATCTTCCTATAAAGCTACAATAATCAAGACAGTGTGGTACTGGCATAAGAACAGATACATAGATAAATGGAAAAGAAAAGCCCAGAAATAAATCCATGTATCTATGATCAATTGATATTGAACATGGATGTCAAGATAATTCAGTGGAGAAAGAATAGTCTTTTCAACAAATGGTCCTGGGGCAACTGCAAATCCACATGCAAAGGAATAAATTTGGACCCCTACCTCACACCATATACAAAAATTAACTCAGAATGGGTCAAATTCCTAAAAGTAAGAGCTGAAACTATAAAACCCTGAGAAGAAAACATAGGAGTAAATGCTGGCAATCTTGAATTAGGTGACAGTTTCTTTTATGTGACACCTAAAGCAGAAGTAACCAAAGAAAAAATAGATACATTAGATTTCATCAAAATTTAAAACTTTTATGTCTCAAAGGATACTATTTTAAAAGTGCAGCCAGGCACAGCAGCCTACACCTATAGTTCCAGCTATTTAGGAGGCTGAGGTGGGAAGGTCACATGGACCCAAGAGTTCAAGGCCAGCCTGGGCAACATAGCAAGGCCTCATTTCCCCCTCCAAAAGAGAAGGAAAGAAAAAAAAGTAAAAAAGACAGCCCACAGAATGGGAGAAAATATTTGTAAATCACTTATCTGATAAGAGTCTAGTATTCAGAATAAATAAAGAACTTTAACAATTCAACAATAAAAAGACAAATAGTTTAATTTTAAATGTGCAAACAATTTAAATAGTTCTCCAAAGAAGACAAATGGTCAAAAACACATAACAAGATACTCAACATCATTAGTCATAAGAAAAATGCAAATCAAAACCATAATGAGATACCATTCACACCTACCAGGATATCTGCAATAAAAAAGACAAATAATAGCAAGTGCTGGCAAGAGTGCAGAGAAATTAGAACCTTCATATACTCCTTGTGGCCATGTAAAATGGTGTGACGGCTATGAACAACAATATGACAGCTCTTCAAAAGTTAAATATTAGAGTTGTCATATGACCCAGCAATTCCACTCCTAGGTATATACCCAGGAGAAATGAAAACATAAATTCACATAAAAATTTGTACATAAATGTTCATAACAGCACTATTCACAATAGCCAAAAGGTGGGAACAAGCCAAATGTCCATCAACTGATTAACAGGTGAACAAAATGTGGTCTATTCACACACTGGAATATTATACAGACATGAAAAGGAATGAAGTATGGCACATGCTGCAACCAGGATGAACCTTGAAAACATGATGCCGAATGAAAGAATCCTGACAACAGGGGCCATGTATTACATGATTCCATTTATATGAAATATCCAGGATAGGCAAATCTATAGAGGCAGAATGTAGATTTATGGTTGCTTGGAGCAATGGAGAGTGTTGCTAATAGGGACAGGGTTTCTTTTTGGGATGGCAATGTTCTGGTCGTGATAGTGCTTACACAATACTGTGAATATACTAAAAGCCCCTGAATTGTGTAATATATCTCAATTTTTTTAAAAAAGGATAAATAACCAAAAATACATGTATATGTATTTACATATATAAAAATTTATTTATATATTTATATATTGTATTTACATATATAAAAATACATATATATGCATATACATATGCATATATATACATATATGAGACAAGAAGAAACAGGACAGGACATCCCTGAAGATTAAAGGCTTGTCTTATCAGATATCAGAATGTATTCTAAAACTCCTGTAATTAAAATAGCAATGCCTGAGTTTTTGTTAAAATTCGGCAAAGGTATTATCACGCTACTGCACGTATTTTCATTTCTGATGGGCCTTCTTGAAAATACCGTTGATGACATTCCACAAATGTTTGTGTGCATCTCTATTCCAGTGACCCACAGAGTAATCAATCATCCTGTCAGTGGTGCAGTATATTAAAGACCCCTCCCCCAGACCTTTAATGAGCTAAACGCACCCAGTACTGAAGGAAATATAGACAGGAGTTGGGAAATAACTGTTTCCCAAAGTGTGGTTCACAAGCCTCCTGCATAGGAATCACTAGGAGACTTGGGATAAGCTACAGATTTCAGGGCCCCACTCCAAACCTCCTGTATCTGAAATTCTGAAGGTGAAAAATACCAATCCCAACATAGTGGGCTTACTGTGTGATTCTTCTGAAAGGCACAAAGAACAACTGCTATGAAGGTTATACCCATGAGCCACTGGACAGCCAAGCTGACCCTGAATGTCCCAGAGCTAGAACTCCTCTTCAGATCATCCAGGAAGAGTGTAGCTTGCCTTGATTTCTTTGAGGTGCAGAGAGGCTGGATGTATATTTCTCCAGCATGTTGAAGACCTAAAGCATGGAGTAGCCTTCAAAAATATTAGAAAAGACGAACTGCGGCCGGGCATGGTGGCTCAAGCCTGTAATCCCAGCACTTTGGGAGGCCGAGACGGGCGGATCACGAGGTCAGGAGATCGAGACCATCCTGGCTAACACGGTGAAACCCCGTCTCTACTAAAAAATACAAAAAACTAGCCGGGCAAGGTGGCGGGCGCCTGTAGTCCCAGCTATTCGGGAGGCTGAGGCAGGAGAATGGCGTAAACCCGGGAGGCGGAGCTTGCAGTGAGCTGAGATCCGGCCACTGCACTCCAGCCTGGGCAACAGAGCGAGATTCCGTCTCAAAAAAAAAAAAAAGAAAAAGAAAAAAAAAAAAGAAAAGACAAACTGCTTCAGATGTAACAGCCATTGGACAAGACATTTGAATGAAAGGGTGGGTAGGACTTTGTTGGAATCATGGATCAATGCCTAAAGAATAATATTATTGTCTTCCTAAGAGCTACATGAAAAGGATCTTTTAAACCTCATGTTTCCCACATCCCAAATTCCCCTGGCCAAAATTTTGATGGGCTCTGATGATGTCACAGAAAGTTTTTGCATCATCCAAGCCTGCCCATTATTCTGGGGAAAGCCAGGATGCCAAAGTCCTGATTTGGGGCTGATTTTTAAAGGTCCTTTTCACTGAGTGTTTCATATTGTAAGTAGTCTAAGTGTAAATACACTTAGAACAAGATTTCAAGGGCAAAGTATTCTTTTGCAATGTTGTTTCAATCATATTTGCTGTGAAAGCCTAAGAAATTTTTTTTAGTCAAACTGTCAGGATCATCACAGATGCAATGACTGCTTTGCATAAAGTCATTTTAAAAATTGCTTGGAGGCCGAGCACAGTGGCTCACGCATGTAATCCCAGCACTTTGGGAGGCCGAGGCAGGCGGATCACCTGAGGTCAGGAATTCAAGACCAGCCTGACCAACATGGAGAAACCCCATCTCTACTAAAAACACAAAAATTAGCCAGGCATGGTAGTGGGTGCTTGTAATCCCAGCTACTCGGGAGGCTGAGGCAGGAGAATCGCTTGAACCCAGGAGGCAAAGGTTGCAGTGAGCCAAGATCATGCCACTGCACTCTGGCCTGGGCGACAAGAGCAAAACTCTGTCTCAAAAAAATAAAAATAAAAAAATCACATGGAAAAACTTCAAACCACTCTGGGGTATGCTTAGAGTGTTCTCATGATACCAAGCACCAGGCTCCCATCTTCTTCAGTGTGTTCCTATTTTTATTATTGACAGCTCCCATCAAGGGACCTGCAGGATGCCCTTTCGCCCAATTAAAAATCATTTATAATGCACTAATGAGGGAGGAAAGGGCTTACCAAGGCCAGGCTCCTTCGCTGAGGGACTCTAGGCAATTAAAAACCTAAATACTTTAGAGTTGCTATATCTATCCATGATTTTGCTAGTATCAAATTATGCTAAAGGCCATTTTAAGTTTGCTGGAAAATTAAAAATGTGTTTGCATTGAAGAATAGTGTCTGTGTTTTAATATATGGCTGTCTTATTTTCAGCCTTTGATTCTGTGTATGTAGTCATTCTTTTATTGCAAACAAAGAGGAGGCAATTAACGGGTTTTGTCACCTACGCACAACACATGACGCTGTTAGAGTCACGTGAAGGTGGAGGAAGGATTCAGTTTTGCTTTGAGGCCTCTCTGTACCTGTTTAGCAAATGGCTTACATGCTGTTTTGCTCTGAACTGGTGGCAAAGGGCTTTCTCTTCTGTGACATCCAAGCTCTTACCTTTTCTGAATTCACATTCCTGGAATAAATACTTCACATGTAATATAACATAATAAATACTAACGATGATGATGATGATGATGATGAGCAATAACCGTGCCTCCTTACATATCAAGCCCTTTCCAACACAGACCTCTGCCAGAAGAATCAGACCTCATTTTCTAGAAAAATATGTGTTCTTACTATTCCCATCTTACAGACGAAAAAACTGAAGCTGAGGCCGGGTGCGGTGGCTCATGCCTGTAATCCCAGCACTTTGGGAGGCCAAGGCAGGTGGAATGCTTCAGCTAAGGAGTTCAAGACCAGCCTGGCCAACAATGGTGAAACCCTGTCTCTACTAAAAATACAAAAATTAGCCAGGCATGGTGGCTTGTGCCTGTACTCCCAGCTACTTAGGGGGCTGAGGCAGGAGGATTGCTTGAGCCCAGGAGGTGGAGGTTGCAGTGAGCCAAGATCTAGGCACTGCACTCCAGCCTGAGTGAGAAAGTGACACCCTGCCTCAAAAAAAAAAAAAAAAAAAAAAGAGAGAGAGAGAGAAAAAGAAAAGAAAAGAAAGAAGAAAACTGAAGCTCAGGGCAAGAAATAAAATACCCAAGATGGTACAATTTGAACTTTAGCCTTGTCCAACCCTGACCACTGGTCCATAACCCCTCACAGAGAGAGATTGCTAGTCTCTCAAAAATCATAAGGCAGGTAATATGAACTATGTAAAACAACCATTTCCAAATCAGTCATGCTGTAGAGTTCCTGGGAGAACTTGTTATAAATAAAGATTTCTGAGCCCTAACTCCTGTGATTCTAATGGGCTGGGATAGGACCTGGGATTCCTTTTGTTTTTGTGTAACAGCCCTCTAAGTGATTCTCATGTAGTCTGTCCACAGATTAGTTAGGGGTGAAATGTTTTGAGACAGTCTCACTATGTTGCCCAGGATGGCCTCAAATTCCTAGCCTCAAGGGATCCTCCCGCCTCAGCCTCAGAGGCCTCCTCCTGGGACTACAGGTATGCACCACTGCACCCAGCTCCAGGGCTAGCAATTTGGACAAAGGGTAAATAACTTATGGCCCTCACAAGAAACATACTTGGCCAAAAGTCACTCAGGTTTGCAGCTCTGGCTTCCAGAGCCCCTACCTCCTCCTCAGGCCAGCAAAGCCCTTTCATTCCCATTAGGTCATCCATGTCTCCTAGCCCAGCCACTGTGCACTGCTCTCCCATTGTGCAGATGGGGAAGTTGGTCTGGTCACACACAACCTAATCCACCCAATCTTGTCACATGCTGGCTGAAAAGAGGGCTTTCACTCCAGGTGCACATCAGCATTAACAAGGAGTTCAGGAGACTGATGACAAGCTTTCCTTCCTGAATTCTCAGTCTTTCCCTTCCTGACCTCTGCTATTTTTTTTTCAGCGTTATTTCCAGGATGAAATATTTTCCCAATAGCAACACCTAACAAGATTCCAGGCCCTGTTTCAAGCACCTATATAAATGATCTCATTTAATCCTCACCACAGCCCTCTGAAGTTGAGGCTGTTACCATGCCCACTGAGAAAGCTGTAGCTCAGAGAGGTTAAGCAACATGCCCAAAGACACACAGCTAGTAAGTGAAGAAGGCAACCAAGCAGTCTGGTTCCAAAGCCTCTGCTCCTAAACGCCATGGTTCACGCACATTCACTCCTGCCCTCACTCATTGCTTCACCTTTCCACAGCATATTGAGCTCCATATTGGGATATGCAGGCCCAGAGGCTGGGCACGAATCCACAGTGGAAAGGAAGAATACATAAGGACATCTTTCTCTTTATCCATCTCCTTAATATTATGTTTTATGCAATTGTTTGTATAGCTATTAGCACCTATTTTTACAAATATAGATATTTATTCAATGTTTTAATATATTATTTGATAAAATAAATATAAATAAATTGTATACATTAAAAACTAGCACACAATTTATAAATGAATAGATGGCAGAACATGGGGATCTATATCAAGTTGGACTCTTTTTTTGCTGATAAGACTTTGCCACCAAAATATTCTAGACCCCATTGGCTAAAAGAGCTTCTGTTTTTGGCAAAATGGGGATGATGGTAATAATGCCTCTCTCATGGGGTTACTTTGAGATGAACTGAGGGGATTCAGGTGGGCCTGAATCAGCACGGTGCCTGTCCATGGGATGCTCTCCATTGAGAGTATGCTGGTTCCTAGAGATACAGAGGACACTCAGCCTTGGATCTGCCCCAGAGGAGGTCACGGCAACAAGCTCAGGAACAAATAATGGCTGAGGGGAGAGTAGGCAAGTGTTCCCCACGGGAGATTCCAGGCAGGCTTCCTGGAGGAGGGTGCCTCTGCGTGGAACCTCAGTGATGACCAGAACTTTAAGTGAAGAAGGGGAGCGCATGCTGCGAGTGAAGTGAGTTGTGTCATTTATTAAGCACCTACTATGTGTGACAGGCACTGTTTTCACCATTGGGGGTACAGCAGTGAACCAACCAGACAAAAACCTGTGACCTCATGCAGCTGACAGCCTTGCGGGGAAGAAAGCTATGAGTAAAATATATGGTGAGTTAGGGGTGAGAAACGACAAAGAAAAATGAAGTAGGGCAGGGAAATCAGAAGTGCTGGAGGCCCGAGTGAATGCCCCTAAGAAAGGAGCATCGATCCAGGACCTGACGGAGGTGAAGGAGCGAGCATCTGGAGGAGAGGCACCACTGGAGGAGGGAGCAGCCCGTGCAAAGGCCCTGAAGTGAGGACGGGGGGCACACGCTCAGGAAACAGTGAGGACAAAGTGGGACAGTGGCAGAGTGAGCCAGGGGAAGTAGACAGAGAGGGTCAGGCCAGATGATGTGGGCCTGCAGCCTGAGTGAGGGTTTTGTCTCTGCCTCCGAGGAAGGTGGGAGCCACAGAGCGTGTGGAGCAGAGAAGGAAGGTGCCGTGACTTCCAGTTTAGTTGCATACATTCTGGCTGCATCAGGAGAAGGGATCATAGGAGGGTGGGGGAGCACAGGAGGGTGAACTGAGAGGCTGTGGCAATGATCCAGGCAGGGGCTGGGGGCTTGGACCAGGAGGTAACCAGGAGTGGGGCAGAGAAGACCCTCACCCCACCTCTTAGGGAGGCTCCTCCGGACTTGTCCCCAGCCCCGCCCCTCCCTGCACCCCAGCCCAGGCAGTGTTCGCTCAGAAAGCCCTGCCAGCCACCCCCAGGAAAGGCCCAGGCTAGCGGAAAGAGATGTTCAGAGACCGCCAACCCTACAATTACCCATAAGATGGATTCTTCTCCCTGACAGGGCGCGGGAGCGACCGAGCCTGTTATTACCAAAGCCTAATTACAGCGTCTCGGGCTGCAGTGCTCATTGCAAGAGAAATACCAGCGGCCTGCAAAGCGGGGCTAATTGTTCCCTCCTCCCTCTTTCTTTTTGTCAGAGTATTCAATCGGCAGAAATAATTACACATCTTCTCCCCCAAGGGGCTTGGAGACAGGCTTTGCTCTTCTCCCAGGGCTGGAAATTCAGCTCCCTGAATCTGGAATTACCAGCAGGCAGCTTGGACGCTCACCTAGAGGGTGGGTGGCCCTAGGCGAGGCTGTTCTTTCTGGGCCTCTATTTCCTGGGTCCCAAGGTCCGGGTCTGAGTCCCAGAGCTGCCTCTGCCTGCCAGAAGCCTCCAGCTTATTTACTATCCAGAGCACTTCTTCATGCCTGAGCACACGACTTCATGTCTGGGAGCCTCAGTTTCCCCATGGGTTAGATGGTTAGACGGCACCCAGCATAAGGCGTGGCAGACACATGAGCACAGGCAGGAAAAGCCTTGGCCGCGCGCTGCTGCAGAGTGGGCACTAATCCTGGTGCTTCATAAGACAGAGCCTCCTTTGAGAGGTGAAGGAGGTTCTGTGTGTTGAGCACCTACTACATGCCTCACACCCAATGTCCAGCAAGTATTTACTGAATGACCCAATGACAGCTCGCGACCAACCTAGAAAAGGGAGAGTTATTGTTCCTATTGTACTGATGAGAAAACTGAGTCCCAGAGAGGGCAGGTGCTTCCCTCACAGTCACGGTCATGTGGGGTGTGTGTGTGCCTCTGTGTGTCTGTGTGTATCTGTGTGCATCTGTGTGCATGTGTCTGTGTCTGTGTGTCTGTGTGCATCTGTGTGTGTGCATCTGGTTGCACCTGTGTGTGTGTGTGCGTCTGTGTGCTTCCGTGGATGTGTCTCTGTGCATGCGTGACTGTGTCTGTGTGTGTCTGTGTCTGTGTCTGTGTGTCTCTGTGTGTCGTCACCAGCACCTGGTGGTCTCTGGAAAGCAGAGCCAGCCCCCTAGCCATGAGCCTTTCAGAACCAGCCTCCTGCTCTGGGTCTTTAAGCACTTGCCCCCTCTTCCTTGGGCCTGGGTTCCCCGAGTTTCCCAAAAGATGCCATTAGATGGGACCAGAACACTGAGTAACGTGAGCACGCCTGATGAGAAGGTCCATGATCTCCTCCTCCCACTGACTGCTGCGTAGGGAAGGTCTCAGTTGCTGCCAGCCTGTCTCTAGTGCCCTCCAATGTCCGCCCATCGCCTTTATTAGCCAAGGGAATGGACCTCAGGCTTGGTGTCCTGAGACACATGCTCGCCAGCATTCATCACCACTCCTCAGAAATCACTGGGTTCATTGTTCAGTGTGTTCATCACACACTGCCTTGCATGCATGGTGTGTGATGCTGGGTTTGGGGTTGTTGTTAAGGCATTTTATCAAGTTTCCATTTGTTTAAGTGGAAAAACGTGAGTGTGCTTGAAGTAAGATGAGCCCAAAGACAAGTCTCCCGAGGATATGGCAAAAATGGGAAGGGGCAGGGCAGCTCCAGAACAACTCAGGAGCATCTGAACCAACCAGAAGCCCTCTCGTGTGGGTTCCTCAAGACGCTGAGCACTGAAATTCTATGAACCCCTGAGCTGAAACCTGGTCCATTCCATCTCTGCCATTGAATCGCTGCCGCCCTTTGAAGCACCGTTCCCTCTCTTCGCCTCAGTTTCCTCATCGGTAGAGGGGAAAGGACTATCCACTGTAGCTGCCCCCTTCCTGGCCTTTTCAGACCCCAGGCCAGGGTCCCAGGCTGGACAGCTCTGGGCCTGGGTCCTCTGCCAGGTGCCACAGCTGAGTGAGATGTCAGTGCTCAATGGCTCCATTTAGGCTGATGGGCTAATGAGGGGGCACCTGACAGCCCCGAAGACCTGACATGTCTATTTTCAGGAAATGAAACATCTGGTTCCCAGCCCTGCTCTTCTCCTCTGTACCATCTGCCCAGCTTCAGCAAGGCCCAGTAGTGTCTGTGCCTGACAGATTGCCCTTCTGATATCTTTATTATTGCTTTGAAAAGACACCATGGGGGCTCCTGACCCACCATCCTTTCCTGGAGAAATGCTCCCCCCAGGGTGTTCCGATGTCAGCCAGGTTAAGGATGTGACACCACCGGCAGTTCCTGGCCAGAAGTTCCCCCTGTCACTCTGACGTCTCCATAAATAATGCCCAGTCTCTCTGAGAAGTCCAGCTCAGGACTGGGATTGCAGATGCTTGCACAACACACTGCCAGTTCCACATTTCCTGCCAGAGGTCAGCTCCTTCCATGAGTTTTGGGAAATAAGGATTTCAAAAAAAAACAGTCAATAAGTAAATTCAAGTACCATGGGTTGCACACATCCTTGAGGCCTCAGGTTGAATTCAAAACTTGCCCACTTTTAATGCAAAGATGCCCTGAGAGAATGAGTGTGAGCTATCATGCATTCACTCACTCGTCCACTCATTCATTTCCAAAGTGTGTCCATAGGACACACTTTGACCCTGCTTGTTCAAGAAATAAACAGCATGGAAATGAAAAGCAGGGGGAGCACGTGTTACAAAGGACATTTAAGAGACTTATCAACCAAAAGCACTATGTGGATCTTACAGGGATCCTGATTTGAATAAATTGGATGTAAAAAAACACCCTTGAGAGGAGTATGGGTGGTTGAACATCGACTAAGCTAGAAGATAGCAAGTAATTATTGTCAATTTTTTTTTAGATGCCATGAGAGTTCCGTGGTTACTTTTTTTTTTAATCCTTATCTGTAAAGTCCAGGATTTCCTCGAAAACATTCCAGCCCCTCCCCCTACACACACACACACACACACACACACACACACACACAGACAGACAACTAAGGACTTTGGGATGAAATGAGAGCAGCAGAATGAGACAACAACGGCTGCTGCTGGGGCAGAGGTGCGGGAGAGTTCGTGTCTGTATAATGATTATGCTGGGCCCTCCAATTCTCAGCTCTTTTTTAATGTCAATAATAATCATAATAAGTTAAAAGGAATGTCAGCCTGCAATGTTGGAAGACTCATTCTGCTGGGTGTGAAAAGTAACTGGCACCCAGTAGGTGCTTATTAAGGATAATTCCCTCATCCCTTTTCATGTAATCATCCCCACAACCCTTGTGGTGAGCAGCTGAGTCTCGGAGACATGCAGTGATGGTCACAGGACCAGAACTGAGGCTACCTAGTATCTTAGTCTTAGAGGGCCCAAGGCACTCCCCATGCTCCCATGGAAGCCAGCCTTGAGCCTGCCTGCAGGAGGTCAGAATTCCACATGAATATAAGTAATATAGCACATAATACAATATATCATTATATATCATCATCACATATAATTTATTATATCATATAATTATGTTACAATTACCTACATGTTATATACATATTGTACTATATGTCATATTACTGTATTATACAATATTATACAGTGTTATAACATATAAATATAACAAGGGATGTATTGTCTGTAATATTACAATGAATATGACATGCAATGTGTTATATTATATTTTATTATATTTTTCTGTAATAACCCTGAGGAGATATGTACATGATTTTAAATTGCAGCTGGTCCTTCCAGCACTTTCTCCCTCTCTCTGTTTTATTTCTAACATAGAGGAGCTGTTTTATCATACAGCATATTAAATGACAGTATATAATGGAGTTTTTTATTGTGTTTTCCAAAGCATCAGGAAATTCAGTCAGTTTTGATTCACTCCCAGCACATCATCGGCCCCCAGTAAAGCTTTCTGGGCAATTAGACACAGACTGGGTTTACACACATGTGAATCCCTGGTTCTCAGCAGGGTGGAGGCCCAAATGCCCCCTCCTCTTGCCCCCACCCAGGAGCTTTACAACCAGGTGCTCTAAGATCACAGGCACTACTCACTGACTCATTCATTCATTCCCTCCCTACCTCTCTCATTCACTTACCCATTCCCGCTGTATTTGCTAGCATGGGTATTAGCTCTACACCAGTCCCAGTATGATGTGAAGGATAGACAGGTCCCCAAGGGATATGGTTTGGCTGTGTCCCCACCCAAATCTCACCTTGAATTGTAGCTCCCACAATTCCCACGTGTTGTAGGAGGAACCCAGTGGGAGGTAATTGAATCATGGGGGTGGGTCGTTCCCATGCTGTTCTCGTGATAGTGAATAAGTCTCACGAGATCTGATAGTCCTATAAAGGGGAGTTTCCCTCACAAGCTCTCTCTTTTCCTGCTGCCATGTATATATGACATGACTTGCTCCTCCTTGCCTTCTGCCATGATTGTAAGGCCTCCCCAGCTATGTGGAACTGTAAGTCCATTAAACCTCTTTCCTGTATAGATGACCCAGTCTCAGGTATGTTTTTATTAGCAGCATGAAAACAGACTAATACATTGAGCCTGTGGGGTTTCCTTTTATAAAGGGAGAGGCAAACCAGAAACAAATACCTACATAATTTAAATAATTGCAGATAAGGATTTGAGAAATAAAAAAGAGGAACTAGCAGAGGTTCCTGTGATGGAGAATGAAGGAGATCCACCTTAGACTGGGTGGCCAGGAGCAGTTGACATTCGAGGCGAGAGCTGTGAGGAACTGGGGAAAGAGCACCCCAGCCAAGAGAAGAGCGGGTGCAAAGGCCCTGAAGCTGGACCAAGCCCAGCTGTGCAAGGATCAAAGACAAGCTAGAGCCAAGGTCAGGGAGGTGGAGGGGCTGGCAAGATGGGCAATGGGGTGACTGGCCTTGAGGGAAATAGCCAGGATCTTTGTCCTGTGCCTCATTTTTTAAAAAATTACCTTCCTGAATGCTTATGCACTGTTGGTGGGAATGTAAATTAGTTCAGCCCCTATGGAAAGCAGTTCGGAAATTTCTCAAAGAACTGAAAATAGAACCACCATTAGACCCAGCAATCCCATGACTAAGCATATACACAAAGGAAAATAGATTGTTCTACCAAAATGACACCTACACTGGTGTGTTTATCATAGCACTATTCACAATGGTAAAGGCATGGAATCAACCCAGGTGCCTATCAATGGTGGAATGAATAAAGAAATGTTGGCCGGGCGCCGTGGCTCACACCTGTAATCCCAGCACTTTGGGAGGCTGAGGCAGGCAGATCTCGAGGTCAAGAGATGGAGACTATCCTGGCTAACACGGTGAAACCCCATCTCTACTAAAACTACAAAAAATTAGCCGGGTGTAGTGGCAGGTGCCTGTAGTCCCAGCTACTTGGGAGGCTGAGGCAGGAGAATGGCATGAATCCAGGAGGCGGAGCTTGCAGTGAGCCGAGATCGCGCCACTGCACCCCAGCCTGGGCGACACAGCAAGACTCCGTCTCAAAAAAAAAAGAAAAAAGAAAAAAGAAAGAAAAAAAGAAGTGTGGTACATCTACACCATGGAATACTACACAATCATAAAAATGAATACAATCCCGGCTTTGCAGCAACATGGATGCAGCTGGAGGCCATTATCCTAAGTGAATTAACACAGAAATAGAAAACCAAATATCATACACTCTCACTCATAAGTGGGAGCTAAACACTGGGTACACATGGGCAAAAAGATGACAATAGTAGACAGCAGGGACTCCAAAAGGAGGAGGGAGAGGGCAAGGGCTGAAAAACTTCCTATTGGGTACAGCGTTCACTATCTGTGTGATGGGATCAATAGAAGCCCGAACCTCAGTGTCATGTAACATATCCTTGTAAGAAACCTGCACATGTACCCCCTAAATCTAAAATTATAATTAAAAAAGAATTCATTTCCCTTTGCTGGGAAAAGAGTTTCCCACAGCAATGGGTTGAGTGCTAAGGCAACACAAATGGCATTTGTGCTCTCAAGGGGCAGCCTGTGGGAGCTTCTCACCAATCAGATGGAATTCTTTCTGTCAGGAAGACATAGAATCTCATAGGCCTTCGAAGGAATCCAGTTCCTTGCCTCTCATACCCCATTAAATGCCCAAATTCCCCTCTGCACTTCCTCCAGCACCCAGACCCTACTCCCCACCTGCCATGGTAGAGTTCTTCCTCCCACCTGGCAAACCCTCCCTGGATAGTTTCAGGGGAAGGAATCTCTTTTTCACACTAAATTGGAAGCTGCTTCTTGTGGTTCCCTCCCCGCTGAGTCTGCTGGTATTGGCTCTGTCCTATGGTCTCCCACCCCTGGTGCTGCCCCCGCCTCACCTTGACTCATACTAACTGGCCCATGGGAGATACCAGTTCACAAAGCAAACTATATATGTGGATTGCATTAAAAAAGATCTGATGCCCAGAAGAGAAGAGGGACCTTTGCTGTTCTGTGCTATTCAAACTTTCCTCCAAATCCTGTGCTTAGCTCCAGGCCTTCCCCAGGAATAGACCAAGAGTGTCCAGAGAAGGTAGTCAGGGATGTGTGGGGATTGATAATCTCATGGAGGGGCTAACGTAGTGAGGCCTCCTCAGCACAGAGAAGTAAAGTCTCGAGACTCCAGTGCCCATCTCTGATCTCCACCAGGGCAAAGGGAACAGGCAAGAGACATCAACAAATGTTTGAAAGAGATGAAAAGCAAATGGAAGGAAGTTCAATGGGACAGAGGAACTATAATCCCAAGTACATGTAAAGGAGGGTTCCAAAGAGGACCGGTTCCCCAACAGGCCCCAGGAGCCTCAGGACGTGGAAGCCCCAGATCCAGCAGACAATGGGAGTGGGGAGCGAGGAAAAGTTGAAGGTCTCTGCACTGAAATAATCTACCTGTTCCCCATCACCTGCAAAAGACCCCAGGAGCCAGGTGCCCATCTATGCTCACTGCCACCCCCCTGGCCTCATCTCCTTGGAGCAGGTGACAGGGAGGGGCTCAGGACCTGAGGTTACAGCAGACAAGGCATTGAAAAGAGGAGCTTAATTACAGTGCAGCACAAAGATGGTCAGACACTTGTACCCTTTCCGCGCCCCACACTGACATCAGCAGGACAACTTCCACACAGGGAACTGAAAGATCTTTCTTCAGGAAAACTGAACAGTCTCAGAGAAAAACCAGAGAAAAACCTCCACATACTGATATTTGGAAGATGCCAACAAAATGATCAGTCCCTTGAGAGGAAACTCACCAGAGGATAAAGCCCACCAGAACCTCAGATATTCATCTTTGGAGTGCCTCATTCTCAGATTCACCAGATGGCCACAACTCCCAATGAGAAACAGAGAGACCAGACTCCAGACAATGAAATTGATAATAATAGCTTTCATTTACTAGGTTCACCCTCTGTGCCAAGCACTGTCCTGAGGGTTTTGCATGGATTATTTCACCTAATTCTCACAACCCTATGAGGTCAGTATTATCATAAGCCCACTTTACAGATGATGTTCAGAAAGATTAAGTAACTTTTTTCCATTTTTTTATATATTTTTTTAATAGAAACAGGGTCTCACTACGTTGCCCAGGCTAGTCTCAAACGTCTGAGCTTAAGCAATCCTCCTGCCTTGGCCTCCCAAAGTCCTGGAGTTACAGGCGTGAGCCACCGTACCCTACCTTTGTTTATTTACTTTTTTGTTAAGTAACTTTCTGAGATGACGCAGCAAGTTCATTAATGACACAGTGAGTTCAAGTTCAAGTTATGTGGAACTTGACTCCAGTCTGTCTGACTCCAAAGTCCATGCTCCTTCTCACTGGGCTCATCTCACAGACTGCAGACCTCAATGCCATGAGTTGCCTGGGAGGCCATTATTACAGGAAGGTTGTCTGGGGAGTGTAGAAACACAGCCTGGGCAGGGGTGGGGGTTCTACTCTTAGGTTCCCCTGACTGAGACCAAACTACCCCAGCGCAGAGTGCATGGCTGAACCTGCTTTTTTTTTTTTTTTCCATATGATTAGTTTTTTGCGGGGATTGGGGCAGTAAAGAAAAAAATCCAATCCAGAAAAGGCAGCTAAAGGATGAGTGGCACTTTTGTTATCTTCACAGGGATCGGGGACAAGAGTTGGGCTTTACCAAAGGGGAGGACACTGAAACAAAGCCCATACTTTGGAATGCAGTCCTGCATTCGGAACCGCAGAAGCAAGTGTGAACAGGAAGTTGGCGAGTCCAGCCTCCAGTCATCTGGACACCCACAAAATCTCGATCTGTGAAATTGCACTGAGGTGATGCCAAATTCTAGTGTTCACTAGGATACTGATAGAAGCAAACAAAAATATTCTCTGAAAGAGAATACCTACAGTCCTAGGCCTTGAGTTATTTTGGCAAGCAATTTTGCATATAAAATATCCACCACATAGCTAAACATATCCAAGCAAATGAAGAGACAAGACAACATGAATAAAACCAGCAAAGTCAACAGACAATAGAAATAGACACACAGACGCTCTGAATACTGGGATGATCAAGAACAGTCTTTAAAATTACTATGTTTATAAGTCCCAGGAAACAACAGAAAAGACTGATAATTTCAGCAGAGAATTGAAAACTATATTTTAAAAAAATGAATGGCAGATTTGAGCTAAATAGAACTAAATTTCCCAATTTCAAAATATAATCACTGAAATCAAAAACACAGTGAATGGGTTAACGGTGGATTAGACACAGCTAAAGAGAGAATTAAGTTAGATGATAGATTAAAAGAAAATGTCCAAAATGAAGCAAAGTGAGATAAAACTATGAGAGGAAAACGAATGAGGGAATTCGAGAACACAGTAAAAGGTCTAAATAAGTTTCACTGGAATCCAGTAGAAGCTATGAGATAGAGGGGCAATATATGATAATAAAATAGCTGCAAACTGTCCAAAGGTGATGAAAAAAAATCAATCTATAGATTCAAGAATTCCAACAAATCCAAAGCACAATTTTTTTAAAGCCTACACAAATATTTCAAAGTAAAACTGCAGAAAACCAAAGACTAAGACAAAGTCTTAAAAATAGGCAAGAAGTACCCAAAACCTACTTTCAAAAAGTAACAATTAGAATGAGCACTAGCTTTTCCACAAGAAATACAAAATACAGAGGACAATAGAATGATAATACCAATGTGCCAAAGAAAATAACCACCAACCTAAGAACTTCATAATCAGAGAAAATATCTTTCAAGAACAAAGATGAATAAAGGCATGTTCAGATACATTTTTAAATTACAGAATTGTCACTAGCAGACATGAACTAAAGGAAATACTAATAGGTTTTCTTCAAGCAGAAAGGAAATAATTTCAGATATAATTTCATCAGTTCAATTTTTTTAATGAAGGGTAGTAATAAAAATAACACGCTGTGGTGGGAATGCGTAAGACTTCCAGCTATGGTTGTGTGAGGATGTGAGCAAAGGCTCTCTGCTCGAAGAGCTAGATAAAACCGACAGACCAACCATTTAGGCATGCTGAAAACGGGCTACATACATACAGCCGCCTGAGATCTGTTATGCTTGAAAACCTACTGATATTCAAATAGTAGCAGGGTAAGACTGTGACCGTAGTGCCTAGGGCTGTTCTCAGTCCCCCATCCGGTTGACACAGAGGCTCCTCTAGGGTATGAGAACCAGAAATGAGGCTGCCATGGTTAAAGGTGGCTCGTTCAATGTGGAGCAGTGTGTGATGGCCACTCAGTGAAAGCGATAATCTCAGAATGGGGAAACAGGCGGGCCAATAGCTCTACTATTCTGAGCTGTCACTGTGACTGGGGCAAAGAGAGTCCCAGCAGCATGTGTGAAATAAAGAATGGAGAAGGCTCAAGCTATGCACACGTATTGGCCAATCCTGAGTCTATGCACAGTTGTCTAAGAGACATGACAGTGCCTAGAAGAAAGTGAAAACCACAGCAGACTTGAAAACATCCTGAACTTTGAATGCACTCTTTCCCCCACACACATACATCAGCAGAAGACAAAAGCCATACTGGCTCAAAGTGTTTGAGTGCAACCTCTGCACGATAATTTTAAGCTACCCAGACACAAGGATGACCTTTTTATTCTTGTTTGTACTCTCAAGCCTGATTTCCTAGGGATCATCCCTGTGTCTGGGTAGCTTATTGCACTCTTGTGCAATAATTGAAATGAAAAAAAAAAATCACTAGAAGGGTTCAACAGAAAATTTGAGATAGAAGAAATAATTCTTAAACTTGAAGAAAGATCAGTAGAAATTATTCAATCTGAAAAACTAAGAGTTAAAAAGACTGAAAATCATAAAAAGAGCCTCAGAGACCTGCGACACAATATGAAGCACACAAATATATGTGTAAAGGGAGTCCCAAAAATACACAGAGAGAAAGAGGCAGAAAGAATTTTTTAACATATTGATATATTGGCTGAAACTTCCTAAATTTAATTTAAATATTTTTAATTACACATTCAAGAAGCTCAACAAACCCCAAGATGAAAATATACAAAGATGTATGCACATAAGCATACCACAGTGAAACGGTTTAAAGCTAAGTGAAAATCTTAGTAGCAGCAAAAGAAATCAGACTCATGTATAGGGGAGCAACAGTAAAATTAATTTTCCTGACTTCTCACTAGAAACAATGGACACCATAAGGCAGTGCGATAACACATTCCAAGTGATGACAGGAAAAGACCATCAACCAAAATTACTGTACCCAAAAAAACTATCCTCCAAACATTAATGCAAAATACAAACATTCCCAGAAAAACAAAAACTGAGAGAATCTATTGCTAACTGGCTTACCTTAGAAGTTCTCTAAGAAGTCTACCGAGCTAAAGAGAAATGACTTCAGAGAGTTACTAAAATCCGTAGAAAGAAATGAAAAACACCAGAAAAGGTAAATAAAGGCATACATAAAAGATATTGCAGGTTTCATTCCAGACCACTGCAATAAAGCAAATATCACAATAAAGCAAATTACACAAAATTTTTGGTTTTCCAGTGCATATAAAAGTTATGTTTACATTATACCTTTATACTGTAGTCTATTAAGTGTGCAATACGATTATGTCTACAAATGTACACGCCTTAATTTAAAAATACTTTTATCACTAAAAAATGCTTTAAAAAAAACCATCTGAGTTTTCAGCAAGTCATAATCTTTTTGCTGGTGGAGGATCTTGCCTCAATATGATGGCTACTAATGGATCAGGGTGTTGGTTGCTAAAGGAAGGGTGGTTGTGACAATTTCTGAAAATAAGACAACAGTGAAGCTTGCTGCATTGATTGACTCTTTCACTAAAGATTTCTCTGTACCACGTGGTACCATTTGATAGCATTTTACCCACAGTAGAAATTCTTTCAAAATTGAAGTTAATCCTTTTAAACTCTGCCACTGCCTTAATCAACCAAGTTTAGGTATTAATCTAAATGCTTTGTTGCCATTTCAACAATGTTCACAGCATCTTCACATGGAGTAGTTTCCATTTTAAGAAACCACTTTATTTGATCGTCATAAGAAGCAACTTCTCATCAGTTAAAATTGTATTATGGGATTGTGGCAGTTCCGTCACATCCTCAGGCTCCACTTCTAATTCTAGTTCTCTTGCTGTTTCCACCACAACTGCAATGACTTCCTCTACTGGAGTCTTGAACCGCTCAAAGCTATCCATCAAGGTTGGAATCAACTTCTTTCAAATTCCTGTTAATGTTGATATTTTGACCTGCACCCATGATTTATGAATGTTCTTAATGGCATCTAGAATGGTGAATTCTTTCCAGAAAGTTTTCAACTTACTTTGCCCAGATCCATCAGAGGAATCACTATCTATACCAGCTATAGCCTTATGAAATGTATTTCTTAACTAAGAAGACTTGAAAATCAAAATTACTTCTTGATCCATGGGCTGCAAAATGAATGTATTAGCAGGCATAAAAATAATATTAATCTACTTATACATCTCTATCAGATCTCTTGGGCGACCAAGTGCATTGTCAATAAACAGTAATATTTTGAAAGGAATATTTTCTGCTGAGCAGTAGGTCTCAACAGTGGGCTTAAAATATTCAGTAAGTCATGCTGTAACAAATGTGCTGTCATCCAGGCTTTGTGGTTCCATTTCTAGAGCACAGGCAGAGTAGATTTAGCATAATTAATAACATAATTAGTAAGAGCCCTAGATTTTTGGAATGGTAAGTGAACATTGGTTTCAACTTAAAATCACCAGCTTCATTAGCCCCTCACAAGAGAGTCAGCCTGTGCTTTGATGCTTTGAAGCCAGGCATTGACTTCTCTCTAGCTATGAAAGTCCTAGATGGCATTTTCTACTAACAGAAGTATGTTTTATCTCCATTGAAAATCTGTTGTTTAGTGTAGCTACTTTTATCAATTACCACAGCTGGATCTTCTCAATAACTTGCTTCAGCTTCTACATCAGCACTTGCTGCTTCACCTTGCACTTCTGCTATGAAGATGGCTTCTTTCCTCAAACCTCATGAGCCAATCCCTGGTAGATTCAAACTTTCCTTCTGCAGCTTCCTTACGTCTCTCAGCCTTCATAGAATTGAAGAGAGCTAGGGCCTTTCCCTGGATTAGGCTTTGGTTTAAGGAAGTGTTGTGGCTGGTTTGATCTTCTATCCAGACCACTCAAGTTTTCTCCATATTAGCAGAAAGGCTGCTTCACTTTTTTATCATGCATATGTTCGCTGGAGCAGAACTTTCAATTTCCTTCAAGAACTTTTCCTTTGCATTCACAACTTGCCTGACTGGTGCAAGAGGCCTAGCTTTTGGCTTATCTTGGCTTTCAACATACCTTCCTCACTAAGCTTAATCATTACTAGTTTTTTATTTAAAGTGAAAGATGTACAACTCTTCCTTTCACTTGAACACTCTCAGGCCATTGTAGGATTATTAATTAGTATAACTTTAATATTGTTGTGTCTCAGGGAATAGGGAAGCCAGAAGAGAGAGAGAAACACAGAATGGGTGGTTGGGGGAGCAGTCAGAATACACATATTTATCAATTAAGTTCACTGTATTATATGAGCACAGTTTGTGGCACTCCAAAACAATTACAATAGTAACATCAAAGATCACCGATTGCAGTCACCATAACAGATAAAATAATGAAAAAGTCTGAAATATTGTGAGAATTACCAAAATGTGACACAGAGACATGAAGTGAACACATGCTGCTGGAAAAATGGTGCCAATAGACTTGCTCAACACAGTGTTGCCAGTAACCTCCAATTTGTCAAAAAACGCAGTATCTCCAAAGTGCAATAAAACAAGGTATACCTGCACGTTAATTAATATAAAAGACTATAAATACATATATCTCATTTCTTTCTTTAACATCTTTAAAATACACAGTATTGCATAAAGCAATTATTGCAACACTGTATTGTTCACTTTATAACATATATGAATATAATAGGTTTTGAAATATTAGCACAAAGGAGAGAGATGGAAATAGAGCTATGCTGGAACAAAGAGTTTATATTTTTACTAGTATTAATAATAATATGAAGTAGACAGGAGATTGCTGCTGGCAAGATGGCTGAATAGGAACAGCTCTGGTCTTCATCTCCCAGTGAGATCAATGCATAAGGCAGGTGATTTCTCCATTTCCAACTGAGGTACCCAGTTCATCTCATTGGAACTGGTTAGACAGTGGGTACAGCCCATGGAGGGCAAGCCGAAGCAGGGTGAGGCATCACCTCACCAGGGAAGCACAAGGGTTCAGGGAACTTCCTCCTCTAGCCAAGGGAAGTGGGGAAGGACTGTACCATGAGGAACAGGGCACTTTGGCCCAGATACTACGTTTTTCCCATGGTCTTTGCAACCCTCAGACCAGGAGATTCCCTCTGGTGCCTATGCCACCAGGGCCCTGGGTTTCAAGCACAAAACTGGGCAGCCATTTGGGCAGACACCAAGCTAGCTGCAAGAGATTTTTGTTTTTTTCCATACCCCAGTGATGCCTGGAACACCATGAGACAGAACTGTTCACTCCCCTGGAAAGGGGGCTGAAGCAGGGAGCCAAGTGGTCTAACTCAGCAGATCCCACCCCCACGGAGCCCAGGAAGCTAAGATCCACTAGCTTGAAATTCTCACTGCCAGCACAGCAGTCTGAGGTCGACCTGGGATGCTTGAGCTTGGTTGGGGGAGGGGCGTCCACCATTACTGAGGCTTGAGTAGGTGGCTTTACCCTCACAGTGTAAACAAAGCCTCTGGGAAGTTCCAACTGGGCAGAGCCCTCCACAGCTCAGCAAAGCTGCTGTAGCCAGACTGCCTCTCTAGATTCCTCCTCTCTGTGCAGGGCATCTCTGAAAAAAAGGTAGCAGGCCCAGTCAGATAAAACCCCCATCTCCCTGGGACAGAGCACCTGGGGGAAAGGACACCTGTGGGCGTAGCTTCAGCAGACTTAAACATCCCTGCTGGATGGCTCTGAAGAGAGCAGTAGATCTCCCAGCATAGCGTTCAAGTTCTGTTAAGGGCCAGACTGCCTCCTCAAGTGCGTCCCTGACCCCCATGTCTCCCAGCAGGGACCAACAGACACCTCATACAGGAGAGCTCCAGCTAGCATCTGGTGGGTACCCCTCTGGGATGAAGCTTCCAGAGGAAGGAACAGGCAGCAATCTTTGCTGTTCTGCAGCCTCTGCTGGTGATACCCAAGCAAACAGGGTCTGGAGTGGACCCCCAGAAAACTCCAGCCTCCAGAAAACTCCAGCAGACCTGCAGCAGAGGGGCTGACTGTTCGAAGGAAAACTAACAAACAGAAAGGAACAGCATCAATATCAACAAAAAGGACGTCCACCCAGAGACCCCACCCAAAGGTCACCAACATCAAAGACCAAAGGTAGATAAATCTACAAAGATGAGGAGAAACCAGCGCGAAAAGGCTAAAAATTCCAAAAACCAGAATGCCTCTTCTCCTCCAAAGGATCACAACTGCTTGCCAGCAATGGAACAAAACTGGACGGAGAATGAGTTTGATGAATTGACAGAAGTAGGCTTCAGAAGGTGGGTAATAACAAACTCCTCCAAACTAAAGGAGCATGTTCTAACCCAATGCAAAGAAGCTAAGAACCTTGAAAAAAATGTTAGAGTAATTGCTAACCAGAATAACCAGTTTAGAGAAGAACACAGATGACCTGATGGAGCTGAAAAACACAGCATGAGAACTTCGGGAAACATACACAAGTATCAATAGCTGAATCGATCAAGCAGAAGAAAGGATGTCAGAGATTGAAGATCAACTTAACAAAATAAAGTGAGAAGACAAGATTAGAGAAAAAAGAATGAAAAGGAACAATCAAAGCCTCCAAGAAATATGGGACTATGTTAAAAGACCAAATATATGTTTGATAGGTGTACCTGAAAGTGACGGGGAGAATGGAACCAAGTTGGAAAATGCTCTTCAGGATATTATCCAGGAGAACTTGCCCCACCTAGCAAGACAGCCCAACATTCAAATTCAGGACATACAGAGACCACCACAAAGATACTCCTTGAGAAGAGCAACCCCAAGACACATAATCATCAGATTCACGAAGGTTGAAAATTCACGTAGGTTGAAAATGTTACGGGCAGCCAGAGAGAAAGTTGGGGTTACCCACAAAGGGAAACCCATCAGACTAACAGTGGATCTCTCAGCAGAAACCCTAAAAGCCAGAAGAGAGTAGGGGCCAATATTCAACATTCTTAAAGAATTTTCAACCCAGAATTTCATATTCAGCCAAACTAAGCTTCATAAGTGAAGGAGAAATAAAATCCTTTACAGACAAGCAAATGCTGAGAGATTTTGCTACCACCAGGCCTGCCTTACAAGAGCTCCTGAAGGACGCACTAAACATGGAAAGGAAAAACTGATACCAGCCACTGCAAAAACATACCAAATTGTAAAGACCACTGACACTATGAAGAAACTGCATTAACTAACAGGCAAAATAACCAGCTAGCATCATAATGACAAAATCAAATTCACACAAAACAATATTAACCTTAAATGTAAATGGACTAAATGCCCCCATTAAAAGACACAGACTGGCAGATTGGATAAAGAGTCAAGACCCATCACTGTGCTGTATTCAGGAGACCCATCTCACCTGCAAAGACACACATAGGCTCAAAATAAAGGGATGGAGGAAGATGTACCAAGCAAATTGAAAGCAAAAAAAAGCAAGGGTTGCAATCCTAGCTCTCTGATAAAACAGACTTTAAACCAACAAAAATCAAAAGAGACAAAGAAAGGTATTACATAATGGTAAATGAATCAATGCAACAAGAAGAGCTAACTATCCTAAATATATATGCACCCAATACGAGAGCACCCAGATTCAAAAAGCAAGTTCTTAAAGACCTACAAAGAGACTTAGACTTCCACACAATAATAGTTAGAGATTTCAACACTTCACTGTCAATATTAGACAGATCAGTGAGACAGAAAATTAACAAGGATTTCAGAACTTGAACTCAGCTCTGGGCCAAGCAGATCTAATATACATCTACAGAACTCTCCACCCCACATCAACAGAATATACATTCTCCTCGGGACTACATTGCACTTATTCTAAAATTGACCACATAATTGGAAGTAAAACACTCCTCAGCAAATGCAAAAGAATGGAAATCATAACAAACATTCTCTCAGACCACAGTGCAATTAAATTGGAACTCATGATTAAGAAACTCACTCACAACCACACAACTACATGGAAACTGAACAACCTGCTCCTGAATGACTACTGGGTAAATAACAAAATTAAGGCAGAAATAAATAAGTTCTTTGAAACCAGTGACAACAAAGACGCAACGTACCAGAATCTCTTGGACACATTTAAAGCAGTGTTTAAAGGGAAATTTATAGCACTAAATGCCCACGAGAGAAAGCAGGAAAGATCTAAAATTGGCGCCCTAACATCACAATGAAAAGAACTAGAGAAGCAAGAGCAAACATAAAAATAAATATAAATAAAAATAAATAATTTTTAAAAAGGAATTTTGGAACATCAAGAAGGAAAAGAAAGAATGAAAGTATGGGTAAATACAGTAGATGTTCTTTCTCCTCTTGAGTTTTCAAAATTTTGTTGGAGATTGAAAGAAAACTTTCAAAATTATCTGATGTAGTTCTCAATGTATGCAGAGCAAATATTTAAGACAATTAAATTATAAATGTGAGAGGGCAAAGGAATGTGAAGAGAAATAGGTTTCTGCACTTTACTCAAATTGGTAAAATGTCAATACTAGTAGGCTCTGATAAGTTATGTATGTACCATATAATATCTATAGTAACCATAAAAAAATCTATACAAAGAGATATACACAAGTACACTGTAGATAAATCAAAATGTGATTATAATAATTGTTTAAGTAACCACAGGAAATGAGGGAAAAAATGGAGAAATAGAAACAGAGGGAAAAAATAGAAAATAAAATGGCAGACATAGCCCTTACCTGGCAATAATTATATTAAATTTAAATGGCATTATATTAAATGTAAATTAAAAGACAGATTGGCAGGGTAGATACAAATATTATCCAACTATATGCTTTCTACAAGAAACAGATTTGCCTAACATACAACATTGCATCTACAAGTACAAAATGTTTGTTTTTTTCAAACACAGACGAAGCATTGATTTAAAAAAATTGATCATATCTTAAGCTGCAGAGCAACTTTTAACACAGGTCCAAGATTTGAAATCACCTAGAATACATTCTGTGACCAAAATACAATTAAGGTAGAAATCAATAATTTGGGAGGGAGGCAGGGAATAATATATTTCTACCTTAATTGTATTGTAAATTCTACTTTTTTGAAATTAAAAAATACACTTGCAAATAACCAATAGATCAAACAAGGAATCACAATAAAATTGGAAAATATATTTAACTGAAAGGTAATGAAAATGACTAAAGCTAATGCAATGATTAATGGTTAATGATTCTAGTATTCATAAAGAAGAAAGGCTGAAAAGAAATCAGTGACACATCACAAGAAGTTAGAAAAGGATAATAAACCCAAAGAAAGTAAGAGAAGGAAAATAATGAAGAAAATACCAGAAATTAATAAAACAGAAAACATAGCAAAGATGATCAATAATGCCAAAAGTTTATCTTTTTGAAGAAAGCAATAAGGTCAATAAACTCTTTACAAAATTGATCAAGAAAATGAGAGAGTGAATACACAAATTATTATTATTATTTTTTTTTTTTTTTTTTTTTTTTTTTTTTTGAGACAGAGTCTGGCTCTGTCACCCGGGCTGGAGTGCAGTGGCCGGATCTCAGCTCACTGCAAGCTCCGCCCCCTGGGTTTACGCCATTCTCCTGCCTCAGCCTCCCGAGTAGCTGGGACTACAGGCGCCCGCCGCCTCGCCCGGCTAGTTTTTTGTATTTTTTAGTAGAGACGGGGTTTCACCGTGTTCGCCAGGATGGTCTCGATCTCCTGACCTAGTGATCCGCCCGTCTCGGCCTCCCAAAGTGCTGGGATTACAGGCTTGAGCCACCGCGCCCGGCCCACAAATTATTAATAATGGGAATTAAAAAGAGGATATTTCTACAGATGCTATAGACACTTAAAAATAATAACATGATGTTACAATTTTATGCCTGTAAATTTGAAAATTAGGTAAAATGGACAAATTTTTCTTTAAAATGCAATGTATCAAGTGGAGACAAGAAGAAATAGAAGTGTCATTTAATTATTTTCAAATTTTCATCTGTATTTAAATATTTTTCTTGAAGAAAATAAATATACTGGCAAATTCTACAAAAACCATGAAGAAACAAAGTAATTTTCTACAAATTTTCCAGAAAATAGAAAATAGAAAAAGCAATAAACTCCCCCATTAGTTTTATGAGATCAGTATAATCTTGATGTCCAAATCCTAGCCTCAACAAGGGAATCATAAGAAAGAAAACTACAGCCCAATCTTATTTACGAACAAAGAAGCAAAAATCTTAAAATAATAGCAATGAAAATTGAGTGATATGGTCTCTTTCACATGTTATTCTTTTCATATAAAAAAGATTCTTTAAAAATGAAAATGATGCTTAGCTCCAGGGTCATACAAAAACAGGCTATCAGCAAGATTTGACCCACTAATCATAGTTTGCCAACTCTTGACCTAAATAAAAGGAGAGAACACCATGCTCAAGAGTTTACACCTAAGTAATCTAAAGAATCAATCAATGCAATTCCAATAAAAAATACAACAGGTTATTTTGTGAAACTGATAAAATATTTTTAAATTTTGTATGAATATATAGGAGGCTAAGAATAGCCAAGCTCAATATAAAAATTGATCACAAAGTTTTTGTAATTAACACAATGTGCTCTTGGCACAAAAATAGATAAATAGATCAGTACAACAGCATAGAAAGTTTAGAAACAGCCCCAGCCATATTTGAACATTTGAATTATGACAAAGGAGACTCTTCTGGGCAATGGGGAAGGGACGGTCTCTTCAATACAGGAGAAAAAGGAAACCTGACCCCTACCTCACATCATATACAAAAATATAAATTCAGGAGAATCGTAGACCTAAATATGAAAGGTGAAGTAATGCAGCTGCTAAACACTATTATGAGGCATTATCTTTGTGAGTTCTACTTCCTGCATGATAACATGAGATGTCCTATGGACCACAACCAGAATGACTGGTGAAAAAAAAAATTTAACTATCATTTAATGTATCTGAAAGTAATGCTAAGGGTGTACAGCTAATTAATAAACATTTTTTTAAAATACACTAAAATTCAGGAAGAACAGCAAGAGTCTGTTGGGTTTAAACCCACAGTAACTGATACAACAAAAAGACAAAATATCACTTTATTCTTCCTCTCATCCAGCTCAGTGAGACAGAAACTTTATTCCATATGGGTACAGCCAAGAACACAGGGTTTCCTCTCTTTCCAGCTCCTAGTCAGGAGGTAGCTTCCCAAGAGGAGCACAATGTCAGCATTTCTCATCCTGCCCATAGCTGCCTGTTGCTGACTCTATGTTCCAGGCAAGTTCAGCCAGGCAGTGAGGGCTCCCTTCTTCTACCCGGCCCAACTCATGGCATGGAGGTTCTACCTTGGGCACAGATCCACAGAGACTACTAGAGACCCAATCACTCTTGCCCCACTGAGGGAACAAGGATTCCACACAGAGAGGCAAGCTGAGGAGACCTGAGGCTGTTTCCCCTATACGCTGAGCACTCAGTTCCTAAATCTGGTGTGTCATTCAGAGAAAAGTTTACCATTGCCACACTTCCAGCACTAGAGCTTTGCTTCAGAGATTTTTGCCTGGAGGAAGAAGCAGAACATAGAACAGAGAGCTCCAAATTTCTCCCCAAAGGAACTGACTTCATTTGCAACCAAATGTGGACAAATTTAAGCCTAAAAGCCCTCTCAAATACATTGCAGGTTGTGGTGAAAGGCAATTGGGAGGGAATTGATGGGTTCATTGGAGATACAGGCTAAACTATAAACAGCTATTTTACTAGAGAGAATCAAGGAAAGAGACAGCTGGAAAGAGCCCTCCTGGGGGTCACAACAGATCTCAAACACTGACCCCAGGAGCTATCTGTTCGAAGGAGTCTGGCTTTGACGGGATCAGTCTTTAAAGAAATGTATGTAGTGTTGAAAACAATAGGGCAATCAGCCACCAATTAGTGGAACTTAACAGATGAGTGTGGTCAGAGAAAGAGGGCACTGCAAAAACCACTGTCATCTCAGGGTGACTGGGCATTCCCAAGGATGTACCCTCTAAGAACAATACCAGAGGCTTCATGCAGGAAAATCAACTTAACTAAAATAATCCAGCAAGTCACAAAAAAGTAAACAAGTAAATAAGTTCCAAAAGGAAAGACTAATTTATCCATAGTTGCTACATTATTTACAATGTCTACTTTTCAACAACAAAAAACTTAAGAGACATACAAGGAAACAAGAAAGTATGACTTATACACCAGAAGGTAAAAAAGCAAGCGAAAGAAACTGCCTGTGAGAGAAATCATATGTTTGATTTAACACACAAAGACTTAAAAGTGGTAAATGTAAATATGTTCAAATAACTTTAAGGAAATCTTGATTAAAGGAGTAAGGGAACATATGATGACAAAGCCACATGAAGTAGAGATATTAATAAACAGATAGAAATTATTTTTTAAAGAATTGATGGAAATTTGGAGTTAAAAGTGCAATAACTGAGATTTTTAAAAATTAACTAGAGGAGCTCAACATTGTATTTGACCTGGCAGAAGAATTAGTGAATTTGAAGAAAAGTTGATAGAGCTTATGAAATCTAAGAGCAGAGAGAAAAAAATGATGAAAAATGAACAGAGCCTGAGAGAAATGTGGCACATTGTTAAGCACAACAAATATATGTAGTGGGAGTATTAGAAGGAAAGAAGAAGGAGAAAGAATCAGAAAAGATATTAACAGAATTAATGGCTGAAAACAACCCAAATTTACTGAAAAGCATTAATCTATACATCTAGGAATGTCAATGAACTCTGAGTAGAATAAACACAAAGAGATCCACAAACAGACAAATCAGAGTAAAAATGTTGAAACCCAAAGACAAGAGGAAAATCTCAAAAGCAATGAGAGAAAAATGATTCAGTTTACAAGAGAATCCTGATAAGATTAACAATGAACTTCTCATCAGGAATAACGGAGGTCAGGAGGCAATGGAATAACATATTCAGAGCGCTCAAAGAAAAAAACTGTCAACTAAAAATCCTAGATCCGGCAAAGCTGTCTTTTGAAAATGAAGGTTAATTCAAGACATTACAAGATAAACAAAACTAGGATCATTTATTTGCTAGCAGATCAGCCTTACAACAGATACTGAAGGAAGTTCTTCAGACTGAAAGCAAATGACCCCTGATGATTACTTGATTCCACATGAAAAAAGCAATTATGCAAGTCTAAAAGGCAGTACAAATGTATACTTTCTCCTTCCTTCTATTAATTGATTTAAAAAGTAATTATATAAAGCAATTTGCATATAATGTATTGTTGGCCCTATCATACAGAAATCTAATGTTTACCAATTACAGCACAAGGAGATGTACGAGAGAGCTGTACTGGGATAAGAAAATGACTCCAGATGGTAACCCAAATCCACAAGAACAAATGAAGAAAACAAGAAATGACCAAACAAGAAGGGTAACATAACAAAAGCTATAAACATATACTTGTTCTCCTTTCTACTCTTAGCTTCTCCAAAAATATAAAATTATATAGAATAATAATTCTATAATAATGTACTATTGTATTTGTAATAGTTATAGATGTAATATGTGTAGCAACAATATCACTAAAATAAAGGGAGAAATAGAGCTGCATTGCAGTAATATTTCAATTTCTAACTGAATTTAAGTTAATATAAATCTAAAGTTGATTCTGAAAATTTAAGATTATCTATTGTCTTCAAAATATAAAATTATATAAAATAATTCCATAATAATGTATTATTGTGTTTGTAATATTTATAGATATAATATGTATAACAATATCACTAAAAGAAAGGGAGGAATACAACTGCATTGAAGTAATATTTCAATTTCTAACTGAATTTAAGTTAATATAAATCTAAAGCTGATTCTGAAATTGTAAGATGTATGTGGAAAGCCCTAGAGCAATCATTAAGAAAATAACTAAAAAATATGTAGTAAAAATGATTAAAGAGGTATACATGCTACATTTCAAAAATCACTTAATAGGAAATAAAGTAATAATGACAAATACAGGAACAGAAAAGACATGAGAAAACAAAAAGTAAAATGGTAGAATGGTGGATGTTAATTCAACTACATCAATAATACCATTAATGTGACTGGATTAAACAATCCAGTCAAAAGGCAGAGATTTCCAGACCAGATTTAAAAAAAAAAAAAAGAAACACCAAGATCCAACTATATGCTGTCTATAAGAAATACTCTTTAGATCAGGAAGACATAACAATTATAAACATATGTGCAGCCAACAACAGAGCCCCAGTGTACGTGAAGGAAAAACTGACAGAATTGAAGGGAAAAATAATTCAACAATAGAATTATATATTCTAATTCTAGAATATCTAATCTAGAAAGATAATTCAACAATATAAATTACAATATCCTATTTTTAATAATGTACACCAAAAAAATGGCAAAAGATCAAAAAGGAAACAAATGACTTGAACAATACTATAAACCAACTAGCCCTAACAGGCTTCTATAAAACACTCTACCCGGCCAGGTGCAGTGGCTCACACCTGTAATCCCAACACTTTGGGAGGCTGAGGCAGACAGATCACGAGGTCAAGAGATCAAGACCATCCTGGTCAACACGGTGAAACCCCGTCTCTACTAAAAATACAAAAATTAGCTGGGCATGGTGGCACGTGACTGTAGTCCCGCCTGTAGTCCCAGCTACTCAGGAGGCTGAGGCAGGAGAATCGCTTGAACCCAGGAGGTGGAGGCTGCAGTGAGCCGAGATCGTGCCACTGCACTCCAGCCTGGCAACAGAGCGAGACTCTGTCTCAAAAAACAAAACACAAAGAAAAACCACTCTACCCCCAACAACAGCAGAATATGCGTTCAAGGGTACATGGAACATTCTCCAGGATAGACTGTATCTTAGGCCACAAAATAAACACCAATACGTTTAAAAGGACAGAAATCATAGAAAGTATGTTCTCTAACCATAAAAGAATAAAACTGGTTAACATTAACAGAAAGAAATTTTGGAAACTCACAAATATGTGGCTAGTAAACAACACACTTCTTAACTAATGGATCAAAAGAAAAATCACAGGGGAAATTAGAAAATACTTTTAATGAAATGAAAATAATTGAAATGAATGAATATTAAGACACAGCATTGCACAATTTATGAGATGCAGTTAAATCAGTGGTTAGAAGGAAATTTATAGTTGTAAGTTCCTACGTTCAAAAATCAGAAAGATCTCAAATTAATAATTCAAATTTCCACCTTCAAGACAGTGAAAAATGAAAAGCAAACTAAATTTAAAGCAAGCTGAAGGAAGGACATCATAAAGATTAAAGGAAATTAATGAAACAGAAAACAGAAAAGCAAAAGAGAAAATTAATGAAACCAAAAGCTGAAAAATGATTAACAGAACGTATAAGATTGACCAAGAAAAAGTATATAAGACTCAAATTATTAGAATCAGAAATTAAAGAGGGGACATTACTACCAACCTTAAAGAAATAAAACGGAATATTAAAGAAATAAAATGGAATACTATGAACAATTTTATGCCAACAAATTAGATAATATACGTGAAACTGTAGAGGTTCGCTAAATGAAAATTTGGGGTTGGGGAGGGGGCTGAGGAGGAGCAGGGATTGGGCACATTTGTTTCCCAAAAAAGCCCATTTGCCTAGTCCCGGGGGCTGTAGATAGGGTCCTGGGAACCTGAGGTGTTGCCCAGGCTCTGCACCAACTAGCTGCATCATTTTAAGTCCTCCACCCTTTCTGAGCCTCAGTTTACACTTCTTTAAAATGCCAGGGTTGTTGGACTAGATGAGAGTTTCCCAAAGTGTGGACTTACACCACTGTTGGAATGGCAATGCTGCTACACACGGGGGCCAGGGTGAGGAGAGGCATTTCCTGTCCAAATCTTTTTTTTTTTTTTTTTGAGATGGAGTCTCGCTCTGTTGCCCGGGCTGGAGTGCAGTGGCCAGATCTCAGCTCACTGCAAGCTCTGCCTCCTGCGTTTATGCCATTCTCCTGCCTCAGCCTCCCGAGTAGCTGGGACTACAGGCGCCCACCACCTCGCCCAGTTAGTTTTTTGTATTTTTTTAGTAGAGACGGGGTTTCACCGTGTTAGCCAGGATGGTCTTGATCTCCTGACCTTGTGATCCGCCCGTCTCGGCCTCCCAAATTCCAAATCTTTTACTCGTTTTGATTACTTCCTGGCCAAAGTGTCAGCTTGGTGTTGGGTGTCTTCAGTTTCCCACCAACAGTTGCTAGTCCCTCTGGAACTAGGAACTAGAGGTCAGACCTTGAGATCAGGGGCCCCCCAGACAACAGGACCCCACTGGAATGTAGTGGCCCTTGCTCCATCCCCATGTGCTATTATCATAGCTACCTTCTGTTTACAGAAGGTGGTGGTGTATTTTTTCATTTACATTCACTTATGCAGAGAAGTTAAAAATACTAAGTGAGAAAAGCGTGTTGTAGGATAGTGTGCATTGCACACTAAAAATTGTCTTTGAATTGGAAAAACGTATCAAATACATATAGTTCACGTTCGTTGATGTAAAATAATAATCATGGCTTTGGGGGAGGGGCCAGAGGAGGGAGACAGGATGGGAGGCAGACTCCTCTCAAAGCACTTACTAAACTTTTTGATTTTTGAACCATGTGAGCACAGCTCAGATCCAAACAAAAATTAAATGTAAAAATAAATTAAAAATTAAGACAACCATGAAATAAATTATAGTAATGCTCACTCATAAGGCAAAATTCTCAAAGGTGGCGCCCAACTGACTGAGACTGGGGAGACACCGGGCTGGCTGGGGGCTGTAGTCCCCTCCATTTCCGGCTGTGGTGGTGGGGCCGCATTCCCGGGCACGCGGCCCACTCCCCACCCTCCACTGCCGCCTGGTTCCCAGCGGGTGCCCAGGCACAGCTCCCTCAGCCTGTAGGACTCCTATCAGTGCACAATGTCCTGTCTGTTTCTGGTGCCTGGTCTGGTCAGGCCTGCCCACACCAGACATGCCCTTCAGACTCCAGAGGCCCCCACCTCACAGCAAACCCCAGGTCCTGGGCTGGGACTTTGGCCTGAAGATAGGAACTGGCTGGAGTCAGTGTTCTATGTGAGGACCTCCCTATCCAGGACAGGCTGCCTCCTCCCTAAGTCGGTTTTCTCATGTTTCCCCTAGAAGATAATAACAAACAGCACAGCTTTTCCGGGCACCTCTCTAAGCATCCATCTTATATTCACTCACTTCATCTGCACAGCAGCTCCAAGAGGGAGTCCCCGTTATCATCATCACCATCTTCATCATCCCATTTTCCAGGTGAGCACATAGAGCCAGGCTAAATAACTTGCTCCGAGGCCACACATCTGAAAAGGCAGAGTCCGGATTTGAACCCAGGCCCCCTAACCCTGAATCCACCACAGAGCCGGCTACAGAGCCGAGGCTCTACAAGGGCCTTGAGTCTCAGCCCTTGGAGTTCCAGCTGGGGCACCAGAGCCCAGAGAGGGAAGGACAACGCACAAAGTCAGCCAGCCAGGAGGCCAGATCCCATCCTGTATGGTGAAATTCCTTGGAAAAGGCTGCCCCATCCATAGGGATGTATTTGCTTGGTGCAAAATTAATTACGGTTTTTGCCATTACTTCAATAGCAAAAACTACAATTACTTTGTACCAACCTAATAGTTTGTGCACCTGTTTTCTTGAGCGAGAGAGAGAAAAAGCACGTGCATCTGAGTCTAATGAGCCTACCTAGTAGGTTCTGCTGCCAAGTGTCCATTCCCCCACCCCACCCACAGCCCCTGCCCTCATAGCCAGGCCCCCTCCCTACATTGTTCCCATCTCACCTAAAAGAACATGCACATTTTTCTGCAGAAGACACACCTCTTTCCTTGCTGCAATCTAAGGAGGGTGGGGGGACTGAAAAGAAAAGAAAAGAAAAAAAAAAAAAAAAAACAGGCAGGCAAGAGATTCAGATTGGAACCGATGTACTTAGGAGACCCAGGCAGGCAGTGGAAGAGGCTAAGGTTGAGGATCAGGTGGACAGATTGGGTCTCAGAGCCTGTTTTGTCGTCAGTAAACAGGGTTCCCAGCATGTCATTTGCATATCTGTTGTCAGGGTTAAACAAGATTCATGTAAAATGGCCAAGCTCAGTGCTCAATTCAGAGTAGGTGCTAATATGCATGCATTTCTTTTCTCTGTGCCTCAGTTTCATCATCTGCAAAGTGGGGATAATAACCTCCTTTTTGAGGTTTTCAGGAGGATTAAATGGGTTAATAATTATCAAACTCGTGAGAGGTGCCATGTAATCTGTGTGACCAAATGTCTGGATTTGCACCTATCATCCTGGGGTAGCTGTTAATCATGCCCCTGTTCATTCCCCAAATGCCCTAGCTTGGAGCAAAAACTATTTATGCCCTATGTCAAACCATTGACCAGACTAAGAGTGAATACAGAAGGGAATGTGGTCACCAAAGCTGCATCCCCCCAAGCTGTTCATCTGCACAGGCCCTTGTCACCCCAGCCTATCCCTGTGTCTTTCCCAGGGCAGGGCTGCCCCTCACAGAGGATCAGGATCCTGAGAGGGTTGGGGGAGGACCCTGGGGCTGAGCAGCCTCACTGTCACTTCCCATTTCGACCAGGGTTAAATTGCAGAGATGGTTTCTCAGGCCACTCACTGCCCTCCCAGCTCCTGCAGTTCCTGCTTCTGTCTCTTAGGCTGTCATTCCATCTTTTGCCTGGCTCTGGTACCCAAGGACAAGGCAGACCCAGTGTGATGTCTCTGGCTGGGCTCACTCTGGTTTCTTCTTGCCTTGAGCCTACACATATTTCCATTGCCTCTCTGCTTGGTGGATTCCTAAGCATCCTTAAAGACCACGTCAAATGACCCCTCTCAAAAAAAGCCTTTCTCTTTCCTCCTGGCAGATAATTGCTCCCTTCTCTGGGCCTTTCTCTGGGCTGGGCTCCCTTGCTGCTCTGAGATCCACCACTTACCAGCCGCCTAACCTCTCTGTGCCTCCGTTTCCTCATCTGTGAAATGGAAATGAACATAACAAGATCTTCTTCCTAGGGCTGCTGTGAGAATTATTTAAGCTGGTACATGTGAAATGCTTAGAAGCATGCCTAGGGCATGGTGGACATGTAACTTGTTGTTATTATTGCACTCTATTTACTATTGTGAAGTAATCATCCTATCACCCTCACAGCCCAACTCACACTGTCATTGGTGGTTTTCCTGTCTGTCTCCCTTATGAATTGGGGAATACATACAAGGGTAGAGGCTGTGACCATCTCTGGATTCTTAGCCTGCAGCCCCAAGTTGGGCAGAAAATAGATCCAAATGAGTAAGTTCATGAATAACCAGATCCCAGTTACCGGATCCCTGGGCCTCCCTTTGAAAGGGACATCACTGATAGGCCAGCCTGCTGTGGGAACCTGGGTCCTCTTGCAAAGCCGGGCCTGCCTCAGGAGCTCCTAGTTTTCTAACTAGGAACGTGGACCATGAGCAGTGATCTATTGAGCAACAAACTGCCCCCAAATGGAGCAACCTAAAACACTGATTTACCATTACTTTCTATTCTGTTAGTCAGCAAATACAGGTAGGTTCCTGGCTGGTCTTGACTGGACTCACCCATGAAGCTCCATTCAACTGGGCTGAAAATTTCAAGACACAATGGGTGCTAGCTGTCTTCTGGAGTGACAGTTCCTCTCCCATGGCCCCCACCACAAAGGCCAACCAGGATCCTCACAGGGGGCCCCCTCAGTTCCCTCCACGTGACTCCCACAATGGGAAACTAACCTCCTCACATGGGCCCCAAACCCAGTAGTAGACCAGCCCCCTCACATGGAAGACCCCACAGTTCCCTCCAAGTGTCCCCCCAATGGTAGACCAGCCCCCTCACTTGGTAGTCACCTCAGTTCCCACCACATGGCCCCCCAGTGTTAAACCAGCATTCTAACATAGAGGTCTCCTCAGTTCCCTCCACATGACCTCCCAGTGGCAGACCAGCCTCCTCACAAGACAGGGGTCCCCTCAGTTCCCTCCATGTAACCCTGTCAATGGTAGACCAGCCTCTTCACACAGGAGTACTCTCAGTTCCCTTTATGTGTCCCCACCCCAGTGGTAAACTAGCCTCCTCACAGTAGGGTCCCCACAGATTCCTACACGTGCCCCCTCACCTCCAGTGGTGGACCAGCATTCTCACATAGGGATCCACTCAGTTCCCTCCATGTGGCCCCATCAATGGTAGACCAGCCTCCTCACACAAGAATCCCTTCAGTTTCCTTCCGAAGCCTCCACCCCAAAGGTAGACCAGGTGACTCACTGGCCCCCACCACCTCAGTTCTCTCCATATGCCCACCCCAATGGAAAAACAGCCTCCATACACAAGGGTCCCCCCAGTTCCCTCCACATGACCACTCAGTGGTAAACCAGCCTCCTCACACAAGGGTCTCTCACTTTCTTCCATGTGCCCCCACCTCACACGGAGGTCCTTTCAGTTCCCTCCACCTTGGGTCCCTCAATAGTAGATCAGTCTCCTCAGATTGGGACTCCCTCAGTTTCCTAAATGTTTCCCCACCCAAATGATAGACCAACCTCCTCAAACAGGGTGCCCATCAATTCCCTCCACATAGCCCCATCAATGGCAGACCAGCCTCCTCACACAGTGGTACCCTCAGTTCCCTTTTTGTCCCCCAACCCCAATGGTAGACTAGCCTCCTCACATTGGGGTCCCCATAGATTCCTACACATGCCCCTCTCAAAGGTGAACCAGCCTCCATACAGTTCCCCCCATGTCCCCCAATGAATGGTAGACCAGCCGCCTCACATGGGGATACAAGTTCCTTTTACATGCCACCACTAATGGTAGACTAGCCTCCTCACACGAGTGTCCCATTAGTTCCCCTCCGTGTGGACACTTAATGGTAGACCAGCCTCCTCATATAGGGGTTCCCTCGATTTTCTCCATGTGCCCTCCCAGTGATAGACCAATCTCCTCACACACGGGTCCCCTCTCTTCCCCTCCAGGTGGCCCCCTCAATAAAAGATGGGTCTCTTCAAATGGGGGCCCCCTAACTTCCCTCCATGTAGCCCCTGCAACAGTAGACCAGCCTCCTCACATGGGTTTCCCCTCAGTTCTCCTCCATGTGGCCATGTCAATGATAGACCAGCTTCCCCATATGGGGATTCCTAACTTCCCTACACATGCCCCACACCCCAGTGGTAGACCAACCTCGTCACACAGGAGTCCCCTCGGTTACCTCCCAACCAAATAGTAGACAAGCCTCCTCAAATCAGGTACCCTCAATTTTCTTCATGTGGACCCCTCAATTATAGACCAGCCTCCTCATACAGGGGTTCCCTTGGTTTCCCTCTATGTGACCCCCTCAACAAAAGATCACTCTCCTCACAGAAGCATCCCCTCAGTTCCCTTTATGTGCTCCCACCCCAATAATAGACAAGTGTCCTTACATGGGTGTCCCCTCCAGTTCCTCCAAAAGCCCCCACCACAAAGGTAGACCAGCCTTCTCACACAGGGGTACACTCGGTTCCTTCCATGTGCCCCCACCCCAATGGTAGATGAGCCTCCCCAGATGGGGGTCCTATCAATATCCTTCACAGCCTTCCCAATGGTAAACCAGCCTCCTCACACGAGGAGGTTCCCTCGGTTCCCGCCATATGCCCCCACACCAATGGTACACCAGCCTCCTTACACGAGGGTTTCCTCACTTCTTTCTACTTGGCCACCTCAAGGGCAGACCAGCCTCCTCACACGGAGTACCCTCCACAGGTCCCCCTCAATGGTAGACCAGCCTCCTCACATGAATGTCTTCTCAGTTTCTCTCATGTGCCCCACTACAGCAGACCAGTTGCCTCACATGGCGGTCCCCTCAGTTTCCTCCAGGTGGTCCCCCAATGGTAGATCAGCCTCTTCACATAGGGGTTTCCTCCACGTGTCCCCACCACTATGGTACACCAGCCTTCTCACATGGGTGTCTCCCCAGTTCCCTCCAAGTGTCCCCACCCCAATGGTAGACAGGCACCCCTACAAAGGGGTGCCCCCAATTTCCCCCATGAACTCCCATTCCACTGGCACACTAGGCTCCTCACACAAGGGTTTCCTCAGTGCCCTAAACGTGATTCTCCCAATGGTAGACCAGCCACCTCATATGGGGATTCCCTCAGTTCCCCCTAGGTGGCCTCCCAATGGTAGACCAGCCTCCTCACATGAATGTTCCCTCAGTTCCCTCCATATAATCCCACCCAATAATAGACCAACCTTCTCAGATGGGAGTTCCCTCAGTTCCTTCCACATGTACCTACACCAATGGTAGATCAGCCTTCTCATGTGTGGTTCCCATCAGTTTTCTCCACATGGTTCCCTCAGTGGTAGGCCAGCCTCCTAACATGGGGGTCCCCTCAGTTCCCTTCATGATCCCCCACCCCAAAGGTAGTCAAGCCTCCTCACAAGGGGTTTCTCTCAGTTTCCTCCACATTCCCCCACCACAATGGTAGACCAGCCTCCTCACATGGGCGTCCCCTCAGTTTCCTCCACTTAGCCGCCCCTAATGCTAGACAACCTTCTTAGATGGGGTCCCCTCAGTTTCCACCACATGCCCCCACCACAGTGGTAGACCAGACACCTAAAAGGGGGTGTCCATTCAATTTCCTCCACATGGCCCCCCAAAGATATACCAGCCTCCTCACACCAAAGTCACCTCAGTTTTCTCCATGTGGTACCACCAGCCTGCTTACAAGGCAACCCTCTCAGTTTTCTCCATGTGCCCCCTCAATGTTAGACCAGCCTCCTCACACTGGGGTCCCCTCAGTTTCCTCCACAAGACTCCACCACAATGGTAGGCCAAACACCTCACATGAGAGCCTGCTCGGTTTTCTCAATTTGCCCCCACTCCCATGGTAGGCCAGTCTCTTCACATGGTGATCCTCTCAGTTTCCTCCACATGCCCCCTCAATGAAAGACCAGCCTCCTCACACAGAGATTCCCTCAGTTTTTCTTCTTATATCCCTACCCCAGTGCTAGACCAGGCTCCTCACACAAAGGTCCACTCATTACCTCTCCAGGCGCCCCCATCTCAGTGGTAGAACAGCCTCCTCAAACAGGGTTTCCCTCAAATGTTAGACCAGCCTTCTCACTTGAAGTTTCCTGCAGTTTTTTCCACATGCCTCCACCCCAATGGAGGCTCCACCCCACTGGTTAAACAGCCTCTTCACATGGGGGGGCCCATCAGTTTTCTTCACGTGGCCTACTGAATAATAGATCAGCCTCCTCAAATGGGGGTCTCCTCAGTCCCCTCACCTCAGTTTTCTCCTCAAGCCCCCACAATGGTAGACCAGCCTGCTTACAAGGGGTAGGGGGAAGGATCATTTCCCTTCACATGCCCCTACCACAGTAATAGACCAGCCTCCCCACATAAAGGTCCCCTCAGTTCCCTCCACATGCTCCCATAGCAGTGGTAGATCAGACTGTTTGCATCCTCCACATGCTCCCATAGCAGTGGTAGATCAGACTCTTTGCATCCTCCACATGCTCCCATCACAGTGGTAGATCAGACTCTTCACATGGGGGTCCCCTCAGTTCCCTCCATGTGCTCACCCAGTGGTAGACAAGCAGCTTCACACCAGGTTTCCTCAGTTCTCTCCACATACCCGCCAACCGCAGTAGTAGAGCATCTTTCTTTCATGGGGGTCCCCTCAGTTCCCTCCACGTGTCCCCAAGAATAATACACCAGCTACCTCTCAAGGGGTTCCCCTCAGTTCACTTCATGTGGTTCACTCAAAGGTAGACCAGCCTTCTAAGACAGGGGTCCCCCCACTTCCCTCCATGTGGCCCTTTTAATGGTAGAGAAGCCTCCGCATATGGGGATCCCCTCAGTTTCTCTTCACATGCCCCCAGCCCAATGGTACACCAGCATCCTCACACAGGAGTCCCTCAGTTTCCTCCATGTGCCTCCACCACAATGGTGGACCAGATATCTCACAAGGGGAAGTCCACTCTATTTCTTCCACGTTCCCCCAACAATAGTAGACCAGCCACCTCACACAGATGTCTCTTAGTTCCTGTCCATGTGGACCCTTAATGGTAGACCAGCCTCCTCAAATGCAGGTCCCCTCTGTTCCCTCCACATCCACTTCCATGGTAGACCAGCCTCCTCACATGCTGATCCCCTATATTCCCCCCATGTGGCCCCCTCAATAATAGACCAGTCTCCTTACATAGTGGTCCCCTCACTTCCCTCCACGTGGCCCCTGCAAAGGTAGGCCACCTTCCTCACACGGGTTTCCTCTCAGTTTCCCTTCATGTCGCCCCCCTCAAAGGTAGACAATTCTCTCCACACAAGGGTTCCCCAACTTCCCTTCAGGTGCCCAAAACCCCAAGGTAGACCACTCTTTTCAGTTTCCCTCAGTCCCTTCACACGCAGGTCTTCTCACTTATCTCTACAAGGCCCCAACCCAAATGGTAGACCAGACACCTCACAGCGGGGATACCCCCAGTTTCCTCCATGTGCCCCCACCACAATGGTAGACTGGCCACCTCACATGGGGGTCCCCTCAATTTCCTCTACATAGCCCACTGAGTGGTAGACAAGCCTCCTCACACAGGCGTCTCTTCAGTTCCCCCAATGTGCCCCACTCAATGAAAAACCAGCCCCCTTATATAAGGGTTCTCTGTTTTCTCCATATGCCCCCACCCCATGGTAAACCAGTTTCTTCAGTTGGGTGTCCACTCAGTTCCCTCCACATGACCCCCATCCCCAATAATAGAACAGCCTCCTAGCACAAGGGTCTTCTCAGTTCCCTTCATTTGCTGCCAACCCAATGGTAGACCAGCCACCTCACAAGAGGGACCCCCTAGTTCCCTCCACGTGGCCCCATCAATGGTGGACCAGCCTCATCACACAAGCATTCTCTCAGTTTCCTCCACATGGCCTTTTCAATGGTAGACCAGCCTCCTTACACAGGGGTCCCCTCAGTATCCTTGTGGCCCCCTCAATGGTAGACCAGCTTCCTCACCCGGGGTTTCCTCAGTTCCCTCCACATGGTCCCCTCAATGATAGACCAGGCTCCTCACTCAGGGATCCTCTCAGTTCCCTACACGTGACCCCCAATGGGAGACCTGCCTCCTCACAAAGGGGTCTTTTTAGTTCCACTCCAAGTCTCCCCACCCAAATGGTAAATCAGTCTCCTCACACAAGGGTTTCCTCACTTCTATCCACATTCCCCAATCCCAATGGTAGGCCAGCCTTCTTTCATTGGCATCCCCTTATCCCCTTAGTTCCCTCCTCATGCCCCCCACACCATGGTAAACCAGCCCTCTCACATGTAGGTCCCTCAGTTCCATCCATGTGACCCACTCAAAGGTATACAAGCCTCCTCACATGAGGATCCCCTCAGTTATCACTGCATGCCCCCTCAATGGTAGATCAGCCTCCTCACTTGGGGATCTTCTCAGTTCCCCACACATGCACCCTCAATGGTAGATCAGCCACTTTACACGGGGAGAGGTCCCCTCAGTTCCTTCCACATTCCCTCACGCCAGTTGTATACTAGCCACCTCACATGGGGGTTTTCTCAGTGCCCTAAGCATGATTACCTTAATGGTAGACTAAACTCCTCACATGGGGGTTCTCTGAGTTTCATCCATGTGATCCCCAGTGATAAAGAGTCCTCCTCACAAAAAGTTTTCCTCAATTCCCTCCATAACCACCCTCCAACGGTAGACCAGCCTCATCACAGGGGGGTTCCCTCGGTTACCTCCACATGCCCCCACCACAAAGGTAGACCAGGCTCCTTACATAGGGATCCTCTCAGTTTTCCCCATGTGCCCCCACCATAATGGTAGACCAGATGCCTCAAAAGGGGGTGCACTTACTTCCCTCCACGTGGCCCGCCAAAGGTAGACCAGCCTCCTTACATGGGGGTTTCCTCAGTTATGTCCACGTGGCCCCCTCCAATGGTAGACCAGCCTCTTCACACAAAGATCCACTCAGTTCCTCTCCAGGTGCCCCCATCACAATGACAGAAAAGCCTCCTCTCATGGGGATCCCCTCAATTTCCTCTAGGTGCCCCAACCACAATAATAGATGGGGGTCTTCTCAGTTTCCTCCTCATCCCCCTCCTCAGTGGTAGACCATCTGCCTCACATGAGGGGTTCCCTCAGTTCCCTTCATGTGCTCCTGCCTCAGTTGTAGACAAGCCTCCTCACAAAGGAGTCCTCTCAGTTTCCTCCACATCTCCCCACACCAGTGGTAGACCCACCTCCTTAGATAGGGATCCCCTCACTTCCCTCAGTGTGCCCCCATCAATGGTAGACTAGCCTCCTCACACAGAGGCTCTCTGTTTCCTTTTTATGCTTTAACCTCTATAGTAGACCACTCTCCTCGCTTTGGTGTCCAATCAGTTTCTTCCATATGACCCTCTAATGATATATCAGCCTCCTAGCACAAGGGCCCCCTCAGTTCCCTTCAAGTGCCCCCAACCCAATGGTAGACCAGGTACCTCACAAGAGGGTCTCCTCACTTCCCTCGACATGATTCCCTCAATGGTAGACCAACCTCCTCACACAGGTGCCCCTTCAGTTCCCTCCATGTCGCCTTTTCAATGGTAGACCAGCCTTCTCACACAGGGACCCCCTCAGTTCCCTCCGTGTGCTACCCCTGCCAATGGTAGACCAGCCACCTCACATGTGAGCCCTCCACGTAACCCCCTGAAAGGCAGACCAGCCTTCTCACAGGGGGGTTCCCCCAGTTGCCCCCACGTGCCTCCATCGCAATGGTAAATCAGCCTCCTCACATGTGGGTTCCCTCAGTTTTCTCCAGGTGGTTCTCTTAATGCCAGACAAGCCTCCTAACATGGGGGTCCCCTCAGTTTCCTTCATGTACCTCCACCCCAATGGTAAACATGCCTCCTCACATAGGGGTCTCCTCAGTTACTTCCCCATTCCCCCACCCCAGTGATATACCAGCCTCCTCACATGGGGGTTTCCTTGGTGTCCTAAATGTGATTACCTCAATGGTAAACTAGCCTCCTCACTCGGGAGTTCACTCAGTTTCCTCCACTTGCCCTCACCTCTATGGTAAACAACGCTCCTCACATGGGGTTTCCTCAGTTTTCTCCATGGGGGCTCCCTTAATGGTAGACCAGTCTCCTCACACAGGGATTCCCCTCAGTTACCTCTACCTGCCCCTATCCCAATAATAGACTAGCCTCCTTACATGGATGTCCTCTGAGTTTTCTCCATGTGCCCCCACCAGAATGGTAGACCATACCATTTACATGGGTAAGGTCCCCATTACCTCCTTACATGGGTGTCCATTCAGTTCCCCTCCACGTGCCCCCAACCCAATGGTAGACCAGCCTCCTCAATGGAAATCCTCTCAAGTCCCTCCATGTACCCCCCAATGGCAGACCAGCCTTCTCACACTGGGATTCTTTTAGTTGCCCTCCGTGTTTCCTAACCCCAATGGTAAACCACCCCTCTCTCATGGAGGTTTCCTCAGTTATCTCCATGTGCCCCACCCCAATGATAGACAAGCCTTCTCACCTGGGCATCCCCTCAGTTTTCTCCACATGCCTCCCAATGGTAGACTGATCTTCTCACAACGGGGTCCCCTCAGCTTCCTTCAACATGCCCCCACCCCAAAGGCAGACCAGCCTTCTCACACAGGAGTTCCATCACTCACCTCCATGTTACCCTACCCCAAGGGTAGACAAGCCTCCTCATATGGGCATCCCCTTGGTTTCCTCCATGTACATACCCGATGGTAGACCAGCCTCCTCACACACAGGTTTTCTCAATTATCTCCATGTGGGCTCTATCACAATGATAGACCAGCCTCTCCACACGAGGGTCCCCTCAGGTTCCTCTATGTGTCCTCACCATAATAGTAGACTAGCTGCCTCACACAGGGATCCCCTCAGTATTTTTCATGTGCCCTCCTTACAGCGGGCATTTCAGTTTCCCTACACATTTCCTAACCCAAATGGTCTACCAGTCCCCTCACATGGGGGTTTCCTCATTTCTCTCCAAGTGCCCCCCACCCTGATGGAGACCAGTCTTCTCAAAAGGGGATCTCCTTAGTTCCCCTCTATGTGCCCCCACCCCAAAGGGGTACTCTTAGTTTTCTCCATGTGCTTTCACCCCAACAGTAGACCAGCTTCCTCACAAAAGGGTCACCTCAGTTCTTTCCACATGATTCCCCCAGTGGTAGACAAGCCTATTCACACAGGGGTACCTCAGCTTCCTCACAAAGCCCCCATCACACAGGTGCCTCCTCAAACCAAGGTCCCCTCAGTTGCCTCCAAGTGCCCCAGACCCAATGGTAGGCCAGCCTCCCAACATGGGGGTTCCAACCATACCCTCCATGAGACTCCCTAATGGTAGGACAGCCTCCTCAACTGGGGGTTCTTTCAGTTTCCTCCCCATGCTTCCACCTCAATGGTACACCAGTCTCCTCCCACGATGGTCCCCTCAGTTCTTTCCATTTGCCCCCCTTCAATAGTACACCAGCTTCCTTACATGAAGGGCCCCTTAGTACCCTCTACAGGTCCCCCTCAGTGGTAGACCAGCCTTTTCTCAGTTTTCTCCATGTGCCCACATCCCAATAATAGAAGAGCCTCCTCACATGGGGGTCTCTTCAGTACCCTCCATGTGGACCCTCAATGATACACCAGCTTCCTCACTTAGGGGTCCTCTCAATTCCCTCCATGTGTACTCCCATTGGCAGACCAGCCTCCTTACATGGGGTTTTTTTTAGTTCCATTCCAAGGCTCCCACCTCAAGAGAAGACAAGACCAGCCTCCTCACATGGGGGACCCCTCAGTTTACTCCACATGCCCCTATCATAATGGTAGACCATATGTCTCACAAGGGGGCCCACTCAGTTTCCGCCACACAGCCCCATCCAATAGTAGACCAGCCTCCTCACAGGGGTGTTTCCTCAGTTCCCTCTAGGTGACCCACCCCCGCCAATGTACACCAGCCTCCTTACACAAAAGTCCACTTAGTTCCTCTCCAGGTGGCCCCACCCCAGTCATAGAACAGCCTCCTCATATAAGGGACCCTCATTTCCCTCCATGTGACCTGCTCAATGGTAAACCAGCCCCCTTACATGGAGGACTCTTTGGTTCCCTCTACGTGCCCCCACGCCGGTGGTAGACCAGCCTTTTTACATGGTGTTCCTCTCAGTTTCCTCCACATTCCCCCACTCCAATGGTAAACCAGCCTTCTCACACAGTGCTTCTCTCCATGTGCCCCAACTACAATGGTAGACCAACCTCCTTACATACGGATTTTCTCAGTTCCCTCCACATGCCCTCTCAATGAAAGACCAGCCTCTTCACAAAGGGATTCCCCAGTTTCTCTTTATGTGCCTATGCCCCAATGATAAAGCAGCCTTCTCTCACAAGAGTTTCCTCAGTTCCCTCCATGTGCTCCCACTCTGGTGGTAGGCCAGCCTTGTCACAGTTGTTTCGACTCAGCCTTCCCTCAAGTGGCCACCCAATAGTAGACCAGTCTCCTCACATTGGATCCTCTCAGTTCCCTACCTTTTTAATGTTAGAACAGCCTCCTCACATGGGAGTCCCCTTGTTCTCACCACATAACTTACTCAATGGTAAACCAGCCTCCTCACACGAGGGACCCCTCAGTTCCCTCCATGGGCCCTCATCCCAGTGGTAGATCAGCCTCCTCACATTGGGTCTCCTCAGTTGCCTCCACATGGCCCCCTCAATGATAGACAAGCCTCCTCACACGGGCATCCCTTCAGTTTCCTCCACATGCCCCAACCCCAATGGTAGACCAGCCTCCTCATTCAGGGGTCCCCTCAGTTCTCTATATGTGCCTCCACCCAAAGGGTATACAATCTTTCTCACATGGGAGTTTCCTCAGTTCCCTCTATATGGCGCCCCCAATGGTAGACCCACCCTTCTTACACAGAGTTTCGCTCAGTTCTTTCCCTATGCCCCCATAATAGTAGACCAGTTCCTCACATGAAGTTCCCTCCATTTTTTCCTTGTCCCCCTACCCTAATTGTAGACCAGCCTCCTCAAATGGGGGTCCCCTCAGTACTTTTCACTTGTCCCCCAAAGACAGGCCATTCTCCTCACACGGGAATCCCCTCATTCCTTTCCATGTGGCACCACCAATGGTACACTAGCCTTCTCACATGAAGGTCTCCACAGTTCCCAATGGTAGATCTGCCTCCCCACCAGTGATTTCCTCTGTTCTCCTCCATGTGCTGCCACCCCAATGAAAGGCCAACCACCTCACACAGGGGTCTTCTCAGTTCTATCTACATGCCCCCACCCTAATGGTAGACCAGCCTTCTCACATGGGTGTACCCTCAGTTTCCTCCACATGGCCCCACTACAATGGTAGACCACTTGCCTCATCCAGGGGTCCCCTCAGCTCCCTCCATGAGACCTCCCCAATGGTAGACCAGCCTCCTCACACAAGAGTCCCCTCAGTTCCTCTCCACGTGCCCCCATGCCAGTGGTAGACCAGCCTCCTCACATGGTTATCCTCAGTTCACTCCACATTGCCCTTTTCATCCCACGTTTCATGCCAATGGCAAACCAGCCTCCTCACCCAGGAATTCTTTCAGTTCTACTCTAAGTCCCCCTACCCCAGTGGTTGACTAGCCTTCTCACACATGGGTCTTCTCAATCATCTCCACATGACTTTCACCCCAATGGTAGACCAACCTCTTAACATAGGGGCTTCCTCAGTTTTCTCCATGTGCTCCCACTATGATGGTAGGCCAGCCTCCTCACACAGGGATCCTTTCAGTTCAACTCCAAGTCCCCCTACCCCAATGGTAGACCAGCCTTCTCACATGGGGGTTTCCTCAGTTCTCTCCAAGTGCCCCAACCCCAGTGGTAGACCAGCCTGTTTTCATGGACATTCCCTTGGTTCCCTCTATGTGACCCCACCTTAATGGTAGACCAGTCTCCTCACATGGGAGTCCCCTCAGTTCCCTCCATATAACCCCCACAATAGACCAGCCCTCTAACACGAGGGTCTCCTCAGTCCCTTCCACCTGCCCTGCCCCTATGGTAGAACAGTCTCCTTACATGGGGGTTCTGTTTCCTCCACGTGTCCCCCCAAATGTAGAGCAGCCTCCCCATGTGGGGGTTCTCTTGGTTTCCTCCACCTTCCCCCACTTTTATGGTAGACTAGCCCCCTAACTTGGGTGTCTCCTCAGTTTCCTCCATGTGTCCCCACCCCAATGATAGGCCAGCCTCCTCTCGTGCTCCCACCCCAGTGGTAGACCAGCCTCTCACACCAGGCTCCCCTTGGTCTCCTCCATGTGCCCCAAGCACAGCTTCTGTGCATGGTGTCTGAGGCTGTGCTTCAACAGTGAAGCAGAAGTCCCAAGGTGTCTTGAGGCACAGCCAAAATCAGTTCCCCAACCTTCTATTGGCCAAAGAAAGTCATATGTCCAAGGGGAGGGGGAGTACCCCCAGGCTATGTATGGGAGGAAGGGACATGTCCCACCTTGGAGAGGCATGGGCACCAGGAAGGGAGGAATTTGTGGGGGCTGTCTTTGCAAACACACTGCCACATTGACTTATTTATTGTGGATTATCGAGCACATCATCTGACATAGACCTGATGACAGGTGCTGGGGGCACATAGAAGGACAACAGATGTCCCTGCCCTAAAGGAGCTCCCAATTTGTTTGGTGCAAGAAAGGTACAAAATGATGGTGATGAGGCATTTTAATGAGGGCCACATTAGAAGGTTCTTCATACATTTATTCACTCAGTCATCCAGTGGCTGTTTCTTGAGTGGGTCTCCCATGCACTGGACACTGGGGGTACTAGTGTCCCCCAGTGGACAAGCCGGACATGGCCCCCGCCCTCCCAAGCTCCCACTCCAGCAAGGGAGACAGGCAGTAAATACACATCAAGAGAGTAATATACATAGGGAAAAATAAAGCAGGGTAAGAGCACAGAGTGACCGTGGGGGCTATTTTAGATACGATGGTTGGAGAGGCTATCTGAACTCAAGAACATTAACTCAAGGAGGAGCACCTGCTATGTGCTAAGACCTTTATCTTGCTTAATTCCCAGAGCTGCAACATGAAGCAGGGACCATCATTAGCCCCTTTTCATGGATGGGGAAACTGAGGCTCAAAGGTTCCTGGTCTCCCCTGAAGCAGGGACCTTGGAGTGGAGGTCTGTGTGGAAGAACACTCCCAGGGGTGAGAACTGAAAGTGCAAAGGCCCTGTGGCAGATGTGTTGGGTGCTCTCAAGGAACGGTGAGGAGGGCAGAGTGGAGGGAAGGAGGGGAAGTGTAGTAGGAAATTAGACTGGAAAAGGTCCATTAGGTTGACAGAGGGAAGGGGCCTTCTGGGCTGGACACAGCATAAGCCAAGGCCTGGAGATGGGGAATGCAGGGTGTGCTCCAGCAGGAAGCCTGGCTCAGTGGGACTGGGGCTTCAGGAATGTCAGAGTTAACAACCTGGGACACTGACCTTGGGAAATCTCGCTGGCCCTGTAGGCAGGGGCACCCAGGACCCAGGACGGTGCCTGAGCAATGCCAGGCCAAGGCCCGCCTTGAGTTGGGTTGCCCTCCCTGTAAACGCTGAGCTCCTCCTCACCTGGGCGTCACCCCTGCTGGCAAGCCCCTGTCGCTGCAGCCTGGGCTGTATCCTACCCCGATGGCACTCACAGCACCCAGACGCCTCGCCAATCTCAAAGGCCTGGCTCTGACTCTCAGCCCCACTGCTGGCCTACTCAGTGACTACAAATGACTAATTTTCCTTTGCTGGGCCTCAGTTTCCCCACATCTAAAGTGAGCAGGGTCGGAGACTGTGGGCAGTCCTTCCAGTCATACCTGAACCTCAGCTCACATCACAGAGCTTTGGGAGCAACAGCTGTGTGCTTACAACCTGGAGCAGAGAAGCTGAGGCCTTTGTACAGATAGGGAGACTAAGGCCAGGGAGGGTGGGGTTGGCCGAGGTGAGTCTGTTAATAATATCTGTGGAGGGAGCATGCAATGATGCATGATGCTCCAGACTCTCAGGCTGTGGGACACCTAGTCCCCACTGTTTGGACAGATGGTGATCTCCCTAGCGGAGGTTAATGGGATTCCCATTGTCTGAGAGCCTGGCCCGCCCGACAGTAACAGGATCCTTGACCCCTCTTCCCGCCTGCAGGGCAGCCTCTCTGGCACCCGAGCCTCAGGATCCAGACAAGGGGACATAGGCAGGCTTGCTGGTGGGGAGATGCAAACTCAAGGAGGACAAGCACCTGCTGTATGCTAAGACCTTTATCTCAATCCTCAGAGCTGCAAAACAAAGCAGAAACCATCATTCTCCGCTTTTCGTGAATGAGGAAACTGAGGCTCAGGGAAATCACAGAGGCAAGAGGAGAAGGCATCCCAGGACTCCAAGGAAAACAGATCCCAAATGCACAGGGGAACAAATTGCCTTTTGTAGAAATGCCTTTTTGGTTTTTGTTTTTTTTTAATGTTTCCCCTTCTCATATGCAGGCCCTTCTCAGATGAGCCAGGTAAAATGATGCCTCCCCAGACAGCCTTCCCACCCTCCTGGCAGGGATAACCACTCCCATCTCTTGGCTCCCAGATCCTGGGAGCCACCACTTCACAGCTGCCTAACCCAGGAAGTCTCCTAACCTCTCTGGGCCTCAGTTTCCTCATCTATAAAATGGGAATAAAAATAAGACCTTCTTCCTAGGGCTGCTGAGAGAATCACATGAGGTAGTAGGCGTAAAGCACCTAGAAGTGTGCCTGGGGCATAGAGAACACATAACTTGCTTTTATTAGGATACTCTAATAGCTATTATCATCGCCACTGTCATCCTCACAACCCTCGCCTTCATATTCAGGAACTTCCCAGAGGGAAACTCTCGGTGGTTGCAACAACTTGGGGATGCAATTTTTTGCCATTTCTCAGATGAGGAAACTGAGTCTCCAAGATGTTTGCTGACTTGGCAGTTGGCAGAGGAGGGAGAGAAAGCCAGAAGGATCTGACTCCAAAGCTCTGCCCCACCCCATCTTTCCAGCCATCCCGTGGCAACCACAGACAAGATGCTAGCTGTGCTAACCAGCTCCCTCCATTCATGAATTTCTGACTTACTCTGAGCAGTCCACAGCCTGGACCTAGGGAGAGACCCCTTGCTCCTCTTCCCTTGCAGCCAGGGGTGGAACAGGGGCATCTGAGGTGATGGGGTATGGGTTCAGAACCCGAGCCAGTCTCCAGCTGGGCCATGTCTGCAGCTGAGGGCAATAGCAGCTCTTCCCAACTCTAGATACCAGGGTCAGGTGCAAGTCCAGCAGAAGCACCCAGCAGCCTCACTTACATACCTCCCATGCTGGGAAGGTCAGTACTGGTCCCAGCTCTGCCCTCTGCCTGCTCCATGCACCCCAGGACAGCCCTGCAGAGGCTGGGGGACAGGAAACCTGGGCAGACAATCGGGCTGATGGGAAGGGGTGAGGAGGGCACCCAGCCTCCTGAGGAGCTCTGCACCTGCCCCCACTAGCTGAGCCAGGGAGGGCGGGGGATGGGGGGCGACTGGCAGGCAGTGCAGTGGTTGGGGCGTGGCCTTTGGGGACCTGTGTTCAAATTTTTCCAGCTAGTAACTGCTGCCCTTGGGCATCTTCCTCTGCCTCAGTTTCCTCATCCATAAAATGGAGCCAAAATGAGGTGAAACATGGAAAGGTTTTCTGTGTCTGGCACAGATTGAGTGCCCAATATACAAATGTGGGTTGTAGTTTGCATAGTCCCATATTTCTGGATTGAATGAATGGTGCGCCCAGGCAACGGCTGGCATGGGGTGGGATAGGGCAGGACCTAGGTAAGCCCCTCTGGAGCACACTGGGGAGCTCCAGGTCCCCTGGATGGGGCAGGAATTCCCATCCCAAGCCCGGCGATGAGCTCACCCACTCAGCCTGCACCAACAATACATGGTCAGCCCATAAATGCCCAGAGGATGCTGGGGCTAGGCTGGTATTTGAATATGAAAGGGTGAGAAACCAAGCAGCATTCTGAGGTCTGGGGCAGGGAGGCAGTGCAGCTGTGCACAGCAAACCTGGGTGCAGGCAACACAGCATGCATGCCTTGCACACAGACACATAAAAACACACACGTGCACGCAAAGACACATACACACAGTCATGCAAATACATGCAAAGGCAAATACAAACTCACAAGCACACACAAAACACACATACACACACAAAGACATACATGCATGCATGTGACAGGCACACATACAAACACAACTCCCTTTCACCCTCACAGCGGCACAGAAACAGCAGTAAGACCAGAGTAATGGACATGCATTGAGCACACCACCTGAATGGCACTCCAGCCACAGCCTCAGATGTTCAAGAAATTTTTAATGAAGATTTCTTTTTTTTTTTTTTTCTTTGAGACAGAGTCTTGCTCTGTCACCCAGGCTGGAGTGCAATGGCACAATCTCGGCTCACTGCAATCTCCACCTCCCATGTTCAAGTGATTCTCGTGCCTCCACCTCCCAAGTAACTGGGATTACAGGCGTGTGCCATCACACCCGGCTAACTCTTTTTGTATTTTAGTAGAGACAGGGTTTCACCATGTTAGCCAGGTAGGTCTCAAACTCCTGACTTCAAGTGGTCTGCCCGCCTCCACCTCCCCAAGTACTGGGATTACAGGTGTGAGCCACCGCGCCAGGCAAAAGATTTCTTTTATACCCCAAATTCATTTCTTGAGTCCTACTGTCATAGAAATTTAATCTTGGCCAGTCTGGTATGCCCATCTTCCCCCAGAGCACCTCAGGTGGGAGCCATTCAATCTGGCCTGGTCTGCTGAGGACCCCACAGGCCACCAGGCCGTCAGTCCTGCAACTCTCCTGCATGTGCCTGCAGCTCCTGTGTGCCCCTCCAGGTCCCCCTGACCCTCCAGTGCCCCACCCAGGGAAGCTCTCCACCTAGCCACCACTCCCATGGAGTGGCCAAGTAAGACCCGCCTGCTATCAGGGCCCACAGCCCGCCTGAGCACCCAGAGCCCAGTCGGCTTCCCCATGAGCCTCCTTCCTCCTCTCCACCACCCCCAAGTCTGGGAAACCTCCCTGTGAGCTGGAGCAGGCAGGGAGGAGACTGGGGAGATTCAGACTCTGGGCTCACCACAGTCTACAGCAGAAGAGCACAGTGGTGAAGAATCCAGGCCCCCGAAAGTCACCACCCTCTGACATCGCTAGCTGTGTGCCCCTGGGCAACACACATAACCTCTCTGTGCCTTGGTTCTCTCATCTGTGAAATGGAAATAATGAGAGCACCTGCCTCATGGACTGGCCTTAAGATTCCAGGAGACCACGTGTGCACAGCAATGGGAACAGTGACAGTGCTCAGCACATGGTGAACTCTCACTACATTTTTAAAGACCTCCTGTGGGATTTTCCATTCCCAGTGGGTCTAGGCTTTAGAAACCAAAAGCTAAGAAGCTGGTTCACTGAATTGATGAAGAAAAGGAAAAAGCAAAAAGGGGCCAAGGGGTAGCACAAGCTATTTGGGGAAAAAGAACTATTCATTAATATTTCAAAATAGAAGCCCTCCAACTCTCCTACTGTAGCCAACAGCACGCTAAGTTACCTGTAAGCCTCAGCTTCTTTAAGCCTCCTAGAAAATCCATGGGGTCAGTACTGTCCATCACTACCTCCGCTTTGGAGATGAGGAAACTGAGGCCCAGATGGGTGGCACATCTGACCCCAGGACCAGGGTCAGAGTTGGGAATTAGACTCAGCCCTGAAGCCACTTGCCCAGGGCCACACAGTCAGGCTTTGGCTGAGCCTGGCCTGGAGCCCGGTCCAGAGCTGGGACACTGGACCACCGAGCATCATAGCACATAAGGTGTCTGGGGGCTGACCTTGGCCATGAGAGCTCAAATGTCCCAGGAGTCTCACTCAGTCATATGTTTCTGTTTTACTGATAGAAAAGGTGCTTTAGAAGCCTCTGTTGTTCACTCCAAATTTCTTTAGGATTGTTCTGGGATCGGGGGAGAACGGAGGGAGGAGGGGACTGACAACAGGAGGAAAATCAGAGCTCCCTATGACGAGCGCTTTCTCCCAGTCAGGAGGCCAAAGAAAGGGATGGGTATCCAGGAGGGAATGAGCTTCCCATCAGAGGAAGCATGCAAGCCAGGCTGGAGGAGCAGCTGGTGGGGCTGCAGAGGGGATCTGGGGACTCTGCCTGGTAAAAACGTGCAGGAGAATCTCCCACAAGGCCCCATAATCAGGCTTCCCAGACTGAGTAAGAAGCCAACTTGCTTGCTAAAATTAACCACTCATTTGTGGTTCCCAGAAGACCTTCCATACCTAAACATGCTATGCTACATGTCTTGGGACGTCATGAGGGAGATCCTCCTGGGCTGTACTGCATGACTTCCTGTGCCCAGAGTACAAGGCAGAGACCACAGTTATCCACAAATCTCCACATTCTCCTTCTTCTGAACAATAAGGAACCCTCTCCCGGTTATCTGGGATCATGATGCCCCACCATCCCCCAGGAGATTGCATCTCCCAGCCTCCCTCATGGCTAGACACGGGCATTGGAGGAAGTCCTGGTCAATGGGAGCTGAGCCAAAGAGGCGCATGCCACTTCCAGGTGCACCCATGAAAAAAACTAGTGCCTTCCCAATGTCCTCTCCTTTCCCAGCTGGCTGAGGGGAGGCGGGCACAGGAGCAGCCACCTTGAACTCGGAGACAGAGGTCTTGACACCAGAGTCCCCTCCTAGCCCTGAAACAGCTTACTAGACGATAAAGCCAAAGAAATAAAAAACCTGTTCTCAACCTTGCTGTGTCATCTACTTGACCCTTTTGGTTAAGCTGCTGTGTTTGGGGGTCTCCTCATCACAGCAGCTAAGCCTATACCCCATGTGATACCAAGAAGGAGGCACAGGGGCCCCAGTGGACCATAAGCTTTAGAAGTCCAGGAGGGGTTGAGCCTCTGTTTCCATCCCCAGCTCAGGAACAGGCATGGAGAAGGGGTCTAGAGACAGCGGTGGAAGGAGTAGGAAGAATGAGAAAGCAGACCTCTCCTGGGCCACAGACCAGCATATCCAAATGCCTGTTTCCCTCTCCCCTTGAAACAAGGCGAATCTCGTGTGTTCCAGACTGAACTGCGAGTTTGTTCATGCTTTGGTCTTCCCCATCGCAGTAAATGGCACCCCTGGCCACTTAGGGGTCCACGCCAGAATCTTAGGGTATCACCTTTGTCTCCCTCATCTCCTCTCACCCTCCTCAAGTTATCACCAAGTCTTCATTTTACTTCTTAAATTTCTTCCAATCTGTGGCTTCCCACTAGTTCCACCACTGTGTGTCCTAGCCTCAGCCTCCATTGGTCTCCCTGCCTTCACCCTCACCCGCTACAGTCTCTCGTCCACTCAGCAGCAAGGGTGACCTTTTAGAAACATCATCAGAAAATGTCCCTCCCTGCCCTCAACCTCCTGTGGCTCCCAATTCACTCAGAGGAAACCCTGCCTGGTCTGGCTGTGTTACCCCCGACCAAGCATCTCCCTCACTGAATGTGCTTCTTCCACCGGGCTCGCACTTGGTCCTCAAACACAGGCAGCGTGCTCCCCCAGGGCTGCGGCCTTAGCCCAGCCAGGACTTCCCCCAGGACCACTCTCGTCTCCACTCTGCTCATCTGACATCTCCCTGCAGGATGGCCCTAAGGGTGGTTTGGACCCACCCGCTCTCTCATGCCATTCTTACTTGCAGTTTTAAGAATCACTGTAGAATGTGCTGGGGATGCAACATCCGGGGATAAGAAGGATCTGGCCAGAGCACCCTGGGCTCTGTTCCTGTCCCTCCTGGAGCAGGATGTCCTACAGAGATTTAGCTCAGCAAGTTGGATTGTCCCGGGGATATGAAACCCAGGACCAGCTGCTTTCCAGAGTCCTTCAGCTGCAGTGCAAGTAGGACACGTGTAGACAAGACTCCATCCACCCTGGGCAGCTTTCCCGAGCCTGGGCGACCAGCTCGCCATGCATCCTAGGCTCTGCTGTCCCTTGCTACCTATCTCTAAGTAACAAGTCTGGTTTGCGTAACTTGCCGTAGGTGAGTGTTGTCTCACTGGACTCATGCAAGTGAAAAATTAACACAGCTCAAAGTGCAGTGGGCGAGATGTTTAGAGTCCTCCCCTGGGATTAACATAGTGCACAGTGACCCTGCTTCACACTCCCCAAGCACCAGAAGACTGCTTGACGCTGCTCTGCACCTCTCTCCCCAACCTATAGCAAGTTTCCGGTTACTGTCTCTCTCTGCACCATTTCACTGTCTTCATAGCCCTCCCCACACCTCCACAGGTTATAACTTCTTGTGTGTGTTTGCTCGCGTGTGCGTGTGCGTGCATGTGCATGTGTGCATGCGTGTGTGTGTGACATCTGGTCTCCTCCCAAGACCATCTGCTCCAGGCAGGCAGAGTCATGGTGGATTTGGCTCAGTGGTGCATCTCCAACACACAGCCCTGGGCCTGACACATTGTAGGGGCTCTTATGTTTGGGGATGAAAAACAGAAATATAGGCTGCCTTAGGTTGAATAACTTCATGCAAGAGCAGAGGGGGACCCAGGGATGGCACCGACGCTCTGGAGCAAGGCGGGTCAGGGGGGCTGGCTGTCCGGATGGGAGTTGATCTGGACAGAGTACACCCAACAGATCTAGCACTCACACCCAGGCTGCACACCACACGGGCACCCTGGACACTCACTGCAGGTGTGAGACAGGTTCACTGTGCACCAGTATCAGTCCCAGGGGAGGACTCAACACCTTGGGCCGGGGCATCACAACTTGGGCTGTGCCAGTTTCTATCACTTGCCCCACTGCAGCGAGACAGAACACTTGCACACACTGGCCCCCTTGGCCATGCATTTTACTGCCACCATGACCGGCCCCACCACTTCATTATCTGAGAAATGGGAGGGCTCATAAACCAGTTGCAAATCCAGTGCTCCCTGTGGCCCTCAGTGTAGAGGGTAGACAAGCCTCGGGGGTTGATGCGGTGTAGGCGTGGGAAGATCAGTGAGGGAACCTGACTCCAGAGAGGGAGTCTTGGAAACGTGGCCTCACCACCACCAGCAGCAGCATATAACAGCATTCAAGGTGTGCCCACCTGGGATTCCCTCCTCCTGGGAGCCTTCTCCAATCAATCCCCTTCCACCTGCCTTCAGGAGCCCCACACCTTTTCTTCCCCTTCCTGGGCTCTTGCTCATCCCCAGCTTCATGGTTGCGGCAGCCCATGGCTTATAATGGGCGTAATAAAAGCACAGGGAATTATGAGAGCACCAAGCAGGTGGGCAGCTGGACCTGGCCTCCCACTGTAGCATTCCAGGGGCCCAGACATTCCCTCTGCCTGGCCCTGACAATGTGGGCATGTCACCTGGATGTGGCCAACCAGATTGTCCTGCCCAGAGTTTGGATTTGAAACACAACTCAGAGAGGCAGGGGCATTTTGGATTCATTCCGGGAACGCAGGAACAGCATCCTGACGCACACTTCTCGAGGCCCTGACCAAGGCTGTGTTCCCTGGCCTCAGCAGCTTCGCTTCCATGTGTACCAAGCATGGTTCTCCAGCCTTCCTGTAGACTCTGTGAAGCCTCTAAAAGCCATCTGCATTAGTTAGGAGCAGGTTCAGCAGCGTATACCAAAAAACCCCTGCTATGGTTTGAATATTTGGCCCCTCCAAAAATCATGTTGAAATTAATCCCCAATATGGCAGTATTGAGAGATGGGGCCTTTAAAATGTGATTGGGCCTCGAGAGCTCTGTCCTCAAGAGTAGATGAATCCATTTATGGATTAATGAGTTAATGGGTCAATGGGTTATCATGGGGGTGGGACAAGTGGCTTTCTAAGAAGAGAAAGAGAGACCTGAGCTGGCACACTCAGCCCCCTTGCCATATGATGCCCTGCACCATTCTGCGACTCTGCAGAGAGCACCTAGCAGCAAGAAAGCCCTCACTAGAAGCAGCCCCTTGCCCTTGGACTTCTCAGCCTCAAGAACTGTAGGACATAAATTCCTTTTCTTTATTAATTGTCCAGTTTCATATATTCTGTTATAAGCAATAGAAAATGGACAAAGATGACCCTGTTTCCATGCTTAGCCAAATAGGGTTTTGGCCTTCTCTGGAGGTTGGCAGGCCAGGGCTGGGGCAGCTGCTTGCGGCTGTCATCTAGAACACAGGTTCCTTCCAGCTCCTGGTCCTCCATCCTTAGTATGTGGTTTTCATCCTCATGCAGGCAGCGAGAAGATGGCAGAGTAGAGAGAGAAAGGCCTGTGCCAGCCTTTTTAGGAAACAATAGCCTTTTAGGAACCCACCAAGCAGAGTGTCACATCCCTCTAGACAGAACTGGGTCTGGTGGCTACCTGTAGCCAGAAGGACATCTGGGGAAGGAGCTTCAAGGACACATCATTCCTCTGAACTAAACTGGTGTCTGTTAGGAAGAAGGAAGGAGGAGAATGGATGCAGGGTCGATCAGCAGCAGCAGCAGCTGCCGCAACTGCCCAAACTTTTCTCTCTGCCCAAGCCAGAGCCATTTCTGGGTGATTGTAACTAAGATCCACATGGGGGGAACCCAATCTACCTGAGGGTACTGGGAATCTTCCCTGAGGAAATGACATTTGAGCTGAGATCTGAAGGATACTAGGGGTGACCCTGACAACACAGTGTAAGAGGAGAATTCCAGGCAGAAGGAACAGGAGGGAAATGCTGAAGGAGAAGACAGCATGGGATATTTGAAGGAAAGAAAGCAAGCCAGCATGACCAGAGAATAGATAACAAGAGAGACAGGGCAAGGAGAAAGGGCTGGAAAGATAGGAGAGGGCTGGCACTGGGCCCTATGGGCTGTAGTAAGGGTTTGTGACTGCTCTATGAGCAACAGGACCAGCCACAAGTTTTCCACAGAAGATTAACATGACTTTTAAAGATCATCCAGGCTTGGAGAGGGTCAAGAGAAGTGTGTATGAGTCAAAATAAATTAATCCTATAACAAAGAGCCCCAAGATCACAGTGGATTGAAACACCAAAGGTTTATTTCTCATTCATGTCACATCCAATGCAGAGTGGCCCAGGGACTCAGCTCCACAGAGTCATTCAGGGATCTAGGCTCCTCCCACTTTGTGCACCTCCATATTTGACATGTGGCCACCAAGGTCACCTTGGCATCTTCCAGCTAGCAAATGAAAACAGAGAACATGGGGAGGAGGATGCAGGGTTTTGGAGGTCAGGCCTGGAGGTGGTGTGTGTCCCTTCTGCCCACATTGCTTTGGCCATGATTCAATCACATGACCCCAGCTAACTGCAAGGAGCAGGGAATGTGGCCTCATGCAGTGCTCAGGAGGAAAGGAGGTGACATGGATATTGCTGTCCACTAGCAGTCTCTGCCACAATCCACCCCTTGCCACCACATACTCATGAGGCCCTCCTTTCTACACATAGAAAAAGCTCAACCTCTCCCCTAAGGGATACAACCCAAAACTCATCCAGCCACTGCATGGTCTGCTGGCCTGTGGACTATAGAGAAAATATGTTCATCATCCGCTTACACACACTCGTGCACACACATACACACACACACGTGCACACACATACACACAATATGATGGTGAGGCAGGGATAAGATAACCTCAGTAAAAACTCCCATTCCGAAGAGAAAGGAATGGCAGCCACTCAACAGCAAGCAGTCCGTTGTGCAGGGTCCATTGCACAGGGGCAGGGACTGAGAGATTTCCCTACCCTGGCAGTCAAGGGTGTCTCCTGACTAGACTCTGGCTTTGCTCTCTTAGAAAACTCCTTGTCCAGGTGGGCGCAGTGGCTCATACCTGTAATCCTAGCACTTTGGGAGGCTGAGGCAGGCGGATCATTTGCAGCCAGGAGTTCGAGACCAGCCTGGCCAATACATGGTGAAACCCTATCTATACCAAAAATACAAAAATTATCTGGGGTTGGTGGTGTGCACCTGTAATTCCAGCTACTTGGGAGTCTGAGGCAAGAGAATCGCTTGAACCCAGGAGGCAGAGGTTGCAGTGAACCAAGATCCCGCCACTGCGTTCCAGCCTGGGTGACAAAGGGAGACTCTATCTCAAAAACGTAATAAAATAAAATAAAATTTTCTCCATTCCCACCCACGCCCCACCGAGTTCACCCTTTATGAGCTCTTTCTTGTTAATTTTTCTTCGCGGCTGCCTCTGATGTGAGAGTGCAGTGGAGTTCCTTCCTCAGATGCCACAGAGTTTTCGGAACCTACTTCCTGCTTGTGGATAGTAGGGGACCCCATTTTAAGTTTCAGTCAAAGACTCTTCTTAGTCCAGGATCATTGTGTCCTTATCAATGCAATTCCCTCCATAGCTAACTTTCTGATCTCTTCGCCTCCTGTCAGTCCTATGTGCCAGTCAATGATCACACCCGTGGTTCTTTCCTAGACTTAATTGTCCAGCCCCATTTATTTTTTCCCTGCTTCCTTGCCTCCCTGCCTTTTCCTACCAACATAATAATGACAATCTCGAGGCTATGTAATTGAGTGGAAATGTCACATCCTTCTTCTAATCTTCACTGCAGCCTGAAGTGTCTCTCACTCTTATTTCCTACTGTTTCAGTTCCAGATGTGCTTAATTTTCCAACCCTGAAAAGTCCCTCTTTCTGTTCTCTTTTGTTTCTGCTTCAAATCAGCTGGCTGTGACTCTCCTGAGCTCATCTCTTTCCTGTAAGACCTTGCCAAATGCGGCCCATGGTAGCCAAGACACACTAATCTGTTAATTCCTTCCAACCATTTCCCCTGGAGCTACAGGCTCAATGCTGGTGTGCTCTGTCTTCCCAGCTATCATAGGCAACTGTTCTCCCAAATACTTTACCACTTCGTAACATGGACTGCCATATTTCACAGCCTCTAATATCATTTTCCACACTATCACTGCACAGCCAATGCCACACTTTACAAGTTCTTCTGGTAATGCCCATTTCAGATTACCAATTTTTGTATTGGCTAGAGAAAGCTAACAGCCCTAAGTCTCAGCAGCTCGTCACCATGAAGGTCTATTTCTCGCTCCTTTATAGTTCAAGGAGGCTTGGCCAAGGGGCTCAGCTTCATGCAGTCAATTCAGGACTGAGGTTCCTTCCGCGTTGTGCACCAATGTCTTCACTGTGCGGCCTGGCGGCCACCCTGGCATCATCCAGCCAGTGAGTGGAGACAGACTGTCTGCAGGAGGAGGTCGCCTTTTCTGGGCCAGACCTCAAAATGGCAGGCATCGCTTCTGTCCACAGCTCAGGGGCCAGAACTCAGTCACTAACAGGAGGTCAGCCTGAGGGATGTGCTTATCCGTGTGCCCAGGAAGAATGGCAGCACCCCAGATTTCAGATCTGGGGTTTAGCAGGTGCCCACAGGGGCCTCACTTCGTGCTCCCTTGCCTGGATGCCTCCATTCTGCCTAGAGCATGCCTTCACAGCCTCCAGGGTTCTGATCCATGGGTGCACTTCCCTCCCCCGGCAGGAGGGGAGGAGAACAGGTGCAGGGTAGACCAGCAGCAGCAGCTGCTACAACCACCCAAACCTTTCTCTCCGCCCAAGCCAGAGCCACTTTTGGGTGATTGTAACTAAGATCCACGATTGATGTGGGGGGACCCTAACCACCCCATATCCACCCCAGGCAGAAATGGCAAGTGCCTGCCCTGTAGTCTATACAGGCCTCTTCCCAGCACTCCTCGGTGAGGATGGCAAGGGTCCCCTTAATTGACGTCCAGAGCTCAGGATACAATAACAACATGTGACTCACCTCCATGTGCCCAGCGTGGCACAGCACGCAGCCTGGCATGGAAGAGACACCCATTAGTGTCTGTGAAAAACCAAATGTCAGCCAGGACATTGGCTCGGAGTGACAGGTGGCTTGCATTAGTTATACTTGCCAGCTTGGAAAATGTATCCGACATCTCATGTCCCCCACCTCACATGTGCTGGGCCATGCCTGCCCTCCAGCTGTGGCTGCAACAACCAGTTCTGCATAGGATCAACCCAGAGTGCCTCACATCCCAGCCCTGATGGTCTCTCATGGGCCTGGCGAAGCCACCACATGAGACAGGGTGCTTTCCCATAGAGCCGTGCTGACACACGGGCAAACCAGAAGTGCGGGGAGGGAAGGGACGCTCCACTCCACAAGGACTTAACCTCCTCCCTGGGAGGCACAATCCTGAGGCACCCGACACACTCCACAGAGGGCCCCCAGCAGGCTTGAGCCTTCATTGCCCACAGCAGTGACTGGCTCAATAATGCCCCCTTGGACTGGCCTTGGGGGCTTCTATCTCACTCGCCTCAATCCTTCTTGTCCCTGGGATTGTGCCTCAAAATAAACTGCCAAGTCCTAAACCCTTGCCTCAGGCTCTGTGTTTAGCTGGGAGCCCAAAGCTAAAAGACACATTTTTCAAACTGACAAGAAGTACAACAAACAGAAGCCACCTGCTGCTCAAAGCCAGTGTCCTGACCGACATTTGGTTTTTGACTGACACCAGTCAGTGCCTCTTCCATGCCAGGCTCCATGCCATGACAGGCTGGGCACACGGAGATGAGTCAGATGTTGTTCTTGCACCCTGAGCAAGATTGGTGACTTTCCCCAGACTGGAGGGCCCCTACACCCCCAGAAAACTGGCCTGTTCAAAGAAGACCTGACACTTGAGCTGTGTGCTGCTCCTGGAAAGACGGCTGTCTCCCTTGGTACCCCCTACCCAGTCCAACCCAGCTGTCACCAGCCTAGTTGACTTCCAACATCCTTTTCATCCTGAAACTCCCTGCCATGGAAACTGTGGCATGTGTCCATCACACAGGAGGAGAGGACCAAATCCTCAGCTTGCCCGGCGAGGCTCCCGGAACCAAGCTCCCCCCAACCCACCCTCTTACGTCTTCCTTCCCTCCTCAGTGTTCCCACCAACACCCACATGACAATTTCCACTGCTTTGGGTGCATTGTGTCACCCTCCAAAATCCACATACTGAGGTCCTAACCTGCAGTATCTCAGAATGGAAACTGTATCTCAAACAGGGCCCTAAAGAGGTAATTATGGTGAAATGAGGTCCTTAGGGTGGGCCCTAATCCAGGCTCATTGGTGTTCTTATAACAAGAGGAGATTAGAACACAGATGTCCAGAGGAAAGACCACGTGAGGACCCAGGGAGAAGATGGTATCTACAAGCAAGAAGAGAGGCTGCAGGAGAAACCAACCCTTTCTCTTGTTTAAGGTCTCCTATTGGTGGTTCTTTGTGATAGCGAATACACCCCCTCCACACCTCCGTCCTCACCCTGGAATGCCTTCTCCTCCCGCTCAGTTCACCAGGTCCTGTGCCTCTCGGGGCCTCCACACACTTCCACTTTCAGGAGCCTACGTCTCGCTGGAGCCCTTCCCTGGCCATGAAGTAAGTGACTTCCCTTCTTCATCTGTGTAATAGGACAACCACGTCTCACTCATGGGAGAAGGCGCCATAACATACATAAAGCACCTCGTGGTGCTCACAAAAGTTGAGGATTTTTCGGAAATAAAAAACTCCATCTCAACAGCTCTGCTTAGAGAACATTCTGGCTGATTGAGCTAGAATCTGCTCTCCACCCCATTGAGCCCAGCCTTGTGTCTGCCTGTGTGCCCTGTCCTGGGGCAGCCTGCAGAAGCCAGAGCTTAGCCACAGGCCCCCTACCCCCCACAAGGCTCAGCAGCCTCAGACCCTCCCTTCTGACAACCAACAGCACAATTTTGAGGCCTTTTATCCCATCAAGTCAGGCCCCAGAGACAACACATTCACTGTGTCAGCTGGCCCACTTGGGGAGAGTCCAGAAAAATTACTGAATATGCAAAGAGAATGCAAATGAGCTGCTTCTGAGCCCGAAGTGCTCCCTTTGGCATTCTTTAAGGGCCTGCGTTAGCGAGTCGATATAAATGCCTGTAAGTGGCACAGAGCAGCTGTTGGCATGGAAACGGGGCTTCCATGGTGCTTAAGGAGACTTCAAATCAGCCCTGGAACCAACTATGCTAAACATCCTCTCCCTGCGATCTTGTTCACACTCAAATTCCCACTTCAGCTGGAGAGAGGGTGAGCGTGGCTTCAGATGGTGAGTGCTGAGTCGAGATTCAAGAGATTTGCCCCAAAACGGACACAAGCTTTAAAGTCACACAGGCCTAAGTTTAAACCTTGGCTCCCAAAATGCCCAGTGGTGAGACTGTGGGTGGATTGCCAGATGCCTCTGGGTCTTCGTTCCTCACTGTAAAATGGCTAAGTTGTGGGGGAGCTGTCCTGAGGATGCAACCACTTAGAGGGGTCCTTACAACCCCACCCAGCCCCGGGCAGAGGCTGCCAGGGACTCCCACGCGCCCAGAGCAAGGCGCAGGACACATGAACGCTCGACATTCTGTCCTCCCTGCGTCCTCCCTCCACACCAGGAGGAAGGAAGAAACTTATCTCAAGTCGATCCATACATCTTGTGGGCTATTTTTATTTGTGTTCCAGGTGAAATAAAACAAGTTAAAGCAGAGCATGAAATCTGAGGATTCCACCTTAAGGGGAAAAAAATCAACCTTTGCAATAACAAATAGTTGGAGCTGGTGCACTACTTGGGTGAAATTGTTACCCCTCGAGACAAGTCTAAACTCTTCAGCGTTATGAAAAGTCGGAGGGTTGCTTTGCCACCGAAAATTTATGGCCCCCAAATCATTTCTAAAAGACAGCACACATTCCCAACTGAGGGTTTCCTTCTGGTACAACCAGCTCCCGTCTCTGGGTGAGCTGGGGAGGCCCTTGGCTGCCACATTTGGGGACACGGGGCAGGTGGTTCTTTTCTGTCTGAGGGGTCTGCTCTATGGGGCCCCCCACAAAACCCAGCACATAGTAAACACTCAACAAATATTCTGTCTTTGTGTATTTCTGCCTAGTGGCAGCACCGAAAGATGGATTGGGAGGGTTTCCTCTCCCTAGAATGCCCTTGCCACACCCCCCCAACCAGACACACAAATAGAACCTCAGCTCTGGCTGCTCGCTCACCGCTCACCAGCAGGGGGTTGAAGGCAGTTGTCCCCATACCCCTCCTCTAAGGAACACATTCACCCTTGAAGATGAAGAACCAGAACTTGCCTACACTGAAGGAAACTTCTAGACCAGGTGGTTTATCCCTGAGTTTTATGGATGTGGAAACCAAGGCTCGAGGGCTACAAGGGAATCTGCCAGGGCCACATGGAGGTGGAGCTGAGACCCAAAGTCCTGGCTGACTCACCTGGGCAGGGACAGCTTCACATCCAGGGTGGGCAGGTTTAAAGATCCAGACCCACCCTTCCCTGGCACTGGCCTGTCCGCGGGCCCCAGAGCCTCTGAGGAGAGGTGCTAGCTGCCTGCATACTTTCGCATCTCTGTTGACTTTGGAGAGTGGAGGTGCCCCCAGCTCAAGAGCCTCGATGGGTCCCCATCTCCACCGTGTGGTCAGTGGGCCTTGCTGGCTTCCTCTGCCCTCTGCTAGCCAGCCTGCCACCTCTGCACCCCCTCCCAGATGAGCTGCAGTCTGACCGGGCTCCTCTTTGTCCCCCTTCAGTCGGGGTCATTCTTACACTGTGCCCCTTTCCTGGCCTCCCAGCAGCCCTCTCAGTGCCCAGCCTCTCTCCTCAATGGCACCTCTTTGGGTCTCTAATTTCCCAGGGTTCTACTTGCTGGTCCCTCTGGCTTCACAGCCTGAGCTGCTCCCCATAGCCCACTGCCTCCATATGACGCCATGCCAGAGGGCAGGGCAGAGCTCTCCTTCCTCTGTCCCCACCAAGCCTAGCAGCAGTCAGCCATGACACCTCCTGAGCACAGACGAAATGCCAAGAGGCCTGTGCTGAGCCCGCTCCAGGCACCACATACTTTAATCCACTCTGAGGCTCAGAGAAGCTAAGTGACTTGCCCAAGGTCACTCAGCAGGTAAGAAACAGAGCAGGGAGTCCAAGAAGGTCAGTTCAGACGAGTTGGGAGTCACAAACGGATGCAGCTTAGGGGCCAGTCGGAGCACATTAATGAGGTCCCCGGCTCCAAAGGGGTGTGGTGGGGGAGGACATGTCCTCCTCCTTAGTGAGGCGTTGCCCCCAGCTCCATCTGGAGGTTAGCAGCTTGGGAACACCAGCACGATCAAAGTTTCTGATCCTTCAAGAGAAAGTGGAAACCCAAATTTGTATAGGAAACCTCCTACATTTGAACGTCAACACCTGCCCTGATGTTTTATGTAACACAAGACAAGGAAGATACATCTGCAGGCCTGACCCAAGCACCGGGGCTGCTGGTATGGGGCTTGGGGTTCTTTCCAAATAACAGTTTCAGAGCACGAGTGTACAGCCCCTTTCTACAGACAAGGAAACTGAGGCCCAGAGATGGGGCTGTGGTTACATGGGGCTCAGTGGCAAAGCCCAGCCAGCCCGTCCTTCAGCAAAAGGGATGAAAAACAGCAAACCAATGTTGCCCGGCTCCCATCCCTGTGTGCACAGGACCTGGAGCCATTTCGGGCAGAGACTAGGGACAGGGCTAGAGAGCTCTCTGTGTGGTTAGGAGGCGGACCTAATGTCTCTGGGCCTCAATTAACCCACCTGCAAAATAGGGAAAGAAAAAAATATGAATTATTCCCTTCATTTCTGACTTTGTGAAGATGATAAAGGAATCATGGGTAGAAGAAACACATAAGTAAACCTAAAATCAGGAGAGGTGACAGGTCCCTCTGTGTCCTGATCAGAGCTTCCTAGACTAAGAAATTAGAACAGGTTTCTGGGTGTCCCAGCCCTTGGCATTTAAAACAGATCATGGAGGTAAATCTTGTCCTCCTCTCAGGGGCTGGGAGCTAGGACCACATTTCATAGATGAGAAGATGGAAGCTTGGCAAGGTTTGGTGCATGTCCATAGACCCAGGACCCGAGGCTTCTCTGGCTGACCAGGGGACGGACCCCCGGGCTCAGCAGGCTGTCACCCCAGTGTGGCTGCACTCACTGCTCCCTTTGAAGTTCAAAGAATGGGCCTCACCCCTCCAAAGCAGGCAGTAAATCAGGCAGGAGAAAGGAAACTGTCCGTCCCGGCTGAGTTATGGCAGCCACGTCGAGACAGCCCCCACCCTCCGGGACCGCCGGCCCCACCCTTACCTGCCCCCGTCCACCCTCTCCTGCCCCCTCTGCCCTGGCCCATCTCCCCTACCCCCACCTCTGGCTCCCAGGGTGTCTGGCTGCAGACTTCTGCAGGACTCTCCCTCCAACCCCATCTACCTCTAAGGCAGTCTGGAGGCCCCTCCACGCCTTCTCTATCAAAGAGTGGTTTGGCCCGTGCTTGCATACCTCCTGTGATGGGAAGCTCTCTCTCATGCCCAGTCAGCTTTGACCTGGACAAAGCTCTCCCTTCCGTGGGTTTGGAGCGGCTCCCCAGTGCTCTTCCATCTCACTCCCATGGGCTGGCCCTACACTCTCAGTCACAGGCCCCTCTCCTCCCCCAGCCCAATATAGCCCTGCAGAGACGGGGGGACAACCACTGCAGTCACCACAGGTGGCTCTCAGTGTCCCAGGCTACCCAGGGAGGCAGACAGAGCCCTGCCACAGGGGGCCTGAGGGTTCTGGTGGAAACTCTAGAGTGAGGGTGCATGTGAATGATTCGCACTTGGAATTGTGTGAACTCATGGGTGAAATGCATGGGTCGGGGCAGCGGGGTGTGCACCTGCGGGAGCTCAGCCAGTGTGCGGCTGTGTGTGACCCCAGCCTCTAAGGATGCGGCCATGAGGCAGTGCATCAGTGAGTGTGCGTGCACATGAGCGTGACTGTGCAGTGTGTGCAGAGGGGGCTGGTGGGGCAACAGGGGGAGCCCAGGGTGCCGCACAGTGAGGAAGCCTGAGTGTGGGAGGCTGTGAGCCTCTGAGCATGTGTGAGAACACGGGAATGTGTAAGAGTGTGTGTGTGTGAGTGTAAGTATATAAGAGCTGTGTGAGTGTGAGGATGTGTGTGTGAAGGTTGTGAGAGAATGTGGGATGAGAGTTGTGTGTGACAGTGTTGGTGAAAGTGTGTGTGGGAGTGTGAGTCTGTGTGTGTGAGAGTTGTGTGGGTATATGTGCCTGTGTATGAGGATTGTGAGAATGTGGGTGTGAGAGTGGTGAGTGTGGGTGTGGAAATGTGTGTGTGAGAGAGTGTGTGAGAACTGTGTGGGTGTGAGGGTTGTGAGACTCTGGATGTGAGTTGTGAGTGTGTGGGTGTGTGTGTGTGAACGTGTGAGAGTTATGTGGGTGTGAGGACTGTGTGTGTGTGAGAGAGTTATGTGGGTGTGAGGGTTGTGTGTATGTGAGAGTTGTGTGGGGTGTGTGTGTGTGAGAGAGAGTTGTGTGGGTGTAAGGGTTGTGAGATGAACTCTGGATATGAGTTGTGTGTGGGGGTGTGAGTGTGTGTGTGAGGGTGTGAGAATTGTGTCGGTGTGAGGGTTGTGAGATGGACTCCGGATGTGAGTTGTGTGTGTGTGGGTGTGAGTTGTGTGGATGTGACTGTGTGCCTGTGTGTGAGTGTTATGAGAGAGAACGTGGGTATGAGTTGCAAGTATGTCTTGTGGGTGAGTGTGTGTGACAAGGAGGTTGGCGGCTGAGGTGGCGGGTGGGCTGCCTGCCCCAGCCCGGTGGGACAGCCCGGTGGGACAGCCCTGGGCCGGTGGCAGGAACAGTGCTGGGCTCCTCCCTGGATGCGATCTGAGGAGAGGTCGCGGGGGAGAGGTGAGGCACTGGCTGCGAGTCTCAAGCTACTCGGTTGAGGGTGCTCAGCCACTCCAGGGCGCTCCTCTCCTACTCAGGGCCTCCTGGGGCAGACGGAGGGGGCTGATTCCTGACTCACCCAGGATCCCTGGGTTCCTGGGCCGGGGCGGCAGCCGAGGGGGCAGGTATGGTTCCTTCTTTGAGGGCTGACTGCAGGCCCTGGACAGGCGCTGCCCCAGAACCCACCTCTGGAGAGAGGCTAGCGCCTTCCTTCCAGGCTGCCATGAAGGCCCAGTGCCTTCCTGCTGTAGTCCAGGTCCAGGGCCGCCCTTCTCCCTGTGGCGCTGGCCCAAGGGACAGTCCTGGGAGGCCCTGCTACCTCTAGACCCTCACCTGCTCTGCTGCAAGTCAGCCAGGGCCCCGAGCCAGATGCCTGGGCGCCGTCCTGACCAGCCACTCTCTGGCCCCACATCCAACCCACCGCCAAACCCCTAGGTTCTTCTCCATCTCTCAGCGACCCATCCCCAGCTCTTGGTCTCCGCCGCAATCATCCGGCCAAGCCACCACCACCTCCCACCCGGACCACACAGCAGCTCCTTCCATGACACATTCCTGGAGACACATGCATGTGGCTGTCCACAGATGTGCACATGTGCACATGAAGGCGCCCACATACACACGCACACACACACATACACACATGGACACGCACATACATGCGCACACATGCGTGCGCACACACATGCACACATGGACACGCACATACATGCACACACATGCACATACACACATGCACACACACATACACGGACATGCACATACATGCACACACACGCACGTGCACACACACATGCACATACATACATGCACACACACACAGGCCTGAAAGAGGAATTAAGCAATGCCACAAAGCTCAGAGCAGGGGAAGGTATTTTCCGCGTAGAGTCCCCGGAAGAGGAAGAGAACGGCTGGCTAGAGTGTCTTTCCTCATGAGAACGCTGAGAGGCTGCAACACTTACCTCTGCTTTACAGACGAGACGGACACTCCAAGCAGGAAGCAGCTCCCCCAAGCTGCACACTCCAGGGCCTGGGGTGTGGCCGTGACACTGCCCAGCAATCCACATCTGGCTTCTGCCCTCCTGGCGTCCAGGGCCCATGGGGGTGATGGACAATGCCTTGATGCCACTTCCAGCCAAAGGCATGGGGGCTCAGAAGTCCAGCTAGGGGTGGGCAGGCTTCTGGAAAGACGTGTCCATGAGCTGGCCCTTGTGTCCAGCCACAGCCCTGACCCCTGGGCACACGCAGTCCACCCAACCCACTTGCCCCTTACACCAACAACTCACAAGACCAAACCTACCCTTCCCCAGCACCTCTGGGGGCAGTAAGGGTTCCCGCGCCCTCTGGCTTCAGGCTGAATGCGGCCAGGGAGCACAGGAGGAGAAGGGAGGCCGGAACTTGTCCCAAGTCCCCTGTCTCGCGGCCCTCTTCTCTGTTCATGTCTTCCTCTCTCCTGGCTCCTCAGGCCCAGGAGGACTACCCTTGTGGCCACCAGCCCTGACGTCCTGCACAATGGGCTCTAGACACTGTGCCCTTTTCTCTGGAAATAGTCCCTTGATTGAATATCTCCCCTCCCCACCCCGGCCCGTGCCCTTCCAGTTCAAGTGGGCCTCTGTTTCCCGCTGTGGTCCTGCACCCACTCCCAGGTCTTCTGCAAGTCACTCACACACTCCCCTTCCTAGGAGGGCTCCTCTCTGGCCTTGCTCGGGCCAGGTTCTGTGTCCCCACTAAGCTACCACAGGCCGGGGGTGGGGGTTACTATTTGGCCACAGTCTGCACAAGGCCCGGGGTCAAGGGAGGAGCCAGCAGCCCACGCAGGCCACTGTGGCAGGAATGGACTCCATGCAGACAAGTTCCCCCTCCCTCCCTCCTGAGCTCAGCCTCGGTGTGCTGGGTCTGGGGTGTTCATGGCACATCCCAGAGAGGATGCAAAGAAGCCACTGGACACAGAGGCCTGGGGTTCAGGACAGAGGTCTGGGCAGCAGGCAGAGCTCCAAGGGTCTCCAGGGTGTGGGAGATTCTAGAAATAGTTCCTTGATGTAACTACCCAAATCTGTGTGCCTCTCTCACTGCCCCCTGCTCCCAGCAAGTGGAAGCTTTGTGCAGGCAAAGGCTGAGAGTCACTTGCTACCTTTAGACATAGAGCAGCAGGCTGCAGTGCCACACACAGTCGGTGCTCAGTAAAGAGATCCTCACTCAAAGCACAGAAACACAATACCTGAGCCCAAGGGTTTTTGGAGATCAAAGACTCCCAGAGGAAGCTGAAAACTCAGAGGTCCACAGGGGCCCAACAGTTGCCATAAATGAAGGGAATGGGCCAGTGTGGGTCATGGGGAGCTGGAGAGCCCCTGTTCTGGATGCAGGGACTCCACTGCCAAGAGCCTTTGACCGTGGACCTGCAGGGGTGTGGGCCCAAGGTGCACAATGGGCTCACATCAATGGCTTCTCCCCTCATCTAAGGCTGTCTTTCTACTGAAAACAAATTGGAGTCTCCAAGAATCTTAGTGGCCCAGCTATGCACAGCACTAGGACAGAAGTCTAGCCCAGGTCCCCAAGGAGCATGGGAGTGGCCGGGCTGGTGAAAGCAGCAGGTGCTGTTGGTGCTAAGCCCAGATCTCCCTTGTCAGGAGGTGCACCCATCCCTCAGCCATTGCCAAGGTCTCCATCATTGACTCACAGCCACGCTTTACTGGAGAAGCATCCACAAGCACCCAGAAATACCAAAAAGGTTTATGCATCATCCCACCCGCACCCCCAGGGCTGCCTGTAGCTGTTACAAGATCCTGTAGGACCGGGCTTCAGCTCCACTGTGCCCTTTACTCCCCAGCACTCCCCATGGGGTCAGGCTGAGTCTAGACTTCTCCTGCACCCTCACGCTTGCTTGGTGTCATCCCCCACCTCACCTGCTTCTCTCCATCAGTAACCACAGGCACCCAACCCCTGTCTCAGGCTCTGCTCCTAGGGAAGCAACCTGAGCAGCAAGGGTGGCAGCGCGAAGACTGGGTGGGCACAGCGAAGGCCTGAGCACACCTGAAGGTGAGAGGAGGGAGACAGATGCGGTGTGCAGAGAAGGAAGCTGCTGGGGAGAGGGGTCCCCATGCAGCGGCGACCAGCAGTCTCCAGGGGAAGTGTCCAAAGACACCAAGTGGATTGATAGTCATTGTCAATGTGGAGGAAAACCAGGGAACCGTCGTTATCACCATCTTGCCTAAGGAATTCCGCAGTCAGCCAGTCAAAACAACTCATTGAGGGCCTGCTGGGTGCTGCGGCTGTGGGGGACACATACAGGTGGGTGAAGCCACAGCCTCTTCGGCCTCATGCAGGTGCCTGCCTGCTTCTATCCTTCCTTTTGCCCACCTGTCCTTTCTCTCCAGATCGCCTTTCAGCCCTTACATTCTTCCACATTCTGTTTATAATAGATTTCATGTGTGCAGCACAGCTAAAGTTTCTTGAAACCCTAAGAGAGGAATCGAAGGAAAGCAGCTCTGGAAAAGCCCCAGAGAAGGAGATACTGAATCAGAATGCAAATCCCAGAGGGCTTCAGAGAGAAGGAGACCCCCTGAGTTGCCCTGAGGGAGGAGCATATGAAGGGTGAAGCAAGATTTGATCTGGGTAAGGGGAAGGCTGTGATTTTTTAGCTGGCAGCATCTCATCTCTCTCCTCAAGCCCCCAGATGTTTCTCAGAATCTCCCCTTTGCCATTCTAGGGGCCCTCTTGGCAGAAAGAGGTGCTCGCCTCCCACCATGGAAGTTCAAGTCTCCAGCTCCCTGCTCCCTGCCCTGTGGCAGCTCCAGGTGGGCATGGATATGGGCTGAGCTGGTCAGATGTCCAGCCCAGGACTCTATGTCTTGAGAGAGCCACCCACAGGCTGCAGAAGACTGAGGAAGGCTGAAGGAAGGCCACATGGTCCCTGCCAGCTCCCTAGAGAGCCCTTCAGACTGGCTGCTTTTTGTAAACATAATGCCAGATTCGGTGGTGGTTGAGCCCCTCACTTTTCTGTCCCTTTGCTCTCTGTAGGCACGTATCTGTGAATTACACATAGTATTATTCTGACTGATTTTGCATTTTATACAGAATTATCAATGGCAAGTATCCTTCTCGCACCCTGCTTAGTCTGGCTCAGTGTTGTATTTTTTGAGATTTATCTATGCCGACCTTGGTAGCTAAAGCTCATTCATTTTAATAGCTGTATAGTTATTCCAAAGTATGACTACCACAGAACTGCCCAGATGAGCCACAGATTTAAGCGCAATAACAAAAGCTTATATTTTAAGCAAGCAAGTTTTGGGTTGTTTTGTCATGTAGCAATAGCTAACTAATGCAGACAACATGTGTCTTCGGATTTAGCCACTACAGACAGAGAAAGCAGGCTAACGTGTCTCTTGGTGCCCACACATGTGAGCAATTCTTAGAAGTGCACGCAGAGTTGGTGTCACAGGTGGGGAGAGTTTGTCCATCATCAGCTAATCTGGATCTTCTGGCCGCTTTCTGAACTGACCCCAGTGATTCTGTGCCCTCCCACTATCTCTTCAATGAATTCCCATTTCCCCTAGACAATGAGAGGAACCAACCAGCAGACCTGAACTTGTAAACAATAATCAATGGTTATTTTCTAACTTCGTTTTTAATTATTGTTACTGATTTGGAGGACGTTTTGTTACATGGCAATTGCTGATACAGCTACCTAAATCCAGCTGCAATTGAAAAGCACCCATCAGCCAGGTGCAGTGGCTCATGCCTGTAATCCCAGCACTTTGGGAGGCCAAGGCAGGCGGATCACCTGAGGTAAGCAATTTGAGACCAGCCAGGCCAACATGGCGAAACCCCATCTCTACTAAAAATACCAAAAAAATAGCCAGGCTTGATGGCAGGCACCTGTAATCCCACCTACTCAGGAGGCTGCGGTAAGAGAATTGCTTGGACCTGGGAGGCAGAGGTTGCAGTGAGCTGAGATCATGCCACTGCACTCCAACCTGGGCTACAGAGCGGGACTCCGTCTCAAAAAAAAAAAAAAAAAAAAAAACCCCGTCCAGCTTCTTAGATCCAAGTTCTTTAAAATCAAGAGAAGGAATTCCCAAGCAGTCACACTTACACCGGCTGGTTGGAGCATCCTCATGCAAAAAAGTGACTATCAGAGCTCTTTAACCCCTCTAAACTGGGGCTCAGAATAACTGGTCCCATTGCTCCTGCTGGAATATCATGCAAAGTAGGGCAGCTCCCCTCCCATCTCTGAGTCTCAGTATTCCTTGTTGTCTGTAAAAAAAAGGCACTAATTTCTGACTCACAGGCATATTGTGAAAATTGAGTAAAATGGTGAGATCTAGCACAGTTGCTCTATTTCAGTTCCTCTCCCCCTGATGGACTGAGTAAACTGGGGTACACCTCTGTCACTTTTTGGACTTCTTCATCTACAGTTTAGGAATAATCACTACTATCTCAGGAGAATTTGTGGAATAGATGACAGAATGGATGTCAGATATTACATCAGGAAGGATGCCTTTTGTGAAAAGTCACAGAAGACCCATTTTAACTAGTCCAAACTATAAGGGGAATTTATTAGATCACATAACAGAATATTCCAAAAGTGGACGATTTCAGGCATGGTTTGATCAAGGCTCCAACTTTGTCTCTCTACAACTCTTTCTCCTCTACAGCCCTTTGGATGTTGGCTGTGCCTCAGGGTGACTGTCCTCATGCAGTGATTGACTTGGGCACTCACTATGGCTCCATCACTCTGACAATAGAAATGAGACTGTGCCTCCTGGTTCAGGCTAAGCAGTGCTCATGGTAGAACTAACGTAAAAACAGTCACCTTCAACATGTCATGATCACTGCATAGTGGGGTAAGGAGAGGATTGGGTGTGAAGAGGCCACACTAGGACCCTGACAGGTGTCCAGCCCTATGACAGACATATGGGTTAAGGTACCACCTCCTCTATCACTGGCATGTCCCTACCTGAGCCTCAGTTTCCCCTCCAGTAATATAAGGGGGCTGCCTGGATGTTGCCTCTTGACTTCCACCCTGCCCAACTCCCAGAGCCCAGGCCTTGATGGACTAGTTTGAGTCTTAAGTGGGAGGCTAGGGCCCGCTACCTGCCACTTGGGTGGAGTGGGCTCCATGGGCAAATGCGTCTGAACAGAACAAATTGCTAGGGCATTGTTTCTCATTCTTTCTAAGGGTGAATGATTTCCAGCAGCCGACTGGGTGGGTGAATGATTTCCCAACCCTGCCAAGCCCTTTTCAAGACCATAATTGCATTTCTCGTGACAGGTTCCCAGTCGGGTCTCCCCCTCCAGGGCCAAGGTGTGGCAAATTCATAAAGCCATCTATCTGTCTGCTGCCCGGCCACCTTCTGCCCGCAGCCTGGGGTCTGGACCCTTGGGCTACAACTGAAGAACTGAGAGTTCCAATACTGGCTCTCACACTGCATCATCCAACATAGGGTCGCTAGCCGCATGTGGCTGTTTTAAAACCCAGTCCTCAGTTGCACTAGCCACATTCCACGTGCTCAGTGGCCATATGGCTAGTCTACCATATCAAACAGTGCAGCACGGAACATTTTCATCGCTGCAGAAGGTTCTATTGGCCAACTTGTCTCCAGCAGAAATTCGGTGGGAAACCCCAGGCAGTCCCCTCTCCCTTCTGACCCCCGATGAATGTTTCCATCCTTTCCAGCTCCGACCCTCAGTTTCCTCCTCTATAAAATGGGGGCGACAGTGCTAAGGGATATGTTTGTGAGATAAGGCCTGTGAAATGCTGAGCCCTGGGTTCAGGCTCGGGCCACTCCAGGGGAGGGGGAAGATGTCACAGGGGAGGGGCCTTTGAGCAGGCTTCACACAGGGAACTTGCTTGGTGTCCAATGCAACAGTCACTCCTTCTTCCTGTGGGGCTAAAATGCATAGTCCTAGGGAGTAAATGATGATTGCCCATGCCAATCATGATGCCCATAATCATTTGTCTGCAATGGGGCAAGGGGTGACCATGTGACATCAGGGGAAGTCTGCTGGAGGCTTCTGGGAAAACATGTCCTCCCTGATAACAGAGAAGCACATCCAAAGAAGGCCCCTTTGTAACCTGCACTCTCACTTCCTGCTTTGGCTGTATAATGCCTGATGCTTTTGCAGCCATTTTGGGGCCACGAAGCACCATCCAGAAGGGGAAAGTGAGCATGCTGGGGAAGCTGCGTGGGAGGACGGCGAAGGCTTGTCCCTGATGTCTTTGTCTGCCCCCTCACCTCCTGGCTACTTTAAGATAAAAATGAGTGTCCTTGGTGGATGGATTATTGCAGCCAAAAGCATCCTTAGTAATCCTCTTTCAAGGGTGAGTCAGTTTGCCAGGTGAGCAAGATGCAAAAGAACATTCCAGGCCAAGAGAGCAGTGTGCTGAGGACACAGGGGTGGGGGTCAAGTGCTGCATCCTAGGAATGGAGAGTGGTAGGTGAGTGCGGTTGTGGGTAGAGCTGGAGTTGGGTGAGGGCAGCTCAGTGCCAAATGACAGAGTTCAGACTTTCATTTGCAGGCTGGTGGTGGAGTGGGGAACACCGGAAGGCTTTAAGGGATGGTGCTGAGTTACAGGGTGAACAATGGGTCAGGACAGGTTGGCAGGGAGAGACTGGAGGCAGGGAGGCCAGGGAGGAGGCGGGGGTGCTGATTGTGTGAGGCCAGAGTGCGAAGGAGGTGAGGGAATTGGGAGGGAGGGAGAGGGGAGGAGCAGACAGGTGTTGGTGACTGAGCTACTGAGGTGATGAGGGGAAGAGGAGCTGAGGATGGAGAAGGAACCAAGGACAGGGCCCTGAGGATGTGGACACTGATGGAGATTTGGGGAGCAGAGGGAGCAGTCAGAGAAAGCCAGGAGACGAATGCAGAGAGGGTTTCCAGAAGGAGGGCTGGGTACCTGCGTGGAATACCGCTGAGCCCTGGGTGCTGTCTTCACAATGCATCCAGAGCTGCCCTCACTAGCGCCACCTCCCACCTCCCACCTGAGTCCACACCACCAGCCTCTCAAGCAGCTACAGCCTCCTGCTTCCTCCCTCACTCCTTGCACTCAGTCCTCCCACAGCAACCAGAGGGAGCCTAGCAAAACCTAAGCCAGTCACACTCCTCCTCCGCTCCACAACCCACAACCCGCATGACTCCCACCTCCCTCAGAGTAAGCACCAAAGTCCTCACTGCCACCTTCAATACCCTGAAGACCTGCCACCTTCCACCCCACCTCCCCAGTCTCACATTCCCCTACTCTCTCGCTACGGTGTTTCAGCCACGCTGGCCTCCCCACTGTTCTGTAAATAAGCCAAGCATATTTGCACCTGCGGGACTTTGCGCTGACAGTGGGCACCACCTGGAACTGCTTCTTCAAGATTTTGCAAAGCTCCATCCCAACAATGAGCAGAAAACACAGGTCTTCCCTAGCTACCTCATACAGCACCCTGCCTCCCCACAGCACTCTGCATCCTCTGCCTTGAGTTATTTCTCTCCATAGCGTAAATACTGGGCTATTTAGCAGCTCGAAGCAGCTCCCTGTGTCTTTTCTGTTCGTTGTGGTGTCCCATGCCTAGAAGACGTCTGGCCTATAGTAAGTGGTCAGTGAAATTGGTAGAATGAATGAATGAACGAGGTTCAAGTAGGATAACGACTGCAAATAGTCCTCTGAGTTTGGTGATGAATCCAGAAAGTGGGAGGACTATCCAGCAAGTGTAGAGGACTCATTTAGCAAGTTTGGTGGTGAATGGGAGAAAGAAACAGGATGGGGAAAGGAAGTGAGGGAGGGCTTTATTTTTCTGATGCATGTTGTTTACACATGTTTAAAGGCTGAGTGAAGAAGCCAGTAGAGAGAGAGAGTTCAAGACCCAGGAGAGGGATGACTGACAAAGCTGGCCAGGGGAGGTGGGAGGGAGACAGACCCAGAGCCTTGGACGGGGGCTGCATGCCTTTGGCGGGGATAGGAAGCGGGGTGTAGAAGGAGGCCCAGTTTGATAATGTACCTCTGAAAGTGGTCCCCGCAGTGGGCAGGGCACATAGAGGATGCACAATGACAAAAGTAATTCAAAGTAGTTTGGTTTATCCAAAGGTGGTTTTGACGGGCCGCTCACATTCCACATAAACAGAAGAGTCAACAATAGCACCTAACAAACCAAACATTGATCAGGGGCCCACTCTCTGCCGGGTACTAGGCCCAGGCACGGGGCAAAATTCTGTTTGTGATGTAGCCCAACTAAGTAATAGGAAAAATGGAAACTCTGAAACTCTATTTTCAACACCACCTCTTTTTTTTTTTTTTTTTTTTTTTTTTTTTGAGACAGAGTCTCGCTCTGTCACCCAGGCTGGAGTGCAATGGTGCGGTCACTCACCGCAACCTCCGCCTCCTGGGTTCAAGCGATTCTCCTGCCTCAGCCTCCTGAGTAGCTAGGATTACAGGTGCACACCACTGAGCCCTGCTAACTTTTGTATTTTTAGTAGAGGTGAGGTCTCACCATGTTGAACAGGCTGGTCTTGAACTCCTGATATCAGGTGATCCGCCCGCCTCAGCCTCCCAAAGTTCTGGGATTACAGGCATGAGCCACTGTGCCTGGCCCAATGCCTCCTTTTTAGGGATGATGAGAATGAAATCCATGTTGGCCTTTCCTCCTTTACTTGACCACTAGGATGCTCAAAGCCAAATTTGCAGGTCAGCTTGTAAAGCTGTGTAGAATTCTGTGACCCAGGTGGGTGCATTCCTACTGCCTTCCCAGACTTGATTTCTAGTTAGATTTTTATTTTGCCTTTCCCTGAAGTTTTTGTTTGCCATTGCATGTCTGTGGGGCTGCATAGCATAGAAAACCTAAACAACAGTGGCTTAAAACATGATAGAACTAGAAGCCAGGAGGTATACAGAGCAGACCTAGACACTTACTCTACACTATTCCCAAGTACTTGGGCTGCATTCCACCCTACTCTACCTTATTTCAGGTGTGCCCCTTTCTCATGCTCATAAGGCAGCTACAGAGTTCCAGCCACCACATCCACATCCCAGGCAGAAAGGGAAATAATTGCCAGGGAACAAACAACAAAATGAGTTTCCCAGAAGCCTCTCCCAACAACATCTGCTTAGAATTCATTGGCTACAACTGTGTCCCATGTCCACTTGTAGCTGCAAGGGAGGCTGAGAAATGTTTTCTTTACCTGGGCATAGGGCAGCTCTGAACAAAATTGAAGTCCTATTACTGAGAAGAGGGAGGGATGAGTATTGGTTAGCTAAACAGCAATGTCTACCATGGTCACCTATATTTTTCTTTTTCGTCCTTTATAGAATAAAGAAACACACAAACGTTGGAATGAGCACTTAAGCCCTACAGTTTTCAGGGCAGCTATAAACTCAGTCTGCCTTGTTTGTGGCTCTGTCTTCAGTTTCTGGAGCAGGATCCGGCACATACAGCTGGCACTCAACAAATAATTGTTGACTTGAAAAGGAACCGAGCACCTCTTGTGTGGAGAAGAGTGTCATTATCCCCATTTTATAGGAGAGAAAGCGGCCTCTTCTCCAAACCTCAAAAAACATCAGTCCACAGAGTCACTGGGCTTAAGGTTGTTATTTCACAGAGGAGGAGATGTGGCCCAGAAATGTTAAATGACTTGCCCAAGATCACACAGCAAATTCATGGCAAAGGCTAGAACCTAGGTCTTCCGAGCTTTCTTTCAGATTAAACCTGGTCCAGACAGAACTCAGCCTGAAGGTTGTCTAAGGCAGGGTTTCTACAGTCCCCAGGACACCAGAATTCCAGTATCCACAGTGAACTGAGACATGGGGCTCCATGAGGTGGGAGACTGGAGGCATCTTTGAATCATACAGCTGCCACAATGCCAAAGGAATGGTGAAAATAATTTAAAAATCACTTTCGATCAAATTCAGGGTGAAACTGGTAAACAATGAACTTGAGGCAGAGAGGGGGGTTGTTTTCCACTAAAAGTCCATTTCCTTAGGTCAAAAACATTTTTGGCAGGATGGTTTTCCAGTAGACCATGAAGACCTGAACATGCCCAAAATATGTAATCCCTTAATAAGTGCCAGAGAAACCCCACGTTGGCATCCTGACAAGTTGCCACCCAAATCACAATACAGTTTCAGCCCCCAGAGAGGAATCAAAGTCCCCCTTATTAAAATGCATTATTTATGGCTTCCAGAAAGTCTTCCAGACCCCTGACAGCTTAGGAATGAGCTCAGAAATTAACTGTTTGATATTATCAGGGTCAATCCATCTCTCTGGATTCTTTGCACCGTGTTCTTTTTTTTTTTCTGAAAGGCATGTACTGGAGAGGAATTTCATTCAAGGCACAAAGGAATGACGAAGTCAGCTGGGGAATTACATTAGTCCCTTCGCTGAACAGCCCTCTGATTCATCTGTCCTTTCTGTAAAGACAGAAATGACTTCTTGTCTCATTAAAGGTAACCATGAGGACAGGAGAACCCAGGAGGTGGCCAGGGATGCAGAGAGTGAGCCTGGTGCACTCCTAGAGACCACCTCATCCCCACAGAAGCTCAAAGGGGACCTGAGGTCTTGCCTTCGTCACACAGCAAGCCAGTGCACCAAGGCTGTGGGAGGGGAGAGAAAATCAGAATCTCAGAGCCAGTATGGCCCTCTTGGAAGTCCTTGGCAAAATTCTGACTGCTTGGAGCCTCAGTTTTCTTCCCTGTAAAATGGCTGTAGACCCAAGCCCAATGTATTACAATTGAACGCCTATTTATTTTTCAAGCAAAACCATTCAAGGAAACCTTTAAAAAAAAATGTAAAGTGTAGTCGTTCTTCTCCCAGTCCACCTAGCATAGATGCCAAGGGACCCCCTGGAACTCTGCGGCTCCATGAATAGCTGAATTTCAGCAAAAGCTCGGCACTGACACACCTCCGATGTGGAGCTCTGGGTTCTGCGGTGGTGGGAAGATGCCTTCACCACTGAGCTCATTTCTGACTGTGCTGGCTCCCTTCTTACCCACAGGTGCCCCCATGGCAGAGACAGGACCCCTGCTGGAGGGGTGAAAGAACTGGCCCACCCTGCCCTGCCCAAACAGGGGCCTCCTTGCCCCCTCCTGGCTTCTGCCTCCCAGAAGCCATACTGTCCAGGTTAAAGCATGGGAAACCGTGGGAAGCGAGGGCTGGCTACAGACAGGAGACTTCTGGCTGGGTGTGTTACCAGTTCACTTGATGACTTTGGGCAAGTCACTTTCCCTCTATGGGTCTCAGTTTTCCCTACAGGGACAATGCCAAAGAATATATAGGTCAAGATTATTTTAGTTGCAAAAGGACATCCAACTCAAATTTACTTTTAAAAATGGAGACATGGAACATATTGGCACCAAGTACATGAAAAACTCAGTAGTGGTTGCAGATCCAGGCAAGGTTGGATCCAGGCTCCAAAAGATGTGGTCAGGACCCTGTGTCTTGCTTCTTTCAGCTGTTTCCATTCCTGTGCTTCATCCTAGGCTGGGTTCCCCACAGTGGCAAGACACCTGCAGTAGCTCCGGACTTAAAGCCGCATGGCCCCAAGCCCAGCACATAGCAGGAAGTACCGCCCCGGGGATGCCAAGCAGAATCTCAGGATCCATGCTCATTGGTTTGTTTCATGTCATGTGACCATACCAGGACCCCAATCACTGTGCCCAATCGGGCAATCTCTTCTCTGATTGGCCTGGCCCGCCAGGCAGGCCAAATCCACAGATGCCCGCTGAGAGGACCACGGGCTCCAATTTCTTTGTGCTGTGGAACCCTGTCTTCAAACGAGAGCTCACGCAGGTACCCATCACCTAATGCAGAAGAGGGTTCTAGTGGCTCTGATAGAGGGAACTGGGCAGTCCAGGCCCCATTCACACACTGTCTCGCCTTCAGCTCGCAGGAGTGATGCACCACCCTGCTCCTGGCCTAGCTGCGGTGGACCCCAGCGGGGTGGTGGAAGGACCTCTCGGCTCCCTGGATGAGATGCTCTGGATGGCCTCCAGGGCTAGGAATCAGGGTCTGTAAGGCCAACGACAGCTTGAGGTCAGGGACCCCGCATGACCTTCCCCTTCCTCCTGACAGAACCCAAGGTCAGTCACCCACCCTCCTAGCTGACTGACAACTAAAGCCCTCCTCAGCAAACCGCCTCTCCACCTCCACAGGCAGGTGCTTGCCTACTAGGTGTTATTGCTTGCTTAGTCTTCACTCCAGTTCAACGGTGTGCTTTGTGAGGGCAGAGGTGGTGCCAATTTTCATTACTCTCCCCAGGCTAGTACAAAGTATTGATAAATATTAGATGGATGAATGGATGGATATGGATGGATAAACAGGTGGGTGGGTGAGTGAATGGATGGATGACCAAGTGAGTGGATATGTGGGTGAGCTGGTGGATAGGGAGGTCAGTGGGTGGATGAATGGGTGGATGGATGGACGGACACGTGGGTAGGAGAGTGGGTGGGTGGGTGGGTGGGTGGATAGATGAATGGATGGGTAGGTGGGTGGGTGGATAGGTGGGTAGGTGGCTGAATAGATGGATGAGTGAGTGGGTGGGTGGATAGATGAATGCATGGATAGGTGGATGGGTGGATAGCTGAATAGGTGGCTGAATAGGTGGATGAGTGGGTGAGTGGGTGGATGGGTGGGTGGATGGATGGAATACATATCTTCCTAGATATACCTTCTCTTTCCCAGAAACTAGGACTAGGAACAAGCATGTACTGAGGCAGAACTCCCAGCTTCCTTCCGTGTCAGACACCTACACATAGAGGGTCCCAGCCCACACACTTTCCGGCTCCTCCCACCTCCAGCCCCTTCAGGGCAGCCCTGCAAACACTGGAGGAGGTAGTGACCAGGACCCCTGAGGCTGCCTCTCCAAGTTGAGTGACCCAGTTCCTCCAACTGCCCCTCACAAAGTGAAGACTCTCCTGCCTGGCCGCACTCTCTGGACACAACCCAGTCCATGCCTGTCCTTTAGTAAAGGATCCCAGCTGCAGCATTTAGGGAGTTCTGAAGAGTACAGAGGTGGAGGCAGCAATCAGCTCCCTCCTTCTAGGCTCTATGCCCTAGGTAATGTGGCCTTTGGGCACATTTGCTTTTCTGTGCCACACGGGGCTGAGCCCCTGAGCACCATGAACAGTGCTAAGCCATATCTTCCTATCTTGGCCACGTGCAGTTTGCTTTTTGGACCCAAGTGCTGGAATTGACATTTATTCCTAGTCAAATTCACTTTGCATGATTCCTGCCAATATGACAAGGCCATTGTGAATCCTGAGTCAGGGTTTTGTGCCATTTCCACCTCAGCCCAACTGCCCCTCATCATTCTTTGTGCAGCCAGGAGCCAGACATGGAGGCATTTCTCCCTAAGGAGGCCATGGTGGGCAGGGGGAGTGGAAAAGGGGAGGGCAGCACAATGACCTCATGGTGAGTGCCTGAGCTGGACCCTGGCCCTTGCCCCTCATCCCAGTGTCTTCATTTTCCATCCTTTTCTTCCCCCATTATCCTGGGTTGGGGGCTGCGGTCCCCCTCCAGCCAGAAGCTTCCCAAAGACTCAACCCTACTTCTCCCCAAGAACCCTGAAAGTGGACATGACACGAGTGTGTTGTGTGCTTTACAGATAAGGAAGCAGAGGCCTGTAGAGAAGATGGGCTGGTCAAAGGTCTTCCAGTACATCTGTGGCCAGACTGGATTCCAGCTCTATCGAGGCATCTCTACCACTTACTCGTCTGGGCCATGCAGTGGTTACACAAGGGGGATGTGTTTCTGGGGTGGAATATCAGCTCCATCCCACATGAGCCAGGTGTCTTTGGACATTGACCTCTCTGGGTTCAGTTTGCTGAGTTGTAAAATGGGATTAATATAGGACTCACCCCACACCACACAGCGTTAGAAGGATGAAATGAGGTAGTCTATGTGGAGTGTGAAGAACGGTCCCTCTGCCTGGAAATGGGCAGCAGCTCTGCATGTCTGCCCTACGGTGTGCTAGACAGAGTGCTGGGCACACCACACACGTCCTCACCTTTCTTCCTCACAGCACACATGCCAGTTAGAAAGTTGTTCACACAGCTGGGGAAACTGAGACTCAAAGAAGGAAGCCCAACCTGCTGCACTCCCTGTCCCAAAAACAGCCACTAAGTGTTCTATTGAACAAGAAAGCAAAGGTGCCCACACTTGGGTCACTGCCCACCTGTTTCCAAGTTCACGGTTATTCTAACTCTCATTTCCAGGCACCAGTCTGGGCTCTGAGGAGCCATGGGGAGCAGCAGAGATGAGGTCCCTGCTTTTTCTGTTATGGAGAGACCAGGATTGACCTTCAGCCACCACCCACTACTACCTTTACTTGGTGCCACACTGCACCCCTGAGAGATCTGGACCTTAAACAAGCAAACAAATATGTAAAAAGACACATTCCCAAAGTGATCCTGCCGTGATGAAGACAGACGGGATACTGAACGGATAGGAGCGGGGCAGGCACATTTAAGCCAGCGTGGATAGCCAGGAAACCTCTTTGGAGATACAGTTTAAGTTGTGGAGAAATAGATAGATGGTGGCTATCTGGGGGAAGAGATTCCAGGTGGAGGAAATGGCAGGTGCCAAGGCCCTGAGGCAGGAACGTGTTTGGCATACTTCAGGAGCAATGAGCTGGATGGCACGATGCAACCCAGAGTGAACTCCAGTTCAGAGCGCGGGTGGAGATGAGGCTGGCGTTAAGGATCCCAGGAAGAAAGCCTACCTCCCCAAAGGGTATCAGCTCTTCCAAAGCATGGGGAATTCTGTTTGAAGGAGGAAACAAATGTAGCACGGATCACTTTTAATCCTAGAACATTTTTGCATAAAAACTCACACACAGCTCTGGGAGTAGGAACTGGTATCACGAATCAAACATCAAAAATGCTCACTCTGAACAGGCAATTTTGCTTCAAGACACTGATTCTCAGGAAGCAGCATTAGATGTAGACAAAGATTTAGTGGCAAGGGTGATCAGGGGCATGTTCACCACAGCAGGGAAAACCTAGGAAACACTGCAGTGTTGATGGAGGGTTTGGCTGCACATATTACACCCTGCCAAGGCGCCGGATACTATGCGGCCATGTGAAATGGTGTTATAGAGAAATGTTTAACAGCACAAATTCATGAGCACTATATACTGTTAAAATGAAAAACAGCATGGTTCTTTCTTTCTAAATATACATATGTATGTATGGGCATAAGAAAAGAGATTAGCAATGCTAATGACCATCTCTGTGAGAGGGGCTTGCAGGCAAGTAAGTATTCTTGTCCTCCTTTTGTTTATCTCAATATTTTTTCACCTAAAAGCCACTTCAGTTCCCGAGTTAAGTTCACAGGGAAAGTTTAAAGAGATGCATGGCTTTGTGGTCCTATAGCCAAGAGGGGTCCCAGAATGGTGGCCTCATGACTCTGGTCACTGGGATGGGTCAGTCTGCCATCTGCAGTCCTCTGGTGATGCAGTACCTATCCTTTCATGCCCTCATGTGCCAAGCCCTGTGTCCAAGCTTACCCCACACAACTTCCAATCTGGGAGATACTACTGACATCTGACAGATGGGGAAACTGAGGCTCAGGGAAGGGTGGCAGCCTACCCAAGGTTTCACAGTTAAGCATCGCCAAAGCTGGGGCCCAAACTCAACCAGAATCTGGAAGCCTATGATTCGATGAGAGCACAACTTACTCTACCCACCCACTCACCATTTCTCAGTTCCAGCCATGTGCCGGGCCCTGTGTAGGGCAGCTCTACACATGCCCTCACCATGATGGGAAACTAGGCACAGAGAGGTTAAACAATTTGCCTGAGGCTACCCAGCCTAGAAGTGGCAGAGCCTGGAGACCTGACTCCCCACTGCACACTCCAGCCTCCATATTGGGGGAAGTCCAGAGGGAACCAGGAGGATAACTGCCTTCTATTCCTAACGACTTGGTGGGGAAGCTGAGGCAGTTGTGAGTGATTGCAGGGAGCTGCTGATGACCCACTTTCCAGACAGTCCAGTCTCCCTGTCTGAACCTCCCAAGAGATTGAGAGGCTTGGGTGGGAACTGATCAAAGGTCTCCATTAGAGGTGCTGTCAGAGCCCTGGAGTTCCAAGGAAGCCCAGAGAGGGGTGGTGACTTGTCCAAGGTCACACAGCCCAAGAGCAGCAAGGCAAGGCCTATAAGCCTCCCTTCCCCAGACACAACAGGCTGGAGTAAGGGGACTGTCAAGGAGAAGGAAGGAGAGAGCCTGCATCTTCCAGGCAGAGATTCCTCACGTCTGGCAATCACGTCATCGGCGGGGACGCCGCAGCCCCCGGAGTCACCGTCCCCGTCCTTCATGACCTCATCTCTTGGCTGGGACCCAGCCCAGAGCCTGGTGCCTGGAATCAATACCTCTTGGCAGCGCCTAAGGCCCCCTTGTCTTCCTGCCCCCACCCTGGGCAGCCCGGCCTAGCGCCTCGACCTCCCTCCCACGCCCATCACAGCAGGCTGGAAGCCAGCACTGAAATCCTCAGGCAGCGCAAACTCTTTCCCTCCCCAGCGGCTCGCCTGTGCTGAGCTCACTGTAGGTGGGAGGAAGGAGGCTCTGCTCAAATCCAGACATCTCCCCGCAATTGCCACCCCATGGGGGCAGCTCACATGGCCTCCTTGAGCCTGGGTTTCCCTGTGTGACTAAGGGAGGGATGAATCCAACTTACTGGATGGCCATGAGGTTCCACTGTCAAACACAGAGCCTGGCAAACAGCAGGGACTTCATACACACTAAGTCCCTCCTCTCCTTAGTCTGGATGCTTAATAAAGCAAGTTCAAGGCTTGCTTAATAAAGGCAAGTTCAAGTTAATTGTTATCACAGTTAACAGCAACCATGTGAGGGAAGCAGGGGAACCAATGACTCCTCTTTACAGATGGGAAAGTGGAGGTTTGGGGAGGGTAACATGGAAACAGGCTTTGAACGCAGCACTTTATGACTTCAAAATGCGGCTCAGGGCTGTGTCTCAGCACCTGGGCTGGAGAGCTCTTACAGAACATGTCACCCAACCCACACACCTGTTCACAGGTGGGGAAACTATGGTTCAGAAAGGTCAAGGGAGCGCTGAAGGTCAGAGAGCTAGTCAGAGATGGGGCTGGGTGTCTACACTCCAGGCCTGTGGGGACTGGGAATCTTCAAGGCCTGCAATCTGGAGGAGGCTGTGACAGGATGGTTCCTCCTCTGTAGCCACCCACTCGTTTGGTCCCTGTGCATTAGCGGGAATCTGCCATGTGTCCATCCAGCGAGAGGGCCTGTCCCCATCACCCCGCCCTGGGGATTGATATCCTTGTATCAGCTTTGACCAGGACGTTGTGGCTTCTCGAGGGTTTGGAAGTGTGTCCCTGCTTCCCAGGCCCCAACAGCTTCAGAGCATTGGGACAGAGTGTCCCAGCAGGGGCTAAGAGAGGTGAGGCCCCGCACCAGCTGAGGCTGTAGAGTCAACGCAGGCAACAGAAGGGAGATGAGAGAGGCAGCTCGACTGCTCCTGTTGGTGTTTTTGTATTGTTTTTCGAAAAAAATAACAAATCCAGATTTCTATGTAAAATCTCCTCATTGAATCACTTAAAACACTGAGCCTCAGATAAAACCTCCCTGAGCTGAAGAAGGCCCCTCCAGAGAGGGCCCTGGTGGATGGAAGGGCGCCTGTGGCGAGGGAGCAGGAAACTCGGGGATGAGGGAGGGGATTTTGGCCCTAAACCTGGAGCCTCAGTTCCCTGCGCTGTAAAGCGGGGCCATCAGTCCCAACCCCGCTGGGTGACTGTGCAAATGCCGTTCAGGCTCTCCAGAACTCCACAGGGCCAGGCTCACCCTGGGCTTTCTCAGGCTTCCTGGTGTGATGGGGTCCCCAAGTGGTCCACTCCTGCCCTCCGCAGGCTGGCACTCAGGCTGAGGACATCCTGGTGTGCAGCCTTGGATTTGTAGCCGTGGCTGCGGGTTTGGGGCAATTCCTGGTGTCTTCACTGACACTTTCCTTTTCTCTCCTCAGCCCAGAAAGTGGGTGGGAAGGCCCAGATGGGAAGGGCGAGAAGGGAGAGCTGGGAACATGCTCTGGTTCAGAGGTGGGAGCAAAAGGAAACTATTCCCACCTCGAGTCTCATGCATTTCACTCAGGGCATGTCCCACACCACACACCTCTTAGCAGCTGAGACAGTGGATGGGACAGGCACAGGGCTTGCCTGGACTCAGCTACCCACCCTGAGCCATTAGGGCAGCCTGCGGCCCAGAGGAGTCAGCGTTAGACAGTCCCCATGCCAGCATCGAGTAGGATTGGGCCACTGTGGTAGGAAAATGTTGCATCTCCCCCATGCCCTGCCAAAAAGAAAGGCCACATCCTAATCTCAGGAATCTTTTGCAGAGCAAAAGAGACCTTGCAGATGTGGTTCAATCAAGGATGCTGAGATGGGGAGATTACACCAGGCTGCCCAGGTGGGCCCAATGTGATCACAATGTCCCCATAAGAGGGAAGCAGCACTTTGCAAGGCTGAGGCCAGCGGATTGCCTGAGCTCAGGAGTTCAAGACCAGCCTGGGCAACATAATGCAACCCCATTGCTACTAAAAATACAAAAAAAATTAGCCAGGTGTGGTGGCACATGCCTCGGACTAATGGACCCGCTTTACAGCTACTCCAGAGGCTGAGGCAAAGAGAATCGCTTGAACCCAGGAGGCAGAGGTTGCAGTGAGCCAAGATCTGCCACTGTACTCCAGCCTGGGCGACAGAGTGAGAACCTACCTCCAAAAAAAAAGGTGCGGGGAGGCAGGAGGTCCGAGTGGAAAAGATGGGGGGGCCTCGCTGCCGGCTCTGAGGATGGAGGGAGGGGCCCCGAACCCAGGAGAGCAGGTGGCTTCGAGAAGCTGGAAAGGGCCAGAAAGGGCTTCTCTGAAGGCACGAGGCCCAGGCGACACCTCGATTTTGTCCTATAAAAGCCATTTTGAATGTCTGGCCCTCAGAACCGTCAAAAGAATAAGCGTATGTTGTTTTCACCTGCCCCGTTTGTGGGAATTTGCTACAACCCCCATAGAAAAATAATCCAGCCTGAAGAGGGCATGGGGCAGGAGCAGGTGGGGCATGAGGGAGCCCTGGGAACGCCTCCCACAGGACACTAAGCTAACCCCGGGAAGACCGCATTCCTAGCGTGGGCATAGCCGTGGGCACGAGGGGGACTCCCTCTCCCACTACGCTGAGGGCACGCACACCTGCGGCTAGGAACGGGCTAGCCAGGTTACCCAAAGCCAGTCTATGGCATCCCGCCCCCTCGCCTCCACGATTGGTCCAGATGAACCAGAACCAAGCCAATCAGTGCATGGCCTCCTCCTGCCCCTAGAACAGGCATAAAAATGGTCCAATCGGTGCAAAGGCCAGAAACTGCAGGCTCTGCGGGAAATCCTGCCAGAGAGGCCTGGAACCAAGGCAGCAACTTTGCTATCATGAGGAAGCTAAAAACCAGAGGAGGCAGAAGCAAGAGAATCGCCAGCGAGAGAAGATGAGCCCTGAACCAAAACAATGGCTGTGGAGAAGGGGCAGAGGGGGCCAGAACAGTAGGATTCCGGAGAGAACCGGGAAACCTGGAGCTCTGTGGCACTTGGGGGGGAGAAGACAGCCTGTGGGGAGACTGAGTCATCACCCTCTATCTCATCTACATTCTCCCCACAGAAGCCGGGAGCACGCCATGTAAACCTAGGTCAGACCACCACCCTCCACTGTTCAGAACCTCCTGGCAGGGTCCTCGCCCAAAGTCCTTACCCAGCCAAACTCCATACTGTGGCTTCAAGGCGCTGCACACCATCTGGCCGTGTGGCCTCTCTGATCCCCCTGCACCCAGTCTGCTACTCCCTGGCCTTGCACTGTATTCATGTGCACCAGGCCCATGCCTGCCTGGGGGCCTCGGCCTGGGCTGTGCCTGCCGCCTGGAGGCCCTGTCTCAGACGCCTGCTTGGCTCACTCCTCCTCTTGCAAATGTTTGCCCAAGAGTCACCTTTCCAGTGAGTCTGTCATTGACCATCGCTTCGCCATCACTCCAACCCCTGCCATCTCTCCCACCCCACTTCCTGCTGGGGTTTGTTCCCTAGAGCTTAGTGCAGGCCATTTATTTGCCTATTTGTTAATTGATTGTATTAATTGACTCCTGGAGGGCAGGGACTTTTCCTTTGGCCAGGGCCTGTGACAGTGTTGCCCAATCAGATCATGGCCTCCACCTGCCCCCAGAACAGGCATTAAAATGGCCCAACCTCATAAAGGCCAGAACCTACACAGAGTAGGTGCAAAATTCATACTTGACTCAGAACCAGAGGCCATCAGATGGAAGCACAGCTCTGACCCTGATAACCCCCTCCGCACCCACCTTGGTGCCTGGAACTTGCTCTGGGGCGCCCTTCACCCCCTAGTCACCCGTCAGTGGAGCCAGACTTCTGGAGTCTGCACAGACAACTCTGCCTTAAAAAGAGCAGGCATTCCTGGGCGCCCCCCTCCCGCCACCCCGGCCCCGGGGCTCTAGTGCACACAGGCACGTGTACGAACAGGCCGGCAGGAGCAGATTCCAGGAGCTGAGGGAGCAGCCTGTGAGCCCAGAGAGGCTGCCCACCGCGGGGCACCAGCAGCCCCCGCCCTGCGACAGCCCCACATCTGCTACCTGTGCTCCTCAGCACACATGCCACACACACACGCCACATACACGCATGCATGCACACCTGCCATGCACACACACACACACACACACACACACACACTGTGTTCGGAAATTCCAGAATCTTATGATTTTGAAAACTCATTTATTTCAATTTAGCCCACATTCTGTTCTTGAAGTCTGGGTCATGGACAACTGTACCTTTCCAAAGCCTCAGAATCTCCAAGACTCAAAGCAGAAGGACCTGACAAGATTGTCCTGTGGCAGAGTCAGCTGGTAGACCCCAGGACAATCCTCCCCTTCTTTCCCTGAATTTCAGCTGGGCTCCCAGAATAAAGCCCTCACTTTCAGCCTTTCTGGCATCTAAGGGTGGCTGTGAGATGAAGCTCTTATCATAGGATATAAGCAAAAGTGTCCCACATCAGGTTCCAGGAGCATTTCCTAAAAGACATCTGATACCCACAGTCTGTCCTTTTTTCTTCTTCCCTCCTACTTAGAACTTAGATGTGATGGCTGGAACTCTGGCAGCCATCTTGGACCACAAGGACCAGATTTCCTCCTTGGTTAGGTGGAGCCAGGAGCTAGAAGGAAGCTGTTCTCCGTGCCAGATCTGTACCACCTACCTTGAGGCTTAAATATGAATGAGATAGAAATTTCTCTTTTCTTGAAGCCATTGTTCTTTGAGTTTTTCATTTACAGTCCAGCCCTCCTATTGCCTAGATGGGGCAAGTGAGGCCTGAGTCAGGCATTGACCCATGCAATGAGTCAGGGCAGAGCCGGGGCAGAACTAACAGCACCTGCCTTGACTTCTTGTGAGCCCTTAGGATTCCTGGGTTCTGACTCACCCTTAAGTCTCAGGACTAGAGGTCTTCAGGGGTCCGACAGCCCAAGACCTGCCCCTTTTACAGCATCACTGGCAGATGGTCACCCAGGTGCTGCTTGGACATCTCAGGTGACAGGGAGAACGGTTCCTCCCTGCCAGTCCAGCCCAGTCCTGCTGAGTTCCAACTGGGAAACCCAGGCCACACACAGAGCTGAAACTGGCCCCCAGTCCTTAGCTCCAGCCTACCCTCTGGGCTCACACAGGGGCAGACACCAGGACTCCCTGAGGCTGCTTCTCTCCAATCTCATGGCATTTGCCACCCTGCCACTCTCTGAATTCTGCTCTTGGGAAGAAGTTCAAGCAGGAGAGAGGAGGGAAGAAAATACAGACTCATTGGGGCCTTCCCAAACTCTGGATATCAGTGGATAACAGAGCAGCAGAAGCTCGCCCAGGCCTCCCATGTCACAGGAAGGGACCCAGCTCGTGTTGAGCCCTGGCTGTAGACCATGTAGAGCACTGAGTGCTTTTCATATACTGTCTGCTTCAATTTCCATACAATGCTCTAAAGTAGGCCCAAATATTCACCCCATTTTACAGATAAGGAAACTGAGGTGCAGAGAAAGTTGCCTAGGATGGCCTTGCTAAAGCATTCATCTTCCACCCAGATGTGTCCCACTCCAAGATCTGCACTCTTTCTGGGCCCAACCATGCCCCTCAAACCTGGAGCAGGTCTCAGTGCTGGGTCTGACACTGGCCCGCTGCTCCTCAGCATCCCACACCCGCCCCACGTCCCAGTCAGGACAAGACTCCAACTTGCAGCAGAAATTATGAATAAGGCGAAAGAAAGTTGTCCTGGCCCCTGTGCATGCCTTAAGTATTTAAATTCTTTTTCATAATTATCTCAAATAGTAATTATTGCAGGAGCAATGCGCTTATCGCAGACATGAAACCACCTGCCTTCCCATTTTTGTCAAAAGTGGAAACACTGACATTATTTTTGCAATTCATTTCAATAGCTGTTTTCACTGTAAATACCACCTTAACCACAAGAAAAATACCCCGGGAGACGCTGGAGGTATTGGAGGTTTCAGAGGAATTATTCCAAGAGGGCTGTGGGTGTCTCCCAAGCACACAGAGAGAAAGGAAAACATGGGAAACTGTTTCCTCTCCAAGCCAAGGGGGAAAGTGCACCCTGGAGAAAACTCCCATGGAAGGGGGCTCACATGTGGCCCCCAAGTCCCCTTCCTCCTCTCTGCATCCAACTGCCATCCACACTGCCACCGCCACCCACCCACCCTGGGCTGCCCACGCACTGGAAACACCTCATTCCCTCCGTAAAACATCAAAATCAGGAGGCTCCCTCCCAGACACCATCGGAAACCAGGGGCCGCAGCTCCAATAGGAAGTTCGAAGATTCAAAGACTAGAAGGGACCAGATTTCCAAGAATGCAGCTTTCCAAGATTGCACAGTCTGGCACAGGTGTGGGCGGGGGGAAGCTGGAGAGGAAAAAGGAACATCCGGAGCTGCAGCCCGAGAAACCACCTGCCTTAGAAGGGAGGGCCCCAAGACATGGTTGGATGAGCCGTGAAGGGAAGCAGGCATCTCGAATTCTAGTCCCATGCCCACCACAGGGTGGCCTTGGCCAGGCTGCCCACCCTCTCCAGACCTCAGCGTCCCCATCTGTCAAATGGACAAGAGTCTTGAAGGGGCCCCTCAGCCTCTCATTCCTGGTGAGTACATGGTGGGCAAACACCTCTTCTTCCCAAGCTTCAATGTTCTCCTCCAAACAGCAGGTCTCTCCCGACTCTAAGCCCCCAGGTCATCAATGCAATTGTCATGATTACTAGTTATTGTCACTGGGCCTTGACTAAGTGCCACGATCTGTGCATGCATTATGCATGTGTACCTGGCATACAGAAGAGCCCCACACCATAGTCCTACCATCACTTTACAAGTGTGGAAACGGAGACTCAGGGAGTTGCCCAGTCACACAGGTAGTTGTGTGAGGCACACATGGTTGCAAGCAGACAACATTCCTGAGCACTTGCGATGTACCCCCTAGAGATGAAACTCTGATTGCTTCCACTTCACAGATGCAGGCATGGAGGCGCGAAGAGATGAGCCTTCCAGAGCAGTGCAGTGGAGCTGTCATTTCAGCAGGCATTGTTGATGCTGCTTAGGAGGGAGGAACTTTCGAAGAGAGATGTGAGGCTGGGTACAAAGAAGCAGCGAGGGAGGTGTCCTGTCTCCAGCCCCGGCTACCTGGGAGTCCCCAGGGTGCTCAGATTCAGTCCTCACCCGCTGCCCTCGTCCCAGCCGTGTTCTCTGCTGCCTCCGTGTGGTCGCTGGGGTTGACGCAGCTTCCCGGAGCCGCACAGCTCTGGGGCTGTGGAGCTTTGGCGCCGTGGAGCTTTGGGGCTGCGGAGTGGGCTCGAGTAAGGAAGGGGTGACTGCACTGGGCAGAGGGCAAGGGGACACTGGGGTGCAGGGCACTGGGGTGCAGGGCACAGTCCTGCCCGAGGGTCTTGCTCACTCCGCTCCAGCCACGCCTCTTGTCAGCACATTCCCACTTTCCAGCCTTCGCTCCTGCAGGTCCCTCTGCCTGGCGCACTCTTCCCTTCGCTTTTCACATCATCCTATTTCCCGCCCAATGGCAGCCCCTCTGTCTAATCAAGGCCCCTCGCTGGTGTCCTCTGACCCCAGTCCTGCTTTGTTGTTCATCTTCCTACTTGTCTCCATCTAACATCGTACTATCGATTTGTTTATTTGTTGACCGTCAAATTCTCCAGTAAAATAATATCAGCTCCAGTGTCTGGCACACAGTAGGTGCTCAATAAAGACTTTTGGAAAAATAACTGCATGACCATTTCCACTAAATATCCCAACTTGTTCACCCCCATATGGCAGCTATGAGTAAAATTGGGAGACTTCTTCATAAGCTTGGGACCTGTCTTCCCAAGGTCTCAGTCCTGCCCACAGATGTACCAGCTCCTCCTAACCCTCCTGCCCCAGGACAACCCTGCAGAGAATTAGGCACAGCAGTGGGAATCCCCTCCAAGAGGAGCCACCCCATCTCCTAATAGAATGCTGTCTCCAGGGGTTGCTGTTCATCTCAGGGTCCACTGATGTGTCCGGAGCTGAGCACAGGAGTCAGAGAGCCCAGAGAACAAAGCAAAACTGGATGTCCCCTCCCTCATTGCAAGTATAGACCTTTGGTAATGTGGCCTGACAGACACAGTCATCCACTCAACAAATATATCTTCATCCTGCTCCATGTTGATACAGAGGGGTCTATAGAAATTAATCAGGCCTGGACATTGCTCATACAAGAGACATATGGGCTTGGCCCACTTCGTCCTACACACCTCTGTCTGGCCATGTGGCTTTGGGCAAGTCCCTTAGCCTCCTCTGCTTCAGTTCCATGTAGGTACAGTGTGAGGCTACTGAAGATGGTCACAAAGCCCCCATCTCACTGATGTCGAACCTGTCCCTGCTCTGAATCTGTGCCTTCACAAACACCCCCACCTGGTGCGCCTGCCTGCCCCCTCTCCAACTACTGTTCACCTGCCACTTGCTGCTCAGGGTGTGCAAGCCACAGCAGGGAAGAGGGATGGGTGGCTCAAGGGGACAGCCGGGGGCACCGAGGGCTGCCCTCCACCTGCCCAGCACCCTTCGAGGATGGCCTGACAGCTATTGTCATCACTCTCTTCTGGGAGGAAGGAGACAGCCGGCCCAGTTTCCCCATGAAAGCCTCCCTTGCTGTGTGACAAAGTAGAGAAGACTCCACATTTACTAAGCACCTGTGTGCTACACCCCATCCCTGGCGTGCCCCACATGAGAGGCAGCAGTGCCCGTTTTACAGATGGGGAGCCTAGGGCTCAAAGTGTTTTGCAACTGGCCCCTGCCACCTAGCTGGTTTGCATCTCCAAGGCCTCCGTCTTGGCCTGGCCCAGAGTTCACCACTATGACTCAATGTACTGGGGCCTCTCATTTTCCTTTTCTTCCCAGGAAGAGAAAATTTTGGACCAAATACTCTCTGCAGGGTAGATTCTGCTGTCTTTCTCGAGACCCTGAATCTCTGTGTCCAATGTAAGTCTCTGGGTTCCTGACCCTGTGAGTCTAATCCTCTGTAGCGAGTGATGGTAATCACCACTTCGGGTGCTGTGCTAGAGCTTAACTGCACCGAGTATCTAGTCCTTGCCACAACCGGATAGGACTGGTACCGTCACTAGCCTCATCTCACAGGTGGGAAACCTAGGCACAGAGAAGTTAGGGGACTTGCCTGGAAAATGGCAGAGCTGGGATTTGAACCCAAGCCATCGGGTGCCTCATGGCTACACTGTACCAAAACTCTGAGGGCAGGGGTCCTGAATTCTGGCGCTGCGATTCCAAAGAAGCGATATTATAGACACCTAAGAGAGTGTCATCTCCTTAATGGAATGTTCCCGGGACTTCCTCCTCCTGCTCTCTGGGAAAGCCTTCAGGCCCAGAGAGGGATGGCACCTGCCTGTGCCTTCCAGAGAGGTGGCCCAAGGCGCCCTGTAGTCTCCGGCTATCTCTGGGCAGCCGCTCCCCTCGAAAGTGCGAGGGGGAGGCGGCTCCCTGGAGGAGGGGTCCCCCAGAGTTGGCTTGGCAGGTCCCTCCAACCCAGGTCCCGCTCACACAGGCACTAATGGCACTAACGGCACTAATGGCACTAACGGCACTAATGGGCAAAGCCAGGGCGGAGCGTCGAGGAGACCATTACGCGCCCCAGGGGCACAGGGCAGGCGGCCGGCGCGGATGGGTCTTGGGTGCGCCTGGGAGACCTTCAGGCCCCGCGCGTCCCCGGCGCCGCAGCAGCCCCTGGCGGCGGGCGACCTCTGGCGGCGGCCCTGGCCTTGGGCGCGGGCGGGCCCTTCCTGCCCAGCGGGACGCGCCGGGCGGCCGGGGCGCCGGGAAGAGGAAAAGGCGCTCAAGGCCCGGCCGGGAGCGGCTTGGGGACGGCCGCGGGCGGGCAAGGGCGGAAGGCGGCGGCCGGGCGGCAGCCAGCGGGAGGCACCGGCTCCTTGGCCGGCTGAGCCTCGCCACCTGCTGGAGGGAACCGTCACCACAGGGGCCTGGCGTCCCAGCCCCAACCCCGGGCCAGGGCGGCGGGTTGAGCCCGTCCAAGAGCCTAGTGGGCTGGAGAGCGATCGCCCGGGATCAGGGGCACTCCTGCTGCAGCGCCGTCCTGGGGATACCTGGGCAGGGGTTTGGCATCCCATCGCCCAGCTGTGCTCACGAACAGGTCCCCTTTCCTGTATCGCCCGGCCCTAAGGGGCCTGAGGCAGACGGGATGTCTCCAGCTGTAGCCACGCCTGGAGCTGCCGTGTGTCACTCCCCGCCAAGCCCACATCCTACCCCAGAGGGCATGGGAGCAGGGAGGTGGCCCAGGCACTGGTTTGATCAAAGTAGAGCTGTGTGCAGAGGGAGAGTCAGGGCTAGGGGCGCAGAGGATGATGGGGGAACTGCCTAAAGCCACATGAGATGAGGACACGCTCCTGCTCCCCGTGCCCTGGGTCCTGATGCCCCTGACTTTCCACCCCTAGCTTGGAACACTCTGCCTTTTCATCATCCTCCTTACAATCTAGTGAAGCAAACTGCAAGCTGGGGGCTGGGGGCAGGACGGCCAGAGTAGGACCAAGTAGAGGCTACTGTCCCCTCAAGAAGCACACACTCCTCCGCAGAAGGGGGCCCCCAGAAAGCAGGCCCTGGGTCTAACAAAGGGAGGTGGATGCTGCCTCTGCTGGAGCCGCCTGCCTCTGTTTCCATGGCAACCCCACTTCCAGGACAAAGCAAAGGCTCAGCATTCCCAGGACACGTGAGCGGGCAGAGAGACGGCCTGGGCCTTATGGCACAGAAGGGGAAATTGAGGCCCAGAAGGGCAGCAACTTGCTGTCAGTCCCCAGGAGATGCCCCGGTTTCCCCCATCACAATAGCCACCATGCCAGAGTCTGTCTCCCAGGGGCCCCTAGATTATACTCCTCCGACTAAATATATAAAGCAATATCCACAAGTGAAAGTGCCTTGAAGACACTCATACAAGAGGGAGGAGGCGGATGCCAGGCGTTGGGGAGGGTATTGTAGATATGGCAGTCAGGACAGGCCACTCTGATGAGGTGACATCTGAGGAGAGACCTCAGAGACGGGAGGGAAGGAGATTTATGAACACTGGAGCCAACATGTGCCAGGCAGAGGAACCGCCAAGTGCAAAGGCCCCAAGGTGGGAATGGGCTCACCGAGCTGTGGATGTGGCAGAGAAAAGGGAAGGAGAGGAGGTTCAGGGGGCGGCAGTACCAGGACTCCGAGGGTCTCACAGGCCGCAGCAAGGAATGTGACTGTATCCTGGTGTGATGGAAACCATGGGGCTGGGAGCTGAGAACAGTCATTAGTCATAATGGCTCAGCCAGCTGTGAGGAGCAAGGTGGTGACAATGGAGGGTGAGGGGGTGGAGAGGAGAGGAGGCAGAGGCCACTGAGGAAGCGACTGCAGTGATGTGGGTGAGAGATGCAGGTAGTGGAAGCAGGCCGGGGCAGCAGAGGCAGGGGAAGAGGTGGGAAGGGGCGAGTGCCGGAGTGGGTGGACAGAGGGCTGTGCAAGACTCACCACTGGCTAGGAGGTGTGGGGAGGGGCAGGGGCCAGGCTGTCCAGGTTTCTAACTGAGCAACTGGGTGACCAAAGACACCATCTCCTGTGTATCCGCTGATCCAACTGGCCTTGCACCTCCTCCCACCCCCAGTTCTTTCCGCTACAACCCCTGGACTCAGATCACTGCCAGCAAACCCACTAAAACCACCTTTCCCCTTACCTCCTGCCCCTGGAGCCCCAGCCAGCGTTTAGGGCCCCCGCTAAGGAGGCGCTCTTTCAAGCCCCAGGCCTGGAGAGACGGTGTGCAAAGGATGGCCCAGCAAAGACCATGTGCACTGGCACTGGCAAGGGGAGCTCCCCAAAAGAAAATGGGGGACACTGCAGGCGGGCACATTAGCTGAGGTCCTGTGGACATGTGCTATCCTAGAGCCCCAAAGGGTGGCTGCTAAGGCAATGCCATTTACAGTTGCGGAAACAGGCCCCAGGAGGCAAGATGTCCCAGCCAGCCGATGTCTCTCAGCTGGACAAAGACGCTAGCAGTGTTCACTTGGGACCTAATCTGCAGTGGCCTTCTGCCAACCCCCAACCCCGGCCCACCCCACACCCCAGCCAGCTCCCAGCCCTCAGGCTTTGCTGGGCCCCCTGCAGGGATGGCTAAGCACCAGACCGAGGGCGTGGGCCTGGTGACCAGGTCTGGGGGTGGGAACATCAGGGCATAAATCCTGACCCAGCTGACAGTGCCCCAGGGCAGACACAGAAGTCCTACTGTCACCTTCCTGTCCCCACCCTTCCTGGCATGTTTCACAGGGTCAGCGGTGCTGGGTGGGGAGGACAAGCACATAAACCTTGGCCCCAGCCAGGTCAGCCTTGAGCTTCCGACCTGATAAATGGAGAAGAGGACGAGGCCTGGCCCTGCACTAACCTTTAGGGCCAAGAAAGAGTGAGTCACAGAGGACCAAGCTGCAGAGGGGATATCCAGGGGCCTGAGTGGAAGCCACAGCCAAGCCCCATCCAGAAGCATGCAGAGAGGGACCTGGGTAGCAGCTACCTCAGGTGTTGGGGTGGGGTGTCCAGCTCACGGGCCCAGCCTGGGCCTCCTAACCCCAAATGCAGCCACCACCACCCCCAGCCTGCTCCTCCCTTCAACTCTGGCTCCAGCCTGGACATTGGACAAACTCTGATTGCTACCTGAGCAGCTGGAAAGGACCCAGCCCTTCTCTCAAGCAGTTCATGAGGACGGGGGACAGGTGGAGTGTGCACACACACATTTGCTTATTCATTCAAGACGCATTTGTTAGCGCCTGCTTTATGCACGCCTGGTGCTAGGTGCTGGGGACTCGGATCATGTTTAGCTGCATCAGTCCTCAGAAGGGCTACCTGCAGGGATGTGTGAGGGCAGTGGAGGCACACAGCAGAGAGAGGCCAATTCTGGGTGGGGTACTCAGAGCTGAGCATTGCAGGATGCGTAGGAGTTTGCCAGGCACTCTAAGCAAAAGGTACAGAATGGGCAGAGGCGTGGAGATGAGAAGGGTCTTGGAGGGTGCTAGGAAGGGCTGGTGGCCAGGGTGACTGGAGTGCAGGGAGTGGATAGGGAGTGATGGGCAATGAATCTGAAGCAGGGCACGGACCAGAATGTCTGGCCACGGAACTGGGACTTTATGCCATGGCAATGGGGAGTCATGGTGGGGTTTACACAGGGGAGAGGCCAAAAGCTTAGTGTCCTCTCTGCTAGCTCAGCCCCAGACATCTTCCTCTCACCTCCTGACACAGCAGATAAGGACAGCAAGGCTCAGAAAGGTCAGGTTTCCTGTCCCACCCCCATCCTCAGACCCTCATCACCCGTGGCTGGACTCTGTGTGGCCTGGGCCAAATATTCAGCTCCTCTGGGCCTCAGTTTCTGTGTCTGTAAAATGGGGATGATCACAGAAGGGAGGATGAGTTTGGTGAGGTAAGAAGGCTACACATGTAGCCCGCCTGTCTCCCTCAGAGGAGGCAAGACAGACTGGTTCTGGACCATTTGCTACTCCAGGAAATGGCTGGACAATGTCTCTCTGAGGGCTGGAATGACCAGGCTGAACACAGGGCTGTAGGTCAGGCATCTGCTAGAACCCAGGCACTGGAGATCAGAATGCCCTACACATACACACACACACACACACACACACACACACACACCCAGGACAGTGACAGACACCACCTCCCCACCTCAGATGCAGTCCACCAGGTTCTCCCATACTTAAAGCTACGTGCCTACAGAGATGCAAACTCACACACAGCTCCTGGTGTCCTGCAGGCCTCGAGGTAGCCCTGGTCCCAGTGTGCTAGGGGCAGTCCCACCTCATATCCACTGCCCTGGCCTAATTAGCAGTGCCCCTTTCTTACTCATGTCCATGTCTACAATAAACTATCTGATCAACCACTACATAGCGGACACACTGGTGTTGCCTTTCCTCTCCAGAGAGGTTCCCAACCATGCATATGTGTGTGTGCACACGTGTGTGTACATGCAAGTGTGCGTGTGCATGTGTTCATGTGCATGTCTGCGTGCATGTGTGTCTGCTTGTGTGCATGTTAGTGTGTGTGCGTGTGTGTGTGCCAGAGACGCCTTTGGCAGTCTGGGCAAGCCTGTAGGCTCTTAAATGCCAATTTGATTTAAATTATAGTTATCAAAATACTAAAAGGGGTCTGTGACATGGCACTATGTGGGCTCCCTTCTTAACCCAGTGAATGACACGGTCTAGCAGCGGGTCTAATACCCGCTGTAATTTCAAAGTACTAAGGCAGGAAAGTGAGATTGCACCATTTCTGAAATGAGTAGTGCTACTGTAGCTCATTGCGTTCATAATTAAAGGACATGCTATGTTCCAATTAGAGTATAAAAGACGTTATTTCTGCCCATCCACGTTCACGCACCTCCCGATTTCTCTCCAGGTCCTGGAAGCTGCTGTGGGACGCGGCCCTCGGACCCGGCCACCTGCCTCGCCGCGGCCCGGACTGGCCCACACTGGCCCGCACCGGCCCGCACCGGCCCGCACCGGTCCCCACCGCGTCTCAGCTGTCGGCTCCTGCGCAGCCGTCCGCAGTTCCGCATGCCACCGCCAGGTGTCGCTGCACACACGCCGTGGCCCAGAGACTCCTCTGCAACCCGCTCCGCGAGGCTCTAGGGGCACCCAGGGTCCTGTTGCCCGCAGCCCGCAACTTATCTGTGCACGGAGCACCCCCTCGCTGCACTATGAACTTACGCTGCTCCCCCAACACCTCACTCTTTGGTGCCTTTGAGCATGCTGCCTGCAGTGCCTTCCCTGATCTCCAGCTGGGTAATTCCTGCTGCACGTCAAAACCCACTGGAGGCAACACCTCTTCCAGGAAGCCTTCCGTGATGCCACTATAGTGGCCCCTCTTGAGTTTCCACAGCCCCCTGTGGCTACCTCATCATTGCAGTGACTGTCAGCATGGTTGTGTCTGTTTCTGTGTCTGACTCCCCACTAGAATGTGAGCTTTGGGAGTATGGGGAGGACCACACAGTGGGCTGTTCTGTTTTGTTTTTTAAGTAGACTTAATTTTTTAGAACAGTTTTAGGTTCACAGGAAAATTGAGCAGAAAGTACAGAGAGTTCCCATACACCCCCTGCCCCTACACGTGCACAACCTCCCCTCTATCAACATCCCCAGCAGAGGAGCGCATGAGGGACCTGCACTGCCACATCAGCGTCACCCACAGCCCATGGTTTAAGTGAGGGCTCATTCTTGGAGCTGTACATTCCATGTGTTTGGACAAATGTACAACGACCCTTATCCACCATTATTGTATCATGTAGAATAGTGTCACTGCCCTAAAAATTATCTATGCTCCACCTGTAATCCCCTGTGCTCCCTTCCCCCTAACCCCTGGCAACCACAGATCTTTTTACTGTTCCCATAGTTTTGCCTTTTCCAGAATGTCGTATAGTTGGAATCATAGAGTGTGCAGCCTTTTCAGATTGGCTTCAGATTGGCTGGGCCACGTGGCAAAACCTTGCCTCTACAAAAAAAAAAATACAAAAATTAGTTGGGGGTGGTGGTGCACGCCTGTAGTCTGAGCTACTTGAGAGGCTGAGGTGAGAGAATCACCTGAGCCTGGTAGGTTGAGGCTGCAGTGAGCCATGATTACTTCACTGCACTCCAGCCTGGGTGACGGAGAAAGATCCCGTCTCAAAAAAAAAAAACAGCCAAAATGTTTTCCAAAGTGGCTGTGCCATTTTGCATTCCCACCAGCAATGAATGTGAGTTCCTGTTGCTCCACATCCTCGCCAGCATTTGGTGTGTTGGTGCTTTGCATATGAGCCACTCCAGTAGGTGTGTGGCAGTATCTCACGGCTGGTTTAATTTGCAGTTCCTTAATGACATATGATGTGGAGCATCTTTCACATGCTTATTTGCCATCTGTGTATCTTGTTGAATGAGGTGTCTGTTTAGATCTTCTGCCTGCTTTTTAATTGGGTTGTTTTCCTATTGTTGAGTGTTAAGAGTTATTTGTAGATTCTGGATAATAGTCATTTATCAGCTATGTCCTTTGCAAATATTTTCTCCTAGTCTGTGGCTTTTCTTCTCATTCTCCTGAGCAATGAGGTTTCCCTCGCAGAGTTGAATCCCTGTGTGGCCCTAAGCACGTTATACACTCTCTCTGAACCTCAGTATCCACCTCTGTAGCTGGGGCTGGGAGCCCTCTCTCCAGGTTGTAGTGGGAACAGGATCTGAGCAACGCAGAGCCTGCCAGCACAGGGCCTGGAACACGGCAGGGGCTGCCAGTAGATGCTGGTGGAACTGGGTCACCTCCATTCTCTTGGGGGGTGCATTTTGCCCACAGTTCCATCATTAAAGCCCCTAGCTATCAACAATGGTTCCATCCATGGCAGAGCAGGCCAGGCCAGCCCAGCCCACAAATCTGTTTGCAGGAAGATTCCTGTGGGTGGGAATCCCTTGATCTTAGGAAGGGGTCAGAGGAGCAGACCCCAGGGAGACCTTGGGGTCATGGACAGACCTGCTGTTCAAGGGAGGGGTGGCCACTCTGCCCAAATTCCCTCAAGGACCACCCCTCACTCAGCATCCTATCCTCTCCCCACTTGGTCCCCACAGACCTCTGGCCTCTGCTCCCACCACACCCTTCCCTCCAGCCACACTGGCCGTGGGAAAGCCTTGCAGCCCGCCCTGCAGTCAGAAACACCTTTCCCCCATGCCACTTGTCCAAATCCACCCCTCCATTCGTTGCAGGCAGAGCGGCCAGGCTGGGGCTGCAGCCACGAGGGGGCACTGTTGCCCCGCAACTGCGTCAGAACTCATCCACAAAGCTGGACCCGGCGCTTCTGTCCCACCAGCTTGCCGAGCAGCAGGCGAGGAGAATGCCTGTCTCATAAAGTTGTGGAAACTAAACCAGGGGAATGTCAGTGGTCCCATCCCACAGCCAGGATCTGCTGGGGCCGCTCTCACACCTCCTGCGATGGGTGCTCACTGCCTCCAGCCAGGCTGCCCGGCCCTTCGCGGGAAAAGCTCTGCCTGGACAAAGGGCTTTGCAATGGTCCCAGTCTATTTTGCAGAAGCCATAAGGTCCTGTGGGGCCACAGGGTCTTCCAAATGAAAACTGCTTATACCTGATGTAAATGACGAGTTGATGGGTGCTGACGAGTTGATGGGTGCAGCACACCAACATGGCACAAGTATACATATGTAACAAACCTGCACGTTATGCACATGTACCCTAGAACTTAAAGTATAATAATAATAATAAATTTAAAAAAAAGAAAAAAAGAAAGAAAGAAAAACGCTGAGAAGAACAGATTTACCTTGGGAACCATAAGAAAGAAGTAGCTTGGGGTTTCCAGAGAAGCCCAAAACCTAAAAGTGCACGTGAAATTCCTCAGTGTTGACATGTTGGCTCAAAACTTTTCTAGATATTGTGCCCAAGCCAAGCAATGACCCACTTGAGCCTACAGCCCACAGGATGGGACGCTGGTTTTGGGTGTAGCTCAGTGACTCAGAGAAAGCAGAACCCTTAGCACACGTGTGCGGCACAGCCGGCAAGCAAGCGCGGCGCGCCCCTCCGCTTGGCACATAGCAGGAAGTGGGCTGATGGACAGGGAGGCACAGGTTTTCTGGAGGGCAGCCTGATAAAATGGGGTCAAGACTGTAGCACAGACATCCATGATCAGCAGCTCGCTCCTTGGTTGCGTGTCCAGGGAAGTCCACAAATGGGCCCCCTTCTCTGCAGCAGTTTGTGGGGTGGGTACCTGGGAGCAGCCTGGACACATGATCCCAGGGGAAGTGTGGGGTGCCCCTCGGAGGACTCCGGAGCAGGCGCCAGCAACAGACAAGACGTGTGGCAACAGCAAGGAACACTTAACACTGCTGACTACACAATCAGGGAGCCAGTGGCACCTGTAACACCACGCTGTGGAGCAACTGCAAATATGTGCACCAAGGAGCGCACTGCAGCAGGTGAGGAGGAAGAGAAATCCACGGTGGAGAGACCCAACCAGCACGACCTCAGCCAGGAGGGCAACGCCAGCATCACAGGGGACGTGCCAGTTGACAGCAGCTGCCCTCCCCATTGGATGGGCTGATCAGGGCACTTTACCTCTGTGATCTTCCTCCCCAGACCCACAATCCCAGTCTAATCATGAGAAAAGCGTCAGACAAAGCCCAGTAGTGGGCATCCTACAATGTACCTGGCCAGTCCTCCTCAACTGTCAAAATCGTCAAAACCAGGGTACATGCATGGCGGCATGTACCTGTAGTCCCAGCACTTTGGAAGGCTAAAGTGAGAAAAGATTGCTTGAGACCAGGAGTTCAAGACCAGCCTGGGCAACAGAGAGAGGCCCCCATCTCAAAACAAAAGCAAAATCCCAGAGCTAGTCTAAGAAACCATAATGTGTATCCCAGAGGAGGTCCTGGGACCGAAAAAAGGACATTAAATAAAAGCAAAGGAAAGCTAAATAAAGGATGGACTTTAGTTAAGAACGTATCAATATTGATTGACACCTCACTGTGCACATATAGTAATGTAAGGTGTTAACAGTAGAGGGAATTGGGTGGGGGACTACTCAGAATTATCTTTGCACCTTTTCTAGAAATCAAAAACTATTCTAAAACTAAAACTTTATTTTAAAAAATACATGCCCACCACACCACAGTACCCATTTTCTAAACCAATTTTCAGCACAGAGATACACAATGAAGGTGTTAGGATGGAGGCCTGGGGGGCAGGGATGGGGATATTGACACAGCCCCCAGGGACAGTGGTGTGGGTGAGTGCCAGCCCTCACCCCCTAGCTCTCCAAAACCAGCCCAACAGGAAGGCCAGGGGCCCCAGGCACTCCCCACATGCCCTCTGCATGCCCCGATGGTGGGGCAGTCAGTCGCACAGACCCACCCATCATGGTGTGCCCATCTCTAGCTGGTCCCAGGCTGGCCATGCCCAGAGAGGACAGGCAGGCTGACCCAGGTGCAGGCCCCACAGGCAGCAGAAAGGCCCTGGCAGGGGAGGCCAGCAGGTAAACTGGGTGCTGCCCTGACCTTGTGGGACTAACACATGTGAGTATGTCTGGGGCCTGGGGGCCTGTGCTCCATTCCACACACCCCTCCTCAGGGCCATGAGAGCAGAACAAATGCGGGGGGCCAGAAATCATGAACATGGGTGTGAATGTCGCTGCTGTAGCTGAGATGGATCCACCAGGCTTGTCCAGTCTGAGATGGGTGAGTCACTATCTTGTCCCTGAGATAAGAGAGGGTCCCAGACGTGAGATGCAGCCCAAGTGATAAGACTGGCATCCCAGGACCCCACGCCACAGGGTCCCAATATCCCCAGAGGGATCAGCTCCAGCATGGCCTCCCTTGTCATCCGTTCTCCAGACTACAGCCACAGCGGTGTGGGGAAACGCAGATCCAAGGCTGTCACCACTGCCCGTGCTTCAGCTGCTCCCAATGCTCTGGGGATCTGCTCAGAGCCCTGGTGGAGGCTTGTGGTGGCTTGCTGACCCTGCCTCACCCCACCCCCTCCACCCTCATCCCTCATCCAGTCCTTCCAGGCAGATTAGGCTTCTCCACTTCAGAAGCTTTGCACATGCTCTTCCCTTGGGCTGGCATGCCCTTCCCTGCTTTTCACTGCATCCAGCTGGACATTTTTTATTATGTTCAACAGAAAATTCACAATCAGGTCTTCGGCCTGCCACTCAGCTCTGCCTGCCCTTCCCCTTCAGGAGACAGGTGCCACTTTGTGAGCTGCCACAGGCCGTCTGCCTTCCACTTAGCCGCCAACCTCCTACTCACAGCTCAGACTCTCTCATCCCTCTGCAGGGCAGTGCAACTCAGCCGTCCGATTCCTCTATCTTTGTAGTCATCATTCCCTCAAATTTTTCCCATGCCTGCATCAGCATTCCCAGCCACAGCATTCCCTCTACCAGCATTCCCTGTGAGTATTCCTGGGCCACCACTGGTGCCATCTTTAGCTATTGTGCTGCCACCTTGTGCTGGGGAATATCTGTGCCCCAATCACCAATGACCTCCAGTAAAAACTCTGGATACCAAAGGCTCAAATAAACTTCCTTGGTTGTTTATCTTCTTTGTGTATTATCATTCATCATGTCTGGGAGGAGGTCACGCCATCTGGGACAACCAGAAACTCCACGTTTGGACCCTTCCTGGACTCTGCTGTCTTTGTCTCTCCCCTTGGCTGGCTTGGATCTGTATGCTTTCACTATAATAAAATTGTAGTAAGTATACCACTTTCCTGAGCGCTATACTTTTCTCTGAGTCATTCAAGTGAATTATTGTACCTTTAGGGTGGTTATGGGGACCTCTGACTATATCACCAATTGGTCTGAAGGGAGGGTGATCCTGGAAACACCAGTCTCGGCTGGTGCCTGAAGAGAGGGCAGTCTGGTGGGGACTGCTTCCTTCAACTCCATCATTTGCTGAACTCCTTACAGTTGGTGTCAGAACTGGGGCTTTCTAGACCAACCCTGACTCACTGGAACATGTGGTTTGGGAAGAGTAAAAGGGTAGGAGCTGAGGAAACTTTCATTCCTGGTGGTGGCTGTGCTGCAATCAAATTTTTTGTCTTTTTTTTTTTTTTTTCAAATACACTTGCAAGTAGAACCAATACAATCAATTTTTTAAGGTAAAAGTTACCAATGGAATTTAGAAATGATGGATCCAACTCCTAAGCAGTTGGCTCACTAGAGTATAAGGAAATGCAAAGAAACAACAAAAAGGGAAAATGTGAAATCCCTTGGTTATTGTTATCTGCAGTGGTTAAAAGGTAAGTAAGGGTAAGTGTGGGAGGGCACCGTGGTGCTGAGCCAAGGTTCTGGTCAGCCTGGACCACAGCCTCTAGCCTGAGGCCCTACCCAGGGGATGTGTGGGGTAGATTCCGATGCTGGGCTAGGGTCCAGTCAGTTGACCCAAAGTGTGGCTACTGGCCTCAGAGTCTCCTCCAAAGGGAAAAGGTGCCAAGACAACAGATAGTAAAGGTTTTCATAAGAGCATGGACAAAACAAAGGGGTAGGACCGAGGAGACAGTCAAGGGACATCCCAGCAGGGTGGAGGCTTTTAAGCAGGTGTTAAGAAATACGATGAATAAAGTGGATATTGATGGGGACGAAACAACGGTCTCAATGCAGCGTTCACAGAAGCTGGATGGACCCTGCCGGCCGCCCAGTGTGAAAAGGCCCTACAAAAATCTGCTTTATTCATTCTAGTTCGGAGGATTTTTAAAACCTGAGAGGCCTAAAATGACAGTGAGAATTCTGATCTTGAGTTGCCTGAGGCAGTGGTCTCACAATCTAACCAGGAGAAAGCCTGAGTCCTTTGGCCCACCCCCTAGCTGGGGACCCAAAGCCGTACACACACGGGTGGGTAAAATGGCCTGGGGAGGAGAACAGACTCCGTCTATGGGAGCCCCTGCTCTGTGATTCCAGACCCTGTCAGTGAAGCCCAAATGGAGCTCTTGGTCAATGGGGAGCATTTAGAAATGTGATGGTTGATGGAATTAAGGTGGATACTTAGGTGAAAACTGGAATGTTAGAACAAACTCTCTGTGAGGTGGCTGCACCTGCTTTATCAGAGCATATGCTGGGGATGGAGATGGTCTGGCTGGGGAATGCTTCTCCCACCGATTGCTGTAAAATAGAAGGCAGGTAAACCTGCCCTTCTGGCAATAGTGATTGAGGACTGGCATCTGGTCAGCTGATTCAGACTTTGAAGGGTACACACTCCACATCCGGGAATATTGCAACTCCTTCCCATAAAACTACCCCCAAAGGCCGGGCACGGTGGCTCAAGCCTGTAATCCCAGCACTTTGGGAGGCCGAGACGGGCGGATCACGAGGCCAGGAGATCGAGACCATCCTGGCTAACACAGTGAAACCCCGTCTCTACTAAAAAATACAAAAAAAAACTAGCCGGGCGAGGTGGCGGGCGCCTGTAGTCCCAGCTACTCGGGAGGCTGAGGCAGGAGAATGACGTAAACCCGGGAGGCGGAGCTTGCAGTGAGCTGAGATCCAGCCACTGTACTCCAGCCCGGGCGACAGAGTGAGACTCCGTCTTAAAAAAAACAAAAAAAAACAAAAAAAAAACAAAAAAAACTACCCCAAAAGCCCTGGAGTCCCTACACAGATGGGGCTTTCTGGCAAAGCCTGTTAGTGCCGCCCAGGGGTGACCGCCGGGATTTGGGACTAGAAAATTTTCATCTGAGGGCCACGCGCGATGGCTCACGCCTGTAATCCCAGCACTTTGGGAGGCTGAGGCGGGCGGATCACGAGGTCAGGAGATCGAGACCATCCTGGCTAACACTGTGAAACTCCGCCTCTACTAAAAATACAAAAAATTAGCCGGGCAAGGTGGGGGGCGCCTGTAGTCCAGGCTACTCGGGAGGCTGAGGCAGGAGAATGGCGTAAACCCGGGAGTCGGAGCTTGCAGTGAGCTGAGATCCGGCCACTGCACTCCAGCCTGGGCGACAAAGCGAGACTCCGTCTCAAAAAAAAAAAAAAAAAAAGAAAGAAAATTTTCATCTGAGAGACAATGATTGGACTTTGACTGAGGCCACCCTTATGATTGAAGCCTATAAAATAATCGTTTTAAAAATCTGAAATACATATAATGTTCTGGACAATGTCAAAGAAATACCCTAATGCCCTAATGGGGAAGGCAACACCCAGAGTTTCCTTTTTTTTTTTTTTTTTTTTTTGAGACAAGGTCTGCCTCTGTCACCCAGGTTGGAGTGCAGTGGTGCCATCTCAGCTCACTGCAACCTCCGCCTCTTGGACTCAAGCCATCCTCCCACCTCAGCCTCCCAAGTACCTGCGACTACCGGCATGTGCCACCATACCTGGCTAATTTTTGCATTTTTCGTAGAAATCGGTTTTTGCCATGTTGTCTGGGCTGGTCTCAAACTCCTGAGCTCAGGCGATCCACCCGACTTGGTTACAGGTGTGAGCCATCATGCCTGGCCCCAGAGTTTCTTAATAAAATGGAAATGCTTTGTGCAGGAATGTGCTGCCTGGGGATGCAAAGAGGTACTTGGCGTACTCACGAGCAGGCAGGCTTTCCCCTAGGGCCAACTTTGGAAGCACCCGAGGAGCTGGCAGATCCTACTGTCACTTGGCTGATGCTCTGTGAGAGCTCTTGACTGGCCAGTGTGTATGGATGGCAGTTCCAAGGTATGCGGACAGCATGGTTTGGAAGGCCAGCCCTCCTGTGGAAGAAGGTGGAAATGAATCAGCTCGGTGGGAGGGACTGCTTGCTGTTCAGTCGTGTGTTTATGTTTTTACTGATTTATGGGTGACCCTGTCAGACCCTATGGTCAGGCAGGAGGGCAGCGGAAACCTGGCCTATTAAAGGGATACCCGTGTGGAGCATGGCCCTGCAGAATCACCCTGGGAATCTGAGGGGTGCGTTAAAATGGGACATGTTGATGCCCATCAAAGGACGCCCCCTTCCAAGATCAAGAAGTGATTGGGATGGCAAGTAAGTGTCCTGGTGTGCTCATTTGGGGTGGCCCCCTGGGTCCACGGAATGAGTGGACATTGGGGCTACAGATGAGCCTAGACACATTCCTCTTGCACCCCCAAGGCACAGTTCGTAAGAACTGTTCTGTCTGCCAACAGACAGAGACAGAGACTGCTGATGGCTGTGCAGAGTCCCACGAGGGAAGGCCCTGCATTAAGCCGGCAGGACAAACCAAAGAGAAGCCCCAGGAGGCCACCAAAGGGCCCTGACAGGGAAAGGCGAGACACTGACTCTCGCCTGGGCTTTGCTTCCCTGGCGGCAGACGCTCGAGGAACTATAAAAGTGTGACGATGGGAGACAGTGCACCAATTTGCACTGCCCACTCACACTTCTCTGGACCAAGGGACACACTTTACAGCCCCAAATGTCCAACAAGGGGCAGAGAGAGCACCCTCATCCTTGGCATAAGGTTAGACAGAGAACCGGAACATGTAATTGATACTGGTTGTCTCAAACAGAGATGGTGGGGCAGGAAAGAGTGACCTGCATGCCATCACAAGTGTGTGTCCACCCCAAACATGAGAGGGGCCAGGAGAGGGTCCTCACTAGATAGTGCCCTACGCCTTTTCTTTTCTGCTTTTGTAGTGTTTTGTTTTATTTTTTCGAGTCTTACTCTGTCACCCAGGCTGGAGTATAGTTGCACGATCTCAGCTCACTGCAACCTCCACCTCCTGGGTTCAAGTGATTCTCCTGCCCCAGCCTCCCAAGTAGCTGGGATTACAGATGTGCACCACCACACCCAGCTAAATTTTTTTTTTTTTTTTTGTATTTTAATAGAGACGGGGTTTCACCATATTGGCCAGGCTGGTCTTGAACTCCTGACCTCAAGTGATCCACCTGCCATGGCCTCCCAAAGTGTTGGGATTACAGGTGTGAGCCACTGCACCTGGCCTCCTATACCTTTTCTAAGAGAACTGGGGAAGGGAGGTTGTGGTAAGACTGCTTTTTTTCTTTCTTCTCCACATCACCTCACCTTCCTCCTTTCCTATCTGCTGCAGTGGCCCCAGGACCAGGGCTGCAGCTGCAAGTGCTGAAGTAGCAATGACTCCTAGGCAGGAGGGTGCACCTCTAGCTCTAAAGCTTCATGCCAGAGCTCCTGAGGGCTGACGGGGCAGATGGTGCCTTCACCCCATCCAGAAAAATCAGGGCGGCTCGTGAGGCAGGCATATTGCCTGGTGGTGGAGACAGCCCACTTTCTACACCTGTGAAACCCCATCCTACACCAACCGGAGTGGACTGTCAGGGAGGCACTTGCTAGGCTGGCGTTGCTTCTGACAATCTAGCCCAGCAGCATGGCCGAACCTCCTGGACCTTCTAAAGGTGGAAATACCTGAATACAAATGGAGAAAAGGGGGAACTGGAGCTGAGGGTAAAGGAACGAATACATGGGTTATGTGGTGAGGGAAATTCTTTTTTTTTTTTTTTTTTTTTTTGAGACAGAGTGTTTCACTCTTGTTGCCCAGGCTGGAGTGCAATGGCACAATCTCGGCTCACCCGCAACCTCTGCCTCCCTGGTTCAAGCAATTATCCTGCCTCAGCCTCCCGAGTAGCTGGGATTATACGCATGTGCCACCACGCCCGGCTAATTTTGTATTTTTGGTAGAGACAGGGTTTCTCCATGTTGGTCAGCCTGGTCTTGAACTCCCAACTTCAGGTGATCCGCCCACTTTGGCCTCCCAAAGTGCTGGGATTACAGGTGTGAGCCATCGCGCCTGGCCGGGAAATCCAATTTTAGGTGAATCCTACATTACAGTACTACCTTAAGAGGGGTGTGGAGGACATTATCTCTTAGCTCAACTACACCAGATGCCTGAAAGGGTGACGCCTAGGCCGCCTCTGCTTTTGGAACTTGACAAGGTCAAATGGCAGCCTGCAAACCTGAGTGGCCTGGCCCTGGAGGACATCTGCTGGTCTGACGTGGTGATGGACTAGATAAACTGCTATGACTGAGTGGGACTCTGGTCTTCCTTTTTAGGTGATATCCAGCAAACTGCAATATGGTCCCACCTGGCCCTGTTGGTAAGGTTATAACGTTGATGGTGATTGCAGATGTATTGAAACCCTGAGTTCCAGCCTCCTCAGGATACAGCAACAATAATGACATCTGTGGAAGAGCTGGGTGGAGCCAACCCTGGGCTAACGCTGGCATGCAGCGGTTCTTTTTACATGCATCGTAGGCACAGGCAGCCCTGCAGCAAGGCAGGAAGCAGGCAATGCTAAAGGAGCTGCCCAGACAAACGTGACTATTCCACTTTGAGAACGCTGGGGCTGGGGCCGGGGGTGGCCTGCAGAGTGAGCTCTCGGCCCCCAGAACATCGTGGCTGTCACTGGAGTACCAGTGTTTCCAGGGACTTTGCTGCCTCAGTTCTGACCTCTGTGAGGGACTGGAGACTTAGGGCCAGCCACACTGACAGCCATGTGGTCAAGCTCCCAGACACACCTGGACCCCAAAGGCGCCTGCTCAGCACTATTGTGTGTGCTGCATCCTGAGGACACGGGAGCTCTGTGACTGGGCTCTCCTGGACTCTGCTCCAGGCCTCATCAATGACTTTAACCTGCTTCCTTTCACCATGAGCTGTCTGAGTCACACAGGTGAATTAACGAGCCTGAGGGTGGACGTAAGGACCCCCAAATCTGTAGCCCATTGCTCCGCCGTGAGGGTGGTCCTGGGGATGCCTGAGCTTGTCTCTGGTGTCTGCAGTGAGGGTAGTCTCATAGGGGCTATTCCCTAAAGCTGCAGTTTGCCAAACTTGCAGGCATGGAATTCCAGAATCACCTTAGAAACTCTAAAGTCAGAAGAGAAGTTGTTCTCCAAGAGCCTCCGCAGGGATGTGCTGGGTGCCAAGTTCATTTTATTGGCTCAATGGCCTGTGCAGGAAGAACAGCTGGTGTCCCTCTTCACAGGGGAGACCAGTGAGGCCCAGGGAGGTGAAGTCACTTGCCTGAGGTCCCAGAAGGAGTAACTGGGGCTGGGTAGGAGCAGGAATGGCTGCTGCCAGCCAGAGGTGTCCCTAACCTGCCTGTTCTCTTGAATGGAGCCTGTCGCCTACTGGCTTCTGCTGGTGGGGACTGTGCACCGAAAGGTGCTGGATCTAGTTTTTCTGAAAATCAGCAAAATAGAAGGAACAGAGACAGCCAGGCCAGGGACAAGGAAGACCTAGCTTCTGCTGCACCCTTGGGGATGGGGGCTGGAGAGGAGCAGGGACAGAGGGCCCCCACTGCAGGCTTCCGGCAAGAGGCTCCCAAACACCTGTTCTTTAGAAGCTTGAACCAGTTGCCACCTCTTAACACTGGGAGAGCTTGTGTTGAGGAACAAGAACATCTGGCCATCCCGGGCCACATGCCCAGAAGGCGGCCGTTGCTGGAGCCAAGCGTAGCCGCCCCCTTCACACAGGGTGTGTGCTCCCCAACGTGCCCGACAGGGCTGCTTCCTTCCACCCACAGTGAGAAACACTTTCTACCACAAGCCAGAGCTGGCGTGCCCACGCGTAGGTACACACGCCACACGCACAGACACGCGCTGTGGTTTGGTGAAGCAGTTCTTCTCTTTACAGGGTGTGAAGCACCACATCTCATCTGCTCTATTCTATGTCACTTTAAAAGTGCTGGCTGCTGCCCCCTATATTTAACTCTAGACCTATGGAGCCCGAGCAGGGTCCTCAGAGCTGGGTCCCGTGTGCTCTGATGCTTGCTGTGGGCTGGGGGCACATCCCTTCCGTTCTCAGGGCCTCAGTTTCCCAGGTTCCTTCAGGCTCCTGCCCAGGTCTACTGCCTGACCTGACAGCTCAGCAACAGGGGCCAAGTTCTGGATGACATCCAAGTGACAGGCCGGCAGCGGAGGTCCCCATTAGGGAAGGCAGAGGAGGGAGGAGGGAGGAGGAGGAGGGAGGATGGAGGATGGAGGAGGAAGGAGGAGGGAAAGCTGAAGTAGTAAAAGCAGAATAAAGGGCCCGGTCAGTGGCTGCTCACACTGGGGTGCCCTCACCCCAAAGTGAACTCCAGGTTTGGGCCTTGTTATTTGAGAAGGACACCAAGGTCTTGATCAATGAACTGACATGCTGGCCAGGCCATAGAGCCCTGTGACATCTGGACAAGGTTGTCAAACTCCGAACACTTTACAAAAGTAAAGGGACCAAGAGGCGTTTTCCTCTGTTACTTTATAACCTTTTCATACTAGTTGAACTTTTTTTTTTTTTTACAATGTAGATGTACTACTTTATAATTAAACAAAAAACTTTAAAATGATTTTTTAAAAAAGAAAAGAATCACAGTGGAACATGAAATGGAATGTCAACTTCGGGGATGGGTCATCCGAGGAGTCCAAGAGCCCCAATGTGGTCCTGTGTCCCTGGTCCTCAGGTCATCACCCAGCCTCACCCACAGGGCACCTGCCATGGCCGTGGCCCACCCCGCAAGCTTCCACTTGGTGCCTACGTGGGAACGCACCATCTGCCACGGAACTTCCTTCTGCGGGGCAAAGGAGGGGTCCAGAAGCCCACAGGAGTCAAGTCAGCAAAATTAAGTTAATTTACAAAGTTATAGTAAAAACCACAATAGTGACCCAGTCCCTCCCACGCAGTGTGAGCCCTGGGCTGCGTCGCACCCGCAGGTGGCCGGTGCTGGCACCTCACAGGGCAAAGGTGGTGAAGAAGATGTGCATCTTGGCCAGGAAAGTGGTGACAGAGCCCTGCCGCCAGAGCTTCATCTCCACGTCCAGGGCAAAGTCCCGGGGCTCCAGCACAGCCCGCTGCAGGTAGACCACGCCCGTGTAGGCGTTGAGCCTGCGTGTGCCAAAGTAGCCCTCCTCGTTGCCCTTGATGATGGTCAGGGCGATGGTGTCCCCCGTGAAGGCTGGCGCGGGGCCAATGCGGAAGATATGCGCAGGCACTAGGAGGCCCGTCTGGAAGTTGAGCTGGTAATGTGTGATGCGCGCCGGCGAGTTCTGGCACTCCAGGAAGTCGTGGCACGTGGTGCGCTCGCACTTCCTGCAGGGAGGATGGGCCGGGTCACCCATGGCTCGCCCACCTCCCCCCAACCCCAGACAGGAACACAGACAGGCACAGCTCAGCAGCAGGATCAAGGGCCAGCTCTCTCCCTAATGGCCTGGAAGCCTCAGGTAAGTCCCCTTACGTCCCCTGGTCTCAGTTTCCTTGCCTGTGAGATGAGGTTAATAGAAGCTTCACAGGTTCACTGGAATGGGTGAGCTCAGCATGGCATCGGCCAGGCTCATTAACAGTTCTTACCTGTCCCCATGCTCCCTTCTTCCTTCCTCCTGCCATCCCCCCATTCTTCCTTTCTCCTTCCTTTTCCCTTTCCCCTTCCTTTCCTCCCTCCCTTCTCCCTTCTTCCCAGTGCACCCAGTGTCCCTCCCAGGGTCCCTCCCAAGTGCCGGGTTATGTGGCTGGTGGCAGAGTAGTGGTCTGTCAGTTCTGAGGTTAAGTGTGGTTAAGGGGCTGTCGCTCACACTCCTGATACCCTGAGCTGGGGAGTGGCATGTCACAAGCAACCTCGTGGAGGGGCTCCTGTGATGTGGAGCTGAGGCCTCCTGCCCAGAGCCACAGAGCGGTGGCAGGACACTGTAGCCTGGACAGGCAGCCCCTGAGACCCTGAGCCAGACCGCCTAGCTGTACCACTCCCAGGCTCTTGGCCCTCAGACACTGCGTGACATAGAGTAAGTATCTGTTGTATTACGGTGTTAAATGTTGGTTGGGATAACTGGTCACACAGCAGTAACTACTATGTGTGTGAATGAGGAGGAGGGCTGGTGTTTTCTGTGTGTCTTTTCCCCTTTCTTCTCTCAACCTTGAACTCTCTACAAGGTACTTATATTTGTTTTGGTCACCTAGCCCGCAGACCCCGCAGTCAGGGGCTGGGAAGAGAGGAAGGTGGTCAAGGCAGGCGCCCATCTCTCGGCCTCACCCCTGGATAGTACAGGACCAGGACAGGCTCCCTGGGACTAGGACTGGGGTGGGGACACTCACGTTTTGGAGACTCGGACATAGTTGGGAGGACACTCGAAGCGTAGGCAGCGGAAGCTACCCTGGATGTTGTGGCAGGTCTCAGCCTCGGAACAGTTGTGGGTACCCAGTGCACACTCATCCAAGTCTGGGGGAGAAGAGGGGCAATGGCAGGGTCCTCACAGCTGGGGGCCCTAGCCTGAAACTCCCCAGCCTGCATGACAGGCCTGGGCCCCATGGCAGCCTGACCTGTGAGAACAGTCCACGTGCCTCCCTGCACACACATGCCCCATCTCACCTGCTCCGCACCCACAGCAGGGGGCCTTGTTCTGAAGTGTAAATCACCTCATGTCATGCCCTCCCAAGGCTTCTCGCGCTCCAGAATAAAGCCCAAGTCCCTCCTCTGGACGCCAAGCCACACAGTGTAAGGCCTCTCTGGCCTCTCCAAGCCCCTTCTCTTCCACAGGGGCCACAGTCCTGCTGGACATCCTTGGGCTGCCCCAATAGCCTGACCCTTATCCTACCCCAGGGCCTTTGCTGCTGCCCGAACGCTTTCCCCAGCTTTTCCTACTACTGGCTCCTTCTCATCTTTTAACTCTCAGATCTTGAGTCAACCCCTCCAGGATGGCCTCCCTGACCACTCTACAGTGGTCCTCCTGCCCCATCACCCTCCATCCCACCCCATTTTATCATCCTCCTACAGCTCATCACGCTCTGCACACACCGAGGCTGTTTTGTATGACTGCATGTTTTGTATGTTTCTACCGTCCCCCATCAACTGGGTTCCAGGAGGGCAGGGGTGTTTGTCTTTCTCATTTCCATGGTGTCCCCAGTGCCCAGTGGAGTGCCTGCATGGAGCAGCGCTCAATACATCTTGCTGGACAGAAGTCCAAGACCCATCACTTGCAAGTTCAGACTCAGAGACACAGAGCTATTAGTAAATGTCCCACATGAGCAACAGATGTGCTCACGCTTCCTGTACGTTCAGAAGCAAACATACATGTGCAACTCCAACAGGCACATAGGCTCAGCACACACGTGAGCACATGCACACCCACACGGGTGCACAGAAACAAACACACAGAGGGCCCATTTGGGACAAAGAAACATACACATATAAATGTCAACAGACATATGAATAGATACCGTTCACAAAAGCTCAGAGAAGCAGGGGTAGGGGTAGGGGTGTCTCTGTGTGTGTGTGTGTGTGTGTGTGTGTGTGTGTGTGTGTGTGTGTGTAACCCACAGGCACCCTGGAGGACAAAAGGTCTTAGAAATGGGTTCTTGAGACACTTTGAGGATGAGCTGCTCAGCCCAGAGAGGGCCGCCTCAGGAGGCCTCAGGGAAGTCCGGTGAGGTAGGGGCAGGGGGTGTTCCAGGGGCAGTCACAGAGGGCTTCAGTTTTTGTTTTCCAATCCTTCATATTGACACCATGTAGGAATTTCTCCTCACTCAGTCCTCACACCAGCCCTGTGCAGTGAGGGTCACTGGATTCCTTAGACAGAGGAGGGTGTAGAGGCTCAGAGAGGGGCAAAGCCTTGCTCAAGGTCACACAGCAGTGAGCAGGGCAGCAAGCCAGGCATGCCTGATGCCAAAATCTGTGATCCAATCATAATGCCAAGCTGACTCCTAAGAGTAACAACAACATAATAGTAATAACACCAATAGTCAGCCTGCCTCCAGAGTTTACCGCCTGACATCCCTGTGATGCCTGAGGGACTCTGTGCCAACCCCACGGGGCAGGTGCAGGTGTCCACAAATGTGCCCAGGGTCACACAGCTGCCAGGGCAAGGCCAGGACTCAATATCCCTGGCCAACCTCAGACTCTGGGCTCTTGGCCACCAGGCTCTCTTGTAGGGGGTCAGTTCACATCTGTTCACCTCTCTGGGCCTCACTTCCCTCCCTCCATAAAATGGGCCCCAGGGTGGTGCACAGATGAGTGGGAGAAAACATGGCAAGAGACCAGGCAGGGTAGAGCCCAACTGGGTGGTCCCGGGTTGCTGATTATTCGCTAGCGGACTCCACATGGAGAGGGCCTCCTCCTGCTCCTCAGCCTATGCCCCGGGTGGCCCGCTTCAGTGACCCCAGAGCTTGTGCGAGTGGGGCAGGAAGGACATGGGAGCTTTTTGCTTTGGCTCTGGGCTGCTGCTGATGGAGATGCCCAGAAGCGAAGGGCCGAGAAGGGTGAGTGGCTGCGGCCTGGCCTCACCAAGCTTGCGGGAGGCAGTCAGTCGCAGGTCTTCCCTAACGCCCCAGGGCCTTGCCCATCGGTGCTGCCAGGCCCCTGGAGAGTGTGGGCTAACGTGGGAGCTGGACTAGGCCCTGTATCCAGGGCTGCCATTGCTGCCTCATCAGAGACAGCCAGGGTCAGCCGCAGGTCAGCCGCAACTCAGATGTGCAAAAGTGGGAGACAGAGCAAAATGGACGAAACAGGGGAGTCCTATAAAATGCAGCCCCAGGAGAGAGGCTTCCAAGGGCTTCTGAAGGACCTGAGGCCCAGAAGCCCACAACAGCTCAGGGTCAAGACTGAGAGCACTGCTCAAAGCTGGCCTGGCCCATCGAGTGGCATGCAGAGAAGGGCTCTTACTACACAGAAACAAGCAGGACTCAGGGTGACTTTCAGCATGGCCTCAACTGATATTTCATACAAGTGGTGTGTGTGTGTGTGTGTGTGTGTGTGTGTGTGTGTGTGTGTGTGTGTGTGTGTGTGTGTGTGTGTTTATATCTGCTTAGGGAAAGACTGGAGGGAAATGCATGCAAACATGAGCAGTGGTTCCCTCTCAGCTCAGTCACGGGGTCAAATGTCCAGTGAGCACCTACTATGTGCTGGGCATTTGCTCTAGATGCTGGTGAGCCAGACAGACAGGGCCCTACCTTCATGGAGTGTGCATTCCAGGGGAGAAGGCTGAGCCTAAATTCCTTCAGATTTTCCTGTCCTTTTTTTTTTTGTAACCATTGGAGAGGGGCTAAAGGCTAACAGAGACATTATCCAGCACGTTCTTTCCCCCAAGCCAGCCTCCCCAACCCTGTTTAAGCCGAGAGACCTCAGAGTTTGGCCCAAGCCAGAACACGACAAAAGGACAGCCTCTTAGCTCTGAAGGTCAGAAGCTGCAAAAGCGGCTACATGGAGTGACCCGGGAAATGGACGAGGCCGGGGAGCAGGCAGCCCCCACTGCGCCCTCGCCTACCGTGTGAGTCAGAAGGCTCCTCCAGAAGGAAGGTCTGGAGAGGAAGCGAGGGTGGCGGATGTGCAGGTGTGGGGCTCTACCTTGCCCTGATCTCCTGGTGGGGGCTGGTGGCACAGTGGGAGCCTGCAGAGGGGACCTGGCCTTGCCAGTTCTTCAACACAGAGCAAGCCGTTGGGGCAGAGGGGCAGCCACCCCAAGAAGAGGATGCAGAGACGGGGTGGCGGGCAAGCCCAGGCAAGAGAGAAGCGTTGGGGTCAGGTGCACCCACGATGGGCACATGCCACGTCCCGGGAAGCCCTCTCTAGTGGCCAGCCAGGCACATGTGGGCATCCAGGTATCCCGAGCATCCCCCAGGTGCTCGGTGTGGGTCGGAAAATAAAGAGCCAGGGAGAGTCTGTCCTCAGTGTAGACAGGTTTGAACCTGAAACTCCTCCAAGAGCAAATGTCACTGCAGTGTCTGATGGGGCTTCCTTGAAGTGGCCACACCTGTGTTCTGCCCCCAGGAACAGGGCCTTGGTGTCACACGTGAAATCACAATCCAGAAGGATAAAGTCGTATTTCCTGACAAGCTGAGGACATGGTGAGTAGAATCCTTACCTTTTATGGAGTCCATACCGACTTTTTTTTAATTAAAAAGGAGAGGGCTTTGCAGCCAGCCAGACCTAAGCCAGCTTCTGTGGGCCCAGCAGGCCTCCCAGTCAGTGATTTATAGGGTCTTCTCACAGTCTTCTGATTTAACTTATGACTCTGATATGTTTGCATCCGCCCAAACAAAGGACTCCTTGTGCACTGGGACTACGTACACACCTAAGGGCTGGAACCTAGGGGCACAATGCACTCTGACTGCCCCATGCCGCGCCACTCCACCCTGCCCTATCCTGCTTTCTGTTCTATGCTAATAGAAAGGAGAACACAGACAGCTGGCTGAAGTCTACAGACTCGATCTCAGGATCCACTGACAGGTAGCAACCACCAGCTTGCACCGTGCTGGGCTAACTCCAAACCCTTCTGAGTGCTAACTCTGACTCCTGGTCCCCAGAACACCAAGACTTGCTTTTGTGGGACAAGAAGATGCCCAAGGCTGAGCTAGGACCCTGGTCACACCCTGAAGGCTGCACCCCAGGGAACTCCATGTTCTCAGCTCCATGTGTGGGGAAGACCTGGCCACTGAAGTCAGGAGGAGGTCTGAGCTCTGTGGCGCCAAGGGACCAAGGGGCTGAGGGGTTAAGTGGTTGGTTCTCCTGAGGCAATGACCCCTTCTGCATCCTGGCCCCTCACCTTGCCCTGGTGGCTTGCCAGGCCCAGAGTCTGGTGGCAAATGGCACTGAACTTAGAATTATGACTCTCTAGCAGAGGAGGAACATGAAATACCAGAGAACATGGTCTCTCTCCAGGGACATAGTCCCCTCTCTTGCAAATTCGACAGGTGACTGCCCAGCCCTTGTACATCTTCAATAGCAGGGGAGTGGGGTACCCTCCCATTGCGCAGCCCCTCCCAGCTCTACACAGTTCTGATGAGAAGAATGCGTTTCTGCACCAGGGCTGGGATAAGCCTCCCCATGACACCCTTCCCTACTCCCCGGGATCTCGCCCTACCCTCTGGGTCCACAGACCTGCCTGATCCCCTTGTCCCTGCATAACACTGCAGAGACTTGGGACACTGCCTGGGATCCCTGTGGCTCTTCTGCAGTCTCCTCACTGGACAGGCCTCCTGCCTCCTTAAAACTACCCCATAGAATCCCTGTTCCACTCTCAGGACAGGGTCCAGAGCTGAGCACAGGCCTGGAAGATTCTAAGCTGCATTGAGCAGCAGCAAGATTGTCACCTTCTTCATCTCAGGCATTACCTCAATTAACATGGCCACTGGTAGCATTGGCCATCCTGCATTTATTCACCGGGTATGGGGGCTCCAAGTGCATGCAAGCTCTGTGAGCTTTTCTGTGCCTGCTTGGAGCCTGCCCAAGGCCCTGGTGGAGGCAGGGGCAGGGGGACTTGCTCACCCTTGCAGGACCTTCCGTTGGCCGTCATGGTGTAGCCCTGCTCAGGACATGCACACTGGTAGCTCCCTGGCACATTGAGACAGCGGAAGGTGCAGAGGATGCCGGCGCCTTGAGCACACTCGTCGATGTCTGTCGGAGAGAGGTGCAGCCCCTGGTGAACCTCATCCACCCACAGAGCCCAGCCACTGACAGTCAGCCTGTCCCTGTTACAGCCACAGAGCTTAGGGGACCATTTTTTAAATGAAGACAAGGGGACTGAGAGAGTAGAAGAGAGTTGCCCGAGTCCACGAAGCAAAACAGGACTCCCACTCCAGTGCTCATGCCCGAGGGCTGCTCCCTGACTCCTACTACCAGCTGAGGGGACAATCAGATGCCAGTCACGGGCACCTATGTAAACATAGTTCTTCATCCCCCTGAAGTCGGGACCACTATTCCCATTTTACAGGGGAGAAGGCTGAGGTCAGAGTGGAGAGGCAATCTGCCCAAGGTCACACAGACAGGAAGCTGCAGGGCTGGGGCGTGAACTCAGATCTGATGCTAAAACCTTTCTGTGTCCATGGCCCAGGAGGGACTCTCGGGGAGCCTGGCACAAGGGAAAGGAGTGCCTCTCTGGAAGGCGGCCCTTGGACAGGGGAAAGGTACCTGTGCAGGTGTGCCCATCCTCAGCCAGCTGGTAGCCCTGGCGGCAGTAGCACTGGTAGGAGCCGTAGATGTTGGCACACTCCTGGCTGCAGCGCTGGGCCTCACACTCGTTCACATCTGCAGGGACACCAGCAGGCAGTCATGGCAGGGCCCAAGTCTGCCTTGGAGAGCCCATCCAAATGCCGTCTGACAGCCAGGCCCACCAAGCTCCCTGGGCTGGACTGGGGCTGACCCATGCGAGGGCCAGCTTTCCTGCCAGGCCCGGTGACTGGGAAGGGATCCGTGGCTTCCCAGGGGTCTCAGCCAACTCACCTCACCAGGAGAAAATGAGGGAATTTCCTCCAGCCTGGGGAGGGGCTGGGAAAGACCGTGCCAGGTAAATGGGGCCGAGACCCCATGGCCCTCTAGTTTGGCCCCTCACCCCCTCACTGAGCAACCTGGTGGCCTTACTCCACACCAGTCCCCATTGAGCTGGGCCAACAGCACCATGAACACATATGGGAATAATGTTACAGCCCTTCCCTCAGCCACAGGCACATCCCGCATAGGTGGGTACACGGACCTTGGAGGCCTCAGATACCCCATTTGTGGGTACAGATGACACAGAGACCCAGCCTCTCTGGACTGAGGGAGCTGGGGCCCCAGGACCTCAGCAGGGGAATTCAGGACAGAAAACAACAGGAGGAAGGTGAGCGTGGAGGCCAGAGAGGGTTGGGTCAGACAGAGGAGGAGGGAGGGGCCAGCGTGGGTGAAGGTGTGAGGGTGAAGGGTCGGGGAAGGCTCCGGGTTTTCCACGGTGGGTCTGCCCCCTGTGGATACCAGGCAGCATGGGGTCAGAGATGAGGGCCAGTGTACCTTCACAGTGCTTGCCATCCGCTGCTAGCAGGAACCCAGAGGCGCAGGAACAGCGGTAGGAGCCTAGTGTGTTCTCACACGTGTGCTGGCACAGGCGGCCTGGTGAGGCCCAGCACTCATTCACGTCTGTGGGAGGGCAGGCAGCAGGCACAGGGTGGGTGGCCCTGAAGCCAGCTCCCTCCACCCCCAGGGGCCATCCAGGGCCGAAGGGAGGCTAAGTAGGAGAGGGACCCAAAAGGAAAGACAGGGAGAGGCCAGGACAGGCAAAGAGACCAGGTGGCGGGGAGACAGCAAGGGTGTCGGAGGAAGGCGAGAGGAAGAGGCCAGAGGGACAGACACAGGCAAGGCAAGAGACAAGAAGAGATGGTGACAGAGACTGAGGGAAGCAGGAAAGACCAGAGTAAGAGGGGCAGAGCCACAGGGATGAGACAGGAGGGACTGAGAAGGTGGGGGCGGGGGCCAGAGCCAGGCCCTGGCAGGCCCAGCAGGAAGATGAGGCCAGCTGGAAGGCGGCCTTGGGGACTCCAGCAGGTGGGCCCCACTCAGGCAGTGGAGGTGCTGGGCACGGGGAGGTGGAGTGAACAGAGGGCAGGGGCCCAGCCAGGTGTTCCCTACGGGTCCTGGCCACCAGCCTACCTACCGATGCAGCCCCGGCCAAAGGCGTCCCGCTGAAAGCCCGCTTTGCAGTCACAGCGGTAGGAGCCGGGGAGGTTGTGGCACACCTGGCCCTCACCGCAGCGGTGCACACCCGTCTCACACTCGTTCACGTCTGTGGGGGGTGAGCAGGGTACCTTGAGTCCTGGAGCTCCCTCCACACACACCTCCCACGGGTGGGGAAGCGGACAGGCCGGGCTGGCTGGCAGGGTGGGGGCGGCTGGCCTTACCCACACACTTGGCCCCATCATCGCTGGCGTGGTAGCCGCGCCCGCAGATCAGCGGGTTCCTCTGGCACGTGTAGGAGCCCACTGTGTTGATGCAGCTGAAGCCTGGCCGACATGGCTCGGACAGTGACGTGCACTCATTGATGTCTGCAGAGGCAGGTGTGGGTGAGAGGGAGCCTGGCATGGCGTCCTCCCAGGGCCACACTGGGAGGGGTCGGTCCTAGGCTCCAGACCAGCCCTGGTCAGAGCTGCAGGGCCAGACTGTCCCACCTCTGTACCCCACTACCCAAGGGATACACCTCCCAGAACCCAAGCACCTGATGGCTGGCCCTATGCCCTCTCATATCTGCCCAACAGCGCAGCTGGAGGCAGGGCGGGATCGAGGTTGAGTGCTAGGATAACTACACCAACCACGTGCCAGGGGTCTAGGTGCCGCGGAAGTACAGCACATTAACAAGAAGTTTTAGAGGCACAGAGATTAAGTTAGCAACCCCTTTTTGGGAAGGAGTTGTTGGGGGGCGCAGAGCGGGTAGAATCTCAGACCCACTTGGGGACTAGGCCGGCGTCTGTAAACCTGAAAGTCTCAATCCTCGCGTGCAGCACGGCATCATTCTAGGAGGTCTCACTAGCATTCTCCGAAAATGGGAAATTTCAGGGGGTGTCACACGCAGTACCGTGTGGGGACATTTGTGTTCCAGGTCTTCCTGGATGTGTGTAGATGTATGTGCCAGGTCATGATCTATCACATAGCCACTGCTGACTGGTTAAAAAAAACTGGATACTCATTCACATCCAGTCCAACCCCACAGATAGCTTCACAGAGGCCACTGAATAATAACTCAGCCAAGGTTTAACAGCTCAAGGTAATAGAAGCAGCTACACTTTGGGGGCGGTGGCGCCCCCAGGGTTGAACACTTGACATGCCCATTCACAGGTAGGGACAAGGGGGCTGGGAGAGGAATGAAGCAGCAAGCCAGGCCTCCCTGGTCTCTAAAGCCCTCAAAGCCCCCGCAATGCCTCCAGTAGAGCCCTAGGCTGGTGATCCCCAGTGCTGCAGCCCCCACTCACCCACACAGTTGCCTTCAGGATCCTGCAGGAAGCCATCCATGCAGCGCTGCCGGGCCTGGCAGTAGAAGGAACCCTTGGTGTTCTGGCACAAGAAGCCCGCCTGGCAGGTGTGCGTGCCCATTGCACACTCATCCACGTCTGCAGCGGAGAGGCTGGGTGTCAAGGGCTGGGGGACAGGTCCTGCCTTTACACCCAGCAGCCCTGCCCACACATCCCCGCCCGCAGACCCGTGACCCCAATGGCTACAAAGATCTCTCCGGGAAGCTGGCAGAGCCACACTGTTGCTGGCATGGCCTTTGTCCCAGGAGTAATAGCAACATGACCATGTTTACTGCACTTCTGCTCGGTCCCACCATTGTTCTGGGCACTCTCAGCCCAAAGAAGTAGATGTCATGACACGCCCCATCTTACAAACAGGGAAGCTGAGGCACAGACAAGGCTCTACCGCTGGGGAGCACTGCACCAGGACCAGAACCTGGGGGACTGGCTCCCAAGCCTGCTGTGTTAGCCGCTGTCCCACACTTGCAGGGGGAAGAAGTGGGGATGTCCCCACCGTGTGCCAAATCTCTAAGGTAAGGTCATGTGTTCACACTTTAGGGAGGTAGCACAGGTAGCAAGACGGCCTCAACTCTGGAGACTTTCTTTCTGTTTCTGGAACATGCCAAGAGTGCTTCTTCCCCACACCCAAAAGGCCTTGGCATGCCGCCCCCTCTGCCTGAAGCTTCTCATTCAGGTCTCAACTCCAACATCACCTCCTCCGGGGCCTCCCTGGACCCACCACTTACAGGGGTCCCCACCCCCAGTCACTCTGCCATCTCCATTTGCCTATGTGGACTCCACTGCCCCCACCACGAGGTCAGAGAAGGGCCACAGCACCCCACCCTGGATCCCTGGTACCCAGGACCTGGCAGGCACATAAGAACAGCTCAGGAAGTACTTGAAAGGATTGGATAAAACCCCTCCCTCTGCTTAGAAGGCTGGAATTTTCCAGTGAAAGGGATGGAGTGAACCCTCTGTGGGCTCCGCCTCAATGTACAAACCAGGCCACAGCAAGGGGCATAACTGGCACCCAGACATCAGCAGGCAGGGGCAAAGCCGGGGTGGACCTAGCCTGCCCTCACCTGCCTCAGACTCCCATCTCTGCCCCAAACACTACCATCGTGGGGTCTTCCCACCAGCAGGAAACCCAACTAAGGGGAGCTTGCTAGAAAAGAGGGGATGGAGAGAGGCACGGCCAGGCCTGAGCGTGGCCAGGGCAGGACAGGGGTGGGGCCGGGGAGGGGTGGGGCAAAGCTGGCCGTTGGGCAGGGCCTCCAGTCGGTCCTTCTGGGCCCTTCTCACCTTCACACTCGCCATCCTTGAGGGCATAGCCCGGTTCGCAGGTGAGTGCCGTGTAGCAGTGGAAAGAGCCCAGCGTGTTCACACAGTGCTCGCCCCGGCTGCACGTGTGCAGGTCCGTCACACACTCGTTGATGTCTGCAGGGAGAGCGAGGCTGTCAGAAGCTGCAGAGTCCCTAGGACAGTGGCTGAGTGCAGCCAGCAGACCTTGGGCCACCAGGAGGGAGAGAGCTCCAGGTCCCGCCCTCAACGTGCTCACCATTCAGAGATGTGGCTGATGTCTCAGCACCCAGACATCCCTTCATTCAACAAAGATTTATTGAGCACCTGCTATGCACTAAGCACTGTTCTTGGCACTGGGTGTACATCAGTGACCAAGACAGAAATCCCTGCCCTTGTTGGGCAGACACTCAAGGGGAAAGGACACAATAAATACATAAACAAACATAAATGGAGGTGGTGCTGAGTGCTATGGACAAAACAGAGCAGGACGCAGGAGACAGGGAGTGCCCAGGTACAGTGGGGGGCGTTGTAGGGGAGTGGGTCAGGGATGGATTCTCAGAAAAGAAGACATCTGAGCAAAGATGATACAAGATGACAGACTGGGCCATGCAGACAGACCAGGCAGATGGGTCAGGGACGTGAAGGCCCTGAGAAGGAAACCAGCTGTGCAGGTTCAAGGGCCCGCTAGGAGGTGGGTGTGCTGCAGGGGAGAGAAGGGAGAAAAAGGGGGAGCAGGAGGAACAGTGGGAGCCACAGAGAGTTCCAAGCAGAAGAGAGAGTGGTCTGATTTAATTGGAGCAGGGATCCCTGGCAGGGGCTGGAGAATAGGGGTGAGAATCCAGGCAGGAGATTCAGTGGCTCGGACTACCTTTTATGGGCTGGGACAAGCAACTGGATTCTGAAGTATTTTGAAGCTGAAACCAACAAAACCCACTGATGGATGAGATAAAAGTGAGGTGGGAGGAGGGGACAGGTGGCAGTGAGGGCCGGCTATGAGGTGTAGGCTGCGGGGGAAGGTGGGAGCCCTGCTGGCCGTGAGAGTTTGAGGGTGAAGAGACAGCCAAGGACATGCCTTGGAGTTCACACAAGGGGTCTGAGTGGGATTACTAACTTGAGAACGGTCAGATGGCTGAGGCCACCCAGGGGAGAGAAGTACACGGAGAGGAGGCCAAGGACCAGCTCCTGGGAGATTCCAGGGATACGCAGTTGGGGAGAGGAGAAGCCAATGACGGAGAGAAAGGACGCATAAGGGAGGTGGGGAGCCACAGAGGCTCAGAAACTGTCCCCGGGCCACAGAGGCTCAGAAACTGCCCCCGGGCCACAGAGGCCACCAACTCAGAAACCACCCCCAGGCCACAGAAGCCACCAACTCAGAAACCACCCCAGGGCCACAGAGGCCACCAACTCAGAAACCACCCCCAGGCCACAGAAGCCACCAACTCAGAAACCACCCCAGGGCCACAGAGGCCACCAACTCAGAAACTGCCCAGGGGCCACAGAGGCCACCAACTCAGAAACCACCCCAGGGCCACAGTGGCCACAGAGGCCACCAACTCAAAAACTGCCCAGGGGCCACAGAGGCCACCAACTCAGAAACTGCCCCAAGGCCAGCGCTAAGCCAGTGTGGAGGGCAGACCCATTTACTCCCTCCTGGTGCTCCACTTTGTGGTGGCAGCCAGGTGCACTAGTCCTCTCCTTATCTATCCATTCCACACATCCTTATCTATCCATTCCACACACATAACTCTGTGCCAGGCTCCTGTGACCAAGCGGGTGTATCGGCCCCAGCCCCGGCCCTCAAGGACAGGCAGGTGGAGGCTTGGGGGCTCCGGCCAGAGAACTACCCACTGTGGTCTGGACCATCAGAGCCACTTCTCAGGAGTGGTGACATTCCAGTTGAGTCTACAAGGATGACTAGGGGACCAGGTGGAGAAGTGGAGGCCAAGGTCCTGGGGAAAGAGACCCTCCCAAACTCATAGGTGAACCAAACAGTGTCAGACCAAGCACACCTGGGGATGGCTGGGAATGGGGAGGAGGGAAAGGGACAGTTCTGGGCCAGTGGTTTCCAAGGAAGGCTTAGTTGGGCAAGATAAAGACTTCTGATTTATAGGCTGGACTTATAGAAGGAGACCGTTCCCAGGACCCCAGAAATGCCCATAACCCAAGGAGCCTCCCACAGCCTGGAGGAATTATGGTAATAAATAGCAGCACCATGAGCAGAGGCTCACCAGGGTCAGGTGGTTTAGAGGACATCGTTCTGCAAGCCCCATTTCTCAGAGGAAGAAATCAGCCTTCCAGTAGTGCTGTGACTGGACCAGAGTCACACGGACAGCCATGTGGCAGATCAAGAACGGAAGTCAGAGCGCCGGGCCCAGAACTGTACCCTTGCCCCATCATTCAGGCACTGCTGCAGTGCCACTTCATGGGGGGCTCAGAGCTGGGGGCTGCCTCCCTCATATCTTCTTGCAGCCCGGCCCACCTGGAACATTTTTCCCTGTGCCCAAGACAGTCTTCAAAGTTCAGACCAGAAAAGGCAAATGGTAAACACAGGGGAGTCCCTGGCACAGGTCGCACCCAATACTGTCCCACTTTGATTTACATACCTCCAGTGATGGGGAGTTTACTACCTCTGCAGGTTGCCTCAGTGTAACATCGGTTGATTTATAACAATGATGTCACAAGACTAGCAAATTCTTTAAATGGACGAATTCATTCAATCCCCACAATGACACTTTGAGGTAGGTGCTGTTATCTCATTCACAGATGAGGAAACAGGCTCAGAGAGTTTAACCAACTGTTTTAAGGTTTTATATTAGAAATTGATGGAGCTAGGATTTCAGCACAGGCAGGCAGGCTGGCTGCAGAGGCCACACTCTTGATCCTAGCATGAGCCTCCCATCTCACCTGCCTGGGTTAATAAACAAGTGCAGAGCAAACAAATGAACTGCAGGAGAGCCCAGTGGACGTTTGTGGACATACAAATGACGGAAAGAATGCGCCGCAGGTGCTAACACGACGGGATGAACACGTGTGCGAGGGGCATGGAAGGATGAAGAGGCGCTGATGGGTTTGTACAGGACGAACAAGGAGGGAAAGAAATAAAGGAATGCGTGTGAGCTCATAAATTTTGCTGAATGGAATGTGCCCTTGCTCTTTCATTCCCAGAACCCACTTTGCAGCTGCCTGGGGACCCCTTTTAGCGTGAGGTCTTATCTCCAGGCAGCCAGAGAAGCCTGCGTACTTAGGCATCGTGAGAGGGCAGAGCGTCAAGGGAGGGGTGCTCATGGGCCCTGGTGGGATCCGCCTTCCCAGACGCACACACATGGACCCAACACAGACAGGAGGAGCCGGCTGGCTGCTGGCAAGCAGGGTCAGGAGGCGCATGTTGTGCCGACAGCTAGAGGCCTAGGGCAAACATGTCTGCAGCAGGCGTTCAGCCTAGCACCATGGGCTCATGTGCCCAGCGGTGAAAGGCGAGGAAGGAAGGGGATATGTCTAGGCTGGACATGGTCCCCAAGCACAGAGAAGACAAATGGGGCTCTGGTCACATGCCCTGACCGCACTATGTTCTGATCTTACTTCCACACCTTTATTCGAGCTGTTCCTTCCACCCCGCATGCCCTTCGCGATTTCCAAATGCTACCAAATGCTAACCCGATGCCACAGCTGGAATGACCTTGCCCTCTGCTCTTGTCTCTGTGATGGCATTTACCACAGCCTGCCCTGAGTCCCAGCGACTTTGGGTCTATCTTCATCTGGGACCACAAACTGGAGGAGGACAAGGGCTTACAGTCCTCTGCGAAAATATCAGAGGCTGCAAACGTATGCACAGAGCACTCCCAGAGCCCTGGCGCCTGGCCCACGTGGGGCCTAAGAGAGGGGAAGAAAGAGGCATCACTGAGCACCGACCCAGGCGATGTGCAGGCCAGATGCCGGTTATGAGCCTGCACCCAGTCCTCTGGCCCCACGGTCAGAGGGGAGGAAAGGGAGGCTCAGAGGAGAGCTCCACTGCTCAAGGTCACATAGCAAAGGAATGCCAAGCTGGTGTGCAAGGGGGGCTCTGCTGGACCCCAGCTTCTGTCCACCAGCCTCTGCGGAGGACCCTGGGGAAGGCATGTAGCTGTTGTAGCATGCTTACGGTGCCCGGGCTCTGTGCTACCCCGCGCACGTCACACAATCATCAAAAGAGGATCAACAGCCTCCTTATTACAGATGAGAAAACCACGGCTGGGGGAAGACAAGTCATTCATCCAAGGCCACAGAGCTTCTGGGGGTCCTGCTTGGAGCCCAGGCCTCCTGCCTCCAGACCCCACACATGCTATCCTTCTCCCAGCATGTCTGACCCCCTCATTTTCCTGCAGCCCAGGTGGGGTCCATGATCCACTAGGCCACACATCCAGTTCCCTGACACACAGACACGTCCCTGGGGAAAGCAGCCTCCGGGTGGAGCTGGCAGCCAAGCGGGACAAGACACCAGGACACAAGGGCATGACATAGAGCACTGCAGTGCCGGCTGTGCTGAGAGCTCACATGCAAAGGACAGGCCCTTTGGCATGTGGCCACAGTGTGGCAGGTTTGGCGTGGAGCAGAGCGGAGAGCTATGACGGCGGGCGGCAGGTGGGGCCCTGGCTTACCCACGCACTTCCTGTGCGCATTGAGGATATAGCCATCCGCACAGAGCACTGTGTGGTTGACACAGTAGAAGGATCCCAGGGTGTTCACACAGAACTGTCGCCGGCTACAATCGTGAGCACCCATCAGGCACTCGTCTCGGTCTAGTGGCAGCCGCAGGAGGAAAAACAGAAGGACTGTTAGAGGGGCATGGGCTGCCACGGAGCATCAGTGACAGGAGAATGAGACCCAGCAAGGGGCGGGGGCCTGCCTGGGGCCTCCCCGCCTGACTGTGTGTAGCTGGGCCTCGGGCCCAAGCCTGAGCGTGCAGAGCTGGTCCCCACTGCCCCAGTAAGGACGGTGGCAAGGTGAGACTCAGAGAGGGTGGGTGGCTGTCCATAGTCACAGTGGGGACAGGACCAAAGGCTGCCTCCCGTACGCACTCGACACTTCCCACATCCACAGGCGCCAAGAGAACCATGCCACTGAGAGCTTGCAAAGTCCAGTACTTAGACCAGGCCAGAAACATAAACCAGGGAAGGGCCCGCAGGGGTTCCAGGATACTGAGTGTCTGTGCTCCATCCAAATAGGGACGGGGGTGTGGACCCCTTGTATGCAGATTTCACAAAGTTTCAAGAGAAACCTGAAATCTGGAAGTGTTTTAAACATTCTTGTACTCAACATGTTTGGAACTCACTTGATTATTTCCAATGCAGCAGAGTTGAGCAGCGCTCCTCCACAGAGCAGGTGCCCCTCTGAATGCCCGTTGCAACCTGTGGCCTGGACCCTGGCTTTCACTGCCAGAGCCCCCAGAGGAGGGAGGGGGTCCTGGAGATGTGCAGACATGGGCCAGGCTGCATGACCAGCACAGGCAGAGGGGCCTCACAGGGCTGGGCCCAAAGGAGGCCTGCCCCAGGATAGATGCAGCCCTTACATCTTCAGGATCCTGGGAGACGGGGAGTGGGGCCCAGAGAACCCAGCACCACCTGGACCTGAGAGCTGCCCCCAGCATCGGAGAGGAAGGCCTGCCGGTCACTGGGCAAGTCTGCTCTCCTCTCTGGGCTCACAGGACGGTGTTTGTCCACATCAGAACATAGTCTCGGCTGGGGATGGACACGGGCTCTCAGCTTCTGAGAGGGATGTGGGTATTCACCCAGGCAGACTTGACTCTGTTCTCCCCAGACACCCATCAGGGTCTCATCTCTGAGCCAGAACTGCCATACTTCCTAGACTCTGCATACTCCATTTCTGTCCTGCCCCCAGGCAGGAGGTGAAGTCTTAAGACCTGTCAGCTTGGTTCTTCAGATGCCATTCACTGTGGGAACCAACCCAGCAGGTGCTGGATCCAATGGCCTCATTTTACAGTGGGGGGTCCTGGCCCACAAAGGCCCCACAGAGACGAGACCCAGACCTAGGCGGGGTCACAGGGGTGGAAGGAATGTGATCCTTGGAGAGCTAATCATCACCAATGTCCTTCATTTGGGAACACATTCAGCCAGGCATTCCTGCTGTCCAGCCTCCCTCCCACTCCCCATCGGGGACACTTCCGGCTGCCCTTGAAACAACTGGCATTGCTTCCCCTTCCCCCTCTCCACCCAGGCCTGGACAGGGCTGCACAGACCAGGGCAACCCTCAAGGGCAAGGAGAGTGGAGGTAGTGTCCACAGACCAGCAGTACCCATATCACCTCGTTAGAAGCACAAATTCTCAGGCCCACCCACCCAGACCTATTGACTCGATCTCTGGGGATTCGGCAGAATCTCAGGACCGCCTGTTTGACCCAGGCCTCCAGGGACTCAGGTGCACACCCCGAGGGAGAAACATTGCTCCAGGAAATGTGGAGCAACACCACGGGAGGAGCCCGGGCCCTGTTCCTCTGCAGCCCGCTGCGGCCCAGCCTGGAGTGCATGTACACACCGCACATACAGTGAGAGGGAGTGACTGTTTAACCTGCTCCACTGGGGGTGCTCATCATAGCAGCCAAGACTTTTCCCACACAAACTCAGCAGGTTTTAGGTACCAGCCACGCCTACCTGGAGGCCCCCATCACAGGCCAACTCAGGTTTGCACAGGTAGGAGGGCACCCCAAGGCACTCACCTTCACAGGACACGCCGTCCGCCATGATGGCATAGCCGGGAAAACAGGAACATATGGCTGAGCCCCCAACAGTGCTGCACACCTGCTTGCAGGGTCCGTTGTCTGGAGGAAACCACACAGAAATCAGAGACCACCAGGCCCTGGCCTTGGCCCACACTGGTTCATTCCCCATCCCTGGCTCTAACCTACTAGTGAGACACAGAAACAAGGCCCCTGGGAGGCAGGGAGGCAAGGAGGCTGGGAGACAAGGAACCCCACTCCTGGTCCTTTTCATAGGTTCATCCATTAAGTCTGCTCCAACACCATCTGGCGTCGGGGACGATGTTCTGGGTCTACCTCCCCCATCATTCAGATCCCAGCCCATGCCCTGAGTGACAGCAAGAACAGTGAGGAGATGGAGGAGAAGAGAGAAGGAGGAAGAGAAAGGAAGGAGGCAGGGAAAAAAGTGGGGGAAGGGAATGAGGAGAAGAACAATAAAGAAGAGGGCTTTCTAGGCATCGCTGAACACAGTCTCCACAACAGGTCGGCAAACCAGGATATGACTACCTCATATCCTTATAAGAATGGAGACAAAAAGCAGCTAATTGGCTTGTTTGGGGTCACGCACCAGGCCCTAGGCTGCCCCCCACATCACATCTCCTCAGTGACTTCCTCAGCTCCTCACTCAGTCCCAGGTAAGCCCATCATCCCAAAACAGAAGCACACCCTTTGGAGGGGCCATCTTGCACATATCCAGCACCAGAGAGCTCATCACCTGCAAGCAGCCCAGACCCACTCCCTGGACCCTGGGTCCTGTCCTGGAGACACCACCCCCACTGCTTACCTTTGCAGGTGTTGGGCTGCGGCAGTGGCAGCGGGATGGTGTTAGAGGCCACCTGGGAAAATTCTGACTTCAGTGCAGGCTCCTGTGGGGCTTCTGGCTGTGGAGGGTGACCCTCTATCATGGGTAGAGCAGAGAGGGGGTTGGGGGAGGTCTCAGGTCTTCAGCCAGGCCTCAGGCACTTCCAGGCACCTGCCCTTCTCACGCAGGGCACTGACGTTTAATCCCCCACCCCATTTCACGGGAGAGGAAAATGAGGTTTGGAGTGTGCATATACCTTGGGAAAGATCAATCTCAGCTACTGGGGCAGAGGGGGTGGAAGGAAAGGAGGCAAGGAAGAAGAGAGGGGGGAAAGGAAAAAGAGTGTCTAGATTAAAAACCAACAATCAATTCTAGGACCACTGGCTGGGAGGAAATCCCTCTGGATCACCATGGGCCCAGCGCTGGGGAGATAGCTGGGTTTTGGTAAGAGCCTGTCCCTGCACTCAAATATAGGACAAGGCGCTGGGGCCAGGTCCCTGCAGATGGAGCTCCAGGAAGGAAGCTTCTATTTTCCCTGCCTCACAAATCTCCCATCACTGGAGGCCTCAGGCTTCTGTGGGTTCCAACGTATGGGGTAGCAGGAGGTGAAGGACCCCACAGTGTGCACCTCAGGAATGCCATACTCCCCTGGCAAGATCAGCCCTGCCCACAGCTCCTGCCCTGGCCATCAGGGCCCTTACCTGGGCGGCAAGTGCGGCCATCATCCTGTAGTGAGAAGCCAGGAAAGCAGGCACAGTGGTAAGAGCCCACAGTATTGATGCAAAGGTGCTGGCACAGCTCTCCTGGGAGGAGGAGGCACTCATCCTGGTCATCGCCCGGCAGGCTGTTGGGCAGCTCAGCCTCTGTGCCCAGTGACAGGGCCTCTCGGCCCGCCATCTCTGCCTCTGAAACTAGGACAGGAGTTAGAGCTCAAGACAGAGCCAGCTTGGTCAGAGTAGGTGGCTGAGACCACCAGCTTTGGGAAATTAGTGCAGGTCCTCATCAAGGCCTCTGTGTGCCCAGCAGACAGCAAGGATAGATGAAGCAGGATGGATGGGTGGGTGGGTGGATGGATGGATGGATAGATGAATGGGTGGTGACTGGATGTGTGGATGAATGAAGGAGGATAGATGGATAGGTGGATGGGTAGATGGAAGGATGGGTGGATAGATGGATACGTGGGTGGATGGATGAATGGGTGTGTGGCTGAATGGATGGATGGGTAGGTGGATGGATAGATGGATGGGTAGATGAATGGGTAGATGAATGAGTGGATGAGTGGATGGGTAGATGGACAGGTGGACAGACAGACAAACAGATGGATAGATTGATAGGTGGGTGGGTGGGTGGGTGGATGGATGGATGGATGGATGGATGGATGGATGGATGGATGGATGGATGGACGGACGGACAGACGTACAGACGGATGGGCAAATGAATGAACAGACCTCAAACAGTAAGAATGAACCCATCAGAGCCAGGTCCAAGTCTTCATCACTGAGTCCCCTACAATAGGACAGGGTCAGATCCACAAGGAAGCTCTCACTAAAGTGTTATAATGGATTCAGACCCCTAACTTCAGTGACATCAGGGAGGACCTTCCTTAGCAGCAGAAAGAGCTCCAAATCTGGGCTCCACTGGATCAGATGTGACCACTGACTTGGGCCTTCACTAGCTGGGTCAACTTGGGCAGCACTAGGCCTCTCTGTGCCTCCAGATTCTGGGATAAACCCATCTCCCAGGGTTGTGCTGGGGAACAGGTGAGAGTGGAAGAGAAGGCTCCTGGGGCTGAGCTTCCTTGGGAAGTTCTTTGTTTAACAGCTGTGGGGAAAGCATGCAGCTAGGACTTCAGGGAGAGGCCTACAGCCCCTCTAAGCTCTGTGCCAGCCCTGGGCCTCCGCCCTTCCCACCCAATCCAGGCAGTGGAGCCCACATAGAGAGTAGCTGCATGAAGTCACGTCTGAGGAACGTGTTTCATATGGAGGGTGTTTACATTAAGCTGAAGCCCAATCAGTCCCAGCCGGTGCCTCTAGACAGGGCCATGATGGCTGGCAGTCTGGCCCTGCAGAGACTCAGCACTGCATGCAGGGGGCGGACAGACCTGGGCCCAGGACTCCTCCTAGCACACCACAGGCTAGACAGCACCTCCAGGATTCAGGTTCAGCTCACCCTCACCAGCAACTTCCTCACAAGAGGAGGGAGCATTGATCTCTGGCCTGGATCATGCCTGACTCTGTTGCCCACCTCCCTTCCACCCACCCGCCCTTTGACTTTTGAAGCCAGACTTCCTCCCAAACTCTACCTTCAGCCAGACTCTTCGGGGTGCTAACCTGACCTTCACACCAGTACTCAACCAGCCCCTTAGAGCCAATCTCGGCAAGTAGCATTTCCTTGGACTCGACTTACTCTCTGTACCCACATCGGACTGGCGAAGGTGGTTGGTCCATCTGTTTTGGTTCATCTACCCAGGCCGGGCCTGGTCCAACCCCCAGGCACTTGCCCCTGCCTCATCCTGATGGGAAATCCAGGTATTTGTTCTCCCACCTGTACCTCACAGGATATGAGCTCTTCCTGTATGATCTCCTGGGCCCTGGCACCTGTGGACAGCAGGCATCTTAATCCCTATGCACAGACTTCTGCCATCTTGCATTACAGTGACAGAGATCTGGGTTGACTGAAGCCAAGGCTGACTGGGTCTAGATAAAACTCTGGGCAGCAGGAAGCCTGGGGCAAAAGTGAGAGTCATTAGAGCCAAGGTGTCCAGTCCTGGCTGTGCCAAAGACCCGGCATGTGCCTGGGGCAAGATCCTGCCCTTCTCTGGGCCTCATCTTCCCCCTCTGAGCTACTGAAGCATGGCAACGGTAACAGCAACAGTAGTGGCAATGCTGAGTGCGTCGCTAGGCACTGCCAAAAGCCCTTGACAGGCATCCTATCATTCATCCTTGCACTGAACAAGGTAAAGAATACAACACCATTTAATAGATGCCACAATGAAGGCTCTGAGAAAGAGCCTTCCTTCTGTGTGACTTGCCCCAGGTAAACAAAGGAACTGGGATTCCAACCAAGTCTGCCTGACTCCAGAGGTCAAGAGTTTAATCTTGATACAAGGATCTCATCTGTGGCTTTAATTCCCACTCCATGAAGTGCCCAGGACAAATCCACAAGGGACCCAGATGATGGTCCATAGGAACAGCGAAAAAACTGGGCTAGTGGTTCTAGAACCCACCTGGACATCTGGTCCCCAACCAGTAGAGGCTGAACATGTGGATACCCACAAAGCAGGCCTGCCAGGAATCTCATGGCGCCAGCCCCACAGCCACCAAGGCCCATGTACATAAAGGACATCTGCTGACTCACTGGGGTACCCTCATCAGGCTCCTGCAGACCTACCAGGCACAGAGAAGGCTAATGATCATGGGTCCAGGAGACAGCCCTGGCTAGGGGACAGGGACTGGACATGGCACCTGGAACAGTGGCCACAGCACAAGAAAGGAAAAAGAAGGGGGTGACACCAAGGACAATAAGGATGGATGGATGGATGGGTGGATAAGCAGATGGATAAATGGACAGATGGGTGGGTGGGTGGATGGATGAATGGATAGATAGGTGAATAGATGATCAGACAGACAGACAGACAGATGGATGGATAAATGAACGAATGGATGGGTAGGTAGATGGAAAAATGGATGGATGGCAGGATGGATGGATGGATGGATGGATGGATGGATAAACAGACAAAACAGATGGATGAGTGGATAATGAATAGGTAGATAGATACATGGATGAATGGATGGATGGATAGATGGATGGGTGGATGGGTGGGTAGGTGGGTGGATGGATGGATGGATGGATAACTGGGTGGGTAGGTTGTTGGGTGGGTGGGTGGATGGATGGATGCATTGATGGATGGATGGATGGATGGGCAGATGATGGGATAGAGGATGAATGAGGGAATGAATGAACGAATGGATGGAGAGATGGACAAAAGGATGGGAGGATGGGTGGGAGATAAGTGCAATGAATAGAAAAAGAGCAGACTGGTAAGTGGATAGGGAGGAAGATGTACAGACAAAATAGATAGGGAGGAAGATGTATAGACAAAGAGAGGGGAAGGTGGTGAATGGACAGTGAAAGGGTGATGGGTGGTAGTTGGTGGTTAGGTGGGTGGAGTGGGTAATCCACAGAAAACAATGAAATCACCATCCTCAGAACTCTGTTTAGAGCAGAGCTTGTGTCTCAAGCCACAGGCGATGATGGACCCAGGGTCCCCACAGAAGGTCAGAGGTCACCCAGCCTTCGCCCCATATGCCACAGCCAGAGAAGGGCAGCACTCACCTCTCCGTGGTGCAGCCGCGGGCTCTGGAGGTCGGCGGACCTCAGGTACTATGAGAGGCTCTTCACCCTCACAGCAGGAAAGCATGACATGATTGCACGGATAGCCCAGGTTGGGATTGGACTCACATAACTGGCCCTCAGCCCGCACGCGGAGGCCCAGCCCACAGCAGTCACAGCATTGCTGCAAGGAGAGACAGTTATCACTGCCCAATCCCTGGCCCCCGCCTGGAGCTAGGCTCAGGGGAAGGACTGATAAATGGAGGTGAATTCACCATTTTCTTTTCTTGCCTTTTTTTTTTTTTTAATTTGGGACGGAGTCTCGTTCTGTCGCCCAGGCTGGAGTGCAGTGGCACCATCTCGGCTCACTGCAAGCTCCACCTCCCGGGTTCATGCCATTCTCCTGCCTCAGCCTCCCAAGTAGCTGGGACTGCAGGCGCCCGCCACCACACCCGGCTAGTTTTTTGTATTTTTAGTAGAGATGGGGTTTCACCGTGTTAGCCAGGATGGTCTCGATCTCCTGACCTCGTGATCCGCCCACCTCGGCCTCCCAAAGGGCTGGGATTACAGGCATGAGCCACCACACCCAGCTGAATTCACCATTTTCTTATCTCCTCTGCCAAACTATGCACTCTCCCAGGGCAGAGAGGTCCTCTGCCTCTATTTCCCAAGTCTGGCACAAGGTAGGACTAATATAAGTCTTTTGAAACAGATAATAAATAAATGGCCTTTTGTGGAAGGAACTATAAACTAACCCCCCAGCCACACTCATTATCCCCTTATGTTTACTAGCAAACCCCAATTCTATTCAAGTCAGTTAAAAGATGGCATTTCCCAGGGGCCTTTGCAGTTAGAGATAGATGCACTCGGCAGAGCCTTCAGGAGGGCTTTAAACTGGGGATGACTCTACTTGAATCAAGTACATAGCTTTTGCTCCCCCTCTCTCTCCTTCTTGGAGCACATATGTGATGGTTGGAGCTTTAGCAGCCAACTTGGGCCATGAAGTGACCCTGAAGATGGAAGTTACAAGTTAAAGATAATTAAACATAAAAATAGAAGACTAGGTTCCTTAAGATGTAAATCTACCCCAGCCCAGGCTGCTTTTCTTCAAAAATAAATTGGTTTTATTTATTTTAAAATACAGTGGTATACTGGTTGCAATAACAGCACCAATTATTCACTCTTTTCTGTGTTCACTGTCTTTGCAATGTGATAGTGCAGCTGCTTCTATTAAAAGAAAGTGTGTATTTCCCAACCTCTTGGTTGTGCCTTCTGTCTTGCTTTGGCCAATAGAATGAGATAAACGTGATGGTGTGCCAGTTCTTAGCCTAGGCCTCAAAAGACCTTGAATGCTTCTATTTATTTTCTTGGAGCTCTGCACATCCACTAACTGAACAGGCCCATGCTAGCCTGCTGGGGGTTGAGACACTGCAGGGAGCAGAGACAAGTCATCCCAGCTGAGGCCATCCTAGGTCATCTAGCTCCAGTGGAGCTGTTAGCTGACAGCAGCCACATAAGCAAGCACCCACCCCCGCCCCCAAGATCAGCTGAGCATGGCTAAGGTCAGCAGAAGTACTCAGCTGACCACAAATTCATGCATTAAAACAGCAACAGGCCACTAGGTTTTGGAATGTATGTTACCCAGCAACAGCTAACCGATAACTCTATTCTTGCATCTCTCAGTGTTGAACACTTCCCACTAATGAAGGCCCATCACATACTTAACACTTAGTTTGCATTATCTCTGATCCCCACAACCACCCAAAAAGACATGGATTATTATCCTCATTTTACAGATAGAAAAGCTGAGGCTCGGAAAAGAGAACTGGCTGGGCACAGTGGCTTATGCCTGTAATCCCAGCACTTTGGGAGGCCAAGGTGGGTGGATCACGAGGTCAAGAGATCGAGACCATTCTGGCTAACACAGTGAAACCTCATCTCTACTAAAAACACAAAAAATTAGCCAGGCATGGTGGCGGGTGCCTGTAATCCCAGCTACTTGGGAGGCTGAGGCAGGAGAATGGCGTGAACCTGCTGGGAGGCGGAGCTTGCAATGAGCTGAGATGGCACCACTGCACTCCAGCCTGGGCGACAGAGTGAGACTCTGTCGAAAAAAGAAAAGGAAAGAAAAGAAAAGAAAAAAAAAGAAAAGAGAACTGGTCCAGGGTCAAACATAAAGACAGAAAAGGGGATTCTAAACGTTTCTAAACCCTGTCAACAGGGTCCTATCACTAATACTAGTGGTTTTAAGGAAAAAAATGACCCCAAGATGACCAAAATTGAAGTCAAAATCCTCTCCCAAATGCCAGAATCATCCAGCAGCCTCTGTCACCATCACCCAGGTTTGAGACTGTGGGCTTCTTCAATTCCTTCCCCCGCTCCTCAATCCAGATGAGGTCCCTTCTGGAAGGTTTCCTGAAATTGTGCCACTGTCCTAGTTTGCCGTCGCCTTGCTGTAGACAGCCAGCTATCCATCCCAATGTCTGTTTCCCTTCTTTCTCATGTTCAGTGAGGCACCTGACCTCCCAGAATAAAGACACCACATTCCCTAGTCTTCCTTGCAGTTACATGTAGCCAGGAAATGAAGCTCCAGCCAATGAAATCTAAGCAGAACTACAGTCCACCCTCAAAAAAGGGAGCCCTTCTTCTGCTCATGTTCACAGCAGCATTATTATTCGCAATAGCCAAAAGGTGGAAACAACCCAAGTGTCCGTCGATGAATGGACAGATACAGAAAATGTGGTCTGTCCACACAATGGAATATATGCCACCTCAAAAAGGAAGGAAACACTTACATTTGCTACACATGGCATGGATGAACCTTGACGACATTATGCTAAGTGAAATAAGCCAGACACAAAAGATCAAACACTGTATAATTCCACTTACAGAGTTCCCTAGAGGAGTCAAACCCACAGAGACAGAAAGTGGAATGGTGGTTACCAGGAGCTACAGGGAGAGGGAATGGGAGTCAGTGTTCAATGGGAACAGTTTCAGCTTGAGAAGATAAGAAACTTCCTTGGATGCTTGCTGGTGATGGCTGCACAACAATGTGAATGTGCTTAATGCCACCGAGCTGTGCAGTTACAAATGGTTAAGATTTTACATCACGTGTATTTCACCACGATCAAGAACAATTTAAGCCGGACGCAGTGGCTCATGCCTGTAATCCCAGCACTTTGGGAGGCCGAGGTGGGTGGATCACTTGAGGTCAGGAGTTCAAGACCAGCCCGGCCAACGTGGTGAAACCCCATCTCTAGTAAAAATACAAAAATTAGACAAGCATGGTGGCGTATGCCTATAATCCCAGCTACTCAGGAGGCTGAGGTAGGAGAATTGCTGGAACCCGGGAGGTGGAGTTGCAGTGAGCTGAGATCGTACCACTGCACTCCAGCCTGGGCGACAGAGACTCTGTCTCAAAATAATAATAATAATAATTATTATTATTATTATTATTATTATTAAAACAAGGGGGCTCTCCTGCCCCTTTCTGGAGTTTGTCCTGGACCACGAGGTGGCAAATGAGAGCTGGCAGGACAAGACCACCATGCCTGTGCCCCGTTCCTGATGACCATGGAGCTGCTCACTCCTCGAACTCAGCCCTGCCTTCCTCCAGCCTGCAGCATATAAGAGAAAAACCAGTGTTCCAGGAAATTTTCCATTACTTGTAGCTAAATTGACACCCTATCCCCCAGTGGCCCCCATGAGCTCAAGCACACAACCTGATCTCCTGCTACAAATCCCTCCCACGGCTTTACAGACGCTCTGCTTGAAGCCCAAAGCTCTCAGCATTTACTGTCCTTTATGTTCCAGCCTAAGGACTCCTGGTGGCCTGTCTCTACTGCTGCCAGACCACTGGACCACACACCCCATTTCCCAACGTCCTCGCCTGTGTGTTAGCTCACACTGTTCTCTGCACCACTACTGCCTGGTGGGGTTTTACCCCATCCCAATCCCACCTCCCATGTGCGAGAAACACCCTCAATAACCAGTTCCCACAACTGCCAGAAGGGACTCTCAAACTCTACATGGGGTCCACCTCACTCAGAGTCAAACCGCAGTCATTCCGATGATGGCCAGGAGCCCTGTCATCTCTCTGGGCTCAGCTCCACCTGCCCCGTTACTCGATGCACTCCAGCCACACAGTCTAGACATGCCAAGCAGACTCTGACCTCAGGGCCTTCGCACATGTTGCACTCTGCCTGAAAGCATTTTCGCAAATGTCCCCCACCCCGGGCATTGCACAAATGTCCCCTTCTCAGTGAGGCTGTCACTGGCCACTGTCAGCTGATACTGCAGTCCCTCCCCAGCCCTGACACTGCTTATCCCGCCTCTCTTTAGGTTTTCCTCCTTAGCACAATCACCTGCGACCACGCCAGGTGCTAACATATTCATTGTGATCTTCCTCTGTCTTCCTGGCCAGAAAGAAATCCCCCAGAGGGCAGGAATTGCCATCTGTGTTACTCATTGCTACATCCCTGATGCCTAAAACAGGGCCCAGGGCACACACTGGTGCTCTAAAAATATTCTGTGAATTAACTGGTCAATATAATAACTGACGATGTTTTCTACACAGATGAAGAGTCCTTCCACCCCAGGCGTGAGGGCCACTCCCAGGAGGAGCCCCAAGGACAGCCTAACTTCTTGGGCCGCAAGGACCTTCAGGCCCAGGCCAGCCTCCCGCCCTGCCCCGCCCCACCCTGCCGAGAAGGCCACAGGTCAGGCTTGCCTTATATAGGGAGACGCCACAGGTGTCGTTGTCCTCAGCCCCACAGGTCTCACCCTCCTTGGCTCCCAGGACGCCGGCCATGCAGCTCTTCTCCTTCAAGTAGGAGACACAGCAGTGCCTCTGGGCTGTCCTGCAACAGAGGGGGCAATTCAGCCCCCAATCGCCCACCCCATCCTCCCAGAGTAGAAAGTGAGTGAGGTTCAGAGGAGGGAAGCCCTGCCCAAGGTCCACAGCAAGGGAGCCAGTGCAGGTGGCAGAGCTGGCACAACCTCCACTGGGTTGCACAGGTTTCATTTCTTGGCTTAACCAAGAAGATGCAGGCCTGGGTCCCACTGGACTCGGAGTTGTGTGTCCCTGACTTCTGAGAGAGAGGGATTGGCATCAGAGTCTCCACTCCCACAATGGTCAGGGAGGACAGAGAGACCCAATCCCAGAAAAGGCTGGCAGGTCAGTCTGGAGGAGCACAGCCTCTGGGTCCCTGGTCACTGCCTGCCAGTCACTGTTGGGCTGCCTGGGGCAGAGGTGGCTGACGAGTCAGCTGCAGAGGCCAGAGCCAGGACAGGGCGGTCGGGATTATGGTGGACAGGGCTCAGCACCCCCTGAGGTAGGGCACATCCACAAGAGGGATGCAAGCATGTAAGGACCGCTTAGCGTCAAACTCCGGGGTCCCAATGCTGCATGCTCTAAGTAGCCCCATATTGGTAGAATGGCAGAAGGGAAAGACAAGGTTAGAACATAAATTTTTTTAAAGGAAGCAGAGTGGTCTGGACATTGGGAAACATGGGGTCTAATCCTTGCCATGCTGCCAGTGAGCTGTGTGGCTTTGAGTGCATCACACTGCCTCTCTGAACTTCATCTTTCTTATTTGGAAAAATGAGCAGGTGAGACAGGGTCCCTGGAAAAAAAAGACAGCATGAGCAGCTGACCAAGAGCTCTCCTGGGCCTGGAAAAGGGAAGGCATGGGGATAAAGGATTGCTTTGCTGCGACATCAGAGTCAGAAGAAACAACAGCAGCAAGGGAGCACAGCGAGAGGCCAGCCTCCTGAAGACCCAAGGGTAGCAGAGCGGAGAAAGGAAGAGGACAGAGGAGAGAAAGCCTGAGGGGGATGAGTGCGGCAGCAACTGCAGCATGCGGTGAGAGCAGCACCCGACTATTCCTAGGGGATAGCAGTCCTTTAAAACTTGTTTCAAATTGTACATTCCTCGGATCTTGCTCACTAGGCCAGCTACCAATTTATGTGGCTGGTTTGTTCCTAGGACCAGTCTTGGACTTTCCACGCCTGGAGAAAGCCTGGCCAGATGGCGCATGGCAGCCACACCCAGTCGCCCTCAGGCCCCAGAGGCAGGTGAAGGTGCACTCTCTCTGGGCTGCCCTGGGCCTGGGGTCCTAGGCAAGCAGGATTCTGCAGAAGGCAAATGGGCCGCTCCGCCTGCTCCAGGGAGCCCACCCTACCTGCAGATGTTGCCTTCAGTGCCGCTCTCAGGTATCTCCAGGCACTCGTCATTGTCGATGGCCCACTGCTGTCCGGCTGCGCAGCAGGTCTCGATCAGGTCCTTGGTGGAGCCTGTGGATAGCAACATGAGGCAGAGTCACCATACAGAGGTCACAAGTCCAGCAGATGTGCAGGGGCCTGTCCAGGTCTTTACTGAGCAAGCAAACTCACCCACCCCTGATGCTGTGAATGCTGGTCGCTAACAGCCCACAACACAACTGTCTTTGGAGAACTGTCTGGGAGGTGGAGTCCTCCCTACGGGGGCTGGGAGGAGCCCAGCCAATAACAGGCTAACATGGGGCTAGAGCTCAGCCCCCAGTCTCAAAGCAGTTAGCTCTGTGGGGGCCACTCACACTCTAGAGCTCCCAAGGGGTCAGACCGCACGCAGGCCACAGCTTTGTCTGCCTCTCATCCCTCACTCCTCAGAGAGTTTCTCCTGAGAGGTCTCCCCAAATGAACCAACATGTGCACAAGACCCCCCCAACTCAGGCTCTGCTTCTAAGGAACCCAACCTAAGATGCTATGGCAGGACAAGAGATAAGAAAACAGCAGCAGTGGCAGCAAGAGAAGTTTAAGCTCTTCAGGAAATTCACGGAAGGTTCATGTTGAATACACACTTGACCCCTGAACAACACAGCAGTTTCTTCTGCCTCTGCCACCCCTGAGACAGCAAGACCAGCCCCTCCTTCCCCTGAGCCTACTCAGCATGAAGACCGTGAGGATGAAGACCTTTACGATGGTCCATTTCCACTGCATGAATAGTAAACATATTTTCTCTTATGATTTTCTTAATAACATTTTCTTTTCTCAAGCTTACTTTACTACAATACAGAATATAGGCCAGGCACGGTGGCTCATGCCTGTAATCCCAGCACTTTGGGAGGCCGAGGCAGGCAGATCGCAAGGTCAAGAGTTCAAGACCAGCCTGGTCAACATGGTGAAACCCCGTCTCTATTAAAAATACAAAAATTAGCCAGGCACGGTGGCAGGCACCTGTAATCCCAGCTACTCAGGAGGCTGAGGCAGGAGAATTGCTTGAACCCGGGAGGTGGAGGTTGTGGTGAGCTAAGATCACACCATTGCACTCCAGCCTAGGCAATAAGAGTAAAACTCCATCTCAAAAAAAAAAAAAAATACAGTATATAATATATATAACATACAAAATATGTGTTAATTGACTATTTGTGCTATCAGTAAGGCTTCCTGTCAACAGTTAGCTATTAGTTAAGTTTTTAAGGAGTCAAAAGTTACACATGGATTCTTGACTGTTAGTGGGGTCAGCACCCCTCACTCCTGAGTTGTTCAATGTTCAACTGTATTTGTGGCTGGGGAGGTTGGAAGGAGTCAAGGGAGGGGAGAATGTCTTAAAACTCAAAGGCACAGGCTATAGGTTACAAAAATTAATGAATTTGATTACCTCAAAATTCAAATATGTATAACAAAGAATTCCATGTACACATATAATAGACTGCTGACATACCAGGAGATGTTTCTGGAATGTCCAAAACTGACAAGGAATTGCCATCTACAAAACATAATAAACTCCTGAAAATTAACAAGAAAAAAAAGAACTCCAAAGTAAAACATTCCTTAGGCCAGATGTGGTGGTTCACACCTGCAATCCCAGCATTTTGGGAGGCTAAGATGGGTTCGTCACTTGAGCTCAGGAGTTTGAGACCAGCCTGGACAACATGGCAAAACTCCAATTCCACAAAAAATACAAAAGTTAGCCCAGCTACTCAGGAAGCTGGGGTGGGAGGATTGCTTGAGCCCAGGAATGGGGAGGGGGGTTGGAGGTTGCATTGGGCTGAGACAGAGCCACTGCACTCCAGCCTGAGTGACAGAGTGAGACTCTGTCTCAAAAAATAAAAATAAAATATCCATTAAACTAGAAATATGAGAAAGAGTGAGAAATGCCACGCAGAGGTGGGGACCCCCTTTTCTCCCTTCGTGCTGTATTCCTCCACACTGCTGCATGTCTGTGTGTCTGGGGTGGGAGTGGAGACTGTGGCCAGCTAGAGAGACGTGGCATCGCTTATGCAGTCAAATACAGGCATCATCAAGGACCCAGATGCTCTGATCCTGGTGCCTGTGCCAGGGAAGTCCCCACCACAGCCCATAACACAACCAGTATAAGGATGCCCATGTCAAGTGTTATTTGTGGAAGGGGGTTGGGGACAGCCTGGGTGTCCATCACTGGGGGGAAGATGAGGAAAATCTGGGGCCATGCTACGTGGAGGAGCTGTCAGAAACAACAGACTGGATACACACACAGCAGCATGAGCTGGACGCACGGACACACAGCAGTGTGGAGGAACACAGCACTAAGGGAGAAAAGGAAGAAACCAAATCAGTTCTACTATACAAATTTAAACTATCACACATAAAATAACAATGCATACTTTGCGAGAACACATGATAGCAAAAAACACACTGAGATGAAACTGTCAGCTATGGGGATGGAGGTGGTGGATGGGAATGGAGAAAGACGATGAAAGGAAATAAAATATTAATATATAAATAAAACAAGAGAGAGCCTTGCAAAGAGGATAGTAAGAGCCATGCCAAGAAATGAGAAGTGTAATTAACCCAAGCGCTTGCCCCTGAGGTCTGAAAGTGACATTCCTAAGTCAAGTTCATACAGAATGCCTAGACATTTGTGCTGGGGGCAACAAGTAACAGTTGAGTGCCTCTGAGCTTGATGGGCCTGAGTCCACACCTCAGCATGACCACTGACAGCCGCTTCTCCTCCCTAAAGACTCAGTGTCCTTCTCTGTATGAGGACTGAATGGCTGTGCAGGTGCTAAGGCCCATAAAGCCCTCTAAATGCCCTGAGCAGTTCACGTAAGGGCACAGGGCTGAGGGACAGATGCTGTGAAGGACGGCACCTGCACACTCCAGCAGGAGCAATAGCTCACGGAGGGTCATCAGCTGCGTCACCTTAGCAGGCACGGCAAGTCACCAAGCTTTCCTTAGTTTTCATTCTTTTTCCGTAAAACAGGGAAAACAGCTTCCATCACAACCTGTTACTGTTCTGCTCTGAGGCACGGAGAGGAATGAGAACTGGTGTCTACCAGAAGCACATAGCAAACATCATACTCAATGGGGGAACATTAGACACATCCTCCACTGAATTATTAAATATTACAAAAATAATGCCCATGGGCCATGCTACTGTATAGAATTGTCCTGGAGATACTAGCAAATGCAGTAAAACAAGAAAAAAGGAGGCCAGGCATGGTGGCTCACACCTGTAATCCCAGCACTTTGAGAGGCCGAGGCAAGCAGATCACGAGGTCAGGAGTTCGAGACCAGCCTAGCCAACAAGATGAAACCCTGTCTCTGCTAAAAATACAAAAAAATTAGCCAGGCTTGGTGTCATGCACCTGTAATCCCAGCTACTAGGGAGGCTGAGGCAAGAAAATTGCTTGAACCCAGGAGGCGGAGGTTGCAATGAGCCAAGATCGCACCACTGCACTCCAGCCTGGGCAACAAAGCAAGACTCATCTTAGAAAAAAAAAGAAAGAAAGAAAAAAGGGCCAAAGAAATAATAGAAAGAAGAAGCAATAGTCATTATTGGCAGATGTTATGGTTTCATTGTCCTAGACAATCCAAGAGAATCAAAACTCACAATGTATTAGAATTAATACGATTAACAATAATGATTATAATACAACAGCCAAAAACAAAAACAACACACTCAAATTAGTGGCTTTCCTATACCCCCGTAACAATTAAATAAAAAAGTTAACAGGAAAAAATTCCCATTCAAAAGAGAAACAAACCTAGAAATGAATCGATAGTAAACACGCTTGATTCACATGAAGAAGAAAATTTGATTGTCTAATGGGTACAAGGTACACTTTATTCAAAATACATATCACGTGTCTAATATGTACCTTAAAGATGTCAATTCTCCTCTACTTACTCTACAACTTCAATGCGATTCCAACCAAAGCAAAGTGTAAATGCCAGAGAATTTGTCATGTTAATTCTAAAATTCATCCAAAAAAAGAAATGTTTAAGAATACCCAAGAACATTTCTGAAAAATAAGAACAGAGAAGGCAGACTTTCTCCAACAGTATCAGAATACACTTCAAAGTTCTAATAATTAAAACAAGAAGACAAGGAGCTCAATGGAAGAGAAAAGAGTTCAGAAACAGACCCATGTACATATGGGAATTGAATATATGATGAAGGTGGCATTCGAACTTAGCAGGGAAAGAATTTAATATATGATGCTGGGATCCACATCACGCCATACACGAAAGTAAGTTCTAAATCTATAAAAGCAGTATTAGAATAAAATTTCCAAAGATGATTTTAGAAAAAAGAGAATCTTCTTCAGAAATAAAATCCATAGCCTGCAATCCCAGAACTCTGGGAGGCTGAAGCAGGAGGATCACTTGAGGCCAGTAGTTTGAGACCAGCCTGAGCAACATAGTGTGATTGTCTCTTAAAAAGAAAAAAAATTTAACCAGGCATGGTGGTACATGCCTGCATTCCCAGCTACTCAGGGGCCTGAGGGGAAAGGATTGCTTAAGCCCAGGAGATGGAGGCCTCAGTGAGCCGTGCTTGTGCCACTGCACTCCAACCTGGGTGACAAGAGTAAGACCTTGTCTCAAACAAACAAATAAATAACCCTCTCACAGCCGTCAGCACTGTGAGAGCCTCTTGTTGATGAGTTTACTTTCTCAGTCCTCTGTTTCCTTCACTGCAATGTCAGCTCCCAGACAGTAGGTAGCTCTCTTATCTATCTTCTTCACAGCCGTATCTCAGCCCCTGGCAAGTGGTGGGTGTTCAATGAGTATTTGCTAAATGAATCTAGGAGACCTTTGGCAACTGAGAGGCGCTGTGTCAGAGGCTGGCATCAGTGCTCACTGTCTGAATGGAACATGGCTCAGACATGTCTGTCCCAGGACTCAGGAGCACTGGGTGCCAGGCAGAGCCCTGCCTCCACCTCCCAGGATGCCACAGTCCTGACTTGAGTCTCTGCGGCCACTGAGAGTGATGCCACCACTCAATGCCTCATCCCCTCTTGTTACATTCTGGCCATGTGGGAGACTCTCCTTATTTGAATACTTCTGGTGGCAGGAGGTGAGCTTCTGCATAGCTCAAACTCACAACATTTTTCTACAGGACCAAATACTTCCTCCCTAAACTTCTTCCAAGATTGCCTTACAGAAATCACGGTCCCTGGCTCTTAGCCAGATGACATCAGTGGGATGCCCAATGAAGATAACAGTAACAGCTGAAATATAGCAGTGCTAGCAACCAGCCAGGCAGGGTCACAGCACACGAACCTCACAGTTACTAAGAGTGAAAACTGTTGGCATTCCTATTTCACAGACGAGTTGGGGAGTTAGAAATCCCAAGCAGAGTGACTACACATAACAAAAATGCACTGTAGTCAGGTGGACACCCTCAACACCCTGACTTGATCACTATGAATTACATACATGTCACAGAATTTCACATGCACCCACCCCATAAATGTGTACAAATGGCCAGGCACGGTGGCTCACACCTGCAATCCCAGCACTTTGGGAGGCCGAGGTGGGCGGATCACCTGAGGTCAGGAGTTTGAGACCAACCTGGCCAACACGACGAAAACTCGTCTCTACTAAAAGTACAAAAATTAGCCGGGCATGGTGGCGGGCACCTGTAATCCCAGCTACTCAGGAGGCTGAGGCAGGAAAATCGCTTGAACCCGGGAGGCAGAGGTTGCAGTGAGCCGAGATCATGCCACTGCACTCCAGCCTGGGTGACAGAGCAAGACTCCGTCTTAAAAAAAAAAAAAAAAGTGTACAAATGTAAAGCAAGTCACCAGCCTCAATTTCCCCTCTTCTCCTCCTTTCTCCAGACCTGAGCTTCTCCATGTCTGTCACACAGGTGACCTGATGCAGCCGATCCTGAAGGTCCTCTCTGAGACTCTAACCGTCACCAGCCCGAGAGATGCTCTGCTTTCGTGGGTGTTGAATGGTGCTCTCTGCCGGCTCCTCCTTGATCAGGTGCCAGGGTTCAGCCTGCGCTTGGTAGGTTTACCCCCATTCTCTCCTGGCCACCTTCCTTCTCAAACAAAGCTCAGGAACTATGACCCTTATACTGGGAGGGTCACCCACTTGCAGCAGGAGGGGAAATTGTGTAGGTACCATGAGTGGCATTGCCAGGTGCCATCCAAAATGTGGGAGGCAGAGCCAGGCAAAGCCCAGCAAGGTGAGTCAGTACCCCTCATCTTATGTCCAGAGGCCCCAGCCCTCCACCCTGATTCTCCAAGGCTCCGCCCAGCAGCCACCTCCTCTCTTCTAGGACCACCTCTCACAGGTCCCCTAGCCTCTGCCTGGCACTCGCTCTCTCTCTCTCTCTTTCGCTCTCTCTTTCTGTCGTGTTTTTTAAGTTCCTGAGCACCAGACTTTTGGAGTCTCAGCCCTGGGGCTTCTTCTATTCTCCAACACACCCTGGCCTGGCTGATCTCATCTCCAAGCTTCCAATGCCACCTTCCCCTGGCCCCCACCCCCCACGTCACATGCACATGCCCACAGCTGGCCAAGAAACCACCCCAGATGTCTCCCTGGCACTTCCCCAGCTGGAATTTGCTCAGCTCCGGATTCTCCCAAGCCGCCCCCTCCCTGGGTCTTCCTGTGTAAACAAAGGCCCTACCATCCTCAGGACCCTCCCAGGCCAATCCCCCATCCCCCACCTCCCTCCAATCCATCACGCACAGGGCCATCTCCAAAGGCATCCCAGTACACTGGCCACGCCCTCCTCCACCACTCCCTCCTGCACTCCTTGCCTCCATGCTGTCGCCCTCCAGCTCATCACCCACAGGGCTATAGAATGACTGTCCACAAATACAAATCAGATTGGATCGTTCCTGCGCCTATGGCCCCCCATGGTCCCCACTTTCCTTACAAAGTCCTACACAGTGGGGCCCTGCCCGCCTCCCCTAGTGACCTCCTTTCTCTGACTCACTCTTCAACTCGCTCTCTCTCCTCAGGACCTGCTCGGGCTCAGTCCTGCCCCAGGACCTTGGCATTTGCCATGCTGCTGCCTGGAATCTTCCACCTCTCCCTGTGCCAACTGTTGCCCCCACTCTCTATAGGGCAGGCTCCTTCTCTTTCTGGGGGTCTCTCCTCCTCAGAGAGGGTTTCCCTAACTTCCATATCTAAACTAACTCCTACTCAGCCCTCATCATGTCATCTTACCTAGTCTTCCTCACAATGCTCTGGCCTTCCACATCCCAGAGTCATCTTGGGGAGCCCTGGGGCTCCACAGATCCCATGGAAAAGCCACTGCCCCACAGGATAAAGTGCCTCTCTCTAGAGTGAGACTCAGGGCCTTCACAGCACAGCCCAGACTCAGTTCCCAGGAACACACACCTTCTTTTGTTCTATGCCTTTGCACACGCTGTTCCATGCTGGGATGCCCTTCTTCTACCTTGGCCAACTGGCAAGTATCCAACTACCCATCCCTAATGAGCCAGTCCAAATGTGACTCCCTGCCTGTGTGTCCGTCCAGCAGGCTCTGTCTAACACCCAGGAAAAGCAGCTCCCTCCTCTGACTTCACTCATATCCTTCCACCACAACGTCCCTGTCGGGTGGCAACCTGTCCCAACCACCAGACTGGGAGGGTCTCATGGGCCAACAATCATCCTAATCATTTCAGGGTCTCCAGTGCCCAGCACACAGCACAGACCGGGTCCCTGGTAAAATCTGGGGCTGGGTGAAATATTTCAGGCTCTTGGTGTATATCATCTCATGTAAAGCTCACATCACAATGGGAGGTCAGTGTGATGATTCCCCTGTCCTAGAGGTATAAAAAGAGGTTCTAAGAGTTTAACAGAGGCAGCCCAGGGGCACAGCCTTAGAGAAATTACAAGGAAGAATGCAAACCCTTACTAGCCACCTCCCCTTACACCACCTCTATGTAGCAGATGTTACCAGGCTCACAAGACGAGCACAGGCATGTCCTTCCACTGCGGGAAGCACAGGTGTGTGGCTGGGCCACCACTCACTGGCTGGGGCACTTGGGCAAGTCACTCAGCTTCTGAGCCTCCATGTCCTTGCCTGCAAAATGGGCAAGTAACCCTCCCCACCCACATTTCACAAGTGGGAATGTAAGATTCAGTGCATGGCAAATAGCTGGTACTCAGTAAACACAACCTCCCTGTCTCCTGGCACATACAAGATGCTTGGTGACTGCTTTCCAAATTAATTAACAAAGGGGCAGACAAATCCATGGAAGGATTGGCAACCATCCCTTCAGCAGCAGGAGCTGGTGCAGCCTTCAGCCACGCCTACCCTGCCTCTTCTTTCCTCTGGCTTTTCGAGAATTCCCCATTTCTGTCCACTTTGCTGCGTTGCAGGAGCTCAGGCCAAGGGGAACAAGGCCTTCCCCATCTGCTGGTTCTCAGCAGCACTGCGGAAAGAGAGACGCAGGTGCTCTCCCACTCTGACAGCCCAGCCTCGACCCAGAGGTTCTCTCTGGCCTCCTGGGATTGGCAGTGACATGGCCCCACAACATCCCTGCTTCAGAACACACTGCCATGGTTGACTTCACAGCATCAGGGCTCCGGGCCTGGTAGCAGGGTGAGCATGACCCTTACCTAGCAGGAACCCCGCTGTTCCCACGCCGAGCGGCACAGAGCAGGTCCACTCTGGAAAACCACTCATTGTCCCCTGGTAAAGCAGAAGGCGCCACACCCATGACACTGAGTATTCTGGTGGTCTCCAGGTGGTTTCCAAGTGCCCACAAATGAGAGGAAGGGTCCACAGCCTGCAGCGTGACCACATGATGCCAGCCACCTCACTGCCACCATGTGCCAGGACCCACCAGCACCACACCAGCACTGCACTGGGGAAAGAGGCAGCCACAGGGGAGTACTGCACACAGCCTTTCATGTGAGGCTCAGAAACAGAGAAGAGTGAGGCAAGAATGTTCAGGGGTAAATTATAAAGAAAAGGAGGGAACTCCTGCTGACTGCCGTCAGGACGGTGGTAACTATGGAGTGGGGTGTCAGGGACGACCCTATGGTTTCTGTCTTGCTGCCCATGTGGACACTTCCTGAACTGCTCTTCTCCTCCCAAACAAAAACAGTACTGAAAAAGGTAGAATGATCAGAAAACTCTAAGACTAAAGACTAAAAGACTCTTTTAAAAATAGATCCAGGCCAGATGCAGTGGCTCACGCCTATAATACCAGCATTTGGGGAGGCCAAAGAGGGAGGGTTGCTTGAGGCCAGGAGTTCAAGACTAGCCTGGGCAACACAGCCAAACTCCATCTCTACAAAAAATTTAAAAATTAGCCAGGCATGATGGTGTGTGCCTATAGTCCCAGCTACTTGGGAGGCTAAGGGAGGAGGATCACTTGAGCCTGAGAAGTCAAGGCTGCAGTGAGCCATGATTGTGCCACTGCACTTCAGCCTGGGCAACAGAGCAAGACCTTATCTAATATATACATATATACACATATATATACATATGTGTGTGTGTATATATGTGTGTGTGTGTATATATATATATAAACAATAATAAATTTTAAAAATAAAATCAAGGTAAGTGAAACAAGCCAGATATACAAGGATAAAGACTATGATTCCACTTGTATGGGGTCCTTAGAGTAGTCAACTCACCATTCCATTTCCAGAGATAGAAAATGGAATGGTGGGTGCCAAGGGCTGGGAGTAGGGGTATAGGGAGTTAGTGTTTAATGGAGACAGAATTTCAGTTTGAAAAGATGAAAAATTTCCAGAGGTGGATGGTGGTAATGGGTGCACAATGAGGTGGATGTAATTCATGCCCTGGAAGAGCACAACTAAAAATAGAAAATGTCATGTTATGTGATAAAATAATAATAATAATAATGCATTGCAGTGTAAAAAAGTTGTGGGCCAGGTGCGGTGGCTCACGCCTGTAATCCCAGCACTTTGGGAGGCCGAGGCAGGCAGATCACGAGGTTAGGAGATTGAGACCATCCTGGCTAACACAATGAAACGCCATCTCTACTAAAAATACAAAAAATTGGCTGGGCGTGGTGGTGGGCACCTGTAGTCCCAGCTACTCGGGAGGCTGAGGCAGGAGAATGGTGTGAACCTGGGAGGCGGAGTTCGCAGTGAGCCAAGGTCGTGCCACTGCACTCCAGCCTGGGTGACAGAGCGAGACTCCGTCTCAAAAAAAAAAAAAAGTTGTGACCCCACAATTCTTGTAGGGATCTCATCTGCTGATAGATTAGATGCCCCCATGAACACAAACAGGAAACATCACAGATTCTGATGCACCTGCATTTGTGACAGCAAAGATCCAGAAACAACCTAAATCCCACCTGCAGGGCAGTGATTAAATAACTGATGCTGACCAGCCTAGGCAACACAGTGAGCCTCCATCTCCACAAAAACATTTAAAAAATTAGCCAAGCATGGTAGCATGCACCTGTGGTCCCCACTACTTGGGAAGCTGATGCAGGAGAATGCCTTGAGCCCAGGAGGTCTAGGCTGCAGGAAGCGGTGATCACGCCACTGCACTCCAGTCTGGGGACAGAGTAAGACCTTATCTCAAAACAAAGCAAAACTGATGCTATATCCATCTAATCGTATGCAGCTGTTAAAAAGCATTAGATCTGCATGCACTTATATGAAAACAATTTCCACATGTACTATGAATAATTTTTTAAGGGTCAATCCTGAATAGTATCTTTAATAAGCTACCATTTGTCTTTCTAAAAAGATGCATGGATATGCACGGATTATTTCTTGAAGGAGACCCAAGAAACTGGTAACTGTGGCTCTCTTGGGGAGGGACTCAGTTCTGGGGAGGGAGGAAGGAAACTGACTGTTTACCCCTTTTGTATTTTGTATTTGTTTCTTATCTTATGCAGGTATTACCCATTTTCTGAGGATTCTAAGTTCCTTTGATCATAGGACAATGGGTTCCTGGAACAATCCAATGCAGAGGTCATGACCCCTCTAGACAGTCCCAGTCCCTTGACATTAAAGCCTTAAGGAATTCTGGCTTTGAAAATGCTGCAGAGAAGTTTCCACACCTGGCAGGAGGGTGGCGATAGGGCCATCTCCGCCAGGCCCCTGTTTGGACAGGATGTTTGTAGGGCCTGAGTGAACAGTGCAGAGAAGGCTGCAGCCCTGATGTTCCCGCCAGCCTTGGTGTTCTCCTGGGCGTATGGAGGGACGGGGGGGGGATTACCTGAAAGTCTGGGGGCACCTTGAATTTTTTTTATGAGGACTGTAAAATGGACAGACAGAAAGGGTTTGTGAACCTGGGTCTGCCTTCCTCCCCGGGATCACAGAAACCAGCAGAGGATGGCTAAGAAACAGCAGGAGTGGGGTCTGCCTGAGCTCACGCAACTCAGGATGAGGGATGCCTTCCTCAGCAGGCAGAGCAGCCCCCTCAGCACCAGCTTCTGTGTCCCCACTGCTCTCTGCGGCCCTCACATCACCTTCTCCTCTGTGGGTGTTTACCATCTGGACACCCCAGCCTAGCCCAGAGGAGGCACCTGGCCAGTCCTGCCAACCGACCAGATCTCAGGCTTGGCAGAGCTGCCTGCTGGACCCCAGCCTGCACCCATGGTATCTTCCCTCTGGTTCTAGAAGGAACGTCCCAGTCCTAGCCCCCATCTTGCAGACCAGCAGACAGCTGTGGAAAGAGGAGGCACAGCTTGCCCCAGACCACACACCCAGCTGGGGCAGCCACAGGATCTCACCCCAGCTGCACGGCTCCAGAGTGCAGGCTCCTGAGCCAAGCATCAAAGAAAGGAAAGAAGGGGAGGGAAGTTCAAGTACCCATCCACATCAATTCTTCCAAGGGAAGCAGGGCCCTCCCTACCACCCCTCTGGCCCCTTCCCCAAGCCCACTCTCACAGCAGGCTCTCAGCTATGCACCATCCTGCACACGGTCTGGAGCCGGGGGCCCGGGCTCTGAGGTCCCTCTGCGTCCCCAGCAGTGTGCCACCTGAAAGCCAGCCTGACCATTCAGCTCTGCCAGCTCAAGATGCCTGGCAAGAGCTGTTTCCTGGGCCCAGGTCAGGGGCTAGAGCTCCCCCTCCCTCCAGAGTCCGCAGAACCAGGATCACTTTAGTAACAGCCACCACCCAGCGGGGAAAACCAAAGACCCAGGGAGGCAGAGCGACGTGCCCAAGGTCACACACAGGGTTTAAATGACAGGCTTCTTTTGTGAGGTGATCCTCACTCCCCAGGAAAGGAGTCAAAGCTGCCCAAGCTGCAGGTCCCCTGAGCCCAGGAATGGTGAAAGACGGGGTCTGAGCACAGAGAGAAGCCTACCACGGTGAGGGACCTCCGCCCGCCCAGAGAGAAGCCCATCACAGCAGGGACCTCTGCTCCACCCAGAGAGAAGCCCATCACAGCAGGGACCTCCGCCCGCCCAGAGAGAAGCCCATCACAGCAGGAACCTCTGCTCCGCCCAGAGAGAAGCCCATCACAGCAGGGACCTCTGCCCGCCCAGAGAGAAGCCCATCACAGCAGGGACTTCCGCCCGCCCAGAGAGAAGCCCATCACAGCAGGAACCTCCGCCCGCCCAGAGAGAAGCCCATCACAGCAGAGACCTCTGCTCCACCCAGAGAGAAGCCCATCACAGCAGGGACCTCTGCTCCACCCAGAGAGAAGCCCATCACAGCAGGAACCTCCGCCCGCCCAGAGAGAAGCCCATCACAGCAGGAACCTCCGCCCGCCCAGAGAGAAGCCCATCACAGCAGGGACCTCTGCCCTGCCCAGCACCACCCCCAGCCCATCAAGCCTGGGCAAGCAGCTCTCTGAGCGACAGAACTCTGCCCATGTTTCTACACGCAGCCCCCAAACATTAAGGAGGGTGAGTCTAACCACACCCTTGGTATCCTACCCACCCACTGGGGTCTATGAGCTTTCCAAAAGTCTCCAGAAAAAATGCTTGACTCCTGGGCCTGGGAAGAAAATATAATGGCTCCAAAATCTAAAGAGACAACCACAGAAAAGAACAGGGAAAATGTTCACTTAAAAGTCTATAAATTTAGGCCGGGCGCGGTGGCTCAAACCTGTAATCCCAGCACTTTGGGAGGCCGAGACGGGCGGATCACGAGGTCAGGAGATCGAGACCATCCTGGCTAACACCGTGAAACCCCGTCTCTACTAAAAAATACAAAAAACTAACCGGGCAAGGTGGCGGGCGCCTGTAGTCCCAGCTACTTGGGAGACTGAGGTAGGAGAATGGCGTAAACCCGGGAGGCGGAGCTTGCAGTGACCTGAGATCCGGCCACTGCACTCCAGCCTGGGCAACAGAGCAAGACTCCGTCTCAAAAAAAAAAAAAAAAAAGTCTATAAATTTTACAAGATATCAGCTTGTCGACTGTAGCTCAGCTCAGCTTAACTCTGAAGTGGAGGTAAAATGAGTGTTATAAAAGCTTGCAGTGTCGGGGGCAGAGGAGGAGGAGGTACGGTGCCTTAAGATGGGCTGCTTCCGGGGCTAAGAGAAGAAGAATTCATACTTGCTGATGGCTACAGCCACCCACACTGGGGACTTTTGAATATGTCACCCACTTAATTCTCCCCACAACCCTGCAGGCTAGGGGCAATTATCTTCCACTTTTTTTTTTTTTTTTTTTTTTTTTTGAAACAGAGTCTCACTCTGCCACCCAGGCTGGAGCGCAGTGGTGCAATCTCAGTGGTGAGATCTCGGCTCACTGTAACCTCTGCCTCTCAGGTTCAAGCAATTCTCCTGCCTCAGCCTCCCGAGTAGCTGGGACTACAGGGGTGCACCACCACACCCAGCTAATTTTCATATTTTTAGCAGAGACGGGGTTTCACCATGTTGGCCAAGCTGGCCTTGAACTCCTGACCTCGTGATCCACCCACCTCAGCCTCCTAAAGTGCTGGGATTACCGGTGTGAGCCACTGCGCCTGGCCAATTATCTTCCTCTTAAAGGTGAAGAAAGTGACTGTACCAAGATTGGAATGCAGCTCTGCCTGTCCCCAAAGCCCAGGCTGTTGTCTACCAGAGACAAACTTGAAAACATTTCCTTATGTTTATATCACAATGTGAGTGTGCAAATTAACTTTAACCCATGCCTGGGTAGTTAACATGTGCAGGACTCCAATGAGGATCCAACCCTCCAGAGGTGGTTGCTAAATTCAGTGTGAATATTGCCGTCCTATCTGTGACGACCGCAGAAATCGCCGCAATGCTTTGCAGTTCCTCCCATTGAGAAGTGGCATCTATTTCCCCACCTGTTGAATCTGGGCTGACCTCGTGACTATGTTGCCCTGGACAATAGGATATAGCACAGGTGAAATCTAAAGGGGCCTTTTGGCTTCTGCTGTCTCTCCTGGACTCTGTTGTCTGGACTGGCCTGATGGAGGATAAGAGAGCACAGACAACCATCCCAGCAGAGGCCATCCCAGACCAGCCATCCCCCAGCTGAGCCCCCAGCTGACCACAAACACAGGAGCAAGCTTAGCTAACATCAGCCACACCTGGCCCACATCAGCAGAGCCCAGCCCAAATTCCCAACTCACAAAATGAGCTAAATAAACTGTTGCCAAAGCAAACTAATATGAGCCACAAATACGTAGAAAATGAAGTGTTAAAATCAATACAATTTGCAATAGTCTTGAAAACATCAATTAGCTAAGAATACATCTAATTAAAGATATACAAGAACTCTACACTAAAAATGACAAAACACTCCCAAAAGAAAATAAAAACAACCTAAACAAATAGGGGGATATATCACATTCATGGGCTGGAAACTTAATATTGAGATGCCAATTCTCTCAAATTTGAGCTACAGATTCAATACAATACCAATTGAGATGCTAGCAGCCTTTTAAAAGGGCTAATTCCAAATTTCAATGGAAATGCAAAGGACCCAGAATAGCTGAAACAATCTTGAAAAAGAAGAAAAATGCTGGAAAACTCTCACTAGCAGATATCAAAAATTACTACAAGGCTACAGTAATTAAGACAGAGTGGTAATGGTGCAAAGATAGATAATGGAACAGAAAAGAGAGGCCCAAAAACACTGGCTGGGTGTGGCGGCTCACGTCTGTAATCCCAGCAAGTTGGGAGGCTGAGGTGGGTGGATCACCTGAGGTCAGGAGTTTGAGAGCAGCCTGGCCAACATGGTGAAACCCCGTCTCTATTAAATATACAAAAATTAGATGGGTGTGATGGCAGGCGCCTGTAATCCCAGTTACTTGGGAGGCTGAGGCAGGAGGAGGATCACTTGAACACAGGAGGCGGAGGTTGCAGTAAGCTGAGATTGCACCACTGCACACTCCAGCCTGGGCGACAGAGTGAGACTCCAGCTTAAAAAAAAAAAAAAGAAAGAAAGAAAAAGAAAAGAGAGGCCAGAAACAGACCATACAGATGCAACCACTGGATTCCTGGAGAAGCTAACAATGTAATGCAGTAGGGGAAAGACGGCCTTTTCAACACACAGTGCTGGGCCAGCTGAATGTCTATTTGTAAAAAACTGAATTTTGATTCCTACTCACACCGTACCCAGAAACAAGTTCCAGATGGACTAAGGAGCTAAATTTGAAAGGTAAAACAACAAAACATCAAGGATGTAACAGAAAAATATCTTTACGACCTTGGGAGAGACATCGATTTCTTAAACAGGACACAAAATCTTGAAAAAGAAGACAACACTGGAAAACTCTCACTAGCAGATATTAAAAATTACTACAAGGCTACAATAATCAAGACAGAGTGGTAATGGTGCAAAGATAATGGAAAAGAAAAGAGAGGCCAGAAAACATTGGCCAGGTGGGGTGGCTCACGCCTGTAATCCCAGCACATTGGGAGGCTGAGGTGGGTGGATCACCTGAGGTCAGGAGTTCGAGAGCAGCCTGGCCAACACGGGTGAAACCCCATGTGAGATGTCTAGGGGCTATTTGTTAATACAAAATGTATTAACATAAATATACGGATCAATAGAAGACACTTCATTCCAATTTAGACTTTGTGTTCCTCGGATGACAACATTTGCAATGAATTCATCAGGAAGTTTTATTAAGAGAGTAGAAAGGCAAGTCCTAGAATGAGATCACATATGTGGAATCCAACAAGAGACTCATAACCAGAACACATTTTTAAAATGCCTATGAATCAATAAGACAAAGAAACTTAATTTTAAAATAGGCAAATGACAACAAAATAGCCAAGAGTAATATGAAAATATAGACAACATCATAACTTGTAAGAGAAGGCAAATAAAGGCCACAGTGAGCTATTACTACACACCCTCCAGACTGGCCAAAATTACAAAGAATGGCAACCACCAGAGCTGGCAAAAATGTGGAGCAAATGGAACTCTCATGCATGGCTGGTAGGGATGTAAACTGGCAATGTACTTTGGAAAACCATTTGGCAGTATCTGCTAACGTTAAACATAACCTTTGATGCAGCAACTCCAGTCCTTGGTATGTATCCAACAGATATGGATGCCTAAGTCTTCCAAAGACACAGACGAGAATGCTCACAGCAACTGTATGCAGCATGGAACCCAAATGTCCATCGACACTAAAATTGATTTTTAAAACTATGATTTATTCCTGCAATGGAATCATAAACAGTAATTTTCTAAAAATGAACTACTGCTATATGCACGAACATGCATGAGTCTCAAATACTTGATCTTGAGCTAAAGAAGCCAAACACAAGCAAGATCACGCTGTACATTCCCATCATTCAAAATAAATTCAAGAATAGGAAACAAAACAGGGCTGGGCACGGTGGCTCACATCTGTAATCCCAGCACTTTGGGAGACTGAGGCGGGTGGATCATTTGAGGTCAGGAGCTCAAGACCAGCCTGGCCAACATGATGAAACCCCATCTCTAGTAAAAATACAAAAATTAGCCAGGCGTCATGGTGGGCACCTGTAATCCCAGCTACTTGGGAGGCTGAGGCATGAGAATCACTTGAACCTGAGAGGCGGAGGTTGCAATGAGCCAAGATGGCACCTCTGGACTCCAGCCTGGGCAACAGAGCGAGACTCTGTCTCAATAAATTAATTAATTAAAGACTAGGCAAGAGTTAGGCCAGGCACGGTGGCTCCTGCCTATAATCCCAGCACTTTAGGAGGGCAAGGCAGGAGGATTGCTTGAGGCCAGGAGTTTGAGACCCACCTGGGCAACATAGGTAGACCCCATCTCTACAAAAAAATCAAAAATAATGGGCAAGAATAATAGATGGTGATAAAAGTCAAAATAATGGTTTCAGGCAGCAATGGGGTGTAAGAACTCAGAAAGGGCACCAGGAAAACTCTGGGGTGCTTGAAATGCTTTCTATCTTGACTGTGGAATGCCTGGGTTTACACATTAAGTAGAAACTTGCTGGGCTGTTCTATTAAGGCTTGTTGCTTTACTGTCTATACATTTTACTCTAATAAAAAGCTCTAAGAGGAGTACTGTTATATTAATTTGGATTAAAAGACACTCAAGAGCATGTATATTATGCTTCAATAGAAACTTTAAGAAAAAAGAAAACTCAGGACACACAACAACCAAAAATAAACCAAATATCTAATCATCCTTGATTAGAGAGTACTTTCACAAAACGAGCTATACGATACCCTTTGGGAAGAAGAAGAGAGAGATTAATATAGTCTGAATATTAGAAGGCATTAGGGCATTGGTAATTGTGTTATGTGTAGGGTCATAGTATGTGATAATATTAGAGAATATCGTTATTTTTTAGAGTTGCAAGATACAGTGTCAAGATTGAAATATCCGTGTGTGTGTGTCCCAAATGAGAGAGAGCACTGGATAATGATGAGGCTGAGCCCATTCTTCACTGAGCCCCCTTCCCCCTCAAACAGCCCCAGTGAAAGTCTGTCCCAGCTGCTTGGTGTGGGCTGGGGTTCCAGCTGGAACCCTGAGATGTTAGTGAGCTGTGGCTGGGAGAGTCACAGTTACCAAAGGGGGCTTGATGGTGGGCTTCAACAACATGGGGGGGAGGGGCTGTGAGACCCCATAGTATCTGACTTCCAGCTGCTCCTTAGAAAGCTCTGGACAGTGGTATGTTCTCAGTCAGATGACCTATGGACAAGCCTCACCCTTCCACAACCTTCCAGGGAGCCAGTGATGTGTGCGACTGTCATCGGCATTTTCATGGGTTATTTTTGTTGAGATGTCTAGGGGCCAACTCTATGCGAAAGAGAGAAAAGTATCTTGCACAATTCTGGGCCGCCCTGATTCAGGAGAAGCACAGAAATTCTTGACAAGTTTAACTATGTTTAAAAAGAAATGTGTGGAACTTGCAAGACACTAAAAGTGTGCACTGTCCCTTCTCAGAAAGAACTGTGAATTACATTATTTTTTAAGGAACTGCTATTACCTAAGAGGCTGTATTTCTGCTCAAACTGAAGTTTGATGTAATTCTGATTCTTAGAATAATGTTTTGTGTTACTTATAGATAAATCTTATAAATGACTTAATTCTGTTTATTGTTTTTTCTTTCTCGCTTAATTTCCAGCCCATCATACGTATAGTTTAGTAAGATATATTTAACTACATAGCAATTTTGGTGTTCCCAGGCCAGTATTTACTGTGAGAAATGTAAACATACCTTTTTAGAAACATTAATAAATAGTGATTGATAAAAAATAAAAGTCAAAATATCACATAATATAAACTGGATCTTTTTTTCTCTTAGAAGTAAACAGGAAGGCCGGGCACGGTGGCTCAAGCCTGTAATCCCAGCACTTTGGGAGGCCGAGACGGGTGGATCACGAGGTCAGGAGATCGAGACCATCCTGGCTAACACAATGAAACCCCGTCTCCACTAAAAATACAAAAAAAATTAGCCGGGCGTGGTGGCGGCGCCTGTAGTCCCAGCTACTCGGGAGGCTGAGGCAGGAGAATGGCGGGAACCCGGGAGGCGGAGCTTGCAGTGAGCCGAGATCGCGCCACTGCACTCCAGCCTGGGTGACAGAGCGAGACTCCGCCTCAAAAAAAAAAAAAAAAAAAAAAAAAAGAAGTAAACAGGAAATGGGGCACCAGAGCTGTCCAGCGTGGTTTTCTGCAAAGCCTCAGGTGATCCGCGCTGGCCGGGGAGGCGTTGACTCAGAAGTCCTGCCTGGAGAAGAGGCAGCAGATACCCCGGGAGCAGCCACCAGCTGTGCTCTGCCAGAGCAAAGCCAAGGTGGTCTGAGACCTGGAGCTCAGGGTTCCCAATGAGAAGCCACGGGGCCAGGCTGGGGCCCTTCCAGAACCGAATGCCCCGTGCCTCCACCTGGCAGATTTCCATTACCCTTCACCCCACACAATTATGCATCACTTAACGAAGGAGACACATTCTGAGAAAGGACACTTTATGTCCTTACCCACACCTAAGTGGCATAGACTACGACACACCTGGGCTGCATGATGTAGCCTTGCTCCTAGGCGACACACCTGTCCAGAACTTGACTGTACTGAGTACTACTATAGGCAGCTGGAACACAATGGTAAGTATTTGTGAATCTAAACAAAGCTAGACATAGAAAAGGCACAGTAAGAATACGGTATAAAAGATAAAAAGTGGTTCCCCCTGTATAGGGTCTGCAGACCCAGAAAATCTGAGACAGGTCTCAGTTAATTCAGAAAGTATTTTAAGTTTTTTTTTCAAGGTTGAGGATACGTGCCCAAGACACAGCCTCAGCAAGTCCTGACCACTGGTGCCCAGGGTGGTTGGAGTGCAGCTTGGTTTTGTACATTTTAGGGAGGCATGAGACATCAATCAAGTACATTTAAGAAACACATTAGTTTGGTCCAGAAAGGCAGGACAACTCAAAGCAAGATTGAGTGAGCCTCCAGGCCATAGGTAAATTTAAACATTTTCTGGTTGACCATTGGTTGAGTTTGTCTAAAGACCTGGAATCAACAGAAAGGAATGATGTTTGGGATAGGATAAGAGGTTGTGCATGGTGTAGTTTTATCATGCAGATGAAGCTTTTAGCTAGGCTGTAAAATGTTTCTTATCAGACTTAAAATCTGTGTTGATGTTAATGTAAGAGGTATAATGAAGCCTGTCCAACCCCCACTTCCCTTCATGGCCTGAACCAGTCTTTCAAGTTAAATTTTAAGAGCCCCTGCTGAGGAGGAAGTCCAGTTAGATGGTTGGGGGCGACGGAGGGCGGGGCTTTAGAATTTTATTTTTGGTTTACAGGGCCCTTACCACCCATGGAGCTTGCAGGACTGGACGCTGCCCTGGGTGACTCAATGAGTGAGTGCATTTGAAGACCTGGGGCACTACTGTGCACTACTGCAGATTTTAGAAACACTGGACACTTCGGCTACACTAAATTTAGTTTAAAATATTTTTCTTACTTCAATAATAAATTCATCTTAGCTTACTGTAATGTTTTTACTTTATAAACTTTAATTTTTTACCCTTTTGTAATAATGCTTACCTTAAAACATAAATGCCCTCATTGTACAGCTATAGAAAAATATTTCTTTATAACTTACTCTATATGTGTTTTTATTTTTATTTTTTTTTTGAGACAGAGTCTCGCTGTGTCACCCAGGCTGGAGTGCAGTGGCCTGATCTGGGCTCACTATAAACTCCACCTCCCGGGTTCAAGCGATTCTCCTACCTCAGCCTCCCGAGTAGCTGGGATTACAGTCCTGCGCCACTGTGACCGGCTAATTTTTGTATTTTTAGTAGAGACAGGGTTTCACCATGTTGGCCAGGCTGGTCTCAAACTCCTGACCTCAGGTGATCCGCCCTCCTCAGCCTCCCAAAGTGCTGGGATTACATGCATGAAACACCGCACCCAGCCTATTTTTAATTTTTTTTTTTTTTTTTTTACTTTTAAAACTTTTTTCTTAAAAACTAAGACATAGGCCGGGTGCGGTGGCTCACTCCTGTAATCCTAGCACTTTGGGAGGCTGAGGCGGGCGGATTGCCTGAGCTCAGGAGTTTGCAACCAGCCTGGGCAACACGGTGAAACCCATCTCTACTAAAATACAAAAAAGAAAAGAAAAATTAGCTGGGCGTGGCGGCATGCACCTGTAGTCCCAGCTACTCAGGAGGCTGAGACAGGAGAATTTTCTTGAACCCCAGGGGTGGAGGTTGCAGTGAGCCAAGATCACGCCACTGCACTCCAGCCTAGGCGACAGAGCGAGACTCCGTCTCAAAAAAAAAAAAACAAACAAAAAACTAAGACATAGGTCAGGCATGGTGGCTCATGCCTGTAATCCCAACCCTTTGAGAGGCCGAGGCAGGCAGATCACGAGGTCAGGAGTTCGAGACCAGCCTGACCAACATGGTATAACCCCGTCTCTACTAAAAATACAAAAATTAGCCTGGTGTGGTGGTGGGCACCTGTAATCCCAGCTACTCAGGAAGCTGAGGCAGAAGAATTGCTTGAACCCGGGAGGTGGAGGTTGCAGCGAGCTGAGATCACACCACTGCACTCCAGCCTAGGCAACAAGAGCGAGAATCCATCTCAAAAAAAGAAAAAAGAAACTAAGACATAAACACACACACTAGCCTAGGCCTCCACAGGGTCAGGATCATCAGTATCACTGCCTTCCACCTCCACATCTTATCCCACTGGGAAGTCTTAAGAGGCAGTAACATGCATGGAGCTGTCATCTCCCATGATAGCAATGCCTTCTCCTGGATACCTCCCAAAGGACCTGCCAGAGGCTGTTTTATAGTTAATTATTTTTTAAATAAGTAGAAAGCCAGATAACACACTAGTGCACAGTAGTGCCCTAGGCCTACCAAAATAACAACAAAAATATAGTAAATACATAAACTGGTAACACAGACATTCATTATCAAGTATGATGCACTGTAACTAACTACATATGTTAGGCTTTTTGTTTTGTTTTGTTTTGTTTTTGAGACAGAGTTTCATTCTTGTTGCCCAGGCTGGAGTGCAATGGCGCAATCTTGGCTCACTGCAACCTCCGCCTCCCGGGTTCAAGTGATTCTCCTGCCTTGGCCTCCCAAAGTCCTGGGGTTACAGGCATAAGCCACCACGCCCAGCCCGTGTGCTAGGCTTTTATACTGTTGGCAGTGCAGTAGGTTTGTTTATACCAGCATCACCACCACACCACAAAAAATAATGGCTACGCTGTTACTAGGCAAAAGGCATTTTTCAGCTCCTTCAGCTTCACCATAATCATATGGGACTATCACATATGGAGTACATCATTGATGGAAATGTCATTATGCGGAGCTTGCGGCTCCTCACCCAGTCCTGGGCCTCTGTGTCATCCTAGTGGTGTCATGAGGGGTGGCAGAGGGAGAGTCCAAGTTACGGCAGCAAGCAGGTGCCTGTAGCGTACTTTCCAGGTGCTTTAAAAATATGTGAACGAATTGCTAATATTTACAAATTGGGAGCTGTCATATGAAGTTCCAGATCCCAGGCTTCTTGCAGAAAACCCAAAATTTTGGGCCATTGCGGGCCTCCACAGCCCCAGGGCAATAGCAGGAGTGACTGCCCTTGTGTTCTAGGTACAGTCTCTGGTCCTCACGGCCCCTACTTTCCCACAAGCTGTTTCACTCCCAGACGTCTAGTGCTGCTTCTCCATCATATGCATTCTAAAGGCCAGCTGCTGGAGTGACAGCAGGGACCCTCATCCCTAAGGGTCTTCACCTTTGTGGTTCCCACTGAATCCCCGGCACCCAAAGGATGAGGGGGGCAGGTGAGAGGGCGGGGCTGGAAGCAGGAGAGAAAGCCTCTTACTCCCTCTCTCCCCACTCCCCCACGCCCCCAGGTTCTGGGCCCTCTGTGCAGAGCAGGCTTGCCTACCTGCTAATCCCAGCGTCATATATGGGGTCCATCACTGACCAAAACGTCCTTATGTGGCCCTTGACTATACTGGAAACCACAGCCCCACCAGGTCCACCCACCTAGACCTTGACCAGGCAGATACCAGGGAGAAGCCTGAAGGGTTGGAGGTGGGGGGTGAGTGCAGAGCCTGAGGCCTGCCAGCTTGCCCTGGGCTCACCTTTGCCCCTCGAGGGCCAGCCATCCAGAGTCCTGAAGCCTCGTCTGCCCACAACAGGGAAATGCCTGCTCACGCTGGGCAGCCAGGCAAACTCAGGGAGGCAGCAGGCAGGAGGTGGAAGTGCCTGGTGGAGAGGGCCAAGTCAGGGGTTTGCAAACATCTACTTCACTGGTTTCAGGAAACTTGGACAATTCACTTAACCTGTCTGGGCCTCAGTCACCTTGTCTATAAAACGGACAAAATGATGACATCCCCTCACAGGGGGTCATGACGCATAATGGACTGATACATGTCCAGTGATGAACACAGTGCCTGGCACATAATAAATGCTCCACTGATGCAGGGTGACCTGTGAGGGTGACGAAGAGGGCCCCACATGCAGACTCAGTAGAGAAGGGTGCCCCTCCCCTTGTCTGTGGGAAGCCAGCCTCGCAGCCAGGCTGTGTGGCTGAAGGAGGGGTCTCGCAGCTCGCGCGTTTGCTGACGCAGTTGGCAGAGGCCAAAACAAAAGGGCAGCATGGGAGGGAGACAGCCACTGAGGAACACACTGCTGCACATCTGTAGGCAGCTGGAGTGGCAAACACAGCAGTTGAACAGCCCCTGCCCAAACCCACCAGGCCTGGCCCCTCTGCTCTTTTGCCAGAGGGGACAACTTCTGGCCACCAGAAGATACACATCTACATCTGTCTGAAGAAACAAAAACACAAAGCCCTCTTCTCATCCCTCCCTCACCACCCCAGTTCCTGCAGAACTTCTGGCAGGAAGAGGCAGGGAGCAGCACTCGGTGCTGGCTGCCGTTAGCCTGCCTGCTCCTCTCAGTAATCCTGAGACTAACAGGACCACCCCATTGTACAGATGCAGAAACTGAGGCTCAGAGAGGGTGAGTCACTTGCCTGAGGTCACACAGCCAGGAGCGGCACAGGCAGGACTTCACTCTCTGAGGGCCAAACCAGGCTCAATCTCACTTCAACTTGGCCCCAAGCCCACTTTCCCAGCATGGAGGCCTAGGAATGGACAAGGGGGTAGAGGTCCCACCAGAGCCCCAGCCCACACAATTCTGATCTCAACCAGAAGCTTCCCCTCAAAGCCCTAGATGCTGCAGGCCAGAGGTCCTAGAGGCGCACAGCCTGGCCTAGCCTAGAGAAGGTGCTAGCAGATAGAGAATGCTGACACTGCCCGCAGGGAAACCCGCAGCACAGATCCTCAACTCCAGCTCACCCAGGCCCCCAGAATTCTGGAAGGCTCAGGAGGCCAAGGACTCCCAGGCATGGTTCAGCCTCAGGAAAGCCGCATCTGCTGCCTTGGCCTGGGTGCGTGAACAGGATGCAGCGCAGGGCTCAGAGACTGCCACCCTCCCAGCAGGGCCTCAGGACTTGGAACCACAGCATCCAGGATGCCAGCCATGAGTGGAGCTCTGCTTTGTGGCAGGCCTCCCCTGCACCTGGTGTCCACCGCAGGCGTTCTTCCCACTGAGAACACAGCTCTGGGAGGGAGCCATCAGTAAGCCCCTTTTACGGGTGAGAAATCTTGAGGCCCAGGATAGTTACGCAATTTGCCCGAGGTCACACAGCTAGTGAGGGGTAGAGCCAGCCTCCAACCTGGGGAGCCCTGTGCCAGGACCCCAGGCAGAAAATACAGAGATGCCTTTTACATCAACCGATCTGGGTTCAGAGCTGGGCTCAACACTTCCTTGCCCTAGGCCGTGGCCAGGCACAGGTTGACACCACAGTGGGAAGGGACTCGTAATCCCTTTGCTATAGGGTCACTATGGGAACTAAATAAGATGAGGCATGTAAAGCACCGGCACGGGGTCTGGGGCTTGGTGCTCAGGCATGGGGCACCCACTGGACTGATCGCCTGCATTCTCCCCCTCCTTAATCCCCACCATGGCAGCGGGACTCTGCAGTGACTCTCATGGCCAGGAGCCTTGACCCTGGGCTGGCCTCCTAACTGGCTGACAACACAATGTGGCAAAAGCAGTGGCCCAGCTAGTTCCGAGCCCAGGTGCAAGAGCCCATGGGTGTTGAGGTTTACCGCACGCGTACTACCTCAGCCTCCATGTCTGACTGGCCATGTAACTTAGAGGATAAATTCCTGCTGTCTTTCCTCTGCTTCAGCCCAGAGAGCTCTCGCCCCAAACCTACACTTGGCCTCCAGGCCAGCAGGATTCCAAAACAATGCATCCATCCAGGAAAGGACTTTGCATTGGTTTGTTTCAAATCTCAGGCCTGCTTGCTTTAAACTGCCCAACAACTACCAGACTTTCATGTTCCCCACCCTGGACCCCAGTGAAAGCCAGTGCCCCAGGCCCACACCTCTCCCCGCACCTCCCCCTCCGCCCCAGCCTTGTGCTCCCTGACTTCCCTGTGTGTGTGGCCCCCAGGTGCACCACGTATCTCCCAGGAAGTAATAAAATCTCAAACTATTTTAATAATTGAAGGAATGCTCTCCAGCTTCAAGATCCTAAATTAAAACACCTGTGTGTTTCTAATCTTTCTCTTGTTCCCACAATGAGAACACACCAGAGCTAACCAGCTGGAGACCACGTGGCACAGACATGAGCCATCCTGGCTGAGGCCATCCCGGACCAGCTCAGCTGCCAGGAGATCACAGACATGCTCAGGCCCAGCTGATGTCAGCCACGCCTGGCTATGTCAGCAGGACTGCCCAACTGGCCTGTGGACTTGGGAGCAATAATAAATGTGCACTGCGTGTGCTATGGAGGTGCTGTGGTTGCCTCACTTGCATTATTGTGACAATGGGTCATTTATACCATGACTGAGGTGTGTCCAAGGAGGAAAGACTAACATTGGTTTGGTGAGAATAGCAAGAAGGCCACCCCACAGCAGTGTTGGTGGGAGTGTGACCAGGGAGACTCACTGGGGAACCCTCAGACGAGGTGGGTGGAGAGCTACGCACAAACTAAAACCACCAGGAGAGGCTGCCCCTCACTTCTCAGACTGGCAAAGTCCAGAACCTGCTGAATTTCCTCTTTAGCACTTTCACCATCTAACGTGCCAGATTTCAGATGTTCATTTTGTTGACTGTGTGAATCCCCACCCCACGAGTGGCAGCTCCAGTCTTGTCTGTTTTGCTCACCCTGTCTCCCCCGCACCTGCAACAGTGAGAGAGGCACTCAATAAATATTTGTTGCATGAATAGAATGAGGAAAGAGACATTCTTATGCACTGCAGGTGTAAGTGAAATCCAGTACACCCTCCAGGGCGAACAAACGAACAACATCTACCAGGGCTATAAAAATACATCCGTATCTCCTAGAGCTGAGCCAGCCAGCACCTCTCAACAGAAATGCACAGGCATAAGGACCAGGGCTCTGGCAGAGAAAGCTCACGGCCTCCACTGGAAACAACCCCAATGCCCCCAGCCAGGGAACAACCTTGGCAGGGTGAATCCCTACAATGGAACATTACGCAACAATCAGAAAGACTCCCTTGCCGATACACGCGACAGCACAGTCTGTTCATTTATAAAAGTTTAAGAGCAGGAAAACTAACCTCTGCCATTATAAGTCAAGAAAAGTGGTTTCCTAGGAGGGGCACAAAGGAGGCTTCCTAGGGGCTGGTCTTGTCTCATGAGCAGATGGTCAGCTCCACAGGTGTGTTCACTTGTGAAAATTCATTTGAGCTGTGTGCTTCTGACAGGTTCTAGTGGTTATGTGTCAATGAACAGCATACAAAGAAAAAAAGCACAGACACATTGACCTCACAATTCCACAGTGGGGCATGCTATAGAGATGCTCACAGCAGCATCACTTTTTAAGAGCAAAAGACTGGAGCCAACCTGAATATCCATCAGTAAGGGAACTGGTAAATCAAGATGGGGTCTGCATGCTGTGGGGCATTGCGGCCGTCAAACACAGAAAGGGGACTTTCCATGCAATGACAGGGAAGAGCTCCAATATCCATAGTTATTTGAAAAAGGCATAGAACAGAACGCTGTGCATCCTATATCTTGTGAAAAATACATGCACGCACCTACATGCTTGTAGTTGCACTGACCGGTGGTTCTCAAGTGTGGTCCTGGCCCTATAGGGTCTCCAAGACCCTTTCAGAGATCCATAAGGTGAAAATTATGTTTGTAATAACATTAGAACATTGGTTACCTTCTTCATACACTCTCCCCCAGAGCACAGTGTATAGTGGAGTTCTCCAGAGACTACGTGACAGTGTGACAATGTCATCACTTTGAGGCTAATGGGATGTGTGCTTGTGTATTCTAGAAGTTTCTAGAGCAATCTCATGAACACATGCTCAGCATCATTAGTCATCAGGGAACTGCAATCTAAACCACGATGAGACACTATTTCATACACACTAGGATGGCTATAACAACTGGTGAGGATGTAGAGAAACTGGAACTCTTGTGCAGTGCTGGTGGGAATGTAAAATGGTGCAGTCACTTTGGAAAACAGTCTGATAGTTCTTATTTTATTTTTTTGAGACAGAGTTTTGCTCTCGTTGCCCAGGCTGGAGTGCAACGGTGCAATTGTGGCTCACCGCAACCTCCACCTCCTAGGTTCAAGCGATTCTCCTGCCTCAGCCTCCAGAGTAGCTGGGATTACAGGCATGTGCCACCACACCCGGCTAATTTTTTATTTTTAGTAGAGACAGGGTTTCTCCAGGTTGGTCAGGCTGGTCTTGAACTTCCGACCTCAAGCAATCTGCCTGCCTCGGCCTCCCAAAGTGCTGGGATTACAGGCGTGAGCCACCGCACCCGGCCTCAGTCTGGTAGTTCTTCTAAGGGTTAAACACAGAGTTACCATGTGGTCCAGCAATGCCACTCCTAGATATGTTCCCAAGATGAAGGAAAACATGTGTCCATAAAAAAACTTACACATGAATATGAATAGCTACATTACTCATGATACCAAAAAGTTGGAAGAACAATGTCCATCAACAGATGAACAGATTTTTGAAATGTGGTATATTCATACATTATTCAACCATGAAAAGGAATTAATGACACATACATTGTGCTAAATGAAAGAGTCACATACAAGAAACCACATAGTGCATGATTCCCAGAGAGTCCAGGGGTATCCAGAATATGCAAATCCATAGACTCAGAAGGGAAATTCCTGGCTGCCAGTGACTGGGAGAAGGAGGGAATGGAAAGTGACTGCTACAGGATGTGGGTGTCTTTCTGGAGCGATGACAATGCTCTGAGATTAGATTCTGGGGATGTCTGCACAACTCCGAATCTACTAAAACCCACTAGATTCTGATCCCTCAAAGAGGGACTTTATGGCATGCAAATAATATCTCAATAAAGTGGTTTTATTTGCATAAACCCACAGAGTTAGTTTCAAAAATTAAACCCACCACAGGCCTAGCCTTGGCCCCGGACCCTCAAGATGGGTTAGGTCCAGCTGTGAAATGCACGCATTTTGCCCAGGCAGACAAACACAGGGAGCCCCCAGCTACCAGCCACCCAGACCCACTTGTACCTCTAGGTCCCCCATGGGAACCACAAGCCCTCCTCCTCCACTGGGAGACTGGGGCCCCCCGCCACAGCCCCAAGATGAGAGTTTCTCTTCCATGAAATGGGATGTCCACGTGGAGTATCTACAGGTTGTCACAGGGTGAAACTTTCTGCTTCTGACAGATGCCCCTGAGCAGAGGGCCTGAACCCAGCCGCCAGCCAGGGCTGGTGGCAACGAGACCTGGGGAGCTGGCCTGGAGGGGCCCCCAGCAAATGCAGGGCACCTGTCCAGCCTCGGAGCTCTGTGGACCCAGGGCAGCCACCTGCTCCCGTCCTCTCCAACAGAGCCTCTAGGCACAGCTGTGCTCTGGGTCTCCGTGTTGACAAGAGAGGATGTGTTCCCTTTCGGGAGCTCCTTGTGAGGGCCCTGTACCAACTCTGCCACTCCTCCTAGCCAGGGATCCTGTTAACACATAAGTTGGCCAGTGTCACTCCTCTCTGCTCAACACCCTGCTGTAGCTCTCACTTCACTCAGAGTAGAAGCCAAAGTCCTCATGGTGGCCACAGGCCTTGGACAGCCTGCCCCAGTGACCTCCCAGATCCTCTATCTCCCTTCCTCTCCGCCACTTATCTCAGCTCCACTGACCTCCTGTCCGGGCACCTTCCTGCCCTGGGGCCTTTGCACTCGCTGCTCCCTCTGCCAGGTGTCCAAGTGGCTTGCTCCTCCCCTCCTTTCAGGTCTCTGCTCAGGTCACCGCCCCAGGGAGGACTCCCCTGTCCACCCACCCTTCCTCTCACCGTGCTTTAATTTTTTTTCTTTTTTTTTTTTTTTTTTGAGACAGAGTCTCGCTCTGTCGCCCAGGTTGGAGTATGGTGGCACAATCTCGGCTCACTGCAACCTCTGCCTCCTGGGTTCAAGCGATTCTCCTGCCTCGGCCTCCTGAGTAGCTGGGATTACAGGCGCCTACCACCACGCCTGGCTGGCTAATTTTTGTATTTTTAGTAGAGACAGGGGTTTCACCATGTTGGCCAGGCTGGTCTTGAACTCCTGACCTCAGGTGATCCATCCACCTACCTTGGCCTGCCAAAGTGCTGGGATTACAAGTGTGAGCCACCACACACGGCCTCACCCTGCTTTCTCTTAGCAATACCTGACATTACAGCAGGTAACTCCCATGGACTTGTTTACTGTTTTCTTCCCCAACAGAATGTCAGCACTGTGAGGTGAGGGTGGGGACCATACCTATCATATTCTCTGCAGAGCCCAAGGGCCTCTAGCAGGCTCTGCACACAGTTGGAGTTCTACAAATATTGGGTGGATAAATGAGTAAACCGGGGGGGATCCCCCTGACCACCCTTTCTCTCAGTAATTCCTCCTCACCCTAGTTCTCCTGACATCCTCTGAGCATCCCGAACCATCTCCCCTCTGTTCCAAGCATTTGCTTACACCTGTTCCTGGCCAGCTCAGACAGCACCTCCTCTGGGAAGCCTTCCTGAATCTTTGTGCCTTTGCTCAGCCCCTCCCGCAGCTCCAGCTCTACTTTCTCCCTGTCTCCCTTCTGAGGTTTCTAGAGATCTGTCCCCACAGCTGGATGCCTGTGTCTTGTTCAATCCCATATCATTTACTCTACAACCTTCATTAGGTGTCAACTGTGAGCATGTCCTGGCATCCCTGGGGAGGCAGAGATGAACGAGTATGGACTTGGTTCACAGGTTGGGGGCTGTGAGGAAGACATGCCTATGGGATATCTGGGAAGGCTTCCTGAAGGATGGGCATGAGGGGCTCTGGAGTGTCAGCAGTGTTCCCATCCACTCATTCTGCTGCCCATAGCAGTGGCCTTGGGCAAGGCTCTTAACCAGCTTGGATCCCATTTTCCCATCTCTCAAGGCCTCGCACAGCACTTGCTGGGCATGGATCACGTGCAAAGTCCATTCACATGCAACGAGGGTGAAACTGGGGTCTCTGTGGGCTCCTCCAGGCCCACCGGCTGCCACCCCTGCCAACTCTGCTTCCAACCTGCTTACGGTGGGCAGGGCACAGAACTCGCCCTCGCCAAGCACCTCCTGGGTGCCCGGCTCCTGTTTCTGTGATTTGATCCTCCCACCAAGCTGGGGAGGTAGGCTCCACTCCCTATTCTCAGTGGAGCACAGTCCAAGAGGTGTGGCTAGCAGCACCAGGTCACAGGCGGGAGGTGGCAGGCTGGGATGGGGGAGGTGGGGAGCATGCATGTTGTAGGTGGGGTATGTAATGAAGTGCACGTGTGCCAGGGAGGGCATGCAGCCAGGCTCAGGAGCGTGGTGCATACAGTGCAGTTTCCAGGGTTTCTGAAATAGAAGCAGCCCCACCCCTAGCCCCCAACCCTGCCTCTTAATGCCCAAGGCCTCTCTGGTCTGGGCTGTGGGATCCTGGAAAGCAGCTTTGTTCTCAGGAGCCCCAGTTTTCCCCTCTGCCCTGAGCTTTCTCAAATGGATATTTGGGTATGGGCTTTGATGAGGCCTGCTGGCTGACAGGCCGCCAACTAAGTCCCCCTTATCTTGTCTGACCGCTGATCTGGCAGGGGACCCAGCACATGCAAAAGCCCAGAGACCAGAATTAGGGCAGGGACAGGCAGCTGCAGCTTTTGGTGCACAGGGAATGGAAGGTTTAAGGACCCAGTGGCAGAGGATGATTTCAAAGGGGACCCAGAAGCTCAGGCCTGGCCGGATAAACATCCATGCCCGCACCCCATCTCTCACCCTCCTGCCCACCCACAGCCCACTCGTCATCACCAATTCATGGGCTCTGGCTCTACAACCCACAGAATTTGAGTATGTGGCTTATGGTTTTGTGCCTCAGTTTTTCCATCTGTAAGCAGCAGGGAAGTCCCTGCGTCATGCGGCTGCTTTGAGGATTAAATGAGCTAATTCGTGTTCAACGCTCAGCTGAGGACTTGCTGAGTAATTAGAAATGTGACGATGATTAGTCACCATCTGTCCTCAGTCCACCCGCTGATATCTTCAACAGATATTTACAGAGCACCCTCACTGAGCCAAGGCTGCGACAGTGGGCAAGGCAGGCGCAACCTCGCCCTCGTTTAGGGTCTAATGGGGGAGGAGGGCGTTACAGAGATGTACACAGGCAGGTTTATCCCTGGTCACAGCCATGTGTATGCAGCATGGGAGGGGTGGGAGACAGAAGCCCAGCAGGTGGGGGATCGGGCTGCCCAGCTGAGCCTCCTGGACTAAGTGGGGTTTGGGCCTTAGAGCCCCTGGCTGCTATTGTTGGGGGAGGCCTTGAGGGATCTAAATGATGGAGGAGCCCTTGGTGAGGAGAAGCTGGGGAGGTGGCTTTGCCCTGCTCAGCCCTGGGCCCTGCAGAAAGAGAGGTAATGGGGCCGGAAGTGACCCCTCCAGCCACGTTGCCATGGCAGCCCTGGGGCCTAGAGAAGGGGTTTCCAGCCAGTGCCCCAGGCCTGGCTGGGCTGGGGGTCCTGTCTTTGAGCTGGAGCCCTGCCAGGGATCCAGACTGCCTCGGCCAGGACGTCCCTGCCTCTGAGCATGTCCAGATGTGGCCTAATGGAAGCCACATGCCCAGCTCCCTGGGCTGGGGAGAAGGAGTCTGACGTCTGTTGTCACTCAAGGGGCTTTGTGAGGGCGGCTTTTCCTGCAGGGCTGGCACAATGGAGGACCACATGGAGGAACCCTGGGGCAGGGCGGCCCTCAGGAGGTTGGAGGTTCCCAGAGCAGCTGGGGAAAGCCCCTGACCTGCAGAAGGCCTCAGCACAGCCTGTGGCCCCAGGAATGCACGGCAGGAAAGGGGCCCCTTCCTCGGGGCCTTACACAAGCAGGTTCTGCAGGGCAGGAGTATCTGAATGCCGTGATGCTCTGGCTAACAGGGAAACGCTAAAACTCAAATGACTGCTGCTGTCGACTGCAGACATCCCTCAACACTGTGACTCTGTTAGGCACCGTGCTCAGCACTCTGTGATTACCGAGCCCCGTACTCCTCACAACAGCCCTCTTAGTTTACAGGAGTAGAGAGTGGGCTACAGGGAGCTCAGGCCACCGCCTGTGGACACAAGGGCAGAAAGTGGTGGAAGCAGGCTTCTCTTCTGCCTTCTTCAGCTCTTCACCCTCTGACAGTTGTTTCTTTTTTTGTTTTGTTTTTGTTTTTGTTTTTGAGTTTCACTCTTGTCACCTAGGCTGGAGTGCAATGGCACGATCTTGGTTCATGCAACCTCTGCCTTCCAGGTGGTGATTCTCCTGCTTCAGCCTCCCAAGTAGATGGGATGGCAGGCGCCTGCCACCACGCCAGACTAATTTTGTATTTTTAGTAGAGATGGGGTTTCACCAAGTTGCCCAGGCTGGTCTCGAACTCCTGACTTCAGGTGATCCACCCACCTCGGCCTCCCAAAGTGCTGGGATTACAGGCGTGAGCCACCACACCCGGCCCACCCTCTGACAGTGGTTTTTGAGTGCCCAGCATGTGCACAGGAGCCGGACAGATGCTCAATGTACAGGTTGGGCAAAACCCAGCAGAGACCCTGCCCTTGAGGAGCCTGGGTCTTTGACGGGGAGATAAGGACCCCAGCAGTCACAGAGGTGTGATGTTCTGAGCAGTGATATGAGCTGAGGAGTGAAGTGGTGAGCCTCACTCAGGGGATCTGACTCCTCCTGGGGGTCAGGGAAGGCTCCCTGGAGGGAGCCTTGAGCTTCCACTTGAGCTGCAATGTGGAGGATGAGGTGGTTAAGTAGGCAGTGGTGAGAAGGGGGTGCTCCAGGCAGGGGAAACAGCACATGTAAAGGCTCTGTAGCCAGAGGGAATTGAACTTGATTGAAAGGAAGCTCTGACTGTTGTGAGAAGAGGCTGGGGAGGGGCAGGAGGGAGCCATATAGGGCAGAGGATGGCATGATCTGATTTGTGTTCGAGGCGCTCCCTCCAGGTGCGGAGCTGTCCCGTCTCACACTGAGGGAACGCTGGGCCTTTCCAATGTCCACGGGTCTGTGAAGCCCCCAGATTGCCCAGGCTGTGGCAGCACAGGGTTATCTGCCCAGATTAACCTGTTTGCTAGAGGACTCCTGAAGCCTCTCCTCTCCAGTGTGGGCCCGCAGGGGTTTCAAACATGGGTGGGGTCTTAGGAGCATCACCCCAGGGTCCCATGGAAGCTAGACCAGGTTTCCGGATCTGCAAGCCCCCAGCTGATGCGACAGAATCATCCCCTGCAGAAGTTCAAGGCTCCTAAAGTGAGCAGGAAGGGGTCAGCCTCATGGGGGCTGTGGCCCCTGTTTAGCAGCAGAGCCCTTTGAGGATGGCTCTTAGGTAGGCTCAGCGGACCCTTCCCCTCCTCACTGCAGCCCATGGGGTCTTCTAATGGGGTGTCTGACTGTGCTGGGCTACGGAGGACCTGCTGGGAGCAGGCATGGACAGGCAGGAAGAGGCCTGGGCTGCCTACCAGCCTCTGCACAGCCTCGGGCCGGTCCCCATCTGAAGCCTGGGTGCCCTGGTCCTGGCTGCCTGCTCTGATGTGCCCAATAGAGTGTGTTGAACTCTGTGTCACATGGCTTGGAGGATATAGGATATACGGTCAGGCTCCAGGGCCTTCCAGGACCACTGCTCACTGGTTGTGTGACCTGAGCCTCCAGCACCACCGCAAACCCCAGTTGCCTCGCTGGTGAAACAGCGTACATGGTTGTAAGCACTCGGTGCTGCTGGAAGGACTGACGGGAAGCTGCCTGCCCAGCTTGGAGAGGGGCCTCCATGGAGTGAGGGTACAGCTGGTGTGGCCCCACCAACTCCACTGGCCCAGCACGGCCAGCGGCCCTGCTCAAATGGCCCACCCACCTTGCCTCTGTCCACGAGTTCACTTCCTTCTACAACACATACTTATGAGGTTAGAATTTGTTGCAGACACTTAGAAATGGGAAGACGTCACATAAAATTCAGCTTTCTGGCTGACATTTGTTGAAAAATTGGCAGAGGTGGCCATGCTAGGCTCCTAGGTCACGGGCCAGCCACCAGGGCAGCTGAGACCGCCCTTCACATTTCCTGCCAGGGCACGCGGGGGCCTACCGGGCTGAGGCAGGAACCCTTCTCAGGGCGCCCAGCTCTGAAGATGTGCACCTTCTGGACCCTTGACCACAACCACAGCCCTACCAGAGGGCCCAGCACCTCCCACAACAGGAACCCCACTCCCACCCACCACCCCATCCCAAGAGCTGGGCCTGGGAGAAGGTGCACTCTCACAGCCTCCTGCCCACATCAAGGGCCTAGGCTGGCCGCCCTAGGCCTGGCCCCACAGATCCAGCATGCCCAGTCCCAGGCAGAGACCTGGGGCAGTGGCCAGAGCCCGAGGCTGCCCTTCCCACACAAAGTGCCCTGAAGTAACCAGGACAGGGTCTTACCTTCAGGGCTGCTTCTGGGGACAGAATGGACAGAGTTGGGGTCTATGTCCTCCTCCACGTGGGAATGGGGCAGAACCTGCGGTTTCCTGGGCACTTCCCGGGTGGGTGGGATCCAGGCTGCATCAGGCAGTGGTGTGGACAGGATGGTGTGGGGGCTGGGCTTGACTGGGTCCCTGGGAGAGCCAGGCATGGCCTGAGTCGGGATGAGAGCGGCTTTGCCCGGGCCCGGTGCAGGCGTCATGCCCTCCAGCCCACTGCTGCGGGACGTGGCTTGGGCATCCGGGATAAGGTTCTCTTCGGGCCTTGCCCCGGCTTCTGCCCTCTCCTCCTGGATGGGAAGACTGGGTCCAGCTGGGGCTGTAGTGGGCAGCCCATCCAGCCCCCTGTGGCCACCTGCTGCCAGCTGCTCGGTGACAGCCATTTCCTCTCTCTCCTCCTCCTCCTCTTCTTCTTCCTCACTGTCCTCGGTCACTCTCCTAGCTTTGGCCTGCACTGGAGCTGGGGGACCCAGGGCAGCGGCTGCTGTCGGCCTGGGGAGGGCAGCTGGCCAGGGGGGTGCCTGGATGGTGGACAGTGGCTGACTCCCGCCTCCCAGAGCAGCTGGGGGGCCCCCTGCACCTGCCTGGACTGCACCCGCCTGGACCTCACCCCCCAGGGCTGCTGCTGCTTCCACCTCAGCCACCTCCTGGTCATAGCTGTAGGGGTCTTCGTAGTGTCGCTCGGGGTCACCCTCCTCGGCATCTGAGAAGTTCCCGTGGCAACCGGGGAGCTGGTAGCAGATGAGCTCTCCGCCGGCGTCAGGGCAGTGGCAGGCCCGGCAGGGCGGCAGGTGAACAGTGTGGCCAGCTGCATACTTGCGGCCCGCGTGGATGCAGCCCACCTGGCCACACTGTGGGCAGCTGTCAGCCACCACTACAGCCTCGATGCAGTTGGGCGGCAGCTCCGGGCACAGCATGAACTGGCAGCTGATCTTGCCGCCGCCTGGTGGGCAGGTGCATTCAGTGCTGCCGAAGTCCACAAAATAGGACTGACCGGCAGGCACGCGACCGCGCACGAAGCCACCCTGCAGGCAGTCGTAGTACTGGTAGCCCTCGCAGGCACAGCCCTGCTGCACACACGTGGCGCAGCAGGCACCCGGCTCCAGCGCCTCCTCAATGCAGTTCTCCAGCGGCGGGCACTCCACGCCCGTGCAGTCCTGCCGAGGGGCAGCTGCGGCCACGCTGGGGCCCAGGGCCAGGGCCAGGCCTAGTGCAAGCCAGGCTCCTGCAGGCTCCCAGAGCAGCACCATGGTCCAGGCCAGCCCAGGACGGTCCCCTCTCCTGCAAGACCCTGGGGGAATCGGAAAGGAAGCCTGTCAGTACTGGGTGTGCGCACACAGAGTGCACACCGGCACACACATGGGCAGGGGGCCCAGCCTCAGCCACCTCACACGCATGCCCTCATCCCCAGGAGCACACTAAGGACTGCCTCCCCCCCACACACAGGCTCTGCCACACGTGGGGCAGATCACAGACAAATGAGTGTGCAGTCACTGGCTGCCACAGGTGTTGACCTGGAGTTGCTGACAGCCCCACGTGTGTTTGCTGGGCCACTCAACCCTCCACCCTCACCTGCATTCTGAGGCAGACCCTCTGAGTGAGTCCTCATGCCCACACACACACGCATGCACAGCCCCACACCCACTCGGTCGCACTCACCAGGGCACATTAAGCAACATGCCCCAAAACCCTCCACGCAGACACACACACTGTCTCACCCACAGCATGCCCGTGTGCCAGTACACACCCTGGGCAGCCTCACACACACAGTCCCATGCACACACCCGACCAATCCCTGCCCAGATCCCTGACTCAGTCCCCAGCCACGCACCACAGCTGCTGGCCAGAAAATATGGTCAGTGGGGAAATGCTGGGCAAGAACAAGACCCCCACTATAGCCCCAGCCCGCAGACCCTAGGACTCAGGAACACCCCTGTGAGACCCCCGGGACTGCAGGCTTAGCCCCAGGGGATGCTCCTGTCCCCCTCCCCAGTAGCACTGGCAAATGCATCCTGATGCCTTGCTGTCCCTAACACCCCACCAACTCCCCCAGTCATGTCCATTCTCCCCGCAATCCATCTCCACTCCCTCCCCACGGTCTCTATCCTTCCTTCCGTCTCTAGGCCCTGTCTCCGCTCCAGCCTCACCTCCGGTCTGCACTGGAACAGCCCCGCCACCTCTCTGCCCACCCTGACTCCACTCCTCCCCTTTCCCAGGGAACCCAGTCTGGTCTGATGGCAGCTGGCCCCAACGTGCCACGGCCCCACAGCCTGCCCCAGTTTCCCATGGTCAGCAAGGAAAGGTCTGGATTCCCAGCTAAGCCTGGCATTCAAGGCCCTACAGGAGCCATCCCAACCTGACCCTCCCACGGGCCCTTAGGCCTGAACTTCCCCAAGGGATCTCTTCTCTCATCTTGCACAAGCCACTCAAATGCCACCTTTTCACCAATCCTCATGCCTCCTCCCTCCTCCACCCTGGCCCAAGTCCCTGGTGCCTGTAGCCCCACTTGTGACCCAGTGGCCATGCCTGCCTCTTCTAGACAGCTTGCTCCCCAAAGTCACAGGCAAGAGCTCCTTCTCCGACTCCCAGCCTAAAGCCCAGCCCCACAGGGCAGTGACAGAGGGACAATGGGGCTCATCGCCACAGCAGTGGTCCCCAGGCTGGCCCCATCTCTGAAGGAACACCTCCTCTGTGCCCAGCCCCTCTAGGAACTGGGGGTTTATCAGCCAGCAAGACAGGTTCCCAGCATCCTCCCAGCACTGACACCCTCAGAGGTGGAGGGGCAGATAATAAACCCAAGAGCAGATCTGTAGAGAACTGAACGCCAGGCAGGCACGAGCCCCATGATGAAATAAACGAAGGGAATCAAGGAGACGCGGCAGTGTCCGTGGCAGTGTCAGGGGAGCCTGCGTCAGCCTGGTGGAAGAGGAGGGCTTCTCTGAGGAGGGCGTCAGGCAGGGAATGGCAGGGCCAAGGGGTTGAGGCCAGATCAGCAGCAGGCAGGTGAGGGACAGAGAGGGCCGCTAGGGCTGAGCCATGCCAGCACAACGGTGATAACTGCGGAGCAATGGGCTTACGGCCTGCTGTGAGGGCCTCTGGGTGTGCCTGCAAGTGCTAGAGCCTGGGACTCTCCAGTGCAAGGGACCCACCCAGCTGCCTACTGCAGGGGAGCCAGCAGGGAGCAGGTGAGAGCGCCCAGGGCAGTGAGCGAAGACAGCAGGAGTCAGTGGCACAGGGGATCTATTCTGAAGGTAGGACCCACAGGATTTGCTGATGGATAGGATGCAGTGGACAGAAGAGAGAAGTCCAGGAGCGCCTGGAAGGGGGAGCTGTGTGACTGAGGCAGGGAAGGCTGCGGTGGAGGTCCATGGACGGGCGGGGAGATAGAAGCCCATGCCCAGACCAGGTTCAGGGCCAGGGGAGTACCACAGAGCCTTTGGGGCCTTGAGGGCTGACGCCCCTGCCCTCACACTGAGATGCCACCTCAGGAGACTGGAGGACTCTGTAAAGCCACTGACATTAGGAGTGGGCCCCTGGGAGAATCAGGGCCTTTAATCCCAGTCAGCAAAAGCAAGGGCCCTCCAGACTGCAAGGGAGAGGTCCTCAGGTCCACTCTCAACAGTTCCTTTCTGTGTTTGTTTTTAGAGGCAGGGTCTCACTCTGTTGTCCAGGCTAGAGCACAGTTGTGTGATCATAGCTCATTGCAGCCTCAACCTCCCGAGCTCAAGCCATCTTCCCACCTCAGCCTTCTGAGTAGGTGGAACTACAGGTACACGCCACTACACCCAGCTAATTTTTTTCTTTAACAGGGGTCTCACTGTGTTGCCCAGGTTGGTCTTGAACTCTTGACTTCAAGTGATCCTCCCACCTCAGCTTCCTACAGTGCTGGGATTACAGGCATGAGCCACCGTGCCAGCTGACAGTGCCTTTTAGGAAAGAAAATCTTTGGCCAGGCGAGGTGGCTCACGCCTGTAATCCCAGCACTTGGGAGGCCAAGACAGGTGGACCACTTGAGGTCAGGAGTTCGACACCTGGTCAACATGGTGGAACCCAATCTCTACCAGAAATATAAAAATTAGCTAGGCATGATGGCACACACCTGTAATCCCAGCAACTCGGGAGGCTGAGGCAGAAGAACTGCTTGAACCCCAGAGGTGGAGCTTACAGTGAGTCGAGATCGTGCCACTGCACTCCATCCTGGACAACAGAGACCCCGTCTCAAAACAAAAGGAAATCTTTGGTGAACTGAGACCCAAGCTCCCTGCCCTCCTGCCTTCCAGTGCATCACACACCTAGGTATGAACATTTCATCCTGAGAGGACAGTACCCTGGCCACAGGACACAGGGCTGTCCTAGAACTTCTTCCAGAGGAACTTCCTGCCCAGCCCACCCTGCCCCACCACCTGGTCCACCAAGTCTGTCCCCTTGCTCTGCTCACTGGCACAGCCCCCAGGGTGGCCTGGCCCCTCGGCCTCCTGGGTGCCCGGCATCACATTCTGTCCATGCTCAAGCAATCCCAAACCTCAGGCTTGCCCATCTCCCCACTCCAGGCCCAGGGCAATAATAAAGAACATCAGGCCCAAGCCTGACTCTACATTCTCCACATCTACTGCGCAACCCTAGGCACGGCCCTTGCCCTCCATTTTGTTTGGCCCACATAGTGGGTTTCTCATTTTAAATTGGTTACCAGCATGCATAAATTGAAAACGTTCACATAAAAATTCAGGTTTCCAACTCCTGTTTCAAGCCACAGAGCTCTGGCCACCCTGAGATATCACATGGGGTGTGAGCTCCCAGGTTCCCCATGTCGTCTGGGCCCCCCAAATGCATGCAGCTCAGAGTACCCTGGTGCTGCCTGAAGGTTGTCCACTCAGGAGGGGAAAGGACTATCTGGGATGTGTGGAGAGGGAGTGGCCCACGTGGGGTGGCTCACCTGGGAGAAAAGCAGACCCCACTGTCCTCACACCTCCACAGTTGTTCCCAATGGAGCGTGTATGTGTGGGGCGGGAGGTGGGGGCATGGAAGAGATGGCAGATGTCAGCTTCAAGTGGAGAACGCTCCCTCCAGGGCAGGGACAGACCAGGCTGCTGGGCAGGAGGGAGCTCCCTATCACCGGAAATAAGCAAGCAGGGCTGGGGACACTCGTACAAGAGAGAAGTAGGAGGGCACAGTCTCTACACTGCAGGGTCACAGAATCAAACATGCCCCTCCTGGGAGCTCCAACTGAGTTTACTCACAGCCCCAGCCTCTGCAGACAGCCCCCACCCCTCACCAACCTGAAAAGAGAAACCCCTGGAGATGGGGTGGGGAAGGAGGCCTGACCTCCCAGTGGGGGGCAGTCCCAGCAGTCAGAGCCCGGCCAGCAAACAAAGCCCCTGGGACAGAATGTGGTGGCCTGCCAGGCAGTCACACTACAGCAAGCCAGCCCTCCCGGGTGGGGACGCAGAAACCAGCAAGATGCAAAGTAAAACCACTGCAGTCTCTCCCTTGCACCCATCAGGAAGGCAAACACTAGCAGAGTGGTGTTATTATCATTCTTATGCCACCGGCCAAAGTGTCACCTGGAGCAACCTCTCTGCAAGGTAGTACTCATGGGAGAATTCAGCACATGCACTCCATGACCCTGTGCTTCTGACGCCCAGTGTGCGACTCAGAGAAGGCTGTACCGGGTCCACATGGCCCTGGTGGTCACCGGGCTGCCATCTGGGGACCGGAAAGGTTGGCAGGTGGAGGACACCAGGCCAGTCACTGTCCAGGCTGGCCTCAGGCTGTACCCCTAGGAGGGGTGAGGGTTGGCAACTGTTGGCATTTTTAAAAGATGAATGCTTTACATATCATCATGTGTGTAATATAAATCATGGCATTAAAAAATAGGCAGGAAACAGGATCTTGCTCTGCCGCCCAGACTAGTCTCAAACTCCTAGGCTCAAGCAATCGCCCTGTCTCATCTCCCAGAGTGCTGGGATCACAAGCGTGTGATCACAAGCTGGGATCACAAATACAGAGGAATGCGCCTAGCCATTCCTCTGTATTTGGCAGCCCATTCTTCATAGGAAGAGCCAAAACGACAATGGGCATTTAGGTGACAATGAGGATGTCAAGCTACTATGAAGTGGCACTCAGCACTTAGCATCTGGGAGTGCATCCAGCACTGTGAGCAAGGCTTTGCCGCTGGAGTGGAGACACAGAGCAGGCTCCAGACAGGACCAGCGGTGGGTGGGGCTACCACAGCTTTGGTCTTTGTTGATCAAATCCCTGCTGTGGGTTGGGGGACCAGGGTATTCTAAAGTGGCAGCAGGGTTCACACCTGGGGTGACGTACTCAGGGCCATCACTTGAACGTGCACAGGGCAGTGTGGGAGCGGGGAGACATTCAGCCAGGGTCTTCCCCAGGGAGTGTGCAGCAGGGACAGGTGACTCAGCACACAGTGTGAGCCCCCTGGAGACCTGCCCCGTCCCCACAAGGCACCTGGTGCAGTCAGAATGGGGAGGGAGGGCTCTGGCACATCAGAGGCAGAAGTGCCTCAGGATGTGGCTCAGGCCCCAGCTGCCTCTCTCACCTGGCCACAAGCTCTTCACTCTGCTATCCAGGGAAGGGCCCCAACCTACCACAAAAACACACACACATCCTATAGTAAAGCGACACTGCTTCCTTAGATAAATTAACCTCCACATTCATCCACAGCAGGCCCCAGATTAAACCTCTCTGGGCTGGCAAGGACAATGGAAGGTCAAGGCCAACTGGGGGGGACATCTCCAGTGCCGCCACTGTGGAAAGTGGGGTCCCACCTTAGTGGCTACACAGGCCACAGGATACGACACTGGATCAGGAAGGAAAGGTCTTCTCGCCTCCAGTTCTGACCCTTCTGGCTCTGATGAGATCCAGCAAATACAGATCTGGGATGTGCACAGGCATTTCAGAGAAATGCTGGAAAACTGTCTAGCATTTAAAGATGTCCTGTACAGTATTTGGGATACATCCGTCACTTATCTGAAATTCCAACTTAACTGGGCAACCTCCATTTGATCAGGCAACTATAGATAAGAACGAAGTCTCAGGTTGGTGCCGGTATGGCTTTAAAATTTTTTAAATATTTGCAGGGGATCTCTTTTAAAAACTAATAAGCAGCTATATCAAAAGACTGGGACTTGCAAACAGCTGAGGATGACAGCAGGGAAATAAACACACAACACACTCACAGACAAGACAGTGACAAAGAAACCCGGAATCAGTACCACCTGGCCCACTGGCTCCGCCCACACAGCTGCCCCCGGGCCCAAGTCCAAGCAGAGAGCAGGCACAAACCAGACCCCCAGCCTGTCCACACACAGATGCGTTTGTGGGGCCCACACGGTGCTTTTTAAATTAGCTGCCAATATTATCCACCCCCCCCCCCCCCCCCCCCCCCCCCCCCCCCCCCCCCCCCCCCCCCCCCCCCCCCCCCCCCCCCCCCCCCCCCCCCCCCCCCCCCCCCCCCCCCCCCCCCCCCCCCCCCCCCCCCCCCCCCCCCCCCCCCCCCCCCCCCCCCCCCCCCCCCCCCCCCCCCCCCCCCCCCCCCCTGATAATTAATTCAAGATGATAACTAATGTCAGGACATCTGACAATGAAGCTGTGGGGCCCAGCAACAGGGCTTCCCTGGACTAATTGGGATCCACACTCCCTTCCCACTGGCATCATTGGGCTCCCTGGGTCATCTCTACCAGCCTGAACACTCCAAGGCCGGAGCGTCTCTTGACCACACCAGGAGGAGAGAGGCCTGGATGAGGTGGGAGCTCCTGCCCCTCCAACCATCCCGCCCCAGGGTCACCTCCAGAATAGCTTGGTTTCCTAGATTAGGACCTTCCTCTTCTGTATGTGGTAGATGCTGGGAGTTCTCGCCCTCTTCCAAGGAGACCACCCCTAGCCACATGGTGTAGTCAGCCTCAGTAGGTCAGCTGCGTCAGAGTCCAACCCAACACCCACAGTAATGCAAGACCCACAGTGCTCAGAGGGATATGTGAGCTGCACCCTGTCTTAGACTGGGCACCGCAGAAGCAGAGTCCGAGGCAGGGACGCTTGAGGGCATGGTCTGTCGGGGGAGACCTCTCAGGAGAAGGGCAAAGGAAAGCAGGCAGAGCCAGGGGGAGCTGGGCAAGGCTGCATCTCAGCTGGAGTCCAGAGACCCACGAGAAGCCATGCAGTGTGGGGGGCGCCCCGGTCTCATCCCACTCAGAGGCATGTCAGTCACTGGCCAAAGACCATGGAGAGTGACCTCCCAGGCACCTCATGGGGAAGTGACACCTGCCAGCAAAGGGCAGGTGGCTGGAGAAGGCACAGGTGTGAGCCATCAGCAGCCAGCACCTGTGGCCACTGGGAGACACGTGCACCACCAGGTGAGAGACCTGGGTGGGCACCCACAGTGGCCATGGAGTTTACTGAGCACAGACACACACACAGACACACAGACACACACTAGGCAGAGGCAGGCAAGACAGCCTGGTCCTAGAAACTGTCCAAAAATCTACCCTTAATTTATAAGTGGGCCTGAGACCACCTGAGGCCCAGAAAGTAATTTTTTAAAAAATAATATTGGCACATCCAAGTTCACTACACTGTTATTCATGATATACTCGAGTGACACGGATCAACGCAAGTGACCATCAATGGATGGATGGATAAACAAAATATTCCATACAATGGAACACTATCAGCCTTAACAGGAGGGGCATTCTGACCCACGCTGCAACACAGATGAACCCTGAGGACACCATGCTAGGTGAATAAGCCAGATACCAAAGGACAAATCCTGTGTGATTCCAGTCATCAAATTCAGAGACAGAAAGTAGAATGGTGGGTCCAGGGACTGGAGGTGGGAAGCAGGAGGAGTTTCTGCTTAATGGGAACAGAGTTTCTGTTCAGGATAATGAAAAAGTTCTGCAAATAGATAGTGGTAATGGTTGCACAGCAATGTGAATTTCCATAATGCCACTGAGCTGTGCACTTAAAAAGGTTAAAATGGTAAATTTCAGCCAGGCACAGCCTGCAATTCCAGCACTTTGGGAGGCCAAGGTGGGCAGATCACAAGGTCAGGAGATCGAGGCCATCCTGGCCAACATGGTAAAACCCCGTCTCTACTAAAAATACAAAAACTAGCCAAGTGTGGTGGCATGTACCTATAATTCCAGCTACTCGGGAGGCTGAGTCATGAGAATTGCTTGAACCCAGGAGGTGGAGGTTGCTGTGAGCCAAGATCGCTCCACTGTACTCCAGCCTGGGCAACAGAGCAAGACTCCATCAGGAAAAAAAAAAAAAGTAAACTTCATGTTACATATATTTTACCAAAATAAAAGACAATAATCACACACATGCACTGCAGAGCCAAACGTAAATAAAGAAAGAATAGGGAGAAGAAAAGGAAGAAGAGGCCGGGCGCGGTGGCTCAAGCCTGTAATCCCAGCACTTTGGGAGGCCGAGACGGGCGGATCACGAAGTCAGGAGATCGAGACCACCCTGGCTAACCAGGTGAAACCCCATCTCTACTAAAAAATACAAAAAAACTAGCCGGGCGAGGTGGCGGGCGCCTGTAGTCCCAGCTACTCGGGAGGCTGAGGCAGGAGAATGGCGTAAACCCGGGAGGCGGAGCTTGCAGTGAGCTGAGATCCGGCCACTGCACTCCAGCCTGGGCAACTTAGCGAGACTCCATCTCAAAAAAAAAAACAGAAAAAAAAAAAAAAAAAAAAAAAAAAAAAAGGAAGAAGAACTGCACTGAAGATGGACAGGAAATAAGGGCTGCTCCTGAGACCTCCCCTTAGCAGTATGCTTCCTGGCAGCCAAGGCCAAAAGGGAAATTAGAGGGTGACCTGGTGCTCCTTCTCTGATAAGAGGAAGTCATCTAGTTCACTGGGGAAAAATAAACTTGTTCTTGGCACAAAGCATTAAGCAGGAATTTTAGCAGTTAATCAAGTTCGTGTCTAACTATCACTTCCTCAGTGCCAACACAATGCCAATCACTGGACTGCGAGTTTCCAGGGATATTTATTTTCCTTAACCATTTAACACCTACAAATGAGGAAACTGAGGCCCAGACAGAGTAAATGATCTGTCCAAGGCCACATAAATCGTAAAAGCTGTGGGGATTTGAACAGGTCTGTCTGGCCGAGAAAGTAGAGCTAGAGTCCTTTAGTTTGCAGCTATTCATCAAACAGTTGCTACCGGCCAGCCCACTGCAGATGCTGGGATATGGCAGTGAACAAGACGAGAGAAAGTCCTACCCGCATGCAGCCAACATTCTGATGGGGGGAAGAAATGAGGCCGCTGCGACAGAGACAGACTGCATGCTCCTTTGGCAATAATGGTCAAACGAGGAGGCCTCGGAGGCAACATTTCAGCCAACACCTACTTGGTGGTATCATGTAAAAATGTGGTGGCCATGCAAAGATCTGGGGAACGGTATTCCAAGCAGCACTAACAGTATGTGCAAATGCCCTGAGGCAGGAGCCAGCCTGACACACTGCAGCTGGCACGCAGCGAACAAGGAAGAGAGTGGTCGCTGGGAAGCGAGCAGCACAAAGAAAAATGATAGAGGTTAGGGAGGGGGACATGCACATCAAGGAAAAAGAGATGCCAAGGAGGGGGCATTCAGTCAGTCACTGCATCCAGGGCCCAGGGACCTCGGCAAAACATCTGGTACATTTAGTGGATGTTGTCCCAACAGAGTGGCAGGGCCACCACTAGGTCACAGCACACTGGGAATTGAAGAACAAACTGTAGACACCCCTTTTGAGAAATCTGAGACAGATTCCAGTCATATAAAGTACAAAACCTGGTAAAATCTTAGCTATATCATTCAGGGACTGCAAATGTAGGAACCAGAACTAGAAAGTCAAGCAGGAATTGTCACCCTCAAAGTCTAGCGGCCAGTAAGGGAAATCGGAGGACCTATGGGGGCAGGCAGTGTCCTCTTGCTTTGCCCAGGTGGTGGTTATCCAAGAATTTCCTCTACCACCCTACACTGACTTTTAGGTACTCTTTTGTATGTGTGTGTTTTCTTCCCCTTCAAAGAAACTTTGTATCTAGCTAGCTGGGAGGCTGAGGTGGGAGGATTACTTGAGCCCAGGAGTTGGAGGCTGCATTGAGCTATAATCACACCACTGCACTCCAGTCTGGGTGACAGAGCAAAACCCCATAACTAAAAGATAGAGAGATTTTTTTAAAAAAATTAAAAAGTACCATTGCAGTAATCCAGAAAAAGGAAACAAAAGCCAGAGAAGGTATTGGCAGGAGAAACGGAAAGAAGGGGAGTGATTTGAAATTCACAAATTATCAAAGCAAAGTAATCAAGTTGGCTTCAATCTTGAAAACTACAGTTGCCTTCATTTCCTCATGGGCAAATGTCTTAATAATAGCATGATGTACAAAAAGACCAGAAGCTTGGCTGCGAGGAAAGGGCTACCGGGCCAGGAGGATGAGGAGAGGTCTGTGGTCCTTTCTGTTGAGCAGGTGAGGCTGGATGGGTGGTGTGAGACCCCCAAGGAGGAGGAGGGAGACGGCAGGTCCAGGGCAAGCCCTGCATGTGAAGTACAGACCAAGCCGTGGGCCGCAGGTGGGGCTTAGGGTGCCAGGTGTCCCGTGCTTCTCACACGCTCACTGGTTACTGGGGCCTTCCTTCAACAGGGTGAGCTCATGAGAACCCTGGGAAAAATAATCCTTCAAGTGGAACAGCCAGGGTTTTCTCTCCTCCCTTCCCTCTCCTCCCTAAAACAAGAAAAAACAAGAAATGAATAAAAAGCTCCTTCAATTTTAGGTAAGAGCTGACCCTACATACACAATCACTAATCTCATTACCAACATAAGCAGGTGAAAAATTACAAAGATTAATGTCCGTGACTTTTAATCAACCTTTGAGAAAAGAAAATGTTGCTTTTGGCATTGAAGAGAGCTGGTATTTTCCTTCCCCACAAGTTACTCCTCTGCAAAGAGGAAACGCTCCCAGGGTGGGAGCGATGAGAAATGAGGCTGCCCACGGCCAAGGCTGAGCTCACCGCCCTCCCCACCTGGCGCTCCACACACCCTCCACCCGACCCTAAAAGGAGGCACACCCTTGCCCCTCCTGGGGTGGGGGGAGTCCTAAGATCCCCAGGCATCCTCCACGTGGTCTGCCCCTGGACCGAGATCCTGCCTCCAGGGACCGCTCATCACCTCTCATCCCTGCTCCAAACCCTGAATGGTTCTCTATCAGCTCTGGCCCGCCAGAGAAAGTGAAAAAAGCTATGGATAACACACACCCAGCTCCACCAAAAAAAGGCCCATAATGAACCAAGCTCTGCAGCGACGCCAGGTGGTTTCTGACCACCTGGCACATATTCAGCCTCTTTCCAAGAACAGCCCCTAGATTTCATTCTGTGCCCCCATCACCCTGCTGGAGCTCCAATCAGCACTTCCCATTCCCCCTCGAAACAGTGCCTGACTCAGAGATGGACACCAGCACAATTACAGCCTATAAGACCCACCTCAGGTGAAACACTGGGCAAATGGCTTCTCTCTTTCCTACTGTATTAGACTAAAGATGATTTAACATCAAGGGTACCTGAAGCCATCTTGTCATCAAGTGGAGACCGTCAGAGGCTGGCACCTGCTCATAAAACACATAAAAGCCAAGAAATCCAACAAAGAGAAACAGGGTTATAGGGATCACTGCCCGGCACCTGGATCCAGCTGTGCCTGAAGCTAACTGAAAAGCTGAACTTCACAATGATCTGAACTACTCTTGATTAAGCTAACTTGGACCAGGTTTTCTGTCCCTTGCAACCAAAAGCCTTAATAGACACATGGGCACATACCTAAAACTGCTGTGTGAGGGAGTTTCTTAGACTCCCTGGAGTCCACTCACAGACCCCTGGCTGAAGATCTGTGGCCCAAAGATAAAGAAAAAGCTCCTAACGGAGACATTCAAAGCCCTTCACCATCTAACCCCACCTAGCTTTCCTAACCCATTCCCCTCTGTTGTCTTCCACACACCCAACCCCTGCTAAACTGGAAAACGCTCTCTGGTTCCCAACCCCCCATCTTTCTCTTATCATTAGCTCAACCTGCGATGCCCTCTCTCCTGAAACTCTCCTAGAACCTGAACACCCAAATCCCACCCCATGCTTTAAGGCCAAGCCCCGAGGGTGGGGTATGTAGGTAGATGGATGGGTGGGTGGATGGATGGATGGATGGCTAAAAAAGTGGGTGGGTGGGTGGGTGGGTGGATGGGTGGGTGAGTGAACGGATGGGTGTGTGGGTATATGGATGGGTGGGTAAGTGGAGAGGGGTAGATTAATTAATCCGTATGGCCCTAGCACAGGGCTGGCACAGAGGATGGCATGAGTTATGAATGTGGTATCACAAACATTTATCCCAGAAGGGCCTTCAGAAACAAAGGCTTCCCTGAAGTCACCTGGCTAGTCACTGGTTAAGTGACTTAAACCACCAAGGTGCGTGTCCACCTTCCATACAGAAGCACTTTCACTCCTGCGTCTGCCTTTTAGTCTCACAAAGGGCAGAGATCCTAGACTTGGGTGGCCAGGTAGGGGGAGTGGGGCCAGCAAGAGACAGGCAGAAAGAGACACAGAGACTGACAGAGACAAGGTAAGAGATCCATCAGGAAGAAAGAAAGAGAGCAAGACAGAGAGATGGAGAGAAGCACAGACCGAAAGTCAAGCAGACAGCCAGAGACAGACAGCCTATGCAGACAGGCAGGCGGGGCCGGCCTACGGCAGACCCAGGCTCCCTCGGTCACCACAGCATCTGGAAGGAGGCAGCAGCCAGGGGAGGGGGCAGCCCAGTCTCCTCTGTGACTCCCTCAGGCCTTTGCTGTGCCCAATTTAGTTGCACGGCCCTGAAATTTAGGAATTTCTCAGGGCTGCCAGTGAGGCGGCCGGTGTGTAACCAACAGCGGTGTCTGGCCCAGTCTGTGGTATAACCGTCAGGCTCAAGAGCCTTAGAGGCCTCCAAGGTAGTCAGCCCCTGCTGCCAAAGCCAAGAGAGACAGCCAGCAGGACCACGCTCTGGACTCCCAGAGATTGGAGCTCAAATTTGAACCCAGGCCTGCCACTAGGTTGCTGGGCACCTCGGAGCATGTGACCCTCTGAGCAGCAATGCTTTCATCTGCACAATGGGTCTCATCACATCTTTTTCCTCTGGGGAACCCCCTCTCACACTTCAGGCTAGGCGGACTGCTGGATGGCCAATGAGAGGTCTCCCTGCCCCATCCACGGTGACAGGTCAGAACAGTCACACAACCCAGTCACACGGCCCACGCTGATGCTCCTGGGAGGGGGCTGCCTTGCTCCAGAGCTTCTGAGCCTGGAGCTGCTGGGGCACCTAACCACCACATGGCAGAGCCTGCCTGGGAGTATGGAACACAGAGAACAGCAGAGCAAGAGACGGAGACCTGGTCCGGATGGCGTCTGCAGAGGCCCTGGATATAGCCATGCCTGAAGCTACATCCTGTACTTTTTTAGTTCCATGACTTTTTTGCTGAAATTGTACTTTCTATCACCTGTAACCAAAATTATCCTGACATTGTGACAACAAAGAAAGAAGAAACACCTTCTTGTATTCGTGGCTGACTTAACCCCAAAATGTCTGAGTTGCTGGGGTTATGAAACTGTATATCTGCAGTAGACTAGAGCCCTCCTAGGGCAGCAGGCTGCCTCGCTCAGTCCCCAGGCTCAGGGAATGGCTCCAGACATGCCCCTGGGGCCACATCAACACATGACCCTCTGGCCCTCCCCAGCCACAGCTGACTGGCCCAGGGCAGACGTTCTTCCCAGGCTGGGCTGGTCACAGTGGCCGGATCTCAGCTCACTGCAAGCTCCGCCTCCCGGGTTTATGCCATTCTCCTGCCTCAGCCTCCCGAGTAGCTGGGACTACAGGCGCCCGCCACCTCGTCCGGCTAGTTTTTTTTTGTATTTTTAGTAGAGACAGGGTTTTGCCGTGTTAGCCAGGATGGTCTCGATCTCCTGACCTCGTGATCCGCCCGTCTCGGCCTCCCTAAGTGCTGGGTTTACAGGCTTAAGCCACCACACCCGGCCCCTCCCTGAGCTCTTGAAGTGGAAATAAAAGAAAACGCAGACCACCTGCAGGGGAAGAAACAGCAAGTTCTGAAGGTGGGCACATTTCCTGCCATGTGGTGGGCATCATTTCGAGAGAATCAAGCAGGCTCACAGAGAAAGGCAGAGATGAAAGATGGGGCGTGAGGGAGTCCTGGTGGCCGCAGCTTGACCCAGGGCTGACAGATTACTAGTCTTTCCATGAGGATGGAGTGGGGCCCCTACGTCTCTTGAGTAGCCTCAGACACAGAGAAGCCTGTGCAAAGGGGCCCCTGCTTCCAGCAATGGGCAAGCCAACTTCTGAAGTCACTGTGGGGGACCAAGCCCAGGTCACAGGTGGGCTACCATGTCATGTGCTGATGCCCAACCAGCCCCTGGGAACTCCAACGTCTGGGGCCAAGGAGGGGTCACTCCTCCCATCCCATGCACAGGAAGCCACGGCTACCCCACCACACCCTGCCTTGGGGTCACAGGGTGACCATTCAGGGACCAGCAGCTGGTGTTACAGCGTTTCCATCCTCGGCAGTTCATTAAACCAGTCTGTTACAGGCTGAACATCTGTGTCCTCCCCACACTCCTATGTGAAAGCCCTGACCCCAGTGGGATGGTATCAGGAGGTGGGGCCCCCCATTAGGAGATTTAGATGAGGTCACATGGGTGGAGCCCCCACGTGTGAATTAGTGTCCTTAGGGGAAGAAAGACCAGGGCTCACTCGCTCTCCCTCCCTCCCTCTCTTCCCTTCTCTCTCTCTTTCCCTCCACCACTCCCTGCCCCCCACCACATGAGGACACAGCAAGAAGGCAGCCATGTGCACACCGGGAAGAAAACTCTCACCAGGAACGAAATCTAGGGCTTAGACTTCCGGCCTCCACAACTGAGAAATAAATGTCCATCTTCAATCCCCTCCCTGACTCATCTGTGACATTTGTTGCAGCAGCCGGAACCCACTAGGACAGTCTTAGGGCATGGAGCTGGGGACACAGAGGACATGGCCACTCCCTGAGAGCCAGAGACTTGGTCTCAGAGAAGACATTCCTGCTCGAGGCCTGGGGCCTCCTCCATTGACCCCAGCCCAGCACGAAACACACCAAGGCAGCCCCAGGAGATGTGAGGTATGCCATGCCCAGCCACAGGGGCCTTTCCCAGTAGGGCTAGAGATGACTGTGCAGGGACAGCTGATTTCAGGGACAAGCACCAAGGCTCCGTGGTCCTGTGGTGAGGAAATGTCCCCGCAACTCCCTCTGAACCAATCCGACTATCAGAGACCGTCTCTGGGCAGAACGGGTGTGCCTCCCACACCTCTCAGACACTTGCCAACCGTTCTTTTTAACAACCAGGGCGCTGGGCACAGTGGCTCATGCCTGTAATCCCAGCACTTCGGGAGGCCGAGGTGGGCGGATCACGAGGCCAAGAGATCGAGACCATCCTGGCTAACACAGTGAAACCCCGTCTCTACTAAAAATACAAAAAATTAGCCAGGCGTGGTGGCGGGCACCTGTAGTCCCAGCCACTGGGGAGGCTGAGGCAGGAGAATGGCGTGAACCCAGGAGGCGGAGCTCGCAGTGAGCCGAGATTGTGCCACTGCACTCTAGTCTGGGAGACAGAGCGAGACTCCGTCTCAAAAAGATAAATTAATTAAATAAAAATAAAAATACATAAATAAAAACCAGGCAACACTCACTCGGGCTCAAGGCTGTGGCAGGGAATACAAGGTGGCTAGGATGTTAAGCACTGTATTTTTAGTGCTATATTTATTTTTATGGGTATTGCTGGTTTAGGGCAAGTGATCCTGATTTCTATCTACAGTTGTGATCAAAGGTTTCCTTTAAAAGCAAGTATAAGCAGCCAGGCATGGTGGCTCACGCCTGTAATCCCAGCACTTTGGGAGGGCAAGACGGGTGGATCACCTGAGGTCAGGAGTTTGAGACCAGCCTGGCCAACATGGTGAAACCCCGTCTCTACTAAAAATACAAAATTAACCAGGTGTGGTGGCACGCACCTGTAGTCCCAGCTACTCGGGAGGCTGAAGCAGGAAAATCACTGGAACCTGGGAGGCAGAGGTTGCAGTGAGCCGGAATTGCACCACTGCGCTCCAGCCTGGGTGACAGAGTGAGATTCAGTCTTAAAAAAAGAAAAAAAAAAGTAAGTACAAGCAAAATGGAGAAGGGATTTTTTTTAAATAACATTAAGTTATTAAGTATGATGTCAATGAGAGGAGGTAGGAGGATGCAGCCGAAAATATGGTGGTGAAGCTCATCCTCACTCTGTCAGAAAGGAAGCTGACACCCTCTGGCTTATTCCCCCAAGAAGGTGCACAGGTCCCCATATAAGCTCTCTGCCTCCACCAGCCCCATTATCAGACAACAGCCGTCAGGGCCCCTGGGATGCCCATGGGCCAAAGCGGTGAAATTTGTTTCCACAGCCATGCAGGGGAACAGAGATGAGGGAGGACGCTGAGATGCTTAGCCAACACCAACCACCACGAGGACAGTGAGTGTCTCCGCTCCAAGGGCTAGGGAAGTTATCTAAGAAAATACAGTGACGAGCAGGATCTTCAGAGACAGACAAGAGACAGAGAGAGAGAACATGTGTGTGCGGGCACACGCATGCATGCTCATCAATGTTTTTTGACGATGTGTTTTCATTTTGAGGAGACTCTAAGAACAGAACTTTCTGGATCATCTAAAAGCTCAACTCAGGACCAAGGTCGGGGCTGGGAATTCAAGGCCAGGATGGGGGTCCCAGGCTAAGAAGGGAAGAACTCTGGAAGGCTTATCAAGCACTGGGGTACCCCGATCACAAGCCCAAGGGCTGGCCCCAACCCAGATGATGGTGTCTCCGTGGCCAGAAGACAGAAGCCACAGGAGACATGGGTGGCTGCACTCAGCCAGACTCAAGAACCAGCTACGGCCAGCAGCGCTGTCTGCCTCCCCATAGCGGGCCTGGGGCTCTCCATTCATCCTTGAGCCTTCACACCAACCCTACTGGGGGCCCCTACCACCAGGCCCATTTTCCGGATGGAGAAGCTGAGGCTGGGAGACAAACCCCTCATGACGCAGGCTCCGGGGGCTCAGGCCCAGGCAGCGCTCAATGCCCACAGAGCTCCCCATGCACCCAGCTGGGCCTCATCACACTTCAGAGACCTCCTCCCGTTTCAGGCTCTTCCTGGGCAACAATGTCAGCAGAGCCCGGGGGTGCCCCCGATTCACAGAAGAGCAACCAGAGACCTGACAAGGTGTGAGGCCTGGGACCGGCAGGGTCTGTCTGAGCACGTGGGTGCTGCCCCCCACATCCCTGGCCTGGCACAGGTGGGTGGCACCACTTCCTTACCAGCACACAGACCTGGGCGGGACGCACTGGCCGCCTACAACACAGACCCTCTCAGGAAAGCCGGGCTCCCCACCCTGGAGGAAGGAAATAACCTTTCCCCAAACCAGCACTTGCTTTGCAACAATCTCCATATATGAGGAGAGAGAGGCATTTCTGCAACGTTTCCAAATTCCAATAACTGAAGACAATGGCACAAAATGACGCACGGCTGACCCACGAGGGGCCCTGGGAAAGGACGTGCCCGGAGGAGGCGACTGTGTGGTGTGGGCGTGCAGCGGTGCCCCGTATGCGAGGGCAGCTCGCCAGGCAGGACTCGGAGGTGGACGGAGCTGGCTCCCGTCCCAGCTCTTCCTCCTCAGTCGCTATGCGACTGCAGGCAAGCACGCCCCCCTCTGAGCCTCAGTTTCCCGGCCCTGTCACTCTCACAGGCCTCCCACCTGCCGCCTTGCCCTCTCCAGACCCACCCCTACACCTGGGCTGCAGAGGGACCCTTCAACCTCACGGTCTGGCTGCGCCTCCTCTGCTCGGAACGCCCTGAGGCTGCCTGTTGCAGACCAGGACTGGAGGGCCTGTTTTCAGGGTCTAGTCTGCCTCGCCAGCCTTACTTTCCACTCTTCCTCCAAGCCCCCATTCTGAAAGAAGCCAGGCTTTCTCCTGTCCCCAGGTGCCCCTCACCCTTCTACCTTCATATCACAGTGCCTGCACCACCTTCTCCAGGAAGCCCTCCCTGACCACCCAGGCTCAGCTAGATGCCTCCCCAGCTCCCATGGCTTCAGCGTTCTCCTCCAGGATGGTCCCGACAAAGCATTTCAGAACAACCCATGCAGGTGCCCCTGGGGATGACCTTAGGAGGGGCCCTGTGTTCCACTCCTCTGTGCACCAGCCCCTGGCACAGCACTGGCCCACACCAGAGGCTACTGCCAGCACTGTGGGGTGATGAAGAGAATCCAAGGCCTGGGGCACACTCCCTGGCAAAGGGTTTCATAGAGATGCTAAAGCAGGAACGCCAACTTCACGGAGCCCCTCCCTGGCTTTCTCCCTCCCCACACAACACCCAGTCAGGCTCCTGGCCCTCCCGAGGTGAAGTCACAAATCCACTGCTCCCCACCACCCCATAATGCCTGGCTGGAGGCACAGCCCGGTGGTCCCCTCTGCCCCTGTAGCATACAGGAGCAGCCCCTCTGTCTGGTCTATTGGGAGGGTAGACCTCTGCAGCCCCAGCATTCAGAAGGAGCCCTGGAGGCAGAGCTGCCTGCAACCACAGGGACACCTGCACCACCCACACTCGGGGATCTGGGGAAAGAAACTGGATGACAGAGGGCTGCTAAGGACCAGAAGCCACGCATGGTGTTTGTGTCCACCATGGGGCAGGACGGCCGGCCTCACCCTGGCCTCCCCTTTCACTCACTCCACTTCCAATCCATCAAGAAATCTGGCAGCCCCACCTGCAAAGTCAGTCCAAATCTGACTACCTCTCACCTCCAATGCTGCCACCGCCCTAATCCAAGCCCCAACTTCACTCACCTGGACACTGTTGTATGGATCCCCACAGCTGCCCTCCAGCCCGCTCCCTGCCAGCAGCAGTGCAGGGGAAGGGACCTTTAGGATCTCAATTAGACCCCACCCCTCCCCAAACCAGAATCCACCAGCAGTTCCTCATCACACCCAATCACCTGCACCTGCTGTATCCTCAGTCCTAATGTCCCTCCCCTCAGCAACATCCAGGGCTGGGTCCTGACCCCCACTGACACTTTACCTAAAACAGCCCCAATGCCAGTCCCTGTCCTGGACCAGCGTCTCCACCCCTCCTCGCACACAGGGTCAGCAAGGACACTACAGTGTGAATCAGTGTGTTTCCCATCTGAGTCTCCCTGTGGGAGCCAGCTCTGTGGGGGTAGAGGACATTGTCTTGGTCACTGCTTTACCCCCAGCACTCAGAACAGTCCCCAGCACCCAGCAGGTGGTCAATAAACACCTACAGAATAAAGGAGCATGTGCTCTCATTTCCTCCTTGTTTTTTTTTTTTGTTGTTGTTTGTTTGTTTGTTTGTTTTTTGAGATGGAGTCTTGCTCTGTCGCCAGGCTGGAGTGCAGTGGCATCATCTCGGCTCACTGCAACCTCCACCTCCTGGGTTCAAGTGATTCTCCTGCCTCAGTCTCTCAAGTAGCTAGGACTACAGGTGTGCACCACCACACCCAGCTAATTTTTGTATTTTTAGTAGAGATGGGGTTTCACCATGTTGGCCAGGATGGTCTCCATCTCTTGATCTTGTGATCCGCCTGCCTCGGTCTCCCAAAGTGCTGGGATTACAGGCGTGAGCCACCATGCCCGACCCCTCCTTTTTTTTTTTTTTTAAAGACAGGACCTCGTCCCTTCTCTCAGGCTGGAGTGCAGTGGCGTGGTCACAGCTCACTGCAGCCTCAAACTCCTGGGCTCAAGTGGTCCTCCCGCCTCAGCCTCCCAAGTAGTTGGGACTACAAGCGCATACCACCCAGCTAATTTTATATTTTTTGTAGAGATGAGGTCTCACTTTGTTGCTCAGGCTGATCTTGAACTCCTGGCCTCAAGTGATCCTCCTGCATTGGCCTCCCAAAGGGCTAGGATTGCAGACGTGAGCCACCAGACCCAGTCTCACTTCCTCTTTTCCTTTTTCCAACCACCCTGAGAGCTAGGGAGTTTGACACCCACTTCACAGAGGAGGAACCTGAGACCTGAGATGTGACACACTGGCCCCAAGGGAACACAGTATGTGCGTAGCAGAGCTGGACTGGAACTTTGCAGAATGCCAAAAAGGGACTTCCCTGCACCTGGCTGCTCCCTGACCAGGAGCTGGGCCTGCTCCCCGCCCCCTGGGGCCCAGACCTGTCACCAAACCCTGGGGCAGTGGGGCAGACTGAGAAAACAGGCTCAGACAGAATGTTAAATGCAGTGATGCGTCCGCAGAAAGAGCCTGCAGTCTCCACAGAAGGGAACACCCACAGGAAGAGAGGTGAAGGCAAGGCGGGAGGGAGAATGGCTGGGGTTTTTTCTTTTGTCCACTGGCCAAACTGCAAAAAGTGACTTTGGTAACATATAATTTTAATCACAATGGAAAGTTTCATATATCACACCAGGAAGAAGTCTGTTCAGCAAGGTCAGTAACACAGGGAATTTAAAACCATCTTAAACATTTTCACTTAAAACTCACGAATGAACATTCAACCACCAACTACTTTTTAATTTCATGTAATGTGAACAGGCGACACAGTGACACAGCCCAAAAACCAGAAAATATAACAGGTCATGAGGTGGGAAGTCTCACCTCTCCTTTCACCCTTGTCCCCCCAACCCCAGGTGACCACAGGTAACTACCGAAACTAGCTCCTGATTTGCTGATGCACATACAAGTGGATGTGAATTTATATCCCAATTTTACACAAGAGGTGGCACACTTTACACACCAGTCAACACCTTGCTTTCTTCTCATAACAGATCTTGAAGACCTTTCCATCGAGAGCATAGTCATTTTTTGCAGCTGTATAATACTCCCTGTGAGGATGAGCCATCATCTGTTGAAGCAGCATGCATCACCCCGTACCTCAGCACCTATGGACAGGCTGACCTCCCCCACCTACCTGTAGCTTCTCAAAGTGAGGCCTGTCCCCAGCACACGGCCTGGTACAGGGGAGCAGGCAGCCTAGCAGTCCTGCCAACATCTCTCCACGGAGGCACAAAGCCTCTCGACCTCACAGCTAGGGAAAGGGTCTTAGAATGAAAATCAGACCTCATCGCACCCCGGCTCAAAACTTTCCAATAGCTTTCCAACTCCCTGTCTGCCTCCTCTGCCCCATTCTCCCCTCCATCACCCACTCTAGCCTCCTCTCTTTCTTTGTCCCTAGCATGCCAAGCAGGCTCCACCTCAGGTCTTTTGCACAAGCTGCCCTCTCTTTCCCCCCTTGCTCAGCTCAGAAATCCCCTCCTCAAATGCGCCCTCCCTGCCCACCTAGATGCCGCTTCCCAGCAGGCCTTACCTCCTTGACAGCATCTAAATACAGCTCCAATCGTTCGACTCACCCCACTTCACCACTCCAACTAGAATATAAACTGTATGGGAGCAATGACAGTGTCTGCATTGTCCTCTGTGGGCCCCCTATCCAGACCGTGCCTGGCCCAGAATGGGCAAGTGACTCCCCATTTAGCCCAGGAGAGCCAGGCCCCCAGCTGCAGCTCCTGCCTCACAAACAGCCAGGGAGAACACAGTGCCCAGAAGCCTGTCCCAGGTTGGAACTGGATCTCAGGGAACGGCTTTCAGATGGGGGAGTTCAGGAAGCCAGAGAGGTGGCCCACACCCAACTGCCTCCTGCAGAGCAGTCCCAGAATCCCACCCCCCACCACCCCACAGCAAGACCCTGAGCACTGAAAACCATCAGAAGCATCCACTTTACAGAATGCAAGACTGAGGCCCAGCAGAGGGAGGACCAGACCCAGGAGCACACCGCAGTCACACACAGACCAGCCTTGGCCCCAGGCCCTCCATGTCACCTGGCACGTCCAGGCCCAGCACCTCTCCCCCAGCAGGACGGAAATAAAAAAGCTAAGGTCAGCCTCTCCAGGAGATACAAGGAAGAAGCCAGGGCTGCTACCCCCACCTCAAGTTCCACGTGCCGCACACAGGCCTGGTCTTCATTCAGGCAGCAAACTTCCAGGAGGCCACACATAAGGAGGCCTTGAGTTTACATGAATTCAGCCACGTACAGATGGCAGGCAGAGAGCAGAGGGCCACGGGAATTGGGATAGAACAATGCAGCAACTGCCCCACACCATGCCGCCCACCCAGCCACCCAAGGGAACATAAGCTGGGAGGGGGAGCTGCCCCTACCTAACACTGGCCCTGAGTCCCTCAGTCCCATGTGGGATCTCATATGCCTAGGCCAACCAGGGGTTTAAAGAAAAGATGCTCACACCCACAGCTCCTAAATGCAAAGCAAACACTGCATGTGGTGTCCAACAGGACACACCGTGATGGTCCCAGGACCTCCTGGACCCACCCAGGACTCAGTGGCCACCACCTGGTGGTGATAGGGTCACGGTGAATGTGATCATGAAGACCCAAGTAGGAATCCTGGGCCAGGTTTTACAGCAGATGAAAAGTGTCAAAGGTGATGTAAGTGGCTGTGGAATCACCTTAGGCCCAAATTTGCTGCAGAGAACAGTTTCACTTACCATCAGCAGGCCCCAAGCATTTATGAAGCACCTATTTCATGTCAGGTGTGGATGGGCTCAGGGCACTCCCGCCAGGGCCAAGGAGACCAAGTCCTCCCACTCACTTTGCCCCTCCCACTCAGGGGCAAAGAGCTTTGCTTTGGAGGGAGAAGATCCTGGGCTGATCCCCAGCTCTCCCCTTTGCCTGCTGGGAGGCCCTTTCTCAGCCTCCCCTTCCCCATCTCTTAAATAGGGGCAAGAGTTCCACCCTGCAGGAGGGGTGGCAGGCTCTGGGAAGAAAAGCGATGAACAAAGTGTGCCTCAGAGAATGCTGTCTGGCATGAGCTCTTGCTTCATGGGGTCCCCAAACCACTGTCCCCCACAGCCTAGCAGGAAGTGTCTGCCACCATCACAAAGATGCCCTGTGGCCCAGGGCCCTGGGCGCCACTCATTGCTCCAATGACTAAGGCCTTGAAGGGTAGGAGGCCTGCCCAGGGCTTCCCCAGCCATGCATGGAGGACCAGCCTGGGCCTATGCTTGAGGCAGGCATGGAGCAAAATCAGCCCAATGCATGCAGCAGTCAGAGCCACACAAAGGCCACACAGGCCAGGCAGGAACTGAGAAGGTGTAAGAGGGCCAGGTGGGGACAGGGACCTAACAGCGCCCCTGCCCCATCCCCTGAGTTGGGAGTGGGCAGCACCAGCCAGGGGATGCAGGTCCTGAACTACCAGACCTCGTGATTTTTCCAAGAGAAGACGGAAATCCGGACTTTTACGTGAAAACTGCCAATTTGTAAATGCTGGCAGCTAATTAATTTTTTAAAATAATAATAACATGGTGAGAGCCAAACAAAACATGCAGGGCCAGCCACAGCCGGGGTTGGCAGGTTTGTGCCTCCGGAATAAGATTCTTTGACTTCATCCTCTGCTCACCCCCACTACACAGCTCAGCTGCAGGAGGGGAGGGCGGGAAGTCAAGGGTGCACCCCAGGGGAGTAGCTCCCTCACTCTCTGCCTCCTGCTGGGGAGTCTTCACCCCATTTTGCATATAGGGAAGTTAAGGCCCAGAGCCCCTATCAGCCACAAACACACACCGGCTCCCAATCCATGCCAGGCCGAGGGAACACTTCTCAGCTGCCACCCAATTCATCAGGGCTCCCTCTGGCAGGGCCCAGACCAACACCTCAGGGGCATCAGGGTAGACACAAGCACCCAAACCATACACTTCCCTTTTTCTCTTTTTGGCCTGTCAGGGGATGCCTGCTGGCTCAGGCCAGCTTGGGACTGGCCCAAGTGATCACTGCAAAGCTGATATGGGCAACTCCTTGTGGCAGCAAAAAAGGGAGGGAGAGCACCCGTATTTGGGAGACTGGAGCAGGGGAAGGGAGAGAGGACGCAGGGAGGTGAGGAGTCAGGCCCAGCCTGAGGCTGAGCCACCCCCATGATCCCCACAGCCAGGTCCCATGATAAGCAGCCTCCACCAGAAGCAACCACCTCCCTCCTTCAAAATCGGCTCCCCACCCCCCAGGACAGGGGAGGACTGCCCATGGAGTGCCGGGGGGGCTGGGACTGTGAAGTCGTGGGGGTCTGTGACTCGTGTGTGAAACTCACAGTGTGTGTGGCACTCCCAGTGTTTGTGATTCCAGGTATTTGAGGAGCACATGCATGTGAGAGACACATGTGTGATACATATGATGGAGATATGCGTGTGATGGCTACCCCTGTGTGGCAGACATGTGTGCGTGTCAGAGGGCAGTAAGGGCACATGTGTTTATCAGAGACACAACTGCCTGCTAAGAGAGGCATGCCTCGGAGAGGTGCCAGTGTGCAAGGCACGTGTGTGGAGCATTGTGTGCTGAGCGGAGGTGAGATGAATGTCAGAGATTCTGGCCTGGGGGAGCTGGGTAGGGGGGGGTGAGCATGGGGCTGGGAGAGGGAGGACGGGGTGACAGGGAGGGTGGGTGCGCCAACACAGAGCGTGCAGAAACTTCTGCTGGTGTGAGTGCGTGTGTGGTGGTGAGTGTGACTTGGAGGTGACGGAGGGGATAGTGTTAGACCAGGGACTCTAGTCTTCTTTCCCTGAGGGTGTTGACCCAGCTCTCTGAACCGGAGGGGCGGCGGGGTCCTGCGGTCCGGGTGGGGGTGAGCAGTGGGACCGAGGGATGACTGGTGGGAGCTGGCCCTGGGGGAGAAGGGAGACCCAGAGCAGAGGAAGCTGCGGACCCGGGGTGGGGGGAACCCGCCCTCGGACCCCCGGCCCCCAGCCCGCACCAGCCTCTGTGCCCGCATCTGTACATTGGGTCGCGGCGCTCGCGGGCCGTTCCCGCGCTGGGACCGGGAAAGCGAGACCCGGTCGGACCGGCGGAGCGGGTGGAGGCGCGGGCAGCCCGCTGGGCGCGTCCGAGGGTCCGCTGAGCCGTCGGAGCGTCCGAGCACCCCCGAGTCCTGAGCTGCGAGGCGCGGACCGACGGGGATGAATCCGGGCGGGAGGGGCCGCGTGCACTCACCGCGGGGCGCTGCGCTCGGCGTCCGTCCGTCCGTCCGCCCGGCCGTCGGCGCGTCGAGAGCCCGGGCGGCCCCCGGCTGAGTGCGCGCGGGGCGGGGCGGAGGCGCGAGGGGCGGGACCAACCGGTCCCCGGCCCCCTCCACTGACTCCGCCTCCACCTCCGGGGCGGGGTCTCGGCCGCTCGCCGGGGAGGGGGCCGGGCCGGCGCCGCTAGCTGAGAGCCCAGACGCACAGACCCGACTCCTACAGGCCGCCCGGCGCGCTCGCTGCGGAGCCCTCACCCTCCCTGCGCCCAGCCTAACCTCTGAGTACCAGACCTGGCACTGCTTCCCACAGGGTAGGGCTAGGGGTTGGGGTCTGGCCGCCTTAGCCAGCCTGAGCCTCAGTGATCACCCCTGGAAGATGGGCCCAGCAGCCTTGGGCACATTGTGAGGGCCTGAGGGGCCTGGGTAGAAAACTGCCCAGAGACCAGGCCCTGCCTCCCACCCGCCTGGCTTCCTACCCTGAGGGGCTGCCTGCAGCTACACTGCTGCTGCACGTCCCTGGGCAGACGGTACTGAGCCCCCAGCTTTGGGACAGGCTCGGTTTGTCCTTTCCCTCTGCCCAGCTCTGATACCTGTGACCACTGCGTGATCCCCGGGGTGTCTCTTCCCCCAGCCCACGCCGCTCCCTTTCTGGGTCTTTTTCGGGGTCTCCATCTCTGATCTAATGTCGTCTCTCTGTCTCCCTTGGTTTGTCCCTCTTGGTCTCGGCATCTCCCTCTGACTTTATCTCTTGGTCTCTGTGTTTCTCTGAGTCCCTCCCATCCCTGTCCAGAGACACATGGGCTGGCGGTCACCACCTCACATCTGAGCAGCAGCCATGGGCCCAGAGTGTGCCCGCCCCCACCCCAGGGGTCTCCTCGCAGCCCAGGACGGGGTGAGGCAGCCAAGAACAAAGGCACATGGCAGGGCAGCTGCCTGCCCAGGGCCACACAGCAGAGAGGACTTGGAGCCAGGAAGGGCCCATTGGCTCAGATGGGGCCACCCACAGAGGAGCCAGGAGTGGATGGAGAGGCCAAAGACTGAGCTGGCAGCCTGGGCCTGGCCTGCCCCAACTTGTGTCTAACCCCAGGCAGGTGCCTTCCCTCTGGGCCCATTTCCCCATTGGAGCTCTGCGGCTTGCTGTTCCCTCAGGGCCTTTACCATTGCTGTTCCCTCTGCCTGGGATGCTCTTCCCCAGATCCACAGTGGCTGACTCATCCCTGCATTAAGCTGCAGCTGAAATGCCACCATCCCCAGAGAAGCCCTCCCTGAGACCCCAGCAGAGGTAGCAACTACCACTCTCCACCCTGGGACTCAGCCGCACTCTCATTGCCGTGCTTGTCACTGGCTGACTTCTCTTATTCATTTATAAATGACTATAGGTAGGATCACCTGGTCGTTAAGAAAGTCACCACACACCAGCTGTGCGATCTTGGGCAAGTTACTTCACCTCTCTGGGCCTTTATTTCCTCAACAGTAAAATGAACATAAAGTCATCAAAGCCTATCTTAGGATGTTATTGGAAAGATCAAATGAACCGAAATGAGCCAAACCGAAAGTGCAGATGCTCCTCAATTATAATGGGATCATGTCCCCCTAAACCCATCATAAATCAAAAATATAGTAAGTTGAAAATGCATTTCATCCACCTAACCTACAGAACATCATAGCTCAGCCAAGCCTACCTTAAATGTGCTCAGAACACTTCCATTACTGGCCTACAGGTGGGCAAAATCATCTAACACAAAGCCTATTTTATAATGACGTGTTGAATATCTCATGTAACTCATTGAATATTGTACAGAAAGTGAAAAACAGAATGATTGCCTGGGGATTCCAAGTAGGGTTTCTCCTGGGTGTGTACCACTTTCTCAACATCCTAAATTCAAAAAATCCTAAATCGAACCATCGTAAGTCAGGGATTATCTGTACTTTGGATTGTACTTGACCCAAGGGAGTGCTCAGTAAATATCTAATGAGTAAGTGACAGATTGAATCCTTCCTCCTGTAGGGGAAGGAGGGGCAGTGGCCTGGGATGAGAGAGACCCTGGGCAACTGCTAATGAGGCTCCCTCCCCCAACAGGGCCCAGGCCTGGAAGGAGAGGCACTGAGCCAGATGCAGCTCACCCGGCAGCCCATGGAACCCAAGGCCTGGCCCGCCTTCCACAAGATAAAATGGAGACACTTCTCCCGTCCTGTTATCTGAGCCGGAGATGCGGCCAAAGCGGCCATCCCTTCAGAGCCCTTCCAAGGCTGTTATCGCAGACAGAGCACGCATCACCCACCAGGAATTTGGGGCCCAGTGCCTGGCTGAGACATGGTTGGAGGAAGTTTCAGGCTGATAAGGTCTAGACAGAATGATCACAGTGGGCAGCAAAGTTATTTACATCAGTGACAGTCTCACTAGCTCCCTGGGCACTGAGGCGCCAGGGCCAGCAGGCATGAGGCTCACTTGTCCCACCTGTGCAGCCTGGATTGGGAAGAGAAGGCTTGCTGAGCTTCCTGGATCTGCATCCTCACTGGGTAGCCTTGGGAAGGCCGCCTGCGCCTCTCTGAGCCTCAGTTCTGACATCTGGAAAATGAGAGTAACAATAATAATAACTCCATGCAATAATATAGGTTTAGGAGCCTGGGCTCTGGGACCCAATGGCTCTGATTTAAATCCACGTTCTCCCTGTATGACCTTCAGCAGGTCGCTTCACCCCTCTGCCCTCCGTGTCCTAGCCTATAAAATAGTGCTTGCCTTACAGGATTGTTTTGAAGTTAAGATGCTTACATCAGTGTCTGGTATATCATAAGTCCTCCATTAAATGTTTGTTGTTAATTACAAACAACATAAACTAACTTGAGCTGTTTGGATGAGAAGAAATTTGTGATCACAGGGTCTCTGGAAACCAAGCTTCGGGGAGAAAGACCCAGCAACAGGGTCCAAAATCTTACTGCCCACCTGGGTGCAGATAGTGCGACAGCTGCCCGCTCCTTGAATGGTGGGCCCAGGACTCCCTGCCAGGACTTCTCCCCAGCTCCCTCCAAGGGTCGCAGTGCCTCTCCTTCCCCAGCAGTGGGTACAGCCCTGAGCCTGCTTAGTCATCTCTCCCGCCTCCCATTTAACAGCAGCTGCAGACACAGTAGGGGCAGTGTGGGTCTCCCATCTGGCCCCAGCTGTAAGACAGACTAGGAAAGTCAGTGTCCAGGCCCACCAAGACCCTCAAGGCGGAGAATTCCACACAATGGGAAAGATATCTAGACAGAGGCCCACCTCCGCCAGGGGACAGCGCCACCTGCCATCCTGCTGCCCAACAAAGACCTAGGACAGCACACCCGCTCCCAGGCTTTAGAACAAGACTTCTCAGACCTGGCAGTGCATTTGAATCACCTGGGGAATTTCTCTCTTTTTTTTTGGAAATACCACTGTCTAGACACTACCCCAGAACAATTAAACCCCAGTCTCCAGAGGGTGGAGTTGGGCATCAGTACTTTTTTTTTCTTTTGTTATCCCCAGTAGGTTGTAAGATGCTGCCAGATTTGAAAAATACCACTTGGGGGACCTCCCTCTGGCCTTCCTCTTCCAGCTTTTTCCCTCCCCAGAGTGAAAAGTCTAAGAGAACAAGGAGATGTGCCCTCCAGGAGTCCCTGATACCCCCCTACTCCTTTCCAGATCATATTCCAGTGCCTGAAAGTCCCTGCTTAAATGGTCCTGACCCCCAAGGCCTGCACAAGTCTCCTCCCATCTTCCTTCCTCCCAAGAGTGGACTGCACACCAGTCTACACACTCCAGGCCCAGGCCCGAGGGCAGCTGCTGGCAGGTAGCATGAGCAGAGCATGGACATGTGGGCACACAGTCACTCCTGGGAGCCGAGTTCAGGCTCTCTCTTGTCTGGATCCCCACTGCCTCCCTAGCCCTTCACCCACCTACACCCCGTCCTTACATCCCAGAGCCCTACTCTTCACCCAATGAAAAACTGATTTCTTCTCTTACACCAAGAACTTCCCCGGCTCTCTGCCTTTCCATCCCACTATGAATGCTGTTCCACCTACCCAGATCCTTCCTACCGTGTGGCAGAAACCCTCATCGGCCCCCACCATTCATGTAAGAAACATTACTATAGAAATTTTAGATGGCTTTCTGGCTGAAGATTTCACTCCCAGCCTCCCTGGCAGCCAGGTGGGACTACAAACATGTTGTGCTGTTGAATGGGGGCAGAGTAATGCGGACAATTTCGGGCTCATGACCTTAAAGGAAAAGATGAGTCTTATCCTTCCTTTTCCTTCCTGCTGGCTGGAAACAGCCACTTTGTATTACCAGGTGAGAGTCACACTTGCATGGAAGGAGTCCCTGGGCAGCAGAGGAGCACCTCACCTGGCCTGTACCTTCACATAAGTCTTTTATATCCTTGCTGTAACTAGCAGCCTAACCTACACCCAACTAATAACCATCCCTCCTACTTCAATATCGAGCTCAAATGCTCTACTAAGAAGTTGTAGATAGACAAGCTGTGTTCTCTAGTCTCCCACCAAAGCTCATGACTCAGAGCCTTCCAAGAAGACTTGTGCAGTATACATCTTTGGTTTCTGCCCATCCCTGTCCCCTGCTCCAGCTGCCAGCCCTTGAGCTCCTCTGCAGGGCCTTCTTGGCTCCATTCTGGGTTGATGTTGTTCATTCGGTTGATGTGGTATGGCCCACTGGGGAATCGCCTCCCCAGTCACGGTGGTTGGCTCAGGGAAGGATATGTGGCCCTAGTGAGGGGCATCTGTATGTAAGACAGATTGTGCCTGCCCTGGAGCCAGGGGAGGGAGCGCCCTTTCTGCCCTATTGCTCAGCTGGGGGTGTAAGCCAGTAGCTTGGAGACTACCTCTTAGGGGAACTTGCTGAGAATGAAACCAGCTCAGAGGTAAGGGCTGAGAGGAGGAGGAGGGGAAGGAGAAAGAGGCTTTCTGATGGCATGATGTTTAAGCACCTGGTTATAGCTCGGCCTGAAGCCATCTTGCCCTTGGATCTTTCAGTTACAGGAGTCGATAAATGCTCTTTGGGGCTTCAGCCAATTTGAGTTGGGTTTTGTTTTTGAGTTGGTTGAGGCTACAGCCAATTTGAGTTGGGGTTTCTTGTACCTGAGATTTGGTGTGCTCACTTCTATCCTCCAAGAGCCTTGGCTAATAGAATTCATCTCCCTGAGACAACATTACCCACCAAGTTCAGCACCTGCACTTCCCAGGCCCCTTTGAACACTGGTGTTTGTCATTGAGGTTCCATTTTTTATGATGTCTAGGCTCTCTCCAAAGGTGGTTTGCCTTAAATAAAGGGGGGCAGTGATTGTGATGAAAAATAAACTCATGTCTGTTAACCATATACTGTGAACTAAGCATTTTAACAGGCACCTTACATGGATTAGTTCATTTAATCCTCTACACAATTCTAGAGGTACTAGATATTTCCCCCATTTTACAAAGAAACTGAGGCTCAGCAGCATAGCTAGGGCCACCACCCGGAGCAGCCCAATTCCAGAGTCAGCACGTGTTTCCCTGCCCTTCCAGAGGAAGAGAGAGAACATCATAGTGAGATGGTGGGGAGCTGGGGTGTGCAGACAAGGACTGGGTGACCCCTTGGCAGAGTGGCAAAAAGGGCTGAAGTACATGGAATAGGGTGTCTGGGGAGAGGAGTGGGGGAGAGGCATTACAACTTTTATTCCACTCTGGGATTTCTCTGCACTTTCCCAAGCAGTCTACTTATTCCAGGAAAGCCGCCTGGCCTCACAACTCCCGTCTGGGAGTGGTCAGCCCCTACCTCCTATGGCCCGGCTCGCTCGTGACTCATCCTGGCCCACTCCTTCGCCTGGTGTGATGAAATTGGGCCCAGCCTTGCTGTTGAGGCCAACTCTCCAGGCAGGGGGAAGGGTGAGGAGGCAGGGTGCTGGTCTCAGAGGCTGGGATCTCCCCAGCAGGCTGGAAAAATAGGCTGAGCAGCCTCAGAGCCCCTTCCCCACTGCAGCCACCCAGAGAGGGAAGAGACTTGCCTAAGGCCACACTGTGAAACCCTAAGGGGCTGAAGGGGGCCCACAGGACAGCAAAGGCAGCCCAGAGACAGGGGGCCTGATCCCAGAAAGGCTCTTGCCCACTCTCAACCTCAGTTTCCCCATTTGTGAAATGAGAGACTGGCTCTGATTTTAATACCTAAGTTAGAAACTACATATAATAAAACATTCAATATTGGGAGAGTCTGTCTTCCCAAGAGAAACTCTTCCAACAGCTTTTGTTTTTGTTTTTGTTTTTTTGGTGGGGTTTTTTGTTTGTTTGTTTGTTTTATGTTTTGTTTTGTTTTGTTTTGAGACAGAGTCTTGCTCTGTCGCCCAGGCTAGAGTTCTGTGGAGTGATCTCAGCTCACTGCAACCTCCACCTCCCAGGTTCAAGCGATTCTCCTGCCTCAGCCTCCCAAGCAGCTAGGATTACGCTACCACACCCATCTACATTCTGTATTTTTAGTAGAGACGGGGGTTTCACCATGTTGGCCAGGCTGGTCTCGAACTCCTGACCTCAAGTGATCTGCCCACCTCTGCCTCCCAAAGTTCTGGGATTACAGGCATGAGCCGTTGCACCTAGCCCCAACTGCTTTTGTTTTATACATATACATGAATGTATGTATGTATGCCTGCCCACAGTTTCTAATAAACATTTTCTATCATGAGATATATTATGGTCATTTTTCTACATCAATAACAGATATCTTTAGAATCACTGTCAACAGCTGTGCAGTATTCTATCAGAATTAGCTTAGACTGTGCAGTCTAATTCTAACCAATAGAGGAATGACACAGCAGTAGGGGCTACCTGCGTTAGGGATAAGAACCCCTTCCCCTCCCTTGTGTGCTCTTGCCATTGCTCCATCTGCAAGATGCACCCTTCTACAGAAGTAAAATTGCCTTGCTGAGAAAATTCATGTTCAAGTGCTATTTCTTTTGCAGCACTGAAAGTTTATTTCTAACACCTGTAATGCCAGCTACTTGGTAGGCTGAGGTGGGACAGTGCAGTGAGCCAGGATTGACCCCTGATCTCCAGTCTGGGAGACAGAGTGAGACCCTGCTCCTAAATACATATATAGAGATATATATTTTCGAGCATTTGTCTATTTCCAAGAAGTTGCAAGAACAAAGGGCATGTTTACATGTATTTTCTTTCTTTTAAATGTTCAACCATTTGTGCATATTCTTTATTCCTTTTCACTATGGAGGTGTCCATCTTGGTCATAGTAACTGATAGGCATTTTTTTTTTTATAGTAGGAATGCTGACCTATTGTCTGCCAAGCACATGCTGCAGACTCCCTTTAGTTTAGCTTTGGTTATGTACTTTTTTACACATAGAATTTTAAGAATTTGATGTAGACAGACCTACCAGTATTTTTCTTTGTGGTCTATGGTTTTGAGGTTGTGCTTGGAAAGCCTTCCTCTATTCCAAGATAGAAATAGAATAGTAAACTACGTATATTCTATTCCAGTTCTTTTTTTCATCCATCCATCCAGCCTTCATTTATTGCTGCCCTTAAATCTAACCCCGAGCCCCTCTGGCTGCCCTTCCCCTGCAGCTGATGGCTGGTCCTCCAGCAGGCTGCCTTGTTATGGGGCAAGAATTTCCAGTTATACCTGGAAACCTCCCCTTCTAGGTATGTGGAAAAAGGAAACACGTCTCTGTTTAAATAACAGACTTTGGCTTCTGAGGCTGCAAGTAACCTCTGGTTACCTGGCAGGACTTGATCCAACCAGTCTTGGGTATAGATGGGTTTCGGATAATGAGGGTTATGGTAGCCATGAAGATATATCACTCAGATCTCCACATATCTCTGCAGCATAGGTCACTGACTGCTCCTCCACACCCACCATCACATTTACGCTGAGGCCACTGTGAGCTGCTCCCAACCAACGACAAAGCACAGAGCTAGGAATGGGAATGCAGCAACATCCCAGAGAGACCCAGTACTCCTTGCAGTCACCTGCTGGAAAAGTTCCCAAGGCCCCCTCATCATCTTGGCTGAAGCTTTTTGGAACTGCATCACATTCCAAGACTTCTCCTCCCCAGTCCTTCTTCCCCACCTCCCAGCACAAGTGTCAGAACTGTGCTGCCCTCTGAATCTCTCTCTGCCTTCTCCTGCTCCCTCCCTGCAAAATGTACCTTGTGCATCTAATCCTGTCTCGCTTGGCAAAATCACTCTGGGCTTCTTCACAGACCCAAACTATCCAGTGATAGAAATGGTAACTGAAATTGTCACTGCATTATACTGTTTGTAAAGCTCAGACACAGCTGCCTCTCTTGCATGTCCTCCACCTGCTGAATGTTAAACATTGAGTGTCCCCACTTCACAGATAACAAAACTGAGACAGCTCAGAGACAGTTGAGCTTGGGTCCCCCCAGGGAGCATAAGTGAGTCACACAGCCCCGTGGAGTCCCAGGCTTTTCTGTCTAGGCCTCTCAGTCCAGAGCCTCTGCCTGGGGCCGTGGCCCAGCAGCCTTTGTGTTTCCTCATCTGGCCCTAAGGCCCTGGGGCCGCACTGGGCCACTGGAATGCCAGGAAAGACAGAGCCTGGAACCCCCTTCCTCGGGTGGAAAGAGCCCAGGTCCCCCTGCCCCAGCTGAACCCAGAGGAAGGAGCCAGGAACTGAGCTATGGGGTGGGAGGGCAACACCTTCTCTTCTTGAGCAACTCTGGATGTTGAGAGAAAAGTCGTCCTCGCACAGAGAGGTGACTCCCTTGTGGGTTCTGGCCCCACCCTCCGGTCCTCTTGGCCTATCTGCTCCTCCTCAGCCAAAACCTCAAGGCTGCTCTTCTCCAGGCTGAGTCACCCCAGTTGCTCTAGTACCCTGGGGCCAATTCAGCCGTCCCTCTTCCAGGACTATTCCAGGGACTGAGCACAGGTCCTTAGGGTGGTCTGTATGGCCCATAGAGAACTTTCACTTTCCACATTCCAGCCCTTAGACTTCAGGCCGTGTGACCTAAGCTGGCAGTAGTTATCTGGGGTGACGTATTAAGCTGCCAACACACTGACTGCAGGGTCCCTTGACCTCCTAGCTGAAGGTCCAGAGCTGCTTGGCCATGGACAGGCCTGCCCCTCTATCCTGAGTATCTGCACTGAGTTGCCCTCTGGTCTCTTCCCGTCCTTCCGGCTTTCCCCCAGGTGCTTCAACCCCTCCTTTCTCCAGGCCTCTTCACCAGGGCCCTGATAAGGGAGCAGGTGGGAGACCCACATCCTCTGGACCACACTGGCCAGCTGGCCAAACCCCTGGAAGTAGAGAAGACCCCCGCAAGATGTGCCTTGATCATTCATTTCCATCTGTCAGCCCTGGCCTCCTGATATGTTCAGGACATGGGCCCAGTCTCGGCTCCACACCCCTGATCTCCACTCACCCTGACCCCCAGAAGGAACGTAGCCTCAGTGTCCGTCCAGCCATCTGTGCAGCCATCCGCCCACGCAGGGATGACATAGCACGTGGTTACCAGGTCAGAGTCTGGAGCCAGGCTGCCTGGGTTTGAAGCCCAGCTCTGCTGCTTAGTAGCCATGGGACCTGGGAGAAGTTGCCCCTCTGTGTCTGAGGGTCCCGACTATAAAATAACTGCCTACCTCAGCATGCTGTTGTGAGGACTGAGTTATATGGAAAGTGCTTAGGAAGTGGCTTGCATGTGGTAAGTGCTCAATAAGTATTAGCTAATATTACTCAGCAAACCTTTCCAGGGTACCCACTCTATGCCAGACACTGTGCATCCCACCAGGGCTCTGGCCATGAGTAGGGCTGACTCGCCCCTGACCGCATGGAGCTCACATTCCAATGGGAGACAGATATAAATCCAACAACCTCACACCCACACAGTAAGAAGCGCCTTGAGGCTGCAGGGGAGGTGCTGCGGACAGTGGTCAGCTGGAGCCCGGCTGCCTGGCTGTGTGCTCAGACTCGGGAGGCTCCTAACCACTTGGGCTTCCTGTCCTCTTCCATAAAATAAGAAGAGCAGCTCCTACATCGCCAGGCTTCAGGAAAGGCTCCACGAGCTAACCAGTGGGAAGGACCAGACAGCGCCTGGCACACAGGAAGTGCTCAAGGACAGTTAAGTGGGCTCTGGGAAAGGGATCCTGAAGCTGAGGAGTCCATTGAAGGGAGAGTTGAAGGGAAGAGGAGATGGCAGGGTCAGGCCTCACAGGGGAGCCTGTGGTCATGGGAAGAAGCTCTATGTTTGTTCTGAGAGCAGCGGGAAGCCACTGGAGGCAGCTGGTGCAAGAGTCCAGGTGGGAGATGATGGGATTCAGACAGGACTGGTGGCATAGGGGCAATGGTCGGGTTGGAGAGATACTGTGGGGAGAGGACACAGACTGGTGTGATGCTGGGAGCCAGGGAGAGGGTGGGGCAGACACACACACACACACACACACACACACACACACACACACACACACACACACACACAGAGGTTTCTGGCCCAGGAGGTGTGACTGATGAGTTGGGAAAGGGTGCCAGTCTGGACTTTCTGCTGCAAGTCACAGCACACTTGACTCAAAGAGGCTAAGTCAAGAAGGGAACTATTGACTTCAGTACTGACAGAGTACAGGGGTGAACTTCAAGCACAGCTTGATCCAGGCTTTCAAATATGTTACCAGGAGCAAATTTCCCCCCGCTTGTCCCTCAACTCATAACCCTTCAAGTCCAGCTAGAATACAACACTAGTGCACTGGTCTTAAGGTTCTCCCCAATTGGAGGGACTCAATACAGGTGCCCAGGCCTGAACCAGTCACTGCAGCGGGGATAGGCTGCACTGATTGGCTCCGCCCACGTCATATGTATGCCCAGCGGCCTGAGCGGGTGGGAGGAATCGCCACGTGGAAACTGAGGGCTGTTCCCAGATGCTGGAGAGTGATCCACCAATGGCCCCAATAGGGCGGGTAAATTTGCAGCCTTGAGTTTCAGGTCGATTTCTTGGACATTAAATTCAGACACTGTCAGACATGTATTTAGCACACATTTTTAAAATATGTTCTCTCTAAAGTTTTCAACAGACACAAGGGGACTTCGTCAAGCTCCTCAGTGATTGGTTCTCAAGTCGTGGAAGCCCCCGTGATCTCGCCAATCAGAATCCAGAGATACGCAGAAATACCCAGATCTCATAGGGTCATTGGCTCCCGCTAGGCTGCGAACCGGAGGCCAGCACACGGCGAGGGTCTGATGGAAAAGCAAGTCGCCTGCGGTTGGTGACTAATAATAAAACAAGCAGGTTACACCCATTGCAAAAATGTTAGCCAGCAGGAGAGAATGTGACAGGAGCCCAGGGGCTGATTCGGGTTATGTGCAAACACCAGAAAGGGGTCCTGTGAAAAGCTCGGGCTTCTTGACCCAGAAATCCTCTCTGGGGCCCCTTCCCAGTCACACTAACTCCCGGAGCTTCCTTAAAAGTGTTCCCACTTCTGTGTGCATCCCCAATCTGTTCAGTTAGGGCTGTTTTTGAACTTGATAAAAAGAGACTCATACTTTAAGTGTTCTCATTGCACTGAGGAGATGAAATGCATCCATCAGTGCCTACAGGTGGTCTTCATTCCTTTTCAGTGCCGTGTTCTACTGACCAGCTCTTGCATACTGAATGATTCTCTGTCTATGGATATTTAGATTGCTTTCTGGTTTTTGTCTTGTTTTGTTTTTCCTATTACAAATAATGCTGATATAACCACCTTAAGTCCGTCTCCCTGTGACATTTGTACGAGTCCTTTAGGGCAGACATACAGCTAGGTCATGGGGCATGCACATATTCAGGCTCATCAGCTCATGCCAAATAATTGCTGCAGAGTGTTTGTGCCCATGTGTATTTCCACCAGTTGCTGCCAAGCGTGCCACCTCCTTACCAACTCTTGTGTGCCCATGTAGTAGGTGTGAAATGGTACCTTGGTGTGGTTTTAGTCCACATGTCCCTTGTTACTAATGAGGATGAACATCTTGCCATGCTCATCATCCATCTGCATTTTCTCTTTTGTGAAATTTCTGCTCACGGCTTTTGCCCCTTAAAACATTGCTTTCTTCTTTGCAATCACTAATTTCTAAAGCACAATCTGGCCCTGTGACTCCCTGCTTTTAAGCCCTCCATGGCTCCCTGTGGGCCTCAGAGTCAAGCCCATATTTGGCAGCCTGGCCGGCAAGGCCCTAAAGTGGTTTGGCTCCAGTCTGCGTCTCCGTTTTCAATGGGAGCTGTTTCCTGTTTCTGTTCACAGTCTCCCCTCCCCCCGACTCCTGCTTCCTCCGCTGGCTTGCCCACTCCCCACTCTCTGCAACCTCCTAGCTCCTGCTTGTGCTGTGCCACCTGCCAGGAGCACCCTGCCCCTCCCCCGGGGTGCCACATTCTTTCCTGGCTCCTTCTTTCTCAGCCTTCAGGTCTTAACTGAAACGTCACCTCCTCCCGGGAGCTCTCCTGGTTCACTCTCATCCCCTGGACAGCATAACCACAGCACCTGGGAGCACCTGTCTTGGGGCACTACTCTTGTGCCATTAATGTCAGCGGGTTCATCAGGCTTTGCCGCTGGATGGCAAGCTCCCTGAGGGCCAAGATCATGACTGTTTTGTTTACACTTCTATTCCTGGTAGCTGGGAGTGTGGCTGCACAGAGCCAGCTCTCTAAAACTCTCAGTGGAAGGGCAGGAAGGAGGAAAGCATGGGCTGGAGGAGTGGGGGTTGTTAAAGAAGAGTGGCTACGCCAACACAAACTCTATGAGGGACCCAGGGACTTCTGGGAACCCACCTTAGGGTGGAGAAGGGAGAGCACTGGATTCGGAAGCAGGGAGCCAGTCCTGCCTCCACTACTGGCAAGCTGAGCTCTCTGGACCAGTCTCTTGCTCTCTCTGCCTCAGTTTCCTCATCTAACAGAGGGTGACCCCTGGCCTCCTCCATCACAAACAGTGCCCCTAGATGGCCAGCCTGAGGTTTCCCCCATAATTCCAGGCCTAGGGAGCAGGCAGACCCCAGACCAGACAAAGGGGCCTTGTTCGCCGGGCTCTCTGGAGGAAACTTCCCCTCACAGCTTGGCTCCTGCTGAACAAAACCATATGCCAACATGTGGGAGGAGGGGCAGGTGGGCGGCCGGCATCCCAGCATCCCAGCACCCTTCTCAATGTCTGGGCTCCTGCCCAGAATGCCAGATGCCACGGACTTCGAGGAGAACTCCCTTCCACCCCTGCCCCAACCCCGGCTGCACCAGGCCCTCATCTGAGCCCCTCGTAGGGCTGCAGGAGCCAGGCAAAGCATACCCGCTTCCTGTCTCACGCACGGCTCATGCCAATCCGCCAGGCAGGCCCTGCTTTCAGGTCCGTTTTACAGATGAGAAATGAAGGATGCTTGCAAGTGGTGGTGTAAGCCCTTGGGCTCAGCCAGGAGGGGCAAAGGCAGCCTGACCCCATGGCACGGCCACCCCCAAGGCTCCTGCCTGAGACCACAGTGTCCTCCAAAGCTCACAGCAAGTGCCAAATCCCATACTGACCTCCCTCTAGAAGACTGGGCACAGTGCAACCTCTCTGCAGCAAGCCCAAGAATGGGCAGGGAGAGATGTCACCATACGGCCTGCCAGACGACTTCAAGGAAGGAGCGGCTCTCAACCCCACGGCCAACTTCACGCAGCCGAAATCAGCTGCATGCTCCTCCAGGCTCCCGCTACCACCTGCATCCCTTTGCAGAGACTTCAGTCTCCATCCTGCCACTCACGGGGTGTGTGACGTGGAGCAAGGAACTCCTTCCCCTCACCTTTGTGTTGTCACCTGTGAAATACGAACAAGGGTGGCGGGAGGATGGACAAGCTGAGGCTCCACACCACTGGAACTGCAGAAGAGGCAAGAAATACAGAAAATAACAACTGTGGACAAAGAAGGGAAACCACCGGAATGTTTATCCGCCAGTGGGAGTTTCGGATGATGCGACCATTGTAGGAAACCGTTTGGCGGCAGCGACCAAAACAGAGCATATGTGCGTGCTGTGACCCAGAAATCTCCCTCCTCAGTTTCCACTCAGGAGAGCGTGTGTCCTCCAGGCAGGAGGTGCAAACAAGAAGATCCCCAGCAGGACTGGCCACAGCTCCCCAAACCGGAAGCCACTCCCCACCCACTGACAGTGGAGATGGGCAGGTGCGTCATGGGGCTGCCACACAATTGAATACCCGCAATTCACAACTACTCACAGCAAGGTAGATGTAGCTCACAGACACAGCTCAGAGCCAAAGAAATTAGACACAAAGGAACATACATGTATGGCATACACACTTTGTTCATTTTGTGTGAAGTTCCAGAACAGGCAACCCTCATCTATGCTGTTAAAAGTCAGAAGCAGGGGCCTGGCATGGTGGCTCACGCCTGTAATCTCAGCACTTTGGGAGGCCAAGGCAGGTGGATCACGAGGTCAGGAGATCAAGACCAGCCTGGCCAAGATGGTGAAACACTGTCTCTACTAAAAATACAAAAAAATTTAGCTGGACTTGGTGGCGGCTGCCTGTAATCCCAGCTACTCAGGAGGCTGAGGCAGGAGAATCACTGAGCCTGGGAGGCAGAGGTTGTAGTGAACCGAGATGGCACCACTGCACTCCAGCCTGGGTGACAGAGCGAGACTCCATCTCAAAAAAGAAAGGAAAAAAAGTTATGAGCAGGTACCCTTGCGGTGGTTGTGCCTGGAAGGGGGGCACAAAGGGGACTGGGGGGCACTGGTCAAGTTCTGTTTCTTGATCTGTGTGTCAGTTCCACAAGTATGTTCAGTTTGTGAAAAGCCAGTGTGCACACACTTATGATACAGGCGTCAGTAGCTAATGAAAGATAGGGTTGTGGTGCACTGTTCCCCCGGGTATGTTTGTTTTGTTCTTGGTCTCTAAAGGCATGGCTAGGGTAGTTCAGTGCCGACGACATCCTGCCCATCGTCCTTCAGCTGGTGCTGAAGGTCACCTGCAGCCTCATGGTTGGCTCCTGCACACACAGATGACTTCTCACCTACACCACTGGTTGCAAGAGCTCATCTGGCCCACGTTGACAGGGCAGCCCAGGCATGTCCTGAGTTAGTGCCTCCAGGAGCCCTTCTCAAGCAGTGGGGAGCGGGGCAGGAGGTCTCTTGCTGGGACAATTCTGAGCTGTGCTCTGCACTGTCCCTTTTGATCCTGGCTGGACTGAGCTCCAGCGGCTCCCAGTGATGACATTCATTAACATGCCTTTTCTTATTTAGAGACAGGATCTCACTCTGCCCCTAGGCTGGAGTGCAGTGGCGCAATCATAGCTCACTGCCACCTCAAATTCCTGGCCTCAAGCGATCTTCCTGCTTTGGCCTCCCAAAGTGCTGGGATCACAGGCATGGCCACTGTGCCAGGCCTAACACACCCTTTGTGGGCTTTCCCTGCCTCACACCCTCACTGTGTTCTCTGGAATAAGCTCCCAAATAATCTACTTGCACCCAAATCCTTGCCCCAGGTCTTCTTTCATGTCCCCAGATGTTAAGACAAGAGGGATTGTTCATATCTGGGAATCAGGAGGTGGGAATGCCAGTCTCCGAAGGAATCAGAACATACCACAGGGCCTTGGACAGGTCACCAGCCTTGCCTGAGCCTCTTGCAGGAGAATGAGGTGTTGAGGGAGCCCTTTCCTTTTGCAGGAATTAGTGGCCAGGACCCAAAGTTCAGGACAAAGAAGCAACCAGATGCCCACATTCTAAAGAGAGATAGCAGCCCTTGCCAGCACCCCAAGATCCTCTCCTCAGCCAGCCCTATCAGCTTAAATATGCAGACATCCAGGAAGAGAAGGGGAGCTCAGAAATCACCAGGCTTGAGAACTGTTGCTATGGGGCAGGAGCGGCACTTCCCTTCCTGCTCCAAAAAAAGCCAAAGTAAAGCCCAAAGCCCAATCTCCAGGAGAATGAGGGCACCTGCAAGGCAGGGAGATGGGCATCCCATCTCAGCCTGGGTGTCATCTCATGCAGCAGACCAGCAGTGCTGTCCTGGGCCCATCGGCACAGGGAGAGGGGAATTGGAGAGAGCCGCAGGAAAAGGAGGGGTGGCAGGGTTGGTCCCATGAGTTTCTGCAAGTTAAATGTCACCACAATAGGGAGTCTGGCATGGGCTGTCTCCCTGGTTCTGCACCATAAAGGTATACCCGGCCATGGGGGGACCACAGTAGGAGGGGACCCTGATGGGAGTAGGAACTGAGCTGGTGGGATGGGGTCTAGCCGGAGCCAAATGCAGAGGGGGCCTCTCCCAATAGCACTTCTGGAAGAATCACAAAAGCTCTGGTGGACAAAGGCCATACCAAAGGCATTGTTGGCGTTGATGACTGGTCAGTGCAGCCAGGAGACTACAGAGACAGAGATTGGCCAGTGGAGTCAAACTTGGCCTCCTCCCCACTGTCTCCAGCCTCAGGGAAAGACAGGCCCCACCCTCCCCACCCCATCCCTGGTGCCTCAGTCTGCATCCATCCAAACCCAGTGGGGAGTGGAGAGCATGGAATTTGACAGAGTCTGATCAGGATTTTCAATCTGAGTGTACTGGGATGTCCCAGAGATAGAGATTAGGGCACACCAGAGTCCATAGAGCCCGGGGGACAGCACCGATAGAGGGAAAAGAGAATTATTTCCCTTTGTCCTCCCAGAGAGTTCAGGCTGCCCCCAAAACTGGTGCTGCTTGGATTGGGAAGCTGCCCTGCATGAAGAAGGAATGAGAGGGGAGCCAGGAATGTGGGGTTATGGGGAAGGGGAGTCTGGCTAAGGCACAGCCACAGGAGCCCCCCACTTACCCACCCACCAGGATGGCCGCTCTCCAGACTAAGGGTAGTCTCCATCACCCTCAGTGACTATGTCCAAGTGGCCGCTGGCCTCATGCCCAGGATCATTAACTCCCCTCCCCAGAGGACCCCCAGCTCATCCCCACCAGGGCCCAGGAAGCTTCACCCCACAGTCCTGGCCAAGCTCTTGGTCTTGGTGCCTAGTCCAGCTCAGATGGCTGAGCTGGTGAGCATGGCCAAGGGCTGGGTGGGGAGCAGGGTGGAGGTGGTTGAGCAATAGGAGGTCGTAAGTTTGAGAAAAGGAAAGCACAGGCCAGCCTCATGCAGAGACACAGACGCAGCACCCTAGGGTACAAACACTAACAAACCCAGGGCAGCCACTTCTGAAGGCAATTCATCACCCGCCAGCAGGAGGTATCCAGGAAGGCAAGTTTGCCTTAACCCTAGAAGAGCAAGGCATTTGGTTTACCAAGGTAAAGGAGGAAAGTGATATAATCACCTCAGTAGAGACAGGGAAATGGGTATAATAAAAGCAACACCAGGCCGGGCGCGGTGTTGTAATCCCAGCACTTTGGGAGGCCAAGGCAAACGGATCACCTGAGGTCAGGAGTTCGAGACCAACCTGGCCAACATGGCAAAACCCGTCTCTACTAAAAATACAAAGATTAGCTGGGTGAGGTGGCAGGCGTCTGTAATCCCAGCTACTTAGGAGGCTGAGGCAGGAGAATCGCTTGAGCCTGGGAGGTGGAGACTGTAGTGAGCTGCGATTGTGCCACTGCACTCCAGCCTGGGTGACAGAGTGAAACCCCATCTCAAAAAAAAAAAAAAAAAAAAAACAAAAAAACAGAAGGCAACACCTTACAAGCTAGGAGTGGAAAGAACTGCCTTAATATCATAAAGTATATTTAAATATTTCATTTTCTACAGAAAATTAAAGATAGGGCCAGATGAGTGTGCAGGTCCTATTTCAAGATCAGTTTGCTCTTGCAGGCAAGTGTCCCTCAACACCTCTCATGCCAGGCCCATCACACAGAAATAGCAAGGAGTCCGCCCTGGTGGAACGAAATGTACCTGTCCTGCCTCAACAAGGCCTTGTCTTGTTACAAAGATGGCCGCCCCTGGGGTTGGGGAGCAAGGTAGAGCTGACTCAGTGCCACAAGCCAGCTTCCCGGCCTGCCTTTCCCTTCCTCAGTGAACATCTGCCACTTTTCTTTAAAAGCTGTGGTAAAATACACATAACATAAAATTTAGCATCATAACCATTTTTAAATGTACATTTCAGTGGCATGAAGTACATTCACATGGCCATGCAACCATCACCACCATCAGGCTCCAGAACATTTTCCCCTTCTCAGACTGAAACTCTGTCCCCATTAAACACTGACTCCTGTTGCCCCTTCCCCAGCCCCTGGCACTCACACTCACCATTCTACTTTCTGACTCCATGAATTTGACTCCTCTAGGGAGCTCACCTAAGTGGAATTCTACAGTACTTGTTCTTTTGTGACTTGGATTATTCCACTGAGCATAATGTCCTCAAAGCTCATCCATGTTGCAGCATGGGTCAGAATTTCCTTCCTTTTTAAGGCTGAATAATATTCCATTGGATGAATAGACCATATATTTTCTTTATCCATTCATCTGTCGATGGGCACTTGAGGTGCTTCCGTTTTTTGCTGTTGTAATGCTGCTGTGAACATAGGGGAACCAATATCTATTCAAGTTCCTGCTTGCAATTATTTCAAACCATAGGAACACTGGCTCCTCTCACTAGCTCAGACACTGGGATTGGGGAGATTTGCTGCAGAAGGACTGCTTTCAGTCCTTCTGAGGCTTGTTTTTAAGAAGGGGAGGGATGTGGGTGGGCAGCAGAGTCAGGGGCTGCATTTGTTGGCATCATCCACATGTGCAGCCTCAGCTTACCTTCACAGCAACCCTGATCTGGGCCACAGAAGCATTTTGCTTACCCAGGATACTTTAAAACTCAGGACAGTTCAAGACTCTGTATTTTTTGCTTTCTGTATTGAAAAGCCAGTGGGTCTGGTTTGGCCTGCATTCCCACAGCTGGAGCCACATGGTGGTCCCTTAGCCAGGGCCTGGCCTGCCACTCCCTGCCCTTCCTTGGACTCCTCCATGCTAAGCAGAGGGCCAGATACTGCTGGCCATCCTGGACTCGTTCTCCCTCTCTTGGAGACCCTGTGAGCAATGGAGCTCTTGAGCCTTTAGCTGAGGCTAGGGGAGTGGAGGCCATCGTCTTTCCATTTTTACAGCTGAGGAAACTGAGGCAGAGAGGTTAAGGAAGTGGCTGAGTCAGGACTTGAACCCAGGACTCTCAGGCTACAAGCAGACACCAAATGAAAACCTGGCTGTGGAAGCTGGGACTGGATGCTCAGAGACAAATGTACTGACTCATCCTCAGGCCCTCACCTGCATCCCAAACTGCTCTCTAGTTTGCATCCCAGACTGTAGCCAGGAAGGGTCTTCTGGAGGCATGCACCTGCCTACATTATTCCCCTGCCCAGAAGCCTTCCTGGGCCCCCCGCCCACCCACCTTCTGGATGGAGTCTGAATGCATCAGCCTGGCCTTTAAGGTCCCTGTGAGCAGGCTCAGCTGCTCTGCCTCCCCATTTCCCAACATCTGCCCCTCCAGCCAGACCACACCATCCATACCTCTGCCTTTGCAAATACTCTTCCCTCTGCCTTGGTGCCCTGCACTCACTCTTTCTCCTGGTAAACTCCTACTCACCCTCCAGAGCTCAGTTTAGGCCTTGCCCTCTGCCCTAAGCTTCCTCCATTAGATGTATTCCTACTCCCCTTCTCCTATGAGACTGAGCTCTGCAAGGGCAAGGACCATGTCTGAATCAGGCCTGAGCCCCCATGCCCAACCCAGAGCCTGGCACAAAGTGGGACAAATTGAATCAATAAATGGATAAAGGGAGGGATGGAGGAAGGGAAGGATGAGAAGAGATGGGTGGGTGGAGGAAGGCAGGAATGGATGGATACAGGGAGGAAGGGCTGGATAGAGAGAGGGATAGAAGGAAGAATGGATGCAGGACTGGAAGGAGGGAGAGAAGAATAGCTGGATGAAGGGAGAGAGGGAGAAATGGATAGATGATGGGTTGAAAGAAGGAAGGATGACTTGACGGAAGGAGGGCGGGAGGGATGGAGGGAAAAGGGGATGGATGGATGGATGGATACAGGGAGGGAGGGAGAAAGAGATGAAGAGAGGAAGGAAGGCGGGCACAGAGGGAGATATAGAAGGATGGATGGATGCGGAAACAGAGAGAGGGAGAGATAGATGGAGGGATGGGATAAGAGGGATTTCCTTACCCCAGTGTGTGGTGAGGCCTTTGGGGAGGCAATTAAGTCTTCATCTGACCCAGGGGTCCTCCTTGAAGCCTAGCACAGAGGTGGGTACACAGCAGGAGCTGCGTGGAGTGAGGGGTAGCTGGAGCAGGGGTGCGCTGGAAGTGTCACTGGGAGTGGAGAGCGGACTGAGTGATAGTGGTGACTAGCCTAAGGCAGGGGCTGGGGTCCAGGGAGGAGTGGCCAGCCATCAAGAATGAAAAGATGGGGGTCATGGGGACTGGAGCTGTGCTTGGGTGTTCTAACAGACAGAGGGGAAGGGAGCATGTGGGATTGAGAGAAATGTCCAGATACCAGTGGAAAAAGCCAGAGGATAAGGCAAAACCTTGGGGACAGGAAAGTGAAGCCAGCCAGGAAGGAAGCCAAGAGAAAGGGGTGGGGATGGAGTAAAGGGGTGGGGAGGGGGGAAAGGGGTGGGGAAGCCCAGGAGGAGCCCAGGCCACAAGGGGCTGCAGAGAGGGCATTCAGTCAGAGTTCCTTCGCTTCCCTTAGGCCTCCTCTTCCATCCTGTTCTGCCCTTGGGGTCAAACAAATGATTGCAGAGAAAGGATGAAGGAGGTGAGGCATGGGCAAAATAGTTGTTATTTGCAGCTCCAGGGCAGTAAGGCTGTCTGCCAGCAGAAGCAGCCAAGGGTCCTGTTAACAGAGATGCAACGTGCAGAAAGTGGGAGAGGGGTGGCTACTGGCAGACTCCTCCACCCCAGCCTGTTGTGGCACCCCAGCCTCTGTTTGGCCCTCTTTCCCACCCCTGCTTCAGCTCCACCTTCAGCACCCGCTCCCCAGCCCTGCCTTGCCTCCCTGCCCAGACCTGGGGTTCAGAGTCACCTTCTGCGTGGCACACCTCAGGGTCTTGCACCCCATCCGGGTTCTCTCTGTGATTACTCTGACCCAGTGGCAGACATAGCATATTGGACACTCAGAGCAGGTCACTTTTACAAAGTTGCTCTTGGTAATAATCACAAAATGAAAATACCGTATGGATGAACTAAAATGTGCACTAACCAAGCAAAACCATTTCACTCTGCATTTGTTTCAGTGTTTTAAATGTTAAACCCAAATAAAAACTTCATGTGGGCACAGAGAAAGAACTGAAATAACTCAACTTTTGTTTCTTCGTCTTTCTTTTTCTTTTTTTTTTTTTTTTTTTTTTTTTTGAGACGGAGTTTTGCTCTTTTTGCTCAGGCTGGAATGCCGTGGCTTGATCTTGGCTCACCGCAACCTCTGCCTCCCAGGTTCAAGCAATTCTCCTGCCTCAGACTCCCGACTAGTTGCAGGCATGCGCCACCACACCAGGCTAATTTTGTATTTTTAGTAGAGATGGGGTTTCCCCATGTTGGTCAGGCTGGTCTCAAACTCCCAACCTCAGGTGATCTACCCACCTCGGCCTCCCAAAGCGCTGGGATTACAGGCGTGAGCCACCACACCCACCCATGTTTCTTTGTCTTTCTATTCACTGCACAGTCGCTGATGATTTCAAACCCACTGCCTAAATACAAGAGTAGGTAGCACCACCAGGAACTAGAGACACAAGTTGTACATTAAGCCGCTCAAATGATCCTAAATCACCACAAACAGACTCTCCAAACACATGCTTGTCATTGAATGGGCATGTTTCGGGACTGACTGCATAATCGAGTTCTCCAGGTTTATTAAAACAAAAGTCGGCTGGGCGCAGTGGCCCACGCCTGTAATCCCAGCACTCTGAGAGACCGAGGTGGGAGGATCACCTGAGGTCAGAAGTTCGAGACCAGCCTGACTAACATGGAGAAACCCTGTCTCTCCTAAAAACTACAAAATTAGCTGGGCGTGGTGGAGCATGTCTGTAATTCCAGCTACTTGGGAGGCTGAGGCAGGAGACTAGCTTGAACCCGGGAGGCGGAGGTTTCGGTGAGCCGAGATCATGCCGTTGCACTCCAACCTGGGTAACAAGAGTGAAACTCTATCTCAAAAAAAAAAAAAAAGTCACCAGAATATGCTAATGTGAGCATGCACATATGGTAGTAAAACTTAACAGTATCTACAGCAATCGTTTAGCACAAGGAGCAATATTCTATCATTCACCTTGTTTTAGATTTTTTAGAGTATGGTGATAATAAAAAGCAACCTGGCTTTTGGCCGGGTTCATTACTGATTCAAATCATGAGCAGTCAATGCACCCCTTACTGACCGTCGCAGGACAGACAGTTCCCACTTCTCGCCTTAGTCTGCCACACCCCTGGCACTTCATTAGCTGTGAGGAAGGGTCCTGCCCGACGCCCCCAGGCCTAACCCTCTGACCTAACCCACAGATCCTGTGGCTGAAGACTGTTTCATATACGCTGGCCCCCACCTGGAGACACCAGACCACCTCGGTCCTCACCCTGACTGTGTCCCGCCTGGGCAACCACCACCCCTGGTCTGAGTAGTGGCAGGGCTGGCCCGAGGAGGAAGTCTCTGGGGATGAGGACATTTCTGGCTCTGCCCTGTGACTCCAGGAGGACATTCGTCAGGGTCCCTCTCACTTTCCCAGCCCAGATGGCTGTGAGTCCACCCGTCACAGATGTGCCCCAGCAGCCAAGCCTCATACCAGCAGGGACACCGTGCCCGGCAGGCAGCCTGGGCCAGCCCGTGCCTGCCCACCAGACTGGTGACCCTAATCCTGTGTGCAGACAGGACCAGCCCGAAACCCTCCCTTGCACAAAAGGCCTTTGTTCTGCTGCCCTTCCTCCCTGCCCCCCATGGCTGCCTTTTCTTCAGCCAGGGAGGAAGGAAGCTCCCTGCCGAGCACACCACCTCCAGGCCCGGTGCCAGCCGTCCCTTCCCATCCTCATCCCTGTCTGCAGCTGAGAAGAAACCAGGAAGGCCAGGCGTGGGCTCTGTGTCAAGCCTGAGAGGGTTTGCTCCCGCTAGCTTCGCGAGTCTGGGCTTGCTCCTGCCTCTCTGCAAGCCTACTTCTTGGACATAGAGGTGTCCTCCTTCCTGGAACAGATTTGAGCACAATAGGAGATCACATCTCCCTCCCTCCTTGCTGTGTCTCCGGCTCCCTAAGCCCCATCCAGACTCCAGGCCCTGACCCTCACCAAGCCCCGAGCCAGAGCCCTCCTCCCCGTGTGGCTGGCCCCGATGACACGGGCCCTGATCACGAGGAACATTGAATTCTTACCCAATTTATTTTTCTTCCCAACCAGCAGTTCTCAAATATGTTGCTGTCAGGATCCCTTTACTAGGATCGCTGGATTTACTACACAAATAAAAGCACAGAATGCCCAGTTCAATTTGAATTTCAGATAAATAACAAATAATTTTTTTTAGAACAACTACATCCCAAATATTTATTGCACAGGACACACTTCCATTTTATCTGGCAAGCATATTCTCCATACTCTTAAAAATTACTGAGGACTTCAAAGAGCTGTAGTTCATGTGAGTTATGAAAACTGATATTTACTGTATTCGAAACTAAGATGAATTATTAGAATATTTATCAGTCTGTTTTTAAAAGTAATAAACAATACGTGTTCACATAAAGCGTTTTTATGAAAAAGCTACATTTTTCAAAACAAAGAAATCAGTGGGAAAAGTGGTGTTTTGCACTTTTGCAAATCCTTTTAATGTCTGACTTAATTGAAGACAGCTGGATTTTCATAGCTGTTTCTTCATTCAGTTCGTTGCGATATGTGGTTTTCATTGAACTATGTGAACAAAATCTGGCCTTGCACAGATATGCAGTTAGAAAAGGGAGGAGCATTTTAATAGACTTTTCAGATCGTTATGAATATTTTTCTTTGCTATAACACCAAAACTCAACAAGTGTTAATTTCTTAAACTTTATTCATGATGCAGAATTTGGAACCATATGAAGAGCTTTTCATACTTGGCTACACAAAAATCCATCTGTCTATCTTTTTTGTTTGTTGTTGTTGTTGTTGTTGTTTTGAGACCAGGTCTCACTCTGTCACCCAGGTAGGGATGCAGTGGCGCAATCTCGGCTCACTGCAACCTCTGCCGCCCAGGCTCAAGTGATTCTCCTGCCTCAGACTCCCGAGTAACTGGGATTACAGGCGCGTGCCACTCCCGCCAGCTAATTTTTGAATTTTTAGTAGAGATGGGATTTCACCATGTTGGCCAGGCTGGTCTTGAAATCCTGACCTCAAATGATCTATCTGCCTTGTCCTCCCAAAAATTCTGGGATTACAAGTGTGAGCCACTGCGCCTGGAGTTTTGTTTTGTTTTTTAAGATGGAGTCTCACTCTGTCACCCAGGCTGGAGTGCAATGGCACGATCTCAGCTCACTGCAGCCCCCACCTCCTGGGTGCAGGAGATTCTTGTGCCTCAGTCTCCCAAGTAGCTGGGACTACAGGTGCGCACCATCATGCCTGGCTAATTTTTGTATTTTTAGTAAAGATGGGGTTTCACCATATTGTCCAGGCTGGTCTTGAACTCCTGACCTCAAGTGATCCACCTGCCTGGGCCTCCCAAAGTGCTGGGATTACAGGAGTGCGCCACCATGCCCAGCCTGTCTATCTTGTTCTTTGAATGGCTTTTTTTTCCACTTTCTGACAAATGGTAACAACATGTGTTGATCATTTAAAGAATATTGGTTCACTCACCTTCCAAATGTTGACATATCTTATTATTCAATAAGTAAACATCACAGTTTGCTGATATTCCTGCCAATCTCATCAGAAAAGTCTGTAAGTATTGGCTTCTGGTGCTGGTACAAGTTTTTGTTTGTTTTTTTGTTTTGACACAAGGTCTCGCTCTGTCACCCAGGCTGGAGCGCAGTGGCCCAATCGCTGCAGGCATGCACGCCACCACGCCCAGCTAGTTTTTATATTTTTAGTAGAGACGGGGTCTTGTGATGCTGCCCAGTCTGGTCTCGAACTCCTGGACTCAGGCAATCCTCCCAAAGTCCTGGGATTACAGGTGTGAGCCACTATACCTGGCCAGTTTTCTAACATTCTAATTTTCACTTGAAAGCTGGAATCTTTTCACTGGCAACAATTCCTGTCAATTGCTTTCCTTGAAGTGACAGCTCACTTTGATCATTTTTAAGAAAATATCTGCCGCATTGCCAAGTTTGAATAACCATAGCTTGCAATTTTTATGGAAGCCTAGGGTTCTATAAAAACGTGGCTAGTTGGGCTGACAACTCAAACATCTCACGTGTGTCTTTTTTCTGAAAACCATCGCACTTGGGCTTGCTTTATGTGCACTTCCCACTTTGTCACAAAGAATATTCAGAAGATATGCACTCAAGGGTCAGGCTCAACACCTCTGCTAGTCTGTGAGCTTAGCAAGGACGTGGCCCAGGTGTGCTGGTGAAGACTCTAGGGGCCGCCAACCGATGCACCATGGCCCAGACTGTGCTTTTCTCCTCATCTTCTGCATTATTTGAGCAAATGTCAGCAAGGGAAAGGGGCTAATGATATCTTAGGATCATTATGAAAACCATTTGACCCTGTGGATCTTCTTTTTTTTTTTTTTTTTGAGACGGAGTCTCGCTCTGTCGCCCAGGCTAGAGTGCAGTGGCCGGATCTCAGCTCACTGCAAGCTCCGCCTCCCGGGTTCCCGCCATTCTCCTGGCTCAGCCTCCCGAGTAGCTGGGACTACAGGCGCCCACAACCTCGCCCGGCTAGTTTTTTGTATTTTTAGTAGAGACGGGGTTTCACCTTGTTAGCCAGTATGGTCTCGATCTCCTGACCTTGTGATCTGCCCGCCTCGGCCTCCCAAAGTGCTGGGATTACAGGCGTGAGCCACCGCGCCCGGCCCTGACCCTGTGGATCTTCTAAGAGAGCCTTGGGATTCCTGGGGGTCTGTGGACCACACTTGGAGAAGCTCTGTGTTGCACGGATTTATTTGTGCCTCTGCCACTGGACTGTTGGCCCCACAAAGGTCAGGGTCTTTGTCCCGCATTTCCTGCTGTGGCCCAGCCCCTTAAACAGTTGCCTGCCTCTCCTTGGAACACAGAATGGACAATCAGGTCTTCTCCTCCCTGCCCAGAGAGACCCACGGTCATGAGTTTTGGTGTCTATGCTTCCAGGCATTTTTCTATGGGTTTCTATGCATGGTTACTCCTCCAGGAAATAAATGACATTAATGCAAGACATACTTGCTGAGTGCTGACTATGCACATAGGGGCCCCAGCAGGCAATAAGGCACACAGATCTCTGCTGGCCTGGGGCTGACCTCTGTGTGGGGAGGCCACCAGCAGGCCCGTCAGTAAGCCAACATGCAGAAGGTCAACTGGTGACACGGGAAGCAGGGGGAAGCTGGGCAGGGCTGGCACGAGGGGAGGGTAAATATGAGACAAGTCAGGCAAGGCCTCCCTGAGAAGGTGATAGGTAAGCAAAGAACTGCATAAAATGAGAGAGCGAATCATGGGGATACTTACTGAAAGAACAGCAAGTGCAAAGGCCCTGAGGCAGGAACACGCTGGCTCCCTGTCCTGGCCAACGGCTCCTGGGATTCATTCCACACTCCAGAGACATTCCCGAGCACTGGCCATGTGCCCAGTGCTGCCGGAGACCCTCACGGAGCTCATTCCAGGGAGAGCAGAAAAGGAATAAAAACAAATAGGAACAAACACAGCTGTGTCCAGAAGTGGCAAGTGAAAAAAAAAAAATACAATGGGGAAAAAGAAGAGGGAGTAGCAGGATGGCTGTTTTTAAAACAGGGGCCAGGGGAGGCTTCTCTGAGGAGGGGACATAAGGAAGAGGTGGGGGAGCTCTGCTGGCTTCATTCCCATTTCACAGATAGGGAAACTGAGCTTCCAGAGCTCTCCAGCCTACCCAAAGGCACACAGCTGTGCAGGACGGAGTCAGGAGAGGACTGAAGTCTCTCAGGCACTACCAGCAGACACCTGCTGTCTCATGGCAGCAGGGCCCGAACTCAGGGTGAAATCTGCCAGAGCTGGACAGGGCCTCCCTGCACAGCCCAACAACGATAACATCGACAATAACAGTAAGAGCTGGGGCAGCCCAGAGTGCTTCCCCCTCCGAATCCTCACAAGCGCCCTGTGAGAGAAGTGTTAGTATTATCCCCACTTTACAGATAAGGAGACTGAGGCTCAAGAAGGGTGTCTCACACCTAGGGCCACAGGCACACTGACTCCAAGACCATAATCTTTATTTTCACAGTTTCCGATACAAAACACCTTATAGTTGAATACTGGCATACTCACATTAACACATAAAGTACACATATTTTTAACGATCTCTTTATTCATATATAACTCACATATCAGATAATTCACCCATTTAAAGTGTATGATATGGTTTGGCTGTGTACCCACCCAAATCTCATCTTGAATTGTAGCTCCCATAATTCCCATATGTGGTAGGAGGGATCTGGTGGGAGGTAATTGAATAATGAAGGGTGGGCTTTCCCATGCTGTTCTCTCGATAGTGAACGAGTCTCACAAGATCTGATGGTTTTACTTTTATTTTATTTTTTTTTTTTTGAGACAGAGTCTCGCTCTGTCGCCCAGGCTGAAGTGCAGTGGCCGGATCTCAGCTCACTGCAAGCTCCGCCTCCTGGGTTTATGCCATTCTCCTGCCTCAGCCTCCCGAGTAGCTGGAACTACGGGCGCCCGCCACCTCGCCCGGCTAGTTTTTTGTATTTTTTAGTGGAGACGGGGTTTCACCATGTTAGCCCATGTTGGGATGGTCTCCATCTCCTGACCTCGTGATCTGCCCGTCTCGGCCTCCCAAAGTGCTGGGATTACAGGCTTGAGCCACCGCGCCCGGCTGATCTGATGGTTTTATAAAGAAGAGTTCCCCTGCACAAGCTCTCTCTTGCCTGCCGCCATGTAAGATGTGACTTTGCTCCTCCTTTGCCTTCCACCATTATTGTGAGGTCTTCCCAGCCATGCAGAACTGTGAGTCCATTAAACCTCTTCCCTGTATAAATTACCCAGTCTTGGGTATGTCTTTATTAGCAGCATGAGAACAGACAAATACAGTGTACAACTCAGTAGTTTTTAGAATATTTGAAGGATTATACAATCATCATCACTATCAATTTTAGGACACTTCCATCACCCCAACAAAAAAATCCCATGTCCAATAGCACTCACTGCCCATTCACCGCTCCCCACCCTGGCAACTGCTGATCTAGCTTCTGTCTCTATGGATTTCCTGTTCTGGACATTGGAGACAAATGGAAGCATACACTCTGTGGGCTTTTGTGTCTGGCTGCTTTGACTCAGCATGATGTTTTCAGGGTTCATCCACGAGGTAGGGCTCATCAGTCCTTCGCTCCTTTTTATGGCTGAATAATATTCCATTGTGTGCAGATACCACATTTTACTCATCCATTCATCAGCTGATGCACATTTAGGTTGTTTCCGCTTCTTGGCTCACATTTATGTGACATAAAATTGTAAACTAGATTGCCACATCTACACTCATACGGGCAGATCACTTCCTTATAATTAATGTATTCATAGAGAAAACAGTCAGGAACCAAGTCCTGAGTAGAAGGGTTCATGCCACAGTGGGCAGGTGTGTGCTGTGCTCCAGGGTCTGCGCTGTACATTTTTATTTCAGAAAGTTTCTGGCAGAAGTAGAGAGCATGGGAAAATGACCTCCCCACTCAGGAACCCCCCAGGTTCCCTGCCCAGCACAGCTGCTCTTCTCGGCAGCTCTCGCAGTGGCCCGTCTGGGAGTGGGGCTTCTGGCCTGAGAGTCCAGTGTCCTGAGGAGCTGTCAGGAAGGGGTGCTGGCACCAAGCAGTCACCCAGAGTTCCTGGCCACACTGCCAGCCTCCCCCTGGGCCTAGCACTGTCATCTCTGGATTGATACCTGGCTTGTGGGGCTGGAGGGGTGGAAAGGCCTTTGCAGGCAGGGACGTGCAGGTGGGGTGGGGACCCCCTGAGGTGGCACAGCACTGTCTCACCCTAGCAGCAGTTGGGCACCCAGGGCAAGTGCCCTTCCTCCCCTCAGCCTTCTCTGTCCCCCGCCTTGGAGTCCCTTCTATCCAGCAAGTTCCAAGAATAGCCTGGAAGGAGCAGGAGCAGGGAGACAGAGGCCCAGGGAGTATCAGGACTTGTCAGGGCCACACAGCATGTGCAGGGCAGGGACTCCGTCCTTCTCCGTGGGCCTCAGTGTCCCGGTGTAGGTGATCTGGGTGGTCTTCTTCATGACAGAAAAGAGGACATCCCGCGGAGGGGCTGGCGGTCCTTTGCAAGCCTCCTCTTGGTTCCTCCCTCCTATTTCACAGATGAGGAAACTGAGGGTCGGGAAGGAGGTGGGTTTCATTTGGCATCACACAGGGAGGCCAAAACAGAAAAGCCCTCAGGTCCAGTATCTGTTCTTCCTTGGAGATAGGACTGAGGTTTCCTGAGGACAGAAGTTCCAACGGAAGGCAAGGAGGGGAAAACACTATGGTGACGTTGCTGTTTTGTTCTTTCACTTTTCCCTTGTTAGCCCTACTCTGTGCCAGACCTTGGGAGAGGGTTTAGCCAAGTTCATGCTGGTGTTTTCCTCACAACAGCTGTGGGAGGAGGAAGGATCCGCCCCGTTTTATAGATCGGGACACTGAGACTCAGAGAGAAAAGGTAACTGGCTGAAGACTAACAGCAAGCAAGTGGCAGAACCAGGGAGGGACCCAGGTCGGGGTCAGGGAAAGACCAAAACAAGAAGAGGCCTGAAGTGGGGAGAAGGTATCCAAAATACCAGAGCTCCGCCCTGTCCTCAGTCTCCCAGGCTTCTAGCCACGGCCACCTTCCACCTCTGGAAGGGACCATGCTCTCTCGTGCCCCTGGGCTTTTGTACATGCTGTTCCTTCTGCTTAGAATGCCCTTCCCAAAGCTTAGCTCAAAAGTCTCTTCCTTCAGGAAGCCCTCTTGGGCTGGAATAGCTCCTTGGGCCGAAAGCCCCTGAGCTTTCAGAGCACTGAGTTTGCTGGGCTGCTCAAGGGTGGGCTAGAGGCTCTGGGGCCAGACACCCAGAGGGTCTGCAGCCAGTGGACCTCTCTAGGAGGAAGGGAAGCTGATGGCTTGATTCTTGTCAGAGCTAGACGACTTGCAAGTTAGCATGGAGTTCCACCCACACTCTCCATGTTCCTGCAGCTGAGACAGGGGCTGTGGCGCTCTGAGGTCCATTGGGGTCACTGTGGGTGCCCAGCTCCGGCCCCGCCCCAGCCCTCCCCAGCAGCCTCTCCAATGCTCAGGCTGCAAAGGGGTGGGCACTCCTTGGGACCTCAGTCCACTTCCTGACGCGGGACCAAAGGGGAAAGGGCCCCCAATCTCAGCCTGGCTGCCTGGTGGGAGAGGAGATGTGGGAGAACGGGGACAGAACTCCCACAGTGCTGGGAGAGGCCTGCCAGGCAGCCAGGGAGGCAGGAGGGGCAAAGATGCGGTTTCGGGGTAGGGGCAGTGCAGCCTCAGCCTAATCCTGCATCAGTACCACTGCAGGAGGGCCTTCCCAACAGACACACACACACCACTGTCCCACTCCCCAGACTCTCCGTGTTTATTTCCCTCTTGTCCTCATTAGAATATTTTCCAAACAGTCAAGCCCTGTGTGTCATAGGACCTGGGGGCAAGACTTCCAGTAACACTGGGGCCAGGGTATCAGAAGAGGGAAGGTCACCTGGTCTCGCCCACCCCCAGAGGCCTGGAGTCATTGGGGAGAGAAGAGGGGACTCTGGAGACAAAGTCAGCTGAAGCACTGTCACCAAGCTTCCCCGAACCCAGGAAGCTGCCCCTCCAGGGTCAGCCTCGGGGAAGGGAAGGACCAGCCCTGAGGACGCCTCTCGCCAGTCCTCCCAAGGCCTTGGCCCCAGGCCATGATGCCTGGTCCCAGCTCCCAGGCCCTAGACTCTGCCAACCCTGGCAAGATGCCCTCCTCTCCCCTCAGCAGACGCCGCCTTCCTCCCCTAGCCCGGGAATTGCCCCATGTGTCCAGCCACACGAGGAGCTCCCAGAGCTGGCTTTGTCCCAAGCATCCTTCGAAGCAGAACATATCCGCTGCCGCCTGCAGGCTTCCCCAGGCCTCCTGCTGCCAACCCTCGGGGGGCAGCCCCAACATGTGTGCTGAGCCCTGGCCGACAGTCCCTGACACTGCCTCTGCAGGCGGTGCCCACTCTTCACCTCGTGCCCAAGAGACCTTGGTGGAACCTGCCCAAGCCTCCACCCTGCGCTTTCTCCTCCCCACCATCTGGCCTACATTCCTGGGATGGACCCAAGTTCCCATAGGCAGAGGGTCCATCCCTGGGCTGGCATCATTTGGGAAAAGCATCAAGGACTCACCTGGAGGTATCCAAGGACTCCGAAGCCAGTGCCAGAGCAAACCCCACCCGTGCCTGCTTCCTCGGGCCCTCTGAATGGATAAGGGGAGGCGGAGGAAGACAGAAGCACAGAGCTCACACTGCAGACCAGGCCTCTGGTGTACATGACAGCCAAGCTTTACCTCCACTGCACTGTGTTGGTGGCATTACTCTCCTGCTTTATAGACGAAATGGAGAAAAAGAGAGAAAGGACCTGCCCGAGGTCACACAGCCAGGAAGTGGTACAGGCAGGATTGAACCCAGGACCCATCTTCAATGGCTGAAACCAGCCTCCCATGCTCAGGGCCTGGGCCTTACTTGAGTGGGTGTGGGAGAGATGGCAGCCTCCTTCCCATCAGCGGGTAGGGCTGGAGGTTGATGGTCTTGGGCCCTGGATTCACAATGACCTTGGAGCCCAAGTCTCCACGCAGTAGCTGCCTCCTCCTGGATCAAGTTTATTAGGCCCTATAACTGGCCTCCTGCCTCGGTTTCCCTTGCTGCCTAGAAGGCCGGATCCTGCTGCTCCTCCTGGTTCAGGAGACAGTTCCTGCGTGGCTCTCCTGGCCAAGGTTACAGATTCCCTGCCTTCCTTCTAAGGTGGCTCCTGGTGCTCACTAAGCACATGTCAGCACCCTAGCCCCAGATCCCACCATGTGCCTCCTGTCCTTTTTCCTAGGCCTTGAGTTGGAAGGGCAGCGGGGACAGAGGGCTCTGCCCCTGGTTTCTCAGTAGAGGTAAAAGATGGAAGCCAACAGAGGGTCAAGTCCTGCCCCAGGCCACCCAGTGCACAAACTGGGTCAGCCAGGGACTGTCCCAGGCCCGGGAGCTGCAGGAGCCTAGGGGAGGGTGGGGCTGCCGGGGGCTGGGGCTGATGACTGCTCTATCTTCCAAACAACAGCAGCAAGGGATGACAGCCAGGCTGTCGGGACAGCCTGTTCCCACAGCGGGGCCCAGGGGAACCTGGCCTGACCACACCTCGGCTATGCCGGGCCTGTGCAGCTGCAGCGAGTGACCCAGGCTGGCCCTGTCCCTGCTCAGTTCTTCCGAGGGCTGCAGCACGGCAGTAGCCCAGGGCCCACGGGGCCACCATTTCCACAGTTGATGAGGCTGGGGGTCCTCCCCAAGGTCAGGGGACCCATCCCCTGCCTCTGGGGCACCTGCCAGGCTGGTGGAAGAAAGAAGGGAGGGAAAGCCGAGGAAGCAAGGGAGGGTGCTGCCACCCACTCCGCTTCTCCTTCCTGCAGCCTCTGTGAGGGGCTGTCACCTCCGGAGGCTTGCTGTGGGTGCACATGGTACACAGAGGCAGTAGACGTGGCTGGTCTGCACCAGGCAGCTGTGTGCAGCAGAACCCTCGCATCCAGCCCAGAGTGCCTATAGCAAGGGTTGCCATCAGGACCACTCGCTTCTGGGCATGGTTCTAAGTGCTTTACATGAGCTGATGCATTTATTCCTCACAGCAACCCCAAGTGGCAGCTACTAATGTTATCCCCGTTTTATGGATGAACTAAACGAGACCGGGGTGGTTAAGTCACTCACCTAAGGTCAAAGGAAAGTGGGCCCTGACCAGTGCCGTCGAGTTTATCCCAGTACCGACACCCCTGTGGATGGAAAGGGTAAAGCCTGTTCCTCCCACGCCCACTGGTGTCTCCTCCAACACCACCCCCTCCGCCCCGCCGGCCTGGCCTGGCTGCCAGCAACTCCTTGGACGCTCCAGGTGGAAAAACAATTGTGGGGCTGGCTCGGGTGGCTGGAGCAGCCGGGAGCTCCGTGCTTGGTGTCCCACCGATGCCAAGCCACCGGAGCGGGGTGGGGGATGGGAGCACTTGCTCAGGAGCAGGGTGGGGGTTCAGAGGAGACGCCGGAGCCCACCAGGGATGGAAGAAGCAGGCCTCTACCCTGGCCTGGCCAAAGTCGGCTCTGGGCCTGCTGCCCACAGTCAGGAGGGAAGGGGCAGCCCCCCAACAGGGACCAGCCAACTTCCCTCCCGACTGGAGCAAATGACTGAGTCTTTACCAAGCGCCTACTACGTGCTGCAGGCCCTGTTCTGGGGGTCGAGTCAGGGACAGACCCAATCCTGCCCCTTTACTGCCCGGCAGGAAGAACAGACAAGGAAACGCAGTCTCAGGAATGCTTGCTTGTTTCAACTCCCTGGGGATCTCAGTTTGCGCTGAGGAAACGGGAGACAAAGTGAATCGCCCAAGCTCTCAGTAAGGCCGGGCTGAGATTCTGAGCCCTCGTGCCTGGGCTCTGAACTCACCCAGGTCCCACCCGGGTGCCAGCTGCTTCTCATTGAGCACCTACTGTGTGCTGGGTCATTCCCAGGCCCACCCGACCCCCACAACGGCCCCCCAGGTGGACGTGGCCACTGTCATTTTAGAGAAGTGGTAGCAGAGGCTCCGAGTGGGGGAACCACTTGCTGAAAGTCCTTGCTGGAAAGGGACCCCACCCCAGAGTGTCTGACCCCAGAGCCCACAGCCTCCCCCACACTTTTTCTGGAAACTCCTGGCATTTAGGGGAGTGAGAAAGAGCTGTCCTGAGCAGGTCAGAGTGGTGTCAGGGATGCTGCCAGGGGGGCCACCTCCTACAATGGGGACAGCTGGGGGCTGGACCTTGGCTGACACCATCCTTTTACAATGATACGTTATTCATCTAGCTTAAGCCCCACAGATGAGAACTCTCTAGATAATTTTGGTCTTTCCTTTTAGACAACAACACAGTTATAATTTAACTATTTTAAGAGGAAATGGAGTCTACACAATGTCTTCTCTGTGTTAATTACCATGATGAACCATTGTCAGGCCACAGACCAGTACAGTAAAGGTCTTGGTGCTCAGTAAGATAGGAAAGGTTACTTGTACCTACACAAATGGCCCCAAACTGATGTTTTGTTGTCATTCTTGTTCTTATGTCTGCATTTAATGGTTGTTCCGTCTCTCTCTTATTGTTGAGCTGTTATTTCTGAAAGCACTAAGGGTTTGCTCTGGAAAGTAGAAAATCAGCTTGATGCATCTTGTGGGTGACTGAATTATCAGTGATTCTGCTGTGAGCAGAACTTAACAACAAAGGGAATCCACCAAAATAATAAATTATACCAAGTACTTATCGAGCTGGGGAAGCTCTGAGGACTCAAGAATTAAAATCAGGGTCTTGATATGGCATAGTCACCAGCCTTTACAGCAATTGTTTGCAAATTAGAGAAAGACGCCACTTCCTCAAAATACTTTACTAGTGTCTGCTAGAAAATTATTTTAATCAATACACAAATCTACTGTGATTACTATGTAACAGCAGCCTCGAGAGTTGTGCAGTGCACAACCTGTGCAGATGCTCATGGCAGCCCTATCTTGACATCTCTAGAATTCCCTCTTTTCCATCATGTTTTTTTCTTTTTCTCCCTTCATTTTACTACTTCATACCTAAGACAGGCTCTCTCTTTGTGGTGGGAAATATGGCTTTTCTAAAACTTGGTAACTCAGAAGATAAAGTCCTTCCTCTTCCACTCAAAATGTAAAAGTAATATAAGGACTCTTGAGTCACATGATATCTCTAAACCATCCCTATGATCAGGGAAATGGAAAGTGTATCAGCCAGGCTGATATCAGTAAGGTTATGCTGCAGAAACAAACCACCCTTAAGCATCAGGAGCTTAAACAATGAAGGTTTATTTATTGCTCATACTGCATATCAGCCCTGGTTTGACTGGGATACCTGAGTCATCTGGGATTTCAGGGACCCAGACTCTCGGGGGCTACAGCTTGAAATGTGCTCCCTCCATTGCTGTGGTAAAGGGGTGTGGAGAATCGCACGCTGGCTCTTTTTTTTTTTTTTTTTTTTTTTTTTGAGACGGAGTCTCGCTATGTCGCCCAGGCTGGAGTGTAGTGGCCGGATCTCAGCTCACTGCAAGCTCTGCCTCCCGGGTTTACGCCATTCTCCTGCCTCAGCATCCCGAGTAGCTGGGACTACAGGCGCCCGCCACCTCACCCGGCTAGTTTTTTGTATTTTTTAGTAGAGACGGGGTTTCACCGGGTTAGCCAGGATGGTCTCGATCTCCTGACCTCGTGATCCGCCTGTCTCGGCCTCCCAAAGTGCTGGGATTACAGGCTTGAGCCACCGCGCCCGGCCACGCTGGCTCTTAAAGCTTCCACTTGGAGGGCACACAAACCACTGAGCTCAGGATTCATAAAACAGGTACATGCCACGCCTAACCGTGCAGGGGATGGAGGTACAGGCCTGCCCGGCCTGGGAGAAGCCTGGTCTAGGGTTATCTGAGCTTGAATCACACGCTCACACAGCCCCTGGAATCACAGCCTAGCGGGGGCTGGGCCAGGTGGCAGAGCACCTGTTCCAGCCTGGGACTGGGGAGAGGGAGCTCTTCAAGGAAGTAAGAAGGATGTCACCTGGCCCCAAGCAACCATGCAAGGCAGTTGCTAAGACTCAGCCAGCCTGGAGCAGCCACACCCAGCCTCTGGGCACTGCAGCCAGAGGAACCCGAAGAACCCAAAGGGACAAGAACTCCAGGGAAGAAACACACACACTCCAGCCCCACAAAAAGCATGGGAGTGGCTGGGCCTGAAGACAGCTCCTCCCCACAAGACAGGCTTCAGATGTGCAGCCCTGGATGTGTTCTCACCCTCTGGGTCTGGAGGCGGCCACGGGCGGGCAGAAGCGCAGGTGAGTAAGTAACAATCATCCACATCCCCTGGTGTGGCTGAGGCCTTCCTAAACTCCTGTACCACACTTTCCAACCGGATTTTACAGAGCAGGCTACTGGGGCTTGGATGGGTCAAGTGCGCTACTTAAGTTCACAGAGCCAGCTCAGAAACCTGCATGTACCAAGCACCTACCACGCACCAGGCTTCGTTCCATTCTCAGGAGTTCCCATCCCCAGGACACAGGTGAGAAAGCACAGAGGCCGGGCACATCGCAGTCAGGCGGGCCCACCCCCGAAGCATCTGCCCTCCCCACATCACTCTCTAGGTATTGGGGTTGGGAGGGACCCTTTGGGGTTGGGGAGCCGAGGGGAAAGAGCAGCAGTCCTTTTTTAAAGGACGATGAGTGCGACACGTGACCAAGGAACTCGTGCACCAAGTGGGCGTCTGCCGGCTCGTGTTTAAGGCACATTCCTGAGCTCCAAAAGGAGAAATAAAACTGTTCCCTTGTCTGCGAGCTGAAGAGGCAGCAATATTGTGGGGTAACTAGGACCAGATGGGCTCCAGGAATTTCCAAAAGCCTTTTAGCATATTAGACAAAATAGCCTCCCAGACACACACCGTAACTTTGTCTGGCCGCCTGGTATCGGTTACCGAGACAACCGGCGGTCTGCGCACACTGGCTGGAGGGTCCCACAAGGGAGCGGGCCTCTGGCAAGGCCCCTGCACACTCCCCACTGCCGCAGCAGGAGCCCCCCTCACACTTGATCTCTCCCCTCTGGTTCCAAGTCCAGGGCACACCCTGAGAAACTCAGCCTCTCAGGGTTGGCAGGAGCTAGAAAAGTCCCCAAAACTGGAAAGTCCCAGGTGGCTCCCACAGCCTCAAGCCTCCACTTGCACCCCTTTGAGGGGTGTGAGAGGTCACACTTCACAGGGCACCCAGACTGGGGATGACTATGGCCAGCTAGGTGTCAGCGCCGGGCTCTATCACCCTGGCTGGGAGAGCCTTGGCGGGCCATCAAACCTCCCACAGTCCCCTTTCCTCATCTGCAAAACACAGTTATGTGAGGACAAAGCCATTTGATACAAGCATGGCGCCTAGAGTGTGCCAAAACTAGCAAGCGCTCCTTCTGCACTGGCCACTATCATGGTGCTCTGTGCACAGTTCTGGCTACAAGAAAGTCCTTCCTTACTCTGACTTAGGTAATATTATTAACTAATATTAACTGAGCATTTGCCACATGCCAGAGCATCTGATGGGGGAAATGGCTGAGGCTCAAGATGGTGGTTGCCTTACCCAGGGCAGCACAGCTAGACCCAGGCTCTACTCACTGTGGACACCGCCCTGCTGAACTCGCCTCCCTGTGCGTGCGGCCCAAGGCTCCTGCTCTCTCTGGGTCTCAGTTTCCCTGTCTGTGTGCAAGGAGAAGTTGGACTGCATGTGCCATGAGAGTGGCCTTTCCTTCCCACACTGGCCCTCTAGACCCTCACCCTGTCCTCAAATGACCCAGAGATGCAACAGGTCTGGAGAAACTTGGAGACCAGTAGGAGGGAAGACATGGTCTGTGTCCTGGCACCCAACACAGGGCCGGGCACCCAGAAAATAGCAGAGAGGTCAGAGAGGTCACTGAATACAGCAGGTCCTCAAATAACATCATTTTGTTCAACATCGTCTTGTTGATAAGAAAAAAATATCGATTTCTGGCCATGCCTGCTGTCAGTGTGGAGTTTGCAACATTCCCCCAGTGTCTGCATGGGTTCTCTCCACGTACTCTGGCTTTTTCCACATCCTGCAGATGTGGATGTTACGTGAATCAGTGTGTCTACATGGCCCCAGTCTGAGTGTGGGTGTGTCTGTGAGTGTGCCCTACAGTGATAATGGCGTGATATCCTGCCCAGGGCTGGTTCCCATCTTGTGCTCTTGGGACAGGCTCCAGCCAGCCCAGACCCGAAACTGGAATAAGTGGGTAATTGTCCTGTTTTTACTAGTCTTTCTTAAAGGTATGTAGAGCTCATATTTATTTCAATGTTTAATATTAGAGGTGCTTGGTATTAGGGAAGTTTAGTGTTGTTTTTGTGACCAAAAATATGCTGTAGGAACTTAACTCTTGTTTGTATCAATTAGCCGATGGTAAAATTGGTTTTGTTACAGCTGGTGTGTTAGTCCATTCTCCAATTGCTATAAAGAAATACCTGAGACTGGTTAACTTATAAAGGAAGGAGGGTTAATTGGCTTATGGTTCCATGGGCTCTACAGGAAGCATAGTGCCTATATCTGCTCAACTTCTGAGGAGGCCTCAGGAAACTTACAATCATGGCAGAAGGCAAAGAGGGAGCAGGCAGGTCACATGGCCAGAGCAGGAGCCAGGGAGAGAGGAGGGAGGTACCACACACTTTATCTCATGAGAACTCACTCACTATCATGAGGACAGTACCAAGATGATGCTACTAAACCATTCATAAGAAAACCACCCCCATGATCCAATCACCTCCCACCAGGCCTCACCTCCAACACTGGGGATTACATGAAATCACTTTTCAACATGAGATGTGGAAGGGGACACAGATCCAAACTTTTTTTTTTTTTTTTTTTTGAGACGGAATCCCAATCAATCTTTTGCCCAGGCTAGAGTGCAATGGCACAATCTCAGCTCCCTAAAACCTCCACCTCCCCGGTTCAGGTGATTCTCCTGCGTCCACCTCCCCAGTAGCTAGGATTACAGGCACACACCACCATGCCTGGCTAATTTTTGTATTTTTAGTGGAGACAGGATTTCACCATGTTGGCCAGGCTGGTCTTGAACTCCTGACCTCAGGTGATCCGCCCACTTCAGCCTCCCAAAGTGCTGGGATTACAGGTGTGAGCCACTGACCTGGCCTGATCCAAATGACTTCATGTGGTTTCACTTAAAGTTAGTTTTTCCAAGAACCTATTAAAGACTTAAATATGGACTTACTCTACTGCTTTGCAGGGTAAAGAAAGGTGGGAGTGGTGATTACAGTAATGTTGGCAACCCCTGTCCCTCAGTGATACAAGAGCTGAGACTGATTAGGTGCAGTTCTGATGCTTAAATGGTTTCATTCCTTCTCACAACCACTCTGTGAGGCCGGTGCTAGTGTGAATCCCATTTGACAGATGGGAAAACTGAGGCATGAGGAGCTGTCACCTGTCCAAGGTCACATGGAGGGTAGGGGCAGCAGTGGGACTTGAATCTGCTGCCCTGGCTCCCAGAGTGTGCATGCACTGGTCACACTACCTGCTTCTTTCAGAAGGTCACTGTCAGCCAGGTATGGTGGCTCACACCTATAATCCCAGCACTTTGGGAGGCCGAGGCAGGCAGATCACCTGAAAGCAGAAGTTCCAGACCGGCTTGGCCAACATGGTGAAATCCCGTCTCTACTAAAAATACAAAAGTAGCCTGGCATGGTGGCAGGTGCCTGTAATTCCAGCTACTCGGGCAGACTGAGGCAGGAGATCACTCGAACCTTGAAGGTGAAGACTGCAGTGAACCGAGATCACACCACTGTACTGAACTTCATCCTGGATGACAGAGTGAGACTCCGTCTCAAAAAATAAAGAACGTCACTGTCTCAGGACCAGCAGGGGTGACCTGCAAATTCTGCATGTGAGGGGGACCCAGACTGCTACTTTACCTGCCTAGGCTCCTTGACCCTCAAGCTACCCTAGGGAAGGAAGGGATTATCATCCCCATTTACAGAGGAGGAAACTGAGGCACAAAGCGTGAAGTGATTTGCCCACAGCCACCAAGAGCCTAGATTCAAACACAGATCCAAGTCCAGGCCTGAATTTTCCCTGTATGGGACCACCCTCCCCGGGGGAAGATGGCTGTCTTCCCACAGGTTAGAGGTAGTGACCTGCCCAGCCCCATCCCCATGGCCGAGGGCGGGGAGGTGCAGCAGGCTTCAGGGAGGCTCCCCAGCATCCCAGGGGCCAGACCTGATGATATGTGTTCCCAGGTCCTTTTAGCTGAACAGACCCTGCGAACTCTCCAGCCAGGAGCCTGGAGCCACGGGAGGGTTTGGGGGCCTCAGGCCCAACCCTAGGCGGGTGCATGCGAGGGCTGAGCAAGCCTTGGCCTGGGGCCCTGCCTAAAAGGGCAGGCCCCACAGCCCACGGGAGGCCCTAAACCAGAAATGGAAACAGGACTTTGGCCTGTTTCTGAGTCAAAGAGGTGATGAGAACAGAAGAGGGTAAAGAAGCCCGTCACATGTCACATGTCACATGTATTATGCACCTGCTGTATGCCAACCTCATTCCCACTATTTACCAGAGTCCTCTATAGAGGAGGCAATGAGGTTCAGGCCGGGGCCACACCACAGGTATACAGCAGAGGCCGGACTGAAACCCTGGCTGGACAACTACAGAGCTGCGTTCTTTCTCCGGAGACCACTCTCCCCGGAGCTGAGGTCACCCTGAGCCGAGGTCCTGGCTTTTACCTGCCCTGTCCACTGTGCCTCAGCCCTGATAAAATTAGGGAGTTCAGAAGTCAACACCCGGGGTAGTGGTGAAAACTGACCACTCTGCCACTCCACCGTGCGTGGCCATGGGCAAGGGCCTGCAGGCCACTCTGAGCCTCGGTGTACCAGCCCGGACAATGGAGCTCCAGAACCCTGCACAGGGAGGCTGCTGTGAGGATGAACAAGGACCAGGCATGCAGAGAGTGGCACGGGCCTCTGTAATCCTCTCACACACATGGCCTGGAACACGGCACACGCTCACCACAGGCACTCCCCTGCAAGGAGGCTGCCAGGGGAGGAGGGGAGGAGGCCAGGGTTCTGGTTTGCTTGCCAGGGGGTGCCAGGCTCCCTCAAGCCCTCCCTGGGCCTTACCTTCCCCATCCACAAATCGACAACGCCGACAGCCAGCACTGGGCCAGGGTGAGCAGGCCTCCTCAAAGGACACCTCCCTTCTCATCCACCCCCGCACGCCTTGTCCAGCTGCAGCGCCGAGGCTGGGCCTCTGCAGGTGGAACAGGCAGGTGGAACAGGTACTCTCCAGGGCCCCAGCCCCAGCTGCATGCGCCAATCCATGATGCATTTCTCAGCTGCCTGCTCTGTTTTATGACTATTTTTAATTCACTTTGTACTTTGAAAGTTCAAGCTGAAAGCCAATGGCCCTTTAGAAAGCCCAGTGTATGTTTTCCAGCTGAACAGCATTTCCAGGGCAGGACGTGGGAGCGCCCGTCTCTGCGGGCCCCAGCCTGAGTAGACAGCCATGTAACCACAGGTGCCACACTTCCCTCCACCAGGCCCTGCCACCACCGCTGAGAGGCCGTGGGACTGCCTTTCCCCTCCGGGCCCCTGTCTCATCTGGACAACAAGGGTGCTGAGGTCTGCCTCTCCCAGGGTTGCTGGTAAGGGTATGAGCTGGGGAAGGGCGTGGAAGTCCAGGCAGCATGCAAGATGCCATGCTCACCAAGACACTATTTGCCAGAGGGCCTGGCCATGGGAAGAGGGCATCAGTGTTGGAGTCAGATGGATGTGGGTGCATTCCCTGGCTTTGCCATTGCCCGACTGTGCAGTCTTGGGCAAGCCATTTCACCTGAGTTTGTTTCCCATCAGTAACATGGTGGTGGTGATGATGGTGATAATGAGTGCCGACAGCCACAATCAAGCATGCTTGAGTGCTTACTCTTGCTTTAAGCCCTTCACAAACATTCACTCATTTAATTCTCTAACACTTAGAAGGTAGGTGCTATCATCCGCATTTTGCAGATGATATAATCCCCATTTTGCAGATGATATCATTCCCATTTTGCAGATGAGTAAACTAAGACACAGCTATCGAGGGGAGGAGGCAGAACTCAGAGCCAGCCTGGAGAGACTGCAGCCCACACGTCCGCTCCCTGGGCCTCTCTAGCAATCACGTGACAGCATCACTCCGAGTGGTGCAGAACCTCACGTGTCGGCCCTGGGCCTGAGCAGGGTGTCCCCAGCCAGTGCTGGCTGAGCTGAATGAAACCAACTCAAGGACAGGCTGCCCTGGAGGAGTTCCTGGCCCTAAACCCCAAACGTTTGGCTGAGCAGCCAGGGAGGCATCATAAAAGTCTTCCTTTAGGTCTGCCTGGGAGTCCCACTAGGCAGGGAGGGGCCCCGTGCCAGCACCCGCCTTTGTTTATGCCTGAGGCAGCAGGGTAGGGATGGTCAGGCCTGCCTCTGCCCCCGCTGGGGCCCTATTAGCCTAGCCTGGAGGGGTGGGTCCCGGCCAGGGGCCAGGTTACAGCCGGGCACTGCTGCTTCCTGCTGGAACTTCCCTGCGTCTACTCCGTAGAGAACAGAGCCCAAGATGAAATCTCCCAAGATGAAATCCCTCTCCCCAAGCCTCAGCCGGCTCACTGGCCAGGCATGGTGCAAGGTCATGCCTCCCAAGGTCTCCCCAGACCATGAGTCTGATGGCCAGTCGTCCTCAGCCCGTCCCTGCTCTTACCCAGGGCTGCTGTGCTACCTCTCAGCCACTTCATGAAGCTGACCTGCTCCACTGGGATTGATGTAACTTGTGGTGTAATTTACATACAGCAAAATGCACGGATCCTGCAAACAGGTCCAAACACTTCACCTGGCCTCAATTCTTCCGCCTGACCTACATACAGGATATTCCTCCCCGTCACCCTGACAGTTACTGGGAGCAGCAGAAAGCCACCCAGCATCCTGAGTGCCTTCCAGGTACTGAGGCTCTTATTCCCAGGACAAGCCCTTCCACCAGCATCTTTAAGGAAGAAACAGCTCACAGGTTCTGGAGCTGGGGCCTGGGCTCCAGTCCTCACTCCTCCAATTAGGGGCTGCGGGTGCTCAGCAAGTAACTAACCCCTTTCCTGCCTCCGCTTCTGCATCTGTGAGGTAGGCATGAAAACAGTTCTCACCTCAGAGCACCATAAAGTTCCATATGCAATTCCCAGCCAAGGTCTGGATAGGGCCTGGCCCTTAGTACCACCTGGTCAGCATCAGCCTTTATCAGTCTCCTCACACCCAGCACAGGGCCAGGTGGGACCCCGGCCTGCCACCCCACGTCCTTGTCCCTGGCACCCTGACCCTCAAGGGGCCACCCTGCCCCCCACCCAGGCTGTGCCACTCATACTGGGGATGCTCTGGTCACTCTGCCCAGCCAAGGCTCTGCCTTTCCCCCTGCCTGGATACCCCACCCTCCACCCCAGCCCACCCTCATCTCGGGGCAGCCCATCCCTGTAAGTGCTCCAAAAGCACCCCAGGCCTAGAAGACGCCCCTGCCACCCACTGCCCTGCCAGGGCCCCTCCTGCTGTGCAGAGCCACCATCACAGCCCAGCTGTGCCTGCCCACCTGTTCCCAAGCTGTCCCAGACCCCGTGACCTTATCCCCCAGGGACCCTAGACCCGTCTCTGTCCAGAGAGTAACTCCCCCCACCCCACCCCACTGCCAAGTGTGAGGCAGCTGAGAACTTTTACTTTGGAATCTGGCAGAGCTGGATTCAAGCCTGGCTCTACCACTGTTGAGATCTGCTGAGAGGTGTGGCCTGGGGCAAATTTCTCACCCCTGCCAAGCCTCAGTTTCCTCATCTGTGAAATCGGAATCATTACCAACTCCACGGGACTCAGAGGATGGAATAACACACTAGCATTTATTGAGCAGCTACCCACGTCAGGCCTTGCACCACAAGAACTTTCCATTTTCATTTCCTTCCACCCCCAGAAGGTCGGGATTCTTCACCTCCAGCACACACAGCAGCCTGGGCCAATCAAGCCTCTAGGGTTCTCTAGGAACAGAAGCTCAACAGTGACAAATCATGTCTGTGGCTGAGCCCCAGAATTCGCTGGCCTGAGTTGGGTGTGAACGGATGTTAGGTGCCTCGAGTCAGCGACAGAGACCAACAGCAAGGGTAGGGATCTCAGAGTGCATTGTTAGAGCCTCGGGGTCTGGTCCAGGAGGCCAGCGTTGTTGACAATTTGTGATCTTGGAACCCTTTCCCTGCAGCAGAGGGAGCATGAGGGAGGGCAGGAGACAGTGGGAGCCCCCCTCACTGTGATGAACATAAGTCCTGTAGGGGGCTGATGGAGCAGGGACATCTCAGCGGACCCACTTTCCCTCCCCAGCCCCTGATTTGGTCAGGGCCACAGCTGCTGGCTAGCAGGGGTGGATGTTCCCCCGCCCACTTCCTGGAGGCCCCTGAATGTCCCCATGAGTAGGGCTGAGGAACAGGCCAGAGACCCAGCCCACCTGGGGGCCCTGGGCACGGACAGGGATCGGGGCCCAGGCACTTTGGTGAGGCCAGTGGAGGCCACAGTCCCACCCAGGGCCCTGCCCCGGCTACCTATGCTCACGACCCCCAGGCCGGATAGAGATCCTCACTGCCCTCTCTCCGGGAAACCCTGCCCCAGCTCACCAGTACCTGGGTCCCTCCCTGGGCCTGGGTTCCTACAGGACCTGGCTTGGCCACCAGCCTGCATCTCTGATTTCCACCTGTGAGCCTGGCCTGCTGTCTCCCACCCTTCTTCTGCCCCCTCCCCACCTGGGTCAGCAGCCCCCTGGAGACAACAGGGCTGAGGCCTGTCCCTGACCTAAGAAGTCCTCCCCTAAAACCTGCCCCTTGCACTGAACAGGCAAGACTACTGCTAAGGCAGTGATCCGGGGCTGCAGGCCTTCCCACCTTCAGCCCCAAAGAAGGGCCTGGGAAGGCAGGTCCAGACCTTGCTTTATTGAGGGAGAACTGCAGATGAGGGAACCCACCTGTACCCCTTCCTGACCGCCCCTCACCTCCAGGCCCAGGGTTTCCACCTGCTGCCTGGGAACCAGGTCCACCTGGAGGTCTAGCTGCAGCACCTCCTGGGCCATCCACACCAGCACCCGTAGCTCTTCAGCTCTGGGGCAAAGAGGGCAGCAAATCCCACGACCAAGGGGAGGGAGGGAGGCCAGTCAGGATGGAGGTGGAAGCTTCCTCACTCTGACCTGGGTCTGCCATTCTCAAAACCAGAACACCCCAAGCCCAGGGCCCTTGTTGTGCCTGGGACCTAGCCTGTCCTCTCCGATTCTCAGTGAACTGCCTGCCTGATGAGGCTGGGGGTCCTCCCCAAGGTCAGGGGACCCATCCCCTGCCTCTGGGGCACCTGCCAGGCTGGTGGAAGAAAGAAGGGAGGGAAAGCCGAGGAAGCAAGGGAGGGTGCTGCCACCCACTCCGCTTCTCCTTCCTGCAGCCTCTGTGAGGGGCTGTCACCTCCGGAGGCTTGCTGTGGGTGCACATGGTACACAGAGGCAGTAGACGTGGCTGGTCTGCACCAGGCAGCTGTGTGCAGCAGAACCCTCGCATCCAGCCCAGAGTGCCTATAGCAAGGGTTGCCATCAGGACCACTCGCTTCTGGGCATGGTTCTAAGTGCTTTACATGAGCTGATGCATTTATTCCTCACAGCAACCCCAAGTGGCAGCTACTAATGTTATCCCCGTTTTATGGATGAACTAAACGAGACCGGGGTGGTTAAGTCACTCACCTAAGGTCAAAGGAAAGTGGGCCCTGACCAGTGCCGTCGAGTTTATCCCAGTACCGACACCCCTGTGGATGGAAAGGGTAAAGCCTGTTCCTCCCACGCCCACTGGTGTCTCCTCCAACACCACCCCCTCCGCCCCGCCGGCCTGGCCTGGCTGCCAGCAACTCCTTGGACGCTCCAGGTGGAAAAACAATTGTGGGGCTGGCTCGGGTGGCTGGAGCAGCCGGGAGCTCCGTGCTTGGTGTCCCACCGATGCCAAGCCACCGGAGCGGGGTGGGGGATGGGAGCACTTGCTCAGGAGCAGGGTGGGGGTTCAGAGGAGACGCCGGAGCCCACCAGGGATGGAAGAAGCAGGCCTCTACCCTGGCCTGGCCAAAGTCGGCTCTGGGCCTGCTGCCCACAGTCAGGAGGGAAGGGGCAGCCCCCCAACAGGGACCAGCCAACTTCCTCCCGACTGGAGCAAATGACTGAGTCTTTACCAAGCGCCTACTACGTGCTGCAGGCCCTGTTCTGGGGGTCGAGTCAGGGACAGACCCAATCCTGCCCCTTTACTGCCCGGCAGGAAGAACAGACAAGGAAACGCAGTCTCAGGAATGCTTGCTTGTTTCAACTCCCTGGGGATCTCAGTTTGCGCTGAGGAAACGGGAGACAAAGTGAATCGCCCAAGCTCTCAGTAAGGCCGGGCTGAGATTCTGAGCCCTCGTGCCTGGGCTCTGAACTCACCCAGGTCCCACCCGGGTGCCAGCTGCTTCTCATTGAGCACCTACTGTGTGCTGGGTCATTCCCAGGCCCACCCGACCCCCACAACGGCCCCCCAGGTGGACGTGGCCACTGTCATTTTAGAGAAGTGGTAGCAGAGGCTCCGAGTGGGGGAACCACTTGCTGAAAGTCCTTGCTGGAAAGGGACCCCACCCCAGAGTGTCTGACCCCAGAGCCCACAGCCTCCCCCACACTTTTTCTGGAAACTCCTGGCATTTAGGGGAGTGAGAAAGAGCTGTCCTGAGCAGGTCAGAGTGGTGTCAGGGATGCTGCCAGGGGGGCCACCTCCTACAATGGGGACAGCTGGGGGCTGGACCTTGGCTGACACCATCCTTTTACAATGATACGTTATTCATCTAGCTTAAGCCCCACAGATGAGAACTCTCTAGATAATTTTGGTCTTTCCTTTTAGACAACAACACAGTTATAATTTAACTATTTTAAGAGGAAATGGAGTCTACACAATGTCTTCTCTGTGTTAATTACCATGATGAACCATTGTCAGGCCACAGACCAGTACAGTAAAGGTCTTGGTGCTCAGTAAGATAGGAAAGGTTACTTGTACCTACACAAATGGCCCCAAACTGATGTTTTGTTGTCATTCTTGTTCTTATGTCTGCATTTAATGGTTGTTCCGTCTCTCTCTTATTGTTGAGCTGTTATTTCTGAAAGCACTAAGGGTTTGCTCTGGAAAGTAGAAAATCAGCTTGATGCATCTTGTGGGTGACTGAATTATCAGTGATTCTGCTGTGAGCAGAACTTAACAACAAAGGGAATCCACCAAAATAATAAATTATACCAAGTACTTATCGAGCTGGGGAAGCTCTGAGGACTCAAGAATTAAAATCAGGGTCTTGATATGGCATAGTCACCAGCCTTTACAGCAATTGTTTGCAAATTAGAGAAAGACGCCACTTCCTCAAAATACTTTACTAGTGTCTGCTAGAAAATTATTTTAATCAATACACAAATCTACTGTGATTACTATGTAACAGCAGCCTCGAGAGTTGTGCAGTGCACAACCTGTGCAGATGCTCATGGCAGCCCTATCTTGACATCTCTAGAATTCCCTCTTTTCCATCATGTTTTTTTCTTTTTCTCCCTTCATTTTACTACTTCATACCTAAGACAGGCTCTCTCTTTGTGGTGGGAAATATGGCTTTTCTAAAACTTGGTAACTCAGAAGATAAAGTCCTTCCTCTTCCACTCAAAATGTAAAAGTAATATAAGGACTCTTGAGTCACATGATATCTCTAAACCATCCCTATGATCAGGGAAATGGAAAGTGTATCAGCCAGGCTGATATCAGTAAGGTTATGCTGCAGAAACAAACCACCCTTAAGCATCAGGAGCTTAAACAATGAAGGTTTATTTATTGCTCATACTGCATATCAGCCCTGGTTTGACTGGGATACCTGAGTCATCTGGGATTTCAGGGACCCAGACTCTCGGGGGCTACAGCTTGAAATGTGCTCCCTCCATTGCTGTGGCAAAGGGGTGTGGAGAATCGCACGCTGGCTCTTTTTTTTTTTTTTTTTTGAGACGGAGTCTCGCTCTGTCGCCCAGGCTGGAGTGTAGTGGCCGGATCTCAGCTCACTGCAAGCTCTGCCTCCCGGGTTTACGCCATTCTCCTGCCTCAGCATCCCGAGTAGCTGGGACTACAGGCGCCCGCCACCTCACCCGGCTAGTTTTTTGTATTTTTTAGTAGAGACGGGGTTTCACCGGGTTAGCCAGGATGGTCTCGATCTCCTGACCTCGTGATCCGCCTGTCTCGGCCTCCCAAAGTGCTGGGATTACAGGCTTGAGCCACCGCGCCCGGCCACGCTGGCTCTTAAAGCTTCCACTTGGAGGGCACACAAACCACTGAGCTCAGGATTCATAAAACAGGTACATGCCACGCCTAACCGTGCAGGGGATGGAGGTACAGGCCTGCCCGGCCTGGGAGAAGCCTGGTCTAGGGTTATCTGAGCTTGAATCACACGCTCACACAGCCCCTGGAATCACAGCCTAGCGGGGGCTGGGCCAGGTGGCAGAGCACCTGTTCCAGCCTGGGACTGGGGAGAGGGAGCTCTTCAAGGAAGTAAGAAGGATGTCACCTGGCCCCAAGCAACCATGCAAGGCAGTTGCTAAGACTCAGCCAGCCTGGAGCAGCCACACCCAGCCTCTGGGCACTGCAGCCAGAGGAACCCGAAGAACCCAAAGGGACAAGAACTCCAGGGAAGAAACACACACACTCCAGCCCCACAAAAAGCATGGGAGTGGCTGGGCCTGAAGACAGCTCCTCCCCACAAGACAGGCTTCAGATGTGCAGCCCTGGATGTGTTCTCACCCTCTGGGTCTGGAGGCGGCCACGGGCGGGCAGAAGCGCAGGTGAGTAAGTAACAATCATCCACATCCCCTGGTGTGGCTGAGGCCTTCCTAAACTCCTGTACCACACTTTCCAACCGGATTTTACAGAGCAGGCTACTGGGGCTTGGATGGGTCAAGTGCGCTACTTAAGTTCACAGAGCCAGCTCAGAAACCTGCATGTACCAAGCACCTACCACGCACCAGGCTTCGTTCCATTCTCAGGAGTTCCCATCCCCAGGACACAGGTGAGAAAGCACAGAGGCCGGGCACATCGCAGTCAGGCGGGCCCACCCCCGAAGCATCTGCCCTCCCCACATCACTCTCTAGGTATTGGGGTTGGGAGGGACCCTTTGGGGTTGGGGAGCCGAGGGGAAAGAGCAGCAGTCCTTTTTTAAAGGACGATGAGTGCGACACGTGACCAAGGAACTCGTGCACCAAGTGGGCGTCTGCCGGCTCGTGTTTAAGGCACATTCCTGAGCTCCAAAAGGAGAAATAAAACTGTTCCCTTGTCTGCGAGCTGAAGAGGCAGCAATATTGTGGGGTAACTAGGACCAGATGGGCTCCAGGAATTTCCAAAAGCCTTTTAGCATATTAGACAAAATAGCCTCCCAGACACACACCGTAACTTTGGCCGCCTGGTATCGGTTACCGAGACAACCGGCGGTCTGCGCACACTGGCTGGAGGGTCCCACAAGGGAGCGGGCCTCTGGCAAGGCCCCTGCACACTCCCCACTGCCGCAGCAGGAGCCCCCCTCACACTTGATCTCTCCCCTCTGGTTCCAAGTCCAGGGCACACCCTGAGAAACTCAGCCTCTCAGGGTTGGCAGGAGCTAGAAAAGTCCCCAAAACTGGAAAGTCCCAGGTGGCTCCCACAGCCTCAAGCCTCCACTTGCACCCCTTTGAGGGGTGTGAGAGGTCACACTTCACAGGGCACCCAGACTGGGGATGACTATGGCCAGCTAGGTGTCAGCGCCGGGCTCTATCACCCTGGCTGGGAGAGCCTTGGCGGGCCATCAAACCTCCCACAGTCCCCTTTCCTCATCTGCAAAACACAGTTATGTGAGGACAAAGCCATTTGATACAAGCATGGCGCCTAGAGTGTGCCAAAACTAGCAAGCGCTCCTTCTGCACTGGCCACTATCATGGTGCTCTGTGCACAGTTCTGGCTACAAGAAAGTCCTTCCTTACTCTGACTTAGGTAATATTATTAACTAATATTAACTGAGCATTTGCCACATGCCAGAGCATCTGATGGGGGAAATGGCTGAGGCTCAAGATGGTGGTTGCCTTACCCAGGGCAGCACAGCTAGACCCAGGCTCTACTCACTGTGGACACCGCCCTGCTGAACTCGCCTCCCTGTGCGTGCGGCCCAAGGCTCCTGCTCTCTCTGGGTCTCAGTTTCCCTGTCTGTGCAAGGAGAAGTTGGACTGCATGTGCCATGAGAGTGGCCTTTCCTTCCCACACTGGCCCTCTAGACCCTCACCCTGTCCTCAAATGACCCAGAGATGCAACAGGTCTGGAGAAACTTGGAGACCAGTAGGAGGGAAGACATGGTCTGTGTCCTGGCACCCAACACAGGGCCGGGCACCCAGAAAATAGCAGAGAGGTCAGAGAGGTCACTGAATACAGCAGGTCCTCAAATAACATCATTTTGTTCAATATCGTCTTGTTGATAAGAAAAAAATATCGATTTCTGGCCATGCCTGCTGTTAGTGTGGAGTTTGCAACATTCCCCCAGCGTCTGCATGGGTTCTCTCCACGTACTCTGGCTTTTCCCACATCCTGCAGATGTGGATGTTACGTGAATCAGTGTGTCTACATGGCCCCAGTCTGAGTGTGGGTGTGTCTGTGAGTGTGCCCTACAGTGATAATGGCGTGATATCCTGCCCAGGGCTGGTTCCCATCTTGTGCTCTTGGGACAGGCTCCAGCCAGCCCAGACCCGAAACTGGAATAAGTGGGTAATTGTCCTGTTTTTACTAGTCTTTCTTAAAGGTATGTAGAGCTCATATTTATTTCAATGTTTAATATTAGAGGTGCTTGGTATTAGGGAAGTTTAGTGTTGTTTTTGTGACCAAAAATATGCTGTAGGAACTTAACTCTTGTTTGTATCAATTAGCCGATGGTAAAATTGGTTTTGTTACAGCTGGTGTGTTAGTCCATTCTCCAATTGCTATAAAGAAATACCTGAGACTGGTTAACTTATAAAGGAAGGAGGGTTAATTGGCTTATGGTTCCATGGGCTCTACAGGAAGCATAGTGCCTATATCTGCTCAACTTCTGAGGAGGCCTCAGGAAACTTACAATCATGGCAGAAGGCAAAGAGGGAGCAGCAGGTCACATGGCCAGAGCAGGAGCCAGGGAGAGAGGAGGGAGGTACCACACACTTTATCTCATGAGAACTCACTCACTATCATGAGGACAGTACCAAGATGATGCTACTAAACCATTCATAAGAAAACCACCCCCATGATCCAATCACCTCCCACCAGGCCTCACCTCCAACACTGGGGATTACATGAAATCACTTTTCAACATGAGATGTGGAAGGGGACACAGATCCAAACTTTTTTTTTTTTTTTTTTTTGAGACAGAATCCCAATCAATCTTTTGCCCAGGCTAGAGTGCAATGGCACAATCTCAGCTCCCTAAAACCTCCACCTCCCCGGTTCAGGTGATTCTCCTGCGTCCACCTCCCCAGTAGCTAGGATTACAGGCACACACCACCATGCCTGGCTAATTTTTGTATTTTTAGTGGAGACAGGATTTCACCATGTTGGCCAGGCTGGTCTCGAACTCCTGACCTCAGGTGATCCGCCCACTTCAGCCTCCCAAAGTGCTGGGATTACAGGTGTGAGCCACTGACCTGGCCTGATCCAAATGACTTCATGTGGTTTCACTTAAAGTTAGTTTCCAAGAACCTATTAAAGACTTAAATATGGACTTACTCTACTGCTTTGCAGGGTAAAGAAAGGTGGGAGTGGTGATTACAGTAATGTTGGCAACCCCTGTCCCTCAGTGATACAAGAGCTGAGACTGATTAGGTGCAGTTCTGATGCTTAAATGGTTTCATTCCTTCTCACAACCACTCTGTGAGGCCGGTGCTAGTGTGAATCCCATTTGACAGATGGGAAAACTGAGGCATGAGGAGCTGTCACCTGTCCAAGGTCACATGGAGGGTAGGGGCAGCAGTGGGACTTGAATCTGCTGCCCTGGCTCCCAGAGTGTGCATGCACTGGTCACACTACCTGCTTCTTTCAGAAGGTCACTGTCAGCCAGGTATGGTGGCTCACACCTATAATCCCAGCACTTTGGGAGGCCGAGGCAGGCAGATCACCTGAAAGCAGAAGTTCCAGACCGGCTTGGCCAACATGGTGAAATCCCGTCTCTACTAAAAATACAAAAGTAGCCTGGCATGGTGGCAGGTGCCTGTAATTCCAGCTACTCGGGCAGACTGAGGCAGGAGATCACTCGAACCTTGAAGGTGAAGACTGCAGTGAACCGAGATCACACCACTGTACTGAACTTCATCCTGGATGACAGAGTGAGACTCCGTCTCAAAAAATAAAGAACGTCACTGTCTCAGGACCAGCAGGGGTGACCTGCAAATTCTGCATGTGAGGGGGACCCAGACTGCTACTTTACCTGCCTAGGCTCCTTGACCCTCAAGCTACCCTAGGGAAGGAAGGGATTATCATCCCCATTTACAGAGGAGGAAACTGAGGCACAAAGCGTGAAGTGATTTGCCCACAGCCACCAAGAGCCTAGATTCAAACACAGATCCAAGTCCAGGCCTGAATTTTCCCTGTATGGGACCACCCTCCCCGGGGGAAGATGGCTGTCTTCCCACAGGTTAGAGGTAGTGACCTGCCCAGCCCCATCCCCATGGCCGAGGGCGGGGAGGTGCAGCAGGCTTCAGGGAGGCTCCCCAGCATCCCAGGGGCCAGACCTGATGATATGTGTTCCCAGGTCCTTTTAGCTGAACAGACCCTGCGAACTCTCCAGCCAGGAGCCTGGAGCCACGGGAGGGTTTGGGGGCCTCAGGCCCAACCCTAGGCGGGTGCATGCGAGGGCTGAGCAAGCCTTGGCCTGGGGCCCTGCCTAAAAGGGCAGGCCCCACAGCCCACGGGAGGCCCTAAACCAGAAATGGAAACAGGACTTTGGCCTGTTTCTGAGTCAAAGAGGTGATGAGAACAGAAGAGGGTAAAGAAGCCCGTCACATGTCACATGTCACATGTATTATGCACCTGCTGTATGCCAACCTCATTCCCACTATTTACCAGAGTCCTCTATAGAGGAGGCAATGAGGTTCAGGCCGGGGCCACACCACAGGTATACAGCAGAGGCCGGACTGAAACCCTGGCTGGACAACTACAGAGCTGCGTTCTTTCTCCGGAGACCACTCTCCCCGGAGCTGAGGTCACCCTGAGCCGAGGTCCTGGCTTTTACCTGCCCTGTCCACTGTGCCTCAGCCCTGATAAAATTAGGGAGTTCAGAAGTCAACACCCGGGGTAGTGGTGAAAACTGACCACTCTGCCACTCCACCGTGCGTGGCCATGGGCAAGGGCCTGCAGGCCACTCTGAGCCTCGGTGTACCAGCCCGGACAATGGAGCTCCAGAACCCTGCACAGGGAGGCTGCTGTGAGGATGAACAAGGACCAGGCATGCAGAGAGTGGCACGGGCCTCTGTAATCCTCTCACACACATGGCCTGGAACACGGCACACGCTCACCACAGGCACTCCCCTGCAAGGAGGCTGCCAGGGGAGGAGGGGAGGAGGCCAGGGTTCTGGTTTGCTTGCCAGGGGGTGCCAGGCTCCCTCAAGCCCTCCCTGGGCCTTACCTTCCCCATCCACAAATCGACAACGCCGACAGCCAGCACTGGGCCAGGGTGAGCAGGCCTCCTCAAAGGACACCTCCCTTCTCATCCACCCCCGCACGCCTTGTCCAGCTGCAGCGCCGAGGCTGGGCCTCTGCAGGTGGAACAGGCAGGTGGAACAGGTACTCTCCAGGGCCCCAGCCCCAGCTGCATGCGCCAATCCATGATGCATTTCTCAGCTGCCTGCTCTGTTTTATGACTATTTTTAATTCACTTTGTACTTTGAAAGTTCAAGCTGAAAGCCAATGGCCCTTTAGAAAGCCCAGTGTATGTTTTCCAGCTGAACAGCATTTCCAGGGCAGGACGTGGGAGCGCCCGTCTCTGCGGGCCCCAGCCTGAGTAGACAGCCATGTAACCACAGGTGCCACACTTCCCTCCACCAGGCCCTGCCACCACCGCTGAGAGGCCGTGGGACTGCCTTTCCCCTCCGGGCCCCTGTCTCATCTGGACAACAAGGGTGCTGAGGTCTGCCTCTCCCAGGGTTGCTGGTAAGGGTATGAGCTGGGGAAGGGCGTGGAAGTCCAGGCAGCATGCAAGATGCCATGCTCACCAAGACACTATTTGCCAGAGGGCCTGGCCATGGGAAGAGGGCATCAGTGTTGGAGTCAGATGGATGTGGGTGCATTCCCTGGCTTTGCCATTGCCCGACTGTGCAGTCTTGGGCAAGCCATTTCACCTGAGTTTGTTTCCCATCAGTAACATGGTGGTGGTGATGATGGTGATAATGAGTGCCGACAGCCACAATCAAGCATGCTTGAGTGCTTACTCTTGCTTTAAGCCCTTCACAAACATTCACTCATTTAATTCTCTAACACTTAGAAGGTAGGTGCTATCATCCGCATTTTGCAGATGATATAATCCCCATTTTGCAGATGATATCATTCCCATTTTGCAGATGAGTAAACTAAGACACAGCTATCGAGGGGAGGAGGCAGAACTCAGAGCCAGCCTGGAGAGACTGCAGCCCACACGTCCGCTCCCTGGGCCTCTCTAGCAATCACGTGACAGCATCACTCCGAGTGGTGCAGAACCTCACGTGTCGGCCCTGGGCCTGAGCAGGGTGTCCCCAGCCAGTGCTGGCTGAGCTGAATGAAACCAACTCAAGGACAGGCTGCCCTGGAGGAGTTCCTGGCCCTAAACCCCAAACGTTTGGCTGAGCAGCCAGGGAGGCATCATAAAAGTCTTCCTTTAGGTCTGCCTGGGAGTCCCACTAGGCAGGGAGGGGCCCCGTGCCAGCACCCGCCTTTGTTTATGCCTGAGGCAGCAGGGTAGGGATGGTCAGGCCTGCCTCTGCCCCCGCTGGGGCCCTATTAGCCTAGCCTGGAGGGGTGGGTCCCGGCCAGGGGCCAGGTTACAGCCGGGCACTGCTGCTTCCTGCTGGAACTTCCCTGCGTCTACTCCGTAGAGAACAGAGCCCAAGATGAAATCTCCCAAGATGAAATCCCTCTCTCCCAAGCCTCAGCCGGCTCACTGGCCAGGCATGGTGCAAGGTCATGCCTCCCAAGGTCTCCCCAGACCATGAGTCTGATGGCCAGTCGTCCTCAGCCCGTCCCTGCTCTTACCCAGGGCTGCTGTGCTACCTCTCAGCCACTTCATGAAGCTGACCTGCTCCACTGGGATTGATGTAACTTGTGGTGTAATTTACATACAGCAAAATGCACGGATCCTGCAAACAGGTCCAAACACTTCACCTGGCCTCAATTCTTCCGCCTGACCTACATACAGGATATTCCTCCCCGTCACCCTGACAGTTACTGGGAGCAGCAGAAAGCCACCCAGCATCCTGAGTGCCTTCCAGGTACTGAGGCTCTTATTCCCAGGACAAGCCCTTCCACCAGCATCTTTAAGGAAGAAACAGCTCACAGGTTCTGGAGCTGGGGCCTGGGCTCCAGTCCTCACTCCTCCAATTAGGGGCTGCGGGTGCTCAGCAAGTAACTAACCCCTTTCCTGCCTCCGCTTCTGCATCTGTGAGGTAGGCATGAAAACAGTTCTCACCTCAGAGCACCATAAAGTTCCATATGCAATTCCCAGCCAAGGTCTGGATAGGGCCTGGCCCTTAGTACCACCTGGTCAGCATCAGCCTTTATCAGTCTCCTCACACCCAGCACAGGGCCAGGTGGGACCCCGGCCTGCCACCCCACGTCCTTGTCCCTGGCACCCTGACCCTCAAGGGGCCACCCTGCCCCCCACCCAGGCTGTGCCACTCATACTGGGGATGCTCTGGTCACTCTGCCCAGCCAAGGCTCTGCCTTTCCCCCTGCCTGGATACCCCACCCTCCACCCCAGCCCACCCTCATCTCGGGGCAGCCCATCCCTGTAAGTGCTCCAAAAGCACCCCAGGCCTAGAAGACGCCCCTGCCACCCACTGCCCTGCCAGGGCCCCTCCTGCTGTGCAGAGCCACCATCACAGCCCAGCTGTGCCTGCCCACCTGTTCCCAAGCTGTCCCAGACCCCGTGACCTTATCCCCCAGGGACCCTAGACCCGTCTCTGTCCAGAGAGTAACTCCCCCCACCCCACCCCACTGCCAAGTGTGAGGCAGCTGAGAACTTTTACTTTGGAATCTGGCAGAGCTGGATTCAAGCCTGGCTCTACCACTGTTGAGATCTGCTGAGAGGTGTGGCCTGGGGCAAATTTCTCACCCCTGCCAAGCCTCAGTTTCCTCATCTGTGAAATCGGAATCATTACCAACTCCACGGGACTCAGAGGATGGAATAACACACTAGCATTTATTGAGCAGCTACCCACGTCAGGCCTTGCACCACAAGAACTTTCCATTTTCATTTCCTTCCACCCCCAGAAGGTCGGGATTCTTCACCTCCAGCACACACAGCAGCCTGGGCCAATCAAGCCTCTAGGGTTCTCTAGGAACAGAAGCTCAACAGTGACAAATCATGTCTGTGGCTGAGCCCCAGAATTCGCTGGCCTGAGTTGGGTGTGAACGGATGTTAGGTGCCTCGAGTCAGCGACAGAGACCAACAGCAAGGGTAGGGATCTCAGAGTGCATTGTTAGAGCCTCGGGGTCTGGTCCAGGAGGCCAGCGTTGTTGACAATTTGTGATCTTGGAACCCTTTCCCTGCAGCAGAGGGAGCATGAGGGAGGGCAGGAGACAGTGGGAGCCCCCCTCACTGTGATGAACATAAGTCCTGTAGGGGGCTGATGGAGCAGGGACATCTCAGCGGACCCACTTTCCCTCCCCAGCCCCTGATTTGGTCAGGGCCACAGCTGCTGGCTAGCAGGGGTGGATGTTCCCCCGCCCACTTCCTGGAGGCCCCTGAATGTCCCCATGAGTAGGGCTGAGGAACAGGCCAGAGACCCAGCCCACCTGGGGGCCCTGGGCACGGACAGGGATCGGGGCCCAGGCACTTTGGTGAGGCCAGTGGAGGCCACAGTCCCACCCAGGGCCCTGCCCCGGCTACCTATGCTCACGACCCCCAGGCCGGATAGAGATCCTCACTGCCCTCTCTCCGGGAAACCCTGCCCCAGCTCACCAGTACCTGGGTCCCTCCCTGGGCCTGGGTTCCTACAGGACCTGGCTTGGCCACCAGCCTGCATCTCTGATTTCCACCTGTGAGCCTGGCCTGCTGTCTCCCACCCTTCTTCTGCCCCCTCCCCACCTGGGTCAGCAGCCCCCTGGAGACAACAGGGCTGAGGCCTGTCCCTGACCTAAGAAGTCCTCCCCTAAAACCTGCCCCTTGCACTGAACAGGCAAGACTACTGCTAAGGCAGTGATCCGGGGCTGCAGGCCTTCCCACCTTCAGCCCCAAAGAAGGGCCTGGGAAGGCAGGTCCAGACCTTGCTTTACTGAGGGAGAACTGCAGATGAGGGAACCCACCTGTACCCCTTCCTGACCGCCCCTCACCTCCAGGCCCAGGGTTTCCACCTGCTGCCTGGGAACCAGGTCCACCTGGAGGTCTAGCTGCAGCACCTCCTGGGCCATCCACACCAGCACCCGTAGCTCTTCAGCTCTGGGGCAAAGAGGGCAGCAAATCCCACGACCAAGGGGAGGGAGGGAGGCCAGTCAGGATGGAGGTGGAAGCTTCCTCACTCTGACCTGGGTCTGCCATTCTCAAAACCAGAACACCCCAAGCCCAGGGCCCTTGTTGTGCCTGGGACCTAGCCTGTCCTCTCCGATTCTCAGTGAACTGCCTGCCTCCCTCGACCCATGGACCCGTGACTCCGTGTGGGTCCCCCTGGGACACAGGCTCTGCCTTCTACCCCCACCCATAGAGGCCTCGAGCCCCTCTGGCTTCCAGCAGGGAAAAGTGGAGGAAGGGCCAGCTCTAGGCCTCAGCCAGGGATGGCCCTGCCCCTCCATGCTCACTGAAGGCTGCCTCCACCACCCCATGAGGTTAGAAAACAAAAAGCACTAAGGGGCGGATAGGCGGGGCCAAGTGACAGGCGGGGCAGCGAGGGTCAGGGCACTGCAGGGGGAAGCAGCGGTGTGTCTGAGTTCTGTGCTGAGATGCTGGGTGACTCAGGCCCAATGAGCCCCAGGCCAAACAGATTAAGGATGGAGTCAGCAATGATGCGGGCTGTGCGCTTCTGGTACCCGCCTGAGGTCACCATAAGGATGGGCACGTGGCGGCCACGGACCATCCGGAACACAAGCTCATCCCGCTTCACAATACCCTGTTGGGGGAAGAGGAGGGTGACTCAGGCAGGCCAGACCCCCATGGTGTCAGGAAGTCCTTCTGCAGAGCCAGCCCTGCTCCAAACTGCTGTTGCTTCAGCCCATCTCCTCCCTGACATGAGGCCGACCACCTTTCCTGCTGCCGCTGAGTCCACAGAGCAGACCCTCCCACAGTCCCCAGAGTCAGGACGTACCGCTGGGCTGATGGACAGCCCCCCAAGTCGGTCCCCCTCGAGGATGTCGGTGCCTGCATTGTACACCACCACGTCGGGCAGGTGCTCCTGGAGGGACTTCTCGATGTTCCTCTCCACCTTATCCAGGTATTCATCATCCTCTGTGCCCCACTCCAGCTCCACCTTCCGCCTGATGGCCTCTGGGAGGGAGACATGGATGGCCTCAATTTATAGAGAAGGGAAACTGAGGCTCAGGACAAGACTGTGGACACCAGGCAAGACTGGAAACTGGTCTGTTGGATTCAGCACTGCTCGGTCTCATTCCACCCAAAACTAAGCTGAAAAGAGCACCAAGAGCTGCAAAAAGGGGGACTCAAAGGAGAGAAGGGGCATTGAAGCTGAGACACTGCCCTGGGGGTGTGGAGATCTGTGTAGGCAATGTAAGATTTCACTGCCTCCTCCAGGCCTTCGCTACACATGTGGACGCCCTGCCCTGCCCTGCCCTGCCCTTAAGCCCAGGCTCAGCACATGTGAGCTTCTGTTGAGAAACTGGTTCCTTGGGCCATACTAGCTGCTGACTTATCCACACCAGACTCACCGCAGCTGGTGCAAAAATGTCCCCTACCTGTGGAGGTGGCAGCCCTGTCTTCAAATCTCATCTGAGAGTCTCTGCCTTTTCATTGATGAGTTTAATGCATTTTCATTTTAACAGTTATATGTGAATTTCTTTCTTTTCTTTTTGAGATGGAGTTTCGCTCTTGTTGCCCAGGCTGGAGTGCAATGGCGCGACTTGGCTCACCACAACCTCCGCCTCCCAGGTTCAAGCGATTCTCCTGTCTCAGCCTCCTGAGTAGCTGGAATTACAGGCATGTGCCACCACGCCCGGCTAATTTTGTATTTTTAGTAGAGATGGGGTTTCTCCATGTTGGTCAGGTTGGTCTCAAACTCCTGACCTCAGGTAATCTGCCCGTCTCAGCCTCCCAAAGCGCTGGGATTACAGGCATGAGCCACCACGCCCGGCCTATGTGAATTTATTTCTTATTTCATATTTTCAAATTTATCCTATTATTTTTTTTCTTTCATCCTTTCTGGTTTTTTTGCCAGGCAGATGCATGTTTATTGGACAGGGTTATGTGATCTTGGGTGGGTCGAGTGACTTCTCCAGGTCTCGGTTTCCTCATCTGTAAAATGGAAAGGATCACCTCATAGGGATGCTGTGAACCACCGCAGTGGCTTCTGCAGGGCCTAGCAGGCAGGAGACACTCAGGAGAGAGCCTCACCCACAAGGACACCCTCAAGACGAGGGTAGGGGCAGCAGCTTACGCTTGGCAAAGCGGTCCCCGGGGTAGATGTGGCGGTTGTAGACATCCATGATGTACACACGCTTGTCGTCCATGAAGTCTCGCTCATGCCCATTGCCCTGTGGGGAGGTCACAGTAGCCGCTCTCAGGCAGGTGCCCTAGGCAAGGCTGGGGCTCCGCCACCCCGCCGCCATGCCTCAGGAAACTCATTTGCCAGGGCAGCACGGCCTGCTCTCGGGGACAGCAGGTCTCACGGCTGTTAAGGAGCAGAGCTGGGATTCAACCTTAAAACCAGGCCCCGGCACCTTCTAGCATGGGCTTGAGCACGCCCAGGCCTCTTAGGTTCCCTAACAGAGGAAGAAATTCGGCTCTGCTGCCCTCTCAAGTCTGTGGTGGGACTGGTTGGGATCAGGGATGTGAAAAGCAAACTATAAAGGACTGTCTACATGTAACCTGGCTTAGGAGTTCAGGGTCACAAGAACCCAAGGCAGCTCCCCAACTAGCACAAAGCCATAGCAGTAGCAGTGCGGGGGGTGCCTTCCGGAGCCCACCGGGTACCCTTCCTGTCTGACCAGAGGCACTGGCCTCATTAGCGGTCCTGAGGAGGGGGTAACCCTCTGCTTTGATGCTTTACTCCCTAGGCGCTGAGTTCTTAAATGGCGACCCCAGGTGCCCGAGCCAAGCCATGTGTGTGGGCATCCACCCGAGGGGCAGGTCGCCAGTGCTCAGCAGCTCTGGGCAGGGGGCAGTGCCCCAAATTATTCGTAAGCAATAGGGACCCATAGCAGAGCTCTGCACACGAGAGCAGTCCCATCAGAGTGGGCTTCAGGAAGAGCCTCATGTGGAGGCAGTTGGGAGGAGGGAGCGAGGCCCCTCGGGAGCAATGAGGAGGACCTACTGTCCTGGACAGAGCGAGAAAGACAGACCCTGCATTTGTAGCCCGAGAGACAGAAGACAGAAGCCGTGAGAGCCGTGGGGACATGAGGAGGAGACTCTTCTGGCCCGGGGAGATTCTGGAACTGGGGGTGGCAGGTCCCCCAAGAGTCTAGCCCCTGCAGAGCACTCACCTGATGGGCATCAAGATCAATGATGGTAGCCCTGGAGATGCCCTCCACACGCTCAAACAGAAACTGCCAGGGAGGAGAGGGTAGATGTGAGGACCTTGGGAGGCCAGAGGACCCAGCCCTAGAGCAACTCCCTGACGGCGGGGGTGGGGGCCTAATGCTTGTGGGTATCAGGCCACCCAGCAAAGATATCACTTGCCAGGGAGAGCTGTGCAGCGCCAGCTGTGGGGCTCCATGTGTGCATGCAGGTGGTGGTCAGGGAAGGCTCCCTGGAGGAGGGAGCATGTCCTGTACCCTGAAGGGTCATAGGTCAGGAGGTAAATGGGTCACTCAGGCCCTGCATTTTCCCAGATTCCCTAGGAAATGTGTAGGGGTTAAGGAGAGAATCCCCACAGCCCTGGGACTTCATTCCCCAACCTCTGCCTCATCCTACAAGGCCAAGTCCTAACTGCCCCCTCTTCCAGGAAGCCTTCATTCCCTCCTCCCCAGGAAGGTCTCCTGTGCTTCCCCCTTCTTCTAATGGCCTGCCTCCCCCATCAGTCTATGTGCCCCGTGAAAGCAGGGACACATAGGAACAGGTCAGCCTGTTCCTGATGCCCAGCACGAGGCCAGGCACAGAGTGGCAGGGGAGTTGTGGGGCCCCACAGATCAGAGGCCAGCACCAGTTCTGCCCCTGCTAGCTGCATGCCCTCACCTCTGTGGGCCCCGTCTGCCTGCGAGGATTCAGGGAGTAAGTCCTGGAGCACAGCGCGGGTTGGAGCATGCAGAAGTGCCAGCTGCTATCAGCACCATCATTCTTTCCACTCCCTACTCCCTTTGCCAGCCATGCCCTTCTTCCTACAACTTAATATGTGGCTATACAGCAGATCCTGGCCCTGTCTCATCCCCTGGCTGTGGGAGGCTGGAATAACTCCCTTCCACCACAGGCAACCCTTCTAAGCAACATGGAAGAAGAGCAAGTGTCAGATCTGGATTCGGTTCCAGCCTGGCTGAGCAATCCAGACAAGCCCCCTCCCTGCTCCAGCATAGGCCCCTTGTCTATAATTCAGGGTGAGCACAGTTCATTTGGAGCTGTGGGGAGGATTCCAGGAGGGCTCTTGGAGGTGAGACCCCACATGCTCATAGACACACCTTGATGGCGAGTGTGATGTCCGCATAGGCACAGAAGCCCCCGCCACGGTCGCTGGAGCAGTGGTGGAAGCCACCCCCTGCAGAAGGGCAGAGAGCAGTGCTGCTCAGAGCCAGGCTCCCAGGCTCAGTCCAGGAGCTCCTCCATCCCTTCACCTCCCCCAGCATCCTCCCTGCTCACTCTCAGGGACCGGCACCTCGGACTCTGGGTTGGCAAACCGAGCTGAGTGCCGGGGCAAGTCACCATCCCCAGGCCAGAAGGCAGCCACGTCTTCAGGGTGTCCCTAGCAAGTCCCCAGTGCCACTCACACCCCCAAGCAACAGAGAGCTCATCATTCCTGAGGCAGAAAGCTGCTTCTTGTCCCCACCAAGCTGGGCCTGCCTCCATGTGGCTCCCGAAACCAGGAAGGAGTGGTGGCATGGGGGCCACGCGGATTCTGCCAGTGGCCAAAGCGGATGGTCAGAAAGGGCACCCTCTGCTGGTCATGACTGCCTACAACCACGAGGAGGGCCCTAGAGCCCGGGATCCATCACCCCTCAACCCTGAGACATAGCCTCAGAGTCCCAGGGCCCACAGAGACCCCTTCCCCTGCAGCCCCTGGGATAGCCTGAATTGCAGGGGCCCTCTGCAGTTGAGCCCAACAACTGATCCATCAGAGAGTGGGCAGCTGGCCCCATGGATACCAGGAACTTGCCTCTCCCACCCCCCAGGAGGCTATTGTTGGCTCATAATGATGAGACGACAGCCACAGTGAACACCTGACTGAGCACTGAGCTTGCTGAAGATTCCCTCCAGCCCTACAAGGGGCATTAGTATCACCACCCCCATTTTACAGATGAGGAGACTGAGCCACAGAGGAGCTCAGCAACTTGCCCAGGGTCACACAGCCAGGTAATGGCAGAACCAGGATCAAACCCAGGGTGTATCGGGATCCAGGCTCTTAACCTCTACCAGGCAGTAACACCTGCCATGGGGAGGGCCATCCGGGCCCTCCTGGGAACCCTGCTGTAGACACGCAGGGCACAAATCACTCCCATATCTGACGTGGGATCCTTGTCTAAGGAGGTCCCCGGCTGGCTCCCCAGCCCCGCCTTTGCACACTTCCAGTGGCAGGGAGCTTCCTCCCTTCCAGAGAGCCTGTGCCATCCCTGGGCAGCTCAGCATGGTCTGAAGCCTGCCTTGTGTCTTCCCTGAAGGACTCCACCTGTGTCCTGGGGCCCAGGACAGCCCACAGAGGCTTGGTCATGTTGGGTTGGGTGCAGCAGAGTACCATTACATCACCACTATGCCAGACCTAATGCTAACCAAGCTCCTAGAGAGTGGGGCTCCCCCTAACTGTGCAGTGGCCCAGGGTGGCCTCTCCCTTGCAGAGTTCACAGCCAAAGGCTGGGGGACCCTGCTTTAGGGCTCTACACAAGCCAGTAGGCATCTCTCCATGTCCATTTCCTCATCAGTGAGACAGGCCTGACAATTATGCCCAGCTCAAATAAGAGTCTGGGTGAAGGCCGGGCATGTTGGCTCATGCCTGTAATCTCAGCACTTTGGAAGGCCAAGGCAGGCATATTACCCGAGGTCAGGAGTTCAAGACCCAGCCTGACCAACATGGAGAAATCCCATCTCTACTAAAAATACAAAATTAGCCAGGCGTGGTGGTGTATGCCTGTAATCTCAGCTACTCAGGAGGCTGAGGCAGAAGAATTGCTTGAACCTGGGAGGCAGAGGTTGCAGTGAGCTGAGATCATGCCATTGCTCTCCAATCCGGACAACAAGAGCAAAATTCCATCTCAAAAAAAAAAAAAAAAGAGTCTGGTGAAAAAGAGCTTTCCAAATGTCAAGTGCTGTGCCTACAGGAGGGACAATGACAGGGACAAGGGAGACTCGCGTGCAGCCCTCCCATGAGACAATCTTGTGGGAGAGTCAAGGGGGCTAGGGAGCATGGGCCCTCCAGACCCTTGAGAAGGTGGTGGTATTGATCCTGGGTATACCCACCCAACCCAACATGACCAAGCCTCTGTGGGCTGTCCTGGGCCCCAGGACACAGGTGGAGTCCTTCAGGGAAGACACAAGGCAGGCTTCAGACCATGCTGAGCTGCCCAGGGATGGCACAGGCTCTCTGGAAGGGAGGAAGCTCCCTGCCACTAGAAGTGTGCAAACGCAGGGCTGGGGAGCCACCCGGGGACCTCTTTAGACAAGGATCCCACGTCAGATGGAGGCACTGGTCAGTCTCTCCCAGGTACTAGGAGGCTACATATCAACCTCCAGGCCACTTGACTAGGGGACACCAGAGCTTCTGAATTCACAGCTGCCACCTCCAGGATCCTCCTGCCCTCCTCCAGCCCCCTTTCAGGCCAGTTCTACCAATGGCTGGACATTTCTGAGGACATTCCCAGCACTCACCCACGTTGATGGCCCAGCCTCGCTCCACGGCCAGCTTCCCCGCCTTTGGAGACAAGCAGAGGGTGAGTGGGCACAGGCAGCCCATCTTCCACTCATTCATTCACTGATTCATGCACTCATTCCATAAACACTGCTTCTAGCCAGCTCTGGGGGAAGGATGAGCTGAGCTACAAGGTAGGGGTATAGAAGGAACTCCCTACCCCAAGCAACAGTCTAGGAAGTAAGTGCCAGGTTGGCTGGCATATGAGATGTACAGTGCATAAGCACCTTTGCAATTGTGCAAGGAAACTGGAAAACATAACAGTACTTATCATCCATCACATATGAGCTGACAATAATTTTGACGTGGCTTTCAAAGGGAAAATAGGCAAAGTTTTGCTCATAGAAATATAGTAGACTGGGCCAGGCACAGTGGCTCACGCTTGTAATCCCAGCACTTTGGCAGGCTGAGGCAGGTGAATCACTTGAGGTCAGGAGTTCAAGACCAGCCTGGCCAACATGGTGAAACCCTGTCTCCACTAAAAATACAAAAATTAGCCAGGCAGGTTGGTGTGTGCCTGTAATCCCAGCTACTTGGGAGGCTGAAGCAGGAGAATCACTTGAACTCGGGAGGCAGAGGTTGCAGTGAGCCAAGATGACACCACTGCACTCCAGCCTGGGGGACAGAGCAGGACTCTGTCTCAAAAAACAAACAAGCAAAAGAAGAAATAGAGTAGACTGAATACTGAAATCTTCTAGGAAATCATAGTTTTGGGGACAGGCAGTAATATTCTACTAAGCTAAAAAAAAGTACAAATTTACAAAGATAACAGAACAGTAGGGGATCAGTAGGTAGTGATCCAGGGCTGGGTTAGATCCTCATACATTTGCATGTGAAACATTCCTCTATCTGCAAATAACTAGGCAGTCTGCGGCACATTTTTAAAAAAAACACACACACACAATGTGAAACCTAATTTTGCTGCAGGGATTTTTTGTTGCCACACCCACGGTGGGGGAGAGGTGGAGCCTTATTCATCACTGAAGTCATGGAGGATCAGTTCTCCATCTTAATTTTGGGTGTATTAGGGCTGGGCGTGGTGGCTCAAAGCCTGTAATCCCAGTGGATCATTTGAGGTCAGGAGTTCGAGACCAGCCTGGCCAACATGGTGAAACCCTATCTCTACTAAAAATACAAAAATTAGCTGGGCATGGTGGTGCACACCTGTAGTCCCAGCTACTCAGGAGCCTGAGGCAAGAGAATCGCTTGAACCTAGGAGGCAGGGGTTGCAGTGAGCCGAGATCACGCTACTGCACTCCAGCCTGGGCAACAGAGCGAGACTCTACTCAAAAAAAATAAAAAATTAGCAGGGGGAGGGGGTGTGCATTAGAGCCATAGTGCTAGGGTATCCGATTTGGTGGGTGGAGAGAGATATTATATACTAGCAATTACGGTAACCAATAGGAGGTCATAGGAGAAAGAACGATGAGAATGCTAATGTCCCAAGATGTGGAAAAAAGGCTTTTGGAGAAAGGGTCATTGTTGCCGAGCCTTGAGGAATATTTAGGATTCTGTTCAACTACTAAGTGGGAGGAGGGCATTCCAGGGCAAAGGAAGTGAGAAGGACCATGCGGTATGGGAGCCCCCAGCCCGGCCGCGCCCCCCCCACCCCACCTACCATTATGGTTCCTCCTGTCTGGGTCCGAAGGGGCCTCAGCACCTTCCTCTGCACAAGGAAGTTGGGGAGGAAGATAACAGGGGGGATTTCTGTGATGGTAGCAACAGCAAAGGACCACTGCGGAAAAAGACAGGGGCTGTTGGCCTCCACTGCCCCACCCCGGGGCAACCCGTGAGAAATCAGATCCCCAGGAAATGCCTTGAGGACAGTTTCCAGGTACCCTTGGATGAACTCCCTGGTCAAGCACACTTCCTTTGGTAGAAATGAGAGCCAGAGCCACAACCCTACCAGGCTCCTGAGCCACAACCCTACCAGGCTCCTGACAAGCTCTGGGCTCAGTAAAGAGCAGTTTGCACAATGCGTTTCATTTTTTTTTTTTTTTTTTTTTTTTTTTTTTGAGACGGAGTCTCGCTATGTCGCCCAGGGTGGAGTGCAGTGGCCGGATCTCAGCTCACTGCAAGCTCCGCCTCCCGGGTTTTTACGCCATTCTCCTGCCTCAGCCTCCCGAGTAGCCGGGACCACAGGCGCCCACCACCTCGCCCGGCTAGTTTCCTGTATTTTTTAGTAGAGACGGGGTTTCACCGTGTTAGCCAGGATGGTCTCGAACTCCTGACCTCGTGATCCGCCCGTCTCGGCCTCCCAAAGTGCTGGGACCACAGGCTTGAGCCACCGCGCCCGGCCTACAATGCGTTTCTTAAAGCTAGTGGGCCAGGGTTCCTCAGCGTTCTGAGGCCCTTGGCTGCCCTCTTGTGCCCAGAACAGGAGCTGCAGAGGGCTCCAAGTCAGCAGCGCAGGCTGCTGCTTTGGGATAATTGGTCTAGACCATCCACTGTACAGAAGGGGACACTGAGGCCCAGGCAGTGAGAATCTTCCCAAGGCCACACAATGAGTCACTGACAGAGCTGGGACGGGAGCCCTGGCCTCTTGCTCCCTCACACTGCATTGCCTCTTCGTCCATTGGGAATCAGACCTTCCTGGCAAAAGGGATGCACTACCCTCATCTCCAGCTGCTGGGGCTGGGGGGTCTAGGGTACCTGAAAGGTATCAGCACTAAGATCAGGACAGAGTGTGCCCTGTGACCTCCAAGTCCACCAGGTAAATATCCATAGCACTGGCTGCCCAGCTGCACCCAAACCCCAAGCCATCTCCTGGCTGAAAATGCATCCCTGCTCCCCACCCACGCAAGGCAGAGCCACTCACTTTGTAAATATTTACTAAGTGTCTGCTAGGTGCCCCAGGTGGGCACTGGTGGGCCCATTCTCATGCCAGGACACTTGCAGGCACTTATTTGCAGTGTGATGAGTGTGGTGATGAGGAGGAGAACTGGGTGGGGGTTATTAGAGAGGCTTTCTGGAGGCGGTGGCATCTGCAGGAGGTGAAGAGCGAATAGGAGTTATCCAGGTGCGGAGGTCAAGGGAAAAAGGTAACTGGGCAGAGAAGTGAGTCCATGATCCAGAGAAGGTGAGTGCAGCTGGAACAGGGCAGGCTGAGCTTATCACACAGGGCCTGGTCTGCTAGCACAGGCTCACACATTGTCGTCAGAGCAGTAGGGAGCCATAGATGGTGCTATCTCAAGCTGCTCTAGCTGCAGCAAGGAGAACCAATTAGGGGAACAAGGATAGAGAAGCAGCAGCCCCAGGAAGGAAGTGTGAGATAAGAAGGGTCTGGGGTGGTAACAGGGGCAGGTGTTAGCCGGCAGCATGTGGGGACAAGGGGTGGAGGGCTCAGGTGTCGAGTCTGGGGCCTGTGAGGGTAATGGCACTCAGAGGTGAACCTGAAGCAGGGTAGAGATGGCACTAGGTTCTGCTCTCCATGGGCCAAGTCAGCCCCTGGGGCAGCCAGGTGAGACAGCTGAGGTTTAAGTGAGGCTGGAGCTCAGAACAGCGGTGGGAGAGTGGGAGGTGAAGGGCTGGATTGGGACTGCAGGATTCCCACGCTGAAGGGCAAGGCCCAGACAGAGAACCCCCGGGGACAATCAAGGGCTTCCCTGGGACAGGGTGAGGCGTGGAAAGACCTGAGGCGCAGTGCTCAGGAGGCCAGGTGGAGAGAGGGTGGCTGGGAGGAGCGGGTGGAGGGAGGCACCAAAGCTGCGGAGACATTCCATGAGAGGAAAGTGGGAAGTGTGGCCATTGCGTTCACCAACCAGGAGGAGGAGTTTTAGGATGAGAGAAACATGAGCACGTTCAATGACAGAGAGCAGGCAGCAGGGAGGGAGAGGGTGGCTAGGGATGGTGTGATGGCAGAGTGGGGACAAACCTCAGAGGGCCAGGAGGTGCTGTAGCCAGGCCGCTTGGGGCCGGACAAGAGGCAGGACACACCCTAGGTCAGGCCCCAGGAGGGGCCTCATGGCTTAGGCCCTGGCCACCAGGGGAGGCCTCCTGTCATGGTCCTAGGGGTGCCAGGCACCAGGCTGCTGGGAAATGCCCGTGGCCACCGGCCTAGGCCTGTAAGGGCAGCTGAAGGCAGGGGAAGCTGGCATCACTCCCTTACTCTGGTAGAGAAGCCAGTGAGCAGGGTCCCGCTCATGGTCGGGAAGGAGAGGTGCCCATGGGGCACCACTTCCACAAGCCCAGGCCCTCTGGCTGTAACATGGAGGCATCCCAGGGCCTGGGAAGGGGTGAGAGTGTAAGAGCTGGGACCAGCACAGCTGAACAGTTGCAGGACACACCCATGAGTGTGTGTATGTGTGTGCATGTGTGTTGTGTATACGTGTGTGCACAGGTATGTCCGTGTGTGTGTGCATGCATGTGTGATGCGGGACAGACCCAGAGAAGGAAGGTCCCTGCCCGAGGTCATCAGCTCCTCTTGTTTACCACACTCATCCCACTGCCCAGCACAGGTCCCACGTGTGGCCGACATGGAATCACGGTTTTCCATGAATGAATGAGCAAACAAACGAGCTGCTGAAGGAGCACATGGAGTCACAGCCTCCCTCCCTCCCTGGGAAGCCAGCAGCGGACAGAGACTGGAAGACAATGCAGCCGAGAGCCCAGCATGGACGCCAACCACGAGAAAGGCATTCTCTCATGTGCTCCACAGCCACGGGTCTTGCACAGCGCTCCTCGAGAAGGCTTCCACCGGCAAGTCGTTTGGGAAGCACCCACTGGCAAGTCTTTTGGGAAGCACCAGCTTATGCCACCTGCCTCCTGGAGATTCGCAGCGCACCCTAGCATGCTAAAGGCTCTGAGAAGTTCTGCGGCAAATAATCCATTCTAACTTTGCTCCCCCGAGATGTCAGGAAGTCTGCCTGCCCTCTTTGCTTTTTAAGTCACACACACTAACCTTCTGCAAAACTGCAGTGGTATGGGACACACTTGAGAACCTCAAAGAGGTTCCTTGGTATCCTCCACAGACTGGGCCTGACCTGGTCCAGGGACCAGGTGCAGCCACCCAGGAGCATGCGTGGGACTTGGCCAGCGGGACCAGCCCCCACAGGAGAAAGCATGTGTGTTTGCTGTGCCAACGTTCCTGGGAGATGAGCCCCTCGGCGGAGCAGCAGGCTTCCGGCAGTGAAGAGGAGGCTGGTACTTGGGCCTTCTCCTGGTGCAGCAGTGGTTTCTGCACAAGGCAGTGATGTGGTTACCAACACCCTAGACCTGAGCACCATCCAATCCACTGGCTGCCAACCACAGGTGGCTACTTACGAATGATTGTAAATTCATCGAAATTTTTAAAATTCAAGTTTTGTTCCTCAGTTACACTCTCCATATTTCAAGAGCCATGTGTGGCCAGTGGCGACTGGACTGCACAGAGCAGGTCTGAGCATTTCTATCATTGCAGAAGGTTCCACAGGGCAGCACTGCTCTAGGAAAAACCACCCATCAGTGGCCAAGGTGAGAAATAAACAGAGCGGATGGGGTGGACTAGTGGCGGGGCCCTGGGTGAGGGGAGGAGAGGGAAGAGGGCCTGGGCTAGAGCAGGGTCTGTATGGTCAGAGGAGGTGGCAGGTAGGAGGAGCTCAGGGCACCACCAGGTGACATCTGGAGATTCACTTTCTGACCAACACTTCCAGGAATAGCCCTGGAGGGAGCTGTGGATGGGGTGGGTGGGGGGTGCAGCGCTGCTGACAGATACCTTATCTGGGACGTGCAGCAGGCTGCGGTGGGACTGCCCAGATCTGCCAGCAGGTCGGGCTCCCTGATAGTCTCGCCCTGGGCAAGGGCACTGTGGGTGAGGCTAGGACTGGTGTGGACAGGCCCAGAAGTTCCCCAGAGTCAAACCGGTCCAAGTCTGGGTTCTGCCACTGGGTATGTGAATTTAGACTTCACTTCTCTGTGCCTCTGTCTCATCTATAAAATAAGGCTTTGGATGAGGACTTAGAGGTGGAAACCAGTCAGAGAGGCCTATCCTCGCCATTTAATCTAAAATGCCCCCACCCAGCCAGGCTTGGTGGCTTACGCCGATAATCCCAGCACTTTGGGAGGCTGAGGCAGGTGGATCAATTGAGGTCCAGAGTTCGTGACCAGCCTGGCCAACATGGTGAAATCTGGACTCCATTAAAAACACAAAAATTAGCCAGGCATGGTGGTGGTTTCCTGTAGTCCCAACTACTCAGGAGGCTCAGGCAGGAGAATCGCTTGAACTGGGGGGCGGAGGTTGCAGTGAGACGAGATCGCGCCACTGCACTCCAGCCTGGGTGACAGAGTGAAACTCTGTCTCCATAACATAACATAACGTAACATAACATAACATAACATAACATAACATAACATAACATACCCCCACCCAGGGACCCCTGGAGCCCACACCTTGGCTTCGTCTTCCCAGATAGCACTTTTCTCCCTGAGGCTACAGACTGTCCTGATTAGTATCTATCTCCCTCAAAAGGATGCCAGCTCCAGGAGGACAGCATGCGTCTGCTTACTGCTGTGCAGACAGTGCGGAGGCCACGCCTGGCACACAGTAGGTGCTGGCCATGCATGCCATTGATTCCCTTTTCTGGCTGGTGCACCAGAGCCCTTCTCCTGATGGAGGCCACCTCACCTGCACCATCCCGGGAGAGCCATGACTGACAAGGGCCTGTAACAGCCAGGCCACATGCTTCTGGGCAGGGCAACCCTGTGGTGACAGTCACACCCCAGAGCTCTCCGTGGAATCAAGCTGAGGCCACATCTCCAAACCCACATCTGTACCTAGCTGCTCACTCTGCCCGCTCCACACTGCCTATGCCTCTTGCAGATTTCATCTGAAATCGCCTGCACCATCTCAGACTCTGCTTCCAGGGATGTGGTTCTCAGACCAGCAGCATCATAGCACTTGAGAATGTGTTAGAAATGCAGATTCCCAGTCTCTACCCAAGACAACCTGGATCAAAAACTCTGGGAGGGGTCCAGCCGTCTTCTGGAACAAGCCCTCCAGGTGTTTCGGATACTTGCTTGGGTTTGAGAGCCACCATCCTAGGGAATCTGACCTAAGGCAGTGCTGGGTGAATGAGCACACTATGTGAGCATGAGAGGTCTGCCCCAGACTGATGCCACCACCCGCCAAAGGGCATGGCCTGCATGTGGCCAGCTATCAGGGCCCCCATAACACGTCAGCCTCTGAGGGACCCCACAGAGAGCAGGACATGACTGGGGCTGGCCACACCTCTGATACCTGCTGCCCCATCCACTCAGCTCCACAAGCCTCCACCTTCCAGACACGTGGTTTCCTCAGGCGGACCCCCTACCCTCAGAGGTTCAAATCAAGAACCGCTCTCAGAGAAGAGCTAGGCTGCAACCCTTCTAGGGCCCCCACTGTTTGCTTTAGGTGGGTCCTTTCTACCAGTAGAAGGGGAGCAAAAGTAGAGAAGGGGAAAACACGATCTCTCAGTTGATGCACAAAAAGCCTTTGACAAAATTCAACAGCCTTTTGTGATAAAATCACTCAAGAAACTAGGAACAGAAGGAAACTCCCTCAACATGAAAAAAGGCATTAAAAAATTTAACCCCGCAGCTGACATTATATTCAACCGTAAAAGATGGAAAGCCCTCTGTCTAAGATCAGGAATAAGACAAGGATGCCTGCTCCATTACTGCTATTTAACATAGCACTGGAAGTTCCGATCAGAGGAATTAGGCAAGAAAAAGTAATAAAAGTCATCCAAATTGGAAAGGAAGCTACCTCTCTTCACGGACAGTATGATGTTACATATAGAAGATCCTAAAGAATACACACACACACACACACACACACACACACACACACACACACACTATTAAAGCTGAGAAACAGGCCAGGCACAGTGGCTCATGCCTGTAATACCAGCACTTTGGGAGGTAGGAGGCTGAGGTGGGCGGATCATGAGGTCAAGAGATCAAGACCATCCTGGCCAACATGGTGAAACCCTGTCTCTACTAAAAATACAAAAATTAGCTGGGCGTGGTGGCGTGCACCTGCAGTCCCAGCTACTCGGGAGGCTGAGGCAGGAGAATCGCTTGAACTGGGAAGGCGGAGGTTGCAGTGAGCCGAGATCATGCCACTGCACTCCAGTCTGGTGACACAGTGAGACTCCATCTAAAAAAAAAGCTAAGAAACAAATTCAGCAAAGTTGTAGAATACAAGATCAACACACAAAAATCAGTTGTATATCCTAGCAATGAACAATCTTAAAAGGAAATTGAAACAATTTCATTTAGAATAACATCAAAAAGAATAAAATGCATGGGAATAGATTTAACCAAGAGGTGCAAGATTTGTCCATTGAAAGCTACAAAACATTGCTGAAAAAAATTAAAGACATACATAAATGGAAAGACATCCCATGTTCACGGATTGAAAGACCGATTACTGTCAAGATGGCAAAACTCCCCAAAGCAATTTACTCAATGCAATTCCTATCAAAACCCCAATGGCCTTTTTTGCAAAAAATGGAAGTTGATGCTATAATTCACATGGAATCTCAAGGGACCTCAAATAGCCAAAACCATCTTGAAAAAGAACAAAGTTGGCCAGGCACAGTGGCTCACGCCTGTAATCCCAGCACTTTGGGAGGCAGAGGCAGAGGTGGACAGATCACGAGGTTAGGAGTTCGAGACCAGCCTGACCAACGTGGTGAAACCTCATCTCTACTAAAAATAGAAAAATTAGCTGGGCGTGGTGCCGGGTGCCTGTAATCCCACTACTCAGGAGGCTGAGGCAGGAGAATCACTTGAAACCAGAAGGTGGAGGTTGCAGTGAGCCGAGATTGCACCATTGCACTCCAGCATAGGTGACAAAGTGAGACTCCATCTCAAAAATAAGAAAGAAAGAAAGAAAGAAAGAAAGAAAGAAAGAAAGAAAGAAAGAAAGAAAGAAAGAAAGAAAGAGAAAAAGAACAAAGTTGGAGGCCTCACAATTACAAATTTCAAAATTTGCTCCAAAGCCACAATAACCACAGTAAGCCACAGTAAGAATACCAAAATAGTGTGGTATTGAACAGACCTATAGATCAAATGAATAGAATTGGCTGGGCACAGTGGCTCACACATGCCTGTAATCCCAGTACTCTGAGAGGCTGAGGTGAGCAGATCACTTGAGGTCAGGAATTCAGGACCAGCCTAGCCAACATGGTGAAACTCCATCTCTACCAAGAAACACAAAATTAGCCAGGCATGGTGGCACACGCCTGTAGTCCCAGCTACCTGGGAGGCTGAGATGGGAGAATCGCTTGAATCCAGGAGATGGAGGTTGCAGTGAGCCGAGGTGGAGCCACTGCACTCCAGCCTGGGCTGTCGAGAGAGTGCAACCCTTTCTTAAACAAACAAACCAAAAAAATGAATAGAATTGAGAGTCGTCCAGAAATAAATCCATACATCTACGGCCAGTTGACTTTCTACAAAGGTACCAAGACCATTCAATGGGGGAAAAGCAGCCTAACAAATGGTGCTGGGAGAACTAGATATCTGAGTACAAAACAATGAAGTTGGACTGGCCTCACACATACACAAAAATTAACTCAAAATTTATCAAGGCCTAAATATAAGTGAAAACTATAAAACTCTTAGAAGAAAACACATGGGGTAAACCTTCATGACCTTGGGTTTGGCAATGGATTCTTAGATATGACACCAAAAGAAAAGGAATAAAAGAAAAAAAAAAAGATAAATTGGACTTCAGCAAAATTAAAATTTTTTGTGCATCAAATGACATTATCAAAAAAAGACAACCCACAGAATGGGAGGAGTTATTAACAAATTATATAATATCCAGAATATATAAAGAACCCTACAACTCAACGAAAAGGCAAGCCAATTTTAAAAATGGGCAAAGGACTTGAATAAACATTTCTCCAAATGAGATATACAAATAGCCAACCAGCACATGAAAAGATCCTCAGTGTTAATTAGCCATTAGGGAAATACAAATTAAAACCATGAGATACCACTACACATCCAGTAAGATGGCCACACTGGGGAAAAAAAACAAAACAGAACAAACAAACAAAAAAAAACACCAGAAGACTGGGACCCTGGCACATTACTGGTGGAAATGGTGCAGCCCCTGTGGAGATCACCTTGGCGGTTCTTCAGAAAATTAAACAGAATTACCATGTGACCCAGTAATTCTACTCCTAGGTGTATACCCCAAATAACTGAAAACAGGTATTCTAATAAATACACGTATGCACATGTCCACAGCAACACTACTCACAATAGCCAAAAGGCCTATAAACTAATGAAGGGATGAACAAAATGTATTTATTTATTTTTTTGAGATGGAGTCTCGCTCTGTCGCCCAGGCTGGAGTGCAGTGGCCGGATCTTGGCTCACTGCAAGCTCCTCCCAGGTTCATGCCATTCTCCTGCCTCAGCCTCCCAAATAGCTGGGACTATAGGTGCCCGCCACCTCGCCCGGCTAGTTTTTTGTATTTTTTAGTAGAGACGGGGTTTCATCGTGTTAGCCAGGATGGTCTCGATCTCCTGACCTCGTGATCTGCCCATCTCGGCCTCCCAAAGTGCTAGGATTACAGGCTTGAGCCACCGTGCCCGGCCCAAAATGTAGTGTTTTACAATGGAATATCATTCAGCTGTGAAAAGGAATGAAGTACTGATACATGCTACAACACAACACAGATGAACCTTGAAAATGCTGTGCTTAGTGAGATAAGCCAGACACAAAAGGTCACATACTGTATGACTCCATTTATATGAAATATCCAGGATAGGCAAATCCATAGACAGAATGCAGGTGAGTGATCATCAAGGGGACTTGGGGGAATAAATGGGGAGCAACTGTTTAAAGGACACAGCATTTCCTTTTGGAGTGATGAAAATGTTTGGGACTAGAGATGATGGTTGCACCACTTTGTGAATGGACTAAACACCACTGAACTGTACACTTTAAAGTGGTTAATGGCTAATTTTATTATGTAAATTTTACCACAATTAAAAAAAAACTTTTTTTTTTTAAAGGAGAGAGGAGCCCCTCTCAGGGAAGAAGAAGAGAAAGAGAGTTGGAGACCAAGAGGAGCTCATTCCCCTAGAGACTCTCCAGGGTCCCTCCAGGTGCTCCATGGAGCTATGGTCTGTGTTGCCTCTCCACACTATACTGGAACTCATGGGAGATAGTTCTGCCCTGGGATCTTTGCACTTGCTGTTCCTTCTGCTTGGAATGCCCTTCCCCGGATGACCACATCACCCACTCCCTCACTCCCTTCCTGTCTGATTACATGTCACCTGTGATCACGGTAGTACGCCCTTTCCTGACACTGGTTTAAAACTGCCACCCTCTCACCAGCTCTCCCCACCCTCTTTCCTGCTGTCCCTTCCTTTCTTCACGACACTTAGCACCATCTAACATATTATCTCATTACTTAATTATTACATTTATTATCTGACTCTCTCACCTAAATGCCAGCTCCACCAGAAAAGGGATCTTGTCTGTTGCTCCACCCCATCCCTGCAGCACCTAGATCACAGAGGGGTGCCCTCTGAGCACTTGCTGGATCCATGTGTCCTGAGCACCGTCCAGTGCAGAGTGCACAGGGGCAAGATGTCAGATGCTGTCCGGCACTAACCCACACTCCATGGCAAACTGTCACCCAAGAATCAACCAAAGGCAAGAGCCCAGTGCTGGGGTGTTGGGGAGCTCAACCGCCACCCTCAGAGGGGCCAACCCCGGACCTTGCACACAGTAGGAGCTTGATAAACATAGGTTTCCCTGAATTGACGTCTTGCAAACATCAAGCTCCTGCTTCTCCTTCAGTGCCCTGTTTATTAAGTATCAAAGGCCACACCAGCACAGAGTCAGGCATGAACCCTAGGTAGGGGATGAGGGCAGAATGGGATGAGGCAGGGGAGAGGGTGGATGTTACACAGTACACACAGAATGACCAGGGAAAAGCAGCCTGAGAAACCTGCAGGACTCTCCAGGGTACTCTCTGGACACCCACAGCAGAGGAAGGAGAAAAGAAACATTGCAGACGTCTGCGGGGAGGTGGGAGATGTTCCTGAGCTGCAGCCCTAGCTGCCAGATGATGTCTGAAATGGGCTTGGGTCCCACCTGGGCAGCAAGGGCATGTCACACCATATCACCCTCCTGCTGAAAACCCTCTTGTGACTGTCCAAGGTCCCTGGAACAAAATGTACACTCCTCCCACGGCCTGCAAGACTTATGTGGCCTGGGGCTCTGGCCTCCCTGACTGTGCCATGTACAAGTACAATGTTTTATTCCCTTCCATCCAGCCTCCCAAGCATTCTTCTCCCCTTTGGGAGATCAAGTCCCCTCCACCCTCCAGGCCTGGGATTCTGAAACATTCTTCCTTCAAAGCTATACACGAGGGCCAGGAGTGGTGGCTTACACCTGTAATCCCAGCACTCGGTGAGGCCGAGGCGGATGGATTGCTTGAGGTCAGGAGTTCAAGACCAGCCTGGCCAACATGGTAAAACTCCATCTCTACTAAAAATGCAAAAATTAGCTGTGTGTGGTAGCAGGTGCCTGTAATCCTAGCTACTTGGGAGGCTGAGGTAGGAGAATCACTTGAAGCAGGAGGCAGAGGTTGCTGTGAGCCAAGATCACACCACTGTTCTCCAGCCTGGGCGACAAAGTGAGATTCAGTCTCAAAAAAAAAAAAAAAAAAAAAAAAAGGCTCTACATGAGTATCACCTGCTCCTTTGTTTTAGTCTCAACTCAAACATTACCTCCTCTGGGAGACCCTCCCTGACCACCCAATTACCCTCTATTTTTCACTTTCTTCACAGCCCTTGGTGCTCTCTGAAATGCTCTTGGGTGGTCACTTCTTTAATTTTAATCTTCCACAACTCAAATGCAAATCCATGGTGACAGGGAGCCTTGCTGTCTTATACTCTCTGTACTCAGCACACAGTTGGCATTCAATACAGACGTGTTGAATGACTACTTCTTCATCTTTTTTTTTTTTTTTTTTTTTTTTTGCGAGACAGAGTTTTGCTCTTGTTGCCCAAGCTGGAGTGCAGTAGTGCGATCTCGGCTCACTGCAACCTCTGCCTCCCAGATTCAAGTGCTTCTCCTGCCTTGGCCTCCCGAGTAGCTGGGATTACAGGCATATGCTACCATGCCTGGCTAATTCTGTATTTTTAGTAGAGACAGGGTTTCTCCATGTTGGTCAGACTGATCTCGAACTCCCGACTTCAGGTGGATCTCCCCACCTCGGCCTCCCAAAGTGCTGGGATTATAGGCGTGAGTCACTGCACCCGGCCTACTTCTTCATCTTAATAGGTGCTATAGAAACCATTATGTTTCTCCTTTTGCTCTGGCTGCCAGGGAGCTCCAAGCCAAATATGCAGCTGGATCACCATCTTGGTTAACTTTCTCAGTGGACATATCTGAATTCTCCTCCTACCCTCGACCTCAGTTTTCTACTTGGGACTCTACCTGTTAATACTTTTATTGTTTTATTTTAAGAGACAGTCTCACTCTGTCATACCAGCTGGAGTGCAGTGGTACAATCATAGCTCACTACAGCTTCAAACTCCTGGGCTCAAGGTCTCCTGCCTCAGGCTCCCAAGTAGCTAGGACTACAAGTGCATGCCACTACACCCAGCTATTTTGTATTATTATATATCACATAGTAAGCTGCTTTCAGGCTTTTGGGGGACCAAGGCCAGGCATGCGGCCTGCCCTACACAGTTCCCCTGAAGGCCCCTCAAATGGGTGGGACCCTGGAGCCTAGGCCCCCGCCCCCAGCCTGATTCACTCATACCCTGGCCCCATTCTGTTTTGGTTTCTCCCTGCCCCAGCTGAGCGCCTTCTGTCCCTGCCTTCCCCTCACCCACGGGACTCTGGCAGGCATGTCCTCCTGGCCCAGCCCTAGGCTGCGGACTGTGACCACGCATGCCTGGGCCCCAGGAAACCAGGGCAGCCAAGCACTGGGCTTCCTGCCAAGGCCTCACACCCCTCTCTCTCCTAGAAGCCAGGTTTCAACCTCTTCCTGGTAATCTTTCATGCGTTCACACTGTCGTGGCCCTATCTAGAATTCTCACAGCTCAGGCTGGGGTTGGAAAGCAGGGAGGCAGCAGCCCTGACTGGGAACCTCGAAGACTGGACTGGATGACCGTCCAGGGGTCTCCCCTAGGCCCGGCCAACTTCCCAGGTGACCTTGAGCGAGCACAGTCTCTTTCTGGACCTAGGCTTTTCCACCTGTGGAGCAGAGAGGCCTGCTGGCCTCAGGCATCCACTGTCGCTCTGAGTCTAAGGTGAGCCCAGCCAGGGAGCCTGGGGGTCGGGGCTCCCACACTCTTGGGGCAGATAACCTGAGGCATCCCTGACCGCAGGGCAGGCTGGCAGCACCACATTCCAATGCAAGCCCCTGCCCCAACCTCCCCTCTGTTCCCACAAAGAGCACTGAACTGAATGCCTCAGCCCTCAGAACTTCAGCCACTAATGGGAGCTGTGTCCTCCCCTGGAAAGAGGTCACAAGCAGGCAGTCAGTGTGCCCAGTTCAGTCTACAGGTGGGCTTTTACAATCTTATAATGAGTGCCACATTAAGAAATCAGAGCCAGGTGTGGTGGCTCACACCTGTAATTCCAGCTACTCGGGAGGCTGAGGCAGGAAAATCATTTGAACCCAGGAGGCAGAGGTTACAGTGAGCTGAGATTGTGCCACTGCACTCCAGCCTGGGCAACAACAGTGAGACTCTGTCTCAAAAAAAAAAAAAAAAAAAAAAAATCAGGAAATGTCACTTAATAATCTGGATTCCTGGCTTCTCTTTGAAGACCAGGTGCTCTGGCCATGCCGGGTCCACAGTGGAGCTCAGTAGCAGCCCCTTGGGAAGGGGCAGGAATTCTCCAGTTCACCCCAGACTCTACCACCAGCCCTCCCACTTGTTTCTGTTCTCTGCTGAGCCCTGAGGGTTTCAAATTAGTTTTTAGACCAACAATTTCAACAAATCTTTAGCAGAGGTACTTAGATCAGAGTCTTAAACTTCAGCCAATATAAAAAATCGGGTGGGTGCAGTGGTTCACGCCTGTAATCTTGGCACTTTGGGAAGCCAAGATGGGCAGATCACCTGAGGTCAGGAGTTCAAGACCAGCTTGGCCAACATGGCAAAACCATATTTCTAATAAAATACAAAAAAAATTGCCAGGCGTGGTGGCACACGCCTGTAATCCCAGCTACTCACTCAGGAGGGTGAGGCAGGAGAACTGCTTGAACCCGGGAGGTGGAGGAGCTGAGATCACGTCACTGCACTCCAGCCTGGGCAACACAGTGAGACTCCATTTCAAAAACAAAAACAAAAAATAAATGAACAAACAAACAAAATAGGCCAAAGTGAAAGAGCTATGGTTGGAGGAGGACAGGGGCTGGGGTCTCTGAGGCCTGTCGACAGAGCACAGCTTGAAAGTCATAATGTAGAGCCTAAAATCCTATGAAGGCTTTCATATGCCCTGGAGAAGGGGAGGTCACCACCCTCAGAGTGGCCTGGCCCAAACTGAGGTCTGCCTTTTTATGACCTCTCTCCTCTTGGGGACCACAGACTCCCATGTTTCCCGAACACTAGGGACATGAACGGGTGCCCTGTGGGACTGTGCTTCCCCAGGCTAAGCCGCCTCCTGCCTCTGGACACTCCTGGCCAGCAGCCCCCTGCCCCAGGCCCGCAGCCCCCCAGGCCCGACATCCTGTACCTTGAGCTCATTAAGATAGCGCCTCGTGTGCACCACCAGCAGGTCCTCCTCCGAGGCCTCCCGCGCCTCCACCAGCATGCTGTCAGACAGAAGCTTCTCTTCTGAAACCACAGAGGGAGCACCCTGCTTCCCCACTGACCTCAAGGCCAGGGCCAGCCCCAGACCCTCCCGCAGGCTGCAGACTTGGCCTGTGGCAGCCCCTGCCCCAGGGGTAGGTGGGCACTGCTGGCTTCTGGGCCTTCTGAGAAGGGGCAGCCTCCACAGCCATTGTGGACAGTGGCCAGTCCCTCTGGCCAAGGAGCATTGAACATTGTACACACAGCGATCCCCATGTTTCCCAAACCACTAATAGTCACAAGGAGGGCTCAGGTGTGCCAGACAACCTTCAGGAGCAGGTGACACAAGGGTCAGGGATGTTGACCCTCAGAGCGAGAAAAACTCTTCTTAGGAATTCTCCCTCCACCTTTTTTTCCCTTTTCTTTTTTTTTTAATTCCTTTAAAGAGACAGGGTCTTGGCTAGATGTAGGGGCTCATGCCTGTAATCCCAGCACTTTGGGAGGTTGAGGTAGGTGGATTGCTTAAGCCCAGGAGTTCAAGACTAGCCTAGACAACATAGTGAGACCTCATGTTACAAAATATCAAAAACTGAGGTAGGAGGATCACTTAAGCCAGGGAGGTTGAGGCGGCAATGAGCCTTGATTCCACCACTGCACTCCAGCCTGGGTGATGGGAGTGAGACCCTGTCTCAATAAATAAATAAACAAATAAATAAATGTGAGACAAGGTCTTGCTCTGTAGCCCAGGCTGGAGTGCAGTGGCACAACCATAGCTCACTACAAGCTCGAACTTCTGGGCTCAAGTGATCCTCCTGCCTCAGCATTTCAAGTAGCTAGGACTATCCCAGCCAAGTTTTTTTATTTTTATTTTGTAGAGACAGGGTCTTGCTATGTTGTCCAAGCTTGTCTCAAACTCCTGGCCTCAAGTGATCCCCTAGCCTTGGCCTCCCAGAGTGCTGGGATTACAGGCATCAGCCACTGCACCCGGCCTCCCTCCACCTTCTGATGATATCACAGGAGGCTCAGTGAGGCATGGCCTCGCAACACCTGCCTGTGCTTTGCTCATCTTCCGTTCAAACCACCAATCAGTCTCACAGCCTGCAGGCAATAGTAACCAGCCTGGATTAAATTATACTGTTGTTTTCATTCCATTTATTTTTTTTTACCATGACCTATTTATGGCAAGTGAAACTGCCTTTTCCCATTTTGATGACATAATGTTTCCTTTTAAAACAAGTTTAAGTGAATTTCCCAGCTAAATCAGGCCCCTTGATTACAAACCACAGTTAAAATGATGTGCTCTTTGAAGCATCATTTTGCTCAGGGGGATGAGCCCTAAAGGTGGGGAGCCTGGAGCTCTGAATTCCAAATCCAACTCCGCCTCTTAGTCACTGTGTGACTGTGTGCACGTTTCCTAATCTTTCTGGGCCCCAATTTCCCCCATCTGTAATCAAGGGAGGTGCAGTGGAGGTGCTCTACCTCCTGACTCTCTGAATCTTAGGGAATGGACTCCTCCAAGCTTCACCTTCCCTGTGCCCATCAGTAATCAGCTGCCTTTCCACTAGGCCTCTTGGGCAGAAGCGGGACTTAGGTCCACAGCATGGGGAGCCAAGGAGAGTCTGAGCCAGGGACATCATATCATGCTTAGGAATCTGTTAAAAAAATCCTTTTGGGCGGAAGCATGGTTGGAAGGCAGTCCGAGGGCTGAAACTGAAGATGGGAGAGCCTGAGGCTTATGTTGGGGATGAGGACGGAGAGGACAGGTGGGTTAGAGGAAGCAGATGATAGTCCAAGGGGGGCCTTCCATACCTTTTAGGAAATTGATCACTTTGCCCCATTTTCCGGCATCAAAGGGATGCAGCTTCTCCAGGCCCATGAAGGTGATGTTGTAGCGCGGCGAGTACACGATTGGCCAGCGTGTCTCTGGCACATGCTGGTACAGCTGGGTTGTGTGTAGCCTACCGTGTGGAAAAGGACAGACGCACAGCTGGGACAGCCTCAGCAGAAAGCAGCTCCCTCCCGAGCCCGCCTGTACTGACCCACCAGCCTTTGTCCAGCACCACTAGCCCCTCAGCCACAGACAAGGGCCGCTCAACAACAGCTGCTTACACTGGTTGTCTTTTCCTGAACCCAATTCCAATCCGGTCCTCACAGCAGCCCTGGGGGTAGGCACCACAATCGCACCAGAGGCTTAGAGAGCAGACCAGGTGTGCCCAAGGTCACAGTGCAGGTCTGTGGAGAAGCGGGCGTGCACTCAGGTGTGCCTGGCTGCAAGGCCTCCGCGCATCACCTCTGCACTGTAATAACTGCCCCCACAGCTGTGTGGCACAAGGCTTCGGCTGCAAAATGTGTGGCTGTTGTGAGGACTCAGAGAATGCAGCTGAGGAGCCAAGCACAGCAAGCGCTCAGAAACGCAAATCGGGACCCAACCGGAGCCAGGGCGGGGGTCAGGGGTCCCCTGGCCCCGCTGCGCGGCTGACCCTTCCCATCACACCCTGGCAGTCGTCACTCAGAGACAGAAATCCGCCCCCGTGGCTGCCTCCGTGGGGGCGTCCGCGCAGCCAGGGGGCTGGGCAGCGCAGACGTCAGACCCGCGCACGTCGCCCGACCGCTCCGGGTCTGGGCCCGGGCCCGCGGCCGGCGCGCGTCCCTTGGACCACCGAACAGGGGCGCGGGGCTGGTCTGGCGCGCCGAGAGGGCCTGGAAGTACCCGTCCCGAGCGTCCCTCACCCGCAAACCTAGGCCTTCACCTGGCGCGCCCGCCCGGCCGTCCCCGCCCTCGCCCTAGCGCGCCCGCCCACCGGGACCCCTGGGAGCCCCTGGGGTTGGCCTGGGCGTCCCACCCCCGCCCTCACCCCGCGGCACTCACATCCCGGGGCCGGCCCTCCCAGCGCTGGCCGCGGCTCCGCGACCGGGCGGGGCGGGGCGGGGCGCGGGTGGGACCAGCCCAGGACACGCCCCCGGGCTTAGTCGCGTCCTCTGGGGGCGGAGCTCTGGCCGACTTGGCCCGCCCCGCCAGTATCGGCGTCACAGAGGGCCCGCCCGCCAGGAGGCCACCCCCAACGCCCATCAAGCCCGAAGTCCCGCCTCCGCAGGCAAATACCCGGTGGAATCCCGCCTGGCTTGGAAGCTCCGCCCCCTGGCGGGAGGGCCAAGCGGGTTTCACACCCGCGTCGCGGAAGGGGCGCGATCACCCTAGGTCCTGTTCCAGCGCTCCCCAAGCTGGGCAGAAACAGCGAGAGGCTGAGGGTTAGAAACGCTAGGTTCCCGGCGGGCTGTGCCGGGGCTTCGCTGTGTGACCTTGGGCTGGCGTCCGCGCTCTCTGGGCCCTTGTTTCCGCGGGTTAAACGTAGGGGCGAGGGAGTTTCTCTGGCCCTGCCGCCTGTGACCTAAGGAGCCCCGTGACCTCTCCGACCCGAGCCCACCCCCGGCCCAGTCTACAGGAGCTCCGGGACAAGCACTTCCGGCGAAGGCATGTAGGCTCCCAGAGCCTGTGTTTCCCTCTGTAGAGCAGGCCTAATTACCGTCTTCAGGGTGCACGCGTCTTCGTCCCCGACCCGCACCCCCACCGCCGGGAGAAGCTGAGCCAGGCCAGAGGAACAGCTGGGGGTGTCCGCGGGGCTGCAACCCAGGAGGAGGCCCCAACAATGGAGCCCCAGAGGACAGAGACAATGGGCTTCTCTGTCGGCCCAGCTGTCCCCGCCAACCAAACAGAAGCAGCTGACGAAGGACTGCCGGGCTGGGATCCCTCGGCTCCGCAGGGGCGGCTGTGTGCCAGGGCGGGGCACAAGGGAAGCGCACAGACGTTTGAAGAGTGGCCCCCGTGTGCCTGCCGTGGTTGCATGATGGCATTTGAGCCTCACAACCTAATCCTGATAGAGGTGACATCATCACTCCAACTTTATCATGAGGGAACTGAGGTTCGGGCCTGGGTTAAACCCAGACTCGGCCACCCGTCAGCATAGTGGCTTTGGGCAGTTTGCTTCAGCCTTCTGGTCCTTCATGTCTGCATCTGAAAATGAAGTACTGGGCCGGGTGTGGTAGCTCACGCCTGTATTCCCAGCACTTTGGGAGGCCGAGACCAGTGGATCACCTGAGGTCAGGAGTTCGAGACCAGCCTGACCAACATGGCGAAACCCTGTCTCTACTAAAAATACAAAAAATTAGCTGGGCGTGATGAAGTGCGCCTACAATCGCAGCTACTCGGGAGGCTGGGGCAGGTGAATCGCTTGAACCCGGGAGGGGAGGTTGCCGTGGGGCCGTGCCGTTGCAATCCAGCCCGGGCCACAAGAGTGAGACGCTGTCTCAAAAAAAAGGAAGAAAATTGCAATTCATTCTCTGGATTTCATGGGCAAGTCCAGAGAATTAAGAGAAAATAATGTTGATTATTATTCAGAGACCATCTGCCATGTGCTAAGTTCAAGTGCAAATGCTTTTTGCTCATTGAACTCTTCTAACAGTCCTAGGAGGCAAACTATTGTCATCCCCATTTTATAGATAAAGAAATTGAGGCACAGAATGGTGAGGTAACTCACTCAAAAGTCAGGGATGTGGGCAGATGTAAACCATAGCCACAGAAGGAATAAGTACTATTTTATAAAGTGACAGAGTGCATTCAGTGGCCCTGTGGCATTCGTGAGAGACCAACTTCCTCTCAGGGAACTTGCTCTGTAGTTTGGGAAGCCACACAGATGATCCTCTGGTTGGGAGAATAAGGATCTGGGGCAGCCTGGACCTGAAGCTGAGGCCAAAGAGAGTGGGATTGGTCTGGATAAGAGGGTTTTTTTTTTTTTTTAATTTTTAAATTACTTTTTCAGAGACACAGCCTCACTATATTGCTAAGGCTGGTGTCTAAGTCCTGGGCTCAAGCAGTCCTCCCACCTTGGCCTCCCAAAGTGTTGGGATTACAGACATGAGTCACAATGCCTGGCCAAGGATTTTTTAAGTTGTGTCCTGGTAGCTGAGGAGTTAAGTGGTCTGGGGAGGCCTTGGAGCTTGGGAACACCTTCAAACTACCATGACAGCCTGGGCCAACCGGCCCGCATTATCACCTGTGGGAGAAATAAGTGTTATGCATGATGCTGTCTTTGGGGTCCTCTTTGTTACAGTATCATAGCATGTCTGCTCACTAAGACACAGCACTGGGGACACAGCTGCATGAGGTCAGAAAGCCTTTGTCAAGCTCATAGTTTAATGGGAGAGAGAAGCCTTAACCTAGGAAAGAAAATTGTGATTACAAAATATGGTAACTGCTGTGAAAGGCATAGGCTGAGACTGTGAGAGAGAGAATAATGGGGTCCCTGATTTGGACAGTGGTCAGGGAAGGCCCCTTTGAAGAAATACATTTTTTCACTTTTTAACCATATGTATTTTATTTTTAAATGGCATTTAATGAAGCAAGACACTGACTTACTGAATATTATATACTTACTGTTTTTCCTCTTTCGTGCAATATTGAAATATATTTCAACTTAAAACAAATAAAAAAATCCCAAATATAACACTTCTTTTGAAAAATACAGGCACGGCTGGGCGCGGTGGCTCACGCCTGTAATCCCAGCACTTTGGGAAGCCAAGATGGGCGGATCACCTGAGGTCAGGAGGTCAAGACCAGCCTGGCCAACATGGCAAAACCCCATCTCTGCTAAAAAGTACAAAAATTAGCTGGGTGTGGTGGCAGGTGCCTGTAATCCCAGCTACTCAGGAGGTTGAGGCAGGAGGAGCTTGAATCCAGGCGGCAGAAGTTGTGATAAGCTGAGATCGCGCCACTGCACTCCAGCCTGGGCAAGAGCAAGACTCTGTCACACACACACAAAGAAAAATACAGGCACACAAAGGATATTACAGAAATGCACCAAACATGAATTATTGGCACAGATACAATATTTCAAAACATTAGTTAATATTAGCTCGAGACATCCTATTACAATATTAAAACCATGCCCCTTTCAATTCAAGTGAGCACTTCTATTTCCATTCCAAGACCCTGTGATTTTATACACATTTAACACAACAGCAACAATAACAGTAATGCTAGCTACTATTTGTTATGCCCTTAATGAGTGCCAAGCTTGGCTAAATATGTAAAACATGTTTTGTTTTATTGGTGAAGAGATGATTTCTTAAATGACCAGAAGATACTGCAAGTTCAAAGTCCTGGAGGCCAGAAGGAGCTTGTATTCAAGAAACAGAAAAGGAAATATAAGAAAACATATTTTCTCAAGGAAATATAAGTTGTATTTCTATGTAACTCTATGCACCAGGAGGGCCCCAGCAAGGAAGAGGTCTCACTCCACAGGGATTTCTGAAAAAAGTCCCTGTGGGCGAGGTTGAGGGGACCAACAGGAGATGGTGCAGCACCTGGGCTGGCAACAGAGGGGAGGGAGCTCTCACCCCTAAACCTGAAGGGAGGAGAGGGAGTGGTTTCCTGGAACTAGTGAGAATAGCTAGCTATGGGCCATGGGGAAACCTGAGAGGAGATTTGAGGCCACAAAGTCACTGCCAAAACTGGGGGTACATGGGGGAAATATCCCAAATTTACTCTTCTCCCAGCCTCTGATGCCCTGCTGGCACTTCCCATTGGCTGGATTGAACTGGAACCCCAAGATCAAGGAATCCTCTGTGATGGTATCCATGGGGGTCCGCTTCGTGGGGGAGCACCGAGCAGGGTGGAAAACCCTGGTGAGTGGGTCTGCATGTTGGGGGTAAGCAGAGAATGACCACTGATGTTCTGAGCGACCTTGGAGATTCCTCCAGCCTCGTGAGCCAGCTCTGTAACAGGAGTGAGCGGGCTTGAAAAATAACCCTGCCTCCTGTCCCCAGTACTGCCTGCAAAGGTCTTGTTGACCTGGGACACTCACATATCCTGTCACCATGGAAACCTGATACTCACTCTTGGCTATCTCTGCCTACCATCTATACCAAACTGTTGACCAGGTGGTGGCCAAGGGGATCAGAAATCACTGCACTGCTAGAGCCCCTGTGAGAGGCCTCAGTCTTGGTCTCAACCAGATGAGTCGAGCAGGGCCTCTGAAGGCCAACTGGGATATCTGGACACCCTGGGTGGGTGAAATCATCACTCCCCGCTCTAGGCTCCTGGCAACAAGTGGTTTGCTCCAACTACAAGGACTGGCCCCAAGGGAACTCATTAGTCCACACCATTGCCAATGACAAACCCAGCACACACACTCTGGGGTGTTCCGTCAGCTGCACAGATGGAGGGTGACACAGCCCACAGCTACAGGCACACACCCACGGTGCCAGATTCAGATGCACACACACAGGCATAGAGACGCACCCCTACAGTGAGTGCTGCCACGCCCCAGCCCCATGCCTAGCCATCCCTGTCAATCTCCTAGTCTCCATCTCCCTGATTGTCCCAGGATAAAGCTGGGACACGCCAAAACACTGAGTGTCTTCACTGCTGTGTCCCTTCCCCAGAAAGGGAAGTTCCTGGAGCACAGATATGAAAGGAAGGCACAGATATAGATGTGAATCTAGATATACATATGCCAAGGACAGAGTCAGGGCTTGTCAGGCCTATTGTTCATACAATGAGGGAGGGACAGTTCTTTTTAAACAAAGGCCAGGTATGGTGGCTCACGCTTATAATCCCAGCACTTTGGGAGGCCAAGGTGGTGGATCACCTGAGGTCAGGAGTTCAAGACCAGCCTGGACAACATGGTGAAACCCTGTCTCTACTAAAAATACAAAAAACATTTAGCTGGGCGTGGTGGCAGCTGCCTGTAATCCCAGCTACTCAAGAGGCTGAAGCAGGAGAATCACTTGAACCTGGGAGGCAGAGGTTGCAGTGAGCTGAGATCGCGCCACTGCACTCCAGCCTGGGCGACAGAGGGAGACTCCGTCTCAAAAAAAAAAAAAAAAAAAACTACAAATACAAAACTAGAGACCTTGGAAGGAGCCCAACTAAGTGAGGAGCCCCAGAGCTTAACAAGAAATCAGCTTCTGTCGCATGCAGGAAACAGAGAGATGATCCCACAATTACATGTGGGAGCACAGACACAGGCACCCCAGGCTCCTCAAACCACACACGCTAACACGCACAGACACAGGCATGCACACGCACATGCTCTCCGTGCCTCAGGCGTTCTCAGGGCAGCCTAGGGAGGCCTCTGTGCACCAACCTTCAGAGAGGCCCCTGCAGCCCTGGCTTAGACCTTAGATTCCCCCAGCTGCTTCTACACCCACAGGCATCCTCTGAGACCCTGCATTTTGCTGTTTCAGAGGAACCAACCCTGCTCCCCACTCCAGCTTTCTCACCCTTCACCTCCAGCCCCAGGACAAGATGAGCAGGAGGAGGGGCAGCTGCCCAACACTCATTGAGGAGTCAGCCTCTGGACCTCAGAGCCAGCAACACCCGCTGCACTCACACCCGCACCTCATCCTGCTGCCTTCTCCTGAGGAGGGGAAACTGAGGCCCAGAGAGGAGGGCATGAGCTCTAATTCGAGTCCTCTGGGACGACAGCCGTACCTCATCACATGCACACCGAGAACCAACACACATTTTTCTGGACCGCAGGATATTTTAAAAGGTTTTCTTTTTTAATACAGAAAAGCATAAAGACGAAAATGGCCTGTAATGCTGCCACACAGATAATCCCAGTGGTATTTTTAAAATAAAGTTAATGAATGCCCATGTTTGCAAAATTCAAACCATACCAAAGGATTATAAAATGAAAACTAAAACCTTTTCCATCACAGTCGCTCTCCCCAGAAACGATGCTGCTTTGTTTCCTTGCTGAAGACATTGGCATGCCAGCATTTTTTACCTATAAAAAGAAAATCACTCTGCCCACTATTTTGGACCTTGCCATTTTTTCACCTCAAACACATCTTGGCAGATCTTTCCACATCCACACTGTTAATCCGCCTCCTTCTTTCTAACGGCTGTGCTGTACTCTGTTGTATGATTGTGTCTTCCGTGGGTGTGTATTTACCGTATTTCCAGTTTCTTTGTTCTTACAATGAGCCAGCAGATCCCCGAGGTACCTGAATATACTGCACATATTTCCACAGGGCCAGGCACGAGCAGAGGCGCCAGGTCAAAGGATATGTGCATTTTTAATTCTTGGTGGGGCTCTCAGCTCACATCTGTAATCCCAGCATTTTGGGAGGCCAAGGCAGGTGGATCATTTGAGGTCAAGAGTTCGCGACCAGCTTGGCCAACATGGTGAGGCCCCATCTCTATTAAAAACACAAAATCTCTATTAAAAATAGCTGGGCGTGGTGGTACGCACCTGTAATCCCAGCTACTTGGGAGGCTGAGGCAGGAGAATCACTTGAACCTGGGAGGGGGAGCTTGCAGTGAGCTGAGATCACGCCACTACACTCCAGCCTGGTGACAGAGTGAGACTCCGTGTCAATAAAACAAACAAAAAAAAAATCTAAAAAAATAATAGTCATGATGAACTCGTAGCAGACCTGTTTGATCTGTATCTTCTTCCACTCCCACCTCTGGCCCCTATTCTGGAGCATATCTCAGATAACCTATCCTGAAATTCATCTTTAATCACTACTCTTTCCATACCAGAGGACATTTGTGAAAAGATGACATGTAGCTATTTAAGATAATGAGCACTCTAGAGCCCGCAGTTTATGACCTGTGGACACACACTCCTCAGAGTGGGAATTCATTCACATACAGACCTTTCTAGTCCCACAGGTTGAGATAAATGTGAATATGTTTGCCAGCCGCAGTGGTTCACACTTGTAATCCCAGCGCTTATGGAGGCAGAGGTGTGAAGGTCGCTTAAGCCCAGAAGTTCAAGACCTGCCCAGGCAACACAGCGAGCTCCTGCACTCCACAAAAAAAAGACAAAAAGATATATGCATATGTTTATAAGTGTATATTGATACACATATATTTCTTCATGTTAAGGAAATATGTGTCTATTCTGATTCTACTAAGGACTTGATTTAATCAAGGAAAGGATGTTGGATTTTGTCAAATAAATTTTTTTTAATCTGTTGAGATAATAGTTTTCTCCCTTTGATTATTTAATATGACATATTATAGTAATAGATGTCATCTAGTGAGCTCTCCTCGTATTCTTAGGGTGAACTCCATGAGGCCACTTAAAGAACTACTGAATTCCATTTGCCAGTATTTTATTTTGGATTTTGGCAATATGTATGAGATAGGTCTCTACCTTTAATTTGTATCCTATATTGGTAGAATTTTGGTATCAGTGTTAATATTGGATTTATAAAAATAAATTAAATCATTTAATGTTCTGGAAAAGCTTAAATAACATCTGCATTTTTTGCTCTTTGAAGTTAGAAAGAATTCTTCACAAAACTATGTGGCCCTGGAACTTTTTGAGGGAGGTTTTAATAGCTTTCTCAGTTTCTGGGAAATGGTAGATTCAAATGGGGTCTTCACATATGCTCTTCCAGCCACCACAGCTGTCCCTGCAACACCGTAGCTAACCGGCTCCTTCTTATCCTTCAGGCCTTGGGGTAAATGCCACCTCTGTCTTACTGTGAGCTCCCCAACAATGAGGCCCTGAGACACAGATTTGATGCAAAGAGTTGATTTGGAAGGTGATTCCAGAAGTACTGGTGAGCAAGTGTGAGGGGGTGAGAAAGGGACAGAAGGGAGCCAGTACAAGGGATGTCAATAAGCAGAGGACAGCTGTGGGCACGCAGGGCTCCAGTGGCTGGAATATTCATCCTCTTAACTCCTGTCCATCATTGGCTGAGGGCTACTGCCAGGGGTGTTAAACCCCCACAATTCTGATTTGCCTCACACTGGCCAAGCATGCCTCTGAAGCCAGAGGAAGCCCACAGGCTGAGTCACAGGGACATGCAGTCAAAAGCCACCAACAGTGAATGCTGAAGGGTGGGGACTGCGTGCCAATAACTGTGCTACGTGACTGGAGAGGTCTTCCCTGGCCACCAAATGTAAGCAGGACCCCTCCATGCCTGGTGTTCTCCATTGCTGCATCCTGTTCATGCCCTTCAGAACATTCACCAAACTTTGTACCATTACCCACCCATACACAGGCATATTTGTTTACTCACCTGTTAGCTCACTTCCTCCACTAGGTTGAAAGCTCGAAGGGGGCAGAGGTGACACCTCTGTTCACTGCATGTACCCAGCACAGTGCCTGGCACCAATCTGCATCCACTAAACACCCGTGCCTGTTGAACACAGCCTGCATGGGCTTCATCTTCATTATTTGTTCTTATGTCTGTCTCCACCACTAAGTGTGACCTTTCAGAGCCCAGGATCCAGATCCAACCTGCCTATGGATCCAGACCTAGCTCAAGACCTTAAAGATGGCCGGGTGCGGTGGCTCACGCCTATAATCCCAGCACTTTGGGAGGCTGAGGAGGGTGGATCACTTGAGGTTGGGAATTCGAGACCAGCCTGGCCAACGTGATGAAACCCCATCTCTACTAAAAATTAAAAAATTAGACAGGCGTGATGGCACATGTTTATAATCCCAGCTACTCAGGAGGCTAAGGCAGGAGAATCGCTTGAACCCGGGAGGTGGAGGTTGCAGCGAGCTGAGATCGTGCCACTGCACTCCAGCCTGGGCGACAAAGTGAGACTCTGTCTCAAAAAAAAAAAAAAAAAGAGAAAAAAAAAAAAAAAAAAAGACTTTGGGTTTGAGAATAGTTAATCCTCAATAAATGTTTATAAGTGAATGAACTCCCATCCTCCAGCCTGGTCTAAAAAGAGTAGCAAGTTGTCTTGGGCAAATGTGGCTGAACCTTGCAAATCCATTTCTATAATCAAAAATAGTTGTTTCCCACTAGTAAGGGACCGAAACGTGGTGACTTTCTTCTTCTCTTATTTCTCTGAGATGCCTCTGGTCCCCAGAGGCAGACCCGGCAGTGGTCTGCCCGACATCCCTTCTCCCTGCCCCTTGCTGATGGCACCCCAGCTTTGTTCAGGCCGGCACTGAGACTTGCCTAGGGGACACCCCCGTGTTCCCAGCCTCAACTGCACACAATTTTGCCCAAAAAGGCCTAAGCAGAAGTCTGCAGACACTAAGGAAAGCAACATTCTAAGACAGGAAAAGCTGACCCACAGCTGCCCACCTGCAGTTGCACGAAGAAAACAAACCCCTGTGCTGAAACCTCAAGAAATGGGCTTCGGCCAGGTGCAGTGGCGCACACCTGTAATCCCAGCACTTTGGGAGCCCAAGGCAGGTGGACCACTTGAGGTCAGGAGTTTGTGACCAGCCTGAGCAACATGCTGAAACCCCATCTTTACTAAAAATACAAAAATTAGTCAGGCGTGGTGGCAGACACCTGTAATCCCAGCTACTGGGGAGGCTGAGGAAGGAAAATCATTCAAACCCAAGAAGTGGAGGTTGCAGTGAACTGAGACTGTGCCACTGCGCTCCAGCCTGGGTGACAGAGCGAGACTCCATCTCAAAAAAAAAAAAAAAAAAAAGAAAGAAATGTCCTTCATGTTACTCTTTCCCAGCTGATGGAACCTACACCAAAAGCTGTGTGAAATAAGCCATCCATGGACTGGACATTGCAGCTTCAGTGACAAGTAGGAATGAATTTGGCAACATAGGAGGGTAAGGGAAGCATTCAAAAATTTAACAAGATTTGGCCACCAGTGTCTGAGTTTTAACTGTAGTAAAAACCAGCCAGGCTGGGCGCAGTGGTTCACGTCTATAATCCCAGCACTTTGGGAGGCCGAGGCTGGTGGATCACCTGAGGTCAAGAGTTCGAGACCAGCCTGGCCAATATGGTGAAACTCTGTCTCTGCTAAAAAATACAAAAATTAGCCAGGTGTGGTGGCAGGAGCCTTCATCCCAGCTACTTGCACGGCAGAAGCAGGAGAATCGTTTGAACCTGGGAGGCGGAGGTTGCAGAGGTTGCAGTGAGGCGAGATTGAGCCATTGCACTCAAGCCTGGGGGACAAGAGTGAGACTCCTCTCAAAAAAAAAAAAAAAAAAAAAAAACCCAGGCACAATGACTCATGCGTGTAATCCCAGCACTTTGGGAGGCCGAGGTTGGCCAATCACCTGAGGTCAGGAGTTCAACACCAGCCTGGCCAACATGGTGAAACCTCATCTCTACTAAAAATACAAAATTAGCACGGCGTGGTGGCGGGCACCTGTAATCCCAGCTGCTGGGGAGGCTGAGGCAGGAGAATTGCTTGAAGCAGGAGACAGTGAGCCGAGATCGCACCAGTGCACTCCAGCCTGGGCAAAAAAAGAAGGAAACTCGCCAGGCGCGGTGGCTCACGCCTGTAATCCCAGCACTTTGGGGGGCCGAGGCGGGTGGATCACGAGGTCAGGAGATCGAGATTATCCTGGCTAACACAGTGAAACCCTGTCTCTACTAAAAATACAAAAAATTAGCCAGGCGTGGTGGCGGGCGCCTGTAGTCCCAGCTACTTGGGAGGCTGAGGCAGGAGAATGGCGTGAATCTGGGAGGCAGAGCTTGCAGTGAGCCGATATTGTGCCACTGCACTCCAGCCTGGGTGACAGAGCGAGACTCTATCAACAACAACAACAACAAAAATGAACTTTACCATATTAACCATAGGTAAGTATACAGTTCAGTAGTGTTAAATATCATTGTGCAATAGGTCTCTAGAACTTTTTTTTTTTTGAGACAGAGTCTCACTCTGTTGCCCAGGTTGGAGTTTAATGGCATAAACTTGTCTTACTGCAACCTCCACCTCCCAAATTCAAGCGATTCTCCAGGCTCAGCCTCCTGAGTAGCTGGGATTACAGGCACCCACCACCATACCCGGCTAATTTTTGTATTTTTAGTAGAGAAGGGTTTCACCATGTTGGTCAGGATGGTCTTGAACTTCTGACCTCAGGTGATCCACCTGCCTCAGCCTCCCAAAGTGTTAAGATTACAGGCTTGAGCCAGCACACCCGGCCCTCTGGAACTTTTTCATCTTGCAAAACTGAAACTCTGTTCTCCTTATACACTAACTCTCTTTTTCCCCTCCCCTTTGCCCCTGGAACCCCCTATTCCCCTTTCTGTCTATGAAATTGACTGCCCTGGGTACCTCATGTAAGTAGAATCACGCAGTATTTTTCCTTTTGTGACTGGTTTATTCACTTAGTATAATGTCCTCAAGGTTCATCCATGTCGTAGCATGGCTCAGAATTCCTTTCCTTTTTAAGGTTAAGTAATATTCCATCATATGAACAGAGTACATTTTCTTTATTCATTCATCTGTCAATAGACATTTAAGTTCTTTCCACCTCTGGCTATTGTGAATAATGCTGTTATGAACATGTGTGTGCAAATATCCATTTGGGTCTCTGCTTTCACTTCTTTTGGACATGTACCCAGAAGTGGGATTGCTGGATCATATGGCAATTCTATGTTTAATTTTTTGAGGAACCATCATACTGTTTTCCACAGTGATTATACCATTTTACACTCCCACATCAGAACAAGGGTTCTGATTTCTTCACATCCTTGCCAAAAGCTGTTATTTTCTTTTTTTTTTTTTTAATAGTGGCTATCCTAATAGGTGTGACATTTCACTTCCTAATAGAAGTGACGTATCACTGTGGGTTTTTAAAAATTTGCTATTATTATAAACATATTTTTGAGACAGGGTCTCGCTCTGTCACCCAGGCTGGAGTGCAGTGCAGTGTCTCCATCCTGGCTCACTGCAACCTCCGCCTTCTGGGTTCAAGCAATTCTCCCACCTCAGCCTCCCCAGTAGCTGGGATTACAGGCATGCGCCACCATTCCCGGCTAATTTTTGTACTTTTTGGTGGAGACGGGGTTTGACCATGTTGGCCCGGCTGATCTCAAACTCCTGACCTTAGGTGATCTGCCCACCTCAGCCTCCCAAAGTATTGGGATTATAGGCATGAGCCACCACGCCCAGCCTTCATTGTGATTTTGATTTGCACTTCCCTACTGGTTAGTGATGCTGAGCACCTTTTTGTGTGCTTGTTGGTATTTGTATATCTTTTTCGGAGAAATGTTTATTCAAGTCCCTTATCCATTTTTTATTGTATTGTTGTTAAGTTGTAGGAGTTCTTTATATATTCTGGTTTTTGGCCTCTTGTCATATATATGATTTGTAAATATTTTCTCCTATTCTGTAGGTCACCTTTTCACTCTGTTGATTCTTTTGAGGTGCAGAAGTGTTTAAGTTTGATGTAATTCCATTTGTCTATTATTGCTTTCGCTGTCTGTCCTTTTGGTATCCTATCCAAGAAATTATTGCCAAACCCAATGTCATGAAGGTTTTCCCCTGTATTTTCTTCTAAGGGTTTTATAGTTTTAGCTCTTACATTTAGGTCTTTCATCTGTGTTAGCGTATGCTGTCATTATTTAAATACACACTGTATGGTCAAGTAGTCTGTAGGCTGCAGGGAAATCATTGAGACTCGAATTCAGCCAAGGTTAAGCCTAGACATGGTTCTCTTCAGGTTATTGGGTGATGGGGCTCATGAAGCTTTAGCGGGCCCTGGGCCCCTTCCCAGCACCAGAGGACATGTCCATTGGTCCCCATTTTACAATATTCATTGTCCTTATAATCTTCGACGTAACCAGCCTCTCATCACACAGGTTTGCATCATATTGGCATCAGTTATGAGGCCCATCTCCTCAAATGCTGCTGGGAAGATAGGCCAGGAGTGATGCTCTTTTTGAAGCTAAGAAAAATAAAGCTTCCAGGCATTCTCACATAGCAAGTATGACTCTAAATGCAGAACCGTTTCCACTACACTGAAGTTATTTCTCTCAGAAAAAAAAAAAAAAGTTTTAATGGATGACATGTAAGGACCCATCCTCAGAGAACTGAGCTGAAAGAAAGAATGTAAGAGAAAGCTTAAATCATTGTGTGTGTATATATATATATATATATATTTATTTATTTATTTATTTATTTTATTTATTTTTTTTTTTGAGACGGAGTCTCGCTCTGTCGCCCAGGCTGGAGTGCAGTGGCCAGATCTCAGCTCACTGCAAGCTCCGCCTCCCGGGTTCACGCCATTCTCCTGCCTCAGCCTCCCGAGTAGTTGGGACTACAGGCGCCCGCCACCGCGCCCGGCTAGTTTTCTGTATTTTTTAGTAGAGACGGGGTTTCACCGTGTTAGCCAGGATGGTCTCGATCTCCTGACCTCGTGATCCGCCCGTCTCGGCCTCCCAAAGTGCTGGGATTACAGGCTTGAGCCACCGCGCCCGGCCAAATCATTGTATATAAAAGGTCTTCCTATCTATTTTGTTTGCAGAAGCAACAAAACTGGAATGGACCCAAATGTCAAAGGATAAGGAAATAGTTAAGCCAACAAGTAGAGTACTTTGCAATTAAGAGAAGTAAGTTCCCGGATGCCTCCAAGGAAATGGAGAAATGTGTATCTTAACCAACAAAACTAAGTGTAGCCCAGGTTTATAAGTAAACACTGACCCTTGTTACTTATAAAAGCCACACATAGCATGCTGGTCAACTGCCCACAGGCACTCGGGTCCATTTCCGCCCTGCCCTTGTCCTCTGGCTTCTCATTCAGTCAGTGGCCACTGGTCCTAGAACCCTTGAGAGTGGGAAGAGAGGATAAGCCAGGGCATTTCTCCCCTGGGTGCCCTTTGACATCTCCAGGGCTTCTCCTCTGTGGCGTCAGCGCTTCCTGGTCCCCCTGGGAATTTCGGTGGTCCCATCTCCTACCAGAAAGGCACTCCCCATGGCTCTAGCTCCTACTGGGTGCCCCAACTCCTGGGTCACACCTATAACCTTATCTTTGTTCCTAGGAATGGGAGTGGCCTCCTGCTGAACTAATCCCTCTAACCTCACTGCCACCGCCTCCCCCACCAGAGCAACCAATTCCCTGTATTAAATTCCATGAGAGAACTTTGTGTTTTCCTGGCTGGCTGCAGGCTGATATTTGCACTCACGGATAAAAATAAGAAGTTTGTTCGTTTGTTTGTTTTGAGACAGAATCTTGCTCTGTTTCCCAGGCTGGAGTGCAGTGGCTCACTGCAACCTCCGCCTCCTGGGTTTAAGCGATTCTCCCGCTTCAGCCTCCTGAGTAGCTGGGACTACAGGGGCGTGCCACCATTCCCCGCTAATTTTTGTATTTTTAGTAGAGATGGAGTTTTGCCATGTTGGCCAGGCTGGACTTGAACTCCTGACCTCAGGTGATCTGCCCACCTCGGCCTCCCAAAGTGCTGGAATGAGCCACCACGCCAGGCTGCATCCTCGGCAGATGAAAAATGTGATCTTCATGGCAGCCAGCAAAGACCACTCCTGAGGCCCGGATGGTACCGAGGATACCTCAGTGGAGGCTACTGACCCCTCCCACCCATGTCTTAGCACCACATTTAATCCCTCGAGAGTGTAGGTGCATCCCAGAAATGGGAAGAGGGGAAATATTGAGTTGCCACCCTACAGGAATAGGATCTGGAAAGAGAAATTAAGATAGGATATAAAAGCTAAAGAAAGGTGCACACCTGAGTTTATAGACTAGAATTCAAATCCACTACAACTGAGAGAATAATTGGCCTTTAGTGGAATGCAAAGAGGGTGATAAAGACACTAGAACGCAGTGGAAAATATTCCGGCATTGGAGGGAAAGAATCCGCCCGCTCCCTGGAATCGCCCACTTTGAAGTCAGCAGGGTCCTTCAGTATTAAGCAGCATGACCCCTCATTTCATAGTCAAAAAACCAGATGTCCAGGGAGGCTCAATGGCTGGCCTGATATCTCACAGTCAGCTAATGTGGGGAGCAAGAACCCGAGCCTGTGGTTTTCTCTGCTACACTTGGGTGGCTGCTGGGGCTTGCTGCAAACACCCAAATTGCTTCTTAATTGGAGTCTCCTGCTTAATTAGCTGCTTCCTGAGCAGCCCGTGCTCCCTGTCTGGAAATCTCAATCAACACCATCTTCTCTAAATTGCTATGACCTCGCTCTTCTCCTCTCCTCCATGCAGGGATTCACTTCTTGGTTTTGCCCAGTGGGACAGCTGGGGAGGGGATGGGCCAGGCGGACAGCCTCTGCAGAGAGAAAGCAGCTGTTCTTACCACCACGCCCTGCTCCAGGGACTTCAGAGGGCTTCACAACTACCCCGAGAGGGTCAAGACTGGGGAACAAGAAGACTGGGTCCAATCCTGGATTTGCCACTAACACCCTGTGTGAAACCTCTGTCATTCTAGGGGCTTCAGTGACCATTAAATTATGGTTTCTCCTCTAAATTAGGGTTACTAGGTTTAGCAAGTAAAAATGCAAGATACTCAGTTACGTTTGAATTTCAGTAAGCAACACCTTTTTTTAGTATAAGTGTGTCCCATGCAGTAAGCGTATTTGAGATATACTTACACCAAAATTTTTTTTTTGGTATCTGAAATTCAAATTTAACTAGGCATCTTGTATTTTATCTGACAATCCTACCCCACATGGAAAAATTCTGTTCCCTCTGCTCTGTGGAGCCAACCTGATGAAGCACACACAGCACAACTTGAGAGTGAGGCAGTCCTGAGTGTGAATCCCAGACCTGCCACCCAGCCTGTGTGATCTTGGGCAAGTCAGTTTGCCTCTCTGAACCTCAGTTGTCCAGAGTAGAAAATGGATGTATTAATCACTGACTGGTCATCTCTCAGGACTAATTAGTTCTCTCTCAAGACTAGCGAAAGAGACCGGAGGCAGTGGCTCACACCTGTAATCCCAACACTTTGGGAGGTAGAAGCAGGAGGATTGCTTGAGCCTAGGAGTCTGAGGCCAGCCTGGACAGCATGAGGATACCCCGTCTCTACCAAAAAATACAAGAATTAACTGGGCATGGTGGCACAGGCCTGTAGTCCCAGCTATACTCAGGAGGCCGAGGTGGAAGGATCCCTTGAGCCCAGGAGGTCAAGGCTGCAGTGAGCTGTGATCATGCCATTGCACTCCAGCCTGGGCGACAGAGCGAAACCCTGTCTCAAAAAAAAGATTAGGGCCAGGCGCGGTGGCTCAAGCCTGTAATCCCAGCACTTTGGGAGGCCGAGACGGGCGGATCACGAGGTCGGGAGATCGAGACCATCCTGGCTAACGGGTGAAACCCCGTCTCTACTAAAAAATACAAAAAAAACTAGCCGGGCGAGGTGGCGGGCGCCTGTAGTCCCAGCTACTGGGGAGGCTGAGGCAGGAGAATGGCGTAAACCCAGGAGGCGGAGCTTGCAGTGAGCTGAGATCCGGCCACTGCACTCCAGCCTGGGCGACAGAGCGAAACCCTGTCTCAAAAAAAAGATTAGTGAAAGGACATAATTAAAATCCCTTTATAGACTGCAAAGTATGCAATAAACGTGAACATTTATTAAGAACCTACTTATACAACACATTCTACCAAATATTACGGGAAATAGAGATAACAGTGCAATTGGAAAGACATTTGTAAGAAAAGCCCAAGGCTGTCTGTTTTTCACAGAATCCTTCCATAAAGTGAAATCCCATCAAGAATCTGAATTTGGACTGCTATGAACTGATAAGGAATTTGATGTTTCAGGGAAAAAAAATTGTGCAGTCTTGGGAAACAGTCATGCCTGGGATTGATGCCAGAAAGAGCTGGCACGATTCCCTTAGACCGGCTGGACTTTCACGTTCCCACCTGCAAGTATCCCATTTGAGGGGAGACCTGGCTGATGTAGGGAGATCAAAGTCATCAGCTTAGGTGAAATCTTTCTCATCTTGCCTTTGTCCTTGGAGATGTTCTGCAGCCATGGATGAGCAGACTTCATTTGGTTCCCATCATCCAGAACCCTAGAATGGTGGGGGTTGGTGGAATTGCCAGCCCAGCACTCATCCTCAGGGAACCAGCTGTTCCCCTCCGTCCAGGAGGTTCTCCAGGAATGGGTATTTAATCCACACGTGGCCACCACAGTGAGTCAGAAACAGGCATGTGAGGAAGACAGGGTCCCAGTCTTGTTTGAGCTGGGCCTGAAGCCAGTTCCCTGAGTCAGTAAACTCTCTTTGTACCAGTTTGAGCTGGATTTTCTGCCACTTGCCACGGATGGACACATTGCTTCAATATGCTCCCTGCTTGGCTAGCCCCAAAGAGAGAAAACCGCATGAGTTAAAGTATGTAGGGAAAGCTTCGGAGAGAAAGGCCACCCAGGAGCTCAGCCCAAAATTTTCGAGGGATTCATGCACGATTTTCACGCAATCAGCACCTACTGTCTGTGATGACAGGCGGTCTCCACCTATGTTTAGGACCCAAAAGCCACACTTTTTTGGGCAACCTGAGTGGGGCTTTAGTGGATATGCTGTCTCCTGTGTCCTCCCCTCCTCACCAAGCTCACCCCTCATGATATCACTAGAGGCTCATCATAAGTTAGCACCCCCCAACCCAGCTCTCTAGTCCAGAGCATCCCCCACCACTGTACATGTCAGCCACACTCTCTAATCCCCAAGAAACTGGTTGTGCTTCCAGCCTCCCCACCTGGCCTCCTCCTATTACCTCTGCCTGACAACCTCTCTGTGCTATTCACCCTCATCTTGAACTTGTTAAATATCTACAGGCACAAAGCTTCTGGTCGCCCCTCAGAACCATGTCCCTGTTTCCCCTCCCCTGATTGGTGCTTATCCCACTCCGACAGCCTCCAAGAGCCCTTGGTCTGAATCTCAAATGGAGGGCATTCTGCCATGTCTTGGGTTGGAGGGCCCCAGCCTGAGTCTAAGTTGAGTTTGCCCCTGGGGATCAGAGCATCTGATGAGCCAACAGGACTGGGAAGCGGTCACTATGTGACCATTCTCAACTCAAAGCTAAATATAGGCTGTCTCTGAGCTTCAGTTTCCACATTTATAAATAGCAGGCAGGAAAGAATACTACCTGCCTTATTATGAGATTAAATGGCATAACACATCCATGACTACTATGTCCCACATTACCAGGTACTTGCTGGAATTATCATATGGTCATTTAACTTGCAGCAAATCAGACATTGAGAGTGGAGGGAGATTGGCTTTTTTTTTTTTTTTTTTTTTTTTGAGACAGAGTTTTGCTCTTATCGCAATGGTGCGATCTCGGCTTACAGCAATCTCTGCCTCCCAGATTCAAGCAATTCTCCTGCCTCAGCCTCCTGTGTAGCTGGGATTACAGGCATGCACCACCATGCCTGACTAATTTTGCAATTTTAGTAGACACGGGGTTTCTCCATGTTGGTCAGGCTAGTCTTGAGCTCCCAAACTCAGGTGATCCGCCTGCCTCAGCCTCCCAAAGTTCTGGGATTATAGCCATGAGTCACCGCGCCTGGCCTTTTTTTTTTTTTTCATTTGAGACAGAGTCTCACTCTGTTGCAGATGCTGGAGTGCAGTAGTGGTGTAATCATGGCTCATTGCAGGCTCAATCTCCTGGGCTCAAGTGATCCTCCCACACCAGCCTCCCAAGTAGTTAGAACTACAAGTGCTCACCACCATGCCCAGCTAATTTTTTTTATTTTTCATAGAAACGGGTCTTGCTATGTTATTCAGGCTGTTCTGAAACTCCTGGCCTCAAGCGAGCCTCCCTCCTTGACCTTCCAAACTGCTGGGATTACAGGTGTGAGCCACCGCGCCCAGCTCAGGTACAACTATTATGAGCCCCTTAGCCTTCCCCTTGTTGCCTCCATTCAGACTAGACCTTGGTCTTCACTGTCCCAGGGAAACTAGACCATAGCCAAGTAGAAAAGAAGAAAAAGTTATTTTTAGCTTTTGAATTCCCAAGGACCCTAAATTCTATTAATTCAAGGCCATTTAAGGAATTTTCACAGGCAAATTGACTATAATGTAAATTGGGTTTAGGCTTTAGCACCTAAACTTCACATAAGGCAGAAGTCCCTTTACATCTCCTTGAGCCTCCTCCTCCAAAACACTGGATTCAGGACCTTGGGGGCTCACTCAGTGCAAAGGGGCCAGCCAGTGCAGGTTGCTAAGGCCAGGCGGAGAGGCCCACCCTCAAAGTCTACAGCCTCGCTGCTGTCGCAAGGGGGCGCTGCAGAACATCGGTGCTGGGAAGTCTGGGGGACCTTCCTCCTCTGCTAAGGTGACTCCCTGTGGTGGGAGGCCCGAACAGTTCTGGGAAGATAAGTGTGCACGTGGTGGTCAAGGCATGGGGAACAAACCCCACTGTTTACAGTGACGGGTGCTGTGATGATGGGTAATCATTTATTTGGTGTTGCAGGTATACAATTAGAGAGACTTGAGGGTTTGGTTTTAAGTGAAACAAGTGGTATGTTACTTCTTTGTCTAGGTGAACTAAAAAAGTCACTGTAGAGCAAATTGTGATTTTGAGAAGAGTCATTAACTGACTCCTCCAAGGTAAATACAAAGCAAGTGTGGAGGGGCACCCATGGCCGTGGGAAAAGGAGATTGTAATGGGACCTGCTAGCTACTCAGAGCCAGTGGCTGGGGAAAAGTTGGCAGTTTTGCACTGAGGTCAAATTACCTCTTGGACATAAAGTAATCAAGATCTCAGCCCATTCTCCTTTGAGATTCCACTACAGTAAGCCTGTCTGACTGATTGGGATGTTTGCGAGAATGGACTTCTAGAGCTACCAAGAGAGAAATCACCTTGGGACATAGAGACTCATGCTCAATGCCAGCTCTATGTATGTGGAAAGGGGAGCTGCACACTGTTCCCAAACTAGTAACCCTGACGTGGTATGCACCATCTGGGGGCAATGGCCGAGCATGAGATTATAAACCAAAGCCAGAAGCAGTGTGGCCAACACCATGGCCAGCCTAAGGGTCCAGACCAGTGAGAGCATTAGCACGGCCCCAGGTTGCATGGGACTGGACATAAGTCATTGCAGCCAAAACTGCGCCCTGCTGGAGGCTTGGTCCAGTTCCTTCATTAAGAGCTCCTCTGGCCAAATCCCCCTGCAACCTTTGCTGCCGCCATAATGCCGAAACGAAAGAAGCAGAATCAGCAGCAGCCCCCGCCACAGCAGCAGCCCCCACTGCCCAAGTAGGAAGAGACTGGAGATGAGGAGGATGGGAGTCCTATCGGACCACCCCACCTTCTGAGCCTCCCGCCATGGTCAGTCTAAAACCTGATGACCCTAAGTCAGCTCCTCACAGAGGTCCTCCAGGAGCAAAGGGACCGCTGATTCCACCGCTGCTGAGCCTCCCACCTCCCCCTCAGGGTGGAGGCCCAAGGCCAGGAGGCTTTGGCCCCAGGCCTAGCCCATATGGTTGTGGTTGGTGGGGAGTCAATGCTGAACCTCCTTTTCCAGGGCCAGGCCATAGGGGTCCCGCCAGGTGAAGGCTTCACAAAGAACAGAGAAACCCTCCAAGCCTCCAAGTGTCTTATCAAGAATACCTGCCCACTAGGATGACCCCTAGGTTATGGAAGACAAATCCCACCGCCCAGTCTGTGGACATTTTGCCAAAAGGGGCCACTGTCGATATGAGGACCTCTGTGCCTTCTACCACCCAGGTGTCAGTAGCCCTCCACTGTAAGACTGTGTCCTCCCATCCAGGGTGGAAGGAGCCGTCTGTGACCAGAGGCCATGTATTTCCCTGCGGCCCTGTGATGGCTACTGTGACGCTCTTCCAGCACGCCCAGCCAGTGACACACCCACCCTATCCACCCCTTCCCGTGTGTGGGGTCCAGAGTTGTGTTGCATCACTGGGGCAAGGTGTGCGCACTTTCTTCTGACGCAGCCTCTAGAGACTTCCCTTTGGGACCAATCCTTGCTCCCTTCAGCTGCCTCCTGGATCTTCCCCTCATCAAATGACTGCTGAACAGGAAACTTCTTTGGGACTGTTTCTGTCCACATGTTCCCAGTATTGCCCTCCATTCCTGAGAGCCCTGGAGCAGCTTCCTACCCTTCCCTTCTTCTAGCTGCTTGTTTTAAGTCCTATTCATGTGACACCACTTACCCCCAGTGTTATCAGCTGCTCATGGAACTCAGTCTGGTTGTTTAACCTGGGGTCAGGTTTGAGTGACTGATACAGAGTTACTTCCTAAAAGGCCACTCTCCCTGCTTTTGGATTTCATAGTTTCTCTGTCAGTAGCACGATCCCCACTGCTACAGCCTGTGATCACTGTGCTTTGTGAAACTCTGCATCCCCTCACAGGCTTTCTCGGTGTCTGTGGCATGTCTGTGATTTCCCAACACTAGAGTAAGTTTTTCTGCCACAATGAGTAAGGCTGTTGGTGCCCTCTAGACTTTCCACCTCCCCACATTGGGGAATTGTGACCTCTCCAATGGACTGCCTCCCTGGTCCTCCCCATTCTTCCCATTCTTCTCTTGGTGTTGGTCATTCTGGGTCTGATACAGGCCCATGAGATGTCTTGTAAAGCCTCGAATGGATTTACCCTACCTAGATCCTTTCCAGCCCATTTTAGTTAGACTATGTCATTGGGAGGCCACCAGTCCCTTCATTTGAATTCTGTGAATCTCCACCTTGCTTATATTTGGGTGGAACCTAGAAAGTACTGTCGCCCTCTTCCAACCCTCTTCCCCTATATCCCTGGCACTGATTGTTTTCTGTGAAAATGGCAGAGAACAGGTTCAGTTTCGAACTGGCCCTGAGGAAATGGGTCAGGAGTTGAATGGGCAAGGGGGAGGGATGAGAGCTGTTGGAGAACTGAGAATGAGTTTGTTTTGTTTTGTTTTGTTTTTGCTTTTGTTTTATATTAGTAATAAATGCAGTGGAAACAAACAAACAAACAAAAAAAGAGTTCTGGCTCCGAGCACAGTGGCTCCCTCCTATAATCCCAGCGCTTTGGGAAGCTGAGGCAGGAGGATTGCCTGAAGCCAGGAATTTAAGACTAGCCTGGGCAAACATAGCAAGACCCCTTTTCTACAATAAAACAAAACAAGAAAAAGTTATCTGGGCATGATGGTGCACACCTGTACTCCCAGCTACTCAGGAGGCTGAGGTGGGAGGATCATTTGAGCCCGGGAGTTCCACACTGCACTTCAGCCTGGGTGACCGAGCAAGACCGTGTCTCTAGTAAAAACTTTTAAGAAATGCAAAAGAGTTCCTTTGAATTGCTGGACTGAATAATTCCCCTAAGCTGTCCCAAAACTTGGGAAGAGAAACTACACTTGTCTAGTATGTGCAGCCTCAGGCCTGTTGTAATTTGCAAACTTGGAGGTGAGCTCGACTATCCCCCCAAGCTGCTAAATAAAACACAAGCAAGTTTCCCTTCATTTTGTCTTTCCTGTCCTTTCAGTGAAGGCCCCATCCTTTAGACACAGCACCTACCTGGGGTTTCTCTTTTCTTTTGCGTGTTTGCTCCCAAGCCTGTGGCTGTGACTGCAAAGCCATGGGCCTGATTATCGGGATAAGGTTTTTTTGTTTTGTTTGTTTGTTTGTTTGTTTGTTTGAGACGGAGTCTAGCTCTGTCACCCAGGCTGTAGTGCAGTGGCCGGATCTCGGCTCACTGCAAGCTCTGCCTCCTGGGTTTACGCCATTCTCCTGCCTCAGCCTCCCGAGTAGCTAGGACTACAGGCGCCCGCCACCTCACCCGGCTAGTTTTTTTTTTTTTTTATTTTTTAGTAGAGACGGGGTTTCACTGTGTTAGCCAGGATGGTCTCGATCTCCTGACCTCGTGATCCACCCGTCTTGGCCTCCCAAAGTGCTGGGATTACAGGCTTGAGCCACCGCGCCCAGCCCGTGATAAGGTTTAATTGTCTCCCACGTAAAATGAAAAGAGTAGACTTGGCCAGGTACACATCTTAGATAATTAATTCCAATTTTTTTTCCAGCCTCAACGTCTAGACAGGAGCATGAAGTTCATCCTCAATATAAAAGGTGATGCCAGGTGTGGTGGCACTTGCCATAATCCCAGCTACTCAGGAGGCCAAGGTAGGAGGATCGCTTGAGCCCAGGAGGTCAAGACTACTGCGAGCCATGATCGCGCTACTGCACTTTAGCCTGGGTGACAGAAGGAGGCCCTGTCTCTAATACATAAGTAAATGAAAATAAAGTTGAGGTCACTGATACTCGAAGAGGTCAATGCAAACTGGGAATGTCCCACAGTTTAGGATCCAGGTGTGGTGGATCACTTGCAAAAATGGTCCCAATCTTCCACCAGTTATATCCATGCCTGTTTTTAAATTTTCTTTTCATTTTGGTAAAATACGCATAACATTAGTTTACCATCTTAAGCATTTTAAAATTAATCTTGTCTAATTGAACTGAAACTTTGTACCCTTTAACCAACACATCCCATTTTCCCCTCTGAGGCATTTTTGTGTCAACTTCAGTGGCGTGAAGTACATTCACATTGCTGTGCAATCATCACCACTATCCATCTCAGAACGTTTTTATCTTCCCAAACTGAAACTGTTCCCACGAAAACACTGACTCCCATCCCCACTCCTCCAGCCCCTGGAACCTACCATTCCACTTTACGTCTCTGAGTTTCACTATTCTAGGGACCTCAGAAAAGTGGAATCGGCCGGGCACAGTGGTTCACACCTGTAATCCCAGCACTTTGGGAGGCCAAGGTGGGTGGATCTCAAGGTCAGGAGTTCAAGACCAGCCTGGCCAATATGGTGAAACCCCATCTCCACTGAAAATATAAAAATTAGCCAGGCGTGGTGGTGGGCGCCTGTAATCCCAGCTACTTGGGAGGCTGAGGCAGGAGAATCACTTGAACCCGGGAGGTGGAGGAGGCAGTGAGCTGAGGCACTGCACTCCAGCCTGGGCAATAGAGTGAGATTCCATCTCAAAAAAAAAAAAGTGGAATCATACAGTATTTGTCTTTTTAAGACTGGTTTATTTCACTGACCATGTATTTAAGTTTCCTTCATGTGGTAGCATGGGTCAGAACTTCCTTTCTAAGGCTGAATAACATTCCAGTGTATTTATACACCACATTTAGTTTATCCATTCATCTGTCAATAGACACAGCAGACACCTCTTGGCTCTCATGAATAATGCTGCTATAAACATGGGGGTTCGAATATCTGAGGCCTTGCTTTTCATTCTTTTAAGTATATACCCAGAAGTTGAAGTGCTTAATTGCGTGGTAATTTTTTTTTTCCCCGAGACCAAATTTCACTCTTGTCACCCAGGCTAGAGTGTAGTGGCACGATCTCGGCTCACTGCAACCTCCGCCTCCTGGATTCAAGTGATTCTCCTGCCTCAGTCTCCCGAGTAGCTGAGATTACAGATGCCACCACCACACTCAGCTAATTTTGTATTTTTAGTAGAGACGAGGTTTCACCACATTGGTGAGGCTGGTCTCGAACTCCTGACCTCAGAAGATTCGCCCACCTCAGCCTCCCAAAGTGCTAGGATTGCAGGTGTGAGCCACCGCGCCCGGCCAGTAATTCTAGGTTTCTTTGAGGAACCGCTATACTGTTTCCAGAGCACTGCACCATTTACATTCACACCAATAGTGTGCAAATGTTCCAATTTCTCCACATCTTCGCCAACAGACTTGTTGGGTCCTGTGTTTTTGATAATATCTGTGCTGGTGAGTGTGAGATGGTATCTTGTTGTGGTTTTAATTTGCCTTTGCCTAATATCCATGCCTTTCCCGGTGTGATATGGCAGCTCCTCCTGTCAAGCAGTGACATCTGTGGTGGCTTCATGCCTTGCTTTGGTCTTTAGAAAGTGATAGAGTAAGGTTGTACTGTGAAAGGAAAATAAATCTCCAGAAAATCACTAAGCCAGAGGGAAAAGTCAAGCTGGGAACTGCGTAGGGCAAACCTGCCTCCCATTCTATTCCTAAATAACACAGTTACAGATGTTTTATTTATTTTATTTTATTTATCTATTTATTTATTTTGAGACAGAGTCTCGCTCTGTCACCCAGGCTGGAGTTCAGTGGCATGATCTCGGCTCACTGAAACCTCTGCCTCCTGGGTTCAAGCAATTCTCCTGCCTCAGCCTCCTGAGTAGCTGGGATTACAGGTGCCCGCCACCACACCCAGCTAATTTTTGTATTTTTAGTAGAGACAGGGTTTCACCATGTTGGTGAGGCTGGTCTCAAACTCTTGACCCCAAGTGATCCACCTGCCTCAGCCTCCCAAAGTGGTGGGATTACAGGCATGAGCTACTGCACCCAGTCAAGATTTTAAAAAGCTACATACCGCCCTTACAATTTACCCACAAGGGAATTCCTTGAGGACGAAGAACAGGCAATACTCAAAGTCATCCCCTTGCTCATGTGAGACAAATGCATATCTGATTGCTTCCTCTGCCCTGTTGGTTCACTAAGCCAGACTGAGGCACGTGACTATTCCTGTAAATTGTGCATTCAGCAAAAAGCTAATCAGAAACTCGAAAGAATGCAACTGTTTGTCTCTTATCTCTCTATAACCTGGAAGCCTCTTCCCTGCTTCAAGTTGTCTCGCCTTTCTGGGCCAAACCAATGTACATCTTACATATATTGATTGATGTCTCATGTCTCCCTAAACTGTATGAAACCGAGCTGTGTCCTGGCTACCTTAGGCACACGTTGTCAGGACCTCCTGAGGCTGTGTCCCAGGCATGTCCTTAACCTTGGCAAAATAAACTTTCTAAATTGATTGAGACCTGTCACAGACACTTTTTGGATTACAGTACCCATTACAAACCTAGACTTTGGGAGGCCCTGCATGCTTCTACTCTCATGGGAAATAGAGTGCCACATACTACCCTAGGATCAAGCCCAGGCTATCCTGCTGGAGGGAGGGAGACACGGCACCACCCTAGACATCAGCTAGCCAACTGGCAGAGGTGTGTGAGGCTGTGCTAGACCTGCCAGTCCAGCTGAGCTTCTGGATGACTGCAGTAGGGATCCCAACCAGGGTCAGCCAAACCTGGCCCAGAGCAGAACCACTCAGCGGATCCATAGAGTCCTAAACAATAATAAGCCACTGTTTTCTTAAAGCAACAAAGTTTGTGGTGGCTTGTTACGCAACAATTGTTAAACGATACATCAGTATCCCAGCTCCTGCTCCAGGGTTTTTTCCACATCCCATGGACAGACTCCTGAACTGAGACAAAGCAGGCAAAGCTCTCACCTAACTCCTAGAAGATATCAGAGCAACTCCTGAAGTGGTGTGTGGGACACAGGTGGAATGACTCTCTCAGAATCTTTTTTTTTTTTTTTTGAGACAGAGTCTCACACTGTCACCCAGGCTGGGGTGCAGTGGCGCGATCTCAGCTCACTGCAAGCTCCGCCTCCCAGGTTCACGCCATTCTCCTGCCTCAGCCTCCCGAGTAGCTGGGACTACAGGCACCCGCCACGACACCTAGCTAATTCTTTTGTGTTTTTAGTAGAGATGGGTTTTCGCTGTGTTAGGCAGGATGGTCTCGATCTCCTGACCTTGTGATCTGCCCTCCTCGGCCTCCCAAAGTGCTGGGATTCCAGGCGTGAGCCACCGCGCCTGCCTGAATCTAATCTTAAATACTGCTCTTAATGGGACACCGTTAGTACAATCCTCCTGTGGGCCTGTAGACCCTCTAACCCCCATTACACTCCAACCTCCCCTTCCTCCCTAGGAGGCAGGTGGAAATTAACCAAGGTGACTAAAGTCCATGCAGCTCATGTGTGCCCCTTTCCAGAAGATGAATGAAAGTGAGGAAGGAGAAAAGGCTGCCACGTTCCTCTCAGAGGCCTCTGCTTTCCATTTTTGAGACTCTCCACACAGGGATCTGGGAATCTTTACTTTCTTTTTTTCTTTTTCTTTTTTTTTTTTTTTGAGACAGAATCTTACTCTGTGGCCCAGGCTGGAGTGCAGCGGCATGATCTCAGCTCACTGCAACCCCTGCCGCCAAGGGTCAAGCAATTCTCCTGCGTCAGCCTCCCGAGTAACTGGGATTACAGGTGTCTGCTACCACGCCCAGCTAATTTTTGTAGTTTTAGTAGAGACGGGGATTTCACCATATTGGCCAGGCTGGTCTTGAACTCCTGACCTAGAGATCCAACCGTCTCAGCCTCCCAAAGTGCTGGGATTACAGGCGTGAGCCACCATGCCTGGCCGGAATCTTTACTTTCAATATGCTCCCCAGGTGGATCCAAGGTGCAGTCAGGTCTGGGCACTGTGGCAGAAGGCCATGGGGAGTTGTGAAAAGTTCAAGCCGGTGAGGTGCCTGGTCAGACTGTCACAAAACACAAGCCTGTCTGCTTGCCGAATGGAAGCCAGATACGAGAAGCAAGATGTGGTGAAAGGAAAACAGTTTTAATAATCAAATGCTAGAATCTGGGAAATGGCCAGGCTCATACCTGCAAAAGACCATTTAATATTTTGGGCTTGGTACAGTATTTAAGAAGGGAAACTTGATATGAGAAGCATGCAGGAGTGTGCAGGATATACGGTCTGTGTGTCTCATTCTGATGGCTATCTTGAGTTATTGTCCACCTGGAGCACAGGCTGGGGCCATCTCAACACTGGCCAGGTTGTAGATTAACTGCCTTGAGGCCATCTCTAGATGGAAAGGATTCTGCAACTGTTTCTTCACCCCTGGTTCATTTCAAGATTAGCCCCTGGAATTTCTCTTTTCTTTTTCTTTTTCTTTTTTTTTTTTTTAGATGGAGTCTTGCTCTGTCACTCAGGCTGGAGTCAACAGCACATTCTCAGCTCACTACAACCTCTGCCTCCTGGGTTCAAGCAATTCTCCTGCCTCAGCTTCCCAAGTAGCTGGGACTACAGGCACGCGCCACCATGCCCAGTCAATGTTTGTATTTTTTGTAGAGACAGGGTTTCACCATATTGGTCAGGCTGGTCTCAAACTCCTGATCTTGTGATCCACCTGCTTTGACCTCCCAAAGTGCTGGGATTACAGGCATGAGCCATTGCACCTGGCCTATTCTCTGGAATTTCTAAGCAAGCCCATAATTAGATAAACTAGCCCAGTGCAGTGCAGGGAGTGTCTAGTGGGAAGGGAGAGAAACAAAGTTTGAATGTTTCAAGGTTAAGACTGGAGAAAGGGAGAACAAAGGTTTTAAAACGCATTTTGAAGCTAAGCTGATTGGTTATGAGACCATGTTGTAGGGTGACCCCTGCCCCTGCCCCCAGTGGTCCTTAGCTCACTCTCATAACAGAGTTTCTCCCATACCCACTCCCATCCTCCCGGGTGGAGTTAAGGCCTTGCCCCATCCATCCCCAGGGACTAGGCATGCCCTGTGGTCATCACCACCCCACACACTGTCTCCTCCTCTGGCCTGTGGGGTCTATGAAGGCTCCCAGCAGTCAGCCCAGGGCCCAGAACAGGTAGCACTGGGATCAGGAGCACAAACCCCTGAAGGCGAATAAGTCCCTTATTCTTCTTCATCCTGCAAACATTGGGCAAGTGTAGCTCAGGTATTTTGCATTTGTGTTTTATCATCTAAACAATCAGAATAGTAATAGTACCCAATTAAGGAGGTGTTGGGAGGATTCAATGATAGCCACACACAGGATGAGTCAATAAATTGGGACATAATGGGTGTGTCCATGTCCAAATGTGTTTAGTTGATTATTACATTTTCAAATCCAAAAGAATTATATTTTAGTGAAGGTATAATACGCAGGTCTTAAGTATATACCTATGTGCTCAATCTCCAAATCAAGATAACCTTTCCTTCGCTGCAGAAATTGTCTCTTTCCAATGAATTTCCCTCCCCACTAGAGGCCACCACTGCTCTTATTTCTAATGTGATCGGCTAGTTTTGCCTGTTACTGAACTTAAAATAATGGACTCTTAGAGTCTGCATTCTTTTTGCATCTGGCTTTTTTCATTCAACAGTGGCTAGGGATGGTGGTGTGAACCTGTAATCCCAGTGTTTTGGGAGGCCGAGGCTCCTGGGACCATCGCTTAAGCCCAGGAGTCTGAGGCCGCAGTGAGCTATAATTTCACCACTGCACACTCCAGCCTGGGCGACAGAGCAAGACCGCCTCTAAAAAACAAAACCACCATTACGCCTACAGGATTTGTTCATGCCTTCAAGTTTATTAGTAACTACCGATACTCCATAATCCTTTTTATTGCTGACTGACTAGTATTCATTTTATGAATATACCACAACTTATCCATTCTCCTGTTTTTTTGTTGTTGTTTTTTTGAGACAGGATCTTGCTCTGTTACCCAGGCTGGAGTGCAGTGGTGCAATCTCGGCTCACTGCAACCTCCGTCTTCCGGGTTCAAGCAATTCTCCTGCCTCAGTCTCCCAAGTAGCTGGAACTACAGGCGTACGCCATCACGCCCGGCTAATTTTTGTATCTTTAGTAGAGACGGGGGTTTCGACATGTTGGCCAGTCGGGTCTTGAACTCCTGACCTTGTGATCCGCCCGCCTCGCCCTCCCAAAGTGCTGGGATTACAGGCGTGAGCCTCCAGGCCCGGCCGCATTCTCCTGTTGACGGATATTTGGGTTACTTCCAGTTAGGCTATTATGAAACTGCCCTAACGAGGCAGGGCAGGTTCTTCACTTGCCTAGGAAGACTTGAAGAGCCAGCCGGAGGTAGAAGAGAACAGCTTTGCTGAGGCGGCGGCGGCACTGTTACACCTCCAGTGACGACTGCTCTGGCACAGCAAGACTACCCCCACATTAACTGTGCAGAGCGTAGCACCGTAGGGACAGTTTTGTAGGCGTCTTTAGGGCCACTTTAAAATACATGCTAATTAAGAGGCGGGTCATTCAGAATTAGCTAGAAAGTAGGCGGGAACTTCCGTTGTTGCCGCAGTAAGGGGCAGTAACTTCCGGGTGTTGCCACGGCAATGGTAAACTGTCATGGCGGTGGTGGGCGTGTCTTATGGAGAGGGACTTTAAGTGCCACTCGCCAGTTTCCTCCAGGCTTCAATCTAATCTTGAGTCCCGTCCCGGCTGCCTACTACCTTACAGTGAACATTTGTTTGTGCTCAATATTTTTTGGTAACGTATCATTTTACGTGGGTAAGTAGCTAGAGTTGCTTAAGTCATAGAATTTCTTTAACTTTTTAGGAAACTGCCAAACAGTTATCCAAAGCAGTTGTACAGATTCAAACTCACGCCTGCTGGCCGGGAGCAGTGACTCACGCCTGTAATGCCAGCACTTTGGGAAGCCGAGGTGGGAGGATCACTTAAGATCAGGACTTCGAGATCAAACTCACGCCTGCAGTGTATGGGAGTTCCAGTTGTTCCACAACCTTGGCAGCATTTGATGCCACTCTTCATTTGAGATGGTGCTGATAGGTAGGAAATGGTGTCTCATGGTGGTATTACTTTGCATTTCTCTGATGACTAATGATTGAGTTTCATGTACTTAATGGCCATTCGTAGATCTTTTATGAAGTGTCTGTTCATTTTTAACCACTTTTTTTTTTTTTTTTTTTTTGAGACAGGGTCTTGCCCTGTCACCTAGGCTGGAGTGCAGTGGACTGATCATGGCTCACTGAAGCCCCAACCTCCCTGGCTCAAGCAGTCCTCCCACCTCAGCCTCCCAAGTAGCTGGGACCACAGGCCCACACCTCCACTGCCCAGCTAATTATTTTAATTTTAGGTTTTTTTAATTTTTAAAATTTTTTTAGATGGAATTCCGCTCTTATTGCTCAGGCTGGAGTGCAATGACGCGATCTTGGCTCACTGCAACCTCCACCTCCCAGGTTCAAGCAATTCCCCTGCCTCAGCCTCCCAAGTAGGTGGGATTACCCTGTGCCACCACGCTTGGCTAATTTTGTATTTTTTTAGTAGAGATGGGGTTTCACCATGTTAGCCAGGCTGGTCTCAAATTCCTGACCTCAAGTGATCTACCCACCTCAGCCTCACAAAGTGCTGGGATTACAGGCATAAGCCACCTCGCCCAACCAATTTTTTTTTTAATTTTTTGTAGAGACGGGGTCTCCCCATGTTGCCCAGACTGGTCTTGAACTCCTGGGCTCAAGCAATCCTCCTGCTTCCACCTCCCAAAGTGTTAGGATTTCAGGCATAAGCCACTGTGCCCTGCGTTTTTCCATTTTAGCCATCTTAATTGCTATGTAGTAGTAGCACATAGTGAGTTTAATTTGCATTTCTTTTCTGTTCTTTTTCTTTTTCTTTTTTTTTTTTTTTTTTTTTTTTGAGACGGAGTATCGCTATGTCGCCCAGGGTGGAGTGCAGTGGCCGGATCTCAGCTCACTGCAAGCTCCGCCTCCCGGGTTTTTACGCCATTCTCCTGCCTCAGCCTCCCGAGTAGCCGGGACTACAGGCGCCCACCACCTCACCCGGCTAGTTTTTTGTATTTTTTAGTAGAGACGGGGTTTCACCATGTTAGCCAGGATGGTCTCGAACTCCTGACCTCGTGATCCGCCCGTCTCGGCCTCCCAAAGTGCTGGGATTACAGGCTTGAGCCACCGCGCCCGGCCCTTTTTTTTTTTTTTTTTTTTGTGAGATAGAGATCCACTCTTGTTGCCCAGGCTGGAGTGCAGTGGTGCAATCTCGGCTCACAGCAGTCTCTGCCTCCTGGGTTCAAGTGATTCTCCTGCCTCAGCCTCCCAAGTAGCTGGATTATAGGCATGTGCCACCATGCCCAGCTAATTTTGTATTTTTGGTAGAGACAGTTTCACCATATTGGTCAGGCTGGTCTCGAACTCCTGACCTCAGGTGATCCGCCTGCTTTGACCTCCCAAAGTGCTGGGATTACAGGTGTAAGCCCCTATGCCCGGTGTAATTTGCATTTCTATGATGACTGATGACGTTGAGTATCTTTTCATGTCACCCATGTGATTTTCTTTCTTTCTTTCTTTCTTTTTTTTTTTTTTTTTTTTTTGAGAGGGAGTCTCTCTGTCGCCCAGGCTGGAATGCAGTGGCGCGATCTCGGTTCACTGCAAGCTCCGCCTCCCGGGTCCGGGTTCACACCATTCTCCTGCCTCAGCCTCCTCCTAAGTAGCTGGGACTACAGGCGCCCGCCACTCCTGGCTAATTTTTTTATTTTATTTATTTTTTTATTTTTAGTAGAGACAGGATTTCACCGTGTTAGCCAGGATATGACCCATGTAATTTTCATAGTGAATATCTGCTCAAATCTGTTGTGCATTTTTCATTTTTCACTTTTTTATTTTTATTTTTTAGAGACAGTCTCTCTCTGTCACCCAGTCTAGAGTGCAGTGGTGTGATTGTGGCTTACTATAACCTCGACCTCCTGGGCTCAGGTGATCCTCCCGCCTCAGCCTCAGAAGTAGCTAGGAATACAGACATGCACCATTATGCCCAGACTGGCCTCCAAGTCTTGGGCTCAAGCAGTCCTCTTGCCTTGGCCTCCAAAAGTACTGGGATTACAGCATTAGCCATGCACCTGGCGTGTTGTGCATTTTTAAATTCGATTTTTTAAAATTGAGTTTTGAGAGCTCTTTATATATTCTGGATGTAAGTCCTTTATCAGGTGTATTATTTGCGAGTATTTTCTCCAGTCTGTTTGTCTTTTTATTCTCTTATCAGTGTTTTCAAAAGAGCAGAAATGTTAAATATTGGTAAACTTCATTTTATCCAATTTTTCTTGCATGGTTTTGTGACTTAGAAGAAGGCCAGGCACGGTGGCTCAGGCCTGTAATCCCAGCACTTTGGGAGGCGGAGGCAGGAGGACCACCCTGAGGTCAGGGGTTTGAGTCTAGCCTGGCCAACATGGAAGAAACCCCGTCCCTACTAAAACTACAAAAATTAGCCGGGCATAGTGGCATGCACCTGTAATCGCAGCTACTCAGGAGGCTGCGGCAGGAGAATTGCTTGAACCAGAGAGGTGGAGGTTGCAGTGAGCCAAGATCGTGCCACTGCACTCCAGACTGGGCGACAGAGTGAGACTCCATCTCTAAATAAATAAATAAATAAAATTTAAAAAAAGAAGAAATCTCTGCCTACTGCAAGCTCACAAAGATATTTTCCTTGCTTTCTTATGGAAGATTCATGGTCTCAGCTATGCTGTATCTCAAATTATTATCTTTTTTTTTGAGACAGAGTCTCGTTCTGTCCCCCTGGCTAGAGTGCAGTGGCGCGATCTCGGCTCACTGCAAGCTCCGTCTCCCAGGATCATGCCATTCTCCTACCTCAGCCTCCTGAGTAGCTGGGACTACAGGCGCCCGCCACCGCGTCCGGCTAATTTTTTTTTTTTTTTTTTTTTTTTTGAAACGGAGTCTCGCTCTGTAGCCCAGGCTGGAGTGCAGTGGCCGGATCTCAGCTCACTGCAAGCTCCGCCTCCCGGGTTCACGCCATTCTCCGGCCTCAGCCTCCCGAGTAGCTGGGACTACAGGCGCTGCCACCTCGCCCGGCTATTTTTTGTATTTCTTAGTAGAGACGGGGTTTCACCGTGTTAGCCAGGATGGTCTCGATCTCCTGACCTCGTGATCCGCCCATCTCGGCCTCCCAAAGTGCTGGGATTACAGGCTTGAGCCACCGCGCCCGGCCTAATTTTTTTTTTTTTTGTATTATTAGTAGAGACGGGGTTTCACCATGGTCTCGATCTCCTGACCTTGTGATCCGCCTGCCTCGGCCTCCCAAAGTGCTGGGATTACAGGCGTGAGCCACCGCGCCCGGCCAAATTATTTTTTATGTCTGGATTTGGTTATCCAGTTGTTGTAGGACCACTCATTGAAAAGCCTTTATTTCCCAATTGAATCATCTTGTCATCCTTATCAAAAATCAGTTGACTGTATGTAAGGGTCTATTGTCTGACTCTAATTTGTTCTGTAGATCTATTTGTCTGTTTTGCTCTTGTTGCCCAGGCTGTAGTGCAATGGTGGGATCTCAGTTCACTGAACTCTGCCTCCCAAGTTCAAGCGATTCTTATGCCTCAGCCTCCCAATCAGCTGGGATTACAGGCACCCCCCATTACTCCCAGCTAATTTTCCTGTATTTGGTAGAGACAGGATTTCACCATGTTGGCCAGGCTGGTCTCGAACTCTTGACTTCAGGAAAGTAAGTCCTCCAAATTTATTGTTTTTCAAAATTGTTCTGGCTATTCTAGACTCTGCATTTTCAAATAAGTTTTAGGGCCAGGCACAGTGGTTTATGCCAGTAATTCCAGCACTTTGGGAGGCCAAGGCAAGGGGATTTCTTGAGCCCAGGAGTTGAGACCAGCGTGGGCAACATGGTGGAACCCTGTTTCTACCCAAAATAGAAGAAAATTAGCCAGGCAGTAGTGGTGTACATCTGTAGTCCCAGCTACTTGGGAGGCTGAGATGGGAGGATCATTTGAACCCAGAAGGTCAAGGCTGCAGTGAGCCATGATCATACCACTGCACTCCAGCCTCAGCAACAGTGAGACCTTGTCTCCAACAAATAAATAAAAATTTAGGATCAGTTTGCCAATTTCTGCTAAATAGCCTGCAGGGGTTTTAAATTGAATTTCTGTTGAAACTGTAGGTGAATTTGGGGAAAATGAACATCTTAAAAATATTTAGTGCAGGCCAGGTGTGGTGGCTCACGCCTGTAATCCTAGCACTTTGGGAAGCCGAGGTAGGTGGATCACCTGAGGTCGGAAGTTCTAGACTAGCCTGACCAACATGGAGAAACCCTGTCTCTGCTAAAAAAAAAAAATACAAAATTAGCCGGGTGTGGTGGTGCATGCCTGTAATTCCAGCTATCCGGGAGGCTGAGGCAGAAGAATCACTTGAACCTGGGAGGTGGAGATTGTGGTGAGCTAAGATCACGCCGCTGCACTCCAGCCTGGGCAACAAGAGTGAAACTCTGTCTCAAAAAAAAAAAAAAAATATTTAGTCCTCCCATTCATGAACATAGTATATCTCCACATTTATTTAAATATTCTTTAATTTCTGTCAGCATCGTTTTATAGTTTTCAGTATAGAAATTATGCACTTATTTATTAAAAGCTGATTATTTTTATGCCATTACGAATGGTGTCTTATATTTTTCCAGTTGCATGTTGCTAGTGTATATAAATATGATTTTTTGTCATATTGATCTTGTAGCCTGCAGCCTTGCTAAGTTCACTTATTAATTCTTGTATGTTTTGTCTTTTTTTGAAATAAAATTCTATCTTTATTTTGAAATAAAATGAAATTTTTGAAATAAAATAATATCATCTTGCCTGCAGATAGAAACATTTTTATAACTTCCTTTCCAATCTGTGTTTTTTTTTCTTACCTTGTAGCATTGGCTGAAACTTTCAGTACAATGTTGAATAGTAGTAGTAAGATTAGATTTCCTTGCTTTATTGCTGATGCAAGGGAAAGATTTCAATGTTTCACTAGTAGGCATGTAGTTAATTATATATATCTCATGGATGCACTTTATTAGATTGTAGAGGTTCTCATTTCCTTGAAAGTTGTTAGTATGAGTGGGTGTTCATGGCCTCAAATGTTTTGTCTGTCTCAATGAGATGGTCATATGGTTTCTCCTTTTATCTAGTTAATGTGATGATATATATTGATTGAGTTTTTTTGTTTGTTTATTTTCTGTTTTTGTTTTTTTGAGATGGAGTCTTGCTCTATCACCCAGGCTGAAGGGCAGTGGCTCAATCTCGGCTCACTGCAACCTCGATCTCCTGGGTTCAAGTGATTCTCCTGTCTCAGCTTTCCAAGTAGCTGGGACTACAGGCACATGCCACCTGACCCGGCTAATTTTTGTATTTTTAGTAGAGACGGTGTTTCACTATATTGGTCAGGCTGGTCTTAAACTCCTGACCTCAGGTGAGTCACCCGCCTCGGCCTTCCAAAATGCTGAGATTACAGGCGTGAGCCATATGCTGAGCTATATTGATTATGTTTTAAATGGTAAACCATTTTTGCATTCCTGGGATAAGCCCTACTTGGTCATAATATATTCTTTTTTTTTTTGAGAAGGACTCTTACTCTGTCACTCAGGCTGGAGTTCAGTAGCGTGATCTCGGCTCACTGCAACTTCTGCCTCTCAGGTTCAAGCAATTCTCGTGCCTCAGCCTCCCGAGTAGCTAGGATTACAGATGCCCACCATCATGCTCGGCTAATTTTTGTATTTTTAGTAGAGACAGGGTTTCACCATGTTGGCCAGGCTGGTCTCAAACTCCTGACCTCAAGTGATCCACCCACCTTGGCCTCCCAAAATGCTGGGATTACAGGCATGAGCCACCGCACCAGGCTCATGGTGTATTATATTCTTGTATTACTGGATTCTGTCTCCTGATATTTTGTTAAACATTGTTATGTTCAAGAGGGATATTGATTTGTATTTTTCCATTCTTGTAATGTCTTTGTCAACATTTGGTATCAGGGTTCTGCTGGCCCATTAAAAAGTAGAGAAAGCCAGGCATGGTGGCACATGCCTGTAGTCTCATCTACTAGGGAGGCTGAGGCAAGAGGGTTGCTTGAGCCCAGGAGTTAGAGGCCAGGCTGGGCAACCTAGTGAGACCCTGTCTCTTAAAAAAAAAAAAAAAAAAGAATAGAGGAACATGTCCACCTTCTCTATGCTCTGAAAAGGATTGTGTCAATTTGTATTATTTCTTCCATAAATGTGTGATAGAACTCCCCAGAGATGTTATCTTGACCTGGAGTTTTCTTTGTGACAAAATATTTGATTATAAATTTAATTTATTTTTTACAGATAAAGAACTATTGATATTTTAAATTCCTTTTTTTTGTCTGTTTGTTAAGTTATTTTTGTCTTTTTTTTTTTGAGATGGAGTCTCGCTCTGCCGCCCAGGCTGGAGTGCAGTGGCACAATCTCGGCTCACTGCAAGCTCCGCCTCCCGGGTTCATGCCATTCTTCTGTCTCAGCCTCCTGAGTAGCTGGGACTACAGGCGCCTGCCACCATGCCCAGCTAATTTTTTTTGTATTTTTAGTAGAGACAGGGTTTCACCGTGTTAGCCAGGATGGTCTCAATCTCCTGACCTCGTGATCTGCCCACCTTGGCCTCCCACAGTGCTGGGATTACAGGCGTGAGCCACCAGTGTTCGGCCTAAGTTATGTTTTTTAAAGTATTTGTTAATTTCATCTAGGTAGCCAAATTGTTAGCATAAAGTTAGTTGTTCATAATATTGAAGATTTTAACACCACCCTTCAATAGAAAAAAAGTACATGAAACACTAGCAAGCATATATTAATAGAATATTTTTAAAATACTATCAAGAAACTTGTCCTACTTGATATTTGTAGAATATTACACTGAACGGTTGTAGAATACACATTATTTTCAATTGATCATAAAATATTTACTGCACATCATCACATCCTGGATTATAAAACAAGTCTCAAAAATTGCATTAAATTAGACAATAACAAAAAATACACTCTGTGATGGTTAATACTGAGTGTCAACTTGATTGAAGGATGCAAAGTATTGATCCTGGGTGTGTCTGTGAGGGTGTTGCCAAAGGAGATTAACCATTTGAGTCAGGGGGCTGGGAAAGGCAGACCCACCCTTAATCTGAGTGGACACCATCTAATCAGTTGCCAGCACAGCTAGAATATAAAGCAGGCAGAAAAATGTGAAAAGACTAGCCTGGCCTAGCCTCCCAGCCTACATCTTTCTCCCGTGCTGGATGCTTCCTGCCCTCGAACATTGGACTCCAAGTTCTTCAGTTTTGGGACTCAGACTGGCTCTCCTTACTCCTCAGCTTGAAGATGGCCCATTGTGGGACCTTATGATTGTGTGAGTTAATACTAAATAAACTCCCCTTTACATATATATCTCTATCCTTTTAGTTCTGTCCCTCTAGAGAACACTGACTAATACACACTATCCTTCACACCCATTAGGATGATTACTATTTTTTAATTTGTATTTATTTATTTATTTTTATATTTTGAGACAGAGTCTCACTCTGTCACCCAGGCTGGAGTGCAGTGGCGTGATCTCAGCTTACTGCGACCTTCACTTCCCAGGTTCAAGCAATTCTCCTGCCTCAGCCTCTCAAGTAGCTTGGATTACAGGTGCGCACCACTGCCCAGCTAATTTTTTGTATTTTTAGTGGAGACAGGGTTTCACCACATTGGTCTAGCTGGTCTTGAACTTCTGACCTCAAATGATCCACTTGCCTTGGCCTCCCAAAGTGCTGAGATTACAGGCATGAGCCAGCACGCCCGGCCCAACTACTATTTTTTTTTTAAAAAGAACGAACAGAAAATAACAAGTGATGATGAGGATGAGGAGAAATTGGAACCCTTTTCACTGCTGGTGGGAATGTAAAATGGCGCAGCTGCTGTGGAAAGCGGTATGGTGGTTCCTTAAAAAGTTAAAGATAGAATTACCATAGCAATCTCACTTTCGGGTGAGATTTCCTTCAAAAGAAAGGAAACAGGGTCCCTAAGAGATATTTGTACACCCATGTTCACAGCAGTATTATTCACAAGAGCCAAATGTGTAAGCAACCCCAGTGTCCATCAGCAAATGAATGGATAAACCAAATGTGGTCTATCCACAAGATGGGATATTATTTAGCCTTAAAAGGAAAAAAATTCTGTCACTTGCTGCAACCTGGATGAAACTTAAGAACATTATGCTAAGTGAAATAAACCAGTCACAAAAGTATCAATACTGGATGATTCCAGTTACATGAGGTACATAGAGTAATCATATTTATAGAGACAGAAAAAAGAATACCAGGGGCTGGGAGGCTGGGGGTTGGGAGTTTGTTTTAATGGATATAGAGTTTCAGTTTGAGAGGATGAAAAGTTCTGGAAATGGATGGTGGTGATGGTTACATAACAATGTAAACATGCTTAATGCCACTGAATTGCACTCTTAAAAATAGTTAAGGCCGGGCACAGTGATCCATGCATGTAATCCCATCTCTTTGGGAGGCCGTGGTGGGTGGATCACTTGAGGTCAGGAGTTCCAGACCAGCCTGACCAACATGGTGAAACCCCATCTCTACTAAAAATACAAAATTAGCCAAGCGTGGTGGCACACGCCTGTAATCCCAGCTACTCGGGAGTCTGAGGCAGGAGAATCACTTGAAACCGGGAGGTTAAGGTTGCAGTGAGCTGATATCACACCATTGCATTCTAGCTTGGGTGACGAGAGCAAAAACTCCATCTCAAAAAAAAAAAAATTATTCAGATGGGTTGGGCGTGGTGGTGTGCCCCTATAGTCCCAGCTATTCAGGAGGCTGAAGCTGGAGGATCTCTTGAGCCCAGGAATTCGGGGATGTAGTACACTATGATCACACTTGTGACTAGCTACTGCACTTCAGCCTGGGCAACATAGTGAGACTCCATCTCTTAAAAAAATATAAATGGTTAATATGGTAAATTTTGTGTTATGTGTGTTTTACCACATTTAAAAATAAAAAGCTATTCACAAAATCCCCAAAACATTTGAAAATCAAGCAAACCACTTATACATAAAAAATTAAAAAACAAAGTCACAAGGGAAATTTGAAATATTTTGAACTGAATAATGGTGAAAACACAGCATTTCAGAATGTGTGGGAAGTCAAATGAGCAATGCTTAGACGAAATGGATGGCTCTGCTGATGGTGGATTGTATGTGTCAATTTGACTGGGCCACGGGTACACAGACATTTGGTCAAACATCATTCTGGATGTGTCCGTGAGGGTGTTTCCGGATGAGGTTAGTATTTGAGCCCATAGACTACATAAAGCAGACTGCCTTCACTAATGTAGGTGGGCTGCATCCAATCACCTGAATACTTGGATAGAATGAAAGGCTGAGCAAGAGCAACTCCTCCTGCCTGACTGTTTAAGCTGGGATTTTGGTCTTCTCCTGCCTTCAGACTGGAACTTGGCTCTCCTGGTTCTCAGACCTTCACACTCAGATTGGAGTCTGAGCACTGAGACTGGCTCTCCTGGGTCTCCAGCTTGCTGACTGCAGATTTTGGGACTCTTCAGCCTCCATAATCAGGTGAACCCATTTACTAAATCTCAATCTCTCTTTCTTTTTATACAGTCACATGTGACTTAATGCAATGCTTCACACATTGTTCAGCAATTCTGTTGCTATGGGAACCTCATAGCATGTACTTACCCAAACCTGAATGGCAGAGCCTACCATATGAGGTTATGTGCTATGCCCTTTGCTCCTAGGCTATAAACCTGTAGTGCATGTGGCTGTGCTGAATACTGGAGGCCGTTGTAACACAATGCCAAGTATTTGTGTGTCTCAACATAGAAAAGGTACAGTAAAAGTATGGTATCATCTTAACGGAACCAATGCAATGCATGACTATACATACATCTATACATACATATGGATTCTGTTTCTCTGGAGGACCGTGACTAATACAGCCCTAAACATTTACCTCAGAAAAGATTCAAGGAGCATAATCAACTCTCTAAGGACAGGAAGGAAGTTGGGATTGCTTGGTCAAGGTCTCATGGTGAGTGAGGGAAGGTGCCAGGGCTTGTGTGCTGCCACCACCATATGGCTACCTCAGGCTTGCAAAGGACCAGCACTCGGAAGGGCAGTGATCAGGCTGACTCTGTGTGGTGCTCTTGAGGGTAGAACTTAAACCAATGGATGAAGAGGAGCTAAGGCAGATTTTGGACTGATATAGGGCAAAACGAGTGGACAGGCTTGCTGACATGCTAATGAATCATTTGTCCCTGGAGGTGTTCAACAATGAAGTCAAACAATAACTTTTCTTTACTCCCAGTCAAAACCTATAACTAATTTTATGTTCAAACCAGATAATTAATGAATACTCTTCAAGAAGCTATCGTGGCTGTGCACGGCGACTCCTGCCTGTAACCCTAGCACTTTGGGAGGCCGAGTTGGGTGGAACACCTGAGGTCTAGAGTTCGAGACCAGCCTGACCAACATGGTGAAACCTCGTCTCTACTAGAAATACAAAAATTAGTTGGGCATGGTGGTGGGAGCCTGTAATCCCAGCTACTTGGGAGGTTGAGGCAGGAAAATCACTTGAACTTGGGAGGCAGAGGTTGCAGTGAGCTGAGATGGTGCCATTGCACTCCAGCCTGGGCAACAGAGTAAAAAAGAAGCTATCATGGTCATCCTAATCGGTCATTTTTTTTTTTTAATGGTCATTTTTCATAAACCATACTTTTCTGGTCATGAAACCATGAAGGTATTTTAAATAGGAACATGATTCATTTCCCTATTTGCAAAGGAAAGAATTAAATGAAAAAACAAACAGAACCTTCTTGTCCTCAGGAGTATGGAGAAGGGATTCTTTTTTTTTGCTCTTGTTGCCCAGGCTGGAGTGCAATGGCGCCATCTTGGCTCAATGCAACCTCCGCTTCTCAGGTTCAAGCGATTCTCCTTCCTCAGCCTCCCAAATAGCTGGGATTACAGGGATGTGCCACCACGCCTGGCTAATTTTGCATTTTTTAGTAGAGACATGGTTTCACCATGTTGGTCAGGCTGGTCTCAAACTCCTGACCTCAGGTGATCCACCCGCCTCAGCTTCCCAAAGTGCTGGGATCACAGGCATGAGCCACCGCTCCTAGCTGGAGAGGGAATTTTAACCCAATCTCAGTCCCCCAATACAGGAAAATACATTGTGCCCAAGTTCTGGGTCGGGCTCTATGGGATCATGGGCAGTGTTACTCCACCTTCCCAGGCCTCAGTATCCTCTGGAAGATGGGCATTGTGTTAATAAAAGTGTGCACTTAAACCAGGCACAGTGGCTCATGCCTGTAATTCCAGCACTTTGGGAGGCTCGGGGTGGGGGGGTGGATCACCTGAGGTCAGGAGTTCGAGACCAGCCTGGCCAACATGGTGAAACCCCGTCTCTACCAAAAAAATACAAAAACTTAGCTGGGTGTGGTGGTGTATGCCTGTAATCCCAGCCTCTTGGGAGGCTGAGGCAGGAGAATTCCTTGAACTCGGGAGGCGGAGATTGTAGTGAGCCAAGATCACGCCACTGCACTCCAGCCTGGGTGACAGAGTGAGACTCTGTCTAAAAAAACAAAACAAACAAAACTGCACCTGCTAGGTCTCTTCGAAGCACTTTCCCAAATGCTGTGTCTTGTGCTCCGGTTCTTGGTGAGGATAAAAGATCACAGATGCAAACAGCATCTGAACAGTCAAATGCTGAACGCACATGGAGGGTGTAATTTTCTTCTGCCTTGGAGGAAGAGAGCCATATCTTTAATTTCAAAGCTTTTCAGGATATCAGCTCTTTTGCATCCAAATGTAGCCCACTTTTGCTGAAAAACACACTCAGTCTGTGACAGGCAAACTTCTCACCTTAGGGATCAGATTGGAATTTGAGAACATCAAACCCTTCATAGCAGTTCCCAGGACAAGCTTTTTATTTTTATTTTATTTTATTTTACTTTTTGAGACAGAGTTTCACTCTTGTTGCCCTGGCTGGAGTGCAATGGCTCAGTCTCTGCTCACCGCAACCTCTGCCTCTCCGGTTAAAGAGATTCTTCTGCCTCAGCCTCCCAAGTAGCTGGGATTACAGGCATGTGTCACCATGCTTGGCTAATTTTGTATTTTTAGTAGAGATGGGGTTTTTCCATGTTGGTCAGGCTGGTCTTGAACTCCCGACGTCAGGTGATCCACCCGCCTCGGCCTCCCAAAGTGCTGGGATTACAGGCATGAGCCACTGTGCCCAGCCACAAGGTATTTTTTCTAAACTATAGCATTCACGTAAAGTTAGGCAAAAAGCAAGAGCATCCTATTGCAAAGTTTTACTATGAATTTAATATGGGTGTCAAAGAAAATTTGGAAAATTTAAAACAAAAGGAAAAAAAATCCCTAGGGTTACCACCCTAACACAACAACAATTAGCAAGTTGGTTTATTCTGTTTTCAGTAAGTTCCTTTTTTGTTACATTTTTAGAATTTACCTTAATTTTTAAAAATTTATTAGATTTTTAGAACTTAAAAAGATACGGGCCAGGTGTGGTGGCTCACGCCTGTAATTCCAGCATTTCAGGAGGCCGAGGTGGGTGAATCAAGAGGTCAGGAGATCAAGACCAGCCTGGCCAAGATGGTGAAACCCTGTCTCTACTAAAAATACAAAAAATTAGCCAGGCGTGGTGGTGGGCACCTGTAATACCAGCTACTAAGAGGCTGAGGCAGAGAATTGCTTGAACCTGGAAGGCAGAGGTTGCGGTGAGCCGAGATCACGCCACTGCACTCCAGTTTGGGCGACAGAGCAATACTCTGTCTCAAAAAAAAAGATACGGAAAAATACATGTAATAAGAAACATCTGTAGTGCCCAAACTCAGATTCAGCGACCACTATTATTATATGTGCTTTGACTTTTTAAATAAATCAATTGATTACAAAGTTGGCTGTAATTACTAATATGCCTTGGTGGGACCCCTTCCTATAGACATAATATATAGGTTCTGCCTGTCAGCTCTCAGCTCTATTTCCAACCTTCCCTGCTTGTGGCAGCATCTATGGGGCCGAAGTCTCCAAACTACTGACTCCCTTTCCTGCTAGTTTCCAGGAGGCACTAGTGGGAAATGTTAAGGCAGGAGAAAGAGAGAAACTATCTTTTCATCATAGCATCATCTCCAGCAGATTGGTGGTCCTTTTTGCAGCAGCAGCAGCAGAAGTGTAGCCTCCTGCGTTCACGGTCAGGGTCAGATCAGTAGGAAGTGTGAGCTTCTGGCTTCAGTCTAGGGGTAGAAGAAGCCTCTTGATGTCTGGGTAATAGTTCTTCTTGCCTTTGCTTCCTTCGTGACATACTTTTCTGCTTGAAATAGCTAGAATGACTTCTGTTTTCCTGACCAGACACAGATGGATGCAGTACCATTGATTGGCATGCTCCTAAAGTTTATATAAACAGCATGATGCTATATATCATATTGCACATTTCCTTTTGTTTTTTAAAATAAAGTTAATTATAAATTACAAAGATGGCCGGGCGCAGTGGCTCAAGCCTGTAATCCCAGCACTTTGGGAGGCTGAGACGGGCGGATCACGAGGTCAGGAGATCGAGACCATCCTGGCTAACACGGTGAAACCCCGTCTCTACTAAAAAATACAAAAAACTAGCCGGGCGCGGTGGCGGGCGCCCTGTAGTCCCAACTACTCGGGAGGCTGAGGCAGGAGAATGGCGTGAACCCGGGAGGCGGAGCTTGCAGTGAGCTGAGATCCGGCCACTGCACTCCAGCCTGGGCGGCAGAGCGAGACTCCGTTTAAATAAATAAATAAATAAATAAATAAATAAATAAATAAATTACAAAGATACAGAAAAGTGTTCAGTTTTACAAAAGGTTGCAAAGTGAACACTCATGAAATTACAACTCAGGTTAAGAACCAGAATATTAATGACACCAGAAATCCCAGTATCTCCTTACAATGTGCTTTTTTGTGCAACACTATGATTTTCTGATAAAATCTATCCCCTTGGCTGGAGTGCAGTGGCATGATCTCAGCTCACTGCAGCCTCCACCTACTGGGCTCAAGCAATCCTTCTGCTTCAGCCTGTCTAGTAGCTGGGACTACAGGTGCGCACCACCACACCTGTAAAGATGGGATCTCACTGTATTGCCCAGGCTGGTCTCAAACTCCTGGGCTCAAGTGATTCTCCTGCCTCAGCCTCTCAAAGTATTGAGATTACAAGCATGAGCCACCACACCTGGCCTCTTCCTTTTTGTTTTCAAATAATAGTCCGTTGTATAACTGTGCCACATTTTGTTTATCCATTCATTAGTTGGTAGACAACTGGGTTGTTTCTGCTTTTTGGCTATTATGAATACTGCTGCTATGAACATTCATGTACAAGTTTTTGTGTGGATGTATGTTTTTATTTCTTTTTGGTATATGCCTTGGAGTAGAATTGTTGGATTATATGGTAACTCTATGTTTAACTTTTTGAGGAACTACAAAACTGCTTTTCAAAGTAGCTGCACCATTTTACATGTCCACCAAGAGTGTATGAGAGTTCAAAATTCTCCATATCCTTGTGAACACTTGAGCACTTGTTATTGTCTGTCTTTCTAAAAATTGTAGCCACCGTAATGGGTGTGAAGTGGTATTTATTGTGGTTTTGATTTGCATTTCCCTGATGGCTGATGATGCTGGACATCTTTCCATGTGCTTATTGACCATTAGTATGTCTTTTTCAGAAAAATATCCATTCAGATCCTTTGGCTATTTTTTTTTTTGAGATGGAGTCTCACTCTGTTACCTAGGCTGAAGTGCAGTGGTGCGATCTCAATTCACTGCAACCTCTACCTCTCAGCTTCAAGTGACTCTCCTGCCTCAGCCTCCTGAGTAGCTGGCATTTTTGTATTTGTATTTGTGTTTTGTATTTGTAGCTGGCTAATTTTTGTATTTTTAGTAGAGACGGGGTTTTGCCATGTTGGCCAAGTTGGCCTTGAACTACTGACCTCATGTGATCTGCCTGCCTCAGCCTCCCAAAGTGCTGGGATTATAGGCGTGAGCCACCTTGCCTGGCCGTCTTTGCCTTTTTTTTTTTTGAGACGGAGTTTTGCTCTTGTTACCAAGGCTAGAGTGCAACAGTGCGATCTTGACTCACCGCAATCTCTGCTTCCTGGGTTAAAGTGATTCTCCTGACTCAGCCTCCCAAGTAGCTAGGATTACAGGCATGCGCCACCACGCCCGACTAATTTTGTATTTTTAGTGGAGACATCGTTTCTCCATGTTGGTCAGGCTGGTCTTGAACTCCCGACCTCAGGTGATCCACCCACCTCGGCCTCCCAAAGTGCTGGGATTACAGGTGTGAGCCACTGCACCCAGCCTCTTTGACTATTTTTTAATTGGGTTATTGGTCTTTTTATTGCTGAATTGTAACCCAACAACTTTTAAAAAATGAAATACAGAAAAAATGCTTAGAACTGTGCCTGGCATATGGTAAACACTCAAAACATGAAATATAAAAGACAGAGTGATCACGTGTAGGAAGGGTAGTGTTTCTTGCAACTTTTGTTGCAAGTTACATACATATATGTGTGAATTGGATTACACATTAATTGTATTTCTTACTCTGGATTGTGCATAGAAAAGTTCAAATCCCACTATTCTAAGAAATGAATTTAGGTGTATTTCTAGGTCATAGAATATGCTCTTGTTCAAGTTTACTATATACAGATCCAAGATCTCTCTCCATAATTCAAAAAGCCAAAAAAACTCTAAACCCGCTTTTCCCATTAGCTTGCAACCAAGTCATCTGGCAGTGAATACTGATCTAAAATGAGCTGAGGCTATTTAAAGTCTCTATTTATCCCATTTAGTGTGAATATTCACGTCTCGTTGCAGAAAAATCAATGTATTGACAATAAGATGCTGCTCCTGAACCCACTAGGAGTGGTAATGTAAAAATAGCATAGGCACCTTTTACCTATCAACTAGAAAAAAATTCTGAAACACATGCAGGAGCTAAGGGAAAACTTCCCTTTCACCCTCTGAAGTTTTGCTGAAAAATAAACTGACAGAAGGCAGACTCGTAGGAGAAATGGCATGCAGGCTGATTAATATGCATGGGGGGCCGGGCGTGGTGGCTCAAGCCTGTAATCCCAGCACTTTGGGAGGCCGAGACGGGCGGATCATGAGGTCATGAGATCGAGACCATCCTGGCTAACACAGTGAAACCCCGTCTCTACTAAAAAATACAAAAAACTAGCCGGGCGAGGTGGTGGGTGCCTGTAGTCCCAGCTACTCAGGAGGCTGAGGCAGGAGAATGGCGTAAACCCGGGAGGCGGAGCTTGCAGTGAGCTGAGATCCGGCCACTGCACTCCAGCCTGGGCGACAGAGCCAGACTCTGTCTCAACAAACAAAAAAAACCAAAAACAAACAAACAAACAAAAATGCATGGGGGGAAATCACAGACTGACTGCTCCACCACACCATGGGATACAGATGCTTATATACCCTTTTTCTTAGGGGAAAAGGAGATGGTGAAGTGTGGATAAGGTTAGGGGGGTAGTAAATGATTTTTAAGGGGAATTCAATGGGCTTGAAGAGTATACAGTGGCCTGGGACAAAGTCTGTTGGGCCTGCAGAGCAGACAATGGGGTTGTGACAAAAGTCTGTCCAGCTGTGTCAGAGGTATTTGAAGCAGAGCAACTCCATCTTGAATAGGGGCTGGGTAAAATGAGGCCGAGACCCACTAGGCTGCATTCCCAGATGGTTAGGCATTCTCTGTCATGGGATGAGATAGGAGGTCAGCACAAGATACAGGTCATAAATGTAACGGCCCAAGGGGTTCTCTTGCCCACTGCCTAGCCTAGACAGAGTGGATTTATCAAGACAGGGGAACTGCAGTTGAGAAAGGGTAATTCACACAGAGCTGGCTGTGCAGGAGACCGGAGTTTTATTATTACTCAAATCAGTCTCCCTGAGCATTCGGGGAGCAGAGTTTGTAAGGAGAAGTTGGTAGGTGGGGGGAAGCCAGTGAGCCAGGAGTGCTGATTGGTCAGAGATGAAATCATAGGGAATCCAAGCTGTCTTCTTGGGCTCAGTCAGTTCCTGGGTGGGGGCCACAGAATCAGATGAGCCAGTTTATTGATCTGGGTGGGGCCAGCTGATCCATTAAGTGCAGGATCTGCAAAACATATCAAGCACTGACCTTAGGAGGAGCAGTGTAGGGAGGGTCAGAATCTTGCAGCCTCCAGCTGTGTGACTCCTAAACCATAATTTCTAATCTTGTGGCTAGTGTCAGTCCTACAAAGGCAATCTAGTCCCCAAGCAAGGAGGTCTGCTTTGGGAAAGGGCTGTTTCTGTCTTTGTTTAAACTATAAACTAAGTTTCTCCTAAAGTTTGTTCAGCCTACGCCCAGGAATGAACAAGAACAGCTTGGAAGTTAGAAGCAAGATGGAGTCAAGTTAGATCTCTTTCACTGTCTCAGTCATAATTTTGCAAAGGCAATTTCGATCCCTCCTTTTGGGTCTTATAGCACCTTAATCTTAAGGTATAGGCTATGAAGATGGGAAAAGGCCATCGATTGCTGTGGCTTCTTCCAGCTGACAGGGGACGTAGTGGGAATGGGAGTGAACCCCAAGGTGAGAAGAATGGAACCGCTTTGCAACTGTCTGAGTGTACTCATGCAGGCCTGGCTGGGCTTCCAAGGCTTGCGTGGCAAAAACAGTACTCTCAGCTATAGTTTTACTACAGTGTTTAAGTGAACAGCCTACTATAAGGTAAAATAATGAGTCCTAGGATAAGGAGTACAATTCCCAATTTTAAAAGCAAAGATTTGAAAGCATTCCTTTGGGGACTTCTAACCCACAAGGAATTTAGAATTTAGTCTAAACTGCAGGAAAAAACTCAAGAACAGCTAGCAACAGTATACTATAGTTTTTCTTTTTCTTTTCTTTTTTTTTTTGTTTGTTTTTTGTTTGTTTTGAGACAGAGTCTTACTCTGTTGCCCAGCCTGAAGTGCAGTGGCATGATCTCGGCTCACTGCAACCTCCACCTCCAGATTCAAGCAATTTTCCTGCCTCAGCCTCCCAAGTAGCTGGGATTATAGGTGCATGCCACTACACCTGGCTAATTTTTGTATTTTTAGTAGAGATGGGGTTTGGCCATGTTGGCCAGGCTGGTCTCAAACTCCTGACCTCAGATGATCTGCCCGCCTCAGCCTGCACAAGTGCTGGGATTACAGGTGTGAGCCACTGTGCCTGACCTAGTTTTCTTTTGAAGCATAGTTTTTTCTCTCTCCAGTCCCCATTTTCACTAAAAACAAATCATGATATAACTGATTTGTTTATAAAATAAACTTTAGTCTTACTGTACTTGGCCTGATTAATTGCATAAAGTACAGCAAGAATAATTATTTTTCACTGAGGATTTTTAAATTGGCTTTGATAGAACTCCGTTCCATGAAGAATCTTAGATAAGACTTTTAAAAGCTGAGCCCAGCCATGAGTTTGTACCCTCAAATACCTATGATTTGTGCAAACTCCTCTCCTCTTGAGGTCCTAAGATAACTTGGGATTCCTGGGTCTGTTAGAAAGTGACATTCTTTATTTACCACAGGTCAGGAACTTTGTACAGGAGCTCTGTGTAGACAAGGTATGAGGCCAGATTTCCCAATGGGCTTTAATTGGCTCTATAAGTCAACTTTGATTCTTTAAAGGAAGCATGCCATTCCATTCAAAGCCTTGGTAAAATAACCAATTTCTCCAATTGTGTCCTGTTACAAAAGAAAACAAATTCTTATTGCACTTGTGCAATTAACTATACTGCCATAAATTGAGAATATTCACAAATAGTTCCCAAATTCTGAAGAAATCAGGTAGAGAGGAACAAATATACTCCAAATTTTGTTCACAGGAATATATATACACACACACATATACACACATATATATACACATACATATATACACACACATATAGATACATATATATACACACATATAGATACATATATACACACATATAGATACATATATATACACACACACATATATATATACATATATATATACATTTTTTTTTTTTTGAGACGGAGTCTTACTCTGTCCCCCAGGCCGGAATGCAGTGGTGCAATCTCGGCTCACTGCAACCTCTGCCTCCCAGGTTCAAGCGATTCTCCTTGCTTCAGCCTCCTGAGTAGCTGGGATTACAGTGCCACCACGCCCTGCTACACTCCCACAAGTACCATGACAGTTTACAGATGCCATGGCAACATCAGGAAGTTGCCCTATATGGTCTGAAAAGGGGAGGAATCCTCGGTTCTGGGAATTGCCCATCCCTTTTCCAGAAAACTATAATTCCAGCACTTTGGGAGGCCGAGGTGAGCAGAGCACAAGGTCAGGAGTTGGAGACTAGCCTGGCCAACGTGGTGAAACTCCATCTTTACTAAAAATACAATTAGCCAGGTGCAGTGGCAGGTGCCTGTAATCTAGCTACTCGGGAGCCTGAGGCAGGAGAATTGCTGGAACCCGGGAGGCAGAGGTTGAAGTGAGCCAAGATTGCACCACTGCACTTCAGCCTGGGTGACAGAGCAAGACTCCGTCTCGGAAAAAAAAAAAAAAAAAAAAAAAATGGTGGGGGGGGCAACCATAGCCCTCTGGGCTGCATTGCTTATGGAATAGCTGTTCTTTATTCCCTTACTTTCTTTATTTCTTATTCTTTTTTTTTTTTTTTGAGCCAGGATCTCACTCTGTCACCCAGGCTCGAGTGTAGTGGTGAAATCTCAGCTCACTGCAACCTCCACCTCCCGGGTTGAAGCAATTCTCCAGCCTCAGCCTCCTGAGTAACTGGGATTACAGGCATGCACCACCACGCCTGGCTAATTTTTGTACAGGGTTTCACCATGTTGGTCAGGCTGGTCTTGAACTCCTGACCTTGTGATCCACCCGCCTCGGCCTTCCAAAGTGCTGGGATTACAGGCATAAGCCACCATGTCCGGCCTCCTTTACTTTCTTAATGAACTTGCTTTCACTTTATGGACTTGCCCCAAATTCTTTCTTTCATGAAATCTAAGAACCCTCTCTTGGGGTCTGGATCCAGACCCCTTTCCATAACAGGTGTGTTTGTCACAGGCATGTGAACCAGAGCAACTCCATCTTGAATAGGACCTGGGTAAAATGAGGTTAAGACTTACTGGGTTGCATTCCCAGATAGTTAAGGCATTCTAAATCACAGGATGAGACAGGAGGTCAGCACAAGACACAGGTCATAAAAGACCTTGCCAATTAAACAGTTTGCAGTAAAAAACGGGCTAAAATCCACCCAAACCAAGATGGTGATGAGAGTGACCTCTGGTCTTCCTCACTGCTACACTCCCATCAGCACCATGACAGTTTACAAATGCCATGGCAATGTCAGGAATTTGCCCTATATGATCTAAGAAGGGGAGACATGAATAATCCACCCATTGTTTAGCATGTCATCAAGAAGTAACCATAAAAATGGGCAACCAGCAGCCCTCGGGGCTGTTCTGTCCATGGAGTAGCCATTCTTTTATTTCTTTACTTTCCTAATAAACTTGCTTTCGCTTTATGGACTTGCCCTGAATTCTTTCTTGCGTGAGATCCAGTAACCCTATCTTGGGGTCTGGATCGGGACCCCTTTCCTGTAACATGTTGACAGCCTTTGATTTTTCTTCCTGCAGTATGGGTTCAGTTAATGAAAAGATAGGTAAGGGACTAGAGGTAATTGTTTTCTTCTGTGGCAGGTCCACACTTTAGGCAGATAAGGGAACTTCAGAGAACAACTTCATCCTGTGCTTTGGGACAGACAGGAGTGGGAGAAAGGTCAGAGAGAACTTGAGGCTGCTTCTTCAGTTCAGTACATCAAAGCTCCATATTTTGGGGTATCGGTTGCTGAGTCCCAGCGGACGTCTGCTCTCAAAGATTTTCAATCAAGGCTTTCAGACATATGTAGCAAAAGGCTGTCCAGATTGGCTGGACTCAGCCCGGTGTGGTAGCTCATGCCTGTAATCCCAGCATTTTGGGAGACTGAGATGGGTGGATCTCCTGAGGTCAGGAGTTCAAGACCAGCCAGGCCAACATGGTAAAACACTATCTCTACTAAAAATACAAAAATTAGCCGGCCGTGGTGGCAGGTGCCTGTAATCCCAGCTACTCCAGAGACTGAGACAGGAGAATCACTTGAACCCAGGAGGCGGAGGTTACAGGGAGCCGATATCCTGCCATTGCACTCCAGCCTGGGCGACAAGAGTGAAACTCTGTTTCCAAAACAAAACAAAACAAAACAAAACAAAAAACCACATGTACACAAACAAATTGGCTGGACTAATTTACACTTCTACCAGTGACATGAGAAAGTTCATTTTCCTCTATCTTTGCCCAGACTTGATATTGGAAGACTTGAAAGAAAAGTTTTGCCAATCTGATCAGTGAGAAAAGACAGCTTGTTGCTGTTTTAATTTGCATTTCCCTGGTTACTGAGAACGATGAGCAGATTTTCACATGTGTATTGACCATTTGAATTTCCTCTTCTGGGAATTGTCTGTATGTATATCTACCCATCTTTTCATTCTTATTTCTCCCTTTCTCAGTACACGGAGAAATACTCAGGGCCCACAGTGTAAAAATAGCAGGAAAAGGTTTCTCTCCTTCTCTCCCCAACTAATTAAAATTTAAGCTCATGGCTGGGCGCCTTGGCTCATGCCTATAATCCCAGCACTTTGGGAGACCGAGGTGGATGGATCACCTAAGGTCAGGAGTTTGAGACTAACCTGGCCAACATGGTGAAACCCCGTCTCTGCTAAAAATACAAAAATTAGCCGGACGTAGTGGTGCACGCCTGTAATCCCAGTTACTCAGGAGGCTGAGGCAGGAGAATTGCTTCAACCCGGGAGGTGGAGGTTGCAGTGAGCTGAGATTTCACCACTACACTCCAGCCTGGGTGACAGAGTGAGATCCTGGCTCAAAAAAAAAAAAAAAAAAAAAAAAAAAAAGAAAAAGAAAAAAAGTTAAGTGCATACAATTTCTAAAGAATGCAAAACCTCCAAACCTAAATTATTCAGCCAAGCCAGGTTATGACTTAAAAGATATTACAGACCAGGCGCTGTGGCTCACGCCTGTAATCTCAGGACTTTGGGTGGCCGAGGCAGGTGGATCAGAGGTCGAGACTAGCCTGACCAGCATGGTGAAACCCTGTCTCTACTGAAATACAAAAAATTAGCCAGGCATGTGGCAGGTGCCTGTAGTCCCAGCTACTCGGGAGGCTGAGGCTGGAGAATCGTTTGAACCGAGGAGGTGGAGGTTGCAGTGAGCTGAGATGGCACCACTGCACTCCAGCCTGGGTGAAACAGCGAGACTCTGTCTCAAAAAAAACAAAAACAACAAAAAACAAACAAAAAAAAATAGTTTAACACAGTCTAATCTGTAAGTATTGTGATACTGTCAACCATTTAGCTGAATTTCTTTGGCTAATCACTCAAATTATTCACTTAAGCCTACTTAAGTAAGCCTACTTTAAAGTAAGCCTGCTTTTTGAGCTGAGAGGAAGACTGGGGCATCTTACAGGAAGTCACCCACCCTCGGACAAGACAGGAAGACACCTGCCCACTAAGAAGAAGTCTCAGGTGCAGGGCAAACAATCTGAAAGCTGCAAGATCAACATTGTTGCTTCCTCCTGGGTGAATATAATGGAAAATTATGGAAAACTTAAATTCCTATTTGACCATTGTATTGGCGAGGATGTGGGTGAAATGAGTTTCCTAACATGTCTTTTGTTGTCTGGGCATGAATTTTGTTTGTTTGTTTGTTTTTTGGTTTTTTTTGGTTTTTTTTTTTAAGGCGGAGTCTCGCTCTGTCACCCAGGCTGGAGTGCAGTGGCCGGATCTCAGCTCACTGCAAGCTCCGCCTCCCTGGTTTACGCCATTCTCCTGCCTCAGCCTCCCGAGTAGCTGGGACTACAGGCACCCACCACCTCGCCCGGCTAGTTTTTTGTATTTTTTTAGTAGAGACGGGGTTTCACCGGGTTAGCCAGGATGGTCTCGATCTCCTGACCTCGTGATCCGCCCGTCTCGGCTTCCCAAAGTGCTGGGATTACAGGCTTGAGCCACCGCGCCCAGCCCTGGGCATGAATTTTTATTTGTGTCATATACACTCTTGTATACATACTTATTTGGGATGAAAGGACTACACCCAGAAGAATGAAATGAGTAGAATATTCTGGTCTCATCTTAATCAGAATAAGTTATTATTTATATTAGAAGAATCCTTTACTGTTAACAACTGTTTTTTATATTAACTATATCATTTATTTATTTTAAGACAGAGTCTTGCTCTGTCGCACAGGCTGGAGTGCAGTGGTGCAATCTCGGCTCACTGCAACCTTCACTTCCTGGGTTCAAGCGATCTCTTGCCTCAGCCTCCCGAGTAGCTGGGACTACAGGTGCCTGCCACCACAGCTGGCTAGTTTTTATATTTTTAGTGGAGACAGGGTTTCACCATGTTGGTCAGGATGGTCTTGAAATTCTGACTTCAGGTGATCTGCCCACTTCGGCCTCCCAAAGTGCTGGGATTACAGGCATGAGCCACCGCACCTGGCCTTCCTTTTTAAGACTAAATATTATTCCATTGAATGGCTAGATCATGTTTTGTTTATTTATCCATCAATGGATGAATTGCATAGCTTCCACCTTTTGGCTATTGTGAATAATGCTGCTATGAACATGGGTATACGATTATAGGCTTTCAGTTGTGTTGGGTATACCCAGAAGTGGGATTGCTGAATCATATGGTAATTCTACATTTAATTTTTTGAGGAAATACTATACTATTTTGTTATTATAGCTGCATCTTTTGTTTTTGTTTTTGTTTTTGTTTTTGAGATGGAGTTTTGCTCTTGTTGCCCAGGCTGGAGTGCAATGGCACAGTCTCGGCTCACTGCAGCCTCTACCTCCCAAGTTCAAGTGATTCTCCTGCTTCAGCCTCCTGAGTAGCTGAAATTACAGGCATGCACCACTACGCCTGGCTAATCGGCTAATTTTGTATTTTTAGTAGAGATGGGGTTTCTCCATGTTGGTCAGGCTGGTCTCGAACTCCCAACCTCAGGTGTGCCACCCGCCTCGGCCTCCCAAAGCGCTGGGATTACAGGCATGAACCACCATGCCCAGCCTGTTTTTAGTCTTTATGTAGTTCAATTTATTTATTTTTTACTTTTGTTGCATTGTTGAATTTTAATAACATAAAAACTTTAAAATAAAACTTTTCTTTCTCTCTCTCTTTCCTTCCTTCCTTTCTTTCCTTTCTCTCTTTCTCTCTCTCTTTCTTTCTTTCTTTTTAGGGTCTCTGTTACTCAGGAGTGCACTGGTGAGATCATAGCTCCCTGCAGCCTAGAACTCCTGAGGTCAAGTGATTCTCCCACCTCAGCCTCCTGAGCAGCTAGGACTACAGGTGTGTGCCACCATGCCCAGCTAAATTTGTACATTTTTTTTTTTGTAGAGATAGGATCTCACTATGTTGTCCACACTATTTTCGCCCTCCTGGCATCAAGCAATCCTCCTGCCTTGGCCTCCCAAAGCACTGAGATTACAGGCATGAGTCACTGCACCTGGCCTAAAATAAAACACTTTTTTGAAATTGATCCTTTATTAGCAATGCGTTCTACATGGATGTTAATTTACAAAACTCCTAGAACATCTGCCACCCATATACATCAGTTCGGCTCATGTGTTTGTTCCCAGAGTAAGCTTATAACTTTTTGGAATCCTTTGAGCTTGCTTCGGGGACAGTTGTTTTCTCCAACCCTTATGGTACTACACATTGTTGTGTTTAAACTGTAGATTTGAGATAACCAGTGATGGCATAGTGATTATAAAGACAAATCTGAGTTACTGCTATTCAGCTATTCTATGCTGAATGTAACTAAAAATACATTAATGTAATTTTTAAAATATTAAGCCACGACCTTTTCCTTGTTTGTAATATTTATTTTATTTTTATTTAAAAATTTTGCTGGCTTGCTTATATATAGAAAGTTTAATAAAATGTTATTTTTTCCTAGAAATTATTATATTTCATTTCATGTTTATTACTGAAGATAATTTTGTCTTACAAAGGAGGAGTGGTTCAAAAACGATCCTCCCTAGGGGGTCCAATTTGCTAGGTGTGCTACAGGAGGTCTGAACTACCCAGGTGGGGCCAGGCCAGAGGAGTGAGTCTGGGAGGCAAAGGTCAGAGAGGATGCCTTGGAGGGCCTGGGGACCACAAGCAGGAGTTTGAATTCTCTGTCAAGGGCACCTGGGAGGCTCTGGAGGGCTGGCCCCCTGAGGGGTGTGCCGTGATCTGTGTTAACCACTCTGGCTCCGGGAGCTCAGAAGCAGGAAGAGTGCATTAGGCTCACCAGAGAAACAGAATAAGAGTGTGTGTGTGTGGGGTGTGTGTATGTGTGTGTGGCGGGAGGAGGGGGAGGCAGTGGGTTATAGAGAGGGAGAGATTATGGGAATTGATTCACATAATTATGAAGGCTGAGAAGTTCCAGAGCCTTCTGTCTACAAGTTGGAAGCCCAAGGAAGCTGATGATATAATTTGGTCCAAGCCTGAAGGCCTTAGAGCCTGGAGAGATGATGCAGTCTGAAGACCTGAGAGCCTGGGGTCGGGGTGGGGGGTGCTGATGTAAGTTCCATAGTCCAAAATCCTGAGAATCAGGAGCTCCAGTGTCTAACGGCAGGAGAAGACAGATGCCCCAGCTCAAGTGGACAGTGAATTTGCCTTTCCTCCACCTTTGTGTTTTAGTCAGGCCCTTGAGGGATTGGATGTGTCCACTCACATGGGTGAGGGCAGATCTTTACTCAGTCTGATTCAAATGCTAATCTCATCCAGAAATGCCCTCCCAGACATACCCAGAAACCATGTGTTACCAGCTATCTGGGCATCCCTTAGCCCCGTCAAGTTCACACACAAATTAACCATCACGAAAAGGGATCATGCTGCTGGTAGTTTTAGGAAGCAAGGAGTAGAGAGCCTGCACTCTTCCAGGGTTGCTGGCCTGGTAATGTCTGAGGACCCCCTTGTGTATCCAGCTAGGTCTGCTGGAATCAGATTGAGGTGGCTGGGATAACACATGTGTGCCTGGACTTCCAAGGAAGCCTGAAGGTGTGACAAGCTGGCTGCCATCACTTATTCTGCAGCCATCATCCTCTAGTGACGCCTGTGGGGAAGGACCCAGGGACCCACAGGAAGCAAACAACTGCCAATCCTGGCAGAGGCTGAAGGTAGCAGGCGTGGGGAACACATTCTGAGGAAGAGTAAACACATCCAGAAAATGGGTCCCGTGAGCGTGAGGCATGTCTGGGCATTGACTTAAGCAGCAATTTCTGTAATTAAGTGTTGCCATTCTCTTAAGTATGATGGGGTTTTGAAAAGTACTTTGCAAAGGTGGAAGCCATTCCAGTGCTCCTGGTGTTTTTCTTCTTTTTTATTTTTCCCAAAGCCAAGGTTTCCAGCTCAGAGGTGATGCTGAAGGTCCACAGTGGGTGTCCTCTTCCTCCATTTCCAGAGTTCATGACCAAAACCTGGGGGCAGACTTGTGTGAGGGGGAAACCCCCATTGCTGCTGCAGTGGGGCCCAGGCAAGGGGGGACTTAGCTCGCAGGTGTTTGAAAACACAAATGTCTACTCCAGCGGTAAAAGGGCAACATTGAAATTCAAGGAGAAAAAGAGAGATGGGGAAGGAAACCTATAGATTGAAAGAGACTTAAAAGACATTTCGATCAATTGCAATGTTTAAACTTTACTTATATCCTGATTGTCAAAGTATAAACTGTAAAAAGGTATTATGACATGTATGAGACAGTTGGAAATTTGAACTCTAACAATATTTTATGACCATAAGATTACTGTTAACTTTTTATGTGTGATAATAGTATTGTGGTTATATTATATTTGTAAAAGGGTCCTTATCTGTCAGCGATACACATCGAAATACAGATGAAATGACAGGATATCTTGGATTTGTTTCAAAATGAGATAGGTGGGGCCTGGGGTGACTGCAGAAGCAGCAGACTTGGCTGTGGATTGTGGCCACAGAACTGGACAGTCATGGGGCTTCATTAAACCACTCTGTCTACTCTATGACTCTTTAAGGTTCCCCATCGTGGAATTATTCTTTATCTCTTTTTTTTTTTTTTTTTTTTTTGAGACAGAGTCTCGCTCTGTCGCCCAGGCTGGAGTGCAGTGGCGCAATCTTGGCTCACTGCAAGCTCCACCTGCTGGGTTCACGCCATTCTCCTGCCTCAGCCTCCTGAGTAGCTGGGACTACAGGCGCCCGCCACCATGTCCGACTAATTTTTTGTATTTTTAGTAGAGACGGGGTTTCACCATGTTAGCCAGGATGGTCTCGATCTCCTGACCTCGTGATCCGCCCGTCTTGGCCTCCCAAAGTGTTGGGATTACAGGCGTTAGCCACCACGCCTGGCCTAGAATGATTTTTTAAAATTACTGTTTGGGCCGTGTTTGGGCCGGGCGTGGTGGCTCATGCCTGGCTAACACGGTGAAACCCCATCTCTACTAAAAATACAAAAAATTAGCTGGGCGTGGTGGTGGGCGCCTATAGTCCCAGATACCGGGAGGCTGAGGCAGGAGAATGACGTGAACTTGGGAGGCGGAGCTTGCAGTGAGCTGAGATCGTGCCACTGCACTCCAGCCTGGGTGACAGAGCGAGACCCCATCTCAAAAAAAAAAAAATAAAATAAAATAAAATAATAATAATAAAATCACTGTTTGGGTCGGGCGCAGTGGCTCATGGCTGTAATCCCAGCACTTTGGGAGGCTGAGGGGCACAGATCCTTTGAGCCTAGGAGTTCGAGACCAGCCAGGGCAACATGGCAAAATCCTGTCTCTACAAAACAAAAAGCAAAAATTAGCCAGGTGTGGTGGCACACACCTATAATCCCAGTTATGCAGGAGGCTGAGATGGGAGAATCGCTGGAGCCCAGGAGGTAGAGGCTGCAGTAAGCTGAGATTGTGCCACTGCACTCCAGCCTGGGCGACAGAGTGAGACCCTGTCTCAAAAATAAATAAATAAAATACAAATAAAAATTACTGTTGTCACAAAAAGATGGTGGATAGGCTCTAATAGGATGTCTCCCTAGGGAAAAGTTAATTGCCTTGAAAAATCTCTCCATACTTTTATGCTCAAGGAGAAAGGTCAAGATTAGTGTGGTTTGTCCTTCACACTGTCTTGTGTTTGGTTGTCTTCCCACTGAAGGCCCTGAGAGCAGGCCTTGGGCTCTCAGCCCTTAGCAGGAAATAGTATCCTCCAGTAATCTGAAGGCATTCTTTTGTTTCGCTGTATTTATTTTATGGCTACTTCTATTATATTTTGCAAACTGATAATGGCTTTTTATTTACAGAAGAGACAAAGTTTGCTTCTTAAGTAAATATATGTAAACACTTTGATTTAAAGACAGGAAATAAGAGTACAGGTGGTACTCAGATATTATTTTAAAAAATGTTTTAGGGTGGTAGAAAGTGACAGAAGTTTGGGAGGCACTGATGAGGGTCAGGAGACATTTTCTTATTTGGTTTTAGTTATCAGGTGGGGAACTGGCTTGCTCAAATCTGTGGCCTCTTCCAGCCCAGAGGGTCTCTGTGCCCAGGAGGGAAGGCTCTGCTCAGGTCATCGTCCATGGCTGACTCCCTGCATCTCAGATAAACACTGAGACCCAGAGAAGGAGCCCAATGCCAGGGAATGGAAACAGTCCACACAGAGAAGGTGGGGGTGGCCCCTACACATGGACCCCTGGCTTGGCCCCAGATACCATCCCATACCAGGTTTGTAGGCAAGTGAAATGGGGTCTGGGGGCAAGTTTAAGGACAACATAAAGGGATAAAATCTCAGATGGAAAGCGTTTTACCCATCATTTTGTTGCCTTTTTCCGTTTGTTTTTTGAGATGGAGTTTCTCTCTTGTCGCCTATGCGTGATCTCAGCTCACTGCAACCTCTACCTCCCAGGTTCAAGTGATTCTCCTGCCTCAGCCTCCCCAGTAGCTGGGATTACAGATGCATGCCACCATGCCTGGTGAATTTTTGTATTTTTAGTAGAGATGGGGTTTCACCATGTTGGCCAGGCTGGTCTCGAACTCCTGACCTCGGGTGATCTGCTCACCTTGGCCTCCCAAAGTGCTGGGATTAACAGGCGAGAGCCACCGTGCCTGGCCCATTTTGTTGTCTTCTATGGATTGTTTTCTGCTGGGAAAATTTCCTGATTGCCTTAAATCACCTGAAACATAGCTGTTTAGCAAGCTGTGTCCACTCAGATATATTTTGCTGGGCCTGTTTGTATGATTCTTTTTTTGTCTGTGTAATTAAACTTTTTTTTTAGATAATTGTAGATTACATGCAGTTGTAACAAATAACAAGAGAGATGCTATAATATGTGCCCTTTATCCTGTTTCCATTAGTGGACATCTTGCAAAACTATGGGATAATATCACAACTAGGAAACAGACATTGATACAGTCAAGCCACCAAGCATTTCCATCCCAGGGACTCCTCACGTTGAGCTTTTATAGCCACATTACTTCCTACCCCATGCCACCCCTGACCCCACACTCACTCACCTGCTCTATACTTCTATAATTTTGCCATCTCAAGAATCTTGTATAAAAGCAAGTAAATAATATGTAACTTTTTGTGCTTTTGTGGTGTTTGTTTTCCAGTCAGTATAATTCCCTGGAGCTTCATCCAAGATGGATGTATCAACAGTTCATTTCTTTTTGTTGCTGAATAATATTCCATGGCATAGATATGCCACAGTATTTAATCATCACCCATGAAGGACCTCTGTGCTTTTTCCAGTTTGGGCCTATTTGATAAAGCTGCTATGAACATTTTATGTACAGGTGTTTGTGGGAACATCACTTTTCATTTCTCTAGGAAAAATGTTCAAGAGTGAGATTTACCTGCCTGGCAAGACATATGTATATGTGTGTATATGTGTCATTTCATACATACATATGTGTGTGCATGTATGTGTATGTGTGCCATATTATATATATATATGCTTGTATGCATAATATTTCTCTGGATATATACTCAAGTGGGAAACCCTCATTGCCTATAGGGAAGGGTATTGGGTGATGGGGAGGGAGAGGAATCACTTTCACTTGGAACCCTTTTGAGCCTAAGTTTCAACCATCTGTCTGGATTACCTGTTGGAAAACAAATCAGTCTTGTGCAACCCACAAGACACCCACAGACTTCCTCACAAATACCCACTCTGAGGCTGCCTTTTCCGCACAAGTCTGTTTTTTGTTTCTTCAAAGGGAGCCCGTTGGAATTCCCCTCCCACAGCACCTGGTTCCACACAAGGCAGACCCTCACCCTCTTAGTTCTGGTGTCTCCGGAGATTTCCCCTAACACACACGTTCCCTGGTCTAGGGCTCTCAGGCTTTGAGGGTGATCCCAAACACCCCGCATCACCACCCAAAAGCCCCATGATCCCTGAGGGGCAGGCTCAGCCCATGCGGGCCTCGCTGAAGCCCAGTGCGGTGTCTATGCCCAGCCCAGGAGCCGCCGCCTCCAAAAGGCCTTCCGAGCCTGACTGACATTTATAGTGGCATCGTTGTGTGTCTTCAGGTTACAGTCAGCATCCACTTCCTGCACTCCTTACACAGCCGGCCGGTAGGTACACCCTCTCCCCACCCTTTCCTGACCTCTCGCTAGGCTGGGCCTTCTCTGCAAGGCTAGATTCATATTTTAGCGGCACCAAGCAGTCAGGTGCCTGCTGACGCATGCCTTCATGCAACTCAAGACAAAGACAGCTAAAAGCCACAGAGCACAGCGCGGAATCTAAGGCTTTCCATTGGTGTGCGGGTGGATTCCGCGGTGCTGAACTTTCTTTTGTGGGTGTGGGGGCCGTGGAGGGGGTTGTTCTCTGGCAGAGTTGGCGCCCTAAATGACCTACGGGTAACCTCTAATGGCTTCCGCAGGGGGTGCAGTGCGGAGGACAAGAGCTTGGGGCTCTCTGGCTGAGTGATGTGGGAGCCATTCAACCGGTTTTTTCCTGGAGAAATGGGGATCTTAAGGCCTCTCTGGAAAGGGTGTGAGAGGGTCGAGGCGGAGGGGGCCCCGGACCTTCAGCGCATCAGCAAGTGGCTTCCCTTTGCGAGCCCGGGGTCCCTCTTCTGGGAAGCATGGATTGGGACAAGGCAGGCTCCGGTTTTCTGCATCCCAAATGTCCTGGAGCATGTGTCCCTTCCTTGCTGACCGTGGGTCCGGGCCTGAGCGCAAGGTCCAGAGCCGGTGGCCTGGCTCCACCGCCAGGGGCACAGACTGGGGCGGGATGCGTGCTGCGGGGCGCCCGGGGGCTCCCCGTTGGGCCTTCTAGGGTCTAGGGGTCTCCGCGGGCGCGCGCGCTCAGCCTCTCCTCTCGCGGGCACGCCCCAAGCCCTCTCCCTCAGTTCCAGGGGCCCGGGCGCGCGCCCATCCCCCAGCCCCGCGTTCCAGCGCGCGGGCCGGGCTGGGGGGTGGGGTCTCCGCGAGCTCGGCCCCCAGAGTTCCCGCGCTCGGGCCCAGGAAGCGGCCGCCGGCGGCGGCCCTCGCCCCGCCCCCGCGCTCATCACCTGCTGGCCCGGCGCGCGCGGGCGGGAGCGGAGGGCAACGAGGGCGGCGCGGGCGGCCGGGCGCAGGGTCGCGGGAGGTGACGCGCGGCGAGGATGGCGGCGCGGGGCCGGGGGCTGCTGCTGCTGGCGCTGTCGGTGCTGCTTGCGCTGGGCCCCTCCGCCGCTGCGGCCAAGCTCAACATCCCCAAAGTGCTGCTGCCCTTCACGCGGGCCACGCGCGTTAACTTCACGCTGGAGGCCTCGGAGGGCTGCTACCGCTGGTGAGGCGCGCGGCCGGCCGGGCGGGCGGGCGGGGGCCGCGGGCCGGGCCGGGCCTTCGCGCTGAGAGGCTGGGCGGGCGCCTGGAGGCCGGCAGGGCCGGCAGGTGCGCGGCGCGCTCTCGCTGGGCGCTAGGCGGTGGCGGCGGGAGCGCGCGGGTCGCCACCACTGCTCATGTCATGGCGCCGGCTGGGCCTCCGCGCCGGTGAGGCGCGAGCAGAGCGGGCCCAGCCTGGCGGCGGTGACCCGCGTGTTCTGCGTTGTGCGGGAGGAGGGGTGGCCTGGGGAGCTCCATCTGGGACCGCAGGGCCCGGGCCCGCCTGACCCGAGAGGGGGCGCCGGGGCCATTGGGCCGCACTTCCCTTGTGTCTGGGATCCCGGCTCGGATTTGTCTGTGACCGCCCTCGCCCTGGCATGGGAAGTGGGTCTGTGGGAGACGAAGCGCAGCGCCTAGCGTCGCGGGTAGGAACGGAGACCCTGGAGGAAAGGAGTTTTGGAGGGAACCCCAGGGGCCGCTTTACAGAGGCGAAGTGAGGCGAGGCAAGCCGGCGCTTCCCCTCAGGCTGCCTCTAGTGGGTCCTGACGTTCCGGGCATTTCCATCACCCTCCCTCCCGGGTTGGGAGTTCTCCATGGGATCGGTTGCGAAGTGTAATCCTGTGGAACCACAAGGACCTATGAAACCAGAGACCGACACTGACAGGGCGGTGCGGTCCAGCCCTTACATTTTGCAGACCCGGGGAAATGGAGCTCCTGCCCCTGGCAAGGCTGCGTGGGCGCGACTGAACCCCCTCAGCTTCCCAGCCCAGCCCTGTTAGGGGTGAAAAGATGGGCTTCCGCCCTTCCTACCCCCAGGGTACTCCAAGGCTGGGTCAAGGTTGAGACAGAACGAGGTGTGACCACGTGACAGAGAGAGCCATGTGTGTAAGCCTGGACATGTGTGTAAGTCTGAGTATTAGTCTGTGCGTGTATGTGTGATGCCTGAAGCTCAGACCAGCCAGCTTTCTCTGTTGCTTGCACTACTTGCCCTATTTCTTTTCTTTTCTTTTTCTTTTTCTTTCTTTTTTTTTTTTTTTGAGACAGAATTTTGCTTTGTTGTCTAAGCTGAAGTGCAGTGGTGCGATTTCGGTTCACTGCAACATCCACCTTCCGGGTTCAAGCGATTCTCCCGCCTCAGCCTTCCGAGTAGCTGGGATTACAGGTGCAGACCACCTGGCTAATTTATTTTTATTTTTATTTTTTAGAGACGGAGTTTCGCCCTTGTTGCCCAGGCTGGAGTGCAATGGCGCAATCTTGGCTCACTGCAACTTCCACCTCCCCGGTTCAAGCGATTCTCCTGCCTCAGCCTCCCGACTAGCTGGGATTATGGGCGCCTGCCACCACACCCAGCTAGTTTTTTGCATTTTTTAGTAGAGACGGGTTTACTATGTTGGCCAGGCTGGTCTCGAACTCCTGACCGCAGGCGATCCACCCACCTCAGCTTCCCAAAATGCTGGGATTACAGGCGTAAGCCACCATGCCTGGCTCGCCTGGCCAATTTTTGTATTTTTAGTAGAGACGGGGTTTCACCATGTTGGTCAGGCTGGTGTTGAACTCCTGACCTCAAGTGATCCACCCGCCTCTGCCTCCCAAGGTGCTGGGATTACAGGCGTGAGCCACTGCACCTGGCCTGCCCTATTTCTTTTTTGAAGGTCTCCTTCCTGAAATCAAGACGTACTAGGTCAGCCCATTGCATTTTGGGTTTAGTGCTTTATGCGCCTGGAGGCTCCTATTTCTGGCCTGATGTCAGAGGCTGAACTTGGACATTAGGTTTTCTGTATCCCAGTCTAAGACCTTGTCTTGTGTGGGAAAATCAGCTGTTAGTCAATACTGTGGCGGGGATACATGCTCATTCTCTTGTTGAAGTTGTCTGTACTCTTAGTATGTGGGCAAGAAAGAGGAAACTGGTTATTAAAAACAGCTTGTTTCAAGTGAATCCCTTTGGATATATTTGTGTGTTACTTTCTCTGAAATTCTATAGCTGTACTTTTTTTTCTTTTTCTAAACTAACAACACTTTTTCCCCCCAACGTCATTTTCTTCTCTGAGAGGAGCTGAAGGGTGTTGGTGAATTTTAATTTACTTGGTAGGAAAAAGGAAAAAAACATTCTTAATCTCTGATGCATCAGGGAAGTGATAAGTACCTTATAATGTGTTTGGCGTTGATCTGCAGTTTGTATTGCAGATGTGTGACTGCAGATGTGTGACTGCTATCCAAAGTGTCTTCTCAGAGGTGTTTGTGATTGTGGTTCCCCCTTAACTTGACAGGAAGACATTCTGTCAATCAAGCATTGAGAATATTTATTTTTAGTAGTGCTGTTCCTAGTGTAGTCATCTATTGCTGCAGTTTTGAAGAATCTCCTCTGGAGATTTTAAGAGCCGGACTATAGACATATATCCACAGTCCTCTAAACCTGGGAAGAACATTACCTCTTCATCCAGAGAGTTCATTGTTAAGTCTCTGAGACGAAAAAGAAAATGAGAATTCTGCCAGACCCTGTGGGAACATTTGCACATCCTTTGAATTTGCAGCTGAGCTCTAAGTTTACAGAAATCACTGTGTGTGCCTGAGCCAGCAGCAGCTTCATGTTTACTTTTCCTATTTTATTTTATTTTTTTATTTTATAGCATCAAAATTGGACAGTTTTAGGGCCAAGGGAACCTTAGAGGTCATCTGGTTTAAACATCCTGTGTTTCATATGGGAAAACCTGAGCCCCAGAAGGGGAAGTGATCTCTGGGAAGTTTTGTAGTGATGGACACTGAGTTGGAGCAGGAGCTGCTGGGATCCCTCCCTGTCCCATGCCGTTAGACCTGGGGACTTGCAGCCTCTGGCTAATTTGCCAGGCTCTAATTGAGTCTCTCCAACTATACCCAGCCAGTACTGGTTTTGTGACAAGTTCCTGATTCCTTCTAGATATTTTGCATGATTGAAAGTGTTCCATAATTTATATTTCATTTGCTCCTTTTAAAGGTATCCTTTTATATACAAAATGACCTTATGTTGAAAACTGAGAGAACAGATGAAAAAAGAAATCATGCCATAATCTTCCAGCTGTAATACAATCACAGGCAGCATTTTGGTTTCTTTTCGGTCACTTATGTTTCCCCTCCTAGCTCCTTTCTTACATTGCCTTGAACCTGGTTATTTGGGCATCTCAGGAACCTCCTCCCCTGCCAACACTGGCTAGCACTGAAGCCTAAGCACTGCTCTGTTGCTGCTTCTTGAGGGCTCCGCATCTGAGCACCTTTCTGCTGGGTTGAAGTTGCCTCCTCACTGATTCTTTCCCTGCTGTGGAGTCCCAGGGTATTCTGGGTCCTTCAGCGGGGGGCCCTGTCTTGGAGAAAGTGAGTGGCTCAGATTGGTTTCCCAGGGACTGAGCCTGAGGCAGGATTCTGCTGCCCTTGGTTTACAGAGAAAGTGCTTTGTTGGGCAGCTGGGTAGGGAAGGGAGGCTGCCTGCAGGTTGTCCTGCCTTCAGGCGAAGGGACCAAGCTTTGAGCTTTTGTACCCACTGTCAGGCAGCCATTGGTTCCCCTGGGGAAGGGGATGTTGTGCCACCTCCCAGGCCTCTGGCAGAGACACCCTGTTTTGAATTATGACCTGCAGCTCCCCTGGCTGAGGTGGGGAGGGGATGCGGACCTGCCTGGTAAACAGCATTCAGACACAGCACGCACAGTGACTGCCATACAAGTGCACAGATTTCTCCTTTCCTGCCCCTGACAGTCTCTCCTGGGCACCTTGGAGCCACCTAATGTGTGTGCCAGGCCTGGTCCTGCACCAGGGTACACCCTCTCTTATGTGGTCTGGGGCACTTCTCAGTCACAGGTATAAGGATTCTCAAACAGGCAGATGGGAGCCCTTTCAGGGCCAGGGAGGGGACTGGTCCCTATGCTGTGGAGCTTGACCTTGGAGCGTACTATACCCCAGGCAGCTCAGATGACCCCTGGGGAGTCCCTCTTTGCTGAGGGGTGACTGTGAGAGGCCAGAGGCCAGCACTACCCTTGCGTGTGGACGTCCTGGGTCCCTCTCCCTGCCCCGGCAGGGGAAGCTGCAGCAAGTCCCCGTCCCCTCACAGGCCTTCATGGGTGAAGTTGGTCAGGAAGGGTGAGGGATGCACGCTGAGCCAGGTCAGTGTCATCCAGCCCAACTGCCTTCTGCTGGGATCAGAGACCCTGAGCCTCTGAACAGGAGCAGGTCAGCAGGTCACATACTGGAAACTGCACAGGTGAGGCAGCAGGGCCTGTAAGACGTTGCACCATAGTCAAAATAAAAAATTCACAGAGTATAAACAACCCAAAAGAGGGAGTTGAATTTGACAGGAGGCCCCCAGTTTGCTCTTCTGTACCTCCTTCACTTGGCCTTGCCTGAGCCCACACTTGTACTTCTGCTGTCTTTGTTGAGAGCGTTTTCCCCTGTACCATACGATTTGTGTGCATGCTGCATCCCCACACACCTAGGCCAAATCTCTGTCTCCTTTCTTATACCCGGCCTTAGAGTCGCAGGCTTTGTTCGATTGTGTTATCTGGGCCTATTTGATGGCGTTTCTGGCAGTTAGAAGGTGGGATGGAGATACTAGAGCTCCCGCAGGGCCCGGAATAGGGCACATGGTGAAGACCCGTCCTGCCTAAGCACCAGGAGACAAGCACTGATGGACAACACATGTTTCACAGAGGAGGGCTGGAGAGTGACTGAATAAGAGGTGACTCTTTTTATTTTTTGAGATGGAGTCTCGCTCTGTTGCCAGGCTGGAGTGCAGCGGCGTGATCTCGGCACACTGCAGCCTCCACCTCCCTGGTTCAAGCTATTCTCCTGCCTCAGCCTCCGAAGTAGCTAGGACTACAGGCACACGCCCAGCTAATTTTTGTATTTTTAGTAGAGATGGGGTTTCACCATGTTGACCAGGATGGTCTAGATCTCTTGACCTTGTGATGTACCCGCCTCAGCCTCCCAAAGTGCTGGGATTACAGGCGTGAGCCACCACACCCAGCTGTCTGTGACTCTTACTATGAGCCAGGCACTTCTTGAGGTCCTGGGATGTGACAATGAAGCAGCAGGAGATGCCCTGCTCTCGGGGACTCACAGCTGATTGCTAGAGTTAAACGGTTAATTAAGATGAGATCTGTGGATGCATGTGAGGCAGGAGTAAGTTCTGAAGGAAACAGAACTGCAAGGCATGGAATGCGTTTTGGGGAGGGTGCTCAGCATAAGCCTCCTGGGAGTCGAACTAGGAGTGGAGTGGGGTTGAGTTGGAGGGGAAAGCAAGTGCAAAGGCCTGGAGGACAGATGGAGCTTGTCAGAAGTGCGCAAAGGCAGCACGTTTGGCCAGGGCAGGGGGGCTAGGAGGGAGGGTGGAGAGGTTGGCAGGGCGGGGCCATGTGGGACCTTGTGGGCTGTGGTTAGGAGACAGGAAGGAGAATGCCAGGTCAGATGTTGGGCAGGGTTAGACTGGGCCTGGTTTTGGGGCCTTGTACTCCCCAACCCTTGACGGTTGTTTGTAGCTGTGGCCCCTGCAGGGCTGGACTAGGCCTTGCTCAACTCCCTTCACCAAGCCTGCAGCAGGGAAGTGCCAGGAAGTGTCTGTGGAGCTGGGTTGACCTGGGCCTTGGGTGATTTTCTTCCTGCTTCCTTTGTGGGTCCCCCACTCTGCCTGAGCTCTGTCAGCCCCATGAGGTGGCTTCCACTCTGTAGACCCTGCATTTGGGCACCGTTAGGGGCTGAACCCTGCGGGTAGATGGGAGGTGGCCTGTGTCATCCACCACCCTCACCCATCCTCCTTCGTGCAACTCTCACTTCTCTTTTCTTTCACTGTTGCTTTCTGGCGTGACCCAGATCCCTGAGTTCCCCTATGGCCTGCCCACCTCCTGTTCCTGTGTTGTGAAGAGTGGGGAGCACCCCCTCAAAGGCATTGCCTGCCAGACACCAGCACATTCTGTGTGCCAGTGGAGCCTCATGCGACAGTGGGAATGAGAAAGATTCACTCTCTCAAAACTCACTGTCAGTCCTTTAATTTTCCTCAAAATAAAAGTTTTCTTCTGGTGTCCATATGTGGTTTACATATTTTTTTATTTGAAATTGTGGTAAAATATATATAACATATAATCGACCTCCTTAACCATTTTTAGGTATAGAGTTCTGTGGCATGAAGTACATTCACAATTGTTGTGCAGCCACCTCCACCATCCACCTTCAGAACTCTTTCATCTTCCCAAATGGACACTTCATACCCATTAAATAGTAACTCCCTATTTTCTCCTGCTCAGGCCTTGGCCAACACGGTCTTTTCCTTGCACTCTTTGATGTTTGCCTGTTTCCCAAGAGAACAGGCGGACTCCCAGAGTCTTTGTAGGCAGCAGCTTCCCCCCAGGACCTACTGACACTGCTTTGAGTCATCTGGATGGATGGCAAACGCTATGAGATTTTTATTTACACTAGTGTATAAGGTTTCCTTTTTTTTTTTTTTTTGAGACAGAGTCTCGCTCTGTCGCCCAGTCTGGAGTGCAGTGACGCCATCTCACTGCAAGCTCCGCCTCCCGGGTTCCTGCCATTCTCCTGCCTCAGCCTCCAGAGTAGCTGGGACTACAGGTGCCTGCCACCACGCCCAGCTAATTTTTTGTATTTTTTTTAGTAGAGACAGGGTTTCACCATGTTAGCCAGGATGGTCTCGATCTCCTGACCTCGTGATCTGCCCGCCTTGGCCTCCCAAAGTGCTGGGATTACAGGCGTGAGCCGCTGCTTTTTTTTTGAGATGGAGTCTCACTCTGTCGTCCAGGCTGGAGTGCAGTGGCACGATCTCCGCTCACTGCAAGCTCCGCCTCCTGAGTTCACGCCATTCTCCTGCCTCAGCCTCCTGGTAGCTGGGACTACCAGCACACACCAACACGTCCAGCTAATTTTTGTATTTTTAGTAGAGACGGGGTTTCACCATATTGGCCAGGCTGGTCTCAAACTTCTGACCCTGTGATCCGCCCACCTCGGCCTTCCAAAGTGCTGGGATTACAGGCATGAACTACTGCCTGGCTTTTTTTTTTTTTTTTTTGAGGTGGAGTCTTGCTCTATCACCCAGGTTGGAGCGCAGTGGCCTGGTCTCGGCTCACTGCAAGCTCCACCTCCCAGGTTCACGCCATTCTCCTGCCTCAGCCTCCCAAGTAGCTGGGACTACAGGTGCCTGCCACCATGCCCAGCTAATTTTTTGTATTTTTAGTAGAGACAGGGTTTCACCATGTTAGCCAGGATGGTCTCAATCTCCTGACCTCGTGATCCACCCACCTCAGCCTCCCTTTTTTTTTAAATTGAGACAGAGTCTCGCTGTATTGCCTGGGCTGGAGTACAGTGACGCGATCTTGGCTCACAGCAACCTCTGCTGCCCGGGTCGAAACGATTCTTCTGCCTCAGCCTCCTGAGTAGCTGAGATTACGGGCACTTGCCACCATGCCCGGCTCATTTTTGTGTTTTTAGTAGAGACGGGGTTTCGCCATGTTGGCCAGGCTGGTCTTGAACTCCTGACCTCAGGTGATCTGCCCTCCTCTGCCTCCCAAAGTGCTGGGATTACAGGTGTGAGCCGCTGTGCCTGGCCAAGGTTTCCTTTTAAAGTAATTTTTTAGTAAAGAAGAATCCATTTAAAACAATAATAAGAAAAGGGCTGAGCGCGGTGGCTCGTGCCTATAATCCCAGCACTTTGGGAGACTGAGGCAGGAGGATCACTCAAGCTCAGGAGTTTAAGACCAGCCTGGGCAACATAGCAAAACCCTGCCTCTACTTAAAAAAAAAAAAAAAAAAAGTTGGGTGGGGCTCAGGCATCTGTGGTCCCAGCTACTACGGAGGCTGAGGCAGGAGGATTGCTTGAACCCAGAAGGTCAAGGCTGCAGTGAACCATGATTGTACCACTCTACTCCAGCCTGGGCAACAGAGTGAGATCCTGTCTATTAAAAAAATTAGGCCAGGTGCGGTGGCTGGCCAGATGCAGTGGCTCATGCCTGTAGTCCCAGCACTTTGGGAGGTCGAGGAGGGCGGATCACCTGAGGTCAGGAGTTCGAGACCAGCCTGGTCAACATGGTGAAACCCCGTCTCTACTAAAAATACAAAAAAAAAAAAAACTGGGCGTGGTGGCGGGCACTTGTAATGCCAGCTACTTGGGAGGCTGAGGCAGGAGAATTGCTTGAACTTGGGAGGCAGAGGTTGCAGTGAGCTGAGATTGCACCACTGCACTCCAGGCTGGGTGACAGAGCGAGACTCCGTCTCAAAACAAACAAACAAACAAACAAACAAAAAACTGTCTCAAATAAATAAATAAGTAAATAAACGAAGACAAGTGGTACCTGGATGTGACTGGGCTAAGACAGGTGTCCAACCAAGAGGAGCCTAATGGTGGGGAGGGGCTGTCGGCAGGCGCAGGTGTCTTGGCAGCTGCCCCTGCTGGCCAGAGCCTGCAGGTCCAGAGGCAGGGTCTTCCAGTGTTGCAGAGGAGATGTGGGGGTGGTGACCAAAGTGGGGGGGATGGACAGAGGGAACCAAGATGAAAAAACCAATTTTTCTATTAATCCCTTTGCATACTATGCTCCCACTTAATCCTAAAAATGAACAATAAACTCCTTTGGTATGAATGACTGCACTCCACAAATGAGAAGCCTGGGACCAAGAGCCTCACAGCTGGTTAGTGGCAGAGCTATGTTCAAAACCAGCCTCAGATCCAGAACCACACTCACTCTCAGGTGCCTGGGGAAATGTGCCACCCTTCTCAGATGATTGTTGGTTTACCCAGTTTCCTTCAGCTGGGTTTTAAAACTTCAATAGTACTTTTATTTTTTTGAGACAGGTTCTTGCTCTGTCACCCAGGCTGGAGTGCAGTAGCATAATTATAGCTCACTGTAACCTCAAACTCCTGGGCTCAAGTGATCCTCTTGCCTCAGCCTTTAGAGCAGTTGGGACTATAGGTGTGAGCCACCACACCCAGCTAATTTTTAAAATTTTTATTTATTGTTTTTATTTTTTAGAGACTCACTATTGCACAGGCTAGTTTCAACCTCCTGGCCTCAAGCAGTCCTCCTACCTTGGCCTCCCAAAGTGCTAGGACTAAAGGTGCATGCCACCACACCTGGCTAATTTTTTTTTTTTTAGGAATGGGGTCTCACTATGTTGCCTAGTCTGGTCTCAAACTCCTGGTCCCAAGTGATCCTCCTACCTTGGCCTCCCAAAGTGTTAGGGTTACAGGCATAAGCCACCATGCCTGGCCCAATGGTGCTTTTAAAAATCAGTATTGGCCAGGCACGGTGGCCCACACCTGTAATCCCAGCACTTTGGGAGGCCAAGGCGGGCAGATCACCTGAGGTCAGGAGTTTGAGACCAGCCTGACCAGTATGGAGAAACCCCATTTCTACTAAAAATACAAAATTAGCTGGGCATGGTGGTGCATGCCTTTTCCTAGCTACTCTGGAAGCTGAGGCAGGAGAATCACTTGAACCCAGGAGGTGGAGGTTGCGGTGAGCTGAGATTGTCCCATTGCACTCTAGCCTGGGCAACAAGAGTGAAACTCTGTCTCAAAAAAAAAAAGAAAAAGTAAAAGAAAAAAAATCAGTAATAGCTGGGCGTGGTGGCTCACACCTGTAATCCTAGCACTTTGGGAGGCCAAGGCGGGTGGATTGCCTGAGCTCAGGAGTTTGAGACCTGCCTGGGCAACACGGTGAAACCCTGTATCTACTAAAATACGAAGAAAAAAAAAAGAAATTTGCTGGGTGTGGTGGCGGGCACCTGTAGTCCCAGCTACTCAGGAGGCTGAGGCAGGAGAATTGCTTGAACCCGAGAGGCAGAGGTTGCAGTGAGCCTAGATCGCACCACTGCACTCCAACTTGGGTGACAGAATGAGACTCCATCTCCAAAAAAAAAAAAAAAAAAAAATAGTGTTCAGGATACATTTGGAGGTGGGGGCTGATTCAGGTGGATGTTAAAGCCATCTTCTGCTTGGGTCTGGAGGCAGCACCAGGTAAAGGTGGGAAGCCTGTGGCCTTGTTTTGAACTCCATGTATCCTAGCACAAGGGATCAGGAGAGTGTCCAGACCAGGGGTTCTGAGCTAGACTACCCTAAGGCCCGTCTAGGGTTGTGGCTTCATGAAGGTCAGTTAACATCCATGCAAAGGATTCCTCATGTATCAAATGGGGGTTTTAATAGGGTTGTTGGGAAGCAAATGAGATGTTTATGATATGTTTCACTCTGTGATTGACACATAATAATGCATAGAATAAATGAAAGTTTCAAGATCAGTGCCAGCATGGTCAGGTTCTGGTGAAGGCTGTCTTCTAGGTTTTAGACTGTCCACTCCTTGCGACATCTTCGCGTGGTAGGAAGGGATGAGCAGCTCTGTGGGACCTCTTTTACAAAGGCACTTAGTCCATCCATGAGGACTCAGACTTCATGACCTAATCACACACCAAAAGCCCCACCTGCTAACACGTGTCATCACCTTGGAGGTGAGGATTTCAACATCTGAATTTTGGGGTTACGCAGACATTCAGACCATAGCAGACGGGCACCCATAGAAAAGTTGAGTGTTGTTACTGAAAGGTATGTGGAAGCAGGCAGCCCAAACCCAACACGTGTCCCCCACAGAAATGACACTCACAGGTTGGCCGCTTGCCTGTTGACAGTTGTTTGTGGGAAGGGCGGGGGAGGCCTGCAGACCCCGGGCTTACAGAGGAGCTGGTGTGATGAGGGAGGACATTGAGCAGAACAGAGTCAGGTGCCTTTGAGGAGGCAGCCTGGCCGTGTGACAGCACCAGAGCTCAGTCTCAACAGCCGTCAGGTGGGCACACGAGACCTGCTGTTGCACAGAGCTTTTGGGATGCTCTGAAAACACTTACAAAGCATGCAGCCCTAGATGCCTTCTGTTCCACTTGGTACATTTGATAAAATTAAGTTTGTAATTAAAAACCTTTTTTTTTTTTTTTTTTTTTTTTTTTTTTGAGACAGGGTCTCTCCCTGTCACCCAGGCTGGAGTGCAGTGGTGCGACCTCAGCTCACAGCAACGTCTGCCTCCTGGGTTCAAGCAATTTTCCTGCCTCAGCCTCCTAAGTAGCTGGGATTACAGGTGCATGCCACGATGCCTGGCTAATTTTTGTATTTTTAGTAGAGATGGGGCTTCACCATGTTGGTTAGGCTAATCTTGAACTCCTGATCTCGTGATCCGCCTGCCTCGGCATCCCAAAGTGCTGGGATTACAGGCGTGAGCCACGGCGCCTGGCCTAAAAACCTTTTTATAAAGAAAACTTTAAGCCCAGATGGCCTTGTCTATAAATTCTGTGAAACATTTAAGGAAGAAATGATACAGGTTCTTTACAGACTCTCAGGAGAAAGAGAAGGAGCAGTTGTTTCCTAATTCACTTTTATGAGGCCAACATTACACTCATTGCAAACCAGATAAAAGCATTATAAGAAGAAAAAAAAAACCCACAGGCCAAAAGCACATTTTAAAAAAATACTAGTTAATCAAATCCAGAAAAATAAACAAGACTAATATATGATCACCAAGTAGGGCATATCCCAGGAATACAAGGTTGGTTCAATATTGCAAAAAAATCAGTGTAATTACCATATTAACAGAATTAAGAAGAAAAGCCATATACTTGTCTCCATGAATGAACATTCACCACCCACACATGATAGAGCCCATGCCTGCCTGTCCTTAAAGTCTCTGCTTGCACAGTGCCCCTTCAGTGATGCCTCCTCTGAGTGTCCATGGAAGATGGCAGCCCTGGCCCTCCCAGCGTTTTATCTGTCTTTAGCCATTACTAAGATCCCATCTTCACTCACTCATTTTGTCTGTTCTTGTTCTTCCACTAAACTGAAAGCTCCATGAAGGTAGAGGTTAATGTGTAGTCTGTACTTAGTTGTGTCCTCAGCACCTAGAACACTACCTTAAATACCACGAATAGCCCAGTATTTATGGTTTCAGTAAGCGGATGAATGCCTTAGAGGCCCCATGGAGGACCAGCAGTGCCATGGGAGCTGATAGGAGGGGCATGGGTGATGCATGGAAGAGTTGCCGTGTTTGGTGAGCGGAGAAGGTTGGATAGCATACCTGTGGGTCAAGAGGTCATGTGAGGTGGAGGGACCAGTATCAGCAGAGGGAGAGGTGGAGAAGCTAGGAGGGAGGGAGGAGTGGGAGGCAGGGGCTTTGGAACAGAGGTTAGACTTGACGGCAGGTGATTCAGGCTCTTTCCAGCGGTGCAACCTTGGGCCAGTAACCCTGTTTTAGGCCTGAATCTTTGGTCCAGGCTTTAAGGATGCCTTGGTGGTGTGATTGGGAGGCCTGTGAAGAGGGCCCTGACCCTAGGGCTTTAGGGTCAGGCTTCAGGGAAGAGGAAGGACAGGTTCAAGCAGGAATCATCACAATGCCTTGAACTTCTGGGCTTAGGCCATCCTCCTGCATAATTGGAACTATAGGCACAAGCCACTGTGCCCAACTTTTCTCCCTTCTTTAAAAAGTAAAGTTCTTATGGTCAGAATCATGCCAAACATTGCAGGACCACAACTCTTTCATTTGGGAGGCCCCTCCTTTTTCCTGGATCTGAGAGCTGTGACAAGAGCTTTATATATATATTATCTCAGCCCAGTGCTTTGCGTAGGTGCTATTTTCATTCCCATTGTGCAGATGAGGATGTGGCAGCCCAGGGAGGTTAGCTCGTTTGGTCAAGGTCACACAGCTGGTGAGTGGTAGCACCCATCTGTCTTATGACCTCCCATTCCACAGATACCAACAGATGAGAGAATTGAGTGAGCCATGTCCCCATCACCGAGGGCTACTTGCTGCACTGCACGAGGGGTCCCTGGGAAAGCCACACGCACCACTCCCAACTGTGAAGCCTGCCATGTGTGCCGGGTTGGGGGTGGGAGGGTGTGGGGCGGAGGTGTTGGTAAGTGGGAGGTTGGGGCAGATATGCCGCCCACCTGCTGAGGTGCAGGGAAGAACAACAGGTGTGCAGGCAAGAGGACCAAGTGTCCTTCTAGAGGAGTGGCTATTCATTTAGACTGGATGGGCTGGGGAGGGCTTTTCCGCAGAAAAGTCTCATGAGCCCGACTCTGTTTCTTTGGCCAAACCTGATGTGGAATCCAAGTGAATTGGGCTATGTGCGGGCTGACCCGGCTTCGGTGGGTGGCAGGTGAAAGTGTCGGCATCTCAGCCAGTGAGCCCTATGTGCAGATCCTGCCTTTTCTGCTTAGTGAGGCCCTGCATGTCCTTGAGTGCTGTGTCTTCAGACCCAGTTTTGAGTATGGGCTGAGCGGCTGCATGGGCCACCTATGGCCCAGAGCCTGTACCGGTCAGGGACTATGTGAGTTGTTGTAGCCATGTGCCTCTTCCAGCGGTTCCTCTGTTCCTCACGGTGGGTCCCAGCCACCCAGGGAGAGGCCTGTCTGGTGTTTAGAGTTCCTGATATCAGTGTAGGACATTGCCCTGCCCCTGTGCTCCCAGAAATTGGAGAATGGCAGCTTTTATCAGACTCCATACCAGAGGGAAGGCATGGCTGGCGCTGCGGGGCTCAGTTCCCCTCTTCCCTGGACCCACGCTTCCCCAATGTATGCCTCAGTAGTGGGTGGTGGGGACTGCAGTCACTTCATTGCCACCATTAAAATGCTGCTGCTTTTATGTACTACCTATACTGGAATTTACTGAACATTTCCTTCAAAATGACTCACTTTTTAAAAAACATTGACATTATCTTTCGTATTAACATTTATGAGCTCATGATTTTGGTACATTTGTTTTTCCTAAAACACTTAAATGAATATGTAATATTTAAAATGCATGAGTCGGTTAAAAAGTAGTTCATCTGTGCATCATCTAAACTGGTGGTAGGTGTGTCATATCCTGGGGAAAATGCTCCTGGAATGGGAGAGGTATCTGGTCTGGAGTCACCAAGGTCTGGCTGCGATAGCTGGCCATGCTGGTGACAGCTGTGTGGCTTTGGGCAAATTACTTAACCTCTCTGAGCCTCAGTTTGGTTTTCCCATGTAGGGCTGGTGGAGGATTCAGTGATAAATAGAAGTGTTTAGCTCTGGGCCTGACACATGGTGCCCTTTCCTTTCCTCAGTTGCCCTTCTCATTTCTTATACCCTCCCTGATTAAGGGTTTTCTGAAGAAACATAACCAATAGGACATATATATCATATATATAGCTCATATGCATATATTCAGTAGGCTATATGTATAGCCTATATATATATATATATATATATCTTATACACACACCCCCTTCGTATGTATATGAGAGATTTAGTATAAGGGATTGGTTTACATGATTATGGAGGCTCACAAGTCCTAAGAGCTGCATTCAGCTGGAATCTCCGGAGAGCTGATGATTTAGTTTTAGTCTGAAGGCCAGCTGGTTCAAGACTCAGAAGAGCCTGTGTTTCAACTCGAGTCTGAAGGCAGGGACACTGACATCCCCATTCGATGACTGTGAGGCCCAGAGTGAGATTTCTCTCTCCCTCAGGCTTTTGTTCTGTTTAGGCTGTTACCTGATTAGATGAGGTCCACCCACATTAGGGGGCATCTGCTTTACCCAGGCCACAGATTCAAATGCTAATCTCGTCCAGAAACACCCTCAGAGAAATGGCCAGAATAATGTTTGACCGAATATCTGGTCACTCTGTGGCTCAGTCAAGTTAACGTGTAAAGTTAATCATTACACTCCGCCAGCACACTTTTATTTTTAATAAAAAACATTCCTTAAATATCTCAGTGCTCTCCAGAAACGAGCTGTTCCTGCCTGCCCTCACATGTCTTATCTCCTCCTGCACTCCCTGTCTCTCTGGCTGGGTTGGTTTGATCAACTACCATGTCTGTGAAGAATTACCCTCCATGTAGATGAAATCTTCGCTCCCTAGATCCTGGAAACAGAAACGTTCCCGGATTGCATATGACTGGCCAGCTCTTTAATTCCCAGCATGGGAAAGAGCCAGCCTGAATCTCCAGGAACACCTATGGAGTTTTTCTAAGGCCCATCCTGGAAAGCTGTGAGGTACAGAGACAGCCCTTAGGAGGGAGGGCGCTTCTGCGTGGCCACAATAGCAGAAAGCATAAAGGCTTGGAACCCCTTTGTCCTAGCCTGGCCTCCGTGGCCTTAAACCAGTCCCATTTTCCTAAGCCTTAGTTTACCGATCTGTGAGATGAGGACATAGCAGTAGTTCTCTAAGTTATAACTAACATTATAACTTAGTTATAACTAACTAACATTAGGGGGAAGATATTTTTATTTAGAAGTTAGAATAACATAGAAAAGAAATAACAATATAGTGAATACCCATATTCCTACCATCAGGATTAGCCATTGTGTAACAACCTATATTGATTTCCAGTCTTTTTTTTAAAGAAAGAAAACCTCGGTGGCTCAAGCCTGTAATCCCAGCACTTTGGGAGGCCGAGACGGGCGGATCACTAGGTCAGGAGATCGAGACCATCCTGGCGAACACGGTGAAACCCCGTCTCTACTAAAAAATACAAAAAACTAGCCGGGCGAGGCGGCGGGCGCCTGTAGTCCCAGCTACTCGGGAGGCTGAGGCAGGAGAATGGCGTAAACCCGGGTGGCGGAGCTTGCAGTGAGCTGAGATCCGGCCACTGCACTCCAGCCCGGGCGACAGAGCCAGACTCCGTCTCAAAAAAAAAAAAAAAAAAAAAAGAAAGAAAACCTTCTGTATAAAAGTGAATTCCTCCTTACTGCCCCCACCATTTCCACTTCCACCCTCTCTACTTTGAGTTTGGTGCAAACCTTTCCCTCTGTAATTCTCTGGCAGACATTTTCTGTTGTGCTTTTTCATCTAGCGTTACACACCCCTGTGAGGAAGGCAGGGTGTGTGGGGGCCCTGCCTTACAGATGAGAACGGAATTGGTGGCTGTTGTGGTTCTTTTGTGTCCCTTAAAGACATGCCCAAAGCTATGGGTGGGCTCAGAATGCCCGGGAAGGAAGTCAGATAACTGAAAGGAACACTCACACTAGTCACAGGAAAACCAGCCTGAGCTGCCTGCAGCCTCCGGGAGGTGTTGGGATGGGCTGCCCCTGCTTCCGATGAGGGTCCTGACCCAGAGAGAGCAGGCCCCAGAGGAGCGGGGATCTGTGGAGGCTGGACGTGGCCCGGTCTGCTTGTGAGGAAGCCCTGGGAGGATGGAGTCTCACTTCTGCTGTACAGAGCTCAGCCAGCTGAAGAGGGGATGCAGGGACCAAGCCCCATGCCCTGGGGCCTGAGGGGTGGGAGCCACCTTAGATGGCTGAGGCCAGCCTTCCCAGGCCAGGCCAGGCTGCTTTCTCTCTCCCCCAGGCTCTGAGTGTTGAGAGGAGGGACTTTCTTAAGGTCACAAGAGCACTCAGCACCCGCTGCCTCCCAAGTAGAGCCTGGGCAGAGGTCGGAGGTGTCCACAGAGACCCAAGGACATGAGAGCCCTGCACCTGCATGGCCCTCCACCAGGAGGCCAGGCCTCAGAGCCAGGTCAGCATTGGAACCACTCACCATGTGAACGAATGTCAGTGTCCCTCCAGACTCATGTGTTGACACCTCATCCCCAAGGCGATGGCATTTGAGGTGGCACCTTTGGGAGGTGATGGGGTCATGAAGGTGGGGCCCTCATGGTTGGGATTAGTGCCCTTATACAAGAGGCCCCAGAGAGCTCCCTCGCCCTTTCTGCCATGTAACAACAGTGGGAAGACAGCAGGCATGACCCAGAAAGTGGGTCCTCACCAGACACCCAGTATGCCAGCTGATCTTGGACTGCCAGCTTCCAGAACTGTGAACAATACATTTCTGTTGTTGGAAAAACCCTGTTTGTGATGTTTCGTCATGGCAGGCCCAACAGACTAAGACGTGTGACTGTGAGCTCTGAAAATGCAGCCAGTACTACATGTCAGAAGCATGATATTTAGGATGTGTTGGGGTAAATCACATGTTTTCTTAAAAATATGACTTTTTAGTAGGAATTTAAAAGTATGGAAGGAACAGGCAGAGCGCAGAGGACTTTTAGAGCAGTGGTGCTGTTCTGAAAGATACTGTCATGGCAAGTGTGGGCCGTTATGCATATGTCCAAACTTATAGGACATGGGATGCCAAGTGTGCACCCTCATGTCAGCTGCAGGTGTTCTGAGTGACTGTAAGGTCACCACAGGCTCCTCCATTGCAACCAATACACCACTGTGGTGGGGATGTTGAGGGAAGTGTTGTGTATGCATGGGGCAGGGTTTGTACGTGAAATCTATACTTTCCATTCAGTTTTGCTGTGTACCTCAAACTGCTTTTAAAAAACAAGGTTTATTAAAAATTAATCTCACCTGTTACTTTTTTTTTGACGGAAAATGAAAACGTGGCCTGTGTTACACGTCTGTTGTGCAGGGCTATCTCAGGCTTGTATGGGTCCTTAATGTAGCCCTGCAACATGGACATGAAAGGTGTGGTGACTGCAGCCGGGCTCTGCAGGCTGTCTGGGCATCTCAGTGGCAGCCCAGGGAAGAGCTTGGGGAGTTTTACAAGGAGAATTTCAGGCTTCTTTTACTTGGATAGGAAGAGCTCTGTTTGCATTTATTGCCTGTGTCTGAGATTAATATACTGCTGTTATGAAGCAAGAAAAGGTGGTTGTCTCTATTTTGTTGAGGAGAGAGAGGCTAGGAGAGGGTGTGGGATTTACAGGCCAGACCAGGACTCCAGATCCCAGTTCCCAGGGGCCATTGAATGATATATACCCAGTGTTTTTAAAAGTGGAGTGGGAATTGATGACTTCTCTTCCCCCACCCATAGACTTTATTTTCTTTATTCTTTATATTTATTCATTTATTCTAATTGTTTGTTTGCTTGAGACGGGGCCTCATTCTGTCACTCAGGCAGAGTGCAGTTACACAATCATAGCTCACTGCAGCCTTGAACTCCTGGGCTCAAGCGATCCTCCCACCTCAGCCCCCCATGTAGCTGGGACCACAGATGCACACCACCATAACTGGCTAATTAAAAAAATTTTTTTTGGTAGAGATGGAGTCTCACTTTGTTGCCCAGCCTGGTCTCGAACTTTTGGGCTCAAATGATCCTCCCACCTCAGCCTCCCAAAGTGTTAGGATTACAGGCATGAGACACTGAAGCAGAGTAGACTTTTTTTTTTTTTTTAAAAGCAGTTTTAGGTTTACAGCAAAATTCAGTAGAAAGTACAGGCTCCTTTTTCTGTCCCCAGATTGAATCTAGGACCCAGGATTTGTTGTTTCCTTAGCCTCTGCTGCCCCATGTGAATTTTCTGATTTGTCCTTGTTTCTACACTCTGTTTTGTGTACTTGTGTGTGGGAAGTTTAAAGCCCTTCGAAAAATACCATAGGGCCTTAGTGCTGTCAACAGTTGGATGGTTGGACGGAGTGTTTCCAGCGGGCACGGGCCCGGTTCACAGGCACCTGCTTCTTGTCTCCTTTGCGTGCTTGTGCCTGCCTTGCTCTGTTCGTCGACTCTGTGCCGTGCTATTTTCCTGGAAGAAATCCACAAGGGGCCACAGACACACTTCCTCTGGGGTGTAGATTGCTTTCCTTCACTGACGGGTGCAGCTCATTTTCCGTGAACTTCCAAGGTCCATCTGCAGGCCTCCTGCTGCAGCCCACTGTGGCCAGGTGGTGTTGGAGTGGTCAGTGTGCTCAGGTGTGTTGGAAGGGGCCTTGTGCTGGCTTGGCCCAGCGAAGACACTTGGCGTTCAACCAGAAGGCAGGACATCTACCTGGGTGTGTTCTCCACCATTGCCTTTTTTTTTTTTTTTTTTTTTTTTTGAGGCGGAGTCTCACTCTGTTGCCCAGGCTGGAATGTAATGGCTCAATCTTGGTTCACTGCAGCCTCCACCTCCTGGGTTCAAGCGATTCTCCTGCCTCAGCCTCCTGAGTAGCTGGAATTACAGGCACCTGCCACCAAGCCTGGTTAATTTTTTGTATTTTTAGTAGAGATGGGGTTTCACCAAGTTGGTCAGGCTGGTCTCGAACTCCTGACCTCTGGTGATCTGCCCACCTCCACCCCCCAAAGTGCTGGGATTACAGGCATGAGCCACTGCGCCTGGCCATGCACCATTGCTTTTTGACACCAGGCAGTTTCTGACAAGTCTCCTTCAGAATACTCGTGGCTGTGGGTGTTCCATTGAGCTCAGGCAAAGTTGGGGAGGATGCGGAGACCCCAGAGTGTCTGCTCTGTGTCAGGTGCTGTGCCGGGTGCAGCTCCGAGAGACAAGCGCCAGGCACGGCTTAGTGGCCCCTCCTGGGGCCTTGGTCACACTATAAGCTCTCTAAGGGCAGCATGGCCGGCTGCTTCCCATGGCCCTGCTTCATCCCAGGTTCCGTGTGGCATTCTTTTGGAGGCCCTGTACACTAGACCTGAGTGCCTGTCTATAGACAACACATGCTAGCTGGGCACACTCAGTGTGGAGTCTGCTGTCCTCTACCTCTCGTCCCCTTCTCACCTGGGCCTGGGATAGTTATCCTGGGCCATGGATGGAAAAACTGAGGTGCTGACACCAAATAGCTTTCCCCATACATTCCTGTTATCCTTCCTCCTGTTATCCTCCCTGGGGAAATTGGCTCACAGACATCTGGGCTTATTTGTGGATGTGTTTATCTGTCTTTCTCCCATCTGTGGCTGTAATAATATCCGCTCCGCAGGCACTGGGAGCTCATGATTGTGGTTATCATTATGGGTTAGTGGAACCCGTCGGGGTTGGAAGCTGATGCCCGGAGCCTGCTGTGTTCCAGGCCTGGGCTAGAGGTTGGTCGAGATGCCTGTGCCCCCTCCCTGTTCAACGTGCTGCTCATGGGATCCCTTGAGCAGCTTTCCTGCTGGTACTGAACGACTCCCACATCTGCAGGAGTCTTGGATGGTGGCCATCTGTTGAACCTTGAGGTCATTTCCAGGTGTGAGGTCTCCTGTTTGAATTGCTCCATGGGGACTGTGTGCACAGGCCCGGAGCCCTCAGCTTGTGGAGGTCTTAACTGGAGAGGCCTCGGCAGGGCCCCACGTCTCCTCAGGGTTTGAAGCTGTGTTAGGCGATCCACCTCAATTCTGTCTTTGGGTCCAGGACTGTGCCCTAGACGGGAGCCACAGCCTGATGTCTGGACCCCGCTGTGCCTTGTGGTGCAGCTCCAGAGAGTAAATGCTGTCTTCTTTCACTGCAGGTTGTCCACCCGGCCGGAGGTGGCCAGCATCGAGCCGCTGGGCCTGGATGAGCAGCAGTGCTCCCAGAAGGCCGTGGTGCAGGCCCGCCTAACCCAGCCTGCCCGCCTCACCAGCATAATCTTCGCAGAGGACATCAGTAAGGGCTGAGTACTGTTTGTGATCCCCAGTGGGAGTCAGAGACAGGGAAACGCCCATTGAGACTCAGGGTCCCAGAGGCCTACCTGAGCCCATGGCAGGGCTTTCTCTTGGTGGGTGGCAGGACACCCAGGCAGGAGACAGGCACCCAGCAGGCAACACCCATCCTGGGCCTTGTGCCAGCACTTTGTACTGTGTTCCCTTTTTGTGGAGGCTGGCTTGCTAAATTTCTAAATTATTATTTGTTACCTAAATAACTTTTTTTTTTTTTTTTGAGACCGAGTGTCACTCTTGTCCCCCAGGCTGGAGTGCAGTGGCGTGATCTCAGCTCACTGCAACCTCTGCCTCCTGGGTTCAAGTGATTCTCCTGCCTCAGCTTCCCAAGTAGCTGGGATTATAGGCGCCTGCCACTACACCTGGCTAATTTTTGTATTTTTAGTAGAGACGGGGTTTCATCACGTTGGCCAGGCTGGTCTCGAACTCCTGACTTCAGGCGATCCACCCACCTCGGCCTCCCAAAGTGCTGGGATTACAGGTGTGAGCCACCACGCCCAGCCCTAAATAACTCTTAATGGGTATCAACTCATTACTATGACAGTTATCCTAATCTATGAAATCACTCCTTTTCATTCCCCATACCTAATTTATTATATTGGTTGTAAAATAGTTTGACAACAACAATATAATTTTCTATCATGCTTTTCCCTACTTAGATTATAGGACATGTTCCATTTTACGATACGATGATTTTTTTTTTTTTTTTTTTTGAGACAGAGTCTTGCTGTGTCACCCAGGCTGGAGTGCAGTGGCGCGATCTCGATTCACTGCAACCTCTGCTTCCCAGGTTCAAGTGATTCTCCTGCCTCAGCCTCCTGAGTAGTTGGGGCTACAGGCATGTGCCACCATGCCCAGCTAATTTTTATATTTTCAGTAGAGACGGGTTTCAGCAAGTTGGCCAGGCTGGTCTCGAACTCCTGACCTCATGATCTGCCCACCTCAGCCTCCCAAAGTGTTGGGGTTACAGGCGTGAGCCACCGTGCCCGGCCCATATAATGATTTTTAATGCTAAATAATATTCTCTTTTTTTGTTGCTGTTTTGAGACAGTGGCTTACTCTGTCACCCAGGCTGAAGTGCAGTGGCTCCAACACTGCTCACTGCAGCCTCAACCTCCTGGACTCAGGCAATCCTCCTGCCTCAGCCTCTCAAGTATTTAATAGTTGGGACCACAGGTGCATGCCACCATGCCCAGCTAATTTGTAAAATTTTTTGTGGATAGTTGGGGTCTCCCTATGTTGTCCAGGCTGGTTTCAAACTCCCGGGCTCAAGCAACCCTCCTGCCTTGGCCTCCCACAGTGGTGGGATTACATGTGTGAGCTACCACACCTGGGCCAAATAATATTCTTAACAGGAGGTTGTCCTATAAGCATTTCCTTGTATTGGGCATTTAGAGTGTTTTCAGATGTTCGTTTCAGTGTTACATATAAAAATAAATGTTTTTATATAGAGAACAAATTAGAGTTCTTTTACATTATTTCTTAAGATAAATTCCCAGTTTTTCTGGGTCACAGCCTTGAATATTTTTATTTTTATTTTTTGAGATGTAGTCTCACTCTGTTACCCAGACTGGAGTGCAGTGGCATGATCTTGGCTCACTACAACCTCCGCCTCCCAGGTTCAAGCAATTCTTCTGCCTCAGCCTCCTGACTAGCTGGGATTATAGGCATGTGCCACCAGGCCTGCCTAATTTTTCTTGTATTTTTAATAAAGATGGAGTTTCATCATGTTGGCCAGGCTGATCTTGAACTCCTGACCTCAAGTGATCCACCTGCCTTGGCCTCCCAAAGTGCTGGGATTACAGACATGAGCCACCACGCCTGGCCAGCCTTGAATACTTTTAAGGCTTTTGATACATGGGACTGTATTGCTGTGCAAGAAAACAACACTAAAGTGCACAAGTATTTTTATATGGTAGCTGGGGAATGGTCAGAATAATTTTGTATCTCTTGCTGCTATCCTTACACTTGAGGGTTCCCCAGGTAATGCCATTTACATACCTTATTTATGGAGCAAGTAAAAAAATCTCTGGGTGTGCCCACCAGCCCCTTCTGTACTATAGTTGATAGTCTTTTATAAAAACACCAGCATATGTGTAAACCAAAAACCACCAGTGTAATCCCTAATCTCAGTGAAGGGACAGGGCTCTTGTCTTTGGGATGGGAACTCATCATACTATAACCCTTGTCACTTCACTGAATGGTTACACCCTGAACGAAACTAAGTTTTCCTGGAGTTTTCTTTGCCCACAGCTTTAAATGCTGGTGCCCCGCTAGAAAAGCCAGAATGGGTGGTGACAAGGCCCCCACAGCCCTTCCTTTCTGGTAGTCCCTGTTAACTGTCAGCGGGGCTGTGTGCAAGGGAGCTGCTTGGCTTCTGAGGGTGAAGCTGGTGGTCACTGTGGTCTTTGCCAGAGTGTAAGCCTGCAAGGCTTGGAAGTGGAGCCAGGGGCAGGGACTGTCTTTGTTGCTGACCCCTCCCTGGGGTTCCTTCAGCCACAGGCCAGGTCCTGCGCTGTGATGCCATCGTGGACCTCATCCATGACATCCAGATCGTCTCCACCACCCGCGAGCTCTACCTGGAGGACTCCCCCCTGGAGCTGAAGATCCAGGCCCTGGACTCCGAAGGTGAGGACGTCCCCTGCCTGTTTGTCCTCTGCAGCCCGTGCTGGATCATTCCCCCACCATGACCCTGGCCTTTCTACTTTCCCCACTCCTCTGGCATCCAATCCTGCAGGTCCCTAGGGGGCAGCTGTGGTTAGGCAGGTGAAGTTCGTGCTGGGGGAGATGTTGAAGAGGCAGAAACCACCTCTGAGGTGGGGCTCAAGCCCTTGGTGGCATCGAATCATGGTCACTCCTGGCCCTCAGGAACCCCTACAGTGGGGCCTGTGTGCTCACAGCTGTGGCTCTGTGACCCTGGAGCCAGACCTGCCTGTCATAGTGCTGGTCCTTGGTGCAGCACATCTTGGGGAAGCTAGTATTCTTGACAGCGATGGGAGGCAGGGAGAGGCTCCCTGCTCCGGCCCTTAGGGCTGGTGGTGGCTTCTTGTTCCAGACCTCAGCATGTGTGTAGATCAGGTCACATTTATGCTGCTGGCCCAGGGTGCTGCCCTCACATCTTCACTTTGCCAGAGTCAAAAATGGGCTTGGCTTATTTCCAGGCTGGAATTTTTCTAGGTGATCTCTTCAAGGAAGTAAGGGAAACTTTTTTTTTTTGGAGACAGAGTCTTGCTCTTGTTGCTCAGGCTGGAGTGCAGTGGCGCGATCTCGGCTCACTGCAACCTCTGTCTCCCGAGTTCAAGAGATTCTCCTGCCTCAGCCTCCCGAGTAGCTGGGATTATAGGTGCCTGCCACCATACCCAGCTAATTTTTTTTTTTTTCGTATTTTTAGTGGAAACAGGTTTTTACCAAGTTGCCTAGGCTGGTCTTGACCTCCTGACCTCAGGTGATCCTCCCACCTCAGCCTCCCAAAGTACTAGGGTTACACGCATGAGTCACTGCACCTGGCCAATAAGGGAAACTTTGTAGGTTAAAATTCTTGTCAGAGAAAATAAAAATCAGGCAAAAGATACCTTTCAGATGATCTGCCCCAAAACCAAGTCCAAACCAAGGCCCACCTTGTCTTTGAAATCTTTTCTGACAACTCTAGCTCCTGTTTTTGAAAAAATTTCTGGATCAGGATTTCTTCGCCTGGATAGTATTGATTGACATTTGGGGTTGAATAATTCTTTGTGATGTGGGCTGTCAGTGCATTATAGGATGTTCAGCAGCATCCCAGGCCTCTACCTACTAGATGTTAGTAGTGTCTCCCAAGCCATGACAATCAAAAATGACCCAGACATGGCCAAACGTCCCTGGGGGGCCAAACCACTGTTTAGAGCACTAGCAGACCCTTTCTTCGCCATTTACCCATTCGTCAGATGAGGCCCTTAACCTCTGACACTGCCTTCTGACCTGTGAGATTGAGATAGTGATGCTTGTCCTGGGGACCATAAGGATTTAGTGAGAAATATGTACAGTGTTCAGTCTTGTGTGAATACTCAGTAAGCCAGGGGGTGTTTTTCTGAGCACTTTCTACAAACTGGGCCTTGTCCAGGCACCAGGATTGCTATAGGGAAAGAAGTACCTGGCAGCTCCCAAACAGTTAAACACAGAGTTATCCTACACCCCGGCAATTCCACTCCTATCCAAGAGACTGGAAAATACACGTCCACATGTGAATACTCATAACAGCATTATTCATAGCCGCCAAATGTGAAAACAACCCAAGAGTCCATCAATGGATGAGTGGAAAAACAAAACGCGATCGACTCCTGCAATGGAATATTATTTAGCCACAAAAAGAAGGAAATACAGGCTGGGCACAGTGGCTCATGCCTGTAATTCCAGCACTTTGGGAGGCCGAGGCGGGCGGATCACTTGAGGTCAGGAGTTCGAGACCAGCCTGGCCAACACGGTGAAACCCTGTCTCTACTAAAAATACAAAAACAAGCCAGGCGTGGTGGCACACACCTGTGGTCCCAGTTACTCAGGAGGCTGAGGCAAGAGAATCGCTTGAGCCCAGGAGGCGGAGGCTGCAGTGAGCCAAGATGGCACCATTACACTCCAGCCTGTTTCAGATTTCTGGGGGCAGTGTGTGAAGGTGCCATGATCTCCACGTCCTGGCCAGCACTTGCTATTGCTCACCCTTGTGGTTCTAGTTAAACCCCTTTTAAGTCACTTTTTCTTGAATGTGTATTGATTCTCCCCAGGCAGGTGGTGGGAATGTCGGGATTGGAGAGGTGCCTACCTTGGCGTTCCCAGGCCACTGTTATGCCAGGATGGTGCCCAGCGGCCCTGGATGGTTTCCTCTTACACTCCCCGCTCTCCTGAAGGGTTGATGGCGCCTGCAGCCAATTCCAGAGTAGGACGTCATCTGGTCTTCACAGACTGGGTCATTCACCAGTAGCCCATGTCAAGGCCTCATCTTTGCAGCAAGAAAATGGATAATTTCCCTCCTCATCCACTGTGAGGGCGTCATGCTTTTTACTTGGTCCTCCTCGCCCGAAATACTTTGATTAGTACCTTCATCATTTCTTTTGCCTTTTTTTCTGAGCCTGTGACCTCTCTTCTGATCAGAGTTTCCTCTGTGAAGTTAAACTTGACCCTTAGAACCTTTGAGGGTCTGGCAGTCCCAGAAATGATGTGCCTTATCTAGATTGACGAATGTCAAGAAAGAGAATTGCTCAACAAGCAGTGGCACCGTGGCTGCCCATGGGTGCCAGGCAGTATGTTGTCCCCTTAGTAAGTACAATGTCTTTTTGTGCTTATAAATGGTCTGATGCCCACTATATAGATGAGGAAGCTGAGGCTCAAAGAGCTTCAGTAACTTGCCCATGGTCACACAGCTTATGGGTGGCTGAGCAGGGGCTGGGATCCAGGATGTCTGACTCTGTCACCTGAGCTCTTTCCCGCTGGATGCACTGCCTGTCTCCTGCTGCTGCATTTTCCTGGGCATTGGGGGTCCTCCCCGCATGGCTGGGATCTGCCTTTTTGGCCAGAAGCCACCTGCAGAGTGCCCTCCTCCAGACAGGGCTCTGTCTATTGCACATAGTAGGTACAAATAGCTTCTTTTTGAGTGGAAAAAGCAAAACTTTGAGCAGAAGTTTTCACAGCTATTTCCTGGCCCACCTATGCCTCTTGCATCAGCAGAACTGGGCTAGCTCAGCGTCTACAAACATGCCCCTTCCTCACCTTTCCTTATCCCGTCTCTTCTGCCTGGAGCACCTTCCCCTCCTGAACTCTGCTTTCAGAAGCCATGCTTCCTCTGGCATTGCCTCTCAGGTATCCCCTCCTCCAGGGAGCCCTCCTTGGCTGCCCAAGGTGGGACGTATTCTTCCCTTCCATTTTCCCTCAGCTCTGCAGTGCCCCCTGCCCTGGGGTGCAAGGACATTTTCTACTGTGGCTTGTCAAGGTCAGCACTAGGAAGGCATAACTGGGATCAGTTCATTCTTCTGGACTCTTCTGTGCCTGACACTGGACTTGGGGCCCAACCAGCATTGGGTAAATGTTTGCTAGGTTGAATTGCCTAACATTTTCCTTCAGCCCTCCTGCAGGACAGGGGAGGTGGATCCTCTGGAGACCGGACCCCTGGCTTTCCTGGTTAATATCTAAACTTGGTTGTGAGCCTTCAAGGTCAAGGGCTCTGTTGCACATAGTAGGTACTGATAGCTTCTTTTAGAGTGGAAAAAGCAAAACTTTGGGCACAGATTTCTTGAGAGCTTTCCCTGCCCCCTTGCCACCCTTAGGGGTGCCCACCCGCAGCAGGCCCTGGAAAGGCAGACGTGTGCCTTGACATCCCCAGAGCCCACACAGCTGGGTCTGGCCATGTTGCCCAGCAGCTGGCAGGAGAGAAAGCCAGTGGCCAGCAGCTGGCAGGCCCATGCATGAACGAGGGTCCCTGTGTTCTCATCTGCATGGAGCCCTGCAAATCCTGCACCTGGTCCTATGTGTGCACCTGCCCAAGCAGGTAACTTACAGAAGCCTAAGGACACTTTCTGCTCTTGGAATTGCCACACATTCAACTCTTCCTCCACATTTGAACGTGGTGGACTTCCAGGAGAGACTGGGGGGAGCAAAGATGATGAAAAACAGCTCCACGTGCATCCCCCTGAAGTGTCTGCAGGCACGATTCTCTCCCACTGTTTTCCTTGCTAAGAGCCCCTTAGCAGGGCCTCCCCCACCTCTATCCCCTTGTCCATAAGCGGGCCTTTGTGAACACTGGACATGTCACGGGGGTGCTTTCTCAATTTGATCTTCCCACCAACTCCGTGGGTTTGTATTTTCATCCCCATTTTACAGAAGAGAAAAGCTATGCTTGGAGCCGAGCTAGGTAGAAGCGCCAGGGTAGCTGTTCAGGACTCTTGTAGTGTTGGCATGTATTTATGTTAAGGGAGTGGCCTGCCTAGTGGTCTGCAGTCTTGCATTTCTGGTTAGTGGGTCACACTATTGTAGGGTCTCCATGCTCCCCTCACTGAGCACATTGTAAAGCTGCCGTGCTGGGCTCTGACTCCGGAAGGCAGGAATTTTGGCCCAGGCTCCCCTCACCGAGCACACTACAAAGCCGGCCTGCTGGGCTCTTCCCCTGGAAGGTGGAATTGGAGCTCAGGCTCCCCTCACTGAGCACACTGCAAAGCCAACCTGCTGGGCTCTGTCCCCAGACAGTGGAATTGGGGCTAGCAGTACTCCATGTGCACCCTGTTTCAGCTCAGTGTGTGGAAGAAGGTTCTCACGGTCAGGGCTGTTGAACAGAGGAATGGATTGTGCTGGGCGATGAGCTCCTCGTCCCTGGGGTATGCGGGAAGGGTCTCAAGCCCACATCCAATGGGGATGCAGCATCCAGGGGTTGGACTAGAGGACTCGTGTCTTGCAGCCAATGTGTTTTGCTGGTGTGGATTTTCATATTCACCATCCTCATCTAATGTCCTGGATGTTAGGAAGACAGATTAATTTTTGGGAAACAATAGACTTTTCATTTGCTCAAAATCCTGCTGTGGACCTCCAAGAAAAAAATCTTCCCACGTGTATGTACATCATAGATGGGGGTTATCTTCCTCTGATCAGTTGCTCACCTTGATGGAAGGACACCCAGGGAACTGTAAGAAGATACCTCTCTTCATAAAAGATGCCTTGAGAAGTAAGGCGAAGGCAGCAGAGTTTTCTGGAGCTTCTGCTAAGCACTATTTCATGTGGTCTTTGAGACCTCGTGGGGCCAGGGATCGGGGTGAAGAGAAGCAGGACCCAGGCCCGTCTGACTCTAAATACCTTGCCCTTTGCACTGTAGAAACAACAGCTTTTCTTGGCCCCCAGATCCCTTGTATTGGGAGCTGGTCAGGAAGGGAGTGTGGACGAGGGATGTGGAACAGGCGTGGGGCATCAGGGGCTGGCGGGGAGTGTGGCATGACCGCTTCTAGAGAGGGTGAGCAGCTTTTGGCCCTCAGAGGGAATGAGGCCCAGGCGGGTGGATCTTCATCCTTTCAAGAGAAGGTGAGAACTAGACTTGCATGTGGCATCTGTTTCTTGATTGGAAAGGATAGATCAGAAGGCTCCCAGGCAGCAAGCCAGGACATAAGAGCCAAGGCTGGCTGGGCCTGGCTCTCCTTGCCCCCTACCTACCCCAGGACCTCAAGAGTCTCACAGTCAAAGTGAAGAAGCAAGAGTCATGTGACACTAGGCAGTTGGGGTAATGCCCCTCTTCCCTGGGTCCCCTCCCCCGCACAGGGAGAGAGAGGAATTTACTCCCAGGAAGTGGTGAGCAGGAATGAATGGTCCAGGTTTCCAAGCAGCCTCCTAAACTGTAAACCAGTCACAGACCTGCAGGGCAGTGGTGTTATGCACTGCATTGAGCTAGTCCTGCAGTCAAGGGCAGGGAGTCACCGCAGGAAGAGCACAAGCTTTCACCTGACAGCCCTCGGTTCAAATCCTGACTTCGCCCCCTGGTGGTCACATGATTGTGAGCGAGTAAGTGTCTTCATTCCTTTCAGCCTCAGTTTCCTCTCCTGACATACAGGTTATGACACCTGCCTGGTGGGGGGTGATGTGGAGCGTGGTTCCTGCGTGGGGCAGAAGCTCCCACCGCCTCCCTCCGCCCTGGGGAATTAACTCCATGTCTGTTCACCTTCCTCGTCTGCTCTTACAGGGAACACCTTCAGCACTCTGGCCGGACTGGTCTTCGAGTGGACGATTGTGAAGGACTCCGAGGCGGACAGGTTCTCAGACTCCCACAATGCACTGCGGTAAGGGGCGCCTCTGCCGGAACTGACCCCCTTTGAAGGGAAGGGAAAAGGGGGACAGCTGTGAGCTTCTCACCGGCAGGGGGCTTTCATCTGGGTCGTTGAGGAGCCTGGGAGACTCCCAGGATGCCTGCAACATTCCAAGTATCTGATTAAGGAATGGGGTTCACTCACACCATTGTGCAAGAGCCTAGCTGCTTCTGCAGCCCACAGAGAGTGTCCTGTGAGAAGCTGTCAGAGACTTGGGATGTCTAGCTGGAGAAATGAGACGTGCACGGCTGTCTCGGGGCTCAGGGGAAGTGTGGGTGGCCCCAGGCTGCACTTCTGGGGGGCCAGTTAAAGGGCAGCCAGGTTTCGGCTGGGGCACAGGCCAGCTGTGCCAGCCGGTCTCTGGTGGAACAGGCTAAGTCACCCATACGGCGGTACAGTAAGACCCGTTGTGAGGTGGACACCTTAAGCGTCTTGACCTGTGTCATCCTCCTGGCAGCCACGCGAGCTTGCACACCACTGTGCTCTCCATCGAGTAGTCGTAGAGGCTGAGACTTGGAGAGGCCGAGCCATTTGTCTGAGCTCGGGGAGGGCAGAGCTGGAGTCTGAACTCAGATCCATGGATCCACACTGTCTCATGTGGGAACAACAGGCCCCAGGGCTATTTACTTGTAGTGAGGAAATGCGTAGTTCAGTTCCTAAGATGCACAAGCCTCCTGTCAATGGCTCACTGCGCTGCCACATGTGGGACAGGGCAGGAGCAGAGCCACGCAGGTCCTCTGCGCTGGTGCAGGTCCCAGGTCTGAGCTTGTATTCCTGACTGTGCCACCTTCCTCGTGATTTGCTATGTGATTTTTAAAATGCACGGTCCCTTTTTTAAAGTTGTTTTTGAATGTTTTGAGTCTCCTTTTGCAGCAATTTTAGGCCTGTAGAAAATCTGCCAGTGTAGTCCAAAAAGTGGTCTCCCTCACTCACCTGAGAGCCGGCTGCCAGCCTCATGTCCCGTCACCCTGATGATTTTCATGTGCTTTACGACCATCAGGGACATTGTCCTGCACGGCCACCATGCAGTCATGGCACTAGGAAAGGAACACTGATGCCGACTGTCTTCAGACCTCACTCGAGTTTGGTCATTTGTCCCCGCTTTATCCTTTTCAGCAAAAAGAGATCCCAGCCCCAAGTCACCTGCCGCATGTGTTCCGTTTCTCTTAGTCTCTGTCAGCCTGGGACTGTCTCCTGGGCTTTGACTTTGGACACCGCAACGCTTGTGAAGAGGACAGTCTAGTTATCAGTAGAGTGGCCCTTGTTTTGGGTTTGTCTGCTGTTCCCTCACGGCCAGGGTCCGAATGTTGTGTCTTTGGCAGGAATATTTCGGAAGTGAGACTCTGTTCTTCTACTTCCCTCTGTGCTTTCTCACCCCTTTGTAATTATAAGTCCTTTGTTGGGGAGTTTACTGTCTGGTCTTTCATTACGCCATTAAAGTCCTGCTCTGGACCGTAGGGGATGTTGGGGTGTGGTTCTTCCATCACAACCTTCTCCAGGCCCCGGCTTACAGCAACTCCAGATAGACATCCTCATGTCCTGATGCCTTTACGAGTCTAGTTGCCCTTGTGGAGACAGGGCCTTCTGGACCAGCTCTGTGGTTTCTGGTGTTTTATAAAACCATGACCCTGGGCTGGAGAGTCAGAGACCTGGGACCTAGATTGCAGTCCTGGCTTTGTCGCTTCCTGCCTGTGGCCTTAGCCAGGGAACATTACCCACCTGAGCCTCAGCCTCCTGCCCTGGGAAACAGAGCTGGAGGGGATCCCGTACCTGCCTTTGAGGGCCACTGTGCAGCTTAGCGGGTTGATCTGCTCAGGGCCCCTCTCTGGGCCTGGCACATGCTGGATGTTGAGGGGATGCTGATTCCCTATCCCCTTCTGACAACACCCCATTCCCCGCCACGTCAGGCCCCTTGAGCTTCCAGGCAGCTAGCTCTGCACCTGAGCCAAATGCTAACAGAAATCCCAGACGCCATGGCAGGTTGGAGCTGGATTGTCCTGGATTTGCAATTTGACACGTGACACCTAGAGTAATCGGGCGAGGAAATAAATCACAATGCGGCCCAGCATCGGCAGATTGCTCTTGTGCAGGGGAACAGTGGACTCGTTTGTAAATGCAGGCTGAAGTGGGAGGCTGCATGGGAAGGATCCCTGAAGTCAGCCTGCCCAGCAGCCCACACTCCAGGCTATACCACGTCCCCGACATCTCCCCAAGACGAGATCCAGGGAGAGTGAGATGTGGTGCCGTCCAATCCCCAGGGCTAGGGGACCAGTCATGGAGAATCGTTCTCCAGTGCCGGGCGCTAGGCCGGGGAGGTGGGACAGGAGCAGGCAGCCTTGGGAAGGTGAGGGCGCTGCTGGCCCCGCTGTGACTGGGCTGTGCTCTTGGGCCTGCTGCCTACTCTCCCGGGCCTCACTGTTCCCATATGGACTCAGCAGCTGGTCTTGCATGTCAGTATTTACATCACGTGTACATACGGATAAAATGCAGATTCCCAGGCATCTTGCATCTTGGAGACAAAGCCTGGGCCAGGGGCCAAGAATCTGTATTTTTCACAAGGACTTTGGCAGTTCTGAAGTAGGAAGTTGCAGTGACGTGTCTCTAGGCAGCCCCAACCCTGACTAGGGCAAAACCCCTTATTTCAGCGTTAGCCCCAGTGAGAGGTGCTTATAGGGAATGCCGTGGTAGATTCTGACGAATCTTGTGTTGGAGTTTGATCAACGAACTTTGACAAAGTGCTCCTTTTCCAGAATCCTCACTTTCTTGGAGTCTACGTACATCCCTCCTTCTTACATCTCAGAGATGGAGAAGGCTGCCAAGCAAGGGGACACCATCCTGGTGTCTGGGATGAAGACCGGGAGCTCCAAGCTCAAGGCTCGCATCCAGGAGGCTGTCTACAAGGTGGGCCTGGGGTGCTGGGGGACAATGGGCTTCCTGGGGTGGAATCAGGCTGACGGCACCTGCTCATTCCCATAGACATGTTGAATTGTGGAAGTGAGATGCTGTCCCATGATTTCAGGATGTGGGTTCATATTTTTATGTGTTTGGTTTCTTTTGAGCCTCAGCTTACAAAGAAAGGTGGTTGAGGCCCCAGAAAGCATCTCTAGGGGTGCATAGCATTTGCTCATTCTCAGTTTCTAGGGAGGTCCAAGAGCAGGAGGTTCCTAGTAACTTGCCTATTTCCAATTGGCCCCCCCACCGTGCTGGTATAGGGACGCTCCCAAGCACTTGGGGCTTTGACAAAGCCCGGAGCTCCTGGTGTCTTCTATGCCGTCTCTCCTTGTGCCCCCATTGGAGCCCTGAGACTGGTGGCCCAGGGATCCCTTGTGTAGATCTCCTCAACCCCCTGCCCCAGCCGATCCCATGTCTTCCTGGCCTCACCAGCATCCCATTCTCGGGATAGTGGGGGTATGCCAGAGGAAAGGAGAATGAGGGGTGGGTCTATCCAACGTCCTGGTTCCTTCCCTGTCCCCGTGGACTAATGTCCACCCAACCGGTGCCTCGTTTTGAGCTGCAACACTGAGATATTTTTGTTTGCCTAGTGTCTGGAGCACAGGCAGGAACATGTGGTACTTGGCCTGCCATTTAATTTTGTAGAGTGGCAGACAGAGAAATCCTCTTCTGATTCACTCTCTGTAGTGGGTTTGCTGCATCTGGGAGTCCTGGAAGGTTTTGGAAACATGCGGACATGCCCTGTTACAGGGGCTAATCCCGCAGGACTCTGCAGGTAGTAGTTGGAGACAGTTTGCTCCTGTGTAGGGCCCAGGCTGGGAATGGGTACAGCCCCACTGCTAAGCTGGAAAGGCAGATTTGCTGTCCTGCCCTCCGACATTCAGTGGCCCTCCCTGCCTGCATTCTGCCACAGAACCCTGCCCATGGTGGTGCCCAATATACTTGTCTCTTTTGAATGCACTGAAGATATTAACTAGTTGTTAAGTGAGGAAACCTGTCAGTTGTGACAGCAGGCTTAAAGGAGAATCCAAAGAATAGCCACAGGACACCAGGCATGCTGAACTGAACTCAGAAACATGCAGAATGCCCACACCCACAGGAGGGCAGTCAGCTGTACCTCCACCAGAGGAAATGTTTTTGTGTTTCTGTGGACAAGAATCGTTTGCTTTGTTGTTGCTTTTCTGCAATGTACAGTGCCATCAAACAGGCCAAAGACAATGAAAGGTGCAGGCCTCTGGAGAATCCAGTACCTAAGGGTGCACTAGACAGGGCACCTAGTGATCTTTCTCCCATTGCAAAGTTGCTCACAGGTTTTCCTGAGGAGGCAGGAGGTCACAGGTTGGGGGTGAGAGGTGGGCAGGGGAAGGGGCCAAGGAATAGCAGCCAAGGGCTCATCACAGCACATGCGTCTCCTGCTTTTTACATTGGCCTAGGGCTTCTCAAGTTCCCTGGACCTTGGGCTTTTGTGCAGAGAGAACTTGAGCTCCTGATGGCCATACTGTCCCTAAAGTTCATGCTGGCTTTCCTCATTTACTCCCGTTTAATCATTGTTTCACATAGAGATGAGCCATGCACAATGGGCAGCCAGTGAGAGGGCTCAGTCTGGGTAATGCCCTTTGTCTGGGTGCCTGCTGTACTTATGGACCTCCCTCGGGACCTCTGGGGTCTGAAAGTGAGGATTTGGGAATGATATCTTGTTTCTTTCCTCCTAACTTCTCTATTCCCATGTTTAAAACATCTCTTTCTCTTGCTCTCACCACCACTCCTCCATTCCCTATCTGCACCTCACTTTGTCTACCTTTTCTTTATGCCAAGAACGTACGCCCTGCAGAAGTCAGGCTGCTGATTTTGGAGAACATCCTTCTGAACCCGGCCTATGACATCTACCTGATGGTGGGAACCTCCATTCAATACAAGGTGCAGAAGATCAGGCAAGGGAAAATTACAGGTGTGTCATTGGCTCTGCCATCGTGACAGATGCTTCCTTTGTCCTTTTTTTATTTTGGTGACATACATGTAACAAAATTTACCATATTAACCACTTTTAAGTGCTCTGTCAGGTAACATTAAGTACATTCACAGTGTTTTGCAGCCATCACCACCATCCATCCACAGAACTCGTTCATCTTCCCAAACTGAAGCTCTACATTGTTAAACACTAACTCCCCTTCACCCTCTCCCAGCCCTTGGCACCCACCATTCTATTTCCTGTCTCCATGAATGTAACTACTCTGGGTACCTCACGTACGTGGAATCACGTAGTATTTGTTTTTTTGTGACTGGCTTATATCACCTTTTTCTTAGCCTGATGTCTTCAAGGTTCATCCATGTTGTAGCAAGGACTGGAATTCCCTTCCCTTTTAAGGCTGAATAGTGCTCCATTGTGTGGATGGATAGATCACATTCTGTTTACCCGTTCATCCATCAGCAGACACTTGGGTTGCTTCCACTTTTTGGCCGTTGTGAGTAATGCTGCTGTGAACATAGTGAGAAAATATCTGAATCCCTGCTTTCAAATTCTTTGGGGTATATGCCCCTTCAGTGGCAGCAAGTCCAGAGCTGTGGGCTTTGTGCTTAGCTGGGCTTTGTCCCTGGTCTGCAACTGACATCTGAACAAACTTGGGCAAGCCACTGCCCTTCTCCAGGGCTGTTTCTCATTAGAGCCTTTGAGGCCTTTCTGCCTAGGCTATGAGGACAAAATGAGTCAACAGGAGTGTAGTTGTACTGTGTACTTGTGTTTGGATAGTGAGGGTTCTTAATGGAGTGCCAGTCCTCCTAAGGATCATTATCATTTTGTGCAAAGCTGTGTATATTTAACATCCAGAGCGTAGGACGTGAAGAGTCCTGGGCACAAGAGCTCAGGGCCAGTTCATCCGAGGGCCTCGGGCAGGTGACTTCACCAGGTTGGTAAGTCGGTTCCACCTATGATACAGGATGTCATTTAAGAGGCAGGCAGATACACACTTCAGCATAAGAGCAACTTGAGCGGTGTCCCCAGATGATGGGAGGTGCTGCATTGTTTAAAGTCCTGCTCAGGTGAGAGCAGTCGTCTGGTTGGTCATTCCTGTGGCAGAACGCTTGGTCTCTCAGGAGGACAGAGAAACTGAAGACAGGTGCTCCTGCCTTTGGACCAGGTTCTTTCTGGCAAGGGGGTGCTAGTTGAAGGGAAGCAAACTTGTGTTTCTTGATTCTAGGCAAGCAGCATCTGCCCTTCGGCAGGATGTCAAGTCAACGGGGGAGGATGGCCTGCAGTAGGATTTGTAGGAAGCCAAGCATGGGTGTCCTGGTCAGAGCCCGATGTTTACCTGACTTCAGGGCAGCAGATTCTAAGGCAGGGACAGTCTAAGATGTGGTTTTCTGAGACTCTGAAAGGGGAAGAGGCTCCAACGTAGAGTTCTGGGGACAGCAGCCTAAGGAAGAGGTCTCCAAAATATAAACTTATCCATGAACCCTGATCAAGAAATGGCACTGCGGCCTGGAGGAAGACGCTTGGAGAGCCTGGTCACTGCCAACAGCACCTAACCATGACTGAGCATTTCCTCGGTGTTGGGCAGTTGTAAGTGCTTTTCTTTTTAAAATTACTTTATTTCTTTAGAGACTTGGTCTTGCTATGTTGCCCAGTCTGATCTCAAACTCCTGGCCTCAAGCCATCCTCCTGCCTCAGTTCTTCTGAGTAGCTGGGACTACAGGTGTGTACCTGGATATAAACCAACAGCTCTGTGAGGTAGATTTCATTAATACCGTTTCATACATGAGGAAACTGAAGCATAGAAGAGCTGAAGCTCACAAAACTGTTGGGCTCCTTGGCCTTAATCACCCCTGTAGGATCGATTGGAATTTTCCTCTGCCCCGTCTGGTTCCTTTCCCCAAAGGAAACCCAGAAAAAAGCTAATTATAACAACAGGGCCGGCCGGGCATGGTGGTTCATGCCTGTAATCCCAGCACTTTGGGAGGCTGAGGTGGGTGGATCACAAGGTCAGGAGTTCGAGACCAGCCTGACCAACGTGGTGAAACCCTGCCTCTATTAAAAATACAAAAATCGACCAGGTGTAGTGGCGCATGCCTGTAATCCCAGCTACTCAGGAGGCTGAGGCAGGAGAATCGATTGAACCTGGGAGATGGAGGTTGCAGTGAGCCGAGATCATGCCATTGCACTCCAGCCTGGGTGACAGAACGAGACTGTCTCAAAACAAACAAACAAAAAACAGAGCCTTACAGTCTCCCAGGGCAGCAGCGAGGTGGTCCATTTGCATGGGACTCATGGGGCATGAAACTGCCCCAGCTGGGCAAGCAGAGCCCGTGTAGTTAAGAAGGGATGGGCTGGTTTTAGGAAGAGCTCACTTGGCCAGGCGCAGTGGCTCACACCTGTAATCCCAGCATTTTGGGAGGCCGAGGCGGGTGGATCATGAGGTCAGGAGATCGAGATCATCCTGGCTAGCACGGTGAAACCTAAAAATACAGAAAAAATACTAAAAATACAGAAAAAATGAGCTGGGTGTGGTGGCACACACATGTAGTCCCAGCTACTCAGAAGGCTGAGGCTTGAACCTGGGAGGCAGAGGAGGTTGCAATAGCTGAGACCGCATCGTCGCACTCCAGCCTGGGCGACAGAGTGAGACTCTGTCTCAAAAAAGAAAAGAAAAGAAAGAGCTCACTCTAAATTAGCTCGGGTATCGCAGCCCAGAGGAACTGTACCTCCCAAGGTACCTAGAAAACTTATGGGCTTGGTCACTGACTTTCCTGCCACAGACAACAAGGAATTGGAGCACACGAAAGATGCCCTGGGACAGGAAAGGAAGGAGGCAGAGCCCACCTCTCTTTCATCAGTGGGGTCATGAGATGTGAAAGTCCTCCAAAAATACACACTCCTGTGTGATTGATGGCACTGGATGCTACTGCAGTGGATTCCAAATGGATGTTTTGGCAAAACCGAGAGGGGCCTAACTAGCAAAACTTCACTGTGAACAAGACACACCAGCGGAAACTCCTAAGTCTTTTAGATGAATCGATTTTGGGGTTTTTTTGAGAGGGTCTTGCTTTGTCACCCATGTTGGAGTGCAGTACCATGATCATGGCTCACTGCAGCTTTGACCTCCCAGGCTCAACTGATCCTCTCACCTCAGACCCCTGAGTAGCTGGGACCACAGGCACACACCACCATGCCTGGCTAATTTTTTTTTTTAATAGAGATGGGGTCTCTCTATGTTGCCTAGGCTGTCTCAGACTTCTGGGCTCAAGTTATCCCTCCTACCTCAGCTTCCCAAAGTGCTGGGATAATAGGCGTGAATTGCCATACTCAGCCTAGCTAGATTGTTTTTTCTTTGAGGTGTAATTCACGTGACTATATTGGTTTTTGCAGGTTTGCTAGACAGAAAAGTCAGGGAATGTTGTCTTCATAGGGGACCTGAATTTCAGCAAATCCGTGTCTTATCCGGCATCCTGTGGAAGCCTCAGAGCATTCTGGGTTGGATGACAGTTACATGGGCTTATTAACATAGGATAATTATAACTGCAGATTAACTCTTTATATTTTTCTTTTCTGTTGGGTTTCCTTCCTTACAGTAATTTTTTCTTCTTTGGTATTTTTATTTCCTTTATGCCTGCCTCTCTTCTTTTATCTGGCTGCTCCCTTTCTTGCAAATACATTTCCTGAGCATCTGCTCTGTGCCAGCCCTTTGCTGAGTGCTGGGTGCACAGTGGTCAGCAGGGCTGCCTGCTTCCTGCCCTCCTGGAGTTCACAGCCTAGTGGAGGCAGAGCATAGTCAGTCACATCATGTCTGCAAGTGAGACCTGTGAGTGAAGGAGACAAGCTCCTGGGGCTTATAGCCTGGCATCTGTGTTGCTTATAGGGTGGGCTTCCAGTGGGGACTGTGGTCGCCATCTCCAGTCCTTAGTCCTAAGTCCTGTTGGTGTTTGGATTGGTTGCAGACATGACTGCCACTGTGATCAAGCTGTTAGATGTAATAAAAATGGGAAGGATGTGCTGGCTGATGTAATCAGTATCCAAAGAGATCTTGAGTGGATAGAATGGTGGAAATTACTGAAATAAAATGTACTAGGTTTGCAAAACCAATAGCATGCACATGTGTTGGGCTGAGGTTCATGTGTCAAAGACTCAGTTGTAGAAGGGACTTTGAATCTGGCAGGCACTTAACTGTGGCTGCTCAGAACTAATGTATCTGGGGCTGCATGAGCAGGGGCTGAGGTCAGAGGCAGGGAGTGAGCTGTCCTTCATCCCTGACTCAGACCCAGCTCCGTAGTCATCCCTGGATCTCATGTGGAGTGCAAGGTCTGGGAGTGGGGGCACTGACAGAAACACATCTGGGGGGATCAGCCAGGGTGAGCAGGGGACAGAGATCATGTCTTTTAGAAGAATGTGGGCCTCTTGACCTACAGAAGGGCAGCTGTTCACCCTCTGCAGATGATAGCAGGGCTGATCTGGGGCCTCAGGAGCAGCCTTTCTGTTGTTGGCCCAATAATTCAAAGACAGGAACTGGGCAGTGCCCTTAACATCTGCAAAGACTTCCACATTCAGCGTGTCTTGTAAGGAGTGAGTTCCAGGATGCAGGGAGTATCTAAGGCCAGGTATGGTGGCATGCATTGGTAGTCCCAACTACTTAGGAGGCTGAGGCAGGAGGATCACTTGAGCCCAGGAGTTCCAGGCTGCAGTGAGCTATGAGTGCACCTATGAAAGCCACTGCAGTCTGGTCAAGGCAGCATAGTAAGAACCTATCTCAAAAAAAAAAAAAAAAAAGAGAGAAAGAAAAGAAAAGGAGGTATCTAAGGAGTTTGTCACAAAAACCTCCTTATTTTCAGTCTTAGGATTTGCAAAGAGGGTTACATCTGTGCTATGTAAGTCCCCTTCAGTGTAAGCATTTTCATTTCCCAAAAGGGCCTTACTCATTTAGAAAACTTTAAAGTAAACAAGGGAGGAAGCTAGTGCTTCATTAATCAGTATAAAGTAATGTTGCTTCATTGAGCAACTGTGTTATTTTATTCTGACATTTATCTTTGATGCCCTGCTGCATATTCTGAACACTAGACGCATAATCTGCAAGAATCACTTGATTAGAGATGAGGACGTGGGCTGTGCATTCCCTGTGGCATTCTCAATTCTAGCCTGCATCAGAATCACCTACAGGGCTTGTGAAAACAGAGCTTGCTAGAGCCCAGCCCACCCCTGGAGTTTGATTCAGCAGGTCTGGATGGGGCCCATCATTTGTAGTTCCGGGTGATGTTGATGGTTCAGGGACCACACTTTGAGGACCCAATGTTGTAGTGAAAATTATTTGATACTTAGTAGGTCACATGAAAAATAACTCAGGATAAGGGCTAGGCAAGTTGCTTCTCTTTTAGAATTCTCATCAGAATCTCTGGAGATTCTGAAACATGCTTTAGCTGAAATTCCTCTGGGAGCCCCTGACCTGACACCCTCTATGGGGTATTGAAGCCCTGAGCTGGCCTGAGAGGAGGGCCAAGCAGGGATGTTGTCTGCTATTCCCTGTGTCCTCTTCTGTTGTTGGAGGGCTAGAACGTTCCACCTGTGGGGACAGTGAATGGGTGACTGGTTAGGAAGCTCCACGGACTTAGGAGAGTGAGTGTGAAAGTGGTCAGGCTCTCTGGATCAAAATGCCAGCTCTGTTTTCCACTAGCTGCATGATGGTGAGCAGGCTGCTCATCTTGATGTCCTCAGTCCCCTATCCCCAAAATGTGGCTCTCAGTAGTGTGTGTTCCCAGGGCTATTGAGGAGTATGAGGGAATGTGATCACGAGACACCTCACTGTTCTGAGGCATCTTGATCCCTGCTCAGCAGTCACTATTGCTATCAAAAGTGCTTGTGGTCTTTGCCCACAGGGCAAGGAAGATGGACATCGATGTTGCTCACTTTATAGAACTGTTATTTCTCAGGGAAACTCTTTTCCATCCTAGCTCATGTTGGGCAAGTTCTTTTTCTGCCAAGTGGGTGTGAAGGGCAGGGGAACTCTGAAGCTGGTGAGGATGGCAGCAAGGTTCATTGTTTGCCATTGTAGACCCCATGGGAGACCAGTGACCAGAGCTTCTCGGGAAACCCCTAGAGGCTGGACAGAACCAGCAAGAACCCCAGTGCCCCCAAACAGCCCCTTCTATGTAGAAGCAAAGAATTCACTTTGCAATGTTCAGAAATGGCGTAATGTTAATATTCTCTAAGCAGTTGGCAAATAGATTGTGGTTAATTTTTTTTTTTTTAATAGCTTACAGCAGTCACAGAAAAACTGATTGCCTCTGAAAATTCATGGAGTGTCAGTTTTGTGCACCAGCATGGAGAATAATATTAAAATTTAAAGCACTGAAAACAATTAAGAAAAAAAAAATGCGGCAGCTGTACTGATAGCAGGGTGCAGAGACTCGGGGTGGCAGTGGGAGTGTATTGGCTTCTAACATTTCTTGTCTTTGCTCTCTCTTTCCCTGTTATTTTTTGTTTCTTGGTGGCCAGAACTCTCCATGCCTTCCGATCAGTATGAGTTGCAGCTTCAGAACAGCATCCCAGGCCCCAAAGGAGACCCAGCCCGGCCAGTGGCTGTCTTGGCCCAGGACACATCGATGGTCACTGCACTGCAGCTGGGACAGAGCAGCCTCGTCCTTGGCCACCGGAATATCCTTTTCTTGGGCTTGTGTGTGTGCATAGGCATGGCGGAGCTGCTGTTTGGAAGTCAAGTCGTTTTTTCCCTGAAAGCTTGGCAGGGCTAAAAATAGCCATTTCCCCTCAACGGTCTGAAAATCAGAAAGAACTGAAATAGCACTGCTGAGTGGAATTGCTCACGGCTGTGGGTGACTCACCCCAGAGGCTCCCAGCAGTGGGAGGTGATGGCAGGAGCTGCGTGTCATTCCTTGTCTCCGGAAACTTCTCCAACCTGCAGCCTTTCAGAGGGGGCCTGGCGGGGGCTATTTCCATACTAGCATAATAGAGTATTGATGCTCCAAACTTGTCGATGTGTCCTGTGTGGTCTCCAGTGTCCCTTGCAGAGATTCCCCTTTGCTAGTGTGGCAAGCGCAATGTGGTCTTTGATCCTGAAAAGTGCTTTTGCTCTGTGTGGCCTAAGCCAGGGGAGTTTTCATCCCCTCTTCTCTCCATGTAATGTCTTGATGATCAGGATTCTGAGCCAAGCTGAAACTGGCCGGCCAGCGGGTTTGTTTGCTGTCGTATGTCTTGCCCCTTAATTAAAATTCCAGGTATTCGCATGCAAGGTGCTTCTAGGTTACCCAACAGCACCATCTACGTGGTCGAACCTGGATACCTGGGTAAGTGTGGGTCTCCTGGGCCCTCCTGAATGCTGCTCAGTTGTGACTATATGAGTTTAAAAAATAGAAAACAGGCAATAGCTTCACAGAAAATGCTTCCTTCTGGCCAGCTCTGCCACTTGCTATGACTACCATTGCCCGGGGCACTCACCAGCCCTTCCCTGTTTGGTGTAGAAATAGGTAGAATGAGCCAAGCCAGGCAGGCGGCAGGCTCATCAAGAAGAGAAACAGAACTGGGTAGAGTGGTGAGGGGCTTGCACCCTCCAGGTTTTCACGCCACAGCTTTGCCCAGACCTGGGCTATGACATTTGGAGGTTGGGGCCCAGTGTCAGCTCAATTATAGAGGGACCCTAAGGTAACATGACAGGCAGGTACCTTAGCAGGGAGGGGAGGAACCTGATGATGATATTGAAGGTAGGCATTTTCTCAGACAGAGCTTCTTTTGCGGGAAGGTGTCCTGGCAGAGGGAATTGCTTAGGCAATGGTATGGAGGTGAGAAAGGCATCCCAGGGGACAGCAAGAGTGCTGTGGTATCCTGTGTTAGAGGGGACTGAGAACCTGGGAGGGCAGGGCTGACTCATATGGCAAGAGTGCTCAGTGACAGGCTTCAGAGTGTAGACCTGCTGAGATGAGTCCAGGGTTGGTCCTGGCGAGGTCAGCTCAGGACTGAGGGTTCAAAGCAGAGAACTATTGTGGATTCAGAGTGTAGGCCTGCCGAGGGTTCAGAGCGTAGGCCTGCTGTGTGTTGAGGACAGAGCTGCTGGATTCTGAGTGTAGACCCACTGAGGATGGGAATGAGTTTGAAAGAGCCTTGATCAGACAGAGTGGGATGAGTCCAGGGTTGGTCCTGGTCAGCTCAGGACTTAGGGCTGAAGATGGCATCAGACCTCTGCTCCTCAGCAGCAGGTCCCTCTCTGTGGAGGAGGCCAGGGCCATAGTTGTGGGACCCACAGGTGGGTGGCGTGGGGCTCCCAGGTGGGTGGCGTGGGGCCCGCAGGTGGGTGGCGTGGGGCTCCCAGGTGGGTGGCGTGGGGCTCCCAGGTGGGTGGTGTGGGGCCCGCAGGTGGGTGGTGTGGGGCTCCCAGGTGGGTGGTGTGGGGCTCCCAGGTGGGTGGGGTGGGGCCCGCAGGTGGGTGGGGTGGGACTCCAGGTGGGTGGGGTGGGGCCCCCAGGTGGGTGGGGTGGGGCTTCCCATGTGGATGCTGAGGGCCCCTGTGCTGAGGGTGGTAGTCCCATCGTCCTCCACCCTGCTGTACCTGAGGCCTGAGTACAGGCTCCCCTGCCTGTTTTAGGGTTCACCGTTCACCCTGGTGACAGGTGGGTGCTGGAGACCGGCCGCCTGTATGAAGTCACCATCGAAGTTTTTGACAAGTTCAGCAACAAGGTCTATCTGTCTGATGTGAGTGCCTGTTCAGGTCCTAGCTGGGGGATGAGGTGGGGTCGTTGCCTTACGCAGCTGCTGAAGAGCAGCCCCCAAAGCAACAGGAGCCCCCATGCAGGCTGACCGAGGAAGGGTCCTGTTTCTAGTGGCGCTCCCGGGTCTGTGAGAGATAATGCAGAGGCGTCCCGGGGCATCTCCAGAGCCTGTGAGCCTGCACACCAGCCCCGCTGCGGAGCCCCTGTCAGGCTGGAGAGCAGAGGGTGCCACAGCGGCAGGGTTCCAGGAGACGGGGATAGGGAGGAGGTCTCTGCCCACCACTCTCCCGCCCCCTTTTCCCCAAGCTAGGGACCTCAGAGAATCCATTCTCCTCCTGCCCTGCAGAGAGTCAGGGAGCACGTCCTGGCTTTCTTCATACTGGGTCCCAGAAATACCTGGAACCCTGCATGACAGAGGCCGAGCTCAGCACGCTTTCTGGTTCTGGAAGGGGGTGTGAGACAGATGGGGAAATGTGCAGGAGTCTTGAACGCCTCTCTATCCCCTGTGAGAAATTCCAGCCTCGTCAGTGAGCACCTCCAGGCCCTTCCAGGTGGCGTTGGAGGTTTTAGAAGAAGGAAGTGAGGTTCCTCTCGGTGTCCTTGAAGAAGTCATTGCTTTGCTCGTGTTATCAAACAAGGGCTGGGATGGTCACCATTTACAGTTACCTGTAGGGGACATGATGTCCTTTTTTTATATTTACTGGTTCCTTGTTGAGACCTTGGTAGGCTCCAAGCTGCCCCAGGTGCCACAAGGGGAGAAGAAACAGGAGCGCAGGTCATCGGGCCATGCAGGGAGGGCGGCCTCAGTGGGGACAAAGGCCATAGTGGTCAGAGCTCTGTTCCAGGGCCCAGCCCGCCCATCTGTTGCTAGTAGAGGCTGCTGAGCTCCAGGGGGCCCCTTGGCCTGGCCTGGCTGCTGGTTTCAGTCCTGTAAGCTTCGTGCCCAAACTCTGACTTTCTGGAGTCACCCCAGAAACACCTCTCTCCTGTCCTGCCTCATCTTCCAGAACATCCGAATTGAAACTGTGCTTCCTGCTGAGTTCTTTGAGGTGCTATCATCCTCCCAGAATGGTTCGTACCATCATGTCAGGGCACTAAAGAGGGGACAGACGGCCATTGACGCGGCCCTCACCTCTGTGGTAGACCAGGCAAGTTGGTGGCTCCCCTGCGTCGTGCCTTGGCCTATGAAGCCCCGCTCTGTAGGCAGAAATGTCAGCCCAGGAGGGCCATGAGTCCCAGGGAGTTGGGCCACCAGTGTCCCTTTGCCTGTTTGGGCTACTTGCATCCTGGGTTCTTTTTCCCCTTGTCTTTAAGAAGCCCATCAGCCTTAGGGAGCAGAGCTTTGCTGATTGGAAAATCGGCCTGGGTGTTCCCATTTTCCTATCCCACACAAAAGGCCTCCTGGCCTGAAAGGGGCCACAGGCCGTAACAGGAAGAAACGCCCATGCACTGACAGTGACTCCTGCCAGAGTCAGCCTCCTCAGCTCTGGGGGCTGGGTGAACTGCTTTAGCTCTCAAGCCTCAGTTTCCCCATCTGTAAAGTGGGGGAGGGGGGACACCACGTCCATCCTGCCCTGAGGATTCATTCAGGCAGCACTTCCAGAAAGCACTTCAGAAAGCCATCCCCGTGGAGAATGAGAGGGTGGCTCTCCACTCTCCCAGAAATCCACCTTTGTGGCCTGATCCCCAGGGAGGGGTGGGGGTCCAGTGACTGGGAAAGACTGATGATGACATGGATGTCATAGTGACGTGTGGCACCCTCACCCGTTGTAGGATGGAGGGGTCCACATACTACAGGTGCCTGTGTGGAACCAGCAGGAGGTGGAAATTCACATCCCCATCACCCTGTATCCCAGCATCTTGACATTTCCATGGCAACCAAAGACGGGCGCCTATCAGTACACAATAAAGGTACGTGAGACCGCTCACCTCTGGGTGCGTTCCTTTGGTGTTTTCATAGGATTGTGGCTTTTTGTCCATTCTATTACTTTTAGTATTACTCTCTAGTGGTCATAGAGAATTTTAAATCACAGTCTTTATGATTTCTGTTGGTTCCTGAGGTTTCCATCATAGCAATACATTTTGGTAATTAGGAAAAAAAAACAACAAAAAAAACCAACAATGAAAAAATTGAGAATAAGGCAGGGTGCAGTGGCTAACACCTGCAGTCCCAGCAATTTCGGAGGCTGAAGTGAGAGGATCACTTAAGCCCAGGAGTTTGACACCAGGCTGAGCAACATAGGGAGACCTCCATCTCTACCAAAAAAAAAAAAAAAAAAAGAGAGAGAAAAAAATGCAATAAAGAAAACCTGGAATACAGATTTGAATTTCATTAACATTTATTTTTCTAATTTATTTTAAAGCAATATATACACACACCCTTAGAGAAAACATTAAAATTTAAGGGATAAGTATCTCCAACCTCATCACATGGGATGTATCATTGCTCTCACCTTAATGCTTGTACCTGGTGTTAGCCAGCAGGACTCACGTTAGACAGTGCTCGAGTCCTCGTGGTCGGTGCAGGGCACATCAGTCCTGCTGTCCCGTGGAGTGGTGACAGGTGTCCTGTCCGTAGACTGGCACCAGCTGTCTGCTCAGGTGTGTCACCATCCTGGCCTCTTGGGTTCTGGGGTTGTTTCCTCTGGTCTGGGAGCAGAGGTGTGGTCGCTGACCTCCCAGCAGACGATGAGGAACGGGCAGGGGTGTGTGCTGGGAGCTTGTGTCTAGTCAGGGAGGCAGCGCCCTGCAACTGGCTCGGTGACCAAGGGTTTTGTCCCACGCCAGCCTGAGCTCTGGGAGGTGCCACCAGGTTCTAGGTCATCTGTCATGGGCCTGTGTGTTTTTGTGCGTCAGTCTCGAGGTCCCCAGAATATGAGGACAGAAATGAGACAGGACAGAGGGTGAGGGCAGGGGTAGCCTCCAACCAGACCCTAGTTGATGCCACATTTTTCCCTGCTGTGGGCATCGACCTTGTGTGTCAGTGAGGAAGTGGTCACAGGTGTTTTAGAGCCTGTGAGAGTGTATCTGTGTTTGAGTGTATTGGTGCTAGTGTATATGTGTGAATGTATGTATGTGTGAGAAAGTTTGAGTGTGTGCATGTGACGGTAAGCTGGTGGGAGTAGGTGAATGTATGTGAGTGTACCGTGGGTGTGAATGGTGAGTAGGTGAAAGTGTGAGTGTGAAGGTAAATGTAAGTGTGAACATGTGTACGAATGAGTAGGTGTATGTGTGTGCACTGTGGGTGTGAGTGAGCATGAGAGTAAATGAGTGTGAGCAGGTGAGTAGGTACACGTGTGCACTGTGGGTATGAGTGGTACGTGTGCATGAGTGTATGAGTGAATGGGCAAGTAGCTGTACATGTGAGTGTGAATTGTGAGTGTGAATGGCGAGTGTGTGCATGGGTGAGCCCATGAGTGTGAGGATAAATGCGTATGAGTGTGAGTGCCTGCATGCACACGCACGTGTCTCTGACCCTCTGGCTTCCCCAGCAGGCTGAGGGCAGGCAGCCGGTCCTGTGATGGCTTTTCCTCCGCAGGCCCATGGTGGCAGTGGGAACTTCAGCTGGTCTTCGTCAAGCTACCTGGTTGCCACAGTTACTGTCAAGGGCGTAATGACCACAGGCAGTGACACCGGGCTCAGTGTGATCCAGGCACACGATGTGCAGAACCCACTCCATTTCGGTGAGATGAAGGTGAGAGCTCAGGGCCAAGACACCCCCTGGGAGACTCGGATGGTGGTCTCCAGCCACCCCCTCTGAGCAAGCCTCGACTTCACTCAGAAACACCCCCAGCCCTGTGTCCTGTACTTAGGAGCTCAAGCTCCAGCCCTTCCCTTAGGAGCTCACGGCTATGTCAGGAAGATGGACAGGATGTCTCACACCAGCCAACAATGGGCCCAGAAAGACCAGTGTCCACAGGGCTGGGTTTCTGGAGGGGAGATAATCTAAGAGCCATTCTAGAAAATTTCCCAGACCTGAAAGATAGGAATCTCAAATTGGAAGGTCTACCAAGCACTGGGTTGTAAACTCACAGTGAAAGGGCACCACCAGGCTCCGAGAGACCAGGCCAGACTCCTCTCCCTTCACTCACTTTTGGGTACAAAGGCAGATGTTCCCTGCACAGGTCCCCACACCTGGCTTTTGGCCCTGAGTGACATGGGACCATCTCACTTCACAGTGGTGGCAGGTGGCGGTGGTCACAGCTGAGCCTCTGCCAGCCCCACCTGTGGCCCCTGACCCCAGGCCATACTTGCCTGGTGCTCTGACTTCAGCCCTTTTATTCCTTCATTTGGGGCAGGAAGGGACACCCCATGGAGTCCAGCTGCAGCCTGCTCTTACAGTATCGGGGACAGGGATGGATAGGCTGGCCGGTCTTCCACTTGAGACCCAGAGCCGCCTCTGTCTAAAGTGAGGCCTGATTCTCATGGAGACGGGGCTCCACACAGGCCCTTGAGATGAAGCATGAAGTCCAACATTGGGATAAACTGGGACCCCATCCCCTCACCCCAGTTTCCCCTTGTGCCGCTGTTTGCCCAGCAGCCCAGCCAGATCCTGAGGACAGTTCCTCAGGAGGCAGCATGCGTCCTGGGTAGAACCTGGCTTCTGGGGCCAGCCGGCAGGGCTTGCGCTCAGAACCAGTGCACTGTAAAAGAGCCAGCCCTTTCCCTTCAGGCCAGTGCTTCACCAGGTGAGGGGGGCTGAGGAGAGCCCCTCCTTAACCAGGAGGTGGGACTCTAGTTTTATACAATCATGGCTGTGCTTACTACCTCTTTCCTGGCTCCAGCCGCTCTACTGGTCCATCCGATGAGCCATTCAGAACACATCCCACATCTCACTGGTCCTGACACGCCTGCCCTGGCTCAAGCTGCCGCATCTCCCTCTAGGGCTTTCCAACAGCCTCCTCACCACACTGCTTACATGGCTGCTGATCGATACACAGAAGCCAGGGTGGTGGGGACCTCTGAGGTCCCCCAGCTCAGCCACGGTAAACACTGATTCCTCACCATGGCTGCCAGCCCCATCTCTTTCCACTGCCCCTGCACAGTGCACTTCAGCACACTGGCCTCCATGTTCCTCCAAGGTGCTGGCCTGGTAGGTGCTACAGGGCCTTTGCACGCACCATCCTTTCACCTGGGGTGTTCTTCCCCCAGGCTTTGCCTGTCTGCCTATGCTGTGGCTCTCAGGTCTGAGCTTCTAGGCCACTCCTTGGAGAGGCCTCCCCTGCTCTCTGTCCCTGAATCACCCCACTGACTGCAACAGGCTTCTTACAGATGTATCCTCAGTGCTCAACACACAGCAGCTCTTAGGAAATCGAGCAACAGGCCCTGCCTCTCCCGTGGAGGTGACTGAGCCCAGGCCATGCCCCTGTCTTCCAGGTGTGTGTGATCGAGCCCCACAGCATGGAGTTTGCCCCGTGCCAGGTAGAGGCACGTGTGGGCCAGGCCTTGGAGCTGCCCCTGAGGATCAATGGCCTCATGCCCGGCGGGGCCGGCGAGGTGGTCACCTTGAGCGACTGCTCCCACTTTGACTTGGCTGTCGAGGTGGAGAACCAGGGTGTGTTCCAGCCACTCCCAGGTAAACCAGCGCTGCTGAGCAGGTGCCAGATACTGGGATTGGTTCCAGATTGCGTGGGTTCTCGGCGTGGACCGCCAGATTGCCGAAGAGAGGGCTTGAGGCAGCAGAGGGGCTGCAGCATAAGGAATGGCAGTTGTCTCCTGATCCACCATCAGTTCCTGTCTGGCCTGGATCTTGCCCACCGTGTGACTTTGGCAAATCAGTGGCCTCCCTCAGCTTCAGTTTTCACATCTCTAAGCTGTGTGTCATCTACATAGAATCACATCAAGTGCCTGTTTTAGTCCCTGGAATGCAGTTGGTATTCAGAATGCATTGTCAATAGGGGTTTGGTTAGTTCTAGAGTCCTCTCACCTGTGACAGGCCAGGCCCACCCATCTGTTCTCTGCTTCATCTGCTGTGGGGTTTTGGTGGTGACATGGGTGGAGTCTGACTGTGATAGTTTATCAAGTGTTAGCCCTGCCAGGACAGGACAGGCACTTTGCATGCCTGATCTCATTAGGACTTTAGAACCACCCTAGGAGAAGGATCTGTTGTTGGCCCATGTGACAGATGAAAAAACTGAGGCTGTGTAGCTGTAGCTGCCCAATGTCACATATGGCCTGGGACAGGGATGGGGTGCAGATCTGGGTATGACTGACTCTTGCCCTGGGGCTTTACTCACCTGTGAAATGGGCCCTAAAGATGAGGGAAGGAAGGGCTCCCTCTCTGATTTGCAGAAGAAGACCAAAGGACAAGGAACTATTGAATAGGAGTAAGATTTGGGCAGAGCATTGGAAGTAAACAGGGACAACATTTGGTGGGCAGGGGCGCCTGTACCAGGGCCCGGAGGTAGGCAGTGCATGGTGCCTGTGCACGTGGAGGACTGAGAACAGAGGACCCGTTGAATCACAGAGTGCTTTGGAGGGCTTGGACCTAGTGTCCAGGCAGTGGGGGGAGCCACTGAAGGTTTTTGAACAGAAGAGCGATGTGATCCTGGCAGTGTTTGGGAAGCTTTATTGGCAGAGGGTTTGTAGGATCGCCTGTGGTGCCAAGTGGCTGTGCACGCAACTGTAGCTGTAATTATGTGCAGAGCTTTTACAGTTTGAAACTGCACAGAAGGAGGCCAGTATCTCTGAAAAATCCCTGAGTAAACTGCATCCAGGAGAAACTAAGCTCATGAAGTCTACAGTGTCATTGTCAGGTAATCATTTAGGTTGGAGGAAAAGCCTTCCGCATGGGAGAGGCCCACTGACAGCAGGACATGAACCACTCCCCTGCACTGCCTGCCACAACTGTCCTGGAGGGAGGCTGCAGGGTGCTGCTCAGGCAGGGGGGCAGGTCCCAGGGAGGAAAGTTCACGGCTTGGAGTTCCACAGGCCTGGGTCTGAGCCACTCCACTCCCTTGCTATCTCTATGATGCCGGTGTGCTGCCCAGCCTCTCTGAGCCTTGGGTTCTTTAACTATAAAATGGAATGACAGCTCTTGCTTATTGTGATGGTTACAAGTGACTATCCCTCAGCACAATACAGAGTGTTTCTCCAGGGGTTTGACTTCTGAAAACAGCAGTCAAGATGGGAATCCTGTGGTTTCAAATTTCTCTTAGGAAGTGCCTTGCATTGCCCCTGGCCTGGGGCATGGTGTGCATGGTAATGTGTAGGGAGGTGTGTAGGGCCCAAGCTGTATGAAAATATGTATCTTAGAAACCTGGGCTCTGTCAGGACAGAGATGCTCACCCCACAGAAACCCATGGGGCTCAAGAACAGGTCGGATCAGCAGGTTGACCTGTCCCTATAATACCCACCCTGGAGCTTACTCAGCTAAAGAAACAAATTTGGTCCCATGTTAGGTAAACTCCCTCTGCCACCTCTCAGGCTCAGATCACAGGTAGCCAGACTCTGATCATGGCTCTGAGGAGGAGCCCTGGTAGCCCTGGCCCAGGCTGGCCTCCCTTCTGTGGTTCCCTCTGCTTACTGTAGTTGGACTTGGCAGTCCCATTTCTGCCTTGCCCTCTTGGGTGGCATCTTCTTGAAAGCCCCTGGGCTGTGGGCACTACTGTGACTCTCTCAACATGTCTTTGTGCTGGCATAGACAGACTTACAGAATAGAATACTGAGCCCAGATGAAAACCTGCTCATACATGGTGAAATGATTTTTGGCAAGGGTGTCAAGACTGTCCAATGGGGAAAGGACAGTCTGTTCACCAAATGGTGCTGGGACAACCAGGTATCCACATGTGTAAGTATGAAGTTAGACCCTTCCATAACTCCAAACACAAAAATTAAGTCACAGTGGATCAAAGACCTAATATAAAATTGAAAACTAAAAAACTTCTAAAAGAAAACCAGAGGAAAGCTTCAGAACTTTGGAATTGGCATTGATTTTTTGGCTATAACACCAGATGCACAGGCTACAAATTAAAAATAGACAAACTGACTACAACGAAATAAAACAGTTCTGTATATCAAAGGACACAACAGAGTACAAAGGCAACCTTCAGAATGGGAGAACACATCTGCAAATTGTATAAGGGGTTCATATCTAGGATATGTAAAGAACTCCTACATCTCAGCAGCAATAACACCAATAACCCAATCAAACAGTAGGCTGAGGACTTGAATATTTGTCCGAAGCTGATACACAGACAAGCAGCACACGGGAAGATGCTCAACATCACTCATCATCAGAGTGGTGCAAATCAAACCCACAACGAAAAGTACTACCCTCCTTAGGATGGCTGCAATCAAAACAACAGAAAACAGCAAATGTTGACAAGGATGTGAAGACACTGGAGCTCTTACGCGCTGCTGGTGGGTATGCGAAAGGTGCTGCTGCTGTGGAAAGCAGTATGGTGGTTCTTCAAGAAAGTAAACATGGAATTACCATATGATCCAGCAGGCAATCCCGCATCTGGGTGTACATCCAAAGGTGTTGAAAGCACGATCCCCAAGAGGTGTTTGTGCACCCATGTTCATGGCAGTGTTATTCACAATAGCCAAAAGGTGGAAGCAACCCAGGTGTCCACCGTTGGAAGAATGAATGAACACAATGAGGTCTATCCATACAGTGGAATATTATTCAGCCTTAAGAAGGAAGGAAATTCCGACCTATGCTACAACATGGAAGAGCCTTGAAGACATCATGCTTAGTGAAGTAAGCCAGTCCTTCACTGAGGACTTTTGTCCCCACAAAAGGACAAATACTTTATGATCCCACTTATATGAGATACCTAGAGTAACCAAATTCATGAAGACAGGAAGTATAATGGTAGTGGTCAGAGACTGGAGTGAGGAGAATTGGGAAGTTACTGTATATTGGGTGCAGAGTTTCAGTTTTGTAAGTTGAAGAGTTGTGTAGACAGATAGTAGCGACATTCACACGCTACATAAATGTGCTTAATGCCACTGAACTATACACACAAAAGGTGTTATGGTGGGAAATTTTATCTTACCTGTATTTTATCAGAATTTTTTTAAAACAATTTTTTTTTTTTAAAGATAAAATTTTAGACTGCGCATGGTGGCCCATGCCCGTAATCGCTGCATTTTGGGAGTCCGAGATGGGAGGATTGCTTGAGCCCAGGAGTTTGAGACCAGCCTGGGCAACATAATGGGACCATGCTTCTACAAAAAAATGAAAAAGTTATCCTGGTATGGTGGCTCACTCCTGTAGTCCCAGTTAATCAGGAGGCTGAGGTAGAAGACTCACTTGAGCCTAGGAGGTAGCGGTTGCAGTGAGCCAAGATTGTGCCACTGCACTCCAGCCTGGGCAACAGAGCAAGACCCTGTCTCAAAAATAAAATAAAATAAAAATTTTAAAACTTAATTTAATAATGGCAGGGATGTAGGACAGCCGTTGGCAGCAGTATAAAGTGACACAACCACTTTGGGAAGATATTTGACAACAGCAACCAACAATGACTACAGCTAAACAAATGCACGCCCTGCAGCCTAACACTTCCTCTCTTAGGGATGCACCCAACAGAAATGCCCAGGTGTGTCCCCCAAGAGGAAGGCGCCCAGATGTTTACAGCAATACCATGTAGCACAGTCCCAAACTGGAAGAAACCCAGATGCGCACCATAGCATGGGTCAGTCTATTGCTCTATATTCATATAACAGAATCATATGGAGAATGTGGACAAAGGATCCTCAAGTGTGACCAGTGAGAAATCCCATGAACACTGCTGAGGTGAGGAAGCCAGGCACAAAAGAGTTGTGCCCGTGGCTCCCTTTATGGGAACCATACCAAGCAAGGCTCAGTTGTGCTGGTGGCACCAGGCGGGTAGTTTTCCTTTAGGGAGAGGCCAGATACCAGAAGGGTCTCCGGGAGATTCTGGGGGTACAGATAATACTCTGTTTGTTGATATGGGTGCTGCCTATAGGGTGGGTCCAGTATGTGGAAAAAGCATTGTGAATTATATACTCATGTGAATTAAACATTATTTATTTATTTTTTTGAAACAGTTTTGCTCCCTCATTGCCTATGTGGGAGTGCAGTGGAGCGATCTTGGCTCACCGCAACCTCTGCCTCCCGGGTTCCAGCAATTCTCCTGCCTCAGCCTCCCGAGTAGCTGGGATTACAGACATGCGCCACCACGCCCGGCTAATTCTGTATTTTTAGTAGAGATGGGATTTCTCTGTGTTGGTCAGGCTAGTCTCAAACTTCCGACCTCAGGTGATCCGCGCGCCTCAGCCTCCAAAAGTGCTGGGATTGCAGGTGTGAGCCACCACGCCTGGCCGTGAATTAAACATTTTTATTTTTCTTTTGAGACAGAGTTTCACTCTTACTGCCCGGGCTGGAATGCAGTAGCGCGATCTTGGCTCATCGCAACCTCTGCCTCCTGGGTTCAAGTGATTCTCCTGTCTCAGCCTCCTGAGTAACTGGGATTACAGGCATGTGCCACCATGCCTGGCTAATTTTTTGTATTTTTAGTGGAGACAGGGTTTCTCCATGTTGTCAGCTTGTCTCAAACTCCTGACCTCAGGTGATCCGCCCACCTCAGCCTCCCAAAGTGCTGGATTACAGGCATGAGCCACCGTGCTTGGCTGAATTAAACATTTTTAGTTAAAAAAAATCAGATCAAGGATCAAGCCTGGGATGAAAGAGGGGTGCCCCCAGCCTGTTGTGCCTTCCCCACCAAAGGTGATTTCAGGGCTGGCCACAGTGGCTCACGCCTGTAATCCCAGCACTTTGGGAGGCTGAGGTGGATGGATCACTTGAGGTCAGGAGTTCAAGACCAGCCTGGCCAACATGGCGAGTCCCCATCTCTACTAAAAAATTACAAAAATTAGCCAGGTGTAGTGGTCTATGCCTGTAGTCCCAGCTACCTGGGAGGCTGAGGCAGGAGAATCACTTGAACCCCAGAGGCAGAGGTCTCAGTGAGCCAAGATCATGCCACTGCACTCCAGCCTGGGCAACAGAGCAAGACTCCATCTCAAAAAAAAAAAAAAAAAGTGATTTCAGGGTGACTATCTGGTTCTCTCCTTTCTGCAGGGAGGCTGCCGCCGGGCTCTGAGCACTGTAGCGGAGTCCGGGTAAAGGCCGAGGCCCAGGGCTCTACCACGCTCCTTGTGAGCTACAGACATGGCCACGTGCACCTGAGTGCCAAAATCACCATTGCTGCCTACCTGCCTCTCAAGGTGAGCCAGGGGCCCTGCCCTTTACCTCTCCCCTGCCCACTACTTCCCAGATGCAAATTACCCATTTGCTCTGACAAATTTGTGTGATAAACCCAATTCCTTCAAAATAGCTTTTGGCACAGCTCCCTCTTCCATGATTTCTGGCTGAAAGCAGGATCTGTGTGGAAGGAGCAGAGCCTCCCTGATGGGCAGTGGTTGTGGGCATCTCTGGTTACGCGAGACAGTGCTTGGCAGGCTTGGCAGGATACCGACCTGCCAGCCTCTCCCAATGAAGGTAGGAGTGTGGGCTGCAAGGGCTTCAGAAGTGTGTTCAGCAAGGGTCACAGGGGAGTGCTTCCACTCCACTCCAGAGCTAACCTTCAGGGTCCCCGTAGAGTCCTAGAATTGGGACAGCGGCCCTGTGGTATGGCAATGCTGAGACCTCCAAGACTGGGGTCAGAGAGGATCTGCCCTGGCCTAGTGTCCATCCATCCTGCCTCTCATCTGAGGACAGTGGTAGCCACAGCCTGTGCGGAGCAGAGCACATAGCCTCAGTGTCCATACCACCCTCCTGAGCCGAGTCCAGCCTGACCCCACCCACTCTTGGGCCTTACATTCCCTGCCTGTAAAATGGGGCTGAGACAGCTCTTGCCTCATGAGGTCGTGATGAGGATTTGCTGAGCTCACAAATGGAATGAGCTCAGAATACAGTCTAGGGGGTAGTGCAGGCTCAGGAAGGGTTAGTTATTAAACACGGGTAAAAAAGAACTGGGCCTTCCTCTGGGGTGGGTGTGAAGGCTCTGTACGAGGGCTGCCATGCAGGAGGCTGCTGATTGTAATCATCCCTTTCTTTGAACCCTGCCGAGCATGCAGGAGGCACAGAGAGGGTTCGTTGGTGGGAAGTTCCTGCTCCTCCTTCCAGGGAGGGCTGGAGGGCAGGCCTGGGGGAGCCTCAGCCTCCCTGGCACGGTCAGGCAGTCCTTGCATTTTTCTGCTCCCAGTGTCAGCCTTAAAGACAGCTCCGGTCCTCATGGTTTGTACCATTTTTTTCTTCCTCTCACCCATTCATTGGAAGCAAGCTTGGTGATGTTAGGATTTCTTTTTCTTTTCTTTTTTTTTTTTTTTTTTTTGAGATGGAGTTTCACTCTTGTTGCCCAGGCTGGAATGCAATGGCGCCATCTCTGCTCACCACAACCACCGCCTCCCGGGGTTAAGCGATTCTCCTGCCTTGGCCTCCCCAGTAGCTGGGATTACAGGCATGCACCACCATCCCCGGCTAATTTTGTATTTTTAGTAGAGACAGGGTTTCTCCATGTTGGTCAGGCTGGTCCCGAACTCCTGACCTCAGATGATCCTCCCACCTCAGCCTCCCAAAGTATTGGGATTACAGTCATGAGCCACCGTGCCTGGCAATGTTAGGATCTTTTATCTCTGAACCCCTGGCCCTGGGTTCAGTGCCTGGCACAGAGCAGACACCAACCAAGGGTGGTTTTGTTTAGAATGAATGTGTGAGGAAATGTGTCCAAGGTCACCCAGCCAGGGCAGAAGTCAAGGCCTCCTGATCTCCAGAGCAAGCATAGCAGACACTTCTCAAATGTCCGTTAGTGATCAGAGGCTTAGCCCTGCTCCTCATCCTTCAGCACACAGGCATGAATACTTACTTGTGTAATCTCTGCAGCAGGCCCTAGAGATGCACCAGGGCAGAAAACACAGAACTTTTGTCCCCATGAAGTGACATTCTGGCAAAGAGAGGTAGAGACGACCATAAACAAAGCAAAGAATGTATTTTGCCTCTGCTTGCCATGGAAAAAGTAGAGCATGGAGGGGTGATGGGGGTGGAAGTTTAAAATGAGGAGATCAAGACCTGCCCCCACACCCCCACTCAAGCACAGCACTGCAGCAGGTGAGCGTCAGAGAGCAGAGTGGAGAGAGTTGAAATCCCTGAGAACAGCAGGCATTCTGGGGTTGCCCTGCGCACCTTCTGGGAGCTAGAGCGTTTCACCAGGTACCTGGAGAGGGGTTCTTCAGGGCCCCTTCTGGCTCTGGATTATCAGGGCGTTTGGCTGGAGCAGCAGAAACCAGAAGCTGAGCTCACAGTCCTGGGCTGGAATGTAAGGATGAAGATAAGGTGGACGTGTCCCTCAGTGAGGTGGCTTCCTGATTGGACAGATTATAGAGAAAAGTGGATATGGGTCTCTTCTCCCTTCATCTGTCTTCTTCCTAGTTAGCAGTTAAGATCAGGTTTATTTACAAGGAACAAAAGCCAAGTGACAGGGACTTACCCAATAGAGGAATTGATGTCTCTGTCGCACATGAGGAATATTTGGAATATTTGGGCTTTGACACCGGCTGAGGAGCCTGCACAGTGCATGAGCATCCTTCATCAGCTGCATTGTTAACCTGTCTCCTTGGCACAGGGTTCTATGATACTTTTATGCCTGAGGGAGAGAATTAAACACAAAGGTGATAATTCCTCATCATCCGGTTGTTAACTGTAGGACACACAGCTTCTTCGCACAGTTCTTTCACTTTGGGCTGGTCATGAAAACATCTTTGGCAAGATATACAGTGGCCTGCTTTGCCCATAGTGGGGTTTTGTTGGTTGTGGCCACGAGATTTGGGTAAGAGCACGGGATCAAGAGTCAGAACAGACCTGGGCCCACTAGCTGGGTTAGCTTGGTTCAGTGTCTTCGTCTGCTGGGATTCATCCTTTCTGTCTTTAAAGTGGGGATGACAGTTAATAATCATAACAGTTTCTAACAGCAGGGGCCATTGATTGAGCATGTGCTAGTCACATATTCAGGTCTTTTATTCCAGCGCCTGAATCACAATAGTAGCCTGCGAGGTAGGCATTATCATTGTACCCATTTCACAGGCTGGGGAAACAGCCTTGTAGACATTATTGTTTAAGGTCCCAGACTAGCTTCATTCCAGTAGAGACAGAGAAGCAAATGCACAAATGATGGTATATCCAGTGATGGCTCAGGGGCAGAGATGAAGAGTTGAGCTGGAAAGGAGGTGACAGGGGAAGAGAGACCCTGCTTTAGACAGGCCCAGCAGAGGCCTGCCTGAGGAGGTGACGCTCAGGCAGAGGCCTGAGTGGTGCACAGAACTGGGTTGTGCTGCTGTCTCCAGCGGGGAGTTCTGAGAGGAGCAGAGATGAAGGCCCTGAGCATACTTAGTGCTTCTCCTGCAGGAAACAGGGGCCACGCCTGACTCTGTAGAAGGTGGAGTCTGGGGATGGATTTCAACAGGGGCACCACGGGCCCCTTGGAATTGTTTGTGTGTGAGCACACACGTGCAGGGAGGGATGCCCAGAGACAGTTGATAGCCTATATCAGATTCAAAAAATGTTCATACTGAAAAACCAAGTCAAAAGGACAGAATTCTCATTTGAAAAGTCATAGTCTGTTCAGGTAACCTTAACAAAACACCTTGGACTGGGTGGCTTATAAACAACAGAAATTTCTTTCTTGCAGTTCAGGAGCTGGGAAGTCTAAAGTCAAAGGTACCAGCAGATTTTGGTGACTAGTGAGGGCTTCCTTCCTTATAGATAGCCATAATTTGGATGTTCGTGTCCCCACAAAATACGTGTGTTGAAACGCTGACCCCCACAGCAATGGAGGTGAGGCCTTTGAGGGGTGATTAGATCATGGGGGCAGAAGCTTCACGACTGGGATTAGTGCCCTTTTAAAAGAACCCAGAGAGCTAGCATGACCCTTCCACCATGTGCAGATGTGGTAAGAGGTTTTTTTTTTTTTTTTTTTTTTTTTTTGTGGGTGGGGAGGGAATATTTTTCTTATAAGGTTTTTCCTTCCTCATGTGCTTAAGATCATGCCATAGATGCAGAAGGAAACAGACACACCCTACCCTCCATGAGTCTATAGCCTGATCAGACCCCCAAGCCATGAAGCTCCTTCAGGGTGAGGAGCACCAGGTGAAGTGGGGCCCAGAGAAGAATCGCCTGGGCCGCAGGTCGGCGCTGGGTGGGAGAGGAAGCAGGGCTTTCTGGAGGCCAGTGTGCTGAGCCCTGCAATGTCAGGAGGGGTCGCCTAAGTGAGACAAGGATAGGAGAGTAGCCTCTGTGAAGGCCTGGGGACAGCTGAGCATGGCTCTCTAGAAGGATGCCACTAGTCTGAAGCTGGACCTGGGGCCAGGTTGGGAGAGCCCAAGTCCTAGGACAGAAGCTGAGCCTGTATTCCGAGGGCCGCGGGTGCTGTGGAATAGTTTAATGCACAAGGGACAGGGTGAGATCTCTGTCTTAGGAAGGGACACATGGGCAGCTCTTTGAGGGGATAGTAGATGGGGCTAGCGGGGAGCAGATTGACAAGTGAGGACTTGGCAGTCACTGCAGTGGGACCCTCTGCAGTGGAGGGAGTCAAGGAGAGCAGGGCTGTGGGACCCCTTAGGGTGAATCCCTCCTCTCTGCACCCCTGCTGTGTCACTGGAGGGAGGGATCCTCCTGTGGAGTCCCCATGTCTTCCTGGAGGTTGACTGGGAATGACACCCTGTTACATAGAATCTAAGCACTGCCATTGCCCACACTGGGAGGCCATGGGGCCCTTGGCACCATGATTGCCCTAGGCCGTGGAGGAAATGAGAGCTTTGTGTGAAATATTACTTTAATTCTTCCTTTGTTTACTGGGTACTTTAAGGCCACCACAGTTTTACTTGCCAACTCACTTTCACTCAACAAAGAATTGTTGAGCACCTGCTATGTGCGAGGCATGGTTCTAGGTGCCACAAGACTCGCCCTCGAAGCTCGTGCATACATGGTGCAAAGTGTGGGAAGCCCAGCGGCTCAGAAGGAAGGGAACAGACCACCTGCAAGGGTGCCAGCGAGGACAACACAGGCTGCATCTCCCTTGGTCACCTGGTGGATATCTCTTTAGGATGGTTTTATGCTTTTTACAGCAAGATGGTTGTGATCCAACTGCACCATCAGATGTGTATCCTGCGCTTGTAGATCTTTGTGAAGACTGCTTTGGGGGCCCACATAAGGTTCTGTCACTGGGAAACACTACGTGTACTGAGCCCCTTGTGCTGGAGTGTAGATTATTGTTGGTTATTTGCTGTGGGAAATAATAGTGTGATGAACATCTGTCTGTGCATTGACATGTTTCTCTCCATTGTGTTATTAGGTTAGGTTCCAGATAGGGAATTCCTGGGTTCCAGGGCTGTGGGTATTTTCAAGGCTTTTACCAGATTGTTTGACAAAAGAGGCAAATCCATGTACACCCTCCAGCAGTCTGTCAGAGTGAGGGCTTAATTCTATCTACACCCTACTCCTCTGGGTCTTTGCAACGATCCCCATGAGTGCTGCAGATGAGGAGAATGAGTTTCAAACAGGAGACTGGGCCCCACAAGCAGGGTGAGGATGCGGGGCTGGGATGCCCGGCTCCTGCCCGTGCTGCCTTAGAAGAATGCCAAGTCTTCTGCCTCTTCCATCTCCAGGCTGTGGATCCCTCCTCTGTTGCCTTGGTAACCCTGGGCTCCTCAAAGGAGATGCTGTTTGAAGGAGGTCCCAGACCTTGGATCCTCGAGCCTTCCAAGTTCTTCCAGAATGTCACCGCTGAGGACACTGACAGCATCGGCTTGGCTCTCTTTGCCCCCCATTCCTCCCGGAATTATCAGCAACACTGGATCCTTGTGACCTGTCAGGCCTTGGGTGAGCAGGTGAGTGGGCAGCTGCTCCAGACCCTCCTTGCCCTAAGGCAGGGGTGGAAAATGACTCTCTCTGTATTATTTTATTTACTCCTTGGAGTAACCCTGAGAGAAAACCACTCCCATTGTACCCATTTTACAGACAGGCAAACTGAGGCGTGGTGATGTGGAATTCAATGAACACTAGGTAGGTGTGGCAATGGGGACCTCCCGCTATGCCAGCTTTCGTAGAACAGGCCAGTTGGGTGGCTTGCCACCTCCATGGGCTTCAGCATCCCCCACTAACCAAACCAGAGCTGGAGGCTTTGAGTTCGGGATAACAAGTCCAGTGTCTCCAGGGCTGTAAATGAATGAGGCTATAGACCCAGGTTTGACACATCTTTTTGGTTTTTGAGGATAACCTGGAAATCACAATTTTTTTTTTTTTTTTTTTGAGACGGAGTCTCGCTCTGTAGCCCAGGCTGGAGTGCAGTGGCCGGATCTCAGCTCACTGCAAGCTCCGCCTCCCAGGTTTACGCCATTCTCATCTCAGCCTCCCGAGTAGCTGGGACTACAGGCGCCTGCCACCTCACCCGGCTAGTTTTTTGTATTTTTTAGTAGAGACGGGGTTTCACTGTATTAGCCAGGATGGTCTTGATCTCCTGACCTCGTGATCCGCCCGTCTCGGCCTCCCAAAGTGCTGGGATTACAGGCTTGAGCCACTGCGCCCGGCCCACAATTTTTTTTTTTGCATAATCTGTTAAGTTTTTTAATGCTGAAAACCAAAAGCTGAGGAGGCTGAGGGGACCAGACAAAACACATGTGTGACCTGAATCCCCACATGCTGGCTGGAGGGCATCTTGCTATTCAGGCGCCTCGGAATCTGGTACTCCTTCCCTGGGGAGGGTGGGCTGAGAGCTTGTGGGGCTTCTGGTGGGCATCTACTGCTCCATTTCCAAGGCAGGAAGCCCAGAGCAAAACGGGTATTCGGCGGGAATCAGGAAGATGGGAGAGAGCCCATTTCTTTGGGAAGTGAAGTATATTTCCTGCATGTGTAGCAGGGCAAAGAATGTCAATTGGCAATAAAACGCACATGCATGCCTCCCACGGTGCCCTTATGGCATCAGCCATGCCACAGCTGCCCTGGTATGGCCAGAAAAGGTGCCTGGTGATAGGTCCCATTCACCAGTGGGGTGGTTTTAGAAAAACAATAAAACAACAAGAACAATAACATCATAATAAGTAATATAATAAGAAGAATAAAATTCCTCATGAATTAAGTTGGATATATTTCTTATCCCTAACATGACCCCACCATCCCTGTCCCTTCTCAGGGCTGTAGGAATTTGACCCCCAAGTGGCATTACCTCTAGGGCCCTCCCAATCCATTGCTCTGTGGATTGGGAGCAATCCACAGGGGACACATGGGACACTGGGAGCACACAGAAAGCCTTCGTGGAGTCAGGGAGGACACTGCCCTTGGTCCTGCCTCATGGTCAGGAAAGGTGGGGGCTCGTGTCCTCCATCAAGTGCATGTCATCTGAGGAGGCTGAGGGTGCTACCTCAAGATGGGCCCTGAGCCATGGTGCTCCAAAAAAGAGGAAGCTGGATATGATATCTGAGGTCCCAGCTCTCCAGGCAGACAGGTTTCCCCCTTTTCTTGCACCATGGATTCCCCTCTCTGCAGCAGCCCCTGGAGCTGCAGAGCATGAGCAGGCAGAGGGCAGGCCCTGCCTCCAGGCTGCAGCTCTTCCTGGGTGTTGTCCTGCAGTGCTCCTATCTGATTGGCTTTCCCCAGTCATCATTCTGCAGCATGCACTTCCCACGTCTGTCCCTCGTTCCATGGGTGTTTTCACCTCCATATGGACTCCTCACTGAAGCATCCTTGAACTTGTGAATTTGCTAATGCAACCATGGGGTTTTCCTAGGGTCCTGGGAAACCATGAAGCCTCACCAAGTCTACCTCTTCCCTGAGATAGGAGCAGCCCATGGTTCTGGCTGACATTTGCAGAGGGCACGTGGACTCCCATCTGAGAGTCTCTTAAGTGTTGAGGAAGTGCTTTCCCACCTGTGTGCCACTGGGCATTTGTTAAGACCCTGTGGCATGGGTATCATCATCACTCCCATCCTATAGAGGAGAAAACTGAGTCAGAGGGTACTGGGGTGGGGTGTGGCACAGCTCAGAAAGGAGTGAGAACTCAAGCTTGGGGGTCTGACTGCTCACTGTGCCCTACCAGGTCATCGCCCTGTCGGTGGGGAACAAGCCCAGCCTCACCAACCCCTTCCCTGCGGTGGAGCCTGCTGTGGTGAAGTTTGTCTGCGCCCCACCGTCCAGGCTCACCCTTGCGCCTGTCTACACCAGCCCCCAGCTAGACCTGTCCTGTCCGCTGCTGCAGCAGAACAAGCAGGTGGTGAGTGTGGTCTATGCTCAGGAGGAGGCGAGGGTGCCGCCCGCTTGGGCAGGACATTGGCGGCCTTGCCCATGGTCCCAAGCATTGTAACAGACATAGCTCCACGCTGCACTTCCTTTGTCTCAACAGCTGGCCCTGTGAGGGCGCTGGTTTTATTTGTGTTTTATATTCAAGGGACACACAGCTTGGAGAGGTGAGGGACATACAAAAGTCACAGCTACTAGTGGCAGTGTCAGATGAAGATAGGGTCCTCTTCCACATTCGCTGCCTGTCTTTGTTTGGCAGTTGGTAGTTTAAAAATATCTTGTTGGCTGGGCGCGGTGGCTCAAGCCTGTAATCCCAGCACTTTGGGAGGCCGAGACGGGCGGATCACGAGGTCAGGAGATCGAGACCATCCTGGCTAACACGGTGAAACCCTGTCTCTACTAAAAAATACAAAAAACTAGCCGGGCGAGGTGGCGGGCGCCTGTAGTCCCAGCTACACAGGAGGCTGAGGCAGGAGAATGGCATAAACCCGGGAGGCGGAGCTTGCAGTGAGCTGAGATCGGGCCACTGCACTCCAGCCTGGGCGGCAGAGCGAGACTCCGTCTCAAAAAAAAAAAAAAAAAAAAAAAAAAAATCTTGTTGTCTTCTGTGCCTTGAGGGTGTTAAAATGCACCTTACTGTCTATGGACAGAGTATGTAGGGTCAGAGCAGGTGTGCGGGCTACTGAGGAGAGGTGACCAGCTGCAGCATCCCCATGATGTGGGGGACATGGGGCTGTGTTTCAGAAGTAAGGGTTAAGAGAGGAAGAAAGTCCCTTGGGGGTCTAACGGCAGGGATGGTAAGGGAAGCCACAGGTCTGCTCCCCTTGGACTTGAGACGCATCCATGCCTTAGTCCCTAGGGCATTCAGAGTCCAAGGTATTGAGTGTGTCCAGTGTAAGGGACATGGGACACCCTCTGGCCAGCACCAGCCCCCAGCCCCTTTTCAGAGGAGGGGGTTGGGCAGCTCCTCACTCCTTGAGCATGTACTTACGGAGCATGTCCTCTGTGCCAGGCACAGGTCTGAGTTTTGGATTGCACGGTCATCAGGACAGGCAAGGAACCTGCCTCCTGGAGATGACAGGGAGACCAGGAGATGCACAAATAAGATGGATCAGAGGTGGCAAGCGCTGCAAGGGAAGTGAAATAGGGCACACAGCAGAGCGAGGAGGAGGCTGCTCAGGAGGAGCGGAATGGGGCTCTGAGGAGGGCATGTGCGAGCTCACTGCGATCTAACACTGTGAAACTCACTCCATTTATTCTTTGTGAGTCCTAGAGCAGACCCTGGCTCATAGGAGGAGATCAGTAACTAGGAGCGGTGGATGAGTGAACCAGCGAATGCACTGTGCATGTGCCACTCCTGTCTTAATGCTTGACTCTTGCAGACTCATGGGTGGAGAAGCCACACTGCTGGAGAACTGGCCAGGGAGTAGCTGAGCTGGAGAGTAGGTCCTCTCTGGACAGGCAGCCTGCTCAGCTCAGGGACAGTCACTTCAACCCCAGGCTGGCCCAGCTTTCTCGTTTTCAAAGAAAAACAAATCAAACCTATGTGCATCTTCCCCGTCCTTAGCGTTGGCTGTGAGCTGAGGGAGCCACGTTGGGGCTGGATTGTGCCTGGTCTGTCTGTTGGCCAGGACCTCTGCTTTAGCCCAGGGTTGTCTCCCTGGACTTAAATATGATGGCTGCAGGGCTTGACTCTGATTTGGCTTTGCACATCATAGATGTCGCCAGAAAATAATGGACCTCAAACATGGAGGAGTTGTGTGATCCATCAGTCCTCAGGTTCCTGAGCCACCAGCCAGCCATTCAGGCGTGACCCTGGCAATTTAGAGTCTCATTAGGGAACTTTTTTTCTTTTTTTTCTTTTTTGAGACAGAGTCTCGCTCTGTTGTCCAGGCTGGAGTGCAGCGACGCAATCTCGGCTCACTGCAACCTCCGCCTCCTGGGTTCAAGTGATTCTCCTGCCTCAGCCTCCTGAGTAGCTGGGATTACAGGCATGCACCACCATACCAGACTAATTTTTGTATTTTTAGTAGAGACACGGTTTCACCATATTTGTCAGGCTGGTCTCGAACTCCTGACCTCGTGATCTGCCCGCCTTGGCCTCCCAAAGTGTTGGGATTACAGGCATGAGTCACCATGCCTCGCCAGTCATTAGGGAACTTTGAGAAAGATATATCCCTGCAATGCAGCCTGGGTGCAGGATCAAGGTAATTTTATACTCTCCAACTTCAGAAGCTACCCAAGATGTGTTTGCAGATTAAATTATTGGTGAGGAGAGACACCAGAATGGAATTGACTGATCAGAATGACAAGATGGACCCTGGCCCTCTGAGCAGATCCTCTAGTGTGTGGCTCGCTCACTGTGGGTGGGCACCAGTTGCATGGGACTGATTAGGGACTTGAGTGGGGCTGCCCCCAGATGAGACACCAGAGATTGACCACACTGAGTCAGGGGAGGTCCTTGGGCTCTAAAATCAGACCAACTGAGTTCCACCCCTAAACCTGTGTGACGTTGGACAAGTCATTTAACATTTAATGTCCCTGGACCTCAGCCTCCCTGTTTGTAAAATGGAGTTTATGTTGTTGCCTCAAATGGGTCAGCTAGCTTGCACATGTGCTTGGCCAGTGTCAATTTCCTTCCCTGGAAGAGCATTGGTTTTCCAGCCTGGGTTGCATCTGGGGGAGCCATGGAGCACCTAGGATAGGTCCCTGCAGCCTCTGCCAACACTCCCAGCTTCTATATTATGAATAATGATGAGACCTTTGCATGCCTGCTGATGGTGCTGGCCTACTCTGAGCAGGGCGTGGATTAAGAATTTGTAGCCTGCTTGAATCAAGTGTTCTGTGGGGGCAAGAGAGCTAAAAGGAATTGAGAGGAGCCCTCATGGTGCAGGTAGGGTGTTTTGTGACTGTATCAGTCGGACAGGCTGGGCCCGGCCAGGCTGCCACAGCAAACAAGCCCACATCCCATAGCTTCACATGGCACAAGCTCACCTCTTGCCCATGCTGCATGAGCCTCTCTGGTTGGCTGGGAGACCCTGCTTTGTGTCATTGTAGTCTTCGTTCCAAAACATGGGCTGTGGAGCAGCTACCATGTTGATTATGGCAGGTGCCACTGTGGAGAGAAAGGGAATGTGGCAGGTCGGGATCTGGCAGTGAAGCTTCCCCCTAGTCCCATTTCACATTTCACTGGCTAGAGCAAGTGCCTCGGTCACTTCTTTTTTTTTCTTTGCTCTGTCGCCCAGGCTGGAGTGCAGTGGCGCGATCTCGGCTCACTGCAAGCTCCGCCTCCCGGGTTCACGCCAATTCTTCTGCCTCAGCCTCCCGAGTAGCTGGGACTACAGGCACCCGCCACCACGCCCGGCTAATTATTTTGTATTTTTAGTAGAGACAGGGTTTCACCGTGTTAGCCAGGATGGTCTCAATCTGCTGATCTCGTGATCCGCCCGCCTCGGCCTCCTAAAGTGCTGGGATTACAGGCGTGAGCCACGGTGCCCGGCCGTGCCTTGGTCACTTCTAACCAGAGGGTGAGAGAAGGGTAGTTCTTTCTGTGGGACCCCCCTCTCCCCGAATGGAAAACTGGCCGTTTGTGAATGACACTCATGGCTGCCCCCCTTCCTACCCACGTGTAGGAAGGCTCTCTAAAATGCCCTTGCAGTCCCCATATTTAAATCCACATCCTACAAGGTGGGCTTGGTTGTGCTTTGTGTGTCACAGCTGGAGAAACTGAGGCTCAAGGAGTTCATAACTTGCCTGGGCACTGAGAGGTAGAGCTGGGACTCAGTCCAAGTTGTGGGGTCAGACACACTTGGCCTCTGCTTTGTGGCCCTGCCCACATTGCCCCCATGCCATGTGGCCAGAGAAGGAGGGGATAGTCCACAGGAAAGAGGCTTGATTCAGCCGGTTTCTATGGGGAGAGTCTTCTCAGGGAGCAAGAGATCATGCCAGAGTGGTGGGAATCCAGGATTTGGACCTGCAGCCTGGAGCTCCCATCCCAAACCTCCTTGGATGAGCTCCTTTCCCTGCCTGGGCTTGTGCTTCCTTCACATGGGGATGATCTCTCCCACCTTCCTGGGACATTTAAGGATCGGGCGAGTATTCCACTTTGAAAGGAGCTGTGCAAACCTGGTAGCTCTGGGACATCTTAGGCATTGGAATCTGCATTCCTGTGAAACCCCTAGTGGGGCCATCCTAGAGGCACTGACATGTGCCTGGGTGGGGGGTGGCAATCATTTGGAAAGGTGAGGGCGGAGGGGAAGGAGAGCAGCCTGCCCACAGTAGTAGGTCAGGGTGGGAGTTCCCGGCTTCAGCACTGTTGACACTTGGGGAAATAGGTCCTGTAGGGGGCTGTCCTGTGTATTACAGGGTGTTAAGCAGCATCATGGACCTCTCCCAACTAGATGCCAGTGGCAACCCCCTGACACATCAGTAGGGACAGCCAGAAATGCCTCCACTGTTGCTGAAGGCCCCCTAGTGGTTCTCATTCCATTGAGAGCTGTGGTCTGGAGCCAGAAGCCAGCTTGGACAGGGCCATGGTGGGACCTGGTGGGTGGCAATAGTGAGGATTGCTTTCTGGCTCATCCCATTCCCTCACCAGCACCCCCAAGAGCCCACAGGGCAGCTGCTGGCCTCAGAGTGCACTGTGTGGTCAATGTCCAGGTCTAGTCCTGGGTGTGACCACAGCATCTGACCTGTGTCCCCTGCAGGTCCCAGTCTCCAGCCACCGCAACCCCCTGCTGGATCTGGCTGCTTACGACCAGGAGGGCCGCCGGTTCGACAACTTCAGCTCTCTGAGCATCCAGTGGGAGTCCACCAGGCCAGTGTTGGCCAGCATCGAGCCTGAGCTGCCCATGCAGCTGGTGTCCCAGGACGATGAGAGTGGCCAAAAGAAACTGCACGGTGAGCTGGGCGCTAGCCCAATGGCCCAGGCAGAACAGAGACTAGACAGGAAGCCTGCCAAGGTGGGCCCGTACCTGTGGGAGCTTAGTTATCTGCGCTTAGGTCCTGTTAACTCTTAACAATCCACGTAGTTTCAACATACACAGTTTTCTATTTTCGGATTGAAAACTGCAAATCAGAAGGAGGGAGGGGCTGCTTCAGGGGTGGTGATGGGCAGACATCCAACGGTGGCTTCCCTCTTCCTGGTCTCAGGTTTGCAGGCCATTTTGGTTCACGAGGCATCAGGAACCACAGCCATCACTGCCACTGCCACTGGCTACCAGGAGTCCCACCTCAGCACTGCCAGAACAAAGCAGCCGGTATCTCCCAGGGCCCAGTGGTGGGTGGGCTATGGGTAGTGGAGCAAGTCTCCTACTTCTGCTTAAATTCCACTGGGTGTCACAGTGTCCTGAGTCACTGTCTGCTCGACCGCCGCTCCCCAACCCCAGCCTCTTGGAGGCCCTAGGAGAGGCACTGCTATTAATAGTAGGGGACCAATAGATACATTGGAGGTGGGAATGGGAAGGGCTCCTCAAGAACAGGCCTTCCTGGATAACAGCCACCTCATGGGGGGTATAGCCATAAGAAAACTTAGGTCTTGAATACGGTGGAGGCAGCAGGTACAGGCTGGAAGGAGAAGGTGGGACTGGATTCCCAGGGCCCCTAAATGCCAGGATGAGGCACTTGTATTGTCCTCCTGGGAGCAAACTTTGAAAGAGGCTGGGGCCCTATGGGGGCAGCACTGGGGAGGCTGGCCTGGAGGGAGGTGGTCGCTGAAGGGGCACACCTGTGCCTGTCCCTGATGGCTCAGTCCTCACTGGCACCAGGAGTCCCTTGATTGGGAGTGGGGGGGCATCATGGCCTCCTGCCTGATGCCTGAGCACCCTGACATGTTCCCCCCAGGACTTTGCACTTCCTCCCTCTGCCCTGATGTCCCCCCACCCCCCATTGCTGAGTCACTCAGGCTTCCTCCCCTTGCAGTCTCTGTTCCCCTGAGAGCTGCTCTCCCTTGCAGACACCCTCCTGGTCCTTGTCACCCACACTGCACACCTTCCTGTCATTGACTCTTACTCTTCCATCCGTGCATTGGAGTCACCTCTCCCTGCGGGCAGTTGCTGCACCCTGAGTGCCTGGCACACCTGTGGCCCTGAGGAGGTGCTCAAACACATGACCTTCTGGGGACCTCAGATCTGGGTGGCTCCCTTGTGTGACACATGGTGGGAAGCAGAGCTTGGTGGGTCATGTGCCACCCTAGGGGATGAGGGTTCCTCTCCTGAGCCAGCCTTGGCCACTCTTCCAGGGGACACTTCCCCAATGCCCAGCCTGGCCGGCGGCCACACACTCCAAAGCTGGCCCTTTGCTGTGAGGTCCTGAAGGGCAGGGCGTGTGTGTGAGTTGCCAACCACTGGGGCCTGGTGGGTTGGGGTGGCGTCTTCTAAGCTGGATTGCTGCCAAACCCCTCCTCAGTCTGGAGTGGAGAAGCCAGCAACTCACTCCACCTCAGGAGGCTGAAGGGAGGCCTCAAAGGGTCTGTGGCCATTCTTCTGGGCTCAGGAGTACCAGGGGCTTGTGGCCGGGAGAAAGGCCAGGCCCTAGGGCCTTTGGCCTGCTCTTCCTGAGGGGCGGCCTGATCATGTCCTCCTGGATCTGATGGCCTTGCCCTTGCCCTTCAGCATGACCCTCTGGTGCCTGTGTCAGCCTCCATAGAGCTCATCCTGGTGGAGGACGTGAGGGTGAGCCCAGAAGAGGTGACCATCTACAACCACCCTGGCGTCCAGGTACCGTCCTTGCCCTGCCACCTTCCTGGGCGAGACCCATGGGGGGACTCCTCGCCCTCCCACATGCGGCCCAACCCTCCCTGCATCTACCTCCTGCAGGCGGAGCTCCGTGTCAGGGAAGGCTCAGGTTACTTCTTTCTCAACACCAGCACCGCAGATGTTGTCAAGGTGGCCTACCAGGAGGCCAGGGGTGTCGCCATGGTAAGCTTGGGCCATCAGTCCCCACTGTTGGTTTTCAGTCCTTATCTGGGCCGTTGCATGGTTAATTGATTGATTATTTTGAAAGCTAGCACTTGGCTCACACTCGGAATCCCAGAACTTTGGGAGGTCGAGGCGGGAAGATCACCTGAGCTCAGGAGTTCAAGACCAGCCTGGACAATATAGTGAGACCCCTATCTCTACAAAACCAATAAGAAAAATCAAAAGATTAGCTGGGCATGGTAGCACAGGCCTGTGGTCCCAGCTACACAAGAACCTGAGGCAGGAGGATTGCTTGAGCCCAGGAGGTTGAGGGGTGCATTGAGCAGAGGTCATGCTCCAGCCTGGGCAACAGACCTGGGTGAGAAACCCAGACCCTGTCTTCATAAAAACAAAAGCTGGCACTTAGATTCTCTGATTCATTCCACAACTTTAGTCATTCTCATGAAACTTTTGTGATTTTTATTCCATGTCCGCAAACTGTTATTTACCTAATGGTTCCCTTTCAATCAATCCTTTAATTAAGATTAAAATATTATTCCATAAGGAGCACTGTAACAGCCATAAAGAAAATTGCTTTTAAAAGATGTCTGACCTTTCTCTATTTTCCTGTGTTTCTCTCTTGACCCTCTCCCTACTCTTGCAAGCATTGACTTAGCTGTGCTTGTGGCATGGAAGAATTTAGTGTTCTGCTTTTATTATGTTATTTTAAGTGCTTATGTTTTTTCATATTGCTAATGTAAGATGGCAGTCCATCTTCAAGTTTGCTAATGCTTTCTTTTGCCAGTTTAAATCTACTCTTGTGCCCTTCTGGTGAATTTTTCATTTCAGCTACTATACTTTTCAACTTAAGAATTTCTGTTTGGTTCTTTTTTTCCTCTAACTTTTACCTCTTTATTGATATTCTCTGTTTGATATGACATTGTTATCAAATCTTCCTTTACTCCCTTCATCATTGGTTGGTTGGAAGGCTTTGCCTGGTGAATCTGATCTCTGGTGGCCCTCATAGACAGTTTCTGTCATCTGCCTTTTTTCTGGAGTACGGGTCATGTTTTCCTGTTTGTTTGTTTATTTGTTTTCATGTCCTATAATTGTTGGAAACTGGACATTTTAGGTAATGTATTGTAGAAACTCTGGGTACTGATCCCCAATCCCCACGTTGGAGCTTGTTACTGTTATTTGCTTGTTTACTTCTTTAGTGACTGGTCTTGTTATTTTGCTGAACACACACACACTCACGCACACACACTTTTTCCCAGTAAGAAGTCTCTGATATTGCTCTTAGGGGTAACACCTTGGTGTGTCCTTTGTTGCTCTGGGATGACTGTGGCCTTTGCAGGGCTTTTTTTGACTGTCTTTCACTGACCACTCAACTGTTGAGCTCCACTAATTGAGGCTGATTGCTCCACTGTCTTCAGTAATTCCCTTCTGACCCCAGGAGAGCTCTTCCCAGCTCTCTTTTTTTTTTTTTTTTTTGAGACCGAGTCTCGCTCTGTCGCCCAGGCTGGAGTGCAGTGGCCGGATCTCAGCTCACTGCAAGCTCCGCCTCCCGGGTTTACGCCATTCTCCTACCTCAGCCTCCCGAGTAGCTGGGACTACAGGCGCCCGCCAACTCGCCCGGCTAGTTTTTTTGCATTTTTTAGTAGAGATGGGGTTTCACTGTGTTAGCCAGGATGGTCTCGATCTCCTGACCTTGTGATCCGCCCGTCTCGGCCTCCCAAAGTGCTGGAATTACAGGCTTGAGCCACCGCGCCCAGCCCCAGCTCTCTCTTTTTCTGTTTCTCTCTGGCAAACTTGCCAGCCTCCAGTGTAGTCCACACCTCCCGGACTCTGTCACCTCCCAGTTGCCTTTCAGCACAACCTCCACTGTTTTGGAGAGTGCACTTAGGCTTGGACTTCTCCAAGCTCTGTTGCACATGAATTCAGTTCCTTTAGGAGCAACTCACACCTTCTGTTTTCTGAGTGCATTTAGCCCCTGTGCACCAGCTGCTTTTCCAGGCAAACTCTCTGAGCCAGAGCTATGGTGCTGGGCACAGTGGTGCATCTCTCTCTGGTGACACCAGCACATTAGGAGCTGGGCCCTTGGTGAGTGGGGCAGCAGCCCCAGTGTTCCTCGGCTGGCCTCTCAGCAGGGAACCCCACCCCACGAGCCAGGGAAGGGCGGCCAGGCCCCAGTATTCTCACGGGTGCTGCACCCAAGGCAGAGCCTTCATCCCACGAATGGGGTCTGGGTGGAAGATGGAAGCCCCCACCTCTGAGCCCACTTTCCTGGGACTCAGTCTCAGCAAGCTGTAGCTGGGGGCATGATAAGAAAAGAAAAACTGACACCTGCCCCTCCTAGGAAACGAATCCCCTGGCCGAGAGCTGGGGGTGAGGGAGTCCTGTGATCTTGGAGGAACCAGTCGGGAGTGGAGCTCCACCTCGCTGGGGTGGAGGTCAGGGAGGACGGGCATCTTATTTCACATTCTACAGACCCTTGTTCTTCCCAGATGTTAGCAGGTTTTCTCCAGTAAACGCTTCTTCATTTGCTGTGTGCCCTTGGAATCATCCCAGAGATTTTAAACAGCTGTGTGTGTGTTTCATGGGGAAGTCTGTGGCCTCCTTACACTGTCCTGCAGAACTGGCACCTCCGGCTGGTTTTTGACGTGTGGGGGTGTGAGCCCTTTCAAGAGAAAATGGAGATCTCTATTTTTGTGTGAAACACCCCCTGTTTAATAAGTTTTTTAATTCAGTTTTTTTGTTTGGTGTTTGGGGTGATTTCGAAAACCTTCCTTCAGTGTTTGATGTTAGTCTCCAGCTGTCTTGCATAGAGGATGCTTTCTCAGTGCCGTGCCTCGGGGAGGGGGAGGGAGTCCTGCTGTTCATGTTCTTCCCAGAGGCAGACCCTTGGATGGCAGGACGCCCTCAGCACCTGGGAACACGCTTGTGGTTGGAGGACGCTGGAGGAGGCGAGGAGCCTGAGACCACAGGCAGTGTCCCCTAAGCATTCTTATCCCCTCATAGAAGAAAGAACAATTCCCCAGCTCTTCCTCCAGCCATGCCAGTGAGAACCTTACACCTTAATTCTGACTGCTTGACATATGCCTTGTTTTGTTTACTTTTAGAAATTAATAAAAACTTCCCCGTTACCAAGAAGAGGGGAGTTCCAAGTTAGGGAAAATGTGTACAGTGCCGGTGAAACCGGGGCACGCTCTCATTCACATTTACCTTGCACCTATCATTTTGTGCAAGCCCTGAGGGTAGACTTGTGACCAGAGGGAGACCTTTTCTCCAGGAACAAGAGTTCCTCGAGGTTGGTGATGGACTAGGCTGCCGCTATAGATAGTGAGCTCCTTGTCTCTGGAGGCATTTGAGCAGAAGCTGGGACACTTGTCTGAAAGACTCAAGGTGGGATTCCAGCATGGGAGTCAAGTCTGCCAGGAGACCTTTAAACCCCTCTTGAATCCTAAAATGCTGCGATTCTAGGAGTGTCTCTGCAGTTCTGTTTTACACGTGGCCACAGGGGAGCTCTGGCACTGTCTTTCTGGATTGTGGAATGGCCCCTGGCCTGGTTGAGTGACACAGAGTGCCTATTGCAGGCAGGACCCGGGACGAGTCTCCCCTATGGCAAGCAGCAGCCCGTGCCACAGGCCCTGTGAACTGCTCTGGTCCAGAAGTTTCCTTCCATGGAGGCGCCCTGCCCACTGGGGTCTTCACCTCCCTTCATTTCAGGCTTGTGCCAAAGACCCTCGCAACTCCAATCGGGCCCTGGTTCCTCTGGTCTCTTCTGAAGCCTGCGGGAGGAATTTTCCAGGGAGTATTGACGTCAGCAGCAGGTCCTGGTTGCTTCAGAAACAGTTGCAGGCGGCTGTTTCTGAGGGATGTCTACACGTGGCTGTGGCTTTTTCCAGCTGCTGAGCAGCAGCACAGAGATAGACAAGCCCCCAGCACTCCCTAGTTAGCTCACAGAAAGGGTTTCTTTCCTTCCTATTGATACATATTCAGCACGCAAAGATGGCTTGCAGGCATTGTGGCTTTGGAGTGTCTCTGGGGGGCTCTCTGGGGCTCACACAGCAGGGGTCCTTTGGAGGTTTTTATCCCCACACAGTGGACATGGGCTATGCAGGGCTGTGATGAATTTTGCTCACGCAGCCCCAGAACGCTCTGTAAGGGCCTTTATTTTGTTTCGGCTGGTTTGCACATGGGAGTGTTTATCCTATTTAAACCTAGGGTTTCCTTCTCAATGATTCTTTACATTTCAATCAAGTCCTCCAGGCAGAACCCATGAGATGACCAGAGCAGGGGAAGGAGCCTGCTGGGCACTTTACATTTCCCATTAATTCGTGCACTCAGCGACACTAGAGTGCGTATCGTGTGCCAGGTGCTGTGCTGGGCACTGCGGATTCAGGAGAGAATGAAGCCGGGGGGGCCGGCTTCTGTGAGCTGCGGCTGCGTCTCTCCATCTCCTGGGTCCTATGAGCTGTGGCTGCGTCTCTCCATCTCCTGGGTCCTGTGAGGCGCAGCCAGTCATGGGGCCATTGTTCAGGTGAGGATGCGTGTCCAGGATGAGTGGGGAGTGGTTGGCAACTGCAGGGCCTGAAGTCAGGTGCATCCTCCTTTTCCCTGAGACTGATCTGTGGACAGTAGTCCATGTCCCCAGTCCTCGCCCTTGGGAAGATCACAGGGCTGGCCACGTCCCTGTGTGAAGTTTCATCCAGCACCCAGGCTAGGGCCCCACTCAGTGCCTATGCTTTTCATGTAAGCTTAGGTCTTTCCCTGCTGGCCTTGAGGGCGGGTAATCAGGGGCACACTCACTTGGCACTGTCTGGCCCATCACGTGACATTGACAAGCAGCCTGCAGGAAATGGAAGCCAGTGGCTCTGTGACATTCAAAAATAGCTGCAAGGTCCCTTATCCCCTGCACTCGCCACCTGTCAGGGGACAAGTCTGAAATGTGATCAGGGCTCCAGGAAGTAGGGGCTGAGATGATGTGGGCAGAGCCTTGGGGCCTGGCAAGCTCTGAGGTATTTGACAGTTTCAGTCCCACGTGTGCAGAGCTGCCTCTGGCTGCACTCAGCGTCTTAATGAGCAACGACACATTTGTCATCTCTGACTTGACAGAACTTTCCCCTCGGCTCAGTGTTTCCCAGTGTTCTCAGGTGGCACCTTCAACACTCAAAAATTAAAATTCATTCTGGGCATGGGTCACCACTACCTCTTTCCCCTTGCAAACGTTCTCCCGTGTGTCAATCAAGAAGCAGATGTGTCTGGAAAGCACAGAGAAGCTGTGTGGTGTGAGCCACCATGCACAGTGTAGTTAGGAGCGGGTGCAGGGTCCCGCTCTGCCACCAGCTAGCGACCAAGTGCCCTCCATTACCCAAGCCTCCAGAGTGGCCTAGTGGGCGCCCCCTTACAGCATCTCTGTGGGGTACATTTAGCCACTGTGCACCAGCCTGAGGGGCAGGCCATGCTTCGAGGGCTCCAGAGATGGTGGCTGGATGCCCATCCCCTGGGAAATCAAGTGGAAGAGCAATTGATTTCCCCACTGCCATTTTAGGTCTTTGTTTAAAAAGTGCAAGATAGTTCTTCTAAAGGAGAAAAAAGAAAGAGAAAAAGCCCTTCCCTGCATTACCCTGTGTTGCCCTGCGTGAGGCTCCTCAGTCAGTGCACTATGGAATTTCTTCACATCGTGAGGGACCTGCCCACTCCTGACAGCAGTAACTATAGTAGGAGTTTCAGGTTGGAGACTTAAATTGGGTTCTCAAAGAAAGCTGTCATTACTCTCTGTAATTTTTCAATGAGTTTTCTTTGAGAGAAATGTAATAACCTGGGGTGAATCAGCCCCAGCAAAACCAGAAACCTGGTGGCTCCTGGACCCTGCTTCTCAGCCCATACCTGACACTAGGCTCATGTGGCGATGGCTCCAGTCACGAAGCTATTGTTCGGTAGTATAAGCATGACATCTACTCCAGGATCTTTATTCACCTACTGTAAGTCATTGTGTGGAATAACCCAGGCATGCTTTGTGTGTATTGATATACCCATCATTATACAGGTGGTGTGTGCAGCTCGGGCCAGCTTGTTGATCCTCCATACCCCCAGCCAGCCGTGGGCTTGGGCCCTTCTCAGCTAGGCCTTTGCTTTTATCCACTCTCCCCAGCACCATAGTTCCGTTCTGGCTGCAGGAGGCCTCCAGCCCCATTCCCCTGGGAAGTGGAGAGTCAGGGGAGGAGCCTAAATTGGGAGTTAGGGTATTTGGTTCTATCCCCAGCTCTGCCTTTTCAAAGCCATATCCTTGTCCTGTCATCTGGGCCTCAGTTAACTCATTTGTACGTTGAAGAGGTTGGACCAGAATCAGCACTTTCCAAATAAGTGAAGGTCCATTAGATTTGCAGGCGATTTTCAGAATTTCCAAGTCTTAACAAAGCTGGTTTTACTCTGTAAAGCTGAGCAGGCTGGAGCTCCAGGTTCCATGACCTTATCCAGAATTACTCAGAGCAGCGGCCCTGGATCTTCATCCAATCAAGACATGTTTATAGGAGGCTAGGCTGTACCAGATGCTGAGCTGAGTCCCAAGGGCATGTGAGTGCTGGTGACAGCCTGGAGGGGAAGGCCGAGTGCACTCTGGGTCCCATCAACACTGATGGCACCTGGCAGGCCCAGCCCCCGAGAGAGGGGAGAGATGCTGGAGGAGCTGACATGGATGAGGGAAGACTGTTCTGAGGAAAGACACTGGACCTGGGCCTGAAGGATGACTTGGAGCCAGCAGGTGGAGGCTGGGGAAAGAGTCCAGGTCTTTAAGGTGGGCTGCGAGGTCCGGAGGCAGGCAGGCAGCAGCTAGCTGTCTGTATGAGTGGGAGAGAAGGCCTGTGTGGCTGGAGCATAAGTGTAGTGGGGGAGTGTGCTCTGCGTGGAATCTGGAGCGGAGGCAGGGGCCGGGCCATACCAGGCTTTACAGGGCGTGCTAAGGCTTTGAGCTCATTCTCAGAGCACTGGACAGTTGTTGAAAGGTTGATGTTGGGTGTGATGTGATCCTATTTGGTTGTCACCTTTGGGTCAGAAACCTTATTTTTATTTTATTTTATTTTTGTAGCTTCTTGATATTGAAACTCTAGCTTTGCAAATCCTGAAGTGCTTACTTTAAAACCCCTTGCTCCCCACCCCATGAATACGAGACCACAAAGAGCAAGCAACAAAGCCAGGCCCCGACAGAGGAGTGGGGCAGCTGGCTAGACTTGCCTCATGGCCTGTCCCTGCTTACCCAGCTCCAAGATCACCTGGGTGAAATATGCGTCTAAGCATTAAGACAAGCTGTGTGAATTCCATCATAAACAGACACGTTACTTGTGTGAATGCCCATCTTCTGCAGCCTCAGAGGGTGATTGTGATGTACTTTCTTAGGGGAGAGAGTCTTGAAGGTAGAATCCCTAAAAGTGGGTAGAGAGAAAAGGATTAAAAGGTGGGCTCTTGCCTTGAGCCCAGGAGTTTGAGGTTGTAGTGAGCTGTGATCCCGTCACTGTACTCCAGCCTTGGGGACAGAGTGAGACCCTGTCTCTAAAAATAATAAATACAATAAATAAATGTTAAAAGGGTCTTTGGCAGTGAAAAGGCTGGAAAAAACTAGCTCTGATTTGTTCATTCACTCACAACACCTTGGTAGTCACTGCTTCACACAGAGCTGGGGATGTGATGAGACACAAAGATGAGCAAGATGCACATAGCTCACACTGGGGTGGCCTTGCGGGCCGCTCCCAGGCTCTGTGGTTCCATCAGTCTGCTGGGACTTCCTGTGCAAGCTGCCATTGGAAAGCATCTGCCTCGTTTTCTGCCAGCCCCTGACTTGCAGTTTCACAGAAGACCCCACAGAGTGCTTCTCTACCACCAGGGCTGCAGCAGCAGGTGGCCAGCTCAGGATGTGGCATCCTGGGACTGCATCCTCACTCTGCCCTGAAGTTGGTGCATGTCCCAAGGCTGCTGACTGGCCCCATTGGAGCAGCTTCCATTTTCTTCTCTTTGTAAAATATGCAAGTGGAGATCAATGCTCTGTGAGATCCAGCCTGGCACTAATGTGTTATATCCCAAGCCCATCTCCTGGCCAGCAGTGGGGCTCATGACAAGAGGTGGGTAGGGCATCATCTGGTGTAGGATTTCCCTTGTCCACTGCTTCCCAGTGCTGGCCTGGAGGACTCTGCCACTGGCATCCCATGAGGTGACAGGCTGTGCTGAGGGCGAGGTGCTGCTCACGGACCTGAGCAGGGGGGCACCCTACAGCTGCATAACCCAGCACCCACCCCTCCACCCCTGCCCCAACGTTGCAGGTGCACCCTTTGCTCCCGGGCTCATCCACCATCATGATCCATGACTTGTGCCTCGTCTTCCCGGCCCCAGCCAAGGCTGTGGTTTACGTGTCGGACATTCAGGAGCTGTACATCCGTGTGGTTGACAAGGTCAGTGGAAGCTTCATGATGGGGCACCCTCGGCTGACCTGCAGGAACTGGGAGGGAGGGGACTGTGGGAAGAATGTTCTGCATGGCCTTTGCTTTTTGCTCCTGGAGTCTGCATCCCTTCCCCTGTGAGCTTGCAGAGCTGTCTCCCATCTCCTTCGCTCCATGTGGAGGATCCAGAGTCCCTTCAGTAAGGGACTTCTTCATCCCAGGTGACATCCCCATGAGGCTTGGCAGTAAATCCTGCTGGAAGTTGTCTCTAAATTAGCCATGACCTGGGAATTCCATGTCTTCTGGCCGGTGTAGGTTATTAACCAGCCAGGCACATGCCCTGCTGAGCATGAATTTTCTTCCCAGAATATAGATTTTGGGTTCTCTGGGGTTTCAGTGGCAAATGAGCACAATTCACCCATGCCAAGCACCATGGAAAAAAGAGACAAGGAATAGATCTCGGTTTATCTTTCACATCGATAGGGAATTTTTATTACTCCAAATATCTGAGGTAGCTGAAGCTGGGCTTTCAGAGGGTTGCGATCAGGTTCCTCAGTGGATAGAAGGGCTGGTAATTAAAAGGGGAGTGTTCATGCGGCTTAGGCTCCTTAAGAAGCTAATATGCTCTGCCCAGCCCCATATACTCCTCCTATAGTCTCATTTTCACTGCTGTTTGCTAATCATCTGTTTCTTCACTGTGTATTTCTGATTCTCATTTCCTAAAGTTCTTACTGTATTATACACTGCCAGGTGTGAGCTGTTCAGTCAGTCAGCATTTATTGAGCTCCTACTGGATGCTGCTGTTCTGAGTGGTGTTTCATCTCCCTAATTAGTGTATTAGTTATTTAAGAGTAGAATGTGGAATTTATGCCTCTAAGTATCCCCAAGCTCCCCCTCATCAATTTTCATTTGGTGACTGGCTGATAGTCCAGAAGTCAACCTGGGTGACTCTCCTGATTCCCAGGTCTGTGGATTGAGGTTGGTGATGCTATCTCAGAAAGTCATGGGGCACCATAGATGGTAGGATTGGTCTTTTGGAGGCCGCCCCTGAACCTCTGTCCCCATGATGCAGGTGGAGATTGGGAAGACAGTGAAGGCATACGTCCGTGTGCTGGACTTGCACAAGAAGCCCTTCCTGGCCAAATACTTCCCCTTCATGGACCTGAAGCTCCAAGCAGCCTCCCCGATCATTACATTGGTGTGAGTTCTCCTAGGGGTCAGAGGAGGGCACCTCAGAGACAGTGCTGACCCCAGCTGCAGCCTTTCCCATGGGGTGGTCTTAGAGAAGTCCCAGCCCTTCCCTCTGTTTCAGGGCCCTTGATGAAGTCCTTGACAACTACACCATCACATTCCTCATCCACGGCGTGACCATCGGCCAGACCAGTCTAACTGCAAGTGTGACCAATAAAGCTGGACAGAGAATCAACTCAGCCCCACAACAGATTGAAGTAAGACGGGTTCTTCCCACACTATGTGGGATCAGCCCAGTGCTGGGGGTTGGAGGTGTCTTTATAGTTGGGGGTATCTTTATAGTACAGTCCAGGAAGCTACTGTGGAGAAGCCATATAAAAGTCTGTGCCCCACAATGTCCTCTCATCAAAAGGCAGCTGTTACTAGCTCCAGGGCTCTGGGAGGCAACAAAGTTGGACCGGCAGAACCAGAGGGAGGGGTCCAAGTGACTTTACTTTTCCTCTGTGACATGGGGGATTGTGCGGCTCAGAGAAGGGGTGTGCCTGGTCACATGGCAAGGGGACACACCAGGACCATTCCCAGAAAGCACTGACTGGGCGGAAGCTTAGACAGATGCTGGCTCATGTGTAGAAGAACTCCTTAACCATTGATCCTGAGCCATAGAACAGGCGCTTCGAGGGCATTGGGCACCTGTCACAGGGGCTGTGTGAGCAGAGGTATCATAAAGGGAACTCCTGAAGTAGGTGATTCCTGGATGAGAGGCGCTTTGAGGTCCCCACACCGGCTCAGTGTGTGGTATGGGGTTGTCTCGGGAGATTAGGTTATGACAGGAGCCCCACTGCAGCCATAGGCCACAGCAGTTGTGGCCCAGGCATCATTTGAAGTCTATACACAGCAGCAGCATTAAACCAGCCCTGCCAGCATCCTCCCTGCGTCTGGGCCACGTTGGGGCTGGTGAGCATCATTAATCTGTGATCCAAAGCAGGTGGGTGCCATCTGTGTCTCTAGATGGAAGCGCACCTTTCTTCTTCTGGTGATGAGAAATTTGTTTCTGCCCATCAATAGCGCAGCTGCAGAGACCGATACTCCCACACAAGTAGCACCCTGGCCACCTCCTGCATTCACTCACCTACTCCTGCCAGGCAGGCACTTGTAGGGGTTGCAGGAGGAGCAGGTGGGGGCTTCACCTGCTCCACAGAGTGGCATCAACATCCCTGGTCTCCTCCCAGGCTAATCCGGAGGGTGTGCTAGGAGAAGAGCAACCTCTGGGGCTCTGGGTGCTCCCATATTGGCGGGGCTACCCTGTGGGGCTACCTCTGGCTCCACAGGCCAGGTGGCTGGGGATGTACATTGCTAATGTGTCCCCGGGCGCTGCTGCCATTGCTGCTTAGTGACCACACACTGAGAACCGCTGCTCTGAGGGGATGACTCAACTGCATAAAAGCCATCCCTCCAAGGGGACGGCCCAGCTTTTGGAGTTTAGCATCTAGGGAAAGTGAAACACAGTCACAGACAGAAGAACACACCCCAGAGAACCAGGGAGCCTCGGCCAGTGACTGGGAGACAGCCCCCAGCACTGGCCCAGGACCCTGGCCTTTCTGGTCACTGCTCAGAGAGGGCTGATGTCCATGCCCCAAGTTTTCCTCTCATGAAACATGTAGCACATGAGTTATGCTCAGTGCCGTGGGCTTGGGGCACAGCAGTCCTTTCTCTCCTGTGTCTCCCAACAGGTCTTTCCCCCGTTCAGGCTGATGCCCAGGAAGGTGACACTGCTTATCGGGGCCACGATGCAGGTGAGAGCCGAGAGGCCATGTCCTGCTCCAGCCCTAGTGCAGGCCACCACCCGGTTCCAGGCACGCTACCTGTGGCCCTGCATGCAGTGACTGGGAGAAGAAGGCAGAAGCTGCCTGCACTGGGGCCCTGGCTCTCTGAGTGGGAGGCGTGGGCTGCCTGGCATGACGGGCACTGACACACCGCTCTTTCCTCCCTGCTCAGGTCACCTCCGAGGGCGGCCCCCAGCCTCAGTCCAACATCCTTTTCTCCATCAGCAATGAGAGCGTTGCGCTGGTGAGTGCTGCCGGGCTGGTACGAGGCCTCGCCGTCGGGAACGGCACTGTGTCTGGGCTCGTGCAGGCAGTGGATGCAGAGACTGGCAAGGTGGTCATCATCTCTCAGGTAACAGGCGTGCTATTGGAGACTGGCACTCTCTGAACCCCCTGGGATGGCCAGCTCTGGCGATGGGCCCATTGCTTCCCAAGGCAGCTGTGCCTGGGACAGAAGCCTCTTTACTGTGTTTGGGTTCTGCCTCTGAGTACCACCCCTCTCCAAGGGTACTGCTTCGGCCCTCTGGGTCTGCAGTCCCTGCAGGGACCCTGGTGCAGGACAGCCCTGCCGATATGCACCCAGACCCCCAGAGGTTGCTCTTCTCCAGGTTGAGTCTCCCAGTCCTTCCAGCTGCTCCTTACAGGGCAGGGTGTTCAGCAACCCCCAGCCCCAAAGGGCCCTTCCAGTAGAGGATGATGGCACTCGTGGTGAGGGCAGGCGCTGCTTTGAGCACTTTGCCTTCATCTCCTTGAGTCCTCTCAGGGCTCAGGGCTAAAATCAGGGCCTTTGCATTCTGCCTGACCTGCTTCGCCAGCAGTGACTTGCTGAAGCATCTTGGAAGGCTGCTTTGGGGTTCTACTCACAGCTGCGCCAGAAACTTGGTCTGTAAGAAGAGCCTTCTGTGATGTGTAATGCAACTGTGGACAGAAACCCGTTTCAGAGTCAGTCATCCCATTCCTCATGAGAACTAGGTCCCCTGGAAGCAGTCCGTGCAGTCCTGAGTTCAGAGCCTGTAAACACAGCGCCCCAGGAGCTGGCGAGTGCACTGCCCCAGACAGGGTGCAGGGAAGTCCTTATTCTCAGAGGCTGACTTTGATCACTGAGTTCATTGATTTACTCCTTTTCCCAGTGTGTGTCAATTTTGAAGACAAAGAGAAAGCCTTGGGGATGTAAAAACTCCTAGGGATGGGGCAGAGTTCAGATGGGCTTCCTGGAGCGTGACATTCAGGACCACAGGAGACTGTATGTTTTTTTGTTTTTTTTTTTTCCTCTAAAAAGGAGTGCATCCTCAGGAGCTGGCTGGTTTTTCTCCTAAGGGCGTAGGTAAAGGGCAGCTTCCTAGAAATTCAGCAAGAGGGGCACAGGACCCTGTGTTTTCCTTGTCTTTGTGGTCTAACCTTGCTGGGCACCCTCTCTTCTAGGTCCCCCATCTGGCGAGTTGGGGAGGTGCTGGGGAAAGGCCCTGGTGGTCTTGGCAGGTGGAGGGGCTGCACCACCAGCCCTATCTGAAAGGCATGTTCTTGAGCTTAGGCAGGCAGGGGCTTCACCTGTGGCCCCTTGTCCATGCCTGGAATGTGATTCTGGTCAGATGCTTCCAGTTCCATCTGTCCATTCCAGGTCACACAGCCATCACCCCAAGGCCATGGGGTAGGCCAGGACGAGCAGGAGGAGACTGAGCAGAAGGATGAGTGAAAGGAGGGGAATGGGTTTTTATCAAGCACCTACTGTGTGCCAGGTATTAGCCCAAGTCATGAGGCTCAGAAGATGGGCTCAGCATGAGCACGTCAAAGGGCCTAAGGGTTTTAATAGCCTCAGTTCAGCATGACTCAGCAGCACTAGGAGGAAGCCAGGAGAGTTAGTCTTTGGCCAGATTAATAGGAGTGTGGAGTTGAGAATGAAGGAGGTTATAAATTCTGATCAGACTCTACAGGGCTGCTGCATTCGTCCCTGTACTCTGCTCAGTCAGAGACAGGCAGGCTGGATTTGGGGTTGGGAGGGCCTGGAGACCTGTTGCTTGAGGGCAGCCAGGCCTAAGGAAGAGCAGGCACCAGTTCCCGGCCCCAAGTCTGCAGTGCTGACCCGGAGCAGCTGGATCAGACAGGGCGGCAGCCTCAGAGGACTGGACTGGGACCTATGGGACCTTGGGAGAGGCAGTGGCTGGCCCATGAAGGACGAGCCGCCCACAAAGCCAGGCCTCCCGGGGCAGAGGAGCACGGTGCTGGTCATCCTGAGGGGCTTTCTCGCCACAGATTCTGAGCCACAGCCTCCTTCCCTTGAGGGGTCCCTTCCTGAAACATCCCTGGCCAGCACAGCATCCCCGCACCTAAGTGCCAGCCTCTTTCCCCAGGACCTCGTGCAGGTGGAGGTGCTGCTGCTACGGGCCGTGAGAATCCGCGCCCCCATCATGCGGATGAGGACAGGCACCCAGGTGAGCTGACCTCCTGGGCTCTGAATGCTGGTTCCCGAAGAGCCACTGCTGGAACCCTGTCCTCGAGTTAGAGTGCTTCCCCACCTCCTCCATCTCCCTGGCCCTGGTATCTAGGGCCTGCTTCTCACCTGTCCCCACCCAGGGAGACACCCTCCATTGCTCTCTGGTAGCCACTGATGGAAGGCCTGCTTCCTGCTGTCCTGTCACCTTCCCACATCTGGAATAGCACCAGATGCCTAACAGGAGCACAGTGACCGTGGTGCTTACTCCACTCCATGCTGTCTTGGACATTAATCCATTTGGTGTTCATAGCAGCCCTGGGAGGTTAGTGTCAGAACCATCTTGGTATTGCAGATGAACAAATGAACACACAGAAAGCTTAAGGCCCGTGCCCAGGGCCACACAGCTAGGAAGTGGCAGCACTGGGAGTGGACTGGGCAGCCTGGCACGGCACCTGCTGTGGCCTTTTGCCATCTTGCCTCCACCTGTGCCCTCAAGCCAACTCAGCAAATAAGAGACTAAAGGAGCTGGGGACCGCACCCACGCATGCCCTGTGAGCAGGGACCCCGGCTAGATTAGGAGAGAGGGGCCTGGAGGAACCAGTACTGTGGGGCAGTGCGAGCTGTGCTGTTGGTGGACCCATGGCCTCCTAGAGCTCCAGGGACTCCTTCCAGAAATGAGTCTCTTGGCCATGGAGAGGCACAGCCTGCTGCAGGGGAGGGACAGTGTGGGGAAAACAGTCCCACCTCTGGTTTGCTCGTTTGATATTTCATCAAAATTCCCAAACCTGTGCCGTGCTCTTCTCTGGTTGGGGAAGAATTGGGTTCGTCTCCTACTGCTTGAAGGAGGCAGCAAAGCTTCTGGGGGCATTCCCAGTGCTGGGAACTACTGCTTCTGACTTCTTCCTGCAGATGCCCGTATATGTCACTGGCATCACCAACCACCAGAACCCTTTCTCCTTTGGCAATGCCGTGCCAGGCCTGACCTTCCACTGGTCTGTCACCAAGCGGGACGTCCTGGACCTCCGAGGGCGGCACCACGAGGTAGGTAACCATCCCCCCAGAGCTCACCTCCCAGCCCTGTCCCAGGCCAGCACCCCGAGGGTCAGGGAGGGTTCCCGCCACATTGTCTCAGAGGAGGTCCTCATCCTCACACCTAGAGAGGCCCTCCCACTTTCTTCCCTCTCCCGAGGCTCATCGCGACTCCCTTCTCTCAAATGCTAACCACGCAGACAGAGTGAGTAGGTGCCTCTCCTGACAGAAGTGGCCGTGTGAGGAAGTCACAAAAGTCCTGGGAGGTCAGAGTCTGCAGCTTCTGACCATTTTCTGAGATGATGCCTGGCAGCCCTCGGTTTCTCTTGCTTCATCCCAGAGGCCAAACTCCCCTTCCCTTAGCCCAGCGAGGGGCCCTGGCTCCTCCTGAGATGTCAGAGCTGGAAGGTGCCGGGGAGACTACTAAGTCCCTCTGTGTTAACTGAGGCCAGAAACAGGAAGGGACTTGCCCAGGGTTGCCCAGCAAGCCAGTGGGGAAATGGGACTGGACACCAGCCCCTGTGACTCTAGGCTCAAGCCCAGGTGGGTCTTGGACACACAGGACCCAAGTGGAGGGTGGCTTGAAAGGTCGCTCCCTGCCTCATTCAGGGACAGTGGGGATGGAGGCCTGGAAAGAGGCCCAGGCCCAGGGATGGGATTCCCTAAAGGCTGTCTGAAGCTTGTCTAGTGTAGGACTAATGCCCCCCACAACCCTACTCAGTGGGAACAGGGTCCTGTGTCTGGTGCCTGGGGGCTCCCCCACATTGCCCCCATGGAGCACAAGCAGTGAGACTTATTAACAGATATCCTAAAACAAAGCAGTCTGCAGGGACACACTGCAAAACCCAGCATCACTCTGGGTGACCTACAAGCACTGAAGTCTGAGGGACAACCTGTCATGAAGGCCCCTGGCTTATGTGGGTGGGCCCAGTATTTTCCAAATGCATCTGTGCACGTTGTGCAATGCAGGCAGGGCAGGACCTGGGCACCCATGCTGGGGAAGCCGGGTCTGCACAGCTCTGGAGTTAGCAGACCCAACCCGGGCAGGAAGGCAGGGCCCTTGAGAATAGGCCAACAGCTGCCAGGAGGAGGGCTTGGGGGTTCTGGGCCTACTGTCCAGCTCTACCTTTTTGAGGACACAGGGACCTGGGCCTTACACCTGAAAATGTGTTTGATGTCTTCCAGGCGTCGATCCGACTCCCGTCACAGTACAACTTTGCCATGAACGTGCTTGGCCGGGTGAAAGGCCGGACCGGGCTGAGGGTGGTGGTCAAGGCTGTGGACCCCACATCGGGGCAGCTGTATGGCCTGGCTAGAGAACTCTCGGATGAGATCCAAGTCCAGGTAGGAGGCAGGTGGACAGGCCACAGGGAAGGGGGAGAGGAAGTGCCAGCTGCCCAATCCTCCTCCAGAGCCACATGTTGCATGGGCAGAGGCTGGGAGACCTGAGAAACTCTCAGTCCATGGGGTTGACAGTGGTCCATCGCAGTGGGGTAAGCATCCGAGTGTGACTGGTGCTGTGGGAGCCCAGAGGTAGGGCCAAGCAAAGTCTTCACAGAAGAGTAATGTTTCAGGATGAGAGGGGCTGGCAAGGCCTGGAGGTGGGATGATGTGTGGCCAAAAGAGCAAAAAATTCTGAGCTTGGGGCTCCCTGTGGCTGAGTGGCCATTAATTTCATCGTCTGTGTTTATTTAACACACATAGAGCACCCAGAGGCTGGGGCGCCCTTACACGTTTTTCAGTATTGCTGCCTCCAGACCTCAGGTGAAGCCTGCTGGGCAGGGGCTGAAGGGGCTGCCACCTGCTGATGCCCCTGAGGCAGGGAGGGTCAAGGTCACAGGGTAAGTGGGGAATGGCCTCAAGAGGCCGGGGTACTGTGACCTGTCTGCATTTGGAAAACAGCCTCAGAGAGGGAGGGGCCTTGTTCAGAGCCAGGGGGTCAGGACTGAGTCCAGCAGTTCTCCTGCCTGGGGTGCAGCCCTGGGTCTGTATCTGGCCTGTCCCTGCTACTTACAGGATGGGATCTGGGTGAGCTCCTGCCTCTCCGGGCCCCTCTGCAAGGTAGGGAGTTGGCAAATTGGTTCTGAAGAGCAATTTTGTCTTCAAGGGCCTCGTTCTGCTCCTCTGGACCTCAGTAACCCCTAGGTGCTCCTAAGCTGTAAAGAAAAACAAAAAATGTTCCCTATATGTCCCAAAACAGTTTCTAGTCCCCTCCTCAAGAAGAAATAAACTATGTCTAACCCAAGCACCTCCCTGATCAGGGGCAAAGAAGCAAACTTTTCAAGAAAGAAAACACCCACAAAAAAAAAACCCCACCGATTTGCCAACCCCTCACTCCTGCCTGCACGTGCACACACACACACACATACACACACACACAGAGACACATATACATACATAAACGCATATACAGACACACAGAGGTCCACATGCACATCCCCACACTCACCAAGTGCATGTTCTTTGTTAAAAGGAAGTAAGTTCTGGAGCCTATCATGGAATTAAAGGCAGGGCTTTGCAGCTTCCAAATTGTGTGACCTCAGTTGGGTCACTTGACAGCTCTGTGCCTCTGTTTCCCTATCTGATAGCAGGTGGAGTTTGAGTAAATCAGAAACTAGAGAATCTGGATCCAGCCTACAAATGTGTTTTATTTGGCTTACTCAGGCCTTTGAGACAGCTTGTTGTCATGTAAAGATAGGAAGATTCTATGTGAAAATCTAAGATGCAGCATGTCCTAAAGATATGGTGTCTGCCACAGCAAAATCAGCAGGCAATGAGAAGCAACCTTGACTCCATTAGAGCTGCGCTGTCCAGTTTGCCACAGGCCCCACCACTCCCTGTTGTCTTCCTGACAGTGAGATCAAGTATCAGTTGCCATTTACCATGGGGCTTGTGCTGTTGCTTTTCTTCTAGTTAACAGGAAAGTGGGAAATCTCTTACAACTCCCCCTTCATCTAAAGAGAAAGATGGGAATGCATGGTTTAAAAAAAATAGGAGGAACCCTATTTGTGAATGTATTTACCGGGCAGTAAGTGTGTCTGCGTCAGACTCAGTGAGGTGGCTTCCCTGTGGATGCTGGAAGGGGGCATACAAGTCAGCCTCGTCTCACCTGACACTGAAACCCCACCCAGCTTCCAAAGGCTGTTTCTCATCATTTGGGAAGTGCTGCCCCTCCTGTCACTTCATATGGAGCCCACAACTCTCAAGACAGGCGTGGAGAGGGTGTTAGTTGTGGACTGTGCACACAAGGAAATCTAGGCTTACCTGGACAGAGCACAGAAGGAGCCGGGAGGGACAGAATCAGGCCATCTTCCTCTTGGAGAAGCACTTGTCAGATCTGATGATACTGGCCATGGCCCAGGGCTCAGGCCCAAAGGGCATCCACCTGGTCTGATCAGAGGCCAGTGGGGAGCTCAGGGCACAGCTTTACCTGCCAGCTAGTGACTGCCCCTGAACCAGGCTGGGAGGCCACAGAGGCAGCAGCCCCAAGGGGCCTTAGAGAGGGGACTTACACAGGTGGTGGACACATCTGAAGTCTTACAGAGAAGGGGTCTGGAGTTCCCAGGCAGGTGTTGCTGCTGTGGGCTCGGGGAGCTACCAGGGCCTTGGAGCACCTGGGCGTCCCAGGATGAGATCTGAGCCAATCTCATGAGGCTGATCATCTGCTAGACTGAGCTCCTCGCCAGGCCCTTGTGTGTGTCTATGTGGATCCTGCAAGAGCATGGCCAGAGCCAGCCAGAGGGGCCTGGGAGGTGGAACGGGGGTTGTTCTGAGATGGTGGCAATGAGGAGGAGGATGTCTCTGTGAGAAGAAGGAGCAGTTAGGTGGTGCCTTGCCCAGGCTCAGTCCTGGCACAGTTACCCTGAGCAAGATCCTGTTGCTGGAGTTGTGCGTGCTGCCCTCCGAGCTCATATCCTAGCAGGTAAAGTTCTCCCTCACTGGGCACGGAGGGAGAGGCCTGTGTTTCCAGGCTCCTTAAAGGAGCTCCCATTAGGCTACACAAACATGAGGCTGCCTGCCTTTTCTCATCATATCTTTGGCGCACACGTGTGTGTGTGTGTGTGTGTGTGTGTGTGTATTAGGGTCTTGCTCTGCTGTTCAGACTGGAGTGCAAGCCTCAGCCTCTCAAGTAGTGGGACTACAGTTGCACACTCCATGCGTGGCTAATTTTTAAAATTATTTTGTAGAGACTGGGGGTTTGCTGTGTTGCCTTGGCTGAGCTACTGCACCCGGCCACACCTTTGGCCTCTTAAAGGTCAGCCCTTCACATCATGTCACCAGTGACCTGACAGGCAAGAAAGCTGCTTTTCTCCTCTCTTGCCCCTCCTCGACTCTTGCTGCTAGGAGAGAAGCAGACACCTGGCCTGGATGTGACTCCAGTGCCCCATCGGAAGTGAAACTTGCCCTCTCTTGCAGGTGTTTGAGAAGCTGCAGCTGCTCAACCCTGAAATAGAAGCAGAACAAATATTAATGTCGCCCAACTCGTATATAAAGCTGCAGACAAACAGGTACGTGACTCAGCTCTTGTTTCCAGCAAAGCTGTGTGGCTGTACTTGCATCCGACAGCTCATGTGTCAACACTGTCAGGAGCCATGGGTGCTTTCAGGGAGGTTTTCTCCTGTTGTGCTTGGAATGGATGAGGCCTCTGCCTGCTCCTTCTCTTCTCTGTGGTGCTTCTCTGCTTCTTGAAATCACTTCTCACTGTGGGTCTCTTTTTCCTCCTTGTAGCCTAGAAACATTTTTATGCAAGCTACTAAAATTCAGTCTTTAAAAGGGAAAAAAAACACCAGCTTAGAAGTGTTGTGTTTCCAGACTTGCCACTCAGAGTGTAGCTGATGAGCCAGAAGCATCAGCATCATCAGGAAGAGGAGATGCAGCTCTCAGGCTCCACCCAAGACCTGCCCAAGGAGAAGCTGCACTCTAGGGAGATCCCCAGGCGAGGGGGCCACACAGTAACGCTTGGGAAGAGCTGTTTAAAGCTCTTCTGCAAACATAATTCCTACCTTTGATTCTAGGAGGATGCCTTTCATAACAGTGGCTTGCATTTGAATGGCAGTTGCCAAGCGGGAGACTCCACGGGCCACAGGACACTTACTTGTTGCATGAAACACATACATGTTTTCATTCAGCCAAAAGTAACAAAGTGCCAGGCTCCATGCTGGGCTCCAGGAACGCGGATATGGGTGACATAGGGTGCCCTGGAGGAGGGTAGCAGGAGAAGGCTATTAGAAAGCAAGGTGTAGTATTCAAGCCAGAGCCCAAAGAAGGGTGCTGTCCATGGGGATTTAGGGGAGGCATGTCCCAGGTGGAGATGCTCGGGCTGGAGTTCTTGAAGGATGAGTAAGAGTTCCCCAGGTTAAGAGGAAGGGGTTGGTGGAGAAATAATGTTTAGGCAGAAGCAATAACATTTGCTCCTAGTCATCTATAGGGCTGTGGAAGAGACAGAGATGATGGGAACTAGCCCTGGGAGCTGGAGGCCTTTCCTTCCTGGGTTTCTTTATTATATTAATAAATATGTAAAAAGGTAAAAAATATGGCGTAATTTGCTTGCTACCCAGTGCATAGTATCAGTAGTTTGCTAACAGTTTTCTTAGCAGGTAGCCTGTTTTTATCCTGTTGACAGTCCTTAGAAATAGGACAAGGCAAAATCATTGCACACCTTTTACCATGTAAGAAGTCAATGCCGAGAGAAGAGGGGACGTAATGTGCACACAGCTGGTGGCAGGACATGTTGGGACCGGCTTTGGCTTCTGTCAGACTCAAAGCCCCATCCTCCACTATGCCAGGCTGCCTTGCTTCAGTAAATTGAGAACAATTTGCTGCAGAAATGATATTTTACAGTAAATGTCCCATGGAGCTGATGAAAGAAACTGCCCTCACAGTCTCTCCCTGCCTGCTGGCCGACTCATGGCAGGCGCTGCTCTGGGAAGAGTGAGAAGCCGCACTTTGCTTGGAACCATTGGATTTCTGAATTAGTTTTCCGTGGGTGACTGATGAAGCCTCAGACAACTGACAGCACATGGTCCTGAGGCCCGTGGGGCCAAGATTGGGCCTTTTTCACCTCCAAGGAGCATGGGGAGCTGCAGACTCTTAGATGTCCTGGCATTGTATCCAGGCCCACTCCCACTGCTGCCGTCTACAAAAACAGCTCTATTTTGTTTTCCAAAGGGATGGTGCAGCCTCTCTGAGCTACCGCGTCCTGGATGGACCTGAAAAGGTTCCAGTCGTGCATGTTGATGAGAAAGGCTTTCTAGCATCAGGGTCTATGATCGGGACATCCACCATCGAAGTGATTGCACAAGAGCCCTTTGGGGCCAACCAAACCATCATTGTTGCCGTAAAGGTAGGGTTGCATTCTCCTCCTTTTTGGAGTAATGAAAGCAATAGCACTGAGGTAATATGCCTCTCAGGAGTAAAAGTGAATATATTCACCTTCCAGCTGGGAAACTGTAGATAGGAATTTAAGAATAACTCAGGGTAGATAAAAAGCTACAGCATCTTCTGGTCGTCAGAGCCGAAGATCCTTGGGAGATCATTGATTCCAAGTACTTCATTTCATAGATGAGGCCCAGTGAGATCCATGATTGGCGTAAGGTTACAGAAATAGGACTGGCACCACAGCTTCCTGACTGGAGTGCCGGTGCTCCACCCACCGTGCTTGGCCACTGATGTTATCACCACCCATGGTGGAGCTCCTGCTCTGGGCCAGCCCAGTGCCTGGAACATGATCTGTTCTTAAGAGCATTGGATGATATGCTCGGTATCTGCCATAAAAGTCGTGACATCCAGTACATGACATCCGCTGTGCTTTTGAGAATGAGGTGGCCCATTTTCCAGACAAGGAGACTGAGGCTCAGAGTGGGAGTGACTTGCTCAAGGTTGCATGGGAATTGAGAGATGGGGTCTGTCTGCTTTGGGCGGTGTCCTTCTACCATATCATGGCACTGCCCTCTGCCATTCTGTGTTCCTTAGGGATGGGACCTTCTCCATCAGCATCCCTGGGTCAGGTCCTGGGGTTTTGCTGAATGGAATTTTCTTTCCATGTCTCATCACCACTTGCTGAACCCTGGATGACAGAAGACACACACTCACTTAAATCTTTAGACTTGGCCGGGCGCGGTGGCTCAAGCCTGTAATCCCAGCACTTTGGGAGGCCGAGACGGGCGGATCACGAGGTCAGGAGATCGAGACCATCCTGGCTAATATGGTGAAACCCCGTCTCTACTAAAAAATACAAAAAACTAGCCGGGCGAGGTGGTGGGCGCCTGTAGTCCCAGCTACTCGGGAGGCTGAGGCAGGAGAATGGCGTAAACCCGGGAGGCGGAGCTTGCAGTGAGCTGAGATCCGGCCACTGCACTCCAGCCTGGGCGACAAAGCGAGACTCCGTCTCAAAAAAAAAAAAAAAAAAATCTTTAGACTCTGCCTGGGTCACAGACCTTTTTCATTAATTCACATCTTCTGTTTCAAAGTGGGTGCCTGGCAGCAGATCCCCCTCTCTAGTTTTTGGTGAGTGAAAGTGACTGACTGCTCATGCTATTTCAACAAATATGTATTGAGCACTAGCTGTATACCAGACACTGCACCACTGAACTTTGTCAAAGAAGTTCAGACCTTTGGAGCACTAGTTTTTGAGCCAGGATAGATTTTCACCTGGACTCAGAGAAACAAGGGCTGCTGTTTATGGAGCTTGGGTTCTTGGGCTCCAGAAATCCCCATTTCCCTCCTTGCCCTGGTGTCCTGCAGGCACACTGTGACATGCTTAGAGCTTCCCCATCGATCCAGAAGGACGTTGTTTCTTTAAATGCCCCAAGAGCCAGGTTCTCTGAAGAAACTGGATATTGCAGCCCAGGGGGCCCTCTCTCAATGTGAATAGCGATCTCATTTTTCCAAGTCATGGATTGGGACACTCCTGGGTGGGTTTTCTCATAGTGAGGCCAATCTGCTGTGTTGGGAGGTAAGAACTTTGTCACTAGGTTGGGACACTCTGGGGAGTGTGGCCTTTACTCCTCTCAGGACCCCTAAGTCCAGCCCCGCATTGTTCCTGAAGTGGATCCTCCTGGGGGCAGGCGTCCCCTCCTTGAGAGGTAGGTTTTGCTGGAGGCCAGTCCCTGGGACTGAATCCTCATCATACCTGTATGTTGTCCTTTAGGTATCCCCTGTTTCCTACCTGAGGGTTTCCATGAGCCCTGTCCTGCACACCCAGAACAAGGAGGCCCTGGTGGCTGTGCCTTTGGGAATGACCGTGACCTTCACTGTCCACTTCCACGACAACTCTGGAGATGTCTTCCATGCTCACAATTCGGTCCTCAACTTTGCCACTAACAGGTAGGATGTGGGCGAGGGTCATTTCTCCTGTGAAGTCCTGTCTGGTACCTGATAGAGACAACTGGGGATAACACAGAAAGGCTGCTGCTGTTGAAGGAAGATGTGCGTTACTTCAGTTTCCAAGAGATGTGGGCATGCTGCACCGTGCAGGGCCACGAGGAAGCACCACTGCCCTCGGGGGATGCAGACCATTTCAGAGGAAGATAGACAGGCATCAGCCCCCAGAGGAGGAAGTAGGGTGTGGGGAAGCTCCAGGGAGCGCGCCCCGAGGCACAGGAGATTGGCCCTTCAGCCTCAGCTGCCCACAGGTCCTGCCACGGTTGTGTTTCCCTGTTGCTGAATGCATTCAAAGACAGGTGTCAAGGGTGTTGCCTTATGGAAAGAACTAGGGTTTAGAGTCAGGCCTGGTTCTAGCCACAGCTCTGCCCTTTGTGGGCCCTGTGAGCAGGTCACCATCCAAAAATCTGTTTCCACACCTATCATGTTGGGCAGTGTGGCCTAGGTTCCAGGGCTTTCCTTCAGCTGAGGGAGTGGGTCATGAGGACCTCTGGCAAACCATGGTGCTCTGTGTGTGTGCACAGAATTGCCATCTGTCAGTTTAGGGCATGTCCTGGAGGAAATGGAGCCCAGTTCTTCCAGCCCTTTGGCTGCACTGCAGGTCATTCTGGCCTTCTTGTGGCAGGAGCACCTGATAGAGACCCAGTCAGCACTCAGGATCAAAAGGTGTGGTGGAGGCAAGGATGCAGCCACAATCCCTAACCCAAACTGTCACCCCACGCCGTCCACACTTATGCACCAAAGCTGCCATTGGCAACATTGAGCACCTGCCCTGTGGCAGGTGCCTCCCCACTGCTGACCTCATGTAATACTCACGCCAGGCCTGTGTCACGGGCACGTGATGATCCCCATTTTTCAGAGGAGGAAAGGGCAGAGGCTGCTTCTGCAGTCAGGTTGCATAGTAAGGGCAGCCTTCCCTTTCTGGCATGTCCAGTTCTCTGGTGGGAAGAGCGTAGGGAAGCACTCTGGATCTCTTTCCCCTCGGGGCCTCAGTTTCCTTTCTGGAATGCTGGAATGATGCTGCTGCCACTGCCTAGCTGCGGGCTGTGTGTGCTTTCTGGGGTGACAAGTGAGGAGGTAGAGCCTGTGCCATCTGCCTGCAGTGGTCCCTCGTCTGGGGCCGCTGTTTGGTAACCTCGAGTTGGGGCCACAACTGGGACCTCAGTCAGTCGAATGCTTTGCTCAGCAGAGGACCTGGACTACATTTCTCCATCTGGGAGTTGGAGGCTTCTTTACCGAGACTGAGAGCGAGCCCTCCTTTCTCTCCTGTGCCTAGAGACGACTTTGTGCAGATCGGGAAGGGCCCCACCAACAACACCTGCGTTGTCCGCACAGTCAGTGTGGGCCTGACACTGCTCCGTGTGTGGGACGCAGAGCACCCAGGCCTCTCGGACTTCGTGCCCCTGCCTGTCCTACAGGCCATCTCCCCAGAGCTGTCCGGGGCCATGGTGGTGGGGGACGTGCTCTGTCTGGCCACTGTTCTGACCAGCCTGGAAGGTAAGACAGATCCTGAGCCAGGGAACCTGTGGAGTCACGGACACTTGCAAAGCTGAGTGGGGGCTACCTGGGCGGGGGCTACCCGAGCGGGGGCTCGGCGCCAGTCACGGAGGCCTGCAGGCAGACCTGCAGGATACTCAGGAGCAGTGCTCCAAAACTGCTGCCCAGAGACCAGATCCAGCCTGTGCCTGTTTTCTGCAAGGAAATTTTTGTTGACACTCAGCTGGACCATGCATTTATGTATGGTCAGTGGCTATTGTCACCCTACCACTGCCAGATTGTGTGGTCATAGCAGAGATCATATAGGCTGCATAACCCAAATGCTTATGTCCAACCTTCAGAGAAAGCATTTGCCGGCCCTTTTCTGGAACAGCTCCGCCCGGGGGGCGTCCCCTGCTCCTGTGGGGCATCCCCTGCTCCTGTGGGGCATCCTGCCTCTGCACAGTCTCACGCAGTTCCTCTAGCCAGGCGACACACGGATTGCTGCTGCTGCTGCTAAGGAACTGAATTGACCATTTTAGTGAATTCTGTGGGAAGTGGCCATCATCGTGGACAGCACAGGCTAGGAGACTTAAGCAAAGAAGGACATTGGGCTAAATCAGTGACTTCCAAATTTCAGCCATGCCCAGGTGACCTGTAGTACATCTGTGGAACACATGTACAATTATTTACTTAGTTTTTATTTTCAAATTGTCTCCACCTTTTTTTTTACCTTACTAAATTCATTTTAAAAGGAGATGAAATACTACCTTTAAGGAAAAACAAATATAATTTGCCATAAATAGATTATGGTTGAGTCCTTTAATTGTATTTATTATATAATGTGATTGGCTTTTAACTCAGAAGTGTATGTGGTGAAAGCTCTGAGCCTCACACCTGCTGTCTGTTTGCTAAAAAGGAATTGATAAGGCAACGAAGGAATGGGGAGGGGCTGTTGCTTTGGGGAAGGAGCTACAGAGGGCAGGGCCTGGCAGCAGCACCAGACCATTCCTGGGCAGGGGTCAGCTAAAGCTTCATGCCAGGATGGTCAGGAAATTCCAGGCAGGGAGCTGTGGGTCAGGGAGAGCAGGTGCTAGGGGCCACAGCCCTGTAGAGGGTGGGTGCAGCAGGGTAGGAGAGCTGATGGCTCCAGGTGGCTGGAGCCAGGGGCATGACCGGCACTGGGGCAGGCAGTGTGGCTGTCTCCTGAGGCTGCTGAGTGAGCCCCATTGGGGTAGTGGCAGCCAGTGAGGAGGCTGGCTTATCATCCAGGTGAGCTGGGCTTTGACTGGAGTGTCCAGCTATGGGAAGGGGGTGACATCCATGATTCCTCTCCAGGCCTCTCGGGAACCTGGAGCTCCTCGGCCAACAGCATCCTCCACATAGACCCCAAGACGGGTGTGGCTGTGGCACGGGCCGTGGGATCTGTGACAGTTTACTACGAGGTCGCTGGGCACCTGAGGACTTACAAGGAGGTAGGCTCCAAGCAGCGGAGGCAGAAGTGGCTCAGTGGCCTGTGAGGTGGGCCTGACCTTCTGGGAGGATTATGAAGACTTTTCCTTTTAGAGAAAAACCGTCTGAGGGCTTGGGGTCTGGGAGTCATGAGTCTGGGACTGGCCACTTGCTGACTCTGACGTGGGGACAAGCTCCCTTTTCTTTCTAGGCCTCAGTCTGCCCATGTTCAAGAGGGTGTGATGAGGACAGGCAGCCTTGTAGGGTGGACTCCAGCTCCCATGGGCTTGGTTCTGGCAACCCTGGAGTGGGCACTTCCTGGGAGCCGGTGCTTCCCTGTCACCTGCAAGGTTAAGACTCCCTGTGCAAGTCAACTTTTGAGTCTGGAGGCAACAAAACCTGCTCTCTCTTCCATTCATCTCCAGTTGAGAATGAATCAGTGGGCCGAGTCTGACTGAGATCCAAATGCATCTCATTTTTAGAGGCAGCATGTGCTTTATGGAACCTAGCAGTTTAACCTAATAGTTTGCATATTTAGTGCTGCAGCTCTGCGGTTTGGGCGAGCCAGTTGCAGACAGAGGCATCCTCTGACAATACAGCTGTGCTCTCCTGGAAAGAGCCTCTCATCAGGGGATGGGGTAGCATGGACAAAGGTGTGCAGGGTTCAAGGGCAGAGCATGGGGGGCTGGAACAGAGGGTGTGGGAGAAGCATGGTCTGGCTTTGTGATCAGATCAGAAAATGCACTGGATTCCGGGCAGTTTGGTGCAGGTTGACAGTGGGGCATCTAGAGCCAGACAGTCTAGGTCAAATCCCAGCTTGGCCACTACAAGGCTATGACTGAGCAATCACTGAGTCTCGCTATGCCCTGGTTTTCTCGTCTGTATAATGGGGATGATAGCGTTGTGAGGATTCAGTGAGTTAGCACCTGGGAAGCCCCTAGGGTGGTGCTCAGCTCCTAGCCAGTGCTCAGCAGAAATTAACTGCTGCTGCTCCTGTTCCAGGGTGAAGGGGTAGAAGCTTATGCCACACTCAGTGGAGTTTTTTAAACAGTGCTATAGACCAAGGCTGTGTTTGCTGAGGTTACCTGGCTCCTGGAGGAGCTCGAGAGAGCAGTGGCTGCAGGGTAACTGGCCAGAGACTGAGGCCAGGCCCTCAGCTGGGTTCATGGGGTGTGGCAGAATCTAAAGGCATGTTTGGGAGAGATGGGAGGGAGGGAGGCACATCAGAGCTCCATGAGCATCCAGAAGTGGGGCTGGAGGGGAGGAAGGGCTTGGGGTGACCAGGCTGCTACTGGTCTTTTGTTAAGAGGGGCACACAGAGGTGGGTAGGCCTGCAGGGAGGTGAGGAGCCTGGGCCAGGGAGCTAGAGATGTCACAGCTCTCCCAGGTGAGGCAGGGAGCGCAGCTGGGCGGGTGCGGCAGGAGCACTGTGAAGAATGCTGGACAGGGTGGGGGCCTCACTCCAGAGGTGGCTTCGAAGCCCTGGGAGTGGGTGGGAGCGCACGGGCACTCCGGGAGTGCAGGTAGGAGAGGGACCAGGAGGCCTTGGGCACTCTCTGAGAGTGGACAGGGAGGAAGGGGAGAGGAGAGCCAGGGTTGGGGGGTCCCAGGCTAGGGAGTGGGACACAGCCTCTGTCAGTCCCTGGAGGTGGATGGTGGTGAGCCCTGAGAGGAGGCCCCGTGAGTTTGACAGTGATGCAGGCCTGGTCACCTACAGCTCTGCATGGGGCACATCCCTGGGAGCTGCAGGGGCTTCGATCCCATCCCTGCTCTGAAGTTCACCTACTGGTAGAAACCAGATCCCCGGAGGCAGGGACCGCTCGTGCCTGCTGAGAGAGGGAGGGGGGCCTTCAGCTGCAGGAAGTGGACTTGGGCCTGAAGGGTGGATGGGGCTGGGCTCTGCAGAGAAGGTGGGAGGGTGTCCTAGCCAAGGGACTGCAGGGAGGTCACCAGCCTGGGGCTGTTTGGATGTGGCCAGGTGCAGGATGGGCCCAGGGGGAACAGCTGGGAAAATCTGGGCAGACTGGATTCTGGGTGGGGTACGGTGCTGTACTACAGAGAAGTGATCCTGGCTGTCCCAAGAGCCAAAATCCTCAGCCCACCCAGATTGATTAATGAATTCAGGCCCGCTGCTCAGCGTCCAGTTGGCTGCTGGGAGAAGCAGCTTATTCAATCGGAGAACTGAGCTGTGAAGTCTGACTAGACTGGGCTCAAACCCCCTCTCTGCCACATTCTAGCAAGGCATTTAGGCTTTGAGCCTCAGCGTTGCCACCTGTGAAATGGGTGACACTGTGTCAGACTGCAGGGTGAGGTCGTGGAAATGCCCAGCATGGACCGGGACATAGGCGGTGCTCCATGAAGCTTCCTTGGCTCCCTCTCTAGGTCGTGGTCGGCGTCCCTCAGAGGATTATGGCCCGTCACCTCCACCCCATCCAGACCAGCTTCCAGGAGGCTACAGCCTCCAAAGTGATTGTTGCCGTGGGAGACAGAAGCTCTAACCTGAGAGGTACTTAATGAGCGGTACTTGGGCGGTCTTCAGAGTACCTGGGAGCAGGGAGGTGGCTTCCTGTGTCCTCTGGATGGAGTTTGTCTGCTTTTCCTATTCACACACCAACTCCAGAGAGGGCATTTAGCCCCCTACTCAGTCCACTCCTTCCAGCGTTTCTGAACTTGGAGTCCTCCAAAAGCTGAGCCAGTGAAAGGAATCTTCATAATGGAGCCCAGCTCCCGGAAGGTGCCTGTTCTGCACTAGAAATGTGACTTCAGCCCAAGGGCACCCTAACAAAGAAAGCCACAATTTCCCACCATGAATCCCAGAAACTAATGAATTAGCAGGACTGGTTGCTGGTTTTAATTTTTGTAATGACCTCTCCCAGGTTATGCATAGAATGTTGAATCCCATCCCCTGCCCATGACAGCCCTGAACAGCAGCTGCCAGAAATAAGTAAGTCAACAGGGCTGTTTTCTTACACCACTTCACTGGCAGAGTGAAGCACCGCCCTTCTCGTCCTAATTAATGAGGCAGCTCTGTTCCATCATGGCAGCCTCTGCTCCTTCCTCAGCACAAGTGGACAGCACTGTGCCGTTGCCAAAATGCTGCTCAGGTGTTAGTGGAGAACTAGTACCCTCCGAATGTGCAGAAGTAAATTGCCATTTCCCCTGCTGACAGGGACAGAAGTCAGGCATTAGTGGGCCCGGCCCGTCTGCTGTGCCCCTGGATACAAGGTCTGGAACAGATGCTGAAATTCTGACTTGAAGCTCCCTGTGATGCTGAATGGCGCCCTCTTCCATATGATGTGTCCTTGGCTTTACCAATCCTGGCTGCATCTCAAAACTTTGAGCAGCCCTGAGGCCCTGCTGGAAGACATGCAAGGGCAGGTGGCATTTGCGGCCCAGCCAGCCTGTGCAGGCCTGGTGGAATTCGGTGTGGTGGCCATCGGGCCTGGCCCACACCCTCTCATCTCTCCCCTCTCTAGGCGAGTGCACCCCCACCCAGAGGGAAGTCATCCAGGCCTTGCACCCAGAGGCCCTCATCAGCTGCCAGTCCCAGTTCAAGCCAGCCGTCTTTGATTTCCCATCTCAAGATGTGTTCACCGTAGAGCCACAGTTTGATGCTGCTCTGGGTAACTGCGAGGATTTGAAAGTGAAAGGGACTTGGAGACAGTTTCTGTCTTCTGGGCATCTTGGGGCTTCATGTGACCAGCTCACCATGGCCGTCTGTCCGGAGGGCAGAGATTGTTAGGAGCCCAGCCTGGGGATTGACTCCAGGGGGACTTGGGAGGACTGCTGGTCACAGAGGGTATCCTAGCTTGGCCAAGGCCTTTACGGGGGATTCCCAGGAGGACTTCTGGAGGAGGTGACTTCTCACCTGGGCTCTGGAGGATGCATAGGAGTACCCTGGTTAGAGAAGCAGGGAGAAGAAATGACATCAGTGCACGGGCAGGAGAGGGGACAAGACAATACACTCTTGTCTCCGCAGGCCAGTACTTCTGCTCAATCACAATGCACAGGCTGACAGACAAGCAGCGGAAGCACCTGAGCATGAAGAAGACAGCTCTGGTGGTCACTGCCTCCCTCTCCAGCAGCCACTTCTCCACAGAGCAGGTGGGAGCCGAGGTGCCCTTCAGCCCAGGTCTCTTCGCCGACCAGGCTGAAATCCTTTTGAGCAACCACTACACCAGCTCCGAGGTCAGGGTCTTTGGTGCCCCGGAGGTTCTGGAGAACTTGGAGGTGAGTGGCATCTGCATGCCTCAGGCCAGGCCAGAGTCAGGGGCGTCAGGAAGGCCCTGGAGGAAGAGGGAATGTGGCGTGGATGTCCTGGGCCAGCTCTCTTTAAAATTTATTTTTACAATTATAATTTTTAAATTGAAGTACTCTTTCTGTAGCACTATTGCTGTCTCTCAGGCTGCGTGATTGTATTAATTGATCCGACCTCTGCTGTTCTTCCCCAGCTATAAGTTAAGCTTGTGGGGGCAGCACTGAGAACCCAGAAAAGGTGCCAGTGAGCGTGTGGTGCGTGGCATGGCCGAATTCAGTGCAGGAGCATCCGCCACAGAGCAGGGAGGAAAGCCCTAATCCCTGCTGGGACAAGTCCCCTCTCTCCAGGCCTCACTTCCCCCATGACTAAGTCGTGGGGTGGGGTTGGGGGGTGAATGATTCCTCAGGCCCGGAGCCTAGCAGGCTGGGAAGAGTTCTGGGGTGAGAGAACCAAGGAGTTCCTCGGCATTTCCACCTGCTCATCCTCCTGCCTTGCTGCAGCCAGCATGACGGCGTGTTCTCCCGCAGAGGCAGGGAATGCCCAGCATCGCCAATGAGGGAGGAGGGCCGGCCCGCTGGCGGCTGCTGGAGACCAGCCGTGAGCAGAGCTCGGGCTGCTGCCTTGGAGAGCTGGTGCTTGGTGATATTTCGTGTTGGTTTAGCCTTTTTTTTTTTTTTTTTTTGAGACGGAGTCTTGCTCTGTCACCCAGGCTGGAGTGCAGTGGCACTATCTTGGCTCACTGCAATCTCCACCTCCCAGGTTCACGCCATTCTCCCCCCTCAACCTCCCGAGTAGCTGAGACTACAGGCGCCCGCCACCACACCCGGCTATTTTTTTGTATTTTTAATAGAGACGGGGTTTCACCATGTTAGCAAGGATGGTCTCAGTCTCCTGACCTCGTGATCCGCCCGCCTCAGCCTCCCAAAGTGCTGAGATTACAGGCGTGAGCCACTGCGCCTGGCCTGGTTTAGCATTTTTGTAAGCAGCAGTTGATTAGAATTGAATAAACTTGAATTTGATTCTGACATTCATATTGATTTGTCCTTCCCTCAAAAAACACCCTGAGTACGTACAGGGCTTCCCGACTCTGCAGACTACATGCCGTCCATGAGCAGTGCCCAGGTGTCATTACCTGCCCATGAGGTGTGACCTGGGCAGGGGTCTCTACTCCATACCCTTGGGCCCCAGGAGGGAAGCCCAGCATGTCAGGCTGAAGCAGGGGTGCTTCCAGAGATGGGCCATGCAGAGCAGCCCTCCCGCCTCGGGGTCCTGAGGCCCCACTCAGTGGTCCCTCCACTGAGTCCCACCCCCAGCTCTGATGTCTCTTCCAGGTGAAATCCGGGTCCCCAGCCGTGCTGGCATTCGCAAAGGAGAAGTCTCTTGGGTGGCCCAGCTTCATCACATACACAGTTGGCATCTCGGACCCCGTGGCCGGCAGCCAGGGCCCTCTGTCCACTACCCTGACCTTCTCCAGCCCCGCGACCAACCAAGCCATTACCATCCCAGTGACAGTGGCTTTTGTGATGGATCGCCGTGGGCCCGGTCCTTGTGAGTTGCAGAATGATGTCATCTGGGACAGACCAGGGTGGGGAGGGACAGGCAGAAGTGGTCCTGGCTATCAGTAGAAACCTGGGGTGTAAGAAATGGAGTAGTCAGAAATGCAGAATGTCCCTCAAAGTGATCACTGCTCATTGGGGCCATGATGCAGACTTTAGTTCCCCAGCTTTCCCATCTGTTCTCAACGGGCCTCCAACCCCGTGGAGGCCCACAGGGACTGTGCCCCTCCTCTGCTCTGCAGCCTGCGCCAGGAGAGGAAGCGCCAGAGTACCAAGAGCAGCTGTGGGCCCGGACCTCCAGCAGGTGGCCTGGCCCTCATCCTTATGTCTAAGAGGGGCCTGTGGACTGCCCTATAGACATACAGTAGTGCAGGAACATGATGGGACACCACAGTGGGCCTAGTGGTTTTGGTAACTCATCTTCCCATTGATGGCAGATGGAGCCAGCCTCTTTCAGCACTTCCTGGATTCCTACCAGGTCATGTTCTTCACGCTCTTTGCCCTGTTGGCTGGGACGGCGGTCATGATCATAGGTGAGGAGGCTGCGTGTATCTCTGGGTCTGTTCCCCTGCCCCCGCCTGCTCTAACCAACCATGTGCTCTTGCAGCCTACCACACTGTCTGCACGCCCCGGGATCTTGCCGTGCCTACAGCCCTCACGCCTCGAGCCAGCCCTGGGCACAGCCCCCACTGTGAGTAACCCCCCTGCAGGCAGAACCAGGCAGAGCTGCTGAGAAAGAAAAGAGCCCTGAGGGAGGGGTCGAGGCTCCTGAACCCTAAGTCTCAACAGGTCCTTGCCTGGGCCAAAGGAGCCTGAGGCCCAGAGGACAGATGTGGGAGCCAGCAGGATCAGGGCAGAGGGGCTGCCAGTCCTGGTTCAGCAAGAGCTTTCCCCAGGCAGAGCCATGCTGGGTGGAGGTGTGGGCAGCAAGGAGCTCTGTCTAGGCAGGGGTGCATGCTAGGACCAGATTCTCACCTGCTGGGGCTGCCTCAGAAGGCTCTAAGCTGGGGTTGGACGAGCTGACTCACAGATGGGGATTCTGGGTAGTTCTGACGAGAAATTTCCCAGAAGAAGGGGCAAATTCATTTCTTTCAATGGTCCAACTGTTTCTGGTGACCCTGCACAGCTCCAGGGAGCACCTCACTGTGTGAATGCAATTTCTCTCTCAAACAATGCAGTGCCCAGCCTGTAGTGCTGTACGCGAAGGCCCTTTAATGTCTTCTGATTCCCATTTGAGGGTTCTCTCGCCTACACAGAGAGTCCTTGAGCTCGTGTCTGCTGACCTGGGGGCCCATGGACCAGCTTCAGGGGGGTCCCTGAATTTGTTTGAAAGAAGACCCAGTTGTGTGGGTAGAAGCACTTTCCTGAGTAAGGAGAGCCCACACGCCCTGGCCTTCTGCCTGACGGCTTCTCCACCTGCGAAGCAGTGCCCAGGGGAGGCCATGGGTGCTCAGCCTTCTCACAGCTCTGCTGCTTTCTCCAGCTGCTCTGGCAGCAGGCACCTGCCCTTTCTAGTTGCCTCTCTCAGCGTGCTCCTCCCTGGGTTTTGGGAGCCACGCCTGGGTCTCTGCAAGGTCTCCGGAGCACTGCAGAATCACTGCTCCCCTTGAGGTCTTTGTTCCTGTGGTGCTCTTGCCCAAGGCTGTGTTGCATTCAGATGCACAGGCCCTCCCTGCCACATGCTCCCTGGACAGATGCTGCTGCGGTCCTGAAACTTGAGACTTGTTCTCCCCGGACAGGCTCTGCACTCCTGGGTGTTAGGGTGGCATCCCAGGCCTCTCTGTGTGGATGAGGCCAGCTCAGCAGGTGCCGGTGGACTTCCCTCTGCTGGCCGGGGAGGCCTCGGGGCATCACTATGAGAGTGTCCTGGGTGAGGCAGGCGCCTGCTGAATGCTGGCTGTAACTGAGGAGCGCGCCGCTCTCCCTGGCTCTGCTGCTCACATCGTCTCTCTTCCCATCCTAGATTTCGCTGCCTCATCACCCACGTCTCCCAATGCACTGCCTCCTGCTCGCAAAGCCAGCCCTCCCTCAGGGCTGTGGAGCCCAGCCTATGCCTCCCACTAGGCCGTGTGAAGGTTCCCAGAGGATGGATCTCAGCCGAGCCTCGTGCGCCCCCAAGATGGGAGATCCCTGCTGCATTCACACTGGAACAAGCCCCTCCAGACGAGTGCCCCGGCCAGCTTCACTGCCGTCTCTGTTCACACAGAGCTGTAGTTTCGGCTCTGCCCATTAGCTCATTCTTTTATATAGGAGTTTTAAATGTGTGTTTTTTTCCTTTCAGGTCTTACAAAGCTAAGACTTTTTGGCTCATTCCTTTTTGCATGGTTGTCTAGGGTTTCTGGACAATGTGCTGTTGCATTTTTATTTTCCTAGCCTTGCTGAAATCTCTCCCTTCTCAAGGCTTTGAGCAGTTAAAAGTACTCTTTACAAGTTGTCTGTAGGTGACGTTACTGTAGTGGTTGGTCTCAGGGAAAGGATTGTCCAGTTACTTTAGGGATTTTTTTGGTGGGGTTTTTCCCCCTGTGAAAACTTACCTTTCCACTAGTCTGGTTGCTGCTAGGAATGTTGGGGAGCAGTGGGACATGAGTGTCCCTGTGTCTGCCCCACTGCCGCAACGGAAGCCTCAGGAACCAGCACCTGGAGGCCGGGATAGCCAACCCCTGGGTGAGCGAGAGGCTGGAGAACACGGGAGCTCACCCAGGGCTGCTGCCCGACCACGGGCCACTGTGAACAGACTTCAGTCCTCTGTTTTTGTTTCATAAGCTGTTGAGACATCTGGTGGACTTGGCTTAGGCCCTGCTGGGACATCCCAAGTGTGATCACTCCATCAGGACACCAGGACTGTCCTTAGGAAAATTCCTTGAGATGGCAGCAGGAGTCGTATTTTCTGTGTGTGTGTTTCGGAAAGCTGCTGTGTCCTGCCTCAGCACAAAGACCCAGTGTCATTTGCTCCTCCTGTTCCTGTGCCACTCCAGAACCTCAGCAGATCTGAGCCACCGCCTGCCAGTGTGAGAGGCGGCCACTTTTATGGCAGCTCGTCAGGCGCAGGGCCCCAGGCAGCTTCCCAGCAGGCCCTAGAGCCTGGCCCGGGCCGGTGATGGAGGGCAGCCACCAGCCCAGGGCCTGCCCATCCAGAAGGGACTCCCCAGGGGCTGGGGGAGGAGACCCTTGGAAAAGTCCTCTCTTCCCAGCTCCTGGTTCTGGATCTGAGATTCTCAGATCACAGGCGCCTGTGCTCCAGGCTGAGGCTAGGCTACCCTCAGGGAGATCCAGAGACTCATGCCCATGGCCATCCATGCATGGACGCTGTGTGGAGAGTCCAGGATGACTGGGGATCCCGCACAAGCCCCCTTCAGTCCTTCAGCGCTGGGCCATGTGGTTGATTTTTCTAAAGCTGGAGAAAGGAAGAATTGTGCCTTGCATATTACTTGAGCTCAAACTGACAACCTGGATGTAAACAGGAGCCTTTCTACTTGGTTTATTTAATAAAGCTCTATGTGATTTTTTAAGAGGGTGCGATCATTGATGAGACTTCTCTCTGATGGTGATGGTTTCTTCCCTTTACCCATCTATGATACTCTAGGGCCTGGCAGAGCTGGAGGTCTGAGCTTTATTCTCCCCAAGGGGTGAGCATCATTTTCAAGCACGCTCAGGTTGGCAAATCCAAGTGCATCTGGACATAGCCAGATCTTGCCAGCAAGTGAGTGTGCCCAAGAAGGCATGTTGACAAAACCATGTGATGCCACACAGTTCAGCTTTCTGCTCCCAAGCTAACCAAGCGACTCTTTATCTCTAATGGTTGCCAGGAAAGGCTTTTAGCACCATTTAGCACTAAAAATATAGTATATAATACAGTTTTTTCTCTAGAATTCTTAAGTCTGGCCAGAAGTGAACTCTTGTTCTCTGTTTTTCTGTATGTCTTTGTGCATGCTCACACATGCATCCTGGAAATATTTTGTTGTTGTTGCTGTTGTTTTGAGACAGAGTCTCCTCTCTCGCCCAGGCTGGAGTGCAGTGGCGCAATCTCAGCTCACTGCAAGCTCCGCCTCCTGGGTTCACGCCATTCTCCTGCCTCAGCCTCCCGAGTAGTTGGGACTACAGGTGCCCACCACCATGCCTGGCTAATTTTTTGTGTTTTTAGTAGAGACGGGGTTTCACCATGTTAGCCAGGATGGTCTCGATATCCTGACCTCATGATCCACCCGCCTCGGCCTCCCAAAGTGTTGGGATTACAGGCGTGAGCCACCGCGCCCGGCTGCATCCTGGGAATATTACATCACAAGGTCTGCAGACACTCACTAGCAGGGAGCACTGAACCTGGGGCATCCAGGGTGGGTAGCAGAGGTCTAGGCTGGTGAGAGCTTAGCAATCAGGTAACCAGGAGTCTAGGCCCACCTTGCTCTGGGGCTGGAGAGAAATTGTTTATCTCTCTGGGCCACAGTAGTTTCCTCACCTGCAAAGGGGAGCTCTTGGACATGTGTCCTACTCACCATCCACCCAGAGTGGCTCCCAGCAGGAAGCAGGTGCTAGATGGTATCACTGTCCCCAGATACTCAGCCTCCCTCTGTGCACGCCCTCTCCCACATGCCTTTGCAGTTCCTTCTGCCCATTGAGGCTAGGTGTGGTCATGTGACTTGCTTTGGTTGGCATGGGTGAGAGGGACGATGGGTCAGTGCTGGGCATCCCTTACCCTTCTTGTGCCCCTGCCATTGATGTAGTAAGCAGGAAGCCCAGGTAGCTGCAGGTCCAAGCAGGAGGAAGGACACCTGCAAGGGACCTGCCCATCCCGGATCACCTGGCCTGCAGCCCATGGCTATGAAAAGAGTGATGGTTCTTGGGGACAGCGTGGTAGGCAGCAATGTTCCAGCAACCCGTGACAGATAAGAAACATGCTATGGTTCCCTTCTGGCTGAACGCAGTGAAGGCAGATGTTTTCTGTCTCACGTTCCCTCCCTTTGAGGATTCCCTCTGGGCTGTCTGGTGGGCCCTCTCAGCCCATCCTGCTGGGACAGGGTTTCCTGGGCGTCCCTGGCCACAGGCCTAGCCAGGCACCCAGTCAGGAACCTCTGAGGATGGGGCACAGCAAGGTTGTGCGATGCTGGACCTGCCGCTCCTGTGCTCCCATCTCCTCTGGGCAAGGATGTGGTCAGCCACACACTAGAGGCTGCTATGGGGGTGGATGGGAATGTGGCTCCACAGGACACATCGCTCCATCATTGTGGGTCCTGTGCCCACATGAAACCATCCTGCTCAGCCTTACTCTCCATTGCAGCCCTTGTGGCGGGGCCACAGCGGGAGGGATGTTCTCAGGATGGTTTTTGGAATGAATGCATGAGTGAATCCCCACGAAGGAATGTGATTTTGGGTTTCCCCAACTCTGGGTTCTAGTTTCTGGAACATCCTGAACCTCAGGTCAGTGTGGGGAGGAGCAGGGGCCAGGGGACAGGTGGAAGCTGAAACTCACAACAGGCTGAGAGTGCCCACCAGGCACAGCCCAGGGAGAATCGGCTGAAGGGAGGCACCGCAGGACGGAAAACAAGAGAGGGCTGACTCAGTCTCTTCCAAACCACTCCTCTCAGCCACCTCCAAGCCACCTGGGCTAGAGCCAAACAAAGCCAACTTGACAGAACCACCTCTGGCCACCAGCATGGCTCCCAGCAGCCTGTGTAGATCTGCTTAGATGGTTGGAAGAAGCCAAGAGGCAGGGCGAATGCTCAGAGCCGCCGCTGTTTCCTGCACGCCACCTGCTAGCACATGCTGAGCATTTCCAGTCACCAGCTCACTTCATCCCCGCCACAGCCCTAGGAGGCAGGCCCAGCCACCTACAGATGGGGAAACTGAGGCCCACAAGGTGAAGCCACTCACCTGGTCACACGCTGGCAAATGGCAGAACCAGGATTCAAATCCTGGTTGACTGGCACCAGAGTTTGCTCCCCCAATGTGTACCTTCTTCTACCCTCCTGGGTAGGGGCATCCACTGTGGGAGCCTTTCACCCACTTCCCTCAGACCAGCTCAGCTGTGGACTGTCTCATGAATTATTTTATAATCATAAGGAAGACATTTTGCTGGGCATGGTGGCTCACGCCTATAATCCCAGCACTTTAAGAGGATGAGGCAGGCAGATCACTTGAGGTCAGGAGTTCGAGACTAGCCTGGCCAACATGGTGAAACCCGGTCTCTACTAAAAATAAAAAAATCAGTCAGGCATGGTGGCACGTGCCTGTAATCCCAGCTACTCAGGAGGCTGAGGCAGGAGAATCACTTGAACCTGGGAGGTGGAGGTTGCAGTGAGCAGAGATTACACCACAGCAAGACTCCATCTCAAAAAAAAAAAAAAAATATTTAACATAAGAAAAAATTTAACATAGAAAAATATTTTTTACAAGGAAAAATGTTTTTCATAAAAAATTAAAAGGCCGGGCACGGTGGCTCACATCTGTAATCCCAGCACTTTGGGAGGTTGAGGCAGTGGATCACGAGGTCAGGAGATCAAGACCATCCTGGCTAACATGGTGAAACCCCGTCTCTACTAAAAGTACAAAAACTTAGCCAGGCATGGTGGCGGGCACCTGTAATCCCAGTTACTTGGGAGGCTGAGGCAGGAGAATGGTGTAAACCTGGGAGGCGGAGCTTGCAGTGAGCCAAGATCGCGCCACTGCACTCCAGCCTGGGCAACAGAGCGAGACTCCATCTCAAAAAAAAATTAACAAAAATTTTTTTTTTTTTTTTTTTTTTTTTTTGAGACGGAGTCTCACTCTGCTGCCCAGGCTAGAGTGCAGTGGCCGGATCTCAGCTCACTGCAAGCTCCGCCTCCCGGGTTTACGCCATTCTCCTGCCTCAGCCTCCCGAGTAGCTGGGACTACAGGCGCCCGCCACGTCGCCCGGCTAGTTTTTTGTATTTTTTTAGTAGAGACGGGGTTTCACCGTGTTAGCCAGGATGGTCTCAATCTCCCGACCTCGTGATCCGCCCGTCTCGGCCTCCCAAAGTGCTGGGATTACAGGCTTGAGCCACCGCGCCCGGCCCAACAAAAATTTTTTATAAAAAAAATAATTTGGCCTGGCACTGTGGCTCATGCCTGTAATCCCAGCACTCTGGGAGGCCGAGGCAGGTGATCACGAAGTCAGGAGATTGAGACCATCCTGGCTAACATGGTGAAACCCTGTCTCTACTAAAAATACTAAAAATTAGCCAGGCATGGTGGCGGGCGCCTGTAGTCCCAGCTACTCAGGAGGCTGAGGCAGGAGAATGGCGTGAACCGGGGAGGCAGAGCTTGCAGTAAGCCGAGATTGCGTCACTGCACTCCAGCCTGGGCGACAGAGCGAGACTGCATCTCAAAAAAAAGAAAAAAGTTTTGGCCGGGCACAGTGGCTCATTCCTGTAATCCCAACACTTTGGGAGGCTGAGGTGGGCAGGTCATTTGAGGTCAGGAGTTTGAGACCAGCTTGGTCAACATGGTGAGACCCTGTCTCTACTAAACACAAAAATTAGCTGGGCATGCTGGCATGCGCCTGTAATCCCAGCTACTTGGGAGGCTGAGACAAGAGAATCGCTTGAACCCGGGAGGTGGAGGTTGCAGTGAGTCCAGTGAGACTCCATCTAAAAAAGAGAAAAAAAGAAAAAAACTTTTAACAGAAAAGTACAACAAATAATATAACAAACCCCCATGCCTACTACTCAATGTAGGCTTTTGTTAGCATGATCTTATAGGCTTCCACGGTGTGTTTTGTTTTTCAAAAAATAGACCAAAAAAAACACCAAAACCAAAAACAAAAAAACCCTACTGTTATAACTTCTCTCATGTAACCTCTACCTTCTAGCCCTTCATCTTTTTTTTTCCCTTGAGATGGAGTTTTGCTCTTGTTGCCCAGACTGGAGTGCAATGGCGCGATCTCAGCTCACTGCAACGTCCGCATCCCGGGTTCAAGCACTTCTCCTGCCTCCGCCTCCCAAGTAACTGGGATTACAGGTGCCCATCACCACGCCCGGCTAATTTTGTATTTTTTTTAGTAGAGACGGGGTTTCTCCATGTTGGTCAGGCTAGTCTTGAACTCCCAACCTCAAGTGATCCACCTGCCTTGGAATCCCAAAGTGCAGGGATTACAGGCGTGAGCCACTGTGCCCGGCTCTCGTTTTTCTCTTCATAGGCTACTACTTTTGTAAGTTTGGAGCCAATCTTTCCAAAGCAACTCTTATTATTAAAAAGCATCAGTAAGGTCGGGTGCAGTGGCTCACATGTGTAATCCCAGCACTTTGGGAGGCCAAGGCAGGTGGATCACCTGAGGTCGGGAGTTCAAGACCAGCCTGGCCAACATGGCAAAACCCGGTCTCTACTAAAAATACAAAAATTAGCCGGGCGTGGTGGCACACACCTGTAGTCCCAGCTACTGGGGAGGCTGAGGCAGGAGAATCACTTGAACCCAGGAGGTGGAGGTTGCAGTGAGCCGAGGTTTTGCCATTGCACTCCAGCCTGGGTGACAGAGCAAGACTCCCTCTCAAAATAAATAAATAAATAAATAAATAAATAAATAAATAAATAAATAAATGATTTTTTAAAAGCATCAATAAATAAAATATTGTTTTGTGTGTCCTTTTTAAATGTTCATGTAACTGTTCTCTTACTTTGTAACATTCAGTGGAATGCTTTTTTCTCTTCGGTGTTGTCTACTTTCCCATCATAAAGCTGCACCTCAGTTTAATTCCTCTTTTCCCCATTGTTGGACAGAAAGGTTGTTTCAGGTTTTTACTATGATCAACAGTGCTGCAGTGAACATGCCTGTCCAAGACTCTATGAGTACAGGGGCCAGAGTCTCTCTAGGGTGGATAGGAGGGAGTGGAATTACTGGGTGAAACAGGGTGCCCATTATCCATTTTGCTTGATGCTGCCAAATTAATTTCCAAAGCATTGTACCAATTTGCACACCCACCAGCTAGATATCAATTTCTGTTTCCCCTTACTTCCCAACACGTAATACTGCCATATGTGTATGCTTACTTTTGCTGATTTGGTAGGTTAAAATGGCATTTTATGAGTTTAATTCAAATTCCTTGATTACTAGTGAGGCCAAGCTTTTTTGTTTGTTTATTGGCCTCTATGAATTGTCTGTTCTCCACTCAACTGTTTACTTTTTTTAGTTATTTCTCTGTCACTCCAAAGAGAGATGCTATAAAATACCTAGTCATATGCCTGATTTTGTATTAGGTGTATCAGTTAGCTATTGCTGTGTAACACACCACCCCAAATTTTAGTGACTTAAATCAGATAACTTAATTATTTCTCATGAGTCTGGGCTCTGCTGGGAGTGCCTCTGCTCTGTGTGTCTCTCATCCTCCTCCAGCTGGAGACATGTCCTCATGGTGACAACCCAGGTGCAAGGGAGCAAGTGGAAACACAGAGGCCTCTTGAGCTCTAGGCTGGGACTGGCCTGCTGTCATTTGCACTTCATTCTACTGGACAAAACAAGTGTCTGAAGTAGCACCCAGGGATGGGGACATAGACTCCATCTTTGATGGGAGGAGCTGCAAAGTCACCAGGCAAATGGCATGAAGGGGGGGTGAAGAATCGAGGTCATTAATGCAAATCTATCACGGCTGTCCAGCTGGCTCTTTTCTGATTGGTTCTTACTGATTTGTGGCAGCTCTTGCTTTAGGATACTCCATGATGTTTTATATATTGATATCTTCTTTGGGGCAATCAGTTCCTGTGTTAGTCCACTCTCACACTGCTATAAAGATGTTACCCTAGACTGGGTAACTTCTAAAGGAAAGAGGTTTAATTGACTCACAGTTCCACATGGCTGGGGAGACCTCAGGAAACTTACAATCATGGTAGAAGGCAAAGGAGAAGTAGGTACCTTCTTCACTAGGTGGCAGGAGAGAGCAGGGGAAATTGCCAGACACTTATCAAACAACCAGATATGAGAACTCCCTCACTGTCACAAAAACAGCGTGGGGAAACTGCCCCCAGGATCCAATCACCTCCCACCAGGTCCCTCCCTCAACACATGAGAATTACAATTCTAGATGCGACTGGGTGGGGACATGGAGCGAAACCATGTCAGCTCCCAAAATTAAATGTTGTAACCTTCTGATTGGTTCAACTCCTTTATTGTACAGATGGGAAAACTGAGGCCCAGAGATGGGAAAGGACAGGCCCAGGGTCACACCTGAGTGGGACACCACATCCCAGCTTCTTCTGACATTGAGAGTCGCACCCATCCATGTTGGCCACAGCATCTCAGGCAGTTCATTCAACAAATTGCCATGTTTTCTCAGGGGCCGGTTTAGATCCACAGTTTTAACATCACATAAGGCAAGCAATCTCAGTTAAAGAGTGAGGAAAAAAGAAGCAAAACCTGAGGCCACGGACTGGGTGATTGTCTATTACTTTGTTAAGTTTTCTGTTGTATGTAATTAGCAAATGAACCTCTGTGGAAGATTTCATAGCTCATCAGGCAACGGCTTTCATTTGGAGAGGCTTCACTGAAAGCCCATAAAGACCACTGACAAGAACCAGGAAAGTGGAATCTGAAAGACCCCTTGCTTCCTTGCTTTCAAGCATAGTAGCTTCCTTGTCAGGGTCCTTCTCGGTGGACAAGGGAGAGTCAGGGGGCAAGAGCAGCGTCCAGCGAGCCTGGTGGACAGGGCCCAGGTGCAAAGCAAATCCTGCCTCTGCCACTCACCTGCTGGATGACCTTGGAAACTTCGTGTTTGAGCCTGTTTCCCTGTTTGCAAAATGGTAATTATATGACCTCCTTCACAGCATTGCCACGTGGGCATAATGAATTCCTGTGTTGAACCACCCCTCCCCCCACAACCCACAACAGTGGTGAGCAAACATTTGGTGCTCAATAAATGTGAACTTTTCTTCCTTCGTCTCCCTGGGTGGTCCAGGGCAGCCATCCCCAGTCTCTTAGGGACCATGACACACCTTCTCCAGCAGTTCTTTCTTAGCAGTCCCCTCTGCCACTCACTGGACCAACAGAAACAAATCAATAATCAAGTCCAGGAGTCACAAACGTGGATGCTGCCGGTCCAGGTAGACACACCCGAGCCAGGAGGTCAGAGGTAGATGCTGGCGACCTGGACTGCATGACCTTGCCCACTTGGCTCCAGTTGCTGTGGCCAGATGGGAACAAAGCCCCACTGGGGCCAATTCTTCTGGTTTTCCAAACTCCCCTAATCCAGCTTTCTTGGGATAAAACCTTATAGATAAATAATGGCAATAAAATTCAAGTTTTAAAAACTATAAAAAACAACCTACAGTGAGCGAAAACACCTGTCCTTGGGGCACCAGTTTTTTGTGTGTGTTTTGCTGTTGTTGTGTTGTGTGTGTTGTTGTTGAGACAAAGTGTCGCTCTGTCACCCAGTGCAGTGGCACAATCTCAGCCCACTACAGCCTCGACTTCACAGGCTCAAGTGATCCTCCCGCCTCAGCCTCTCAAACTGCTGGGATGACAGGCATGAGCCACCAAGCCCCACCTGGCCACCAGTTTTCAATGTCTGAATTCCTTCCTACTTTGTAAAAGCCAGGCACGTGTGTCTCCACACCGCTTCCTCTGGCCCTGGCAGATACTGCTAGTCACTCCCATCACTCTTTCCTGCAGAAGCAGGACTCCCTCAGCGCTCCTTACAACCCAGCATCCAGGTGTCACCACCAGTCAGTGTGTGCAGGCAGAGCAGAGGAGGCCACTGTCGTCCCAGTCTACTCCAAACCATCATTGCAGAGATGGGGAAGGACTGGCTTTCGCTCACCCATATTCAAAGATAGTCTCAGCTTTTCCCTGCCAACTTGCCCAGGACGAACACAGAGGAAGAGAAAAGGGAGTGGCTAGAGGAGGCTGTGCATGTTAGGTTTCTGTTTTTCCCCTCAATATCATGGGTTTGGAGCTGAAGCATCTTAAAAGGGCAAAGGAGCAGGTGACAGTTGCAGTTCCGACCACCTGTGTTCACTTCCCACAGGGTCCCTGGGTGCAGTGGGCAAGCAGATTGTGTGTGTGTTGAGGGGAGGGCAGTTAAATGCGACAGTGTAATCCCTTTGTTAAGTTTTTGTTTGTTTGTTTTGAGACAGAGTGTCGTTCTGTCGCCCAGGCTGGAGTGCAGTGGCGCGATCTCGGCTCACTGCAAGCTCTGTCTCCCAGGTTCACGCCATTCTCCTGCCTCAGCCTCCTGAGTAGCTGGGACTACAGGTGCTCGCCACCATGCCCAGCTAATATTTTGTATTTTTAGTAGAGATGAGGTTTCACCGTGTTAGCCAGGATGGTCTTGATCTCCTGACCTCGTGATCCACCCGCCTCGGCTCCCAAAGTGGTGGGATTACAGGCGTTAGCCACCACACCTGGCCATCCCTTTGTTAAGTTTTAAGGAATGACCGAAATGGCAGTTCTAGCCAGAATGCGGGAGGAGAATTGAGGCTCAGGGTCTAAATTAAAGGAAAATTATTAAGAGCTGTTTCTGAGGCAGCTGAGCTGGAGGCCGATTCCTGTTGGCTGCCAGGTGGATAATTTTGTCTCCAAGCCCAGAGTTGAGTTGCCATTATCGCCTCCTAGGGACATTGGCATCTGCTCCTGATGCCCTGCCTGCCCATGTATTTATTCTACTGCCATTCATTAGCTCACATTATGTGCTGGCAGCGTCCTGGGGGCGGGCTGGGAAGGGGCAGAGCTCTGAGTCAGCCGGGCTTCTCTGTGGGGGGCAGCGAGGGAGACAGCCCAGGTTCAAAGGACCTTCACAGGATGGAAGGTGCTGGAGCCTTGGAGAAGAGATGGTGCCCAGTTGATGGGGTGGAGGAGGCTCTGGGAGGGGGTGAAGTCGGAATGGGGCTGGAACAAGGGGCATCTCATGGGGTAGGAGGAGGGGTAGTTGGAGGCAAGGTCAGAAACTTCTAGGCTTCTGCAGGGACAGTCTTAAGCGGTGAGGATTTCCGGGCAGCAGTCTGGGTTCACCTTCTCACTGTTTACAATGGAGTTATGGCATATTGCCCTGTGGCCCTGGGCATTCAAAGCTCACGGGCCCCCAGTCTAGGAGACGCCAGAGGTCCTGCTGTGGGATGCCTGCATCATTCCTCGTCTTGGAGCATCACCTGGGGGCAGCTCAGCTGGGCTGAGATGCTCTGAATTCACAACAGCTGGGGAGCAGAAGCCGGCGCTATCGACTGAATGTGACTGGTCTCCGTTAGGGTTCCCACATTTGGAAATATAAAATGGATACAACGCACTCAATAAAGGTTCACATAACTTCAGATTCTGAGTGAGTTAATTTGATAACTTGATAGCTATTTCATCAAGTTGTATCATAATATTTTCCAATCACAGCCCTCATTGTATTTTTTTTTTTTTTTTTTTTGAGACCAAGTCTCGCTGCTTTTGCCCTGGGCCTAGAGTATAATAGCACGATCTTGGCTCACCGCAACTTCGGCCTCCCAGGTTCAAGCAATTCTCTGCCTCAGCCTCCCGAGTAGCTCGGATTACAGGCGCCCACCACCACGCCGGGCAATTTTTGTATTTTTTTTTTTTTTTTGAGACGGAGTCTGGCTCTGTCGCCCGGGCTGGAGTGCAGTGGCCGGATCTCAGCTCACTGCAAGCTCCGCCCCCCGGGTTTACGCCATTCTCCTGCCTCAGCCTCCCGAGTAGCTGGGACTACAGGCGCCCGCCGCCTCGCCCGGCTAGTTTTTTGTATTTTTTAGTAGAGACGGGGTTTCACCGTGTTCGCCAGGATGGTCTCGATCTCCTGACCTAGTGATCCGCCCGTCTCGGCCTCCCAAAGTGCTGGGATTACAGGCTTGAGCCACTGCGCCCGGCCAATTTTTGTATTTTTAGTAGAGACAGGATTTCATCATGTTAACCAGGCTGGTCTTGAACTCCTGACCTCAGGCGATCCGCCTGCCTCTGCCTCCCAAAGTGCTGGGATTACAGGTGTGAGCTATCACGCCCAGCCACAATGTTTAATCTTTTCTAGTTCCTATTAATGAAAGTATAAACATTAACCAGGATGAAGTTATAGATGTCGACTTAAAATGTTGGGGGGTGTAGTTTTGCTAAAATTCTTTAAGAGAACGAGAAAGCAGTCTGCCCTCTCCTGTAGGCAGTGGGGAGGCATGGATGGTGCCTGAGCAGGGGTGTGGCGTGTTTGGAGCTGGGCTGGGAAGTTTATTCGAGGGGTAAGAGTAGGGAGGGATGCACTCCCTTCCGTGGCAGCTGAGGGGATGACTGTAGCCTGGGGCCGTGGACAGGCCTGTATTTGGGGAAAATGTGCATCCTTGCCTTGCCGCTGCCTGTTTGTCCTGTAACCCGGCTCCCCCTGCCACCCCAAGGGGCAGTAGGAACAGGTCCAGGCTTCTGCTTCTAGTTCTGACTGTCCTGCCAGACTCTGCCCGCTTGGTTCCCATCCCTTGCCTGCTGAGAGTCCCGGCAAGGAGAGGACCCAGCGCCCAGGACACAGCCTGCTCCATCAGCCGAACTCTCGGGGAGCAGATGTGCTGAACTCCAGGGGCTGCTCTGCCCTCAGCAGGAGGGAGGTGGGTCCTCAGAGCCACCGCTGAGCCGCCAGTGGAACAGGGGCCGTCCCCTCCCCAAAGCCCAGCCCAGTGTAACCAATAAATACTGCCACTGGGGTCTGAAAGACACTACCAACTTGTCACTTCTCCCTGCCTGATTGGGGACATGTGAGAGAGGGACATGGAACCAGGTCCGTGGAGAACAAGTCAGTAGCCAATGCCTGAGAACAGGTCAAATGTGGGGCTCCTAATCCCCAAACTACACCTGCCACCCCACCCAGCAGTGCCGTCCTGAGCTGACCATCTCCCCATCCACCCTCCACAACATAGGCCTCCTCCCATCCACTCACCCACTGTGCCCTGGAAAGCTGCAGGGCAGTGTCCGGGCGGTCTCCTCTCCCTTGCCTGGCACCTGCACTGGGGACTGACAGATGGGCAAAGGCCTCGCCACCTGTACGATTGCTCTTCTGCCCCTTCCCCTTCCCCTTCCCTCTCTTCCCCCTTTTCTCCTGCTCTCTAACCACCTTCTTCTTTTTCTCCATGCGACTCTTCAGCCTCAGCCTCGCTGCTCACACTGGGTCCTCAGATCACAGCAGCGGCACCCGGGGAGCTCACTAGAAAGGCTGACTCTCCGGCCCCAGACCTGCTGAATCAGAACCTGCATTTCAACAAGCCCCCAGGTGTGTACTTTTCTAATCACAGAATAATGGGAGTTAATTGAAGTAGAAAATACAGATAAGCAAGAAGAACAGAGGCATTGCCTGCAGCCCCTTTGCTGATTGTGACTCCACTTCAGCGGGCTGCTCTTTCCCTCCAGGACCCTTCCTGTGTGTGCCCTGCCAATAAGTACAGGCCTCTAACCATTAGTCATTCATCAGACATTCATTCAACAAATATTAAGCACCTATTGTGTTCCAGGCACTTTCCTAGGTTCTGAGTTTACACCAGGAAATAAAGCAGATCCAGTTCTACCTTAACAGAGTTTACAGTCCAACTAGAGGGAAAAGATACGCCAAGCTCCACTCTGTACACAGACCACGGCCAATGTGACAAGGTCCTGGAAGAAGACCCAGTTATTGGGAGATTTGACCTGGTCAGGGAGGGATCTCATAGGGAAGTGATGACTGGGCTGGCATTTGAGGAGTTAGTGGTAGCCAAGTGAGGACGGGCAGGTGGGGGACAGTGTTCCAGGCACAGGCACAACCACTCAAAGGTTCCAGGTTGAGGGCGTGAGGGTATCATGACTGATCAGCAGAGAGCAAGGTAGGCTGCAGCAGAGGCATAGATATGGCATTGGTGGCCTCACCCATCCCCAGTTAAGGGGCACCCAGCTTCCTTCCAATGTGTCAGTGTCATCAACAATGCTGAAATGAACGTCCTGGGGCAGACAACTCTGCCCTTGTCTGGTTATTTCTCTTGGACAACTTCCTAGACGTGGCATGTGCTTCCTCTGGGTGGCTCTTGAGAGGCATTCAGCCAAAATTCCTACATGGATTTTGTTCCTGCAATCCCCTCCGGGAACCAGCCACCCCAATTCTCTGTCTGTGCTCCAGTCCACACCAGAGGAGTCAACTCTGGTTGGTCAGGGACAGGCTGGGACAGGGACCAAAGTTATTCTGAGGACAGAAAAGATGACAGAAGCTGAGGTTTCCTGCTGATGGGAGGATGGACCTTGCAATCCTGCATTCACCTCTGTGGTGCTGGGACTCCGGGAGGCCTTCAGCCCACCCCTATCCGTCTGAGCTCGGTGTGGTGAAGCGCAGGCTCAGACCAGGGCCAGAATGGGGCCAGTGCTGAGGAAGCTCAGAGAAGGCCTCACTCCGGTGGAGAGGATAGGGATGATCAGGATGGACTCCCTGGAAGGGGCATCCTGAGGCTTCCTCAGGCATCTTGAAGGAGTAGTAAGAGGAAAACAGGGAAGAGTTCCCAGAAGAGGGAAGGAGCTGTGTGGGATGTACTTGTACTAAAAAAAAAATCACCCGTTGTTTATCTGCAAAGACAAGCAGGGTCAGGAGCCGTGCTTTGTGCTGGGCACAGGTGGTGGTGGCTTCAAGGGTGAGGCTGAGGTCAGAGAGGGCTAAGGCTGTGTGGCCAGGGCGGGCTTTCTGCAGGTCAGCTGAGTAAACACTGAAGTTAGTATAGTGAGGGGCTGGGCCAGGCCACGGCTTTATCTACAGGGCCTGGAGCCGGAAGGCCTGCATTCCAGTCCTGGCTCCACTTCTTATCAGCTGCACGACTATGAGCAAGCCGCCTGCTCTCTCTGTGCCTCTGCTTCCACACCTGGGAGATGGAGGCACTAACAGCACCTCCATCATCTGGGTTGATTTGAGAATTAAATGAGGAGTTAATTAAAGAAAGTGGCCAGGCGGTGGCCCACGCCTGTAATCCCAGCACCTTGGGAGGCCAAGGCAGGCAGATCACGAGGTCAAGAGATGGAGACTAGCCTGGCCAACATGGTGAAACCCCATCTCTACTAAAAATACAAAAATTAGCCGGGCGTGGTGGCACGTGCCTACATTCCCAGCTACTCAGGAGGCTGAGGCAGGAGAATCACAGTGAGCTAAGATCGCGCCACTGCACTCCAGCCTGGGCAACAGAGTGAGACTCCTTCTCAAAAAAAAAAAAAAAAAAAAAGGAAAAAGAAAAAAGAAAAACAAAAGAAAGAAAGGCTGGGTGCGGGGGCTCACGCCTGTAATCCCAGCACTTTGGGAGGCCAAGGCGGGCAGATCACCTGTGGTAGGGAGTTCGAGACCAGCCTGACCAACATGGAGAAACCCAGTCTCTACTAAAAATACAAAAATCAGCCAGCCGTGGTGGCACTCACCTGTAATCCCTGCTACTCGGGAGGCTGAGGCAGGAGAATCACTTGAACCTGGGAGGCAGAGGTTGTGCCATTACACTCCAGCCTGGGCAACAAGAGCGAGACTCTATCTCAAAAAAAGAAATAAATATTAAACATGATTGGATATACCTGCGTTGGACACTGACTCTGCACCTTGCCCTCTGCTGGATGGACTTGGCTTCTCTCAAGACCTGCTGTTCTAGTGGGGGAGACGGACACGTCATTAAATAAGATTGTTTCTGAGGCAGTGCCAAGTGCCACGAGAAAGATAAGGCCATAGGAGGGAGGATGGCGGCGGCCCCCACTTCGGTCTGGTGCTCAGCGAAGACTGCTCTGCAGCAGTGACACCTGAAGTGAGACCTCAGTGTCAAGGAGTTGGGGTGGGGTGGGGATTCCAGGCTGAAGGACCAGCAATGAAAAAGCCCTGTGGTGGGAAAGTTATCAAGATTATGGGACAGCAACGGGCCAGTGTGGCTGGAGCAGGTTGCCAGATTGCCAGTTAAACTGAAATTTCAGATAAGCAATGACTGATTTTTGTTTTAAGTGCAAGTGTCCTGAAGTTGCATGAAACATACTTGTACTAAAAAAAAGATTAATTATTTATCTGAAATTCCAGTGTAACTAGGCACCCTGTATTTTATCTGGCAACCCTAGACTAGGGGAGATGAGTCAGTTACAGGGCAAGGCCAGGCAAGGCCCTGAAGGCCTGGGGAGGTGGCTGGACTTTATTTTAAGGGTCTTGGTCAACAGGAGCTGAGCCCTCCAGCCTCCAGCCTGGTTCAGTGCCCCTGGGTTGGTGTTCTTTGCTTCATGGGGAAGTATCTGTCAGGGACCTCAGAACAAGCGTCACCCGCATTACAAAGAGCCCTCCAAAACATGACTCATCCCAAGAACAGACGAGAGATCCGGGCTGCATCACACTCTCAGGAGGCAGAAACATCCCTTACATAAATGCAGGGGAAGGGGAGGGGACGGAGGTAGTAGAGAGGGATGTTAAAATTAGAATAACTGTGTTCTCTTAATTAGAAATGCAGTAGGTGCCGCATGAATCTGTAATGGGTTTCCTTGCAGACTTCTGGAAGCGGGAGGGCTGGGTCAGCCGTGGGAGTATTCAGGAGGGGTGGGGAAGGGTCCCTGGGGATGCTGGCCTGCCTGCTTCCAGGAGGGGCATGGCAGGGGGGTCTGGATGCTGATCTCAGCTCTGCCACTGAGTGAATCTCGCTGTGACTTCAGGCCTGCCCTGTCTTCTCTGGGCCTCAGTTTCCCCATATGTGCAAACAGGGACCCTGCTCTAGGGAAGATGGATAGAGAGATGTCCAGGACAGGATACCCAGAGATGAGAGCCAGAGGCAAGGGAGGACTGAGCTGCCCAGGGCAGGGTCAGAGGCCCCTCCTGTGGGCTCTGCTGGCTTCATAATCTCATTAGTGCTTGTTGAATGAATGAGGGCTCTTTGGCAAACCCTTTCTCTTTTGTGGGCAGAGCTGTTTTAAGACCTCTGCTAGGTTCTAGTTTGGCATTTCCATACCCCATCACATCAACATATTACAAGGCACCCACATGCCTCATTAAATAAAATTTATGTATAACTACACAAGAGTGGAGTTGAGATGCAATTGACTAGTTGACTAATGTTATGTTCTGTGGGCATTTAATTAAACATTTATTCATTTTGACATGTCAGTGTGGTTTTTTTCCCTCCCTTCCCCACTCCCAACCCCAAATATATTCACGGACCTCTGATCAGCTCCTGGCTAAGATACTGGGCTCAAGGGTCTAAGGGAGGAGGCCTTGCCTTTGTCCTCAGTCTTCCCATCTGTAAAAGGGTCAGGTTGCACGAGGTGACCCTGCAGGGCTCTTCCAGCTCCGGCTTTATAAATGGCACCTTCAGTGCCTGCTCCAGGGAGTGTAGCCCCTGCTAGGGAGCGGGTGGGCAGGTGGGGAGCATGACAAGCCCAGTGCTATGGTTTGAATGTATGTGTCCCTCCAAAATTTACATGTTGGACCCGAAAGCCTGAGGCGATGGTATTAAGAGGCTGGGTCTTTGGGAGGTGATTGGGACATGCAGGCTCTGCCGTCATGAATGGGATTAATGTCCTTACATAAAAGAGGCTTCAGAGAGCTGCCTGGGGCAGGTGCGGTGGTTCACGCCTGGAATCCCAGCACTTTTGGAGGCAGGCTGATCGCTTGAGCCCAGGAGTTCGAGACCAGCCTGGGCTAAGTGGCGAAACCCCATCTCTACAGAAAAATAGAAAACTTAGCTGGACATGGTGACGTGTGCCTGTAGTCCCAGCTACTTGGGAAGCTGAGGTGGGAGTGTGACTTGAGCCCAGGAGGTGGAGGTCGCAGTGAGTCGTGTGTACGCCACTACATTCCAGCCTGAGCAACAGAGACCCTGTCTCAAAAACAAACAAACAAAAAAACTTAACAACAAAAAACAGAGAGCTGCCTGGCCCTTTCATCTCCTCTTCCGTGTGAGGACAGAGCAGGAACGCATCATCTTGGAAGCAGGGAGCAGCCCTCACCAGACACCCAAACCTGCCAGCACCTTCATCTTAAGACTTCCCAGCCTCCAGGACTGTGAGTAATAAATTTCTGTTCTTTGTAAATTACCCAGTCTGAAGTGTTTTGTAATAGCAGCAGGAATGGACTAAGACACCCAGGTTTCCTGCAGAGACAGAGGCCTCAACTGGGAGCCAGGCAGAGGAGGGGTGTCCCACCCAGGGAAACCAATCTGCCACCTGCCCACGTGGCGGGGTGTGAGCAATCTCATAGAGGACTTCACTCCAGAGCCTGATGGCTGCCGAGGGAGCAGCCCTCCCAGTGGGGGCTGGGGGAGCTGCAGAGGTGCCCCCTCCTTCAGGGTTTGATGGTGGTAACACCTCTAATGCCACATGGGAGGACATGCTCTGGGGGTTTCCATGTTACCTTACTCCGTTTCTCGGCTTCCAACATCCCTCAGCAGCAGGGATTATGATCCCCACTTTACAGATGGATAGACAGGGACATGGTGTGGAGAGGTTAGGGCCAGTCTTTGGGGCCCCAGGACTCCTGAGACAAAGTCCTTGAGATTAGGAGATGTGCACAGAAGCACATGAAGTAACACGGAGTGATGGAGAGAAAGGTCCATCCTTTTTCATTTCTCTTGCATCTTTCTGATTATACAAAGCAGAGCGAGACTCCATCTCAAAAAAAAAAAAAAAAGTAGAAGGTCTCAGGTAAGGTGCTGATAAGTGTTTAACACCTCTCTAGTGCTTACAAATCTCCCTTTTTTGAGGGGTAGGGGGACAGAGTTTCACTCTGTCGCCCAGGCTGGAGTTCAGTGGCACAATCTCAGCTCACTGAAACCTCTGCCTCCCTAGTTCAAGCGGTTCTCCTGCCTCAGCCTCCTGAGTAGCTGGAATTACAGGCACCCGCCACCATGCTTGGCTAATTTTTGTATTTTCAGTGGAGATGGGGTTTCACTATGTTGACCAGGTTGATCTCGAACTCCTGACCTCAAGTGATCTGCTCACCGCAGCCTCCCAAAGTGCTGGGATTACAGGCGTGAGCCACTGCACCTGGGCCAAATCTCCCTTTATAACAGAAAAAGAGCAGTCTTTGAACGCACAGTTTGAAATAACAACAGTTTCTAACCAAAGACATGTCTTCACCCCATTCATTTTATGAGTTACCTTCAATTTATGGCAAGTGACATAAAGTTGCTTTATGGAGTAAGTATATTTTGGTAAGGAAACGTTTAAAATGAAAAATATTGTTGTCAGCTGGGCACAGTGCTTTGTGCCTGCAGTGCTAGCTACTCAGGAGGCTGAGAGGAGAAGACAGCTTTGAGCCCATGAGTTCACACCCAGCCAGCTTGGCTAACAGAGCAAGACCTTATCTCTCTAAAAAAAAAAAAAAAAAAAAAAAAAAAAAAGGTGTAAGAAAAAGAAAATAAAGAAAAAATCAAATTTATGTTTAGACTGTACCCTGGCTGTGGCAAAATTCATGACATCAGTATTTGAATAACCAAATTTAGGATTATATTGGAGAGGTCTGCCATTAACACACTGCGTGTCTTTAGACAAACCATTCTTTCTTTTTGGACCTCAGTTTCCTCATTTGTAATAAACGATAACCCAGATAGCTTCAGCTAATGATCTAATTCTGATGACTCCTTTTTCTGGTCCTCTTCCCTTTTCTTTTTTTTTTTTTTTTGTGATGGAGTCTTGCTCTGTTGCCCAGGCTGGAGTGCAGTGGCACGATCTCTGCTCACTGCAAGCTCCACCTCCCAGATTCACCCCATTCTCCTGCCTCAGCCTCCTGAGTAGCTGGGACTACAGGTGCCCGCCACCACGCCTGGCTAATTTTTTGTATTTTTAGTAGAGACAGGGTTTCACCATGTTAGCCAGGATGGTCTTGATCTCCTGATCTCGTGATCCACCTGTCTCGGCCTTCCAAAGTGATGGGATTACAGGCGTGAGCCACTGCGCCCGGCCCCTCTTCCCTTTCTTTTAAGGGGAGTTCAGAGCCTCCCATAAAGGCCCAGCTAAGAGTAGGCTAAAAATATTTACATAGGGCTGAGTCCTGATATTGTGTTCTGTGTACATGTGCTCCAGGGGCTTGGCCCTGGGAACAAAAGGCACTGAAGGATCTGTACTCTTCCAAGAGGGCTGTGTGCAGCTGCCCTAGGGTCTCCAGCAACTTGTTCAATTCAGGAATGAGTATCCTTCCTGATTTGCAGAAAGGAGGTGAAGGACAAGTGACTGCGACAATCAGCTCACTGCATCTGGAATGACCACAGGGTACTCCTCAGCTACCCAGAGAGCAAGGGGCCCAGCTCTTTAGCTCTGAGGATTTAAGGCTAGGAGCATCAGGACAGGAGAGGTAATGAGGAGTGCATAGAAGGTGGCAGGCAGGAACTCCAACCCCAAGGAACTCTTGTGATGCTTTACTTTACTTATCAACACATAGAAGCTGGGCTTCATCAAAAGCCTATCTGAGAGTCTCTGTCTCTTAATAGGTAAGTTGAAAAAGTTGACATTTATTGTAGTTGTTGATCTGTTGCGACTTATTCAGCCATCTTTCTATATATTTTCAGTTAACTATGATTTCGTTTTCTTTCACTTTTAAATTGATCAAACTGTCTTGGTTCTATTTTGTTTTTCCTCTAGTGGTTTGGAAATTATACCTTCTATCTATCTTTTTCTAGTGGTTACTTTTACATTTTTAACATGCAGATGTACAGTTTTCTGATCATGTTTATTGTTTAACACGTCTACATTCCAACTTGATCTTTGTGGATTCTGATAAATCTCAGAGCCAGGGATCAGGCAGGAGTGACAATACGTGCCCCTGCCATGTGCCAGGCACTTTTCATGTGTTTCCACAGGTGATCTTATTTCATCCTCAGAGCCACCTGGCAAGCAGGGGTTAAACTGCCTGTCCACAGATGAGGACTGGGAAGCCCCAGTGGATGAGGAGAACTGCCCAGGGCTCATCAGCACATTGGTGGCCATGCAGTTTTCCTAGTCCTGGCTCTTTCCAGCAGCCCATCCCTCCCGTGCCCGACACTTCCTCAATGAAGAGGCAGATAAGCAGAAAGAGTGGAGACAAGAAAGGAAGTTGGAAATGAGAGCGTGCGGGGAAGGGGAGAGTCCTCCATTGCCATCTGGCCTCTGTTTCCTGCCAGTGTGTGTTCTGGGTGCTTGGGAGCCTCGGGGAGCCCTGCAAGGGCTACCTTCCTGCCTCAAGTTCATGGGAAGAACACAGTTAGTGATTCAGTTCTGAATGAGGAAGGCAGGGACCACCCCAGCCTGGTAATATTACAGGCTTCTCAATCATGCATTCCCCATTCATTCATTTGTCAGATGTTTCCTGGGCTCTTCTTGGTGGCAGGGTATGGAAGCTGAGGGTGCTCTAAAGGATTAATCAGACAGGGTCCCTGCTCTCAGAATCCAGGTTGAAATGAGAGGGAGATAAGCATAGAGAGTATCACAACCAACGATCATCGTTCCCTCTCAGTTTATCATTATGGTTACATTTTGAAAAGCTGATATGCACTCCAGCCTGCGTGGCAGAGTGAGACTCCGTCTCGGAAAAAAAAAAAAAGAAAGCAAAAGAAAAAGTGATACCTGTGCATGGAAAACAGCACCTGAACTTTATGAAAGGCTACAGACTCAGTTTCCTTCCTACCTCAGGCTACCATTATTTTGTGAAAAGGTGAAATATATATGAGGAGGTATAAAAAGCCCAGAGGTACCCACTTAACGTTACCTGGGGTGTATCTTGGAAAGAGGCTGTACATATTCAGGCTCATGACGCTGCACATTGCTTCCGACTTCTGCACTCCTGGGGACATCCCACAGCCACTGTCCTGTGCCGGGCTTTTGTCATTTTATCCTGAGGGTCGCCCTCATCAGTCCACAGAGAGCCTCCCCAACCTCACGTGAGGCTGCAGAGGCTCTGCAGAAGGGGCTTTCCTGGCTTCCATTGAGCATGTGAGTGAGCATATCTGTGGAATATGTTCTTAAAATTGGAATTGTTGGGTCAAAGGGCGTGTGCATTTGAAATCCACCTCAAGATTCTCCAGCTGCTGTGTGAGGAGGTTGTGCCATTTGTCATCCAGCAATGTCTGAGAGTTTTAATTTTCCCACATCCCCATCAAACTGGTGAAGACCATCTTTTAAAAAAACAGCAGGGTGGGCCGGGTACGGTGGCTCACATCTGCAATCCTAGCACTTTGGAAGCCAGGCAGATCACCTGAGGTTAGGAGTTCGAGACCAGCCTGACCAACATGGAGAAACCCTATCTCTACTAAAAATACAAAATTAGCCGGGTGTGGTGGCACATGCCTGTAATCCCAGCTACTCAGGAGGCTGAGGCAGAAGAATCTCTTGAACCCAGGAAGCGGAGGTTGCAGTGAGCCAAGATTGCGCCGTTGCACTCCAGCCTAGGCAACAAGAGCGAAACTCTGTCTCAAAAACAAAAAAACAAAACAAAAACCCAGCAGGGTGAAGAGTTTTGAGAGCTAAAAGGAGCCCCCCAACCTCAGTGGCTGTAAGACTTGGGGCTGCCGGAGGGAGGTGCCAGTTGAACTGGGTCTTGTAGAATGATTAGGAGTTTGCCAATCTGGGGAGTGTGTGGAAGGGGTATAGGAAAGAGGGAACAGCATATATAAAAATACAAAGGTGTGGGAGCACATGACGTGACCAAGGCAAAAAAATCCAGGAAACGTAGAGGAGAGAACGTGGATGTCCCGTGATGAAGGGCACTGCTGGCTGGGCCGTGCCCCTTTCTTGCCACTGTCCTCTATGATAGGCATCAGAGCAGCCAGCCCATTTCGGTGGAATAATCCATAAGCCATTGGAAGGGGTGCAGAGCCAGGGAAGCCACTCACTCAGGGCCTAGAACTCAAGGTCACAACCCCGTCCTGCCCCTAATGCACTGAGTAATCTTGGGCAAATGACTCCCCTCACAGGCTCCACTTCCTCATTTGCAGAGTGCGCCCTACCATCCCACACCCGTTTGTTGGGAGGGCCCCTGTGCTGGGCTAGAGGGAGATGGCTGGTTTCTACCAGGGACTTGGCAGGCAGTCATTGTTCCAGGATGAGGGGTCCCCGGCTCTTACCTTTGGGACTTTTCGCTTCCGCCCATGCCCCTCACAGTATCATGGCTCTGTGTTCTACAGTGAGACTCGATTTACCGAGCACACAGCATCTGTCTCAGCCAGGCAACCTGCTACTTGCCACTGGTGGGTGTCAGGCAAAGCAGCAAACCTAAGAGACCACGTTTGATTGTTTCTGCGTGAATCCCTCACCCTGTGACTGTGTGCAGCTCTCCAGAAAGATGCTTTGAAGACAAAGCAGGACAGAGTGTGCATCTCTCGCCTGAGCCGCTATATTCCTTAGAAGTGAAATGACCCCAGGCCTTGCCTTTTCCCACACATAAGATAACATCTGGTGGGGTTGGTGCTTATGCCTCTGTGATCCCTAAATGCGCTCCCACACACAAACCTGGGTGTGATTCTGCTGTCACTTCTGAACAAGTTTAATGTGAATTTGCGCACATTAATCCTCCACCTCCTGTGTATAAGCCACGGGCTGAAATGCCGTGCAGGAACGGCCTGATGGTGCAGCCTCTCTAAAGGGCTCTTCCTGGCTACAGGCCTCAGTCTACAGTCCTCAGTAAGGCTTCCACATGAAACTGACTTTAATTCTTTGAAAGCTTGATCTTTTCTTTCTTTAGTTGACAATCATGGCGACCACAAAGGGACTCAGACTAGACTGCCCATGGTCATCTGGAACATGTGGGCATGCAGCACCCTGGTACCAGCACAGGCCCTGTGAGCGTCTCTGCTTCCACCATAGTTGCAGACAACTGGAGGAGTCTCTTCTGAGTCTCAGACCTTCCATTTAGCTGACGGTCCTGAGGTTTTTTCAACTTGTTGCGCTTGCTTGTTGATGTGGGGTAAGTTCTTCCTCGAGACTTTTCATTTCTCCAGAAGGGGAATTCTCCTAGTTAAAAGATATTAGGAAGGAACAGATAGCAGAGGCTGTCTTACTGGCTGGGTTGTGCCAGGGCTTCCCTCTCAGTTTGCCTCTGTAAACAAGGCTCAGCAGGACAGACACTACTACAAATCTCTGAGGGTTTGACCTGCGTCAACTCTGAAGACAAGGGACACTCGCTCCTTCAGCCAGATTCTGACTTGTCGTCTCCAGGTGACCAGAGATCTGTGGAAGTGTTGGAGGTACAATCCTTACGATGTGCAGCAGTCCCACAGGAAATTCCTTGTCACAAGTAATTAACCAGTGGCTCATCTGGAGATGCACACAGAAGGGTTAGTCACCCAGTGTTCTGAGCCTCCACGATTGCTTTAAGCAACCCGAGGGAGAAACCGAGACACGTAAGGCAGCCACTGGCAGTGCTCGGAACAGCGCAGTTTCTTTTCTTTTCTTTTCTTTTCTTTTCTTTTCTTTTCTTTTCTTTTCTTTTCTTTTCTTCTCTTCTCTTCTCTTCTCTTCTCTTCTCTTCTCTTCTCCTCTCTCTCTCTCTCTCTCTCTCTCTCTCTTTCTCTCTCTTTCTCTCTTTCTTTCTTTCTTTCTTTCTTTCCAGAGTCTCGCTCTGTTGCCCATGCTGGTGTGCAGTGGTTCAAGCAATTCTCTTGCCTCATCCTCCTGAGTAGCTGGGATTACAGGCGCCCACCACAACGCTAGGTTAATTTTTTTTTTTTTTTTTTTTTTTTTTTTTTTTTTTTTTTTTTTTAGTGGAGGTGGGGTTTTACCTTGTTGGCCAGGCTGGTCTTGAACTCCTAACTTCAAGCGATCTGCCCGCCTCAGCCTCCCAAAGTGCTGGGATTACAGGCAAAAGCCACCATGCTCAGCCAAGACAGCACATTTTCTTTTGAGAAGGGTCTCACTCTATCTCCCAGGCTGTAGTGCAGAGGCACAGTCTCAGCTGACTGTGGCCTCCACCTCCTGGGCTCAAGCAATCCTCTCTCCTCAGCCTCCTGAGTAGCTGGGACTACAGGTGTACACCATCATGCTCGGCTATTATATATTTATGTATTTATTTTTTGTAGAGACAGGGTCTCGCTATATTACCCAGGCTGGTCCTGAACTCCTGGGCTCAACTGATCTTCCTGCCTCAGCCTCCCGAAGTGCTGGGATTACAGGGGTGAGCCAGTGTGCCCAGCCAAAGCAGCTCATCTCCCCACCACATTTCTCAGTAGCAGTGCTGCTTTGCTGAGCTCTCACAATGGAAAACAAATCATCGAAAACTGAAACAACAGGGTCATTGAACCACCAACCTCCAGTCAGCACTCCAGCAGGCTTTGTGTATAACACACACGGAGCTTACACTGGCAAGTGTCTCTTTGGATGGGAGGACTTTAGTAAAGGAGATTTAACTTTAAAATGGCCAAAAATGGGATCTTCCAGTGTGTCCCTGGAAACACCCCCAAAATATATCTCTTATCCTGTGCAGATATTAAATGATTTAAATTGTTTGGTAAATTGTATGGGAGGCATTGTCAAATGATAAATGGTACTAGATCTTTTTTCAGTTACATTTATGGGTATGTTATTGATATAAATGTTCCAAAAATAATATAAATTCATAAAAATCTAATGTTATCACTAATAATTTTGATTGTTATATTAAATTGTTTGTAAGTTATATTTGTGTGGATATGTTGTTAATATAAATATTCCAAAGATTATATAAAATTTATAAACGTCTAACGGTCCTGATGTGACACTATCAGTCATAATTCTGGTTGTTATCTTAAAATGCTGTGTGAAACAGAAATAACTAAATTTCATTGTCAATTAAAAACTTTCATCAGATTTTAACCATGGCTATTCTAAGTTTTATTATCCACAGTTATTGTTATAAATTATTCTCTAAAAACATTTGCAGGCTGAGTGCAGTATCTCACGCCTATAATCCCAACATTTTGGGAGGCTGAGGTGGGAGGATTGCTTGAGCCCAGGAATTTGAGACCAGCCTGGGCAACGTAGTGAGACCTGGTGTCTAAAAAAAATTTAAAAATTATCCAGGTGTGATGATGTGAGCCTGTAGTCTTAGCTACTCAGGGGGCTCAGGTGGGAAGATCGCTTGAGTGCAGGAGGTTGAGCCTGCAGTGAGCTGTCATGATGGTGCCACTGTACTCCAGCCTGGGTGGCACAGTGAGATCCTGTCTCAAAAACAAAACCAAAAACACTTGCAATTAGCTCTAGTCCAAAATTGTTTTTCATAAAAAGACTGTAATAAATATGGGTATCAAAAGGGGAAAAATATTACAACTGATTTTTAAAAAACGATACAGATATATGTTCCAGTTTTGCTAAATCGTTATCATGGGTTTTTCGATCTGTAACTGACTTTAATGCTATTAAATATGTATTGCTACCTATAATCTGTAATATCCTTGTGGTAGTCCTGTTGAGGTATTGTGTTAGGTACAGGAAATGGCAATGTCACAAAGAACAACAACAACAACAAAACCCAGATCGTGCTAGTTAAAAGTAGACGCAATCCGGTGTGTTTTCTGCAAAATAGCAGAGTATGCATGCTGAGCCCCATACAACTACCATTGAAGCTTCCCCGCCTTCCTAGGCAAGAGTCTTCTTGGCTACATAAGACAATAAGTGCTTGTCTTGTAAATGCAACTGATAGCTGATTTATGAACAAAACAGGGAACTTGTTAGACAAAGTAACAAACCTAAGAAGCCATGTTTGCTCATTTTGGCTTGTCAGCATAAAGTGTAGCTCTCCAGAAAGACATTTTGAAGGCAAAGCAGGCTAGATCACAAGGCTCCCACATCTCTGACCGGAGTCACTATTTTTTAGAAGTGAAATAACCCCAGTCCTTGCCTTCTCCTACACTTTAAGATAACGTCTGCTGGGTTTAGTGCTTATGCTAAAGACATGCACTCCCACACCCAAACCTAGGCGTGACTCTGCTGTAATGTAACTTCTGAACAAGTTTAATGTGGATTTGTGCACATTAACCCTCCACCACCTGTATATAAGCCATGGGCTGAAATGCTGTGCAGGAATGGCCTGATAGAGCCTCTTTAAAGGGCTGCTCCTGGCTACAGGCCTCAGTCTATAGTCCTCACTCAAGCTTCTACATAAAACTGATTTTCGGCCGGGCACGGTGGCTCACGCCTGTTATCCCAGCACTCTGGGAGGCTGAGGTGGGTGGGTCACCTGAGGTCGGGAGTTCAAGACCAGCCTGACCAATATGGAGAAATTCTGTCTCTACTAAAAATACAAAAATAGCCGGGTGTGGTGGCATATGCCTGTAATCCCAGCTACTCAGGAGGCTGAGGCAGAAGAAGAATCTCTTGAACCCAGGAGGCAGAGGATGCAGTGAGCCGAGATCACGACGTTGCACTCCAGCCTAGGAGACAAGAGTAAGACTTCGACTCAAAAAAAAAAAAAAAATTGACTTTATTTTTCTAAAAGCTTGATCTTTTCTTCAGTCAACATAGGGTTGACTGGGCCATGGATTCCATGGTCCAGTGCCCTCCAGGGGTTGGTAAACATGACCATGTAAGCACCCAACTTGATCAATAGCAGAGGGCATCTGATGGTGGCTAGGTGGGACAGCCACAGCAGGAAGGTGGGTTCCTGCTGCCGCCTCCAAGGAGCCAGGCGGGCTGGGTGTCCTCAGGGTGCACCCCTTCTCTCCTCCCTCCATCTTCCTGGCTTCAAGCCAGGCTAGGAGGTGGGGGACAGCTGCAGGAGGTGACGGTGTCACTTATGGAGACCCTGCTGTGTGCCTGGCTGGCCTCTTGACTTGCTTTGGCCAACAGAACAGGGTAGAAGAGTCACTGATATGGGTCTGTGCCTCAGAAAGCCTCCAGCCACCACTCTCGCAACAGCAAGGAAGGGTGAACTGCGTGAATGCTAGGACGGTTCCGAGCCCCCAGCACCAGGGCTGGCAGGCCTGTGGGAACTAGGGGTGAGAAAACTGATGCTCCTGTGAGACCAGTGAAGGGAAGGCCTCAGGGGAGGTGGCCACCATTCACCTGGAGACAACTGTAGCCAGGTGGGGCCTGTCCCAGAGAACCCCAAGGCTACATTCTTTGCATGAAATCTCCTGCCCTTAAAATGGTGGCAGTGGATACTCATTATGTTAAACGCTGCCTGTCTTGGGCTGGGATGTCGGCTGCCCCATTTGCAACCTTTGTCCTGGGGTCAAGTTTAGTTATGGGACTGAGAGCCATGTCTCCACCGTGCCTGTGGCACCGATTCACACATTTCTTCCTTCAACAAGGACCCAGTGATCTGTGGCTTATCTGGGCTAGGCCCTTGGCTGGAGGTTGCAGCCTAGGTGAGAAGCTGGCAAGGCTTCCCTGGACAGGTGTGTCTAGGGCTCTGACCCAGTACAGGGCTCCTGTGGCGGGGGGCTTCATGCTGAGTGTGGGGAAGCCAATTACCTACCCTCACTGCACCCCATCGCCCTACTCCAGGGTGAGCCCTCACAGGAACACTGAAAGAATGACCAGTATTCTTACTTTAAGCCACTCTAGTTGGTATGCAGTGGTATCTCAGTGTAGTTTTTTCCCTAACAGTTCTACTGAGATGCAGCAAATATGCCAAATAACTCACCATTTTGAAGTGTGCAACCCTATGACCTTTAGAGTACTCATAGATGTTTGCAACCATCACCACAATCGATTTCAGACCATTTTCATTACCCCATAAGGAAATCTTCACCCTCCACTCCTGCCCCTAAGTTGTGGGCAACCACTAATCTACTTTCTGCCTCTATAGATTGGCCTGTTCTGGACATTTCACTGAACACGAATCATACAACGTGTGGTCCTTTGTGACTGGCTTCTTGTACTCAGCATGATGTTTCCAAGAGTCATAATGTTTTCCATTCTCTCGGGCATATACCTAGGAGTGGAATTGCTGGGTCATGAGGTTTAAATGTTTACATGTTTGAGGAACTGCCAGGCAATTTCCCAAAGCGCTGCACCATTTTACTTTCCTGACAGCGGTGTATGAGGACTCCAATGTTTCTCCCTCCTCACCAACACCTGCTAGTGCCAGTAGTTTTTGTTCCAGCCAACCTAGTGGGTTGCACCTGGTGGGTATAAGCAGTTAAGTGGTGTGTCAAGCTTTTGATTTGCATTTTTTCTGATGGCTAATAATGTTGAGCATCTTTCCTTGTGTTTATGATATCCTCTTTGTAGTAATGTCTATTCAGATCCTTTCCCATTTTTAAATGAGTTATTTGCCTTTTTTGTTAATGAGTTGTAAAATTTCTTCATGTATTCTAGATACATGTCTCTAATCAGGAACGTGAACAGCAAACATTTTCTCTTCTGTGGGTTTTCTCTCTTCTGTCATTTTCTTTACTGAAGTCCTTCAAAACATAGAAGCTTTCAATATTGCTGTTTCTCAGTTTATCTCCTTTTCCTTTATTGCTTTGCTGTTGGTGTCATCTCTAAATCCCTGGGGTTTTAACTTGCATTTCCCTAATGACTGAAGATATTGAACTTCTTTTAATTTGCTTATTTGGCATTTATATATCTGTGGTGAAATATCTGTTTAAAATGTATGCCCATTTTTAATTGGGTGTTTTTTCTTGTTTTTACTGAGTTGTAAAAGTTCTTTGTATATTCTACACACAAGTCCTCTGCTGGATATCAAGTTTGCAAATATTTCCTCCCAGACTGACTTATCTTTTCATTTTCTTAACAGTTTCTTTTGAAGACCAAGTTTTTTTTTATTGCAGTGAAGTCTAATTTGCTGGTTTTTTCTTCACTTACAGTTCATGCTTTTGGTGTCACATTTAAGAAATATTTGCCAAATTCAAGGCCATTAAGAGCTTTTCTAGAAATTGTACCTATTTACCTCTTACACGGGTTCTGTGATCTAGTCCCAGTTAATTTTGTAGATACTCTGAAATGGAGGTGGAGGTTCATTCTTTTGCATATTATCCCAGCAGTTGTCCCAGCAACACTCATTGAAAGACTATCCTTTCACCCATTGAGTTGCCTTGGCATCTTTGTCAAAAATTGATTGACCACATATGGGTAGGTCTACTTTGAGACTTTCTTCTAGTTTGTCAATTTATGTGTCTCTTTTGACGCTGGTACCCATTGTTTTGATTACTCTTGCTTTATACTAAGTGTTGAAACCTAGTAGTGTAAGTCCTTCTGCTTTGCTTTGCTTTTTGGTGATGTGAGTGGGATAGTTTGTATTGGATGACACTCCCTGTGTGCTGTATCTCAGGGCCCTGCCCATTGAATATCAGAGCATTGTCAGTCATTCTCATGACCAAAAACATCCCACACCAGATTTTCAAATGTTCTGATCAGGGAAAATACCCTCTTTTTTTTTTTTTTTTTTTTTTTTTTTTTGAGACGGAGTCTCGCTCTGTAGCCCAGGCTGGAGTGCAGTGGCCGGATCTCAGCTCACTGCAAGCTCCGCCTCCCGGGTTCACGCCATTCTCCGGCCTCAGCCTCCCGAGTAGCTGGGACTACAGGCGCTGCCACCTCGCCCGGCTATTTTTTGTATTTCTTAGTGGAGACGGGGTTTCACCGTGTTAGCCAGGATGGTCTCGATCTCCTGACCTCGTGATCCGCCCATCTCGGCCTCCCAAAGTGCTGGGATTACAGGCTTGAGCCACCGCGCCCGGCCGGAAAATACCCTCTTAAGAGAACTCTTCTCTAAAGGAACAAGAATCAGAATGGCATCAGCAGCACTAGGTTACGGAGGAAAATGGAGCAAACCCTTCCCTGGTCTGAGGAAACTAATTTGTAACCTGGAATTCTACACCCAGCCAAACTACCAATCAAGTCTGAGGGCAAAGTAAATACTTTCAGACACACAAGAACTCGGAGACCTACCCATAGGCTGTGTCTGTCAGAATTGCCTGAGGATATACTCTGTAAAGTAGAAAATGAATCCAAGAAAGAGAATATACAGGATCCAAGAAAGAGTGGACTCAATTCAGAAGTGTAATGCCAAGAAATCCCCAATAATAGCTGTGTAAAGGCCCAGGAAGCAGTCAGCTCAAATTATAGTAGTGAGTCAGAGAGTGTTCAGGGAAAGGTTTTTAAGGAAAAAAATTAATTTATTATAAAAAGGACAATATTAAAAAGATTCGATGATCTTACTGAGAAGCTGGATGTAAATAATAGTAGGAAAATTAACAAATGATTATACATAGTATACCTCCCCTTTCTCTGTTTCCTCCTCCATATTTTTGTAACCTTCATTTTTTTGGAGTGCACACTCACATCTTCCTTTCTGCAGTTGAATTTAAATTACTTGGCCTCGAATTTATCACATTGGAAATGCCGGTGATCAGCTTTTTCAGGTGGCAGAATGTATCTGTATACAAAGCAGGGAGACCTTAACTAGAGTTACAGACTAACATGCACATCCTATAAATCCTAACGAGGTCAAAGGACTGGTGTGAAGATGGGAGAGAAGGGGAAGGAGAATGTCCTGGGTCACCTCCCAGGGAAACATTCTGAGAGGGAGGTTTGCACACAGGAGGTTTCCTGGGGAGAGCCCAGGGGCCGGCACCAGCGAAGGAGAGAAGAGGCAGGATTGGCAGAGGGAGAGGCTGGGCCATAGTGTGAATCCTACAGAGGCTTGGCTAATCCCACAGGAGCTCTGGAGCTAGGATGACCCTGCAGAGTTGCCCAAATTGAGGCAAAGGGGCCAGGCTGTTGTCTTCCTGCATGGACCAGTCGCTAGTTGGGGGCTGCCCTGGGAAGGGGAATGTAATCTTGAAGATTTTGTCAGCACAGGACAATTTCCCGAGAGGGTCTTTGCTGTGAGCTGGGGCAAGGCAAGGGCCTCACCTTGAAGGGGGAACCTGGGCAGCGACCACGGCATCCATGACACGGTGCTCCAAGGACTCTAGAGGCTCTGATTCTTTTATTGAACATCGTGGGAATTTAGATGAGAGATTGCAGCTGAACTGGATGGCCTTTAATTGCTCTGATGGCTCGGTGCTGCCAGCTGAGTGAAAGCAGTACATCCTGTCCCTCTGTGTCTCATCTGCCCTCTGCTCATCAGTGTTCCTATGTTCGGGGCCATGTGGTGAGACTGGGAGAGACCCCTGGGTGCCCAAGAGCCCTGAGTCCAGTCCAGAGGCAGGTGGGAAGCCGATTAACTCACTGCATGCGGGGGTCAGAGCAGGGAGGCTGGAGGACGAGACCACAGGGCTTGAGTGTGGGGCCCTGTAAGATAGCTCTGGCCTGTGCCTGCTCATCCCCCTTGCTCACTCTCTGTCTCCATGTGAGAACTCCTAAAGAGCAGGGGCCCAGAGCCTGGCCACAGTCGATGCTCAGCCACATTTGCTAAAGGAGTGGCTGGCTGAGGCTCTTTGAAGAAGAGGCCTCCCTTCTCTGGTGGGGACAGGCATTTTTCCTCTCTTGCCTGCGAGCTGGGAAGGAGGGTGGACTTGGCCCCATTGTTGATGGCAGACTCCGCTGTAACCTCCAGCTCCAGGGGAGCTGGCTGTCACTGGAACACCCCTGAGTCCCAGGAATGGAAAGCAAGGCAGATGAGTGAGGCAGAGGGGGAGGACAAGCCTGAGGGGCTCCCTGCTCCCACTCCCACCACCTAAGGAGGAATCCAGGGAGCCAGGCAGGCCACTGCTGGTGTTCACCACCTATGCCCTGAGGACCTCTCCGCTTGCCTCGGAGCCTGGGGAGTGGCAATTCCAGGAGGACAGGGCCCTGCCCAGGCCTCGGGTGCAGTGCTCCTGCCTGGAGGCTTGAACAGTACCTTGTTGGCCTGTTGTCATCTTCTGCCCTGGCCAAGCCTGGAAGCTCCTGAAAGGCAGGGCTGAGGCCTCCTCCCCTTATGGTGTCTGGTGTCACACTGGCCTGGTCCACATTGGGTGCTCTGTCTGCTGACTGGCAAGGTGACCTGCCTCAGGGAGCAAGGAGGCAGTGCAGAGATGGAGATGCGGGGTCATCTGCAATCGGGAACAGCTGGAAGGGGTGTCTGGGGGCTCCACATAGGCATTGAGCATAGAAGGGGAGCCTGGCTGCTCCTTCCCTAACCCCTGCAGCTCTGTCCATCAGCTGTGATCCTCACCGACAGGCACTAGGGTTTAGAGTTGCCTTCCCTCCAGCCCCAAACACTGGCGGAGACCTGTGTGCAACTGCAGGGTCAGGCCTCCCATAAGGTTGTGAGAAGCCTGGGCTACATGGATCCCTTTTTGGGAAGCTCCTCAGATATTATAAAATGAGGAGATATTAGAATAGAGTTGCAAAGATGTTGGTATATTTTAAATTTATAAACCAAAATGATAAATGATTTGTACATGTACCAATAGGATGGTATCTAATGGTGTTCTTCAAAAGGCAATGATAGGATTTATAAAGATAACATTAATCTTGAGAACAGGACGTGTCTTAGAAACGAGGGACAAGTTTAAAGTTGTGTTGAGTTTTCATTCAGGGTGGTGGGCGTATGATCTCATCCTGGTACAACAGTTCTTGGGGAACTTGAGGTTTCCAGTACATGGCCCCACTGCCATTCTGGGCCCTGCCCATGGGATACCCGAGATGGGACACCGAAGGAGGCCTGAGGACCCTGGAGGGTCTGAGGTCTCTCTATGCAGTCTCCTCCTCTCCTGGGGGTGGAGGGATAGCAACAAACATGAATATGGAACACCAAGTGGCAGTGAAGCTGGTGTAACAAAGGCAATGCCTCCCGTATGTAAATAACAGCTTAAAAAACATATGAGATGTAGCTAAAGCTTTATCCAGAGGTAAATTTATAGCCTTAAATGCATTTACTAGAAAACGGAACTACAGAAATAAGCCAGCTACAGAAATAAGCCAGCTCAAGTCAAGGAGATAGAAAAGTGAGTTTTAACCCCAAAGAAACTTGGTGTATGAAAATTGCAAAGATTAAAAAAAAAAATCAACAAATGGAAAATATTTTGGCTGAGGAAACGTAGGCTCCAAGGGGTAAAACAAATTGCTGCAGATCTCCACGCCCGTGCAGAGGCTGGGCTTCCCTCCACAGGCTGTCTGTTCCCCCGCCCCAAGTGTGAGTGCCAGGTTGGGCCCCTGAGCCTTGGCAGCTCAACAAATAGAACCATGGAGACTTTAGGGCCACCTTCTGGTTGCAACTGGGAAGGGACGGCCGGGGAAACGTCTTGCTTCTGCAAGTACTAAACATTCCTAGTGTTTTATTTTATTATTTTATTGTTATTTTTGTAGAGCCAGGGTCTTGCTCTTTTGCTCAGGCTGGTCTCAAACTCCTGGGCTCAAGCGATCCTCCTGCCTCGGCCTCCCAAAGTGCTGGGATTACAGGCGTGAGCCATGGCACCCTGCCCATATCCAGTGTTTTAAGTAGACTCAGATCAGTAAGAAATGCCAATGGTCTCGTGTGTTGTTTATTTTTTATTCACACTTTCCCTAAAATCGTCCTCTGTTGGATTCGAGATGTATTTCACGGAATCGCTTCTGATTTAAGGCGCCCGAGGCGGCCGCGGAAGGATGGAGCGGTCCCCGACGCCTGGCGCGGAGGCGCGGAACCCAGGGGCGGTCCCAGCAGGCGGCGCCCTCCCCGCCTCTTCCCGCGCCGCGGCCGGCACTTTGCAAAACTCCTCGCCTGCCCGCGGCGGCCGCAGCTCCGCGCCCTGCCGCCCCGGCTCGTCCGCGGGGCAGCGGGCGGCGGAGCGCGGCGGCGCGGGGAGCAGGAGGCGCGGGGGCCCCGGGGGCGGCGCCGGCGGAGGCGGGAGCCGAGGCGGGGCCGCGGCAGCCCCGCGCCGCGCTGAGCCGCCGTCCCCGCCGCGCAGCCATGGCCGCGCCGCCGCCGCCCCGCCGCCCGCTCGCCTGAGGCGCGGCCGGCCTCCGGGCGGGGGGCCATGGCCAGCGCCGCCGAGCCCCCCGGCCAGGCGGCCGAGTACCTGCAGGAGCTGACCCGGATCGTCGCCGCGCAGCAGGAGCTGCTGGCGCGCCGGCGGCGGCGCATCGAGGAGCTGGAGCGCCAAGTGGCGCGGCTGAGCCGGGAGAACGCCGGCCTGCTGGAGCGACACCGGCGACACCTGGCTGCGTGCGCCCGCCGCCCCGACCCGGGCCCCAGTCCCGGCCCCGGCCCGCAGCCGCTCGGCCCCATCCCAGAGCTCGGCGGTCGCCGAGACAAGTAAGCGGGGCCCGGGGCGGCGGGTGTGCCGGGGGCGTGGGAACTTCTTGGGGCCCGCGGCTTCCCTCGGGGCTTGGCTGGCAGGCGGGCGGGTGCGGGGGGGCGTGTGGCCGGTCCGGGAGCGCCCACGCCCGTCGCCAGACCCCTAGGGGCTCCCTGGGATTCTCTGGCGGGGTCGCCTCCCAGACCCGGAGCTCGATCTCGGGTGGGGACTGCGCTCCCTGGAAAGGGGCTCCAGGGAGCTGCCCAGCGCTCCCGCCGGCCTGGCTCTGCGATGCAGCGCGGACTCAGAGTCGGCGACCCCCGGAACTCGGATGCACCGGGCGGAGGTCTGTCCGGGGAGCGGATCTAGGTCTCGCAGCAGCAGGGCCAGAACTCCCGACCCGGAGATCCCGAGACCGGTAGGGAGGGGTCGCGGGCCGCGCGAATCCCGCCCTGGAGCGAGCCTGGGTCGCTTGCGGGTCGCGGTGTCCCTGGAATGGACTCTGCGCTGTGTCCAGTCCGGGACGCGCAGAGCCCTCCTCTCTGGACGCCTCCGTCTTTTACTTCAAGGCTGGGGTTAATTCCCGACCGCCTCGCCCAGGGATTACCCGGGGCCATTTCGGACCCAGGATTAAGTGAGGGATGGGGAGAGGTACAGGGCGGGGCTGTCCAGCAGGCCCGGACCCCAGCGTCCCTGTCGGCTCGCAGCCCGCCGGCCGGGTTCCCGTTTGCCTCCCATGGGTGTGGGTGTCGAAACCCGGAGCAGCCTCACCCTGTGGACCTGTGGGCGCCCATCTGGGGCAGGACAAAGGGGCTGGTAGGCTTCGGTGCCGCTGGGGCGGGGTTTCTGCTGCTTTGTGCCCTCTGCCTGCCCCTCTGCTTCTCTGTCTTCGGGATCACCCGGGGCACACTATGAGTTGGCCTGGGGAAGACTAGAAATCACTGTGTGGTTGGGGGAGTGGCCGTGGTCAGGGCTTCAGGACAGTCTTCCTGCTGGGCGGCCCTTCCAGGGTGGAAATGGGGGAGGAGTTAGCCGTGGTCCCAGAATGGGGGGTGGTTCCTGATTCCCAGGAGTCCCAATACTGTCATGGAGACCCGAGTTTCCCACCCCAGGGGGGCTGCAGTGACTGTGGCCATGGGACAGGCCCTGCTTACTGCCCTGCCTGGAGGGTGTGCTGGCTCTGGGCGGTGCCAATGGGGCTGGGGGGCTCTTTGGAGGAGCATTGTGAGGATGGGGTCGGGCTGTGGGTGATCGCATGGCTCTGTGTGTGTGTCAGACTCTTGCTCTCTGAATGAGAGCAAGGAGTGAATGAGGAGGGAGGAGCAGGGTGTGTGTATAGCTCCTAACTGGTGTCACTGGGAGGAAGCAGAGACCCCACCCACTGCCTGTCTGGGCCCCACTCCTGGCCCTCCGGAGTCTCTAAGACTCCCTTCACTCTTCAGTCCTGCCACAGCAGCTGTGGGTCTCCTGGAGCTGGTCTCAGAGGGGCCCGGGCCCTTTCCCCCACACCAGGAGAAAAGAGAAGCTGGGGTTGCCCAAGGAAAGTCCTCAGCAGCTTGGGGAGGTGGCACCAGGGTAGGTCCCGAGTCCCTGCTTTCACGGGAAACAGTGACACGTTGGTTGGCACATGCCTCACACCACCACCCTGGGGAATGGCTTCCTTTTTCCCCTCAGCGTCACCCCTGGTGACCACGCAGGGGACAGGAGGATGCTGAGAGGCAGCACATCTGTCCTGCCCTGGGGCATCTGGGTTGCATCCAGGCAGCCCCTGGCCGGGGGAAGCCAGGATGGGAAGGCTGGGATTTCGTTTCAGAAGCCCCTGGCTCTGTGTCCACCTGGCTTCCCCTTAGTGGAGACACAGCCATGGTCTATGAGAGAGAGCATCGCCTTTAGGGAAAGCAGGGTAGCAGTACAGTTCTCAATCCACGGTCTAAGTCGAGCATGGCTTTCAAACTTGAACGTGTACACCAGGAGCCTGGGAATCTTGCTACAATGCAGATGCTGAGCCAGTGGGTCTGGGGCGGGCCGGAGTCTGCATCTCTAGCTAGCTCCTAGGACACCCACTGCTGCTGGGCCCGGGCCCCAGGGTGAGCAGCAAGGCTGTGGGGAGTCCTGGTGTGAGCAGGAGCTGTGGGTAGGTTCTCTTCAAGATGGAGCAGCTGGGTCCATTTTTGTACATCTGATTCACTCCCTAGTCTTTTGGGAAGGAGAGTGCTGGGGTCTCCTCCTCTCACAGGAGACTCACAGGGACGGGTGCATCATGCAGCCTGCTCACATGCGTAGGGTTCTGGGCCCCCCGGGACTGCTCTGCAAACCATGGGTTGGACGTGTCCTACTGCCCATCTGTAGAGCAAAGTGATTTATGCCTAAGGAACATGGGATAACCAATCCCCTTGAGGACTTTTATTAAGCACCTGCTGTATGCAGACTCATTATCAATGTGCTTGGAAACATAAGAGGAAGAATGGAGAGGAGAGGAAGAGAATAAGCAACTCTGTGTGGAGAGACCAACATGAGTGGACAAACTAGGGTCCCAGGCCCAGCCCTGCACTTCCCATCTGGTGACCATGGGACAAGTCACACTACCCCTCCTAGCCTCGGGTTTTCTGAAATGCAGGCAGAGCAGGAATGATCATAGCTGCCTCCCATACTTTTTTGAGGATTAAGCAAAGATGGGCATGGAGGAAACTGGTATACTGTAAGTGCTTAATGCAGGTCAGATTCTTTCATCGTCCACCTGTTTCTCATTTCTTTTGGGCCAGCTGAGTACAGGCAGGGGGTGAGAACTTTGGAGCCGGGTGCAGGAGGCATGGAGAGGGGAATGGGTTACCGTGAAGAGGGCTGCCCAGAGGCTAGGTGGGGGTTGAGCATGGGTTTCCCAAGGCGACAGGGCCATGCAAGGCCACAGCATCAGGATTGACTTCCTGCTGGGGACTGAGGTCCCCTTTTCCCCTGCCTGCACACAGAGGCCCTGTGAGGGAGGGTCTGGCGAGCATGCCAGGCTAAGCCAGGCCTGGCTGACCTCCTACTCAGCCTGCGGATTCTCTGGCCTGAGTCAGGAGCCCCCAGCCTGCCGCACAGACAGAAGGTGCAGTGACTCGTGGGGGGATGGATAGATGCAATTGAGAGACCACTGAGCAGCCTAGTCCTGGGACAACAGTTAGCCTGGCACTGCCTCACCCATGTAGTCCGTGGGCAGGTTGACTTTGTGTGCCGGAAGCGTCCAAGTCCAGAAACCTTTAAACTCTCAGAGAGTGCTCTTTCATGCCTTGACGCTCCCTGAAAAATACCATCGTGAATTTCTCAGCTCTGGGAAAAACAGGATGATAACAGGAAAAAATACAGTGATGGGATGCCTGTGGTTACTTTGATTATTTGGCTACGCTTTTTCCCTGACATCAGAATTCATATCCAAAGTCTGGTTGGCTACATGCTAGTGATCTGTTTCTGGAATTGCTGTCTGCTCACTAGAGGTTCAGACGCATAATAGGCACTCAGTAAAGATTTGTTGAGTGGATGAAGCCAGAGGGATCGATTAAGGCCATTGCATTTTCCTTTAGAAAGTCAGTTGAACTTCAGCAGGCACAAGTGGATTGACAACCACCCAGACCCAAATCCCAGGGAGCCGGGATGGGGCCGACGGCTGCATCCACCAGGGGCTTCCTGTGTGCCTGCCCTGCTTGCGGTCTATGCCTTGGTCAGGTCATCTCCTTGTCTCATCACTCCTGTGAGGCAGGTGCAGCTGCTGCTCCCATTTTACAGATGTGGAATCTGAGGCTCAGAAATCATGGCCTTGCCCAAGCTCTCCCATCTGGCTAGGGGGTGGAGCCAGGTCTGGCTCGGCCTCCCTGTCCAGCCCCCTGCCCCCCGCCCCCTGCCAAGATGGAGTCTTGCTCTGTCATTCAGAGCTGGAGTGCAATGGTGTGATCTCAGCTCACTGAAACCTCTGCCTCCCGGGTTCAAGCAATTCTCCTGCCTCAGCCTCCTGAGTAGCTGGGATTACAGGCGCCACCACGCCCAGCTAATTTTTGTATTTTTGGTAGAGATGGGGTTTCACCATGTTGGTCAGGCTGCTCTCAAACTCCTGACATCAGGTGATCCACCCGCCTTGGCCTCCCAAAGTGCTGAGATTATAGGCGTGAGCCACCTTGCCCAACCTCCCCCCAGCTCTTATCCACCCACCACCTGCCCTTCATGCTGTCAAATGGCCAGACCATCTCCCAGGATCTTGGTGACTCCTGGCCTCTTGAGCTGGAGAAAGCCCAGATGGGAGGTTTCCGCCCTGCCGTGTGCAATCTTGTCACCAAGGCAGGGCTCCTGGTGTCATGTGGGGTGGCAGTGCAGAGGGGGCAAGGATTTAATGAGATGATCCCTTCCAGCCTTTGATCTTTCAGAGTTCCTTGGCAGAAGGAAACATCGCCTAAGGAGGCTGGGGGTGGGGGTGGGGAAGCCCAGTGGAGCGGCCTGCCTCACTTTCTGGTCCCCTCCAGCCCTTAAGTGCTGTCATATCACTGGGAGAGGACGTTTTTCTGACGCTCTGAGTTGGTGACTCACTCTGGGGGAGGTTTTCAGCGGCATTCAGGCTCTGTTGATTTACCAAACCAGTATTCTTCCCGGGTTCGTGGTGACATTAACCGTACGGCGGCACGTCAGTTCAGAGGCAAGCTCGGCGTGGCCACTGATGAGGGGGCAGCAAGCAGAGACTGGATTGTCCTAATGGGCAGCAGACTGATGACACAGGAAGCCGCCCTCAGGAGGGTCCTGCCGGGAGCCCCGATAAGTGTGTTGTTCTTCAAAGTAGCCGGGAAGCAATGCTGGGCCAGGGGCTGGGGGTCTGAGGGCACTTAGGTGGGATTTCCTGTCCCCTCTTAGCAAAGAGGAGGGGGCTGTGGAGAGACCGAGTGAGGCGAGAGGGCTCTTTTCTGATCTCTGAGTTGGCAGAAAGGGTGGCAGGGCGGAGGGAGATACCGTATCATATTTTGGTTCAGTAATGTTCTTGTTCTCCCTGCCAAGATAAAGCCTGTGTCCAGTGCTGGGGAGGATGTCCCCAAGTCAGGAACGAGCTGCAGCGTGCTCTGGGAGACTTGTCCTGATGGGACAAAATGTGTTCAACTCCAAGGGAGTGGGGAGAGCAATTCTCATTTTCCAGCAGATGGTAGAGTCCACAGAAAGACGAAGGAGTGTGTCTCCAAAGCTCTCCCAGCTGTCTGACAAACTGGGCAAATTATTATTTTACAACCTGGAAAATAAACCATGAGATGTTTCTTTATCCAGCTCGAGCTGAGGAAGACAGCGAGTGGCACTGTGTGTGAAATAAAGTTGGGACCTACTTGTTTCTGACATTTGGTTTTCGCCTCCCCTTTTCTGGATTCAGGCTCGCTGCACCTGCAGAGATCAGGAGGCTTGGCCGTGCTAGGAGGAGTGAGAGGGGTCGGTCACGTTGGAGGGGCCCGGAGTCAGGCATTTGGGGACATCAACATTTTTTGCCAGCTGGGTGGCTATTTCTCAGCTGTTTTGTCTATGACATTGTTTTGACAGCTGATCCGGTCTTTTGTGTCTTATTTTCTGTGTGGTTTTTTTTTTTTTTTTTTTTTTTTTTTTTTTTAAGAAGGAGCAGTGCTTTGCCTAACTTGGGAAGTGCACCATTCTAAGCTTGTCAGGGTGTCAGCCGTATAATTGCCACAGAGCAGCAGAAAAAACAACACAGGCCAGCCAGGCGTTCTGCAAGAACTGGAATAGGGGAGAAGGAGTTGACCTAATTGGAATGGAGCAGAGGCTGTCGTGGGGCCAGGAGGCAGTCCGAGTTCAGGGGCCTCCAGTGTTCTGCCCCCGCCTAGGGCAGACCCGGGCCAGGCTGCAACCAAGTGATTCGAACGGAAGCTCTGAGGCAACAAGGCCTTGGGAGTTTGAATGCTGCCCTCCGAGGGGTGGATATTCCAACAGGATGCACCGGGCCAGTTATGGCAAACATTGGGTGCTTCTGTTTTCATCGGGAAACAGCTGCTGCCTTGAGGTTGCCAACGCCTCTCTCCAGCCCATCGGCCTTGGCCTTGCTCTGGGGACCCCGCAGGCCCCCATAGGTGGCTCCTGAGCAGTTAGCCCTGTCCCTGAAGCAGGCTGGTAGGATCCTAGCCCTGCCTCAGCCACTTCCCTGCTGCTTGGACTTTCCAAGTAACAGCCCCAGCCTCTCTGAGTTGCTGTCTCTCCCCATGAAAATGGAGAAGGCCTCTTCCGTGCAGAGAGAGCAGATACGGGAGTTGCCTGTGACCCGGCATTAGGTGGTGGCTCCAGGGGGAAGAATAGCCAGGGCATCAGTAATGGTTTTGAGGAGGCCGGGCGCAGTGACTCACGCCTGTAATCCCAGCACTTTGGGAGGCCAAGGTGGGCAGATCACGAGGTCAGGAGATCAAGACCATCCTGGCTAACACGGTGAAACCCCGTCTCTACTAAAAATAGAAAAAATTAGCCGGGCGTGGCGGCGGGCGCCTGTAGTCCCAGCTACTCAGGAGGCTGAGGCAGGAGAATGGCGTGAACCTGGGAGGCGGAGCTTGCAGTGAGCCGAGATCACGCCACTGCACTCCAGCCTGGGCGACAGAGCGAGACTCCGTCTCAAAAAAAAAAAAAAAAGAATGCTTTTGAGGATTGTTTTCCCTCAGTGTTTTATTACAAAAATATTCAAACATACAGAAAAGTTGCAAGAGCCATATGGGGCAGAACACTGTCCCCCTGGGTTCTGCAATGAAGGTTTTGGAATATTTACTATGTTCCATGCCCCTCCGTCCTTGGAGGTGTCTGGAACCTTGTGGATGGGGAGCTCACATTGGTGGGGCACCTGCTGTGGCCCAGGAGCCAGGCCCTGCACTGGCTGCACCTGACCGCCACCTCTTCTACTTACACCCGTTCCTGGGCTGCTTGTCCTCGGTTAGGGCAGCTCCCCAACTGCCTCCACTTGGAAACATCATGCAAATGGGAGATGGAGACCTGTACATGGAAGATTACAGAGAGATCAGGTCAGGGAGGAAGGGGGGGGGCCAAGTGGTGTGCAGCCCCAGAGCAGGAAGCCAGTGACCACCCACGGGTGTCAACAGAGGCTTCCTGGAGGAGGTACCTTTGAGCTGAGACTTGAAGAGCAGGAGAGAGGAGGAGGATGGTGTCAAGGCAGGGGAAGCAGCATGTGTGTCTGTGCCTGGGGTGTGTGAGGGGCTGGGCGGTGCTGTTGTTGGTTGTAACAGGTCGGTGCAACTGGACCAGGTGAGATCAGCCTAGGGCACTTGCCTTTCTTAGAACCTAGATATCAGTTTTTGGGGGCTGGTGGACAAGACTGGCCCACTGGCCCTTGCCCTCCAAGCTGGGCCTAGCTTGAATCCTGATTTTGAAGTGTTCGGCTTTCCCTCTTGGATGAGGCAAGATCCACAAAGGAATGGATCAGAACCTGTCGTTCTGCACCTGAACTTAGAATGTGTTGATTGTAATGAGGCCACAGCAATAACTGAGCCTGTTCTAGGTGCTGCATGCTGGGCACGTTCTTCTCTGTGTCTCTGTTGATGCTCTAACCCTGTGACAAGTGTGAACTGTCCTCATCCCATTTTGCATATATGAAACCTGAGGCTCAAAGAAGTTAAGCGGTTTGCCCACAGTCACCCAGTGGCAGTGGTGGGATTCACACCCAGGTCTGTCTGCCTCCAGGGCCGGTGCAGTTCACCACCATGCCGGGCTGCTTCAGAACTGTTCACTGCATGGTGTAGATGTTTTGGAAACATTGGGGGCCATTTCCAAATGTGGCATGGTCCCTTCCCCAGATTTTTGGCTTCAGAAGCCAGAATGAACATAGCTTTGTCACCCACCTGGAGACAGCCCAAGTTCCTTCTCTGCAAAGCAGCTGACAGTGGTTGCACCCAGCTGGCAGGGCTGCTATGGGCAGTGGGTGCCAGTGTGCTCGGGGAGAGTCCTCTAAGCTGTGCAGCACTCAGCAGCCAGTGCTGGGTGTTCCTCTCTTGAGTTGGTCTGACTTCCCCACTCCCCTTAGATGAACACTTGCTGAGCTCCCAGAAAGCTGCTGTTCACATCTTCATTCATGCAGGACACACTTGGGACATGTGGTTGCAGGGGAGGGTTGGGATGGGGGCCTCCTCTCTTGGCTTTGCCCCAGCTTTTGCTGGAAGTGCCTGTGGTGGTTTAGATGTCCTTTGCTCTGCATACTACTTGCGTGAAGAGCATCACACCTGCGGAGAACCAAGGGGCCTGGGCCCGCCCCCTCCATGGGAACCGCAGGAGCACGACTTGCTAAGGGCAGAAGACAGGGCCTGCTCAGAGGGTGTCCTGGGACCAGCAGGGCAGGAGGGTCCTTGCATGTGTCTGGTAGTGCTGGGGACCCTTCCAGGGACAGGCATGTGTGTGGATGAGATTCACGGATGGGCTGCAGAGCCCATGAACAGCCCGAGGCTGAACAGGACCTGGTGGGGTAGCCTGAAAAACCCAGAGACAGGACTCGAGGGAGGGTCCCGGCTTTGAGGTCTGCCTGTACTTTCTCCCCGTCGGCATGTGAAATGCACCTCTCTGAGCCTCAGTTTTTTCATCTCTGCTATGGGGACAGTGACAACTGGATCTCCCTCTTAGGGTTGCCCTGAGTGGGGAGTATGCCTGGCGGCATGGTTGAGGTGCAGGGAGCGGACCAGTGTGCATAGGGCAGAGTGAGGGGGACAGTGTGAGAGAGGAGCGTGGAGGCAAACAGGGCAGGGGTGAGGGGTGAGGCAGAGCCAGCAGGGCCATGTGGGCCCACTGGGGACTTTGGCTTTGATCTGAGGGAGACAGAAGTCCCTGGAGGGTTTTGAGCAGAGGAGGAAGTGATGGGACTTAGGTCTGGGCAGGATCTCTGGCCCCTGGGGCAGGCATGGGTACCAGGGTGAGGGAGGCTTCAGGAGACGCTGCAGAGCTGGGTACTGGGAGCCTGGGCAGAGGCTGCTGGGGTGGGCAGGAACACGTGGGCTGGGGATGAAGGCACACAGCCCCACCCTGTCTTTCCCCCCAACAATCACCAGTCCAGATGCGAAGGAGAGAGAGGAGTGGAACCAGAGAGGAGTGGCTCCAGATGGGAGGGGCCGTGCCCATCTTGGCTGCCTGCAGCAGTGCTTGGAATGTGGAGTACTTGAAATGGGGAGTTCTTGAAACAGGAAGCGAGGGGGCCGGTGACACCCCTGTACTCTGCCTCTGGCTCCCCACACCTGGGCCACCCCCTTCTTTCACCTTGAGGGAGGAGCAGCCCAAGCAGGGACGCTCACTTTCCTTGGGCTGGCCAGGGCTTCTAGACAGCTTGGGTGAGGCTCCCTGTGGAGTATTTGGGCAGCACGGTGGCCAGGAGGCAAGATACAGACTCTGGGGCCAGGCCAGCAGCCTGAATCCCAGCTCCCTCCACCACACACCCCCTGTCTTCTCTGTCTTCTCTGGCCCAAGGCTGAGCCTCTCTGTGCTTCAGCTTCCTCACCTGTAAAATGGGGTTATAAAACCTCCCTGCTGGAGGAGTGGCAAGGATTACATCCTTGATGTATGTAAATGTGCACAGAGCCACTTGTATCACTATTGTTCCTTCTTTCTCTGTTGAGAAGGAAAGTTATTTTAGAAAGTCATGGAATTTGGAATTAGGTGACTTGGGTTTCAGCACATGTCTCTTATCTATCCACTTCTCTGCATAGTTAATGCTGCTGATTTTGAATCCAACCCTTTGTACGATGTGTTATCTCAATCCCTTTAACGCTGCAGCCTCTTGACTGTTTTAAAGTTGTGGAGTCTTAATTTTATTAAATTGAACTGAGGCCTCCCCACAAAAAAGGAGGAGCCTGGAAAGTTCCATCTGCCTCCCACAACCTACGACATGCTCACATCTCTGCCTTTAGTTTCTGCAAGGCTTTACTTTCACCCAGTTCAGCAGTTCCCAGACTTCGAGATGTGTAAAAATCCGCCACCTAAAAGGGGTGTGCGGGGTGACTCTGACCATCCGCTTTGACCCTCACCCATAGGTTGGCCTGCTTGCCCTCCCTGGCACCTACTGTGAGTGTCTCTGGGCTAAGGACTCAACAGATGCCCCAGTGCTGGGGCTTCACCACCACCAGCTTTCCCTTTCACCAGATGATCCTGCAGGGCTGTGATGGACCACATCAAATAATGGGAACAAAGGTATCTTGAAAGTGTAACATTGTACGAATGAATGCCCCTCACCTAGGGATGGAATGTGAGGGGTTTCTGCCACCCCTCCATTGTTGATGAGCTGTAATAGTAACCTTGATGACTGGCTATTTATTGTAAGCACTTGCCACAATTCTGTGAAGTGGGGAGCATTATTATCTCCGTTGTGTATATGGGGGAACTGAGGCAAAACAAAGCAAGGGTGGTTGGGAAGGTTGTGGTGTGAGCAAGAATCAGCCAAGCCTATCCCTATCAGAGCTGTCATCTAGACATTTTTAGGGAACTGTTAGTTTCAGTCCGTTTTGTTCAGAGAACATACTTTGTGTGATTTGAGTCCTTTTAAATTTGTTGAGACCCATTTTTAGGGTCTGAGATGCAGTCTGTCCTGGAGAATGTTCCATGTACATTTGAGAAGAATGTTTTCTGCTGTTGGGTGGACTGTTTTGTACATGTTTGATAGGCCTAGTTGGTTTGTAGTCTTGTTTGTGTCTTATATTTCCTTGTTGGTCTGCCTACCTGCTCTGTTTATTATTGAAAGTGAGGTATTGATGTCTCCAATTATTACTCTTTATTTGTTAATTCCTATTTTGATTTAATTATATCTTTTTTTTTCAGAAAGAGTCTTGCTCTGTCATCCAGGTTGGAGTGCAATGGTGCAATCAGAGCTCACTGTAACCTCAAACTCCTGGGCTCAAGCAATCTCCCCATCAGCCTCATGAGTAGCTGGGACAACAGGTGTGCACCACCATGCCTAGCTGATATTTAACATTTTGTAGAGATGGGGTCTCGCTTTGTTGCCCAGGCTGGTCTTGAACTCCTCCCAAAGTTCTGGAATTACAGGCATGAGCTACTGTACCCAGCCTCCAATTATTCTTTAATTGTCTCTTTTTTCCTTCATTTCTGTCAGTTTAAACACTTCATGTATTTTGGGGTTCTGTTGTTGAGTGCACATATGGTTATTATTGTTGTGTCTTTTTTTTTTTTTTTTTTGAGACGGAGTCTTGCTCTGTTGCCCAGGCTGGAGTACAGTGGCGTCATCTCGGCTTACTGCAAGCTCCGCCTCCTGGGTTCACGCCATTCCCCTGCCTCAGCCTCCCGAGTAGCTGGGACTACAGGCGCCCACCACCACGTCTGGCTAATTTTTTGTATTTTTAGTAGAGATGGAGTTTCACCGTGTTATCCAGGATGGTCTTGATCTCCTGACCTTGTGATCCGCCCACCTCAGCCTTCCAAAGTGCTGGGATTACAGGCATGAGCCACCACACCCAGCGTATTGTTGTGTCTTCTTAATGGATTGATTGTCCCTTTTATCATTATGAAATGTCCTTCTCAGTCCCTAGTAACAATGTCTATCTTAAAGTTTATTTTATCTGATTTTAGTTACAGCTACTTTAACTCATTTTGGTTACCATTTGTATATCTTTTTCCATCCTTTCATTTTTCAACCTATTTGTGTTTTTGAATCTAAAGTGAATCTCTGGTAGACAGAATGTAATTATATTATGTTTTTTGTTATCCATTCTACCAGTCTTTGTCTTTTGATTTAAGTGTTTAATCTACATTTAATATAATTATTGATAAGGCAAGATTTACATAAACAATTTTGTCGTTTATTTTCTGCATCTTATATAGTTTTTCTTCCTGTATTCCTCCATTATTACCTTCTTTTGTAACTATTTTTCTAGTGTAATATTTTAATTCCCTTGTTTATTTTAGTATATAGAGGACCTTTTAGAGCACGATAACACTTGTTCTAGGGGCAGAACATCCCACATGAATTTATCCTCACCCAGAGAGAATAAAGACAGGGGCAGGATCTAGACAGGGAATGTTGACAGTGAAGCCCAGAAAGTGGCAGGCCCCAGAGAAGAAAGCTGGCAAACACAGGTGCGGACTCATCACAAACTGGGTAGGCACCAAGGAACCAGCCCAGAAGCTTCCTGAGGACAAGGAGAGTGAATTATTCATCTCTGCTATTTCTTTAAGGGGTCCTGCCTCAGAGTAGGTTTTAATGAATATATGTTGAATGAATGAATCAGCAAGTCAATTAATCCATCATTCAGTCACCGTAAAGGTTATTTGTTGGCCTGTAACAAATTAATTAAACATTTAGTTTTAAAACAACCACCATTTTATTATATCTCATTTTGCAGATCAGAGGTTGGGCAGTGCTTGGCTGGGTGGTTCTTCTGTTCCCTATGTTTTTAATGGAATACTCAGTGGTATTCAGCTGCATGATGGGCTGATCTGGGGGGTCCAAAACAACTTCACTCACACATCTGGCACCTTGTGGAGGTGTCTGGGAGGTGGGCTTAGCTGGGACTGCCACCAGAGTATCCACATGTGGCTTCTCCAGCCTGGTGGCCTAGGGGCCCCCAGAACCAGTGTTCTAAAACACCTGTGTTTTAGAGATGTGTGTTCTGAGATGTGAGTCTTCTTGTGATTGGACCTCTGGAGTCCCAGGTGTACTTCTGCCACATCTTATTGGTCATGCGGATCACAAGGCCAGTCCAAATTCAAAGGCAGAGGAATTGGCCTCTACCCTCCCTGGGAGAAGGAGGGACAAATTGCAGAGGTCCTTAATCTCCCACATTTGGTTTGCTCAGACTGGGCTCTGTCACTTCTCCTTGCCAAGGCTGCAGAAGTTTCAGAGTGGCCTGCCCATAGGCGGGCCTCGCTCCCCTCTCTCTGCCTGGAATGTGGCCACTGTCCTGCCCCTGCTGAGCTGGCCTGTCTGTGGAGGATCACTTTTAGGGGTGGCTGTGTCTGCGGCATTCTCATCCTCCAGTGCAGCTCATCAGGAGGTCAGCACCCCGCCCCCGACAACCTGGCTTGGGCACTGAGGATGCTTCCTGGGCAGGGACCTGACCTGTGCCCTGGGTGGGGGACGGGAGTAGGCTGGGCTTCCCAGCCTAGTCACTCAGGGAATGCTTGCCCGTTCTTGTCTGCGTCCCCCTCACTCCAAGCTGTATTTTTAACTCCTGCCATATGGAGAAGCAGCCAAAACATCCAAAGAGGGAAGGGGGATCTGGAGAAAATCATCACTGCAGTGCGATTTGGATGGCTGCAGTCACTGAGAGCACTGCCTTCTCAGTCCCACCTTCTCCCTGGGCACTAAGGACACCCAAGCAACCTTGCTCCTGCCTGGCTGTCGTCCTGCCCTGAGGGCAGGAGTGTTGGCCTGAGTTCCTCTCTTGCTGACGAGGGTGCCCTAAGCCGGTGGCCAAGTGCCTGCTGGTTGCCTAACCCCAACTCCCTGCACTGCAGCTCGCTCCGGATGCCTGCCGTTTTCACACCTCGTCATGCTGTTCCCGCTGCCTGGAATACCCAGCCCACATCTCTGTTCTTGCCTTTTGAAACCCCGCATGTCCCCTGAGGACTGACTCTGATCTCAGAATCTTTCATGGTGCTGACACGTGTTAGAATAAATGTCTTCTCTTTATGTTGATTATATTTATTCCTGTAGCCCTGGTCCCTCTGCAGACTTCCTGTCTTGTTACCACTGGGGGCCTGGGGGCTTGCATCTTCCCTCTCTGGGGCAGGTGGCAGCCACACCCCTTGCTCATCTTCGGAAGCCCTCCTACAAAACTGCCCAAATTTAAAATGACATATTTTGAATGAATCGATGATTGTTACATGGACAAGGGTCTCCAGATTGGAATGCACACACCCCTAGGGGCAAAGGACTCGATTTTTTGAGGTGCAGGGAAAACATGTACAATTAAGATTGTGTCTGCAGGCCGGGCGCGGCAGCTCACACCTGTAATCCCAGCACTTTGGGAGGCCAAGGCGGGCAGATCGTGAGGTTAGGAGATCAAGACCATCCTGGCTAACACAGTGAAACCCCGTCTCCACTAAAAAATACAAAAAAATTAGCTGGGCGTGGTGATGGGCGCCTGTAGTCCCAGCTACTCGGGAGGCTGAGGCAGGAGAATGGCATGAACCCGGGAGGCGGAGCTTGCAGTGAGCTGAGATCGCACCACTGCACTCCAGCCTGGGCGATAGAGTGAGACTCTGTCTCAAAAATAAAAAAAAGATTGTATATTTGCACTTATTATTTAATTTACTCCTTAAACATCTTTTTGGTGGGCCCTTTTATGGGTATTTGTGACATCAGTGCCGTCTCATCTGCACATGACTTATAAAGACACAGGTTCATGGTGGGAATCTTGCTCAATGCTTCTGACAGGGGAGCCTCATCAGAAAGTCTAGTGTCAGTGGCCTGGACCACAGCTGAGTTTTCACTACTCTCTCCTGGAGACAGCAGCTTTCCTGGCATAAGGGTCTGTTCTATGAGATGGGCTGAAGTAAGTATGTATTAAGTGCCTACTGTGTGCTAGCTGGTTCTTTTTTATCTGTACAACCCCATTCTGAAGATGAGAAAACTGAGGCTCAAAGAAGTGAAGCCCTTGCCTGCGGTTGTACAGCTGGTAAGTGGCAAGGGCCAGACATGGGCCTGGTCTGTGGGACTCCCAAACCAGTGCTTTTGGCATCCTGCTCTGTGTCTGGTGGCCCTGTTGCCCTCCTCTGGCTGAGCTCCTGGGCTCTGCTCAGGGCTGTGCATTGGCAGTGACAGGACCTGGCCTCTGTGTTTCTGTGGTTTCTGCAAAGGGTGGTCCTGCTAGTAGTGGTGTGATGCTTGTCCCTCATGGACAGGACTCACCAAGCCCCTTCTTTTTCGTCCCCACAAATGTGAAGACTCCAGGCTGAGAGAGGATGTAGGTGGATCTGGAGGAGAGCTGGCTGAAGGGGGTACAGCCCTCTTGTTTAAGTAATTTGCTGATTCTGGCCCCAGAAGGGCACAGGGCTGGGGGGGACTTGTTTAATCTCTGTTTTCCCAGATTTTCATTCATCAGATGCCAAAAATCCAGTCCTCTTTGACTGAAGGCAACCAGAGGGATGGAAAACGCGGCTTTTATTTCATCAGAATGTCAGCCTTTCTTCTTTGTGTGGATTGTTTTTATTGTAAAATGTAGTTTCTTTTATCTCCACTGAACTGGTACCAGGTCTGTCCTCAGCCATTCAGGCTGCCATAACAAATGCCATAAACTGTGTGGCTTACAAACAATAGACACTTATTTCTCACAGTTCTGGAGGCTGGGGAGTCCAAGGTCAAGGTGCCAGCAGGTTCAGTGTCTTTCAAGGGCCCTACTTTCCAGTTTATAGATGGTGCCTTCTCGCTGTCCTCACATGGTTGGAGAGGCAAGGAGCTTTCTGGGCCTCTTTTATAAAGCACTTATCCCAATCAGGAGGGCCCTGCCCTCATGACCTCATCACCTCCCAGAGGCCCTGCCTCCCAACACCATCACCTTGGAGATGAGGATTTCAACACATGAACTTGGTGGGGAGGACACAGACATTCAGAGCATAGCAAGGTCCAATAGAGTAAGCGGTTATGGAGCCTCTTGTGTGCAGACGTGTGCAGGGGTTAGGGGTGCAGCCAGGGGTCAGGGGTGCATCCAGGGCCCAGGGCATTCCTGCCGTCCACTTCACAGCCTGGTGGGGGAACAGATACACCCCTAGAGCACCCCCTGTTTGGGTGGCTGAGATAAGAGCTTGCTGAAGGACCGCCTGGGCTGGAGGAGGCAGTGAGGGTTGTTAGGAAGGACAGTGAGCCCGTAATTGTCCTGGCCTCCACTTTTGTGCTCTCCTTCAGAGACCCTGGGGATTCAGCATGTGGGGTCTCCCTGTGCCTACCTTGGAGAGGGTTGGCTTTTGGTTTCTTCTTAAGGTGATGGCTTCAGCAGTTTTCTGTATTTCTCCCTGAATAGTTCTCCTTTGCTTGATTTTACTGGAAAAAAAAAAAAAAACCTGCTTCCTCCCCATCGTGGGAGCTGCTGGCTGCTGCTCTGTGCACGCTGTGTGGGCTTCCCTGAGCCTCCTGGTTTAATGAGAAAGTCCCTGCCCAGGGTCTGGGCCTCAGGGGCCTGTGGGCTTCCCGCCGCCCGGCCGCACTGCAGGCTGAACTTGACCGGTAAGAGGCTGGCGTTTGGGCTAGTTAGACCTGTGCTCCTTGGGCATTTTCCATACTTTCGAGACTCCAGGGAAAGCTGTGTCTCAGGCTGCTTGATGCCACATGGAGTCCAAGGGCTATGGCATTGAGATTGAACACTGTCATCTCTCCTGCCACAATATGCCAAGTGCAGTTTGATTAAGACAAAATTGTGGAGGTGGTGGGTGCATGCAGTCTGGGTTTGGATACTGGCTCCATTCTGAGCTGTGGGGGAGTGTTTCCTCATCCTGAAAATGGGTGCAAGAACAGTGCCTCCCTCAGACAAGGCCTAGCCAGTGCTGGGGGTGTGGGAGTACTCGCTCCATAGTGGACCTCTGTCATGATCATTTCAGGTGTAGGGAAAGTAACAGCAGGAGTCTCAGAGGTGAGAGGGAGCCCTGTGCTAGATAGGCATGGGATGTGTGGCTGAGATTGCTGCTTCCAGTTACCTGATTTCCTTTTTTTTTTTTTTTTTTGCAATAAGGTGTCTTTTTTTTTTTTTTTAATGCCCATACAGCAGAATAAAGGCTGCCCTTCTCAGCCTCTCTAGTGGTTACATGTGGCTATGTGACTCTGTGGTAGCCAGTAGGAGGTAAGCAATAGTATGCTGTGCCACTTCCAGAAAGTACCTTGAGAAAGGAGTGTTGTGTCCTTTGACCCTTGCTCTGTGTCTTGTTGGCTGGAATGAGGATGTGATGGCTGGGGCTTAGGCAGCCACTTTGGATTGTGAGGACAGTGGCTGCACCAGAGGGATGAGGGGGCTGTGAGTCTGCAGAAGCCTGTAACCTGGTAACCTGGAGGAACTGTCCCACACAGCCTGGACTGCCCACTGCCAGACTCCTGCATGAGAGAAGAAACCATGGGTTTCAGTCTGCGTGTATTTGTTTTTGGTCTCTCTTTGTTGATCCTGACCCTAATGTTATCTCCAGAGTGATTTTTCGGCTGTGCTTCATCTCTGGGAGCCTGAGGCCTCAGAGTGTGAGGGAGTGGGGGTAGAGGTGGGTCCCCCTGGAGCCCAAGTGTTGGGATGGTGAATTGAGCCACTTAGCAGATGAGGGCTGGGTGCTTCACGCAGTGCTGGTGCACAGGCAGAGGCTCTGCCGAGGGCCGGGCCCTGATCCTAGGGGATGGTGGGTGTCTCATCACAGTTAGGGCAGCATCTAGCTGTGGTGGGGCCGGCAGCGATCTCGCAGGGGAAGAGCCTATGGGCCAGTGAGGCTGCCCTGCATGGGCTGAGGAGGAGGCAAGACTTGATTCACTTGGACAGGTTGGGGGGACACATGGCCAGACCTTCTGGACCCGGGTCACTTCTCAGGGGCTGAAAATGGTGCTCCTCTGCTTTCCAGGGGAAGTAGGGGTATCAGGGCTGCAGCTCCCACCTTCTTATCCTTCTGTGCTCAGCCATGCTGCTGAGAGAGAGAGAGACACACACAGAGACAGACAGAGATACAGAGAGACAGAGGGAGACACAGAGAGACACAAACAGAGAGAGAGGGAGAGACACAGTGATAGAGAGAGAGAGAGAGAGAGTGAGGGACAGAGATAGGGATAGACAAACAGAAAGAAAGAGAGAGAGAAGAGGGGAGAGAGAACCAGAGAGACAGAGTGAGAGGGAAGTAGACTGGGTGACAGTCCCCCCAGAGAGGCAGAGACTGTATGTGTTTGTCAGAAGACCCTCCTGCCCTCTCCTCCTTCCTCCTCCTGCTTGTTGAGTTAGTGATTGATTCATTCACCCATTCATTTGCTTCTCAAGCTTGCAAGGCCCGCCCTCAGTGCCAGCCTTCCTGCAGAGTGATGCTAGAGCCCGGAGATGCTAAGCCAGTTCCCCAGGGGTGCCACGTGGTGAGAGGGAGCTGGAGGGAGGGAGGGAAGGAGGTTTGGTGAGGGGAGGAGGGGGTGCCGGGCACCTGTCAGAAAATGCTACATTTTGAAGATGATATCCCATGCAGGTTGACTTTGAGACAGATGAGAATTAGTATAGGAACCCAGGCGAACACAAGACTGAGACCCAGGAGAGCAGGCAGGGGGGCATGTTTTTACCATGTGTGCCGCACTGCCTCTGGTCTCCTTAGAGTCCTTGGCCTCCCGTGGGTATCACGGCAGCCAGATGCTTTCCATGGGCAGGGCAGGGCCTGGTGAATCTGCCTGGACTGGAAAACCAGTTTGAGTTTGGAGAGAAGTTGTGACAGACAGTGTGGCAGGAGGGAGACACAAAGCCTGAACTGGAGGCTGGAAGAACACAGGAGGCTGCACTTGGCGGAGCAGCCACTCCAGGGAAAAGGACTTTCCAGCCAGGCTGGCTGGGGTCAGTGGCCTGGCCGGCGCCACCCGGCTCAAAAGCCCAGGCCAGGAGCTTTAGGGCTATTTATATCCACTCCAGCAAATCTTTTGATCTTGATGATTCTGTGCAAAGCCTGTGTGGTGCTGGCTTGTGCACATTGGACTCCCAGGCAGACAGGCGCAGGGACAAGGATGCAAATCCAGAGACTGACTGGGCCAGGAGACTTTCTTGTCCACGACTTCAGCTCAGGGAACTGCGGCTCAGAGGGGCTGAGAGCTTGGCCGAGGTCACCAGCAAGTGTGTGCCCAGCCCTGCGCTCCAGGCTCTACTCCAGCCTTAGGGCAAGGAGGAGGCTGGCAGGGACAGGGCACTGGGTGAGTACCTACTTAAAAAAAAAAAGTGAGGCCCCAAGTGATCTGTCCACCTTGGCCTCCCAAAGTGCTGGGAACATTCACATTGTTGTACAACTGGGTTCACCACCCAGCTCCAGAACTCTTCATCCTCCCACACCGAAACTCTGCCCCCGTTAAACATTTACTCCCACTCCCCTCCCCCAGCCCCCTTCTGTGTCTGTGAACTGTACTGCTCTAGGGACTCCACACAAGGAGAATCCTGCATTATTTGGCCTTTTGTGAGTGGCTTATTCACTCAGCACAATGTCCTCAGAGTTCACCCATGTTCCAGCATGGATCAGAATTTCCTTCCTTTTTTTTTTTTTTTTTTTTTTTTGAGACGGAGTCTCGCTCTGTCGCCCAGGCTGGAGTGCAGTGGCGCTATCTCGGCTCACTGCAAGCTCCGCCTCCCGGGTTTACGCCATTCTCCTGCCTCAGCCTCCCGAGTAGCTGGGACTACAGGCGCCCGCCACCTCGCCCGGCTAATTTTTTTGTATTTTTAGTAGAGACGGGGTTTCATTGTGTTAGCCAGGATGGTCTCGATCTCCTGACCTCGTGATCCGCCCGTCTCGGCCTCCCAAAGTGCTGGGATTACAGGCTTGAGCCACCGCGCCCGGCCAAATTTCCTTCCTTTTTAAGGCCGAGTGGCCTTCCATTGTGTGGACAGACCACATTTGTTTATCCGGTCATCTGTTGCTGCACGGTTGGGTGTTTCTGCCTTTTGGCCATTGTGAATGAAGCCATGCGCACTGGGTGTGCCAATACTTCTTCAGGACCCTGCTTTCAGTTCTTTTGGGGGAACATACCTGGAAATGGGGTTGCTGGGTGCTGGGGTGTTGTGGCAGGTCCTTCTAGCTCTATGAACTCCGTCCCCGCATAACCCCCAAGGCAGGTGTTACTATCTGCATTTTACAGAGCAGGAAACTGGGGCAGTGGAATGGTGGGTAAAGACAGGAATGGTTTCAGGATAGCCACAGGCCCCTCCAGTGTGTTGGGCTCTTACCCCAAGAGGGACGGGTTTGCTCCCTCACCTCCTCTTTTGAAAACATTTTTCATTATGTATTTATTTATTTATTTTTGAGGAAAGGTCTTCATCCTGCTGAGGATGAAGACATGAAAGTTTTGAGTGCACAGAGCCTGGTGCATAGTATGTGGTTAGTTGTTATGGCTTGTGTTGTCCTCTCAGGACTGACCCCGGTCACCTGAGGAAGTGTGGCTCAGGTCCAGGGGCTCGTGACTCTTGAGCGTCCAGCACACCAGGGAGCTGGCCTGCTCCAGGCCTGGCTTTACAGCCACAGGAAAAGGTGCTTATTCCTGTTGCCTGAGTTTACAGCAGTGAGTGCAAAAATGGCTTCACGCTTTTACAGGAGCTGCTGATTTTCCCAAGATGTCAAGTGTACTGATTTATGAAAGTTGCCTAAGAAAAAACTGGGCAGATATTTTACAAATCCATAAAATCCCAGAGCACGGCATTTTTACACTGGCTTCTGACTCACCTGCTAGGGATGCAGCCACCCAGGGTCATGCCTAACAAGGCTTGTAGCATTGAGTGCCATAAATTATGGAAGGAACTGAACTGTGTGAATTGCATGGGTGAATTTCACGGGTATGTTGTCAAGGGGAGATTTATTGGGAATTTTGGGGTGAGGCTTCAAGTCTGTAAGCTCTTGGGGACCATGCATCCCTGGCTCTGCCCCTGGAGCTCAGGGGACAGATGCATGATCACCAGCTCCTTGCAGCACATGTGATGACAGGGGTGGGGGATGGGGGAGATGGGAGATCGGGCAGACGGCAGAGGACATGATTCTGGAGATTTGGGGCTTTGCTCGCTGTCTTGAGTTGAGTTCCCTGGGAACAGGCTCTAAGATGGGATTTGTGTGAAAGGGGATTCACTGGGAGCTTTCGGGCACAATACTCATGCGAGGGGCTGGGTGGGTAGAGGGGGCATTGGGGGGCATGGCATGGTCTCTGCAGAGGCCTCCTATAGCCAATGCCACCAGAGCTCTGGAGCTGGGAAGGCTCTGAGGGGATGTCTAATCAAGGCCAGGGCACTGCCCTTTTTCCCTCCACATCGACTGGACATTGTGTGTGGCCCCTGGGGGAGGGAGGCATGACCTTAGCCAAGGACAGTCCCCAAGTAGTACTCAGCCGGGAGCCCTCAGCAGCCTGCACTCCTGGCAGGCGGGGACAGGGAACGGGGTCCTGGAGAGCGCGTGGGTGGCCTCCCTAGTGTCTGCTATAGCTAGTCAGGCTGATCTTTCTATATACAAATCAAGTGTCATGGCTTCTTCTCTGAAAAATCTGTCCCTCGCTCTCCTTTCCCTCTGAGTTGGCAAACTGGGTTCCTTGGGCCACACCCAGCTGACAGATCATCTATTTTACCAACTTGAATTAGTTGCCAGTATTTACAAATCCAGTGATTTTACATGAAACCTGAGACTTCCAGCTTGCCTTGAAAACAAAGCAAGCCCTGCCCACCTCTGGAGGACCCCTCTGTGGGAGGACCCCAGCTTTCTTCCCTCAGGGTCCTGCCGAGCCTCGGGGGGTTTGAGACTAGGCCTCCCGTGGACCGCAGATAGGTTTGAAATCTTCGTTCCTCACTGCCTTACGCACGCAGCCCATACTTGGGTGTTCTGACTGCCCGGTTCTGTGCTGTGGCCTGGGCCCTGTCCAGCCTCCACTCTGGTGGTAGACCTGGCCACAAAGAGATGGGCAGGGCAGCTTAGTGTGGATTGGACCATTGGGTAGAGTGGATGCCAGACAGGGAGATCAAATAGGGCAGGGGGGCAGGGAGAGAGTGATGGGTGCAGCTTGAGGCCGTCGGTCAGGGAAAACCTTGGCCGTCCCCAGTCCCCACACCTCTCAACCCCTCATTTCCACCAGTCTCTGCTCTGGGGGCTGGGTGGCCTCTGCACCGCCCAGTACTGGGGACTGCTTACATGCACCATGTGCCTTGCTCATCTCAGAGGACCCCTTCCACCCTCCTCTTCCTTCAAACCTTGAAAGCTTTCAGCCTCCTTGGCTGGGCCTGTCTCCCAGGCCCCAGGGCAATGTGACTTTCTCCTTCCATGCCCCGTGCACCCTGCCAGGAGGACCGTGGGGCCGGCACCAAGGTCAGCTTCTGGGTCAATGGGGTCTCTGTGTCCTCAGTCCCTGCATAGTGCCTGGCACAGAGCTGGAGTCAGAAGAGGCAGTGGCAGGTCAGGCCTTGATCGTAGACTCAGGCACTGGTGAGGGGCGCTGCTTCTCAGGCAGCCTGGAATGCCAGGACTTTCACAGATCCTCTTAGGAATGTGGGCTTTGGCTGCCTTTGCCAGATGCACCTGTTTTGACCACAAATTGTCACTCAGTGAAAGATGAGAAAATCATGCCCCTACTGGACAGAAATAAGTGAGAGTATCGTGAGGACAGAAGCCATTCAGGGATTAATGGGAGTGTTGCACATCAGCCCGTCATGTATTGATCTGCGTTTCTGCATCACTGCATAGGTACCCCTTATCTGGCTCCCTTCGAAATGTCAACCTGGGAATTAGGCAGCCCCGTATCTTTCTGGTTGGCTTCCAAGCAGCAGCAAATGTCAGGCCAGAGAACATCGTTAACTAGCATCATACAAATTAAGCCTCTGGGCTTGAGGGTTGCAACTTTCTTTCCCTCCCCCCCTTCCCTTCCTCCTCCCCGCTTTCACCTCTCTTTTCTGTCTCCCCTACTCTCTTTTCTCTCCCTCCTTCCTCCTTCCCCTCCTCCTCCAGCCCCGCAAGGCATGTCCTCCAGGCATGGTGGGCCAAGGCTGCTTCCTGAGATCCAGCACCTGGTTTTGCCTCTGGCAGGCACAACTTTTGCTAGAATGATGTGATTCCTTGCAGAATCTCCCTGCCAGCACGACTGTTCTAATTAGTCATATTTTGAAAGCAGATCTGCTTAATTGCAAGCAGAACTAAATATTGGTATATAAATAAAGTCATTAATAACTGTATATGGTAGAAACGTCTCCTGCTGAGCGCCATAATAAGCAAGCCCCGTTGACCTTTTCTTGGCTGTCATTGGCTGCATGGCTTGCATCCCCTTGTGGCATCTATGGATGACCAGAGGTGGAAGCAGGTGGAGGTAAGCATTGGAGACTCCCACAGGAGGGCCAGAAGAAAGGAGGTGGGTGGGAGACCCCATGGACCCGAGGAGATGGTTGTGGAGCTGCCGGTTTTGAATGGCAGCAGAACAGCCTAGTGGGTCTTCTGCAATCATCAAGTTAATGAACACTTAGTGAAAACAGTTATGGCTTAAACACTCCATCCATCAGCCCACCTCGAAGGCCTCCCTGATTCGGAGGCTGGGCCTCTGGAAATGAGGACATGACCTGCAATGGCAGTGCCATCTCACCACCACTGTTTTGACGGGGCGCAGGGGAGAATATGGCACTGGGCTTAGTGCAGGCCAGCAGTCAATTACCCTGATGCTGCTCACAGGCTTGGTGACCTCGGGCTGTGCCTTGGTCTCCGCACCTACAGAATACAGATGATAACATTTGTGCAGTGCATTGTGGGTTTGTTCATTCATTAGAACATCCATCAACTATTTACAGAGCACTTCCTCTTGTCCAGGTCCTGTTCCAGTGGAAACTCTCCTGTCGCAGGGCCTGCGTGGCGGAGGGTGGTGGAGGTGGAGCAGTGTGGCCCACGTGGGCCGTGGGGGCGGTTGGGATTTTTTCTGGCTGCTGTGGGGAAGCATTGGGAAGATTTGAGCTTGGATGACAGGGTCCGGTTTATCGTGTTGAGAGACCTCTCTGGCACGGTGTGAGATAGACTATAGGGAAAGAAAGTAGGGGCTGTGCTGAGGCCCAGGGGAAAGATGGTGGGTCTTAGGCCAGGGAAGGGGATGGAGGTGGCAGAGCCCAGACTTGGGGGCCATTTGAGGCAACACCTGCCAGATTCCCAGGTGGAGTTGGTGACGCTGTGGAATCCTGGGGCTTCCTAGGTTCCTGGAGGGTGCTGGTGCCAGCCCCTGTGCGGTGGGGAGCGGGGCAAGTGAGTGCGATTCGCAGTGTGAGATGTTGCTTTTTCCCGACTGGTTGTGCTCCTCACTGGCTGCATTCCATTATCTTCTTTGGGTTCTAGATTTATTTTTATTGTTACTTATTTATTTAATTAATCTTTATTTTCAGGATCTCACTCTGTTGCTCAGGCTGGAGTGCAGTGGCACAATCATAGCTCACTGCAGCCTCGACTTCCTGGGCTCAGGTGATCCTCCCACCTCAGCCTCCTGAGTGTCTGGGACTACAGGCACATACCACCATGTCTGGCTAATTTTAAAAAACATTTTTTGCAGAGATGGGATCTCACTATGTTGCCCAGGCTGGTCCTAGGCTCAAGTGATCCTCCCATCTTGGCCTTCCAAAGTGGTAGGATTACAAGTGTGAGCCATCACACCTGGCTCTGAGTTCTAGATTTTTTAAAAAGTTTTTTTTTGTTGTTGTTGTTTTTGTCGCTGTTTGTTTAATAGTCTTTATTTTTTAGAGCACTTTAGGTTTACAGAAAAATTAAGCAGTAAGTACAGCGAGATCCCATGCTCCCGCTGTCCCTGTTCCCTCCGTTATTATCTTGCATTAGTGTGGCGCATCTGCTGCAATGGATGAACCCACTTTGACACATCATTATTACCCATAGTTCATAGTTCACCACGTGCTTGTTCTGCCATTGTGGCATCACACAGAGCAGTGTTACTGCCCCCTCAAAAAATCCTCTGTGCTCTGCCTCTCCATCCCTTTCTCCCTCCAGGTCACCTTCTTTCACTTAGTCATATGCATTGAAGCTTCCTCCATGGCTTTTTAGGTTGATAGCGCATTTCTTTTTAGCACTGAATAATATTCCATTGTCTGGATGTAGCACAGATTATCCATTCACCTGCTGAGGGACATCTTGGTTGTGTCGAAGTTTTGACAGTCATGAATGAAGCTGCTATAAACACCCATGTGTAGGTTTTTGTGTGGACATACATTTTCAGCTCCCTTAAGTAAACAGTAAGGAGCGTGATTGCTGGGCCGTGTGGCAGGGGCGTATTTAGTTTTGTAAGAAGCTGCCAAACTGTCTTCCAAAGTGGCTGTGCCATTTTTAATTCCTGGGCTTCTAGATTTTGGACCCCTTTAAGGGGCTCTGGGTTCAGAGGATTTCACAGGCTCTAGTGCCCCACCCCATTTCTCAGACCAGCTGCAGGGTGCGGAGCCCCACCCAAACCGGGCAGTCTCAAGTGAGCTCAAATGAAGATGTCCTGAGTCTCCCTGAGGCTTCCTGGACTGCACCAGGTGGGGGCAGGAAGCGCTGGGGCAGTGCAGTGAGCACCAGCCAGGGTTAGTCTGGTTGGGGGGTGATGCTGATGTGTTCGACTCAGCTAGGGGGAGGGAGCCTAGTGAGGTCACCAGATGCGGGACCCGCAGCGTGGGGCTCAGTGTGGGCCAAGAAACTGGGTGTCCTTGGGAACATCCTGCCTAGCCAGAATGTTATGTCTTCTGGAGAATGTCTGTCTGTCTGTCTCATATGCATGCACTGGGGAAGCTTCTCAGGGGCAGCTTACATGTGAAAACATGCCCTTGAGAATGGCCACTTAGAAACGTTCGTCCTGAGGCCCCTGAGCTGTGGGGTGTGCCTCTGTGCCATCCTGACTCCCTTGTTGTCTTGGTTAGACTTAAGTGCTGCCGTCCCTGACCCTCACTGCCTGCCTGGCAGGGTGGTGAGCAGTTTACGCTCGCTGCTTCCCTTAATCCTCATGGCAGCACCAGAGGTAGGTTTTATCTTTTCTTTTTTACAAAAGAGAAAACCAGGCACAGAGAGGTTAAGGAGTTTGCCTGTGAACACACAGTGGGTTGGCTGGGATCTGGGGCAGAGCTCCAGGCCTGTTTTTGGGTTGGGGAGCAGGGGAAGATAGGGGCTGCTGGCTGCTGGTGCTGCACTCTCTCCCCAGGTTGGGCGGGGCTTTCCCTCTGCTCTCCTCCCGGGTCCCTCTCCCCTTCTTGTGCCTTGCGTCTCTCCATGGCGTTTGCCACCTGATGGGTTCTCCAGCTTGTCCTTTTGGTTTTTGTCTGTGGTCCACTTTCCGTCTTTCCACCATGACCTGGGGTCCCGTAGGGCAGGGTTTCTGTCCGCCTGGTCCCTTCGCATCCCCAGCGCTTGCTCAGTGACCTTTGTTGAGTGAGATATCCTGAAGGCTGCTTTGGGGTTGGTGAGGTCAGCTCAGGAGGGTATGGCTCTTAGGAACCCCAGGCCCCCTGGGCAAGTCACTGGGCTGCCCTCCATTCATTTTGCTCATCTGTCAGGTGAGGGATAAGGATGGGGCTAATGCCATGGGTTATAACCGCAGTTAGTACTTGCTGAACAGGCAACTTTGTGAAATAATTAAAATTATAGAGTACATATAATTATATATGATATCTTATATCTGATGTGCCATAGATTTTTTTATGGTTAAAAGATAAATAACACAAACTGTTTATTTACCATTTGAGCCATTTGAAGTGTGCATTCAGTACCGTGGATCGCCACGTACAGGAGAATGTGGGAACATGTCGTGGACAGTGTACCTGACACTCAGTGTGCAGCCATCACCGTCACCACTGTCTGTCTCTAGACTCAGCATCCCAGACAGAAACTCTGTACCTGTGATATTACATACATTATTTATTATCTTCAATAGTCCCTTATTAATTTTTTTTCCTAAGGCACCTTTTACCAAGGGTCCACCCGTTTGAGAGTTTCTCAGCCTTGACATTGTAGGATCCAAAGACCATCAGATCCAGTAATGCCCCCTCCCCAGTTCCCCAGTTGTGACAACACAAAATATCTCCGGACATCACCCACTGCTGCCTGCGGTTGAATTGCCTCTGAGTTGGAACCCCTGGTTTAAGAGTTTGAAGCTAGTTGGAAAACCAGGCATCCCATTTTGGGGAGCAAATCAATCATTGAAACACTGTAAGGCTGGCTGAGTACAGATTACAGTGGCTCCTGCCTGTACTTCCAGCTACTCAGGAGGCTGAGGTGGGAGGATCGCTTGAGCCCAGGAAATCAAGGCTGCAGTGAGCCATGATCCCGCTGCTGCTCTCCATCCTGGATGACAGAGCAAGACCCTGTCTCTAAAAACAAACAAAACAAAACAAAACACTGTAAGGCCTTTTCCATCACCAAGAAGGGTCCCCTTCTCACTGTTGGATCCTCTTGCCATCTGCCCCTTTGTATTATACAAGACTTTCTCCTGTGTTAGTTGAAGTGTTTGGCCTTGAGTTAATCCCAGACTGAGACTGGGTTGATGCAGCCATTTGAATTTGGGCACATATTCTACTCTTCCAATACAAGTATAGGCCCTGTGTGTGGGAGCCCCAATCCCATCCACAGCGATGCACCTGTTGCTCCAGGTTGGAGACGGCCCTTCAGGTGTCCTCGGGATCGGGGGATGGGCTTCCGTCTCACAAGGCAGAGCCGTCCTAGGGAACCCCTGGCTGCAGCACCGAAGCCCAGTGTCCGGTCTGCCTCTTTCAGGGGAGAGAGGCAGTGACTCCCCTCCCTTGGGCTGGGGTGCTGGGGGACGGCCAGCCACGCATGTTCTCTGTTAAAGCCCAGCTGGTTTGGAAAGAAAAGAACCTGTTCTTGGTTCCTTCTTGGGTAGCAGAAAATTAGTCTTGGATTAACACAAAAGCAGCTTCTAGAGCTGCCTGATACGGAGGTTGGTCTTGCAGATGTTCCTGCCAGTGCGTCCACTCTGATTGTCAAGGGAGGTTGGGTCAAGGGAGGAGACATGTGGATGTGGCTTGTTGGATGTGGAGTTTTGTCAGGATCCTGGGGAAACAGGAAGGCTGTGTGGATGCACGGAGGCCCCATGGAGGCCCTGGGTCACAGGTGGCTAACTCTGTGGCCTGGGAAAGCTGGGCAGCCCTAGGCCTCGGTTTCCTCATCTCTATCGTGGGGACAGGCAGGGCTGTCCAGGATTCCAAGCTGAGCTGTGGAGAGCCCTCCGGTGCAGGGCTTTGCCACCTGCTGCTCGCTGGGCAGTAGAGTGGTAGAACCTGGACTTGAGTCCATGGAGGAGAAGGGAGGAAAACGAGTAGGAAGTGCCAGAGAGCTGTGTCGTTGAAAGTGTTTGCTTTCAGTTTGGGCTTTACTCGAATGCCAAAGCCCCTCACTGAAGGCGGGCTTGAGCTGGCTTTCCTGTAGCCGATGCTGGCTGTGATGAAACCTTGCCTACTGCCCTTTTGCTGTTTGCAGCTCATCCCTCACTAACACCTTTGTGCAGGGGGGTTTGGACCGACCTCTGCTCAGAACTGTTTTGGGCACATCTTGGCCTTCCTGGTCTCCAGTTGGAGGTAAGTAGAGCAGGGAAGAGGGCTGGATATGGGACCTGATGGGCCGGGTGTGCTCATGGCTCCCTTGTGGCACTGCCATCAGGCCTCCGTGTCCAGCCTGGGCACCTCCTGGCCAGTGAGGCCTCAGGACCCCAGTGCCTCCCCAGGGTGTGGCCTAGCCATGGGGAACAGGCTCGGTTCATGTTTGCTGAGTCTGCAATCAAACCAAGGCCAGGCTGCATGCCTGTGTGGGTGGAGCATCTCATCTGGATCAGAAAACAAAGGGATAAAGCCAAAGTGAGGTCAGAGGGCAGCGCTGTGATGCCAGGCAGGACCTCTAGGTCAACATGATGGCTGACTGCTGGCCTGAAGTGCCCTCTGTCCTCAGATGCGGCAGTGGAGGCAGAACTTTTAGTTATGTGGAGGGGCTGCTGCCTGAGTGGCGTATCACCTGTTGGTCAGAAGCTGGGGCCCCAGCGTGTGCAGCTATTCCCAGCGGTGGAAACAGCTTCCATCAGTGGCCTGTGTTCTTCGCCCTATCTTAATGGAGTTGTGCTTCTGGGGGCCCCGGGTATCAGAGCCATTTGACGTAACCACCGAGGCACTTGGAAGAGCATGTGTGCTGGGTTACCTCTTTGTCAGATAAAACCCTGGCCTTTTGTACTCCCTAATTTAGCTTTTGTCGCACAGCGGAGCTCCTCCTACATGCAGTAATCTCCCCAGAAAATGAGGCTGTTGATACTTCAAAAATAGAGTTGCTTAAGAGAATCATTATGCTTAGCGCCCTTGTGTGCACTCACATTTTGCCTTTTAGAAATCAAACGCTGAGTGCCCCTTATCTAATGTTTTGATGCATAGAATTTTTTTTTGTAAAATGGAGTTGAGTGTAGTTTTCTCTATGGCAGCAGGGAAATGCGTTAAAGCAGAGTATTACCGAAGCTTCTTTCAGCCTTGGTGTGAGCTCTTCTGACCCCCTGTCCAGTGTCACCACACCACTCAATAGCCACCATCTTGGCTGAGCTGCCTCGTTGGGGGTGATTACTCCCGGGGAGGACTCTGCTGACCAGGGGGTGCCACACCCCTTCTCTGGGCACTCTTGCATTCTGGAGTCTGACACTCCGAGTTCAGATCCTGGTTCTGCCACCCATGGTATTAGCCTCTGTACCCCATGGCAACTTACTGAGCCTCTCTCTGCCTCAGTGAAATGTTAAATCTGTAAAACGGGGATAATAGGCCGGGCGCGGTGGCTCACACCTGTAATCCCAGCACTTTGGAAGGTAGAGGCGGGTGGATCATGAGGTCAGGAGATCGAGACCATACTGGCTAACACGGTGAAAACCCGTCTCTACTAAAAATATAAAAAATTGGCCAGGCGTGGTGGCGGGTGCCTGTGGTCCCAGCTACTTGAGAGACTGAGGCAGGAGAATGGCGTGAACCCGGGAGGCAGAGCTTGCAGTGAGCTGAGATTGCGCCACTGCACTCCAGCCTGGGTGACAGAGCGAGATGTGGAGAAATTGGAACCCTTGTGCCCCGCTGGTGGGAATGTAGATGGCGCAGCCACTGTGGAAACAGTGTGGTGGTTCCTCAAATAATTAAACATAGGCTCACCATTGGATCCTGCAATCCCATGTGTGGGCATATGCCCAAAATAATTGAAAGCAGGGTGTGGAAGAGATACTCGCACACCCATATTCATAGCAGCATTATTCACAGCAGCCAAAAGATGGGAGCAATCCCAGGGTCCAGCCACAGATAAACAGATTCACAAACTGTGGTCTGTGCACACAGTGGAATATGGTTCAGCCTTAAAAACGAAGGACATTCTGACACATGCTACAGTGTGGATGAATCTCGAGGGCAGGTGCCAGATGACATGAACTGCTCACAAAAGGGCAGATCCATACAATCTCCTTATAAGGAGGGTCCTGGAGTAGTCACATTTGTAGAGACAGAAAGTAGAAGGATAGATGCCAGGGACTAAGGGGAGGGGGATTGGCGAGTTCGTGTTTAAAGGGGACAGAGTTTCAATTTGGGAGGATGAAAAAGTCCTGGAGATGGATGGTGGTGATGGCTGCACAGAACTATGAATGTACTTAATCCACTGAACGGTACACTTGAAAATGAGTAAGATGATAAATTTTGTGTTGTGTGTAGTTTACCACAATAAAAAATTGGGGAAAACTAGTATGTGGTGCATGGTGAGCACTGGGCTCTGGATTTGCTCTCCTGCTGCTGCTGCTGTTGTACTTTTTAAGCTTTGAGCTACATGAGGTCAGAAACTCATTTCTTTGGCTTTGTAGTCTCAGCACTCAGCACCCAGGAGGTACCTTTGTGGAACCTCCTGCCTGGCCTCTAATTCTGGCGTGGGTCTGTGCTTGTCAATCCCTAGCTGGCTAGGAATGCCTTGGCTTGGTCCCTCCTGTCAGGAGTCTTCTTTTGCACATTCACTGTCTCATCAGAATATTGTTGAATGGAACAGAGTCTCATACCCCAGGCAGCGGGCAGTGACCTCTGCATGGTGCAGTCCTTGTCAGGACCTTTGTCCTCCTTGGCCAGGCTCCAGCTCTGAGCTGCCATATTTCAGTCTTTCAGATGCCAATGTGTAAACACTGTGGTTTCCTTCTGGGTCCTCTTCTCAAGGTTTTCCTCTGCATCTTGCTGGTGGGGAATTACAGCAACACTTAAAATATTCCCGGGTGTGGCCGGGCGCGGTGGCTCAAGCCTGTAATCCCAGCACTTTGGGAGGCTGAGATGGGTGGATCACGAGGTCAGGAGATCGAGACCATCCTGGCTAACATGGTGAAACCCTGTCTCTACTAAAAAATACAAAAATCTAGCCGGGCAAGGTGGCGGGCGCCTGTAGTCCCAGCTACTTAGGAGGCTGAGGCAGGAGAATGGCATAAACCCGGGAGGCGGAGCTTGCAGTGAGCTGAGATCTGGCCACTGTACTCCAGCCTGGGCGACAGAGGGAGACTCCGTCTCAAAAAATAAAATAAAATAAAATAAAATAAAATATTCCCAGGTGTGAAGGTTCTTTCAGCAAACACTGTTCATTCATTTATTCAGTAAATGTTTATTGAGCTTCTACTCCATGAACCAGAACTGTTGCAGTTGCTGAGCAGTTACCACAGTGCACAAAACAAGGAAATTCCTGTCTTCAGGGTTCCAATTTCAGTGAGGAAAACCAGACAATAATGGTGGTAAATAGAGGTTATATGTAGTGTGTTCGATTGGAAATGTGCTTAGGAGAAAGATCAAGCTGGGGTGGGTGGGTGGTGTTAGTGTGTTAGATGGAGTGGAAGCAGAGGCCTAAAGGAAGTGGGCGAGTGAGCTGTGTACACATCTGGGAAGAGCCAGCCCGGCCCAGGGCTCAGCCAGTGCAAAGGCCCGGAGGCCTGCAGGTACCTGGCTTGTTGGGGGAGTGGCAAGGAGGCTAGTGTGGCTGAGGGGGAGCCGGGGGAGGGTAAGAAGAGGTGAGGACTGAGAGGTCAAGGGAGCAGTAGTTCACACAGGGCCCTGGAGGATTCTGCCTTTCCCCCCGGCAGGGAGCCTCTTCTGGACAGAGGAGGAGTGATGGGGACCTGGAGTCCTGGATGCTGCGTGGGGCAGGGACTCAGGCATGTGGGTGCAGGGAGGGAGCCCAGAGAGGCCACTGCAATGATCCAGGCAAGTGATGACAGTGGCGGGACCAGAGGGGTGGCAGCAGAGGTAGGGGGAAGGGCTGGGTTCTAGACGTCCCTTGAAAGTGGGGCTGGCCAGGCACAGTGGCTCATACCTGTAATCCCGGCACTTTGGGAGGCCGAGGCGAGTGGATCACCTGAGGTCAGGAGTTTGAGATCAGCCTGGCCAACATGTCGAAGCCCTGTCTCTACTAAAAAAATAAAAAAAAAAAAATTAGCCGGGTGAGGTGGCGGGCACCTGTAATCCCAGCTACTTGGAGGCTGAGGCAGGAGAATCATTTGAACCCGGGGGTGGAGGGTGGTGTTGGGGGGAGGTTGAAGTGAGCCGAGATCGAGCCACTGCACTCCAGCCTGGGTGGCAGACTGAGACTCTGTCTCAAAAAAAAAAAAAAAAAGAAAGTGGGGCTAATAGCACTCACTGACAATTGCCCATTAGACATCACCATGACACTGCTGTTCCCGTGGCTGTCGCACCAGGTCCCTGCGTTTGTCCTAGCCTCTGTCATCCCACACAAGGTCGGTGCTTCCTGTGTGTGCCACCGAGCCTCAGCTATCTCACTCTCTTGGTTCCCACTGCTCCTGGAGGTTCCCCTGCATGGCTGGTTCAAACCCAGTTGGCCTTCTTTGAGTCTGCAGAGCTTTCACTGTTTGTTGTGTCCCCTGAAAGCCTGTGACAAGCCCTAGAAAGGCTAAGAAGGAGATGTCATACCTGTGTCCTGCTGACGGCAACGTGGTGCCGTGCTGTGAAACGGTCACCATGGCAGCCACAAAAATGAGACGGCTCCACATCAAAGGCAAAATCTTAGAACCTCAGCTGCACAGGCAGCAATGGAGCTGATGGGCGCTCACCTCACAGGTGGGGAAACTGAGCTCAGGGAGGCTAACCGCCAGCCCTTGGGCATCTGCATGGTTAGTGGCAAAGTTGCCATGGAAACCCGTGGGGGTCTTCACATGGCCGAGTTCCTGGAAGCAGTCCTGCCCCAAGATGATGACGGCTGCAGCAGCTGCTCTGTTGGCATCCTCCTCCTCTGTGCTTCCTCAGAGTCCGCTCCGGTGCTCGTGCCCATCCATCTCACCTTACACTCCCCTTGACCCAGGCTCCCCCACCTTGTTTTTCAGAAAAGGAGACCAAGACCCAGAGAGATGGAGTGGTTTGCCTAGGATCACACAGCAAGAGCTGGGATTCGAACCCAAGGCTGGTAGACTCCATCACAGTTCCGTACTGGTTCCTAATGCAACTGAAGTAAGGGAACATAAGCCAGTGAGCATGACTGAGGGATAGAAATAGAATAAACTGGCCGGGCGTGGTGGCTCAAGCTTGTAATCCCAGCACTTTGGGAGGCCGAGACGGGCGGCTCACGAGGTCAGGAGATCGAGACCATCCTGGCTAATACAGTGAAACCCCATCTCTACTAAAATTACAAAAAACTAGCCGGGCGAGGTGGCGGGCGCCTGTAGTCCCAGTCCCAGCTACTCGGGAGGCTGAGGCAGGAGAATGGCGTAAACCTGGGAGGTGGAGCTTGCAGTGAGCTGAGATCCGGCCACTGCACTCCAGCCTGGGCGACAGAGCGAGACTCCGTCTCAAAAAAAAAAAAAAAAAAAAAAAAAAAAAAAAAAAAGAAATAGAATAAACTCTCTTCAGTGAAAGCATTTGAAGCCGTGAGACATACCCCCAAAGAAAGTTTCCTTCTTTTCTATAACTGTGCATCAAAGTCCCACCCTTTGAGAGGTAGAGTTGAGACCCAACAAGGAATTCGAGTGATGAGAGACAGACTCTGCCCACAGTGTGAGAGTCAGGAGGTGGAGCCTCTCATAAGAGGGGAAATGGGTCAGGAGCATGGACTGGGACGAGCATGTCTGGGTCCAACCCAGCTCTACACTGACTAATTCTGTGACATCAGGCAAGTGACTTAACCTGTCTGTGCAGCTGTGTGACCTCAGGCAAGTTACTCAATCTCTCTGTGCAGCTGTGTGACCTCTGGCAGGTGACTTAACCTGTCTGTGCAGCTGTGTGACCTCTGGCAGGTGACTTAGCCTCTCTCTGCAGCTGTGTAACCTCAAGCAAGTTACTCAACCTCTCTGTACTCCAGTTTCCTCATCTATAACATGGATGTAATAAAGATAGCCTGGTCTGTACGACGTGCTTAGTAAGTGTCAGCCACACCAGGCGCTATCCCAAAATTTGTACTTACAGCACTTTATTTAACCTTAACATGACTTGGAAGGGGGTTACTTTTATTCTGAGAGTCACAAAGGTTGCTGAGGGAGCAGAACTGCATGAGTGGTTTGGAGCTGCCAGGAATGGCCTCCTGGAGAAGGGGATGGTACGGACAGGCCTTGGAGTAGGGAGAGGACCAGAGCCAAGGAAGAGGTTTCCATTCCACGTTCTCCCAGGGGAGACTGGGTGTAGGTTTTGAGGGTGAGCCCGACTGGAAACCAGAGGGACTCTAGTTTTCCCAGGACCTGGGCACAGGTGGGAGTCAGCTGGAAGGTGGGAGGTGGGGGGATGAGGCCAGGAGGGCCAGAGCTCAGGGAGCCTCAAGCACCAGCTGAGAGATTCCTTCTTTGTTGAGAGGCAGTGGTGTAGCCAGAACTGTCTGTAAGGAAGATAAAAGGGAAAACCCGGCTTCCTCCTGAACCAACGCAGACGCTGGATTTCCAGCGGACTTGGGGACACAATGGGGGTCTGATCACTTGGAAAGAGCCCAGGTTTCCAAGCCCAGAGCTCGCCCTTCCTACAGTCTGGAGTTCTCAAAACCCAGTTTTGCAGCTTTCTAAGGGTGAACAGACGGGGGATGACCCCGAACCTAGTGACTCCAAGGGAACCATAAGAATCTGTAGGGGACATTTTGACATCCAAACCTACACTCCCACGAGCTTGGACTTGACCGCAGGCACAAGGCAGGAGGGGATTGTGAACAGTGGTCCACGGTCCTGGACAAAGAGCCCACTGGAACCCCAGGAAGACAGGACCAGTAAGCGCATCTCCTTTGGCCGCGGAGGCCGGGTTTCCACAGCGTGTCTGTGGGAAGATGGTGTACGTGCAGTGGGAAACAGTGCCTGCAATGCCTGTGTGCCTTGGGAGGTGGCTAGGGGGTGTCAACAGCCCAGAGGAAGTCCCCGGCCCTCCCTCCAGATCCAGATCCAGATCCAGATGGAGACCACGAAACTCACTTATCAAATTTGCACTTGACTCGGAAGTGAGAAGGTGGCTGATGCGATGGCATCGAGACTGTAAGTGATTCTGATGCCCCTAACTGCAGGGCGAAGGCTCATGGAGTGAAAATTATGAGAGATAAATATCTGCTTCAGCTTGAGGCTGAAGGAAAGAAGGAGAGAGCCAAGTCCCAGCTGATGGCGTGGAGCCCGAGCATAGTGAGCTCTTTATCAGCCGAGGCAGGGTCAGGCCTTGTCCCGAGGAGGGTGACAAGGGAGGTGAGGCCACAGCAGCCGCAGCATTCATCCAGGGGCTGCAGTGCATACCCCTGGCTGTCCCCGACAGGGCAGAGCCTGGGGACAATGGAGGAAGTGACAGCCGGACAGACTTTCAGATTGTCATGTTATAAAATGGGAACAGAATGGCAGCAGAGAAATCCCAGCACGTCCTGGGGGTGTCTGGGAGGGGTGAGGACCTGCCCAAAGCAGGCACATCTATTAGGTAACTTCTAGGAGATGATGGAGGTGAAGGCGGTTATGGATGAGTTAGCAACCGTCCCCTCCAGACCTCACCAGCAGGTTCTAGGCAAGTCTGGTATCAGACCAGCTTCCACTTCCCATAGAGACAGCTGCTGGCAAGTGGCACCCACAGCGGGACAGCTGGACAGTGGTCCCACAAGCTGAAAGGTGTCATTTTGGGTATTTGCAATCTCCTTTCAAGAAAGGCCCACCCTAGGTAATCAGGCCAGCGTTCCAGGGGCAGGATTTGCTGGTCAGCTCTGGGAATCGGGAGAGCAAGAAGCCTCCCCATTCACTCGTGGTGGGAGTCGGGTCTAGGTGGGGCCCCAGCTGTGTCCCTCACATTGGGATGGGTGGCAGGGCTCATAGCTCACTGTTCATGTCTGGTCCGTTCAGGGAGGGAGGTATCTGCAGTATTCTGCAGGGATGGGACATCGCCCCCGACCAGAGAACCCATTCCTGCATCAGCCATGCTGATGAACAAGCTGCGTACCGTTAGCAAAGCCTCTGAACTTGACGGGAGATCCACAGAGCTGGGGCACAGGTAGATCAGACGCTGGAGCACAGGTGTCTCCCGCCTGCCACCACAGTCTTTCCATATTTGTATTTCATAGCTGTATTTCCTTTGCACTACTGTGGGGTTTTTTGCTTTTTTCTTTGTGGCAAAATACACATCATATAAAATTTACCGTTTTCGCCACTTTTCATTGTCACTCCAGTGAGATTAGGTCCACTCACACTGATGCGCCACCGTCCCCACCGTCCATCTCCAGAACATTTTCCTCTTCCCAGACCGAGCCTCTGTCCCCATGAAGCTCTGTCTCCTGCCCCAGCCTTTGGCACCCCTGACTCCACTTCCTATCCCTATGGCTTTGGCTACTCCAAGTGCATCAGGTCAATGGAGTCCTGTTGTTCTCGGCCTTTGGTGATGGGCTTGTTATTTACTCTGCAGCACACCCTGAAGGTTCACCCATGTGGCAGCGCGGCCCAGAACCTCCTTCCTTTGTAAGGCTCATAGTCCCTTGCACGGATAGGCCACATTTTGTTTGTACATTCATCCATTGATAGATTCTTGGATGTACTACTATTTAGTTAATATTTCCCCACACATAGTTTTTGAAAGAGGAAACACCTATTTTAAAGTAATCATCACATCACCATTTCAAGTGGAAATCCTGTGTCCCTTGCCATGATGGGACAGTCCTAGCCTTCAACTTCAGCTGGAAGTTCAGGTCCATGATAATAGAGGTGTCTTGGTTTGGGTTCCCCAGCTGTATGCCACAAAGGGTGTATTGAGTGAAAAACAAATCCCAGTGTCTTCATCTAGCAGGAAGGGCCATGGAGTGTAGTAGGGTGATTGTGAAACGGCTTCACTTTCCCACCCTGCCTGCCTCCACAATCTTTTTTTTTGTTTTTGTTTTTTTTTGAAACAGGGTCTGGCTCCGTTGCCAAGGCTGGAGTGCAGTGGCACGACCTCTGCTCACTGCAACCTCTGCCTCCCAGGTTCAAATAATTCTCATGCCTCAGCCTCCCCAGTAGCTGGCACTACAGGTGTGTGCCATCACACCCAGCAATTTTTTTATATTTTAGTAGAGATGGGGTTTCGCTATGTTGGCAAGGCTGGTCTTGAACTCCGGACCTCAAGTGATCCGCCCACCTTGGCCTTCCAAAGGGCTGGGATTACAGGCGTGAGCCACCGCGCCTGTCTTTGCGTCCACATTCTTGGCATGTGACTGTTCAGCGTCTCCCATCCAGAGCTGGAGCCCTTGTTTTCCACTCCTTGAATCCAGACTGGCCGAGCAGCTCGCTTTGGCCAGGATAATGTGGCAGAAGTAGTGCTCTGCATGTTCTGAGCTGCGACTGCTGGAAGTTCTGCTGTCTTCCTTAGAGCCCTAACACTGCATTGGTGAGCCTGGGTGTGGCTGCTGGAGGATGAGACACCACGTGGAAGAGAGCCACATCTTCTTACCGTGGCTTCACTAGTCCAGCCAGCATGCTGCTGAACTGCCAGCAGCCCACAGACACATGAGCGAGCCCAGACTAGATCAGCCACGCCCAGCTCAATTAGAAGCATCCCTGGCCCACCTGTAGACTCATGAAAGATAATACATGGTGGTGGTTTTAAGCATCAAGTTTTGGGGCAGTTTGTTTTTAGCATCACAGTGGCACTAGCTAGCAGACACACAGTGCTTCTCAAGACTGTGGACTCCATTGCATGCCTCCATTGAGGTTCTTAGTAGTCCTCAGAGGCATGGGAAGCTGCGATTGTGGGGTGGCAGAGTGTCGCATGACCCCCCTTCCTGAGCAGTTGGCTGGTGCCACAGTGCCTGTCATTGTGCTGTGTTGTTTGAGAGTTACAGGCTTTTTTTGGTGTCTGCTTGGTGGTCAATGGCTGGCAGGTCTAGAGAAGATGGAAGTGTTCCTCCAAAGTCTTCTGCCTACTCCTTGACAGTCCTGCCCCTGCTGAAAGGATTCCTTCGCCACGGACTTATTGCATGCTCCAGCGGCTGAGGCTGGGAGCGGGGATCAGTATGGAGTGTCTGGGCTGGTTGTTCACAACTGCAGTCAGAGGACTGAATCAGACATTTGTTGAAATCAATAGACTCATCCACTCTCTGGGGTTACATTATTTGGAGCTCAGTGGACCTTCCCATTAATCCACTCAGCAGACATTTATTTAGCACCACTGTTTGCAGACCCAGGGTCCTACGTGTGAATGACAGATGAATTACATATACTAACAATCACTAGGATATTGGTGTGTAATTGTTGCAATTTCAGCTGTTTCTGCACTTTTATAGAGGAGCGATTTCTAAGTGTTAAAAAATAGACATGGTAGTATTAAATTATCAGTTACTAAGGAGGCTGAGGCAGGAGAATCGCTTGAACCCAGGAGGCAGAGGTTGTAGTCAGACGAGATCGTGCCACTGCACTCCAGCCTGGGGAACAGAGCAAGACTCTGTCTTTAAAAAAAAAAAAAAAAAAAAAAATATATATATATATATATATACACACACACACACACACACACACATATATATATATCAGTTGCTTTTCGTTACCAGCTTTTTTTTTTATCAGCTGCTTTTAAAAGAAAGGAACAACATGCATTGGAGTCAGATAGTGCAGAAGTCAGATAGGCTGGAGGTTGATCTTCAGCTCTGCTCACAAAGTGAGGCCACCCCTCTGCCTGGAACGGTGGCCTGACACAGAGCAGGCGCTCCACAAATGTGTGTCGAGCAAACAAAAGGGCGTCATATCCTGTTTGAGCTTCCGAACTGCTTTTGTGGCCATCTGTGGGCGGACACCATTGTCTTCACTTTGCAGAGGAGGGACCCTGACCCTGAGGGCTGATGAGGCTGCCAGAGGTTGCACAGCGAAGATGTAGTAACAGAATAGCAGGAACCCAGTGCTCTCCACCGCTTCCCACTCTGCCATATGCCCCCCAGAAATACAGCCCCAGAGAACAACTGTACATGCAGATGCTTCTGCACGGGAGACCAGAGAGGCGTGTGCAGGCCCACGTCCCCTTCCAGTGAAGAGGAAGCACATTGGCTCCCGCTGGTCAGATCTGTTACTAGAACTTCTGCTGGGTTTGGAGGGGAATGAGGCTGTCTCCCGGCCCAGCGCATCCACTTGACCTCAGCTTCTACTGCGGTGTAGAGGCTTCTGCGAGAGACAGAGACGGGATGGGCGCCAGGCCAGCAGCACCTCCTTGTAGCATCTGGAGCAGGGACCACCCCTGGAAGAAGCTGTTGTTGTTGTTCCAGAAGGGTCTGTCTGCAGTGTACTCTCAAAGAGGCTCTTAGCTGGCCCTGGCAAAGGCAGCTTGTGGCCCTGGGGCCTCCGCAGGGCTCCTGACTTCCAGACAGCCCTTCGTCCGGGGGTCGGCTGGCATGATAGCTCTCGGTGGACACACAGGGTCTTGTTCACAGACAGACGATCCTCTCCCCTCCCTCAAAGCTTGGACACCACAGGGGATCAGAAGCCCCTGCCCAAGGGTGTGCAGGAGGATGGCAGGGCTGTGGGCCTGGCCAAGCACGGTGTAAATTCAGGTTAGAACACATTTGTGAGCATCTCTGTGTGTGAAGGGACTTTACCTGGATTTACTCTTGTTCTCCTCACAGCCATGAGACTGGCTCCTAACTTGTGTTTAGGACAGTTTTGAAGCCTAACTTGCCCAGAAGGAGTCAGCCTTGGAGGTTGGCGGAACCCTCTCAAATTCTCCAATCACCCCCTTCACTACTGGAATTTAAAGAATTTCCCGTAGGGCCCCCCACATGTGCAGAAACACAAGCCCTTCCTCCGCCTCCCTCCCTCTCCTCTCTTTTCCTCGCCCTCCCTCTCTCTCCTCTTCCCTCCCTCTCTCCCTTTGCTCCAGCACTGGGATGTTAACACCTGGCATCTGCATCAGATGAAACTCCAACCAGTCCCGGTGACATGAAGCCTGAAGGGGCTTCGCAAAGGAAAAGGCTTCATTTTCAGGTGAGCCACTTTATTGAACAGAACATCCTCCCAGAAGCACGAGTACCAATCCCAGGAGTGCAGCCCCAGATGCCAGTCACCAGGCCCATGTCGCCCACCCAGGGCAAGGAGCAGAGCAGGACCAGCCCCGCCTCCCCCTGAGGAAGACACCGTGCAGTGGACGGACACAGAGGCTTTAGCCACAGCCGGGATGTGCGGCGAGTGGCAGGCCTGCATGGGTGCCGCTAATGGAGCCAGCTGTGGCCCTGCTGGCCATGTCACTCTGCACAAGTGACTTCAGCTCTCTGAGCCTGGGGGTATTCCCCATATGCCCACCTTGCTCTCAGGGGTCCTGTGAGGTCAAGTGTAGCACAGAGCCAGAAGCACTCGGGAAAATTCTGTGTCAGAAGGGTCACCGCACCTCATGTGGGTCACCTTTGCAGTGACAGCTGTCGCTTGTATTCTGTAGGCCAGGACTCCAGAAAGTCTGAGCAGCTCACCCACATCACAGCGGCGGAGACCTGGAGCCCAGCTCAAACCCAGGACTTCCTGACTTCTTTTTTTTTTTTTTTTTTTTTTTTGAGACGGAGTCTCGCTCTGTCGCCCAGGTGCAGTGGCATGATCTCAGCTCACTGCAAGCTCCGCCTCCAGGTTCACGCCATTCTCCTGCCTCAGCCTCCCGAGTAGCTGGGACTACAGGTGCCCGCCACCATGCCCGGCTAATTTTTTGTATTTTTAGTAGAGATGAAGTTTCACCGTGTTAGCCAGGATGGTCTCGATCTCCTGACCTCGTGATCTGCCTGCCTCGGTCTCCCAAAGTGCTGGGATTACAGGTGTGAGCCACTGTGCCCAGCTACTTCTTGACTTCTTTACTTCCTCGAGTATTTCTTGGTTGCCCATGTGCCCAGCCCCCCACCAGGCCTGGGGCTCTCACAGTGAAGGTGGCACGGTCCCTGCTGTCACCTAGGAGCTGTCCCTTTGCCCTGTGTGGGTGGTTTTATAAAAAGACAAATATATATGCACACATACCCACATCCATGTATGTATATACATTGTGGTGAAGCACATGTCATATAAACTGGTCGCCTTAGCCATTTCTAGGTGTCCTTGGCATTAATCACATTCCCTCAGTGGTGCCACCATCTCCGCCATCTGCCTCCTGATCTTCATCTTCCCGTTCCTTCTATAAAAGTGTATTTCACAGCTGCTTCCCACAGCCTCAGAGGCTCTGGGAGGTTAGTGCGTGAGAGAGAGAGGGGTCCAGGGGCCAGTGGGTCCCTCTCCCGGGGCTGTCCCCCTCTTGGATGAGCCCAGCTGGCAAGGACCTGTCAGCCCCATTTCTGAAACACAGAAACCCAGGAACTGGGCTAGAATGCGCTGGGGTCGGTCTGTCCTGAACCCAGCAGATGCATCCTCATTTGTCATGAACAGTGGGGACATTCGGGACTCATCCTGACACCTCTCCTATTCGGAAGACGAAGACAAACCACCGAGCACTCATTGGCCTGGAAACCAGCCCCCGAGGGAGAGGCTGTGACTTCAAGGACTGGGCAAGGTGGCTCTGGGTGAAGCATCTAAGCCGCAGCTGCCAGCATCCTGGTTAAAGGACACACCTGCTCCCAGGCGTAGAAAATGGAGAAGGAAAATTGCTCCAGGGCAGCCTGTGGTCTGGTGGACAGAGCCCAGCTCAGGCAGAACAGCAGGGGATTTCCAGGTCGGCTTCGAAAGCCTCCAACTTGACACATTTTGCTAAAAGCTGCTTTCGCCTGCTTGTGTCTGGCCTCTTTGCGTAACGAGGTCCTGGAATTCAGCATTTTCCAAACTCAGATGTTTCTAGGGTCATGAACCAAAATATTTCATCATCAGTTTAGTCGTGGGAATTCTGTGTTTCTTTACTGCGGGACTTCTCAGAGCCTGTAGTGGGCCCGTGGACATGAGGCATTGACAAGGTGAAATTGGACTGTGCAGCACATACTGGTGTCCTCAGACCATCAAGTGCCTGGTTTGAAGACATGATCACACGGCGGACCCACTTGTGCACTGCCAAACAGAAATGAGGAAATGCTGCTGAAGTAAATCACTTAGGAGAAGGAGGAAGACTTCTGTTTTTTCCCAAGAACTACGTTAGCAAATGACTTTAGTCCAGTGTGGAGGGTGCCCCTTGGATCTGGTACTCCAAATCAATGAATGTGAAGTCCACCCATATCCAAAGTGTGTCGGATTTATCATCTCCTCTGCCTGCCTCAACTCTGCCCGTTGGCACCTGTATCCTCCCGGGTCGTTCATGGAGCCCAAACTTCGTTCAGTTCAGCTGTGAGCATTTCTTGAGTGCTGGGTACTGGTGTCCTGACGAGGAGTTAGAGCTTACAGAGTGACCAATCTGCTCTCAGGATGTTCTGTGGGAGGGGGATTGTGAGGGTGGCACTGAGGGGCATGCATTTTAGCTTGAATTTACTGCAGCCCATGAGATCCTCTACCGACTGGCACCCACCCCTCGCCAGGCTCCCCTGCCATTCGTCACAGCCTCTGCCACACCGCTGGTGGCTCCCTTGCTGTCGGGTTCCTCCAAGCCTCTGAGTGTTGGCTCGGTCTGTTCCCCTGCGCTCCACCTAGCCCTGGGGAGCCTCAAACAATGGCTCAGGATTTTAATTTTAATTAATTATTTATTTATTAGAGATAGGGTCTCACTCCGTCACCCAGGCTGGAGTGCAGTGGTGTCATAGCTCACTGCAGCCTCGAGATCCTCTCTCCTCGGTCTCCTGAGTACGTGGGACTATAGGCACATACCACCTCACCTGGCTAATTTTTTGTAGAGATGGGGTCCTGCTACGTTGCCCAGGCTGGTCTCAAACTCCTGGTCTCAAGTGATCCTCCCGCCTCAGCTTCCCAAAGTGCTAGGATTATAGGCGTGAGCAAACATACCCGGCCAAGGTTTGTTTTTTTTAACTAAAAATTTGTAGATGTTGAATTGTTACAAAATATGCATAACAAAAAATGTACCCTTTTAACCAGTTTTCCAGTGTGCAACAAAGTGGCATTAGCACACTTACCCTGTTCTGCAGCCATCACCACCATCCGTCTCAGAACTCCTTCCTCCTCCCACACTGAACCCTGTCCCCACTCAACACTAACTCCTCACTCCCCACCCGCAGCCCCTCGGGGCCCCCATCCCACTCTGGTCTCTAAACATCTGGTTGCGCCGGGGCCTCTTCGCAATGTCGTCCTGCAGGCTTCGTCCTTCTGTGTCCAGCTTATTCCCTCAGCATTGAGTCCTCAGCGTTCACCCGTGTGGTACCACATGTCCAGTGGTTCAGTTTTGCCTGTGGGCACACAACTGGGAACCCCTGTGGATGGGCTCCAAGGGTTTGTCCTCAGTAAGTGGGGTGCTGCTTGGGGGGCCTCCCCCATGGACCATCTAGGTTCTTTGCTGCGTCCCGAGGGGTGGGCAGCTTTGGTGAACGCCATCCCAAGTTGCTGAGAGTAAGAGCAGAGACCTTGGCTCTCCCAGGTCCTCACGGCCAGGAGGACCGAGAACACGAGGATCTTTCTGTCTCCTGTGTCCGTGGCAATGACGTCTGGATGGAAAAGGGTGTGAAGCAGGCCCGAGACGGTGAGGACCGTGCCCAGCAGTGTGCCAAATCCATGGGTTCCTGTCCCGCCTGCCTCTTCCAGATCTCAGCCAAGCCAGGAGGCAGGGGCTCAAAGGGGCAGCCCTCAAAGCCCCCAGTTCATTCCACACTGTGTGCCTGTGCTGTGGTGGCCGTTGCCTGTGGAGTGGGCCCACTGGACTGGGACTGAGCCGCTGTCCGCCTGCATAAACCGGAACCCTCACATCCTGGGCAGCCAGCTTCCAATTTTAATTTAGAGAAACCAAAGGAAATTCGTAACTTGCTCTAACTCTGCTCCTTTGAGAGACTCATTGTGCTGTCCTCCACCCCAGCAGGGGAGATTCACAGGGAGCAGGGGGCATCCTCAGGGAACCCTGTGTCCTCCAGTGGAGACAGGAATGAGGAAAGGCTGGTGGGTGTATCGAGTCCCCAGCATGGGCTCCTTGAAACACAACCCCCCTCCTCTCGGAGAACTGGAGATGACAGTGTTGGCCTCTTTATGCCCAGCTCCTTAGGAGAAGCATGTGGGGCCACTCGGAGGGAGGCCTGTCCTTAATGGCCAGAGCCCTCCCGGGGGCTGTGGGCCCTGGCCTGGGGGCTGCTGCACACCCAGGAGGTGGTGTGTGGCTTGGACTGGACTCAGAGTGGGGGCCATCCTCAAAGACATGGGGAAACTGAGGCAGGAGCTCACTGTTTCTAGGAGAGCATGGCACAGCAGGGAGCAGAGCATGGCACAGCAGGGAGCAGAGGATGGCCCAGCGCCCAGGATGCTGCCCCCTCCTCGCTGAGCCGGGATTGTGGTGTTGCCAGCCATGTGCTGAGTCCTGCTCTAGGCTCTAGGATATGGCGGGGACAAGACGTGGTCCTGCCTGCGTGGAGCTCCTACTGGGGACGATAGATGACAAACACCTGACATGAGAGTGACAAGTGCCATGAAGGTTCTGCAGGGGATAGAGGTGGTGCCGTCTCTGAGGAAGCCATGGCTGAGTAGAGGCCTGGAGGAAGGGAGTGAGCCCTGGGGTTCTGGGGAGAGCATCCCTGGCAGAGGGAATGGCAAGTGTGCTGGCTCGGGCTGGAGCCTGGGGTGCAAGAGAAGTGCAAAGGGAGGAGGCCAGGGCTAGACAAGGGTTGCTGTGCGTGGTCTGGACTCAGGGAGCTGTTGAGGGTTATATGGAGGAGTGATGGGGTCCTGCGTGTGTCTTGCCAGGACCAGGAGAGGAAAGCAGGTGGAGGGTGGTGACCGCCGTGGGCTGGTGTGTCTGCACCCCATTTTCCAGATGGGCGTGTGGAGGTGCGAAGAGTCCAGCTGGTTGGTCGGGGCATGTGGTGGGCGCCAGGATCTGCCCCAGGCCTGCCTGACCATGCGCTGTGGTTGTCCCATCTGCACGTGGACGCTCAGCGGTCAGTGCCTCAGGTGCACCCTGGTGGGGACAGCAGGGTCATAGCTCTGCAGTCCCCCATGCAGGCCTAAGGGGTGGCTCAGAGGAAGCATTTGGGGACTGGCCAAGCCTCCTCAGGGAGTGACCTCGGCCCGCCCCCTGCTTGGGCTTGGCTGCTCTTGCTCTGGGTCCCTGGTTGAGCCCCTGGTCTCCTCCGAGCTGAGGCGGGCTTGGGAAGCATCTGCTTCATGCCAGAGCTCACAGGAGCTGTCACCTTCCATGTCACTTCCACAGAATGGCCTCAGGGCAGGCACTGACCCATTTTACAGATGAGGAAATGGACCCCAGAGCCAAGGATCTGCAAGTGCACCATCTCCAGGGGCGGGGCTGTTTGTGGGAAGTCCTGTGCTTTCCTGTGGAGTCCTGCCTTGCAGCCTTGGAGCAGCCTTACCAGTAGAAAGCCCGGTGGGGAAGCACACAGCCCAGCGTCTCGGTTGTGCCTGTGGGGGAACCGGGGCCTGCACCGGTCCAGAGTGCCCTGTCCTGATCGCTTTCCTCTTGCGATGGCTCCATCATCCGGGTGCGCTTCCTGTCAGGAGCCGAGGGCATAAAGAAAGATCCCTGGAGGAAACCTTCAGAATGGGAGGATTCCTGTGTCCTGAGACCATGGTGGAGGCCAGTGTTGCTTGGTTTTGTGCAAATGGGAGGCCCTGTCCAGAGCCTCGGAGGGTGATGGGGTGCTGTCCCCACCCTCCACAGGGTGTCCCTGTTGTCAGCTCAGTGACTCCGTTCTGGGGGGACTCTTGCTCAGGGGTCATCCTGTCCACACAGAAAGGGCTCTTCCATGGCCATGGTTTTCAGACCCTTTACATTTGTAACTTGTTGGCAGCAGAATCCTGTTTCTGAAAGAAACCTCTGTGGAAGCAGCTGTGGAAATCAGAGGAAAGTAGAGAGGTTCTGGGAGGTGGGGGGAGACCTTCCAGTGCAGCCCTGCCTTGGGATCCGTGTCCAGAGAGCACAGTTGCATCCCCTCCACACCAGGAAGCCCCTCCTCGGGCAGGTGATGTGAGCCGGGTGTGGGGCCACCCAGCATGCCCGGGCTGGGCCCTTGGCCTCAGACAAGCAGAGCAGCCTTCAAAACCTGGCTGGAGGGCATTTTGCTGCTTCCCCAAAAACACTGGGTGGGGTGGGGCATCATGGGCTGCATGGGGTGACCAGAGGCCACGAGCGCCGCCAGCCAGAGGGGCTATGCGCAGACTGACGGCAGCAAGCCCACCCTTCCCTCTGTGTCCCAGCCCTAGCACAGGGATCCGCGTGGAGCTGGCACCTTCTCATGTCTGTGGACCCAGTTGGCTGCTGTCTCCACCTCCGCAGGGGGCGTCCCAGGCAGAGAAGGTGGAGGGGATGGTTGGCTCAGTGAGAGGGGTCTGTGACTCTGAAGCACCTGAGGATGGGGTGAGGGCCTTGACAGGTAGGGAGCCTCTCGTCACTGCACCATGTGTTAGCAGGACAAGTTTGGGGCACCCTTAGGACCATCTGGAACCATTGTGTCCCCACTAGTGAAAGCAGGGCAGACGGCCTGGCCCATGGAAATATCACATGAGCAGAAAAGATAGCCAGTTTCATGTCGAAAACTCTGGAAGATCTGGGGTTGTCAGAACAGTTTTCAGTCCAGCACAGCCTGGCTGTGTGCTTCACCCCAGTTGGCCTTAAGTGTGTGAAGGATGCAGCCTTGGGGGACCTGTGAGGGGGCTGACATTGGCCTTGGAGGGTTGGAGGGCACACACCCACCTGAGTGCAGGCTCTGATCTGAGAATTCGTCCTGCCTGGCTTCTCAGCGGGGAGCTTGCAGCCTTAGTCTCTTGCCCTTGAACTTCTGTGCAGTAGGAACAAAGGGAACAGAGATGAGTAAAGGTTGGTGAGCCTGGCACGGCGCCAGGGCCCTGCGTTCATACATCTATCTCATAAGGCCCCGTGGGGCAAGATCCATTCACTTCATTTTCAGGAGACAGAGTCTTAAGGAAGCTGCATTCCTTGCTGAGGGTCCCACACTACAAGGCGACAGGACCAGGAACGGGACCAGAACCCCCAACCTGTCTGCCATAGCGGGTTGTCTCAGGGGCTGGTGGCTACAGGGAACCGCGGCAGCATGAGAACAGGATTTAAAGACCAGGTTCAGCAGAGTAGCCAGGACGTGCGTTGGTTCCGTGTTGCCCTCCCTGCCCTCTCTGCAGGTAATGGACGTTAAGCCTGCAGTGGCGATGACTTCAGACATTTCCCAAAGGGAAGAAGAATGTGATGGGGCATTTGCTGCCACCTTTGCTGCGACAAAGATCTTGTTCCTCCTCTGCGCGGGCCACCTGGGGTCCCAGAGCAATGTCCACAGGCAGCGGGAGTGATGTGCTAGCCTTACGGTGCCTGCGTGTCTGCAGACAGCACCCACCTCCAGCAGTCTCAGAGGGGCGCCTCTAGGCAGTTTCCTCCTCCTGCTGAGGTGCTCCCACTCCCCCAACCAGCTCAGCACCAGGGATTTTGTTGTTGGGGTGCATAGCCCCAACCTGTGAGCAGGGAGGTTTCTGGAGAGATCTGGGCTCTCCCCACCTTTGAGCCCAAGGATGCAGGTGCCTGCAGGTCCCCCGGGGCCAGCAGCAGCAATTGGGATGGTAACTGCCACCAGCCAGGGGAAGGGTATGTCCATACCTCTCGGACCCCAGCGCCAGGGAGGGTGTGGCAGGATGTGAAAGCCAGGCCACAGTGGCTCCCTGGAGAACTGGGTGAGAAACCCTGACTGAGGGGCTCACCACGCCCCCTCTCTGTGAGACAGGGCAGCCCCACCCCACTTTGGATGGGGACTCTCCCTTTTAATCCTTTTTTGGGTCTCAGATCCCACAGAGGAAACTGGTGGATCTCTTCCATGAGAGAAAATAAAATGCACAGATACATAAAGCCAGCCCACCTCGCTAAACCCCCAGAGCCCGTCCCTAGACCCGTGGGCCCCTGTCCCGGCTCCGCACATCCACCTCTCCTGCACCCATCTCTCCCCAGGGCCTCAGCAATCACCCACACCTCGTGGCTTGCTGCTGGCAAACTCAAATCACATTTGACAACAAACACTGTGTGTACAGTCAGGGAGGGAGAGAGAGAGATTTGTTAGCTTTCATGGCGGGAGAAACGCAGGGACCACAATGGTAGCATACATTTCTCATTTGTTGTAAACTCCAGAAAGGAATTAAGGAACACTAATATTTTCCATATTTAATCAAACCCAAGAGTTGTGAGAGGCAGGGGAGGGAAAGGGAAGAAAATCCGATTTTGTGTGTGGGATTTGGGGACTAGGCATGCACTGGGCAATTTCACTTGATTCTCGCCGCTGCTGCAGACATAACCTGTGTGGGTTTCTTTTCTCTTTTTCTCTTACCAGCCCATGTAAGTAGGTATTAGTGTCAGCAGCAGCAGTAATAGCGCAAGATGACATGGTGTAGGGGGGGAATTAGAAGAAATTCAAGTGCTTTGGGGAAGGAAGGGGGTCTCCCAGGGGCAGATTCGACCCCGGGCTTCCTGACAGAGAGGCGTTACCTACGGTGACTTGTCTAAACCACTGTCTTGGTCCCTTCCTGTAGAGCAGCTGCCCAGGCTCACATGGACATGGTGCTCGCTCCCATAGACACACACAGACACAGGGCTCACACCCACAGGCACACACAGACACAGGGCTCACACCCACAGGCACACACAGACACAGGGCTCACACCCACAGGCACACACAGACACAGGGGCTCACACCCACAGGCACACGCAGACACGGGGGCTCACACCCACAGGCACACGCAGACACGGGGGCTCACACCCACAGGCACACGCAGACACGGGGGCTCACACCCACAGGCACACGCAGACACGGGGGCTCACACCCACAGGCACACGCAGACACGGGGGCTCACACCCACAGGCACACGCAGACACGGGGGCTCACACCCACAGGCACACGCAGACACGGGGGCTCACACCCACAGGCAGACGCAGACACGGGGGCTCACACCCACAGGCACACGCAGACACGGGGGCTCACACCCACAGGCAGACGCAGACACGGGGGCTCACACCCACAGGCACGCGCAGGCACGGGGGCTCACACCCACAGGCACGCGCAGGCACGGGGGCTCACACCCACAGGCACGCGCAGACTCGGGGGCTCACACCCACAGGCACGCGCAGACTCGGGGGCTCACACCCACAGGCACGCGCAGACACGGGGACTCACACCCACAGGCACGCGCAGACACGGGGGCTCACACCCACAGGCACACGCAGACACAGGAAGCTCACACCCACAGGCACACGCAGACACAGGGCTGACACCCACAGGCACACACACAGGGAGCTCACACCCACAGGCACACACAGACACAGGGAGCTCACACCCACAGGCACACACAGGCACGGGGGCTCACACCCGCAGGCACGCGCAGACACGGGGGCTCACACCCGCAGGCACGCGCAGACACGGGGGCTCACACCCGCAGGCACGCGCAGACACGGGGGCTCACACCCGCAGGCACGCGCAGACACGGGGGCTCACACCCGCAGGCACGCGCAGACACGGGGGCTCACACCCGCAGGCACGCGCAGACACGGGGGCTCACACCCGCAGGCACGCGCAGACACGGGGGCTCACACCCGCAGGCACGCGCAGACACGGGGGCTCACACCCGCAGGCACGCGCAGACACGGGGGCTCACACCCGCAGGCACGCGCAGACACGGGGGCTCACACCCGCAGGCACGCGCAGACACGGGGGCTCACACCCGCAGGCACGCGCAGACACGGGGGCTCACACCCGCAGGCACACACGACACTGGGGTACACACAGATACACATAGGCACAATCTGTGCCAAAGTTTTGAAGCATAAAATTAGACAAACCCAGCATTGGAGAGCTAGGGGAAGCTTGTATTTTAAATTCCACTGGGATCCCGAAAGTGGCATGCAGAGCGCGTCAGTTTTACCTTGTCAGTCATCACAGCAGCCCCCACTTCAACAGCACTCACCTGCCCAGCCTCTTCACTGAACAGTTTGCACATTTTATCTCGATTCACCCTCCCTGCTTCTTGGGGGGTTCTGGATACTAGAATTATCCCCATGTTATAGGGCACAGAGAGGGGAAGTGCCACACCCAAAGCCATACCACATGTGAGCAGGGAGCCATGTGAGCAGGGAGCTGGGCTTTGCTCCCCAGGAGCCTGCCGGAGCCCTCACTCTTCCCAGGGAAGTTCAGCACCTCTGGACCTGCTTCTCAAGGAGCCAACCAGGAATTTGTGAAACAAGAGCAAGGAGAAAAGACAGCAGGCTACGTGGCAGGGAGAATCCACACCCAGCTGTGAGGATAGTCAGGCAGAGGGCAGGAAGGGGAGACAGTGGGGCTATGTGGAGCTGGGTGGGGAGGCTGGGGCACAGTCCGGGACCAGCCCCTTGAGGCTTGGATAAACATAATGTGGTCTAGACACACAGTGGAATAGACTGTGGAACCTGCCACAGGAGGCTCTCAGGTGGGTGGAGGTTGGGAAGCGGTAGCGGGTGTCTCGGCCAAGTCCACGGCACAGCCAGGATGGGGGTCTGAAGCCAGAACAGTCTGCAGCCACCAGTGAGCAGTCAAGGTGGTGAGGACAGCAGACCCCTCAGGCTGGAGGGAGGGACAGTGCTGGATGGAGGGCAGCATTTCTCAAAGTGTGTTCCCAGAACACTTGCATCTGGTCCCTGGGGTGGTTGTTGGAACGCAACTGCCGAGGCTCTGTCCCACACCTGAAGTCTGGGTCTCTTAGAGACTCTGCCCTGGAATCTGCACTTCTAATGAGCAACTCAGGTGACACTCTTTTGTGTGTGTGTAATAAAATACACAACATAGTATTTACCATTGTCAACATTTTTTAAGTGCACAGTGCGGTGGCATTAATAACCTTCATGTTGCTGTGCAGCCACCACTGCCATCCATCTCCAGGACCTTTTCCTCCTCCCAAATGGAAACTGCCTCCATTAAGCATCAACTCTCCATCCTCCCTCCCCCAGCCCTGGGCACCCACCATTCTACTTTCTGTCCCACTAGGGATCTCACACAGTGGAATGAGACTGTTTTTCACATTTCCTGACGGGCTTATTTCGCTTCGCATAGTGTCCTCAGGCTTCATCCATACTGTGTGGGTCAGAATTCCCTTTCATTGCACGGTTGGATTCGATTCCACTGTGTGTGTATACCACATTGTGTTTATCCACTCAGCTGTGGACACTTGGGTACCCTACTCTTTATTTATTACCTAATAATATTTAATACATAATTTTATTATTATTCTCCTAGTCTGTGTAGCCCATGAGGCTGTGGCTCTGTCTCCTGCGCCCCTGACTCCAGCTCACTTCTGTGGACTCTCACATCTGACCTGCCCCCTGCCCTCTCTCCCCAGACCTGCAACTGGGCCAGGCTGGGCCTTCTCTCTGCTGGTCACTGCCCCGTGAGAGGCCTCCCTGCCTTTCTTCTCCCTGCCATTTCCCTGCCTTGCTAGGAATGCAGGTGACGCCTCCTTGTGAATTACTGCTGCAAGCGTTTCCTGAGGCAGCCTCCCTCCAGAGAGGGAGGTCATCAGGGAGGTGGACAGAGACCTAGCGTGGGTTGGGGGCAGTGGACCCCCTTCCTCCAGAGAGGAGGGCAGCAGAAGACACCCGGCGTTGGTGCCCCTCAGACCCTGCTAGCTGGGCATCTTGGCCCGTGTTCTTGTTTCCTCCTGTCTATGATAGGATAGTGGTGGGGCTGAGTGGCTAGTGCAGAGTCTCAAAACAACCCATCTAGGATAGCAAACACTTTGCAACTCCCTTTGTCATCGTGAAGTGAGACTCAGCTGAGAAATCACACCCAGCACGTAGTTTATTAAAAAAAAGTGCAGTGCCCTAACTATTATAAAGTAGAAGGCAAAGGAAAGTGATTTATGATCCAAATAATCCAGGTTTCAACACATCAGTGTGCTAGGTCAGGACCTGGCATGTTTCTCCTCCGAGGCAGGGGAGGGAGTGACATCGGCCTCTCCGCGTGGGAGCACCAGAATGTGGCTGCTGCAAGTGCCCCGGAAGAGCAGATGTCAGCAGCTCAGAAGTCAGGCACGGCATCGCCAAAGGGGGTGTGAGGTTCTGAAACCATGAACAGCTTTGGTCAAGTTCAAAACAAAAATAGTCCAGCTTCCTGAGTTAGAGACCTGCTGTGCTCTTGGGAAAGTCAGTGCTTAGGTGGATATTAGAGTTAGGGTCTTGGCATAGTAATTTATAGTTTAGAAGAAACCTTCACATTCATTATTGCATTTGATAGAGACAGCAAAGTAGGGCTCATCATCCCCATTTTATAGGGAATAATAGTGGATATTGTTTGTGTCCCCCAAGTTCACATGCTGAAACCCTAATCCCTGCCGGGCATGGTGGCTCATGCCTGTAATCCCAGCACTTTGGGAGGCCGATCATGAGGTCAGGAGATCGAGACCATCCTGGCTAACATGGTGAAACCCCATCTCTGCTAAAAATACAAAAAAATCGGCTAGGCATGGTGGCGGGCACCTGTAGTCCCAGCTACTGAGGAGGCTGAGGCAGGAGATGGTGTGAACCCCGGAGGTGGAGCTTGCAGTGAGCAGAGATCACGCCACTGCACCCCAGCCTGGGCGACAGAGTGAGACTCTGTCTCGAACGAAAGAAAGAAAGAAAGAAAGAAAGAAAGAAAGAAAGAAAGAAAGAAAGAAAGAAGAGAGTGAGACTCTGTCTCGAAAGAAAGAAAGAAAGAAAGAAAGAAGAGTGAGACTCTGTCTCGAAAGAAAGAAAGAAAGAAAGAAAGAAAGAAAGAAAGAAACCCTAATCCCCATCGTGTTGGTATTTGGAGGTGGGGCCACTGGCAGATGATTAGGTCATGCAGGTGAAGCCCTCGTGATGGAATTCGTGTCCCTGTAAAAAGAGCTGAGAAAGCTAGCTTCCTCTGTCTGTCCCCACCGTGTGAGGCTGCAGCAAGAAGACCAGAACCCCGCTATGGGGCACCCTGATCTTGAACATCTCAATCTCCAGAACTGTGAGAAATAAATTTCAGTTGTTGAAGCCACCTAGTCTATAGCATCTTGTTATAGTAGTTCAAACTAAGAGAGACAGACAGATGCACACATGTGCGTGCATGCAGGCACACACACACACACACACACACACGGGACTTCAAAAAGTTCATGGAAAATGAATATTATTTTTAAAAACTATGCTTGGATTTCAGAACTTTTTGCATCAAAATAAACTTGTACTAACTTGTAACATGTCCAAACAGGATCTAGTTTGAGGCCCTTAGAAGAATAAGGCATCAGTTTGAAAGCAGCTCCTATCAGAGTAGTATTAATTCTGCTAAAATTGAAACAAAAGCAAACATCGAATTTATGGCGAAATCATCGATACTTTACGAAAAGTTTAAGGGGACAATGCCCCAAAGAAATCAGCAGTTTACAAATGGATACCTCCTTTTAAGAAGGAACAAGATGATGTTGAGGATGAAGCCCTCTGTGGCACACCATCCACATCAGTCTGCAAGGAAAATATTCATTTTATCCATGCCGCAGTTGAAGAGGACCAATGGGTAACAGCAGAACAATAGCTAACACCATGGTCTTCTTGCTTAGTTCAGCTTATTCAATTCTGAATGAAAAGTTATAGTTAAGGAAATCTTTCTTATAGTTAAGGAAATTATAGTTAAGGTGCCAAAATTGTTGCTTCCAGATCAACTGCAGACAAGGGCAGAGCTTTCCATGGAAATTTTAAACAAGTGGGATCAAGATCTTGAGCATGTCTTTGAAGAACAGGAGATGAAACACAGCTTTACCAGTACAACCCTGAAGACAAAACCCAATCAAAGCAATGGCTACCAAGAGGTGGAAAGGAGCCAGTTAAAGGAAAAACTGACCAGTCAGGAGCAAAGGACATGGCAACAGTTTTGAGGATGGTCAAAGCATTTTGCTTGTTGACTTCGTAGAGGGCCAAAAAACAATCACATCTGCTTATGATGAGTGTTTTGAGAAAGTTAGCCAAAGCTTTAGCAGAAAAATGCCCGGGGAAGCTTCACCAGAGTCCACCACGACAATTCTCCTGCTCATTCCTCCCATCGAACAAGATCAATTTTGTGAGTGTTTTGAGGGGAAATCATAGGCATCCACCTTACAGTCCTGATTTGGCTCCTTCTGACTTATGTCTGTTTCTTAATCTTAAAAACAACTCCAAAGGGCACCCATCTTTCTTCAGGTAATAATGTAAACAAGACTGCATGGATATAGTTGAATTCCCAGGACCCTCTGTTCTTTAAAGATGGACTAAATGGCTGGAATCATCACTTACGAAAGTGTTTTGACCTTGATAGAGCTCATGTTGAGAAATAAAGTTTATACTTTCTATTTTTATCTTTTAATTCAGTTTTTCCATGAACATCTTGAAGTCCCCTCTTATTTCCTGTATACCATATGCCAGGCACTCTTCTGTATATTTTATGCATATTAATTCAAACTTCAAAGCAGCCCCATGAAAAAGTACTATTTTTATTCTTACTTGACATATGAAAAAACGGAAGCAAGCACAAACAGGTTGGGTCACTTGCCGAAGGTCACACAGCTAGTAAGTGGTGGGTCTAGGCAGAGCCCTCTACAGGTGCTGGCTGAGCTGTTCAGAAGAGGAGCTTAGCTCTGGGATGGACCTGGGGATAAGCATCCAAACAGGGGGAACAGTGTGTGCAGAGACTCCAGTGTAGGAACAAGCTTGGCGAGTTTGGGGGGAAGAACGAATGAATGAATAGGTGGGTATGAGTCTGCCTGCCAGCTCAGATCTCTTTTCCTTGACGAAGTCCCTGCTGATCCCTCAAGGCCCCCCCTCCTCCTACCACATTTCCCCTGCATTTGTCTGTAATGCACTCCTGTGACAGTCAGTCCCGGGCAACCTGTGACAGCTCAGCCATTACTGCCTCAATTGGGCATTCATCTCTCCCACAGCTGTTTAAATTGTCACACAGAAGGCCATAAACACCTCGACAGCTAAGATGAGGGCTTCCTCTGTGATAGCAGTGCCTGGACTCCTGTACACTCAGCAAACATTTGAAGGCTAAGTACATTTATGCAGTAGTCGTTACAGGCCAGACCCTGTCATCATAGTATGCGTACATCAAAACAGCACATGGTTGTGAGAGAACTTCAAGATACTAAGAACTTGACAAACCAAACAATATCACAGCTTTAAAATTTGAAGGCAACTTACCAAATGCTGTTTAGGGGAAAGGTGAGATTTGAACCCAGGCAGTCAGGATTTGATGTTACTCTGTTCTGTGCTGTGCTGATTGTGTGAGGGTGTATATGAGAGAGTGTGTGTGTATGCTGGTGGTGCCAGCCCATGTCACACACTTATTTATTTATTCCATAATCTATACTGTCTGCCAGGCACCAGACCGGGCTCTAGTGGTGAAAAGACAGACGGACAGATGCTTTTGTGAAGTTCTCAGACCAATGAGAGATTGTCCTAGGTGCCAGGAGGAGAAAACAGAGGAGACAGACTAAACTGAGGTGGGGCAGTGTGGAAGGCCTTGCCAAGGAAGTAGCATTTACACCGAGCCCTGAAGGGAACCTGTGGGTACTGAGCGGAGGGAACAGTGTTTCCAGCAGCAGGAACAGCATGTGCAAAGGCCCTGAGGTCAGCACAAGTTTCCTTGTTTGGAGAACTAAGAGGTCAGCAAGGCTGGAGCACAGAGGGCAGAGGTGAGAGGAAGGAGCTGAGAAGGGGGAAGTGAGCAGGGCCAGATCCTGCCACTCCTTGCAGGCCCTGCAAGGGGATTTGGTAAGGCTTTCAAGATTTCAAAAAATTTTAATATATTAGGACCTTTGCAAGCTGAAATAAGGTTTTGGCTTCTTTTCAAAATGGCAAGAAATATTTCAATCTAAGATCAATAAAATAGTTACTATAATGTCTCCCATTCACCACTTATTGGGTGCCCACTGTCTTTAATTCCGGCCACGCCTGCCCATAGGTCATGGCTGTCTCCAGTTGACCTGGGAAAGAGTGGCTCTGGGAGGGAAGTGACTTGCGGAGGTCGTGCAGTTCCAACCCACGAAGCCCCACGTGGGTGCTTCCTTCCCCTGCTCCTTTGTTTCCGGTCTGGTAAATGGGGATCTTTAGTGATCTTGAGGCTTCTGGCACGTTCTTAGTACAATGTGTTCCTATGCACCTTGTAAAGCAAAAGCAACTCTGAACTTCTTAGCTTGCATCATCAGCTGTTCCCAGGTGATGGCGCGTGGGCACTCTCAGCAGGGCTGGGGGTGGAAAAGATGGACTTTTTAGTGCATTTATCAGCAGGAGCCGGGCTGCCTGGAGGTCAGGAGAGTAAATCACAGTTCCCAGGCCTGAGAGCGGGAGGCACACAGACAGCAGGGACAGCGGAGGGCCTCAGAGGAACCATCGCTGGCCCTTCACCCTGTTTGGAAACTGAGGCCAGGCTGCTGGAGATGGTGGGGGGGAGGTCCTGGGCGAGCTGGGGGGGAGGCGCCACCCAGGCTGAGGATCCAGCCTCAGGCCTTGGCATCCGTGTGGGCTTAGCCTGCCTCCTGCAGCTCCAAGCCAGGGCAGTGGTCTCTGTTCCTCATGTGTGGACGTCTTCCTGGGAGATGCCGCCTGGAAAGTCCCCACTTTGCTGTCTATCTCCAAAACCCCCTGTCAGTCAGCCACCAGGGAATGATGGTGGACCCCTTCAGAATCTGCCCCTCCAGCCCTCCATCGCCCCACCTGGCCCCGGCACTGCCAGCTCTCCCCTGGTTGTAGCCTTAAGAACAGTCCCCCTGCTCTGCCCATCAGCCCTGGTCCCTCCTCTGCTCAGCACCCTCTCACAGCGCCCGCCTCACCCAGGTAAAACCAGAGTCCTCACAGTGGGCACAGCCCCTGCACAATGTGTCACCATCACCCCTCTGACCTCATATCTTACTGCACTTCCTCTTGCTCCTCCAGTATCCCCACTAGAACATGAGGTAAAAGAAGGCAGGATTTTTTTTGATTTTTCCTTATCTTTTTCTTTTTTTCTTTTCTTTTTTTTTTTAGATGGAGTCTTGCTCTGTCACCCAGGCTGGAGTGCAGTGGTGCGATCTCTGCTCACTGCAAACTCTGCCTCCTGGGTTCACGCCATTCTCCTGCCTCAGCCTCCTGAGTAGCTGGGACTACAGGCGCCTGCCGCCATGTCAGGCTAATTTTTTATATTTTTAGCAGAGACGGGGTTTCACCATGTTAGCCAGGATGGTCTCTATCTCCTGATCTCGTGATCCACCTGCCTCGGCCTCCCAAAGTGCTGGGATTACAGGCGTGAGCCACCGCGCCCAGCCTGTTTTCTTTTCTTTTTTTTTTTTTTTTCTTTTTTTTTTTTTTGAGACAGAGTCTCACTTTGTCACCCAGGCTGGAGTGCAATGGCACGATCTCGGCTCACGGCAACCTCCGCCTCCCGGGTTCGAGTAATTCTCCTGCCTCAGCCTCCCGAGTAGCTGGGATTACAGGTGCCTGCCACCATACCCAGCTAATTTTTGTATTTTTAGTAGAGACGGGATTTCACCAGGTTGGCCAGGTTGGTCTTGAACTCCTGACCTTAGGTGATCCACCCACCTCGGCCTTCCAAAGTGCTGAGATTACAGGCCTGAGCCATCACACCCGGCCGGATTTTTTTTTTTTAGTGACAGTATCTCTGTCACCCAGGCTGGAGTACAGTGGCATGATCATAGCTCGCTACAGCCTTGAACTCTTGGGCTCAAACGATCCCACACGAGGGGTTCTGCCTCAAGGACTCCTTCTGTGGCAGGCAGGACTCTGCTGGGTTTGCAGAGAAGCTTTTCCAGTCCTCGGGGGTGGAGGCTGTGGCTGGAGGTAGGGAAGCAGAGACCTGGGGGCCTCCCTGAGATCTGGAGGAGCTCATCCTCGTTGGAGGGTTTGGGCCTTTGGGATCCCTTCTAAACCTGAGTTTGTATATTTCCATGATTTCCTTCCAGAACTCAGGCCTCTAACTGGGAAAAAGCCAATTATGCAGGAAGCGCTGACTTTTCCATGAAGACCTGACATTCTGGGGCATTATTGAGGGAGTGTGGAGAGTCAGGCACAGCAGCCGCCATGTGCCCACTTACTGGGTTGATGAGGCAAATTTTTTTTTTTTTTGAGACAGAGTCTCTCTATGTTGCCCAGGCTGGAGTGCAGTGGTGCGATCTCGGCTCACTGCAAGCTCTGCCTCCCGGGTTCACGCCATTCTCTTGCCTCAGCCTCCCGAGTAGCTGGGTCTACAGGCGTCGGCCACCACGCCCAGCTAATTTTTTTGTATTTTTCGTAGAGACGGAGTTTCACCATGTTAGCCAGGATAGTCTCAATCTCCGGACCTCGTGATCCACCTGCCTCGGTCTCCCAAAGTGCTGGGATTACAGGCGTGAGCCACTGCGCCTAGCCAATGAGGCAAATTTTTAAACATTTTTTTTTTTTTTTTTGTAGAGATGGGGTCTCACTATGTTGCCTAGGATGGCCTCAAGCGATCCTCCTGCCGTGGCCCCTCAAAGCACTGGGATTACACCTTGCCCAACCTGGGGGGTCAAGAATTTTTATTTTGTTCCCGGATGTGTCCTTACTGCTTAGAACAATTCCTGGCATACAGTAGGTCCTCAGTAATTATTTGTTGAGTGAATGAACAATGATCTGAGGTGGATATTATGATTATCATTTTAAAAATGAGTAAACTGGCCGGGCGCGGTGGCTCAAGCCTGTAATCCCAGCACTTTGGGAGGCCGAGACGGGCGGATCACGAGGTCAGGAGATCGAGACCATCCTGGCTAACACGGTGAAACCCCATCTCTACTAAAAAAGTACAAAAAAAAACTAGCTGGGCGAGGTGGCGGGCGCCTGTAGTCCCAGCTACTCGGGAGGCTGAGGCAGGAGAATGGCGTGAACCCAGGAGACGGAGCTTGCAGTGAGCTGAGATCCGGCCACTGCACTCCAGCCCGGGCGACAGAGCGAGACTCCGTCTCAAAAAAAAAAAAAAAAAAAAAAAAAAAAAAAAGAGTAAACTGAGGTACAGAGAGATTAGGTAACTAACACAGGGCCAGGCAAGTACTAAATGGCAAACTTGGGATTCAAATCCAGGCAGACTGGTTTCAGAATCTGTGTTCTTAGTCCCTAAGCTATATTGTCACTTTAATTAAAATTTGATGAATTGGCCGGGCACAGTTGCTCACGCTTGTAATCCCAGCACTTTGGGAGGCTGAGGTGGGTGGATCACCTGAGGTCGGGAGTTCAAGATCAGCTTGGCCAACATGGCGAAATCCCGTCTCTACTAAAACCAAAAATTAGCCAGGCGTGGTGGCAGGTGCCTGTAATCCCAGCTACTCGGGAGGCTAAGGCAGGAGAATTGGTTTGAACCCAGGAGGCTGAGGTTGCAGTGAGCTAAGATGGTACCATTGCACTCCAGCCTGGGAGACAGAGTGAGACTCTGTCTCAAAAAAAAAAAAAAAAAAATCGATGAATTAACAAGTCAAATAGCCTTTCTAGCTTCTTCTTGCACCCTATCCAAAGTGCAAGATCATCAAACATCTTCTTCCTTACCCAACCTAAATTGCCCCTCCTCCAGGTAGGGTTAACTTATCTCCTTCCTTGCTTCCATTGTCCTGTGGATATACCTTTCTCAGAGTCCTTAGAACCAATCTATTTATGTGCCTTTCTGAATCTTCCCTTAACCTTGAGTTTCTTCATGGCAGGGACCTATTCTTTATTTTCTTCATCTCTCCCAGCCTGTGTCTAGCACATGTTAGGGGCCTGATACATATTTGTTGAATGGGTGACTAGAAGGCTTTCTGGTACTTACCACCTGCCAAGTGAACGTATGCTTGTTGAGTCCTATTTATGATGAACTTTCATCTTAACATGGCCCATGTGTTCCAGAGAGAGAAAAACAGGCCCAAATCATAACAGAATCGCATACAATCACATCTCGAGGTGACTTTTCATGTCATTCATTTAGTGGCTTCTGGTAAAACACTGTTCTATCTTTGCTGTATTAAACACACATTTAATGTTATCCGATGTACAATTGCCTTTCACCCCAGATCAAAAGGCACTGTGAGGCTATACAACTAACTGACCACGGGGGAAATCCACTTGGTTAGGGGACAAAAGGGACGTTCATACCCCGTTGGGTTATACAACTCCTGGTTTTTGTAAAATGCACTGGTGTCCATGTAAAGGTGTTGACCAAAGGTCATGGGGTGGACTATGGTAACAAAACCCTTGCCCTGTGTGAGAATTTAACCTTGGGTTAACTTTCTAGCTCTGTTTCCCTAGGACCCAGGTAAAGGCAGAATGTCCCTCTGCTGCTGGGCAGTATTGCTAATGGCACAATGTCCCCTGGTTGGTATCTGGGCGGGGGCTATGAGTACCTGCTGGGCCATCAGGCTTGGGCTTCACAGAGCACAGTGACTCTGCTGGACACATCCCTGTGGGGCGCCCGGGACACTTTGCTGATGCAATTGTTAGTAGAGGTGCTGGCTTCTGGGGGGCATGAGGCTTTTAAGCTCCCACGCCTTCCTGATGTGCCTCTGGTCTTCTTGCACCTGCGTGGTCACAGGGGTTGGGGGGGATTGACAATGGAGATGACTTCCATGTGGCTGTGTGGGCAACTGCAGAAGAGGAACACTCAAAGCTACCCTCCCGGCAGGCTGTGCTCCTGTCCTGGGTCCTTCTCGGTGGACGGTGGCCTAGGTCAGGCCTGTGGCACTGAACATCAAGTCCAACCCCAAGACACGCCCTTGGGGGCACTGCGGAGATCAGATGCTGTCAGGGGGCTGCTTTAGCACTCAGAAAGCTGAAGGAAAAGTGGATTGGCTGAGAGGACGTCACAAGGCTGAAGACCCCCAACAGTCTGCCCAGCGCCCCTTCTCCCTTTTCACCCTGGACAGCAGGTGGTCCCCGCCTGGGCCAGGCCCAGAGCCCAGAACTGGGAGACCAGTGATGCCCACATTGATCCCCCAAGGCAGAAATCATTCTCTTCCCAGGCCCTTCCACCCTTCCTCTGGGGGCCTGATAATTGGGTGTGGAGGCTTTTTGTTTGTTTGTTTGTTTGAGATGGAGTCTTGCTCTGTCGCCCAGGCTGGAGTGCAGTGGCACAATCTCGGCTCACTGCAGGCTCTGCCTCCCAGGTTCACGCCATTCTCCTGCCTCAGCCTCCCACGTAGCTGGGACTACAGGTGCCCGCCACCACGCCCAGCTAATTTTTTTTTTTTTTTGTATTTTTAGTAGAGACGGGGTTTCGCCGTGCTAGTCAGGGTGGTCTTGATCTCCTGACCTCGTGATCCGCCCGCCTCAACCTCCCAAAGTGTTGGGATTACAGGCATGAGCCAGCGCACCCAGCCTGTGGGGGCTTCTTTCTTCCTGCTGACCTCCTGGGCTCAGTCAGGACCTCTGTCTTCTCCCTCCTTCTGATTGGTCTGGGCCACAGAGGGGACTCAGCCCTGATGGGGAGGTCGATGTTGGCTCTACTGGCCCGTCGCAGGCTCTCGCTCTGCACCGGCCCTGGATTGCGTAGTCTTCCTGTCTTTGCCACTGAAGCCGCCCAGCAGCCTCCCGAAGTTGGCCTCCTCATCGCCTCCATTTCTCAGATGAGGAACTGGAGGTTCAGAGAGATTTCAGCAACTTGCTCAAGGTCACGCAGCAGTTCTGGGGCTGAGAGAGGACTCGGCCCCCACCCTCTGGCTCAGAGCCTGGCTCCGAGGCACTGCTTTGTGCTGACCAACATTCCCTTCCAAAGCTTATTAATGTCCTGTGACTCCAAACCAACAGCGCCTTAGGAGGGAGGTCTGGGCAGTGAATTTCTAGGGCACAAGATGTCCCCTTTCTTCCCTCCTCTGTCTGAGTCTGTCCATTCAGAAAATGCTGAGATGGGCCAGGTGTAAAGTCTGGAATGCAACTCAAAAATGAATCAGCTTTTCCTCTTCCTGCTAACGCCTTTGCTTTGACTTCCTCTGCAGATGCCGCGGTCCCCGCGTGTCCCCAGTATGTCTCTTGTGGGCAGGAGCTTGCGTTCTCAGATCTGGCTGATGGGTGCATGGGGAAGGTGGGTGCGGGAGGACCTGGGAGGCCAGTTTTTCCTGCGCTTCTGCTGGGAGAGTGGGACCTGCCCGCCTGTCCCCCATTCCCAGCTTCCCTCTGATGAGTAGGGCTGCCATCCCCAAGGAATTCTGTCCCAAGGACTCCCTCTGCAGCAGGGAGGACTCTGCTGGGTGTGCGGAGAAGCTTTTCCACTCCCCAGGGGTGGAGGCTGTGCCAGGAGGTGGCGCGCTCCCATCTCTGGAGGTGGGGAAGCAGAGACCCGGGGACCTCCCTGCAATCTGGACGATCTCCATCCTTGTGGGAGGGTTTGGGCCTTTTGGATCCAGTCTAAACCTGAGTTTGCATGTTTCCATGATTTCCTCCCAGAGCTCAGGCCTCTAACCGGGAAGAAGCCAATTATGCAGGAAGCGCTGACTTTTCCATAAAGACCTGACATTCTGGGGCATTACTGAGGGAGTGTGGAGAGTCAGGCACAGCAGCTGCCACATGCCCACTGGCCGGGCAAGCCGGGGGTCTGGATGGGTCACGCCTCCTCCCACCCAATCCTGCCCAAACCTCGATGGCAGGGCCTTCTGGAACCACAGTTCTCAACCTGTCTGACAAAAGACCCCTTTTTGTTATTTTCCATCCATCACGATTGACACCTTGGTAAGTAGATACTCCTGTGTGAGATGCCAGGGTGCTGAGGGGCTGGAGCTGAGTCTGCTTGCTGCCTCTTGCTTTCTGAGCTTACCCTGCTGTGGGCCTGTGCCATGGGGGACCAGCCAGTCCCCAGGCTGCCCCTCAGAGCACGGTTCCTCAGCAGCCGTAAAGGAAGCAGAGGGTCTGGGGCTCCATGCACGTTGCCCTTTGTGGGTCCTGAGCTCACTGGCACATCGAGCACTCTGAGGAGTCCTGTGGGAAGAAACGTGCTCACTGTTGCCCAAGCCTGTTTGACCTTGGAGTGCTTTCGACGGCCTCTACCACCGAGCTTGGCCCCCAGCATCTGCTGCCAGAGGCCATTCTCTGGTTGGTGAGGATGTGGAGAAATAAGAACCTTTGTGGCTCCATTGCTGTGGGGAGGTAAAGTGGTGCAGCTGCCGTGGGAAATGGTGTGGTGGTTCCCGAAGGAGTTAAATATGCAATACAATTCCCATATGATCTGGCAATCCCACTTCTCAGTGTAGACCCAAAAGAATTGAAAGCAGGGCCTCAAACAGATACGTGTACACCCACATTCACAACAACATTATTCACAACAGCCAAAGGTGGAAGCAAAGAAAGTGTCCATGACAGATGAACGTGGTCTGTCCCTGCAATGGAATATGATTCACCCTAAAAAGGGCGGGCGTTCTGCCCTGCGCTGCAACAGGGATGAACCTGGACGACAGGATGCTAGTGAATGAGCCGGCCACAAAAGGACAAATACTGCAGGATTCCACTTCTACGAGGTCCCTGGAGTAGTCACATTCACGGAGACAGAAAGTGGAATGGAGGTGCCAGGGCTGGGGGAGAGGGGATGGGGTTTGTGTTTCATGGAGCAAAGTTTCAGTTGGGGAAGATGAGAAAGTGTACTTAATGCCACTGAAGTGTGCACTGAAAATGGATAAGGTGGTAAATGTGTGTTGTGTATCCTTTACCACAATGAAAAGGAAAGGGGACCCTCCTCTGGAAGTAGGTTGGGGTGGTCCTCCCGCCTCCTGCCCCTCTGCTTTGCAGCTCCCCTCTCCAGGTGGGTCTAGTCATGGTTGAGGAAACTGGCTCATTTCCGGAGCACACTAAATTTCCAGATCAGGCGTTAGAGTCCTTTATGAATCTGGTTTGGGAGCCTGGCTTTCCAGATAGCTGACTGCAGGGGGGGTTCTCAGTTTTGTGGCAGATGCCAGTGCCGGAGGCAGCTCCCTGCAGAGGAGGCCCGGCCTCTGTGATGCAGTCATGGAGCCACACACTGCCCCATTGGAGGGATGGAAGCCCCACTTGGACAGGAGAAGGAGAGCTGCTGTGGGCTCCAGGCGTCTGTTCATGGGGCCCTGGGAGCCCTGCAGTGTCTGAGCTTGTTAGGCCCCTGGGTTTCCATTGGGAGGGCCTCCTTGGCCAGGCGGTCTGGGGTGGGTGGGCAGAGGTTTGGCCACAGGCAGCTGGGGTGGGAGTCCACAGGCAGGGGCCCTCTACTTGGCCTTGCCTGGAAGGCCCTTCCTGTGCCCCCCTGAGGATGCTTGAGGTTGAAGGACGCCTCTGTGTGATAGAGGCTCTGTCCTAACTCCACCTCTCCCTGGCTTCTACCTCTGGGACATGTCCTGTTGGAGGAATAGTGTCACCCTTCTGGCTGAGACAGAGGGGCCTGCAGAGGGGCATGGGTCGTGCAGCTGCCCACAGAGCAGGTGGGCTGGAGCCTGTGTCCATCCTCAGGAAGAACCCTCTGGGCACCACCCAGGCACCCCACCGTGACCAGGGCAGGGCCTGGAATAGTGGCCTCAGGGGCGGAAACCACCTCCCTCCCCTCACCAAGGCCTCCTGGCTCCAGGCCTTGCTATGGTGTCACACTATAGGGTCCTTCCAGCGGCGGCCCTGCTTACGAGCCCTGAGTTCTCCTGCTTACTGGCCTCCCTGCCTCCTTAAGCCTCAGTTGCTGCCTCTCTCTGCAATGTGTTCCCCTATGTTGTTTCACCGACCATGGATGAGGCCAGCAGCTCTTAAAGCCGGTTTGAGAAATAAGTGGCATTAATGTCTGTGAAGTGGCCCGGTGGCTGGTAGCTATTAATAGAAACAGGAGTTTGGCAGCAAAACCCATCCACGCAGATCTAGATGCCAGTGGGTATGTGAGGAGTGTTTGGCCGGCCTGTTAATGAGGCCAGTTTAGCCAAATGTCCCGGGATATGAGTGTCCAGGCAGCATCGCCCTTCACACCTGGGGTGCCGTCTGTCCTCTGCAAGGGTCGACGTGCACCTTAGAATGTCTCAGGCTGTGCTCTGTAGGGACCAGCTCCTGAGACCATGCATGAACCAGAGGAGTAAGTCAGCGATGGCCATGAGGCTGACCTTGTCCCGACCAGGAAATAGGCTGAATCATTAATTAGTCATTTACTTCAATGAAAATTTAGTAGGGAGTCCTCTTCCCCAGGATCCAGAAGCCTTGCCTTTGAGGGTCTGTCAGTTTAGACCCATGTCTCAGTCTAGACGATGGCCACAGAGTGGGAGAAGCCCCTTGGGGAGCCAGTGGGGTGTGAGGGGCAAGTGGCAGATACTGGGGTGGGAAAGAAGTAGGGGGCAAGGACCGCCCTTGTTCCCCCAAGTCTCAAATTGGCAGTGTTGGTCACAGGCCCTATGTGACCATTTCCAAGTTTGAAATTTGAGGTGATCCAGGTCTGGGGCTGGAACAGAGCAACACAGTCCCCCCGGAGGGGCCGGGTTGGCTCTCCAGTTTGCCCCAGGCCCACCTGGCCCAGCTACTCCCGGCCCCAGGAGGCATTTGAGTTTGCAACGCTAACCCGTGCCAATTTAAAATCTTCAAAGGCACTGAAGTGCCTAAGGCTGGGGTTTAGAAATAGCATCCCAACAGGAGCTTGTGATGAGGGTGGGGGCAGCCTGAGCACCGGTGGCTGCACAGACCCCAGTTCCGTGGACTGGGGCTGCAGGTGACTTTTGCCATGTTTCAAGTTTCTGATGAGGAGTTGCGACGCCTGGAGTGATTGGGAGAGAGAAGACAAATAAATGCATTCAAGTCCCAGAGTCAAGCTCTCTGGATATTGTGGGCAGAAGCGGCATTAAGGAAATAAGCCACCAGACTCTCAGGGCCTTGCTGGGAAGTGATAGTCCGTGGATGAAGATGTGCCGTCCCCCAGCTTGTTAGAGGCACGACCCTGCCTCTGGTGGCCACGTGGTGGGCCTGGACTGTCCCCATGCTGTCCTGCAGAGGTGGCTGGGAGTTGGGCCAGCACTGGCACCGCTGCCCCAGCGAGCAGAAAGCCGCTAAGCACTTGGCAGGGGCTGCTTACTGTTGAACTATTTAACATCCTAATGCATCTACTTTCACATTCTCCGCTGATCCCCAAAGACCGCTGGGCGGGCATTGGTGAAGTTGCCATAAGTATTAATGAGGCAGCACTCTGTGCCTTCCCGCCGGGGTGAGGGCACATCCTCGATGGTGGCCATCCCAATTTGGGGCCACCAGGGCCCCAGAAATATTTTTCCAGTGTGGGGAGCTCCCTGGGGGGCTGGGGGTGGTTACACTCCCGGGAGAAACTGCAGGGAGGGGATTTCCAGCACCTGGACAGTGTGGGCAGCCGTGGCTGGCACAGTGTGAGTTGAAGGGCCAGTTCTGGAGTCTGCTGACCTTCAGCTTCCTCTTGCCAGTAAACTTGGGAGCATGTGTCAGGAACATCATGCAGCCTGTCTCTGGGGAAGCATGGCTCAGCCAGGGCCTGCAGGTGAGGTGGATGGACTGAGCTTTTGGAGGGTTTTTGCAGAAGCTTGGGGGTGACATGGTGTGACATTATTTTAAAGGCCTTTCCTGCCGTGACACAAATTGTAGAAGGGCCCGAGGCAGCTGCCAGATTGGCTGGGAGACTGATGTGATGGCCCAGGGGAAAGCTGCTGCTGGCCTGGACCAGGATGGCTGTGGTGACAAGAGCATTTTGGGTGCACTTGCAGCTGACTGGCACTGGTAGGTGGCACTGAGTAAGTGAGGGGAAAGGAGGCATTATGGGTAATTTGGGAGAGTTTGAGGAAGTGTGGAAGCCTCTGGGGGTGGAGGTGGCGGCCAGGGCTGTCTTCCTTTCTCCAGGTTCCCTCCATTGCACACCTGCTGCCAGAGAAGTCATGCTGAAGCTGGATCTGTTCAGGCCACCCTCCCTCAAGAATGTTCAGTGGCTCCCCATTGCCTGCAGGACCCGGTGTACACCCTTGAGGGTGGCAGTCAGGGGTCTCCCCAACAGACCCCTCTGGGCCTGGGGCCACCCCTCACCTCCACCTGTGCATGAGCAGGAGCAAACAGAGCACATGAACTTCATTTTCCAGTTTCCATGAAAAAAATTTAAAAACCTTTTCCCTTTTCCCCGTCGTGAGATGTGAAAAGCATCTTGTGTGTGAGTGCAGCCACCATGCTGTCTCAGCCACAGGCTTCCCTCGCCTCCCACCAAAGACTCCGTTGCCTTGGAGAGCAGCCCCTTTTGGATGGTTCGAGTAGTTTTCAGATGAGTTATTTCAGTCTGTCTTTTCTCTCAGCAGCCAGCTCATTCATGCACACACCTATGAGTCATTCATTCTATATTCCATGAGCACCTGCTGTATAGCCAGCACTGAGCCAGACCCTGGGGACTAATGGGATTAAGAAATGATCCCAATCAAGGATTCAGCACAGCCAGGTCCAACCGCTCCCCGCCCATGCCTTGCCCCAGGCCTCGCACACCTGGGAGCACTATAGGTGCCGTGGAAGGAACTCAGCACACAGGAGGCGCTAGGTCACTTTGCCCCCGCCCCCCGGCTCGGCTTTGTCAAGGTTCCCAGCCTCTGCGTGTGGGAATCGTGGAATCCCAGAATGCTGGAGCTGCCAGGGGGCCTCAGAAGCCAGAGGTGCACCTGACTTTAGATGGGGAGCTAGCATGTGATTATGGTGCTGCTTCTAGATGCTTTGGGCTCCAAGTAGAGGTCAGGTCATTCCATGCAAGGTCTTTCCAGCTCTCCTGGTTCTGTGGGGGACAGTGGCTCGGTCTTGTGCCAGTCTGCTGTCGGGCCTCTTTCAGGGATCAGCTTGGGGTGAAACAGCCAGAGTCTGGAGCAAGAATGGGATGTCATTGTTTTGTGTTCCTGGTATTATTTTGAGCGTTCTTTTCTATTTCAAGTGATGATAGTATTTTACATTTAAAGTGTGAATATAAATAAAAGTGAATTTTCTTTTCAAAATACATTTAAGTAAAGGAGTGAGGCAATTTAAAGGAAAATACTAAGTAGTTTATAGTGACATGGCACAAACTGGAGACAGGGGCTGGAATGAATCAAGTTGGGGAAATTTGGAGCCAACCAGACCCAAGGCTTCTGGACTGGCTGTGGAGGTGCCTCCATTATGCCCTCTTTCTGGAGAGCAAGTCTCTCCCAGTGGTTTCAAGGCAGAAGCATTGTGAAAAAATGGCATGAATGGAGAGAAAACTTGGTACTTCCACACAGTGGAATACTACTTATCCCTGAAAAAGAATGGTCTACTGGTGCACACTATGTCATGGATAAACCTCAAAAACACAATGCCAAGTGGAGGAAGCCCCACCACTAGACTGTGGCATATGGAAGTCCCGAAAAGGCAACCCCATAGAGATAGAATAGATTAGTGATTGCTGGGGGCTGAGGATGGGTAAGGGAATGCATCAGACGTAAATGCATGAGGGATCTTATTGGGAGAAGAAAACATTGTAAATCTAACATGTGGTAATTGCACCATTCAATGTAAGTTACAAAAGTCATTGAATTGTAAAACAAAACAAGCAGAAAAACCTGAGTCAGGTTCACTCTGTTCAGTTGGATTTTTTTAGAAAAAGCACTAAGAATAAAATCAAAATCATCTTTTGTCATCTGTAATGGGGGAGAATGTCCTTCAGGGCTCTTCTCCATGGCAAATCCTTTGTCACCACCATTGGGCTCCTGTCATCAGCTAAGTTTTGCAGCGTGTTCACCTTGCCTAAGTCGTGATATGCTGTATCCTATGCCATTAACTCTTCTAGGTTAGTGTGACCTAAACTCATCGGGAGAAAGGGTCCATACTTCGGGAGTGGGCAGGGGTAAGCGAAGTTAAATTTGTGTGTTTCATGTGCTAATGAATAGAATAGCATTTTGTTTCTCCATGGGGAAGAGAGTGCATCTGGGTGTTCTGTCAATCTGTCTGTCTGGACCCACTGTCCACTGCTCTCCATGCTCCATGCCCTGGAGGGATGCCCTCTCGCACTGGCTTCCGCACCCTCCAGCTTTCTGGTGGATTCACTGATGGGAGATCAGTGGGCAGGATGGAAAGAGGCTGGGATATTCATTTCTGTAGCCCCTCCTGCAGTCCCTCTGTCCCCAGCCACAGCTCCCTGCTGCAATCCCTTTGGGTTCTGATGACTGCTCCCTCTCATCCCTTAGGTCCAGGGGGTGGACAGCTCATCGCTCTGCTGGCCCTGGGGGTATCTCTGGGTGGCTCCCTGCCCTCACCTGCCCTCTGTAAGTCATCCCTTCACATGGCTGGCTCCAGTGGCCCCTTCTGAGGGCCCCCTGTCCTCTGCTGGGTAACGTGTCCTAAACATATTTGACCATGTGTTCCTCTAGGAGCTCACATGGAGCTGCTGGTGTGGGGGATGCTGTTTGGGAAATGCTGTTCTATGGCTGCGCTGTTGGCTGCCTAGTTTCCCACACTGCACAGGTGCTATTATTATATATGCAACCTCCTACCATTGAGCAATTGGTCACTGCCAATCTTTGCATCTTTGTGCAATGACTATGTCCTTTGGATGGATTCCTAGAATGGCCAAAGGACATGCCCACTTAAAGGCATTTCCAATAGGTGTTGGACAGAGCTCTGGAGGGCCTGCCCAGCCCCAGGGAGTGGCTTTACCTGTCTTTGAGGACACCATCTCCTGCATGTGGTGTCTGGATGTTTAGCAATCACGAAGAAAGCAGACTTCGGCTGTGAGGGCTGAGACAGAGATTTGGTTTCGAAGCCCCGGGCCTGGTCTGCTCTGGGGCTTGGAGGAATACTTGTTCCGTGAGCTCCACAGCAGGTCCTTCCTGAAGGGCCCTGGTCCTTCTCAACAGGAGACGTTTGAGAAACGAACTCTCCTCTCAGCCGCCCCCCAGCTATGTGGCATCCGCTGCCGTGGAGGGCCTCTGAGCTTGAGTGGGAATTGCTGGTCGTACCGGCCTCTCTGCCCAGCCTGTGCCGGGGGCGGAGTGCAGCGGCCATGTCGGCCTTCTCTGGGCCCCAGCAACACATCCATGTATCATCCGTGCTGAGAAGGTTTGGTAATGCTGTGGTGTTTTATTATTTGTGCAACTTTGCCTCCCTCCGCCCCAGGAACAAAGAGGCATTTATCAAGCCCCTCAAATGTGCAGAGCACTCTGTCTGGCTAATTACAATTGTGAAGCTGTTCAGACTTAACATGGATTTTAAACGAAACTCTTGCAGTTCTTGTTTTTCGCTTTTCTGAGGGGGCCTGAGGCTGCCCTTCGTGATGTCTGGCATGGCCAGAGCCTGAAGGTGGGCGCTGAGGCTCCATGTGCTCCTGGAGCGGGTATCTTGGTCATGGCCTGATGATCCATGCTAATCTAGTTGGCGTGTCCTCTCAATTTCATCAGGCAGCCGTGTGGATTTCTCTGTCCTCCGGGCAAGGCCTCTGGTCAGCCATTCTGAGCCTTGGCCGCTGGTTTATTTGGAAACCTTTTCCATCCCCCAGGCCGAGGCTTGGTTTTATTTTCCTCCATGATGCTGTCTTGTGTGCGCGGGAGCCTGGCACAGGGGTGGGGTTGGTGGTAAAGAGTCACCTTCTCTTCCCTTGCCAGATGGTGCACAAGGAGCCGCATCCCCACCATCTGCCTCTCGCCTCTGCAGCCTTTGCATTCAGTAGGCACTTACTCATCCTGCCAGCCCTGAACCATGTCTGAGGGCCTAGTCTAGGCCAGGCACAGGGCTCAAAATTCCCCTTACGGGTGCAGTAAATTCCACTCGTCCGTTCACTCGGGTGCCTGTTCGTTCGGCCAGCGCTTAGCAGAGCCCGGCGTCGGTCCTAGCGCTCAGCTGCAAACACTGGGACCTGTTCTTGCTCTTTACACAGAAAGAGAAGTTCCAGAATGCCAGGTGCTGCACACCATCTGGGAAGGTCAGAGAACCAGCTGCATGGTCAGGCACGGTGCCCCACTGGGACCTCAACACTGCTCCCTGGAGACTGTGCTCCACCAGACACCAGCTCGTGTGCCACAGTGGCCCCTTGATGGCACCGTGGCCCTACTCTTGCCAGGGTGGGTTCCTGGAGGTGCCCCCTCCTCACCTCACAGGCTTCTGCTGGGATTCCTGCCCTGGTTCGTCCACCTGGCAGTGAGAGGCCCCAGGCTGCACCCACGTGCAACGGAGGCCGTGAAAGGGAGTTTCTCATTTGTTTCTTGGAGGAAAGAGGCCTACGAGGAGGATCATGTCCCAGACTCAAGGCAGGAGCCATGGCCAGAGTCCTGGTTCAGGCTCGCTGTGGCCCTGCCGTGTGCCTGCCTGTGCTGCCTATAGGACAGGGTGAGGAATCGCCCTGAGCAGCTCCCGGACAAGGGTGTCGTGAGCAGCAGACGCCGTGTTCCGGCTCCTCTGCAGAAGGCTGATGTCGATGACTCAGACAGAGTTAGTCTCAGCCGGCCAGGGCAGGCTGGCTCTCTGAGGCTTAGAAGCCCCTGCAGTGCGACTGGAAGGGTAAGAGAGGGGTTCTTCATGTTAAGGGTTTGGGACTCTTTGGCAGGAGGGGAGAACGACACTGGAGCAGAGAGACCAGCATAGCAAAGGCCAGGAGGGGCTGGGCTGTGTGGACAAAGCACAGTGGACAGGGACACGGGGCACAGGCCTATCAGAAGGAGCTGGGTGGCGGGGAGGGACCAGGAAGAGCCCGGGGGAGAGCGATGGATCCAGTTCGGGGTTGGGAGAGGGCCCTAGATGGGACTTCTGGGCGGCAGAATCAGTGAGGCTCAGTGGCTGGCTGGCTGTGGGTATGAGCCCAGGATGGTGCCTGGCCCCTAATTTTGGTGCCAGGCAGGTGGGCAGGTGACGGCCATTCCTGAGATGGCCTAGGCACTCGTTTCCTTTCCCTCCAGCCACGTGCAGCACCTTTTCTACCTTGATGTTCCCAGTCCCACCCCGGGACCCACCAACACCGGCCCGGTCACGTGGCCGTAATTGCTTAGCTTGCAGTCTGGTAATTACTGAACGTGCTTATTGGCTGGATTTCAGCAGGTTTAATATCATCTTTCATGGCTAAAAACGTGGCTCAAAATGAAGGACATAAAGTTGAAGGAGCCCTGGATAAAATTCTGCCTTCAGATTCCTGTGGATTAAGAACTCGGGTGATGAGCTAATGCCATAATTCACAGGGAAGCTCAAGGAGCCCAGGGTAGCCAAAATGGTCCTGAAAAAGAAGAACAAAGTAGGAGATCCCACACCTCCCATTGTCTAAGTTACTATAAACCAACAGTCATCAATACTATATGGTACCGAAACAGGAAGGACATCTAGATGGATGGAATAGAATTGGGAATCCAGAAATCAAACCATGCACAGGGGGCCAAGATGGCTCAGTGGGGAAAGAACAGCCTCTTCAACAAATGATGCTGCACAATTAGATATCCACTTGCAAAAGAATGAATCTGGACTCTCCAGGCCACAAACAAAAAATGAACTCAAAATGTAACTAACTGTCAGAACTCAAATGATAAAACACAAGAAAACTTAGGAGTAAGTCTTCATGACCTTGGGTTTGCAAAGGATTCTTAGATATGACATGGAAAGCATGAGCGACAAAAGAAGTAGATAAATTGGACGCCATCGAAGTTAAAAATATTTATGTTTCAAAGAATATTATCAAGAAAGTGAAAAGACAACCACAGAAAGGAAGAAAATATTTGCAAATCGTATATTTGATAAGAGACTCTAACCTAGAATGTATAAAGAGCTCTTATAACTCAATAACAAAAAGACAACTCAACTAAAAAGCAATCAAAGCGATGACAAAAATCACCTGATTTTAAAATGGGCCAAGGACTGGGATAGACATGTGTCCAGACAAGACACGCCAGTGACCAGTACACGTGTGAGAAGATGCTTACCGTCATTAGCCACCAAGGAAATGCAAATCAAAACCACAAGGAGGTGCCGCTGCCACCACCAGGATGGCTCTACTCAGAAAGTCAGACACGTGTGGATGAGGATGTGGAGAAACTGGAGCCTTCACACATTGTGGGTGAGAGTGTGAAATGCTGAAACTGCTTTGGAAGACAGTCCGGCAGTGCCTTGAGCAGTTAGACATGTGTTACCCTGTGACCCAGGAATTCCACTCCAGGGCCTCTACCCAGGAGAGATGAAAACCTACAGAATTCATCCTTAAATGTTTGTAACAGCATTATTCATAATAACCAGAAAATGGAAACAACACAAATGTCCGTCAGTTGATGAAAGAACACACTGTGGAATATTATTCAGCCGTGGAAAGAATGAAGTCCTGATACATGCTGCAACATGGGTGAGCCCTAAAAACATGCCAGGTGCAAGAACCATTCACAAAAGTCCACGTATTATACGATTCCACTTACATGAAATGTCCAGAATAGGGAAAACTGTAGAGACAGAAAGCAGATTAGTGAGTGGTTGCAGGGGCTGGGGCAGAGGAGGCAGAGAGAATAGAGAGCTGATAGCAAAACAACCTTGGTGGGAAGGTACTATTAGCTCCACTTTACAGGTGAGAAAACTGAGGCTCAGAGAAGTTAAGAAACCTGCCCCTGAGAGGCACAGCGCACATGGGGCAGAGGCAGCATTCAGACTCTGGACTGCGTGACTCCAGAGCTGCTGAGCCAGCACTAGGGCCCTTCACAGAGGCTGGGCACCGACACGTACCAGAGCCCAGGGGCTCCACCAGGGGCTCAAAAACACAGGGCCATGGGGGTCTCAGGTCCTCTGGCCACGGAGAGAGGGGTTCTGGGGACACAAAACCAGCGTGGATGGACTGTGCTTGCGAGGGTGAGTGAGAGTTGCGTGGAGGGTGCGGCATTTGCTGTGGGCTTTTAGGGATTTCATCTGCCAGGATGGGGTTAGGGAGAGAGGGCCTTCCAGGAAGAGGGAGGTTCCAGGGCAAAGGCCTGGAGGCTGGGCGCCTGGATTTGGGCTCAGTGTGGCGGCTGAGCAGGGCTGGGTGGTGCCAGTTCGTGGGTCCCCGCCTGGACTTCAGGGATGGGCTGAGGGGATCAGACTTTCTTTTGGGGCCATGGAGAGGCAAGGATGGTGACTCGTCTGCCAGCCCTGTGGGTTCCTACTCGGGGAGGGGCATGCAGGGAGGTGGCTGAAGACGCCGCTCCCACAAGGGGACTGGGGGGTGGATGTCTGAAGAGCCCAGACTCCGAGTTGGGGTATTTGTTTGTCAGGCTGACCTGGGGCCAGGGGCAGAGGGGGGCCGTGGGGGCCCAGAAAGCAGAGACCCCAGGCAGGGATATTTCCTCCCTCCCTTCCTAATTCGGTAAATTTCATGGGCACGTTATTAGAAGTCCTGGGTTCAGGAATGACAGGATGAAGAGCTCGCTGCCAAGAAGGCCTCTCATGTTCATTGCTGTCGAGGAGGTAGTGAGACCTCCGTTATCACAGGCGTGAAAGCAGAGGCTGGATCCTCATTTCTCCAGGCTGTCCTTACACTGTTCTCCTGCCCTCTGTCTTGTCCACACAGACTGTGAGCTCCATGAGGGTGGAGATCACTCAGTCATCCAATACACCTTTACTGCACACCTACTGTGTGCCAGGCACTGCTAGCCAGAGGATGCATCAGGGAACAGCATACAAGGTCTCTATCTTCTAGCAGACTCTTATCTCTCTCGGGTGGTAGTGTGTGGTGATCTTTCCAGAGGGAGGTATCTGGGGTCTGTGCTGCTGTGTTCGTAGAGTCACAGCCTCCTCCCCTCCCACTCAGCCTCCCGGAGTCATTGACTGGCCATGTTCCTTTCAGTCCACAGTGGGCCGTGCCCTCCATGTGGATGGCATTTGTTTACAGGGCCTCAGGGCCTGCTTCCTTCCCCTTCTCCCCTAGGAACGTCTTTATCGGGGTGGGCACAGAGAGAAACACATGACTCCTGAGACTGCCTGAAGCCCACTCAACTCCATGGAGATCGGCCCCCGAGATACTCTCCTTCTTAGGAAAACTCAGAGTGGAGGAGCCACGGCTGTTAGTGGACTCCAGTGGCTGTGGCATGTGTCTGCCTGCAGTTTCCAGGGGCCTGGCTTTATCTGTGTAGATTGGGATAATCTAGAGTAGTTGCTGGAGCTTCTGGGGTTAAGCCGCCTGGACACGCACCAGCCTCTCCTCCTGAGCACTGCACACAATTATCCCAGGGGAGCGGCGGGTGGCCTGGCAGCTGGCGCCTCTGCAGTGGAGGTGGCAGTGGGGGCTTGGAGATTGCGGTTCCCTTCCCTGGGCAGCCCGGGGAGGTGTAACCCTTGCCAGCTGAGTGAAATATCCTCCTGCAATGAGTGTGCGGGACTAGACGAAAGGCAGCACTGGAGCCCTGGGAGGACACCGGAGGATAAGGGCAGGACCTACCCGGGGCCGGGCACTTGGCGTTCATTCTACCTCACTGGGTTCCCCCAGCCTGGGGGTACCACAGCCAGGCCACACAGCCCAAGCCACGTAAGTGGCATTTGATGAAGCCAGGATTAAAAACCCGGTGCATTTGTGTCCGAGGTTGATATTCATTCACCAGGCTGCCTCCCTGCTAACTCCCTGGGCTGAGGACCAGGACTCAGAGGCTCAGAGGAGTGAAGTGACCTGCTCAAGGTCACAGAGCGAGCCTGTGACATTTCTGGGCTGAGACTCCTGAGCCTCCCACTTCAGGAAAATAAGTGATGTGTGGGTAATACTCCCACTGCATAGCAGTGGGGAAGGTTGGAGGATGGTGGGGCTGGAGCCCTGGGAGCGTGTGAGGGACTCAGCTCCAGTGCCGGGTGTCAGGCTGCTGTGGTGCTCTTGGAAAGTACGAAAGAATTCCTGAGGGAGCATGCACAGCAGTGTCCAGAACTGGCCCATCCTCCCTGGGATGCAGTGGATTATTCACAGTCAGGCTCTCGGGAGGAAGGAGCTGTGGACTTGGAGTTGGAGAACCCCCGGCATAGGCAGCTGGTATTAGAAATCCAAAGTGCAGGCCAACTAGAGACCTTCGGTGTGGTCCCTGAGAGGGCACAGAGGCAGGGTGTGTTGCAGGGAGAGCCCAGCCCCAGGCATATGGCAGGGCAGAGAGGGCATGGGGGTGCTGGGCTGTGAGAGCCGACGCTTCCCTGGAATTGCCCAAGTTGCACTGGTCTGGAAGGAGGCCCCAGCACAGCCTGCGCAAGGAAGCTGGTGTGCATGGAGGCCTTGGGGAATGATTCTGCAGCTGTGCAGCAAATACTGGCTATCGGTTTAGCTGGGCCCTGGGAAAGGAATACATTACAGGGAATTGCAGGCCAGGCACATTTAATCTATGCTAATTTACCGTATTGGAGAGAAGGAGAGGGAGGGAGAGAGATGGAGATAGAGCGAGCAAGTGCAACTGGACTAGTGGACACCATTAGCCTCCATCTCTCTTCGTACCTGAATTGGGAACAGGAGGGTTTAGTTTCTTGGGGTCTCATGGGCTGTGTGCCTCTAGCCTGCCGAATGTGAGTCCAGTGTCTGCCCACACGTGTCCCTGCCCCTGAATATAAACCGGCTGCCTTGCCTGGGCTTAGTCAAAGGGGCAACAGCCATCCCTCTGATGACAAGTGGCACCGCAGCTCAGGCAGCCACGGCAGTTGTTGCTCTGAGTCACTTGCTGTGAGCCCGGAAGGTGCTGCTGGTTCACACACTGCTTCCTCATGGGGTTGGTCTGGGCGTGACTCTTGCCCACCCGACTGACTTTGAACCGGCCCCCGGTCAGGGCCGACCCCTAACTTCAGATGTGGCTTCCCCATCCCGGGGCAGCCCCCAGGCACTCCACGGCAGGGCAGTGAGGGCGCAGGGTTGCATGCTGTGAGTTCATCCTCCAGGGTGGAGTGTGTGCGGGCAGCCTGGGGAGGGAACACGGCTGGAACATGAAGAGGGGTGGAGTTGGGGGCTCCTCTCGAATCAACCGACTGGCTGACTGTGGGCAGAGCTTGGCACCACTTCACTCCTGAAACTGCTCATTCATTCCCTCCCTCAAAACCATTGAGCCAGCCCTGGCTATGGGTCAGGCCAGAGCTCACCTGTGAAACAGACACGCAAATGAATCCATCAAGAATGCTGGGGTCGGCCGGGCGCGGTGGCTCAAGCCTGTAATCCCAGCACTTTGGGAGGCCGAGGCAGGCGGATCACAAGGTCAGGAGATCGAGACCACAGTGAAACCCCGTCTCTACTAAAAATACAAAAAATTAGCCGGGCGCGGTGGCGGGCGCCTGTAGTCCCAGCTACTCAGGAGGCTGAGGCAGGAGAATGGCGGGAACCCGGGAGGCGGAGCTTGCAGTGAGCCGAGATCGCGCCACTGCACTCCAGCCTGGGCAACAGCGTGAGACTCCGTCTCAAAAAAAAAAAAAAAAAAAAAAAAATGCTGGGGTCGGGGACCAAGGTAGATGTGGGTTTGAGGGGCTTGGGCTCTGGGAAGATAAAAGGTGTCCCCAGGTGGGTTCCCGAGCCTGGGTTGTTACAGGTGAACAGGAGTTCACTAGGTGGACAAGGGACAGGAGGAGGCATAGCCTGTGCAGAGGCATGGAGGTGTGGCCAGTGAGCTCAGGCTGTTAGAGCAGTTCTGGGATCTGGGGCTGGAGAAGATGCTGGTGGCCTGATCCGGAAGGGCCCTGTGTGTCCTTTGGAGTGGCTCCTTTTCTCTGCAGAGTGGGTCACCAAAGGCTGTGTTCTAGGGAAGGTATTTGGAGAGGATGTGTCTCCCAAGGCATTCTCCAGCCTGCCATGTTCAGTTAAGTTCTGAGTGGCTGTTTCAGATCTAGTGACCATGCAGTGTCTTGTCACTCATTGTTTTGCTCCATTTGTCTGGCCACCCACCCACCCAAGTCTTACCATGTTCTGAGCCACTATCTACTTACAAATTTTAAAGTTAAATTATTTGGGAAACTAATCATTTAATGAGTCATAGAAAGATGTCTGTGATAGAAACCCCCAGTGATTTATTCATTCATTCAAGATGCATTTGTTGAGCATCTTCTATGTGCCATGCTGGGGGTTCCGTAGTGACAAAGCTCTGCCTTCTCTTTGAACTGATGTTGCAGTGGGGAGAGATAAATGGAGTAAGCAAGTCAGCACAAAGGCAGGAGGGAAGGCTGGTCAATGTATGGGGACCACACAAGGCTGGCTGGACCACGTGGCTGGGTGGCAGGGATGGTTGGTTTAGATGCGATGGTGAGAGAGGGCCTCCTGTGAGAGCTGGCAATGACATGGCCGACTGATGACAGGGATAAGCCCCTGCAGGAATCTGAGGGCCAAAGGAGCCCTGGGTGCAGAGGCTCAGGGGTGGGGACAAGTGAGGAGCCTCAGGGAGGCCAGGGCAGAACCTGGGGCAGGAGGCAGACCCAGATGACACCAAATCCTCTTGACTGGGCTGCGAATGGGAACTGGCGTGGAGCATGAAGGGAACCCACTGGCACGTTGGCAGTGGGTGGTGACATTGCCAGGGTGCTCTGGGGGGATGTGTCATGGGGAGAGTTAGAATGGCAGCAGGGGTGCGGGGGTGGCCAGAGGGAAGCCATCCCAGGGACCTGGCAGAGAAGATGGGGCTTGGGTGAGGGTGGTGACCGTGGAGGGGAAGAAGTAGGTAGACTGGCGATGAGTATTAGAGCGGAAGCTGTCAGGACCTGCTGACATGGCTGGATGTTGTGAGAGGGAAACAAGCCAGGAGAAATCCGGTGGGAAGGTTTGAGTGGAGATGGGGAAGGGTGGGGTCAAGAGCTTGGTCTAGGTGTGTTCAGCCAGAGATGCTTGTTAGACATCAAGTGACAAGGATGGGGGGTGGTGAGGGCACAAGTTGAGTGGTCCCCACGATGCAGTAGTAGAAATTGTCATGGCCAGCAACTCCCAAGAGCCCTGCCCAGGTCTAGGAAGCTCAGATGCTGCCCTGGCTAATATACTAGAGATGGGAAATGACCAGTCCAGGTGTGGCTAACAAGGAGGTGGGAGGTGCCAGGAGCTGGGGAGCAGGTTGTGACAGGCCCTGACCTGAGGCTGCTTCAGGGCCCACGTTCTCCCTCCTATTCCCCAACCCAGGACCTCAGGTACCCAGAATGCAGCCATCATAACTCTTGGTTCATGCCTCACTCCCACCACTGGTCCATGCCTGGCCCCGTTTATTTATGATAGCAATACACAAATAAATACCAAGATGTGCACTCACCAGCTTAGTGTCTGTAAGCTGCGTCTCCCCATGTGCCCTCACCATCCCACCTGCCTGCTTTCCCACAGGTGACCGCTGTCCATCTTACCTTCATCCTGCCCTGTCTCTGTTCTGGTTTGCTTTATTATATAATGCGTATGATTTTTTAGAAGTTTTGCTTATGATTTGCAAACTTTTAATTAAGATATAGCTCATGTATAACAAAGGGCACACGTCTTAGCTGCACTCTCATGAATTTTTACAGTCGTACGTGCCTATGGAGATGAATATATCAACTACTTTCAGTTGGTGTTTTCAGTCTTGTTAATTTTAGCCACTCTGATGGGCATGTCGTGGTGTCTCATTGTGGTGTTCTTTTGCATTTTCCTAATGATTAAGAATGTACAGCGTCTTGTCATGGGTCTCCCAGTCATTAGACTTTCCTCTTTTGTGAAGTATCTGTACAGCGCCCCCCTACCTTATCCAAGGGGGATGTGTTTCAACCCCTAGTGGATGCCTGAAATCTCTGATAGTGCCACACCCTATATACATGATGTTTTGTCCTATACATACATAAGATGGGTGGATGGGTAGATGGAGGGATGGATAGGTGGATGGAGAGATTGATGAGTGGATGGATGGAGAGATGGGTGGATGGAGGAATGGTTGACTGGATGGAGGGATAGATGGGTGGGAGGAGTGTTGGATGGGTGGATGGGAGGATGGGGGATGGATGGGTGGATAGGGAGATGGATGAGTAGATGAAGGGATGAATAGATGAATGGATGGAGGGATGGATGGGTGGGTGGAGTGATGGATAAGTGGATTGAGGGATGAATGGCTGGATGGATGGGGGATGGGGGATGAATGGGGGATGGATGGGTGGATGAAGGGATAGTTGGATGGATGGGTGGCTGGATGGGTGGAGGAGTGGATGGATGGTTGGATGGATGGATGAGTGGATGGAGAGGTGAACAGATGTATGGATGGAGGGATGTATGGGTGGAGGGCAGGAGGGAGGGAGAAAGGGGTAGAAGGATGAAGGGTGGATCAGTAGAGGGAGGGAAGGATGGATAGATGGGTAGATGGGTGGGCAGATGGATGGAGGGAGGGAGGGAAGGAAGGAGGAATAGGTAGGTGGGCAGGTAGATGGAGGGAGAGAGGGAAGGATGAGGTGGTCTGGAAGCATCTCAGATGGGACTAACAGGAACGTTTCAGATTTGTGGCAGCTGTTTCTTGGTACTGGAGTCTGGGCACAGGTGGGCGTTTACAGTCCTGTCTGGTGCTTCTGAGCTAGGCAGAGTGATGGAACTAGTCTGTTGTATCTCACGTGGAGGTGAGCTTGTGGCACAGAATGGTTCCTTGTGCTTTAGGGGGTCCAATTTTGAGAACACAAACACGGGGCTTGCTGCTGTGGTCTTCCTATTCGGGATGGGGTGGGAGATGTGCGCTGGGCTGTTCCTGGTAGCAGTACCAAGTCAGCGCAGGAAAGCATTTTCTGCTCAGAGCTGTAGAAAACGGACAGCACGGGCCGGGTGCAGTGGCTCACGCCTGTAATCCCAGCACTTTGGGAGGCCGAGGAGGGTGGATCACCTGAGGTCAGGAGTTCGAGACCAGCCTGGCTAACATGGTGAAACCCCTTTTCTATTAAAAATACAAAAAGCCTGGTGTGGTGATGCACACCTGTAATCCCAGCCACTCGGGAGGCTGAGGCAGGAGAACCGCTTGAACCCAGGAGGCAGAGGTTGCAGTGGGCTGAGATCACCCCATTGCACTCCAGCTTAGGCAACAAGAGTGAAACTCCATCTCAAAAAACAAAAAACAAAAAAAAGAAAGAAAGAAAGAAAAAGAAAACAGCACGAACGCGCAGGACAGGGACCCGAGCCACCCCTTCTGAGCGCCTACTGTGTGCCCTGAACAGCGCTAGGCCTTTTCCGCTGAGGAATCCCGGGTGATCCCCCTGAAGCTCTGGAAGGCTGAGTGCCACCATCCCCATTGCAGAGATGGGACAGCTGAGGTGCAGCGTGAGCCGCCCCAGCGGTGGGCGACCCTGGTCTCCATCTCCTAGGCTGGGAGCCAAGGTTAAGAGCAGCCCCTGCCTTGCAGGACCGTGGGAGGCAGAAGTGCGACAGTGCTCTGAAGAGACTTGGCGAACCCTCTGCTGATGTGGGGCGGTGCTCTGTCATACAGGTGTGACTTCACCCCTGTTTCTCTGTCTTTCTTGACTGGGATCATCCGGGGAGTCAGTGGGCACAGCTGCTCACCTGCTGGGTCCCACGCTGCTCACTGAGGTTTTCCTCGATGACAGTCGCACATAGAGGCGGCGGGTGGGTCTGAGGCTGCAGGCAGGGCCCCAGCTCTCCGCAGCTCTCCCTGGGCTTGGTGTCTTCCCTGCCTGATGGAGAGTTACCCCTGCGGCCCATGAAGAAGTAGAGTGCCTGTGTCCTCCCTCCTGAAGGCCGGACAGTCCCCTCTGGAGGGGGTTCACAGATGGGCGGGGGGAAGCGGAGCTGGGGACATTCTGAGCCCAGTTCCATTCTTGGCTCACCTGGAGACAGGCCAGGGGCCTAGGGGAGGAAAGCCGAGTCCCAGTCCGGGATGGGGTCTGCCAGGCCCCACAGACCCCTGCCCAAACCTTCGTCTGTTCACTGGCGTGCTCCGCATGCTCAGGGCTCCACACGTGATGGGTGCTCAGTAAATGTGAGGAACCATGAGAGGAAGCAGGGAGGGAAGGATGAATTCTTGGACATGGGGCCATGTGACTCAGTCTGGCCTATGGCAGGGGCTGTTAGTCTCTTCCACCAGTGGTTATCCGCCCATCATTTGCCAGCACAGGGCTCCCTGACTTGCTTTGAGACCCACCACATCCTCTCTGTGGGCATCTGACTAATGGGCACCGCAAGCGCAGTGTCTCAGCTGCTGGTGGGGTTTGCTCGTTCCTGGAGCAGCTACTCCTTGCCTCTCTGGTGTGTGTCCTGTGTTCCGGGCACTCTGCAGACCTTCCGTTCTTGCCATGGGCCTGGGGCAGGGGCATCACCAGATCAGACTTGGGAGTCTCTGGAATCTGGGGGTGCCCACTACGGGAATTTGTCCTGTGCATGTGGGCAGAGAGATGGGCTATGGGGTTCTGGGGAACTGAGAAGTTCAGTTTAACAAAGGGACAACTTCCAGAGGTGTGTGAGGTGAAAATCAACAAGAGCCGTGCAGTTTCCATGGACTAGTGACAGTGGGAGCCCTTGCTGCGCCTCAGCTGCAGGGGCAACACCTGTGTATTTGTGTGCCTGTGTGAGTGAGTTGTGTGTGTGTGTGTGTGTATGTGTGTGTATGTATGTGTGTGTGTATGTGTGTGTGTGTATGTATGTGTGTATGTATGTGTGTATGTGTGAGTATGAGTGTGAGTGTGTGTGTGGTGGTAATGGAACCCCATGAGCAGCAGGAATGAATGCTCCAGCCTCTCCTCCGTCCTTCCCACCTCCTGGTGCCTGGGTTGGCTGAAAGAGTTCGGCCAAGAGAGCAGTGGAGCTGGGTGACGCACTGTGTGGAGGTCAGCCTCCTAGGACACAGAGCCAGGCTCAGAATGGCGCCCGGCACACTGAGCACATGCAAAGGCCATTACGAGTGTGGTATGACTCTTTCCAGCCCTCAAAGGTAGGGGTCCAGCACAGGCTTTTTTATCGTGGTGCAATGCACATAACATAAAATTGACCATCGTAACCATCTTTGAGTGTACAGTTCAGGGGTATTAGTACATTCACATTGTCATACAACCATCACTACCATCCATCTCCAGAACTTTTCATTTCCCCAAACTGAAACTCTGTCCCCATGAAACACGGACTCCCCATTCCTCCTCCCCCAGCCTCAGGCACCCACCATTCCACTTTCTGTCTCCATGAGTTTGACTACTCCAGGGACCTCATTAAAGGGCAATCCCACAGTATTTATTCTTTTGTGACTGGCTTATTTCACTTAGAGTAACGTCCTCAAGATTCATCCATGTTGAATTCCCTTCCTTTTGAGGGCTGCACGTAAGGACGGGTGCACCACATTCTGTTTATTCATTCATCCATCGCTGGCCACTTGGGTTGCTTCCACACTGGAGCTGTTGTGAGTAATGCTGCTATTCATGTGGATGTACAAAGATCTTGTTGAGACCCCGCTTTCATTTCTTTCCTGTATATACCCAGACGAGGGGTTGCTGGATCATACATTAATTCTGTGCTTAATTTTTTGAGGAACCACCATATTGGTTTTATAACAGTGGCACCATTTTTCATTTCCATCACCAGTACGCAAGGATTCCAATTTCTTTACATGACTGTTAGTGTCTGTTTTTTGATAGGAGCCATCCTAATGGGTGTGAGGTGCCAGCACAGACTTTTGCACATGGTAGAATAAGTGGATAGAGACAGCGTCTGGTCATTGAAGCAAGACTCCTCTTGGCAGAGGCTGCAGTTGGCTGGAGCGTCACCGTGGATTGGAAAATAATGTAGTATTTCTTTTAAAGTACTCCATAATAATTTTCCCCACATTATTTTCCCATTTGTCCTAACTAGCAGGGTTTTGGTGTAACAAAGCTATCCAAAAAGCCACAAGGTTTATGACTATAAATGAACTCTCTCAGCAACACAGATGCATGGCATTGAGGCTAAATTAATGGCTGTGATTTCTGTGTATTGGAATCCTGGAAATGAAAATGCTGTTTCCCCTATGGACAAAGCTTTGGTCTTGAATCATCCTAGGGAAAAATGTAGTGCTTCTCTCCAGGATACTGGATGTTGTGGCCATGCCTGTGACCCGTGGGTCTATCCTTTGCATATGAAATCTTAAAGCAGGCTGGGCATGGTGGCTCAGGCCCATAATCCCGCACTTTGGGTGGCCAAGGCAGGAGAATTGCTTGAGGCTGGGAGTTCAAGACCAGCCTGAGCAACATAGCAAGACCTCATCTCTACCATAAATAAATAAATAAATAAGTTAGCTGGACCTGGTGGTATGCAACTATAGTTCCAGCTACTCGGATCACTTGAGCCCAGGAGTTTGAGGCTGCAGTGAGCTATGATTGCATTCCTGCACTCCAGCCTGGATGACAGAGTGAGACCTGTCTCTAAAAAAGAAGAAAGAAATCTTAAATCAGCCTTTCCCAATGTCTCCTCCCCAGGACTCCTGCCAAACTTGGAAACAGCACACAAGGGCACAGGGGAACTGGTGGGTACAGAAGGAAGGTTGGGAGCTTGGAGTCTGAGCTCCGGTCACCGCCCTTCCTGGCCATGTGGCCTTGGGCAAGCTGACTTCTGTTTCTTTGAGGACCACCCATTGCCCCTGCTGCAGATGGAGGAGTGAGACTCGCCTCACGTGTTTGTTGTGCAGAGTAAATGGCATAACTCACAGGCAGTCCCCCCAAAGGTGAGTCGAATGCAGCTGCTTGTCATTGAAGCGGTGCAGTGAGGCAGGACTCAGGGAACCAGGCACGGGGTCCTGGCTTGATTTCCCCATCTTGCTGATACTTTTGTTTCCAGGCGCATGTTACGGCTTTCCGCTGTTAACTCATCCTCCTATGCCTGTGATCTCATTGGATCGTCCCAAGAAATTATCATTTCTAACTTAGAAATGAGAACGGGGAAGCACAGAGAGGTTTAGTGACTCGTCCAGAGTCACACAGCAAGGCAGTAACTGATCAAGAGCCGATGAAACAGAGCAACATGTGTGTGAAATGTAACATGTTCTTGCTGGACCGGCTTGCTCGCCCTTCCTGCTGTGCCATCTCCTGGAAAGCAGCCCAGCCTGGAGAGCAGGGGCTGGCAGCCATTCTTCCCCACTCCCTGGGCCTCTTGGCTGCCTGTCCATCAGGAGTCAGGCACACTTCCCTGCCAGGCGGTCACCCTGACCTGGGGTGCTCAGTTCACCCTCTCAACTTCGTTATCTGGAAAGGGATCCAGCCCTGGATTTTTATGAAAGTCCCTTTTTCAGGTTGTTGTTGGCTATAGATATGATCATTGTTTCTGATGTAGAAGGTCTAAGGAAGCAGAAAGAGAAACATGAGTCTGGAGAGGCCCCTCAAGCTGAAGTCAGTGAGGGGACATGGTGGAGAATTTTCTTCCAGTCTTCCTGGGGCATGGTTGTTCACAGTTGAAACAACTCGGTAACTGCTTATAAATGATAAGGGGGGAGTGTGTGTGGGGGGTATGTGTGTGTGTGTGTTGTATGTGGGTGTGTGTGTATGCATGTCTGGTGTATGCATATAGTGTGTGATGTGTTTGTGTATGTGTGTGTTGTGTGTGTTGTGTGTATGTGTGTGGTGTGTGTGTGCGTGGCATATGTGAGTAGTCTCTGGTGTATGTATATGTGTGTGCACATGTGGCATATGTGCATGGTGTGTATATGTGTGTGGTGTGTGTGTGCGTGTGGCATATGTGTGTAGTGTGTGGTATATATATGTGTGATGTACATGTGTTGTGTGTGTGGTGTCTGCATGTGTGGCATATGTGTGTGGTGTATGTGTATGGTGTGTGTGTGAGACGTATGTGTGTGGAGTGTAGTGTATCTGTTTGTTGTGTGTGTGGGTGTGTGTGTGGGGGGTGTGTGTGGGGGAGGTGTGTGTGAGGGGGGCGTGTGTGTGGGAGGTGTGTGTGGCATATGTGTGTGGTGTGCTGGTTTCCCTGGAATCCTGTGGGGGCTGCTTCTCTGCCCTGTCCCAGCTACTTGCAGGGGTCCTGGCAGCTTTGCCTGGAGCAGAGGGAAGGGCATCCTTGCATAACTGGGCAGCCACGGAGGACTCAGATGGGGGTGGGATGTCCTTATGGGCAAGCAGGTTCCTAAGGGCCACAGGGGCCACTCCAGGCCTTGGCGCTGGAAGCCTATGTGGGGCCAGCCGCTGCACAGGACCTGAAAAGTACACTGAAGCAGGATTGCAGGGCTGGCCTTGGCCCATGGGAAAGAGTGGAGGGGCAGCCACAGCACAGCAAGTGGGGAGTGGCAGGCAGGGACACTGCTGATGCTCAGAGCTGGGCTACGGGGAGGATTTGAGGCAATGTCCCACGCGGTCCTGTGTGAGCTGCTCAGCTTGGAAAGGGGCCGCTGCTCTGCAGAGGTGTCCCTGAATGGCTCCTGTCCCAGGGGGTGTCCTAGGAGCTTTGGGGTGGAGGTATGGCCGATGCCCATTTTCTCAGTCATGACAGCTGGAGCTGGAGTTCCCAGCCCAAGCTGTCAACCAGGACTGGGTCAAATGTGTTGGCCCCTAGAGAAGGGGCCAGGCGTGGCCGCCTCCAGAAAGCCTCCTCACTGCCCCAGCTCTCTTCCACCCCAAGCCCGGCCAGTGCCTCCTCTGGGCTGGGAGCTTTCTGTGATGTGAGGCTGGTCTCACATTTTCACTGCCATGTTGTGTCGCCTGCCCCACCAGCTCCCCCTGTCCCCTTGCACCCCCAGCATGCCATGCATGTAGCTGAATGCAGGAGTGACTGACCACACTCTTTATGTGCATGAGTTTTCAATATGGAAACAAGTTACGTTACAGAGAGCTTGGAAAACACAGGCTAAACACTCGCCCGGCAGCCTCCCGAGCCCAGCTATGGTCACTCTGGTGTATTCCATTCTGGGCATTTCTTCTCAGCAGGCTTTTTCTTTCCTAGGAACAGAAAGTGTGGGATTCTGCTTTTCTTCAGCAGAATAGTAACTCCTCACTCCAAGGGCATGAACTCTGGCAGGCGCTGGCTTCAGCTCCCACATGCCCTGCCATGTCGGGTGCTTTGGGTGGAGGCTTAGCCTCTTCTTATGGTGGAGAAACACAGGCTTGAACATGGCAGTGCCTTGCCCACGGTCACACAAGTGTGTAAGAGGACGCAACCAGCTGGCATGAGAGCTGGAATTCAAAGCCAGGTGGCTGTAGCATGGTCCTGGCTCTAAGTCACCACCAAGCCACACTCAGAACTTGGGCATTTCCCCATGCTACCCAGAGTGCCATGCACAGGACTCTTGGTGGTGGCAGAACATTCCAGCGGTCATCACCGCCTAGGAACTGAGCTGTGTGAGATCTGCATCTCACTGTGGGTGGAACCCCTTCCCGCCCCCTGCCTGCCCTGGTTGGCGAGTTCTCAGATTAGATCTCCAGGGGCAGTATGCACTTTTCAGATGAGCCGCCCGGAACCTCCAGGGGGACAGCCCGCGGCCATCCCAAGCTTCAGAATTACTCTTTAAATATTTTATGTTTACATGGATGCAGGGCTTATGTTTTGGGAGAAAAAAGTCCACAAATGGGCCATAACAAGCAGGAGAAGCAGAAAGAAAATTACCTTTTAATGTCTGGATGAGCTTGTTGACCGTAGGACTAAATTATAGGGGTCCTCTGTGGGGGCATGAGCAGAAATTGTTAGAACTAGAGGAAACAGGCCACATGGCCTGAGCTCAGCACCTCTTCACACAATTCTCCTCCAGGCAAGGGTCATCATCTCTGTCCTTTCACACCCTGCCTACCCACAGAGTTGAAGCCCTGCCCTGGGGCCATAGGGCATAGCCCTCTCCACAGAGAGGCCTCAGGAGGCCAGGTGCACACTGTGCACACACATCCAGGCCGTGGGCACCATGCTCTGCTCCTGCTGGGCAGCCTTGGGCAGGTCACTTGGGCCCTCCGAGACCAGGGTTTTTCTTCCCCCTGGCTGGGGGATTTGCTCCCACCTAGCTCATAACCAGCCTGTACTAAAGCCCAATTCAGCCTTGACTATTTCCCTTGGCCTCTCTGGACCTCAGTGCCCACCTGTGAATGGGACACAGTTTCCTACCAGCTTGCAATGTTGATGCCCCACCCCTGCCTGGCCTCTGTACCTCCCTGAACCACTCCACTGGTCATAAGACTAGTGACTACCGCATGCGGCCGTGAGGTTCTCAGGGCCTGGGTGTGGACTCTGTCAAGGTGCTGCTGAATAAGGCCAGCAGCTTGGTCGTAGGGGCCCTGGGCATTCTGCAGCCTGTGGGGGACATTTGAGGCCCCCAGTCCCTGTAGCTTTGTTGGGAGTGGCCTGCCCTGTAGCTGGCCTGGTGATGAGAATTGTCTGCTGGGACACTTCAGGATGGGGCCAGGCGCCAGCATGTCCTGTCTGCCAGGCTGGGAACTCAGCGCCTGTCCAGCTCAGCCCCAGCAGGGCAGGGAGCACTGCACCCTCCAGTGCCCCTGGCCACGCATCTGCCCTTTATGAAGATGCCTCCTTCCTGCTGTTGTGGGCGCTTGGGGGCTGCAAAAGTTGATTTAAAAAAATGTGTGCAGGAAGCAAGCGTTTCCCATTCAAGTGAAGGAAGACATGGTTCATGTGCATCCCTGACCTTCCACAGGGGATCCCGGTTAAGATGTCTTCAGGCTCCTGGAGAGGCAGGCAAATCTACACAGTCCCAAGAGGAGGTAGCCTTTGATGTCCTTGCTGTCTTGGTCTGTGGTCCACAGTGTCCCAGGGCACAGGGGCCTCCGAGCGGAGGCAGTCTCACGGCAAAGGTCTTAACTGCAGCACTCCTCAACTCTCCCTACATATCCTGCCTGAGAGAACACTCTTCTTGCCTCTGAGCTGGGTCCGCTGCGCAGTGACACCCCCACTGGGATCCCATAGACTCTCCTGCTCCCCCTGACTTGGGACAAGCCTGTGTGGCTTGAGAGACAAGGAATAGAGCCCCTGCGGCTGCTGCTTTCTGGACTTCCTGAGATGGGCTCTCCAGCCTGCTCCCCACCACACACACATACACACACACACATGCATACACAAGTACATACGCACGCATGCCAGATATTCATTATTCATTCACTGAAAGATTTACCTTTCATTTGCAAAGGGGATCAGAAACGCGTGGTCTTCTCACTGGGAAGGAAGCAGGGAGACTTGGCAGGCTGCTCACGCAGCCCTCTCAGTGGCCTGTTCTCCAGGAGATGAGGTTGAGTGACAACCAGACGTGCAGGGCAAGCAGCCTGGGAAATGCTGCAGTGACAGGAGCCTGGCTCAGAGGCGCTCAGGAAGGAAGCCACATTGTGCCCCCAGTTGAGGAGGAAGGAAATGTGCACCTTGGGGAGCAAAGCTTGCCAAACCTTAGTGGCGTAGAACAACAGGCTTCATGGGTTACCTTTCCTCGTCTCTGACGACAGGATGGCTTGCCTCCACTCCACAATGTCTGTGGCACCAGCTGGAAGAAGACTCAGAGGCTCGAGGTGCCTGGATGGCTGGGCTGGGGTCACCTGAAGGCTCTGTCACTAACGTGTCTTGGTCGACGCTGGCATCCTCTTGGAGCCTAGCTGAGACTGTGGGCTGGCACCCCCTCCCAGGCTTCCCCACATGAACTGGGCTTCCTCACAGCATGGTGGCTGGGTTCAAAGAGTGAGTGTCCCCAGAGAAAGAGAGAGAGAGAAAGAGGGAGGGGACACAGGCACGAGATGGGAGCTGTATTGCCTCTTTTGTAAAAAACCCAAACTCTTAATAACTTTTTTAAAAAGTAACATTTTATTCAGAGACCGTTGTAGGTGCACATGTAGTCATAAGAAATAATACAGAGAGACCCATGTCCCCTCTACCCAGTTTCCTCCAGTGGTAACATTTTACAAAACCACAGTCAAATATGCCAGCTAGGAGTAGTATTGACACTGATACCAGCTCCCCATCTTATCCACATTGCCCAGTTTTATTTGTACTCATTTGTGGATGTATTTAGGATTATGCAGTTTTGTCATATCCACCACCACCATCAAGATGCAGAATAGTTTCAGCACCACAGGAACCCCTCATGCTGCCCTTTGACAGCACATCCACTTCCCTGCACAGCCCCATTTCTGTAATTTTGTCATTGCAAGAATGTTGACTCCGTGAAATCATATAGCGTGTGTAACCTTTTGAGATTGGCTTTCTTCATTCTGTGTAAATGTCCTTGCCTTCTATCCAAGCTGCCGGGTGTATCCATAATTCATTCTTTTTGATTGCTGAATAATGTTCCATGAATTGGATTCACCAGAGTTTCTTTTTTAAGTGCATTTGAGTACAGTTACTGGGTCACACGGTAATTGCACGTTTAGTTTTATAAGAAACTGCCAAATTGCCACAGTGGCTGTACCATTTTATCTTCCCACCAGCAGTGCCTGAGTGGTCTGGTTTCTCTGTATCCTCCCCGGAGTCTGGTGTCACCACTCTTTCTTGTTTTAGTCATCACAGTAGGCATGCAGTGGCATCTCATCTTGCATTTTCTGCATGTCTTACACAGCTAACGTTGTTGAACCATTTCATCTGCTTATTTGTCATCTGTGTATCTTATAAAGTGTTTGTTTGTGTTTTTTGCCCATTGTCTAATTGGATTGTTTGGTGTTTTACTGTTGAATTTTGAACATTTTTTATATTCTAGATACTACTCGTTTGTCAGATGTGGGATTTGTAACATTCTCCCCAGTCAGTAGCATGCCTTGTCATCCTCTTGACAGTATCTCTCACAAAGCAAATATTTTACAATTTTGCTGAGGTCCAACTTCCTGCCTTTTCTTTGTATGGATTGTGGGTTTGGGGGTCAAGTCTATGAACTCTTTGCCTCAGGCTAGATCTGGGGTTTTTTTTTTCCTATGTATTTTTCTAAAGGTTTTGTGGATTGACATTTTCCATTTAAGCCCATGATCCACTTTGGGTTAGGGTCTGAGGTTGAGGCTGGAGTTTGCTCGTATTGCCTGCGGATGTCCGAGCCTGGCGGTCCCTTGGTGCCTTAATTTCCTATGTGTTCTGCAGGTCAGGGCTGTTAGGAAGGCCTGCCAGATTCAAAGGAGGAAACACGGACCTCGCCTCTCAGTCTTTGGAAAATATAGCCTACCTCGAGGGGTCTCCTCTGGGATTTCCAGGTGGGCACCCTCCAAATCGGAATCATAGGTTTGTGGTGGGCCTTCCATGGTAACTACATGCTTGTAGAAAGCAGCTCTGAGAAGTGGGGGTGGAAAGCGAGTTGGAGTGCCTTGACAGGAAGCACCTGGCCCTGCGAGGGAACACTGACTGGAGTTTCAGGAATCACAGAGCGGTGGGCGGTGCCTGGCCTGACGCGCTGGGAGGAGGCATTCCCCGTACCTGAGGGACAGGGCACAGGTGGTGTCCCTGGAGCCCAGTGAAAGTCTGAGCATAGGAGAGGCTGCCTAACAGGTCAAGAAACACGGGAATAAACCTGCAGCCCAGCTGGGAGGTGGCTGCGGAGTGAGCACCCCAACCTCCTTCGCCTCTGCTGACACCCGCCACTGACTCAATCCAACCACTCCAGGCTGAGTTGCATACCTCCAAATTCATAGGCTGAAGCCCTAACCCCCGCTACCTCAGGACAGGCTGAGGAGACACGGCCTTTGCAGAGGTGATTAAGGAAAAATGAGCTCGTTGCGGTGGCCCTGATCCAATCTGACTGGTGTCCTCTTAGGAAGAGGGGATTAGGTCGCAGACACACATAGAGGGAAGACCATGCAGAGTCTCAGGAAAGGGGGCTGTTGGCCAGCCAAGGAGGGAGAGAGGCTGCCAGAGAAACCACCCTTGCCAACCGAAGCCTTGCTCTCTGAATTCCAGGCTCCAGAGCTGTGAGGAAACCACGGTCTGTTGCCGAAGCCCCAGGGCATGGTCCTTGTCAGCCCGGCTGACTGATAGACACTGGAAGCTGCTGGCCGCTGGTGGAGTCGCACAGGCCGATCTGGGTGTGAGCAGGTGCAGGCAGGAGGGTGTGGGGCTAGGGGAAGTGGGACAGTGTCCAGCACAGCATGTGTCCAGGGAGAGCCCTGCGGAGAAGGGAGGCTTAAGCTCTGACATCAGCCTCGTGGTTTCCAACGGCCTCTTTCCTGCATCTTAAGTGTTCTAGACCCTTGAGCTTGGCACAGCCCAAACTGAACTCATGATACTGCTCTCCTAACCCCCTAAACCTGCACCTGCTGTTCCCCTTCCTTTCTTCCTGTCACCCTGGCAGCCTGGGCCAGCACTCCTCTTCGTCCCCTCCATGCCCTGTTCCCAGTCACCACCCGACGGTCCACATCCTTCATCCTCCAGCCTGCTCCCCTTCCTGCGGTCCCCACTCTGTAGCCAGAGAGCTCTTTCCAAGCCACCTCTGATCTTTACCTTCCTAGTTTAAAACTCGCCAGTGGATTTCAGACCTCCCACCCCCAAATATGTATTTAGAATGTAAACGACATTGCCACAGACCGGAAATGGCTCAGAAGCGCAGAGTCATCAGTGGGGCTGAAGCTGTGGATCTGTTGAACTCCACACTCGCAGGCAGAGAGGGAGTTGGTGGGCGACAGGGGGCAGAGATGCCCATGAGAGTCAGGGGAATGGGGCAGGCTCTGTGTGTGAGCCCTGGGCAGGTGGGCTTCCTGTGCTAATAGGACAAGGCTGAGAAAAGTTGCTGCCCACCTCTGCTGCTGCAACTGGGTTCCTGTCCGGCCACCAGGGGCTTGAGGATGTATGCATGCAGCTGCATGGCCAGGACTGGACCTTTGCCCACTGCCCAGAGATGGCCCCTGTCTCTGTCTCTGGGAGCAGAGGTCCTGGATGCCAGCATGAGGCCTCACTCTGGTTCTGCCCTCAGGCCTCAGGGGAGGTGTTGCTGCTGGGAGCAGGGGTGAGGCAAATGCTCCCCCTCAAGGTGAATCTGCAAAGTAGAACTCCAGAGCTGACACTGAGCAGGGCCCCAGCAGGCCCTACGTGGGAGAGGAGCCCAGCCAGGTGGACACGCAGGGCCTGTGGGAAATGTCTATATAAGAAGCGGAGTTTGGGATTGTGTCAGGGGCCTCCATAACAAAGTGGGTGGCTCCCAGACACAGAGCTTTGAAAGCTCTCACTGCCGCTGCAGGCTGGTGGTCTGAATGTCAGCAGGGTGAGTCCTCCGAGGGCCCTGAGGGAGAATCCTCGCCTGGCTTCTCTCCCAGCCTCCAGGGATGGCAGGTGGTCCTGGTGCTCCCTGTACCTGCTTCCCTCCACCTCCACAGGGCTGTTTTCCTGCATCTTCACATCGTCCTGTCCCTGCGTATGTCTCTGTCCAAACTTCCCTCGAGTTATAAAGACAACAGTCATATCGGACTGGGGGACCCCTACTCCAGTGTGGCCACGTCTTACCTAAGACATCTGCAATAGCCTACTCTCTAATCAGAACATGGCATGAGGCACTGGAGGCTAGAACTTCAACATATTTATTAGGAGGAGGGGGACACCATGGAACCCATAACCAGATTCATTAAGAGGATGCAGGGCACAATATTCATCAAATATTCATCTAGTTGTTATGAAATCAAAACAGCCATGGGCCAAGGACAGAGAGGCATGAAAAACGACCAGTGAGCCAGGCTAGAAAGTAAAAACACTGTAGTCCAGGCGCAATGGCTCACGCCTGTAATCCCAGCACTTTGGGAGCCCAAGACGGGCGGATCACGAGGTCAGGAGATTGAGATCATCCTGGCTAACACAGTGAAACCCCGTCTCTACTAAAAATACACACAAAAAAATTAGACAGGCGTGGTGGCGGTTGCCTGTAGTCCCAGCTACATGGGAGGCTGAGGCAGGAGAATGGTGTGAACCCAGGGCGCGGAGCTTGCAGTGAGCCGAGATCACGCCACTGCACTCCAGCCTGGGTGACAGAGCGAGACTCCGTCTCAAAAAAAAAAAAAAAAAAAAAAAGAAAAGAAAAAGAAGAAAATTATCAAAGAGGACATAGTAGCTTTAAAGCTAGTGCTGAGAAATTTACCCCAAAAGATAGCCCAGGGCATGTCTTTAAAAGTTTCTTTCATATCTAAGAAATAATAATAAAAAGATAAAAACCCAGTTTGGGGCCAGGTGCAGTGGCGGTATTTTTACTTTCTAGCCTGGCCTGTAATCCCAGCACTTTGGGAGGCAGAGGCAGGTGGATCACTTGAAGCCAGGAGTTTGAGACCAGCCTGGGCAACATGGTGAAACCCTGTCTCTACTAAAAATTCAAAAAAAGTTAGCGTGGGGACTGGGAGCTGCAGGCTGGAAATACACATGTGCTCACGAGTCCTGGTGGAGGCAGTGCCCGAAACATGGCTGTGGTTTTCCCTGGGGTTCACAGAAAACAAAATAAGTGAATGCGATGAAGATAGCTATGGCAGCATGAGGAAGATGCCCAGACCGTGCCCAGCTCTGGAGAGGTCTGGTTGCAGTCTGCAAGGAATCGGGTGGACAGCCCAGCAAGGATGCAGAAAGATGAGTTTAGTAGCGCTGGGGAGCACCAGGCACAGACTGTCAGGTTTCTGCCTCTAGGCCACCCTGAAGTCCCACCCCTTAGTGTCAAATCGAGGGAGGATCCACGGCTGAGTGTAAAACATGGGGTGACAGGTCTTCTTCTGTGGCCTGGAGATAGAATTAGGTTATGCCAAACCAGGGTGTGTCCTGCCCACAGGACAGCCATGGCCAGGGGTATGTTGGTGGGAGTGGGGGTGGGGTTGCAGGAGGAGGGGTGCTGTGCTATTGGAGGCATCAGTTTGCTATCACCCTCCTGGGCCCGCACTGGGGTACAGTAGAGAAGAGGCTGGAAACGTCCGTGTCAGAGCAGGACTGCAGGGGCTTGGGGTCAGGAATTTAGTGAGGCAGAGGGGTAGGGAGACAACCCTCCTCCCATTTGGGGACTGCTTTGGGAGTTTTCTCCTTTCAGTGTATTTACCTGTACTCTCCTGTAACTTACAGCTTACTCTCAAGCAACTTACAGTGTTTACGTATGTAGACAATTTAGAAAAGAAAGGCTTATTTTGCTGTAGTCCGTGAAAAACCTGTATTCTCTGGCTATTAAAACAGCAATGGCATGAATGATCAGACAGCGTCATTCCATCCTTCCTAGACACTTCCATGGCTGGTAGGAGGAAGAGTAGTTTGTGTTACAAGGAGGTCAAGGCCACACTTTTATCTTTTTTTTTTTTTTTTTTTTGAGACAGGGTCTTGCTCTGTTACCCAGGCTGGAGTACAGTAGCACAATCACAACTCCCTGAAACCTTGACCTCCTGGGCTCGGGAGATTCTCCCACCTCAGCTTCCCGAGTAGCTGGGATCATGCCTGGCTAATGTTTTAATTTTATTTTGTATAGAGATGAGGTTTTTTTTTCTCTGAGCCCAGTCTTGAATCCCTGGGCTCAGGAGATCCTCCCACCTTGGCCTCCCTAAGTATTGGGATTTCGGGCATGAGCCAGGAGCCGGACCCCACACTCTCACTCATGGAGCATCCTCCGCAGAAGGGAGTCTGGATCAGAATTGGAAGTGGAAATAACTTTTCCCCTCAGTGTCTTGGGGTTCCTTCCTGCAGGCTGTGATCTGGGGCTGGGGGGAGGGTCCTTGGACCCAGACAGGCTGTTCAGGCAGGAAGATGAGAACCTTGGACACTGGAGTCCAATTTGCATTGAAGTGAGAGTCTGGGAAACTGCTGGAACTCTATTTAGGCAACTGTGGCAGGTACCAGACCCAGGTGGTCAGGGCGGTGGGGCCGTGAGCTGCCTGTGCAGCTTCAGAGCTGGCTCTCCAGGCATGACGGCTCTGGGAGGGTCAGGGCGGAAGGAGTTGAGATGAAAGGATTGCATGTCAGGAACAGGATGAGGGCCCCAGCAACTGGCCTAGAGGAGCCACAGATGAGCGGAGATCAGCTGGGATGTGGGGACAGCTCACATGGGTCTTAGGGAAGGCCCACTGAGGTGGTGGCCTTTGAGCTGAGACCTGGGGGAACAGGAGGACCTGGGGGAAGAGCCTTGCAGGCAGAGGGAACAGCAGGGTAGAGCAGCGAGGCAGGAGGCTCAGGGGTGGAGCTGGTGCTGGGCAAGCCTCGTGATCAGGGCTGGGGGCACTGAGCCAGCTGCACATGCCGGTAAGAAGGGAATGCAGTTCAGTTTTCCTCTGAGACTTGGTTTCTGCTGTCACTGTTAGTGGGTACAGGGGAGAAGCTTGTAGGGTTGCCTCTGGGGAGGTCTGGAGGACTTGTTCTGGCAAAGGAGAGGAATGGAAGGAGGGATGTAGTCAGGAGGAGGGTCCTGGCAGGTAGGTGTGGAGGGTCAAGGCCTCAGAAGTCTGATGCCCAGGGCATCTGGGGAGGAGGGCAGGTGTTGGTTTATTAGCTTGGAGCAGGACCTCAACCATCAGCTGGGAAGTGGAGGAATGGGGTTCACCCCAGGGCTGGGTCAGCATTCCTGGGCTGGTAACCAGTTCCCAAACCAGGGCTATGCTGTAGGGCTGCAGAATAAACTGGGTCAGAGGTCATTAGCCCAGAGGGAGCCGATGTCATGGGCACAGGAAGGATGCTGGCAGTGTGGGGAGCCTGTGGCTACAGAGTTCCTCCCTGGCAGTGTGGGGTCACAGAGCACAGCTCCCCCAGCCTCTGCCTGTTGTTAGGAGGGGCTGCTCATCTCTTCTGGCCCTGCCCTGAGAAGGCTGGGCTGACAGATGGAAAGATTTGGGACACAGGTGAGAGAGACTGGGCAGAAGCCAAGATTCAAAGTCTAAACTCCTCCTGAGGGGGTGCTGCCAGGCGTGGGTCCCAGGCTTGAAGCGAATGGAAACAATCCCAACAAAAATGGACTTAAGGGCCCACTCGAATCCTGGTGAAGGAATTTGGGGCCCATAAAAACAAACAATCCAGGTCAACCTTCAGGTGTGGCTGGATCCAAGGGCTGCAACCCTGGCTCTGCTTCTTTCCCTGTCTCAGCTCTGCTTCCCTCTAGTCGGCTTTTTCCTGTGGAGCCTCTTGGCTTGCAGTGGTCTGACAGCTCCAGGAGAAAGAGGACACTTCTAGCTCGGTAGGTTGAGCTCAAGTCTGGAGACTGACTCTCACTCGTGTGGCTTTGCCTTTTGCTCACATGGTAGTTTAGAACATGAACTTTGGAGCCAGTGAGCATGATTCAAAGCTGGGTTTGCCACATAAAGGCTGTATGACTTTGGATAAGTCACTTAATCTTTCTGGACCTTGGTTTCCCCATGTGTGAAATGAGGGTTATAGTAGCACATCTATATTGTTGGGCTTTGTTGTAAGGGTTAAAAGAGTTAATGAGTGAAAAGTTCTTATAACAGTGCCTGGCACGTATCTGATGTTGACTACAACTCTTACCACCATCCTCCCTGCAGTGCTCATGGTGGCTTGGAGTGCAGGGCTCTGATAGCTGGTCTGGGATCACATGCTGGCCTGGAGTGGAGGAGGGTGCTCTGCTCCATGTGAACCTTGAGGTGGGCATGAGCAGGAGGTGGTTCCTGGATGAAAATGGTCAGGAGACAGTTCTCAGAAGACAGAGAATAGGAATGGGGTAGGATAAGCCCACAGATGCCCACAACAGGGCATGAAAGGAGGGACAACTAGAAGCAATCTCAGTTTCAGGTCCTACTAGAGGTCTAAAGGCAGATGCACAGGCCCAGTGTGGCTGGCAACTTCTAAGGCAAACAGAATGGCTGGAGATGGGAGGCCCAGGCAGGTCAGTGGTGTGAATGTCTGTGTCCCCCAGAATCCATATGTCAAAATCCTCACCCCCAAGGTGATGATATCAGGAAATGGGGCCTCTGGGAGGTGATCAGGTCTTAGGTAGAGACCACCTCAGTAGGATTAGTGTCCTTATAAAAGAGGTTACGGAGAGGCCCCCTGTCCCTTCTGCCATAGGAGGTTAGAGTGAGCAGGTGGCTGTCCATGAGGAGGTGGGCCCTCAGCAGACACTGAGACTGCTGCACCTTGATCTTGGACTTCCCAGCCCCTAGAACTGTGAGAAATCAGTTTGTGTTGTTTACAAGCCACTCAGTCCCTGATTTTTTTTTTTTTTTTTTTTTTTTTGAGACAGAGTCTCACTCTGTTGCTCAGGCTGGAGTGCAGTGGCCGGATCTCAGCTCACTGCAAGCTCCGCCTCCCGGGTCTACGCCATTCTCCTGCCTCAGCCTTCCGAGTAGCTGGGACTACAGGCGCCTGCCACCTCGCCTGGCTAGTTTTTTGTATTTTTTTAGTAGAGATGGGGTTTCACCGTGTTAGCCAGGCTGGTCTCGATCTCCTGACCTCGTGATCCGCCCATCTCGGCCTCCCAAAGTGCTGGGATTACAGGCTTGAGCCACCGCACCAGGCCAGTCCCTGATATTTTTATAGCAGCATGAATGGACTAAGATAGGACCCAGAAGAGAAGTGTATTTAGTGTATAAAAGTTTATTGAGCACCTACTATGTGCTGGCCAGCACTCTAGGTCCTGGGATACAGCAGTGAACTAGACAGCAGCAGTGAACTAGAGAGCAGCAGTCAGTGCTCTCATGGAAACCCCATACCAGTGGGAGAGATGGACAATAAACAAGTTAACTAAAATATATGTAAATATATTCAATTAATTCAAAAATTTGTATTCCATGATAGGCTTCATATTAAAGTCATATTCAAAAAACATTCAAAACAGGTTAAACAAACTCATTCATCAGAATTAGGGCTGTGCTGAGGGCTTTTGCTGGGCATGCCTAGCCCTCCTTTGTGGCCCTGGGCATGCCTACCCCTCCTTTGTGGCCCTTCTGTCTCCTCTGCTTCTATCTGTATGATGGCATCAGCCGTGCTGTGGGAAGAGTGATCTGTGTACGAGACTCTATCCAGCTAGACTACAAGCTCCTTGAGGGGCTTGGTGCATCTCCTGTTAGCATAGTGCCTAACCCATAGTAGATACTCAGTAGAGGTTTGTGAGGTAGGACAATGGATGGTTGGACAGGTGTGTGGGTAGATGGGTGGATACATGCATAGTGGGTAGAAGGATGGAGGGACAGAAGGAAAGAAGGACAGAAAGGAGGAAGGAAGGAAAGGAAGGAAGGGGGAAGTACAGAAAGTATGAATAATGAAGAAAAGGAGGCAGGAAGGAAGGAGAGAGGGAAGGAAGTAAGGAGTGGGCCACGAAAGAGAGGAAGGGCAGACAGGAGAAGTGAATGGGTGGGTAGACGGATGAAGGAATTTGGCTAGATATTCCATTTTCCAACTCAACTCTTCCAACCTATGCGCCTAGACCTAAGGGGGAGCAAGCCCAGGGCACTTAGAAGTGGGAGATGTTCCTACCACCCAGTGTGCTCTTTCCTCATCTGAAGGCTTCAGGGCCTTTAGATTCTACTCCTGGGCTGTGAGATGCCTCCTCTGGGGTTTCTGGGCAGGATCCAGGTGAGACCATTCCAGCTGAGCCTGAGTCCCTGACGGAGCCTGGGTCTGCCAAAGGGTCGCCGTCCAGTGCAGGGAGCCCCAGCCCTTGTGCTTCAGGCAGCAAACCGCATTCCACCATGTTCACGTGTCTGGCCATCCCCTCCTCCTTGGGACCACCCAAGGACTCATCCTGAACTAGCTCTGCCCCGTCTGTGTGTCCAGATCTCCAGATGGGCCTCTGCATAGGAACGTGCCTGTGGCTTTCAGGCAGCTGTAGGCGGTCCTCCCAGACTGGCAGGCGGCACCAACCCAAGCTAGGGATTCTTTTTTAAAAATAACTGCAAGGTAGGCAAATCTTTAAAATACCAGAGAGTCTAATTCCCCAGCTTTTCCCATTCCCAGCCGACTTCTTTCCAGGTGTGGGGTATTTTAAGCAGTCATAAACACCCTTTTTGTCAGACTTTTCATCTCTGGTAATGATCATGTTTATACAAATTCTGTCACTGTTTCTTCCTTAATCACAATTCATGGTCTAAGAGAAGATCTCTTCTCAATGCAAGCTTCAGAATATTTACAGAGCTTCCACCCAGAGGCAGGCCCAGTGCTGGACCCAATAGCAAATGAGACAGACCTGTCCCTGCCCTCAGGGAGCAGATGCTCCAGTGGGGTGACTGAGGATCCTCAATTACCTATGTTGGATAATGTATATAGATAGCAGCTTTAATGATTGCACCTGCTCCATGTGGGATGAGGAGAACAGCAGTGAACCCACTCCCACTGGTGCTAAGCCGACTTGCTGACCACCTCCCTTAAATCCTACTGAGTGTGTCCAACTCAGCTAAGGACGGTTACAAGCCAAGTGAGTCATGGCATCAAAGCCACTGCTCATTGTCTCCTCTGAAGGGCATTTGCAGTGGGTCCCGCCCACCTTGGGCAGGCGCCCTGCAGCATCTCTGCCCTGGACAGGAATGAAGAGAAATATGCCCAGAAAAGTGGGCCAGCCAGTGGCATCCAGGATGGATGACACCAAAGTTCTGCAGACACCGGCTCCTCGGAGAATGGATCTCCTGGTATGTCAAAAGTGCTTTCCAGCGATTAGGATGCAGTGGAAAAAGCATTTGGATCTAATGCCATCTCTGCTATCCTGTGACCTTAGACAACCCCCTTCCTCTCTGAACCTCAGGTTCCCCATGGTCCTTCTAGTTGCAGCAACATTCCAGCATTTATCTTTGGGTTTCTCTCCTGGAATGAGCTGTCTCCCTTAGGTAATGATGCCCATGTTTGTAGAAGTAATCAAGCTGCTGTTTCGGCCATTGTCACACTTTGTGCCTTCATGCTCAAATATTTGCTGAGGTGCTCCCATATACCAGGCACAGTCCCAGGCACAGGACCCTGTGGAGAACAAGCTGATGTCCAAGGGAGCAAGGCACAGAATAAACAAGTAGACAAAGGAACAAGACAACTTCGGAGAGCATTAGGTACAGAAGGGGCAATAGGACAGGTGTGACCAGGGAAGACAGGGGAGGTTGCAAAGACTTCTTAGAGGAGGTGGCCTCTGAGTGGAGACCTGACGGAATAGTGGGTGCTGGCCTTCTAAACAGCCCAGGGAAGAATGAGGTCACCACTCCCATTGACAGATGAAGTGTCTTAGGTCAAGCCACTTGCATAAGGTCAGGCCGCAGGTCACAGCAGGACCAGGATTTGTTCCCAGTTTCCCTGCCCAAAAGCTACTCACAGAACCTTACAACTGCCCCAGTCTGCGTGGGTTGGAGTAGGAAACCCTCAGATCCCCTGAATCTGAAACCCCTGGCATCTGCGGTCTCCGACTCTTGCTCTCTGGTTTTCCCTGCTTGTCTATTTGTCTGTGTGGAGCTAGGAACTGCTTTAGACCCATGGCCCTACTCGGGAACTGGAGCTTTACCAAGGAAGCTCCATCTGCCTCTCTCCTTTACCCCATTCTGTCCCCTGACGCCCCACACCCAAACACTCCCGAGCTAGCGTCTGTGTTTATCGCTCCCTTGCTTTTTCACTTCAATTCCCAACTGACCATGGCTGGTAGATAGAAAACGATGGAACTGTGTTCACTCAGCTTGCATCCTGTGACCTCGCTAAGCTTAACAGTTCTAGCAGCTTTTCTGAAGATCCTTGGGGATGTTTTCCTGAGAGAATCATGTCGCTTGTGCATACAGACAGTTCTGGTTCTTCTTTTCCAATCTGTATGGCTTTTATTTCTTGGCCTTGCTCTAGGGCGCTTGCTAGGACCTGTGGGGTGACGTTAGATAGGGGTGGGAGAGTGCAGGTCCTGGCCCAGTTCTTGATCTTAGGGGAAAATACCCATTCTTTCTCCATAAAGTATGGTGGTAGCTGGAAGTCTGTGCAGATCCCTTTGTCGGGCTGAGGACATTTCCTTCTATTCCTGATGGGCAGAGAATTTTCATCATGAATCAGTGTTGAATATTGTCAAGGCTTGTTCTGCATCTATTGATATGATCATGTAATTTTTCTTCTTTAGTTTGTGGATATGGTCAATTACATTTGTTAATTTTCCAATGCTGACCAGCTTCGTTGTGTGATTTTATTCGCAAGCATTTTGTTGAGGATTTTTGCATCCATGTTCAGGGGGATACTGCTCAGGAGTTCTCTTTCTTGCTATGTCTTTGTCTAGTTTGGGTATCAGGGTAATGTTGACTTCATAACATTAGTTGGGAAATGACTCCTCCCTTCATATTCTGGAAAAGTTTGTGTAGAATTAGTGTTATCTCTTCTTCACTTGTTTGAATTCACTAGTGAAGCCATTTCATAAGCATGGAGTTGTCTTTATCAGAATATTTGTTTGATTCAACTACAAATTCTATTTCTTGAATAGATATAGGACTGTTCTTTTAATCTATTTCTTTTTGAGTGAACTTTGACAGTTTGTGTCTTTTGAGGAATTGGCTCAAGTTATCTCAGTGTTCAAACTGATGGACCTAGAGTTGTCCTTGCTCTTTCCTTATTTGTTGGCTATGTTTTTCTTTTCTTTTATTGATCAGTCTGTCTAGAGCATGGGTCAGCAAACTGTAGCCTGCAGGTAAATCCAAGAAAGGGCCCAGTTTTCAAGTGTTTAAAAACCAACCAACCAACCAGACAAACAAACACAAGAAAACACAAGAATAGCATTAAATATTAAAATATTTACTCTCTGGCTCTTTACAGAAAAAGTTTGCTGTCCCTGGATCTAGAGGGTTCTCAATTTTACTGACTTCTTCCAATTTAGCCTAACTGATTTTTCATATGCTTTTTCCTTTTTCTTTCCTTTCCCTCCCTCCCTCCCTCCCTCCCTCCCTCCCTCCCTCCCTTCCTTCCTTCCTTCCTTCCTTCCTTCCTTCCTTCTTTTTTTTGAGATGGAGCCTTGCTCTGTTGCCCAGGCTGGAGTGTAGTGGTATGATCTTGGCTCACTGCAACCTCTGCCTCCCGGGTTCAAGCAATTCTCCTGCCTCAGCCTCCCAAGTAGCTGGGACCACAGGCCTGCACCACCATGCCCAGCTAATTTTTGTATTTTTAACGGAGATGGGGTTTCACCATGTTGCCAGGCTGGTCTCAAACTCTTGGCCTAAGGTGATCCACCTGCTCGGGCTCCCAAAGTGCTGAGATTACCGGCATAAGAAATTCATTATATGGATTTCTTCTCTTATTTTTATTATTTACTCCTTTCTACTTGCGTTGGATTTAATTTACCTTTCTTTTCCTAATTTCTTATTTATTTTATTTATTTTTTTGGGGGGGAGTGGACGGAGGAGAAACAGAGTCTTGCTCTGTCACCCAGGCTGGAGTGCAGTGGTGCGATCTCAGCTCACTGCAGCCTCCGCCTCCCGGGTTCAAGTGATTCTCCTGCCTCAGCCTCCCGAGGAGTTGGGACTACAAGCACGTGCCACCACATCTGGCTAATTTTTTGTGTTTTTAGTAGAGACAGGGTTTCACTGTGTTAGCCAGGATAGTCTAGATCTCCTGACCTTGTGATCCGCCTGCTTCGGCCTCCCAAGGTGCTGGGATTACAGGCGTGAGCCACCACGCCCAGCTTACTTTTTCTAATTTCTTTGGGTGGAATCTTTATTTGAGATCTTTTCTTATTTTCTTGTAAAATCATTTAATGCTATAAATATTTCTTTCAGGTACTGCTTTAGCTACAGCTCACAGATTTTGATATGCTATATTTTCATTTTCATTTAATTCAAAATATTTTTGAATTTCCCTTGTGATTTCCTCTTTGACCCCTAGGAGATTTAGAAGTGATTATCTAATTTCTAGTTCTCTTAAATTTATTAAGGTTTGTTTTTTGCCCCAGAATGTGGTCTTGGTTGGTGAATATTCCACCTGTGTTTCGTGTTTCCATTCACCCACCCATCTCTCTAGCCATCTCTCCACTCATTATCCACCACTTATCTTTGTATGCATCCAGTCATCTATCCATTGATCCACCCATTTATCCACTGGTATAATCCATATAGCTATCATCTATCGATGTAGCAATCCTTTTACCCATTAGAACAGTGCCTGGCACATAATATTTTTACCATAAATATTATTATCCTTGGACAAGTCATTGTGGCTCATGAGTATGGGGCTGTGATTGCCCAGAATGGATTACATGTCCATCCACTGAATGGAGAAGTAGAGTCAATCCCAGATGATGCTTACAGATGGGAGCATCACAGACTGATGGTTTGCCAAAAGCAAATTGTCAGATATAGATACCAGAAAATGGGGAATGGATGCTGGGCAAACAAAGCCAACACATGCCCATGATGGCATGGAAGGAGGGAGAACTAGAGGGGATTCCAATGTAAGTCCTACAAAATCTCTGAAAGGTAGCTGTGCACACCATGAGTGGTTGATGAGTTCCAAGGCAACAAGAATGGCTGAAAATGGTACGCACAGTTATGGGACTGGAAGAGAAACACATTAACTAAACATGTAAATGTTTATTGAGCACCTACTGCTTACTGGCCATCACTCTAGGTCCTGGGGCACAGCAGTTCATCAGATAGGTGCTGAGGGCTTTTGCTGGGCTAGGTGCTGGGTATTTGGGCTTCCTCCTCCTTTGTGGCCCTGCTGTTCTCTCTGCCTCCATCTGTGTCATGGCACCAGCCATGCTGTAGGAGAAATGATCTGTCTACAAGTCTCTCTACCTGGCTAGACTGTAAACTCACTGATGGGCTTGAAACATCTCTGCTTAATATAGTGCCTGGCCTGTAATAGATGCCCAGTAGTTTGTGGGATGTATGGATGCATGCATCGGTGGGTGGGTGTATATTCTGGTGTCATGTGGAGTGTTCTGTATATTGTCCATAGGTCATGTTGGTTGACAGTGTTGTTTGGGTATTTTATATTTTTACTGATTTTCTCTGTTTGTTCCATCAATTTGTGAGAAGGGATTATTGAAGTCTCTATAATTGTAGATTTGTTTATTTCTTCTTTCAGTCCTGAGTTTTTGCTTCATATATTTTGAAGCTCTGTTAAGAGCACACACATTTAGGATTGTTATGTCTTCTTGGAGAATTGGCCCCTTTATCATTGTGTGATGTCTATGGATGATGATATTTCCATGAGGTATAGGCTTGTGGGTTAACAGTTTTCATTCCATGGTCATTCCATTGTCTTTTGGATTGCATAATTTTTATGAGTAATCTGCTGTAATTCTCATCTTTTGTTTTTCTATAGTTAATGTCTCTGTATTCTGGTTACCTTGAATATTTTGGCTTTGTCTTCCAGCAGGTTGAATGTGGTATGCCAGGGCTTTTGCTGTTTTTGTTTTGTATTTGTTACTGAAACACCAGGGGTTTGGTCTAAGTCCTGCCTCACAGAAAGCCAACAAATGAGACTACTGAGTATCGCCAAGGAAGAAGGCTTTAATCAGGCATTGCAGCCAAGGAGATGGGAGCTCAGCCTCAAATCCATCTGCCTAACTGATGAAAACTAGGGGTTTATGTAGCCGGGAGGAAATGTAACAATGTATAAGAAACAGAAACTAGGGAGGGACAAGAAAGCTATCATGATGAATGAGGGGTCCTGCATCTTACTGTCTGGATGTGGTGATCTGGTGAATTTCGGTTCTTTGATACTTTTTTGAGAGGACTGAAGGTGTTTTCTGAGGCAGGAATTCAGATAAAACAAATGTAAGGTTCAAACTTTAAGACCAGAGGGTCAGTTTCTATGTTTATAAAAAAGAACAGTCTATGGGACTATTGGATTGGTTTCATATTTAATCTGCTTGATGTCTTATGCCTTCTTGGATTTGTAGTTTGGGAATGTCATTAATTTTAGAAAATTCTCAGCCATTACTTTTTCCAATATTTCGGGTAGGTTAGTGCTCATGTTCACTCTCTTTTCAGAGGTGTCTGCCTTCTGTTAGATTTTGAGTACATTGGTTGCCTGCCACGTGAGAGCTCTGATGAGAAGAGAGCCCCAGGGGGCTTGCTGCTCTCTGCCATGTGAGGACACAAAGGGAACCTGAGAAGGGTGCAAACCAGAGGAGGGCCCTCCTAAGGGCACCTGATCTCAGACTTCCAGCCCCTATAACTGGAAGCAAAATAACTTTCTGTGGTTCATAAGCCACCTAGTCTGTGGTACTTTGTAACAGCAGTCTGAAGGCACTAAGGCACTGGGCTGAGAGCCCCATCCTCACTCTTGACCACACCCCTGACCTGGCTTCCTAGCACCTCCCAGTGTCTGAAATTGCCTCTTTATCTGCTCATTTGTTGATTGACTTTGACCCCAAAAGATCAGCTCCATCACAGCAGGGTCTTGTGTCTATCCGGCCACCAGTGAATCTCTAGCACTTGGCACAGCACTGGGCACAGTAGTTGCTGAAATATTTGTTGAAAGGAAGAAGGAACAAATGTAGGACAGAGACTGCCCGGGACTCGGGTAGTCTGGGAGTCTCATCATTCTCTGGTATTTGGTGTGTTTTCTCATGACTTGTGACCCATGGAGAGCAAATGCAAGAGAACAGGTAACTCAGTGTGGCCAGGGTGTGTTGGTAGCATGGCTGTTGGCCGTGTGGCTGAGCCTAGCTGTTCAGGGGTGTTGCTGTGGCTTTCTCCACACCCAGCCCCAGGCCTAGGGAATGCAGGGGGCTTCTTTTCTCATGGGAGTTCCATCTGTACCCTCTAATGTCAACCGTTGGTATCCTCCAAGAGTGGCTGTGTAGCCCCTGCAGGTCCCTGCCTCCCCGGGCTGAGGTCTAGTGGCTGGCTCTGCATTGACCCTGGGACTTGCAGCATGGCATTTTGTGAGGTTGTGCATGTGGACAGCAGAGGGACCAACAGCAGGACAGGCAGTGTGGGTGGCTGTGAGCAGCAACAGCTGTTCTATTAGCAGGAGGCCCAGCAGGGAACCCACATCAGCACAGCAGTGGAGTTCCCCTCTCACCTCCCCCAGGGGCCACACAAAAAGATCCAGGATTGAGACCCAGATGCCTCTGTCCACAGCGATGGGGCATGGGGGGGCCGCCTGCTGTGGCCTTGCCAGCTAGCTCAGGCTGGTGTCTCAGGGTAAATCATCGCAAAAGAGATGAGGTTAACAGGAGTGCCCGCTGTGGGAGTTCTTCCTGTCCGGCTGTGCTGTGCCTGGCCTGTCCCTTTTCTGGGCAGTTGTGCACTCTCAGGGGAAACTGTTGCTTTTCTCTCTACCCAGCATGGGGATGGGGTGGGGGTGGCAGGGCAGGAGTTCTTGCTGTAGGCGCAGCTCCTGGGGTCCCAGTTCTGAGCAGGGCCTCCTATTAGAGCTCCCTCCTTGTCAGGGATCACTGGTCCATTTTGTTGTTTTAAGAGCTTTGTTGAGATGTAATTCACAAACTGTCACTGGCCCTTTTAAAGTGTATAGTCCAGTGATGCTAGGGTATCTGCAGACTTGTACACCCCTCGCCATTGCCTAATTGCAGAACATCTGCATCAGCCCAAAAAGCAACCCTGCACATATTAGTAGTCACTCCTGCTCCCCTCTCCCCAGCCCCTGACATCCACTAATCCACTGCCTGTCTCTATAGATTCACCTATTTGGGACGTTTCATGTCAGTGGAATCATGCAATATGTACCTGTTGTGCCTGGCTTCTTTACCCAGATGTGATGTTTTTACGTATCAGTACTTCATTCCTTTTTATGACTCAACAATATTCCATTGTATAGATACAACAGATTCCGTATCTGTAACCAGCTGATGTTTTTTTGGTTCTACCTCGCTGTTTTCTTAGTTTTGTAGCAGCTCACTGATGCATTTAAAAGCTGGCCTAAATGCATGGACCTTGCCTGTTCCCAGCAGGCAGGCGCCCTGAGTTTCCGTCATCCCTTGTCAGCTCTGTGCTTTAGTGTGGTGTACGCATGCATCTGGGTGCTTCAGGATGCTGGCTGGTCTCTCAAAGCCTGGGGTCATGGTGCCCTGCCCAGGGGGCTGCACCCCGGTGTGTCCGAAATTGGTGGCTTCTTGGTCTCACTGACTTCAAGAATGAAGCCGCACACCCTCGCAGTGAGTATTACAGTTCTTAAAGATGGTGTGTCCAGAGTTTGTTCCTTCAGACATTCAGATGTGTCTGGAGCTTCTTCCTTCTGGTTGGTTCGTGGTCTCGCTGGGTTCAGGAGTGAAGCCGCAGACCTTCGTGGTGAGTGTTACAGCTCTTAAAGGCAGCACATCTGGAGTTGTTCATTCTTCCTGGTGGGTTCGTGGTCTCGCTGGCTTCAGGAGTGAAGCTGCAGACCTTCACAGTGAGTGTTACAGCTCATAAAGGCAGCGTGGACCCAAAGAGTGAGCAGCAGCAAGATTTATTGCAAAGAACAAAAGAACAAAGCTTCCACAGTGTGGAAGGGGACCCAAGCGGGTTACCACTGCTGGCTTGCACAGCCTGCTTTTATTCCCTTATCTGACCCCACCCACATCCTGCTGATTGGTCTGTTTTACAGAGAGCTGATTGGTCCATTTTGACAGAGTGCTGATTGGTGTGTTTACAATCCTTGAGCTAGACAGAGCCACAGAGTGCTAGTTAGCTAGATACAGAGTACCGATTGGTGTATTTACAAACCTTGAGCTAGACACAGAGTACTGATTGGTGCATTTACAATCCTTGAGCTAGACACCAGAGTCACAGAGTGCTAGTCCTCCAAGCCTCCACTAGGTTAGCTAGATACAGAGTACCAATTGGTGTACATACAATCCTCCAACTAGATATAAAAGTTCTCCAAGTCCCCATCAGGTTCAGGAGCCCAGTTGGCTTCACCAGGTGGATCCTGCACCAGGGCTGCAGGCGGAGCTGCCCGCCAGTCCTGAGCCGGGCCTGCACTCCTCAGCCCTTGGGCTGTCCATGGGACCGGGTGCCGCAGAGCAGGGGGCGGCGCCCATCAGGGAGGCTAGGGTGGCGCAGGAGCCCACCGCAGGACGGGGAGCTCAGACACGGCGGGCTGCAGGTCTCGAGCCCTGCCCCACAGGGAGGCAGCTAAGGCCCCGTGAGAATTTGAGTGCGGCACCGGCGGGCCGGCACTGCTGGGGGACCCTGGGCAACCTCCGCAGCTGCTGGCCCGGGTGCTAAGCCCCTCACTGCCCTGAGTGGCGGCGCCGGCTGGCCGCTCCGTGTGCGGGTCTGCTAAGCCCGCGCCCGTGCCCGCTAGAACTCACAGTGGCCTGCGAGCACAGTCCCGGTTACTGCCCGCGCCTCTCCCTCCACACCTCCTGCAAGCAGAGGGAGGCGGCTCCGGCCTTAGCCAGCCCAGAGAGGGGCTCCCACGGTCCCGTGGCGGGCTGAAGGGCTCCTCAAGTGCCACCAGAGTGGACTCCGAGGCTGAGGAGGCACTGAGAGTGAGGGCTGCTAGCACATTGTCACCTCCCACTGGGACCTGGGGCTTGTTTTGAGCTTGCTCCAGGAGGCGGAACCTACGATCTGTGTTTAGAATATGTTCCCTACTGCTTTACTGGTGGTGAGAGAGAGACCATGGTTTTCTGTGCTTTCACAAAATGGCATGGAGCAGAGGCTCCCAAGGATCAGGCTGGGGGTAAGGGTGGAAGACGGTGTCTCTCATGGGGGCCTAGACAGTCAAAGAGGGGAGGACTCTAGTAGCAGTTTTCTGCTGTTTTACTAATGACCCCCAAACCGTCTGGCTTCAAACCTTAATGAACACTTGTTATCCTCCAGTTCTGATGTGGTTCTGGCTGAGTCTCTCCTGAGGTTGAGGCAAGTTCAGGGTGGGGGCTACGGTCATCTGAAGACTTGACTGGAGTGGGGGGATCTGCTTCTGACCTGTCTCAGCCACATGGCTTTTGGCAGGAGGCCTCAGTTGCTGCCCACATGGGGCTCTCCATAGGTTACTTGAGTGTCCCCAGAGCCAGCGATCCCAGAGAGCAAGACAGAATGACAATGTCTGTCATGACCCAAACACAGAAATCGCCCATTGTCATGTCTGCCCCCTTCTGCTCATCAGAAGTGTCTGGGTACTTGTGTGCCCCCAGCATTTGTAAATTGCAAGCTAATTACCCAGGTGATGCTGGTAGGAAGTTTGGGGAGGTACTTAGGTCACAGTGGCAGAGCCCTTGGGACTGTGATTTGTGTCCTAATAAAGGACACAAGAGGTGAGCCAGCCTCCTGTCTGGAGAGCCTGCTGCTTCCACCATGTGAGGATAGCACCGAGGTGCCATCTGTGAACCGGACTAGTGGCCCTCGCCAGATCCCGAATCTGGGGGAGCCTTGATCTTGGACTACCCAGCCTCTCAAACGTTGAGGAATAAATTTATCTTGTTTATAAGGCAGCCAGCGTATGGCTTTTTTGTTATAGCAACCCAGAAGGATTGAGACAAGAAGCAAATCATTAAGTCCAGCCCATGTTCACAAAGGGAATTCAGCCCCACTGCTTGAAAGGAGTGCTTGGCCCCACTGCTTGGCAGGCTTTGGGGATGTGTTTTAGAGCCACCAAGGGACTCAGCCTGCTTCCTGGCCATCCCGTGTTCTGCAACTGCAGGATGCCCTTTCTTGCCCTCAGTCACACAGAGTGGGGGAGGTGAACTAGAACCCGGCCTCCTGACTACAGCCCAGGAAACTTGGGCCTATAGCAGAGAATGATGTCACTCATCATAACTAATTGGGCATTTGCTGTGTTCTAGGCAGGTATAGTCAATCTCCACAACCACCTAGAGTGGAGGTGCATTTTACAAATGAGGAAACATGGGCCCAGAGAGGTGAAGTAACCTCCGCAGAGCCACATAGCCGGTACTTGGCACACAGCTGGTACCCTGCCATCACGGGAAGCTCCTGGAGGCTCCGCGGTGGTTGCAGTAGGTGTCACATGCAGACAGAGACTTTCAGGGATCTGTCTGGCAAGAGAGGGAAGGGTAGTCCACCCTGGTGGGTCTGGGTGTGTGTGTGGGGGGGTGGCCAGGGATGACCTTGCTGAGAAGGTGACATTTGAGCCAAGACCTGAGGGAGGGGACGATGCTGTGTGGACCTGGGGCAGCACGTGCCAGGAGGAGGGACCAGCAGGAGCCAGGGCCCTGAGGCAGGAGTGGCCTTGTGTGTGAGAAACACCGGGAGGACTAGTGGCTGGAGTGGGGACGAGAGAGATGGTGGTGGCAGGAGGTGAGGGTGGGGTGGGGGAGCAGAAAGACCACGGGTGGGCTCCAGCCCAGGCGATGCTGGCTTGACGTGCAAGCGACGGCAGCTCTGAGCGGGCTGTGAGCTTGTCCATCTCCTGAAGATCTGTCTGGCTGTGTGTGCAGGGCAGACATGGGGGTGACATGGAGTTGAGGACCCACGAGGAGACACTTGCCAGTGTTAGAGGGAGTGCTGGTGGTGGCCTGCTCCAGGCAGGGCAGGGGAGGGTTGGGGAAGGGCTGATTCTTTTGGGGGCCAATGGGAGGGTGTGGAAGATACAGAGGGACACAACAGCCCAGTGTTTTGCCTGAGCCCGGGGACGGGTGGAGGAGCCCCAACTGAGATGGGGAGGCCATGGGGGTCAGCTGGGCCAGGCTGAGTGCAAAATGCCTGCCCGGTGTCCTAAAGGTGAGCTCAGGAGGCAGGTGGCTGTATAGTCTCCAGTGGGATGAAGGCTTCCAGCTGGCCACGTGCATTTGGTCTGCAGCCAGTGTGGACTCCCGGGGCAGTGCAACCTCTAGCTGACCCAGAGGACAAAGCCTTTCTGGGGTCATCAGGCATGGGCACCTGAACTGCAGTGGCTGTGCTCCCAGTATTGTCTGGTTGCCGCACAGCACCCAGTCCCCTCACCTGCTTCTCACTTCTGTGTGCACAAGATTCAGATTCCAGGGTCTGAGGCTGGGCGCCACCTGCCCCAGGAGCACCCAGAGCCTGCTGTGGGGAAGCGGGTATGAGCCTGGGCCTCTGGCTCACTGAGTGTGGGAAGCCTCTGCACAGCCAGATGGTTCAAGCCCTTGTGTCTTGGCTGCCTCTCCTGGGACCCATGGACTCCATAGCAAGGAATCCTGAGACACCATCTGCAGTGGGACTTTGCACTCCATCTTGACTTAGAAGCCCCCAGAATCTCCCTGTTCACACAGGGAGTTCCTGATTCAGGGGATTTGAGTGGGGCCAGAGAATTTGCATTTCTAACATGTTCCTAGGTGATGCTGATGCTGTGGGTGCCCAGGCCACACTTTCAGAGAACCACTACTGTGGACCTACCCCATGTGTGACAGATGGGGAGACTGAGGCTTAGAGAGATATGGCCCGTCCAAGTCCCAGAGCCATCTACTTTTGTTGCCAGCAGCAGTTAACATGAAGATCTTCAGGGGGTTGGGACCCTCATGCAGGGGCCTGACAAATGGAACCTTCATGTTGACAAGGCATCTGGGATTGTCCTCAGAGCCCACAGGGATTGTCCAAGGGCCTCTACAGCCTGGAGGCAGGGCTTCGAAGCCCACTGCTTCAGGGAGCATGCCTTCCTCCAGTAGCAAGAGGCCCTGGGATCTGGCCAGCTAAGTCGGCTCTGGGCCAGTCCCCAAAGCCTGAGTGGACAGGGCTGGTGCAGGGAGCAAGTCCCCCGGGGGAGCCAGGGCTGCAGGCGCTGAGGTCCCATTTAGTTCTCTGTCCAGCTGGGTCTCTGGCGACAGGTGAGTGAGGGTCTGAGGCCGGTGGGAGGGGACATGAGACTCAGATCCGGGAGCAGCATCCCTCCTAACATTCCCATGGTCTGGGCACATTAAAGATTCCCAGCCACGTGGCCATCCCAGGACAGGATGCGGTTTTGTGTCAAGGTGACTGCTTGATCCAGAACCAAAACGCGAGGTGAATCCTAAAGTCCTTGGAGGTTTCCCAGATTTTATCAACACAAAACGGTTCCTTCCAGACTTTTCCCAGGGGAAAAAAACTGAAAACTCAAAATATCAGCTGGTTTGGTGAAAAGTGGCCTTTCAAGGAAATCTTTTGAGGTATTTTCCTTTCTCCTGAAATGATGAGGTGTGAGAGGGTTTCTCACAGGGTGATCTTTGCCCACAGTGCAGGGGATAGAACAGTCTGGAGTGAGAGAGAACCACCCTGTGAGATGGGCAGTTACCACTCCCGGGACACAGAGTGGAACACTGAGGCCCAGAGGTGAAGGGGCCTCCCCAGAAGCACATGGCTGGGATGCGGCAGAGCGCACCGTACTGGTCGATGGTACCAGCCTGGGTAGACTCCTGGGTGTGGAGTCCTGCTGGCATCCCTCACCAGCACTGTGGCCTCAGGCAGCTCACTGTCCTCATCTGCACCCAGGGGACAATGGCAATGCCCAGTTCGAAGGGTACCCTTTGAAGAGGGAATGCAGTGATTGATACCAAGAGGTCAGGACAGGCCAGGCACTCCATCTGCCCTCGGGAAGTGCTGGTCATGACCCTTGCTATTCTCATTCCCCTTCTGTTTGACTTTTCACGCCACTCCTAGATGGCAAAAGCAGTCTTTCAGGAACATTATTTTTATCACAGCTCTCCTCTGCTCAAGATCCTGCCATGGTTCACTGTTGTCCGGATGAACCAGCTTCGGTCTTTCTGGGCCTGTCCTGTTTAAGGAAGGCTGACTTGCCTTCTTGTCATACATGACTTTGCTTTTCTCACCTCTTTGCTTCATTCAACACCTGTTTGTGGAAAACAGACCTCCTCTGTGCCAGGCCCTGCTCCCACACCCCCGGCCATGGTTCCATCTACTCCCCAGCCCCAAACCTCCCCCAACCATGGCAGGATGGAGGCCTTAGAGCCTTGCTGTGCCCAGAGGACTTGGCTGGGGAAGGAGGGAAGAAGAAAGTGTCACGAATGTTTATCCCTCAAATGCTATTTGGACAGGAAAGCTGAGACCTGCCCGCAGACACAGTTTCTGCAGGTACATTCTGGCCACGGGCTCGTGTGGATGTGTGGCCTCTCCCACCTGCTCCTGCGGGGTGGGGCCTGCTTAGGCTCACTGCTCTGCCCCGAGCTTAGCCCAGGCTCCTGGGGGAGTGTGGATGTGTTTTGTGCTCTTGTCCAGGTGCTGGTTGCCCCTCAGGTCTCCTCCCAGAAGCCTCTCAGATTGCCACCCCTGACCTTTTGGCCCGGGATGCTTGCCCCTCACCTCTAACAAGTCGGGGAGCCTCTCACACACCAAGCCCTGGGTAGGCAGCTCTCTGCTGAAGTCAAACCAGGCTGAGACCCCTGAGCTCAGGCCCCAGGGAGAGGGAGGAGGATTTGGTTTTATTTTAAGGTAAAGAAGGCCTTGAAAGAGGCATTTAAGCATTATAGGGAATGGGTCTCTATAGATGTTGTTTGCATAACAAGTGTCGAAATCATCAGGAATAGGGCAGAAATTGCAGATGAGCACTACCGCAGACACTCTGGAAGCTGAGGTCTTCGGGTACCTCAAAAACGTTGAATGTATAACAGCATCCCTGAGTTTGAGGTTCTTAAATGGAGGGGAGAAGGGAGTGGGAAATGGCCTGGGGGTGTTAAAGTGGTTGGGGCTGATCAGGTCTTTGGGGTCTAACACTTAAAACAACTTAGTTTTAGGTGGATCGTTTAGAGAAAGAACTCAGAATTACATGCAGATTCTGAGAAAAAGCAGGTACAAATGGTTTAAGCCTCTGCAGCCTCCCGGAAACCTGCCTCTGGAGGTGAGTCAATTACAGCATTTAGGAAGAAAACCTTTTCTCCTGTGTCCATCTGCTTTGACAGTCTGTGTGCCCTTGAGTGGGCCGCCCGCCTCATCTGTCTGAGCCTCAGTTTCCCTGTATCACGTGAGATGGTGCATTTGAGGCCCTGTACATGCATAATGAAAGGACAGCAGTGACGCTGCAGATTTCCTCAGGGAGAAATGAAGGGCACAAGGATTTCTAAAGACTCCAAAAGGCTGCTGGACCATCTTTACATACTGTTTGACTCTGGCACCCATTGCATTGCCTAATAGCTGGCTATGGTGTCTCTTATTTTTATTCTTGCTTCAAAGCTAATAGCTTATGATATAAAGACCCCAATATTGTGGTGAAAACCTCCTACTGGAATAGAGCAGCCCTCTTGGTTGGCTGCATTACCCTGGTGCTTTGCACTGTTCCAGCTTAAACTGTGTTGGGTGTGCCCATGTGCATGTGCCTGTATGTGTGCCCGTGTGTGTGTGCACGTGCACTCCTGGGTTCTCTCTCTGGAGTCCACTTCCCTCTTAAGTTTGTGCCGAGTTCTCAGTGCTCCAGTCAGTGCTGCATTTTGATGACTTTTGTCCCATCACCCCTGTGCCCCACTCCCATCTCCAGTCAGCATCAGCTCTGGCTTGACTCAGGGGCCAGGAGTTATTTTAACACTGCTTTAAATTTAAAATTTAGTAATTTTAACATAATTACATCACCAGGAGTTATCTTAACACTGCTTTTCCATGTTGGCCTGGCTGCTTCAGGTGGTAGCCCAGGCAGCCCCCAGAGGAGAGAAGGCTTCTCATTCCTAAAAATTGTGTTGAGTATTCTGGTGTGGATTTGCTGGATGTGGGTTACGTGTTCATCCTGGAACCAGTTGCTGAAGCAGAAAGCACGAAGTGCACTGATTGGCCAGGTGTAGGCTGCGTGTGCACTCTCTGACTCTGTTATTAGAGGGGGTTAACTGCAACCATGCCACATGGACTAGGAGAACCTGGGGTGGGAGGTCTTCAAAGGACAGAAGATGTGCTGTTGGCATAAGAAGAGTAGAGATTGGGCAGGCAAGAAAAGTATCCACAGATGGCCACTAACCCACCTGGGGCAGCGAAGCATCCTGGCATCCGAAGGGGTGAGCTCATTCTATCCCTGGTAGAAAACCCTACTCAAAACACAGGAGAACCACTTAGAACATCAGGAGTTGCAGCCTGGAACTGAGAGCCACATGGAGACAGGGTGTGGGGCAAGCAGAGTGGGAACAAGCTCTGGACTCCCCTGCGGGGGCTGCTGGCCTGAGGAGCCTGGGGTGTGGGCACAGACACACGTGCCAGAGGCTGTGTCAGTCTGGAGGCCAACACTTCCAGGATGAGCAGGCAGGGAGCATAAGGATGAGGACCCCTAGAGGATTCTCCTGGGAGCTTGTTAGAAACGAATGTCTCCCATCCGCTCCAGGCCTCTCTGATCAGAATCTGAATTGTTACCAGATGATCCCATGATTCCCGTGCACCACTTGTCTGAAAGGCTCATTTCCTTTCTCTCAGCCTTCACTTGCAGTGGTGGTGGGACTTACGTTGGTTTGGTCTTCGGTGAAGACTTTCTGGAAGGCAGTGTGGCAATGTGTATGAAGGAGCTTCAAAACTATCCATGCTCTTTGATTCAGTTTTTCTACCTCTGAGACTATTATTTAAGGAAATCATCACAGGCAGGGACAAAGAAAGTCATGCATGAAGATATTCATTGCAGTATTACTTAAAATCAGAAACTACCATGTACCCACAAACAGGAAGGGGTGAAGTCAAAGGTGACACACAATATATTGGATATATTGGCTGTTATGCTACCACTATAAATATTGCTTTTGGTTTTCATTGAAACATAATATTTTACATATTTATGAGGTACACGTGATATTTTGTTGCATGCATAGAATATGTAATGATCAAGTCAGGGTATTTGGGGTGTCCATCCCCTTGAGTATTTATCATTTCTATCTGTTGGGAACATTTCAAGTCCTCTCTTTTAGCTACTTTGAAATATGCAGTACATCGTTGCTAACTATAGTCACCCTACTCTGCCGTCAAACATATTAGAACTTATACCCTCTAACGGGAGGCTGAGGCAGGAGAATCTCTTGAACCCAGGAGGTGGAGGTTGCAGTGAGCCGAGATCGGCCACTGCACTCCGGCCTGGCAACAGAATGAGACTCCGTCTCAAAAAAAAAAAAAAAAAAAAAAAACTTATATCCTCTATCTAACTGTATGTTTGTCCCGTTGACCAGCCTCTCCTTCCCCTACGCCCACTCTCACACCCTTCCTAGCCTCTAGTATCTATCATTCTACTCTCTACCTCCATGAGATCAACCTTTTTTTTACCTCCCGCATATGAGTGAGGGCATGTGCAATTTGTCTTTCTGTGTTTGGCTTATTTCACTTAACATAATGACCTCCCGTTCCATCCATGTTGCTGTAAATGACAGGATTTCATTCTTTTTTATGGCCGCATAGTATTCCATTGTGTTCATATACCACATTTGCTTTATCCATTTGTCCTGAAGTGTTTTCTCCTGTGGACACTTAGGTTGATTCCGTAGCTTTGCCATTGTGAATGGTGCTGCAATAAACACTGAGTGCAGGTACCTCTCTGATATATTGATTCTTTTCCTTTGGATAAATGCCCAGCAGTGGAATTGATGGGATTGTTTCGTAGTTCTATTTTTAGTTTTTTGAGAAATCTCCATACTGTTTTCCATTTATGCTGTGACTATTTTACATTCCCACTAACAGTGTATGAGTTCCCTTTTCTGCACATCCTTGCCAGGATTTGTTCTTTTTTGTCTTTTTGATAATAGCCATTCTAACTGGGGTAAGATGATACTTCATTGTGATTTTGATTTGCAGTTTCCTGATGATTAGTGATGTCAAAGATTTTTTTTTTGTATGCCTGTTGGCTTTTCATCTGTCTTCTTTTGAGGAATGCTCATTCATATCCTTTGCCCACTTTTGAATGGGATTATTTGTGTTTTTTTACTGTTGAGTCTTTGAGTTCCTTGTATATTCTGCATATTAGCCCCTTGTCAGATGAGTAGTTTACAAATGTTTTCTCACATTCTGTAGGTTGTCTCTTCACTCATGATTGTTTCCTTTGCCATTGGAGAAGCTTTTTCATTTCATATAGTCCCATTTCTCTGTTTTTGTTTTTCTTGTCTGTGCTTTTGAGGTCTTAGGTATAAAATCTTTGCCTAGACCTGAAAGTGTTGTCCTGAAGTGTTTTCTGTATGTTTTCTTCTGGTAGTGCTATAGTTTTGGGTGTTACATTTGAGTCTTTAACCCACTGTCTTAGTCCGTTTTCACCCTGCTGACAAAGACATACCCAAAACTGGGCAATTTACAAAAGAAAGAGGTTTAAAGGACTTATAATTCCCTGTGGCTAGGGAGGTCTCACAATCATGGTGGAAGGCAAGGAGGAACAAGTCACATCTTCCATGGGTGGCAACAAAAATAGAGAGAGCTTGTATAGGGAAACTCCCCCTTATAAAGCCATCAGCTCTCATGATACTTATTCACCATCACAAGAACAGCATGGGAAAGACCTGCCCCCATGATTCAGTTACCTCCCACTGGGTCCCTCCCACAACACATGGGAATTCAAGATGAGATTTGAGTGGGGACACAGCCAAACCATATCATTCTGTCCCTGGCCCCTCCCAAATCTCGTGTCCTCACATTTCAAAACCAATCATGCCTTCCCAGAAGTGCCCCAAAGTCTTAACTCATTTCAGCATTAACTCGAAAGTCTGCAGTCCAAAGTCTCATCTGAGACAAGGCAAGTCCCTTCCACCTATGAGCCTCTAAAATCAAAAGCAAGTTGATTACTTCCTAGATCCAGTGGGGGTATAGGCATTGGGCAAATACAGTCATTCCAAATGGGAGAAATTGACCAAAACAAAGGGACTACAGGCACTATGCAAATCCAGAATCCAGTGGGGCAGTCAAATCTTAAAGCTCCAAAATGGTCTCCTCCTTTGACTCCATGTCTCACATGCAGGTCATGCTGATGCAAGAGGTGGGTTCCCATGGTCTTGGGCAGCTCTGCCCCTGTGGCTTTGCAGAGTACAGCCTCCCTCCCGGCTGCTTTCACAGGCTGGCATTGAGTATCTGCAGCTTTTCCAGACACGCAGTGCAAGCTGTTGGTGGATCTACCATTCTGGGGTCTGGAGGACGGTGGCCCTCTTCTCACAGCTCCACTTGGGGGTGCTCCAGTAGGGACTTTGTGTGGGGGAACTGACCCCACATTTCCCTTCCACACTGCCTTAGCAGAGGTTCTGCATGAGGGCCCTGCCCCTACAGCAAACTTCTGCCTGGGCATCCAGGCGTTTCCATATATCCTCTGAAATCTAGGCAGAGGCTCCTAAACCCTAATTCTGGACTTCTGTGTACTGTCAGGCTCAATGCCACATGGAAGCTGTCAAGGCTTGGGGCTTGCACCCTCTGAAGCCACAACCTGAGCTCTACATTGGCTCCTTTCAGCCATGGCTGGAATGGCTGGGAGGCAGAGCATCAAGTCCCTAGGCTGCACATGGCATGGGGACCCTGGTCCTGGCCTACAAAACCATTTTTTCCTCCTAGGCCTCTGGGCTTATGATGGGAGGGGCTGCTGTGAAGACCTCTGACATTCCCTAGAGACATTTTCCCTATTGTCTTGGGGATTAACATTCGGCTCCTCATTATGTATGCAAATTTCTGCAGCCAGCTTGAATTTCTTCTCAGAAAATGGGTTTTTCTTTTCTATTGCATTGTCAGGCTGCCAATCTCCCAAACTTTTATGCTCTGCTTCCCTTAGAAAACTGAGTGCTTTTAACAGCACCCAAGTCACTTCTTGAATGCTTTGCTGCTTAGAAATTTTTCCACCAGATTCCCTAAATCATCTCTCTCAAGTTCAAAGTTCCACAAATCTCTAGAGCAGAGGCAAAATGCTGCCATTCTCTTTGCTAAAACATAAAAAGAGTCACCTTTGCTCCAGTTCTCAACAAGTTTCTCATCTCCATCTGAGACCACCTCAGTCTGGACTTTGTTGTCCATATTGCTATCAGCATTTTGGGCAAAGCCATTCAATAAGTCTCTAGGAAGTTCCAAACTTTCCCACATTTTCCTATCTTCTTCTGAGACCTTCAAACTGTTCCAACCCCTGTCTGCTACCTGGTTCCAAAGTCACTTCCACATTTTTGGGTATCTATAGCAGTGTCCCACTCTACTGGTGCCAATTTACTGTATTAGTCCATTTTCACACTGTTGATAAAGACATACCTGAGACTGGGAAGAAAAATAGGTTTAAAGGACTTACAGTTCCACATGGCTAGGGAGGCCTCACAATCATGGCAGAAGGCAAGGAGGAGCAAGTCACTTCTTACATGGATAGTGTCAGGCAAAGACAGAACTTGTGCAAGGAAACTCCCCCGTATAAAATCATCAAATCTCATGATACTTATTCACTATCACAAGATCAGCATGGGAAAGACCTGCCTCCAAGCCTTAATTACCCGCCACTGGGTCCCTCCCACAACACGTGGGAATTCAAGATGAGACTTGGGTGGGGACACACCCAGACCATGTCACCCACCCTGAGTTAATTTTTGTATATGGTGAGAAGTAAATGTTGTTTTAAAAGAATTTTGCAGGAACTCTGTAGGGAATATGGTGATTAATAAGACAGATGCAGTGCCTCCCCTCTTGGAGGTGACATTCTATTAAGAAAGACAGTAAGCAAGTAGACAAATAAGACAGTTTCAGACTGTGACATGTTCACAGAAGGATGAATGGGGTAATATAGCAGAGAATCTGGGGGTCCGGGGGAGGGCTATTTAGATAGGAGGGATACTGGGAAGGCCTGTCCTGGGAGCTGGTATTTAAAGTAAAATCTGAATCAGAAGACAGAGCCAGTGAAGTGAAAAGCCAGGGACAGGACAGACCTTCCAGGAAGAGGGAACAGCAGTGCCCTAGAGCTGGTGTTGGGGAGCTTGTCTGTGTGAGGGCAGAATGAAAGGGTGTGGCTGCAGTGGGGAGCTGAGGGGAAACTCCACCCTAAGAAGGTGGAGGAGTGAGCAGGGCCAGACACCACAGGCTTTGTGGGCTGTGTGTGGAATTTGGATTTTGTTCCAAGGGCAGAGTGCTGCAGAATGGATGTAGAGGAACCTGACTTAGACTGGGGAGCTGCTGAAGGCCTCATGGATGAGGGCCCTGAAATGTGCTTATGATCCATGTTAAGTAAGGAAGACAGCCAGAGAGTGATGTAAACTGTCATTTCCACTGCATAAAAAAATGGACAGGAAACAAAGCCCATAAGCATACATGCAAAAATGTGATAGCGATTACCTCCAGGTGGTAGGATTAGAGATGGTTTTTACTTGTTTTTCTTATGCTTTTCTGCATCACGCCATATAAGAAAAACAATCATGGTGATTTGAGAACTTGAATTTGGATCAGTCACGGCACTTAGTTGCAGACAACAGAATCTACTTTTTCTAGTTTGAGCTAAGAGGGATTTATTTCCATGTGTTTTGACTGAGAGTCCAGGACCGAGCTTGGATATCCCATAGCCAGGAACAACACAACCTGGACCATCACCTAAATCCACCTGACTGTTGCCATAGAAACCCCACTGCCTGTGAGGCTCAAGCCTGGACACTGGAGCCAGTTGCTTTGGGAGGACCAGATGCCTCTCTTCCCTTCCAGCCAGGAGCTCTTTTCTCCACCCTGCTTCTCATCTTTCATGCCCATCTTCTCAGTCTGGGCAGGCCTCTGTCCAGAGGAGCTGAGAACATTCGCAGAACGAGAGCTGCAAGGGCATCTGGGAAAGGTAGATTTCAGTTTTCCAGAGGCTCAAGTCCAGTGATCATGGAAGGGGGGCTGCACACACGGTGAACGGGGCAGTCTGCAGGTTCTACCACAGAAGAGGAACAAGAGCGACAAACACAATCACTTGAGCCTTGGCCGTCTAAGAGCCAGCTGGAGGAAGGATTGGTTATCCACTGTGCTCTCGTGAGGACGGCCAGAGGCTCTCCTTGTCCGGGGAGCTCCTCGGCCACCTGTGAGGCAGTCTGATGCGTGCAGACTTACCCTCCCCAGGAGCAGCCTTCGGCCACTCCCAGCTGCTTTGGCCCTGGGGTAAGAGAGCTGGAGGCAGCTTGAACTGGTTTCTAGGGCTCCCAGGTAAACTGAGCCCTAGCTTCCCACAGTGGTGGATATCATGCGGTGCCATTGTTAACCCCCTTCTCTTTCTTTTCCCACCTCCCTAGCCCCTTTCTCTTCTCACTTCCCAAATTAACTCGTAGCTGAACCCTTATCTCCAGGTCTGCCTCAGGGACAGCCCATGCAAAGGCATTGGGGATCATCCTGTTCCTAGATCTCAGCTTTATCTGCAGGAACCAGAAGGCTCCAGGATGCTCCTGACCATCTGCTTCCTTGCCCATGCTGAGTGCCATCATAATCATGGGCACACATACACGCACATACAGGCACACCCACATACAGTGCACTCCACACATGTACACACATGCACACATGTATGCACAGGCACACATGCACAGGCATCCTCCACCCCAGGGGCTGCCCAGCCCCTCTCACTTTTCTTCCCACATTATTGCTCCTTTGGCCATAGGACGGGCGATGTTATGCCAGGGGCTCCAGGGCATCCTCTGCATGTGCCATCCTTGGTGTAAAAGATGACTTCATTGTGTATTGCTGTTGGAGTGTGGGTTCTGGGCCAGTGCAGTCCTGGCTTCCCACAGCAGACACTTCCTAGAGCCTGCTCAGTGCCAGGCCCCATGCTGGGCTCCAGTGTGTGGAAGGCACCATCTCCTCCAGATGTTCCCTTCCCTGCAGGCCCCCGCAGGTCAGCCTCTGAGCAGCCCTGCAGCAGCCTAATGGCCCAGAGCACGATCGCTTCCTCAAACCACACCTTGGGTAGGTGGTGAGAGAAGCAGCTTTATTCATCAACCTCTCTGTGCCAGGAACATACTTATCTCCTCACCACATTTTAGGGGCCAATTGCTGTCATCCCTAATCCGCAAATGAGGAAACTGGGGCTCATGGAGATTAAGTGACTTTTGAGGCCACCTGGAAGCCAGTAAGGGGTGAAGCTGGAACTGAGACCCAGGAGAGTCTGATGGCTCAGGGTCAGTGCTTGTCCCCTGGCGTCCCAGAATGTGGAGCTCCTGGCGTGGCTGCATGGCTATGCCTCAGCCACATAACAAGCACTGGAGACCCTGCCGTGAACGTGACAAAACCCTTACCCTCATGGCATTTTCGTCCCACTGAGGCAGACAGACCCTAAGAGACATAAGTAGAGAGCTTCACGTGGTCCTGAGTGAAGGCCACAAGACAGAGATCTGGGATAGAGGTGCAGAGGAGGAGCTGTGTGTTAGCTATCAAGTACCATGTGACAAGTGACCTCAAAACGTAGGAGCTGAAGACAGCAAATATCGTTGGTCTTGTGTTCTGTCCTGCTGAACCCATAGTTGGAGTCACCCTAAAGCAGGGGAGTTTCCTGCAGGAGTGCCCCAAATGTTCCCAAGCTGGAGTCAGTTGTTACTCCGAAGAAAGGATCCCTGAACACCTGGGTGACCAGTCCACAGCATTTATTAGGGAACTTAAACACATAGGCCTGTGGTGTCATTGCGATGGACAGAGAGAAAGGAGCTGCCTGCTCAGGCATGTCCGTAAGCGGGGCCCGGTTGCACCCTGTGTTTCTCGGTCAGTGCATAGGGCACCCTGCCTCTCCCTTCTGAGGTAAGAACGCAGGAACAGTGTGGCTAGTGGCTCTGCCTCTGGGGCGCTCATGTGATTGTGGTCGTGATGTTGCCTAGGGCTGCAGCAGCGAGGGGTGGAAAATCTGCTTCTGGGCTCACACACATGGTTGGTGGCAGGGGGCTCAGGTCCTCACCACCTGGGCCACTTCCGGAGGATCTGCTCACAGAACAGGGCACCCTGGGTTGCTTCCCCAGGGTGAGCAACCTAAGATGGCGATGAAGTGAAGAACACACACACACACCACACACACACACACACACACACACGGCCTCTGCTTGCTTTCTTTTCTGTCCTGGTTATGATCAAATGGAAAACAAAAACAAAAAATTAAGAATTTTCAAAAGCTGCTCCTGGGATCACCTCTCCCCATCATCAGGCTTCCTGGGAATTCTCTGGAGGGTCTTCAGCCACCAGGGACTGGTCTGCACCTTGTCCCATGGCCCCCAGGGTCAAGGAGATGCCACAGGTGTCTGTGAGCCATTCCCGTCTCACATCACCACCTCACCTGCTGTCCTGGGGACTGTGTGATCCAAGTTGCTGTGCATCGATGCTGAATTAGAATTGCTGGACAGGGAGACCAAGGTCCTTCTAGAACAAGGGGTTTGCACTCAGGCACCTGGAACACACATTGCTGGGGACTACCTGCCTTCTGTCTCATTTGCTACTGGTGAGCGTGACCAGGCTGGGCAGCACCAAGGGAGGCCGGGTCTGAATCTATGGGCAAGCTTGGTTCAGTGGGAAAGGCATCCCCTGGGGCTTGCTATGCTTATGGGCCGTGCAGCATGTGCTCTGACTTCTGGTCTGGGACGTTACTGAAAAGGCAATGAACAAAAAGACAAATATCTGACTTTGGGTTAAGTATGTTTTTATTTTTCTAGCTCTCTGGCAATAAAATCCAATTTGGGACATCCAGGGATTAGATTCCTGAATGTGTTTGCTCAAAGCCCTTTGCTCCTTAAGACCCAGGAAGCCCAAGCGAGGCTTTAGCCATCAGCTGCGTGTGGTTTAATCCCAAAGTCCCTTTCCTTTGGTGTACAGAGCAGGAAGGGATCGCTGTCAACACCGCATAGTCACAGTCTCCGTGAAAGTTCAAGTGTGCAGTACAATCTGATTGTCCAATTTCTTGACATTCAAGCTTGTCTCCTTTGTAATGTGGTTGTAATTGATTTCTGATACTTGAAAATAGAGCTGGTTCTGGGGAAATACACTGGAAATACCAAGTAGGGGGTGCAGTGAGGCCAGTCACACTGCTCTCATTTATTCATTCATTCATTTAGTTGCTGCCCAGGTCAGAGTTCTGGAACCATAGACCCTCCTCTGGCTTTGCTCTCGACTCCTGGGGTGTATTCAAATCTTGGGAAAACAATTGCAGTCAAGGTGATGGAAACTGGAAGAGGGTGGGAAAGGAACCCTAAGTCTTCCAAGAAGAGTGGATTTTCTGAATACAGTTCCGGGTCAAAAGAACAGCAGCAAGAGACCCTGGAGGATTGGGCCTGGGGATGTCTGCTGAGGCTGGGGAGGGGACGCTGGGAGCAGCTAGGGACGTCAGGGTCCCCGCATCTGCTATCGTCGTGCAGGTCTCCCGGAGCAGAGGGTTCTGGGCTCTAAGCACGTGCTCTTCTCGTTGCAGGTTTGAAGGAGAAAGCTCGCGGAGCGTCAGGTATGTGCTTCATCCACCTCTGTCCATGTGTCCGAATCCCGGTGGTGAGCGGCGCTGATGAAACCATGTGCTTTGATTTCTCCCCGCGGGTCTCCCAGGTCAGACCTCTCCTCCCCTGCTCCCTTTGGCCCTGGCGTGTGCCCCAAAGGCCTGGGCATGATCCGCAGGAGCACGTCTGTTGGCTCTGCATCCTGGAGCAAAAGCCCTGCCCAGCTTCCGTGTGTTTAGAGTGACCTCTGCAGAGGTCACCTTTGTTGGTGGTGGTTCTGCCCTTTCTGGGGCTGGTGATGGCCCAGTGTGCCAAGGCTGTGACCCATCTAGGACCAGAAACTTCTATACCTGACACCCCTGGGGCTGGGTTGGCGGGGCCAGGGCAAGTCTAAGATGCTTGGTGGTGGGCCTGGCTCCAACCAGCCTCTAACAATGCGGGGTGTCTCCACGGCAGGTGTAGTGCCCCTGCCCATCCTCGCCCCACCAACCGAGGGTAGGTGGGGGTGGACATGGAGTGGGCTTTCTGCCAGAGGCTCTGACTGAACCTAGAAGAGGGTCTGGTCTGAGACAGTACCTGGGGTGTCAGTGCCCCAGCCAAGGAGCCTCGGGCCTGGCAGTTCTCAAGGCATGAGCTGGGGGACCAAGAAGGCCATGGGCATGGGAGATGGGTGTCAGCATGGTGAGGCTGGGGATGGGAAGGAGAGGCCAGGAGGCTGTTAAGAATCCATGGACTCCCAGTCCCCTTTGGCAGCAGGTGGACTTCCAGGTCTTAGGGTGGTGGCCTGAGGTGGCTGGTTTGTATTGTGATGTTACAGGCTGGGGAGATGAGATGTCCTGAGTTTGGCCCTGGGGATGCCAGCTGGAGTGGGGTCCTTCAGGTGTCGGCAGAAGAAGAGACAGAGCTGGGGGAGGCTGCATCCCAGGGGGCCTCTTGGGAGGCAGCACAGGAGGTGCCGAATCTTATACTTGGGGCAGTCAGCTATGTGCTTGGAGCAGAGGACATGGGCAGGGAGTTGGGCTCCAGGGAACCAGAGTCCAGGGAGTGAGAGGCAGGGTCTCGCAGGAAGCAGAGACATGCTCAGAAGGGGAACTGGAGAGAGAGAGGGTCCCGGAAGGACTGTGTGCAGGTGTGAAGCCCAAGTGAGGGGACCAGCTGGGGATGGTGCAGCACTTGGGCTGGCAAGAGTGGGAGCTAAAGGGGATAAGAGGGGGGCATGCCAGCGGGGATGGACGGAGAAAGGCTAGGGTCTGGGGATCCGAGGGAGGGGGCAGCAGGCCGTGATTGCAGCCTGAGGTGTGCACCACCGCACAGCCCCACCCTGGAACACAGGGCGGCCCTGAGGAGGAGGGGAGACTGCCCCTAGTGCACAATGGAGAAACCTCCAGAATGTACCATTAAATGAGGAAAGCAGAGTGCGAGAGTACACATCTCACGCTACTTTGGGGTAAGAAAGGTCAGATGGAAGTACGTATATTCTTATCTAATTTGTCAGCAAAAAGAAACAGGAAGGAAACAGATGGCTGTTAAGATGGTCCCTTCAGAGGGAGGGCAAGGGGCAGGGCCTCCAGTGCCTGAACGCCTCCTCAGGGCAGACCTAGGAGTATTCCTGAGGGTTCTGAACCCTGTCAATGTAATACCTGTTCAAACAATTAGTTCAAAACAACAGGATAGGGAGAGGATGGGTTGCCAATCCCTGGGGCTGGCCCTGAGGTGGAAGGGGATTCCCACATGGACTTGAGGGGCTGCAGGCTCAGGAAGGGCTGCCTCTGTGGGCCCCTTTGGGATCTAAGCTTCCCCCAATGCCCCCCAGCTGCCCTTCTCCGTCTGTCTTCCAAGAAGGCAGCTGCTTACCTGAAACCCCCATTCTGTGAAAGTTCATGGTGGGCAGCGGGTCCCTCACAGGGGCGTCCTGAGAGCAGCCTGCTCTCACTGGTGACCTGAGCGGGGGCCAGTGAACATGTAGAGTGAGTGGACCCTCGTGGTGGGGATCCAGTCTGCCCCAGCCCCACCCGGCCCGGCACTCCCTCTGGCAGATCATCAGGAAAGCATTTGCCAGGCAGGCGCTGTGGAACCCAGCCCTGGAGGAGGAGCATGGGAACGACATTTCGGTGGGGGAACAGCATGTGCAGGGATCCCAGGAGCGAGCATGACTGGCGGCCTGGGGAGAACGAGGAATGGCCTCCGTGTCGCAGGGGGACTGACACGCAGAGCCGAGCATATGTTCCAGCTCCGAGCCACATGGCTCCCATCAGGGCGCACAGACAGGAGAAGCCGGGCAAGGAAGAGCGCGGATGGAAGTTCCAGCAGGGAAGGCTGTGTTTAGTTCTTCCAAGGCTGAAGAATCCATCCCAAAAACGCCCTGCTGTGTGGACATCGCAGTAGACAGCATTGCTGAGGCTAAGATGCCGGGGTCAGATGTGACTTGCCGTGGCTTTACCTGCCCTGGCCCGTTGTCCCCATCATGCACAGACTCACGCTTGTAATCCCAGCACTTTGGGAGGCCAAAGCAGGAAGATCATTTGAGGCCAGGAGTCTAAGACCAGCCTGGGCAACATAGCCAGACCCCGTCTCCACCAAAAAAAAAATTAAAAAAATTAAGGACACAGCCCTGAGAGACATCTCCTCCCCACCGGCTCTCACCCTGCCCCAAGGTCCCTGCTTGGTGAGATTCTTATTCTTTAAATTCAAATGATCGGAGTTGCCACCTTTCTGGTTTGCTTTTCTCAGCCTCCGGAGCAGCAGGGAAGTGCTTTTGCATGCAGAAGCCTGTTTGTGAATTCACGCTCACTACTTTTCCCTGAGGCAAAACATTTGCAAGATCAGATATATTCATTTTCCACAAATGAAATGACTCATTTTTTGACCATTTTGCAAATGTAGGACTTTGCTCATTGTTCCCTGGGAGGATGTGTCTGCTTCTGACTCCATCAAGAGGAAGGCTCTGGAGGCCCTCAAATGTGAATCTTCTAATGATTTATTTATGGAAGAGGGACCATAGGAAGAGAAGAGGTTTGTGGAGTTTGGAGTCTGCAAAAATGAAGGACCCGGTGGAGGGTCCAGAGAGAATGTGGATACTGGATTAAAAGTGCCAGGGCTTTCTGCAGGGTGCAGGCATTATCTTTTTTCCCCCCGGCACTCCGTCAAATCCTTGAAATTAACTCAACTATATTCAGTCATAGGAATAAGTTCCATTCAATGAGTTCTCACTATGGGTGGGGCCTCACCTCATCTGCACAACCAACAGCACCTTTTTAAGAGAGTTATTATTGGCCCTTATTTTTTCAGCTCTGGGAAATTAAGGCTGAGCAGTACAAAACAGCTTGCCTAGGATGACGTGGATTTCGAGTGGAAAGGTGGCATGCCATGCATGCACCAAAGCCTTTGCAAGTCAGTGTCGCCTGTGGTGCTTGTTGAAAATACAGATTTCCAGCCCCTATCCCTTTCATGCCTCACTCAGTAGGTCTGGGCAGGGTCTGGGAATCTGCATTTTTTTGAGACGGGGTCTTGTTCTTGTCCAGGCTGGAGTGCAGTGACGCCATCTCGGCTCACTGTAACCTTCACCTCCTGGGTTCAAGCGATTCTCCTGCTTCAGCCTCCCGAGAATCTGGGATTACAGGCGCCTGCCATCAGGCCCAGCTAATTTTTATGTTTTTAGTAGAAACAGTGTTTCACCATGTTGGCCAGGCTGATCTTGAACTTCTGACCTCAAGTAATCTGCTTGCTTCAACCTCCCAAAGTGTTGGGATTACAGGCGTGAGTCACTGCGCCCAGCCTGAATCTACATTTTAAATAAGTGCCCACATGATCTTAACAGGCTGCTGGAACATATGGTCTCTCCAAGGAAACAGAATTTCTCCAAGTATGCCAGTGTCCAGTGGCAGCCACGTACCCTTCATAAGCATGAGCTGACTGAAGTGCAGAAATTTTGCTTCTAACCCTTAGAAGAATTCTTTTTTTTTTTTTTTTTTTTTTTTTTTGAGACTGAGTCCCACTCTGTCACCCAGGCTGGAATGCAGTGGTGTGATCTCAGCTCAATGCTACCTCCGCCTCCTGGGTTCCAGTGAGTCTCGTGCCTCAGCCTCCTGAGTGGCTGGGACTATAGGCGTGTGCCATCATGCTTGGCTAATTTTTGTATTATTAGTAGAGACGGAGTTTTGTCATGTTGCCCAGGCTGGACTTGAACTCCTGGGCTCAAGTGATCTGCCTGCCTCGGCCTCCCAATGTGCTGGGATTACTGCGCCCAGCCCTGACCTTAGAAGCATATTGCATGAGGTGGCCCCATACAGGTCGCCTCCCCGTCAGGACTCTGAACGTTGACAGGCATTTTCCAAAGGCAATAGCAAGGCTGGGACAATGGGGAGAGCCCGAGGACTCTTTTGTTTGGGGATGGTGGGGGAGCTTCTGGAGAAGGTGGGCCTGGTTACCAGCATTGGCTCAGCTGGAACCAAGATGTGTAAGTAAACGTAATTTGTCCAAACAAATTCAGTTTTCTGTCTCCATACCAAGGCAAAACAGCCTTTGTAATTAACTGGGCCTTTTTCCCCCAAACCCAAAATGAGAACACACAGTTTATTTTGTTCACAAGGAGATATGAAAACTGCTGAATGTGGCAGACAAAGCTGGAAGTGTTTGCTGTGCCAGGTAAACAGAACTGAACTCTTTCTCTCAGGAAGGAATGGGAGCAGGCTCCAAATGTGAGAGACGGGCTGGGGCTAGGCCAGAGACCTCTGCCATTGTCCAGCCATGTTTTGGAGGTGCTGGACTGAGGGCTGAGCCGGCGGCCTCTGGAGGCAAGTGGACCTTTCTTAGCACTGTGGAATCAAAAGAGTACAGGCACTTGGGGAAAATAATCTTGAATTCAAATCCTTTCTCTTTTTCTTACCCTCTGTGTCACCATGCAACAGCCACTGAGCTCTGCAAGCCTCAGATTTCACTCATTCAACAGTCTTTATTGAGCATCTGCTGTGTCTTTGTGCTAACTACTAAGGGTGTGAAGACCAATGAGATACAGTTAATTTCTTCCCCATGAAGAAATGGGAGTAAAGACTTTAGCCTGAAGGCCATGGACCAATTAAATGAGGCTGTAGATGGAACAGCACATGCCATGTCACAGTATTCAGTTAACATCCATTTCCTTTCTTCTCCCTCTGCCATAGTCTGTGGAGGGACACGGCTGCTCAGAATCCTGAGGGAGGGTCTGAGGCAAGCCCATGTTTGCATGAGCAGGAGGTGGTGGCCGCTGCTTGGAGAGTGTGCCCTTTTGGCTGTCCTCCTTCCTTCCTTTGCTCCCCTGGGTTTATGATTGAGATTTCTTGGGCATTCTTGACTTTGGTGGCCTTTTACTTTTCCATCTCCTTGAATTTCTGTGCTATATCCTGAGCAATTTCCTGAGGATGGTCTTCTAGTTCACTAGTGCTTTCTTTGGCTGTGTTCATTCTACCGTGTGGCCCATGAATTGTGGGTCCCTGAGACCCTTGAATGGCCTCTGAATGCCCTCAGCCTGCTTCCGGAGGCACTACTGGTCCTTTCTTTACACAGAAAGTAGAAAGATCTCATAGGAACCACATTCAAGTCACTGGGCAAAAACCCATCTGACTGGGTATATTTTGCGTTTTGATTTGTTTTCTGTGAACCTGTGTAGAGAAGTAATAACTGACTGTTTAGAAGATGGCGCAGAGATATTGGTGCAGGGGCAAGGGAGTCAACTAATGGGGAATTAGACTAAATCCCAGAATGCATTTAGTAAGCCTTGTCTAAACATCTGCTTCTATTGCAATCAAATCTTAAAAAGTACTTAGAAGGTGGTGACACAATGTGTATGTGTGCATCTGACCCAGGTCCGGTGTTTGGGAGAGTGAGGACTTTGAAACCAGGGTCTAAGCTGAATGACCTTGGCCAAATGACTCAACTTCCCTGAGCCTCAGTGTCCTCAAGTCAAATGGAAATGAAAACATCTAGCCCCCAGAGTTTTCTTGATCTTGTCCACATCTGACTCTCCATACTCACCTCCATCACTGTGGTCATCACACTCTGGCCTTCTGGTGCCTCGATTCTTCCAAGTTCATTAGTGCCCCAGGGCCTTCGCCTGTGCCATTCCCTCAGGCTGGAACATGCTCCCCCAGGTCTCACCCAAGGTGGGTTCTCCTCAGTCCAATCCCCCTTCAGATTTTAGCTCCTCTTCCCTTATCATCCCACCTCAAGTAACCTACCCAATCTCTGCACATCAGCCTGTTTACTTCTGTCCCTTATCTGCCTGTCCCCACTGGAATGTCAGCAGGAACTTTGTCTTATGCAGTCCTATGCCTCAGTGCTCAGCTATGTGCCCTGACACAGCATGCTATTTTGGTCTCTATACTTGACACTTCCCACATCCAAGGGGAGCACCTCTGGAAGGAGGCCAGAGCTAAATGTGCTAAGCCTGCCTGTCCACATGCCTGGATGCTCCCACTTCTGTCCCTCCGTCATGCACTTCTTTCTCTTTCCTAATTGCCTATCTAGGACTTCCAATACTATGTTGAGCCCAAATGACAAACATGACATCCTTGTCTTGTTCCTGATCTTAGCTAAAAAGCTTTCAGTCTTTCACTGCTGAGTATGATGTTAGTTGTGGATTTTTTTGTATATGGCCTTTATTATGTTGAGGTAGTTTCTTTCCATTCCTATTTTGTTTATTTTATTTTTAAATTTTTTTTTTTTTTTTGAGACGGAGTCTCGCTCTGTCGCCCAGGCTGGAGTGCAGTGCCTAGATCTCAGCTCACTGCAAGCTCTGCCTCCCGGGTTTACGCCATTCTCCTGCCTCAGCCTCCGAGTAGCTGGGATTACAGGCGCCCGCCACCTCGCCCGGCTAGTTTTTTGTATTTTTTAGTAGAGACGGGGTTTCACCGTGTTAGCCAGGATGGTCTCGATCTCCTGACCTCGTGATCCACCCGTCTCGTCCTCCCAAAGTGCTGGGATTACAGGCTTGAGCCACCGCGCCCGGCCAAATTTTTAGGTTTTCCCTCTATTGTTGATTTCTTACTTCATCCCATTGTGGTCCCAGAAGTTACTTTGTAAGCTATTTTCTAAAATCGCTTGAGACTTAAATTGTGGCTTACCCTGTGGTCAATCCTGGAGAAAGTCCACATCCACTGAGGACTCTGCACTCTGTTGAGTGGAGTGTCCTGTTAGATCTAGTTGGTGTCTCGAGTTGCTCAAGTACTCAATTCTGCCTCCTCTGCAACGAGGTTGCTGGTACAACCAAGCTGTCCCTCCAGCATGGGAAGGGAAGTGATTTGTGTCGACTTCCAGGATATTTACTCACAGAGACCCCTCTTTCTGACCGTGTGCCTGTCCTGCTGCTGGAGACTTTAGCACTGAAGCTGCAGCTCCATCCTGGCCCAGGGGGATGAGGGCACCCCCTTTGGGATGACAGGGCCACAAGGGAGAGGAGCTCCCTGGCACTGCCCCACCAGGCCAGCCCTGGAGCATCTGCTTTCACACTGAAATGCCCGAGACACAAACTTCTATTTGCCACTCTCAGGTGGGGCTCTTTGTCTCAGCAGCTGAGCCCTGTCTTACGCAGTACAACAGTCTTGGAGGGCACTTTCCCACATCCTTGCCTGGGGTCAGGCTGGGCCAGGGACCACAGCTGTGTGATTTTCAGCCCTCCCGCCGTAGGTGAGAGCCACACTCAGCTCCCACCCACTGTGCTCTCCAGGCACTTGTGAGGAAATCAAATGCATGAAGGTGGAGACTCCCACTAAAAGCATTATCTTCCAGGGCGCCCCTTGTTCCTCCTCCCAAACTCCTGTTGCCCTGACTCTTCCCCATGCAGACGCTTGTTTGGAAATGTGGTGTGCTGTCTCCTTCCTGGCTCAGGCCTGCAGATTCTAATAAATAACTTGGGAACAGGCTGCCTCACGCGTGATCCAACCTGCTTATTGCTAGAAAGATGAGTTTGGAACTGACAAGTTCCCTGCTAAGCTGACATGTTTAAAAGCTTAATTTGAAAAACCAACCACATTCCCTTTGCAGAATGAAGGCAAAGATGAGGACGTGGTCAAGCCTCAGCCTGAACTCTCACTGTAAGGAGACAGACAGATTTAGAACTTCCCAGGTGTCTGGTCCTGTCCGTATAATTTCTTTTCTTTTTTTTTTTTTTTTGAGACAGAGTCTTGCTCTGTCGCCCAGGCTGGGGTGCAGTGGCCGGATCTCAGCTCACTGCAAGCTCCGCCTCCCGGGTTTAGACCATTCTCCTGCCTCAGCCTCCCGAGTAGCTGGGACTACAGGCCCCCGCCACCTCGCCCGGCTAGTTTTTTGTATTTTTTAGTAGAGACGGGGTTTCACCGTGTTAGCCAGGATGGTCTCGATCTCCTGACCTCGTGATCCACCCGTCTCGGCCTCCCAAAGTGCTGGGATTACAGGCTTGAGCCACCGCGCCCGGCCCCTGTCCGTATAATTTCTTAGTTGCCTTCCAGCCTATGCAGCCTGCAGCTTTGGAGAAAAGGAACTGTAATATGTATTAAAATATTAAAGTTCTTGACCCTGTTGGGAAAAAGTTCATAGTCCATTTGTTCCTCATTTTTCACTCGTAAGTGTCTCTAAAGTGTCTCACCATTCAGGGCTGGTCTAGATGTTATGTATTAAGAGAAAACTTGAGGTGTAATAGGGCACTGCAGGGTGGATTCTTCTCCCTCCTCCCGCTCTGCCTCTAGGACCGGGGTCTGGCAGGACTGTTCCCGGGAGCCTAGGGACTGTTCGTCATCCTTGCCTCACTGAGACCATCAACAGCCTGGATGATTTTTACTTTCACTTTTCATTTTCTATAAACTTTGAAGACAGGTCATGACTGTACCCCTCAGTGATGAGAACCTGTATCATGTAGAAGGCAGGGGTCCCTCTGTGGTATCTGCACCAAGGCGGGGCAACACAGCAGTGCAGAGGGCGGAGGAGCCAGCTTTGTGGCTGGGCCTTGGGGCAGCGGGCAGAGGGGAACACAGGGGTTGGGGGAAGCAGAGCTGCCAGGGCCTGGATCAGGCAGGAGTGGGAGTCTGGGGCTTGCACACGGGGACGGCACCTTCCGGTCTCACCTCCCGTCACATCCTGCAGCTCCTGCCTCAATACAGGAGCCAGATTTCCCAGGGTGCATCACCCTCTGGGCCTTTGACAGGCTGGGTCCTCCCCCAGGGTCACCCTCTTCCCTCCTCCCCAGTTTGCAATGCTCCTCACCCTTCAAGACTGCTCTTCTGGGGAATTTGGTCCTGACCCTGCCTGTTCTCTGTCCCCCCTCTCCCCGCCCCCACGACACACTCACCCTGTCTGTGCTTCCCTCCACTGAGTGGAATGGCCCAGGGATCAGCCCATCTGTGGGGAGGAGGTCTGCTCTTCAGGACGGCTTTCAAATCCAGCGAGCCCAGGCTCCGTCATCTGTGTGGCCTTGGGCAAGCCTGGCCCTTGGGAGCCTGAGTTTCCCACTGTGAATGGGTCGAACAGCAGCCACCTCACAGCCCTACTGTGCTGGATGAGCTGTGCCTTGGGGTGTGGGGGGCCTGCACTTGTCACTGTGAGAGGCTGCAGCTGTCAGTGCTAACCCTGGAATCCCACCCCCAACATGGCAGGTGTGGGGACTGCCTAGACGGAGTAAGCAAGAAGGGGAGGCGAGGGGCTGGTGGTGAGGGGCAGCATTGGAGGATGACAGGGGACGCTGCCTTCCTGAGGACGCTGCCCAGCAGTGGTTGTTCCCAGCTCTTCTCAGTATCCAGGCCTCAGCCATCCCTCCCTTCCCTGCAGCCTTGGCTCCCCTGGAAAGGATACGGGAGGGATTACCCTTTAAGGGGGTCTCGCCAGCCCCTGCTCCAGGGCTGCATTCTCAGCCCCTTTAATCCACCTGGGAGCCAGAGCAGGCTAGCCTGACATGTCCTCATTTCCCAGGTGACAGATGTGACACTCCACAGGCTTGAAGTGAGGACAACAAACTCAGAAGCCTGCAGGGGCCAGGCATGGAGAGGCAGGGACAGGGCCTGGGCCAGGGAGCCCCAGGGACTGTGGTGACCTGGAACCAGGAACTCCAACCAGAGGATGGCTCTGACCCAGCTCCAGAGACTGGTGCTTGAGGGAATGTCACCCAGGAGGCCAAATCTCATTACATACCCAAAACAAAGCAAAACAAAACAAAAACCCATAAACCTGCAATATTTTTTTCTGGTGTCTTTCACTTCTTGTGTTAGAATGAATTCAGAAATTCTAGACTTGGCCTCTGGACCCTCCTTCAAGACTCCTGGTTTAAGATTCATAATTTGATTTGTGGTAGAGTATAGGTGTGCATGGGAAACAGCATGCACAATGGCTCGGAGGCGGGCTGTGCCGGGCATGGGGAGCAGAATGGACGTGACTGAGGGCCCCCAGATTTTACCTTGCCCCCGTACCAGGCCTCCCTCCTTCCTCCCTCTGTGAGGATGGCCATGATGAGTGTCTCTATGGTGCTCTCCTGGGTGAGGAGGAAGGTCCTGTTATCAGCACACTAGTACAGATGCGGACATTGAGGCACACAGAGGAAGTGGCCTACTCAAGGTCATTATTAAAAAGTCACAAACAATAGATGTTGTTGTGGACATGGTGAAAAGGAAGTGCTTATTCACTGCTGGTGGTGTAAGTTAGTACAACCTGTGTAGAAAATAGTATGGAGATTCCTTAAAGAACTAAAAGTAGATCTACCGTTGGATCCAGCAGTCCCACTACTAGGTATCTACCCAAAGGAAAAGAAGTCACTATATCAAAAAGACACCTGTTGGCTGGGCATGGTGGTTCACGCCTATAATGCCAGCACTTTGGCAGGCCAAGGGGGGCAGATCACCTGAGGTCAAGAGTTCAAGATCAGCCTGGCCAACATGGTGAAACCCCATCTCTACTAAAACTACAAAAATTAGCCGGGTGTGGTGGCATGCGCCTGTGGTACCAGCTACTTGGGAAGCTGAGGCAGGAGGATCGCTTGAACCTGGGAGGTGGAGGTTGCAGTGAGCTGAGAGTGTACCACTGCACTCCAGCCTGGGCAAAAGAGTGAGACTCTGTCTCAAAAATAAGACACCTGCATGTATATGTTTATTGCAGCACAATTCACAATTGCAAAAATGTGGAACCAACTTAAGTGCCCATCCACTAATGAGTGGATAAAGAGAATGTGGTATGTCTACACCATAGAATACTACTCAGCCATAAAAAGGAATGACATAATGTCTTTTGCAGCAACTTGGATGAAGCTGGAGGCCATAATTCTAAGTGGAGTAACTCAGGAGTGGAAAACCAAAACTGCCATGTTCTCACTTATAAGTGGGAGCTAAACTATGAGTACATAAAGGCATATGGTGTGATATAATGGACTTCACAGACTCAGAAGAGGGAGGGTGGGAGGGGGGCTGGGAAAAAAAAAAAGTATGTGTCTGGTACAATGTACACTACCCTGGTGACCCCTGCACTGAAGTCTCAGAATTCACCACTATACAATTCATCCACATGACCAAAAACTGCTTGTATACCAAAAGCAATAAAAAATATATTTAAAATAACAACCTTAAAAGGACAGCAGCAGTGATTTGGCATGGGCGAGCCTCATCCCTGGCTGGCCCCTGGACTCTCCTACCATTACCTTCTAACCTGCAGAAGAAGGTGACCATACTCCCAGCTACAGATGAGGAAGTTGAGGTTCTTTTTGCTTTTTGTCACTTGCCAAGTGCTGGAGCTTTGAGGCCCAGAGCTGTGACTTCACAGTGATACTCTGAACCCTGCATTCTGGAGGGCTGGGCTGGCCCTGGGGACTGTTGACTTCCACACCCACGTTTCCTTTATGCAGCCCAGAGCAGGATTGCCACATTGAGGAGGTTATTCTTTTTTTAGCGGGGACAGAGTCTCACTCTGTCACCCAGGCTGGAGTGCTGTGGTGTGATCTTGGCTCACTGCAACCTCCTGTGTTCAAGTGATTCTCGTGCCTCAACCTCTCGAATAGCTGAGATTACAGGCGTCCCCCACCACGCCTGGCTAATTTTTGTATTTTTAGTAGACACGGAGTTTCACCATCTTAGCCAGGCTGGTCTCAAACTCTTGACCTTAAGTGATCCACCTGCCTCGGCCTCACAAAGTACTGGGATTACAGGCATGAGCCACTGCGTCCTGCCCTTGAGTGAGTTATTTTGACCAGCTCAGGCCCAGCCCTTGACTGCAGCTGTCCTTGGTGCTGGACACTTCAGCTGGCTGAGGTTTTATGGTGGTTATCACCACCCGCCCACCGAGCTGTGTGCTGCTGTTCCCTCCTAGCCTGGCTGTGCTAAATTCCTGGCTTCTAAATCAGGACAGAAGGGTGCGGAGGCACCAGAAAAGGAAAGAGACAGAGACTTGGGGTGAACTCTTACAGTGAAGTTGACACGTGAAGGGACAGTATTTATGTCCATGGTGAGACTCAATTTGAAGGTAAGAACTTGGTCCCAGAGAGAAATGAAACAGAGAGGCCAAGGGCTACAAGGCAGTAGGGGAAGGGGCCTACTATTGGGGAGTAAAGTGTAATTTAATAAACCAGTCCACTGCATGCCTGGAATTAGCTAAGCCTGACCTCAGGCACCCCTCAATTCCAGGATGCCATTGTCTGGGATGGGGGACCTTAACTGTGCTGTGCTCTCAGCCATCGGCTCACCCTGGGCTGTGGGGGCCTCACCCATAACACCCCTACCTGAGTGTGCGCCCCATGGACTGAGGTCCCCATGGGGGCAGGGCACTCTTCTGCTTGGCCTGGGAGGCCCCAGGCCTTAATAAGCAACGTGTCTGTGTTCACACATGTGCCTCTCTGCAGGAGTGGGCATCAAGTTGGAAAAAACCCCCTCTTGCCCTCCTGGCGGATGCACAGGCCACCCTGGGGTTTGGCAAATGTCCCGGCTGGGGTGGGGAGGGTGCACCAGTCTGAAGACATAAAGGACCCCATTTGTTTTCATGGGGCCCTACATTGACTAAAGGGATACTGCACTGCCTTGGACCCCTAGAGAGTGAGAGCAAGGACCTCAGAGGCCGGCAGAGGTGGATTCCAGCCTGCTCTGCCCTCCTACCTGTGGGTCCTCCTTCCCCTGTGCTGCAGGACTCTGCACACAGCATCCTGAGGATCCCTGGCCCTCCCACATCCTCAGCAGTCTCTTATTCCTAGACAAGCCACACAGTGGATTGTGAAGACAGAGGCCCTGGGTTTAAATCCCACCCGTATCACCCACCAGCACGTCCTTTGCCCACTTTCGGCCTCTGTTTTCTCCTCTGTGTACTGGAGCAGTCGCCCTCTGCCTGCCTATCTCAGAGGCGAGGCATGCTGTGCATAGCACAATGCTATGGGCTGTTTCAGGGACCCAAGGGGTGCAAGGACCCAAAGGCTGAGCCCAGGGCAGGTGTGACAGGTGGGGCTAAGGGACCAGTTGATTGTATGCATTCTAATAGCCAGTGACCAGAAGCAACCATTTGCAAATCCATTAGCGAAGGTCATGTTTACTCCCTCTTGTTAACATAGTCATCTATTTGCACAGAGCCCTTGCGGTTTATTGGCAACATTATTTCCTGTCACAGACAGCTCTGCTCAGTCTCTAAAATGCAGGGACTGGCCAGATGTGGTGGCTCACACCTGTAATCTCAGCACTTTGGGTGGCCAAGGTGGGAAGATTGCTTGAGGCCAGGAGTTCAAGACCAGCCTGGGCAACATAGCCAGACCCCATTTCTTAAAAAACAAAAAAATTAAATTAGCTGAGTGTAGTGGTACATGCCTGCAGTCCCAACCACTTAGGAGGCTGAGGCAAGAGGATCGCTTGAGCCCAGGAGTTCAACACTGCAGTGAGCAATGATTGCACCACTGCACTCCAGCCTGAGTGACAGATGTTAGTCTCTTGAAAAAGTAAAAATAAAAACAACTAAAATGGGCTGGGCGCAGTGGCTCACGCCTATAATCCCAGCACTTTGGGAGGCCGAGGCGGCGGATCATGGGGTGAGGAGATCGAGACCATCCTAGTTAGTACGGTGAAACCTCGTCTCTACTAAAAATACAAAAAATTAGCCGGGCATGGTGGTGGGCACCTGTAGTCCCAGCTACTCGGGAGGCTGAGGCAGGAGAATGGTGGGAACCCGGGAGGCGGAGCTTACAGTGAGCCGAGATCGCACCACTGCACTCCAGCCTGGGCAACAGAGCGAGACTCTGTCTCAAAAAAAAAAAAAAAAAAAAACAACGAAAAACATAAAGTGCAGGGTCTGCACCCGCCTGGGATTCCCTCCTGCTCATGCACCCATACCATGGCTCTCTGTGACTCACCAACTGCATGTTGCCTGCCTGCTCCACACTAGGACAGAATGTCACCCCAGTCCTACCTAGCATTTCCCCCATGCCTTGTTCCCAATAATCAGGACTCCACCGGGCGCCCAGGTTCACTCTCCAAACCGCACCTTTGCAAGTGCTCCCTCTGCTGGTCTGTTCCTCGCACTTTGGGCCCTCAGCTACCTTGTCCACGCCTCCTCTAGGACAGGGTGTGGTTGGGTGCTCACACAGTGGCCTTTGCCCACCCCACTCCGCCTTCTTCCTGTGGAAGCTCAATTTGGAAAGTCATGGTTGGGCCACGTCGGTCATGATTGTCTCTTTCCCTCCTGCTTGCGACTGGCTGGGGCAAGGGCTTGTGCCAGTTCTGTCAGTGAGACATTAGACGGAGCCTGTGCGGGCTTCTGTGAGGGATTGTCTTTCCTGAAAAGAAAGAAGTGGCCAAAAAGAAGATGCTGCGCTTGCTTCTGGCATGAGTACTGACTGCAGATGTGATGGTTGGAGTGGGGCAGCCACACTGTGATCATGAGGGAGTGACACCAACATTCTGTTAGGGGTGGAGTAGAGAGCCGGGTGGCCCCGGGTCACTGATGACAGTAGTGAGCCACCAGCCAAGCCTGGGACTGCTCACGTCTCTCACATCATCATTGCTAACACACTTTAGATGCCTTTGTGTTCTAAGCTACTCTTCATGGGGCTTTCTGTCACTGCAGGCCAACCTGTTCCTAACTGATACAGCCGTTGAAGCATGGTTACTCATCTTTGCCCTTAACTCATTCCTCAGCAGATGGGGGCTCCCCACCCTTCACACGTGGAAGCCACTCATGGGTGCTGTCTGCCTGACTGGCAGTGCCTTTCTGCCCGTCTGTTTTGGGTCTGTGAACACTCCCGGAACTGGCCGCTGCCTTTTCTTCTCTGAGCCTGCCCACAGTGGGCCTTCAGTACATCTCAGGGACCTCGCCTCAGCCCTGCCATGGTCAGAGTCTCTCGCTGTCAAAAGCCTGTGGATTCGCTGCAGCCTGAGCGCTGCTTCCAGACCTCAGAGGCCTCCCCAGCCTCTTCTGTGGGAAGCCTGTGTTCCTTCTCAGCAGAGCTCCTGTGCTATCAGTCCCGGCCTTTTCATGCCTCCAGGGGCTCGGCTGTGGATTTCTTGTCAGCTCAGTCTCTCCAGTGGCCGCTGTGGGAGCCATGTGATGGAGGAGGGAGTGCGGGAGCTGAGTTTCAGAGGCAGCATAGAAGGGATGCGGTGGGCTCTCTGCACATTCTGAAAAGGCCTCTGGTGTGCCCGGGGGAGTAGGGTCCCTTAAGGCCCAGAGGAAGGAGATGTCCCCAGGGGTTCCCCTGTGAATGGGGATTGTCTGTGTGGTCATATGAGTGTGACTGTTGATGCCATGCCGAGGGACGGAAAGCCAGGACAGGCGTGGGGAGGTGGTGAAGGCAGGACAAGAACGAATGTCCTAGAAAAGACTCGAGCCGCACTCTCCCTGCCTCCCTCCGATGTGGGTGTCTGCCATGAGTCTCATGACAGCTGCGTGGCAGTAACCAAATGTCAGGCGTCCACGGCTGGGTGTGGCCACAGCACGCGGTTTTCTAGGCAGCCAGAGCCTGGGCGTGCAGTCCAGCTGAATGCTTACCGGCCCTGGTCTAGTTCCCTCCATGTCCTGAGCCTCTGTTTTGTCAGCTAAAGAGGGGACAGGGGTTGGTACCTTGACAGGGTTAATTCCCTGAGGATTCATTTGGGTACCGTGAATGGCCCAGCCTGTAGCAGGCCCTCGACAGATACTGCTTGAATTCATGATTTAATTCAAGATTAAAGCCTTGTTTGGAGTCTGTTTTGGAGTCTCACAGTGTCATCCAGGATTCTTCTTGGAAGCTCACCTAAATCCATATTGTTGCAGCTGCAGGGCTCTCCCTTTAGCTAAATGGTAGAAACCCTCTACCGGGACAGAAAACCCAATTCAAAGTGGTGCAGACAACCGAAGCAGGAGAAATGATTCATGCAACTAAAAATCTAAGGGCAGCTGGCGTCAGGCAATGCTGCATCTGGGTGCTCCGTGATGTCACCTGGACTCTCCTCTCTTACTCCCTGGCTCTACTTCCTTCCCTCAGTGTGTCATGCTCAGGTGGACTTTCCCTTCAAAAGTGATGAGATGGCACACACAGCCCTAGCCACCCAACAGAAATGATCCTTCCCTCCCCGCCGATACCAGCACTTGCCCTGACCCTCGCCACCTGATTGGTCACATGCCTAGACCTTAGCCAATCACTGTGGCCATGGAGGTTGGGCTCTGCTGATTGGTCAGGCTGAGGTCATATGGCCACTGTCTCCAGGGGCACTTGGAGCTGCTCCCCTGTTTGGGTGGGAGGTGGTGTGATGGCTGAGAGAGCCAGGATCAGGGACTAGCCTCTGCGTCCTCTGTGCATCACTTCCTGGATGTGTCTGCTTTTGTCCTCCTCCTATGCCTGCTGGCTTCCGTGTAACAGAATTCACAGTGGCATTTTTCCCTCTCTGACCACCTCCTCCCCAGGCCCCATTTCACCTATCCCAGAAAGGAGCGGGACTTCTGTCTGAAGCTAGGATTTTGGATCCCCACCCCCCAGCTTCGAGGCTGCTCCTTCTCCTGGTGCAATCAGTCAACAAACATGCACTGAGTGCCCTTTATGTGCCAGGCTGTCATTAGGTGTGATCCAGGGAGGAGCAGGGCTGATGGGATTCCTGTCCTCCAGGAGCTGACACTCTAGAGGGAGTACACAGACACATCGAAGACCAATTCAGATCAGATGAGTCCAGATGAAGAAAGAGACAGGATGGGATGGAGGGCATCCAGAGGTGTTGAAGGTGGACAGAGAAGGGTGCTGTGAAGAGGCAACATTTGCACAGAGAACAGGAGGAAATGAAGGACCATGTGGCACTTAGGAGAACAGTGTCCCAGGCAGGGACAGCTCATGCACATCTCCTGAGGTGGGAGCCAGCCTGGGGTTCCCAGAGGAGCAGGCAATAGCTGGATGGTAAACATTTCGGGCTTTGTGGGCCATGCGGCCTTCGCCACAACTACTCAGCTCTGTTGTTATTTAAAAACAGCCTTTGACTGCAAGTAAATGAATGGGCCTGAATGTGCTGCAATAACAGTGGACACTGGAGTTACACAGAACTTTCACTTATGATGAAATGGTGTTCTGTTGATGTTTTCAACCATTTAAAAATGTAAAAAGCCTTCTTAGCTCGAGGGCTCTGCAAAAGTGGGCAGCAAACCCTATGTAGCCTACAGGCTATAGTTTGCAGATCTCTGTCCTCGGAGGATTGGAAAGCAGGCTGGTGAGCGAGCTGGGCAGCAGGGAGGAAGGCAGCCAGAGGTGGGTCAGAGAGATCAGCAGGGCTGGGAAGCCATCTCCACTTGTGTGGGATCCAACATCCTTGGGGAAATCACCTCTCTGGAGTTTCAGAGCTGGTGATTATTCTGGGCAGTAGGCATGGCCTGAGGCAGCTTCCAAAGGAAAGGGGCTGTGTCTGAGCATGCATCTGCTGCTTCCACGCCCACCCTGCCTCTCCTGTGCAGCCTGCAGGGAAGCCCTTCCCCTCTCTGGGCTTCTGCTGTGTCATCAGCAAAGTGAGGCCCTGGGGTAAATGTGCTCCCGCAGCCCACTGCGCTCTGACATACTGTGGCATGGTCTTAGAATGCATTTCTCCAGCCATGGAGCTGCACTTCAGCACCACGGACAGAACCACAAGGCACCCATGAAGGCTGTGACCTGAGCTGAATCCAGGATCACTGAACAGTTGTGCATCTCAAACATTTCCTCTTTGTGGCTGACAAGGTCACTCAGACAGGGGAGGATCTGGGCCCTTCTATGGCTATACATGAATCCCAGGCTATAAGTTCCTGTGCAGTTGCCTGCTGCTGCTGAAAATCTCCTTTGGGGTGTTTGTGCATCCTGGCTCTCCCAGCTCTGACAGTCAAGTTTGGGCCTCTGAACGAGAAGCCACAGGAAGGGGAGGAGAAGATGAAGTGATGGTTCCATGGAGCCCATCCATCATCCACCTCCCTGTCCCTCCCCTTTCCTCTCCGTCTTTCTCTATCCTCTTTCTCTGTCGCGTGTGAAATTGGCAGCATTTCCCAGGAAGAACACAGACCCCTGATATGTAGATAGAGGAGGGGAGGGACCCCTCTGAGGGATACCCAGTGAGGAGGCCTTTCTTTTTCTTTTTGGTTGAGTCCAGTTCCTCCTCACTTGAGCATTTGGAGACATGAATGAATTCCCCTGGTTGCCTGCCAGTCATCTGTCAGTCCACTCAGCAGCTCTCTGCCTCATTAATCCATCTTCTCCCTCCCTTACTTAGCTCATGCTTTTTTCCTTTCTATTTTAAGCAAGAAGGGAGGTTTATTAGGAGAACCCAGGGAACACAAGAACAGACACAGATTGGGCACTCTAGACTCACCAGGAGACGGCCCCACGGCTGGCAAGCTGCTGGCACACGGCTGTTGCATTCCTCCTGCCATCCTGGGCTGTACATCTCTCGTCTGCTACCCTGTGCACATCAAGGCTGCCTCCTGTCTTTAAATCCATCAATGCTTCTTTGTTTCCATTGCTCTAATCCTAGTCTAAAGTTGTGTCCTTTATTTTTTCATGGAAAACCAAATTGGCTTCCTCATTTTTCTCCCCAAGTCCATTCACTCCTGCCCAGTTTCAATCTGTTGTTCTCCTCACTAGGATCAGAGTGATTGGTAAGGCATGAAAACGTAGTCAGCGGATTTTCCGTGCTCGTAGGAAATGAACGTCAAACGCTTGACTGTGGAGTGAGCGGGATTACTGCATGCCCTCAGTCCCTTCATTGCGGTGCCCTCCCTGTCAGAGGGTCCGGCAGCCCTGCTCCTTGTTGCCTTCAGGCAAGGCAGAGGGTTGGCTGGTGACAAGTGAGAGGGGCACAGGCGCACACAGTGACACCAGTGCTGGCAGGACACTCCTCCTTTCCTATTGCTGTGACACAGGCAGAGGTCCAGTAGAGCCTGCTCTGTCAGCCTAAGTCCAGACCCAGGGGAGGGTGGGATGCGGAACAGAGCCACGGTGGCATGAAGCAGGGGAGACAGCACCCGCAGGCCAGCCCTGCACCCCAGAGGTCAGCCCTGCAACATGGGGCTCATCTGTCACTCAGCATCGCTCCCTGTGCTGGGGCGCACATGCACTCTCAGCTCTTGCTTATTGCCCCATCTCTGTCTGGGCACTCCTGGCCTTTGGTAGCAACACAAGCTGCCCTCTCCCACATTGATCACTTCTCCATGGGAATCCCTCTCGTTAGGAAGTTCCTTACACCCTCTTGCCCAGTTCACACGCCTCACCCGTGAGATCCCAGCTTATCTGTGAAGTTCTCAGGAAAGGATGGTCTGGCCTGTGTTCAGGGAGCCTCAAATTCACTTTGTTTGTCATCATTTGTCTTTCACTAAACGATGATTTCCATGAAGACAGACACCAGGTATTTAGCTCAGGCTTCTGTGAGTCCCTGCTCCATCGCCACTATGTGCCAGGTGCCCTGCAGAGGGGAGGAGGTGACAGCGTGAATCGGCCATGAGCCCTGCTCGCACAAACTTGTCCCTTGGTAGGGGACTGAGACATGTAAGCAGCAGAATCTGAACCCACTGTGTGTTGAGTAGGTCATGAGGATAAGTGTTGCCAGGCAGAGGGAAGGCAAGGAAGACTGCCCGGAGGAGGGAGTGTCTAAGCGGGTTGGAAGGAGGAATTGGAATCTTCCAGGTGGGGAGCTTGCTGGGGTGTGGTGGGTTGGAGTGGGTAGTTGTAGAGCAAGAAGACAGGCTTGAAAGAGTTGGAGCTCAGGAGCAACTGGGAGCACAGTGAGCCTCCAACACCTTTATTCCTGAGAATCTGAGCAATCTTATTTTTATGTCTTTGCAAATGCAAAGTGGCCTGTGGTGTTTGCCTCTGGGAATTTGTGCATGGTGAGGATAATGGCTGGGTTCTCCAGGCCCTGCCATACAATGGGTGTCCATGGCACACTCTCATCTGGTCCACATGGCCCCAGGTGCATTGCAGTTAGATGCTGGGGCTCTGTTTCCAGGATAAGCATCAGGAGATGCCCTTGTTTCCACTCTGCTCATTTGAGACTTGCCTTAAGGTCCTGTCCTTATTTTCTAAGAAACTCACAGTTCTTTCTAGTAACCAAGACTTCTGAGAACAGAGCCCCAGCTGTCATTTAAAATTTTCATAAAACGAATAAAAGGGATGACAGATGAATCACCGCAAACACCCTGTCACTGGATGTAATGTCTCTAGATATGATCTTGTTATCAAAATAATTGGCAGTAGCAGGATGCGGCCTGCAGGTACCACTGTTTAGTGATTAGGAACTGTGGCCCCTCCGGGGTCTTCTGCCTCAGGGAGGGAAGTGTGTCCACCCAGGAGTGTGGTTTCAAGGACCTGATGGAACATGCTGGATCTTCCTAGCCCTTTGGATTCACCAGGCTGTGCCCTACAATGAGTCTTTTTCTGTCTCTTATATAGAGGAAATTACAGACTCCAAAGGGCAACTTTTCGTTACAAAAATAATCAATAAAGCAATGCAAGTGTCAAAATAGCCTGGCCCACAGGCAAGCCAGGGAGGCAGGCCCAAGGAGGCTCTGCCGTGGGAAGGAGGCAGTGATGCTGGAGAATCACTTAGCCCACGAGGCCCTTGAGTTTCTTGTTGTTAAAATGGCTAGCGAAGTGCTGTCCTCCGCCTACTTCACTGACTTGGGCAAATGGAACCAGCTGAGGATGCTTGGGAAAGCCATTTATTCCATGGGACCCTTGCTGTCACCCCTGAGGCTACTGTCATTCCCATGCTGGTTGTGAGGCAGACACTGAGGGCTCCCGGAACTGCGGGGGCAGAGCCCCAGAGCCTGACTCCAGCCCAGCAGGCCAGTCTCCATCAGAAAGCTGAGCTCTGTGCTATGAACATCTGGAGGGGGCAGTCGCATCCTACCAGAGAGGAAGGTAGCTGGGGCAGGGGCAACAAGGAGGGTTCTTCCCAGCTGGGGCCAGGAGGGGAAGAAAGGTGGCTCACAAGCAGAGGGGGCACACAGCAAGGGCAGGACAGGAGGCCTGACTGCAAAGGGAGTGGAAGGAATACAGTCAGTTCTGCCTGCCCAGCAGAAGCGGGGCGTTTCTGGGGGTGACTGGCTGCACAAACTCATGGAGGCACAGTAGGGCCATTTCCTGTGGTACCCCTGAACTAGAGGGTGATGGTGGGCCCCTGCCTGGCCTCTGTGCTAGTCGAGCTATTTCCAAGTACAGTGAAGCTGCCAGGAACCTGGCAGCATAGGACAACCAGGAGCCTACTCACCCACCGGGTGGGAGTAGGACGTCCTGGACAGAGAGTGGGTGGGCAGCAAGGGGCTGGGCCAGCTGCAGGTGACTGGAGGCTGCAGGGGTGGGTGTTGCAGTCCACATGGGACATCAGGGTCTCTGGCCCAAGTGGGTTCCAAGGCCAGCCACTCCTCTCGGGAGGCACCAAGATACCTAGGATCTGCTTGCGAGGCTTCCAATCCCCCGGGTCCAAAGTGGAGACCCTCTCCACTCGGTAAGTAGGTTCAGTTAGCGTGCCTTGTCTCCTCGACCAGCTGGCAGCCTCCAGTGGCAAGCCGAGGACTCCAAAGCTGCTTGTGTACTTGTGAGAGAGCGAGTGCTGTGCCCATCAGCCAGGGTGTGAGGAAGACAAGACTTGCAGGAGGAGTACCAGCCATTTGTCATCCCCAGTACGATCCCCCCTTGTTTTGCATATGGAGAAACTGAGGCTCACAGGGAGGAGTGCCCTCATCTGGAATCAGGTCTCTGCCTCTGTCTCTGGCCACTGCACAGCCCTCTGGCTTCCAATTGTGACACATTGTTAGAACAGCTGCAAGTGACAGAATTCACACATACTGGGTCTGTCTAGTGGTCAGACACTGTGGACCTCCTCTTTTTTTCTTTGCAGATATCTTCAAATATTTAATGTGTTCTGCATATTATATGTGTGCATTTTATTATTATTATTTAGAGATAGGTCTCCCATGTTGCCAGGCTGGAGTGCAGTGGCTATTCGCAGGTATGATCATAGCTCACTGCAGGTTTGAACTCCTGGGCTCAAGCCATCCTCCCACCTCAGCCTCCTGAGTAGCTGGGACCACAGGCACAGGCCACTGTGCCCCTTCTTTGTGCATTTCAAAGGATAATAAAATAATGATTATCTGTGAGCCTACCATCTAACTCCAGAAGGGGAACATTCCCAGTGATTTGCACCCGTGTGTTTGCGACTTCTCCTACCCGAGATCACCATAACCCGGAATCTTGTGTTTGTCATTCTGTTGCTCACAGGTTACTGCGGATGTTGAGATGATATAGTGTTTCATTTGTTGATGAGTTTTATGGAAATGCTGTACCTTATGCAGCCTTCTAAGATTAGCATTTTCCACCTAACATTGTATTGTTTCTAGTAACCAAGAAACAATGCTGTCCTGTGCAGCCATAGTTTATTTTCGCTGATGTGAAAATAAATTGTGTCAATATTCTACAGTTTATTTTTGCATTCTCCTGTCAGGGCGTGTTTGGGTCATTCTATTTATTTTCTATTATTAACAATGCTGCTGTGAGATTTTCTCATATCTGCTTTGTGTGTTGGCTAAGAGTGGACCTGCAGGATTACAGGTATGTGAATGGTCAACCTAACAAGAAAATGACAAAATGATTTTCTTTTGAGATAGGGTCTCACTCTGTTGCCCAGGCTGGAGTGCAGTGGCAGGATCATGGCTCACTGCAGCCTCCAACTCCTGGGCTAAAGTGATCCTCCAGCCTCAGCCTCCCGAACACAGGGACCACAGGTGTGTGCCACTATGCCCAACTGATTTTTCATTTTGTTTAGAGATGGGTCTCACTATGTTGCCCAGGCTGGTCTTGAGCTCCTGGCGCCAAGCGTTCCTCCTACTTTGGCCTCCCAGAGTGCTGGGATTACAGGCATGAGCCACTGCACCCGGCCCCAAAATTATTTTTAAAGTGGTCCTTCCAGCTTACATTCTCATTGCCAGTACTTCTGTATTCCACCCAATCTACGTGCGCTCAAACCCTGGGTTCTGTGAGATGTCTCATTTTTGTCCGTCTGGTGGGATCACCCACTTCTCTTTAAGATCCTGCTTGGCATTTCTCTGCTGCCTCGGGAGGTGACGCATCCTTGCCTAGGTCATTTGCTGTCCCTGTTTCCTCCTCTAGGAAATGCCCGATCGGCCTTCATAATCTGCTTCTCCTTTTCTGTGGACACACGCGAGCTCTGTCTCTATCCTGGATCCGCCTCCTTTGTAGGTCTCGCATATTCCGGGTGTCTCCTTGCTGATTGTGGTTTGTCTTTTACATTCTTCCTTGTGTCTGGCCAATAGGAATGCTCAGTTTCACTGTAGACAGATCTACCAATTGTTTAATGCTTGGCGAACTTTTCGTTTCTCGTTTAAGGGATCATTCCCAGCCCCAGTTTGGAAAGATACTTCCCTGTATTTTCTTCTAGAGGTGTTAAGGTTTTCGCATTCACATGTAGGTCCTCAGTGTCTGGAGCCGGCTGGGGTGTGGTGTGAGTTGAGTGACCTTCATTTCCCACACAGACACGCAGTTGTCCTTGCTTCAGTCTCAGCCGGAGGAGCTTTTGTGAAATCCTCAGTCCCAAGTCCCTCACGTTGTTGGCTTGAAAGCGCTCTCAGCCAAGCTTGTGTTCTGTGTCTTCTCCCTCCCCGGCTTTTTCCATGGCACTCACTGGTGTGCGTGTCCTGCAGGCGGCCCTGTGGGGCGTTCCATGGCCAGGAAGCCTGGAGGAGGGCTGGGTGGAGGAGGGCTGGGTCTGCACCGCCCAGCAGGGTGGCCTTACTGTCCCACAAAGCAGAGTCCTGCACGAGGGTCTAATTGGGAGTCCTGGGGCAGGGCCTGCGCTTCTCCTCTCATGTCCACGGTGCTAGGCACGGGATCTGTGCATAGGAGGACGAGTGGGGACCTGGCTCCTGGGGCTGGCAGCAGAGGAATCGGGCCCCGCACAGCCTTCCCATCCCCCTCCAGTGGCTCTGCTGGCCGACGCAGAGGCCCTGTAGCCCGTTCCTCCTAAAGGCCTGCGGAGCATGTCCCGTGGCTGCTCTCATTCCCTGGCTTGTCTCCTCAGTGTCCTGTGCACGGTGAGGCATCTGTGTTGAAGAGACCCCCTTCTCTCCACCCACTCCAGCTCCTTGCCTGGGAGCCCACTGGAGAGCTCTGGGGCTGCGTCCTGACTCCCTCAAGCCTGGAACAGGGAGAGCCCTGTCTTCACCAGAAAAGGTCTGTCCCTGTCCCAGGGGCACCAGAGCTGTGGCCTCTGATCGCAGCCCAACCCATGCCACCTCCTGGCCTTACCCCTGACCCCAGGCCGTTGCCCAGAGGAGAGGTGGCCACCCCTCCCTGGCCCGTGTACCAGTAGCAGGTACTGGCGCCAGCCCTCTGGCATCTCTCCTAGTCCGGCCCCATCTAGCTCCCAGGCTCCACTCCTGAGGTCCCAGGACAATCCCTTCAGACCATGACTGTAGCTCAGTCCCTTACCCTGTGACAATAATGACCATGACAAGGACAACCTCCTTGAACTGAGCTTATGAGGCCCCAGGCACAGGTTTGAGCACCCCAAGGAGTCTGCACAGGCCTCTACGGCAGCCCGCATTCACATGCCCATCCTGCAGATGAGGAAACCGAAACCGAGGCTCAGAGTGGGGAAGTCATCTGCTCTGGCTCCCTCAGTAGACTCCTGCATGTGCTGGGCAGACCCCATGCTGCTTACCACGACACGACGCAGTTCCTTCTGACCCTGACTAGGCCCGAGCTCTGCCTCCTGGGGAATGGTCAGATTTTCCAGTCCTCATGGGGTGATCCCCCTTGCAAAGTATAGGAGAGCTCTGTCCCGAGCCCTGGATTCATGGCAGTTCCAGGCCTGCCTCAATCTCTCTGAGCCCCAGAGGATATCCTCCCAGGTTCTGAGGCTGGGCTGGGCCAGCTGTGGGGACTCCTGACTGCTGCAGGGAGGTCCCAGCTCCTAGATAAAGAATTTTCTGTCTTGCAAGCTCTAGCAGCCTTGAGAACGCCCTGATGCTGGGCTGGAGCCCTCAGATGTCTTCAGACTGCAGGGCTCCTGGGTAGACCCTACTTCCTGGAAACTCCTGCCTTTCATGGAGCATACCTCTAGGGCCACCCAAGTCAAGGTATTGTTGACCAAAGTCATCGCCCGCATGAGGCTAGAAAGCAGTTATGCCAAAGGCCATAGATCTGGGCTCGTGCTGTGGATGCCAAGACATCAGCTTCTGAAAGTGGCTAAAGCACGTCATTGCCAACGGTGTTGCTGGCGGTTATGGGGCAAAGACAATGGTGGGCTGCTCCAGGACGCCCGGGCTCCCGGTCAGCTGACTCTGTGCCACAGAGGACCCAAGACTGGCCCTTGTCCTTACCACCCCATGCTCCTTTCATAGTCCTCTCTGGCTCCCGCTATATCGGACCAACAGTGAGCGGAGACTCTTAGGGTAGGAGGAGTTATTCACTTCTCCTGGAGGTCAAAGGTGGCTGAGAACATGGCCTGTGGGATGCCTTGTCCTGCAGCCCCTGCACATCTGGCCCCCAGCTCCAGCCCCTGATGAGGGGCAACTGTGCCATCAACACCCTCCATCCCACGTCTCTCTAATGCTATTTGGTGCCCTGGAGAGAGATGAACTCCCTCAGCAAATGGAGATGTGGTCTTGATACCTTTTCTCTTTCCACTGACTCATTTTCATATTTGAAAACACAGCCTTCTAATCACACCCAAAACATTTGCTGGAGATTGCTGTAAGAAAGGCTGGCCTCCTTAGATTGACAGTCATCATGGGCCCACGGTGGTGAGGGCCAGGTGCCTTCCCCCAGCAAATGTCTACCAACTCCACTGCATGCAGGCCCTGGCGGTGGGGAAGACAGCACCTTGTCCTATGGAGGTCTTGGGTCATGGTTGCCCTGTCCTCGCAGAGGTCTCATGGATCATCTCCTCCACATTCTGTTGGCCAGAGCAAGTCATGGAGCCAGCACAGATGCAAGGTGTGGGAACCAGTCCCCACCTTTTGATGAAAAGAGCTTCCAAGTCACATTTCAAAGGGCATGGGTACAGTGAGGTGGAAAAACAGGGCTGTTTATGGATAAAGCACTGTGACCCTTGTTCTCAAGGGAGATGGGACATCCAGGCAACAAAGGGAGGAGCATGACAGGGCCCATGCCATGGCCGTCAGCTGAAGCTGTGTCTCTGCTGCCTGGAGGAAACCGGACCCCGACACTCCAGGCCCAGGCAGAAGGTGCTCAGCCCATTTGTTCCTTTGTCACTCAGTGCCACTCTGTGATCTCGACACCCAGGTGATAGAGGTCAGTGTGTATTGAAGTGTCTTTCTCTGGGATACTCATTCCCCCAAACTGCAGAGGTTGTGTGAAATGTAGAACATCCTCCAGCATCACCTCTTCCAGGAAGCCCTCCAGCTGTGTGATCATCATTGGTGCCTGAGTGTCAGTCTCTTTAGTGGGAAAGGCTGGGCTTTGAGGACTAGGCTGTGTCACTGCCGGTGGGAGGAGCATTGTGGTAGAGGCCAGTGAGGTGTGGCTACTGGGTATGGAGGGGCACCATGGCACTAATGACAGCCTGGGCATAATCATGATCATGGGTTCACTGCACACTGAAGACTGCCTTTGTGCCCGGCTGCTCCCTGACCCCATTACTGGCACCAGCTCGTGCTAATCTCACGGGATCCTCTGAGGTCACCATGGCTCCAGGAGCTCCTGTGACTGGTGTGAGTCCTCATGCACAACTGGAAGCGGCAGTGTCACATACAAACCTGGGCTGTCCACCCAGCCCCAGAGCGACATGTTCCTAGAAGTATCTACCGGGACGTTGGGAAGTAGCCTAAACATTGAGTGAAGCCCCAGAAGGACTTCTCCAGTCTTGATGGCAGGGTCATCACCCGAGCTTTCTGGACATTGCTGGGGAATGTGTGCTTCTGGAGGTGGAGGCTTTCATTCATGGTCAGCTCCATTCTTGGCCAGAACTGTTGGTGGCTGGCAGCAGGAAGGCACGCTTGCCACCCGGTGTGCTCTCTTCAGGCCATCTGAGTGTTCAGCAAGTGCTCATGCGGCTTTTCTAGGACTGACAGAACCAGCTGACATGCAGGGAGGGAGTCTCCTCCCCCAGCCCTTCACACACCTTGGGGAACAATGATAGACTGACTCTGAGTGATCCTTCCCGCTGTCGGCCGCCATCACCACCTTCCCTGGGACGTGAGTTCTTGGTACTCTTGATCCAGTAGAGAAGCCCATGAGGTCACCCGGAGAGGGGTTTCCCACTGACAACTATGGAGCCTGAGACTTTCATGCCTCTTCCCCTCCAGCCAGGTCCCCGGGGCCCCATCTTCTTTGTCCCAATCCATAGTCACGTCCCCACTGTCTGATGGGGTCACATGGCCCCGACAGGTGTTTCCCCTCAAAGTCAAGGGCGGCCACAATAGTTGCCTTCCAGACAGTCAGAAGTGGGGCCAGAAGTGGCAGCTCTGGGCGTGGGTGCTGGACAGGAAAGCGACTGCTTTCTGCAGAGGAGAGTGCAGAGTGTTACTTGCCCCAGGTTCAAGGGCTCGATTGGTCTGGAGAGTCAGTCAGGGACTGTCATCCATAAGGAAGAGAGAACTGCCTGCCATTAAGAGCAGTGCTTTTAAGAGCAGTGCTTTTCAATTGTTGGAGTCTCTGCTGCCTGAGTTCTGACTTACCCGAAGTAAACATTACTAGCACTTGAAAAAGCAAGCCCGTGGGAGTCGGTGACTGTCAACATGGAGCAGTCTACCCAGCCACAGTGCAGGAAGAATACCTCCACCATCTTCCCAGGCACATGAGAGACAGCACAAGGGCAGGACGGAGGACGTTGAAGGGTCTTCACTGAGTCTTCAGGATGGGCCTCTGCTGGGACCCATGGTGAGCTAAGCCAGCAGGCTAAGCCTGCTGCCTGCTCCATGCCCCAACCCTCCCTGCCAGCTGGGCCATCAGTGTTGCCCGTCGGGCTGGGCCAAGCAGCATCCCCTTGGGGAGAGAGTTTAAAGCATTTGCAGTTTATAGTTGTTTGTTGTATTTAGAAACCCGAGCATCCCAGAGTCATAAATTACCTTGAACTAGTTTGCTAACCCCCGTGTGACTCGGTGCAACCGCTCTTCAAAGGCGGCCAATTACATAACTGACTGTGTGCAGCAGTGCCCCTTCAGCAAGGTCAGGGCAGAGCCGGGCCTGGCAAGGGCTGCCGCCCCGGACCTCAGGACCAATGCAGGGAGATGCTGCAGGTTTGTTCAGTTTCTGGTCTGCCTCGCTGACATTTCCATGGAAACTCACCCCCAGCAAGCAGCAAGGGTTTATGAATTATCCAGACTGGATTCTCATTCCCAGAGCATGGTGATGGAATCTGTGCCATTTAAAAAGGGCAGAGAGTGTGATCTGGTCCAGCTACTTCTGTAATATCCCTGCTAAGAGAACTATGAGATCATCCAGCACCTGCTTGCACCCTTCCAGGGATGGGGAGCTCATCACTGCTGGAGACATTCTACACCAACACGAGTTAGGGTCCTCCTGTTTCCACTTCTGTCTTCTGGGACACAGTGTCAATCCAGGAATTGAGATAGCCTGGACAGAGTGAGGGGCAGTGATGGGAATGACTCCTCTAGCCTTTTCTCCACTGCTCCTGCCCCTCTGGGGCCAGCTGGTTTGACATATAGTGTTACCTCTCTGCTTCAGGTTCATCCAGGCCATGTTGATGTTGATGTCAAATTTTAATATGAAACAATCACAAGAGAAACATGTTTGATTTTCTTATCTTTAAACACAGCTTCAACCCCCTCCCTACTTCCTGTACTCAGCAGAGAGGTGATCTGTGCATTCGGGGGTTGTGGTGGGAGAGATACAAGTACCCGGTAACATGGGATCAAGCTCAGGATCCCCGGTGTTTCCTAAAGTTTCCTGGAGAAACAAAATCCATTCGATATTCAAAATCAGGCTTCAAACAGAATGTGGCACCTGAAATATCCAAACATGGACAAGATGCATGGAACAAGTTTCCAAGACCCTGGACATCAGACAATGCATCCCTGAGAGGTAGGAAATGAACAAGGCCATCTGGACGATTTGCCCAGCATCTGCCTCAGGGGAGTGTCCGGGTCACGGCTCAGAGAGGAGGAAGCCAGGCAGGGCCCAGAGAACTCTGAGTTGAGGAGCTGCCGCTCGAAGTCTGGGAACACTTAGGCAGCTGGAGTTGCCTTGAAACAAGACCGGGAGAGGACACACTGCACAGAGCTCAGGGACTCTGCACACCGCCCCTGAGTATTTGGCCGACTACTGCCCAGCTCGTGAGCGTGAGAAAACTGCTAGAGGCTGGGGATCTTTTGGGCTGACTATCCAAAAGAAATCAGAGATAACTGAGTGCCTGGCCCTCAAAAGCAGAGGGAAAAGTGCTTATTCTCACCAGCCAGACTGGAAAACCTCACGACTCATAAGATGTTGGTTAAGGCCGGGCGCGGTGGCTCAAGCCTGTAATCCCAGCACTTTGGGAGGCCGAGGCGGGTGGATCACGAGGTCAGGAGATCGAGACTATCCTGGCTAACATGGTGAAACCCCGTCTCTACTAAAAATACAAAAAAAAAAACTAGCTGGGCGTGGTGGCGGGCGCCTGTAGTCTCAGCTACTTGGGAGGCTGAGGCGGGAGAATGGCGTGAACCCGGGAGGCGGAGCTTGCAGTGAGCCGAGATCACGCCACTGCACTCCAGCCTGGGAGACACAGCGAGACTCCGTCTCAAAAAAAAAAAAAAGATGTTGGTTAAAGTATTCTGAAAGTCTTGCCCTAGTAGTGGAAATGATTAGCTCTAAACTGAACACTGCTTTGGGTCCCACCTAACAAGCTTAAAAACAAGCCCCTAAGGATCAGATAGTTTCCATGCAACTTCACTGCATCTCACGACAAAGCTCAAAAAGATTTAGAGGAATACAAAAATATCTAGCAAGGTAGAACATACAGTGCCTGGCATCCAGTGAACAGTTTTCAGAAATGAAAAGAAGCAGGAAATTATTACCCACATAAAGAGAAAAATCAATCCATCAAAACTGACTCAAAACAGACACTGATGCTAGAATTAGCAGAAAAGGCCACTAATATAGCAATTATAACTATATTCCATACCCAAATCAAAATTCTAGAGATTAAAACTACAATGGGACCATTACAGATATTCAAACAATCTAAAAGAAGGCAGAAAAAGAGCAAAAATGGAACAAAAAAACAATGGGGCAGAAATAATAGAAATAAATTTAAACCTTGGCTGGGTGCAGTGGCTCACACCTATAATCCTCACACTTTGGGGGATGATGCGGGCAGATCACCTGAGGTCAGGAGTTCGAGACCAGCCTGGCCAACACGGTGAAACCATGTCTCTACTAAAAATGCAAAAGTCAGCCAGGCATGGTGGCACAGACCTGTGATCCCAGCTACTTTCGAGGCTGAGGCACAAGAATCACTTGAACCTAGGAGTTGCAGTTTGCAGTGAGCTGAGATCGCACCACTGCACTCCAACCTGGGCGACAGAGTGAGGCTCAGTCTCAAAAAAGAAAAAGAAAAGGAAAAGAAAAGACATAGACTTAAACCTAAGCATTTCAATAACCACATTAAATACAAATTGTCTACCCCTATTAAAAGGCAGTGACTTTTAGGTTAGATTTTTTTTAAAGTAAGAACCACTTTTTAAATATAAAGTACGAGTAGGTTAAAAAATGGAAAAATATGCCATACTAACACTAATGAAAAGAAAATTGAAATGGCTATATTAATATCAAAGTAGATTTCAGATATATTTGGAATATTCAGAATGTTACTCGGGATAAAGAAGGTCACTCCATAATCAAGGGGTCAATTTATAAAAATAAAAATTACAATCCTAAAGTTAGAACACGCTCAAAATGTATGAAGGAAAAATTGATAGAACAGCAAGGAGAAATAAACAAATACAAAATTATGGTTTGAGATTTCACCTTCCTTTCCTTCCCTTCCCTTCCCTTCCTTCCCTCCTTTCTTTTTTTTCTCTCTCTCCTTCTTTCCTTCTTCCCCTCCTTCCTTCCTTTATTGCTTCTTTTTCTTTTTCTTTGACACATGGTCTCATTCTGTCATCCAAGCTGGAAGCAATTCTCAGTCTCAAGCAATCCTCTCACCTCAGCCTCCAGCATAGCTGGGACTGCAGGCGTGTGCCACCATGCCTGCCTAATTTCTGTGTGTGTGTATATCTATATCTATATCTATATCTATATCTGTGTGTGTGTGCGTGTGTGTGTATACATATATATATATATATATATATTTTTTTTTTTTTTTTTTCTCTTGAGACAGAGTCTCGCTCTGTCGCCCAGGCTCTAGTGCAGTGGCTGGATCTCGGCTCACTGCAAGCTCCGCCTCCTGGGTTCACGCCATTCTCCTGCCTCAGCCCCCCGAGTAGCTGGGACTACAGGTGCCCGCCACCTCGCCCAGCTAGTTTTTTTTTTTTTTTTGTATTTTTGTAGTAGAGATGGGGTTTCACCGTGTTAGCCAGGATGGTCTCGATCTCCTGACCTCGTGATCCGCCCGTCTCGGCCTCCCAAAGTGCTGGGATTATAGGCTTGAGCCACCGCGCCTGGCCTATATATATATATTTTTTAGAGATAGGTTTCACCAGGTTTCCCAGGCTGATTTCAAACTCCTGGGCTGAAGTAATCCACCTGCCTCAGCCTCCCAAAGTGTTGGGATTATAGGCGTGAGCCACTGCACCCAGCCAGTGCCCCTCTTTCAGTACATGACAGGACAAGTAGCCTTGATGTATGGATATGATATAGAAGACTTTAACAACACTGTCAACCAACTTAACCTGATTAACACTCTACCTAACAACAGCAACATTCATTATTCTCCAGTGCACCTGGAACATTTACCAAGATACGCCAGATTCTATATGATAAAACAAATCTCAATATATTTAAAATGATTCAAGTCATACAAAGTATGTGCACTGACCACAATAGAATTAAAAGAGAAATATTTGGGAAATAAACAATACTTTTCTTTTTTTTTTTTTTTTTTGACAGAGTGTCATTCTGTCGCCCAGGCTGGAGTGCAGTGGTGCAATCTCAGGTCACTGCAACTTCTGCTACCCGGGCTCAAGTGATTCTCCTACCTTAGCCTTCCGAGTAGCTGGGACTATAGGTGCGCACCACCATGCCAGGCTAATTTTTGTATTTTTAGTAGAGGAAGGGTTTCACCATGCTGGCCAGGCTGGTCTCGAACTCCTGACCTCGTAATCTGCCCACCTCGGCCTCCCAAAGTGTTGTGATTACAGGCGTGAGCCACCACACCCGGCCCAACAATACATTTCTAAATAACCCCTTTGGTCCAAGAAAAAATCAAAAGAAAGTCTTTTGAACTGAATTATAATAAAAAAGCAGTATATAAAAATTCATAAGATGTGGTCGGGTGTGGTGGCTCACACCTGTAATCCCAGCACTTTGGGAGGCCAAGACCCGTGGATCACAAGGTCAGGAGATTGAGACCATCCAGGCTAACACGGTGAAACCCCGTCTCTACTAAAAACACAAAAAGCTAGCCAGGCGTGGTGGTGGGTGCCTGTAATCCCAGCTGCTTGGGAGGCTGAGGCAGGAGAATGGCATGAATCCGTGAGGCGTAGGTTGCAGTGAACAGAGATGGCGCCACCGCACTCCAGCCTGGGTGACAGAGTGAGACTCTGTCTCAAAAAAAAAAAAAAAAATTCATAAGATGTTATTAAAACAGTACATGGGAGAAAACAGAGCACTAAATGCTAATATTAAAAAAGAAAAATGATCTCAGATCAATGGACCTAGACTTCACCTTAAAAATTGTTTTGTTTTGTTTTTAAGAACAAATTAAACCCAAAGGATGAAGAAAAATATCAGTGTGGAAATGAATGAAATGAAAAACAGAAAAACCATACTGACGATCAATGAAACCAAACCTGATTCTTTGAGAAGACCAATAAAAGTAATAACTCTTTGGTCAGACCGATCCAGAAGAAAACAAGAAAAGACACAAATTACCAACACCAGGAATGAGAACAGTGACATTGCTACAGATTCTGTAGGTAATTGAGGTATAATAATGGAGTTTTATGAACAACTTTATGCCAATAAACAACAACAACAACAAAAACTTAGAGGAAATGTATAAACTCCTTGAAAGACACAAACTAAAAAGCTCACTCAATAGTAAATACATAACCTAAATAGCTTTATGTCAATCAAAGAAATAGAAATTGTAGTTAAAATTCTTACAATGAAAACTCCAGGCTTCAATGGTTTTACTGGTGCACTCCATCAAACATTTAAAGAATAAATAATACCAATTCTACACAAACTCTTCCAGAAAATTGAAAAGGAGAGAATATTTCCCAACTCATTCTATGATGTCTGCTTTATCCTGATACCAAAATTGGACAAAGCTAGAACAAGAAAATAAAACTGCAGACTTGAATTCCTCATCAACATAGATGTAACATTTCTTTCTTTCTTTTTTTTTTTTTGTTTTGTTTTGTTTTGTTTTTGAGATGGAGTCTCACTCTGTCACCCAGGCTGGAGTGCAGTGGTGCGATCTCAGCTCACTGCAACCTCCACCTCCCAGGTTCAAGCGATTCTCCTGCCTCAGCCTCCCGAGTAGCTGGGATTACAGGCGCCTGCCACCGTGCCTGGCTGTTTTTTGTTTGTTTGTTTGTTTTTGTTTTTGTATTTTTAGTAGAGATGAGGTTTCACCATGTTAGCCAGGATGGTCTCGATCTTCTGACCTTGTGATCTGCCCACCTCAGCCTCCCAAAGTGCTGGGATTACAGGCGAGAGCCACCACGCCCGGCTACATGTCACATTTCTAAGCAAAATATTTGCAGATCTAATCCATCAATGTATTAAAAAAATTACACTGCAACTAAGTGGGATTTATTCCAGACATGCAAGGCTAGTTCAGTATTCGAAATTAATGTCACTCACTGTCTCAACAGGCTAAAGGAGACACCATATGATTGATTATACATATGACACAGGAAAATCTAATGCCCATGCATGATTAAGAAAACTCTCAGGAAAAAAATGGGAATAAAGGGGAACTTCCTCAACTTTATAAAGGACATCTACAGAAAACTTACTGATAGCATTAGTATTAAAGATGACAGACTGAACACTTTCTCCCAAAGATTGGGAACAAGGCAAGAATGTCTCTCTCTACTATGATTCAACATATCACTGGAACTTCTAGACAGAGCAGTAAGTCAAGAAAGGCAACAAAAGTCATACAGATTGGAAAGGAAGAAATAAAACTGTCCCTATTTTCAGATAACACAATTATCTACATTGAAAATCCCAAGGATTCTATAAATAATGATTACCAGGAAAAAATGAATGAGTTCAGCAAAATAGTAGGATTTGTGATCAACACACACACAAAAAATCAATTGCATCTCTGTATAACAACAGCAACAATTTGGAAATCAAAATTAAAAACACATACCATTTATAATTGTTTCAAAGAAAATTAGATTCTTCTGCATAAATCCGACAAAACATGTACAGAATCTGTATACTGAAAACATATGGGATTTGTATATGTAAAAATGCAGATGAAAGAAAGCAAAGACGGTATAATTAAATGGAGAGACATACCATGTTCGTGGATTGGAAAACTCAATATGGTGAAGATGTCATTTCTCTCCAAACTGATCTTTAGGCTTAATGCAGTTCCTATCAGAATCCAAGCAAGGAGTTTTATCTTTGATTTTGTATCTGTAGACATACATAAGCTTATTACAAGACGTATCTGGAAAGGCAAAGGACCTAGAATAGCTTAAAACAATTTAAAAAAAGAAAAATAAAGTAGGAGGACTCACTCTACCTGATGTTAAGACGTAATATATAGCTATAGTAATCAAGACAGTATGATATTGGCAGAGGGACAGATACATGGATGAATGGAATAGAATAGAGAACTCTGTTTTTGTTGTTGTTGTTTTTTGTTTTGTTTTTCTTGAGACAGAGTTTCATTCTTGTTGCTCAGGCTGAAGTGCAATGGCGCCATCTCAACTCACTGCAACCTCTGCCCCCAGGGTTCAAGTGATTCTCTTGCTTCAGCCCCCCAAGTAGCTGGGATTATAGGCCCCTGCCACCACGCCCCGCTAATTTTTTGTATTTTTAGTAGAGATGGGGTTTAACCATGTTGTCCAGGCTGGTCTCGAACTCCAGACCTCAGGTGATCCACCCGCCTCAGCCTCCCAAAGTGCTGGGATTACAGGCTCGAGCCACCATGCCCGGCTGAGAACTCTGAAATAGACTCACACATATATGCTAAAGTGACTTTTAACAAAGATGCAAAAGCAGTTCAATGGAGGAAAAAGAGCCCTTCAAACAATGATTCTGAAGCAATTTAGATAACCATAGGCCAAAAAAGTGAACCTCATACCTCATATAAAATTTAACTCAAAATGGATCATGGACTTAAACTATAAAAATTTTAGGAAAAAATAGAAAATCTTTAGGACCTAGGGCTTGGCAAAGATATATTAGACTTAATACCAAGAGCATGATCTATGAAAGCAAAATATTAGACTTCATAAAAATTGAAAACTTTTGCTCTGCAAAATACTGTTAGGGGGATGATACTCAGCATCATTGCATATTAAAGAAATGCAAATTAAAACCAAAATGGCTTACTACTACATGCTGATTAGGATGGCTTAAATTAAAATGACTGACCATAAAGTTCTTATGAAAATGTGGAGAAATGGAAACTTTCATCATCTGCTGGTGGGAATGTGAAATGGTATAAACACCTTGGAAAACAGTTTAACAGTTCCTTAAAAGGTTAAACACACACCTCCTATGTGATTGAGCCTTTGCGCTCCTAGGTGTTTACCTGAGACAGATGAAAGCCTATGTCCACACAGAAAACTTGCACACAAACATACTTAGCGGTATAATTAAAGATAGCCAACAGGTGAAAGTAACCAGATACCTCTCAATGGGCTAAAGGATAAACGAGGGGTAGGACATCCGTACAGTAGAATGCTACTTGGCAATAGAAAGAAATGAACTTTGATATGCGCAGCAACTTTGATGGATCAAAAGTAATCCTAACCGAGTGAAAGAAGCCAGATTGCGAATGCACATCGTATGATCCCGTTTATGTACAAGTCTAGAAATGCTAACCAACCCTTACAGAGGCAAGAGGGAAGGGTTACAATGAGGCATGAGATGAGGGCAATGGATATGTTCCATCATGAGTGTGTTTCACATGTGCAAATATATGCTAAAGCTTATTAAACTGTACACTTTTAATATGTCCAAAGTATTGTATGTCAATTTTACCTAGATAAAGCTTTAAAAAAAACACACACACACACAACACAACTGGCTTCAGGACACAGATGAAAGTTTCCCTTTAATATTGAGAATACCAAATCTCATTTTGAAAAAGAACCTTTAAGACGCCTGCAGTGCAGGAGGCATCTTTTTCCTTTGGTAGGCCCAGTGAGAAAATATCATCACCCTTCCCAGGTGGCCAGGTCCCTTTTAGCAGGACCGCACTGGGAGGGGAACACCGGGCAGCACGTGGCCCTCAGCTGGCTTCGGGTCCTCCTTGTCCCATTGTTTTCCCTGGCCAGGGCATAGGGTGGCAGAGGCGTCCGGAGTCTACATTCCTTCTCTAACAAGTGGCAGCACGAGTAAGGCCTTTATCCCCCACCAGCGGAATTCCAGTATGGTAGATGATGCTGTTATCTCATTGTGCAGATGAGGAAATGAAACTAAGGCCCTGTTCAGGAACAAGGGCACAGCTTCTGAGAGATTTGTGTGGGATTCACCCTGGGCTGTGCAGCTCCAGAGTTCTCGCTCTCGAGCACCACACTGCACTGCCAGCTGTGGTGGACTGGTTCCCACACCTTCAGCACTGCCCGGGCCCCGTCCTGCCACCACCGCCTGCTCCGGGACAGACCATGAAGGAGTGAATGTCTAGTGGTTAGATGCCTGTGATTTAAACAACACAGTAGAGAAAGTGACCTGGGAGCAATGACAGAGAGCAGCTGGAGGGCCTCACCTGGTGGTGGTGGGGGCGGGAGGTCAGGGAAGGTTTCTCTGTGAAGGTGATGATTAAAAGGACACCTGAGGGTACGGAGACAGCCACAAAAACAGCTGAGAAGGCACATTCCGGGCAAAGAGACTAGCAGGAGCAAAGGCCCCTAGCTGAGAGTTTGCTTGGCGTGTTTAAGGATGTGGAAGACAGACGATGTCATAAGGATTTGGGCAAGGGTGAGGGGCCGGCAGAAACCATGCTGTAGTTACCCAGGGGCAGTGGGGAGCGGCACACTGCTGCAGGCAGGGGGTGGCGCCATCTGAATTTTGTGGTAGAAGTGGCAAAAGATCCCTCCGGCTGCTGTGTGGACTGGAGAAGGAAGAAGGAGATCCCTTAGGAGGCCTCCCTGGTGCCCTGGCCAGACATGACAGTGGCCAGGCCAGGATGGCGGCACGGAGGTGGTGAAGGTGGGTGGATATGAATCGGGGACCTGCCCTCTTGATAATGCTGAACAACTGCTGGCAGGTGCTGTGTGGGGCTGAAGGCAGCCACTGGGAGGAGGGCATGGCCCATGACTGAGCCAGGACAGTCTGGGGGATCCAGGAGCTCCCATAGGAGGTTTGCCCAAGAGCATCTCTGGTCTTGGGTCTGATGGGCGGGGTCCCCGCCCTGAGACCTTGGCCAAGCACACCACAAATGACAGTCCCACCAGTGCCCTTTCTTGAGCTCTTAACGTGAGCCAGCCTTGCCTAGCCACCACAGCATGGATGTCTCTTCAATTTGCACATTGCAATCCAGTGTGTGTGGAAGGGGGTGGTGCCGTTAACATCCCCACTTCACGGATGAACAGCTACTCTCAGCCTCTGTTTTCTGTTATCAAAAGAAGTGCTCTGAGCTCTATAGTCACTCATAGAGATCCATGGACCACCTTGCAGAGCAGAGCGTCAGCAGTCACTGGATGTGCCCCTCGTTAGAGATGAAGAAAATGAGGCTGGGGAGGAGAGAGTGACTTCCCTTGGTTAACATTCTGGAGTCCTTGAATTCTCTACTCTGGAGACACAAGCAATGTTGGTGAGCTCGGTGGGGGCCTTGGTGAGCCCTAGGAAGCTGGGTCCCCCCAGCCGTTACCACTTCCTAAAGCAGCCAGGGTGCAGGTGAAGGTGACTTGGGCCCTGATGCTCTGCAGTCACTGCCACTCCCCCAGCCCCTGCAAGCTGTCTGCCCTCATAGCCAGTTGCAAACGAACCCGTATACCCTGACGGAAGTCTTTTCTGTGGAATGAAGCAGTTGCTAGCTCAGGGTGCAGGTCCACACCATGCCTGCCAGTTATGACAGCAGAAGGTCAGGTTGAGTTGGCAGCGTCCCTTGGCTGCTGTTCTCAAAGCTGTCATACCCAATGCAGGAACAGGTGTGGTTGTGTTCCAATAAAACTTTATTTGCAAAAGCAAGCCACAGGCCAGATTTGGCTCGAGGGCCATGGTTTGCAGACCTCTGCTCCACACTATGCTAAATCCTGTCATAACCTAGAGTGTGTAATCAGTCTGACCAGGCTCAGCTGAGCAGTGACAGGAGGCTGCAGGTCAACGTGGGCTCTGGGTTGGGAGGGAGCACAGCCAGGCTTCCATCCTTGCTTTCCCACCTTGCAGTGTGTTCCTGAACAACCTGCTTCACCTCTCTGGGCCTCACTTTCCACAAGAAGGCTCAGTCAGGGGGTGCAAACTCAGGGGTCTGCAGAGAATGCTTGGCCTTGTACCTGACAAAGGCTGGCTGGTGGCACTGGGATACCTAAAGTTTCAGCCAATCATTTCCAGAGGCAATGCTGGCCAAATTTTCTAAAATGGCAGAAGTCACAAGGCCACATTTGGACTTGAAGACCAAAGGAAGCCCTCCACATCCACATCTAAGAGCCTCCCAGTCGTATGCCCACTGGCCCAGGCCAGCCTCCCTTTAGCCACAGGCCACCATCCCTGTGGAAACCGGGAAGACCTGACTGCCAGCACCGGCCTTCATTGGAGCTGTTAATGTGCTTTTATTAGAAGGTGTCAGAGACAGCTTTCCCACAGACACCATTTATAGGTTTGAAATAAATTGTGAAGGGGCACAAATATTAGAAATGAATTCCCTCCCCTCGACTGGACACCTGTGTTCATTACTGCCTGGTAATAACCTTTTAAGGCCATCCGTGTTGAGCCAAGTATCTCAAAACCAATCGGTGCAAAGCCTTCTTGGCTGGATTTTATCTTAATCATTTGCTCAGCGGGTGTATTATTTGACATGTAATTGTCTTCCCCGGGGAAATTAATTTTCAGGGTTTTGAACAGTCTTTATTAAAATAGAGAGCCGTAAATCCCAGCCCTGTCCCTGGGCCTGTGGCACTCAGCACATCTCATGCAGGGAGGGCACAGGAAGACACTCCTGGGGGCAGGGCTGGGTCCCCAGCCTGTGTCCTGGGAGCATGACCAAGGCTCCTCCTCCATTAGATTGATGGGGAAGTAGCCCCTGCATTGGCAGGGGCGTGGGGACGCTGCCTCTGCCTTGAGGGTCCGGAATCCTGGGTGTGTGTGATGGTGAGGTTGTGGATGTGAATCCTGGCATATCTGGTAATCACATTGTGTGACCCTGGAAAGCTTCATCACTCTCTGAGGTTCAGGGTCCTTGGCAGCAAAGTGAAGCCAATAACAGAGACCAGGTGGGATGTATCCCTTCCTGGGGCCTGTGCCCAACTCGTTTTGAGTTTTGAGGGCATCAGGCAAGGTCTGCAGGACTTGGTGGCATATGAGCCACACACTGGCCCTACCTCACTCTGTGTGTCTCCTGGGGTGGAGCTTAGCAAGCTCCTCATTCGCCTCCCCTCCTCCCTCCCTCCCTCCCTGCGTCCTTCATCCCCACTCCCTCACTTCCTCCCTCCCTCTCCCTCCCTGAACAGCAGAAGGACCTAATAAAACCCAACTGCATCCATGCCCCTCTTGTGCTCAGCACCTTCCCGTGGCTCCCTCCTCACTCAGAGTCAAAGCCAAAGTCCTCAAGGGGGGCTCGGGGCTCTGGCCACCTGCCCTGCCACTTCTCTAGCCTCAACTCTTCCTGGACTCCCTCCCTGCCCCGGGGCCTTTGCAGGGGCTGTGCTCTCCGCCCATCTGGCACATTCTTCCCCTAACACTCACATGGCTCCCTTACCTTTTGCAGGTCTTTATACCAGTGTTTTCATCTCAGGGAGGCTTTCCCTGCCCAGCTGGTTTCCAGGTTTACACTCGGCCTGGCCCCCTCGGGTTGGGCATTCTTTTCGCAGGATGCGTGGTGTCTGATGGGTTTGGCTTAGTATTGCCTCCTTCACTGGAAGGTGAGCTCCCTACAGGCAGGCTGAGCAGGACTGGTGCTGGCAGCTCCTGCCTGCCCCTGGCCGACCCGAACTATTTCAGGTCCAGCATTGAGTTGGCTTTTAATCTGGATGAAGGTCCCCATTCAGCCTCCCACTGCCGTGGCTGCCCCCGAGCCCAGGGGGCAGTTCTGTAGGACTGTGCTCTGGCGTGCACCTGGCTCCCAAGGCGGCTCAGTCTGTCCCCTCAGAGGTCAGATCCCAGCCCACTGCCCCATCCTAGGGGCTGCCCTGTTGCTCCAGTGACCATGGAATGCCTCCTTGCTGTGGGCCTGGAACTGACCTGCCCCATTCTCTCTGCTCTCTTTTGCACCTCACAGTCAGTGGCCAGGCTGCCACTCTGTCCTCCCAGGGCTGGCCTTGGCCCTGGCTGTGTCCTGGCTGCCCGAGGCGTTGGCAGATGCCGTCTCAGAACATATCAATTATGGGTGCATGACTACTCAGGGTCACCATCTCCAGGGGCAGAGAGCACCTTCTCCCCCACAGGCCACTGGGATGGTCCCTGTGATGCTCGAACTCCATGCTGAGCACAGGGGCATTTGGTCACATCATTCATTCATTCATCCACTCACTCAGCAGATAACCACCGAGCCGCTGTTCTGTGCCCAGGCCTGCCCTGGTGGGAGTGGCCTCACCCCTCACAGCCTTGGGTTCCTCACTTGGGAAACGAGAATGACATTGGCTTCTTCCAGTAACTGGAAGGTGAGAAGGAGGTGAGACAGCTGTAACACAGGGCCTGAGAACATTTTTCTGTAAAGGGCCAGATGGTAACGATTTAGGCTTTGTGGGCCATGGGGTCCTGTTGTAACTACTCAGCTCTGAGGATGACTCAGGCAGAGGTGCAGGCTTGGCTGTGCCGCAGCAAAGCCTTGCTCACCAAAGCAGGCAGCTTCGTGGAGTGCGTGGGCAGGTACAGGATAGGGCAGCGACTGCGATGGTCAGGACGGAGGACGACGCCGACCATGCCAGCCTTCTCCAGGATAGGGAGCTGCTGAAGGCTCGTGGTAGAGGGGTTGCCGGGTGCTGCCGGGGCAATAGTCAGGAGGTGACATTTAAAGGGAACTGCCTCCTGTTTAAATGCGTAAACGCCATTGAATCTGGGATTCCCCAAGGCCATATTTAATCCCTATTGCAGCAGGCTGAGTTCTCTGAGTGAGGAGTGCTAGGACTTAATTCATGACTAAGTTCTGCCCGGAAGGCTGGCACAGGTGACTGGTTTGGCCCCTCTCCGTCATGGTGAAGGATGCCTAGGCCGTGCCTCTGAGGGTACCTGGGTGCAGGTGAGAGCCAAGAGGGCCTGGCGTCCTGCCTCACTACTTGGCCAGCCAGTCCTTGCTCGGCCCTCCTCCCTTGGTGCACCAGATCACTTTGCTCGTTGCTTTATTCAGTCTCATCTCAGATTGCATTGTAAGTTTCCTTAATTAAATATTTAGCTCCTCCCTCTAGACTGTGAGCAGCTCCTCCTCAGGGAAGAGGAAGAATTAACACTAATAGAGTGTGTACCACGTGCAAGCCTTAGGGAGGAGTACCCGGAGCCCAGAGAGGTTACTTTCCTGACTGAGGGCACACAGCTTGTGGGCAGCAGAGCAGGAATAGGACCTTTCCTCCATCCTTGCCCCACTCGGCCCAGGTCTCCCTTATGGGAGAGAGCAGGGGTGAGGAGCTCAGTCTTTGAAGTCCTGGCCCGAGTGTGTCCCCTCCTACCAAGCCTCCGTTCCTCATTTGTAAACTGGGGGCAATCACAGTCACCACCTTACTGAGTGGTGCTGACGAGCCAGAGAAGTCAAGAGGGTGAGGGTGTGAGAGGGACAGAGTCTTTGTCCTGTCTCTGGGGGTCTGAAGGTCATTGCTGCCGCAGACTGCGTTCTGGCTCTGTGCAGCCTCCTCCCTGGGAGGGAGCTGTTGACAGCAGGCCATGTGCATTCAGCTCCCCAGGTGTCTCTGTGCCAGGGTAGTGCCTTCTAAGGAACATGCCTTGGAGGGCAAAAACCACTTTCTAAGCATGCCCAGGCGAGCAGAGAGCTCTCTGTGGGTCTCTGTGGCCCACCTCAGGCCTTACCCACCTCCCAGGCAGAGCCACGGAGAACTGCGGAGATTGCCTGGGGCCGAGTGAGGCAGAGTGTGGACAGCCTTCCGTTCTCACCGAGAGGGCTGTCAGAAATGCCATAACAGAGCCAGTGCCGTGTAACAAAAGCTCCATCTTACCTGAGCTTCCAGATCCACACTCTCCTGCCGCCTGTCCTTGACTTCGGTGTCATCCATCACAATCGTTACATCCATAGCTGCTCCTCCTGCAGCTCCCACATGGAGCCAGGCTGCCTTAGACGACACTGGGGGTCCAGAAACCATGGCCCCCAGGCCACATCCAGCCCACCATCTGCTTCGTGTGAGTGCGTGAAAGGTTTCGAGTTTTATTTCCTGAACAGCATCAGTGATCACAGGAAGAAGCCAGGATGTGGTTGGACCCACCTAACCGTACTGTGTAGCTTATTGATACCTCTCCTTTAAACTGCAAAGCATGGCTGCAGCATGCAGACGCTGTCAGGTCATCTCAGCTCAGCACCATCCAGCATTCATTTCCTCCAGCCAGCTAGCTCCCCTTGCTCATTCCTTCATCACCAAACTTTCTTTAAACAAACTCAGTTTTTAAATTGTTGGCGGAAGCAGGTTTACAGCTGAAGAAGCTTCAGCTTTGGGCTTCTCAGCTCCTTGAGGCTCTTTTAATGACAGAGTTGGAGAGACAATTTTGTAACAGTGTGTTCACATGGGCATATGCTTTTTAAATTCTTACTGTTTAAGAATAATAATATTCTTAAATATTATTCCAGCACTTTGGGAGGCCAAGGCGGCCTCCTTATTTTCTTATTGCTTTGTTTTTTAAATTGTTGCAAAACATGTCTAACGTAACAATTGCCATTTTCACCTTTTTTTTTTTTTTTTTGAGACAGAGTCTCACTCTGTCGCCCAGGCTAGAGTGCAGTGGCACGATCTCGGCTCACTGCAAGGTCCGCCTCCCGGGTTCAAGCAATGCTCCTGCCTCGGCCTCCCGAGTAGCTGGGACTACAGGCGGGTGCCACTACGCCCAGCTAATTTTTGTATTTTTAGTAGAGATGAGGTTTCACCATGTTGTCCAGGATGGTCTCGATCTCTTGACCTCATGACCCGCTGCCTTGGCCTCCCAGAGTGCAGGGATTACAGGAGTGAGCCACCACCCCTGGCCCATTTTAACCACTGTTAAGTGCAATGACATTACGTTCACAATGTTGTGCAGCCAACACCACCATCCATCTCCAGAACTCGTTCTTTTTTTGCAGCTGAAACTGTCTCCATTAAACAATAACTTTCTATTCCCTCTTCCCCCAGCCTTTGGCAAGCACCATTCTACTTGAGGTCTCTGAATTTGACAGCGCCAGGGACCCCTGTCATTTATATTTCATATAAACGAAATCATTCAGTATTTGTTCTTTTGTGACTGGCTGATTCCAGTTAGCACAATGTCCTCAAGGTTCATCCGTGTAGTAGCCTGGGTCGGAAATCCCTTTCTTTTTACTCTGTTGTATATATGGATGAAATTTGTCCATCCATTCACCCATCAATGGTCACTTTGGCTGTTTTCACCATTTGGCTACTGTGAATAATGCTGTTATGAACATGGGTGTGCAAATATCTGTTTGAGACCCTCCTTTCAGTTCTTTGGGGCCTATACCCAGAAGTAGAATTGCTAAATCAGATGATAATTCTATGTTTGATATAGTGTCATGAAAGGCTCCAGTTTCATTCTTTTGCATGTGGATGTCCAGTTATCCCAGCACCATTTGGTAAAGAGACTGTCTTTCCCCATTGTATGTTCCGGGCACCCTGTTGAAAATCATTTGACTCTGTATGTAAGGGTTTATTTCTGGGCTCTCTATTCTAGTCTGTCTGTTTTGGTAAGTAGGGTTTTATTAAAACACAGCCATACCCATTCATTTATATATTGCCTGTGGCTGCTTTCTAGAGAAAATGGGCAGAGTCAGAGTTGTTGTGATAGAGAACATCAGGCTTACAAAGCCAAAAACACCATCTGGCCCCCACATATAGCTCCCACCTGCATGGCCCCATCGGCTGCCCCTGGGTCCTGAGTTTCCCGCAGCCAGCACCTGGCCTGGCACACCGGTGCCCAGTCAGCATTGGAGTGACTGCCCTCAGGGACCTGGGAGGACTTCCACCCGCCTCTGCCTGGCTCCCCCTCCAGGGATAAAGTGGCAACAAGGTTAAAGTCCTCCGGGACCCTCCTTCATTCCCTGAGGGATCCTAAGGGACTCTTCTTTCCTACTGATTTGACTGAAGGAAAAACTGAGGGGGCATAATTGCAGGGAATTGGTTAAACTTTCACAGCATTCTGGGGGCTCCCTGATGCTCCTGATGCTAACCTTTTGGTTGCTGGAGAGTGGGAAGGTGGGGAGCAGGTCCAGGCAGGTAGCCATGCAGTGGGAGGGGTCCACTGGGGGCTCAGGGCCACAGGAGAGAGTGTTTTTCTGTTCAAGGGTGGATACGGAGTAGGCATCTGCCCTCAGTAACAGTGCCTAGCTCGCCTGTGAAATGGGCTAGGGTGCATTCAGTGCCCGGAGAGGGTTTGGTGAGTGCCCATTTCAGGCCCAGCCTTGGGCCTGTCAGGGCCAGGGACGAGTGACAGAGGCCAGAACGTTCTGACAGCCTGAGCCCAGGTGCCAGCGTGCGCCCCTCTCGAGTGACTCTGTAGTGAGACAACGTATTCTTGTTCCTGCTCTACCAGTGAGGAAATATGTCGGGAGGTGGGAAGACTCCTCCGTGGCCACCATGGTAAAGTACAAGGCTAAATCAGGGGGCTCATGCAGACCAGCAGCACCAGGACTTTGCTAAGAGGGCCAGGCTGAGGGATGGGGACAGGAACACCTGTCAAGAGACATCATGGGGGCCCAGACCTCCGAAGGACACAGGAACTCAGTACCACTTCTGGCCAGGCCCTCATCCTGAAACTGAGATCCTCAGAGCACCTGGCCAGGCAGAACGCCCTGGAGTGAGAGGGGAGAGGACTTGGCTAGAGGAACAGGGGAGGGCAGCAGGGGAAACGAGCTCTGGATGGGGGAAAGGGATGCACTAAATCAGACCAGGACCATGTAGGGAACAGCCACACTCCCTGGGCATTACATTGCCCATTCAACCATGGTGCTCCCCAGCTTACAACCCATCTGTGGCTCCCTATGGACACTAGAAAGAAATTCACACTCCATGGTTCTACATTCAAGGCCGCACCTGAACTTCCAGCCCCAACAGTCCCCCTGCCCGGCACCTCCAGGGCCTCCCCACACTGCCCAGCACGGGGCTTCCTGCTTGTCCTGCCTCACTCACCCATGCAGGCTGCTCAGCCTCTCCTGCACTGTGCATGGGCCCTACCGGCCCCCGCACTGGCGGAAATGCTACCTCCTCTCCAAACCTTCACCGTGCTTTGCTCTTCTCTTTGGTACCCAGCACTCACCGTCCCTCCAAGGTCACACATTTGTAATTGGTTTTTTTTTTTTTTTTTTTTGAGATGATGTCTTACTCTGTCCCCCAGGCTGGAGTGTAGTGGCGCGATCTTGGTCCACTGCGACCTCCGCTTTCTGTGTTCAAGTGATTCTCCTGCCTCAGCCTCCAGAGTAGCTGGGATTACAGGCACCCACCACCATGCCAGGCTAATTTTTTGTATTTTTAGTAGAGACAGGGCTTCACCATGTTGCCTAGACTGATCTTGAACTCCTGGCCTCAGGTGATCCACCTGCCTCTGCTCCCAAATTGTTGGGATGACAGGCATGAGCCACTGCGCTGGCATACATTTTTTATTTAAAAAAATGTCAGACTCAGGGAAAATTTGAAATAACAACACAATAAATACCTACACAGACTTTTCCTGGGTCGCCCACCTGTTAACATCTTCTGTGGCCAGTCGTTCTCTCCCTATGGGAACATTCACCTGTGACCCCCTTTTGCCCACCTGCAGGCCGTGGGTGCCGTGACACCCCACATGTAATTCTTGAGCATGCATCCCCTGAGAACAGGGACACTGTCCTAGAGAGCCACACCCAAGAAAAACACCGCCAATTCTGTATCCCCACCCGTGTCATACAGGTGTAATAAGCAGCACATGCGTGGGTTCTCCTTAAGACTCATTTAAGCCAGGGTGAGGCTGAAGTCATTTCTGGCCCAGCCTGGCCCCTCAGCACAGATGTCTGCTGTCATGGCTGGAGCATTTCCTTCCAGAATCTTCTGTGCATTTGCATCAACAGTGTGCGCACATGCTGAGCCTACTGTATCCCATGTAAGCTTTCTTTTCTCGTGAACAGAGTCTCATTGTATGTGGACAGTTCTGCAGTTGGCTGTGTGCTCCCAGCACATTTTGATATGAGTCATTCGGTGACCTGCAACCTAGCAAAGGCACCATAGCACATTTTAGCCAGTCCCCCATGGATGGCCATTGGGGTGCTTCCACTATTTGGCTTTCACCAACAGCCAGGCACACGTGTGAACACTTCTGTGTTGTAGCCACCAAGACGAGAGGGCCAGGCCAGAGCGCGGGCACACTCCTGTTGTTTGAGTAGCCCCTGCCACGCTGCCCGTGCTGGGGGCTGCCCTGGTGACCCTTCTTGACAGTGTAGGAGGCTCTTGGCTCCTCACAGCATCACCACTGCCTCACATTCCCACTGCTGCGTGCACTTCTCCTCCCCTCCCAGAGGGCGGAGGTCTCGCCTCTTCTCGCCCCACCTCCCTGTGCCCAGGGCAGTGCCCACCCCAGCAAACGGTCCTGAGGCGGCAGGTGCAGGCTCTTGGCTGTGTGCCAAGCTCTCCTCTAGGTGCTGTGCTGCTGCGACTTCCCTCATCTTCACACAGCACCCTGGGTGGGCAAGCGTCATCCCCACTTCACAGACGCACAGGCTGAGGCCCAGAGAGGTCAAGGAGCTGGCTAACATCACACAGCAGTAAGAGGCAAGCTGATTGGCCTCAGGGCCTGTGTTTACCTGCTGCCTCTTCCATATTGAACCCACCCTGGTCCCCGGCTTCAGCATCAATCAGCCCTTCCTGACTAGCACCTTTTTGCCTCCCCCAGACCAAAGCAAAGGGGCAGCCGACCAAGATTCACATCCCTCTCTCCGCTTCCCCCAGGCTGTGTGACCCCAGCTGGTTACTTGCCCTCTCTGGGCTTCTGTCTCCTTACTGTAAGGGGGCTAGTGGCAGCCCGCACCTGCCACACCAGGCATGCAGCAGGAGCCTGGAAAGAGCAGCAGCTCCCAGAGCAGCTCCAGGCACGTCTGCTTGCGACCCGGTGACTGATGCTCACGGTGACTTTATGAGGCACCAGCTGCTTTTTAAACACAGCAGAATGAAATTTGGCACATTCAGAATTGATTCATGTGACAGCATTGTCTCATGCCTCACCTGGCCTCGGTGACGATGTGAGCCTCATTGGTGGCTTCCACTCATGGGAGCCCCCAAAGTCATTCAGGCTTCCTCCTCCATGTGCCACCTGGGCCCTGTTGTCAGGTCTGTGTGGCCAGGTCAGGGGAGGGGCATAGGGGCAGGTGGGCCTGCTCGCCCCTGTACCCAAAGCTGCAGGCCAGCAGGCAGCTCCCTGGCCCTGCAGCCCACACTCTGCTGCTGGACCACCAGCCCACTGTCTGTGAGAGGCTCCTGCCGCATCCACCATGGCCAGTGCTCAGAGGCACCCGGGGGCCAGCACGCAGTGCCCGCCCTGGGAAGCCCTCCGTGACCACCCCAGACAAACTGTCCTCTTCCTGGCTCTCAGGGCTGGGCAGAGCTTTTTCCGGACATCTCTTTATTGGTTGGTTGTCAGTCCCTCTCACTGAGAGTGCACGCCACCCTCAGTGCAGCACTGCACATGTGCCGGGGACTCTTCCGGGCTGTTGGCAGGTGTTACCAGTCTTGCCTCCCTTTTCAGGGGAAAGGCAAGGGAATTGCCCAAGATCACCCAGCTGGTTCAGCTGGGCTGGCTAGTGACCTCCGTGCTTGCTGCCCTGTCCACTGTGGACCTCCAGCATGGGAGTACTTCAGGCACCTGCCACGGTGAACATTGAACTTAGAGTGGGGGCCAGGATCTCTGTGTTTGCGTTAGGGTTACAGATGTCAGGAATGGCTCCAGGGGAACTGACAATTCAGGTGCCTTGGAGTCTGAGTAGGAGTCTGGCTGGGAGATGGAAGGCAGGGCAGCCCACCAGGGGAACAGCATGTGCAAAGTGGGCAAGTACAGGGAACAGCAACGAGAGTGCAGGGAGAGGAGATGGGAGGGCTGCCCAGGGCAATGGCAGGGATTACTGTAGAAAACAAAATCACCCAGTGTATTAGTCTGCTGTGAGTCCTGTAATAATATGCTGGAGACTTGAGGGGCTTAAACTACAGGAATATATTTCTCAGTTCTGGAGGCTAGAAGTCCAAGATCAAGGTCAGGTTGCTGGCGGATTGGGTTCCTGGCGAGTGCCTTCTTCCTGGTTCACAGACAGCTGCCTTCTCGCTGTATCCTCACATGGCAGAGAGAGGGAAGTTTGATGCCTCTTTCTCTTCTTGTAAGGACACTGATATCATCATGGGGACTCTACTCCCATGACCTCATCTCAGCCTAATCACCTCCCAAAGGCCCCACCCCCAAATGCTGTCACATTGGGGGTTAGGGCGTCAGCATATGAATTCTAAAGGAACACAAATATTCAGTCCGTAACACTCAGCTCTTAATTAGAAAGAGTTTAGCCCAGGGGTCAGGTGCTTACCTGCAGTGGGAAGTCTGCAGGTACAGACTCTTGGAGGGTCTCCATCAACACTCCCAGAACAGCACTGCAGAACTGGCCTGGCCAGGGAGCTGTAGCCTCGGCCCCATCAGGAAGGCGGGGTCAGGAGGCTGTCAGTCTAAGGATGAGGAGGCCACTGGCAGCCCCTCACCACCCAGGAGGCTGCCCAGGTAGCAGAGCAGTGGCCCTACCTCACTTAGGCGTTACAGCTCTCTCTAATGAGAAGCAGGAAGGAGCCAGGCTAGGGGGGTGCGGTGAGCCCTGGGCACGCTGGGGATGTGGGCTGAGGATCGGAAAACGTAGGCCAGGACAGAACTCTCCTCCCAGACTCAGCTGTATGGTACCTGGGAAATGCAGTGTTTTGCTCTCCAGCCTCTGCAGGACAGGAGCCGTGCCAGGGCAGTGGGCATGGGCACTCTCTGGCACCCTTTCCTGGGTGGCAGGGGCCCTGGCTGTTCCTCTTAGTTTCTTACCCGCTTCCTGGACTCTCATCTTCATGCTCCTCCAGCCACCCTGTTTTTTCTTACGGGGGTGACAGCTGGTGCGGTAATTCCCCCCAGGTGTCGTCATTGCTTACTGCTGAGCTGGCTGTCTGTTTCCTGGGTAAGCTCTTTAACACAGGGTTCATTTACATTGGCCCTTTAATTGGTGTCCTGACCCACCCAGTGTAAATCTCCACACCCGTGACAGGAAGTGCAGAGCATAAATCTCGAAGACAGCTGAGGCTGGGGAAGCTGGCACTGTTGCAGACTCTCAGCAGCCTAGAAAGCACCTGTGCCCCCAAGGTAGCAGGCAGGGCTTTTGTGTTCAAGAGGGTCAGAGCCAGGTGTCAGGCTCAGGTGGTCAAGGGGTGTGGTGGGTGGGCAGAATCAGGCCCGTGGAAGACAGAACCAGGACAGCCCGGTGGAGGAGGTGGCTCAAGAGCAGGACCTGGGAACAGTCTTGTTGGGACACCCCTGTTGGAATCACTCAGCTCCAGCCATATGGTTGTTTGTTTGTTTGTTTGTTTGTTTGTAACGAAGTCTTGCTCTGTTGCCAGGCTGGAGTGCAGTTGTGCGACCTCGACTCACTGCAACCTCCGCCTCCGGGGTTCAAGCGATTCTCCTGCCTCAGCCTCCCAAGTAGTTGGGATTATAGCATGCTCCACCACGCCCAGCTAATTTTCGTATTTTTGGTAGAGACGGGATGTCACCGTGTTCACTAGGGTGGTCCCGATCTCCTGACCTCGTGATCCTCCTGCCTTGGCCTCCCAAAGTGTTGGGATTACAGTCGTGAGCCACAGCGCCCAGCCAGGTTTCTTTAACTACAAAATGTTTCAGGCCTACGGAAGGCAAAGGAAGAGAAAGGGCAGTGGAGGAGAGGGGAGCAGGAGAGGGAGAGGAGGGTCACACACTTCTAAATGACCAAATCTCGCCAGAACTCACTATCAGGAAGACAGCACCAAGTATGAGGGATCCGCCCCTATGACCCGAACACCATCCAGCAGGCCCCACCTCCAGCATTGGGGATGACATTTCAACATGAGATTTGGGTGGGGACAAATGTCACAGCCCCTGGAGGCAGGTACAGTTTCTTTAAGCAGTGTTGGACCCGGGGGGTGGCAGAGCTTGGATATGAGCTCAGGTTACCTGATCGAGGGCTCTGTCTATCCACATACTCACCACCCAGATTGGTTGGTATTTGTATTTCGCCTTATTTCCTTCATCTCTTCTTTTAAGAAAGAAGAAGAAAAAAGAGTGGTGGGAGAATGGGAGGAAGGAGGGGGGCCTTGGCTGCTCAGAGCTGCCCCACCCTCCCCCGTGTAGACAATCCTTATATCACAGCTTGTGCCTTCACCACGCAGCTGTGCACATGCCAGTCCCTCGGTAATGCCTGTACACCACCCCGCAGTTTCCCAGTGAGTGTCATTCTGCCCATGCTCTGGCCATCCCCTTCCATGTTGATGGTTGGAGGCCACTGGAGCTGCCTCTGGGAGCTGTTTGGATGCCCGCATCCATGGCCAGGCCCCAGGACACGTTGACCATGTGATGTCTGAACTTGTAGAGGCCACACTGTCCCTGATTGATGTCCTGTCCACCGTTTACCGCATTTGCCTTCAAGACATTTCACTCGGGGGCCATGACCTGCAGGTCCCCCCACCCCATCTCCAGCAGAGGGGCTGTGTGACCCACAGGCTTCTGTTTCATTTGTGAGATTTACACACATTCTCTTGGATGATGCTTATCTGTTTGCGACTTGCCCTTTTTGATTCACTGATGTTGTTAAGTTTTGTTCATGCTAAGCAGACCCAAACGGCAAACACACAGGAGCAATGATGTTGCCGCTGGGCTTTCTACCCTGGAGCCACTCAGTTCAGGATTCCAAACTCAGAGGGATGAGTTTGTCCATCGAGGGCCTTGGCTGACTTGCCCACCAAGTGTGGCTCACAATGTAGGGAGGTGTTTTGTCAAAAGGAGAATTTTGGCAAGAGGGAACATGAGTGCTATGTGGGTAAAAAAAAAAAAAAAAATAGCAGAATGTGCATGCCCGTTGCTGCTGGTGGAGATACAAACTGGACGAGGCGTCTGGAGGGCAGTGTGGGCGCTTGCACTGAGGGCCCCCAAAATGACCACACATTTCCACCCATAATTCTGCTTCTTGAAATGCTCCTGAAGGAAATCCACTAGATAAAAATAAGAAAATGCCTCAGCACACTGCTTTATGATCACAAAATGTTAGCAATAACAAAACATAGGAATTTTGCGTCATGATTTATATTACAGCCACATGTATGGGTATAAGGGAGTTGTTAGAAATTAGGGTTTTAAAAAATGAGGTGGAAGAATGTTTGTGAAATAATGGTCAGTGAACAAAGTGGAAGGCAAAGCTAAAAACTCTATAGTGTGGACATCAATTACGGAAAAACAATCCCCTGGGGAAACTCCCAGAAAGGTAGAGTGGTGAGTTCCAGGCAGTGGGTTCCAGGCGGTGGGGTTGTGAGGGATTCTTTGTTTCCTTTATGCTTTTTTATAATTTTTTTTGTTTGCTAGGTGTAAATAGCCATAAGATACGAGTGGCAGCATGCAGGGCTGCTCCCCAGCACCCTCTGGGCTGGAGTCTGGAGCTCATTCAGGCCGTGGCTGGCCAGGCTGGAGTGCAGCAGGCAAGAGCTCAGCAAGTGCCCTGGGGAGGGAGCAGGCTGCTGGGTGTTCCGGACATGTATGGCTGGCCTGATTCTGAGGCAAGGACCGCATCACCGTGTCTGTGCCCACTGGGGCTTAACTGGATCATGAGACCCAGTGACCCAGGGGCAGAATTCTGGTGGTCGATGGAGTGGTCCCCATTAGGGTCTTGGGCCTGGGGATATGGGGCCTACTGGGAAGAGATTGTAGACCACCATGATGCCAGTAGAAATTATACCAGTTGTTGTATTTTGGGTTCCAACTTGGTGCTGAGCAAAGCCTCTTCTTGGAATGTGTGTGTTGAAACCAGCCTTGGTTGAAATCCTAAATCTGCCACTTACCAGCTCTGTGGCCTTGGGCAAGTGACTTTACCTCTCTGAGCTTCAGTTTCTCCATGTGTAATATGGAGATGACACTTGCCAGAACTGGTTACTGGAAAGATTAAACATCCCGGAAGCATCTAACACTGCCTGCTGTATAGAAGGCACTTAATTAACTATAGCAACCACAGGGGGCGTGGTCTTGTTGGCAATGGCCGCCGCCTTAACTTGCCTGAATAATTTATAGAAGATCTAGACTTCAAAGCTTGTAAGTAGTAAAGGGCTTTGTTTTTCTCTAGCCACTGCCCTGACCATCCACGCATGGGTCTTCTGGTTTCCGGATAACCTCTTGGGCAGACCCTACAGTCTATAGACACCTCTCGGGAGTGAACAGAGGCCCCCAGGTCTCTGTCCCTGGTGGTCACTAGAGCCACTCTGTACCTTCTCCACATCAAAAAGGACACAGGCAATGAGATATGGCCGGGGTTCTGCCAGCTTTGTGGTGTTTCACAAGTTCACTGTTACTTTTCCTTGGCATTTCATGATGATTTAAGCCATTCTAGAAAACTACCCAAGTCTTTTACTATTTTCATCATTCCCACTAAATCTGCACGGTTGGTTAACTTTAATGGGCCATGGAACTGGCATGTGGTGTCTCTTCTCAAACAGTCTTAAAATGATGTATTTTGGAGAGAAAAATGTATGTTAAGGATTTTAAGGTCATAAACTCCAAAGAGATGACAACTTGCAAAAACAATCGTCCACCCAGGATGTTTGCTCAGTTGCTCACTTTATAAACATGTTTTGAGTGTGTACTCAGGGTTCAGCCCTGCACTAACCCATGGAGCCACAGGAGGAGGGCAGTGCCCATTCATTGATTCATGCACTATTTATTATTCATCCACTCAATGTGGATCAGCCTTGTTCTGTGGAGAGGCAGTGCTGCCTAAGGGTTAAGGGCAGGGAGCTCTGACACCAGATGGCCTGAATTTGAGTCTTCTCTGTCTCTTACTCCTATGTGATTTGGGGCATGTCACTTGGCCTCAGTTTCCCTCATCTGTACAATTTCACGGTCTTGGCCTCAGGATTACATGAGATAAAGAGCTTAGAACCACACCTGACATATAGCAAGTGCTCGGAACGGAGACTCTGATTATCCCAGGTCTCATGCCGAGTTCCCGAATAAGAAGGGGACTCCAGGGTCCTGTGTCCAAGGAGCTGCCAAGCAGGCAGTGGCTGAGGCCTGGGGGAGGTAGAGAGTCACAATGGAGTGTGGGCAGTGGGAGCCCAGGGAGGTGCTGGGGAGGGGAGGGGAAACGGGGAGGCTTCCTGGAGAAGTCTAGTTTCATGGGTTGGGCTTTCCCAGGCTGAGATTATGGAAGGCTTCCAGGCAGTAGCTGGATGTGGATTCCTCTCTCTGTTCAGAATGCAGAGGAAGCAGGCAGCCTGGGGAGCCAGAGGCTCTGCTCCACAGAGTCACCCAGGAACCCAGGCTCCCTCTATTGATGACTCCACCTCCATCACAGTGCTCATCTAACCAGGAAGGAACCAACCCTGGGCTGCCAGATTTTCTCAGCTGTGGAGAGAAGACAAAGTCCAGCATTTCGCCTGAAGTCTTCTGTTTGGCAGTGCTAGTAGGTGATAACATGATCACATTTTAAAAATATTTTAGTTTTAAGCCACATACTGCAGGCCAGCCATCCCTCGGGGTGGAAGCCAGTTTGCCACCTCCCCTCATGGAGAGGGGACAGAGGGTGTGACTCAGATGCTGCACACATCCCCGTGGCCAGAATTCAGTCTCATGGCTATGCTTCACCAGGAAGGAGGCTGGGAAATGCAGTCTTTCACTGGTCACCCATGGGCCCTGCTGAGGCTAGGGGAGGGAGAACGGATCTAGGGGGACTCTTAGATGCCCATGATACAGAAAGGAGGGACGGAGAGGCAGTGGGGGGAAGGAGAGTGTGTATGCGCGCATGGAGGCTGTTGATTTTGTTAACTGGGTAATATTTTAAAATACGACTGCCAGCTTCCGTGTGTTTTTCAGGATTCACTACGCCTCTGATGTTTCTTGGTTTTCTCAGAGCTGGAGGTTCTGCCCCTGCCAGCAGGGGTGGGACTGGTGGGAGTGGGTGGCAGTCCCTGAGCAGCATCTGTCTGCTGCCACCCCAGAGGACACCGGGAGAACCCTGGGATGTGTGGCCAGGATCCTGGACTCCAGGCCTTGCTCTGCCCTGACTGTGGAGGCCTGGGCAGGAGACCAGATGGGTGTAAAGTAGGGAGTGGTAGAGTCCCCTGGAGGGGAGTGGGTCAGGGCCTGCTTCCTAGAGGAACAGTTATGTTCTGAGTAGAGGGTGTCGCAGACACAGAAGTGTAGTCCTGTGTAGAGATTCCTTGTGGGCTCAAAGGCGCCAGACCATGAAAGACCTTGAATGCTGAGCCAGAGAGTTCACACTGCACAGGGCAGAAGTCACAGACTAGCAGCCGACAGACTGCCCCTGGCCTGCAGCATGTGTTTTAAAAGTAAAATGACTTTTTAAATGTGATCATGTAATCAAGTACTAGCATTGGCAAGCCAGAAGATTTCAGGTTAAACGCTGGGCTTCATCTTCTCTCCACAGTTGAGAAAATCTAGCAGCACTGCGCTGGTTCCTTCCTGGTTAGAGGAGAGCCATGATCTTCATCCTGGCCCTGCCCCAGCACACCCCGCTCATTTCATACCCCGACCAACCCCTGCAGGCCTGGCTCCTACAGACCCTGCCATGGGTCAGGGGCCAGGCAGGACCTAGTTGTTTGTTGGGTTAGCGTCCGCTAGTGGCCGGAGTGAGGGGTGAAGAGGAAGGGGCCATGATGGGCCCTGCACCTGGGGTCCCGTGAGAGCAGCTGAGTCCAGAGCCAGGGCCACTTGAAGGGGAGAGGAGTAGGGGAGGGAGACTTGGAGATGAAACTGCTAAGATGTGGCCCCAGCGTGCACAGGGGAAAGAGGATGGCACCCGGGTGGTGTCTGTTCCCAGTGCTAGGTCAGCAGTGGAAATCTCCTCACCTGGCTGGAAAGCTGCAAGAGTCCACAGAAGAACAACATCACGGCTGTGAATGTATTTTTTTTTTTTTCAAATAGACTACAGAGAGCCCAGAAGTGTAAGGGATTGGTGAAAAGGGAGATGGAGGTGGAATTAGAGAGTCCCTAATGTTGGCCCCAGCAGTGTACTCACTGGGAGGCTTGTCACCCCAGGGTCACCCAGGGGAACTCACCCCATCTCTTCCCTTCATTTCCAGATGAAATACTCCAGATTTACCCCAACAGACGGGTCAACTAGGTTGTTTTGGGAAGCAGGGAGTGCAGAAGTCATCATTTATTCACTCAGCAAACATGCTATGTTTGTGTGTGACAGAAGTTACACCAGGCACAGGACCCAGTCCCTGCCCATCGAAGCTGACAGGCCATGGGGAGCAAGTAAGGAAGAGCGGGGCGATTAGTACCAACAGCCCTAGAGCCAGATGGCCTGGGCTGGAATCTCAGCTCCATGACTAACTAGCTGTGTGATCTTGGGCAAGTCATTGAACCTCTCTGTGCCTGAGTTTTCCCATCTATAAAATGAAGATACTAGTAGCACCCACCTCAGGGAGTGCTATGAAGATTAAATAGAACAATACCTGGCACAAAGGTAATGTCCTAAGTTTTGGCAAGTATTGCCATTCATTTAGTGACTTACTGAGCACCTACTATGTGCCACACGCTGGGGAGAGAGCAGTGATGGAGGCAGACACAGCCCCTGCCCTCGTGGGATGGTAGGCAGCATGGAATACCGGGGAACTCCTAGGGGTAGGAGGCATACCCTCTGGGTGTCAGGCCTCCGACTTTCCTCTGCTCTGCAATCACAGCTGCCAGCCCCCCTGCCAGCCAGACCCCCAGTGCCTGCTGCATATGAAGCGCATCATGCAAATTGCCCACCCCGATGGCACACTTGGCTCTGGCTCTTGCCAGCTGCTGCTTGGCCTCCCTGATTCTTGGTTTTCCTCACGGTGAAGGGCCCGGCCCCTTCCTCGGGGACAGGCGTGAATGGCATCCAGGCAGCAAGGCCAGCTTTTCCAGTGACTGAGGATGGTGATCAGACAGCTTTAAACACACCTGCCACTCCCCTGAGGCTGGTGGAGCTAGTGGTCTGTGGTCCACAAAGGTGGAGGGGAGAGGGTGATCTATTGGTGCCTCGGGTGTGTTGGAGGGGGGTTAATTAAAAAGGTGGCTGGGAGATGAATTTCTGGAAACAAATTGGAAACCAGTGGAAGCTATTGATCTGCTTAATGGGAAGCTGATGATATCTGAGCGAGCAGACAGCTCTGGCTTAGGGAGGTGGCGAGAGATCGATGCAGGCCCCTTCCCTGAGCTGACCTGCCTGGGGCCGGCCGGGGACATGGGCCAGGGAGGGGCTGGGGCAGAGGCAGAGCCCTGGGGCCCTGGCTCTACTTCAGAGCATGGGAGCAAGCTGCATCCCTGTGCAGGAGTCAGAGTTCCTTCGGACATCCAGCCCGCGGGTTGAGGTAGGGGGCGCCAAGCACCTGATCTGAGCCCCCTCTGCCACCTCCGACGGGGCTGAATTGGACAAGGTGCCAATTGTCTTCAGCCCTCAGTTTTCTCATCTGGAAACTTCTGACCTCCCAGGGTGGTAGTAAGGACTAAATGCAGTAATAGGTGGGCTGTGGCAGGCACAGCCCTCAGCACCAGGGATGCAGCCATGAACAAGCTGTGCTCAGTGCCTGCCTCCTGGAGCTTACATTTTAGTGGCAAGCAAGCAAGTCTGCTGACAGTGGAGTGCCAGGGAGGGCATCCAAGCAGGGAAGGCTGGACATGCAAAGGCCTGGAGGGCGGGACCCGTGGCCTGCAGTTGACAGTGGCAGCCTGTGAGGGGAGCTCCGTGGTTACCAACAAATACCTGCAAATCCCCAATCCCCACCCAAGCAGAGAAGGACAGTGCTGTGGAGAACCATGGATCACACCTGCTCCTTTCCTCCTGCCAGACCCCTGTGAAGCACAGGTTTTCATGCCCATTACTCAGATGAGCAAACAGAAGCTCAGAGAAGGAAACCATGGGCCCAAACCACATGGGTGAGGAAATCCAGCCTCAAATCCAGCCCTCCATACCAACCCAGGCAGTGCCAACACAGGGCTGGGCCCAGGCCTCTGCTCCCCAGCCCGTCCCAGTCTCAGGCTCCAGGATGGGTGTTTGTTCACATGGAAGGCAGAGGTTATTTATTATTATTATTATTATTTTGAGACAAGTTCTTGCTCCATCACCCAGGCTTGAGTCAGTGGCTCCATCACGGCTCACTGTAGCCTTGATCTCCTGGGCTCAAGCAATCCTCCCACCTTAGCCTCCTGAGTAGCCAGGACTACAGATGCACACCACCATGCCTGACTAATTTTTGCATTTTTTGTAGAGACAGGGTCTCACCACATTGCCCAGGCTGGTCTCAAACTCTTGGCCTCAAGTGATCCACTTGCCTCAGCCTCCCAAAGTGCTGAGATTATAGGCATGAGCGGGCAGAGTTTACTAATCAATGGCTCATGACTGGGCCGCTGGCTCACTGCACACCCCTCCCACCCCTGCAAGGCCAGAGTCATTTTCAAAGCACTTACTCGTGAAATCGTCTCCCAGGATCTGGATGGGGAAGGAGGCCAGTGTTAGTCTCTGTTTATTGATTCCTGGACTTCATCAGGGTTTATCTCTAAAACAATAAAATTGAAAGATGGCCCCAAATTTATATCTCTAGCCTGTACCACTCACCACTCCGCTGCTACCCATCCAGCTGCCTCCTCCGTGTTTCTACCTGGAGGCCCCACAGACATCATACTGGACACAGCCAAAACAGGACTCTGAGTCTCCTCTCAGCCCCTCTGCCAGCAGCCCAGCCTGACTCCCCTTCCTCTCCCAGCCACTCCAATCCCTCGTGGAAGCCGGGAGCTCCCTCTGGACAGACTGGGGCCTGAGCACCTCTCCCTGCCAGGCCACTATCTAGCCAGGTACCACCATTGCTCACCTTCCCAGGGCTTCCCAGACCTCCTTGTTTCCTTTCTATTCCTTTTGGCCCTCTCAGCAGTAGAAGGGTGCTTTTTTTTTCCCCCCCCACGGAATCTCGCCCTGTCTCCCAGGCTGGAGTGCAGTGGCTCGATCTCGGCTCACTGGAGGCGTGTGCCACCAGGCCTGGCTAAGTTTTTGTATTTTTAGTAGAGACAGGGTTTCACCATGTTAGCCAGGATGGTCTTGAGCTCCTGACCTTGTGATCCACCCACCTCGGCCTCCCAAAATGCTGGGATTACAGGCATGAGCCACCACGCCCAGCCTAAAGGTACTTATAAAAACAGAAGTCGCATCATGTCACTGTCAGGCTTGAAGCCCTCCCATGGCTCCTTGCTGCACTTAGCAGAAAATCCACACTCCCCTCAGCAGCCTCCCTCTTCCACCTCCTCTTCCCAGCTCAGTTCCTCCCAGCCTCTCGGCTCTCTTGCAGCCCTTCGAACACGTGGTCTGTTTTCTCTGTCTGGAGCACTCTTGCTCCAGGTTCTTCCATGGCTGGCCTTGTTCAGGTCTCAATTCAAAGATTGCCTCCTCGGGGAAGCCCTCCCTGGCCGCCCCTCTTCATCTTCACAGCACTGACTGCGTGATCTTTCAAAGCATCCTTTGTGTGCACTTGTTTATGAGTTTCCTACCTGTCCCCGCAATGCTGTGGCAGCAGAAACTGTCTTTCCTACTTACTGCTCAATCCCCATGGCCCAGACCAGAGTTCAATAAACATTTGTAGAATTAATCGATGAACAAAATGTGAGGCTCGGCAGGAATTCAGCTGGAGACGCCACCTGATGTGGCCCGGAATTCTGGGCTTTGCTGGATTTACCAGCACTTGGTGGCGTTGTGCCTATTTCTCCCACTAACCCACTCCCAACCACTGACCTGAAGACCTTGTAGTTGCCTGGGCGGCCCTCGCTGTGCCAACTCCAGCTACAAGAGGTGGAGCTCAAGGAGGTGTTCAGGAAGCTGGTCCATGCTGAAAGCCCAGACCCTCCAGGTGAGTGGGAGGAAACCCCACCCTGGGGTGCTAACCCCAGCAAGAGAGAGTAACTTCTCCATACAAGGGGTTAGGCACTTGAGGATGAACATTCACCAGGCAGATAAAGAGAGAGGGAAGGGGGTTCTGAGCAGAGGGAACAGCATGTGCAAAGGCCTAGATGTAGGAAGAGTGTGGTAATGAGAGAGGTAGGAGCCAGCCAAGTCTTCTGTTTTGGAGGGAGGACCATGCTCTGCACCTGCCTTATTTACCTCCCCACACCCCCCAACTCCCTGTGCACAGCTGAGGGGTTAGGACCACGGAGTCTCTCCCGAGCCTAGGTGCCTCACCTCCTCCCTGCTCTCACAGCTCCTGCAGCCCTCACCACGCCACTGTTCTCAGCACAAATCCAGCGGGCTCCTCCCATCCTCCTACTCAGAACCTTCCCAAGGCTCCTGTGCCAGAGTGAAGGCCTAGTCCTTCCAAGGCCTGCCCCACTGTCCCCGTCACCTCTGACCCCCTCTCCTTTCCTCCAGCTGTCTCCATCCCTCCCTCTGTTCCAGCCGCCCTGATTCCTTGTTTTTCCTGGATCACACCAGGCACACTGCTTCCTTGGGGCCTTTGCACAAGCTGTGCCCTCTGCCAGGGGTGCAGGCGTGCAACTGTCCCCTTCACTGATGGCTGTGGTTCCACAGAGAGAGGAGTTGGGGGTGGCGGCTTGAACAGGGACTGCTTTGAGGTAGAGAGGACTTTCCTGGCATTTGAAGTTGTCCCGAGTTGGCGGGGGGTCGGGGGCACCTTTTAGGAAATAAAGATGGCTGTTTTCCTAAAACTCAGAGCAAAGGAGGCCTCCCAGAGATGGAGCCCCAGCCCCAGGCAATGGGTAGAGTCCTTTTACTTCTGCCTAGTTGATTCTTGCACAGGCTGGCTTGCGCTTCCATGGCCATAGCGCTCTGCCAACCTGAGTGAGGTGGGCGCTTCTGAGGGCCACAGATGCACGCGGGGACTCCCAGCTCAGGGGAGGAGTCCACCATTGCCTGTAAGCCCTGAGCAGCACTGCCTTCACTCTTTCGAAAGTAGCCTGAGCCTAAAAACCATTTTTCCTACCAGCTTTGAGATGTTGCAACTCTTGCTGATTTAAATATGTCAACTTCTCATAAAATACAGTTCTGCACATCCGAAAACCTCATCTGCCTATGCCTCACCAGCTATATTCTGGTGCCCCAGTGGACCCTGATAATAGCCCGTGTGCCTCACTCTGGCCTCAACTTCCCTGAAGGTCCCACTTGCCTCTCCCCACCCCTCTCCAAGGGCCATGGTCCCCAGGGCTACACTCAGTGGTGCCCCAGGTGGCAGGTGCGGGACAGGCTAGTCTAGCCACCACCCTATTCCTGGACCTGTGGCTCAGCCCAGGTTTCTGCTTAAATATCACCTCTTTGGGGACACTCTGCTTGTTCCCCCCAACCCCTGAAAGTCCTCTTATCCCCGTGTCTTTTCTTTTCTGGCACTGATCGCTACCTGACATATGACAAAGTTATTTTGTAACAGCTTCATTGGAATTTACATACTGTAAAGTTCATTCATTTAAAGTGTATCATTCCGTGGATTTTAGTATATTCACAGTTGTGAATCCATTTCACAATCGGTTTTAGGACATTTTCATCATCCAGAAAGAAACCCTACACCCATTAGCAGTCATTTCCCACTTCCTCTTCCCCTAAGTCCCTGGTAACCTTGAATTTACTTTCTTTTTTCTACTGAATTGCCCATTCTGGACTTTCCATACAAATGGAACCATATTACACTGGTCTTGTGTAACTGGCTTCTTTCACATTGCATCGTGTTATTTTTAGCCATCCATTTTCCCCTAGCTCAGAACCTTTCCACTGCTGTTTCCTCTGCCTCAAATACTCCTCTACAGGTGTCTCCTTGGCTCCCTCCCTCACCCCCTTCTCAGTGAGGTCCTCTCCATCCTCCTATTTAAGTGGAAACCTTCACCCTCCTCCTAACCCTCCTGATTCTTACTGTCTTGTCTTTTCTTTGTAGACTGTTCCCTTTCTGGGGTTGTGCTTTCTTTACTTATCCCCCCCACCCCCAGAGAACTCCTCTACATCCTTCAAAACCCACTTAAGATGGCACCTCCTCTGTGGTACCTTCCCAATCCTAAGTTAGCTTTCGCCATCTATGCTCCAAAAATTCCTGATTCTTGCTAGACTGTAATTTGTTAGCTTCCTCGTTGGTTCCATTGATTGCCAGGCTGCCCTCACAAAAAGTCAAGGACCTTGTTTTGATCTCTGCTGTGCCCTCAGCCTCCAGAAAGAAGGCTGCACATCATAGTTGCTCAATAAATGTTTGTTGAATGAATGAAGAAATGCTAGGGTCTTCTGGGGACCTGAAGACCTGACCTAGGGTCAGGTAAGGCCATGAGCCAGCGCAGGGCAGGACAGACATTGAGAGCACCACTGCCCCAGACATCTGGGGTCGGCCCTGATATGCTCAGGCCTGGCCTTCAGAAGCCCCCACATGCCCAGGGCACAGCGGGCTGAGGCTGCCAGGGCTTTAAGTGTCCAGGGCCTTCCATGCACTGCTGTGGGGCAGATGGGCATCTCCTATACCACTGAGCTGGTCATGAAGAAAGGGGCTGCACACAGGCGCAGGCTCCAGCTTTCCCCAGTGACAAATGGCTGATAATTAATGTTGGGTCTGCACGTTATTAATCAATTTAAAGTTGAATGCACAGCCAGAAGCGATTCCAGGAAAAAAAATGTTCAGCCCTGCATCCTCCTCATTCTTACTCATCAATCACCAATTTTGCAAGCAGCTTATTAAAATGTAGAGAAAAGCGTGGCTGGAGAAATAAAAGGCCCTTAAAGGCCCAGAGATGGTTTATCAGGCGTTCACAGCATGAGTGTGTCGGGAGGTGGGGACTGGCAGCTGCAGAGCTGGGGGGCCCGGCCTCTGTACACAGATGGAAAGACTGAGACTCGAGCTGGGAGGCCATGTGAAATCCAGAAAGTTGACGCCAACACAGGAGCATGGCCAGGGCCTGGGAGCTCTGGGCACAGGGCCTGGAGGGCTTATGGTGAGCAGCCAGGAGGAGTATGGCTGCCAAGCTGGAGACTCAGTGACTGGAGGGGACCAGAGCCACGTCTGGAAGCAGGGAGGGGGAAAGGCATTGTTCTGGAGTCAAGCAGATCCGGATTCGAATCCCAGCTCTTATTCCAATTGTGCGGGAGGCAAGGTACCATCCCTCTCTGAGCCTTGCTTTCCTCTTCTGTGAATCAGGGGCGATCGCTTCCCTCTGGAAGGTTTGCAGAGGCGAAGGGATGCCATGTAAAGAAAGGCCTAGGAGAGGGCTTAGGTGCACACCGGGTGCTCACTCGATGATGGCTGTCTGTCGAAGGCCCAGCACTGGTGGGAGGGCAGCTGGGGCAGCTTCTGTGCCTCCCTCAAGCGTGACAGTGCTATTCTGGGTATGGAGCTAAGTGGCTGCGACTGTGCTGCCCTTTGCCAGCATGGTCTTCGGAAGCACCAGGAGGCTGCTGTGCCTTTGCTCATGTTTCTTCCTCTCTGGGGGTGTGTTTTCTTCACATCAACCCCAGGCCCCAGTGAACTTATATACATCCTTCAAAACTCACCTCATGTGGCACCTCCTCTGTGGTGTCTTCCCAATGCTAAGTCAGCTTCTTGCCCTCTGTGCCCCCCAAATACTTGATTCTTGCTAGACTGCGAATCCCTCCTGGGAAGGGTGTGTGCCCTATGCAGCCCAGTGTATGGTGACACAGTAAATTTTGTTGAGTGAATAAGCAAAGGAATGAGTGAATAAATCAATGGATGGTTCTCACAACACTGACCCTGCCCCGAGATCACTTAGAGGCCTGTCCCCCACATGCCCCACCTCCAAGACTGTGAGCTCCCCAAGAGCTAGGGCCTGGCCTGGAGGTCTTACCTGTGCCTCCCACTGCCCAGGTCAGGTCTTAGTACACACTAGGTGTGCAATACATGTCTGAATGAGTGAGAAGAAAAAGAGGGGATGGGAAGGCTGAGTCCACACTTGGGACCTACAAAGAGCCAGGGAGGGCGCTGGGCATTTTCGCCCGTGGGGTCCTTTCTCTGCCTCATGGCAGCCCAGATCACAGATGCGGATACTGAGGCAGGAGGAACCAAGGATGTGCAGGAGCCTGGATTGAAGCCTTGGAGCTTGGACAACTCAGAGGGTTCTTCCCACCCCATCATGATGCCTTCCAAATGAGGGAATGCAGGCGTGTGTGAATAAATCAGTGAATGCATGAGGTCTCACGTGAATGTCGCCGCCCCTCCCTCAGCCTCATCCTTCCCAGGCCTCTCTCCTCTGCAGCTGGCTCAGCGCTTTTGCGTGGGGCTGTGGAATGAAAGCTGCCCCGCCCGCTCCCTGCCAATCAGCCTCCATTGTCCTGCCGCATCTGGAGCCCTCCGCAAATTGCCCGTCCCGACAGGCGTGCTCAGCATCCTCCGAGGAAGGACGTCCCCACCTCTTTCACAAGCGCCAGTTCCTAAAAGGCTGGTGATTGCGTCCTTAGCGTCCCCACTGAGCCACCCAGTGCCATGGAGTGGCGGAAAAGGCCCCAGATGGCTGGGAAAGGAGCGGGGAGTGGCAGTGATTATCACTGAGCAGGAAGCGGCTTGGCCTCTGAGGAGGCGCTGGGTATGCATTAAGTAGGAAACACATGTCTAAAATGTCCTTAGCTCTGTCCATCAGCTCCCCCATGCTGCCGTTTCCACCAAGCCAGCGCTTCCCTAAAGGAGTGCACGCCAGCGTCACCAGGGCTGGTTAAATCCCAGATGGCTGGGCCCCACCTCAGGGTTTCTGATTAGGAGGTCTGGGTAGACCTGAGAATGTGCATTTTTTACAGGTTCCTCAGAGATGCCCTGGGAGGTGGGGGTAGGGGACTGACCACACCTTTCCAACTCCCTGGGGCCTTCAGGAACGGGGACCATGCCGGGCTCACCTCTGGGAAAGGCAGTGTATACCGTGGACCAGACTACACATGGCAGCCTGGGGTCCACCCACAGGCAGAGATGGAGGCAGCTTCTTGGGCTGGTCGACTTGTGGGGCATTGTTATTAAGCTGCAGTAAACCAGAAGCAAGGTGGAGAGGAGGAGGGCTCTCGGTGCAACAGCATTTGCCCAGGTGTGGCTCCAGTGAATGGTCATGATCACCACTGTACAAAACCACAGCCACAGCCACAAGCTTAGGAGCACTTGCTTGCTGGGCTCCTGTCTCAGAGTGTGGCCTGCAGCTGGTTCAGTCTGTGTCCATGGTCCATCGAAATGCATCCCTTGCCTGGGGAGGTAACAACTGAACTCAACTATTGATCCTCCCTGAATTCCCCGTGGAGGCCCAGAAGGGTCAGGTGGTCTCAGCAGGTCACACAGTGCTCAGTGGGAGAAGGCCCCGGAGCTCGTGGCTGCTGGAGCCTGTGAGCCTGAGTTTGAGCCCTGCAGCCCTTGTCCAGCAGTATGGCCAGGGACAGGCCATACTCTTGATTTATCTGTCCTCAGTTTCCACATCTGTATTATGGGGGAATGGTGGAAGCAGTCTCACAGGCTGATCCATTAACAGTACTTAGTGCAGGTGGGGTGTCAGGAGGAGAGAAAAGTTGAGTGGACACAGATCTTCCTGTCAGAAAGCACATACTCAGATAGGAACAAAATTAAAGGGGCTCAGACACCCCATCCCCCACCCCAGCTCCCATCACTCTGTATCTCGAAGAGCCTCTTTGGTTCGTGTTTTGTATATGGTTAGGGGAGGGAGTCTAGAGCAGAGATGGAACGTCCGGGAGAGGGGTGGAAGTGAAATCCTTCTTTTCAAGGTCAGCCCCTGCAAGCCCTTGCCTTTGCCTTCTATCTGGAATGCCTGATCACTTATCTTCCTGTGTTAACAGTCTCATCCTTCAAGGCCTGGTGCAGTCCCTTCCTCTTCCATAATCTCCTTGCCACAAGTGCCTTCAATCCTAAAACTCCCACAGAACCAGCTTCTCCCTTGTGATGTGAGGTGCTGCCTGCTACCATCGGTGGATCAGTGAGGACCCTGATCGGATGTCACAGTTCTCTCTCTCTCTTCATCCCTCAGCTCTGTTTCCCTTGCTGTCTCATTCTTGGAAGGTTTGCTCTTACAGTGTAACACGATAGGCCCTAGGAAGCCCAGGCTCACAGCCAGTTAGTTCAGTGGCCCTAGTAGGAAGAGGTCTCTTTTTCAGATCTGCAAAAGCGCCAGGACTGACTTTTATTGGCCTGACTCAGATCACAGGCCCATCTCTAAGCCAATCACATGAAGAACAGAGGGATTTATGCTCTGATTGACCAGGCTGGATCACATGCACATCCCTGGACCTAGAGGGTGCTGAGAATGGAGAGGGGAGACCTAGCCAAGTCACATGGACCAACAGTGGGGAGGAGGTTCTGGGATAAGGGGGACTGGATGCTAGACAGTGGATCCAACTGTGTCTGCCTCAGTCATCATCAGTGCTCAGGCCTGATCCTGCCGCCAGGCTGTAGCTGCATGCGTCTTATGTCCCCTTGTCCAGGGTTTGCCACACACCCCATGTGCTGGATGAAGGGGACACACATAGGAGAGTCACACTGAACAACCTCCTCCCCCGTGGCGTCCCCTGAGCCTGGGGAGGAGGCAGCCCTGCCTCCCCAACTCCTGCCCTGAGCCACAAGGACCTGGATGAAGCCCCTCATCTGTGCAGGGCAGGAGGTGGAGCCCAGCTCCTCCTGTGGAGGAAGCTTCCTAATGGTCTCCCCTGGGGCCCGGTGAGGACATAAACTCTGCATCACTGAAGGTGCTGGGGCCCAGATGGCACCACCTGGGATGCTGGAGGGGCACGCATCCTGCAGCAGGCCGAGCTGGGATGGAGGCCCCAGGTCTCCTTCCGTCCCTGAGCCTGGCTGGGCTTGTCAGGTATGGGGCTGAGGCTCTGGCTGAGGGACGATGTCTCCTTTATAAGAGAGTTTGTTTATTTGCTCCTAATGTCTTTCTGTGTCCTCTCGCCTCCCCAGCTGGAGTTGGTGAAACCACAGACTATGCTCTGGACAGGGGCAGGACCTGTGTGGAGCCACCAAGATATGATTTAGTCACTTGTTACCTGGGTTAGGCTAAAGTAATGCCAGGTACTGAGATGCTGCCAAGAAGACACAACACAGACATAGGACCGTGAGGACTGGGAGCATTTCTTGCCCGGGTGCTGGGGGCCTCTCTGAGCCAAGAGCGAAATAATGGGAGGAGCCGGCTACAGGAGGGAGAAGGATGCTCCCGGCAGAGGAAACAGCAAGGACAAAGTCCCCAGGACTTGAAGAAGTTTTCCTTGGAGATGCAAAGTCAGCCAGTGTGCCTGGAACACAGTGAGGAGGGCTGGCACTGGGACAGGAACCCTGCAAGGTGGGTGGGGCTAGAGTGCGCAGGGCCTGAATGTTGGTGGACTGTGTTTTACGTGAAGGGGCCACCATCAGAGGGGTTGATAGAGGAGACACAATTGAGATTGTTCTGGCAAGTGAGGGAACAGAAATAATTCGGGTTAGGGGCTAAAATGGGCTCCTCCCATTATTTAGCTCTTGGCTTAAATGTCGCCGTCTCAGAGAAGCTCCCAGCACCCAGGCAGCCGCTGCTCCTGGTCCTTAGGGTCCTATCTCTGTGTTGTGTCTTCTTGGCAGTATCTCAGTCCCTGGGATTATTTTAGCCTAACCCAGATGGGGAGAGGACATGTGGCAGGGAATGAGGCCTGGGCAGGCCTGGGAAGGAGCCAGGTCAACAGGGTTCTGGGACGTCTGTGGGCAGCCAGGACGGTTTTTGCAGGTATCTCTTTGCAGGGCTTTGCAGCAGCCGAGCGCTGCCCTCTGCTGGAACTTCTGAGCATTACACCCAGCGCCTTTGAGCTGTACTAACCCCAGAACTTACTTCCCTGAGACTTTATGGAGACACCCCTGGGATACGGTGTCCTCAGAGCTGGCAGTGGCTCACAAGTTCTCCTTCTCCTGCCTCATAGGTCCCTGCTGGCCTGCTTAGCCCTAGGCACAGGCATCTCACTAGCCCCTTTTGACGCAGTCAGTTGTGACCCTGCACAGTGCAGGGCAGCTTGACCCCAGAGCGAGCCATGCTTGGTTTCCTCCTGGCCTCGGCCCTGCACCAGCCCTCAGGACTGCCTGGGGGGCCTGGGGATACTGACCACCTCCCCCACGACTGCCCTGCTCCAGCACCTCCAGGCCCTGCCCACCCCGACCCCCCACAAGCTGCCCTCCCACACCAAAGAGAAGACCTGGGAGGAAGCCCGAACAGTCTAGGCTTCCACGGAGGATGCGGCTTTCCTAGGAAAACCCCTGCAGATTCCCCAAATGCAACACATGGGTCCTCTGCCTGCCTGTGTTTTGGTTTTTATGTTGGAGCTTCAGACACCTCTGTTTCCCTGAATGCAGAGGGAGGGTTGACAGGGGCCTGGTCATAGCAACAGCTGGGGTGAACAGAGAGGTCGGCAGGGGCAAGGCTGCAGCACAGCCAGGCCGGGCTTCCTGGGAGCATTGTGGGCCCGTCCCACCTGGGCTTCCGGGTCCTTTCATGCCCCAGCCCCTGCTTCTGCAGTAGTCACAAAGGAGGGCCGTGCTCAGGGAAGGCAGGGAGACCAGGAGGCCAGGGGAAGAAAAGATGGATGGGTTTCAGTAGGACCAAGCCCAAGTCAAAGGCCCAGCAACACTGTCCTGGGTCTCATTCCAGCGTTGGTCCTGTAAACAAACTCCCTCATTCATTAGGCAAATATTTTTTGAGTACCTGCTATGTGCCAGACACGGTCTATAGCTTGAGCCTGCTTCAGTGAATAAAACAGACTCCCCTGGCCTCCTGGAGTCTGCACACCAATGAGGAAGGAGGACAGCAACCAACAACCCGGCAGAGAGACCGATGCTGCTGTCCTGGGAGAGTGGTGACGGAGTCAAGATGTAAACCTGAGTGAGGGATGGCGTAGGGAGTGCAGGACCGAGGCGGGCAGGAGCCCTCCCTGAGAGAGTGTCCACTGAGCCAAGACCTGAGTGACGAGAAGTCTTTACAAACCTCTCTGGGGGAAGGACGTAGAAACTGAGCACAGAATGGGTCATCGGGGAGAGGAGTGTGGGCGGTGAGGAGGAGGCCAGGTCAGCCAAATCCAAATTAATCTTCCTCCTTGCTGGTCAGGCAGCTCCGTGCAGTCTTCCAGTGCTGTCCCTGCGGCCGAGGTTCAAATTCAGCACAGGGCTCTTGGTCAAGGGAACTGTGGATACCCGGGTTCCATTCTCAGCCTGTCTGTGCCTGAGTGTCCCCAGCTGAGGTGCTTCTGAGCTTGAGGATCGAAGTCTAAAATCTCTACTTGAGCTCATACCAATCACAGGGTACCAGGTCCCCTTAGTGTGTCTCCTCAGGCCCAGCAGAGCACCTGGCACATGGCAGGAGCCCAGCAAAGTCCCTTGAAATCAACACCAGGCTATGGGGAGGGAGAAGGGGCTCTCGGGATGTGGTGGGCTATGGAGTCTCTCAGCCCAGTGTGGGGCCCACCTCTGCCAGTACCTGCCCTGAACCATCGCTGTCACCAATCACCCTACAGACTCCATGAGCATGTCCTGTGGGGGACTTGCAGCCAGCAGGCGGCATGCATGGACACAGAGAGGTGCAACACGGGATGGGGGTGTGCCTGAGTGCTGGGACTCACCAGTAAGCAGGACTTTGAGCTCAGATTGCAGTCATTCATTCATACATCCACTCATTCATTCAGTCACTCAGTCCACATTTTATTGAATACCGATGGTATTCCAGGCACTAGAGTATAGTGAATAAAACAGACAAAAATCCTTACCTTCATGAAGCTAGCATGTTAACTGTAGGGAGACAAACCAAAATATAGAATATGGAAATTTAAAATATACAGTTTTTTTTTGTTTTTTGTTTTTGTTTTTGTTTTTTTGAGACAGAGTCTCACTCTGTCACCCAGGCTGGAGTGCAGTGGCATAATCTCGGCTTACTGCAACCTCCGCCTCCCGGGTTCACGCCATTCTCCTGCCTCAGCCTCCCAAGTAGCTGGGACTACAAGCGCCCACCACCATTCCTGGCTAATTTCTTTATATTTTTAGTAGAGACGGGGTTTCACCATGTTAGCCAGGATGGTCTCAATCTCCTGACTTTGTGATCTGCCCACCTCAGCCTCCCAAAGTGCTGGGATTACAGGCGTGAGCCACCGCGCCCGACCTGTACAGTGTTTTTAAAAGTGTACAATTCAATGCTTTCTAGTTAATTCACTGAGTTTCACAACGATCCCCACAATACATTTTAAAACATTTTCATCACTCCAGGCAGAAACTCCATACCCATTCGCAGCCGTCCTAATACTCCCTAGGCCTCCTTCCAGTCCCAGGTGGCCACTCATCTGCTTTCTGTCTCTATGGATTTGCCTGTTCTGGACATTTTATACCATTGGAATCACAGAAGATATGTCCTTTTGTGTCCGGTTTCTTTAACTTAGTTTATCCATGTTGTCACATATATCAGTACTTCATTTCTTTAAAAACAATTTTTTTTGAGACAGGGTCTCATTCTGTCACCCAGGTTGGAGTGCAGTGGCACAAACACAGCTCACTGAAGCCTTGACCTCCTGGGCTCAACGGATCCTCCCACCTCAGCCTCCTAAGTAGCTGGGACTACAGGCGTGCACCACCACACCTGGCTAATTCAACATTTTTTTTTTGTAGTTTTGTAGAGACTGAGTCTCACTGTGTTGCCCAGGATGGTCTCAAACTGCTGGGCTCAAGTGATCCTCCCACCTCAGCCTCCCAAAGTGCTGATATTACAAGCATGAGCCAGCACTTCCCGAATTTTATTTCTTTTAATGGCTAAACAATGTTTTGTGTACAGACAAATCGCATTGCTTATCCATCATCTGTTGATGCACACTTGGGTTGTTTATACTTTAGGGCTGTGCGGTATCTTATAGTGACAAGTGCTAAAGTAAAAGGCCAGGATGGGGTGAGGCAGTGTGTATTGGGGAGGGGCCCAAGGGGGCCTCCTGGCCAATAGGAGAGGAGTGGGCCAGGCCAAGTCAGAGTAGATGTCCAGCGGTTACACACCTGTCGTTACAATACTGAAATCTTTTTATGCCCCTGGGTTAAAGCCCACTGTCTGGACCCCCAGAAGGGCTCCCACTGTGGCTGTCCCTGTCCAGCCCTTCTCCTGGCCCTCCTCAGATGTCCCTAGGGTCTGCAATAAAGGAGTTAATACTTAGCCTAGCAGGAGGTGTTTTGGAGTGGTCGGGACCAGTGCCTGTGTTAAATATTTTGAATATCCCCCTGGGCAAAAAGCATGGCACATGCAAAGGCCCTGGGGCAGGTGATCCTGGAGCTAGAGCTGGAGAAACTGCAACAGGCCAGTGTGCCTGAGCCAGAGTTAGGAGGAGGAGAAGTAAGGCCCAGGGGGTCAAGCAGGGCCTGTGGATCATGACAAGGATTGGGGTTTCTATTCTGAGTGGCGTGGGGCCTCTGGAGGGTACTGAGCAGAAGAGGGCCATGGTCTCACTTAGGTTCAGCCAAAGGATTGGTCTGGCTGAGAGCTGAATCAGGGAGGGTAGGGAGGGTACTAAAGCCATTCAGAGGAGAGGGGAGGGCAACAGGAACCAGCGAGGGGTGTGGAGGCTGGGAGGGGTGAGAGTGGGTGGGTGGGGGCCTGGAGAGAACAGGAGTGGGGAGGAGCAGGCTTCGGGAAGCTGGGGGTGCGGTGGGCCTGGGCACACTAAGCTTGTGCTCTCATAGATGTGGTAGAGGCATCTGGACCTTGGCCCTGCAGTGAGCAGAGAGGTCGAGCGAGGGCGTCGTCAGCACACAGGTGCTGGGTGAGCACGTGCATGAATGGCTGGCAGCTCCTCTTCCCCCTCCACTTTCATCCGTTCCTTCGCCACCCACTGCGTGAGCACACTGCCCTGTTTTAAGCCCTGAGGACTCAGCAGTTATGGGACAGACACGAAACAAATCCAGTGTGAGAAACAGATGGTAAACACACAACGTGATCAGTGGGTCACAGAACACTAGGCACCGGAGAAGAAGAGAAACAGGGGGGGCTGTGTTAGACAGGGTGGGGGGACTGTGCTCTATTACTGTGGTTTCAGTGTGTCCCCCAAAGTTCATACATTGGGAAGTTAGTCCCCAGGGCAGCAGTGGTGAGGGTCGGGGCCTTGAAGAGGGGGTTGGACCAGGAGGTGTTCATGTTATCTCAGAAGCGGGGTAGTTGTCCTGGGAGCAGGCCCTGATAAACAGGACAGGTTCTGCCCCATCCCTCCCTAGTGCACATGCTCTCTGGCCCTTCCACCTTCTGCCACGGGAGGATGCAGCAGGGTGGCCCTTGCCAGGTGCAAGCCCCTCGACCCTAGACTTCCCAGCCTCCAGAACTGAGCAATGAATATCTGTAATACATTTATAACTACCCAGTCTCAGATACTCTGTTATAGCAGCACAAAATAGACGAAGACAGCAAGTGATTCTGGTTTTCCATTTGTGGTAGTGAAAGAAAAACTCCCTTTAAAATGCATTTAACTAAAAATAGTTAAAAGAAAAACACGACTGGGATAGTGGTACAGAGGCTCTCAGCATATTGCAAAGTCATCACAGCTGTCAAGGTTTGGGATCGATTCACGGTCTCCTCCCCTGCCAGGCCAGGTTTACCAACCCATTTTACAGATGAGGAGACTGAGGCTGAGAGAAGTGAAGGGGCTTGCCTGCAGACCTCCTGTGCACACTGTAGGGCTCTTTCTTCACCAAGAGGCAACAACACAGTTCTCTGAGTTATTCTTTCTTGCTATTTCTCTTCCTTTTGGTGGATGAATTTGGGAACTCTTTAAAACATCAGGGGAACTTTCCAGATGCAAATATTCCATCCAGGCCATTAACTAAAGTCGCAGCAAATAAACTATGATCACAAGACCTATTATTAGTGTGGATTCGAAAGTAATTGCTCAGTGCAGATTTAGACTGTAGGAAGAATGTTGTCTGGGGTGGGATTTTCACCAAACCTTCAAAGGATGAGGCATGTGAAATAAGTAGAGCTACAGGGTGGTGCCCAGGTTCCCACCGAACCGTCTGGGGGTGAATGAGGGAGTGTGGCTTGAGGTCATTCATTCATTTAGTTGGCAAACATTTATTAGCACCTACTGTGTGCCAGGCCCCATTCAGTGCACTGGGGGATGCCACGATAACCAAGACAGGGGGTGACCCTGCCTTGTGGACAGGACATTCTCTTGAGAGAAGACAGATGTTGAGAAAGAACAATTAAACAGGATGACTTTAAATAGTCTAGAGGAAGTAAACTGGGTGGGGAGACAGTGCCTGGGGGCCACTTCTTCAGGGGTGCCCAGGAAGGCCTCCCTTGCAGGTGATTGTTAAGCTGAGACCTGAAGAGAGAGCTGTGCAGAGAGCTGGGGGAGGGGACAGCAGGTGCAAAGGCCCTGAGGCAGGAACGAGGCTCTCATAGATGGGAGCAGGCGGGGGTGGCAGAACGGTGGGGCAGAACCAGGCTTTCTTTCGGTTCTGAGTGCAGTGAGAAGCTGGCGAGATGGGTTTGATTTGTGTTTACCATGATACACCACAATACGGAAATAGGCAGTGACTCCAACCAGGGTGAAGAAAGGCCCTGACCCTCCCAGGAAAAAAGACGCCTGCTGGTTCCCAGCCCTGCAGGTGGCTCTGTGTGCCAGTTTCTTCCACACCCCTCTCCCAGGGCTGAACCAGCATGGAGACTGAGGTAGGCTTCCCAAGGCCAACAGCGCTGTCATGATCATGGTGACAAGCAGCCCTCACTGAGCATGTGCGGTGTCACCCCTGCCACGGTGGGCACAAACCGGCATCTTCTCCTGTCATCCTCCTCACGTCTGTCCATTCTGGATAAGGAATCTGCCTTTCCCATCTTCCATACAGGAACTAAGACTCAGAGTCAGCAGCCCCTTGCCCAGGGTCATACAGCAGGCAAGCAGTGATCAGGATCTGAGCTGAGGTCTGAGGGCAGCGTCCATGCCTGCTGTGTCCCCAGCCTGCCTGTGCCACTCTGCCCCAAAACAGTCTCTCTGGGCTGGGTGACCAGCAACCTCAGTCCTTCAGCGCCAGCCCTGCGGGAGCCCAAGTTACCAGCTAGACTGGGGGCAGAGGAGAAGTGTGCAAGCAGAGGGACCGCGTGGAACCACCTTCCAAATTCCCTCCCTGGGTAAGGACAACAGGTGACAGCCACCTGCAGGTGAGGACTCAAGAAGACATTCTGTCTGTGTTCCCCACGGGAAGGGCCTGGGCAGCCTGGAGAGCCTCGCATTGGCCAATACCCACATGCCCATCAGGCCAGCCAGTCTCAGACGGAAGTCCAAGACATGGCCTCGGGCCTTCTGTCCGTCTGTGAAATGGGGTAACAGCACGTGGGCCTGAAGGCTTCAAGGGGGTTCACTTTGGTAACGGCTATTCCATCACAACCACTAGCCTGTAAAACTGGAAAGGAGCTATGAAGGTGGGGGCTGTTGTCAACCGTGGGCGCTCACTCCAGCAGGGACCCACCTGACTGCAGCTGGACGCCCTGTCTGCTGCAGGCTGTGCTGGCAGGGCCGCCATCACGGAGGCCTAGTTTTCTGGTCCTTAAACACGCTATCCTTCCTACGTCAGAATCCCAGGATTGAACGAGTATTGAAGGTGACCCTACACATTGCTGGGTTCCTGTCTGCCATGAAGCCCCGTCCTCCACGTGGCCCCTCTGCTTGCACACTTCCCATGACAAGGATCTCACTCTCTCACCAGGCAGCTCTGATGAGGGTGCTTGCCCTGAGCAGAGCTGAAGTCAGCATCCTCCTAACATCACCCTTACTGCTGCTGGGGCTGCCCTGGTCGGCTCAGTTCCGTGCTGGCTGAGTGACACAGAGCAGGTATCTTTGTGTCTCTGAGCATCAGTTTCCTCATCTCTAAAAGGGACTCAGTAATCGCTTTCTTCATATGGCTATTTGGGGCATCCGAGGAGATGTCACAATAAGCGGGAGTTCAATAAATGCTAGCACTCTTCCCTGTTCGTCTTCCTCCGAGGGTCCTATCTATGGCCTCTGAGCCCAACAACCTGTTTATCTGTCCCAGGACAACCCTACACAAGGACTTGGGGGCTAGAATTGCGCCCTCCCCCCACCGCCCGCGACCCCGAGGCTGTTTCTTCTTGTTGGTGATACCTTCAGGCCCTTTTGCATCCCACGCAGTCCTTCTGATCATAGCCCAGGCTGCCCTCATCACTTTCTCAGGGCAGGAACCAGAGCTGAGCTTGAGACCCAGATGGGGTCTAAGCAGGACTGGGAAGACTTATCACCTCCCCAGTTCCGGGCATAGATCTTGGTTACTATGGCCAATGATCCTGGGAAACCTCTTTGTACCAGTGACTTCTGGTGAGCTGAGTCAGTTCAGAGCCTGAAGCTGGGCCCATCTCCCCTGTCCTCAGTTCTGCCCACCCCAGAGTTCTAGGCTTAGGCACCTGGAATGGCAGGCAGGAGAATGGGACTGGCAGATGCTGCTGACACTGTTTCTGCCATCAGAGAGCCCAGGGCTGTCACGGCACCCATCATCATCTGATGTCTGTCTCCTCCACTGGACGGTCAGCCCCACGAGGCAGATTTTTCTATCTGTCTTATTCACTGCTAAGTCCTGGTGCCTAAAACAGTGCCTGGCACACAGTAGGTGCTCAGTAAATTTTGGATGACTGAATGAGCAGGCTACCCCCGGTATGCCACCAGGCCAGAAAAAGCATCCAGACACAGGCTTTGAGATGAGTATGTCAGGGGGGATGTGGGGTGTGGAAGGAGCTTTGGGGGCCCCCAGGCTCCACACCAGCTATGTAGTGATGCCCCTACCCTGGGCTGGGGGACCCGCCGTGTGCCCCACGCCTGACTTAGCCAGGTCCCAGGTGGTCAGGTGCAGCTGCCCTCTGAAAACCCCGCCTGAGCTGGAAAAACCCACAACTCCCACTACAGCTGGGACCAGCTGAGTTCTCTTCATCGGTCTATCCCCGCCCCACCCCAGATACCACCAGAAGAGGAACAGAGACCCTGCAGGAGGCATGAGCTCAGCCATGCGCTTGGAGCCCCTGGGACACTCGGCCTTCCACCCTCCCCTCAGTCCACCCTGCAAAACCCCCACCTCCCTGGGGAAGGCCAGGGGGTGGGGGACGGCTGTCTCACTGGAAAACTGTGTACTCCTCCAGGGCAGGACCCTGACATGAAGTGGGGACTGAGAGATACTCACTCAACAAATAGTCGCTGAGCTCCGGCTCCATGCCAGGCTCCACACAAGGTGCTGGGGAGACAAGGAGAAAGTGGAGCGAGGTCTCGTCCTCAGGTCGCTGACACTCTGGCGAGGTGTATGCCAGGCGCTGTCCCAGCTAAGCACAGGACATGTGTCCCCTCATTTATTCGCCGCAGCTCTTGGAGGAGGCACCATTTCATGCCTGTTCTCCAGATGAAGCAGCTAGGAAGGCTGCCTAGAGACCCTGCGGCCACAGACCCGGCTTCTGACTGCAGCGGGGGCTCCGAGACCTCTGTTTTCAGCCAGTCTGGGATGGGCATGTGTGCAGTGGGAAGTGCGCACCCAGTCAGAGTACCCTCCCAGGCACACTTATCCAGCAAGCCGAGTGTGCCACCCCATTGTACAGAGTAGGAACAGGAGGAGGCCCAGAGAGGCTGTTGTTTGCCAGGGTCACACAGCAGGTGAGTGGCAGAGCCGGAATTTGAAGCCCTGTCTTCTTGACTCCATGGTTGTTTTCTGCTGCCACACTGCCTCTCAGTGAGTGAAGGACTAGTGAGTGATTGAGGCAGGGACTCAGGCCCTGGAAGAATGTGGGAACTGCCACCTTCTCTCAGCCCCCATCTGCATTAATGGGAGACAGGGTAGGCACGCAGGTCCTCCCTCTCCTTGAACACTAGTGTCTCTCAGCTGCCAACTTGTTCAGTCCACGGGCATTAATTGAGCACTGCAAGTTATCAGGCACAGAGGATAAAGCAGTGACTGACAGACACAGTCCTTGCCTCCACCAGGCTCACATTCCAGTAGGGGAGATGGCCACATGATAGTAAACCAGTGTGTAATTATTATAGCATCCCTTCTCACGTCAACGACTGTGAGGGAGCTGGTGGGGCAGGAATAGACACTGTGCCATGCCTGGAGTCACAAGAAGGAGCCAGCTGTGAGCTTGGGAGGAAGAGTGTTCCCAATGAGGGTGGCAGCTGTGCAAAGGTCCTGGGGCTGGGAAGAGCTTGGGAGTTGGGGGCTGACAGCGGTCCCTTGGCTGGAGAGGCATGAGTTGGGGCATGACCAGAAAGGAAGGTGAAGGTCAGCAGGGGCAGGGGGAGGCATCTGCACAGGTCCCTGAGAGCCAAGGGTGACCAACACGGGGTGGGAACCAGAGCCACGACATGGTCAAGTTTCAGGATAAATAGATCCTTCTGAGTGCGGAGCTGGGGGTGGTTTAGAACAGCAAGAGGGGAGACGGAGGGGCCCAGCATGGCAGCCAACCTTGCTAGGAGATGCTGAGAGCGCAGTGACTGACAAGGCAGAGGGCTCTGCCTCTGACCTCCAGGCTGGCCAGGTGGGCACCTGGGCCTCACAGCCATGCAGTGCTCAGCATGGAAGCCCATAGAGAATGCCCGCTGGGCGCCAGGCCAGCTGAGAGGCTGGTCTCACTCTGACCTCAGCACCCCAGCCATTGTAGCAGTCCAGGCCCGCACCTTCCTCCCCAGCCCTGACCTGAGGGAACTGCAGAAGAAGCTTAACTGCCCTTTGTCCGGGATAAAAAGAGAGTCGGGGGTGAGAACTGTGTGTGCCCAGCGGTGTGCAGGGTGACGATAAGCACTCGGCAGCCGTTTGCTGTGATTAGCACCTGCACACATTAGATCATCACACTGCCACAGCCGACCGACGCGTTGATTCCCTTATTATCCTCAGTTTTGGAGATCTGCCCAAGGTCACACAGCTAGTCGGTGACAGAGCTAGGATGCAGTACTCCAGAGACCACATGCTGAACCACAGCTGCTGCCCTTCGCTACTCAGGGGCCATTGCTTCCACTCAAGGATAAGGGAGCTGCACCCATGGAGTTGGGCAGTGCACAGCCTGCACCCCTCACCCTGCCCAGCAGCCCTGCTCTCATTCACCCCACTCTACCGACCCCTACAGTCTTTGCTCACCTTTGTCGAGCACCTGTCATGGGGTACCCACTCTTTTAGCACACTGAGTGCATTCACTCATTTGGTATTCATGTCAACCCTCTGTGAACGGGAGAACCAGAATAGATGTTTAGAGAGGAAAAGCAGGCTCAGAGAGGAACGAAGACTTCCCCACGGGTCTCCCTGGCACCTCACATCCAAAGGGGGCAGGGGTTATCTCTGCCTCCACCCTGCATCTCTGCCTGTGTCGCTGTATAGACAAAGGGTGCCACCGTCCACCCAGTCGACGAGCAGGTAGATGCCTTGCCCCTGTCCCATCTCTCCTCTCCCACCTACACTTCTCCCCAAAACACCTTTTCTCTGCATCCCCACTCTCATGCTTCAGTGCAGGCCTCCACCTCTTCTCTCCAGAGTCACCATCCCAACCTCTCCTCTGGTATCCCAGCCTCTAATCTCTCCCCACTAATCCTTCCCCCATGAGGGGATCTATTTAATCACAAACCTCACCATGTCCCTCCTCTACTTAGAAACCTTCCCGGACCCCATTACCCTCATAATGAAGCCCAAATCCCTGGCAGGTTAAGGCTCATGACTTTCTGCTGCTTTTCACCTCCAAGCTTCTGCACATGTTTTTCTATCTGCAAGCAATACCTTCCCATGCACTGTCTGCCCAACAAGCTTCTGCCCATCCTTCAAGACCCCGTTTCAGCATCTTGTCCTTTAGGAAACTTCTGTTTTCTCTTGCTATATCTCTTTTTCTCAAAAACCTTGCCCCTCCTTCCCTTGTCTTACATAGCACTATTTGATCTACATTTCCATCGAAACAGTGAATTCTGCCATATTATAATTGTGATCATGTTCACTCAGTATTGTAACTATTACAAGGTACTTGCATTAGAACGTTTGGTTCCGTGTGACAGTGAGCCCACTTCAAACTGGCTCATGTGAAATGGGCATATGGGCGGCATAACCTCCAGGTTTCAGGTGTGGCTGGCTCCAGGGCTCCGGTGATGAGAACCTGCAGCCTCTCATGCAGGCTCCTCCCCATGGGGGCCCCAGTAAAGCAGGGGCTTCTATCTCTCCAGGGGTAAGCTCAGGCCCAAGGTGGGATCTTCTGTCTCTCCATGACACTGGCAAACGTCTGGGCTTGCCTCTTACAGCCCTGCTTGAGTCACACACTGGTCCTGGCTCCCCCAGAGTCCCAGAGATTAAAGAGGTGGCAACCAGAAGGAGGCAAGTGGCTGGGCAGGAAACATGCTGGGTGTCCACCGCCACCCAAGGCATGCTACTCCCTTCCTCCAGGCAGGAGATGGGGCCTTGGCTCACCTTGTTTCCCATGCCTGGCCTGGACCTGACCCAAAGCAAGCACTGGTCAGCACTTACAGACGCAGGACCAGGCAGATGGAGTGTGAGGTTTGGGAAGGCTCAGGGTCACAGGGATGGGACCAGGCAACCAGTGGCCTATGCTTGCAGGTCCTTCGGCCCTACACACAGCCCAACTCCACGTGCACGTCTGTGCTGACCCAGCCTCCACAGGCCCGGCCCTGCTCTGCACCTACCCTGTCTGGAACCCCAACATCAGTGCAGGGGTTCCCATGTTGGGACACCCAGGGCCTTGCGAGGGCCTCAGGGGTGCAGTGCTTCTCTCTAAATCGTACTTCTTTTAATGTTTATTGGTTGAGGAAAGTGACTAGCACATGGAATGCACAATTTGCAATACTGATAGAAAAGTTATGCTTTAGTGAAAATTATTTTAAATTGATATAAATATATTAGGCCAATACGAACACAGGAAGGGTGAGAAGTAGGGGCAGAAGGGCGCTTGGCACAAGGTATGCCAGGCTTGGAGGAACCCCCTGGGACAGCTGGGAGAGGGAGGCACCAGCCCTGCTGACCCCAGACCTCCGGATCCAGCGCCCCATGAATGTCCCTCCTGTGAACTCTGCAGCTGCCCAGCCTGGCTCTAAAACAACTGCAACAACAAAGCGAACACCGGCAGAGCACGCAGCTGGACCTGGTCTGACTGCTCCACCTGTGTGCACTCACACAGCTTTCACCCACAGGTGGACGTAGATGCCCTGTCAATCCCGGCGTCTAGATGAGGGGCTGCAGTGGGGTCCCCTTCCAAAATCCCACAGCTGGTGGCAGAGGAGACTCCTGGCCTTCACCCCCAGGCTACACTGCCTGCCGACAGGTGCAGGGTTTGAGGGGAGAAAGGAGGGGTATGGCAGCCCTTGGGTGCAGGAGGGAGCCCACGTCCTGGGCTCTGTCTCTGCACACAGGGACCCAGCATCTCTGGTTTAGTGTCTGTGGCTGCTCCATCCTGTCCTGCCATTGACCACCACTTTTTAATGATGCCTTCTCTCTCTCATGTTACACCCCCCTGCATCCTTCAGGGGCCTCTCACAGGCTCCTAAGTAGAGGCTCAGAAGCACAGGGGCTGCTGTAGGTGCCCTCTGCTCATGTGTTCACCGGTTCACTCCCCAGGGGAGCAGGACCCTTGAATCCTGCAGCAGCCGAAGCATCTCAAGCAGCATCTGTCTCCCACGCCCCCTTCCTCCAGCCAGCGTGGCCTAGTGCAGTGTGAGCTCCTGCAGAAAGTGTCTGCAGGGCCACAGCTCCCTCACTCATCCCCAGCCACAGCAGGTTCCATTGGCCACAGCCGTTCTTGGCACACTCAGCAGCAAACCTGGCAAGGCGGCAAGTGGGGATCAATGCCAGCCCTCGTGACTTTCAGATCTCCATCAGCCAGGACTCCAAAATAGCATCAAGAAGCAGTGGATATGCTCCATTTCAGGAGCATATCAGGGACTGCTGCTCAGCTGTTACAGGGCCAGGGTCTGATCTTCTCCCCCAAGACAGGGGACAGGGTACCTCAGTGATACCTGGTTTGCTGCAGAGGGAGGTGTTTGCCAGGCTTCCAGAAGCCCACACACATTTGCAGAGATAATTGCTTCCGGCTGCTTCCCCCCTCCATCAGCCTCCTGCACGTGAGGGGTAGGGCTGGGCAGAGATGTTAGGAGGGCCCTGCACAAGCCTGCCAGTGAGGTCCCCCCAGCACCAGAGCCCGAGCCCATGTCTATGATTAGAAAAGCCTGTGATTTGGAAACTCAGCATGGAAGAGTCTGTGGTTTAGAGATTCCATGATTCCGCCTTCCAGACATAATGCCGAGTGGGGAAAGAGTTGCAGAAAAAGATATGCAATGTGATCCTACTTATGTAAAGTTTAAAAACGTGCACAAGTGTTTATATGGTTTGTGGATACCTCTCTATGCAGGAGATTCACTACAGAGTGAATTCACCATGGGGATGGGAAGAGGGCAGGACTGGCGAGGGGATTTAACAGAGGCGGTGACCCTGGGCTTCCATCATATTCGTCATGTTCTGTTTCTTGTAGTGGGTCGGGGTATATCAGAGTTCATGGTATTCATCTTTATGCCTTTTGGCATATTTTAAATCTTTTATTTAAAAAATTCATAATATGGTGGGTTCGTTGGTGCATGCCTGTAGTCCCAAGCTAAGGCAGGAAGATCACTGAGCCCAGGAGTTTGAGGCTGTAGTGTGCTATGGTTGCTCCCATGAAAGCCACTGCACTGCAGCCTGGGCAGCATAGTGAGACCTCATCTTTAAAAAAAAGAAAAGAAAGAAATTCATAAAACGATGCCATTTTTAGGGCCTATGTAATACTTCATATTTTCTATAGGCATATATATGTAGATAAGTGCATAGAAAAAGTTCTGGAAGGATCCACTCCAAACAGATGACAGTGGTCACCTCTGCAGAGACTGGAAAGGGGAATAAGATTTAGTGGAGTGGGAGGTAAAGGGGGCTTTATTTTGTTTAAGGAGAATAAATTTTCTTATCATTTGTGCACTTAGGATTTTATTTATTTAAAATGTGAAGCTTCAGCTAAAAGAAAATAAAGTCTTCAGACTTGAAGGCTGTGTGGCCTGAGATTTAAAGAGTCAGAGTGTTGACAACTTTGCAGTTCCATAGTTGGAACAGAGCAGCGGGGGTGGGGGGTTCACTTCTACCCAGTGCTGGATGAAGACCCTGAATCCCTAGGATTTGGGGTTCCCTGCCTTGAAGAGCTCTGTGACTGTCATATCTGTGGACTGCATGCTCCAACCTTCTCCATCCTCTCTCTTCCCAAATGCTGTTGTGCTCCTCCCACCTTGGGGACAGATGGCCGCAGGTTGCAGGAGTGAGCCAATCTGCAGGAATGTTCCTGCCAACCTGCAGGGTAGAACTTTCCGGTTGAGGGAGGGGAGATGGATGTGAGATGTTTCTGGACCTACCCCTTGGCAGCTGCTCTCGCCTTCTGATGCAGGTGGCTTCCCGCAGTCCACAATGATGAGGCAAGGGCAGGGGTGAACTTGGGCACTTACAGAAACTCCAGGGGATGAAAACACTGTCTGAATGCTAGGTTCCCACTGTGCCCTAGTCCCCAGCCTGCAGAGGTGGGTGAGTGGGTGGGTGATTCTGTGATACAACCGGGGACACAGGGCAGCAACCCCAAGGCTGGCTGCCCCCGCTTCCCACTCCAGACCTCTGGTTACAGCTGAGAAAGTGAGGAAAGGGGACAATTCCATCCAAAGTCCTGTAGCACCACTCTCTGTGTGATCAGGACCCTCTCACGACCACAGGCTTTGCATCTGGGAGGTGGGGCTGACAAATCTGCCCTGAGATTGGATGGTGAGGGCTTGGGGTCGTGAGGTAGGTGAAGCCCAGCCTGCACAGGTGGGCACGCCCCTTTGCTGAGTCTCTCTGACCTCTCGCTGCCTGAAGGGATGAACCTGTGGGTTCTGGAGTCAGAGATCAGAGTTGGAATCCCAGCTCCACACTTTTTGGAGCCTCCTTTGTGCCTGGTCCAGTGCCGGATACTGAATGTCAGAAATCAAAACAATACAGGTGGGTTGTAGGCACTGTCCAAGTAAATGACGTTTTGTAAAAGCCTAAAATCTTGGCATTTGTATCTCAATGCCAGGGTCCTTGCCATTTGCCCTACTTTGAAATAACAGCATAATGTGGAAGGAAAAGGATTGTACATTTACAAGAGGAAGTGCTGAAGAAGGAACGGATGTGCAGATGCATGTCCTGGGCCTCCCAGGGAGCAAAAGAGGAAGCCCAGGAAAGGGACACTGGGTGCTCCACACTCAAGGCATCCAATTCACCAATCTGAGCCCGTTTCCTCCTCTGGAAGATGGAAGTGAGAAGAGAATCACTACTTGAGCAAGGTGGCTGAGAGGGGCATTGCTCTAGCCCGAGCCAGACTGTGAGTTAGAGTCTGGGCTATGCTACTGCCTTGATGGGAGACCCCCATAGGTGGTGCAACGCATCTAAGCAGGAGTGGTAATTATGTTCACTTCATAGGGCGCTTCTGAGAATTCACTGGAACCATGAAACAATTGGACCTGACACAAAGTGAGCCCTCCTGATGCAGTGGCTGAATTTTGATGTTATTAAAATCTTTTGAAACTCCAGTGAGAAGAGGAGTGGGGCAGGCTCTGCAACATGTTAACCCACAGAAATATGAATTCCTCACATGACTCAGGGAGGGAGGTCCGTGCTACAGGAAGATTGGTCATGCATATGGATTCACCTACAGAGGGCAGATGGGGAAGCATCATGCAGTTCTGATCGATGCCTCACCTCAGCCACCTGAGGCTGCAGCTCCAACTTCTGCTCCCTACCAGGACACTGAGCTGGAAGAATGAGATCCTAGTCCTACCTCTGCCACTCTGCTGTGCAACTTTAGGCAAATCACTTACCCCAAGGTTCATTTCCTGTAAAGGATGGAATGGAACTCAAGGTTGCAGCATCACTCCTAAATTCAGTGAGTGTGAGTCCAGAGAGAATGGAAAGAGGGAGGGAAATGGCCCTGTGGGCTGCCAGCCATGGCCAGCTGATTCCCAGTCTCAACTACTCCCTCTCTCATTTATTCCTCCCAGTGAGGCAGCTTTCAAGCAGTCAAGAGCCAAGACTCTGGAGCCAGACTGCCCTGGCTACACCGCCCGCCAGCTATGTGGCTTGGGCCAGTTGCTGAACCTCTGGCTTTAGTGCGCTCCTCCATGAAGTAGGATGATAATATTAGACCTCATTGGAGTTGTCTTGAGGATTACCGTGTACGGAAGAATATTGTCTACATGCCTCTGAGATAGGTCTGGGATTCCTGGTTTACACATGAGGAAGCAGAGAGGATCAGATGAAGATCAGATAGGAAGAGAGAAATCTGTGTGGGAAAGGCGGGTGTGGGAGCCGAGGATGGATGTGCGCTTCTCCTCTCCACCTCCCTATCCCACCACTGCACCACGCTGACCTCCTCTGGGCCACTCTAATACTCCAGGCTGCCTTCCACCTCAGAGCCTGGACGCCAGCTCCTCCCCTGCTTCTTGGGTCATCGGAGTTTCAGCCACACGTGCCTCACAGAGGGCCTTCCCGACCACCCTGTCTGATGGCAGAAGGCTCCTTCCCGCCTCCCTCGGGCTCCCTGGCTCCCCTCTTTCTGCTCCCTTTTCATCCTGATTCTTATCACCACATGCAATCCTGTATCTGCACACTTACTTCCTGTCTCCCCCTTAGACTGTAAACATCATGAGGGCAGATACTTGCCCAGCACATGGAAGGTCCTCCGGAGAGGAAGGGGCACCATAGCTAGACCAGAAATTCTCCCTAGCCCCGTGCAGCCCCCTTTGGGACAGGACTGGCACAAACGAGGACTGCTCTGCCATCCGCCGTACAGCTTAGTGGTGTGGTACGCCCTCCTGAAACCCCGTGTTATAGCTGTAATGATCCCTTTCACAGTAGCATAATCAAGACTCCCAGGAGAGACGCGGCTTGCAAAGGTCTCATCGCCCTTCAGTGGCAGAGCTAGCCTTGGAGACGGCCGGCTTCACTCCAGGGCCAGAGCCCCGAGAGCTGCGTGGCTCGCGTGTCTCAGTTCCGAAGGCAGAGAAGCCGCCTTGGAAAGCAGTGACATCGTAGGCTCCGCGCGGCGCGTGCATTTTAGCAACAGAATTCCAGGTTTCCAGCGCTGGCCAGGAGGGGGCCGGCGCCCCGCGCCGGGCCGGGTGTGTGACTTTGCAGCGAGGGCGCCGCGGAGCGGCCGCGCCTGATGCTGCTGTTGCCATGGCGACCAGCGCCTCGGCGATTGGTCCGGCGCGGCCGCACTACGTTGCTCCTTGGGCGCCGGGGGGAGGCTCCTGCGCGCCCGCCCCTCCTCCGGATGCTGCGAGAGCAAACCGGGGGCAGCGTCCTCTCGACCCTCCCCTCCTCATCCTCGCGCCCCGCACCCCAGATGTACGGGAGGGGAAACACGCCAAGGTGGGCCCAGGTAGCAGCGAGGTGGACTCCCCAGCCCAGCCTGGCGACCATGGTTACTCGACGTCCTCGCTCGCTCCTGGGCACGGTGTGAGCGCGCTCTACGTGCCAGGGCCCTTCACAGTCAGCTGCTTGCGCCGCCCCCCGCTCCCGCCCCAGCCTCCCTGGAGGAGCCCGCCACCCCCGGGAATGTGACTCGCCCCGCGATTTAATTTTATTCCCTTCCACGTCTTGCCTGAGCCTCCTGCTCCTCTTGCAAACACTTTGAGCCTCCCCGCTGGAGAGGGAGCCAGAACAGGGAAGAACGGATTCACACAGGATGGCCTGCAGAAGACGCTATTTGTGAGTATATGTGGCAGGTTTCTGCCTAAAGCCAGAGGCCAGAGGGGCCCGGCTGAGCTGGAGTGAGGGGCTTCGTGGGGGGAGGGGCAGGTGGATGTGCAGGTGACTTGCAGAGGGAGCTGGCCACCCAGCAGGGATGCCAGCGTTCGGCCCCTGCAGCGGAGGTGTTTGTTGGTGATGACGATGAGAAAAAGGCTGTTAGTCAGCAGGTCTTCAGCAGGCTGTGAAATTCCCAACTCTGAGAGCAGGTATCCCCCCTTCCAGATCCACATTCAGGGTGCCCAGACCGGCTCCTACTGTTTTGGCTTTGGTTTAGCCCATAGCCTGTTTGGGGAAAGCCTCTCTGCCCAGCACACCCATGGCCAGCCCTTCAGCCATGCCTGATAGAAGGTCGCAGGCAGGCTGAGGCAGTGGGCAGGATGCTGCGTCCTCCAAGGGCAGGTGAAGGTCCAGCCCACCGTCCCTAGCACGGTGGCATCAGTGTCCAGCTGTATGCCCAGGTGTTCTGTGGGCTGGCAGCAGAGCGGCTGTGTGCTGGGCCTCACGCCAGCAGCAGAGGCTGTGAAAGTCTGCACGGGGCGGTGACATCACGGGCCTGGGTATTTATGGAAACCAAAGCCTGTGCTTCGTTTAGCCAGGCTTCCCAGGGGGCAGTGGGGTTCGAATGCCAGCTTCCTTCACAGCTCTCTGGGCGCTGCACTGTGCTGTTCTAGGAGGAGCAACCTTTGCCCTCCTCTGGGACCCTCAGCTGCGGGGGTTGAGGGCCAGGGTCAGGTCTCCACCTGCCTAAACTATTTGCCCAGGACCCACTCGTTTGGGGCTGTGCAGTGACCTCAGACCTTGGGAGGTTAGAGATTACGGCTGAGTCCTCTTGAGCTGGGCTCAGTCCCAAGGCTAGGAAAAGGAGGCCTGGAACAGTATGTGGGGAGCCTTCTGGGGGCTACCCCAAGGCCTCCCTATTCGATGGAGGCCTCTTACCACGGCAAGGGCCTGTGGAGCCCCTGATAGAGTGGCAGCTCCCCGTCACCTCCACTGAGGGAAAGTAAACACACCTCTGCCTCTGCTGCGTCAGCAGACCTGGGCAGGAGCCTGCGGGGGATGGCGGTGGCCTCTGGTTCGCTGTGATGCTCACTTGCTTTTTTAGTGGAGAAGTTCACAGGTTGGTTGCTCGATGCGAGCAGAACACACCAAAGTTCTCACTCCCTGTGGCAAGGCCCTCGCTGTATTTTCGGAAACAAATAGTAAATCCTTTCCCAGTGTGGAACTTCCTCCACAGTGGCTGGGAATAGGTCCTCCTGAGCCAGCTGTCTCCTCCCTGCCACACCTTTGCCTGGGCCCAGGAGCCTGATGCCAGAGAAATTCTAAACTCTCGGGGGCTGTTATACCCTCAGGGAGGGGAGGTGTCATGAGGATGAGATGTGACAATTCGTGTTCGGATTACTTGGCCCAGTGCTTGCTTGCCTCCAGTGCTCAGAAATGTCATCCTCTCAAAGGCCTTGTCTGGGCAGGCACTAAGACCCCCATTTTAGAGATGGGGAAACTGAGGCTCAACACAGTTCTACTGGAACCCTGGAGTATACTAGCCTGGGGTGGGGGTTGTAGCCCAGGAGCTATACTGGAATCACTTGAGGAGCGGTTAAAAAAAAAACGTGTGAGTCGCACCCCTAGACATTCTGGTGTCTAGGTCTGGGGGAGGGCTCAAGCCTCAGGATCTTTTTCATATTCCGGATAATTTTAATGTCCAGGTGTGGTTGATGTTCCCGGGATGCAGCTATTCACTGTGGCTGCGTTGCCCAAGCCCATCCACTTGCGGTTTTGTGGGGACAATGTTCTACATGAATTCTAATACTCTTCCCTAGAGAGTCTGCTTCCATCTGTTGGAGGCCCAGCCACCTGCATTTGAACACATGGCTCTGGTGGGTTTGCTGATTCCTGGACTAAGCTCGTCTAGCCTTCCTGCCTGAGAGAGGGGGCTCAGCGCTCACTGTCTTCCTTTCCTGTGCGTCTTTTCACTCTTCTCCAGTTCTCAGGCTCTCACAGTCTGAGCATTGTGACTTCCAGGCCATCCCTCCTCTGCCACCAAACCTATTGGCACCGAAGTACCAAATAGACTTGGAGGGGGTGGCTCTCTTTGTATGCAGTGATTTTGCAACCAAGAGCAGGCCTTTTCTGAGGTTACCCTGCTGCATTTGAAAGCCTGTATTTGCCCACCATTACTCCCCACCCAGAACCCATGGCAGGCCCACTCCTAGACCCAGGCTTTCCCAGTACCTGCTGCTCAGACCTTATTGTTACCCAGCCTTTCAGCGTGGAAAGGAGATGGGGTGTTGAGTATCTCTAGATGTTTAACTTTCCCAACAGCGGCGTTGTAGCCACTATCAGAGCTGCCCAACTTGATTGCAAAGCGTTCTCGTGCTTAGTTGCATCGCTGAGTCTCACCAACTGCTGCAAAATGTGATACTGTTGATCCCATTTTACAGAAGAGGAAACTGAGGCTCAGAGAGGGGAAGGAACTTGACTGGGGTCACACAGCTGTTTCCTGCTGTACATTTGGCAGCGGTGTCCCTTCCCCAACATGCCACATGTCAAATCGGGGCAGACTTGCTCCAGTGGCCCTGTGCACGGCATGGCCAGGCTCTCCTCAGCCTAGAGGAGTCCTGCCAGTGGGCCCCCCAGCACCCCACTGTCCCTGCTCCCTAGCCTCCATTTTCGCCCCTTCCACTCTCTGGGCCCCTGGTGTGCACCCAAGGGAGCTTTATGGAATCGAGACTCTGTCCCAGTCAGGGTTCAGTCCATCGTGAAGGTGGCACACTGGACGGGATAAAGAATGACAGCAAAAGCAGGGGAAGATTTCTTAACCCAGTGGGGGAACATCAGGAGGCTTCCAAGAATCAGACCCTGAATCAAACTTGCTAACACCCGAGGTCATTGCTGTACTGGCAGCTTCATGAATAGTGTCTGAATGAAGGATGGCCCCCACTTCTGTAACTACAGCGTCCTTTTCATCATCTCTGCAAGGGGCCCCTCTGTCCTCATGGGCATGTCATATCCTGTCACTTGAACACAGGAAGTGAGGCTGTGAGGAGTTTGTGGTGTGTGAGATGTGGGCTGCTTGGTCAGGGCAGTGGAACACTTTCCCACCCATGCCTGCTCATTCATTCATTCACTTCCTGAAACTGTCCCGGCCCCTCTTTTCCTTCTGTTTGGGGGACATGGTGACCAGCCGGCCCCTGCAGGAGGCAGTGGTCTCCCTCCGGTGGGATGCCCTGACCTGCTGCTTGCAGTGGGGCCTTCATAAAGGAAGCCAAGCCCTGGTGGGTCTCCCCCAGACAGAAGAAGGGACACTGGTGGGACTGGGCCTGGAACATTCCACACGCACACCTCCAAGAAACTTGTGCATTGAGCCTTCACCATTATCACCTTGGCTGGGTCAGTTCTGTAGGCACAGTTATCAGCATCTGCTGGACAGTGGGCCTGGGCTGGATGCCAGGGAAGAGCGGCCCCAGCCCACAGAGAGAGATGCCCGTAGGGAACCTGAGGCCCAGTCTTCACTCTCAAGCACACGTGATGACAGTAGCCTTTCTTGCCATGCAGCGATCATTGTTAAAAATGGTCATTATGAATGACCCACACAGCACTGGGCTATTTTCCAAGAATGCTGTAGCATCTTTCCACCCTTTACAGCCCCAGGAGGCAATTGGGCAGGTCCTGGTTATAACTCAGAAAGACTGGGACATGCAGCCAAGGCCACATAGCCAGGCCTGGGCCTTCACTTCCCTGCATTCAGCTAGTGTTCATGGCACACCTGATGTGTGCCCAACTCAGTGCTGGGAACCACTGAGAGGGTGCTGCTTTCAGGGGATACTGCAGGGGAGAAGGACATAGAGAAATGAAGAAGATAAAGAGCCCAATGGGAATGGATTCAGTGAACTGTGTGCCACTCAGGAAGTGGGGAGGGCTTCCTGGAAGAAGTGACCTTTGAACAGAAATCTAAATGATTAGGAAGAGGAGAACTATAAAAGACTATCAAGGGGAAGTGTGGGGGCCCCAGGTGCAGGAGACAGCAGGTGCAGAGGCCCTGATGAGGACATGCTTGGCAGGATTGGGCCACAGAGGGAGGATGGTATTGCTGGAGCAGAGTGGGCCAGGAAGAGAGGTAAAGGGGCTGGGGCTGCTCATGGAGGCCCTGGAATAAAGAGACACATTGTCATGCTGGAGGCTAAAGATATGAAGAAGAGACTGGGGGTTAAAGAGGCTGGGGAACTGCACTGGGGCCTCCCAGCCATGAGGGGATGTCATGAGCCTGGGGCCTGAAAATTCAGAGGCCTGGCCACTGCCTCTGCCCCTTTGCAAGGCCAGGGCCCAGGCCTGCTCCCCGTTGTATACCCAAAGCTGGCACGGCCTGGCATGATGTTGGGACCTAGAGACCCTGTCTGGGCTGAATTTTAGAGACTGAGAGGAACAGACTTTTCTGGTAGTTGCTGGACAGGCAGGGCAACAAGGAGCGTCTGCTTAGGCAAGCACCTACCTCTAACTTACTCAACCTGCCACCATCTTCCACCAAAGGATCTATGAAAGACAGATCCGACATCCATGCCCTCCCTGGGCCTCAGAGGAAGCGTAAGGCCTGGACTGGCCCCAGCCCCGGTGCAGGACCCTGCCAGGCCTTGGTCAGCCCATGGTCAGCATCTTTTCCCAAGTGCCCTAAGCACAGGCGCTGGGCCTAAGCCTCCTGCTCTATGCAGCGGGGCTGATACTCCCCTTCCAGGGCTTGCCTGCGGGCCAGAGGGCGGGCCAGGCCCCAAGCTCAGCAAGTGTGGCGCCATCCTTGTCCCTCCCTGGTGGCCCTTTGTTGAAGCCCCCCAAGGTCCCCTGTGCCCCTAAAGGACTTGGCACCCTCTCATCAGGGCCCTGGCCTGCCTCCTTGCGCTGACTCACTCACTTGGTCTTTAAGAATAACAAGAGTGCCTTATCTTGTTGAATCCCACAACTCTGGCAGCGTAGTTGTGTGCCATCCTATTTTCCAGGGAAGTGCCTTGCTCAGGGTCACAGCCAGTGAATCTGCCTGACTCCAGACCCTGCTCCTCCCAAGCCAGGTCTGTGTGCCCTTGTGGGTGGGGCCAGTGGGCACCCGGTGCACAGAGATAGGATGAGGAAGGGAAGGAGGGCAGTCAGGGGGCCCAGGTGTTGGGGGACCTGACGCCTTACCCCGAGCAGGTTCCAGATCTCTTGGCCAGGAGGCTGTGTCCCTCCCCACCCCTTCCCCACTGCATGCACTACCTGGAACGTGTTGGCCACTGCTGCTGCGGCGTGGCTGCCCCTAGCCCACTTGTCCTGGGTGCTGAGGGTACTTGTCCCACAGTGGCTGGGAGCCCAGCACCCAGTACCTGTGGACTAGACCAGTTTTGTCACCACCAGTGGGGTCTTAGGAAGTGTTGCTCCTGGGTACTGGCTAAGCTGCTCCCAGGCTTACCTTAGAGCCTGCTGCTTTCCCCCAAAAGCCTACTGATGACACAGCCCCGTCTGCCCTTCCCGCTCCTTCCAGCCTGTTGGATGGCTCCTGTTCTCTCACTCTTACCCCAGGAGGCTCCCTGCAGGCAGAGCAGATGAAAATACTCTGCCCCTTGGACTCTGAGGCCCTGGCCCACCTGGGGCCTTACAAAGCAGGACAAGGAGGCTCCACTCCAGCTCTGTCCCTGCCGCACTGAGTGATCCTGGCCAGGCTGCTTGCCCTCTCTGGGCCTGTGACCTCATCTGGAAAGTTCCTGGTTATGCTGCGACACACAGGGGACTGGGAGTGGGAGGAGCTGTGTCTGCCAGGCACAGCAGCTCCAGGCATGCTGGCTTATTCACGTGGCCCCATCCTGCCGATCAATCACCCGTTCATCCGCTCAGCCCACCATGGTCACTGGACGTCTAGTCCACGTCCTGACACACACCAGTCCTGACACACACCAGGCCTGTAAACGAACCAGGCCCGCCCTGCCTGCGTGGAGCTGACTGCCCAAAGAAAGGACACAGTAAATAAGACCTTGGTGGCACCTGCCAGAGCAGCTCCTGAATAGAACTGAGAAGAGAACGAGGTGGGGCAGTGGGCTCCCCTTCCCGCACACACCCCTCTCTCCTCAGCCACTCTGGGTCCTGAGGCCCTCTGTCCTGCCCCTCCTGGCCTCTCCCGATCCCACAACATTCCATCTGCTGCCCAGCACTGCCTGGAAGGCTCACCCCGCCACACTCTTGCCCATGCTGGCTCCTCTACCGGGAGTGCCCTTCTCTTCACCTCAGACCTTACAGTCCAGCCTGTGCCTCTCTCCTGACTCCCCCAGGCAAATGGGTCCCCTCATGGAGCTCCTGCATGGCGAGTCCTCCCTGCGACAGACACATTGCCGGCCCCTCTGTTGTCACCAGCTGCCTGGAAGTCCCGCGTTTGCTTTCTAGCATCCCTGCAGGGCCTGGCCTGCCAAGGCACAAATCACCATTTTTAAAAACTGTGGTAAGACAGACAGAAAACTTCCTTTTTTAAAGCTGAAAACCGTTCCATTGTGGAGATCCACCACATGTTTGCCCTTTTTAATTACACACATTTCAGCTGCAATAAGTGCATTCACAGTGTTTTGCAGCCAACACACCATCCATCTCCAGAACTTCACTTTCCCAAAAAAGGCTCTGTGCTCCGTGAGCGCAGACTCCCGTCTCGCATCCCCAGCCCCTGGCGCCCACCATTCCACTCTCTGTCCCTGTGAATGTGACTGCCCTGGGGACGTCATGTGAGTGGAATCAGACAGCAGTTGTCCTTTCCTGACTGGCTCACTTCACTTAGCATCATGTCCTCAAGGTTCATCTGTGCTGCAGCAGTGGGCAGAACTTCCTTCCTTTTTAAAGCTGAACACTGTTCCATTGTGCGAATCGACCACATTTTGTTGGTCCATTCACCCATTGATGGACACTGGGTTGTTTCTGCCTTTTGGCTATTGTGAATAGTGCTGCTGTGAACATGGGTGTGCAGATACCTCTCCAAGTCCCTGGTACCATTTCTGTTGGGTGTGTACTCCGAAGTGGGCTTGCTGGGTCAGGTGGTGATTGGATGTTGACTGTTTTGAGGAGCCGCCGTACTGTATTCCATGGCAGTTGCACTGTTTTACCTTCCCCCCAGCACTGCGCAAGGGTCCTAGTTTCTCCACATCTTTGTCATTACTTGTTACTTTCTGTTTTTCTTTAGTAATAGCCATCCTAATGGTGTGAAGTGGTATCTTGTGTTTTTAAATTTCTGTTTCCTGAATAAAAGTGTGAGTGATCAAGTTTAGCTTACAAAAGGGATGGTTATGTTTTTGTTGTTTTTTAAAATGTATTCATATAACTGAGAGATTATTCATTCACATGGTACAAAAAAGGGCTGCACACATTGTCTGTGTGGTTCCCTGCTTCTGGTTTTTCTGCCCAGAGGCCACAGCTGTGTCCAGTTCCTTTGGGTCCCTGGTGAATTTCTGTGCATGTGTATGAGTGCTTCGTCACTGAAGTGCTCCCTCAGCAAGCTGGTGACACAGAGCGGTTTAGTTTTCCCATCACTGTTTTGTGGTTCTGGATTTGAGCCAATGAAATGCTCAACTTGGGGGATGTGTGACCAGCCGGCCGCTGCAGGAGGCAGTGGTCTCCCTCCGTGGGAAGCCCTGGCCTGCTGCTTGCAGTGGGGCCTCCATGAAGGAAGCCAAGCCCTGTGTGTCTCCCCCAGGCAGGAGAAGGGAGGCTGGCAGGATGGGGCCTGAACATTCCAAGATGAACCCCCGCACACACACCTCCCGGAAGCCTATGCGTCGAGCCTTCATCATTGTCACCTTGGCTGTCTCTCCGTCCAGGTCAGTCCTGGGCACAGTTATCAGCATCTCTTTGACGGTGGGCCCCCAGATGCAGGCAGAGCTGCCAGAGGGCGTCTGGGAGCGGGGCCAGCCTAGGCTGTGCAGGGCAAGGCCCCTACACCAAGAATCCGCACAGATATTTATGGGTGTGAAAATCTGTGAGCAACTATCTGAGTCTGGTCCTCACTCCTCTTGACATCTAAACCACAAAATGCATTTTGTATGATTTGAATATGCATTGAGTTTTCCAGGAATGCAACTGCTCTCGCAGTCGAGGGAAGATCAGACTCTGATATATTCGGAGCTCCGCCAAGAGCTGCCACCATTCAGAGCACCACATCACCAAGGACAGCATCTCTCGTGGTGCCAGAGTCCGCAGTGAACTCCAGCATCCATCTGGGTTTGTGGTCGCTGTCACACGACCTGACAGGTGACTATGGGATAGGCCCACCCACCATTAACATGACAAATTACCCTTTATTTTATTCTAAATTATTTTCCTCTTTTTTTTTTTTTCTGTAATGTTACCATCCAGCCATTCTCTTGGTTCTGTTTTAAAGGTGTGTGTAGATGGATCACATGACTCATCAACTTCATTTGAGAAGAGAGACGAGGATAGTGCAAAGCTCTGGTTTTAAGGAGGAGGGTGCTGGACAAGGGATCTTTGTGGTAATGGAGCTATTGTGTATTTTGATTGTGGTGGCACTTGTATTTGCCTGTATGTGTGTGCATGCATGTGTTTAGTTCTATGCAGGCGTATCGTGTGTGTCGGCTCCACAGTACAAGCAAAACAGGAAATCTACCTAAGGTGGGGGGACAGTGCAGTGTCAGTATCCTGGTGGTGATGGATCCAATAGTTTTGTAAGATGTTACCATTGGGGGAAACAGTGTATATAAGATCTCTCTGTATTGTTTTTTTGTTTGTTTGTTTGTTTTAACAACTGCAAATGAATCTACGATTATCTCAAAATAAAAAGTTTAATTTTAAAAAGGTGAGAGTAGGTATTGGGTCTGACAGACTGAGATCTCTGGTGATTGAGGACAGCGGACAGCCAGTGACCTCCCAGTCTCACTTCCTTGGTGGTGCGCCATGGTCACCAACCTCTACTACCCTCCCCTCCCTGACACCTGAGACACCTTGGGCCCTTCTCTCCAAGGCTGCATCCCACCAGGGGCACTGGGGCCAGCCCCTCACCCCAGAAAGGCAGCACAAGCCCCTTTGGCTGCCAGCTGGGGCCTGGCTGGCCCCCAGGGGTTCTGAGTTTGAGACCCTATTCTGCCAGCAGGCAGTGGATATCAGCTGGCTGATGGAACGGGGGTCTTATGTATTGTCCCCAGTTGTCTCCCAGAACCAGGGCCCCAGCCCCAGCCCAGCCCATCCCTCTTCTCAGGTGGGCCTTCCTGCTCCCCTGAGCTTGCAGGACAGCCCTGCTGATGGCCACTCCTGCCCTCCTCTGCCCTGTGCCTGCAGCATTCCTGATGACACAGTCACCATGCTTGTCTCTGCCTCCTGCCACCACAGTGGGCAGCTGGGACAGAGACAAATAACATTCCATCAAATGCCGTTTTGAAGATGAAAATGGACCAGTCAACTAAAGCTAAAAGGTTAAGGGAGGAAGCAAGTCCTTTTTATGACTTTATCATTCTTCAAATTGACTGTTCTATGAATTGGCTTTCAGTGAATTGACTTGTTACTGGTTGAAGGAAAGCTGGGACATGGCTGGTGAGGTTGTGGGCAGGACTGGGGCAGTGAACAGGGCGGTGGGGAAGCCAGACCGGGCGTGCTGTCGGCTCTCTGAGGGACCGGGCTTTGCCCGCTAGACTGCCCAGCCCAGGAGTCCCGGCTCTCCTTCCCCTGTGCATCCCATTTCCTGAGCATGAGCTCAGGATATCAGGACTCGGAGAAGCTGGGGCTGCACCAGAGATACCCATCCCCCTTTATATCCCATGGCATGACCTTGCCACACTGACCTGACCTCTGAGGAATGAAGGTCCTGTCAGAGCAATTCCCGTGGCTCAGCAGGTGGCTGACCTGAGCGTGGCTAATAGAAAAATGTTTTATCGGCACCAACGGCTTCATTCCTCATCAGGATGTCCCTGACATCTGCTTGGAATGGTTACTAAGGGAAGTAATACATCTTAAATCACCAGGGCTCTGGCTGAAGTTTACTGCCTATCTCTCAGGGCCCTCGGTGGCCCCACGATGACACTGAGCGTTTTCCTCCCATTTGCCCTCCACCATCAGATAACAGAGAAACACCCTCAAGTCTCTCCAACCCCTTTCCTTGTTCAGGTTTCCGTCCCCTGACCATCTCTGGGCTGCAGAGAGGTTGGGCTGCCTCAGAGGAGCTCCCCAAGACCAGGTGAGCCCAGCAGATGTGGGGTCCAAGATCTGGGGGTAATCAAGACCTTTTTCTGAACCTCCCCTGCCAGGACCCCACCACTCTCCAAGGAGCTGCTCAGATGGAACTCCTTTTCTGCTGCCCAGTGGCTGTGTGACTTGGGGCAGATGACTTAATCTCTCTGAACCTATTTCCTTTTCTGTAAAATGAGGCTAATAATACTAGCTTTGCAGGGTGGCCATCAGGACAGAATGAGGTAATAAGGCCTGTGGTATCTCTGTGACCTATAGAGATTATTCCTGTCCCCTTCCTCCCCTGGATTCTCATGGCACAGGGCTGGGCTTCAGGACATGCTAGGACTTAAGAAATGTGAACATCTGGGAAGGGAAGGGAAGCTGGGCCATAACGGTGTATCCATCAGGAGCCTTTGGGTGGCAAACGGCAGAAACTCAAGTCAAAGGGATTTCCGTGGTTACTGTCAGTGAGTAGCCCATGGTCTGGCTTCAGTGTGGCTGGCTCCAGGGGCTCCAACATTCCTGAGGCCGTGTCCTGTTCACCTTTCCCCAGGACGCGTTCCTGTGTGGAGGCTCCAGCCCCCTCAGCAGCCTCAGTCCCCCTGGTTAGCCCTGGGGCTCCTGGCCATTCCTGAAACCATCTCCATCCCCAAGAGGAGCCATGTGCTGATTGACCAGCCTCTGTCACTTGGCCACACCTGTAGCTGGAGCATGGGGTTAGCCCCCCTGAACCACTGGGCTGGGAATTAGGAGGGGAATTCAAATGTGTGTGTTTGTTGGGATGGAGGTAAACCAAGTCTAGAAACAGGCCACCAGATTTTGCTTGGAGTTAGAGGAGAGCCTGGCAGTTTGGGGCAAATCTGGACAGAGCTGGTAGCCTCAGTGCAGTAGTGTGCAGAGGCCCAGGGCAGCCAGAGCCATGGCTCAGGTACCAGGGAGGCCAGCCCAGCACCCCACGCCGGGCAGCTGGCCCCTGGCGTCAGCACAGGGCCTGGAGTCATGGGCTCTGTGTGTTAGGGGCTCTGTGGACCTTGGTGGGGGCTGGGGACTGCATGTGCTAGGTAAGTCCTGGGACCCCTGATGTTCAGGATCCAGCTGCACCTCTGCGCTGGCACATCCCCCTCTTGCTTTGCCAACTGGGACCTATAAATAAGCACTTTTTCTTACCATTTCGTCTTTCCTCTTTTCCTAGTGATAGATATTTTTAAAAACTGCCTAGGGCATTGTATGTTACATGAAAAAACTCATCATTTATTCCAGATTGACCTGAAATCTTTTTTGCCAGCACCTCAAGGAGGGGAAACCCTTCCTGGCTGCTTTGAGCCTCCCTGGGGAGGAACAGTGAGGAGAGGCAGTCACGCTCATGCTGCTGGCTCTGTCTCCTCGTCCCCGTCTATAATATGGGCCATTCCCGGCCTCGTGGGCCAGAACCGTGGGGTAGGAATTGCACAGGGGTTTCCTGAGCAACAGCAAGTTCTCAGGGAGGGCCAGGCCACGCATGACTAGAGACCCATGTTGTCTCCTTTAGCCTGAAGTATATTGTTTCTCTTTCCCTCCTTCCCTCCCTCCCTCTTTCCCTCCCTCCTTCCCCCCTCCCTCCCTCCCTACCCCCTCCCTCCCCCCTCCCTCCCTCCCTCCCTCCCTCCCTTCCTTCCTTCCTTCCTTCCTTCCTTCTTTCATTTTTTAGAGACAGGGTCTTGCTCTGTTGCCCAGGCTGGAGTATAGTGGCCCAATCTCAGCTCACTGGAGCCTTGAACTCCTGGGCTCGGGTAAGCCTCCCACCTCAGCCTCCCAAGTAGTTGGACACAGGCACCCACCACCACACTGGCTAATTTTTTTTTTAATTTTTTTGTAGAGACTGGGTTTTGCCATGTTGTCCAGGCTGGTCTTGAACTCCTGGGGTTCCTCCTGCCTCAGCCTCCTGAAGTGCTGGGATTCCAGGCATGAGCCCCCATGCTGCCTCTCTCACATCACCCAGAGGGTGCCTCCGTGCCAGGCCTGTGCTGTGTGGGCAGGGGGTGATAGGAAAAGCTGGAGGTGGTCTGATGGGGAGGCTGAGGCAGCTGCTGAAGCGGAGATGCCCAGGGTGCCCACGGAGATTCAGCCCATGGCTGGGAAGGAGCAGGGAAGAACAGGGCATCAAAGGCATGGTAGACCGTGGTGCCCAGTAGTCTGGCCTGGGGGTCTGATGGGTGGCACCACCATTGCCAAGATGGGCCCCTGGGATGGGGCCTGCTGGTGTAAGGAGAGCCCTATGGGACACCCAGGGAGGAGCCCACGAGCACTGAGCTCCTTGTGTCTGAAGGTCGGGGTGGAGGGAGGTCAGACTCAGGACGGTGACCTTGGTGGCCCCAAAGAGTGGAGGGAGCCCAGGAAGAGATGGCTACCCCAGGAGAGGCTGTGTCAGAGGCTGGCACCATCCCCACTCTCATGCCCTGGTGAGGGCACTACCCCTCCATCCACCTCCTGCACCCCAGGGCTCAGCCCACCCACCTGGCTGAGGGCAGCGCTCTCCGATGCTGGCCAAGACTACCAGCCACTCCCTGAGCCGAGGGCACCCAAGTCCTGCCACCCTACTGCAGCTCTCTGCCGGGAAAATGCTCTGTGTCCCAAGTGGAGACAGATGCATGGGGAACAGTGCATGCCGCGACAGCATCTTGCGCCCCTGAAATAGAAGCCCGCACGCTCAGACCGAGCTTTCCAGCTCCTCCCTCTCATGCATGGTGGGGGATGGGAGGCAGGTTGGGCTCTTTTTATCCAGAAACCAACACACCCTTGAACCCACAGGCTGGGGGTGGGTTCTGCTTCCAGGGCCCCACTAAGGCTTCAGGTCCCCTGCAGCTGCCCTCCAGGTCCTCCCCTGGATGGTGCTGACTGGCCACAAAGAGGGCCCTCATCTGCTGTGTGACTTCAGACAACCCCTTTACCTCTCTGAACCCCAGCTTGCTCCTCTGCGAGGTGGGAAAGATAACAACCCCTGCCCCCAAGGATGTTTGGAAGGACAGAGGACAGTGGCACTCAGCCCATCGTGGCCCTAGCCTTTATTGGCCTCTCCTAACCTTCGTGCCCCTGTGGGGTTTGCGTGGAAGTGCCCAGCCCAGCGTCTGGCCCACAGGGGTTTGAAAATTACTATTTTTTTCTTTTTCTTTCTTTTTTTTTTTTTGAGACAGTCTCCCTCTGTCGCCCAGGCTGGAGTGCAGTGGCGCCATCTCGGCTCACTGCAACCTCCACCCACTGGGTTCAAGCAATTCTCATACCTCAGCCTCCTAAGTAGCTGGGATTACAGTTACCCGCCACCACTCCCAGCTATTTTTTGTATTTTTTGTTGAGACGGGGTTTCACCATATTGGCCAGGCTGGTCTTGAACTCCTGACCTCAAGTGATCTGCCTGCCTTGGCCTCTGGAAGTATGGGGGATTAAGGTGTGAGCCACTGTGCCAGGGCTGAAAATGTTGTTTCTTAATCAGAAGGATGTGTGAGTTAAGCCTGAGCTGTTTTGTCACCTGCTGTCTGTGCTCCTGACCCTCAGTTGCAGGGAGCCTGGGGGCAGATTTTCCTTTCATGTGGTTGCTGAGTCCTGGCATGGGGTGGCGGAGTGGGTAAAGAGAGCCCTAAAACAGCAGGGAGTTTTCCAGACTCAGGCGGGCTGAACTTCTGGGCAGGGTAGTTTGGCAGGATAGAGGAGCTTTGGAGGCCAACCCTGGGACAATCACCTCACTGTGCCCAGTGGTAGGGCCCCGAGGCCGGCAGGCAGGGTGTCTGGGGTCCCATCCTAGCCTAACCTTTGCTCACTGTGTGACCCTGTGCCAGGCGCTTCTCCTGTCTGTGCTCAGCCACCTAAGACCAGGCCTGGGGACAGTGGGGTGTTGCCCGCCACTCACTGGAAGAGCCCGTGTGCATGTGCCTGCTTGCACATGTGTGTGTGTAGTGTCTGCATCGTATGGGCTAAGAGTGTGTCTTATGTGTATGCTTGTCTGGCCGTGTGAGGGCAGCATGGCTCTGAGGGTGTGTTGTGGGTTGGAGGGCTATCCTGTAGACCCTCCATTGGGCATGGAAAAGTCTACAGGGCCAAGATTGGCCTGGGGCCTCCACTGTACCCAGCAGGTGTACACTGTGCTCCCCACCACTGTTTTAGGTCAGGGGTTCAGGTCTGGGAGGGCGGCTGTGAAGCAGAGGCCACCTCCATCCCCTGACTGTGTCTTCAGTCCACATGGGCAGCTGTGCCTGAGACTGAACGGCCAGAAAGCGAGTTTAAGAGCGTGTTCTTGTTGGGGGAAGGCAGGAGCACATTGTGGTCAAGATAAGGCCTCTGTGTAAGGAACGAGAGACTAGGGGAACATGTAGGCAAGGTCTTGAACTCTTGCATACTGCCCGTCTCTGTGTGCATATGTGTCTGCTTGTGTTCACATAAGGAAATCTTGTAAGGGAGCCCAGGAGATGGGGCTCTGTGTAAGGAGTAAGAGACCAGGGGAGCGTGTATGCATTACAGGTGTGCATTGTGTGCCTGGGAGCCTGGTGGATATGGAACATTTAGGAGGGAGACCTTCCACATGACAACTTTTGTGTTTTGGTTTTGAACCATGAGTATACATTAGGGATTTTAAAATGAAATTTTAAAAATGTGTAAGTTGCTAGGTCTGGGGTGAATTGGGTTGCTTTCTGAATATCCTAAGGACCTCCAGTGGAAGGACACCCTCAGGGAACGCTCGTCTCAGCAAATCCTCCATCCCGAGTTTGGGAGGGCCCAGAATGTTCTTCCTGGTTGGAGATCAGCTGCCTGAGCTGACTGTGGGTGGTGCAGGACCCTAGAGCAGGGAGCAGGGGACAGAGCCCACAGGCTCAGGTCAGGAGCTAAGTGGAGCCACTTATCTGCGGAGGAGGCTTGGGGAGGTCTCTGCCTTTCGGAGCCTCAGTTTCCTCATCTGTAAAATGGGAATAAGAAACTCAAGCTTCCCAGGGCAGCTTGAGGATTAAATGAGATCCTGTCAGCACCTGAAGGGTCTGACACCTGAAGGAGGTGAGGCTGAAAACCCAGGAAGGACCCCTCAGAAAGGCCAGGTGGACCCCAGAGGGTTTGCTGGAAGCTGTATTTGCCCTGTAGATGGGGTGGTGCCAGATGGTTCTTTCAGGGCAAGGAGTTGAGATTGGGAGCGCTGAACTCCAAAGATTGCAGGTACACGCTCCCCCAAGCCTGTACTAGACTAAGGTTTCTCTCTGCTTCTTGCCCGTCAGTGAATTGGGCCTAGAATGAACAGGACTTGGCAGCAGTCCTGGACTCGGGACCAAAGGACACTGATGCACAGGCTTGGTCAGGCTCCAGGCCACATGGTGAGGCCTTGGTCCCACCCGGACAAACCCAGGAGAAGTTGGACATGCCCTGACCCGAGACACTCATGACTTGTGTTGCTGCCTTAAGAAGAGAGTCCTTAGTGGAGCCTTTGGGGGTCACAGAAGAAGCTGGGATGGTGGTTGGGGGGACATCTTGGTGGTGCTACTTGGCAGGTGTGACGGTCCAGGTGGGCCTCTCTATGAAAGCCAGGCCTTCGTTCCTGCAGTAGATGCCTGGCCTGGCCCACGCTGGACCTGGACCCTGCGTCCCAGGGCCGCTCCGCCAGGATGTTCCGAGGTCACTCTGCAAGCTTTTGTCCTTGCTGGCCCCTTGCACAGCACGTACTCCCTCTGTGACCTTGGCTCAGTGGTCGCCTCTTCCTTGAGGCAGCTCTGGACCAGGTTAGTGGGGGCAGCCCCCTGCTCCGCCACCCTACCCATCCACTGTCTCCTGGTATTACTTTCTGGATCCCTTGAGGTTATATTGTTTGTGTATTTTGCCTGTGTCCCTGCCCTATGTGGGTGGTGAAGGCATCTGTCCTATTCACTCTTTGAGTCATGCCTCTGATCATGGCTAGGTGCCTCCGTTTTCACATCTGTAAAGTGGGAAGGAGAATATCTTGTGTCACAGGGTGGTTGTGAGCATGAAATGAATTAGTACTAAGCTCTTAGACCTTAAAGTGGGGGCTGCGTGGAGACTAGGTTGAATGAAGCTTCGTTTCAAAGTGGCCTGAGACTCTCCCTGCCAAAGTTAGTAACTGCTTCTCTAGACAAACTCCTCATGACACTGATGGGGAAACTCAGGCCCAGACAGGTCTCACCCCAGGGCTTCTGCCTCGCTACCCTGGGCTCTCTGTCCAGGAAGACCTCACTGAGACCCCTGTCTGCCCCCACAGGAGGGAGTGTTCCAGACATAGGCGGGCTGAGCTCCTGGGCAGGGCAATTTGGCAGGATGGAGGGGTGTGGAGGCCAACCCTGGGACAATCGCCTCACTGTGCCCAGTGATGGGGCCCCAGGCCCACAGGCAGGGCGGTCTGTGGCCCAGAGCCAGGACAGGAAGGCTGGCAGTGGGTGGACAGGAGCCTTCTGTGGCCTTCTCAGAGCTTGGGAGGCCTGGGCAGGACAGGCGGGCGTGAACCAGTGTAGCAACCCCTCAGGCCAGTTTACGAGGCGCCTCCAGCCGTCAGCTCCTGGGAGCCTCAGTGTAACCTCTAATCAGCCCGTTTTACAAATGAGGAAACTGAGGCTCAGGCAGGGTCATGTGGCTTTTGAGGCCTGCACTGGGAAGCCCAACAGGGTCCGTCTGACCCAAGTGCCCCACCGTGGCTCCTGGGGTCCCACCATGTGACACTGGCAAACAGCCTCACCCCTCGGGGATCATGGAATGAGACCGCAAGGTGACCCAGTGGCTTTCCTGGGCTCAAGTCCAGAGGCCACCTCTTCACTTCTCTGCGCCTCAGCCTCAGGAAGCCCAGAGAGGAGGGATGACTGCATCCCGTCCCTGAGCTCAAAGGGCACAGTGAGCCTGGGAGACCTGGCATCGCTGTTAGGCTCCCGTCTCTCTGGCAACATGGTGGGGTAGCAGGGAGGCCAGGAATGCAGACCCAGCATGCTCTTGTTCACTTCGTCTGTGACACAGCTCATAGCTTGGCTGTGAACACCAATGGCTGACATGTAAACCGCAGGGCCAGGGCCTGGTGTGTGGGGGACAGGGTAGAAGGGTGCCCACCGCTTCCTCCCTTGCCCCTGCTTCTGCCCCAAACAGAGAAACTTCTGGAGCCCTAAGAATGGTCCAGCACTCACAGTCAGTTGCTGGTAGGAGTGTGTTGTTGGTGCCACCTCTGGGTGGACATCCGGGTGTACCCAGAGCCCAAAAAACATCCCTCCTGTGCCCCAGCCATGCCAGGAATTGGTCCTAAAGGATAGACTGTGGCTGTGCACAGAAACCCTATTGAAGCCACTGCCTTGTTTACCAGGACCAACGAGAGAGACAGCCAAGCTCAACACCCACCGTGGGCAGGGGAGTGCCTGCCAGGCTCCACCAGCTTTCCATGGGGCGAGGGGAGGAATGCTTCCAGACCCAGAAACACACTCGAGAGACGGTGCGAAGTGGGGGAAAGTGTTTCACAGAGTGAAGCGTATTTTTGTGTAACTAAAACACATCTACATCCAGACACAGGCACAGCCAGAAAATCTCGTCAAATATTAACACTGGGGTATCCCCAGGGAGTTGGAATGGTGGATAATTTTATTTTTCTTGTTGTGCTTCACTGTTATTTTCTAAAGTTAGTACAGTGAATATATGCGACTTATTTAGTAAGAGGGAGGGGGCAGTGGAACAGAGAGGTCTGTGTCCTCCCCACCCCTTTGGAAACTGAGGCAAATTACTCATACAACCCGTTCTGGGGCCTGTAGCAGTCTGAAGCATCCCTTCCTCGAGCCCCTCCCAGGTCATGCCCTCACCCGAAACCACAGACCCAGCCCACTCGCCGGTTGTCCCTGGCGAACCCAGTCATGGCAGCTGCCGGGGCTGTGAGCTGACTCCCAAAGTCTCCCTTCTCCCCGTGGTCCCTGCCTTCTTTCCCTTTTCCTCCCATTCCCTCTCAGGAACACACAAGGTCATCATCTGGCTGAGACAACTCAGAGCTGCCTTTGGCCACCTGGACCCCGCCCTGAGGCCCGGATCTAGTTGTTCCTTCCAGAAAGCACAGGATGTTCTGGAAGAATTCTTAAGGCAACAAATGGGTTCTTTTAAAATGGCAGAACTGTCTAAGCTTGGGAGGCTCGAGGGGATTCACTGATTCTGCATTAGGTCTGGGAGCTTCTGAAGCAGATGGTACACATAGATGCTCCAGCAAGGATGACGTGCAGGTGGCAGAGAAGCTCATGGAAGGATGGGTAGCAGCATCCCCACAGGGAAACGAGGTTAAAACCACAGCCAGCCCCCTCTCTTCCTTTCTCCATCATTGTGGTGTGTGCTTAACTCCACTTCTCGCCTTGTCTTCCCATAAGACTTTCAGGAGTAAGTGATTTCCGGCCAAGAAAATAAAGCAAAATCGTCCCATTCCCCCGTGGATTTGGATGAAAACTGGTAATAAAATCAGGCACAACTCCAAAAGGAGACATTGGAGAAGAACCAAGCTGGGTCTATAAAGAATTACACATGAGATGGCACACATATTGGTGCTGTCTCAGGGTCACAATCATGTTGCCAAATCAAGCTGAAAATGTCACCACTATCTGGAGAGTTGGACATGTTTTATTGGGAATGTATTTTTTCTCTCTGAATATGTTATGAACGCGTTGGTTGGCTGGGTTCAGTAGTAAATATGTGAGAACTTTCATTTAAAAAAAAAAAAACCGACATGGCACCGTGTACGTCTGTCCGAATGGCTAACATAGAAAGGGACAACGTGAAACGCCAGGTGGGCTGCGGGAAAACCGGATCACTCACCTGTTGCTGGTGGGAGTGTAGTACAGCCATGCTGGAAAACGGTTTGGCAGTTTCTTTTAAAACTCATCATACACACACCATATGACCTACCAGCTGGGCTCTTGGGCATTTCTTCCAGAGAATGAAGACTTGCGTCTACACAAACACCGGTCCAAGAACACTGCGGCAGTCCTAGTCATAACCGCCCCCAAACCGGAAACTGCCCAGATGCCCTCAGCAGGTGAATGGTTAAATACACTGTCCCAGCCATGCGGGGGAGCACTGCTCAGCAGAGAGGCAGAGCGGACCCTCCACACCCAAGCGTGACTGAATGCAGAGGGCATGGGGCTGAGTGCAGAAAGCCAGTCTTAAAAAGTGGCACACTGGATGATTCCATTTGTGTGGCACTTGAGAGATGAAAATATGATGGGGATGGAGAAGAGATGGGCAGTTGCCAGGGATGAGGGCTGGTGGGAAGAGGCGAGGGAGCTATGGAGGGTGCCCAGGGAGCCTAGTGAGGAGACGGCCCTCTGCTGGATCATCGTGGGGACCACACAGAGCTGGGTGAGAGGGAATCACAGGGACATGCAGGCGTGTGTAACTGGTGAGGTCCCCATAGGCCCAGTGGGCTGTGGCTTTCCTAGCATCGATGGTGTGCTGCAGGTGTGCAAGATGTTATCTCTGGGAAAGGCTAGGGGAGGGGCACACAGGATCTTGTACTTTTTGTTTGGAACTTTCTGTACATCTATAGTTATTTCAAAATAAGCAGTTTTTTTTTTTTTTTTTTAAAGCCCTAGGTGCAGGAACTTGGTCTGCATTAGGGCCTAAGCGTCCGTATTTCTTAAAAGCACCCCAGGGTGTTTACCCTACAGCCAGGATAGAAACACTGACCACTTCCTCATTTAGCAGACAGAAACTGAGGCAGGGAGGGAGATTTCCAAGGCCTCGCAAGTGCTGTGCAAGACAGGGGATGACCACCAGTTCCAGCTGAGCCTGAGGCCTGGGCTTCTGCTGCTCCAGGCTGGTGCTGGAGACTGAACATGAGGCAGACTGTTTGGTTTTTGTCTTTGTGTTAATTGATATTGAATTATTTTCTATGTACAGAAAAATACACACTTCATCAGCATATGGCTTGTAGAATTGTCACAAACTGAACACACTCATGTAACCAGCACCCAACCTCAGAACAGATCACACCCCAAGATCCCTGTGGTGCCCCTGCCAGTCACAGCCCATTCCCCGGGGGCCCTCTCCTGACTTTGTGCGGCACAGAGCCAGCACTTTTTCCTGCTCTTGAACTTTGCATCAATGGTCGGGTGCTATTCAGAAGCAGTGCCAGGGTGTAGGCCTGGGGCAACCAGTTGGTTCTGAAAAGGGAAAGGAAGCAGCCTCCGCAGGAGGCTGTGGAGTGGAGCTGGGGACAGGAGGGGGGGCCTCACTCAGCATGGCTGGAAAGGGCTGCTTGTCTCTGAGCCAGAGGTGAAAGATGGAGGAGGGACTGGACCCCTGCCCAGCTGACTGGCAGCTCTGTGTCCATGAGCCTGGACCAGGATCCCCCAAAGATCCTGGGGGTGAAGCAGGGGAAGCGATGCAGCTCCAGCAGGTGGACAGAGCTCTGGACTTGGGGCTGGCAAACCTTTAGGGAAACTGGGTGCCACTGAGCTCGTTGCTGTACCTCTCTGAGCCCCGGTGCCCTCATATATAAAATGAGACTCATATATTTATATATATAACAAATATCTATTAACATAGAGGTAATGTGTTAAAAAATATGTGTGCATATTATTATAACATTTATATTTTGTATGTTGTTGGTATCACACATAAATATATGTAATATAATACAATATAAGGTATATTGAATATCATACAAATCTTTTGAGTCCTTTGCTAGTCAGAGCTAGCTTTTATGGAATGCTGACTCTGTTCTTGGCACTGTTTTAAGCCTTTTAAATGTATTAACCTGTTTAATCTTCCCAAAACATTACAGATGAAAAAACTAAAATGGGGCACAGAGAGGTTAGTTAACTTGCCCAAGGGCACTCAACTAGTAGGTGGCACAGCTGGGATTTGAACCCTGGCCCTCTTGGCTCTAGAACTCATGTGTTAACCTTTAAGCTCTCAATATACACTAGTCTATGTAATGATAATAACGATGTATCTCAAATATGCATGCAATGGCGTTTTCTGGTTTGCAAAGCCCTTTTACTTTATGGGCACTGTCTCATTTCTCAACAGCTCTGGGAGGTGGGCGCTATTATTGCTATCCCCAGGGCACACACCAGTTGGGATTGGTTCCAAATTCAGGTGTGCTGGGCTGAGGGTCTCTCTGGGGACCCTGTGCATCCTCACTCTGGGCCTTTTTTACTGGGGCCTGTTCCTGGCCTGTGCACTGCTGTGCTGAGTGATGAAGAAGGACGGCAGGGAGAACAAGGCCTCAGTCTTGGCTGGACAAGGCTGCAGACAACTTGGACCCAACAGGGCGGTTGACAGAGGGAGGATCTCCATTCAGAGCCACTCCTAGCTATACTGTCTTGGAGGGGCGGAGCACTGAGGCAGCTGGTGGGAGGAGCTGCTGAGTGTTCCAGGCCACAGAGGATTTCCCGGGATGGGGAGTGGGGGCAGGGACACAGGTGGGGAGAAGTGGAGAGGGCAGGCAGGGGCCACTGCCTACTGTGGGGTTTAGCACTGGGCCACAGCAGGCCTGCGGGGCACGTTGCATCCATCTGACAGTTTCCCATCTTCACATGCGGACTTCAGCAACCGTACTGTCTGGTTGGAGAGAGCGTATTGCACACAGCTCAATTCCTTGGACCCATGTACTACAGCATGTAGGGTGTAACTGTACCTCTGTGCGTGGCTCAATGAGTTAATACCTGTGAAGTGTTAACACTCCTGCCACTTATTAACTGCTCAAAAAATATTTGCTATTATTAGGGAAATGAGAGAGAGGAGAAGAAAGAAAGGAAAGGAGGGAGACAGGAAAGGAAGAAGGAAGAAAGGAGTCTGCTGAGGGAGGGTGCAAGGTAGACAGAGAAAGAGGTTGACATTTGAGCAGGGTTTTGAAGGGTGAATAGGAGTTTGCGTCTGAATAAGGAGGCAGAGAATGGAATGGTGTTCTGTGTATGGGGTCTCCCTGAGCCATACCTCAGCCTCTGTGAAGTGGGAGCATGATTCCATGTACCTCATAAGGTTAATGCAAGGGTTGGATGAGGAAGTGTGTGGGAAGAACACATAGCCCGAGGTGGGCTCCCTGCAGTAGGTGAAGATATTGCTGTTTGTCATGATGTGGCCAGAGTGAGATCAGAGCTGGGGAGTTGAATCTCTATGGCTGTGGCAGGGCAGCCCTGGGCCTGGGAATAGTGGGCTCTGCCTGTGGGGCCCAGGAACCTGGCGCCATTTTGCGGTATCTTTGTCGCATTGTATTGGTATCATCTCATGTGGCTCCTGTGCAACTGAGTGGCTAGGCTGGGGGATGGAGGGCTGGGTCCTCTTGTCCAGATCCAGGACTCCCTGAAGCCCCAAATTCCTTACCATACCCAGTATGGGTTCTGGCACTGGAAGGGAGGGAAGGCCTGCTTGCCGCCCCGCTAGTTCTCCCTCCTACAAAACCTGTTGCCCATCCCAGATTGGGCACAGGACTGTGACCAGTCCAGGAAGTGAGCTCATGGCTTCCTGGCACCGCCCCTCATGTCTTCTTTTCTTCATGAGCTTTGGCAAGGCATGATTGGCACACAGGTAGAGCTGCCAAGCCCACCGTATGTGGCCCTGGGTGGGTTCTGGCTCAAGGGGAGAGGGGTGCCACCTGCGGCCTCTTATGCTGGGGCTGGAGAAGAAGGAGGCATTGCGCTGTGGACGCTCCCGCCCTTATGGACGCTCACGTCCCTAAGGGATGACGTGTGGAGCAGGGCCTGGCATTGGGGATTCGAATCTGCTGAACATGGGATCTCCCAGTGGCCATGATGGTAGCTAGACAGAAAGTAGCAGAATCACAGGCCAGCATGGGACATGGGAAGGAAGGTCAGCCTCCTTCCAGGAGTGTGTCCAGCAGGGCTCTTATACGAGAGCAAGTAGGGAAACGGAGGCTAAAGCTGGGATGACCCATGGCAGGCACCCAGCATGGGCCCAGAATGTCAGACCCCACTGTGGCCAAACATAGGCCCAGGCTTGGCCTGTGCCGTGGATTTCTAAGGTCTCAGGAGAAGCGTGTGAGGCAGCGATGGGGGGTGTGGGTGCCCCATGCAGGAAGGCAGGTGGCATTGGAGGAGAGGGTATTCCAAGGGCACGGTCTCTAGGGATGAGTTCTCTGTCATAGCTGATGCGCCCCAGGTGGGCAGGTACAGGCAGTGTTGCTGGGATGGGGCCCCCAGCCTCTAGGAAAGCATCACCCCATGCCCTGAAGATGTAGAAGGTGGGGTGTGCTGCCAGGCAAAGCAGAGACAGTCCTTTCCGATGCATTAGTTGCCCCTGTGAGAGATCTGCTTTTCCTACTCCCATTTTACACATGAGGAAACTGAGGCACCAAGTCCATGGCTAGTCATGGATGGAGGTGGGATGTGATCCTGGTTGGGCTGGCTCCAGGCCCACACCCCATAGCGCAGACCGAACTTGGTCAAAGGCAGGAGGCAGGACCCAGGCTCCTGGGCCCAGATCCAGAGCTGGGTCTCTGGGCAGGAAATCAGGGCTCCAGGGCCCCTGGGCTCCTGGCATGGAGGCTGGGTGGGCCCAAACCCATGGGTCTGCTGAGATTCCTGGTGCAGGGCTCTTTGGGGAAGGAGCATGGTGGCTCAGGTCAAACATACCCGAGGTTAAGTCTGGAGCAGCCAGAGAGGACCTTTAACCCTGCTCACTGTGCTTCCTCTCCTTGAGCCTCAGTTTCCCCATCTGAACAGGGGCAGTGGGACTTGACATTGCCATGGGCTACAGACAAGGCAGCTTCTCCATTGACCCAGCAGGGGGAAGGAAAGCACATGGTTTCTTGCATGTGGGGCAGACACTCTTCCCAGGGCTGCTCAGTTGCCCCAGGACCTGTCTTGGGACCACCTGCTGGGGCCTGAGTGGACATGGCCCCCAAGGGGTTTGCTGTGTGTGGGACCGTAAGTAACCCTGTCTCGCTTTTGCCACCTCAGGAGCTCCCTGGACACCGGAAGCAGCCTCTCAACTGACCGCTACAGGTACTGTCTTGCCATCCACCCCAGCCTGCCCCAGGATCTCCTTAGGTCCCCACTGCCCATCTGCACCCAGAGGCGGGCCTCTAGGAGCCCATCAGGGGAAATTAGCTCCACCATTTGGCCCTGAAATTCCCCCAAGGACCAGAGTACTACTGACATGTCCCCTGAGAGCTGCTACAGCTTGGAGTAGTTTCCCCTCAAATCAAGGTCCCCCCAAAGAGCATGACTGCAGTCCAAGTTCCTACCCCAAAGACCAGAGCTCAGCTGAAGGCCCCTCGGAGGATCAGGCTGCAGCTGATAGTTCCTCCGAGATCCAAGGCTGGTGGGTCTCCCGAGGACCAGCCTGCAGCCGGCAGTTCCCATGACGACCAAGGCTGCAGCCCAGGGGAGAAGCCTGACCGTGTCTATTGGTGTGCAGCTGCGCTTGGTGGGAGCCGGGGTGTCTGAGGGTCTCTGCTTCTGTGTGCTTTGTATCTTGATGTCTTCCAAAAAGAGCATTTTCTGTTTTCACAAAAAAGAAAAAAATATTGGAGACTGCGCCTAGAGGAAAGCTCCCTGGACTGGAAGTCAGCAGATCCTTGTTCCAGTCTCGTGGGCAAGAAAGACAAGTGACAGGCAGCCTGTCCTGGCAGTGGGGGTGACTTAGAGGGCTGTGTTCAGTGCATCGATGTGAATTGGGGAGGAGGGGACATCTGTACTGCGTTGTAGAGGTGACTAGAAGTCAATTGGTCCCCTGTTTGGGGTCGGAAACAAGTGGTCCCGGAAGGGAGGACCCTGTGTGGGGACCTGTGCAGGGTGGATGTGGCCAGGGCATGGAGAGGGAGGAGGGGAGTTGGGGGAGGTTTGAGAGGGAGCTTCGTCCTGCTAAAGACCTTGGCTTCTGTGAGAGGGGGTTTTTGAACAAGCCCAAAAGGAGACTCACAAGGTAGTAGGCCCTGTCCTTGGAGACAGCAACCAAGGGCTGGGCCCCACGTGTCAGGGTTGCAGCAGATGCTATACAGGAAAGAGATGTCAGAGCGACCAACTCTGAAACTCTGGACTGCAGGGAGTGAGGGAGTGGCCATCTGGGCCCTGCTTCCCTGAGCCAGCTGGGGACTGGCAGCCCCGCCGCGTGCGCTCCTGGAGGACACAGAGCCAAGTGGTACACACGTGTATACACATGAGCAACACGCTCACGCACTCACCTGATCCTCTGCACGGACACTCCACAGTCACACCCACATAGCATCATAACAGTACTTCCTTTGCTTAGTGAAAGCTGACAATCCTTATGGCCACCCAGCAAGTCAGGGCTATTGTTAGCCCACTCCACAGACGTCACCTGCTCAGGATTCGAGACTGCGGGGGCAGAGCCGGGATTTGAACATGTGGGTATCCTGGTGTGAATGCTGCCCAACACCATAGCACACTGCCTGCCCTCATACTCACAGCTCCTCATATGCCCATTGCACAATCTCACATGCACACACGTATACACACAGACTCCAGAACATTCCCACACCCAGTTCTTCCTGTAGTCAAACTCTGGCATTGTCACTTTTGCACATGGGCACACAGCCCCCATTTTGACACATATGTGCTTGCAGGCTCACACTGGTACACACACTCTCACCCCTGATGGGCTGGCCTAGGGTGCCAGCAGGCCTGTGGGTGCCTGCATCAGGGTGGCCCCAGGGAAGGAGGCTGAGGAGGCTCCTGTAGGGGCTGAGCCTGGGCTCTGCACCACCCACCCATGCCATGGGCGCCACTGCAGCTCTGTCTGCATTGTCTACTCTGCCGGCTGGTCAGTCAGGTGCCCTGCTCGAGGCCAGCCCAGGAAAGTTCTGGCATGAAGGGAGGGTGGATGGGGCTCTTTGTTCTAGGGTGTGTGGGGGCCGAGCAGGTTCTGTGCCCCTGCCCACTCGGGTCTCACTGCACAGCCCTCCATCGGATGGAGTCACACTTGACCTTAGAGCCAGCGCCCCAGTGCCTCACTCCCTGGAGGACAGAGCAGGGGTCAGAGTGGAGGCTGTAGGAGCCTCTGCATTCTGCCATATTTCCTGAGCACCTGCGGGTGTCGGGCACTCAGGATCCCTCATTGAGCAGTCCTCTGCCTTCACAGACCATCTGTGGCAGGCAGGAGCACAGGTAGCAAGCGGACAAAGAAATTGGTTTTTAACATAATGTGTCAAGTGGTGAAGAGCTATGGAGAAAATAAATCCAGGTGAAGGGAATAGACAGAGATGGGAGGGTGGCCAGGGAAGGCCTCTGGGCCTGGAAGCACAGGAGGGGCGAGGAGCATCCCAACAGCCTGGTGGGAACAGTGGTGCAGAGGCCCTGGGGTGGAGCATGCCTGGAGGAGTGGCCAGAAGGCAGGTGCTAAGTGGGGCCTGCCGCATCCCTGCCATCTTGCCTTGGCATGCGTCCTGACTCCCAACCCTCACAGCAGCCTCAGACACAGACAGGGCCAGGATCAATGTTCCCCTTTCACAGATGAGGATACCTGAGATCTAGAGACCAGAAGAGCATTGGTGCCAGGTCCAGGACTAGGGCCCAGGACCCCCACCACTACCATAACTCTGTGCCCTTTTTGTGCAGTGGAAGCGCAGCTCCGCTACTGGGGGCAAGCTTCTGAGAATCCCGACCCTCGGACATTCTAGAGGCCTGTGCACAGCCTAGGAATTCAGAAACAAAGGTCCCAGCCAGTAATTGCCGCCTTTCAAAGGCACAGCCGGCTTCCTCTGCCACAAGCGTGAGAGGGAAGCTAATGTCCTTCTCTGGGGGTGTGGGGGGGTGGGGGAGGAGTGGGCAGCACTTCAGGGCTGCTGGCCCCGCCTGTGCTACCTTGCCAAATAAGCACATCACGCTCAGCACATCGCGTCTCCCCTGCCCACCCCCAGTTATCAGCCCAAGTGGGATGTCTTGCATCCAGCCTGGGTCCATTACAATGACACTAGGCGTCCCCCTTTACCTCTGGCCTCGCACTCCCCGACTGTACTGTAGGAGGCTTGGACCCAGCCATTTGGAAAGGTCTCCCTCTCCAGCCATCCAGGATGGGTGCCTCCAAGGGAAAGTGACTACAGACAAGGCCTCCCAACCTTGGCACTACTGACATTTTGGGCGGGACCATTCTCTGGTATGGGGGCTGTCCTGTGCATGGTAAGGTGTTTAGTGACATCTAAATGCCACTAGATGCTGGCACTCTCTCCCCATTTGTGACAACCAAAATTTCTCCAGACATTACCAGATGTCCCTGCGGCAAGGGGATAACCAAGATGCCACTGGTGAAGAACCATTGCTCTAGAAGCAGCATTTTTGCTAATGACACTGAGAAAATGCCACCTGAGGTGGGAGACGTTGTTCTTTGGCTTTGCACGGGGTGGAATCAGGCCTCTGGTTCGCAGCCTGGCCTTGGAAGCTGAGCAGCCTTGCTAGAAGCACACAGAGTCTTGTCTTTTTTGTGGCCCCAGCTTCCATCCGACAGCCTGGATGTCATCCCTCCTGGCCAGCAGCTCCTGGGCTCCTGGGCTCTATATGCACTCCTGGGCTCTATGTGCACACCTCTGGGTCTTCTCTGTGCCTCTGTTTCTTCATCTGATGGGGAGTGGAGAGGTAGCAAGACCTCCTCGTCTGAATGGAATGTGACCACTGCTTTGCAAACGATGTTGGGTTGTGCAAACGTGGGCCCCAAAGTGGCCAGAGGGGATGAGTGTGGTGCCTCTGAGAGCCTTTCACACGCTATTCAAGATCCTTCCTTCCACAAATGATTATCAAGCCCCTGTAGTGAGTCGGCCCTTAAAAGAGATGGGCCCCTGCCCTGGAGTAGTTGCTTGTAGTCAGGAGAAAGACAGTTAACAAGTAAACATGCAAAAGCAGGATCCTTTCGGAGAAGGGGCTGTCCCGTGGAAAGAATCAGACAGGGTAGTGACTGAAGGGGGCTGGGCTGCTATAGCTTAGACAGGAGAGGTGCTGGAATGGGACCTGACTGGCGAGGAGGAGCGGAGCTGCAGGAAGCGTGCCCGAGAGCAGACTGCGTGGAACCCAAGGGCGTGCCAGACTCACGGGGGTGTGGGTGGCCAATGTATCTGGGAGCTGGAGCCTCAGATTTTCGGGTGGCTGGTGTGTGGGGAATGGGCCATGGGAGGGTTGGAGCAGACGCTGGGACCAGCCAGATCCCAGGAGATAAGAGGGGAGAGGTGAGGCTGGGCCGGGGCCTCCTCTCCTATTGTCTGTGACTGCCAGGTCCCCTAGCCCGTGGGGCCACCCGTTCTGCCTGGGGTCCCTCTGCCCAACAATGCGCCTGGTTGTCTGTGGCCCGGCAGCTCAGCCGCTCCCCTCCCTGGTTAGCGACCGGATTCCCCTGCCGGCAGCCAATGAGCGGCTGTCATAGCGGTTCCATTTTAGATTTTATCAATGTGTCCCCGTCACCCAGGCAACGGCAGGCGCTGGGCGACCCTGTCAGTCTTCCTCCGCCTGCCTTTCAGAGCCCAGCTGCCCCCACCCCAAGCACCATGTGGCTACATGGTGAGTTTTCCCTCGCACAGGCCGAACAGGGATTCCGCCAAACGTAATTTATCTGGCAAAAGAGGCCGGTGTTTGCCTGTCATCTGGCCCCCTCCCTACCTGCTTTCCCTGGGTCTTCCTGGCCTCAGCCACTCTGGGCCAGTCAGGCGGGTGCAGGACTGCCCAGCCAGTGCCGGCCCCACCACCCAGAGCCCCAGGGCCTGGTTGGAAGAACAGACTTGCAGAGCCACCATCAAGAACCCTAGCATCCAGACCCCGCAGGATGATGGGCTGGGGGCCCCCACAACTTGATACACCAGAGCTGCCGTGGTGTGTCCCAGGGACCCCCAGGGAAGCCCTCAGATGCACCAGCTAACAGAGACAGCAGCAGCATGAGCCGGGCCGGGCGAGCCGCATGAATGAGTTGCTAGGCTTTTGTGCTGGCTGTTCTTTGTATTGGAGGCGTGTACTGTACAAGCCGCGCCGGGCGGGCTGGGCCATGTGAGTGGGGGCCGCCGTGGCAGGGACCAGGGCGGGCCGAAGCGGCCGGTTCTCCACCTCCCACCAGCCCCTCTCCGTGTCTCCGCGGAGACACTACCGTGGTCCAGCTGGAGACCACAAGGTGAAAATGCTCAAGTTCAAGGCCTTTTGCCTGGATTACTGGCAGTTCCTGTGCCTACAGCCCCTGCATGGAGCCTACAAAAGGTAAGTCGACCCTCTGGGGAGAGCCTTGGCCACTAGGGCAATGGGGCCCGGAGGGAAAGTTCGCTCTGAGCCTGCCCGACTGCAGGGCTTCCTCATCTTGGCGGAGGGTCCCCGCCACTGGCCAAGACCAGTGGCGGCATTTGTCGTGGTTCACTTTGCAACTGGGCTTAACTGTTCTTTCCTCTCCCTCTGGCCTGAAACTGGTAGAGTTTCTGCAGAGAAAGGGTCAGCCTGGACTGCTCTGTGGCCAGGCACTGTGTTTCATTGTTCCGTGCTGCTGGGGTGAGCCCTAGGCAGGGAAGATGCACCGGTCCGGGGTCCTGGTCTTTCCCGGCACACTCGCTCTGACCTCGTGGGTTGGATGACTCAGGGGTTGGCCTGCCTCCTCCCTAAGCACAGGTTTGGGGAGGCAGAATTGGGGGTCCCCTGGTCAGGAGATCAGGAGACCGAAGTTCAGTCCCTTTCCTGGCTGTGCGATCTTGGGCGAGTCACTTTCCCTCTTTGAGCCAGTTTCCCATCTGTAGGGATTTGGACTCGATGACATGGATTTGGGGACTGCTCCCTGAGGTGACAGGGGCTGTAGGCACCCCAAGCCCGAATGTTCATACCCCCGGCAGCTTCTTCTGAGCATGTGTGTTCTTCCAGTGCACACCTTGGTCAAGAAAGACCTGCATCCGGGCCAGCAGGAGATCATCGTGGAGCCGTCGCCATGGTCACCTTGAACAGCGTGTTATTAAAGACCTGGAGGAAGGAATTGTCCCATCTATTCTGAGGGAATTAGTTTTTCCTGATTTCACACTCTGTGAAGTCTGCGGCCATTAGCATACGAGCAATTCTGGGAAAGTGTGGGAGCTTTTCTTCTCCCTTCCAGTGGGCTTTCTCCAAAGGGGGAGGGCACAGAGGGTCTCACAGCAGCTGTAGAAAGGAAGTCCCTGCTCTTGGGAGGGTGCCAGCAAGAATGGCCTGTCCTGCGTCTGATTAGTGCAAGCCACATCAGAGAGGAGCCCGACACCCAGTGGGCCCTGAGCGCTGTGGTACAGCCTTTCACCCGACCCCTGCCCCCAGGCTTGCTCACGTGGCCTCAGGAGGGCACATCCAGCTGTCAGTGATTCAGTGTCTACCGCAGTGGGGCACTTTATATACTTAATTGTTCATCCTCATCCCTCCTGCAAAAGAAGCATTGAAGCCCCTGTGCATAGGTGAGCAGAATAAAACCAGAGGGCAGGCAACTGCAGAAGAGTGGCCACGGGATCTGACCCGTCTTTCCTGTCTCGAGATGCAATCTCTCTTGAATGTCTACAGTCTCAGGCCATATAGACGCCACAGTCCTGGGCCAGGCAGGGACAAATGAGGGACAGACCCTGCTCCACAGGGCTCAGCTGGCCAGGCACGAGTCATGGTCAGAGTCTTGACAGAGGAGCAGGGCTGGGTGCGGGGACTTCATGGAGGAGTTGACAGCTGAGCCAGGTGGTGAAGTGTCTGGAGGAGTTTGCTGGGCTGAGATGGGGAGCACAGGTGTTCCGGGCAGAGGGGAAACCACGTGGGAAAAACCCAGAGGCTTTGAAAGGGAAGGGTGTCTTCGGGTCATGGCAAGAGGTCATGGAGCTGGGAAGGGGTACCAGGGACTGGGGCTCAGGACCAGGGCCTGGGCCTTGTCCTGCATTCAGCGGGGAGCCCATGAAGGATCTTAGCAAGCAAGTGGCAAGCTGAGAGTCACACTTTGGGGGCCACGTGGTCCAAGAGTGAGAGGCCTGGCTCAGGCTCTAGGAGGAACCCGTGAGAGCGCCCTTTGTCCCCTCCCCTGACCTATGGAGGTTCTTACTCAGAGCCTGTGCTCTTGTTCTTAAACCCTGACTGTGCTCCAAAGACAAATGAGACTAATCCTTGAGGAGCTCCCAACCTACAAAGGGAAGAGACCTATTAACAATTCATGAATGTTAAGAACGGGGGTAAACAGAGGGTGCACAAAGTACCAGCAGCCTGAGGGAGGTCTTATTGGAAGGCTTCCTGCAGGAGGCGGCATCTGATCTGGGCCTAGATATGGGAGTTGGAATTTTCCAGACAGGGAAGGGCACTGTGGGTGGAAAACAAAGCATGAACAAACGTATGGGGGTGGGACCAAGCCTGGCATGGTGCATAAATGATCAGAGGTGAGGCTGAAGCCTAGTTGTGTGTCGGGGGAAGAGCTAGAAAGGAAGGTGGGGCAGTGAAGCTCAGTGAGCGTCTGTTACACGTGAGGCATTGTTCTAAGCACCAATTCTGTGCACTAACGCCACGAAGTGGAGTCATGATTCTTCCATTTTCCAGGTGAAGAAACAAAGGCACAGGGAGAAGTAGCTTGTCCAAAGGCTCATGGCCAGTCCGTGGTGCTACTAGGATTTAACCAGGGGGTCCAGCTGTGGAGGCTGCGTGCTGCCAGCTGAGCAGCTCCGGCTGTCCACCCTGGCAAATGACATGCTGAGGGCTGGGGGCAGTCATCTTTCCAGCAGTTGTCGACCAGAAATGATGATGCATCAGCCAGGTGGGCAAGAACTCAGACTTTGTGGTCAGACCTCACTGTGGCAGGGAGCTTAGAAAAGTCACTTTTCCTCCACAGCTGTGTAACATGGGAGAAGAAGGATGCTTAGCTCACCTCTCGCACTTGTGTGAGGATTTCAAGGGTAAATGCTGGGAAAACACTGAGTATACAGCACTTAGTAGGGGCTTTGCAAGTAAGTGGCTGTGCTCACCCAAATGGATCCTTCCCCAGGAAGGCTCTGCAAATGGAGCCACTTGGCTTTTTGCCTGATGCCATATTCCGTTGTTTAAAACAGCGATCCCAAACTTAAGAGCATGAAAGGGGTGTTTTGCAGACAATGCATAATTAACCACTTCTAAACACAGGGTGTGCCAGGCTCCCTCAAAGCTGTTAATTATTCTTCATTAGTGATCTTAAATTAATGTAAAATAATCCTGGAGCTCTGCCAGAGGCTGGGGCAGGAGGAGGAGCGGAGCCGCTTATTTCTGGAAAGAAATCTTCACGGTGCGGAAAGAAATCTTCACGGGGCGCCTCTGCGTTCTGCCTTGCTTGCGGGGAGGTGCCTCTGTAGACTCTTTAGCTCTGGCCCAAAGGCCATTATGGGAGGCAGTGAGCCCTCTCCCAAGTTCCCAGAGCCCAGCTGACCTCAGGGTACTTTGGTTAATGAAATAGTTTAGGTGGGAAGAAAATGTGGAGGAGAGTAGTATACCCATCACCCAGCTTCCAGAATAAGCTGTTAGTGATGTGATGGACCACCCCTGTGGGCCACCCCACAAATCTGATGCCTCCCTGCTTCCCCAGAGCTAAGCCTAAACAGTCCCTCTTGTTTGGTGTGTAGATTTCCCATGCACATTTTTAAAAATTGCTGTAGGTACATAGTAAGTGTATATATTTATGGGGTACATGACATGTTTTGATACAGGCATGCAACGTGAAATATACATTTCATGGAGAATGGGGTATCCATCCCCTCAAGCATTTATCCTTCGAGTTACAAAGAATCCAATTACATTCTTTCAATTATTTTTAAAATGTACAGTTCAGTTATTATTGGCTATAGTCACCCTATTGTGCTATCCAATAGTGGGTCTTACTCATTCATTCCTTCTATTTTTTGTACCCATTAACCATACCTACCTCCCCCTCTATCTCCCAACTACCCTTCCCAACCTCCGATAACTGTCCTACTCTCTTTGTCCATGAGTTTAATTGTTTTGATTTTTAGATCCCACAAATAAGTGAGAACAAGTGATATTTTGTTTTTCTGTGCCTGGCTTATTTCACTTAACATCATGACCTCCAGTTCCATCCATGTTGTTGCAAATGGCTGGATATCATTGATGGCTGAGTAGTACTTCGTTTTATACATATATATACACACACATATATCTTTATTTATATATATACACTTATATATATACTTTATATATTTATATATACATATATATTTACATATGTATATATTTTATATATATACCAAGTTTTCTTTATCCATCTGTTGCCATGCACATTTTTATAACGTTGTTAACACAAAAGATTGTTTTACATGTTTTTAAACTTTAGATCATAGTATTATAAACTTCTAGTTGCTTTTTAAAAGTTTCAATTATGGTAAAACACACATAGAATTAAAATCCACCATCTTAACCATTGTACAATTCAGTGGCATTAAGTACATTCATGTTATTGTGCAATCATTCCCACCATCCATCTCCAGAACTTTTTTATCCTCCCAAACTCTGTACCCATTAAACACTAACTCCCCCCGCACCCCCAGCAGCCACCATTCTACTTTCTTTCTCCATGAATTTCACTGCTCTTCCATATGAATGGAATCAATACAGTATGTTTTTATTGTTGTTATTTCGTTATTTCACTTAGCAGAGTGGTCTCAAGGTTCATCCACGTTGTAGCATGAGTCAGAATGTCCTTCCTTTTAAGGCTGACTCATACTCCACTGTAAGTATGGACCACGTTTTGCTTATCCTTTCATCCACGAATGGACGCTTGTGTTGTTCCCACCTGTTTGCTATTGTGTGTAGTGCTGCTATGAATGTGGATATGCAGATATCTCTTCAAGATACCGCATGTAAAGCTACTTAGCACATATAAACACTCAAAGAAAGTAATAATAAATAAAAATAAATTGTTTACAAAAGCAAATTATGAAAGGAGCCAGTCAGACTGCATTCCCACTTCTCCTGACTTCAGAACTGCACTGTCCCCTCAAGCCACAAAGCCACCCAGGTGCCCCCTGTAGAGCCACTCCTCCCTGGACTGAACTTCCCTGGCCAATAGATGAGGCCCGGGGCATCAGCTGTGTGGGGGGTGCCCGACAGCCTTGGATGAGCTCGGGAAGCTCGGCCAGCTTGTTTTTTCAGTCAACATTTTATTGGTAAGATTCATCCATGTTGCAATGTATAGATCTCATTGATTCATTTTCATTGGTGTATAGTATTTCATGGTACAGCCATGCCCCGGTCTGAGTATCTGCTCTCCTGTTCTTGTGTATTTTGGTGATGTCCCATTTGTCAGTGTTACAGACAAGGATGCAGTGAGCCCTTGTCCCTGCCTCCTTGTGCATGGCTGCGGGCATTTATGGAGGGTTTGTACCAGGATGGCACAGGAGTGTCTTCAACTTTCCTGGGCTTAGTGAGCTTGCTTTCCAAAGTGGCCCTGGCAGTGTGTAGCCTTACCAGCAGTGGGTGAGAGTCCCACGTCCCCACATTCTTTCTACACTCGATATTAAAAGCTAGGTGTTTTTTTTAATGTAAAGATGAGAGAAAGAGAGATTCAGAGAGGAGAGCATGTAAATGGTATGGGGGCACACCTGTAGCTCGACACAGCCCTAGGCATCCTGGAGTGGAGGGTGAGGTGCACATGTGCTGTGGTCTGTGTAGTTCCAGGCCCTCCATAGTAAGAGGCTTCCAAGGGTGGTAGGAACTCTGCCCACACGCTGACTTTGCAACCTCACCTTCAGTATGCCATGGATGCCGTTGTCTGGTTTGGGATGTGGGACTAGTTCTGATCACATAAGGTGCCAGCTGATCTGATGCGCAGGTTTCACAGATTGCTTCTATTAGAAAGAACAGAGGCCAGGGATCTCGAAAACACAGCATCTAGAAACTCACTTTGGGACGAGCTCCCCCAACTGCCGGCTCAGTAAGGGAGCTCAGTGGATGGGATTCCAAGCACATAGCCTGGGAAGCTAGCTGAGCTTCCTGAGCTCATCCAAGGCTGTTGGGCACCCCCCACATAGCTGATGCCCCGGGCCTCATCTGTTGGCCAGGGAAGTTCAGTCCAGGGAGGAGTGGCTCTACAGGGGGCACCCTGGGTGGCTTTGTGGCTTGAGGGGACAGTGCAGTTCTGAAGTCAGGAGAAGTGGGAATGCAGTCTGACTGGCTCCTTTCATAATTTGCTTTTGTAAACAATTTATTTTTATTTATTATTACTTTCTTTGAGTGTTTATATGTGCTAAGTAGCTTTACATGCAGTATCTCTGTCAATCCTCACAACAGCCTTGTGAAATGAATACTATTATTTTTTCCATATTTCAGACAAGGAAAAACTGAAGGCATAGAGGTTAAATGACCAGCCTAAGGTCACAGAAATGGAGTGTAATTTATCAACCCAGGTGACCAACTCCACTGAGCTACACTATCTTGTGTCTTCTCCACACTAATGAATGCTTTCTGACTGCATGTAACTGTCACGGTTGTTATGATGGTGTAACACATCACCCCAAAACTTAGTGGTTTAAAATCCCATAGAACTGCAACTTGGGCAGAGTCTGTTCTACTCAATGTTAGCTGGGCTTTGAAGACTGGGGCCTGGATTCCTAGGAAGCCTTACTTGCCCCCCACCCACCCAGCCACTCACTCACTCCCTTCCTCACCTTGCAGATGCTACTGGCTGACAGCTGAGACCTTAGCCAGGGCTGGCAGCCAAAACACCTGCACAGGACTCTCCATGTGGCCTGGGCATCCTCACAACATGACGCCTGGGTCCCAAGGGTGAGCAATCCAAGGGAAAGAGAGCCAAGTAGAAATGGCCACCTTTTATGACCAGGCCTCAGAAGACACACAGCATCACTTCTGTGGCATGATCTTCACCAGGACAGTCAAAAAAGTGCTGCTCAAGCCCATGGTGAGGGACTTAAACTCTACACCTGATCAGGAGTGGCAAGGTTCTGGCAGAGCATGTGGGACAGGAGATGAGGTTGCAGCCATGTTTGGAAATAGAATCTGCCACAATAGCAAATCACTTCTCCACTCTAACCCTCGGCATCCTGGGGTTGGGAAGAGGACCTAACAGGTGTGGGGGCACTTGGGATCCAGTGGCATTCAATCAATGGTGGGTTTTCTTTTCCTTAATGGAGTCAGTTGAAATAAAATGTGGTGATTATTCAAGAGAGGGGGCAATCATTTCAGCTGGGGAAGCAGGAGAGTATTCTTAGAGTTGTAGAGCTGAGATGGGTCTTGAGGGATGAGGAGGACTTGTCACGTCCACGTAGGGAAGACAGCGTCCTTGGCAGGAGAGTCCTGAGAAGGATGTGCAGATGGTGCCTCGTGTCTGATGGAGTCTTTGGTGGAGGGCAACAGAAATGGCCCCAGGCCAACTACAGCAAAAAGGGAGTTTACTGAGCCACTCTTGGGAGTTCAGGGGACCAGCAGGAAGCTAGAGAAGTGGATTAGGAGCCAGGGCGCCTACTCTGTACCCCCAAGGGCAGGCTCACAGCTGTGAACAAAGCTCCCCGGAAGCCCACAGCCCTGTGCCGCCACTCAAGCTGTCAAATCTCAGGAGAGTTTCATTGGCCGAGTTCAGGTCCTGTCCTGCTGCTTGGCAGTGCTGGGATGTCAGTGGAGGAGGAGACAGCAGGATGGAGCCTCCAGGGACCCTTGGGCTTCCGTGGGGCACAGGTTTCTGAATTCCTGCCCCACCAGCACTGTGCCCTGTCGGGGAGAGGCCAGTCCCTGGGGACATGGGAATGCTGTTAGGGGAGCCTGTGTGCCAGACAGGACCTGCATGTGGGCCTGTATTCCCTGCGATAGCAAGCATTAGCTCAGACACTTCCGCCGGCCTCGTGAGATTCAGGAGCGGGTGTAGGTGAGAAATACCCCAGAGGGGCAGGTTGACCAAACTGTCAGGGCCTTGAGAAACTTGTCCTCAGCAGAAAAGGTGCAGTGAAGGAATGAGAATCAAGCATCCAGAGCCGAATCCGGCTGGTTTAGAGAGAGCAGCTGACCCCCTAGTGCGAGCCATGGGCTGCCTGGCCTCAGTCAGCAGATCCTCACTGGGCCCATCCAGAGAGCATTTAAAGCAAGCGTTGCAGGTGTCAGCAGGCTCCGCACTGGCTCAATCTTTCACTACGCCCTCTACTCCTCCCTGGCTGCCTTCTGTGTTAGCAAGATCCCACTGGTGGCAAGAAGCGGGAAACGGGTGTTAGGTTCATGGAGATTTGATTTGGGGAAGCATTCTTGCTGGGTCAAGACCTTACCAGCTTCTCACCACAAACACTTCTTGCTCTTGGTAACTGCTGGATTTAGCATATGAGATGAGTCCATCCCAAGTGACTGTTTGCACCTCAGCGGTTTCTTGGCAGCCACCTGGTTGAACAGGTCCTTCCTTCCGCAGGGGGGAGATCGTGCCAACCTGAGGAGCTCCACTTGCCCAGTTGACTCTGTGGGGAGACATCTGGTCCTGAGTGGTTGCAAGCTGAGTCCTTTGCCTGGCAGGGCCTGTCACAGGCTGAAAAGTGTCTCCCTGAATTCATCTGCTGACGTCGTAACCCCAGTACCTCTGAATGGGACCTTATTTGGAAATAAGGTCTTTAATGGGAGGATTAGGGTGGGCCCTAATGCAATCTGACTGGCGCCCTCATAAGAAAAGGAAATTGGGCCGCCTACAGTGGGAACACCATATTCATCTCATGTGTCAACTTGCCTAGGCCATAAAGTGACTGGATGTCTGGTCACACATTACTCTGGGTGTGTCTGTGGGGCGTTTCTGGATGCAATGAACATTTGGATTGGGCTGAGTGAAGCCGAATGCCCTCCCCAGCCTGGGCGGTCCTCTTCCAGTCAGTTAAAGGCCTGAATTGAACAGAAGGCTCAGTAATCAGTAAGAGGGTCTCCTGCCTGGTGCCCACAGGCTGGGACGTCGGTATTTTCCTGCCTTCAGACTCAGACTGAAACATAGGCTCTTCTTGGGTCTCAAGCCTACTGGCATTTAGACTGAAGCTAAGTCATCAGCTCTCCTGGGTCTCTTGCTGACTATAGATCTTGAGACTTGTCAGCCTTTGTAATCATATGAGCTAATTCCTTATTTTTAAAAAAATGTGTATACATACATATACCTATATATGCATCTCCTATTGGCTCTGTTTCTCTGGAGACCCCTGACTAATACGCCATGCGAAGACACAGGAAGAACACAGCCACATGCAAGCCAAGAAGAGAGGCCTCAGCAGAAGCCCACCTTGCTCTGACTTCCAGACTCCAGAACTGTGAGGAAACTCATTTCTGTTGTTTACACCCTGTGGTCTGTGGTGTTTTGCTACAGACGCCCCTGCAAATCAATACAGGGCCTCTCTGTCTTCATCTGTGAAGTGGGCACGAGTACCTGTCCTCGGGCTCGTCAGGAGACGCTGTCTGGGCGCGTGTTCTGTGCCCTCAGCAGAGCTCATGTGTCTGGTGTTTGGTGGTCAGGGCTGGGATTAGGGTGAGACAAGTGAGATGTTCACCTCGGCACAGAATTTAAGGGGTGCCAAAAGACTCAATAACCAAGTAAACAAAATATTGAATTTTAAAATAAACACAGGCTGTTGTTTATCTTGCAACACCATGTGAGTATTGTAAAGCAAGAGGTCATTTCCAAAGGCACTGCCGTTTCCAGGCCCGGAGGCCCTCGTGTGCCCTGCAGTGCTGGTTTTTGAGGGTTGACAGGGACATGTGAACAGATCGAGCAATGTGGGGCTTTATATATAATGTTTTAAAAATATTTTTAAAGCTTTATTCGTTTTTTCTACTTGGTTCAAAATATGGGGGGGCTATTTTGGTGTTTTAGGGGTGCACATTTATCCTTCTGTGTCAGGTTCCAACCTGGCTCCGTGCAGCGTAGTTGCTGGCCCTGGGCTGGCCCATCCGCATCCTGCAGGCTCAGCCTACGGAAGTCACAGCAGTACAGCCTCCCCCATGCTGCCCTGCACTGTCCGCTTTCATGGGGCCAGCCTGGGTGTTCTCCTTGGAAGGCCTTCCTGGGAACATTGCCCCCGAATGTGTGTGTGAGAGGCTTAAGAATCAGGGGTTGTTTCTCCGTAGAGGACCACATGAGGTCAGTTGGCAGCTCTGGATGAGCTGTGAGGATTGGAGAGTAGTACCGAGTCAATGTCAGTGCCCTCATTTTGAAAACCGAACTGTGATTATGCCAGAGAACGTCCTTGTCTTTAGGAAAGACACTTTGAAGGAGTAAGGGGCTTGAGGTGGACACGTTACTCTTAATTACAGGGGGAGAATGTGTATGCGAGCACAGGTATGTGTGCGTAGAGAAACGAGAATATGAGAAAGCAAATAGGATACAATGGTAACAAGTGGGGAACCTGACTGAAGGCTATACAGGAGTTCTTTGTACTCTTCCTGCAACTTTTCTGTAAGTCCACAATTAATTCAGTATCTAAAGTTTTAAAAACAGAGCCAGAGGTTTCTGAGGGCTGGCTGCAGATGCTCATGAAGTTCTCTACCCTAGACCTCCTCCACCGCATTCTTAGTCCTTCAGGTGTCAGCCCGCGTCTCCTCCTTACAGAGGCCCTCCCCATCACCTTGTCTAGCATAGCACCGCCCTCCCCTCACCTTTCACGTCACTCAGTTTTGTTTTCTTTGTCACCCTCACTGTCCTGGGAAACTATCTCATTCATTTGCTCAGCGTTTTTGTCCTGCATCCCCTGTCTGCAAATGTCGGCTCCATGAGACTGTCCGTCTTGGTCACTCCTGCCCCTCTGCCCTCTGTGCCTGGCACACAGTGGGTTCTCAAGCAATATCTGTGAACAAGGGAAAGGTTAGATGATCACAGTTCTAAAGGTCAGAAAACCTGGAGTCTTGTCCTTTCTGGTTATCCCCCGTGGACTTGCCAGGAGACCTGGGGCAGTGTCCTGCTCGCCCGTGGACCTCGGTTTCCTCATCTATACCCAGCCCTGTAGCTTTTGGATTGCGTGTTGCAGAAAGCCCCAAGGTTCTGCAGAGGCTGAGTCCCCCAGCTGAGCCCCTCCCTGCTGTAGGTAGGGGCCCTTGTCTACCAGCTGGGGTGGACCTGTCCCTGCCCCCAGGCTTGTCACCACCATTCCCTGATAAAGGAGAAGCATGTGGCAGAGAAAATGAGCTGCGTGGCCCTTACCTGTAGGCCGGTGCTCCCAGAAAGGTGGGTCCAGGTAAGAGTGAGTTCAGTTCTCTCCCTGGGCTTCTTTGTAACAAAAATGGGGCAGGTTTTAAGCCCAGCATCTTTGGCAGGAAACAGTATCTGTGTGAAACTCAATAACATTGTCTTGTTTTCATGGTAACCTTCTACTTACAGCAGATGATCCTAGTTTTCCATTTAAAGGAGTGATATAAGGTTTCCTTTTAAAATAAATGTATTCAGGGGTGAAATCCAACCAATGTATTAATTTGTGCATTGCTTTTAGCTTCTGATTGTTGAAAGTGTGAAATATGTGTGGAAGTGAAGATAGCTGCTTGGTGAAGGTGAACCTCGGAGTTGTAAGGCGAATCCCACGACTGTATGGCACAGCTTTGCGCCTTATGCTTGAGTTTCTTCCACCCACTCCATGCTGTTTTTCATGTTCAGCTCTCCCAAAGGGTCTCCAGAAATGTCTTTTTACAGCTGGTTTGTTCAAATCAGGGCCCTAACAAGATCCACACCGTGCACGTGTCTCATAAGTATCCTTTTACCTAGAGGCTCCCCTTCCTTTTTCATCCTTGCAGTATTTGTTGAAGGAACAAATTTGCCTGTGGCATGTCCCACATTCAGGATTAGGCTGATTGCCTCCCTCATGATGTCATTAAAGCTGTTCCTCTGTTACCTGTAGTTCCTGTTAACTGGGAATTAGATCAGGAAGCTTGATTAGACTCAGGTCCAATTTTTTAAGCCAGATGATTTTAAAAGAAAATATTTAATAAATACTAGAATGGAAAGAGAGTGCACCACAAAGATGCAGCGAGGCTGGGCACAGTGGCTCATGCCTATAATCCAGGTACTTTGGGAGGCCAAGGCAGAAGGATCACTTGAGACCAGGAGGAGTTTGAGACCAGCCTGGCGGACATGGCGAAACTCTGATTCTATTAAAAATACAAAAGTAGCTATGTGTGGTGGTACATGCCCATAATCCCAGGTACTCAGGAGGCTGAGGCATGAGAATCACTTGAACCTGGCAGGAGGAGGTTGCAGTGAGCAGAGATCGCACCACTGCACTCCAACTTGGGCAACAGAGACTGTTTAAAAAAAAAGATTTTAGACAGAGCATGATGGCTCATGCCTGTAATCCTAACACTTTGGGAGGCTGAGATGGGAAGATTAGTTGAGTCCAGGAGTTCAAGACCAGTCTGGTTAACATAGCGAGACCCCCTCTCAAAATAAATAAGTAAGTAAAGGTGGGGCGAGGGTGGAGTTGGGAATGGTCTGGGAATGCAGGAAAGCAATGGAGCAGGTTCAGGCAGCAGACTTACCTCTACAGGTCTGGGTATTGGGAAACAGCCCAGAGGCAGCAGATGACAAGGGAAGGAGGCAGGGAGGCCAGTGAGGAGGTGAGGGCCAGCCCAGGGTGCTGCATTCCTCACCAGTCCTCACCAGTCCTCTTTGAAGGGGATTTGTGTGGATATGTGCACGCATGCACGCACATACACATCTCACACACCGCATGTGTGCACACACACACGCACAAGGGGAGGGTTCCTATTTGGCCCCCCTTGACCTGCATGGCAAGACCCAGGGAGTCAGGATACAGGGGCTAAAGAATTGAGGCCTGTCAGCACAAGAGTAGGGGTTGAAGGGAGCAACTTTCTTCTTTGTCTAAGGAAGGGGCTAGTGAATAGGCACAGCCTGCAACAAAAGGGATTTAGGTTAGACATTGAGAAGGACTTCCAAGTCAGCCGAGGAGAGCCATGTTACGTAGCAGTTATGAAGTGTGTCTCAGAGCAAAGCTGCTTCAGTTCAATTCCCTGCCCTGCCATGTTCTATCTGTATAGCCCTGGGCATGTCTGTGGACCTCTCTCTGCCTTCCTTTCTTTATCCTATAGATGAGATAGTAACAGCACCTACCTCATGGGATGGGCCTAAGCATTAAATGAATTAGTCACACATAGAGGAGTGGCTACAAGAACCATTCAGTAGCCCTTCGGTATCACCATTCTTGTTGTGTTGATGGAGAGCTGTGTCACCCTGGAAGTTTTAAAGACAACCACAGCCAGAAACTTTCAAGGCTAGAGGCTTAGAAGGGCAGTTACTGCATATTCGTGATCTTCTATATAGCTTTACACAGTGCAGTCACACAGCATTAGCTCCTTCCATTTGCTTCATCTTCACAACCCCTGGAGATAGATCCTATTTTTCTCCCCATGTTGTGGATTAAGAAACTGAGGTAGGCCAGAAGGTGTGAGGAACAGCTTGTGAGGATCCCTTGGCCAGTGCAAGTCTCAGAGTCAGGACTTCTGATCTGAAGTCCCAGAAGTCCCAGATCTGTGGCTTCCTTGCTGTGTGACCTCAGGGCAAGTCACCTCCCACCTCTGAGACTCCATTCTCCATCTCCAACAGTGAGGAATGAGGCTGGAGTCTCCGGTGCCTACGTTGTCTGATTTCCTTGCATAGAAGATCTGAACACAAACCCTGATGGTCAAACCCGGTACCATCTGCCCTCCCCATGGCTGAAAGGAAACGTGTCAGAACCCTCAGAAGGGACAACCTATGGGGACTGGCTGTCCCTTTGACTGATTGCTAATGTCAGTCCTGCCATCTGGGATGCCATCTGTCCCACAGCCATGACACCTGCAGAGGTACCCAGTTCTAGGGTCTGGCTCTGCCCTGACCCCAGTTGGGGTCACCTTAGCAAGTTCTTGGAAAAACATCCCCCAAACAGCCTCCACCCAGATGCTCAAGAGCTGCTCAGGATCCTGTTTCTACCCTCCCATGGCATAACTCGATAAGATTGTGCAATTGTCTTTATACTTCCTGCTGGCCTAGCCTGGCCCAGCCTCAGGGGACAACTGACAAACAGAGGCCAGACGGGAAGCAGACCCTGGCCCCAGATCCCACCCTGGCAGGTCATGTCTCTTATCTGGGACTCAGTTTTATTTGCAAAATAAGGGCAGAGGGATCAAGTGAGCTAATTGTTCGTTCACTCATTTGGCAGGTATTCATTCATTAACTCCCCCTCTGAGCCAAACCCTATGATTGAGGCATGAGAAATGGATACGCAAACCCCCTATTTGCCCTCCTGTCACTTCCAGTCTGGGATTTTCAGCCCTGCGGGGCTGTGAGGGGCCACAAGCATCTCTGGGAGCTGAAACAATCATGGGCAGCTTCCTGGGGGAGGTGGTAGCTAAGTGGACCTTGAAAGGCAAGAAGGAGCAGGGGATATAAGAGGTGTCCTGTGGGCCAGACACTCACAGGTGTATTTTATTTGGCTTTCATAGGATTAGCCTACATATCATTGTAAATTTGAATTTACTGCAAACATATAAAAATCAAGAGCTTTTATGTAAAAACCTGGATTTCTGATATCTGAAAAATCAGAGCCCTTATTCCTGCAGAGCAGCCATCAGCCAGAGCCAAGCCATAGTTGTTCTGTTTGACCAGTGGGAGTGCCCCCATTCTGCCTTGCCTCACCATCCCTCCGAACCTGCTCCCACCGGCCATCCTTGTGTTCGTCACCGTGGATGGAACCTCCATTTTTCTAGTTGCTCAGGCCAGAAACCCAGTCATCATCTTCCACTCCTCTTTTCTCTCTCACCCCCTCATCTTCTTGATCAGACATTTCTACCGGTTCCACTTTAAGAATGTCTCTAGAATCCAACCTCTTGTCCCTACCTTCCTGTCCACCACCCCAGTCCAAGCAACAGTTCCTCCCTGGCCCCTGCTTGGGCCATCGCCCCCTTGTGGTCTCTTTTCTGCACAACAGGTAAAGTGAGGCCCTGCAGGCCAAGTCTGGCAACTTGGACGCTGGCCCTTTGTGCTCCCTAAGATGGACTTGGGGAAGCTCTTCTTTGCCTTCTTTCCCAGCTCCTGCCCTCAAGTGAGTGCCCAGCCCCTGCCCGCACACTGGGATATTAGTGGCCGTCCTAGGCCTGAGACAAGATGGTGGAACTCAGGATGCCAGCTGCCCGGGAGGCTGGGAGCCCACCACTGTCCTCCAAGACCCAACGCTCTTAGCATCCTGGACTTTCATTTTTCCGTTTGGAAAATAGGGGCACCCCAGCACCCCATCCTCAAAAGGCCAGTGCTTCTTGAGAAGGGGGATTCAGGGTTTTGAAGTTCAGCCAACTCGGTGTGTGTGCCTTCCTGTGCCTTGCATGGCTCGGCACCATTGGAAGACTGCGGATATAAATGACAAGTGATTTATTTTGTTTTCAGCCTCCAGAGCTTCAGCTTTAGAGTCAGATAGGCAGAGCTGGGTTTATATATCATCCTGAGTATCTAACCTTAGCATCTGAACCTCAGTTTATTAATTTGTTAAAAAAAAAAGAAGCTGGGGAGATAATAATAACTGCTACTTCATAGGGTGATTGTGCAAAGAACTAAGCTGCGTAGATCTCCCCACCCACCCCTCCCCTGCTCATGTGAGCTCTCAGAGCAGTGAGGGAGGGATGCAGAGACAGGTCATCCAAGTGCAGGGAAAAAATGGCTGCAGTCCAGGCTCAGGGAACGAAGAGGATGCGGGGCAAAAAAGGATGGACTCCTGGAGAAGGGAAGTGTGTCATCCAGAGAAATGATCTAGTTCATATGCCTTCTTGATGGCACAGCCCACTGTGGGAAATCGTTTTCATTTGCTCCCTTGGTTCAGAAGGAAGGCCAGCCCCACCAGGCTCCACAGTTTTGTCCACCAACTCCTCAAGTGATGATATCTGGCACAGAGTAAGCCAATCAATGAATGTTGATTGGGTGAAGGAACAAGCCAATGGAAAATTGGCTTCCTAGAGGAGGTGTCCTTTGAGTTGAGCCTTGAGTATTGGGTCCTGTTAGGAAACATGGGTCACTACACAAACTCCCTTGCAATGTGGCCTGTGATGGGGCTGTGTGCAGGGTGGGATGGGGTTAAGGCAACTGGGCACCTGGGCTGGCAGCAGGGGGGAGCCCTAACCGGTCCTGGGCCAGAGGGTTGGGGGAGAGAACAGTTTCATGAACCAGAAAGAGAGAGACCTGAGTGCAAACGGCCACCCATCAGGACTGTGGCTGCCGAGGGGCACAGGAAGCAAAGACAGAGCTGAGGCAACAAGTACCCTCACCTACAATTCTCTCCTCCACCTCCTGACCTCCTGCCAGGGCCACTGCTGGCCACCCCATCAGGAACCAGGAGGCAGTGGGAGCCTGGGAGCTGCAATCCTGGACCCAGAGTGGACTGGGGCATGTGGAGAATAACTGGCCAATGTGTGCAGATTTCCTGGCCCAGTGTGGACAGGCCTGGAGATCTGAGAGGGCTCAGGGGTGTTGTGATGGAGTGGGGGCCACTTGGGGGTGTCAGGAAGCTCAATGCAGAGGGAAGATGTCAAAGGGCCTTGCCCACCTCACCTGGTCTCCCGTGAGTGACGGTCAGCATGGGAGAGCAGGTAGAATAGGAGAGGCTGCACGGACCCCCAGTGAGCAAGGAGGGGTCTCATACTGTCACCTGTAGTTCTCCAGGTAGGAGTTGAGTATAGTGTGCCCGTTTTGTGGATAAGACAGATATGGAACAGTGGCTTGCCCCTTAAGCCAGAGGCAGAAGTTGGAGGGTCTCAAGGCCCTAAGACCACAGGCAGATACATCTCGACGGGCAAGGAGAAGGCACACGTTCAGTGAGGCCTAGAGGCCAGACAGAGACTCATTGGCCCTCACTCAGCTTCCAGAGCAAGGGGCACCTCTTCCAGTCCTCATTCCCCCAAGCGGGGTCCCCTTCGACACTGTCCCCCCACTGTGCCTGCTGCCTTCCTCAAGTGTGCACAGTCTCTGAGCTGTGCCCTGCCCTCAAAGGCCAAGTTCACAATGGCATCAGAGTCTCCCAGGGAACAAATGTGTCCTTTCCTTTGCCTGGGCGGCAGTGACTTCATCTCCAGTGGGCTGTGTGAGTCACTGGACTGAGGTTGGAGGGCCAGCCAGTTCCCTGCACAGCCTGGCTTTGGCCTTGTGGCTGGGGAGATAGAATAGCTGAGGGGGTGAAGGCTTCCACGCAGACCTGCTCTCGTTTCCACTGCTCTTGCTGGGGCTCCCTGTGTCCTACAGGGCAACTGGCACTGAGCACCTAACACATGCCCGGCAGTGCCAGGGGGTTTTTAGGTGACAGCTGGTATTTACTGAGTGCACTCTCTGTTTCAGAAACCGTTATGAACTCTCACTTCGTGGAATGGCCATACTGTCCTGCAGACAGTGAAGTTGAGAGGTTAAGTGTTATACCCAGGGTCACACAGTTCTGTAGTATCCCTCATTCCTCATCACGGCCAGGAGGGCAGAGATTTTTATTCTTATTTTGCAAAGGGACAAACTGAGGCTCTGCAAGAGGAAGTAGCTTGTGTAGAGACAAAGGAGTCAAAGATGAGTAAGGAGTGCCCTGTTCTCAAGGATGAGCCCCTGAGGAAGGCAAAGACAGATAGAGTATGACATGTCCCCAATGAGTGGATGAATGGGTGGATGGACGAATGGACAGATGGGTGGATGGGTGGATGGATGGACAGATGGGGTAGATAGGTGGATAGATGTGTGGATGGATGGACGGATGGGTGGATGGATGATGGATGGATGGGTGGATGGATGGGTGGGTGGACGGGTGGATGGATGGATGGATGGATTAAGGCTCATTTGCAATGAATTCAAATTTACAATGATATGTAGCAACATATGATATGTGGATGGGTGAATGGACAGATGGATGGATGGGTGGATGGATGGACAGATGGGTGGATAAGTGGATGGGTAGGTGGATAGTTGGGTGGATGGACAGATGGACGGATGGGTAAATGGAGTGATGGATGGGTGGATGTGCAGGTGAGGAAACCGATGGATGGATGGGTGGATGAGGGGATAAATGAATGGATGATAGGAAGGAAGATAGATGGATATGTGAATGGATTAATGAATCTATGGATGATTCATTGGAGAGGAAGGTGTGTGGATGTGTGAATATATGAATGAGTGGGTAGAGATACAGAGGGTAAGCAGAGGCTGCTTCCACCCACAAAAGACACTGCGAAAACTTCCCCTATTAGGAGGACAGGCCAGAAAAACATTTGAATGGAGGCCCTAGTCTGTGTGGCACAGGGAACCGAGGCCCGTATGAAAAGTGATAGGGAAGTAATGTCCAAGGGAGAGTTTCCTTAGGTCAGTGGGGTTCCATGATGGAATGGGGAAGCTTAAAGAAAAACCAAGGAATGGGGAGCCTTGAAAGGTAGTGAGCTTCACATCACTGGGGGTGTTCAAGCAGAAGCTGGGCAGCCACTCCCGCTGCATGCTATGGAGGAGCCCCTGTGGCAGGTGGAGGTCTGCTGTGGTGGCTTGTGAAACCTCCTCTGATGACAAGGAGGGAGAAGAATTTGGGTTTCCAAGTCCCCCAGGGAGGCCACAGCCTTTGTAGAAACCTATCTTGCTTTGGGATTAAAAGTTCTTTCCTGGCTCGGGGGATGGAGAAGCATGCAGCTGCTAATCCTTGGTGTGGGAATCAGGCTGGAATCCGAGACAGATTTCCCATTCTGCACAGGCCAGGGCAGGGGGCCTGGGGACAGAGCAAGGCTTTGGAGCCCTGGCCCCACCCTCCCTGTTTCTGCAGACAGGTGATGGCCCTCTCTGAGCCTCAGTTTCCCCCTGGTGAAATGGAGACCCTGCTGCCCACTCTACATGATGCCCAGGGCCCTGCTGGGTGCCAGGTGCTGGGTGCACCTGCCCTTCTGGGGGACTTCCTGGGGGCCGTAGGTGGGGAAAAGTAGATCTGTGAGCGTTGACCTTAATCTGTGAGTCATTATCCCTGGGGGCCCTGCCTGGGAAGCCCCAGCTGCCTGGGCTGGGCTGGGCCTGGGAGCAGCTGGCGGGGACCAGGGTGGGGGCTCAAGCTGGGGCCTCAGTCTGGAAATGCCCCAGACCCAGCCTGGGCCCAGACCCCAAGGCCCTCAGCTGCTCAGAGACTCCAGCCCTTTATCCCACCCCACCCCATCCCTACAGAGAGGAGCCAGCTTACACCCTGACTCCAGCATGGGCTCTTAGAGCCAGACTGCCAAGGTTCAAATCCCACCTCCACCAATTCCTAGGTCCGTGACCTAGGGTAAGTGACTTCCCCTTATCTGTGTCTCAGTTTCCTCACATGTAAACCAACACGAATCATAAAATCCACTTGATAAGGACATTGGGAGAACTGGGTGAGTTAGTTCTGGGCCTGAGGAGGGCTTAGGCCAGTTCTCAGGGCTCCATGAGCCCACAGTAGCCTGAGGTGAAACTAAGGCCGGAGGGGGCTGACCACACCCAGCATCAAACAGCAAAGAAGTAGCCCAGCCAGGGCTGGAAACCGTCTCACCCACCAGCTGGAGACCCTCGGGGCCAGCCACTGTCTAGAGGATCAGCCCTGATTTTGTCTTTATTTTGCTTTGTGTCAACCCCAGGCTTTCCCTGGGAGTGAGGTGGCAGAGCAGCCCCTTCCTCCACCCTCATCTTGGCCAGCTGGTCGGTGGGCAGGGCTGCAGGCTTTGGGCTGCAGGGCGGGAGTTGGGTTTAGGCCTCTGGGGAAATGGGGAGGATGTGGGCCCGCCCTCGCCTCCCCGCCCGCCTCCCTCTCTCTGAGCTCGCCTCTCCCATCCCAGGCCAGCCTCTGGACACAGGGCCGGCCCCTGGGCTCCGGCAGCTGAGCTTTTCCTCACCGGCGGACGCCCCTCACCCATCCCGCCCTGAGTGACTCACTGCTCCCCTGGCCTGCAGCCACCACTGTCTCCTGGCAGGAGGCAGTGCAAGGTTGTGCAGAAGCCACAGGGTCTAGTGTGTGAGGGCCGCTTGGCCAGGAAGGTCTGGAGCAGCTAGACAGGACCAGGGCACAGAGGCTGGCTGGCAGATAGTGGGGCCTGTGGCTCAGCCCTGCAGTGGCCAGTGGCAGCTGGTGCCTCCCCTTTCCCCTGACTTTGGGAGCTTTTCTTCCTTCTTCCCACCATGAAGAAGGAAGGGACTTGAGAATCTGTGAAGAGAGCCGGTCCCCGGCCAGGAGACGCTGGGTGGTGGGGCAGTGGTGGTGGGCCCCTCAGCCACTCGCTCCTCCACCGAGCCAGGCATGAAGGGGGATGGCAGTGCCGTGTGGAGCCTTATGTGGAAGTACTGCATCTCTGTGAGGACACTCAGGTACCGGGACGCGTGCGTGGCTGCTCTGCCTGGCTGTCGACTGTTGGGCTGGACGGTTTGCATGGCTGTACAGGGTCCAGGAAGGAGCTGGGATGGAGGCAACCAGAGCAACTTTCAGTCTCTGGTGAAGCGGGAGGAAGAGAGTGGAACAATGGCCAGGGGGTGTGCAGCATTTGCCTGGGACCCAGAGCACCCATTCAGGAAAGGAACACCAGGGGCAGGTACAGCATGTGTTACATAACATGCTGGCACTGGGCACAGCTGTGTGACCCTGGCCCTGCCCCACAGCCTCTCTGAGCCTGTTACCCACCAGCGAAATGGGGCTCACACTCGTCCCTTCAGCGCTTGGTGGAGTGATTCTTTCGTGTGACTGTAAATGTCAGTCACTGAGTGGCTGAGGGCTCAACCCGGACTCAGGCACCAGGCTGCCCAGGTTTAATGCTGGCTTTGGCATTGTTAGTGGTATGAAGTGGCTTCACTTCTCTAGTCAAAGTTTCCCATCTGCAGATCCTTTCAGGATTGTGTGAGGATTTAGTGAGGTAATACATACTAAGATCAGGGCCCGGCGCGGCGCCAGCATGCAGTCAGTGTTGGATACGATGACCCCTGCCGTTGAGCTTTCTCCCCAGCTGGACAGCTGTGGGGGGCGGTGGGGGTGTCTGGAATGGTGCCTGCATGGTGGGAATGAAAGGGTGGAGCAGCGCTCCTTGGCCCCCTGGGGAGGGGACACCACCCGTGATCGTTCCAGCCTCTGCAGCTGTCAGAAGGAAGGAGACAGGGGCTCAGGAAGCCAGGTCCCTTGTGATCTTAGGCAAGGCTGGGGTCTCCTCATCTGTAAAGGGGAACTATATGGGGCCAGAATTTGTATATGGAAGGGCTTAGAGGCAGCCACCTATTTGGAAGATGTTGTTTGTACTTGGATACCGCCTAAGGGCGTATTTTTTTATTTAAAAGGGTGGACTTGCAACAGGTACAGGATTGAAAGATTGTCCCTCTTTCTGCCCTCACTATCTGGTGTATAAACTTTATAAACATTCCTTCCTTCTTTCCTTCCTTCCTTCCTTCCTTCCTTCCTTCCTTCCTTCTTTTTTGCCTTTCTTCTATTTATCCTTTTTCCTTGTTTCTTTCCTTTCTTCTTTCCGTCCCCAAATACTTGTGACAGCTTACAGAAAATACCTGAAATAAAATAATTAATAAAAAACATCACAAGCCAGGCATGGTGGTGCGTTTCTCTAGTCCCAGCTACTCGGGAGGCTGAGGCAGGAGGAATGCTTGAGCCCGGTTCAAGTGTAGTGTGCGATGATCATGCCTGTGAATAGCCACTGCACTCCAGTCTGAGCAACACAGTAAGACCTCATCTCTGAAAAAAAAGAATCCAGAGTGGAAAAAGCACAATTTAGAATAGGATGTCATGAGTTAGGGTAGAAAAATAGAACAGAACAGATATATGCAGGGTCCTGAGGTTCTTCTGTTGGGGCAAAAATTGCCAAGTTTCCTGGCAGCCAAAGGGAAAGGGGAAACCCAGCCACGCAGTTTACTCCCACTGTAATAAGAAACCGTAATTACAGTGGCCACAGTTGTCTCTGCTGCTGGATGAGAGTGTCTGGGGCCCTGGGCCTCAGCCTCAATGGCGGGCCTTGGGCCTGGGCAGGTTTGAGGGAGCAGGGCAGACAGTGAGGGCTGAAGTGTTCTCTTGGGACGAGGATGCCGGCTGGCTGTGGGAAAGGAGAGAGGCAGAGTTCAGCCCTGGAGTGAGTCAGCAGCTGCCTGCCCCTGCCCCAGACCCCGAGATAGACCTCCTGGGTGGGTGACTTGGGAGCTGGGCCAGGCGGCGGGTGAGTCCTGGACTTTGGTGAGTGCTCCATGTGCTTTTCCTTGTGACCACAGTTGTATTTTCCTGAGTCCCGTTCTCTCCCAAGGTTTCCAGGGATTGGTACTTTGGAAACCTCAGGACTTGTTGACAGAATGCAGAGGGCTCAGCACTGGGAGACCCACCATATCCTGTCCAAGGGTGATTCGCTCGCTCCCTCTTGGCTACCGTTTGCCCATATGGTCTGTAGGAGAAGCAGCAATGCCTCACAGAGGCTGGCATACTGGCCTCCCTGTGCCTCAGTCTCCTCATCCACGAAGTGTGGGGATAATGGCATGGCCACCTGACAGGGCTGTGGGGCAGGGCCTTACAGGAGGGTTTGTGGCTGTCAAGTGGTGATGAGCAGGTAGCTTCACAGGGGTGTCACGAGCACTGGCAGGTGGCCTCCTCACCACCAATGAGAGGAGAGTGGCAGGGTGGGTGTGGGCACCATAATTGGCACTGGGTTTGTCCCAGACCCACTCTTAGCACCCATAAGTGCCAGGCACCCCTGTGGTTAGCTGGGGAGGATGGGCCTTGGGCTCCAAGAGAAACACTCTGCCCTCCTGACCCCTACCCCATTCTGTTGAGAGCCCCTGAAAGGACTAAGGCCACACCCCAACCAGCCAGCCAGCCAGGAGCAGGCCCTCTGCGGATCCCAGCCCCCTCAGCTGCCAGGGAAGCCCTGAGTCAGCAGGTCTGTGGCCTGAGGCGGAGCTGCCGGCGGCCACAGGGACAGATTGGAGGGTTGTGATCGGACAGCGCATAGTTTTCCACTTGCGTCTTCAGATTCCCCTCCGAGTGAGCCTATTGCCCTGGCTGGGTCCCATTCACATCTGGAAAAGCGAGAGGTGTGTGTGGAGCAGCTGTGGGCCTGCCAGCCCTGGCCCTCTGCCTAGGGGTTTGGTGATCACAGTCAAGGAGCCTGGAACTTTGGCCCGAGGACTCTGAGAGGGATGATCCTGGCTGCAGGCTGTATCCTGGACAGAACAACTTGGGAGCTGGGTACCCCAGGGTTTAGAGCCCACAACGGTAGGTTGTGAGATGTGCAACCCTCAGGCAAGTTGCTAAACCTCTCTGGGCTTGTTTCCTCACCTGTAGAGTGCGGGGGGAGCCATGACAGCTGAGCGGGCTTCTTGGCAGGTCACCACTGGGTTCTGTTGGCTTGGCATCCAGCAGGGTGCATGGTTGTGGCACCCACTCCTTGTCCTCTGAGTCTCAGCATGGGGGCTGGGGCAATAGCATGATGAAGTGAGAAGCACACAGGCTCAGAAGTCAGGCCTACCTGAGTTCAAAATTGGGCTCAGCCCCTTCCTACCTTGAAAGTGACTTTTAGAGATGTTCTGAAGCTTCTATGAGATGATGCCTGGAAGCCTGCCCTGGCTGCAGTAGGTGCTGCTAAGGCATTGGCTGTTTGTATAACAGGCAGCCTCCCTGAGCCTTTGTTTCCCCACCTGTGAGATACGTGTGGGGATACAGTAGTTCTGGAGGGTGGATGAGACCCTTTAACAAGCTCCCCGCCCCTCACCTCCCTGCCTCTTCCCTGGCTGGCCTTTCTCTGGGCACTCACCTCTGGGCCCCTGGCAGACAAAGGCCTTGCTCTGGGTACAGGGCAGTGCCCTGATAAATCCACAGCCCCTCTCAGGTCAGGCAGGAAGATCACTTTTGCATCTGGCATTATATTGGAAAAGAAAGATCGTTTTGTGCCTTGAGAGCCAATGGGGCGTTTGAGCCTCTTGATGGGCCAGGGCAGCTCGCTCAGAACACATGGGGCCCAGGGTGCTGGTTGGTGAGGAGTGGGGTGGCCTTGGCTGCCCTGGCCCTGCCCCCCTCTGGCTTCCCACCGTGGCTGCATCTGGGCAGGAGGGCCGTGAGCAGCTCAGCTGGCAGCCGGCCTTTGAGAGCTTCCAGGGAGCTTCCTGGACAATTAGCCATCTGATGCCTCTCTGCAGGACAGTCAGTGGGTGTTCCTCTTGGGACAGAGCGCTCACCACCTCCCAGCCTGGGCCATGCCTAGACAGCTCTGATGCGAGGACATTTGTTCCCACTTGGAACTGGCACCACCCTTCCTACGGTGCCCGCTGCCACCCACCCACACACTGAAGTGGCCTGGCCCTGCGCTCTGAGCCTCACAACCCATCTGCTCCCCAGCTCTGGACAGCCTGGAGAGACCAGAACTCCCTGAGGCTGAGGAAGGGGTCACCAGCCTCTTCCTCACCCATGCCTTCTGGACACACCCTGGCCTGTGCTGTCTATCTCCGGGAAGAGCCCAGAGCTGAGTTTAGGATGGGCAGGAGGTCCTGGGCAGAGCAGAGCAGAGCAGAACCGCCACTTCTCTGGCTCCGGGTACTGCCTGGAGCACACATAAATTCCCTCATGGCTGCTTTCCCCTTTCACTCATGGGCCTCCCCATTGCCTCAGCCCTGCCAGCCTCACCTCCCTCTCCTCAGTTTCCATCTCTGCTAGTGGCTGCTGCCCCCTCTCCCTGCATTGAGTCTTTGTGCAGGGGATGAAGACCTACTGTGTGCCTGGCACTGTGCCGGGTGCTAACTATGTGTTCCCACATCCAGCCAGCTAGCGCCCACCCTGTGAGGAGCACTGTCTCACAGCACAGAGGAGGACCTGAGTCCAAGGCTTTTCGTTATTGGTTTCCTCACTGGAGTTGTGGGTGAGGCTCTTCTTGGCAAGCACCGCAGGGCAGCACTTGTTGTCAAGAGCTCAGAGCCCAACAGCAAGGCGGCATGGGCATGAGCCACTCTGGCGCATGGGAAGAGGCTTTCTTCCGTTGGTCAGCAAGCAGTTTGCTGAGCACCTATTGGGTGCTGACCCGGGCTAGACCCTGGGGATACAGCAGTGAGTGAGGGGAACACTCGGGCCTCCTGGAGCAGATAGATGTTCAGGTGAGAGAGAAACGATAAAGAGAAAATAAACAAATGAAGATGCCTTCAGGCAAGGATCAGTGCCAAGAAGATAAAACTGGGAGGGATGATGGAGTGATCAGGGGAGAGGGAGCCACATGGCCTGGGGAGGTCAAGAAAGGCCTCTCCCAGTGGCAATCAGTGGACGAATAGATAAACACAAGGTGGTCTGTCCATAGTGTGGCGTATTATTCAGCCATAAAAAGGAATGAAGTTCTGGCACATGTTACAGCACAGGTGAACCTTGAGGACATCATGCTAAGTGAAAGAAGCCAGACACGAAAGACCACAAAGCGTATGGTCCCATTTCTAGGAAATGTCCAGAACAGGCACATCTATAGAGACAGGAGGTAGGTTTGTGGTGATCCAGGGCTGGGGAGGGGTTCTTTTTGAGTGATGAAAATGCTCTAAACATAGATAGTGGTGACGGTTGCACCCCTCTGGGAATATACTATTAATAAAGTCATTGAACTATACAATTTAAATGGGCGAGTTATATAGTGTGTGAATTATATCTTAATAAGACTGTTTGAAAAGAAAACAAAGGCCTGTCTGCGGCGGTGGCCTTACATTGAGAATGACAGGGAGGAGTGAGTTTATAAGGACCTTAGGGAAGAGAGGGCAGAGAGAGCAGCCGGTGTGAGGACCCTGAGGTCTGTGTGCACCTGCAGGAGAAGCATGGAGGAGGAGGCCAGCAGGGGTCAGGAGGGAGGGAGGGAGGAGCAGGCCGGCAGGGGTTGGGAGGGAGGGAGGGAGGGAGGAGCAGTCCCCGTGGTGGCAGGGCCAGATCCTGGAGAGGGCTTGAAAGTTGACTGGGGCGGGAGAGCCACGGCTGGGTAACATCGCTGTGCTTTCTGTTTTAAAACTGTCACCCGGACTGCTGTGAGGAAATGAGACTGTGGAGAGGGAGTGGTGGGGTGTGGGGGGGCAGGGAAGGCCGGTTGAGATGTGGCGGCTGGCCACTGTTTAGATGAGAGATGACAATTGAGATCCAAAGAAGGAGACAGACAGACTGGCCGGCGGTCGCACTGGGAATTCAGACAGGGACAGAGCACTCCTGGCGGGGAAGAGGCTTCCTGGAGGAGGGGCCTGGGCCTGAACACTGGGAATGTCAGGATGGGCTGGTGGCGGCCCTCTAGATGGCACCCCTTTGGGGGATGTGGGGTGCCCTGCCTGGCCATGGGGAGACAAGGCTGGCCACCCTACCCTGGCACCCACCCTGGGTACCCTTTGGGCCCAAGCTGCTAAGTAAGTAGGGCACCCTCTCTCCAGGGACCCCGTCACACTGCGTTTGTGCTGCCGGCTCCGGCTGGCCCTCCGTGAGAGTGCAGTGCCCGTGTGGCCAGAGACCCAGCAGGGGCCTGGCACTCTGAACAAACCAGCCTGCCTGGAACTTGAGTGGCCCTGAAACACAATCAGCCACCAGAGACTAGCCAGGGAGGTGGTTGTATTATTTATTAACTGGGGCTTGCCCAGTGAAGCCATTTGGGCTTGCCAGACCTGGAAGAAGCCCCCTCAGCAGTGCCTGGGGGCCTTTTGGAGGGCAGGCGGGTGGGGGCCCCGGGGTGCCTGGCACCCTCTCCCCTGGGTGTGGTTTCCTGGATGCCGACTGAGCAGGGAGGAAGTCAGACGTCAGGACCTGCTGTGGGGATGGACCCACAGCTCATCCCCTGGGGCCGCAGAGGCAGGCCAGCTGCTGGGGTTCCAGGGACACCTCCGCCCCCTCCACTTTGAGACTGTGAGTACCACCCACCTGGCCCGGGGAGGGGACCTCAGCAGCCCTGAGAAACCTGTGAGGGGCTGGCGACTGTCAGGGCAGCCTGCCGTGGTGAGGGTCTTGGGGGCTGTCGTCAGAGTTTTCACTGTTTCTCAGAGCTGTATTCTGTGACCCATTTCTCACTGCCTGGAATGCACACAGGCCCGCCCTGGGCCCAGGAACACCAGGTGTTTCCCCACAGCAGCAAGGGGAAGTTCTTTAGCTCCCCTGCGCATTAGACCAGCCCCAGACCCTGTTAGGACTGAGAACCAGGGCCCCGAAGCCCACCTGGATGGCTGGGAGTGTTGGGTCTCTGCCTAGGGCCCTCACAACCACCCTGAGAAAGATGGACTTTTGACAATGCCCAGTTTACAGCCAAGTAAACTGAGGCCCTCAGAAGTCACACACCGGTCAGAAGTCCTCAGAGGCCCTCAGAAGTCACACAGTTGCCCAGGGCTCCTAGAGCATAGTTGGTGTGTTTCCTTCCCACACTGCTGCTCCCCTCAACCCTATGGTGCATAAACTTTGAGCAAATGGAGTTTTACGACTGAGGGAATACAAGGCTTCCCCAAGCTGTGCTGAGGAGACACTGCCTTGCACAAGTCTTCCCTGCCCCAGGCTCCCTGGGGCCATTTCCCATCTGGCAGTGCCCCAGTGTGTGTCCCCCCAGGAGACTCTTGACCCACTGACAAGTTCAGTTTCTTTCTGAAATGATCCAGAGTAGAACCTTGAGGATCTGCAGATCCCTGGGGCTGGGAGGGTGTTGGGGGATGGTCTCTGGGTTCTGAGCTGTAACCCCTGAGCCTGACCTCTTGGGGTCCTTGGGCCAACAGCCCCTGGCTCACTGGGGTCATCAGGGAATTCTACAGATGGGTCAGAGGAGGCTTTTGCCAACCCAGCCTCAGGGAGCAGTCTGGGAGCTCTCACTCTTGTTAGCCAAGCCTCCCCCACCCCAGCCCTGGCTCTTGGGGGCAGGCAAGACGGATAGCCCTTTCCTTAGGACTGGAGCCCAACCCGCGGCAGATGGAAAAAGTGAGGCCCAGTGATAAGTAATGGGCACCTTCACTCCTGGCCCCACGCTGCAGACAGAAGGCTGCTCAGTGCCCTGAGGGGTCAGTCAGTCTGTCTCAAATCCCAGCTCCCCAGTGTGTCCCAGCTGTGTGACATGGAACAGATGTCCCAACATCTCTGGGCCTGGGTTTCCATATAACCCATGGTGAAAGTCCCCCCTTCCGGGGTTGTTGTGAGGCTTACGTGGGGAAGCAGGCCTCGATGGGGAATCTCCCTGTGGGCGTAGGTGACTCCGGATTCCCATCTCACTGAGAGATTTACCAGGGCACAGTGCCCCTCAGGCTGGGTTAGGGGAGGCTTGATGACCCTAGTGAACCAGGGGCTGTTGGCCCAAGGACCCCAAGAAGTCGGGCACAGGGGTTACAGCTCAGAGTCCAGGGCTCTGGCCTCCAGCTCAGCTACCTCCAGCAGGAACCTGCCTTTGTTGGACTCCAGGGTGCAAGCTGGGGAGCCTGGCCAGATGGCTGCCCACACCTGTGTTCAAGGCCCAGCAGAGGCACAGGGCAGAGCAGGGCCCCTGCTGCCTGCCTGGGGACCTCAGGGGCGCCCATCCTGAGGCCTCCTGTCCTTACCTGTGAAATGGCCAGGTGTAACCAGGAGCCTTTAAGCACTCCATGACTCTGTGCAGAATTTCATGCACATCATTCATTCGTTAATTTAGTCATTCGACAAACATCTATTGGGCACCTACTGTGTACCAAGCACGGTCTTGTCTCTGAGAGTACAAAGGTGATAAACCAGATAAACCATCCCTGCCCTTCTTGGTGTTGGGGAGTTAAGCGATATATGACTAACGCAATGCATGCATGATAGGTCATGGTGGGGACATGTTCTGTGAAGGCGAGTAGGGCAGAGGAAGGAGATAGGCAAAAAGGAGGGGTAAGCGGTTGGTTGTATTTTTTTTTTTTTTTAATTGAGATGGAGTCTCGCTCTGTCACCCAGGCTGGAGTACAGTGGCGCAATCTCCGCTCACTGCAAGCTCCACCTCCTGGGTTCACGCCATTCTCCTGCCTCAGCCTCCCGAGTAGCTGGGACTACAGGTGCCTGCTACCACGCTCTAGGGCTAATTTTTTGTATTTTTAGTAGAGATGGAGTTTTACCGTGTTAGCCAGAATGGTCTCGATCTCCTGACCTCATGATCCACCGACCTCGGCCTCCCAAAGTGCTGGGATTACAGGCGTGAGCCACCGCGCCCGGCTGGTTGTATTTTATTTTAATGGACACATGTCAGCTATTAGAAAACACCTGCAGGCCATCAGGCAGCTGAGGGCTGGTTGGAGGGTCCACACTGTGGCCTTCACTCCCTGAGTCCCTTGTGGGCCAGGCCAGTGTGAGCTGTCCTCTGACCTGCTTGCAAGGGTGAGCTCATTAGCCCCATCTGAGGGACTTGCAAACCAATGCCCAGAAATCCCAACCAGTGTAACTCCAGTGGCTTCTGGGAAAGGGGTGAGGGGACCCCGCCGGCAGAATGGATATCTGGACTGTACTCAGTGTGTGGGAGCATCGAGGTGGTTATCAGCTGGGCCTGGGTTGTGGTCAGGCTGTGGTTAACAGCCCAGACCTTGGGAGGCCAGGGCAGGCGGATCACTTGAGGTCAGGAGATCAAGACCAGCCTGGTCAACATGGTGAAACCCCGTCTCTACTAAAAATACAAAAATTAGCGGGCGTGGTGGCAGGCGCCTGTAATCCCAGCTATTTGAGGGGTTGAGGCAGGAGAATCGCTTGAACCTGGGAGGCAGAGGTTGCAATGAGCCTAGGTTGTGCCACTGCACTCCAGCCTTGGAGACAGAGCAAGATTATCTCAAAATAACAAACAAACAAAACAAAACAAAAGAGGCCCAGACTTTGGTGGGAGTTTCTGTTCCGCTGCTTTCGTAGCTAATGTGACCTGGGGTGTGTTGGGTGCCATCTCTGAGCTTCAGTCGGTCAGTGAGGGCTCTCTTAGTTCCAAGTGACAGAAAATCCGAACCTATCAGGCATAAGCAGAAAAGGGGTTTCGTTGCCTCCTGGAACTGCAAAGTCTAGAGGGTAACTAGCTTCAGGAATGGCTGAATCGCAACGTTCGTTTATGCATTTGGACTTTTCAGCTCTTACCTCTGCTTTCCTCCCTACTGTCTTCACTGTGAGGTAGGCCCTCTCCATGCGGGCATCCCTGGCTCTGTGCCCGGCATGTAGCAAGTGCTCAGAAAACATTAGACATTTCCTTTCATTCAGTCGTCGCCAGCCCTGTGACAGGCCAGCTGCAGGGCCCAGGCTGTGGTGAGCAACACATCATTTCTGTCTTGGGGATGTTCACAGTGCTCTGTGGGAGAAGGGACTAGAAAAGAGGAAATGACTACATAGGGCACTCAGGGCTGAGAAGGGGGTGAGCTCTGAGGCCTGTGGGAGCCCAGAGGAGGGACAATGGAGTTTTTATCTGGAGGGGTTCCCCGAAGGCTTCCTGGAGGAGGTGGCAGATGAGCTAGATTTTAGGAGCAATGGAGGAGGTGGCCTGGTGAGTGGCAACTAAGGGAGCAGGGGCCTAGGATCGGGTTCAGGACTCACACCCAGTGGGGCTGACCTGGCTGTGCTAGGTTCTTGGAAGTCCTGGCTGAACTCAGAGAATTGGTTCTTGGGCCATGCTGGGGGTGGAGGCGAGTAAGCCTACATGTAGGTGAAAGGTAGCCCCAGCAGCAAGGCTGTAAGGAAAAGAGAGAATGAGCACTGAGTGAACACCTACTGTGTGCCACCCACCCTCCATATGTTGCCTCATTCTGGCCACTCCACAGCCTCTAGTGGTGCCTCATGCCCACTTTGCAGAGAATGAGCCAGAGGTTCTGATCAGGTGCTGGAACAAACCATCCTTCCAAGTGAGTCCAGGAAACCATTTCCCCCATGAACTTAGAATTTGAGACTCACTCATTGGCCAGGCTCAGTGGCCTCTGTTCTGCCATCGAGAGGCTGCTGGGATGCTACCCATGGCATGGCAGGGACAGATGGGGAAGTTACCGCGTTCAAAACAGTCATGTGTTGAAACACCTCCCCAGCCTCTGATCTACCGGTAGTGGCAGTGGAAGCCAACACAGCAAATCTGAAACCCGATGCCTACAAAACAGGAGTGTGAAGTGTGACACCAGAGGCCCCCACACAGAAGTGGGTGTGGACGGCCACCTGCCTGTGAGCAACCAGGGGAAGCCAACTTGGTGCTGAGTTTACACAGTGAATGTTAAAAAGACTTCTAAGCTGGTCCCAGTGTATTCACACATAGTTGAGAAAGGCCAGGGAGGATAACAAGGGCTAGAATATAGGGTCAGCTCCCTACAGTTGCTGTAACCCCCTGGGCAGCTCCCTTTACTTCTCTGAGCTTCAGTGACCTCCTCTGTAAGTGAGGATAACATTTCCCAGAGTGAGGATTAAATAACACCATACATGGACATGCATGGTGTCGATGACCTAGCAATGGCTCAATGAGTGTCAGTGATGATTATCCCCATGTAAAATAAATTTGAATTTAAAATTTTAAAAATGGTCATTTTTGCATCCATGGACTTGAGCCAAATGGGAAATGGTTTGGTTCAGCCTCTAAGCCCCTACAGGTACACACTAGGTCTTTCAGCCTTGTGTCTACTGGTATGCCTGGGGCTCAGGAAATGCACACAGTGTGTTAAAACCAAGTTTGAATTTGTCAAATCCCAAGTCAGTCCAGGATGTTCATTTCTTAAATGATACAGTGAGAGAAAGTTTTTTGAAGATGAAAAAGAAAAAAAAAGTGAATTTCACTCTGGAGAAATAAGCAGAGTGATGGAGGTAGATGCCACTGACAGAGTGGAGGAGGAAGCGTGGGGAGGCTTCCAGGAGGAGGCAAGCTCTAGTCAGCAGGCACCGGTCAAGTGGGGAGTAGAGGAGAGTTTGGGTAGAAACTGTAGGTCGAGTCCCCATGGTGTGTTTGGGAAACAGCAGTCTTGGGTGATACCTGTATGGAAGGGTGAGGGCCAGAGTTCAAGACAAAAAGGAAGGCAAGTGGGACCCAGAGCCCAGGGTGCTGGCCTCCCTGCAGGCACAGAGGATCTGCCAGGAGCTTTTGAGCAGGGAGTTTTATTAACCAGTATTTGGTTGATTAAAAAAAAGAGGCACCTCAGACTGGCTTGACTGGCTTAAGGTAAAGGCTGAATTTATTGCCTTCTGTTTCTGAAACAGACAGGACTTCAGGTACAGTTGGATTTGGGGGCTCAAACCATGACTCCAGACACCGGCCTCTTTTTCTCTTCTTCCATCTCTTTGACTTCATTCCCAGACAGCCTTTCTGCCCAGATGGCCTCAACAGCTCCAAGTCGACAATTGTCATATCCAGGCAGACACTGTTCTGACAGAATCAACTCTCCCTGGTTAGCTTAGACCACATACCCATCTCTGGACCAGTCACTTGAGCAGGGGGGATGAGCTACTCTCTCTGATAGACCAAGCTTGGTACTGCATTCAGCCCTGGAGGTAGCTGACCCAAATTAGATGGACTGGGAATGGAGGATTGGGTTCCCCAAAGAAAATTGGGGTGTCTTACCAGAAGTGAGAATGGAGGCTGGTCAGGCAGAAACATCCTGCATCCACCACTGCGACCTGCTAAGACTTGTGGGCTGGTCGATCCGCTACTGTGACCTGCTAAGACCTGACGGCTGGCCAGTCCACCACTGTGACCTGCTAAGACCTGCCAGCTGGCCAGTCCAGCACTGTGACCTGCTAAGACCTGCCGGCTGGCCAGCTGAGCCATGTGATCTGCCATGCATCATCCCTTCAGGTCAGCCCCATGAGGTAGAGTTTGTTATGATCCCTATTTTGCAGATGAGAAAACTGAGGCTTAGAGAGACACAGTCAGTTGCCGAAGGTCACACTGTTAGTAAATGTCCTCAAATCCCAAATCAGCTTGACCTGAAGCCCAGAATCTTAACCACGTGCTCCACTGCCTTACAGCAATCAGCAAAGAGTTTGAAGAGGATGCCTAGGGAGCTTGGATGGAGGACAGGCTGGCAGAGGAGACTGGAGGCAGAGGATGGGAGTAGGAGGCAGGTGCCACACTGGCAGAGAGGAGGGATCCTAAGACATAGAGCTGTGGTGTGCTAAAGCGTGGCTCTCAACGCACTGTCAGTTTCACTTTTGTTGTTGTTTCCTTGTATAGATAAGATAGCTGATATCTAATCAGCAAAGTACACACACACACACATATATATATATACACATACTAATTATTATGCCTACTGGTTTCTGCTTGGGGTGATCTTAGCAGGAGGATGTGAGGGATGAGGGTTCTGAGCCTGGAAGCTGGAGTTATGCTTGGGCTGCGGACACCTGGGGCATTTCTGGGGGAGTTTCCCGGGGAAGTGGTCAAAGGGAGTTGGCCGCCCACCTGGCTCAGGGCCAGGGCAGAGAGCGGCTAGGATGGGGAAACAGCCACTCTGCACTTCCCTTTTCAGCCCTAAGGCTTCTCAGGCAAGGTCCGCCTCCCTGATGACATTACAGCATGTCAGAAATCAGCCTGCCCACACCCTCACGACACAAAGGGGAAGTCAAGGCAGCAGGCCACTTTAGCTTCACTGCCACCACATGGAGAGGTGTGGCAGTCTGGGCACCCGTCCTGGATTGGCTGTCACCGCACTGTGTGACCTAGGGCGAGTCACCAGGCCTCTCTGGGCCTCAGTTTGACATCTGCAAAATAGACCTATGAAGACAGAGCAGGCATATGAACAAACCTTTGCAAGTGACCTGACCCAGTGCCAGGCACTTCACGGGCTGTCAGGATTCCTTCCCTGTGTGGTGATCTCTTGGAATCACAGCCTTGGAACCCTGGAGGGGAGAAGGGCTGTCGATCTCAGAAAAGCAGGCCAAGACCCAGCTTTGTGGTATACAAGCCACGTGGCCTTGCACAAGTCACTTCACTTCTCTGGGCCTCCATTGCCTTATCTGGAAAATGGCTTAATAACCACCCCCTCATGCACGAATGAGAGGGTTAACCGAAAGCTTAGCCCCGAATGGGTTTTGCTGGTGTATCTGGTTCCCACTGGGTTAGCCCCCTCCTCTGTGAGCTTGGCTCCTGCCCTGGAGCCAGATCAACAGCGTTGTTCTACCAGTAATTCAACCAACGAATATTGACTGTGTGCCCAGCACCGCTCAAAGCAGTGGACACCAGCGCGAGACCCCCTCCCTCACAGAGCTGGCATTTGGGGGTTGGGGGAGACAGACAGGTGACAAGTAAACAAACAATCAAACAAGAGCATTTCCAACATCACAGTCACGAAAACGAAGCAGGAGGCTGCGGTGGGGAGCTACTTGGCGCTGGTCAGTGAGGGCCTCCCTGAGGAGGGCACCTGAGGGCAAGAAGGAGGTGGCCAGCAAAGATGGGGGCCGGCCTGGTGGCAGAGAGAAGAGGAGTGTGGACAGCCCCCTGGGGATTCAGGCTCAAAGGACAGAGGGTTTGGAGGCTAATGGCAGCACCCTCAGAGAGGACGTCTGGGCAGGCGTGGGCAGTGGACAGCCTGACGGTCGCTGGTGGAGGATGCTTACCTCATTCCCTAAACATTGGCTGGAGGAAGGGTCAGTTGAGGCTCACCTCTGAGCTTCAACGCGGGAGGGAGAGGTGTCCAGCTTGGCCTCAGACCCCAGACTGAGGGTGACAAGGTGGTGATGGTGGTGGACGGGCATAGCCAGGAGAGGCACCTAGGTTCAGTACCAAACTTCAGAACTGCTAAGAAGTACCTAAGTAACCCTGTTTCATCTTCAGGTAAAGACACTCAGAAGGCCAGGCACCAGGCCCCTCCTTGGGGTTCCTGGGGTGGGCTTATGGATGGGTAGTTCCTCTGCTTTCTCACCTGTCTTCCTAGAGGAGTGCAGGCTTAGAAGGTCAAAGCTGCAAGAACTTTGAGAAATTACCAAGCTGTCCTCTCATAGGACAGGGAATTCAGTGACCTTGGTCTGGGGAAGGGTGGGCTCCACTGGCAAGCTGGACGTGCTAGGGGCTCTGGACTCTGGGGCGGGGTACGGGTGGGGCCCCAGAGACAGGGAGGGATGGCTGGACTCAGCCCCAAACTTCCAACAGCCAAGAATTACGCTTCATCTGCAAGCACAGAAACCACAGATAGACCCAGAAGGGAGGGGTGGGTGGCCTGTGGAGGCTTTCGAGCGTCAGCAACGGAAACATGGGATGTTTTTCAAGTACAGAATGGGTGATAAGCTCTAATGTGTGTATGAGGATGTTCCCAACTATGATGTCATTCCATTCTCACAATAAATCTTGTCCAACAGGAATATCTGCCCTATCTTGCAGAGGGGAAACTGAGGCAAGCCACGTGACTCGCACAAGTTCCTTGCCAGCCAGAAAGTGACAGCATCACAATTGAGACCTAGAACCAAGCTTTCCTTAGGGACATGGAGGGTGGACCAGTGCAGTGGGTGGGGCAGGTAGAGAGCCAGGCTGGCCTCTGCCCTCCTCCCAGGGGCAGCTGGGCCCACAGCTCAGTCCTCTGGATGATTAGAACGGCCGGCAGGCCATTTATGGAGCCAGCCCCACCCGCTGTGTCTGGATCCTGCATACCAGCTGGAGACAGAGTCCTTACTACAGCTCCCCTGACCCTCTTCCTAGGGGCTCTGTCCCTCCACCCGCACTGCCTTGGTCTCTGTCTGCATGAAGACACGTGATTCCCTCCCCACAGTCTCATGCAGCCCCTGCCAGCTTCCTCTCCTGCACTCCACTCTTGTGAATTAGGGGTGCCCCTACCACTGCAAGGATGGGGGCCAAAAAGTCCTGGAGGAGGACAAAGCCTAGCAGAAGTGACTTTGGACAAGTGTCTCCTGCTCTTGAATCTGTTTCCTCATCCATGAAATGGGGAGAGAGATACCCGCCGGTAGCAGGGCTTTGTGATTTTGACTGCAAACGTGTCAGGAGAGGCCAGGCTGCAGGGGCTCTGCCAGTCAGAGCCCGGCCCAGAGCACAGATCCCAAAGACGGCCTGTCTCTGGGCTCCATGTGGGTCTCTGCTCTGTTTAAATGGTAGAGTTCCCCAGCGGCCCCTGGAGACTGCTCATGCCCCTGCCCCTGGGCCCAGGAAGTGCTTCAGGGTGTGCTGCTGCCTCCTGGGGCCGTGGGTGGGCCCTGAGCTGCAACACCAGCTGGCAGTCTCTGGAGTGGGGGCTGTGTGCTCATGTGTTTCAGTTAGATTTTGCTGTGTAACAAACTACACAGAACATAGTGTCTTAAAACATTGGTGACTTATGATTTTGCATGATGGTGTGTTTGGAAGATCTGGGCAGTAGTGCTGGTTGCCTTTGGCTGTGCTCAGCTGGGCTGGAAGTTCCAAGAAGGCCCCCCTCCCATGTCTGCCAGTGGATGCTGGCTGTCAGCCAGGCAGCTCAGGCCCCTCCAGGTGCCCCCGGGCTCCTCCATGTGCCCCCACTACAGTGGTAGACCAACCTCCTCACATGGGGGTCCCCTTAGTTCCCTCCACATGGCCCCCACAATGGCAGACAAGCCTCTGACATCGGGATCCCTTCAGTTCCCTCCATGTACCCCAATCACACCTTCTACACATGGCATCTGAGGCTGCCCTCCCAGAGTGGACCAGAAGCCGCGAAGCCTCTTGAGGCACAGCCATCACCAATGCCACCTTCTCCTGAAAGGAAAGTCATATGTCCAAGGAGAGGGGAAGTAGCCTCCCGCTCCGGTGGGAGGAGGGGGACACGTCGCACCTCGGAGAGGCCTGGGTACTAGGATGGGAGGAATTTGTGGTCATATTTGGCAATCACAGGGTATGTATCATTAGGATTTTGCTGGGCTGTTATTTCACACAGGTTGGGGTGAGGGGAGTAAGCTCTAGTCATTATATACAAAGTCAAAAAGTTACTGTCTTAAAATTCCCCTTGAAGAGCCCTTAAGTTGCTCGTATCGGACAGAGTACCTGGTTTTGTGTGCACTGCCCCGGGCAGTGGCACTCTGTGTGCTGTGATGTGTGCAAATGCCTGGGCCGGACCAGGAAGGGAGCTGAGGCTTGTCCAGACACTGCGGCCTTCACCCTGCAAGGGGGACCCTCAAATCCTTGCTGAGAAGGGAGGGGGAGCTAAGCTGGCTGGCTCACCTTCAGGGCCATTTCCATTCCCCATCCCTACAAAGCCTCTAGAGCCAGGCTGCCCAGAACAGTAGCCACTAGCTATAGGTGGCTATTTAAATGTTTGCTGATTAAAATTCACAAAATGAAAAACTCAGTCTCCATCGCCCTAGCCACATCCTGAGTGCCCAGTGGCCACACAGCTAGCAGGTAGAGAGCCGGGCTCAAAGCCCTCAGCCAGCCCAGCCTGCTGTGAATGTCAGTCGCCTTGTCCAGGCCCCTCCTGCCTGCCTGCTTCCATGGTCACCCAGCTACATGCTGACTGCCCAGGACTCCCGAGAGACTCAGCTTTGGCCCAGCTGCTGCCCTAGGGGACTGCTGGTCTGCTGGGGGCAGGCAGGCTAGTAACACTGGGTGCCTGACTGCGGGCCCCCAAATCCCCTCATCTTCCAGAGCCCTGCAGAGCAGGGAGCCCTGGGCTGCAGTCTCCAGCTGAGGTCCAGCAATACAAGTCTCATCCTCTGATCCTTCCCCCACACCATGAAGTATGGGGACTCCATTTGCACTCCCGGGCTTTTCCAGTAAAGGGAAGAGACCTGTTTATCATCAGAAATTATGAGACACCGCCTGCCCCCATGCCATGCACACCCCCCACGCACAAGGGTTAATATCCAAGATTGAAAAACTACAGGATGACAGGAAGCTGTTAAGAACCAATTTTTAGATGACTTTGGAGTCTGTGAATTTTATTTATCAAAGCAGCTTCTATTTTGGTTTGAAAGATGTTCATGTGTGAAACATAGTATTTGTTTGGTCTACCAGCAGTGTTAGCTGCACATATGGGATGAGAGATCCCCTAAAATAATTCAGGGGTTCCCAGCTTGGGAATCCGTGTAACCTCTAGGAGCTGGAGTCCCTGAGCAGCCCCAGGAGTCAAGGGCTTAGTGGTGGAGGTAGAGGCTACCTTGTGGATATTTGCGTGGCCAGCACTGTGGCTGGCCTGATGCCAGGTTTTTGGTGGGAGGTGAATTAGTCTCCCACCTTGATATTGCTTCCCCCCATCCCTGCAGTCCTTCACCTGGACAGCCCCCAGCCACCCTCCCTCCCACCCACTCTTGCTGATTCTGTTCTGAGCTTTGCTGGTGGAAAGTGTCCCTGCATAGATGCCCTGTCCCCGCTCTGGGCCTCTCGAGGCCTGTGGGCCCCAACGGTCAAAAGCTCTTTGCTGTGTGGAGGCAGAATTTGACTTCCTTATAATCCAAGGAGAGGGAGGAGGGAGGCAGGGAGAGTGCACAGAGGTGATTCAGACACAAATCCCTGCCCTCCAAGGCTCCAGATCTGGTGGGAGGCTGGGGCCTGGGTTTGGCTGAGGGGTTTCCACATTGGGTTCTCCCTCCTGCTGAGCGCTACCCTGACCCCCAGCTGCATCTCAACACCTGAGGGCAGGGATTTGACTGTGTCTGCTTCACAGCCGATTCCCCTTGCACATGGTGGCACCCAGGAAATATTCGTTGGGTAAATGACTGAATGAATGCAAGCTATGGCATATACAGACACGTGTTCTTACCCTGCCCTCTGGCTCTGGCTGTGTCTTCTCTTTGGGGTGCAACAGACATGATGAGCAGGGGCACCCTCTCTAGGAACTCTGTTCTCAACTAGCTCAGGGCTTTTTCTCCATTCAGGGTTCATAGATTTCCTCAAGGTCCAAACAATAATTTTTTTAATGTGTGGATTCTTTAAGAGTTGTAAGTTATTTTGAAGTGATTTCAATCTTAAAGAAGAGTTACAACAATAATACAAAATAAAATTCTCCCATGTACTTTTAACCCAAACTCACCACTAATAACATTCCACCAAATTTTGCTTTCTCTTAAAAACCATTTTTCCCCTTAGAAGCATTTGAGACATCACTGCAAACATGCCACGTGTAACTTTCACCCCTAAATAATGTTCCAGCACATAATTACTAAGGACAAGGACATTCTCTTAAACAACCATGGTCCAGTAGCCAAATTCAGGAAGTTTAACATGGACATGATACTAGGATCTCATATACAACTAACTTAAAAGTCACATTTCACCTGTTGTCCCAATAATGTCCTTTTTACCAAGTTTGCCTCCCAATCTAGGATCTTGTGTTACATGTAGTCATCACGTGTTTTCTTAAAGCTTTATTGAGGGATACTTTACGCTATGAAATTCACTCATTTTAAGTGTACAATTCGGTTATTATTACTATATTTACAGAATCCTGTAACCATCACCACAATTTTATTTCTAATCATTTCCATGACCCTGAAAATAAACCACATACCCATTTTCCCTCACTCCCTTGTGCCATCCCAAGTCCTCAACAACTACTTTTTGTCTCCTTAGATATGTCTTTCTGAGCATTTCATATCCTTTTGGAATCATACAACATGTGTCCTTTTGTGTCTAGCTTTGTTCACTTAGCGTGAGGTTTTTCAAGGTTCATCCATGTTGTAGAATGTATCAGTACCTCATTCCTTTTTTTTTTTTTTTTTTTTTGTAGAGACAGGGTCTCACTTTGTTGCCCAGGCTGGTCTTGAACTCCTGGCCTCATGTGACACTCCCACCTCAGCATCCCAAGTGTTGGGCATGAGCTGCTGTGCCTGGCCCTTCATTCCTTTTTACTGCTGAATAATAACATTCCATTGTATGGATACACTGTAGTTTATCCATTCCCTGGTTGATGGACATGTGGGTCATTTCTACTTTTTGGCTATTATAAATACTACTACTATGGATATTTGCATACAAGATTTGATGTGGACATATGTTTTCATTTCTCTTTAGTGGATACCTAGAAGTGGAATTGCTGGGTCATATAGTAACTCTCTGTTTAACCTTTTAGGAAATGGCCAAACTGTTTTCCAAAGTGGCTGCATCTTTTTGTATTCTTACCAGTGGTGTGCGAGGGTTTCCATTTCTCCACATCCTGTCCCACATTTTTTACTGTCTGGCTTTTTGCTTCTAGCTGTCCTAGTGGGTGGGAAGTCATATCTCATTGTGGTTTTGATTTGCATTTCTTTGATGTGGAACATCTTTTCATGTGCTCATTGGCCATTCATATGTCTCCTTTGATGAAATGTGTATTCAAACCTTTTACCCATTTAAAAATTGTATTGTCTCCTTGTTATTGAGTCATGAGTTCTTTGCATACTCTACATACAGGTTCCAGTATCAGTTATATAATTTTCTCAGTTTCTCAGTTCTTTTTTTTTTTTTTGGAGATCAGGTCTCACTCACTCACTCAGGCTGGAGTACAATGGCGTGATCATGGCTCCCTACAGCCTCGAACTCCTGGGCTCAGGCAGTCCTTCTGCCTCTGCCTCCCAAAGTGCTGGGATTACAGGCATGAGCCTATGCAGAGCCTTATCTTTTCACTTTCTTGATATGGTGTCTTTTGAAGTGCAAGTTTTTAATTTTCATGAAGTCCAGTTTATGAATTTTTAATTCTCTTACTTATGCTTTTGGTGTTGTATCTAAGAAATCACTGTATAACCCAAGGTCACAAAGATTTATTCTTATGTTTTTGTCTTAAGAGTTTTATAGTTTTGGCCGGGCGCGGTGGCTCACACCTGTAATCCCAGCACTTTGGGAGGCTGAGGCGGGCAGATCACGAGGTCAGGAGATCAAGACCATAGTGAAACCCTGTCTCTACTAAAAATACAAAAAATTAGCCGGGCGCGGTGGCGGGCGCCTGTAGTCCCACCTGCTCGGGAGGCTGAGGCAGGAGAATGGCGTGAACCCGGGAGGCGGAGCTTGCAGTGAGCTGAGATCTGGCCACTGCACTCCAGCCTGGGCCACAGAGCGAGACTCCGTCTCAAAAAAAAAAAAAAAAAAGAGTTTTATAGTTTTAACTCTTTCATTTAGGTCTTTGATCAATTTGAGTTAATTTTTGTGTATGGTGGAAAGCATGGACCCAAATGTATCCTTTTGTGTATAAATAGTCAGTTGTCTCAGCACTTGTTTTTTTGTTGTTGTTTGTTTGCTTTTTTTCCAGACTGAGTCTTGTTTTGCCACCCAGGCTAGACTGCAGTGCCAAGATCTCAGCTCACTGCAACCTCCGCCACCCCTCACCCTGCCCCCAGGTTCAAGCGATTCTCCTGCCTCAGCCTCCCGAGTAGCTGAGATTACAGATGCACACCACCACGCCTGGCTGATTTTTATATTTTTAGTAGCGATGGGTTTTCACCCTGTTGGCCAGACTGGTCTGGAACTCCTGACCTCAGGTGACCCGCCCACCTCGGCCTCCTAACGTGCTGGGATTGCAGGAGTGAGCCATCGCACTCAACCAGCACTCCTTGTTAAAGAAATGATTGTTTCCAATGAATTGTCTTGGCACCTTGTCAAAAATCATTTGACAATAAATTTTTATTATTTATTATTATTTTTGACCATTCCAGCTAAGGCCAAGACAATACATTTTTAAACATCATTTTTGTGAAGACGAAAACTCCTCCCCCATTTTAACAAAAGCATGCTCCAGGTCATCTGGACGACCTTCTACCAACTGAGCTCTGTTGCCTGATGTCCGTGGCTGCCTTTTCTTTATGAACATGTGGTCATCACAGGACCTTCCAGTGTAGCAGTGTTTACCATTGGATGCAGTGTTTCTTAAAGTGGGGCCTGATGGAGCTCAGGAACCATATTCTTAGAGGTCCATCAGTTCTTCAATTTGAGAAGCCCCTAATATAGAGCCATTTCTCAGATGGAAGGGTAGAGTTCCAAATAGGGAGCATGAAATGTCCAACCTCCCATGCATCTATCAAGTGCCCACAAGCCAGCACAGGCAGTGTGGGGTAATGATAAGAACTCACTTAGGATCGGGCATGGTGGCTCATGCCTGTAATCCCAACACTTTGGGAGGCTGAGGTGGGCGGATCACTTGAAGCCAGGACTTCGAGACCAGCCTGGCCAACATGGCGAAACCCCATCTCTACTAAAAATTAAAAAAAAAAATAAGCTGGGCATTGTGGCAAGCACCTGTAATCCCAGCTACTTGGGAGGCCTGAGGCAGGAGAATTGCTTGAGCCCAGGAGGCAGAGGTTGCAGTGAGCCAAAGTCGAGCCACTGTACTCCAGCCTGGGTGACAGCACATGCCTCTGTCTCAAAAAGAAAAAAAAAAAAAAAAAAAGACTCACGTGGGTAAGCTACTCCCCCTTCCTGAGCCTCTGTTTTCTCACCTGTAAAATGGAGGACACACCACCCATCTCAAAGAATCTGCAGGAATAGAGATAGTTTGGATAAAGTATCTGGCACAGTGCTATCTGACACGAAGTGGGTACCAGTTCATGGAAGTTGTGTTTATTGCAAGCCTGGGGCTGTGCCCACTACCTGGCCCTCCTTCTAGCCCTCCCCTCCACAGTGCCTACTCTCCCCAGCAGAGCAGCCTTTGAGGGCCGGCTCCTGACTCCAGCCTTCCCTCTGCCGCATATACCTCACCTGTTCCCATCACCTGTCTGCTTACAGGGCACAGCTCTGTGTTGTGGGCACAGCAGGCCCTGTGTTGGTCCTAGAAAAGCAGTGATGAAGCAGACTCCATTCCTGCTTTCAGAAACCTTCCGGGCAGGTGGACAGAACCATTAGCTGATGACCACAGAAGAGTGTGGTAGCTGTTATTTTTATTAATAATAGCTAACATTTATAGAATTTCTGCTCTGTGCCTGGCCCCACTCTCTCAAGATGTACAGGACACTGTGGGAGCCAAGAAGATGATGTCTAGAGGAGGTGACATTTTTAGAGCTGGATTTAAAGGATAAGTTTGGACTTTAGCTAATATACAAAGAGACATGAGCATTCTAGGAATTTTTGCCCATTTGATGGATGAAAATGATAATCTCATCAGTATGATTTGTGTTTCTGTGTAAGGTTGTACATCTTTTTGAATGTTTACAGGCCATTTGTATTTCTTTTTCACTGAACTACCTGGTCAAATTGATTGGACATTTTTATTTGAGTTGTTCATGTTTTTTTATTGATTTGGAATAGCTCTTTATATATGGAGGAAACCAAGGGAATAGTATGTGCTAATACTCATTGATATGAAATAGTACAGTGTGCTTGAAAAGCATAAAGTTTAGCCTAATTTTGAGAGACATAGCTGAAGATAGAGCTGAGCAGGGAGGCCAATGCTAGTTCCTAAGGAGCTTGGACTTTATTACACAGGTCATAGGAGCTACAGAAGTGTTTAGAGCAGGGAAGGGATAGGATTGAATGTGTATGATTGAAAATTGCTTTGATAAGGGACAATAATGGACAGAGTGAAGAGCTAGAAGGGACAAATTGAGTCCAGAAAGTACAGGAGCTTGAATGTCCCCTGAAGAGTGTCTACCTGGTTTGGTGGGCAGTAGGGAGTCACAGAAGGTTCTGGGTGATGACCGATGGTGAACTGCAGAGACAATGGGGACTGAGAGTTGCCTGCTACACTTCCTGCTTTGTGGACAGCTATAAAGTGGGGGGGCAGGATGGAGGCCAAGGCTAATCTCTGGGTGGGGTGAGTGGTTTTGTTTCCCGACATGACTCTTTGTTCCCCTAGACATCCCCGCCCCACGTGAGTGCCAGTGCTGTGTCATCTGTCCCCACACCACAGGACTGACCTCCAACCCAGACAGACGAGACCATTGCCGGGGTAACCAATAGAGGAAATATGAACTAAGAGTTTCCAGGCAGGGCACTGGGAATGGGAGAATGAAGAAGGAACAGCACACTGCCGAGCTGGCAGGGATTTTAGAAGTCATGCAAGGCAGCTTACCCTCAGCCCTGCTCCCATGAGCCCAAGGACAGGGAGTCCCTACCTCTCCAGCAGCCATTCCATATCTAGGTGGCTCTTCCAGGGAGAAGGCTCTGGAGCTGGTATGGCATCAGAGCTGTAAGGAGTCTTAGCACTTGTCTTATGCTTCTTGATAGAGGGGACCTTGAGGCTCAGAAGGGACACCTGCCTTCCTGAAGTCACATAGGGAGTCATCCTGAGTGGCACAGCAGGCTCTAGAAATCAGGCTTCTCAGTTCCCCGCTCAGAAATTACTTTTAAACATAATCTTTTACAAACAGTAACACATGCATATAGTAATACGTGCAAAAAATACTTAAATGAAACATTTCAGTGAAAAGCCAGTCTCCTTTCCACTCCATCCCCCAGGGCACGAAGACGTCTAGGGGGACAAAGCTTCATGTTGGGAAACAAAAACACTCAACCTACCCAGAGATCAGCCTTGGCCTTGATCCTGCCCCCCTCCCCCAACTTTTTAGCTGCCTGCAAAGCAGGAAGTGTAGCAGGCAGCTCTCCATCCCCACTGTCTCTACAGTTCCCCTGCGGTCATCACCCAGAACCTTCCCCAGGGCATGGTAACATGGCGAAACCATGTACCAGTTTCTTAAGCATCCTTGTCAGAGACAACATATGCAGGTACCAGCAGACATTCTATACCCCCTCTTTTTTTTACTACCAGATTTTTATTTTTATTTTAAAAAAATTTTTTTAAGAGGGAGTCTTGCTACATTAACCCAGGCTGCTCTTGAACTCTTGACCTCAAGTGATCCTCCCACTTCATCGTCCTGAGCAGCTGGGATTACAGGCAAGAGTTACCACACCTGGCTTACTCCCTCTTTCTCACATAAAAAGTAACACACCCTACACCCTTTATTGCATCTACCAAAATATCTTGGGGATTGTTCCTTATCGTATCAGTCCATGTAGAAATGCCACTTTTTTGTTGTTGTTTTCGTCTTGTTTTGTTGTTTGGTTTTTTGAGGCAGGGTCTCACTCTGTCACCCAGGCTGGAGTGCGGTGGAGTGATCACAGCTTAGTGCAACCTCAGTCTCCCCTGGCTCAGGTGATCCTCCCAGTTCAGCCTCCTAAGTAGCTAGAATTACAGGCGCATGCCACCATACCCAGCTAATTTTTCTATTTTTTAGTAGAGATAGGGTTTCACCATGTTGCCTAGGCTGGTCTTGAACTCCTAGCCTCAAGTGATCCACCTGCCTTGGCCTCCCAAAGTGCTGGAATTACAGGTATGAGCCACTGTGCCTGGCCCTAGAGCTGCCACATTCTTTTTGATGGCTACATAGGTTTTCATCATATGGATGTGTCTTAATTATAATCTGTTTAACAAGTCCCTCACTGGTAGGCTTTAAGGAACAAGAATAATTCAATAATTTTTATTCACTTTAAAAACATTTATAGTAATGTGCATTATGACATTTTGGTCAATGACACATCACATATACATGATGGTGGTCCCATAAGATGATAATACAATATTTTTACTGTACCTTTTATATGTTAAGTTATGTTTAGATACACAAATATCTACTACCTGGACAAATTAATTGGACATTTTCATTTTGAGTTGTTCACGTTTTTTCTTATTGATTTGGAATAACTATATATGGAGGAAACCAAGGGAATAATTGTGACTAGTTGCCTGCAGTGTTCAGTACAGTCACATGCTGAACAGCTTTGTAGCCTAGGAGGACTAGGCCATACCATATAGCCTAGGTGTATAGTAGGCTGTGCCATCTAGGTTGTGTAAGGCCACTCTATGAAGTTTCACAATGATGAAATCACCTAAGGACACATTTCTCAGAATGTATCCCCATCATTAAGTGCTGCAAACCTGATTGTTTATTAAAGACATGTCAAGAAGAAACTTCAATTGGCCCATGAGCTTGTGTCCAGATAACCCCTGTTGACCTTTTAAAAATCAATTAATACAAAAAAATATACAATGAAAAGTAAAAGCGCCTCACATATCCATTCCATGCACCCCTCAGTCCTCCCAAAAGGTGTCCATCAATAAGAGTTTCTTTGTTTCGGCATGTTTGTGTCCTTTGGGAAAATTAGGAAATTCCCACACACATCTACAGAGAGCCTTTTAAGTTGTACACAAAAGGGATCATGATGTACAGTCTTCTGTTCCTTGAATTTTTCACTAGAAATATGACCTGGAGATCTGTCCATCCTAGGACAAAGTCCCAGCAATGGGTATCTTATTGAAGTTACTCCCTCTCCTACTGCTGGACTGAAGGCGGCTCTTTTCTTTCATTGTTTACTGGTACACACAGTGCTGTGTTGTCTGTCCTTGCATTTTTATATTAGCGTGCTATAGTAGCTTCGCCATACCCTTCCCGATTGGTTGCACCATCTGGCACATCACTCTACAGCATTTTTGAGAGTGATCATTTCTTCCCACCTTTTGCAGCAAAAGTATTAGCAAACTTGTTCGTTTTTGCCAACTTGGTAGATAAAAAATGGCAACCATGTTGTGCTTTGATTTGTATGTCTTTAATATACATTTAATTACAAGTGAGATTGAAGATCTTTCCATAGCTGCTTGTTCATATCCTTTGCTCTTTTTCCTAATGAGTTAGTCATCTTTTTCCTATCAATTTGAAAGGCCTGTTTATGTATTAGGGAAATTAACTTTCATCTCATTTTCCTCAATTAAATTCTGTCATATGTGCTGCAGACATTTTTTTTCAGTTTACCATTTGTCTTTTTTACTTTGTTTATGGTATTTTAATTCCATTTACATAGTTTTAATTTATATGCAGTTAAATGTTCGACATCTTCCTTCACGGCTCCTGGGAATGAAAATATTTACACAGTGCATTTTGTGCAGGCTTTCCACACATTATCATAGTTAATTCTCATAGCAGCCTTTGAAGCAAGACAGGGTGGGAATTTTTAGCTTCAGTTCCATTTTAAGGATGAGTTCAAATGAGCCTCAGAAAAGTCGTGGGACTTGCCCAGGTCCATCAGATTCTGAAACTTTTGTCATTCTCACTTCCTCACCTGCCTTCCAACCAGCCAGGTGACCTACTCCTGGCACTGATAACAAAAGAATATGGCTTCTCAGGGACTGTGTTTTTAAACTATTAAAACTATAAGCATCTTATCTTCCCTTAACTGCCCTTAAAAAAAAAAAAAAAGTGTTTTTAAGAGAAAAGGCTTGCTCTGTCACCCAGGCTGGAGTGCAGTGGTGCACTGATAGCTCATAATAACCTTGAACTCCTGGGCTTAAGCATTCCTCTTGCCTGAGCCTCCCGAGTAGGTGGAACCACAGGTGTGCATTACCATGTCTGGTTAATTTATTTTTGAGATGGAGTCTCACTATGTTGCCCAGGCTAGCCTCAAACTCTTGGCTTCAAGTGATCCTTCCACCTCAGCCTCCCAAAGCACTGGAATTACAGGCATGAGCCACCACGCCTAGCCCTTAAAAATATTGTTTAAACCTCCAATAATATGGAAGAGTAGAATATGCAGTGGGGATGGGACTCACATTTCAGCCCACAAGCCCATCCCCAGGGGATCCACTGTCCAGTTGGCTGTGAGCACTGATAAGAAGCCATGGGCTCTTGCCACCAAGCAGGAAGACCCACCAGGAGCTGGGCCATTCCTTATTCGTCTCTGTCACCAGTGCCTTGGGCATTCTAGGGACAACTTAGATGCTCAATAAATTCTGCAAGAGTGGCGAGTGGGGCAGTCAGGCACACTGCTTAGACTCTACAGCTTCGCAGGTGGGTGTTCAAATCCCAGGTCACCCCTTAGCAGCTGTGTGAATGTGGGCAGATGACTTTACCTCTCTGCCTCAGTGTCCTTGTCTGTAAAATTGAGATACTAGTTTCTGCCTCAAGTAAATGAATAATCCTCCTCCAGTGCTGAACAGTGCCTACATCTCACTTCTGATCCACCTGTGCCTTTCTGGATCCATTTGCCCACTCTCACCTGGCCCGGATGTCCAGGGTCATGAGATGTAAGAGGTAAAAACCAGGGTCCCTCCTTCTGTCCTTTCCTCCCAGAAGTCCAGAGGGGGAAACGTCTTGCCAGAGGTCACACAGCCCCTGGTGGCAGGACCCACAGAGCCAGGTCTCCTGACTCATGACATCACTCGCCCAGCTTCTCTGGCTGGGCCCTGGCTGCCCCGTCCCTCCGGTCTCCGGTCTCGCCGCCTCCAGGCACCAGGGGGCGCCTCATCCCAATCGCAGCCCGCAGCCTGACGCCCGTGGTCCAGACCGGCGGGGTTCCGGCTGCCGGGGAGAGGCCGCCGCTCCCGGCCCGGCGTTCAGGGCTGCCGGAGCACCTCTGCTCTGCGACCCGCCCAGCAGGGCACTCGCTTTCTCCTTAGGTGCACTCCTGCGGGCGCGCTCCCGCCCCTATCCCTTCCAGGCCCAGCCTCTGCTATCTGCGCCACTTCTTCCCCGTCTTTGGGCTCCCTTCCGATTGTGCGCACCCCATTCTCTGTAACAGTCGCCAGACCACCAGGCCCCGTCCCAGCATCCAAGTCGAGGTCGGCTGCGGGATGGGGGCGGCACCGGCAGACCCAGGTCCCCACCCCGTCCCCGAACAGTCAGGAGCGCGTGTCTTGGAGGGGACGCAGAGGAGCATGGTGCAGCTGTGCGCCTCTGGGCCAGTGGCTTCCCTGCTCTGGGCCTCAGTGTTCCCATCTGAGAACTGGGGACGGCAGCGGGGGTGGGGCGTTGTTGGCCGAGGCTGCAGCTCTCCCTGGGAGGACCCGGGGGACTTGGCCTGAGGTGCGTTTGCTCGCTGTTTATTGGGGGTCTGGAGTGGTCTGAGGGAAATGCCGGGGGTCGCAGTGCCCCCTGCTCCGCGCCTGGACTCTGCGTATCCCGCTCTCCGGGTCCATCCGCAAAAGCGGCTGCACCGACCTGAGCGCCCTCCACTCGCCCAGGCTCGGGTGACGTCGGCGGCCGGGGCGGCACCGTCCTCCCCGCCCCCCAGCACAGCCGCGCACGCACACACACCTTCCGAGGGGGGAAACTGAGGCTAGGCGCGGCGAGGCCACCCGCCAAGGTCACGGCGCACGGGCGGTGGGGTGGGCAGGAGGGCGGCGCGCTGGGAGGCCGCCCCGCCGGCGGCAGTGGGATCGGGCTTCGGCTTTGGCTCCCGAGCGCCCGCCCCCGCCCCCCCGCGCCCGGCCACCAGACGCGCTGGGGCCGCGCCCGCCGCGGGGACGGCGCGCGCTCGGCGGCTGCGGGCGGACCCGCGAGGTAGGAGGCGGGCCGGCGGGGGACGCGCGCGGCGGCCGGTGCGGTGCGGTGCGGGGCCCCGGGCGGGGGTCGCTGGGGCTGCAGCCGGGAATGCCCTCCGCGGGGAGGCCTGGGCGGCAGCTCCGCCCCCAAGGCCGCGGTTACACCGACGCGCGGGTGGCTCTCGGGAAGCTGGGGCGCGCGGGGATCGCGGCGAGCTTCGCGGAGCGGGGCTCAGGAGGGGGTTGCGAGGCCGCAGTTGCGAAGCCCGCACCGGGCTTCGCACCGGGTTGTGGGATTGGGGATCAGCGGCCGCCAAGCTCACGGGAATGGGGGCCGGGGCGCGCCAGCGCTTTCTGAGCTGGGCTCTGCGGTGTCGCTCTCTGGGACTGGAGCGGTGAGGACGCAGAAGCCCCAACCTCCGCGGCTATGCAGATGGCTTATCCCGAAGCCTTGAGAACGCTAAAGGCGCGATCTTGGGGGACGGGTGGGGGGCGGGGTGCTCCATCTCCGCATCAATGCAGTTGGTTGCCTCCCCGAAGCGAGGGTGCGTGAATCCAGACCCCGAGGGTCGCCGGGCAAGCATTCCCCAGACCCCGACTCCGCACTACCCTGCTTCTCTTCCCCACCCCCACCCCGCCCCCACCACCGCTGCTGCCTCCAGGCGGAGAAATCCCGCCACCGCGTCCAGGGTCCCGAGCCGCGGGCGGGAGGTTGAGGCATCTCAGGAATTCGCTGGGAGCCACAAGGACGCGCTTGGGGAGGGAGGGAAAAGCTTTGGCAGGGCTGGAGGGCTGGGTCCAACCTGGCCCTGTCCCTGTCTCCCAACCCCGTGTGACCTTGGGCAGCCCCTCCTGCCATTACCACGTGGGGAAGAGACTGGTTCTCAGTCTTGGGGTGGAGGGAGCTCTCCCGGTCAGACCCCCAGGAGAGTTGGCTTAGGGAGCAGTCTTGGGGACCAGAACAGCCTTGGCGACCTCTGGACCCTGACCCATAGGGGGCAGGAGGCAGCAGGGGGATGAGGTGTAATGGGGGTTGTTGTTGGAAACCTGTCCCACCTGCCAGCTGAGGATGGGACACTCCTGGGCCAGGGTCTTAGAGTGTGGGACACCCCCCCTTACCTGCCGCTACAAAACCACCTGCCCTTGGGCTCTAAGCGGGCAGGGTGGGTTGGCAGAGGTGGGTCAAGTTTCTCCCCACCCCTAAGAGTCCTGGGGAACTTCCCCTCCCATGTTTCTGTCAGGCAGTTGTCACTTTAAATTGCCAAGCTCTCAACTGTCACAGCTGATCTGTTCCTGGAGTAAAGGGAGCAGAAAGGTGACAGTGGGTGTCCCTTCCCCCTGGCCCTGTCCAGGAGATGAGGCTCACAAGGACAGCAGTCGGCTCTGCCTGGTCAGCTTTGTGAGTGTTGCTCTGAGCATGCCCAGTGATCTGTGGTGGGAGGGACCTGTCCTGGACTGGGAGCAGGGGTCTGGTTGTGCACTTTGATGAGCCACTGTTCCATTTTGTGGTCAGGCTCCACTAGACACACTGGCCTATGCAGCCCCCTCTGAACAACTCTGAATTAAGGTGACACAGGAATTGGCTTTCTGGTCACCCTCCCCTGTTCCCAGTATGATGCCGAGCTCCTCATTACAGTTGGCAAGATGGCCAGGCTGCTGAAGCCATGTGCAATTAGAGCTCAGAAGCCAGGTTTAAGGGTAAAGAAGAGAAACTGCCTTAGCTGTGCCACCTCCTCCCCCCCCCCACCCCCCACAGGAAAAGATAAAGTAAGAGGTGACTTGGGGTGGCCACAATGCCCACGTCCCAGCCATTAAGCATCAGTGCTGAAGGGAGCATCCCGGAGCCATCCCACTGTGTTAGAGATGGAGAACTGAAGGCCAGAGAGAGGCAGGGATATGTCCAAGGTCACACAGCATATTCAGAGCCGAGGGGCCCTGTCCCCAGCTCTCCAGCAACCCAGTCATCCTGAGAGAGCTGCTTCCTGGGGAATGCTTAGAGGACTCGGTGTCCCCTCAGAGGTGTCTGCAGTGAAGGGACAAGGGAGGGGGCCTGTGCTCACCTCTGCAGGGGACTGTCTCCTGCATGGTTTGCAAACATTAGGTAATCTTGGGTCTTGTGACTGGAGTTGCCACTCTTTCAAGGCTGCTTAAAGGGCCATGGCAGCCCGCCCTTCCAGCCACTGCGCTGACCAACCTGCCCTGCCCTGCCTGTCCCATGCCTGCTGTCCCCATACCACCACCCTTGGTTTTAGTCATGCTCCCTTCCCCATTGTCCAGAGGGGAGTGCCGAGGCCACGCCAGAAGAACTGGGACCATTTGTGTCCCCAGCTTTCCTGCACACAGTTTCAGCCATTGGTATAGGGGGTGGACCTAAGCACCTAAGTGTCCCCAGCCAAGAACACAGCCATCCTTTGTTCTTGTAGGAAACTGCCCATCTCTGGGCTGTGCAAGCTGGAGCTGCCTTTGTGCTGGTCAGGGAGTCTGAATCTGGCCTCTGGTAGGAGAGTTGGCCAGAGCCCTCATCACTCCCCCTGCCCCTCATAATTAGGTGGGTGGGGAGTGGGGGGCTGCTCATTCCTATCAGGAGGTGTTTCTCGAGTGCAAGAGGCTGGCAAAAGCCCATTCTGTTGATGAGGTCCATGTGGACTGGGGCCCCACGCACTGCCGTAGCTCGGACCAGCATTCATTACCACCATGCAGTGAGATGCAAACCTGCTTGTGGGAGCAGCATTTTCTGGAGCCCCCTACCTTTTCATTGGGCCCCGCCTTGCCCTGCCTTGGCTCCTGCGGGAATGAACACCCCACCCCTGCCACCTGGCAAACTCAATTCATCCTCCATCATCCTCATCCATGATACCTCTTTGGCAAAGCCTGCCCTGAGTCCCTGAATCTTCCCCGCGGGGATACCATTATCACTGAACGGAAGGGCGGTGTAAAGCGGGGTGCAGGTAGGGACTGACTTTAGACCCCTGGTCATACACCAGTCTTCCAGACTCCCTCTCACCGCCTGCCTCGGGGCTATTCAGTGGGGCCATCATAGCAAGCGTCAGCTTGGAAAAGCAGGAAGCAGGCTGCTAAATTCTCAGTGACTTAGAGAACTGTGACTCAGAGAACTGTGTATGTGGCTTTCTAACCCAGCAGGATTGCAGTGCAAACCCAATGAGCATTTTTTTCTAAGCATCTACTCCATGCTAGACCGGATCACAGGGGCTTTCACATGTATTTCCCATTTCATCTGCAAAACCACAAACCCATCATTCGCTTGTATGATGGTTCTCAAAGCATAATATTAAAACAGTGTCAATCCCACAGGCCAGCTGGAATGATGTAGGATGCAGCACCCTGTCGATTGTCCTTTCAGCGTTGCTCGGTTGCCCCAGAGCCCCAGCAGTTTACCAGTCTGTGTAACCAGACACCCTCAGGGTGGCATTCCTCTGGGAAGGGCTTCAGACTCAAGTGCACAGAGTCCAAGCTGACCCAAATAAATCCCTGCGTGCTGTGTGTGACAGCATAGAAAGCTGGCTGTGGGGGCTAATGACCTCTGTACACACAGCTTGGGCCTTACCTGCTGTCTCTTTAGAAGGTAACCCTGGCCTGCGTCATGCCCTATCCGGTTGTGCTTACACAATTTCTTCTTCCAGACTGTGAACTCCCTGAGGGCAGAGTGGGGCCTGAGGCACTACTTCATCCCTAGTGCCAGGGGCTGATATAAGTTCTTGTTGTGCCTGACTGAGACTGAGCTGAATCCAAACAAGGAACAGGCTGCCTTAGAAGGCAGTGAGTTCCCCTCACCGAAGGTGTGCAAAGTGAGGCCAGGTGGAGGATTCACAAATTTCAGTTAGCTGAGATACCCTGCAGGACCATTTTAGCTCCGAGACTGCCAGAGCCAACGATTTATTTTTTGTTTTTTCAATGATCCAAGGACTTGGTGGAAAGCTATCAGGATAGTAATACAGGTTTGTAACAATGCTAAAAGTGCCAATGTGTTTTAATAAAGCCAAGTGCCAGGGAGTATTATGGGAATATTTCATTATTCAGCTCAGCCAGATGCTGAACTAGGACCAGGTTTGGGGCTCATCCAAGTGGCCTGAGGGTTTGGTATAAAAGGAACCAGGAAGAAAATTGAGCGTCTTATGGCTAATCCTTGAACAGCAGCTGGGGTCTCTGTCTGTCACTCCAACTTAGGAGGCCTTTAGGTCAGAGAGCCGGATGCTTTATTACTCTGGACAAGTCCCTTCCCCTCCCTGAGCCAAAGCTTCCCCATCTTTATCATGGGGTACCTAATCCCTACCCACTTCCTTACTGGGGGCTGAGAGTTTGGAAGAGACTGGAACACACTTTAGAAGTCAGAACCAGCACTCAGGAGGGTTGAGGGCGGGTGAGGACAAGAGGGCCTAAATTCCACAGATCCTGGTAAGCTTAGGTGTATGGAGTGGCCCAGGGCCAGCCAGCCTTTTGGGGGCTTCAGAGTCATGGATGGGGTTCAGCCTTTCTGTGCTTCCAGTTCAGTGATCCTAGGGGTGCTTGAAGACAGCTGGGCTGGGTTCGAATCCCAGCTGTCAACTTCCTAGCTTTGTGCATGACCTTGGACAAGTCACTAGGCCTCCCTGTTTTCTCCTTGTTCAAATGGGGTGATGATGGTACCCGCCTCCTAAGGCAGTTATGAAGATAATTCTGTGAAAGTGTGTCAGTATCATACAGTTGTTTTTTTGTTCTCTCCTTTGGACTATCACAGAAGCCACCAGGGATTTCTATCTCAAAGTGCAAATAGAAGCATCAGCTCCATTCATTTACTCATTCAGCAAATATTTATGGAGCACCTACTGTGTGCCAGATTTTGCTTTTGGTGCTGGGGTTACCACTGAAGCAAAAGAGACTAAAAACCATGCCCTCTGGGAGCTTTTATTCTAGTGGCAAGAGACCCACAATACATAAGCAAACAGAATAATTTTGCAGTGCTAAATGCTAAAATCAGCCCATCTGCTCCAGTTGATGTTAAATGTGATTTGCAATGGAAGAACTCTTCCAAAGAGACCAGAGAGGAGAGCCTTGGTTTGGGCTTTGCCAAACCTAGATTTTAGTCTTGGCCCTGCTGGCTTCTAACTTGCTTTGCAATATTGGGCAAGTTCCTTCCTGTCTCTGATCGTCAGTTCTTATTTGTGAAGTAAGAGAGCAAGATGAGCCCTTCCAGCTCGGATACCGCTGCCTGGTGGCTCTGCAGTCACAGCTTGGGGTCTGTGCCTTTCCCCACCCTTATCACATGTACCTTTCTGTTTTAAATGTGGTCACCTGTCACAGAGAAAGGTGCAAGGACAAACATGCATAGCTTAAAGAAAAGTAAGGAAGAATATGAGCGCGACCACTGCTTGGGTCAAGAGACTGAGCCTTGCCCAAAGCCCCCACGTGCCCCTCCCCAGTCTACTCCTCAGAGATTGTCGTCGTCCTGACTTTGTGCTAATAACATCCCTCTTGCCCTTCCTGTTGTACCACCTATAGAACAGCTTTTTACAATATAATTTTGTTTTTATTATTTTTTAGCTGAATATAAATAGGCTGTGGATGTTTGTTCAGGTCTGGCTCCTTTTGCTCAAAGTTGTATCTGCGAGATTCACCTATGCTATGAGTTGTTGTTCATTCTTTTATTTTTCTTTTATTTATTATTATTATTATTTTTTTTTTTTTTTGAGATAGAGTCTCGCTCTATCACCCAGGCTGGAGTTTAGAGGCACAATCTCAGCTCACAGCAACCTCCGCTTCCCAGGTTCAAGTAATTCTCCTGCCTCAGCCTCCCCAGTAGCTGGCATTACAGGTGCCCACCACCACGCCCAGCTAATTTTTGTATTTTTAGTAGAGATGGGGTTTTGCCATGTTGACCAAGCTAGTCTCAAACTCCTGACCTCAAGTGATCCGCCTGCCTCGGCTTCCCAAAGCACTGGGATTATAGCCACTGCGCCCTGCTGTCCTTTTAAATAAATAGTATTTCATTGTATCGACAGGCCACAGCTTATTTATGCAGTCTACTGTGATGGACCACATGGGTTGTTTTCAGTTTGGGGCTGTTACTCTTGAACCTGTGTCCCAGCACACATGGCATGAGCTGTCTCTAGGGCACATACTGGCTGTAAAGCAAGCACACAGCCTTGCCCCAACCCCGCCCTGGGCATTGTCAGTCTTTGTCGTTTTCACTCACCTGGTGGGTGGGTAATGGTTTCTTGCTGTGGTTTGAATTTGTATCTCCCCGATGAGGTTGGGGGTCTTTTGTTTGCCCTTTGGCTGTTTGGATTTCATCATTGGTGGAGTGCCTGTTCATGCCTTTCACCCATCTTGGGCTGTCTTTCTATTTCTTTATGATTTGGAGAGTTCTTTGGGTGCTCCAGTTTCTAATTCTTCGTCAGTTAATCCACATTGTAGATATCTTCTCCCTCCCTCCAGCCTGCCTTTTTCATTCTTTACAGGGTCTTGGGATAAACTTCTCAATTTCAGAGTTCTAATTCAAGTAGTCAACTTTCTCACTTTATTAACATTTTTCGTGTTTTGAGAAACTCATTCCCACCCTGTAGTCATGAAGATTCTCCTTATTCACCTTTCACATTAGGTCTTTAATCCGCCTGGAATAGATTTTCATCTATGGTCTCTTTCTCTGACACGCATACATGTGTGGATATGCATGGCCCCATGTGCACACATATACCCATTCCCAGGTGGCCCGGCACCATTTGGTGAGAACTGTGTTCTTTTCCCTACCTGCACTGCCCCCAGCACGTACCATACCTCTCGATACAAGGCTGGCAGGGGCCCAACTGCAGGCTGTGGGCTGGGAGGTGGTAGGGACGGCCCGAGGGCGAGGCAGACAGCCCTCCCCACCCCCATCGGGACCAGCTGCTGCTCCTGCCAAACAGGTCCGTGAGGCTGCAGTGTCACGTGTCTGGCTGGCGCTGACTCGGGAGCTGGCGGATTAAGCAGGGGCTCAGGGTTTATGACCCGCACTGGCCGCAGCACCAGCTGGGGGAGGGCTGAGGGAGCTCATCTGTGTGGGCAGCAGAGGAGGCCTGAGAAGCCGGCCAGGCTGCGGCTGTTTGTCCACCCACAGCACTGGACCAAGGTAAGGGAAGGGTGGGATGGACCAGCCCCACTATTAGTGTCTCTAGCTGGAAAGTAAAATGTCCCCTCCCAAGCTCCTTCTATCTTGGTCTGTTGGGGCAGCTGAGATCTGGGAGATGCCACAGCCCACAGCAAGCCCCTACCGGGTCTCGGTCTCCTGTGGGGAGCACACATGAGTTCACATATGCGCACTGGCACCCTGCCCGCCCAGTTCCCGTCCCAGCTCCTCGTCCTCTTCAGTGCCTAGTATGTGCCCCTGGGTGGGAGGGTCACTGCCAGCTGTTAGCATGCCCCCTAGACCCTGGTGTCTTTCCCCAGGCAGTGCCCCATGCCTGGCCTGGCAGGATGCAGCCAGGAGAGGACGGACCTCCCACTCAGGTTCACCAGGCAGGGGAGAAGGGAAGGGAATGAGTGTGTGCTGAGCACCTCTGTGTATCAGATACCTCATCCAGGGCCATCATTACCCCTGCCTTCCAAGGTAGGAAAGATTCACCTGTTTCATAGATAAGGAAACTGAGGCTCACAGAGGGGCTGAGGATGGCCACCTGCATCTCAGTAGTCTGCCTGTGTGACCCCGAGGAAGCTGCAGGCTCTGCTCCTGGCCCCTGGGGAACTCTCAGTTGTTGTCTGGGAACTCTCAGTTGTCTGACGAGGCACATTCCCTCTGGCACAGGGCTGCTGCTACCTGGGGCTCCAGGGAACTCTAGGCCTCTGGGGGAAAAGTCAAGACAAAGAGCAGGATCCAGAGCCTCAGGTCCCAGCCCAGCCTGTGACGTAGCCCTCCCTGTAGCATGCCGTCAGCCTTGGCCAGCGGGTATGACTTGGACTCGGTGGTCCAGCCTGTGGCGACCTTGCTTCGTTTCCTCGTTTGTAGCATGGAAGATGTCAGTAATAGCATCTCCCTCCTCAGGTCACTCAGGCTGAAATGAGATGGTAAAGAAGGGCTTTAAAAACAGGGCCCAACAATGGCCAGGCGCGGTGGCTCACACCTGTAATCGCAGCGCTTTGGGAGGCCAAGGTGGGTGGATCATGAGGTCAGGAGATCGAGACCATCCTGTGAATGGTGAAACCCCACTTCTACTAAAAATTAAAAAAATTAGCCGGGCGTGATGGCGGGCGCCTGTAGTCCCAGCTACTCGGGAGGCTGAGGTGGGAGAATGGCGTGAACCCGGGAGGCAGAGCTTGCAGTGAGTCGAGATCGCACCACCTCACTTCAGCCTGGGTGAGAGAGCGAGACTCTGTCTCAAAACAAAAAACAAACAAAACAAAACAAAATGGGCCAACAGGCAAAGCCCATGGGCACTCAGTCAACCCTAGCTTTCGTTTTTACAGAGAAGGTCAATGTCTGGGGTCCCTTCATCTTCTGAAATTCTGAGCTCCTGTCTCTTTCTTTTCTGCCTGGGCCATTTATGTATGGGTTTAAATCTATGAATTTAGTATTTGCTTAGGAAATACAGGCCCATGATGAAAACGTTAAACATTATAAAGAATATGCAGTGGAGACTACGTATGTGCCCCACCCCCTCCCAGAACAAACATGGAAAGCATTTTTCGGGTATCTGGTCAGAAACATATAAACGTTTATCACCCTCCACCCCAGACATATTTGGGCAGTTTGGTGACCCCCCATCTAGTGACCCCCCCTGCCACCCGTCCTTTAAGTTCACCCACTGTAGGCTGGGGAACCCAGGCTGCTGCCTCCCTCCAGAAGTCACACATATTTGTGGGTGCTGGCACCAGATTTTCCTTGTCAGCAGGGCTTAGGAAAGGCTGCAGCCTGGCACAGGGCAAACGGTGGGGGGGGGTTGTTGAGCAGTAAAGAACGGTGTCTCTGTGCCCAGTGAAGGCCCGAGTTGGAGACCAGCTCCCCCACCCCCAGGATCCAGCAGATCTGGGTCTAGAGCAAGGGCGGGGCCTGGGGACCTGACTCAGGCCCAGCCTGGCTGCCAGCTGGCCATTGGGTGACCTTGAGCCAGCCCTGGCTTTCTCTGGGCTCCTGACTCAGTGTGGGAGCCCAGCGTGTGTGGCAGCCTCAGTGAGAGGGCCGAGGGTATGCCCCCTTGAAGACCCAAGCAAGCCATACCTCACTTAGCCCACTTGGGCTAAAACCTGTAATGTAGGGATGGGGTCTTGATTTCCTGAAAAATTTAACTACTTAAAAATGTAATTGCTTTAAAGTTTTAATGGTGCACTGGGAGGCAGCTGAAGGCAGTGCTAAGTCTGGCTAACATGTTCTCTCTTGATCTTGTGACTTCTGGACCTGTAAGTGACTTATCTTTGTTCAAGTAAATCTCGTAGGGGGCTGAGGGGTGGGGCTTTATCTTTCCCCAGGAAGGCAGCAGGTGGTTCCATGTGGCTACAGGTTGTGCATGCATGGCCCTTAGGCCTCCCAGCCCCCTGAAAGGAGGAGCAGCATTTACTTTTGGCCTTGGGAGGGTGGTAGGTACACAGTCACTGTCACCCTGTGTGGTAGAACTCCAGGCACTCCCAAATGTACAGATGTTCAGATTGTGCCCTGCACGAGGGCAGTTAGCAGAGGAACAGCGGCACTCTTGCTACCTAAGCCATGGTCCTTTGGGGCTGTATCCACCAGAAGAGGGCGCCTTTTACAAATTTACACAGGGGCCCTAGATGTGGATGGTGAAACTAGACTTGAGGATGCTCACTAGCAAAGGCATGGGGTCTCCTCCCTATCTCCCTGTGGTCTTCCTGTGCTCAGGTGTCTAGAATCTCCCTCCAGGGACTCTGCTGGTAACCCCAGGGGAAAGGAAACTCCAAACACCTTCCCCGATCCATGTGAGCGACTTGAGTTAGACTCAGCCTGGTGAATTTCAGAGAGAGCTGGACCATGGGCCTGGCCTTGGGGGCTGCAGGGTCAGGCCTGGCTCCCCATCTCAGTTCCAGTTTTTTCTGGCTCTCTATACCTTGGGTCAGGACAGCTCTGTGCAGACCATCTGTTTACCATGTTACTATCCCTCAGAACAAAGTATGAAAGGCCCTTATCTCTATGCCTGCCCCCTTGAAGGTGGGTGCTTTATTTTTAAAGACATGTGAATTTGGGGACAGGGACACACATGAGCTGGGCAAATTCATTTCATCCACAAATATTTCTCCAGCAGGTAGTTGTGCCAGGCGCCGTGCTGGAGCTGGGCATAAGTGGGGTATGTCAGAAAACCTTATTCTTATCCTCATGGAGCTGTCCAGAGAGGAGAGGGAAAGGGAAATTGTCCCCTGAACAGCATCACCCAGGTGCTGGGAGGAATTGCCCAGCGGGGCCTGTGAGGTCAACCTAGGCGTCCCTGAAGGAGCTGAGTCAAGAAGGTAGAATGGGGGCTGAGTGGGCTCCAGGGGCTGGCTCAGCACCCCCTCTGGGCACCCTGCTCAAGGCTGGGGCATCACTTCATCCTGGCCACTCTGTCTTGGGGCTGGGAAGGCCAGGCTGCAGTTCTCCAGCAGGGTGACAGGTGGTGGGTGGGCTGGACCTGCCAGGACCAACCCAGTGAGAGGTGGGGCTGGGGATCGCTTTGGTCAGGCCAGGAGTGAGCCATGCTTCCCCCTGCTCCTCACCCGCTCCCAAACCGGCACTCAGACTGCAGCTGTCACCATGCCACCTTTCCTCCCCTCCAAGGACTGCTCTACCAGCTGTGCCCTGAGCTGTCCTTTTAATCTGATCTAAATTTGCCACCGTGCCCAACCTGGGGAAGGTTGGGTGAAACCCCCCTTTGCAGAGGATGGGCCTTAGATGCTGGAGCACCCGAGTTCAGGTCTGGGTTATGCAGCTGCGGCCAGCAGAATGCCGGCCATAACGTCCCTGTCTCATAGGAGAGGCAGGTGCAAGTGAGTTACAGTGGGGAAGGCCTGCAGGAGCCCCCAGTGAGCCTTAGCACTCCTCACCCTCCATCTGACACACAAGCACCCAGAGAAGGCAGACAACTGCACCTTGCTGAAGATTGGTTACCATGGCCAGGGCCTCCCTCTGCAGCCTCAGAACAGGGGTACCTGGGCCAGCACCTTGCCACTGTCTCTTGCAAGCTGGGAACGTTTGGACTAGTGATTTCTCAAACAGCCTTGGTTTCCTCCAGTGCCTGGCACATGGCAGGCACACAGCACATGGGGGCTGATGCTGTTTTTTCAGGTCCCCTAAAGTGACCAACAACAGCCCCACCATAGGCAGGCAGCTCTTTCCTGTCAGTACTAAGGGCTGCAAGCTGTGGTGCTGAGCAGGGTCATGCAGCCTCAGCCACCAGGACTAGAAAGGGGACCTCCCAGTCAGTTCTGCCTATAGGACCCAGAGCGTGTTCCTCTCTCTCTCTTTCTAGAAGAGGGCTTAGACTTAAACACCCACAGGGGCCAGGCAAATGGCATGGGTGCTGGCATTGGTTGTGGCTAAGAACGTTTTTTTCTTTAATGGCAACATTTCTCAAAGTGTGGTCCAGGGAGTTCAAACCATTTAAATAACAACAACAACAACAACAAGCTGTTGTTTACCTTATCACCATCATTCTTGCACAAGTGTGCTGTAGAATATTCTAGAGGCTACCTGATATGTTGGCAGATAGACTGAGGCTTTTGCTATAAAGATGTCTCAAGGTTGGTGATGTCTTAATTTTAATTTTTTAATATGGTAAATGGTGATAGATATCACACCCATGAACAATTTTGGGATCCTCAGTCAAGAGTGTACAGGGAGCCTGACACCAAAAAGCTGGAGAACCACCGGCCTGTATTTTTTTTAAGCGTGTTTGATAAAATGCTAAAGGACAACTGATGGTGGGTTCCAATATGGGGGGCAAAAGAGAATGGGGGGGATTTTGGCAGAACAGTGCTTAACCTGCTAACAGGACACCACATTGACTCAGCACCAGTCCCAGGTGGGCAGGCAGGAACTCATGTGGGCCCCATGCGGCAGTGCATCCAGCTTTCACAAGAAGCCCCAAATGCAGCTCAGGTCACACATAATCCATCTGGGGCCAGAGCTGTCTGGGGACCTCCAGTTGCAGCCTGTGACCTGGGGTCTCAGTGTCCCCATCTATAGAACAGGTAGCAGTGGCCCCTTGTGGGGTGCCAGGAGGCAAGTGCTCAGGGTGCAGATGGGGAAGAGGATGAGGGCTGGTTTCACCCGCTCCCACCCCCATGGCGGGCTCGAGGCTCACTAAGCTGCTGCAGAGGGGACAGGCAGTGGGAGGCAGGTCCTCCACAGCTGGCTCTTCCGGGTGTCCTCTGTCAGCCTGGCATTAGCATGTATATATGAGAGAGAGTTCACAGCTAATTCTGCAATCATACTTCACAATTCTCTATGATAAAGAATAATTTTAATGGTAATTTTTCATTCTAGCTTTGTGTATATTTCTAACATGTTTATTTACATTTCAAAAGATACAAAAGGGTATATGGTGAAAAGTTCCCCCTGTTGTTTCTACTTGGGGAGTGGAAGGGAATGGGGGAATTGTGATGAAACCACTAGTCCCCCAGCAGCCGGTTCTCCTCCCCAGAGATGTCTCATGTTATTGGTTTCTTGTGTCCGATTCCAGACAGTTTCACGCATACATAAGCAAATGCCTAGAAATATACGTTATCCCCCCATTTTTAAACACAAATGTGGCAATACCATACACACAGTCTCACACCTCATATAGCTAACTTTATCAGTGACTCAACCCTATGAGGTAGATATTATTATCCTCATCTATAGGGAAGGAATTTGAAGTTCAGAGTTTCTGTGATTTGCCCAAAGCAACACAGCTAGGAAGTGGCAGAGCCAGGATTCAAACCCTGGCTCCCACTCCCCCTAAGCACAACCCTGCCAAGCCTCACCCCTCCACTGCCATTGGAGTGGGTGCTGTGGGGCCTTGTTCATCCATCAGATGAGGCAAGCCTCCATCCTGCATCGATCTCTCAGGACACTTGGGTTGCAGTTGACAGAAACTCACCTGAACACTGCTTAGCGGAAAGGGGAATTGATTGGCTCCTCTCACCGAAGTGCAGAGGGAAGGAGTGTAATGGAGCAGGGTGCCTCCTGAGGGAGAGAGGCAGGATCGGCTAAGACAGCCATGGTTGTCACGGTGCTCCCAGTGCCCCTCCCAGGAAGGAGCATCCACGCAGCCCTACTTGGGTCCCTGCAGGCAGGGCTGGACAGTGAGAGGCTCACCAGGTCCAAATGCCTGGAGGACCAGGCGAGGCCCAAAACGGGAGAGAACAGGAGGGCTCTTAGGAAGAGGAAAGGGCCTCAAGGAAGTGAGGAACACAGCAGAACACAGCTGAAGTCCCATCCCAGCCCCTCCTTCCTGACCTCCCCTCCCCGTGCATGGCAGGGCATTGAATGTGGAATTATCCTTAACCAGGGTAGTAATTACTGAAGATGTAGCTGGCATGTTGAACAAATTGTTGTGTGTTTGTAGTTACAAATCATGTTCCTAACACTCCAGGGGGTTCCAAACCTTGATATCTTTGCTATTAACCCATAAATTACAGTTATTTATGGAAATTGCTAGAGAAACAATTGTCTGTGGATTGTGTTGCATGAGGGATGCTCATCGTGGATCAACTCCAGGAGCCTGGAGTGGTCTGTCTGGGTCTCAAGGCTGAATACTTTTAGTTCGTGGGGTCAGGTTCTCACACCAGCCAAAGGCTGACTTGGCTCAGGGGCTCCTAGACTTTGTCCGGTGCATGGGCACACAGGTTGGATTCCCAGCTCTGTCACCACCAGCTGAGTAGCCTGGAGGTGAGTCATTTAACTCTTCTGTGCCTCTGTTTCCTGTGGACTAAGAGGGCCCACTTGAAGGGGTGGTGGGAGTATTACAGAAAATAACATGGGTGCAGCCCCTTAAACCTGCCCTGTGAAGGTGCTGCTGGGCCCAAGCGCTTCTCCTTCTCTCTGCACAGCTCAGGAGGCACACAGTGGGGCAGCAGCCAAGTCTTGTTCCCAGGAAGAGTGGAACAGGACGTGGGGGCCCCGCCCCCCGCTGCATGCCCCGGGCACCAGGCTGACTTCCCCCACCTCAGGTAGCCGGGAAATCATTTTTCACTTGAGTATGCTGTTTCTTGTTGTGCAAAATGATTTCTTAGATCCTTGTTACCCACCAAGCAGGGTTTCAGGAAGTATGAGATCCAGGCCGCGAAACAATTCCGGGTGAGGCACGGGCTCAGCTCTCGGTGACACGGAGTATACCACCTGGAACACGGGAGAGAGTTCTCCTTCCAGTGCTCTTTCCACCCTTCTGATGACATCAGACAGGAGGGTCGGCATGCTGACAGACCTTTAACGTCTCTATCACCCACAAAGGCTTAATGCGATGTATTGATTATATAGGGAGTAATACAGTCACATGGTTCAACAGTTAAACATACAGAAGGGTACACAGTGAGCCGTGCGTCACGCCCTTCCACATCCTGTTCCCCTCCCCAGAGACAACCGCTGTCCAGGGACACCTTAGAGTGTGTGTGCGTACGTGCATGCGTGCGCATGTCCACCTTTTCTGTAACCCAAATCCAGCATTCTTCAGCTTACCTTTTTCATGCAGCGCTATGTCTGTATCTCGGTCCCTATCAGGATGTAAAAAAGCATGCTTCTGTTTTATTGGCGGCCTCCTGTCATGTGGATTCTCTGTGCTTGCTAATCTCTGTTCTAAACAAGACACAGCAAGCCTCAGGGATGGGGCTGATAACAGGATCAAAGCAGGAGTTTATAACAGCGTTTTGTTTTTGTTGATTTATTTTCATGGGAGAATTCAATTTACGCTTAGTGAGGCTGGCTTTGCACTTATGGACCAGATATAAAGTTTCCTTGATAGAATGAAGAGTGTTAAGTAATTGATATGTATACAGGTGCTATGTGGTTGTTGGGAAACTAAACCCAGGTCACTCCCACTCCTGCTTACACGCTCACAGGATGAAGTTTTTGCTCGGTCCACTGGCCTCATGCCTCACAGCGCACCCGTCCCCACACTTCATGCCCCACGTAGATGCAGAACTACAGGAATATTTTCCCAAGTTCACCAAGCCTTTGCCCTTGCCACTTCATGTACCCGCAATGCCTTTCTTCTGCTGGGCCACCCAGTGAATTCCCATTCATGCCGCAAATCCCAAGAGAGGCATCAACTCCTACAGGAAGCCTTCCCTACTCCACCAGGTAGCAGTCATTCCTGCCTGTCTACCAGGTTGCTCCTATTACTGCATTTAGTGGCTTCCTGTCATGGGGAAAAAAAAATTTTTTTTTTTTTTTTTGAGACCGAGTCTCACTCTGTCGCCCAGGCTGGAGTGCAGTGGTGCAATCTCTGTTTACTGCAACCTCCACCTCCTGGTTTCAAGCGATTCTCCTGCCTCAGCCTCCCAAGTAGCTGGGATTACAGGTGCCACCCCACGCCTGGCTAATTTTTGTAGTTTTTTGTTTTTTCAGTAGAGATGGGGTTTCACCATATTGGCCAGGCTTATCTCGAACTCCTGACCATGTGATCTGCCCACCTCAGCCTCCCAAAGTGCTGGGATTATAGGCGTCAGCCACCGCGCCTGGCCCTGTCCAAACATTCTTAAACTGCAGCAGGTATTACAATCATCTGGAGGGTGAGAATTTGCATTTCAAATGATTCCCAGCTGAGGCTGCTGCTGCTGCTGTTTCTAGGACCCCACTTTGAGGACAACTGTTGGAGTGCAAGGAACACAGGCTGAGTGTCGGCCTACTGGGCTGTAATCCCAGCTTCATCACACATGGGCTGTGTGTCTTAGGGCAAATTACTTACCTTCTCTAGGCTTCAAGGCGTCTGTGATAAATCAGAAAACAATCCGCACCTTGTAGAATTGCTGTCAGGATTACATGAACTCATGCAGGAATGTGGCTGACGCCAATTGTGAATTACTTTCACTCCCCATACCCAACTGAGTTTCCTGAGGGTAGGGCCCACATCTGCAGCCTCTGAGATGCTTAGTGCCTAACACATAGTAGGTGGGAAGGTATGCTGGGAAGTTGTTGAGCACATTCAGGAATGCACACATTCTCAATGACAGATGTATTCAAACAGTGAATCACACATCACACATGTCCTGCCTCCATTAATTCTGAATCAGTGGAGTTGGGTCAGGTCTTCCGTCCACTGGGACAAAAGAAGGTGTTTAAATCAATAACATAAAGAAGACTGCAAAAGGGAATATTTAACTCACTTAGGAGACACTGTTGATTTAGGAGCACTTAATGGCATCCATTTACAAAACAGGTGACCCCAGCACTTATTATAAATGAACGTATCTATTCATTACAGCCGAGGCCCTGCACTCCCTTGGGAGCTGTTCTTTGGTGTGAACTCACTATGTAAAAGGCAGCAGATTGTCTCCCCAACAGCTACCAGGAATGCAGCCCCGGCCCTGCCACAGCGTCTAAGCTAGTGACATCCAGGTGAGATGTTCTGAAGGAGGGCAAGCCCTTGCAGCTTTCTGTTTATATTTTTTTCTAGATTCCCTCAGTTTCTCCACCCATTTTCATATGCAGATAAGCCCCAGTTTGGGTAAAGCTACCAGGAAAGAAACCCAAGTATATCAAGGATGGCCATTCATTTTGCCAAAGGGATGGCGCTTTTTTCCTTCCCCTTGAGACAAGATTTTACACTGTTGCCCAGGCTGGAGTGCAGTGGTGCAGTCATGGCTCACTGCAGCCTTGAACTCCTGGGCTCAGGTGATCCTCCCACCAACCTCCCTAGTAGATGGGACCACAGGCATGTGCCACCACACCCGGCTAATTTTTTATATTTTTAGTAGAGATGAGGTTTCGCCATGTTGCCCAGGCTAGTCTCTAACTCCTGGGCTCAAGCAATCTGCCTGCCTCAGCCTCCCAAAGTGCCGGGATTACAGGCGTGAGCCGCTGTGCCCAGCCTGATGCCTCCTTTTAAATAAAATCTTTAGCTGATGGGTTCCTTTAAATACTGGGCTCCCCTAGCACACTAGAGATGAGAATCAAGTGATATTGAAAAACCATTTTCAGCCCTTCCCGAATCTCTGTATGGTATAAAGAGGGGTGGGGTGCAGGGCATTGCTGAGATTGAGACAAGGATGAGCATGGAGAGAGGGAAAGAGACCTGCCTTAGTGCTGTGGGTGGTCCCTAAACCAGAGTGAATCTGGATCAACGTGATTTGCCTGTCCAGCAGACATTTATTGAGCACCTGCTATAGACCGGGCACCGTCTAGAGGCAGGGGATACAGTGGCAAATGAACAAAGTTGCAGAGCTACATTCTGGTGGAAGTGACAGTGAGTACACAAGTGATTAAGCCAGATAATGATGGACTGTGAGATGGGCTTTAAAGCGAATTGATGAGACAGAGAGAATGTGGATGAAGGTTCAGGAAAGTCCCAAGGAAGAAGTGACAGAGCATGTGTGTATTGTCTTAGAGCTCTTCACGTATGAGGTCTGTCTCTCTCCCAGACTCTAGACCTGAGGGCGGGGCTTAGAAGCTGCAGAACCCAATTCTGCCCTGGTCCCAGGCTCCCGGGGGATCTGCAAGGGGCCCTGTAAGTGTTGGCTCCACCGGAGGATGTGCTTTCTTGAGTGAGGAATGGCGAGGCGCAGGCAGCCGGGGAAAAGGTGGGGAAAAGGCAAGGACCACTCCCCCACTGTGACCCCGCCTGGACTTGTGGGGTACGCTCAGCAGGGCACGCTCAGCAGGGCTGGCAGAGTCCCTCCTGAGGCGGCCACTGCTGCCCCCCTCCTGCTTTTCCCTAGTGTCACTCCCTTCCAGAGGGCCAGGGCAGACCCCAGGAGGAGAGTGCAGCAAAGGAAGTGGGGAGTGGTGTACGGTCTGGGAGTGGGGTTCAGGGAGCAGGCTGGGTGTAAGCAGAGCACCGCTGAGGCGCAGCACCAGATGGCTCACTGAATTCTTTTCGGCAACCTCAGAGACATGGATTATTATTCAGTTCTGTTTCACAGAGGAGGAAACTGAGGCTCAGAGAAGTGACACCCAAGGCTATACAGCCAAGAAGGGAGCTGAGCCAGGAGTCTGCCTCTGCAGGCCCTTGGGGGGCAGATGCCAAGGTTGCTTTGGTTACTCACACATCAGCCAAGGCGGAGACTTTCTCCCTGCAGAGGTCTTCCTCCTGGGCCTTGAAGGTCAAATGGAATAGTGTTGTAAGAATGAACCTGGGACTCAGTCCTGGGTTCTCATCCCTCATTAGCGCTTTGCCCTTAAACAAATTCCTTAACCTTTCTGAGCCTTGGTTTCTTTTTCTGGATGGGCGGATAGTATAGTCCCTACCTTAGAGTTCCATTGTGAGCCTTAAATGAGATGACCTGTCGTGCATTTAGCACAGAACCTGCATTCAATAAGAACCTTGGATATGGGGGAAGAGGGACTGTGGAGCTTCATGGTTAAGTTCGTGATTTGGAGACCAAATGAACCTGGGCTCAAATCCCTGATTCAGCCAGGTACTAGCTGTGTGGCCTTACATAAGTTATTCAACCTCTCTGAGTCTGTGTATCTGTAAAATGGAAGGTTGTTGAGGATTAAGTGTGGGTGCTTCTGTAAAGTGCCTGGCCCAGACTGTGTGCCCTGTGAGAGGAGGCTGCAGGAAGAGGCAAGAAGAGGCAGAGAGTTGGGAAAGGAGGCTTAGGAAGACCAAACCACTTGCCCAAGATTCAAGATCATGCTCCAGAACGTGGAGCCTCCATAAGCCATGAGCATCCCTATTGTGGGACACAGCCTATGGCTGGAAAGGGTGCTTATTCACTCAGCACACCTTGGCTCCTCTTGCACTTTGGCCCCTGTGGAAGGTGCCAGGGCCACAGTGAAGCAAGGGGAGGAACTTGCAGGCTCTGAAGGGCTGCTGTGTGCCCAGCCCTGGCTAGGCAGTCATGGGTATCATTGCCAAGCTTCACACTGAGCCTGCAAGGAAGGTGGCACCATCCCCACTTTGAGGCTGAAGATGCTGAGGCCCTGGGAAGCATAGTAACTGTGTGGGGTCACATGGCGGGGCTGGGATATCTGCTGGGCCTGCTGCCCACAGGCCTGCCTCTTCCATCTGGGGCACAGAGAGCTCACGGGCGACACCTGCAGGAGCCTGGAGCCCTGTTCCAGGAGCTGTGCCTCAGAGGTCCAAGCCCACCCAGCATAAGTGTCCGCACTCCCTGAGGGTGCTGCTGTGGCTCCCTGTGCCACCTACCAGGGAAGGAGGAATGAGTATGAAGGGCTGAAGTGGGGGCATTTTTGATTGTCGGCGGGGGCTGGCAGGCACCTGAATGAGAAGGGTGATGGCAGTGTGATGGGGGAAGTTTAGGGAAGAGTCCTCTACCGATGGAGGCAGCAGCTCAGTGGAATTTCCTCCTGAAGTTGTCTTGCCCCTTGAATCCTGCGGGAAAGCTGGCAAATGGCCATTTCCCTTCCACTCGAATAGAGACCCATAACTCAAGTAGCTGCCCTTCGGACACCACAGGACTGTTCCCTGCAGGCCCTGCCCCTGGATTTGGGACAAGCAGTCCAGCTCACCTAGCTGGGCTCTGCAGGGAGACCAGGAGGGATGGGGTGTGGCCACAAGAGCAGCCAGACTGATGAGGGATGTGACAAGCATATTCTCACCACCTTCTTTCATGTTTACAACAGACCAGCATTCCCTGTGTGGCAGGGATTGCACTGGTCACCGAGGACCTAGAATCATGGAGTGCTCTGGGGATCCAGGCTTGGAGGGCTTCTTGGAGGAGGTGACCATTCCTGGCTGTTTTGTGTGCTAAAGAAAACCCTCACCAACCACCAAGCACCCGTCATGTGCCAGGCTCCTCAGAGCCCTGGCAGAGCCACCTGTACCCATGCTGGGTTTCGTTTCTCCTTTCGTGGGATGCTGTGTCCTAGCTGTGTGGTTCTTTATTGCAGCCCCTCCCTCAGGGTCTTTCCCATGCATCCTCAGCCTGTGTGAGTCCGTTTGTCAACTAATGGCACCATAACAGCTGCGTCTAATTTTTATTCATCTAAAGACCACAAGAAAACAGAGCCTCCTGACACCTCAAACCACGATGGGTCTTAGGTCTTAGCAGTGCAGAAGGAGCTGGGGAAAGGAAGCCAGATAACCAGTTCTTGGATGTGTCCCAGTGTGACTTGGGGAAGTGGTCCCTGCTTCTGTGAGCCTCAGCTGCCTCATCTGAACAATGGGTGGGCAGCACTGGGTCTTGGTGGCTCCTTCAGACTTTACCATTAAGGCCACTGTGTTTATTTAATTTTTGATTTTTGTGGGTGCACAGTAGGTGTATATATTTATGGGTCACAGGAGATATTTCGATATAGGCATGCAATGCCTAATAATCACATCAGGGTAAGTGGGGTAAGGCTGCTTTAAAATTAGTCATGGTTGGGGTCTTGGCCAACCCAAGTACCATTGTGGTTGGGATGAATTCCCCTAGGGCTATGGTAGCTGTCTGGAACCAGGCCAGTTACACAGCACAGTGGCAGTGTCTGGGCCCCACCACCAGGAAGGTGCATGGAGAGCAATGGTCCTTACCTTCAAGGTGCCCACAGTCTTAAGTAAGGGGTTCTTGCTCTGCCTGGGGGTAGAGGGATTAGGGGAGGCCTTAAAGAGAAAGAGACATTTGAACTGGGCTTTGAAGATTGAGTAAGACATTGCCAATCAGATGGAGCAACAACCCAGGAAGTAGGAACAGGATAAACAAAGGCACTGGGGCCGGGAAGTGCAGGGTGCATTCTGGGAGTGGCTGTGTCGTAGGGATCACAGCTGGGAATGAGGCTGGAAAGACAGGCAGGAGCTAGATGACAATACAGGTGGTGCCTGAGCAGTTCAGTATCACGCAGGAAACCCGGGCCACAGACCTAGGTCAGGGTGGACAACCCTGCATCACCTCCAGCAATCCCTAGTTCATTCCATTTACTTTGTTTAGTAAGATATGGCACGTCCCAAATTCACAAGTGGTTTCTGTGGAAAATGGTTGGAATTTTAAAGATAATTTGGCACTTGATAAGAACAGCTTTATTTATGTGGAAACATTTCTGTTCTGGGGGGATGGACTGGCTTCCCTGAGGTGCCACTCTACAGAGTGCTGTGTTCCATGCAGCTGTCTCTGGCTTTTTACTGCATCTAACAGTCATAGGAATAGGTTCTATTCCATATTTGGATGAGAATGGTGTGGTCTTAAAACTCATCCACCCAGGCTGGGTGCTGTATTGTCCAGGTGGGTGCTGTATTGTCCAGGCTGGGTGCTGTATTGTGGTGGCCAGTGTGGCATGAAGCCTCGGGTCAGTGTCAGTGTTTATAGTTCCTGGGGCACATCCCTCCACCTCTCTGGACCTCAGTTTCCCTGTCTGTAAATTGAGGAATTGGGGCTGAGTGGCGGCCACAGAGCTCCCTCGCAGACCCAGCATGCTAACTGTGATGGGGAATGCTCATTTCGTAAGATGAATGGTAACATAGTGGTGGTGAACAGACAGTGAGCAGAAGCTCAAAATGTGCTACAGCACAACTCTTATTGATTTTTATGGTTGTCGGTAAGACACAACCTGCTTGAAAGATGAGGAACCTGAAGTAGCCCGAGAGGTGGCTTAAGTACCATCAAGCATTTGGGGTCTTTGTGGACTAGCTCTGGTGGACTTCAGAGCCTCCTAGAAGTTGTCAGAAGACCTTCAGTCCCTTGATTTCCTCATTTCACTGGCGCTTTTTTTTTTTTTTTTTGGCGACATGATCTCAGTCTGTCATCCAGGCAGGAATGCAGTGGCACAATCACGGCTCACCACACCCTTGACCTTCCTATGCTCAGGTGATCCTCCTGAGTAGCTGCGACTACAGGCACATGCCACCATGCCTAGCTAATTTTTCTGTGTTTTTGTAGAGATGGGATTTCGACATGTTGCCCAGGCTTCACTGGCGCGCGCGCACACACACACACACACACACAAATTGTATTGGTTCCAGTCCAATCCATAACTGGTCGTTTTTTTTTTGAGATGGAGTCTCACCCTGTTGCCAAGGCTGGAGTGCAGTGGCATGATCTCGGTTCACTGCAACCTCCACCTCCCGTGTTCAAGCGATTCTCTTGCCTCAGCCTCCTGAGTAGCTAGGATTACAGGCACTCGCCACCATGCCTGGCTAATTTTTGTATTTTTAGTAGAGACGGGGTTTCACCATGTTGGCCAGGCTGGTCTTGAACTCCTGACTTTGGGTGAGCCACCACACCTGGCCCATAACTGGCTTTTTTTAAAGTAACAAACACTTGTTTAAAAATTATTTTTTGGCGGGGGAGGTTACAGAGTCTTGCTCTGTCTCCCAGGCTGGAATGCAATGGCACAATCTCGGCTCACTGCGACCTCCGCCTCCCGGGTTCAAGCAATTCTCCTGCCCCAGCCTCCCGAGTAGCTGGGACTACAGGCACCTGCCACCATGCCTGGCTAATTTTTATATTTTTGTAGAGACAGGGTTTCACCATGTTGGCCAGGCTAGTCTTAAACTCCTGACCTCAGGTGACCCACCTACCTCAGCCTCCCAAAGTGTTGGGATTACAGGTGTGAGCCACCATGCTCGGCCTAAAATTTTGAAAACTTTAAGTGTTCATAGAGTGAAAAGTTCTCCATTCTCCTGCCCACCCCTGTCCCACCTAGATCTGAAGCCTAGTGGGCAGAGGCCTTCTCTGTGAATTTCTGGAACCTCTCAGTTTCCCTTCCCAGAGGCAAGCACTGGTACCTGTCTCTTGGGTCTCTTTTAAGAAGTAATCTATGATTATACAATCTTATATAAGCATACTAGTGTTCTTTTATAAGTACACTTCACGTTTTTCTGGACTTTCTATCACAGTATTGTGTCTCAGATCTTTTCCTATAAGTATGCAAGATGCTGCTGCCATCTTTTTAACATGGGACTCCATTGATGAGTGTAATACAATTTACTTAACCAGTCCGCATTGAGAGGCATTGCATGTTACCTCCCCTGAGTTCTGCTTTTTCAAATAATTAATATCCTTGGGCATGCCTCTATGTGTCTGTGTACACACGAGCAAGTGGCGCTGTAGGATTCATTCTCAACAGTGCACCCCATCTTGTGGCCATCACGTCTGAGGATCATCTGGCCCAGCCCTATCATTTCAATCACTGTCTTCCCCCATGATGTTTGGATTCTGCTCTTGCATGGGGTGTCTGGCTGAACACGCAGGGGGTTTGCCAGGGTAGTTGGAGCCAATGTAAGACTCCCTCAGGAGAGTTTCATTTATTTCAGAGAAGGGCTGCATAATATTGTATGTTTTGCAGGTCATGTGTCTCTGTTGTAACTGTTTAACTTCATCATCATAGTCCCGAAGAAGCCATTGACAATACATAAGTGGATGAGCATGGCTCTGTTCCAATAAACCTTTATTTTTAAAAAACAGGCAGCAGGCTGGACTTGGCTCTCAGGCCATGGTTTACCAACCTTTGGTGTATTCAGCTGTTGAAGACCTTCTGTGTACCAGGCTCCACTGTCAGCACAGGGGCTGCTGCAGGGAAGGACATAGAACCAGCCTTAGCAGTTGGAATACAGCTCACTGGTATAAGCGAGCAGGTGCGGTGTAACCTGATGCCATGTAAGAGGAGTTTCTGACTTGGACTAGGGGCTGGTCATGGGTGTCTTTCTGGGAGCAGTGACATAGGAAGCTGAAAACCAAGGTCCTAGCTCTGAGCCAGGCACAGTGGGGAGTGTGGGGAACTGAAAGAAGCTTAGTATTGCTGGAGGTGTGGCAGGCATAGAGTGGGCAGGAGGAGAGGTAAGAGCTGGAGAGATGAACCAGGCTACACAGGCCACGAGGCTGGCTGTGCAGAGAGGCTGGGCTTGATCCTGACAACTTGGAGAGAGGGGCTGCAAAGGCTGGGCTTTGGGAGAGTGCCACACGTCCAGCTGGAGGAAGGCAGGGAGGCTGTGGAAAGACTGGAGGCTGTCAGAAGCCAGGTAGCATAGAGATAAAGTCGGGTTGTAGCATGTGAAATGGGCCAAGGCAAGCAGCTCAGGACTAAAACCTGGGTTGATACAGTGGAACTAAACATTTCCATGACTTTTTGCATCCTTTGACCCCATACGTGGGACCCTATTCATGCCTCAAGGTCCAACCCAAAATGTCCCCCCATTAGAGCCTCTCCTGGGGCAGAATTACAGGCTCTTTCCTCCACTGTCATGACACCATACTGAGGAATACTTGTCACAGCAGTGTTTCCCCACTGAGGCCTCAGAGTAAGTACTAATTAATGCTTGCTAAATTAAATTAAACAGCAAGGTGAATTAGCTGGGGTAGAGGTGGCCGCTGAGCCACTCTTTACAGTTGCAGAAACGGAGACTCAGAAAGCTAAGCAATTTGTCCTAATGGTACATGCAAGGATTCTGACCAGTCTGGTCATTTCTGCAGAAAAATTGGCCTTCTCTGCCTCTCTAGGCTGGAACTTTTCTTGCTTCTGCTCACAGTTCCCTAAATTATTAATCTGCAAGGCAGCTAGCAGAGCAGGAGCAAGAGGCACACTTTGCAGAAAGATAAAACAAGAGAATCAAGATGCATTTGGTTTCCAGAGAGTCCATCATCTGGTATTCCAAATCCTAACAGGGAAATTCAATCCCCTTCTAAATCCCAGCCGAGACAATGTCCCCAAGACCATCCTGCTGGGCGGCAGGGCCCTGGGCCTGGAGAAGTGCCTGAAATTCTTGGACAATCCGGATGGTGAGGCTGTCAAAGCCTGTGTCCAGAGTGCTCCAACAGCTGGGCTGGGGGAATTCTTTTGGCTCCATTTATTGCAGTCTATTTTTAGAGAGCACTTCAGACAGGGGTGGGAGTTTCCTGCTGCCTCTGCCCTCAACTGGGTCATTTCTACCCTATCCTCTCCCAGCTCCCTACCCCTGCCCTAACTACGACAGATGCCAGATGTGGCTGTGGTCTTTGAGCAGTGCAGCCTAGTGTTCTTCTCTTTCCAGAGCCCTCTATGTATAGGTACTTTTGTCCATCTTTTTTATTATAGCCTTCCTTGTGAGTGTGAGGTTGTATTGCGGTCTTGATTTACAGTTCCCTAAAGATTAGTGAGGTTGAGAGCATCTTTTCATGTGCTTATTGGCCACTTGTAGATTGTCTTTGGAGAAATATCTATTCAGACACCTTGCCTGTTTTTAAATTGGCTTATTTGCCTTGTTACTTTTGAATTGTAAGAGTTCTTTATATACTGTGGACACTAGACCCTTATTAGATACATGATTTGCAAATATTTCCCCCGATTCTGTGTCTTCATTTATTTTTAACAGAGCAAAGAAAACATGGGAAGCTGAGAAGGGGAATGTGGAGATGGGCAATGAAGGGGCACTGGGTTCCTGCTCAGCCTCTTGCCTCGGAACCCAGGTGCTCTAACTGGCTTAAGGGGCACTGGGCTCCTGCTCAGCCTCTTGCCTGGGAACCCAGGTGCTCTAAACTATTTTTAGGGGTTGCCCTCTGCTGCAAGATGGGCCACCTCAGCCCCCTTCCTTCACTGTCCGCCTCCAAATGAAAGATTCAGAAGGGCACAAGACAATGACCCTGCATTGATGGCTTCTTGCAGCTTCCTGACTCCCGCAGGCCCGCCAGCTGCCTGGCCCTCCAGGGGATGGACTTGTAGGTGGGTGGCCCAGGACAGGCGGGGTTTTGATTGTTCCATATCTGCTTATTGTCTCCCAACCACGTCTAGGCATTCCACAAGTGTGGGCGCTGAGCACTGTACCTGCCTTCATGGAGCCCAAGGACAGATAGTAAAGAAGTAAACGTACAAATGGAGGACTGCAAGCCGTGAGCGCTCATAGTAGGAAGAGCCTGGGAGAGGAGGACAGGGTGAGGGAAGCCCTCTCTGAGTTGGCCCAGTTAAGCTGAGCCTCAGTTTACTCATTGGTAAAATGGGGCCGGGGTAACTCCACCTACTTCACAGTGTTGCCTTGAAGGCCAGCTATCACTAAAGAACTCTAAAGTGCTAATTACTATTACTTTAAGCTTGTCATAGGTGCTTGAAGGGTGTCTCTGGGTGGAGAAAGGGCAGGGGGCTGGGTGGGCTTAGGGAGAAAGAAGCAATTTTCCATTAGATCCTCCCCAAAAAGCCGCCAAAAGGGTGGTACCAACCTCAGGATAGGGCCCATTCCCTTCTTTGGGGCGCATCAGAGCCCCAGAACCACACAGTTCGGTCCAGGCGAGCAAAGTCCGGGTTTTATTAAACTGAAGGCAAAATCAAGATAGGTAGAGGTTGAGTGGGCATCAGCAGAGTAGGCTCTGTTTGGGGGTTTGGAGCTTTGTATTTGTTGTGGTTACACGCTGGGGAGGGAGACATGGCTCCCGGGAGGCGCCAGTGTTGAAGGGGCTGCGCAGAGCCTTCCTACCAGACCGGAGGCTTCGTGCCCTGGGACCTGGATGCAGTGTCTGGGACTCCGCCCTTGCGCTCGCCACCCGGCGCCTCGGCTCGGCCCCGCCCCTGGCTGTAGCCCCGCCCCTGACCCCCCTCCCCCTATGCTCCTGCCTCGGCTCCGTGTGACCACGCCTCCTGCGCTCCCTTCCCCACACGCTCCGTGCGGTCCCGCCCCTGTGCGCAGCCCCGCCCCCAGCTCGCCCTCCGGCCCCGCCCCCTCCCGGCCCCGCCCACTTCAGGGCCACATTCCTCCGGCCCGGCCTCGCGCTGCGCCAAGCGGGCGGCGGCGGAGGGGCGGGCTTGGCTGGCCTGGGGTTCGGACTCAGGGCCGGAGCCGCGGGAGCCGGCGGACACTGGGCCAGGAGCCCCGACGTGGTCGCGTGGCGGGTGGTCGGGTCTCCGGGTGGCCGAGTGTCGGCCCCGGGATCCGGCGGCTCGCTGGCGGGAGTCGGCGGCCTCAGCTGGGCCTGGGTCCCGGCTCCTGGCCCGGCCCGCTCCCGCTGCGACCGCCATGTGGTGCCTGCACTGCAACTCGGAGAGGACCCAGTCCCTTCTGGAGCTGGAGCTTGACAGCGGGTGAGGGCGCGGCGCGGGTCGAGCGGCCTTCCCGGGTGCTGAGCGGTGGACTGGCGGAGGCTGTGGGGACGCGTGTGCGGGAGTGCAGGTGACCGTCGGGACCGGGCGCCCGGCGTACGAGAGAAAGCTGCCTGCGGGGCGGGGTGCGTCCGCGAGACTGGGTTTGGGTGGGAGACCAGCAAACAGGACCCGAGTTTGTGCGTGGGAGAGAGAGACGCGCCCTTGGGACAGGAGCGCTGTGTGTCCTGGGAGGGTCTCAGGATGGGAGTGTGTGTGCGATCGAGGGCCTTTTGGAGTGCAAGTTGGTGTGGGGGTGAGTTTGAGTTTGTGGGGCTGAGAGGGAAGCAGTGGGACTCGGTGTGGGTGTGAGGTGAGGGGCAGGAGGGAGAGCAGAGGAGAGTTGGTGGGAGGGTGCCCAGCGGGTCTGTGCCTGTTTCAAACTGCAGGCAGGGCAGGGGCTGCCAGGGAGGCCTCTTGCAGGCCTGTCTATTCCAGACATTGGGCATGTGTCTGGATTGATGTGTCTGTCCTGTCTGCAAGACCCCGAGTGTGTGTGAGGGTGGATGACCCTGAACAAACAGGCGTCCCAGGTGTGCCAGCAGCTTTTGTTGGGTACTGTGCGCCTGGCAGGGCCACTTGGGGGTGCACTGGGGTGTGTGGCTGCTGTTTGTGGCAGAGTGTTGATGTGAGGGGCTTTGTTTATGTGGTGATGAGTGTGCACCTGGTGTGGTCAGGGATGGAGTCTGGTGTGTCAGAGGGGCCAACCCTTTTCTACTTCAGGGCCTGTGGGCGGCTGTCTGAGCTTCCAAGGGCCCATGTTTATGGAGAGAAAGGGAGAAAGAGAGTGTGCGTGTATGTGCTGGGAATATTGATTTCCTCTCTCCAGTGGCCAGCACAGCTGCCCCCTGAGCTATCTGCAGGCCCTTCTGAGGAGCAGGGGGGTGGGGCTAAGGGGGTTTGTTGACAAGCTGACTTGGCGTATATCAGGCCCCCTCTGGAGGAAGCCCACCTGGAACTGTTTGATCTTTCGTTCAAAAACTGTGCAGCGCATGCCTAGCAGTTGCACTGAGAACATGCATATGTCCCCCTCTGCCCCTTCCTCACCCCAGAGGCCTGGGGCTCTGGGTTTGACGCTCCAAGTGGGGTTGTAGGGCTTCCCAAGGACCCATTGCTCCTTGCATCTGGGGTGGAGGCCAGGCACGCTGCAGCTGCAGGACCATCTGTCTGGAATCAGTGACAGCAGTCTGGACATGGGGGTCATGTTATTCATATCCCACACACACCCATGGCCTTCATAGCCCATCAGCTGTCCCACCCGGTATTGCAATTGCTTTTTATCCTTGTGGTACCAGCATCCTCAATTGCAGGAGAGCAAATCGAGGCTGAGTGTTCAGTCTTGTCAGTGCTAAGGCTCTGTGGTTTATTGAGTGCCTGCTATGTACCAGTCCCTGCTCTAGGCACCAAGGACATAGCAGTGAACAAAACGTGAAGTCTTTGTCCTCATGGAACCAGCAGTCTAGTGGGGAAGAAGAAACCATTAGCATGTTCTCCTGGCTGCACCTCCCTCCTCCCTCTGAGCTGAAAGTAACTGGGGGGTTTTTCTGCCCCTCCATTAGGACCTTTTCAGTATCACCATTCCAGTTGGCGTGTCCAGCCACCTCTCTTGCATACTTCTCCGTCCCACATCCCTTCTCATTAGAAGTCCCTCCGGGTATCTCATCTCAATCTTCCAGCTGCAGGGAAGCCTGCTTGGATCCTTCTGTGGTCTGGGTTGGTAATGAACAGCTGCTCCCCCAGCCTCAGAACATGAGCCAGAGGTCTTGGAGGTTGAGAAGCCTCGCTTGGGTATAGCCCACAGTTCACGCATCAGCCTCAGAGCAGGTGGGTCCCATTTGCTCTGGAGCACCTGGTATGTGGTTCCATGGGAAGCTTGGGGGAGGGTTAGAGGAAATCAGCCCAGTCCCTGGCCTGTGGAGGCAGAGCTAGATGCTCCTTGGGCTGGCCATATCCCCCTCTCTAAACCCAGATGGGATGCAGCATGGTCCAGAAACCTCAGGGGACCCCCCCCCCCCAGTCTGTAACAGGCCCAAGATAACCACTCCCAAGTCCAGCTATGCCACCATGCACCACTCTACAAATACAGGCTTCTTTCCAAAAGCATGTGTGGCACTTTGATGCTTTGCTGTTGGAGCCTTGTGACAACATAGGACTCTTCTTACCCTCGTTTTTTTTAAGGGTACACACACTAAGAGAACCCAGTGACTGGGCCAGAGTATCACATGGGGAGCCTACAGGAGAACCCTAATGTTGTGATGGAGGCCTCTGGAGGCCCTGGGATTTTCAGGCCTTCACTCAAGGAAGTCGGACTATGAACTGGTTGCACTAATATTTACACAGCTTCAGTTCAAAAACGGACAGGACTGACAGCTGCATAGTCAAACAGTGTGACAACTGGGCAAATAGATGTTTCTGGACAGGATTGGACAGGGTACCCAGGGCTGCAGGAGCTCAGTATATGTGTGTGTACATGTGTGTGCATATGGTTTTATCTGTCTGAACTCTGCAGACTGTGGAATCTTGGTTTGCCTGGAGAATCTGGAATCCAGGGCAGCTTGAGACTTAAGGAAAGAAGGGCCTGGGGAAGCAAACAGATTTTGTTTCAAGTCTCAGCTCAGTTTCGTGAGTGTATGCAAGTTACCGCATCCCTTCAATCCTGTTTCCCCTTCTGTGAAAGGGAATGATAACACTGCTTCATGGAGTGCTCTGAGAATGTGGGTGTCTGAAGGCCACTGCACAGCTGGCCATCCTGAGGACTCCAGTCAAATGCCATGTTTGTCCAAGTCAGCACTCTGCTCTTCCCAAGCACCAATGACCCGCTGGATTTTCTTTCTTCCTGTTTTGTAAATTTCCTTTGAATTTTGATGACTTGTGGAATATCCGCCCAGTAAGCACAGGGGCAAGATGATGCACAGCCCAGATGGGCTTGAACACCACCGGAGGCCTTAGGAGAGGTCTGTGGAAGCGTATGCGTGTGTGTGTGTGTGTGTGTGTGTGTGTGTGTGTAGGGGGATGTGCTCAAAGGCTGTTGAATGTGATTTATCCTTTGTCCTCAAAAGCAAATTGTAATGAGTTTAGAGGCCATTAAGGCTCTTGAAGAATTAATTGGCATGGCCTTAGAGAATCTGGCTGCTCCCACTGTGTGAGCTGCTGCAGAGACAAAGTTGATGGCATTTATGGTGGAAATATGGCATGGTGCCACCTGGACCTGCCACTATCCTGGCTGCCGTGGCTGTACCCCGAATTTGGCAAGTGTCCCTCCGAGGCCTGGCCCTGTGGCTAGTACCCCGATGCCTGCCTCGCACAGCGCCTGGCCCCATGGCGGACATAGCCAGTTGTCAGTGAATGAAAGCATCCATAAATGCAGGTGTTAACAAGTGCACACATGCTCTCTTGGGCTTGGAGGAGTGCGTTGTTCTCTGGAGAGATGTGTATGACCCAGGGGACACATAGCTTTTCACTTTCCTGTGTTCCTTTATATACACAAACATGTACTGAGCACTGACTTTGTACCAGGCCCTGGGCTAGATGTAGTAGCACTGAGGTTAGCGGTGTGAAATGGTACATCACAGAGCACAGGACTTGGGGGTCACACAAAACCCTGACTCCACCTCTTCCTAGCTGTGTGGCCTCAGATATGTTGCCTCCCATCTCTGAGTCTTAGTTTTCTCATCCATGAAATGGAGCCAAAACAAACCCCCTGGGGAGGGTGCGGGGATGTGCAGCTTTGCCTGGTGACTGATGCATACAGATAGATCCCCAACAAATGGTAGCTATCATCACCATCATCAGTATTACCACCTTTTCCCTTTTGTGAAATCGTTGCTGAGTTAAAATGATTCCTCACAGTTTTCTTTTTGGCTGATTTGTGAGGTTGAAGACTGATTTCTAGAGTCTGTGTGGCTTTTTGTGAAGTTGTCCTTCTTGGGGTCCCAGCTGCTCTGACTTGAATTTTTTTTTTTTTTTGCCTTGTTCATAGGTACCTGCAGCTTTGCTGCTCCTTGGAGGAAAGGCCCATTCTTTCCGTTTTATCTCCTCGGTTTGCAGTTTCCTGACATGGTGACAGTTTGATTTGAACTTAAGGTCCCCATGGAGACCCATAGCAAGAGTCCCCTCCCTGTTTGTAAAGATGAGACACTGTGACTGCATTTGTTTTTTCCTCTTTGTTCAAAGCTCAGTAATAATGATAATAGCAGCAGTTGCCATTTAGTGCTAAAGCTGCTAGAGTGCAAGAGTTAGCATGTGAACTCGGCCTGCTTGGCTTCAGGGTCTGTGTACTTCATGGCCAGGCTCTGCTTCTTCTGGGATTAAATAATCTTTGGCAAAATATGTCACCATCATGAATGGCGCCTTTTGCTTCTTCCCTATACTGCCACAACAGGTGTCCGGTATCCCCAGGCATCAGGATTCCCAACATGTTCCCAAATGTCTCAGTCCACAAGCTAGTTGATGACCACTCACCGGGCCTTCCTGGAATCTTGTCTCTTTCCCCACAGAACCCAAGAGCTGCATCCCCAGACTCTCTGGTAGGATTCTGGGACAGTGTCCTTTGCACTTGCAGGCTCTTCAGGGTAGCATGCTTGTGTGCTGTGCGCAGCCCCAGGCCAAGACTCTGCTTGGAGCAGGGTCCTGAGGACTAAAACTCACTGTCCCCTGACTCACTGAGGGACCCATGCCAACATGACAGGCTTCTGCATGATGAGGAAACCCAAGGCTAGGGCTTTTGAATCATTGGAGGACACGCAAGTGTGTGGGTGCTGAACTTGATCCCACGGGAGGGGAAAGGGATCATTAATAAACTGGAAAAATTGGAACGAGTCCGCAGCTGGGAGGAGGCCTCCTCATTCACACAAACTGGAAGGGTTCTCCCAAAATCCCCTGCTGCCCAGACCGGATCAGAGTCTGTCTGCCAACATGAATACTTTCTCCCTGATGCCATTTACAGAAGTCAGTGGTGTTTGCTTTTCTATTTCTGGCTGGGAGGGTAGGTGGTATAATCATGAAGTGCATGGATACATGCAAAGCATTTAAATGGTGTCTCATAGTAACATAGCAAGGGCCCGGTAGATGTTGTAATCATTGTTGTCTTTATTCTGGCTGACCCTAAGCTCAAAGGTCTCCCATCCTGAGAGAGGAAGCCTTTCAGAAAGACCTGTCCAGAACTGGCCCTGATTGGCCGTTGGTTGTCCCCCTCCCCAGAGCCCTGGCATCAGTCACCCATCTCATCCCATCCTTCCCTGGGCCTCAGTTTCCACATCTATGAGAATGAGCCTCTTGATCCTTGTAGTCATTTGCAGATGCAGGATGTTTAGCCCAATGGTTAGGGAGGCAGATTCTGTAGTCAGACTACCCATAACTCTAACTCCAACTCTAACGCCAGCTCTGCTCCTCATTGTCCCTATGATCTTGGGCACCTTCCTTAGCCTTTCTGCGCCTCAGTTTCCCCATTGGTAAAAGATGGATGACAGGAGGAGGCCATGGAGTTGTTGTAAGGATTCAATGAATGAATCCATGTAAGTGCTTAAACTGCATGGTCAACACCAGATAAATGGCATCTTTTAGCTGCTGTTTTAGGCCTAAGAAGTTTGACTGTGTGGAATTGGACCATGTTACTTGTTTGGGGAGATGTGTTCCTAGATGGGAGTGGATTATTCATCTTTTTGGCCACAGACAAGACCAGGGTTAAAAGAGAGGGGTGCAGAGAGATAGTGGTGAGGGGAAGAAGTTAAAGGGCTAAAGGACTGCAGGCTGCTGGTGGTGTGACAGATGGCATACACAGTAAGAAGTGACTAAGCCCATGGACTTTAGCATGTGCTTGTAGCGTGCTGTCCAAACAGCCCACAAACAAGTGGATGGTTAAGGGTATTAAGAAAATCACTTTGCCTGTGGATTGGGGAAATTGCAAAGTAAGGCAGCTTGCTGTTGGGCTGGGATGAAGATTTCTTTAGACAGGATGGGCAAATGGCCTGCACCATGTGTGAGAGACACCCTGAGGTGTACGGACATCAAGGTAGAGGCCCCCAGCCCTGTGTCAGATGGAGCAGAGCTGTGGCACCTCTGGAGCCTTCACCTGATGGCCTATGCTAAACTTCTGAGGCTTTGGGCAGGTCTGGCTTCCTGGTGGTACCTGGGGCTGCTTCTGGAGCCTAATAAGGCCCAGAGCTCCAGAGCCTGACCTCAGGGGCAGTGGCCTCCAGTCCCTGGTTCTGCTGCTCAGTCCTCTCTAGCTGGTCTGTCTGCCTGGGAGGGGAGGCAGCTTGCTGCAGTGGGCAGAGGTGGCATTTGGAGCTGGAAAAACTTGGATTCCATTTCTGCCCCTTCCTGGATGTGTGGCCAGGGCAAGCTGGTCCCCACTGCAAGCTGCTGCCTCCTTGTCTGTCAAATGAGAACAATGGAGGGAGAGGCAGTGTGGGTAGCACACACACAAAACAGGTGACCATGCGTGCTGACAGGAAGGGGAAAGGAAGTCAGCTGGGTTTGGGCAAAGCCTTAACTGTTTTTGGTGGGTCTGAAGTTGGCACAGGATTGAGACTGGGGCTGGAACAGGCTACAGAATGAAAATGGTGATACTGGCATTTGAATGGCCTTTGAACTTCACACATACCTGTCTGATTAGAACCAAGAACCTTGTGAAATCATGACATTATTCTCATTTGACAGATGAGGAAACAGGCTAGAAAATGAAAATGACGAATTCAAGCTCTGCAGAATGTAGACCTGGTCCTCTAGTTAATGTATGGAGCCTCTTTCCCCTCCCTGACGTTGCTGGGGAGCAGCATGTTAGAATGGAGCCTGAGGCAGAGGCAGAGAGGAGCTGGGGGCCAAGGAGGAGCCAGAGAGACAAAACCTGCAGGCCCCAGCTGTGCGCACCCCAGTGGCAGCATTGGGTTCCCTGAGCATCCACCATGGATGGCTACAGAGGTGCACTACCATCAGCAGAGTGGAAGGAGAATCGTTGGAAGCGCCGCCCGGTGCCTGCAATCTCAAAAACATGTTCACCAGCCCCAGGAAGTCATCTGGGCTAAGAACCACCCTCAGATTCCTTTACAGGATCAGGACAACTGTCCACCCGAGATGATGGGGGAGAGGGGCTGGAGTAGCGCCAGGCACCTAGTAGGTGTTCAGTAAACGCCAGCTGCTGTGATGACCCCTACCCACTGCACTGCTATTCTCCCCAGCCGTCATCATTATTACCATTGCAGCGCTGCTATTCCCGTGGGGTGAGGGTGGGGTGGAGAGGAAGTGTTTGGGGAAGCAGCTCTTTCCTCTGCTGCTAGGGGAGGGGGAGGTGCGGTGGCAGAAACGTGAATTCTCTGTTCCCTCTGGGCCATTCATTGACTGTTCTCAGAGCTCAGAGCCGTCATTTAAATGAGCAGGGTTTGAGTGTTTTTTGTTTGTGCTTAGTAAAAATGGCAAAATGGCCCAAGAAAATAATGGGCCTTGATGTGATAGCAGAGTCTTAGCGTTATTTTTAGCTTTTTGTTATGTAAAATTTGCAGCGTACAAAAGTAGAATGGTATAATGATCCCTATGTGCAGTTTTATTTCATTGCCCTAGATTAGTTTTAATCCCAGACATTTTGTTGATTTTATATCAAGGACCTGTCTCATGGTTGGCCTCATTTCTAGCTTTGGAAAAGTTGTATCACTGGGGCGGGTGCCTAGGGCAGGCCACAGTGTCCCTTGAACAGCCCTTAGCTGTGTTGGTCCATCTCGGGAACTCTGAGCTTGAAACAATTTCCCAGCCTGGTGACCAAGTAGCTTCTGACCCATTTGGGATGCCCTGTGTCTGGAAGTGACTGGAATAGGCTAGGCCCATGACTCCTCCATCAGACAGGGCCTTCCTGGGTCAGGGTAGGAGAACTCGCTTCTCTTCCGTCTCCCTAGGACCCCTGGAAGGCAGGGCGTGGAATGGGCTCTCAGCCTCTCTCATCGGATCGGGGGTCCCCTGGGTGGTATTGTGGCTCTCAGCTTCAAGCTCCACAGGGTCTCCCTGTTGCCCTGGCTTTCCCCTTGCCAGATGGTATAGCCAGGCTGCGGCCCCTGCCACCCTCCCAGACCCGTCAGCCCCTCATCTTGCTGGGCCCCTGGGTGGCCATTCAGCACTGGGGGTCCCTGGGCCTCTGCCCAGCCCTCTTTCCTTTTCCACTTCACGCAGTCTCTTCCTTCCTGGGGTTTCTGATCTGGCTCCAGCCCAGGCCCTGACATCCTGCCGCCCACCCAGCAACCCTCTCGAGGGGTCTCATGGGCACCTGTAAATCTGTAAGTTCCAAAGGGACACGTATTATCTCCCTCTCCCCAAATTGGCTTCTCTTCCATGACTTCATCTGATCCTCTTGGGCTTCACTTAGAATTCCAAAGTCATCCTGGACACCTCCCGTCACCTTTACTCGCCTTTGTCATCATCACTGGGTGCCGTGCCACCCCACATTACTGCTGGGCTTAGAGGCAAGGGCTGACACATTTCAGCCACTGCCCTCAGTATGAATGTGTGGTTGCTACCCTAGCTCCTAGCACAGTGCTTCGTACATATAGCACCCCCAACACAGCTTAGTTAAAAACAAGCCAAAGTCACACCCTAGGCACGGCCACATCCCAGCCAGGCGCCCCTCGTGCTCCCCAGGTATGGGTGCTAGTGTGGAGTCAGATGGTCTGCGTTACTTCAGACCTCTTCCTCTTTGGCCTGCTCACCTCCCTCTAGCCCCCATGGCACCATGCAGTGTAGCAAAGTGGTAACAGCCCTAAATCGTGACAGTGGCAGCAGCTACTCTGTGCATTTCCTGGGTGACAGGCCCCAGGCTGAGGATTTGTGTGTGTGTTATCATATGGCCCTCACAGCAGCCCTGCTGGGTGAACAATACTCCCATTTTATGACTGAGAAACAGACACAGAGAGGCCAAGTCATTTGCCCAGGGCCACACAGCTCCTGCCTGCTGGGTACCAGACAGTTGCCAGGGAAGAGCTCTGTGTGCCAATGTTGTAGGTGGGGAAGCTGAGTGGGATAGTGTTTCCTACCCCCAGCCTTCATTTGTCCCCAAGACCCTTTCTGTGCCCCTGCACTGGGTGCTGTGGGCAGATCGCTGACTTGCCATGGGGCCTGGCAGCTGCTGTGCTGCAGGTCTGGGCAGCACCTGCACCAGGTCCTGCAAGGGCAAGGGGAGTTCAATGGGCAGACAGGGTGGTGGACTGGCCCTGCACAGGGAAGAGCGTGACAGGCAGGGAAGTGGCCCAGCCAGCCTCGCCCCTCCTCACGTCCTGTGTGAGTCACATGGCCTTGGGTAAATTACATCACTTCTCTGTGCCTTAGTTTCTTCATCCACAAAATGGGAAGATGATATAGTACCTACTTCAAAAGGTTGCTGTTTACAACACCAAGCGTGAAGCCGAATGTAGACTGTGGACCTTGGTGATGATGATGTGTCACTGTAGTTCATGGACTGTAACAATGTGCCACTCCAGTGTGGATGTTGATAGTGGCTGTGCCTGCCTTGGGGCAGTGGGTACATGAGAACGCCATACTTTCCTTTCAGTTTTGCTGTGCACCTAAAAAAGACCAAGATTGTCTGGGCTAAGATGGCCACAGCGCAGGCCCTGGCTGGCAGGGTGGGCCATCTTCTGCGCGATGGGCATCTGTCTCCTTCTTTCTGCCCACACCCTGTCCAGAGCTAGCCTCCCCAGCCTGTGCCCCCAGCCTGTGCCTCCAGCCTGGCTCTCCCGGAGCGTCCCTGGGGCCCAGCCTAGCTCTGTGTGCTGGAGCCTGCCACAGAGAACTGCTTTATTTAAGTCCATTTGGTGTGTATGGAAATAACTAGAGGCCTCTGTATTTAATTTGGCTCAGCCAGGAAGATTTTTGGCTCTGTATGTGTGTATATTCTGAAAAATCTTTCTGAGTGAGCCCAGGGGTTGGAAGCTTCTGGTCATCTCTGTGCACTCAGAACCAACAAGAACCACCCTCCTTAGCCAGGGGCAAGCATCTGGCAGAGTGCAGGCTATAGGAATGGTTAATGAAGAAACTAAAGGAAGAAGGGGAGAGGGTGAGGCCATGCAGATGAGGTCATGGCAAGGGAAGCAGTCTTGTAAACTTTGTATCTTGAGACCAGGTAAGCTGTGGCAGAGTGGAAGGAAGGAGGCCTTTGGAAGCATAAAGCCCTCTACGCAGGCACAGAGATGGACGTATCTGGTTTCCTGATCCTGCAGGGCTTAATTTGGCGCTGGACTGGGGAATACTTCTCCTGATGTCCCTCTTTCTCTGACCTGGACAAGCCCAGCCAAGACTTGAGGAGTTGAGGGGATTGAGCCTTCCTCTCTGGCTGATGGCACAGAACAGAAACAGCTCCACGTGGGATTTACAGTTGACAAAGTGTGTCTTCCCTCAATTCCCATGCTCCTGTTGGGCAAGCAGGGCAGGAGTGATGCCCATTGTGCAGATGAGACAACAGAAGCCCAGAGAGTGGAGGGCCCTTGCCTGGGACCACTCAGCCTGGAAGTGGGGGAGCTGTAGAGAGACCTGGTCTCCCGATTGCACCTAGAGCTCCCCACTACGCTCCCCAGGAACGCTTCTGGAGCCGTTGAGCATTCCTCCAAACTCAGGTTGGCATTCTCACAGGTGGACGGAGGGGGCTGCCGAGGGTGGGGACAGCTTGAATTTGAACCTCAGGACATCCTCTTAGAGTCCAGTTTTGGAATAAACACCAGGTATCAGATGACTTTGAAAATTATATCCTAACCCTATGAAACTTAGGAACGAGGGCATCTGGTGAATTGAGGCTTGGTGGTTATGATGACCATGGGATTGTGGATTGTGGTCACTGTGATGATGTTAATTTGCTAGAGCCTTGTAAAAACCACACACTCACAGGACCCAGTGGAGCAGAAGGCCTTGGTGTTCCCACCGGCCATGCAGAGCTGTGGGAGTTCTTGAACCCTGCCTCTCGGGAATTGGTGTTCTAAATTAGGTTTCTTGGGAACAACTGATCCCAGGCTGTAGATCCTAGTTCTTTTCTTTGCGTTGGGCCTAGAATTTTGGTCCTGTCTAAGCATCATAGGCAAACATGGATGCTGCCAGCAGGCAGGAAGAGAAGTGGTGACCCAGGTATGCGTGGGCGATAGGGAGTGGTGGGGACTGTGGCAGTGGTGGGGACTGTGGTGGTGACGGAACATGTGCTGTCTGATGGATGCGGCTGCCACCTCGCTTCATCTGACTGTTATCAAGTGGGAATATGGGCCCAGGGTGGCCAGGTCCCCACGATGAGTCAGAAACTTAGATTTTCATGTAAAATCTTAAGATGCTGAAATGTTAGTGATTCATTCTAGTTTTTGAAACACTGGGCCACAGAGAGCATGTTTTGTGGATCAAGTTGGGCCAGGGGCTGCCAGTATTGGAGACCTTGTGAACCCCCCACACAGAATGTGTCTTCCAGAGAGCTCTGTGTACTCCGAGGTCTCCTTATGGGGAGCAGCCGGGCAGGTGCTAGGTCTCCTGACCAACTCTCCCAGGGGCGAGGCCAAGGGTCCCTCACCTTGGCCCTGGCCCAGGTGGCACTCGAGAGAATAAAGGGCTTTGCCCAGCCCCTCTCTTTAAAGGCTGCCTGTCCTGGGGTTGGCTGCAGGATTGGCGTTAGGGGATGACTTTTCCTGTTTTAGGCCTGTTGCCCTGGGTTGAGGCCCCTCTGTGGCACTGATAGTGATGCCTGTAGTGGTGACACCTCACCAGGCAGAGGCCCTGGCTGGGACTGATTGTAGGGTGTTTGTATCGGCCCCCAGTCCAGAGCCTCACAGCCCCCCTGCCAGCTGGCTCTCGGCCCAAGTGAAAGTGCAGGTTGCCAGCCTGTGGAGCCAGTCTGCCCCCTGCTTCCTTTCTGAGGCCCCGCCAGTGCCCAGGCCAGCCCAGCAGACCTCCCGGGACTGTGGGAGGGTGGGGCGCGCACAGGGCAGAAGCAGCACACAGAGAGCTGAGCCCAGGGCGTCCTCAAGGGGTGGAGCTGATCTCAGTATTCCAGGTTCCTTGGTGACTTGAGGCCTGTGGGACAGTGTTTTCAGCGCAGTGAGCATGTGTCTGTACGGTGGAGAAACTCACAGTTTCCATAGTCGTTTGGTGTCTCCACAACCCAGCTGCAGAGCAAAGGAGGGGTGTGGACACAGCTCCACAGTCACGGGGCTCTGCCAGGCTGGGCTGCGTGTCAGCCGTGTGACTGTTGAGCCCCTGTCCTCTCCAGGCTTTGGTGCTCCCACCTGTAAATGAGAGAGCAGCAGCCCTGCCGTCAGCCTGTGGAGTTGTGGGAGAAAGAGAAGACAGCCAGCCGTGCCTTGGCACCGGGGACCTGTTCTGCCCTGCTCTGTGGCTCTCCATCCTGAGCGCGGGGCATCCTGTCCTGACCCCTCTGTGTTAGGAGTGCCGGCATCTACTTCCAGGGTTGTGCAGGTCCCCTAGTCACTAGCAGCATCATTCATTCATTCAGCAGATTCAGACTGAGCACCTGCCGTGTGCCCAGCCCTATTTAGGCACTGTGGAAACTTCAGTGAGGAAAACAGACAAACACTGCCCTTCCGGAGCTGACCTCCTCATGGGGAGAGAGAGAAATAAGAAAGCAGGATAAAAGATGGAGTCAGATATGGAGCCGTGCTGTGAGGAAACCTAACAGAGATCCGGGGAGATGGCCCCTGCGGATCCATCTTTTCCTTCCCTCCTGCTGAGGGAGACCCCTCTCCCCCATGTTTGTCATGCAGCCCCCATCAGACGCCCTGTGACATTCCCCAGGGCCTCTCCCAGCCCTGGGCTCCAGGCTGCCATTGATCCACAACCACTAAGGCCCTCGGGCTCTTTCCCATGGAAGCCCCTGAAGCTGTGAGGGGGCAGGGCAGATCTGATTCCAGGTTCTAGGGGCTGCCCTCTCATCCCCAGCCTGTCTCCTGGAACCTGCATTCTCATCTCCAAAACCCACTCACTGGGCTCTTTGAGTGAGAGGGCCTCACAGCAGCCATGGAGGGTGGCCTGGCCCCTGCAGGCTGACGGTACTCTTTATGTTTGGGAGCGAGGCCTGGGCTGGGGAGGCTGGAACCACCACCTCCCTGGGGCTGGAAAGACTGCCTTTGACAGGATAACGGCTGCCTTGGCTGTGTGGCCCTAGGTTCACAGGACATAGAGACCTTTCTTTGTGCCCTGCCTGGCTATGTGCTGATGAGAATAAGCCCTGTCTGAGGACAGGAGGTCTCTCCTGAAATAATTACCCTCTAATTAGGCATGGCATTAGCTGTTGGTGGGGCTTCCTGGAACACTCCCACTGACTCCACTGTGAGGCCATGAAGGGGCAGCCTTGCCCCCACTGTGCAGTTAGGAAACCAAGGCTCAGAGAAGTTGGGGTTCTAACTCAAGTGTTGGACTGTAGCCCAGAATGTTGCTGCCACTCCTGTCATGACAACATTAGGGTGGTAGGTGCCTGACGGAGCTGTACAGAGTGCTCGGGACCAGAGGGCAGGGGCAGCGCGAAAAACTGTATCTTCCTTCGTATGGTTGGGTGGCCTGAGAAGCCCCCTGTACCCTGACTGCTGCCTGACTCCTCATGCCACCTGCCCATCTCGCCAGCAGCTGCTGACATACAGGGAGATGCTGAACGTTGGATCAGTAAGCAAAGCTCTAAAAATAGCCTTCCGCTTTGAAAAGTTCATTGTTCGAGTCCTATATTTTTCTACATATATAAAAGCCACTTCTGGAGGCTTTTTAGTCGTTAAAGATAATGCTACAGCCTGAGGCGGAGCTGGGCCGGGCCTTATCTGGGCCTCAGCAGGGCAGGCCTGAGGCCAGGGCAGGGGGATGTCAGTGAGGCCGATCTCCGCCCAGGGTCCTCTTCTCTGGAGGCAACTGGACAGTCAGCCTCAGTGTCCCCCGCGGATGGAGGCCGGGCTGCCACGGCATTTCCAGGCTCTGAGGGGCCATTGGACAGGTCTGTCTACGGCACACGGAGACCAAGAGGCACGGAGACAGCACTGTGGGTGTGCTCCCTGCAGCCAGGCACAGGGTTGGAGGCATTCTGCGTTTCCCCCTGGCTTGCTCAATTCAGACCTAGCTTCCTGAAATTGTCCCTGGCTGAGCCCCACCTTGCTGGGGGGATGAAGGATCAGGCCCCGTCAGCAGCTGACTGGCCTCCCTCCCTGCCCCTCAGAGAACAGTGAAGCCCCAGAGGAGGGTTTCAGCCCTCTGGTGGTGTGCCCACCCACCAGCCCGACCTCTTCCTCCTGTCAGGGTCGCTGCCTGTCACCATTCATATATGCTGAGGTCTCTTCCAGCTTAAACCACATGCCTTCTTGGAGTCCTCATCCCTCTTCTGCCACCTCCCCATCTTCTCTTCCTTCTCAGCCACATCCCTCCAGTTGTCTTCAGAGGCCTGAATAGAGTGAGGGAGGGAGCCAGCGGACTTGGGGAAGGCTGCGCTGAGCAGCAGGAACAGCACCTGCACAGGTCTTGGGGTGGGAGCATTCCAGAGCGTAGAGGAACAGCCAGGAGGCCAGGGGGCTGGGCTGGAGTGACCAGGGAGTTCAGTGGAGGGTAGCAGGAGGAATGGCTGGGTCCCGCAGAGTCTCCTGGATCAATGGGAGGACTTGGGTTCTAAATCCCACCAAGTGAGAGGAGAATGTGGTCAGGATTGTGTTTTAACAGGACCCCAACTGCTGGGTGGAGAGGAATGGGGTAGGGTGGCATGTGAGGCTCGAAGAGCCTGGAGAGGCCGTGGCAGTCACACAGGGAAGAGATGAGGGCCACACAGGCTGGCAGATGCGGGATCTGTGTTGAAGGCGGAACAGCCCGATGTGCTGACAGATGGGGAGGAGGGTCTGAGAAAGAGTTGCCAAGAGTGACGCTCAGCGAGCAGCTCCGAGGACCCCAACCACACCCCATTGAGATGGCAAGGCTGTGGGGAGCTGGCCTGGTGTGGGGAGCTCAGTTTGGAGCCTGAAGTTGGGCTGTCCACTAGGGCTCAAAGGGGCAGTGCCTGGGCAGCAGGATGTCTGGTTTCTTGGGTTCCTCTGCAATTCCTGGATATCCTCATTTCTCCAAACCTGGGAGCTGGGTAAATGCAGAAACCCTCCTGCCCCCACCTTCTCCCGCTGTGCCCTGTAGGGGTGGCTTCTGGATTGTCCCGTTTTAGATATGGTGCTCCGGGTTAGCCAGTGGAAGTCACATGGGATGTTCAGGTGGCCGTCACCTCGTGCCAGTGCTTCCTACAGGTTCTTACTCTAAATCTTTCCATGTGAGGGCCACAGCCCCACCATCCCCTCTGTCCCAGACCTTGGCAGCATCTGGAGGCTCTGAGCACGGGACTCAGCGTCTGTGCCCATTACGTGTGCTCCTCCAGGGCTCACTCGTTCCCTCTCTGTCCACCCTCCCCAGGTTTCCACTGGGGGTACTGCGACTGCACCCCTCCTGCTCACCACTAGGTCGTGTTCATCCGAACCCTGCCTGCCAGAGGAGGCGACCAGCGTTGCTGGGCCTTATCTAGAATGTCCTCACCCTACTGCTCTCTAGGAAGGACCTCAGGAGTCTATAAGTCCTTTTGGTCAGCAGCCAGGCATCATTCTCCTAGAACTGCTTGCCAGGCTGTAAGGCTTTAGGCATCGGTGGGGATGCTGCCTCCCCTCAAGACCAGAGAAGGGGGTATGGCTGACTGGCACTGGAATGGCCTCCCCTGGGAAAGCCCTCACTATTCCTGTCTTGCTGGCTACACCAGTTAATTCTATTTCTCTTCTTTTATTACAATTTTTTTTTTTTTTTTGAGATAGAGGTTCACTCTGTTGCCCAGCTGGAGTACACTCCAAGTTTCACTCTGTTACCCAGTAGTGCAATCTCAGCTCACTGCAACCTCTGCCTCCCAGGTTTAAGCAATTCTTGTGCCTTAGCCTCCTGAGTAGCTCGGATTACATGCTTGCGCCGCCATACCCAGCTATTTTTTGTATTTTTAGTAGAGACAGAGTTTCATCATGTTGGCCAGGCCAGTCTCAAACACCTGGGCTCAAATGATCCATCCTCCTCGGCCTCCTAAAGTACTGGGATTGCAGGCGTTCGCCACCATACCCAGCCCTTTTATTATAATTTTTAAAAAGTTTTTTAGAGGCAGGGTCTTGTTCTGTGGCGCAGGCTGGAGTACAGTCATGTAATCATAGCTAACTGCAGCCTTGAGCTCCTTGTGCTCAAGGGATCCTCCTGTCCCAGCCTCCTGAGTAGCCAGGACTACAGGCATGAGACACTGTTCCCAGCTATTTAAAAAAAATTTTTGGCTGGGCGCGGTGGCTCACGCCTGTAATCCCAGCACTTTGGGAGGCTGAGACGGGTGGATCACGAGGTCAGGAGATCGAGACCATCCTGGCTAACACGGTGAAACCCCGTCTCTACTAAAAATACAAAAAATTAGCTGGGCATGGTGGCGGGCGCCTGTAGTCCCAGCTACTCGGGAGGCTGAGGCAGGAGAATGGTATGAAGCCGGGAGGCGGAGCTTGCAGTGAGCCAAGATTGCGCCACTGCACTCCAGCCTGGCACAGAGCGAGACTCCGTCTCAAAAAAAAAAAAAAAAAATTTGGCTGGGCGCAGTGGCTTACGCCTGTAATCTCAGCACTTTGGGAGGCTGAGGCAGGCAGATCACGAGGTCAGGAAATTGAGACCATCCTGGTGAACACTGTGAAACCCCATCTCTACTAAAATTACAAAAATTTAGCTGGGCGTGGCGGCGGCGCCTGTAGTCCCAGCTACTCTGGAGGCTGAGGCAGGAGAATGGCATGAACCCTGGGGGGCGGAGCTTGCAGTGAGCGGAGATCACGCCACTGCACTCCAGCCTGGGGGACAGAGCGAGACTCCGTCTCAAAAAAAAAAAAAAAAAAAAAAAAATTTGTAGAGATGGAGTCTCATTATGTTACCCAGGCTGGTCTTCAACTCCTGGCCTCAAGTGATCCTCCTGCCATGGCCTCCCAAAGCACCAGGACTATAGACACTTGCCATCATGCCCAGCTAATATTTTTTAAAAATGCTTTGTGGAGACAGGGTCTTGCTATGTTTCTCAGACTGATCTCAAACTCCTGGCCTCAAGCAATGTCCCACCTCAACCTCCCAAAGTGCTGGGATTGCAGGCGTGAGCCACCGCAGCTGGCCAATTTTATGTCCCTTCTTTACACACTCAGTTTTCCTTTGAGGTCCATTTCTTTGTGTCCTTGCATTCTGCTCCTTGGGGCCAGGCTAGCTCTTGGGGACTACCACCAGTCCCGAGAGCATTCCAGAGTGGGAAAGACTAGAAAAATGACATGGATTTGAATCTTGGCTCTGCTCTGTGCTCTGCAATCCTGAGCAAGGATCACAGTGGGCCCTTCCTGAGCCTTCATTTTCTCATCTGGAGAATGGGAAGAGCAGTGCTTTCTTGACGGGCTCATTGCAGGGGTGAAATCTGTGTACTTAGCTTGTGCTGGGCTCCCCCATTGCATAGTGGCATAGTGGGTGAGCATATGTGTGGGTGACCCACCCCCAGCCACATCAGCCCAGAAAGACTGATTTTTCCAGACCCTGCTTGAACACCTCCACTAACCCTTAAAGCAGCTCCTTCTTTTTTTTTTTTTTTTTTTTGAGATGGAGTCTTGCTCTGTCGCCCAGGCTAGAGTGCAGTGGCCGGATCTCAGCTCACTGCAAGCTCCACCTCCCGGGTTTATGCCATTCTCCTGCCTCAGCCTCCCGAGTAGTTGGGACTACAGGCGCCCACCACGTCGCCCGGCTAGTTTTTTGTATTTTTAGTAGAGAAGGGGTTTCACCGTATTAGCCAGGATGGTCTCGATCTCCTGACCTCATGATCCGCCCGTCTCGGCCTCCCAAAGTGCTGGGATTACAGGCTTGAGCCACCGCGCCTGGCCACGCGGCCCCTTCTTAAATTGCTGAACTGTTCAAAACTGCTAGCTGTCTGAAGCTCCTGCCCCTGGCCTTACAAACCCACCTGTTCTCTCTGCACCAGGACCACCCTGCGGAGACCTGGCAGGGGTGGCGGCCGCCCCTCTCCGGCTGTGCCGTCCTTGCTCTTGCTCAGAGGATGTGCCCCACCCGCCCCCCAGACCCTGCATGGCTGTGTCCCATCCCTCCCCGAGACAGGGGCATAAAGATGAAGATAGCCCGGTGCAGAGCAAGACCATCCCCTTCCTTCCTCTGGGTGACTAACCTTGGTTAATGTGGCCTAGGCAGAGAAGAGCCACAGAAAGCCCCAAGAGGGAGCTTGTGAGGGCTGGAAATGAATTGTGCCTGCCCAGTCTAGGCTCCCTTTCTGGAAATCAGAAACCCTGAAAGCAGAGTGTAGGGGAAGCCACGAGGCCTGGAGGCGTGATGGGCATACGTACTTCAGGAGACTGTTTTGCTCTGGCCTGTGCAGACTGCCAGGAGTCTGGCCTGAGGCTGCTGGCATGGACATTTAACCACAGACAGGCTTTCGAGATTGCCTGCTTCCTCTAGCATGGGGCCCGGCCCACTCTGAAGAGGGTGGCTTTGCTGTGTGATGTGGCCACCCGCTGGCCACACATGACTACGCTTATTTCTCTGATTTATCTCATAATCATGCACAACCCCAGGACCCCTAGGCTCTGGATCCAGCCCTGTCCAAGCTGCCAGCAGCATGCTTTTCCCCTGAGCAGCTGGGCAGGAGAGGCCCTGGTGTGGGGTCAGGTCCCACACAACCCTGTCTTATACTCACCACCTTGACTGGGTGACTCAACTCTTCCATCCCTGAGTTTGTCATCTGCAGAAGGGAGCAGTCCTAGCTACCTCCCAGCGATGGTGGTTGAGTTACAGGTCATGTATTTTAAACACACCCGCCACGGCATCTTGTACCTGGCAGGTTTATGGAGAAGTTGCTGCTGTATAATTCAGACCGTGTATATCTGTGTTTGCGTATGTATATGTGTGTATATACATGTGTGTATGCCCCCTCCGTAAGAAGTTGCATAAGCACAATGGGTACGTGTTTGGGCTCCCTGGCCAGACTGCCCATATGCCCTTGGAGATGGGTGCCACCTCTCCGTGCCTGCAGGGTATTGGGAGCACTGAATGGGTTCCATATACAGCTTAGAACATCACTAACCATATAAACATTCGGTGTTACTACCATTGTCGTTGTCGATGTTGGGGGTGAACAGTAGGTCACTGCTTTCATCTTGTCCCCTCATTGGTGCCCAGAACCTCCCCTGGCTAACATTTTTCTTGAGAAAAGTCATTCATTACTTCATAGGCCATAATTAGAGACATCCGTGACTGAGAGGCCACAGCCCCCCGCCCTGACTCACTCCCTGGCGAGTCAGGACGTGGCATCCAACAGGTCTGGGCTGAGGGGCTGGGGTTGGACTGTTTGCCTCTCTCACCCATCCCCATGAGCTCCCCAGTCCAGGGAACGGGCCAGTGGAGGGTCTCTGGGTCCACCCTGGGGTCAGGCTCTCCAGCCTGGAGGTGGGTGTCTCGCAGAGACGGTCCCAGCAGCAGGCAGGGTGCAGGGCAGGTGACCCTGGCTTGGGGCACTAGGCTTGTCTGCCCTTCTGCCTCTAGCTGCTGGGACTTGTAGATCAGAGAATAACCCGAGACAGTCATTGAAAATGAGCCAAGCACTTTCTTAAGGACCTCACTGTGTCAGCTCCACTAAGTCTCCACAGTCCTGTGAAGTAGATACACTAGTTACCCCCATTTTAGAGGAAAGGAACCTAAGGCACAGCATTAGTTCCCCCTGTGGTCACACAGCTAGTAAGCAGTAGAGCTAGAATTTCACCCAGGAGCCTGCTTAGCCCCTTGCTTGGCAGAAAGGCTGGGTGGGGCAGGGGCAGCAGGAGGAAACTCTCCAAGTTGTGTTCTCTGTTCCTGTGAGGTGTCCATTGCAACACTGTCCTGTAGGGATCTAGCGCCTCACCCAGCCGTGTCCCCACATAAAACTCCACATACCACCTCCATCACAGGAAAGCATGTTTGGAAAACTGGAGATGGGAGAAGAGCTTGGTGACCTTCCAGTGACCAGCACTTGGAGTCCCTGGGCTGGGAGAGGAGGGCTGTCTGTGCCTGAGCCCACGACGGGCTCTGGGACAGAGTATGGATGCATCCACAAGCAGCTCCAGGCCCTTATGTGCTCTCTGGCCCTGTCCTAGGCCTGTCCCATCACCGGGGGCCCATCCTGGACATACAGAACTCGTATCATGGGAAGGAGCAGGCCTCCTGCTCCTGGCCATTCCCATCTTTGCTGGAGGCCAGGGCTTTGGGGGATGCTTGGGCAGTTGTCTCCCACCCTCACAGAGCAAGACTTCCCCATGGTGCAGGTGGACTACACAAGAGATCAGGTGATCCCCGGGGTGGGGAAGAGTGTGTGGAGTAAGGGTGGCCTTGTGGAGGCAGTGGGATTAAGCTGAGACCTCCGTGTAAAGATGGCGGACTCAGGTCGTATGGCGCTGGGATAGAGGCTTCCAGCCAGGATTGGAGTCCCTTGTACCACCTTTCTGATGGGTGTCTGACCTGCTGCAGCTTACACACCTCCGATGACAGAGAACTCACCACCTCTTCAGCAGCCCTAACCACGTGAGAGTGTCCTTCATCGGGTCGGGTATTGGCAGTCATAGTTCTGCCTGCAAGAGAAATCTCTAGCCTCAGCTTGTCAGCCTGTCAGAGGCTTGATGATAGGGATCACATCATTTCCCCGAGGCTGCTTTCCTCCCGGCTGTACAGCCCCAGTTCTTGATAGGAGGATACTGCTTTACTGCTTCCTGGCATACCGTTATTTGGCCTTGGCAAATAGAGTCCATCTCACATGCTAGCTGGGATCAGTTGTATGGAGTGCTGTGTTGGAATGAGGCTGAAGCATCATCTAAGCTCTTTAGGAGGGAGTCTGTGATCAATTAGCAATGTCTGCCCAGGAGGAGTGGGTGGTGCATGCATGTGTCCCAGGTCTGCCATCCCTGCCCTCAGGCTCTAGACTGTCTGTGCACTGTCTTCTGCTGTGTCTGAGAACTGTGGCGGGCAGCAGGGCTATTTTTGCTCCTGGCTTTTTATTCACGTTAGTGACTGGCTTCTCGGCCACATCATAACATCAGCTCACATTCCTCTTATAGTCCACAAAAAATCCCCAAGTCTTTTTCATAAGAAAAGCCATCAAACTAGATCCTTCCCCCATCTTGACGTTATTTCCACTGTGCATACAGAATTAATTTAAATCATCCCCTTGTCGATGCTTATTTAGGTTATTTCCAGATGTTTATAATCAGAAACAACACTGCTGTGAACATCTTCATATGTACTGCTGCACGCATTGGTCTTATTTCCTTTGTACAAATCTATGGAAAAGGGCTGGGCAGCAGCCACCTAACTCTCATAGAATGTTCCAGAGACTCTGAACTGCCAGGAATTTCAGGGACTTTGAACAGGTGCCTCAGCCCATTCCTTGGTCTGCATGTGGCCCAGGTGTCTGAGAGAGATAATAAATTCAGGGGTACAGTTAAGGACTCACCCTGGTGTGTTCCCCAGTCCTGTTCAGTGGGCTGGGTTTGTGGGAGAAGCATACCCAAGGCAACTAAAGTGGGTGGTGAGATGTCGAGTAGCTGAGCTCAGGAGGTCGGGGCAGGGATATGGGAGCCAGTCTGGCTGTTCTCTAACCCAAAGTCCCACCTAGAGACTCATGTATGCTGGTAAAATGTGACTGTCACTTTACAGCCAAGCTCTGTCACTAGGGCATCTGTGTTTCTGCCCTAGAAAGGGAACAGTTGACATAGGATAGTTCTTCCTGCCCCAAGAAGAAACTGGGTAGAGCTGAGTCCTAATCAGGAAGGTGGGGCTGAGAGCCCAGAGCTTCAGAGTGTTGCTGTAGAGCAAAACATCTTCACGAGTTCAGCCAGAAAATAGTCAAGCGCCCACATCATTTAAGTTTGATAACTTCCTGTACTGATGTATACTCCTTGCAGCAGAGTCCTAGAGTGCCCATGGCTGCATGTACTTGTCAATACTGGGCATTTTCACTTAAATTATCTTTGTGTTTATCAGTTCAGATAAACTCAGAAAAGCTTCTTTTTTAGGGTCTAATACTGCACTGCGTAGCTGCTGATTGGGGCCATCAAGAGGTGATGTCCTCTGGCTCAAAGTGGGTTCATAGCTACATGGAAAATTCCACGCTGTGCTCACTTTTGTCCACGTTTGCTGAAGATCCCTGTGGTGCCACACTGGTTGCAGTAGGATCGCCCAGACATTTCTTTCTTTTGGGATGGTTTGAAGTTGGGTTTGATTTTTTTTGGACTGTGGAAGGGCTGCCACATTGCACAAGCTGATGCTATTCAATAGACTCAACAGGACCCGGGGACAGATTGAATGGGGGCGTTTGAGTCGGGGAAGGGACTAAACTGATGACCCCCCAGGACCCTGGCTCCGGGATGGAAGGGAAGACTGGGTGACTGTCAGACCTTCCCTTCCTGGAGAGGGAGGCCCGGCCTCTCCCAAGCATGTTCAGGACCTGCTGACCCAGGGCAGCCAGGAACCCAGGAGTGCCCAGAGTGGAATCTTGGGCTGCCACAGGCCCAGAAAGTCTGCCCCAGGCCACCACCATCGCAATCCTATCCCCAAAGATGCCCTGCCCCAGGGCCCAAAGCCACCCTGCACTACCAGCGCCAGGCACTCCCATCTCCTGCCCATCGTGAGTTCAGTGGCTGCCGCCTGATCTCTTTCCACAGCCCCGTCTGCCCCACACCGCGGCCAACTGGGAACAAAGGCCCCTCTCAAGTTCTCAGGCAGGCCTGGGCCCTCACTCACCCCCCCACCGTCAGGGAAGGATGCCCTGCTCTGCCTGCTCACAGTGGTTTCAGGCCAGGTTAGAAAGGGCTTGGTGAAGGGTAGAATTCCTTCGGACTTGAGGTGAACATTGCTCCTTCATCCTGGGTCGAGGGGCAGCACAGTGAGGGTCCCACACTCCCCTCCCTGGCAGAGCCTCCCTGCAGCTCAGCAGCAGCCCGTGGACCACCAAGGGGCTTCCTGCTTCAGCTCCAGGGACCTGCAGGGAAACCACCTGTCCATCTCTGTGCTTCTGTGAACCTAGGGTGATGAGACTGTTTTGAATCCACCTCTTAGGAGTGGAGGCCTGGCTGCATCTCTTTAAGGACGATGCTGTTGTTTCCTGTCAGCCTTTTGCTTGGAAGCACAGATTTGGCCCCTGACTGAAGTGTTTCCAGTCCAGGGCGTGTGTGATGTGTCCCCAGGCTGCAAAGACAAGGTGAGACAGAGGGAGGTGCACAGGCCTGGAGCAGAGGCGTGGGCTCTGGGGTCAGACAGTGTGGGATGGGCTTCCCGGCTGAGGCTGTCACTCCCCTGCAACCTGAGGCTCTGGGACCTGAAGTCTGAGATGGAGACTCATTTGCTCTTTTGTACAGTTGATTAGGTTGGTGAGTATTGTGAGGTGCTGCTCAAAGCTTTAGCAATAGAATGGGAGGATTTTCAGATCTGTTCTCCCCCTTTCCCCCTACCAAGGCACACACACCAGGCCCAAAGGAGGCTGCTGTGGGTGGGGGCTGCAGGGGAGGGAGTTGGGAGACTCTTATGATGTGGAGAAGAACCTTTTTTTTTTTTTTTTTTGTGAGACGGAGTCTTGCTCTGTCACCCAGGCTGGAGTGCAGTGGCCAGATCTCAGCTCACTGCAAGCTCCACCTCCTGGGTTTATGCCATTCTCCTGCCTCAGCCTCCCGAGTAGCTGGGACTACAGGCGCCCGCCACCTCGCCCAGCTAGTTTTTTTTTTTGTATTTTTTAGTAGAGATGGGGTTTCACCGTGTTAGCCAGGATGGTCTCGATCTCCTAACCTCGTGATCCGCCCGTCTTGGCCTCTCAAAGTGCTGGGATTACAGGCTTGAGCCACCGCGCCCGGCCGATGTGGAGAATCTTGAAGGGTGGTGTTCCTCAGATGGCTTGAAGGCATCGAGTCTAACCCACCATGTTACTGATAGGGAAACTGGGGTCTTGTAGGGAGGGGCAGCCTGCCCTGATTCTCAGTCCAATAAGGGCAGAGCCAGGCAGAGAGCCCTAGGCCCCTATCTTCATTCAGGCTTTTGCTCAGGAGGCCTCTGTCATGGCCCAGCTCCTGGGGAGTGGGATGGGCATCCCCTGCCTGACCCTGGAGGCCACAGCCAGAAGTCTTGCCCTAATCTGCGGGCCGCAAAGCAGGTGCCGAGATCCACAGCCCAGCCCTGGCTCACGGCAGAATTGACAGCAAAGAGCCGCCACTCCCTACCCCCTGGGCCACTGACTGTGCTCTCTGCTCCAGGCCGCCTACTGGGGCCCCCAATCCGGGCTTCCCTGGAGCCAATGACAGTCACATTCTGCACTGGGCGCTGGGGTCCTGCAGGCCTCATGAGGAGCAGCAGGGACGGAAGCAGAGCAGAGCAGGGCTGGACCCGCTGCCCCAGGCTGCTGTGTGCAAGGCCTTCTATTGGTCTGAAGAAGGCACTGGGAGGGAGGATTGCAGCTGCGTGGGGTCCGTGTGCCCACCTCTCTGCTATGCCCATCTAGTGGGACCTCCAGCCCAGCCCCTGGGAGAAAGGGTCTTTCAAGGTCCTTCCAGCCCAAGGTTGAGTGATCTGACAGGGACAGGGCACCTGGCAGGCTGACTGGACATTGTGTTGGAAACTGTGACGTAACTCTCTCCCTTCCCTGTTCGTCCTACACTGAGAAGCCACCTGCAGCGGAAACCAGCGTCTGCACACAGTGAAAAGGCTTGCGAGTTCCGAGTCGGGATGAGCTCGTCAGCCCGTCTCACAAGGCCCCATTAGGGGCCCTGCTCCCCCATGGTGCTTGGAGATGTCAGAGGAATGTGTACATGTTGCAGGGACAGAAGGTGGTGAGGCGGAGGGGAACACCGGGTCTCAGAGTCCATCACTTGGGCTTGAACGCTGACTCACCTACTTCCTACCTGGGTCACTCTGGCACACCCTGTAGGCCTCAGTCTCCTCACCTGGAAAGGGGGAGTTGATGGTTCCTCTTTGTAGACTGCTTTCAAGATTTAGAGAAAATGTATATACAGCATTGTATGAGTTTCCGGACTCGCCGTGACAAACACCACACACGGGCGCCTTCGACCACAGATGTTTATTGTCACACAGCTCTGGAGGCTGGAAGTCGGGGATCAGGGTGTAGGCAGGGTGGGTTCCCCGACGGCCCCTCTCCTTGGCCTGCAGGTGGTCTTCTCCTCCTTGGGTCCTCGCATGCTGCTCCCTCTGTGTGCGTCCATGGCCTCATCTCCTCTGCCTACAAAGACACCAGTCAGGCTGGATCAGGACACCCCAGTGACTTTATTTTAATGTCATCACCTCCACAAAGACCCTGTTTCCAAAACACAGTCCCGTGCTGAGGTGCTGGGGGCCAGGGCTTCAACACACACATGTGGAGGGCACAGTTCACTCACGGCAACCACCAGCACAAGGGCTGGCCCCATGTAGGCATACAGTACAGAATCACTTTTGTTAATTATTGGAACTTTTTTTTTTTTTTGATGGAGTCACGTTCTGTCGCCCAGGCTGGAGTGCAGTGGCGCAATCTCAGCTCACTGCAGGCTCCGCTTCCCAGGTTCACACCATTCTCCTGCCTCAGCCTCCTGAGTAGCTGGGACTACGGGCGACCGCCACCACGCCCAGCTAATTTTTTGTATTTTTTTAGTAGAGACAGGGTTTCACCATGTTAGCCAGGATGGTCTCGATCTCCTGACCTCGTGATCTGCCCGCCTCGGCCTCCCAGAGTGCTGGCATTACAGGTGTGAGCCACCGCGCCCGGCCTTTTTTTAAAGTTTTTAAATCAGTGGTGTATTTAATGCAGGTGGTAGGAGAGAAGGTGACAGAACTGGCTGAGTCAGTAATTGCTGAGCACCTGCTCTGTGCCAGGCACTGCTCTAGGCTCTGGGGATGATCAGCAACCCAGTGACCAAAACTGCCGTCCTCAGGGAGCTGGTATTTGCATGTGGGTGATGGACAGTGAGCAAAATCAATGAGGAAGGTGTATGGGATGTCAGAGCGTGGTGCGCTTCACAGAGAAACTGAATCCGAATGGGTGGGGTGCTGAGTGGAGGGGCTTTGCAGGGTCCTGCCAGCTGCATGTGTGGACTCAACTGTGGGGTGTGAGAAGAGTGGGCATGGGGGCTCCTCCAGGAACATGGTGGGGTTGCGCCCCACGGCCCAGCATCGTGTTCAGGTTTCCTGCTCACCAGAAGCTTCTTGCCTCTCTCTCCTCTGCAGCGTCGAGGGCGAGGCCCCCAGCAGCGAGACTGGCACATCCTTGGACAGCCCCTCGGCCTACCCCCAGGGCCCCTTAGTGCCTGGTTCCAGCCTGAGCCCAGATCACTACGAGCACACGTCAGTGGGAGCCTATGGGCTGTATTCGGGGCCGCCGGGGCAACAGCAGCGCACACGGAGGCCCAAGCTACAGCACTCGACCTCCATCCTGCGCAAGCAGGCCGAGGAGGAGGCCATCAAGCGCTCACGCTCACTCTCTGAGAGCTATGAGCTCTCCTCGGACCTGCAGGACAAGCAGGTAGGCGAGCACAGCCCCTTGGGCCATACATGCGAGCACAGGGCAGCTCTGCCCACCATGTATGCCCCCACCAGGCATGGTGGCAGCTCTCTCCCATAGACTCGAGTTGGGGTGCGTGTGGGCTGAGGCTGAGGACTCTGCCCCAGTTCCAACTCCACCTGTGGCTGCTCTCAGGAGCCTCTTGCCCCAGCTGGCTCTTGCTGGCGTGTGTGAAGGACCTGGATTGTCTGGCATTCCTTCTGGGGACATCCAGAGAGTCGTCTTCACATGAGGCCTTTGCCATGGCCCAGGTTCCACATCCTGCGTGGCCCAGATCTGGGGGATCATGATAGGTATCTGAGCCCAATGTCATCGGGACACACTGGGTACGTGGCCGGCCACTGAGGTTGTAAAGACCCAGGAGAGGGCTGAGGGAGGGAGGTCCTTTGACAGCATGAACAGCACAAGCTCTGGAAAGAACCTCATCTACGGCCAGCCAGGGGAGGCTGCTTGCTGTACCCCTCCTGGCTCACACCTCCCTACTCCTATGGGAAATCCCCCCACTGAAGACTGCACCCCTCCCCCAGGGGCCTTGGCCCTTAGAGGTGGCCCAGACCCACAATGTGCCTAGGGCTGGGCTCGAGGGAGGACAAGAGGCAGCCTCTCGGGGTTGAACCAGGAGAGGAGAATCCTGGGGTGCAGAGGGAAGAGCGAGGACCTAAGCAGTCCCTGGGGAGGCCAAGAGCTCTCGCTTCCAAGTCCCTCCAAGTGCAGTGCACAGTAGGTGTTTTAATAAGAATCTGAGTGAATGAACAGATGGGTGAGTGAGGGAGTGAGCGAGCCAGTGCATGGACAAGCCCCATAGCAGTTTCAGGCTTCAAGAACCTGGGCTCCCAGGCAGCAGCTCTGCAAGCTTGCAGGGGCAGGCTGGGGAGGGCTGTCAGACTCTCCCCAGCTCCTGGGCACTGAGCTCTAGACAGCTCCTCCAGATGCCCAGGTGGCCACCTCTGCCCCTCCTGGCCCCAGGACCCTTTCCCATCTTCCCCAGACTCCATGCTGCAGAAGCCACCTGGCCTTCACTCCCACCCACACCCATTCTGTGGCCCCACCCGCCCTCTGCTTGCTCCGAGATCTTCCTAGTTATCCTTTTTCTTTAAAAACAATTTTGGGGGGTTTTATTTGTTTGTGTTTGCTGGGAGTATAGATTCAAGTTGCCCTGAATATGTGCTCCCCTTTTTGTCCTTTAAAGAGTATAGTTCTGGGCCTGGTGTGCCCCAACTTCCTAAGGGAGTGGTGCAGATACTGCCTGGGGTTGCAGGATCATCCCCTCTCTTGACAGGGAATCCCCCATCAGCCCCCTCCTCACCTGGCTGTCGGTACTGCCCTGCAACTTAAGCCAGGCCGACACAGTGCAGAGCAGCTTCTGTTCCCTTTATCCGTGATGCCCACATCCAAAGTGGACCACGGTTTATAGTAAGAGATGTTGGCAGCAGAGCCATTTAAACAGAAAGGAGAAAGGTTGGGACTTAATAGAGGCCTTTGAAGAGAATTATATGCTTACTGTGGGCCTAATAGGACTCCAGCTATTCATTTTCATTCCATGCATATTATCTGAACGCCCACCACACACCAGATACTGTGTTGGGTGCCCGTGACCGAGGCAAGGCCCCTGCTCTTGAGCTCCACTGTGGCACAGGAGCTGGACAGGAGCAAGTTAGCAATGCAGAGGCAGTTGACTTCCAGAAAGTGATGCAAACTCTAGGGATTCGAAAAATTGGGGAAAGAAATCGGGTGGCTATGGGAGGCGACAGCATTGGGTAAAGCTGGTTGGGAAGACCTCTCTAAGGTGGCATTAGAGCTGGCTGTTCCAGGAAGAGGCAACAGCTGGTGCAAAGGCTGCTGAGTGTGTGAGATGGAAAGGAAGGCCCAGAAGAGGTACCAAAGAGGTGAGAGGGAGGAGGCAACATCAAGGACCACTGAGCATTCGATGCTCCACCGAGCTTCCCGGAAAACTCAGCAAAAGTGGGAATGGGACAGATTGCATGGGAATCACTAGATGAAAAAGTAAGGTGCCCGATTCCATGAGGAGTTTTAAGTCTGGATAACAGAGTCCGTTTAGTGAAAGGAGCCCAAGGGCCAGTCTCCTGTGCTCTTCTGGCCCCTGGCCCACTGTGCCCTTCAGTGGCTTTCTGTCCCTGAAGCAGGAGACTTGAGTGGGTGTCAGATACTGTCCCTGTGTCATCAAGAAGTGACATTCTTCCCAGTTCCTCTTCTGCACTGCTCAGAAGTTTGCCTTGAAGGGACAAGTGAGGGCCGAATGGGGGAGCCCTGGCCACGGGTTCGACTCCTCTATCCAGGAACCACATGCCCTGGGCCAGCGGCTTCCCTCCCCTGAGCGTCTTGTCCTTGCCGAGAAGTGGGGTAGCGAAACCCCTCAGGAGAACAGAAGCTGCTGTGAGATGGGATGAGGGTGTGGGGGTCCCCAGCACACATAGTAGATGGGCACATGTTAGTAGAATCCCCTCCACTGGGTCCCAGGAAACTTTTCGACCAGGCCTGGCAATAGTTCCATCCCAGAAAGAAGAATGACCCACAGTAAGTTTGGGGACAAGGAAGAGCAGCCCCAGGTCCATGTGTGGGGACCCTTGGGGGAAGAACTGCCAGGGGCTCTGGTGAACAAACGCAGAGCCCATTGCTGCCTTCCTGAAGTCCCTTCGCCCCCAATACACACAGATTTGGGCAGGAGGTCTCAGGAAAACAGGGTGGCTGCCTGGTCTGCAAGGTCCGGAGCCAGCAGGCGAGAAGGCCCTGCGGGGAGCTCTAGGCCTGAGCTGGAGGTCCTGGTGCTTGTGCTGCCCACAAAGTAGAGTGAGGGAAGAAAGGCTTCCCAGATCCCAGCCTCGGGTCTCTTATCGGCCCCACGGGCTTTCTAAGCTCCACTCACAACCCAAAAAATGGAAACTTTCTGCTTACAGTTGTGGAAGTGAGGTCATTTCTTGGATGGCGTTCAGTAACAGGGCGAGAGAGAAAACAGACTCTGGCCTGGGATTGGAAAAGTCATTTTGATCTGCTCCCCTCAAGCCCCCGCAGCTCTTCTCCTCCACCCAGCCTGCTGGGACCACCCAAAGCCAGGCAGCACGCATGGGCATGCAAGGCCTCATGTGGCTCTGAGCCAGTCTCCGTGGTGCAGGCCGCAGCCTTCGATTTGTTGGATGTCTGTTTGGCATTGTTTCAGTTCTGCGCCTGCAGCTGCCTGCTCTCCTTGACAGACCCCTCGCTCCTCGAGTGCAAGGACCTCCATGCCTCCCATTCCACCTCCAGGTGTGACGTGATGCCCAGCATGTAGTGGGCATCTGGGACCATACAGGCAGGTGCAGCGCTTTGCCTGGTTCCTAGCCCCACATCACATGCCCACGCCACCCCAGCACCCCAAGAGGCCTGGCTTGGCGGAGAAGCCAATTCCTTATCTTGGCCGCAGGAATGTGTTCATTGTCCACTCAGGAGCAAGGTGCAGGGAGCGGCCCTCAGGGCCCTCCTTGGTCACGGGTGCCTCAGAAATTCAGGAGGTCTGCGTGTCCCACTGGAGCACCCGGGGTTCACCCCATCCCCTCCCTGCATGTAGCCCAGCCCTCACAGGAATGAGCTGTGCAGCCCAGACGAGCCGTTAGGAATGGCGGTGCTCATGAGGGAAAGCCAGCTCCGGAGCCTGGAGGCCTCTTGAGTATGTGTTGAGTCTCTTCTCTGGGCCACAATTTGCCCATCTGTAGAGCAAGGGAGCTTGGGGGCTTTACAAACTGTAAATCCCTTCCCAGAATGCAGCTGAGTGTCTTTCCAGCCCAGCTACCCCTGTGCTTGGCATGTGCCAGCCCTTGGCCTCTGTCTGCCGGGTTCACCACAGTCATAGGTCCCAGCACTATGCCATTTAATAGACGAGGAAACCGAGGAAGTGCATGGGCTCAGGGCTTATTCTGGGTCACCCAGCTACCAAGCGGCATAGCCCAGATTAGAACTCGGGCACCTGGCCTCGAAGCCTGCTTCTCAGTGCAGCAGACCCCACAGGTCTCCCTGAAACTCAGTGACTCCGCTGGCCACAAGAGCTGCCTGATTGGTGCTATGGAAAGAAAATGAGTCCAGAAGCCTGTGGGCCTTGCTGGAATCTTTAGCCTGTCTCTTGACCTGTGCATACTTCTTCCAGGGTCTCCAAATGGGTTTCATAAGATGGCATACCTCAAAAATGCGTCAGGGCCAGGGGCTTCTGTGACCCAAGACACTGGGGACACTCAGCATAGTGTATCTCACTGCCTTTTAAAGTTTCTTGAGGCCCTGCCTCGTGGATCACCTGAGGTCAGGAGTTCAAAACCAGCCTGGCCAACATGGTGAAACTCCATCTCTACTAAAAATACAAAAATTAGCTGGGCGTGGTGGTGGGTGTCTGTAATCCCAGCTACTCAGGAGGTTGAGGCAGGAGGATCGTCTGAACCCAAGAGGCAGAGGTTGCAGTGAACTGAGATCATGCCATTGCACTCCAGCCTGGGTGACAGAGCGAGACTCTGTCTCAAAAACAAAAAAAACCAAACGGGTCTGAGAGGAAAAACATGGTTGCACTCATTTTAACTTGACGCTTCTCTATCCAATTTGACCTCGGGACTCATATTTTACATAAGCCCACCAGCATCCCTCAGCAGTTGCTTTGACCAACTTTGGGACCTTCCCAGGTTGCACAGCTGCTTGGCTAGGAAGTGGGAAGGAGTTTGGTAGATGTCTCACTGTGCCCACATGCAGGGCTGTTCTCATTCTCCTCTCCCACCCCCAGGTGGAGATGCTAGAACGAAAGTATGGGGGGCGCCTGGTAACCCGCCATGCGGCCCGCACCATCCAGACGGCGTTTCGCCAGTACCAGATGAACAAGAACTTCGAGCGCTTGCGCAGCTCCATGTCAGAGAACCGCATGTCGCGCCGGATCGTGCTGTCCAACATGAGGATGCAGTTCTCCTTTGAGGGGCCTGAGAAAGTGCACAGCTCCTACTTCGAGGGGAAGCAGGTCTCAGTGACTAACGACGGCTCCCAGCTGGGAGCTCTGGTGCCCCCTGAGTGTGGTGACCTCAGCGAGCCAACTACCCTCAAGTCTCCGGCCCCCTCTAGCGACTTTGCGGACGCCATCACTGAGCTGGAGGACGCCTTCTCTAGGCAAGTGAAATCACTGGCCGAGTCCATCGACGATGCCCTCAACTGCCGCAGCCTACACACTGAGGAGGCACCGGCCCTGGATGCGGCGCGGGCCCGGGACACTGAGCCCCAGACAGCCCTGCACAGCATGGACCACCGCAAACTGGACGAGATGACGGCCTCGTACAGCGATGTCACCCTGTACATTGATGAGGAGGAGCTGTCTCCCCCTCTGCCCCTCTCGCAGGCAGGGGACCGGCCGTCCAGCACTGAGTCGGACCTGCGGCTGCGGGCTGGGGGCGCAGCCCCAGACTACTGGGCCCTGGCCCACAAAGAGGACAAGGCCGACACGGACACGAGCTGCCGGAGCACGCCGTCGCTGGAGCGGCAGGAGCAGCGGCTGCGGGTGGAGCATCTCCCGCTGCTCACCATCGAGCCACCCAGCGACAGCTCCGTGGACCTCAGTGACCGCTCGGAGCGGGGCTCGCTCAAGAGGCAGAGCGCCTATGAGCGCAGCCTCGGTGGGCAGCAGGGCAGCCCCAAGCATGGTCCCCACAGCGGCCCCCCGAAGAGCCTCCCCCGGGAGGAGCCTGAGTTGCGGCCCCGGCCCCCCAGGCCCCTAGACAGCCACTTGGCCATCAATGGCTCGGCCAACCGGCAGAGCAAGTCTGAGTCGGACTACTCAGACGGCGACAATGACAGCATCAACAGCACATCCAACTCCAACGACACCATCAACTGCAGCTCCGAGTCATCGTCCCGTGACAGCCTGCGGGAGCAGACGCTCAGCAAGCAGACCTACCACAAGGAGGCCCGCAACAGCTGGGACTCGCCCGCCTTTAGCAACGATGTCATCCGCAAGAGGCACTACCGCATCGGCCTGAACCTCTTCAACAAGTGAGTACCATTGGTGACCCTGCAGGGTGGGCAGCCGTGGCTTGCTGGGCCTCGGCAGGTGGGCGTGGCTGGATCCTTCCAAGCACAGAGCTTGAGGTCCAGCGTGGCCTGTGAGCATAGGAGGCTGCCGTGCAAGGTCGGTGGCTAGGATACTGCCAACCTGTGCACAGAGGATCCAGCCCTTCCTGGAGCTGCTGTTTGGGACAGCAACACACACAGGCTGAGCAGGGGCAGAATGGAAGCTTTCTGTGCTGAAGCAACTTGAGTCCCAGGCACTTCCATCCCATCACCCCTGAGTCCACCATAGCAAGTGGGGTATGTTGGGCCATGCCCTGCCCAGCTTTGGATGTCAGGCTTAGGGGTGATGTGGGACACAAAGGACTTTGAGCTGGGGTATGACCGGTTGTGTCATTGGGGGACAGGGGCAGATAGGTGAGACCCAGGGCTATGTCTTGTAGGGGACGCAGGCCAGACCTGGGACCATGTCTGGGGGTAGGAGTGCTCAGGGGCAGTTGGCCAGACCCAGAACCGTGTCCTGGAGGGAAGGAACTCAGACGCAGACCAGACCCAGGGCTGTGTCTGGGGGTCTTGGGGAGCTGCATAAGTTGGGTTCATGGAGTGACTGCTCCCCGAGGGGGTCCTGGAAAGGTGCCATCGACCATCCTGACAGCAGATCCAAGGAGCGATGGGTATTTAAAGCAGACTATTCTTAGCACAGCCAAAAATAGCAAGAGGAAGCGGGGAGGGCTGAGCACTTGGCCTGGGTAATGTGCAGGCTCCTGTCCAACCTGAGATTTCTCGTTATTTCCACTCCCTGGGCCACTGGGATTTGGCCTCATCAGATGCTGGCCTGGGACCAACTCCCCTGGGCTGGTGGTTCCTGACACACATCCGGGGAGCCAGGGGCAGACGACAGTTTTCCCAGAAGGTCAAACTAGGGTGGTGAATGGCGCAGTGGGACCTGGCCATCTCAAAGCCAGTGCCAAGCTGGCTCCCTGTTCTGTCTGCCCCCTGTTCTCTCTACTCCTAAACTGGGGGATAGCCATTCCTGGGACACATGGAAGCACTATCTTGGGGTGTCAGAGAGGCCTGTCTCAGGAAGAGCCTCTGGGGAATGGTGCATTCACTTGGGGCCAGCCAGGGGCAATGGCTTACTGGTTTGCTCAGCTAAGAACTAAGAGCCTTGGACATCTCACACCTACCAGGATGCTGTCTTCTGTGCCTCCCATCTGCCTGTGGCTTGCTGCAGAGTACGGCTGCTCTCACTGCTGCACAGGCCACGGCCGGAGCAATGCACTGGACAGGGGAGGGTTGTGTCCTACTGGCCCACCTAACACGGTCCCTGAAGTCTGTCCCCACTGCTCCTGGGCACAGCCCAGCTCCAGGATCATCTCTCAACCCAGGACCATGTCCCCTAGAGGGGAGGCTGGGATAACCAGGGGCCCCTGCAGAGTGGACAAGTGGAGACCAGCAGTGGGGAGACAGGAAACCAAGAAAAACCACCTTCCTCAACCAGCCAGCTTTGGTCTGTGTAGATTTTTTCTTATTCAGTTAACTTTTAATTCTCTGTGTAGCACAGAGAATTAAAGCATTTCTTCACAGAAAATGCTTGTCTTGCAGCTCAGGATAACATCCTCTTGGACTCAGCATGTTGCAGTCTCTCCTTCCAGATTTTTTTCCTGTGCATTTGTGTGCACTCCTGGAAACTCTAGACAGCCATGGTTAAGAACTCAGCTTGGGGCCCGGCTGTCTGGCTTTAAATCCTGGCTGTCCCCCATCCTATCTCTATATCCTTGGGCAGCAAAGCCCCCCATCCCACAGTGGCCGCATCTGTGAAATGGGCTGATGCCAGGGGCACCCTCCTCCCAGGGCGGTGAGGGTGAAGCGTTGGTCCGTGTGAAGTGCTGAGAGCAGGACGTGGCACAGGATAGGGCCTTACTATGTATTAGCTGCTACTGTTGGATCCTTGCTGACATCAGTCGGGGCCTGGGACTGTGACATTGTCTTATGAGGGTATCGCTGGGCTCTGCACACAGGCTGCCTTGCGCCTATGTGCTGCTGAGTGTAGTCTCCACCGTGGCTATAGGTTATTTGGCCAGTTGCTTCTAGCTTTTCACAACTAGCACTAGTGTGACGGTGGTTGTGATCCTTACACACCCGCCTGGGAGGCCCCTTGATCAGATGGCTGGAAGTGGAATTGCTGGGTCTTGGCACGTTTTTAATTGAAGTAGGAACTGCCCTTTACCTTCCCTTTCTCTGGCCTTGCACCTGTGTACCACCTCCACTTCTCTCCCTGCGGGGTGGTATGTCCTGGCCTTTGCCCGGCCTCCAGCACAGCTCTCAGTTTCCACCCCTTCCCAGCAATGAAGCAGTGAGCATTCCTGGCACAGGCCTCTGTCTGGAGGGATGCCCCCTTAAAGGGAATCATGTACCAAAGTCGGAAAGCCAGCAGCAGGCGGGGAGGAAGAACAGAAACGAAGCCTGAGAAAGTGGTGTGGGTTGGCGGTGAGGGCATCCCCGGGGCTGCCGAGGTCTACCAGGCATCCAGATGTTCCTCTGGGCATCTGCCGCTTACTCTCACCCGGCCCAGCTGACAGCCACACAGCTGATCTGGCTGGCGGTGCTGTGGGAGGGTGGGGGTGCAGGAGCCAGAAGCAGGAGGATTTCAGCCCTGGCTCTGCCACCTAGCAGCTGCAGGACCTGGGGCGACTCCCTGAACTCTCTGAGTCTCACTGCCTGCACCTGGAAAATATTTGTGCAGTGGATGGCAGCTGTTGTGGTCAGCGAGAGCTTCTGTGTCCAGAGTGAGTGCCAAGGGAAGGGAGCTTCCAGGGCTGGGCTTTAGGAAGACCCAAACAGGCATTTTGATGGACCAAGCAGTCAAATAACGAGATTGGCTAATCCTTCCACGTGCTGACGGTGCGCCAGGCGCATTTCCCAGGGCCTGTCGTGCGCTAATGCACGTTCCCCTGTGCAGTGGGTGAGCTGAGTCTCGCACAGTTGGTAGGCGACTAGGGATGTCACACCCTGGCCACTTGGCTCCTGAACACATCCTCTTAAAATCCATGGTGTAGGAACTGCTACCACAGGTATAGCCCTGGGCTCCCTACCTCCACACTGGGTGACAGATCTGTAAACTGGGTCCAGGAGGCAGAGCCACACCATTTATGGGAGGCCACACAGCCCTGCAGCACATGGAGCTGGGGCAGGTGCCCAGCAGGGACCTCACTGAGTCTGTCACCTCTGCATTGGAACCCCACCCCAGCGTCTCCTGCTCCTGTACCTGGTACACGCCCTCAGGGGTACATGCCTGGCTGTGTCCACTTCCTCTCTGTCACATTCCTCTCTGGAATGAGCCCAGGTGACTATGTCACAGGTGAGCCACCCCAGACCTCTCCCGCCTCTGCAAGAGCATCCTTGGCCCCAGAGCTGCTTCTTGATGACACGGGCACCCTCAAAAAGGAGTGAGAAGCTTGTCTCTGAGGAACATGTATGCAGGGCCTGGGTGGCCACCTGGTGTTACAGTGTGGTTGGACTACTTGGCTAGGAGCTTTTCCCAGGGGCCCCTGAGGCCCTTCCAGCACAGGGCCCTGTACCTGGAGGCAGCCCCCTTTTGTGGACCTGGCCTCCCCTACACTCGGTGCCCAGCCCCTGGGGCCCAGCAGCCTCGGGTCCCATCCACCTGCTGGAGCTACTGCAGGAGGGAGGCAGGGGATGCTGTCGCTGGGATCCTGCAGGTAGCGTGACTGTTTCACCCTTCCAGCGCACCCACAGGGGGCCATTCCCCTCCACCTATGGGAACAGGGCTCAGAGAGTGCCCCTGATCTGCATGCTCTAGCTCTGTCCTCCTTGTGTTTAACGTGTCTGCTGTCATTGATAAAAATAGCAGTGAGCAGAGCCGGCCTGTGCAGAGCCTGGACCAAGTGCCAGGCCCCATGCCAAACACCTTCCGCCTATTGTCTCACTGAATCCCCACAGCCATCCTGGGAAGCGTAGGTGCAGGCAGCCAGGCTGAGAGCCCAGGCCCAAGCTCAAGGCCACACACCAGAAGTGCTGGGCCCAGAGCATGTGTGGTGCTGCTCTTGTAGCCTGTGGTGCTGATGTTGTGAAGGATGGGCTCTCTTAGGAGCACTTTGAGCTGGGTCTTTGGAGGTTGGGACCCCCCTACCCTAGACACGGGCCACTATGGCCTGTGGCCCTTGATGCTAACCACAGCCCAGGATCCTGAGCTCTGGCCTGGGTGTGAGATGGCTGGTGCTGAGCCTCAGAGAAGACAGTGCCAAGGGAAACTCTGCAGGGGGTGCCTGCCACACTTCAGAGGGTGATTCTCATGCCTTCTCTCTGGGATCGATACCAGGGAAGCCACTTGAGTTCATGCTACCAGAAAGTGCGGTGTAAAAGTAAGAGCTGGATGGAGCAGGCAGCCTCCGGAGGTGGCGAGCTTGCTGGCCCGGGCAGTGTGGGAAAGGCTGGAAGTGGCACCTCTCTGCAGGACCCTGGGGGGACTCGAGTCTGGGTTGCTGCATTGGAAGGGCATTTCCAGGTATGCAGGGACTCTCCGAATGCTGAGTTTGGTGAGTCTGTCCTCACCCCCACAAGCAGTTACCAGGCGGACTGAGACCTCTGACCACGGAGATCCTCGGGCACTCCAAACCCTGCGTTGGGCTCTGCGTTAATCATGGCCTTCTCTGTTTCATGTGACAGAAACTCTATCAAACTGGGTTAAGCAAAGAGGCTTTACTGGTTTATGGACCTGAAAAGTCCCGGGTATTTCTTGGCTCTATCTCCCTCAGGGTTGGCCCTGCCCCTTGCCAGATCCTCCCTGACCCAGGACAGGAGGGCCATCCGAGGACCCCAGGCCTGTAGTCTAATCTCAAGGCAACCCCAGTAGGAGGAAGAGAGATTATCCTCCCCTCGTTAGCTCCTTCTGGCTCTTGTGCTTCTCCCTGAACCACTTACTTGGGCAAGCAGGATGCAGGGCTCTGACTGGCCTGGAGCAGAGAGTAGAATCTGCCCACTGGGTCTTAGGGCCTGAGCTGGAGGGTACGCTGGGAAACCTGGAGGCTGAAGCTAGGTGCTTGGGCATCCATCCACTTCCACATCTCTTAGGCATCCTGAACAGTTAAAAAGGACTGGAGCCAGGCACAGTGGCACATCCCTGTGGTCCCAGCTGCTTGAGAGGCTGAGGCAAGAGGATCACTTGAAACTAGGAGTTTGAGGCCAGTCTAGGCAACATAGTGAAACCCATGTCTTAGAGAGAGAGAACCCTTTTCTGGATCCTGCACACCCCTGCTGGGAAAATATCAGGGTAAGCACTCAGTGCTTGGCTTCAGCAGGTACGTGTTCCCCACATGCAATCCACAGCCTTGCAGCAGCTCTTCCTCAGAGCCTCACACAGCTCTCTCGCCCCACCAGCAGCTCAGCTTGCAGCTGAAAGACGATGAGAGATGTGTGTGCAGGAAGTGACTGGTGCGGTCTGTGCTCACCTGTCATACTTGAATCTGAATCAGCATCTGATGTGAGGAAAAGCTGGCTCAGCCAGCTTTAGAGGAGGCAGCTAAGGCCAGACCTGGGAGCACACAGCAGGGATGGAGTCAGAACCCTCCGACAACACTGCCTGCTGGGGCATTTTAGGGGGCAGCAGGGCCAGGGGTACACAGGTGGGTCAGGTATAGATGGTGAGAATGTTACAGGCAGCACCTGTTAATGCTGGATCCTTACAGGGTGGAACCAAGAAGAGCTAAAGAAAGAGTAACGGGTGTACACAGAGGGACTGTGGGGATGGGTGACTGCAGAGTTGGACAGAGTGGATTTTCAGCAGCAGGAAGGGCATCCGGAGGGTAGAGGGAATTTTTAGGGACTTCTGGGGCAGAAGCATGGATTATAAGTCGCGGCACCCTTCATCTTGCTGGAGCCAGTTTTTTGACCCTTCTGTGCCCCCATTTTGTTACCTGTCAAGGTTTTTGCATTGGCGATTCCCTCCACCAGGGACCTGCCCAGGCTCAATGCCATCTCGTCAGGGCGGGCTTTCCTGCCCGTCCTTCTGCCCCTTCCAGCTGAAGTCAATGCCATCCCAGCTTTCTGTGGCATCACCCTGGGTGGGTTCTTCCAGCCCAGGCCTCTTCTTCCAGCTGTGAAGCCTGAAATGGTTTCTGAGGCCTGAGGCATGGTGCTTTACGAGTACGAACTCATGGATTCTTCACAGTAACTCTGTCGTGTGAACTGTTGTCATCCCCATTTACAGAGAGAGAGAGAGGCTAAGTTACTCGCCCTGGGTCGCCCAGCCAGAAGTGGAGCTGAGACCGAAGTACGGGCTTCTTGGCTCTCCCAGCCATGCCCCTGATGCTTGTGCTGTAGCATATTCCTGGACTTTATCTACTTCTGTATCCCTCTCTAACTAGAAAGCGTGTTTTTTGAGGATGGGGACCATAACTGTGCTAGCATAGCACCTGGTACTTGATAAATGTTTGTGGAATGAATGAAGGAGGTGGGTGTCCATAGGGGACCGCACAGCTTCCCCCTTGAAGTGACACAGACCCCTCAGCTCACAGTTCAGTGGCTGAAGCATGTCCTGCAGCCCTCTCCCCAGGGCAGGCGGGAAAGTAAAGTCCTGCTGCAAGAGGAGGCGGTGGGGGTCCGAGGCCACACCAACGGCCCACCTTTGGCCTGTGTGATGCTTGGCAGACCTCGTGGAGCTCTGTGAGGTGGGGTGCAAGTAGATGGAGAACTCACCACCCAGCAGGGCCACCAAGGACAGATTGGGGAAGGAAGGGCTTCATTACACAGGCTAGGAGTAGGGGAGGGTAGCAAGGTCTAGATAGCAGGGGATTCCCACCAGTAAATGCCCAGTGCCCCGGCCATCTGCTGTCAGGGAGGCTGTTGAGGACCTGTCCCTCCTGTAGGGAGCCTTGGGGGGACTCCCAGCCCCACCCTGGAGCTGGCCCTGGCTGTCCAGCTGCAGCTCCTCCCCAGTTCCCCTCAGGTGAGTGGCGAGCTCCTCATCACTGGCCCAGGCCCCTTCACTGAGCATCCTCACTTCTGCCATATCGCCCTTGAGGCCTGCTGGGTGGAATCCATGCCCTGCACTAGGTTCAGGCTAAAAGCTGATGCCATCCTGGACTCACTGCTCCTTGTCCTTCTTGTTCCTACCCCCACTGTCCCCACCTCGGCCACCTCCCACCCAGATCCATCAGCAAATATCGACACCTCTGCCCTCAGACTGTGTCCTCGACCCAGTCCCCTCCCACCTCTGCTGTAGCATGGCCGGGTGCCCACAGGAGCCCCCCTCACTCAGCTGCCAGCTGGGCCCTGGCCCGCGATCTCCTCAGCATGGCATCGCCCATGTGGACTTAGGACCCCCATCACCACCCTCTTCACAGCACGCCAGGGCTTCTCAGCCCACTCGAGAGAAAGCCAGACCCCTCTCCATGGCCTGCAGCACAGTGTGGTCTGCCCGCTGGCCCACTGCCCCCTTTGCCTTCCCCCGGGGTCCCTGTGCTTAACCCTGGAATAGCCTCTCCAATTTCCCCACCCACCTCAGGGCCTTTGTCCTCACTGTCACCTCTTCCCAGAAAATTGCCTGATCCCTCAGTCTCTGTCCCCTGCCCCCTGCCCAGACTAGGCCTCTCAGCTGTACCCACAGGGGCCCATGACTTACTCCCAGCCAGTGTTCACCAAGAGGTGCCTGGCCCAGCAGACACATGGTGCTCACCTAATCCTGAAGAGCTCGCATGCCCACTTCCCACAGCGCCTTCCCCTCTTCCCTTTGTGCTCTGAGCACCTCCAGAGCCAAGGAGCCTTGTCCTAAAAGTCCCTGGATGTGGCATATCGACACCAGAGGGTGGATGGAGGCAAAAAAAAAAGAGCAGCTGCTGCCTGGGGAAGTGACAAGGCAGGACCCAGCTGGGCCTGGACCTGGTCACTACAGCAGTGGCCTGGAGGGACCAGACAGCCTGGGTGGAGTCAGAGTGTGCACCTGTGTGGGGAAGGGACCAGCAGCAGGGGGTGGGGATAGCCCAGCCCAGCTCCCGCAGTCACTGCCATGGGGGCCAGGGAGCAAAGGCCCAGGGATGCCAGAAGGTCTGATTTTTCAGAAGCCAGAAATCCAGATTTTTTGTGCACTCTTCCAGTTTTTAAATACTGGCAACTAGCTGGAATTCTTTTTGTTAACAGTGTGTGGGCCAAAGAAAACCCAACTGTAGGTGAGCCATGGCAACCCCTCACCTGGAAGCTGAGGGAGGGAGAGAAGGGTGTGGGCTGGGGCTGGCATGGAGCAGGATGGTGAGGACCCAGAATCTGCTCTGGCCGTGGCTGTAGAGGCCTGGGGCATTGGAGCAGTTCTTGGTTGGAGACCCCCGAAGCATAGCGAGTCATGTGATCTTGTGAACAGTGAAACGCTGGTCCTTCCGTCCTGGGTCCCTGGGACAGGTAGGAACGGGGCCACTCCATTACCACTTCTGTGCCAGAACCAAGCTAGCTAGTGGTTGCTCCCTGCCACACTCCTGGGGACAAGCTTATGGGTGTGGCCGTCCTAGGGTAAAAATAGCAGGGTCACCTTGCAGCCAGGAGGCTTCCTTTCACTTGCACGTGGAAATACAGTGTCCACAGGGCGCTGTTGTCAGCCAGGAGCTGTGCGGTTATGGGGCGGGTGGACACCGGCTTTCATCTCCATTCCCCCAACCCTGGGGACAGAAGAATGCGGACCTCTACCTGCTGGGGCAAGGGGTCAGGCCTGGCCCCCCAGTTAGGGGATGACCTGGCCGATTATGCCCCAGCACGGGTTCTGGGTGTGCCATGAGGCAAGGAGGCCCAAGCCACACTGGACCCCTCATGGACTCTTGAGGAAACACATGTCCCTGTGTCCCCAACCACTTGACAGCTGTCGGTGACTCTGAGGACTTGGGCCAAGGGGACATGGAGCCAGTCTGGCCTGATGGCTCCATACAGCTCTCAGAGTGACCTGGCAAACTCCATGGAGAACACCCATCCTGTGGGGTCACATGTGTGGCCATCTTCAAAGCCCTCTCACACCAGCCTGTTTTTTTGTTGTTGTTGTTGTGGTTTTTGTTTTTTTTGAGACAGAGTCTTGCTCTGTCACCTGGGCTGGAGTGCAGTGGTACAATCTCAGCTCACTGTAACTTATGCCTCCCGAGTTCAAATGATTCTCCTGCCTCAGCCTCCCGAGTAGCTGGGATTACAGGCGTGAGCCACTACGCCTGGCTAATTTTGGATTTTTAGTAGAGATGGGATTTCACCATGTTGGCCAGGCTGGTCTGGAACTCCCGACCTCAGGTGATCCACCTGCTTCAGCTTCCCAAAGTGCTGGAATTACAGGTGTGAGCCACCACGCCTGGCCCAATCTCTCTCCTTTGACCACCAGGACCACCCTGCCAGGTCAGCCAAGCAAGAGACCTACCACAAGATGGGCAGGACATCTGAGGCCCTAAGGGAGAAGGGGCCTGCCAGGGCTCACACGGCCGGAGTGCCGCAGGGAGGCAGGGCCTGCTCCCAGGGTTGGTGTGAGCAGCAGGGTCAGTGCCGTGTCCCCACAGCCTGCCTGGCCCTACAGACACCTAGCCAGGTGCAGACCAGGAGTGCTCTGTCTGGCCTGGCGCTAGGCCCCATCAGCCCATGACACACGTGCACCATCCACATCCCTGCCCTGGCCTGGTTCTGCACACACCTTGGGCACCGAGAGGCTTGAACCAGTGGAATGATCCATGCTCTGGAGGTCCGGTCTCCAGTGGACACACTCAGCCCTGCAGGGCCAGCCCTGCCACTGGCACTGTGACCTCCAGCTAGAAACGCTGCCTCTCTGCACCTTCATCATTACTGAGTGTGTCATTGCAGGCATCTGACTACTTCCTCAGTGTTTACAACAGGGGAAGCCAGGACCCCTGAAAGGTTGTATGGCTGTCAGGCTCCCGAGTCTGGGCTCCTGAGCACCGCAGGTAACCAGAGTGCTGACCTCCCGGAGTGGGAATTGAATGAATTAGTGTGCACAGGGCGCCTCAACAGCGGCGGCACAGAGCAATTGCTCCCCGCAGGTGCTGTGGTTGCTGTTCTTTATTACCCATTGGCAGACAGAGGGTTCTAGTCCGCTCAGAAGAGCAGCCTGGCACGGCGGCTTTCACGCTGAGGGGAGCAGAGATTTGGGCCGGACAGGGAACCTGGTTCTGAAGGCGTGTGCGGGCGTTTGGGGCCAGTACTGGGCAGCCGAGAAGGGGCTGCAGGCAGAGCAGGGGAGTGATGGTCCATCTCCAGCACTCACAGAAGCACCCCTGCAGCCAGCCCAGCCCATTCTTTGTACAAGGTCTGGGCGAGTCTAGGTGAAGGCGTTTGTACCAGGTCCCCCACATTTGGGTTTGGGACAGGGCAGGATGCCTGGAGCCCAGGGTCTTCTGGTGCCAGCCTGGGCTCTTGAGTTCCCACCCAGGCAGGAGATGGAACTAGAGACCCCTGAATGCCTACAGGGATGAGGGCCGGTGCAGGTGGGCAGGGAGGGAGAATGTCAACTGTCCACTGAGCGGAGATCCCCTCCAGGTGCCTGGCTGGCAGCCGGGCAGCTGGGGCTGAGTGTGCCTCTCATCCTACCCCAGGAAGCCTGAGAAGGGAGTCCAGTACCTCATCGAGCGTGGCTTTGTGCCCGACACGCCCGTCGGGGTGGCCCACTTCCTGCTGCAGCGCAAGGGCCTCAGCCGGCAGATGATCGGCGAGTTCCTGGGCAACCGGCAGAAGCAGTTCAACCGCGATGTGCTCGAGTGAGTTCTGTGGCGGGGGTGGGACTTGATTCCACACGCGCCGTCACGCACCCTGTGTTACACATGGGCACACACAGGGTCAGCCCCACCCTACTTGCCGGGACATGTGCTGGGCACCCCCTTCTCTCTTTCTAACTCCTAGACACACACATGCAGATACCCCACATCTGTACAGCATGCAGGTGGGCACCTGCCCTCCAACGCACCATCCCACATGTGGACCCCGTTGCCTGTCCACCCACCTTCTTTCAGGTACCCTCGGCCCCTCCTCCCCTCTGTCCCTAAGCACGGTTTATCCAACCTGGCACCAAGCATCACAGCCCTCAGTGACCCACGTTCCTGCAGCCTCTCATGGCAGGGCTGGCAGGAGCAGGCAGCTGGAGGTCAGGGCACCTCCTGCATGGACTGCATGCCCTGTCTGCTCCTGACTTGCCCCTGTGGAGAGTGGTCGGGAGCTGGATCAAGTGACCTGCCTCCCTGTATGCGGCCCGTGCCACACTCTGCCCCTGCCTTATTCTTCTGCCTGGGATATTTGGGCTGTGTGTCCTACCCCCACCTCCTGATTCCACAGCTCCCCCCAGCTTAGAGAGCTGGTGAGCACAACATTCTCAGCTGCTTGAAAGCCTTCTGAAAAATGGGTTCCCAACTCCCTGAGCCAGAAGGGTGGGCCAGGAAGAGCATTCAGAGCAGGGTGAAGTGTTGGCCATCCAGAGGCAGTCCCTTCTAGCCGCCCAGCCCTGCCCATGTGCAGCCAAGGGGACCAGCGAGGGCTGGGGAGCAGGTGCCCGAGAACAGCAGCCCCTGGAGCACGAGGCCTCACGTTCCCTGGGGCTGGCCAGTGCGCCTGCGGTCTCTGCTGCTTCCCTAGGAGGCAGCGGGTGCCGTCGCCCCTTTTGTCTCATGGGTGGGGAAACCAAGGCTCAGAGTGGGAGGGGCTGGCCTGGGCACACACTCCCACATACACGGACTCACACACACAGGTACTCATGTAGTCCCGCCCCACACCCAGGAGGCTAAATGTGGCCAGCACATGGCAGGCACCAGCAGAATGTCTGTGTCCTTGGTCGGCCAAGCATGCACAGGCCGGACATCTTTCTCCCTGCTCAGCACCTGGAGAAGCCTGCTGTATTGTTAGGGTGGCTACTGCCCTCTCCCCTCTTTGAAGCAAGCATGAGGAAAGGTCCGAGGATGAGCTCCTTGGTGAATGCCCAGCTCCAGCCCCCATCCCCTGCAGCCATTCCCCGCTCCAAACCGGTTCCTGGTCCTTAGGAAATCCGCATATTGTTCTCCTCATTCAGAAAATAGCAGTGGCCTCAGGAAGTGGCTGGCTCCCCCGGGCCACCACACCAGGCATCTGCAGGGCCGCTGCTCCTGCTGCTCAGCAAATCCTCCTGCCTGCTCCCTGCTTGCCCTCTCCCCACTGCTCTGAAGCCACCTCCAAGGCTGTTGCCCCAGGAGGCCTTGAGCGCTCAGAGGAGGGTGGGAGCAGCTGCATCACCCCATGTGGGGATGGCCCTGGGAGAGGGGTCAGGCCCTGTGTGGCCAGGCCTCTGCCCCATGGGAGTGACTGCAGCGTCATTAGGGAGCTAGGCCAGAAGCTGGAGCCTGCCCCAGGGCTCCTGGTGCAGACCCCATCTTCTCTGTTCCAGGGTCACCATAGGAGGGACTGGAAGGGTGTGCCAGGGGCAGAGCCATGGGAAGAATGTAGAGACCATTCATCAGCCGCCCCTCCAGGCACTCCCCCGCAGATGAGGGTGCATGGCCCTTTCAAGTCCCTGGAAAAGCACCTCAAAACCCAGCCCACCACCCCGATACTCTCCCCACAAGGGCTTATTCTGAAAGTCAACACCCTGGGCACCCTTTCTTCACTGTGAAAATGGCAGTGAACTCCCCGACCCCATGCAGAAGGAGAAGAGACTCACCGTAGCATCCACTGTGTGCCTGGTGAGGGCTATGCTTAAAAATGCTTGTCTCGGCCGGGCGTGGTGGCTCACACCTGTAATCCCAGCACTTTGGGAGGCCAAGGCAGGCAGATCATGAGGTCAGGAGATCGAGACCATCCTGGCTAACACGGTGAAACCCCATCTCCATAAAAATACAAAAAATTAGCCGGGCGTGGTGGTGGGTGCCTGTAGTCCCAGCTACTGGGGAGGCTGAGGCAGGAGAATGGCGTGAACCTGGGAGGCGGAGCTTGCAGTGAGCCGAGATCGCGCCACTGCACTCCAGCCTGGGCGACGAACGAGATTCCATCTCATAAAAAAAAAAAAAATTGCTTGTCTCTTGGGAAGGGCTTTGATCCAGATAACCATATGCTCTGCCCCGCTGGGAAAACTGCCCACATAAATATAGGCACACACGCTTCCCTACAGTTCCAGGGGCTTCACAGCTCCCCAGAAGCCTGGATGTCTTTTTGCTGCATTCTGAGGGCTCTTAGCTGATTGGTTGGAGTCCAGCAGGGGCCCTCCCTACCAGGAGGCAGCCCGTTCCCTGGGCTCCAGGCACCACCACCTGGGTGTGGGCTGGGCGTGTCACACCTGCAAGGGGTGCTCATGCGGGGCTGTCTGTCTCTATTCCAGCTGCGTGGTGGATGAGATGGACTTCTCTACCATGGAGCTGGACGAGGCCCTCAGGAAATTCCAGGCGCACATCCGTGTCCAAGGGGAGGCTCAGAAAGTGGAGCGGCTCATCGAGGCGTTCAGGTGGGTCCCAGGCTGGCTGGGGGTGCTGCATCGGGGGAGGATGGTGTCCCCAGCTTCAGGGCCCGAAGATGGACCAAAGACTGCATCCCCACCATCCCTAGACAGGGCCAGGTGTCCCTGAATGTTGCTTTGGGGGTGACCGTAGTGGCCCAGTCTACATTCCAGGCACTGTGTCGGGCTCCTTTCAGCCATTGTGAGGTGGTGGGGGTGGAGGAGACTGTACCAATTATTCTGATTGTGAAGATGAGGAAACTGAAGTTAAAAGAGGTTATGATTGCGACTGCTAGGATTCTGTCTGTTCAAATCGGGATTCTGAATGCTCTTCCTCCAATTCCCCTCGAACTCTGCATTCATCCACAAGTCCATCTATCTAGTCATTCATTTGCTCATTCACGGGGAGCGGCGCAGTGACTCAGAGCACTAGCCAGACAGCCAGACGCCTGGTTCAGTCACCGACTCCACCACTTACTGGCTGTGTGGCCCTGTGCTGGTTTCTTAACTTCTCTGTGCCTCATTTCTTCACCTGTGAAGTTGAATAACAATAGCACATATCCTACAAAGGGGTGCAAGGATGAACCAACACAGGACATGTGGGCACACTTAGCCCAGTTCCTAACACAACAGTGAGCTCGAGGTCACTACACAGTCATCCATTCTGGGATCACGTGCAGACTGGCTGTGTAGGAGCCTGCATGTTCGATGCTGGGTGTGGGCAGCACAGGTCAGCTGCTGACCCAGCCCTCTGGGCTCTGCACTGGTGGTGGGGCCAGGAGGATTGAGGACACAGAGGGAGGACAACCCCAGGGCCCTGGCAGGAGGCAGCATGCACCCGCTTCTTTCCAGGACGGCTTCCTGGAGGGGAGGGCACTAAGCTGGGCTCCTGAGCCTCAGTCCCGGTACTTTGCCTGGCTCCTCTACTCCTCTACTCTGTCCCTGCCTCTTGTCACCTGCCTCTCCACGAGGTCAGCAGTGGAGGGGCCCCTGGAGTGGCAGTGGGAGCGGCAAGCGGGCGGATTCCAAGGCAGGGGGGTGTTCTTGTCCACAGCTGTTGAACCTGAGGCCCTTCAGTAGCCCTGGCTGAGACAAGGTGGGGTGTTTCTCCCTCTGAGCTGGTGTGGAGGTGGCCCGGGCTGCTTTCTCCTCAGGGTCCCGGAGGGCAGGCCTGACACCCACTGTGACGTCCCCATTGCAGGCAGCGGGAAGAGGGGCCCAGCCTTACAGGCACTCACATCACATCTGTTCACATCCCATGGGCCGAACGTGGTGGTGTGGCTACTCTGAGCTCCTGGGAGCTGGGAAATGCAGTCCTCCCCAGGACGGCCGTGTGCCCGGCTATAATCCAGGGTAGGAGGGACTGCAGTAGAGAAAGGAGGGCGAGTGAGTAGTCAGGACCACCTCCGACAGGCAGGCATGATCCTCGCTCACCAGAAGCAGGAACTGAGACTCAGCAGTACGTGACAGCCTCAGCTGGTGAGAGAGGGGCCATGTCACTTGCTGCGCCATGGCCCTGACCCCCTCCCTCCTGGCCTGCAGCCAGCGCTACTGCATCTGCAACCCCGGCGTGGTGCGGCAGTTCCGGAACCCAGACACCATTTTCATCCTGGCCTTTGCCATCATCCTGCTGAACACCGACATGTACAGCCCCAATGTCAAGCCCGAGCGGAAAATGAAGCTGGAGGACTTCATCAAGAACCTCCGAGGTAAGCTGTCCTGGGCGGTCAGCCAACCACAGACTTGCTTCAGCACCTGCCCCAGCCAGGCCCTCCCCAGGTGTAAGGGCAGACAGAGCATTGAGGCAGCCTCCAGCTGGGGAGCTGGGCTCCAGCCTCCAGGGTCTGGCATGGAGGGACCTTTGAGGAGCACAGCACAGATGACTGGGAAGAGCACTGCCTTAGAGGAGCCCCTGTGGGACACAGGTTGCACGACACAGGCCAGGGTCTCGAGGTGTTGGGAAACCTTCCTCACGGAGAAGGTGACACTGTTAGCTTGCCCTTGAAGGATGAAACTAGCCTTTTTCTGTGTGTCTTTACCTAGAAGTATGTATTTTAAAAGGGGACTTGATATCGCTACTGTAAATGGAGAATGAGTAGCATTTGCCAAATGTAGAAAGTAATTATAAAAATAAATGCAATGAAAAGAAAACAATGCTGCTGAGTTCTAGCCAGTGCGGCTTCCCGCTGCTGGCGCTGGAGTACAGACCCGACTCCCTGTCCCCTGGGAGGTGGGCATGTGCTGGGAGGTGTGGGTGCAGGGTCTGCGGGAAGCGAGGCCTCCTTGCGTGATCAGAGACGGGAAAGGAGCTAAAAGGCCGTGACCTTCCCCCAGGCAGCTCCGTGCCAGCCCAGTGTGTCCCTTGTGTGCCCCAAGGCCCTCGGAAGGAAGGAGGAAGGCACTGCATCCTTCAGTCTGTGTGGGAACCCTGGCTGCAAGAGCTGAGGGTGGGTTGAAAGGACAGGGACTGAGGGTTCCTTGGAAAGGGTGTCACTGTTTATAAAAGCAAAGAAGAGCCAGTGTGAATCCAGCCTGGCTCTAAGAGCATGTGGAACTGATAAAGCTGTTCATTCTTAGTTTATTCAACAGTGGTTCTGCCGTCCCTTCTCCTTGGACAGGGTCACTGTCCAGGGAGCAGCTCCAGCTCCACTCCAGGGTCTTTAGGTGCCCTCCCGTTCTCCTGGTGGTGGGTGCCACTGTGGCAGGATCCTCAGGCAGCAGAGACCACAGGGAGATGGCACCTGAGCTAGGCTCTAAGACCTGAGTGGTTCTGCCACCTCCCTTGGGAGGCAGGAAGGGATGCTGAGCAGGCTGGGGCATGGCTTAGAGCTCATGGACAGCCATTCCCTGCACCCCGCAGTCACTGCATGTGGCCTCTTGCAAGGTCTGAGGGACATTGCAGGCCCCAAGTCCATCAAGTCTGTAGTTCCTAGGAACCAAGGCATCTTGAAAGCTCCTGAGAGCCACCAGTGGACACTTTGATGGTACAACAGATGCACTCCCAGGCCCAGGTGTCCAAGCAGCAGCCAGGAGGCCGGGGCCTCCTCTGCATCCACCCAGGGCCTCTCTCACCCTGAGCCTCCCTTCTCATGGGGCCGAGCCTGTTTCTGGGATTCACAGACTCCCACGTTACACCTAATGCAGGCTGGCCACTCATCACCTCCAGGAAAGCCAGCTGTGTGCTGCATGCTGTTGGCAGCCCAGGGGGAGTTTGAGGGTCTCTGATTTGGTTTAATTAATTAATTTATTTATTTATATTTAGAGGTCCCTCTGGCAGCCCAGGGACAGTTTGAGGGTCTCTGATTGTTTAGACACGGTCTTCCTTTGTCACGCAGGCTGGAGTGCAGTGGTGCAATCATATCTCACTTCAGCCTTGACGTCCCAGGCTCAAGAGATCGTCCTGCCTCAGCCTGCCAGGTAGCTGGGACCACAGGCGTGGACTGCCATGCCTGGCTAATTTTTAATTTTTATTTTTTCTAGAGGTAGGGTCTCACTATGTTGTCCAGGCTGGTCTTGAACCCCTTGACCTCAAGTGATCCTCCCACCTTGCCCTCCCAAAGTGCTGAGATTAAAGGCTAGAGCCACCATGCCCGAACAGGTGTTTTTTTTTTTCCTTACTTTAGAACCTCCTGCATGTCATCTGGAATGTGCTGGATGAGAAATAACAGGAGGAACCAGAAACGACTGGCCTAGAGCAGAGAAGGATTGGCGGGGCAGGGCTACTGAGTCAGGTGGTGGCCAGTCCATACCCCCATGGCAGTGGCTCTGTGGTTCCTGTCCATGGTTGCACCCAGTCCTGCCAGCTATCTGGATGACAGGGTGGCAGGAGCCTCCCCACTTCCCATGGAAGGGGCTGAGCACCCCATTCCCAAGGAGGGAGCTGCAGGTTCTGTCTCCCAAGCCTGGGCTGTCCCCACCACGTCACCCCTTTTTTTTTTGAGACGGAGTCTCGCTCTGTGGCCCAGGCTGGAGTGCAGTGGCCGAATCTCAGCTCACTGCTAGCTCCGCCTCCCAGGTTTACGCCATTCTCCTGCCTCAGCCTCCCGAGTAGCTGGGACTACAGGCGCCCGCCATCTCGCCCAGCTAGTTTTTTGTATTTTTTTAGTAGAGACGGGGTTTCACCGGGTTAGCCAGGATGGTCTCGATCTCCTGACCTTGTGATCCGCCCGTCTCGGCCTCCCAAAGTGCTGGGATTACAGGCTTGAGCCACTGCGCCCAGCCGACAAGTCACCCCTTTTTAGCCTGGAGCCCAAGGACGTTCTTTCTCATCTTATACTTCAGAAGGGGTGATCAGGGCTCAGAGAAGGCAGGGACCTGCCCAGGGTCACATCAGCCAGGAAATGGCAGAGGCAAGGCAGATCCCTGGACTCCTGGAACCAGCCTGGTGCTCTGTGCCTAGCGCATGTTCTTTTTGTAGGGATATCCTCATCCCCACCCCAACACACATCCTCTCTCGAGTGGGTCACCCCAGTTTGTCCGGTGGGTCCTGCAGCAGGAGAGCCCTGGGGGCTGGAGGACTGTGAAGGAGAGTAGCTCACCACGGAAGCCAGTCCAAGAGTCTTTCCTTGTTATTAAAGTTTTTGAATTTTTTAATTTATTTTTTAAATGGATATTCACATAGTTTGAAAGCCGGAAAGTAATATGATCCAGCAGTTGTGCTCCTTGATATTTACCTAAATGAACTGAAAACTTAGGCCCATGGAAAAACCTGTACACAGATGCTTATAGCAGCTCTATTCAAAACTGTCAAAACGTGGCAACCACCAGACGTCCTTGAGCAGGTGAAGGGATAAATAAACTGCATGCCTCCAGACAGTGGAATAGTGCTCAGCACGAAAGAGAAGTGAGCTATCGACCATGAAGAGATGTGGAGGAACCTGAAGTGTGTAGCACTGAGTGAAAGAGGCCAGTCTGAACAGGCTGCGTGCTATGTGAGTCCAACTCTATGACATTCTGGAAAAGGCAAAACTATGAAGACAGGAAAAGGATGAGTGGCTGCCAGGAGCTGGGGGGGGGGATGGGTATGCGGAAATCAGGATTTTTAGAGTGGTGACACTGTTTTGGGTGGTGCTATAGTGGTAGATAAGGGTCGTTCTACGTTTGCCCAAACCCGCAGAATCACAACACCCGGAGTGGACCCTAATCTAAAACGTGGACCCCGGGTAACGCTGATGCATCAGTGTGGGCTCATCATTGTGCCAATGGAGCACTCTGGTGAGGATGGCGACAGCAGGGGTGGCTATGAGTGTTGGGGGGTAAATCTGCCTTCTGCTCAGTTTTGCTGAGAACCTAAAACTGCTCTAAAACTAATGTCTATTTAGGGGAAAAAAAATACTGGAAGGTGCCTGGCAGAGTTTCCCTCCCACCCTACCCCGTGTGCTCAGGGCATAGCCTCTGCCCTTGAAGGTCCTCCATTTTGGCTTCTCCTGGCCGTGCCCCCTAGTTGTGCTCCGCTCATGCAAGTGCACATATACAGGAACGGTTTTACCCCCTGTTACTTTGCACCTTGCTTTTCTCACTTACTAAATCTAAGAGAAATGACCCATGTGCTTTACTGTGGCCTTCTTCACTGTTCCTGACAGATGCGTAGTAAGTAGTCTGTTGTGCTGATGTGGAATGATTGGTGAGCACTGCCCTGTTAATGGGTACACGGGTTACTTCCAGCCTTTTGCCATTTGGAAACAGTGCTGCAATAACCTTGTATGTGTCTCATTTCCCATGGGATAAGTTCCCCAAATGCAGTCAGTGTACCACAGGATGCTAGAACTTGTCATTTGGGCAGGCACTGCCAGGTTGCCTACCCCAGGTTGGAGCATCTCCTGTCCTGCCAGCCATCTGTGGGAGGTCCGTCTTCCCCAAGCCCTGCAGCCCTTTGGACTGCAGCCTGGCAGAGGGATGAGGCTGGAGCTCACTGCAAAACGAGTTTGCATTTCCCGCATGTACAAGGCTGTTTCTCTGCTCACAGCAGTTTTCAGAGTGGGGAGGAAGAGAGAAGTGTGTGCTTGTGGTTAGGGCAGCCCTGGGTCAGAGCCCAGCCTCCAGTCTCTGCCCGGATGATGTGAGCCAGCAACAGCAGCCACTGCAGCACTCTCACTGCTCAGATGCAGAGCTGGGCACGCCCCAGGCGCCCCTCGTTTCCTCATGACAAGCCTGTGTTGTGGGCAACCTGTTTTAGAGGAGGACACCAAGCATGGGTGACGCACTCGCCTATAGTCACATAGCTAGTAAGTGTGAAAGTAGGATGTGGCCCCAGGTCCATCGGAGCCCAAACTCACAAACCCCAACCTCCCCACACCTCAGCCTCAGTCTTCCCATCTGTGGAATGGAGATGATTATACCCACTTTGAAGGGCTGTGGTTAGCATGGAGCAGGGTAGCATTTGTAAAGCCCTCTAAACATGGCTTAGAGGTGGCTCAGCCCCTGACACCCATCGCCTACTAGTCCGGGTCAGATGTACTGGGCCCATTCCGGTAGGAGGACTGAGGAAATTTGTGTTGACTGAAAATGTCCTGTTGCTGTGGGCCCGCCTGGGAGTTCTTTGGTTCTGTTGGGTCTGGTGGAAGGTTCGCTCCTCTGATTTGCTTTAGAAACTGGTAAATCGAGTGAGCCTGGGGCCCACCCTGATACCCAGCTGCATCCCCTGCCCAGGTGTGGACGATGGTGAGGACATTCCCCGGGAGATGCTGATCGGGATCTATGAACGGATCCGTAAGCGAGAGCTGAAGACCAATGAGGACCATGTATCCCAGGTGCAGAAGGTGGAGAAGCTCATTGTGGGGAAGAAGCCGGTATGTCATGGGCCCTGGTACATGGTGGGCCCCAGCACCACCGGGACGGGGCTGCCTGCCAGGCCTTCTCACTCCCACCCACCCCACTCCATGTGGTCCCTTCCAGCAGGGCTGGTGAATTCTGCCAGCCAGGGCTTGGGGTTTTTTCAAGTGGCTCCTGTCATATTTGGGAATAACAGCTATTAGCTCTGCATTACAATCTGAAGAGAGCTGAGGCGCTTAATAATCCAGCAGGCCAGGGTTGTACAGTGGCTGAGTTCTGGACCCCTGAGACTGGCGGGCTTTCCTGGGTGGTCCAGGAGTCCCCTGGGACCCCTCAGTGATCTCTGCCAGAGCAGGTCCCCCACACACTGGCTGGGTGGAGCCCAAGGGGAGGTGTAGGGAGGGGCACTTGCAGCATTGGCCTGGGCGTGGCTTTGAAACATGAACACCGTTTTGTTGGTTTCACATTCTCCCACAGATCGGATCCCTGCATCCCGGGCTCGGCTGTGTGAGTATTTCTCTGCTTTTACCTTTGTGGGTAGCCCACTGCCCTAGGGAAGTCCAGCATCAGCCAGTCTCCGGCTCCCCAGGCTCCCAGAGCCCGACTGCTGGCTGCTTGAGTTTGTTGCTGGGGCGCTGAGGAATCAGGTGTTCATAATTACCCCAGCCTCAGATCTCTGCAGGCCCTGAGGCTGTGCTGTCAGGGGAGACTCCTGCTGGCTCTTGTCGGTGCCCTGTTGAGGCCAGCCCCCAGACCCTGCATCTGAAACAGACCCCGGTGTGTCCTCTGAGGCCCTGCCCTGTCCGCTACCTGACCCTGCTCTGTGCTCTATCCCCCACATCCCATGCCCCAGGCACTCCCAGTGCCCGCCTCCTCACCCCCAGGACCCATCCTCTCCCATAGCTTTGTGGTGTGCCCACACGCCCCAGGGCACATGCACATAGGGTGACCAGGCCGCTTGCCATGACCCTCCTTGTGGACTGGCCTTGTCCCTCAGTCCTGAAAGCAGCTCTGCCTGCCCTCACCCTCCCCAGCTTCCCCTGCAAGAGACCAGGCCCCTTCCACCTCCAGCCTGTGCTCCCCAACCCTGCTATCCTGTCTCCTTCACACCTTTGCAATCTGAGCACCCCAGGCTGGGCCACATTTTCCCCCCTCATCTTAACCCCCTGATGTGCCAAACTCAGGCAGCCCTGGCCTAGAGCACGCCTGGCAGAGTCAAGCCCCTGGCCTCAGGGCAGTGATCCCGGGGATCCCACCCCTTTGACCGTCTCCCCCATCCTGCATGAACCTGGGCACTCCCAGAGCCAAGCCCTGATGGCTCATCCCTCGCCCTGAGGCATCCGGCCTCAAGGGCAGCTGGAGCTATGACCATGTTGAGGGCTCGCGTGAGCTGTCAGGGACATGTTCAGGGCAGATGTGGGGAGTGGAGGACAGCGCCAGGGCAGGTGCCACAGAGTGTTGGCTGCTGGCTCAGGATTTTCAGGCATCAGGACAATAGGTATCTTTTATGGGGAGGCTTGGTAGGGTGGGAAAAGTCCTGGGACCTGGAATTGGATCCTGGCTCTGCCACTTCCTGGTTTTGTCATTACTTATCTTCTGTGCCTCAGTTTCCTCATCTAGAGTAGATTCTCTCTGTAAAGACTTTTTCAGGGCTTAGTGGCCTCATGTGTATGACCGGCACATTGCAGGGACTCAAAATGTGACTCACTATCTGGGCAGAGGCTCCCAGGTGAACTTGATAGTTTAAGAAGCCTGGTACCTGCCCAAAAGAATGGAAGGGGGGTCTCAGCAGAAGCAGGGGTGCGTCCCTAGTGCTTCAGGAGAGCAGACATAAGGGATTTTAAGTAGTGGCTCCTGAGAACAGAGTACGGGAAACTGCCATGAGCCAAAAGACACATCTGCTCTTCACTGTGTGTGAGGGAAGCCATTTTTGAACTCAAGGCCCACATGCCAGGTTTCTAGCTTGAAGGGCTAGACTTGTCCACTGTGGCTCCCAGGGCTCCTGGAGGAGAGCTGGGCGGCCGTGGCAGGACAGCCTCTCCCCACACAGGTGCTCTCTCTGCCCCACCGTCGGTTGGTCTGCTACTGCCGGCTCTTTGAGGTTCCAGACCCAAACAAGCCCCAGAAACTCGGACTACACCAGCGAGAAATCTTCCTGTTCAACGACCTCCTGGTGGTATGTGGCTCACCCACAAGGTGTCATAGCAGGGACCTCAAGCCTGAGCCCAGGGTCCGCGTCTGGCTCTCTGCATGGGGGAGATGTGCATGCATGTGGGGGTGCAGAAGGGAGGGTCTGCCTGGTGTCTGTCACACTGATGCACGTGGAGACAGACTTCATTGGCTCATGTACAGGTCCAGAGGGGGATCTTTGGCTTTAGTGCCAGCTCTTTCCAGAGCCTCTGCCAATGTCAGCAGCACTCCTGTGTGCTGTCTGCACCTGTACCTTGTGTGACGCTTCCTCGGGCAGGCCCCTTCCTCAGGCAGGCTCTGTCCAGGAAGGGAATGTGGCCCCAGCAGCTTCAGACCTGATCCTGTCTGCTGAGCAACTGTAGAATTCTCTTCTTAGACTGAGCAGAGGTTGCAGAGTTAGTGCTTGTTGCTGCACATCCCTCCCTAAGCCACTCCAGGCCAGGCAGGTGCAGCGCTTTCTGATTGGTTAGACCTGGGTCCCAAGCCCCACCTCCTGGAACCCTGAGCTGGTCCCCTCAAGACCTATGGACTGAAGGAAATAAGGGCTGGAGGTTTCCCCAAAAGGAAACTGGGGCGCTCTTGCCAGAAAAAAAGGTGATATGGATGCTGGCCAGATGGGGGCAGAACTGCAGAGAGAAGGGAGAGTTTGTCCTTTGGATTTCTATACCATGCCACGGGCTTTCTTGCCAAAGATGCCCATGTTCTTGATTGCGTATGAAGACTGGCTACCCTTCTCTGACCACTGATGTTGAAATCAGACCTGTAGGTTCAAATCCTTTATGAAGAACTTCTGACCTTGAGCGAATCCCTTCACATCTCTGAGCCTCAGTTTCCTCCTCTGTAAGATGAATCTCTCAGAAGGTGGCGGGGGTCCAGTGAGGTCCTGTACCTAAGACCCTTACATGGTGCTTGGCATGCCCTAGAGACCGGAGAGGTGTGAGCTCCCCTCTCCCCTCCCAGCCCAGCCTTTGGCTGCCACACTGGAAAGTTCCTTTCCTTACTGCAGACCAGGATAGCAGCCAAGGACCGTGGCGGGCCAGCAGGGGTTCAGGGATCACATCGCTAGCCCAGGGGCCAGTCTCCCTGCGGGCCGTCACCAGGCATAGCTTCACACTCTAGCTGTTCCCGAGAGAGGAAGCCATGGCTTCTTCTCAAGGTCAGTGCTGCTGAGCGCCACCTGTCCATTCTTGCCCCTCAAGGTAGCAAGCCTCAGGTGTGTACACCTCACCTGGCTGTGAGAAGGCACTTGAGGGGGCTCCGTGCTGTGAAGTGCCTACCGCCTCTGTGCCAGGTTGTGGGACTTTGTTGCCAGCCAAGATGGCATCGGGCTTGCAGGGACAGGAACCGTCGTCCGAGTCTTGGAGTAGAAGGCCGTGCCCTCCCCCAACGTGGGCTTGTCCCTGTCCTCCTGACTTTGAACTCCAGGAGGGTCCTCTGGCCAGAGGTTGCACATAGTCACTGCCCGCCAAGGCACTGCAGCTCAGCTCTGTCTCTGGCTGCCTCCAGGTCACCAAGATCTTCCAGAAGAAGAAGAACTCGGTGACGTACAGCTTCCGACAGTCCTTCTCCTTGTACGGCATGCAGGTCCTGCTCTTCGAGAACCAGTGTAAGTCTGCCCCAGGGCCTGCCTAGAAGAGCGCACGTCCCAGCTTACGCTCTTTCTCCTGGCTGCTTCGAGGACAGAACCCTGTGGGGGCTTCTACACTCACCCCTGTTTTATCCCCAGAGAGCAGATTGCAGCTAGGAGCTCTGGTGAGCAGTGGGCACAGACCCTCAACAGACCCATCAGTCAGTTGAGCCTGATGTAATTACTGGTACTTCACTTCTTGCAGTGATAAGATTTTTAAATTTATGGCAGAAATACATTTATTTAAATAAAATGTTGACAGAAAAACATTAAATCGTATAGGTGATATGCAAACATGGCCCAGGACACAGGCAACAGCAACCCCTGAGTGTCCATGGAAGTGAAGAGCTGAGCCCCTCAGCCTAGGTCAGATCCCAGCTCTGGCTCAACTGCTGTGTGGCCTGGCTCTGCAACCCCACTGGCCTCTGTTTCCTGGGTCATAAAGTAGTGCCTGCGACAGGGCCCCTATCATAGCTGCCGGAACACAGTGCTTTGCAAGGGTTAATTTTGATGTCCTGCTGGAAGGCACTGGGTAAGGCCTGGGGGCCTGGGAGTTTGAGGGGCTCACACCTGCAGCACCCCACTGGCTTCCATTTTACCTTGCTCCTTTCGCTCTCCACGGCTTCTCTTCCCCCTCCTTTGCCCCTTCCTTATTGGAGGCTGAGCCAGCCCTCCTGGGCTGGGGAGCAAGGGGCCACCTGGAGTGTCCTAGGGAAAGAAGCTGAGTGTCCCTGCTTTAGCAGTAGGGGTCCCTTGTCCTCTCAGAACTAGGCGTCACTGTCTGTCTAATCAGCCTTCCATCTGCAGGTTAGAATAGTGTCAGGGACCCACAGCTGGACCATCCAAAACCACAGGCCTTGCGCCTAGCTCTGGGACTGTCTGTCCCCTTCCATCTTCAGTGGGACCAGGGACAGCCTGGCAGGAGCCCCTGTACTCCCTGTATGCCCTGCTCCCCATGTGCCCAACAAGGAGCACGGCGTGCCTGCCCTGGCTGCCTCCGCACCTCCTGCCATTCCTGTCCATCGCAGGCTGCAAGTCATGGCTTACCTTGGTCCCAGGGGAGACCAGTGCCATCCCCACATTGTCCTGACCAGCAGTAGCCCACTCTCTGAGATGGTGTCATTGACCCCTGCCCCCCAGGGCTGGGGTGGGAACTTAGTGAGATCCTGGCAGCAAAGCTCCCAGCAGGGGGCCAGGACCACTGTGGACCGTCAGGGCAGAGGCTGCACCTGGATCATGTCTGTGGTCCCAGGGCTTGGCCTTAGATCCTGGACGCTGGGTGCTGGCAAGAGCTAAGCCTGCAGCTTCTGTAGGAGATGCTGTCATGCCAGGGATCTCAAACTGGCAGCCTTGGAGGCAGGCCCAGCTCAGTTATGTTTTATATGGTTTGCATATTTTTTAAAAATTTGCTGAACCAGTCTCCACATCAAAATGTAGATATTGTAAAAATCAGAAGGTTTGGTGTCACTAGGCACATGTTCCCATGTGGCAGTAATGGGCTGCATGTACACACATGTGCACACATATGCACACAGGAGCACTCTTCAGCTGCCCACAGGTCCACCTGGCCCACCTGGTCTGAGCCAAGGTGGGATTAATGCTTGGTCCAAGAACCTTCAAGCATCCAGTGGCTGATGCTTTGTCAGTGACTCCCACTGCAGGAGCAGCACTGACAAGAGATCAAAGCCCCAGGGACCCTGAAAGCCAGGAGGTGGCACCAGGCAGGTCTGGGCACAGGGTTCCTTGGCTGTGGAGTGCCCATAGTGCACCCCATGGGAGTTGTGGGCCACAGGCCATTTGGGATAATATGGCCCTCACTGTTGTCCAGAACTGAAATGATTAGAGAAGACCCCCACCCTTCTCAGGACGCAACCTCTGTCCTCCTCCAGGATTCCGCACCTGGCAGAGTGCCCAAGGACCTGGAAGTCAAGGGCCTGGTCTCCACCACCTTAAGATTGGGGAAGAATGGTGGCCCCAGCAGCCTCCCGTGAGCTCAGCCACTTTTGTCCCCAAGTCACATGTGGAGCAACACAGACCATCTTTCCCAAGTTGGGAGATGAGGTTGCTCTGTACCCCTGCAGCCTGCCACTGCTGAGGCTGGACTCCGGGCACTTATCCCAGGCTCACGCACAACTCAGCCCTACCATTGTTTCCTGACCAGAGAGAAGGTTGCAGAGAACACACTGAGACCCGTGGGCCTCCTCCCCTCTCGTTCCCTTTTGCAGACTACCCCAATGGCATCCGGCTCACTTCATCTGTCCCCGGAGCAGACATCAAAGTGTTAATAAACTTCAACGCCCCCAACCCTCAAGACCGGAAGAAATTCACTGATGACCTGCGGGAGTCCATTGCGGAAGTCCAAGAGATGGAGAAGCACAGGATAGAGTGTGAGTACCAGGGCTTGTGGACAGAAGGCCGAAACTTGCTGGCCACTGGCACTTGCCTCCCCATGTCAGGGCAGTGACTTCTCCTGAGCCCAAAGAGATGAGATGTCCCTCAGTCTTTTCTGACCTTCCCTATGGCCACGTGATGGGGCAGTCTGTGTGCCCAGGCTGCAGGAGGCACAGAGGGGGTCCAATCCAGGACCCGCCCTACCTGTTGCCTGTCATATGTCCAGCAAAAGACTCTGGCTCTCAGCCGGGTGCGGTGGCTCAAGCCTGTAATCCCAGCACTTTGGGAGGCCGAGACGGGTGGATCACGAGGTCAGGAGATCGAGGCCATCCTGGCTAACACGGTGAAACCCTGTCTCTACTTAAAAAATACAAAAAATTAGCCGGGCATGGTGGCGGGCGCCTGTGGTCCCAGCTACTCGGGAGGCTGAGGCAGGAGAATCGCGTGAACCCGGGAGGCGGAGCTTGCAGTGAGCCGAGATCGCGCCACTGCACTCCAACCTGGGCGACAGACTGAGACTCCTTCTAAAACAAACAAACAAACAAACAAAAAGACTCTGGCTCTCTGGTCACCCCGTGCACAAGAGCCTGCAGAGTTCCCAGCTGGCCTTTCTGCACCTCGTCGTCTTCTGCGTCAGGCTCAACCCACTGATGGGTCACACAGCCAAGGCCATCCTTGGCTGCAGGTCTACTCCCTGGAGGCACATGGGACTCCCTACTGCTGCCCCCTCTGTGGAAGGCCCTGGCTAATCCTTACTCATCTCCCAGACCTAGGCAAGTCTGTGCCTCCCTGTCCACCCCCGAGCCTGGAAGGTGACTGTCATTCCTGCAGGTCACAAGGCCCTCTGGCCTCCCTAGCCTTCCTCCTGGGATCTCCTTTCTGCTCTTTTGTCCAGGGTGGCCATCACACCCTCTTTCCCAGAAACAACCCTTCCCCATTCAAGGCAGATGGTGGCTCAGGACAGTGCTAGCTCCAAGCAGAAGGCCCCGTCTCGCACCCACTCTAGGCTGTGCTCCTCTCATCAGGCCACTCACCCTCTCTGTTCCAGCGGAGCTTGAGAAGCAGAAAGGCGTTGTGCGGCCCAGCATGTCCCAGTGCTCCAGCCTCAAAAAGGAGTCGGGCAATGGAACTCTGAGCCGGGCCTGCCTGGACGACAGCTACGCCAGCGGCGAGGGCCTCAAGCGCAGTGCCCTCAGCAGCTCCCTGCGGGACCTCTCGGAAGCTGGTAAGAGCTTGGCCTAGAACCACCTTCCTAGCCCAGCGCATGCAAGACCGAGGCAGGGCGTCTGCATTCGGGGCATGCATCACGCGGGGCGGGGCCTGCGGCGAGGCCAGTGTGGCATTTCCCCTGACCTCCACCAAAGCAGAGCAGTGTCTGACAGCACGGAAAGGGCATCCCAAAAAGATACAGGAAAACAGGACCAAATTGTGAAAAAGAAAGGCGTTGTATACGAATTAGCTGGGGAAGTCATCCCCATTTTCCCTTTCTTCTTCCAGGGGTTTTATTTACTCGTTTATTGATTTGGGAAGTCGCTCTAGCCCGGAGTGAGCCGGCGGCTGTGTCCCGTGCTCTTTGTGTGGCCGCGTCCCTGTGCTTCATGCTGATGAATGAACTTGCGCGGAACCCTCTAAGCTGTCTGGCGCCCCCTTGCCCACTGTCCCCGGTCTTGCTTTCCCTGCGGGGCCTCCTCTCCTGGGAAACCCGGGCCTCGTCCAGCCCAGAGGTCATTGAGCAGCGGCCAGGGCTGGCTCCGGGGTCCGGGAAAGCCCTGGTGGGAACTGTGATGTTGTGATTGTTTCTTTGTTTCTGTGTGTGTTTAATTTGCTGCCAGCTGTTTCACCCCCAAGCAAGCAGCACCCCTGAAACCGCCTGCATTCCTGGGGGTGGGGCACTGTGAGCAGCAAGGCTCGGGGGCTTTTGCCAGCAGCCTTGGCCTAGCCTCTCCCTCGTGGAGCAGGAGAGACAAGAGGCATGGGCCGGCCGATGGGTGCCTGCTCTTGCCGCTGCAGCCTGTGTTGCTGCTCGAGGAGTGTACAGGAGGGTGTCATACCCACCCTCAGCCCATCAGCCTGTCCACCAGTCAGTGAGCTTCTCCTGGAAGGGTCCCCGGGGGCTGCCTGGGGCTGCAATGGCCCAGCTTGTCTCGCGCAGGTCTGCCCTAGGAGCCTGGTGTGCCTCTTTTGGGAAGACCCCCTTCCTGGGGTTGCCTGCCCCACCTGCCCCGCCTCAGGACTCCCTCCTGCACCTGCCCATCAGCAGCCTTGCCTCCCTCAGCTAAGTCCCTCTCAGGCCCTTTGGAGTCTGCCCTTTTTTTTAAGTTGGATTTTTTCCTTTGTTTTCGTTTTGTCATTATTATTATTATTATTATTATTATTATTATTATTATTTGCCATAGTAAAAAAAATCAGAAAATCATTGCCAGTTGCCAGCATGAGGGTTGAACCCAGGGCTTCTCAACCTCGGCTTGATTGACATTTTGGGCCAAGTGACTCCTTGCTGGGCGGCCATCCCGGGCTTGGCAAGATGTTTATCCTCATTCCTGGCCTCTACTACTGGTTGCCGGTAATATCTTCCCTGTCATGACAGTCACTGATGTCTCCAGAAATTGCCAGGTGTCCCCTGGGGGGCAGAATCACCCCTGGTTGAGAACCACTGGTTTTCCCAGTGGCCTTGTGAAGCACAGCTAAATGTCACTGGACTGCTTTGGGCCTCTGCAGGCTGTGGGCCGGGACCTCTGTTTGAGTTTGTGCAGTGTGGCGGGCCCTGCCCTCTCCCTCCCCTGATGAAGCTGTCCAGCCCCTCTCAGGCAGCAGCGGTTCTGCCAGAACCGAGGCCCTTGAGCCACATCCACCCCAGGGCCCAGAGATCAGGACCCCAGCCGTCCACCCTCTACAGAGCTTGGGGGTCGGACAGCCATGTGCCGGGCCCACGTTCATGTGAGGGGTGAGCCCAGGGCCAGCTGCTTTCATGTAGTGTGACGATTGCTGTTGTCATTTAGGAATTCTGAGCTCAGAAGGACAATAGGGACTGAGACCCCGCCCTGGGCCTACCATTGAAACAAAAGCAGGAACGGATCTCAGAGACCCCCCCGTACCCAGAAAAGTTTGGGGGTGAAGTGAGGTAGGGTTTGAGTCCAGGCAGCTGCCGAGACCCCAGGCTGGGGACAGGCCACCTGTGATCTCCCATCGGAACAGGCGGGTGCTAGCAGCCTTCCTGGGGAGGGGCAGGGCTGGCAGCAGGAGAGGTCAGATGTCATGCTCTGGACCAGGTCGGGGCTGCAAGCTCCCCAGCGGCAGCATGGCCCCACCTCACTCACCACAGCCCTCACAGCACTGAGCCCGAAACACCACGATGAGCTTGTGGAAGAGGCAGGCCCGCAGGACAGTGTCCCCTCCATGGTTGGCACGTCACTGCTCCCAAAGCAGGAAACCCTGAGAGAGCTGTCCCAGGTCTGCACTTGATATCCATCCAGGAGAGGACATACCACAGACATGAAGCCAGGGGACTGATGAAGTAGCCGTAGATGGTGCCCGAAGGAACCCATCCTCAGGAGCCTCCAGAAGCCTCTATCATGCCAAGGGTTAGAGGGAAGGGGACTAGCACCGGCCACACCACAGTGCATTGCCTGGTGTCTCAGCCCTGGTCTTCCTTGGGCCAAGACTCCCCACCCGGTCCTCATTCCAGCGGCACAAGAGCCCTGCTGACCCGAGACCAAGGACCCAGCAAGGACTGTGGGAACAGGGATCAACCGAGTGGTGGTGGACATTGACCAGCGGCCCCCAGTGCCCCTCCTGCCCCTCCCTGGCCAAGCTGCCCAGCTCTGAGTCCTTACAGAGAGGACCTGCCTGCAACAGTCTCCATGTCCTGTTCCAGAGGAGCAGTGACAGCCAGCAGTGGTGGGTGGACAGAGCAGCACCGCTGCCATGTGTGAAGCGGGCCAGGGCCCAGAGAGGGTGGTGCTTCCTCTTGCCCTGGCCACATCCCTCCCCACCATGTCAGGCCCAGCAGAGAACATGGTGCAGCATGCAGATGCCAGAGTCAGACAGCCTGAGCTCATCCCCCACCTCCGCCTGCCCTCTCTAGCTCTCAGACCCTGTGGGCCTGTTTCCCCAGCTGCAGCGAGGGAGTCAGCGCATGGAAAGCCTTTCAGGCGTGCCTGGCTCAGGCAGCGCCAGCCAAGTGTGCGTAGCTATCATTTCTGTTGTGGTCATTGACACTGAGCAAGGCCACCAGCTCGGCTGCAGCATTGTTGAGGGTCACAGGACGAGTATCCGGTGGGCAGGAGAGTACTGCCATGTGACGTCCTGCCCTGACTCTGAGGAAGCTGCAAAAGTTGTGAAGAACCATCCTGGGAGCCCTTCAAGAAAAATGGTTCCAAGTCCCTCCAGACCCTGCCCAGGGCTGGCTTGGCCTGATCCGCACACGTGTGGCGTGAGCCACTATTCTGGCCTGCCTGACTTCATCAGCCTGTAAACCTGGGCAGGTGTGGGAGGCTGCGTATGCATGGGATGTCTGCAGGGATTGCTATGGGCAGTTATGGTTGTGGGTATACCTGTGAGCACAGGGCTCTGGGATTCAGCACAGAGGGAGCCCTGGGATCACCCTGCATCTCTTGCTGACCTGAGACATTGAGAAAGTGGATTGTAAGACATTCAGCATCACTCCAAAACAGCCAAGTAAAGAACTCCTAAGTGTTCGCCCAAGTTGAGCAGGGTAAGGAGGACCGTGTTTAACTCCAGGTGGGGACATTGTGTGGACCCCCAACCCCAGCCTTCAGGCCTGGCCCAGGTCGTGTCAGAAGCTATAGGCTAGCCAAAAGGAGTTGCCAGATACAGGCAGGGGAGGCCATCTCCCCTCTGCCCCTGGTTTTTAGTCAGCCAGAGGAGTCCCAGGCCTTAGAGGAGTGGGCTAGAGAGCTGATTTGAAAACCCTAGAGACAGTGGCGCTCTGTCCCTCCACATTTCCACGTGGCGCCACAGTGTCCTGAGTGTCTGATGGCTGTGGCCACCCAAGAGGAGGGTGGAGGAGGGAGGCCATGTCCTGGGAGGCTGGACTCTACTTTGCTCCATGTCCCTGGACCACTGTGTTGGGCAGGAAGGGAAGAAAGGTCAGCCCCTCTTCCCACACTGGCTGAAAAATGAGGAAATGTGAGCCTCCTCTTTCTTCTGGCTGAGAATTAGGGCCAGGGTCCTACTTGGCTGTCCTAGGTCCTCAGCAACTGGTGTCAAGCCCTCTTGCCCTGATGTGCTGTGTGGCCCTTTCCCCATAGTGGTCTCTGAGGGCCACATCACACAAGCCAGAGCCACTCAAGGCCTTCTGCTGACCCCAGCTCCCACCTGGGCCTCCGGTTTGGGGTCAGCAGGCAAGGCAGAGGGACTGGACTCCCCTGAGTCTGTGTGGCGATGCCCAGGCTGAAGCCATGCCAAAGCACAGCCCAGCACACTCAGAGGGCACGGGGAGGCTCGAAGCCCACAGCACTCCCACCACCTGTCACTGGCTGGTGGCCCTGGGCTAGCTGGGAGGTGCAGTAACTTTCCCAGAGGCTGGGGACGGGGCACAGTGGGGAGGCCCAGCAGTTGCTTCCTTCTCCTAGGGTCCTGGGCCCAACCGGGCCTGGGGTCCAGCTCTGAAGGCAGCGTGGCCAAGTTATCCAGCCTTAGAGGCGGCCGGGTGCGAAGGTCTGGGTGTGAACCCTGCTGCCTGTGAGAATTGGGCCTCAGCGTCCCCCTCTCTGACACGGACACAGTGGCGCGTATAGGGTTGACATGTCCAGCGCGGTGCTGAACACATGGCGATGCTGCCCAGATGGAAGCTTCAAGAATGTCAAGTGGGGAGGGCTGTTTCTCCCTCCCTTTTCCCATCCCCACTCCCAGAGCCCAGGCTGGCCCCTAAGGCCAGGCCCCTGTCATGCTCCAGGCTTGGTGTTCCTCAAAAATCCACGGAGAAATCCTCAGGAGGGACTGTGGAGGCTGGGCGGGGCCGGGCTGGGCCCTAGGCACCCGGAGCCAAGAGGAAGACCCGGCCTTGCTTTGATGGACCCCGCACACCGAGTGCCTACTGTGTGCCCTGCACTGGGGCGTGATGAAGATGCTGGCAGAGACCTCCTGGCTTAGGGAAGGCTTTGTGGCCCCTTGGGGAATGGTGCCAAGCAGAGGAATCCCAAGCTGGAAGGTGGTTTCCAGCAGCCCCCAACCCTGTCTCCTGCCCCTGGCCAGGGCACTGCACAAACCAAAACTGAGCTCCTGCGGGCAGCCGGGAGGAAGCGGGGATATGAAGTTGTTTCCTCTTCACCCTCAGTGCTCGTCCTGCCGAGGAGGTGGGGGCATATATGTGTGTGTGCGGATATACACATATATACGGCAGTCACTGAAGGTGGGCATGCAGGACCTGCCATGCTGTTTGCGGCTATGGAGAAGCTGCCCTCGCCCCTCCCCATTCACCCGAGTCAGGGGTGAACACACGAGTTGGAGGCATCGAGCCCACCTGTCCACATGCCTCAGCCCCAGGGCCCCTCTCAACAGACCGCTGGTCCAGGAGAAGGAGTATAAAATAGGGGCTGGTTTGAAAAAAAAAAAAAAAAATTTTTTTTTTTTTGCTTTTCAAAAACTTTATTTTGAAAATTCATTCCTGCACTGCTGCTGGCTTCCCCACTGAGCCCCTCCTCCGACCCCTCACACCTGGCTCCTGCGGGCAGGTGGGCCCGGCACCTGTGCCTACTCCCAGCAGGGGTGCAGGCTCCGTGGCAGCAGCGTGGCGCCAGGCAGGCAGCGCCCCCAGCCTCATGTCCGCGTCTAACTTCTGGTATTGCATGTTCTGGGCAGGGAAGCGAGGGCGTCGCAGCAGTGCGGGATCGCTAGAGAGCAATGTGGAAGTAAGTAGGAAGCGCCTCCGTCCAGCTGGCTGTCCTGTGTCGCCTTCCCCAGTCCTCGGTTCATATCTGTTGTCCTGGTTTTTTTGGTTTGTTTGTTTTTTGGGTTTTTTTTTTTTTTTTTTTGGTTTTTGTTTTTTTGGTTTTTTGTTTTTGTTTTTGTTTTTGTTTTTTTGCTCTTCCTTCCCCTGCTGCACAGAGACGCAGACACCCGCTCCCTCCCTGCCTGCCTGGGACCCTGTGCATGTCAGCTTCTCCTGTGTGCCTAGAAATATCCATGCCTCTCACCGCTTGTTTTGGACTGAACAGTGGGGGTGGTTCTGAATTTTGTGTTTTGGTTTCTGCTTAACCCCATCACCTGTGGTCCCTGAGCATGGTTGACCATCCCCAGCTTCTGGCACCCCCGCCCGGGCCACCCGGCTCCCACTCATCCTCCACACTTGCTGTTGGATGTTTTTGCTGAACCCTTGACTCCCACGCCCACCCATCCCCATCGCTTTCTTCTTGGAGTTTGATTGCTGTGTGTCTGCGGCAGGACACCATGGAATTGCTTAGCTTGTGGGAGGAGGAGTGTCTTGAGAGAAAGAGAAATTCAGTGTGGATTTCATGATATTTCACTCATCCTCCGGCCATCTCTGTGTTACTGTTCACATCTCTACCTCAGCTTGCAGATCTTTTTCTGTTTCCTTCTTTTTCCTTGTTTGGTTTGCAGTAGGCAGCTGCAGTGAAATGCTTAGGCAGCCCATTCCCCCAGAGGACAAGGTTTCTGAGCCCCACCTGTCCCTGTCACCACCTCCCCCGAGACCTCAGGACCCACATGGGCGGAGCAGGAGAGCTGAGGGCCCTGTTTCAGCAGGAGCAGAGCTCCTCTTCCAGGCACACCAGCCCCTCTGCACTTGCCACACACAGCGCACAGACATCCCAACCCAGGGGTTCCGATCTGAAACCTCAGGCTGCTGCCAGGGCCAAAGTACTTGTCAGAATGAGACTGGAAGTCCTACTTCTGCTGCGGCAGTCAGAGAGGCGGGCCCCTCCCCTGCCCTCACCCCCGACTTTGGTCAAGGCCAGTCACCCCCAACTGCCCTGCACTGTAGTGAGAGGAGGTGGGGCCCAGTCCAGCTTCACTCAGCCCCACCCTCTGGCCAGCAAGTTGAACTAAAGCTTAGCAGTCAGTGGGTGAATTTTTACATTTAAAAAAAAAAAAAAAAAAACATTCTGACCTAAGTGCTTGAAGATCTTTTAATTTTGATTTCTATGAATTTCCTTTTTAGGGGTCCATCATTAGCAGTCCTCACATGCGCCGGAGAGCTACATCAACACGAGAGTGTCCATCTCGCCCACACCAGACTATGCCCAACTCATCTTCCCTCCTGGGCTCCTTATTCGGGAGCAAGAGAGGGAAGCCCCCTCCCCAGGCCCACCTGCCCTCAGCCCCAGCCCCGCCACCCTCTCACCCACCGGTGGTCCTGCCCCACCTGCAGCACTCCGTGGCTGGCCACCACCTGGGGCCCCCAGAGGGGCTGCCGCAGGCCCCTGTGCATGGGCATCACACCCAGTACTGCCACATGCAGCAGAACCCACCCCCCTACCACCATCACCACCACCACCACCCGCCCCAGCACATCCAGCACGCACACCAGTACCACCACGGCCCCCACGGGGGGCACCCAGCCTACGGGGCCCACGCCCACGGCCACCCGCCGCTGTCCGCGGCCCACATGGGGCACACAGCGCACCACCATGGGCAGCCCCCTGCCCCGCCGCCCCCCACCAGCAGCAAGGCCAAACCCAGCGGCATCAGCACAATTGTGTAGACAGCCTGGGCAGGTGTCCCAGGTTCCCTGAAACAGCTGCACACCACACAGGGCACGCCCGGGGGTCGCCAGCCGCACACCAAACCCGGGGCACTTCTGTTGCCATCTCTCCCCTCTTCCCCTCACGGCCCAACTGGAGCCCCAGGAGCCCATAGGGCTGGTGTTGTGTGGAAGAAAGGTCCAGATTTAATTTAGTGTTGGCACCCCGAGCTCCACTCACCTCAGTCTGAGGGATGGGTGGGCCTCAGACACCATCAGCCTTGAAACGGTGCCACCAGCCAAGTAGATGTTGAACTGCCTCCCCCACTCCAGCTCTCAGCTCCCTGTGCCCTAATTTACATGCCTGTGAAAACCCAACCTAGAAAACGAAGAAATGAGATACAAAAACAGAGACAAAACAGACCCCAAAACTTGCTGCATTATTGCTCTTTTATTGACAATGGGCAAAAAATTAAGTAGACCTGATATGGTTGATGAAAATACGTAAGTAAACTTTATATAATATAAATATATAAATATATAAATATATATATATATATACTGTATAGGTAGTACTTGTGTGTGAAAGGCAGGCGTTTCAGTCCACAACATTAGCAATACCCACCTTACAAGGAGCTCCACTTACCTAGTAGGAAGACAGTACCTTAGCTGGGTGTGTGAGACAGTAGACCAAACCCTAAATGCTAGGAACAAATTCAGATACTTCATATTTTCATACAAAGAAGTCCCTCTAGGACTGGCTAAAATCTTTACACAATCATTACTAACTGTGCCAAGTAACATAGCATCTAACTGTTTAAAAAGTCCAGTATTGCTTTGTATAAATCCTTATTTTATTAACAGAATACTATCATAAATAGTATTATAATGCTGTGTTATTTCAGGTAAGCAAATAGCTAAACTGCAGTACACTCTACAGTAGCAACTCAGGACAGCTGGTTACGAGCTGGTTGTCTTAGGACATTGGTTACACAGATTCTTAGACACTTTAATGGCTGCGATAACTGTGAATCTCCATGATCCATGTTTCTTTTACGCGCATATGATTTAATGCACACTCATTCAGAGTCCTCCGAGAGGGGCACCCATACACGGCAGAAGTGTTCATCTCCAACATGAAAGTGACCAGCTCTCATCCTCGTCTCCCCAACACCATAACTTCCTCATCCCGCCTCCAACCCACACCAGGCCGAAGCCCTCAGAGAGTGTTTTCACCAGGAACCACTCTCGAACCTGAAGGTTGACTTTAGCGTTTAGCAACCCAGGGCGGTGTGTGTGTTTCCTGTTTTGTTTTCTGAGTGGTAGCAGTGATCATCGTAATTCCATGTAGCCATGTGCTAGCAGAACCCCTGTGTCATCACCGTGGCCCGTGTGACCCCAGCCGACGAGTGCCCGGCGGAGCCCCCGCTGCCTTCCCATGGTCCAGTGAGCTGCCAGGGCATCACATGACTCTCAGCTGTGCTCTTGTCGCTTCTGTGTTGTGGTGACACCATGCGCTCCCCGGGCCAGACGCTGCACGTGGCGGGTCTGTGCCCAAGTCACCCACGGGCCATACTTTGTAGTTTCAGCCTTTCGAGCCACTGCAGCCGTCAGTGCTGTGCTCCTAAGCCATGGGACCCGAGGACTGCCCCCCGGCGCCTGTCCAGGCGGAGGCCCTTTCAGAAAGGGCGAAGCTCACGCCTGACTCTGCGGGCCGTGGGGCCGTGTGCTCGGTGGACAGCGTGGTGAGCCGTGGCCGGACGGCAGGAGGAGAGGGGAGCCCCCTCTGGCTGTGTGTCACCTTGGCTGGCTGGCCAGGGTTTTGCTGATTTCCCTCCTCACATCCCTCCCTTCGCTCATATCATTGAGATCACCGTACCAGCAAATCTGCAAACCAAGCACTTTGTTAATCTCCACAGAGAGCAAATACAGCAATCTAGAGTTTAGCCTTTTTAAAATTAAGTGTGACTTTAACCTGCCCACCTGTGTCCTCCCATCGGTGTGGCATTTCTTTCTTTGGTGTCTGCTCAGAAAGAAACAGCATGGGAGCATGTGATTGGGTCCAGGCCAGGCTGTGGGGGAAGCGCCCTGGTGTCCCCGACTCCTCAATTCTTGGGTCTTTTTTAAAAGCCAGGCTCCCTAAAGCACTCTTTGTCTCGCAGTTTTGAGGAGGTTGTTCTGACCTGGAAGCGTTAAACTGCTGCATGTCATCCGGTGTCAGCTGTGAGGCCGCACTCTGCGGATTGTACATTTGCAAAATGTATTGGTGTGACCGTAGACACATCGTTGAAGTAAAGCGATCACATATTGAGTATGTCAGCTTTTCTCGCCCTCTTCTGTGCCGAGGGGACAGTCTCACTGTAACCTTTAGGTTGTTCCAGAAAAGATTCAGGCCATTTGGCATAGAACTGCTCTTTCTGAAGGGCAGCACTAATGAATAGGAACAGACAGTAAACCCCAGGAGGGGCTTTCCAGAAACTCTCCCTCTCCATCGCCATCCTGCAAGCTCCACAGCCTCGGGCTGCCAGCCTCTGGCGCTGTCCTCGGTGTGTCCTGGAGCTGTGCTGGGCAGCAGGCCTGGGCCTTGCATAAGGAGCTGCTGGAGCCCACTGAGCCCCTCCTGGGGTTTCCAGCCACACTGTGTGCTCCTTCAGGCCAGTGAGGTTTCATCCTATTTTATTTGCAAGCTTATCAAAAGTTTGTGGAAGATACATTGTTGGATTCCGAAGGCTGGAGTCATGCTGCCCACATCTTGTTTGGGAAGCAAAAGCTCCCAGTGAGCTGGTGTCCCCGTGTGTCTTTCATGGGACTGTCCCCTCTCGATCCCCACCTGTTACTGCCATAGCTTCGGGGTCCTGTCATCACATCCCACAGGAGGGGAGGCAGAAGGAGGCCAAGGGCCCCAGGATGTCTGCATGGTCCCTTCTCACTGTGAGGACGCCCTCGGCACACCTTTCTCAAGTCACACAAACTATTGTAGTTACATACAGAATTGCTGACAGGAGCAGGAGACGCTGAGGGAAACAGCTGGCAATGTGACAAAAGTCTTTCCTGGGACAACAATCAAATCATGTATTTGTATTTTTTTAAGTTTACCAATGAATTGTACAACAATGTAAAAATAAAGTTCATGCTAATATGATGTGCACATCTTGCTTAAAAACGTCTTCAGCATCCAGTGCAGAGTGATGTTTCCCTCACACACTGCATGCGGCACGAGCCTCTTGTTTTTCTTAACAATGAGCTGAAAAGACAGCAGATGTTCACAGCTAATGCTGGGCGTTCACTCAGCTCCACGGGAAGCTCTGTGCCCGCAGGTAAGCACGCACAGTCTTACAGTTCTCCTTGTAAAATATCATCACCTTTCCTGCCTGAGAAACGAGTGCATTTGTATTTTATATAACAACAATAGTCAAGGCAGCATTGCAACACTGAGCAGGGTGAGGTGGGGGTGCTGAGCACAGGACAAGTGGGAGGAGGCCTGCCCTCCAGTCAGACGCATCCGCGTCGCCCTTCCGTGTGCAGTCACGTTGAGACTGCACACAGCATGCGTCTCCTCTTGGGAGATAACTTTTGCCTCTGAGTTGTTTTAAGCAATTAGAATCAGGTCCTGAATCCCCAGACTGTTCAGAGACTTCAAGGGACACCTCCCTCACAAGAAACCTGGCACCCCCACTGTGTACCTGTGGGGGGGAAGGAGTGCGTTTGTGTTCATCTGCATTCTGTTTGTCAGTGGTAACAGACTCTATCAATGTAAAACCATGGTTGTGATCATGTGGGGAAATCAAATAAATCCTTTGAAACTCTCGGATTCTCAGTTTTTCTGAAAAGTCCAGAAGTTGCCCTGTTGGCCAGACCCAGATCTCCAGCTGATGAGTTTCTCCATTCCTTGTCATGACTCTGGGCACTCACTTTCCTTGAAGACATTGGACTGACTTGACTTTGAGGACACTCATACAAAACTTAAAGGGACACATCACAACCAATTGAAGGTTTCAAAGGTATTTATAATTTCTAGTAACTTTCTTTTTTTTATTTATTTTTTTATTTTTTTGAGACGGAGTCTCGCTGTCACCCAGGCTGGAGTGCAGTGGTGCCATCTCAGCTCACTGCAAGCTCCGCCTCCCGGGTTCATGCCATTCTCCTGCCTCAGCCTCCCGAGTACCTGGGACTACAGGCACCCACCACAGCGCCTAGCTAACTTTTTCTATTTTTACTAGAGATGGGGTTTCACCATATTAACCAGGATGGTCTCGATCTCCTGACCTTGTGATCCACCCGCCTCGGCCTCCCAAAGTGCACACACCCTGGTGCCTTGCCCAATGCCTGTCTCTGCAACTGGGAGTCCATCCATTTTACAGACCATTCAGGGGCCCTGCAAGAGAAGCTGGGTACAAAAATTCCCTGAAATACCCAGTTCTGCCTCGGTTTAATTACAGGCATGAGCCACTGTGCCCGGCATAGCAATAGAAAATTGCTAGTTCTAGCAATTTTCAACAAATGATGGTCCCTTCATGGAGTAAGAGGGGATGAATTCTATTAAACGTTGAGGTACACTAGTTAAGACTTAAAGAAAAACAAAATACCCAGTGGCCCAGTCCCCAGTGAAGATGGATGATGACATGAGGTCAGAACAGCCTGCTTTTCCATGTTGGCTAATGTCATGTGCAAAAGCCAAGATGGTAAAGTCATTCTCCTGGAAGGAAGAGGCCTGTGAGGATGTAATTGGCTTCTATGATTTCTCCTTTCCTGACCAAACATAGTTCCTGAGAACACCACTTTAAAGTTTCAGTGCACGGGATAAAATGAACTGGCAGATCTAACTAGTGAAAAAGTTAATTTTGGTGACCAAAACGAGCTCTGGCCCTCCCACTGTACAGCACATTCTGATTGAAAGATGTTCTCACATGGGCCACCTCTTCCAGTCTCATTCATAGCCGCTACTGGCTCATCCAGACTGAAACCAGGAAACCAGCCATTTCAGTGCACACACCCTGACGCCTTGCCCAGTGCCTGTCTCTGCAACTGGGAGTCCATCCATTTTACAGACCATTCAGGGGCCCTGCAAGAGAAGCTGGATACAAAAATTCCCTGAAATACCCAGTTCTGCCTCGGTTTGATTTTTGCGATGCAGATCTGTAGCCCAGGAGCTGCTGGAGGTAGATGAGCTAGGCCGGGGCTCCGAGGCAGTGATCTTCTGGGGATTGTGTTTGTCTCCCCCTGCCCTGAGATTGTGAGCTGCATGATCCGCCTCTGTGTGTCCAGTCAGCCCCAGTACTGGGCTTGTCAGCATGCATCTATCTGAAAATGAATGGATGGCAGGGGTTCAGGTCACACCACCACCAGCAGCTGGTCTTTGAGGGTACTGATCATTGACATTATTAAATGTATGGAAACGGTTTGCCCTGCCGCGCCACCCCTCCCCCGCCCCGCACAACTTCCCTTGACACTGAGAAGTCTGACTGGGAGACAACCTGCCTCAGACCTTGAGATCATGGTTCTTCCTCCTCCCTGGCTGCACATGACTTCCGTGCCACCGAATCCCAGGAACATGTTTAGTCCCTGCTTCACCTGACCCCTTGGCAGCTGTGACTGTTCGTGTCTGCCTCCTTGAAACGCTGGTTCCTGGGCACCTCTGGGCCATGTGCCCTTTCTGCTCTCTGGAGACTCCTTCACAGTCTCCTGTGCAGGCCAGTCCTCCTCCATGGAGCTCGTGTGTGGCTTAGGTGAAGTCCAAGCCCTCTTCCTCCCTTTCCCCTCTGCTGAGGCACCCTCACACAAGCCCAAGGTTTCAGTCCACCTTCTCCATGCCCCTGGCTTCCACATGTCATCTGCAGCCCAGACCTCTACTCTGGGCACCCATGTGCCCTTGGTATTTCTGACAGCCCAGCCCTGCAAGCCCTCCATGACCATGCTCTTTCATTATATAGCCCCATGCAGCAGAAACCTGGTCCTGTCCTCTGTTCCCTGTCTTGGCGAATGACATCATCATTGACTTGTTTAAACTGGGACCTGGGTTTGCTGGTGTCCCATCCATCTTTCCCCAAACCCTCTTGATTTGTGCCTCCTGCTGCTTCTAGAATCCATCTGAGTCTCTTCACGTCTCACCCCACTGCAGGCCCTCATGTGTCTCTCCTGGACTAGAGCTCCCTGCCTTGGCACTGGCCTTCCTGGGGGGACCCCTGTCTATTCCCCATGTGGGTCTTGCTCTGTTGCCAAAGTTGAAGTGTGGTGGTGCAATCACGGCTTACTGCAGCCCTGATCTCCTGTGATCCTCCCACCTCAGCCTCCTGAGCAGCTGTGACTACAGGGGCGCACCACCGTACCTGACTAGTTTTTTTGTTTGTAGAGACAGGGTTTCGCTATGTTGCCCAGGCTGATCTCGAAATCCTGGACTCAAGCGGTCCTCCCGCCTTGGCCTCCCAAAGTGCTGAGATTACAGCTGTGAGCCACTACACCCAGCTGCCTAGCCATGGAGTCATTTTTTTTAATGACTGTTGCCCTTAGGAGGAAAGAAATCCCATCCTTCACATGGCCCCTGCCTGCCCCTCAACAGTCACATTCCCCTCACATTCCAGCCATACCAGCCTTGATTGTTTTGTGACTGTTCATGCATGTCCTTTGACAGTAAAGGTCAAAAAGTCATGATAGTGTCTGTCTTTGTACACGCTGTAATCTCAACATGGAGCACAAAGTAGATTTCCTAAGTGAATGCCTTGGGAGCACAGCAGGAAATGTGCTACAATGCACGACGCCATGTGGCAGCAACATGAGATGAGGGCCCAGGAACATGGGTGGGGACCATGCTGGCAAGGCCCTGGGGCCCGCTGGCATGCCTTGTTAAATAAGTAAAAATTGGGGCAGTGGTTGGAGGCTTTTAGACATGGTGTTTTAACTTATATCAAGTGTCTTTTGACATGTATTTAATCTAGTGAGAATAGATTGATGAAAAACAGAAAAAAAATGTCCCCACAGTCTCACTATCTCAAATCACGTATAATTGAGTATGTGACCAACTGTTCTTCCATCATCCCTCCATGCATATTTCTCAGTCACCTCGTTCACATCTCTGAAGTGCTTCCCAAACAGTACTGTCAGTGTTGCTTGGTGCCCATGTGGGAAGTGTCATCCATCACACACCTCTAGGGAACGATGCATTGCACGCAGTTCAACGCGTTTCTTTCTGCTGGACCTTTTAGAGCCTTTGGAAAAGATGGTGTGCATATATGAATCAATCTCTGAACGATAGCCTGTGCGTTCTACAGAATACAGTTTACTGACACTGTGTGTGTGTAAATGCTATTTTTCCCCCTTAATCTATTGTGATGAGGCAGTGGAAGACTCAACCATTTACAGTATCTGCATAACATTCCACCTTACGGATGTCCCATAACATGTTGCCATGCAGATAGTGTTGTGTTGGTGAACAAGGAACAAACGGAAAGAAATAATCGAGTTTCTGATAGAGTTGGTGATTCTGGTGAGGACTGGAGCCCAGAGAGGGGAACACCATGGTTCCACCACAGTGCTGAGTTCCTGGGATGACCATGGACCCCGTTTTGGTGCTGCTGGAGGCCAGGTGTCCCCTGAGATGCCTCTTAGCTCAGTGCATTCAGTTCAGTGCCCACTTTTCAAGAGACCCCATCTCACCGCTCAACCCAGAGCAGGCCTGTGATAAAGACCTGGGGGCTGCTGCTTGCAGCCATGGGGTGAAGGTCGCCCACCCTCATTTCTAACGTGGAGCTTCAGGACTTTCAAGGCCCTCAGGGAAAGCTTTTCTTCCTATTGTTCCTAACCACACCCCATCCCCACCTCCAAGTTAAAGTGTTCCAATTAAATCTGAAAGATAGGACCTGAAGCACTTTGTCATTTTCCATGTAGTTAATAGGGAGGAACACATTCTAAAATAAAAATACCAGAGGACAATACCTGAATTGGAACCTCTTCTCACATCTTCTGAGAACTTTTCAAAGAAGAACAAGGAGGGGCCAGATGCTGTAACTCACCCCTGTAATCCCAGCCTGGGCAACATAGTGAGACCCCCATCTCTACAACATCAAAACATGAACCGGGCATGGTGGTGCCTGCCTGTGTTCCCAGCTACCCTGGAGGCTGAGGTAGGACCACTGCTTTAGCTGGTGAGGCCAAGGCTACGTGAGCCGTGATCACCCCACTGCTCTCCAGCCTGGGCCACAGAGCAAGACCATGTCTCCAAAACAAAGAAACAGAATCACCTATAGCTGTCAGACCTACACTGTGTTTGGGAAAGAGTGAAAACCCACAAAATTCACTTAAAGGTCAGTGGGAAAATAAACATCTTAGAGCAGCAGAGTTGACGTAGAATCACTTGCCATTGCCAGGGTGGGGTGCAGGGGCAGGGGGGATGCACAGCGGGAGGGGATGAGGGGGTCCTCATGGAAGTTCTGGGTGGGGTGTAAGGGTGGAGTGTGCACAGCTGGATGGGGTGGGGAGTCCCCATGGAGGTCCTGGGTGGGGTGCAGGGGCAGGGGGGATGGAGGAGGTGAGGGTCCCCTTGGAGGTCCTGGGTGGGGTGCAGGAGTTGGGGGGGTGCACAACTGGAGGAGGTTGGGCGTCCCTGTGGAAGTCCTGGGTGGGGTGCAGGGGTGAGGGGTGCACAGCGGAAAGGAATGGAGGGGTCCCCATGGAGGTCCTGGGTGGGTGCCAGGGCAGCCAGAGGGGGTGCATAGCAGGAGGAAATGGGTGGTCCCTGTGGAGGTGCAATGCACCGAGCAGGAGGAGGGAGCCACCCTGAGGGGAGAAAGGTGACCTGCTAAGCAAGAGCTACAGGAAGCACCTGGACAGGCCATCGGGCCAGAAGCACCTCGAAAGGGTGTCTGGGAGCTTTGGTGATGAAGGGCAAGAAGGAAGCAGCTAAGAGAGGGGCCTCATCACAGAGATGCTGTCAAAGATTCACCAGGCCTACCTAAAAATATCTTTTATTACGGGAACTGCATTTCACCTTAGCAGCGCAAGAGGGCATGATTGCACTAGCAAACCCAGAAAAGCACCCGCGCGTTTAAAAAACGGGAAGAGAAGGAAGAGAAAGGGAAAGGCAGTCAGCCTAGCCGCTGCTGCACTGTTAGCAGGTGAGAGTCGGGTGATTTTATTGCAGCTGACAGTGCTCAATAATAGCACAAGGTCAGTTAGGAAAAGTGGGCACCGTGGGCATTAGTGGAAGGTGCTATTACCAAGGCAGCCCTTGTGATGGCTCATTATAGCAGTCAGCTTGACTAAGCTAAGGGATGTCCAGGGAGCAGGGAGAGCGAGACTTCTTGTGTTTCTGTGGGGGGGTTTCTGGAAGAGCTGAGCACTTGACCCCCCAGGGGGACTGACTGAGGGCCACCCGTGCCAGTGTGAGTAGGCCTGCTCCAATCGGCTGAGACCCAGATACAACCAACAGGTGGAAGGAGGGGAAATTTGTTCTCTGCTTGACCTGGGACATCCACCTTCTCCTGCCCTTGCGTATGAGAACTCCAGGTTCTTGGGCCTCTGGACCACGTGTCTTAAACCAGAAGCCTCCAGGTTCTCAGGCCTGTGGCCTGGGACTGAGAGGGACACCACCAGCTCTTCTGGTTCTTAGGCGTTTGGAGTCGGACTGAATTGCACCACGGGCTTTCCGGGTCTCCAACTTGCCACTGGCATACCCTGGGGCTTCCTGGCCTCCAGAAGGGCATGAACCAATCAATTCCCACAATAAATCCCCTTGTGAGTGTGTGTGTGTGTGTGCATGTGTGTGTCCTATTTGTTCAGTTTTCTCTGGAGAACACTGACTAATACAGCTCCAGAACAAAAATAAAGCCTTCCTAAATACAGAAAAAAATAACCAAGCCAAAAATGGGGAGTGAAACAGACCGCAGTCTTCAGATTGAAAGCCACACGAGGACACCATACTCCACACAGTGAATTCACAACGGCAAACAACCTTCCAGAACAAACCGAAGACACTAGCTACATCAAAACGCAAGTGTGCCAGTTCCAGCACTTTGGGAGGCTGAGGCGGGCGTATCACAAGGTCAGGAGTTCGAGACTAGCCTGACCAACATAGTGAAACCCCGTCTCTCCTTAAAAAAAAAAAAAAAAAATAGAAAAATTAGCCAGGCATGGTGGTGTGTGACTGTAGTCCCAGCTACTCAGGAGGCTGAGGCAGGAGAATGGTGTGAACCCAGGAGGCGGAGCTTACAGTGAGCCGAAATCGCACCACTGCACTCTAGCCTGGGCAATAGAGCCAGACTCCATCTCAAAAAAAACAAAAAACAAAAAAAAAAAACAAAAAAACGCAAGTGTGCCTAGCTCACCCACTAAGAAAAAGGTCTTTGAAGACCTTTCTCTTCGCCACCCTAGTTCTGTGCGGCAACCCCAAAGTGTACAGGAAAAAACCACTGATTTATCAGCCCGCATCTGCAGATGCACAGGGTTCCCCTGGTCTAGAACTGGGTCAGTCTGAGCCGTAGCGGGTCTAGGACTGCTCCACGTATCCCTCATTCTCCTGACTGCACCGGTCGAGGCCTGTCCTGGTCATGGCAGTAGGCTGGAGTGCAGGAGCATGAGCCTGGCCCCAAGCACATTGCACACCTTTGCTCACGCCAGGCACACCACAACCCCATTGACCACTTCGCTCCACGCCCAGCCCAGCGTCAGAGGGTATAGAAGTGTTCCCTGCCATAAACGGAGTCATGGCTAGGGTATGGACTAGAAATGCATTCCATCTACCCCAGACCACAAAGCAAAACCCACCAACTCTGCCAATATGCTAAAGGGACACCTAAGAGAAAAATTCAGAAAGGCTAAAGGCTACCCATAAAGACGTGCACGGAGGGGCACAAGCTAATGAAGCGCAATAAGGGGAGGAAGCAAGTTACAGTCTTGATGTGTGACAGGGTAGAAATCAGCCTTAAAAACAATGTGCAAGAGAAGATGACTCGATAATGCTAGAAGCTGCAATTCCCAATGTAGACATGACAGGAATATCTATGCGCTACATAAGACAACAGCAGTCTTCAAAAAACCAAAACTACAGGATAGGTAGGAAGAAATAAAAACACATTCGTAAAGGTTAACATTGCCACTCTGAATCCAAGATAGGTTAAGAGGCCGAAATGAAATGATCTAGAAGCTTTCAGTTTCTTATGAATGTGATACCAAACATTGCGCTTCAATAACAGAGAAAATACCTTTCTGAGCTCCCTTGGAATGTTTTTGGAAACTTGCCACATATTAAGGCACAAGGGAAACTTCAGTAATTCCACAAGGCAGAGAGAATCTAAATATATTCTCTAATCACAGTACAGTAAAACTAGAAATTAATTAAAGACTCAAAAATTCCCTACTGGAAATGTTATTAACTCTATTAAATTACTCTTGGATCAGAGGACAAATACAAACCACAACCATAGAATTTGTTTAAAATGGTAAAAACTTGTATCAGAATCCATGGTGCAATTAATGAGGCAAAGAAAATTACCTCCAAAATGAAAAAGAAACATCAAATGCAAAATTAGGAAAAGATTAAACAAAGGAGAAACAGTTGCAAAATAACAAGCAAGGCTGGGTGTGGCAGCTAATGCCTGTAATCTTAGCACTTTGGGAGGCCGAGGCGTGCACATTGCTTGAGACCAGGAGTTCGAGACCAGCTTGGCCAACATGGTGAAACCCCATCTCTGCTAAAAATACAAAAATTAGCTGGGCATGGTGGTGCACACCTGTGATCCCAGCTACTTGGGAAGCTGAGTCAGGAGAATCGCTTGAACCTGGGAGGCGGAGGTTGCCATGAGCTGAGATAGCGCCATTGCACTTCAGCCTGGGAGACAGAGTGAGACTCTGTCTCAAGAAAGAAAAACAAAAAGCAAAAATCAGAACAAAGAAATAATAAAGCTTATGGACAAAAAGTTTATCTTGGAAAAAAAAAAGAAAATAGACAAACCTCTAGCTAACCAAACCAAGGTGACAAGAAAACAAAACACTAAAAATGAGAAACCAACACAGGACTAAATATTGAAGTGGAGAACATTTTTTAGAGTGATGATACTTTGAACGACTTTATGCAAATAAATTTGGAATGAATAATTCCCATGAGAGAAATAGAAAATGTAATCAACGGCTTAACTGGCCCATTTTGTTTCACAGAGAATTCTTCTGACCTTCACAACCAAATAATTTCACTGTTATGTAAACTGTTTCTGATCACAGCAAAGGAAGGAAAACTTTCCAGTGATTTTTTTTTTCTTTGAGATGGAGATGCACTCTTGTTACCCAGGCTGGAGTGCAATGGTGCCATCTCAGCTCACTGCAACCTCCGCCTCCCAGGTTCAAGCGATCCTCCTGCCTCAGCCTCCCGAGTAGCTGGAATTACAGGCATGCGCCACCATGCCCACTAATTTTGTATTTTTAGTAGAGACGGGTTTTCTCCATGTTGGTCAGGCTGGTCTCAAACTCCCAACCTCAGGTGATCTGCCTGCCTCAGCCTCCCAGAGTGCTGGGATTACAAAGGTGAGCCACCGCACCTGCCTCCCAATGTTTTTTATGCAGTGATTTTGGCAGTGTTTTCTAGACCTGATAGAAGTTACATAAATACAGAGCTACATGTCACCAATAGAAAATTGTGAATCAAATCAAATCAAACATCTAGTGGTATATTCCATATAAACTAATATACCTCATGACCAAATAGCATTTTACATCAGGAATGCAAGAATTGTTCAATATTAGGAAATCCATCATCTTAACTAAAATAAGAAGAAAAACCACATGATCATTTCTCTGGATGACAAAAGGGCTTCAACAAAATCCAGAACAAATTCCTGGTACATAAAACACTTAAATAAGTGGATTCTTTTTTGGGAATGATAGAGTATATCTGAGTTCAAAAGCCAGCATTTAATTGAATGGAGAAACAGTGAATGCAGTCTGTGCAAATCAGGGAAAAGACATGGTAAGCATCTTCACTCCTCTTCAACACTGTGTTGAAGGGTTCAGCCAATGCAATCAGATCCAGTTAGAGGCATCTGAATCAGAAAGGAAGGGGTGAATTATTTCCTTCTTTTTTTTTTTTTTTTTTTTTTTTTTTGAGACAGGGTCTTGCCCTGTCACCTAGGCTGGAGTTCAGTAGTACAGTCAGCTCACGGCAGCTTCAGCCTCCTGGGCTCAAGTGTTTCTCCTGCCTCAGTCAGCCCAGTAGCTGGGACTACAGGTGTGCACCACCACCCCCGGCTAACTTTTTTTATTTTTAGTAGAGATGAGTTCTTGCTGTGTTGCCCAGGCTGGTCTCAAACTCCTGAACTCAAGCGATCCTCTCACCTCAGCCTCCTAAAGTGCTAGGATTATAGGCATAAGCTACTGTGCCCCACCAAAGAGGCAAATTATTTATATTTGCAGATGACGTAACAGCATTTCTGGAAATCCCAAGAAATCAATGAAAAAGTTAAGGCACAATGAGGAAACTCAGCAAGATGACTGAAAAGCACATTAATATATATGAATCAATAGACATTAATATATATGAATCAATAGACATTGATAAGTTTAAAAGAATAATAAAAGGAAAAAAGGATTGCATGTACAAGATAAAATTTTTACAAAAGATACATAGGAGCTGGGCATGGTGACTCACACCATAATCCCAGCACTTTGGGAGGCTGAGGCAGGAGCATCACTTGAGTCTAGGAATTTGGGACCAGCCTGGGCAACAGAGGGAGACCTCATCTCTCCTAAAAATAAAAAACATTAACTCGGCATGGTGGCTCATGCCTGTAGTCCCAGCTACTTGGGAGGCTGAGGCAGGAGAATAGCTTGAGGCCAGGAGGTTCAGACTGCAGTGAACCATGATTGCACCACTGCACTCCAGCCTGGGTGACAGACCACGTCTCAAAAAAAGGAAAAAGATAACTAGGAATAACTTCAAAAAATAATGGCAATACAAGTGAGGAAAAGATTAAAACACTGAGAAAAATACAGAGTTTTAAGATAACACAATTTAACACACAGAGGTCAATACTTCTCAGTTTTTTAAAAAAATGGAGCTAGTCAAGATTATTTTAAATTCCTATTTTGATAAGGCAAGACTCTCCAGGAAAATCGTTCTTTCTTTGTGTGTTTGTTTTTAGGGTTAGTGGTACATCCAGACATCATTGCAGCACACTAGAAAGCTTCTGTCATTAAACCTGCCGTATTGGTATGTGCAGACTCAGACGAGCTGAACAGAATGGAAAGTCCAGAAACAGACTCCATAAAATGGAAACTTAGGATACAGTAAAGATTGTGTGACAAATCACTGGACAAAAGACAGACCCCTTTAAATAAAAGGGATGACAGTTATCTTTTGCTACAAAGCCAAACACCGCAAAACTTCCTGGCTTAGAACCACAATAACAATTGTTTCTCATCAGACTCAGGGTTGCTTGGGCCATTCCTCTGGTCCCGAGGCTCGGTCTCATTGGAGAAGGAGTGGAAGCAGCCCTTGGAATGGCGGAGAACGTGGCAGTTGCCCCACAACGCAGTTGCTGCAGCCAGCAGGCTGGGGCTGGTAGGCGTGGGAGTGTGAGACAGGACTGGCAAGCAGGATGTCCCTCGGGTGCTGGCAGACAGGGCACTGCATGTGGGAAGTCACTCCCATGGAACCCTGCCTGCCCACGGCAGCTGCAGTTGGGAAGAGAGGGCTGCCCAGTGCAACCATGAGGGTCGCCCTTCTTCCCGCAGCACCCCCAGTGTCACCTCTGCTAACTGGCAGAGGAGAACATTGACAAAGTCCAATGCTATGATAACAGAGCAAGGCGGTGAACAATGGCTTTCGAGCTGAGAGACAAAATGGCTCTAACCCAGCTATCATAGAACACTGAGCTTCCACCTGCACCTTCCACGCACATGTGAAATTCAGAACAAGCAAGCAGCCCTGTGTTTCCGCCTCCCAAGATACAGCCACACTTCAGACCAAGAAGGGGTTTCTCACACCCTGCCCACAATGAGGCACAGTCCCTCAGTCACTGTGTATGCGGGGCTCTGAATGACTCCTCAGGTTCCATCCAGCGCTGCTGAATATTCTGTCCCCTGAAGACTAAATTGTAATGTTACCCATTGACACCTGTATAGAAAGTAAAAAAAATGGAAAGAAGGAAATAGCACAAACCAACTAACACGTGTGTGTAACTAGGAAAGTGAAAGTGAGTAAAGCTACTGCAGCCCTTCCTTTGCTAATGGAGGGCACAGCTGTGGGTAATGTCTGTGGCTTCCTTCTTCCCGAACCCATTCCATTGTCCCCTGCCCTCATACAGACCTGAGCTGGTCAAGTTTATTTTTTAAAATTGGTTTTATAGAGACAAGCTCTCTCTCTCTGTCACCCAGGCTGGAGTGCAGTGGAAAAATCATGGCTCACTGTAACCTTGAACTCCTGGACTCAAGTGATCTGCCCACCTTGGCCTCCTAAAGTGCTGGGATTACGGGCATGAAGCCACTGCACCTGGCCTCAAGTTTCTCCTATCTGTGTTGTGACTCAAACCATCATTCATAAGTACTCTGATTCTTCAACTGTCCTGCCTTTTTTGGTTGCTAGAATTTCCCATGAGCCATTACCACTGGGTATGGAAATACCAGAGCAGCCCCCGGGTTCTTGTCCCCATTGCGTAGCGAAGCCTTGGTGACTGGGCTCAATCTCTCCAGCCAGTAGAGGAACCCTTTTGCCTCCCATTGCTTCAGTGGCCTGGGGAGCCCCAGATGGCCAGGGGAAAGTCTCATCTTCCAATGCACTGGAACCATTGCCAGATTTCCTCTGGGGAAGCATTCCCTCGTGGAAACTAAGACCTCCAAACAAGCAAAACTCAAAGTTTCTGGGGCAGGAAGCAAACATTCTGTGCAAGGGTTACTAGGTGTGAAGAGGAGCCCCTGCCACATGCACGCCCAGCTGCAGACCCCTGCTGGGGAGTAGCCAGCACAATGTGGTGGTCCCTGGTTCACAGCATGCCCCGCTCCCTGTGAGACAGAGCCCTGGCCTTCCAAGGCCGTGTCCCCAGGTGGCGCTGTGCTGCGGCTGCAGTGAGCCACTCCACCTCTACATTAGGCTGCTGCTGTCTCATGATGGTGGATGGATAGGAAGACAAGTTATGGTCTGGATTTCTTTTTCTCCTTGGGGGCTTAATTCTAGGTTTTGAACATGTAAAGTACTTGTATGGCTCAAAAGTCAAAACCCGATGCAAAGATATTTTCATCCCCTCCCCCCTTCTTACCACACCCCACAGAGTTCTATGCTCATCATTTTTGTGGGTTCCCAGGTTCATCGTGCCCTGTTTCCACCTGCAAAATTAAAGGAAGATGTTCAGACACCATCGCCTGGCCGTTCATACACAAAACAGCTCGCGGTGTGTGCTGCCCCGCCTCCTGCCACTTCACTAATGGCCGCCCATTACCCATTTATTGACTCTCAGCTCCAAACCTCCCTGTCCTGCCCTCGCTGTGTGAGGACAAGGCTGAACTTCGTGTCATTACCAGCTGGCCAGAGGTGCCCTTCAGCCCAGGTCTCTTTGCCGACCAGGCTGAAATCCTTTTGAGCAACCACTACACCAGCTCCGAGGTCAGGGTCTTTGGTGCCCCGGAGGTTCTGGAGAACTTGGAGGTGAGTGGCATCTGCATGCCTCAGGCCAGGCCGGAGTCAGGGGCGTCAGGAAGGCCCTGGAGGAAGAGGGAATGTGGCGTGGATGTCCTGGGCCAGCTCTCTTTAAAATTTATTTTTATTATAATTTTTAAATTGAAGTACTCTTTCTGTAGCACTATTGCTCTCTCTCAGGCTGTGTGATTGTATTAATTGATCCGACCTCTGCTGTTCTTCCCCAGCTATAAGTTAAGCTTGTGGGGGCAGCACTGAGAACCCAGAAAAGGTGCCAGTGAGCGTGTGGTGCGTGGCATGGCCGAATTCAGTGCAGGAGCATCCGCCACAGAGCAGGGAGGAAAGCCCTAATCCCTGCTGGGACAAGTCCCCTCTCTCCAGGCCTCACTTCCCCCATGACTAAGTCACAGGGTGGGGTTGGGGGGTGAATGATCCCTCAGGCCCGGAGCCTAGCAGGCTGGGAAGAGTTCTGGGGTGAGAGAACCAAGGAGTTCCTCAGCATTTCCACCTGCTCATCCTCCTGCCTTGCTGCAGCCAGCGTGACAGCATGTTCTCCTGCAGAGGCAGGGAATGCCCAGCATCGCCAATGAGGGAGGAGGGCCGGCCCGCTGGCGGCTGCTGGAGACCAGCCGTGAGCAGAGCTCGGGCTGCTGCCTTCGAGAGCTGGTGCTTGGTGATATTTCGTGTTGGTTTAGCCTTTTTTAAAGCAGCACTTGATTAGAATTGAATAAACTTGAATTTGATTCTGACATTCATATTGGTTTGCTCTTCCCTCAAAAAACACCCTGAGTATGGACAGGGCTTCCCAACTCTGCAGACTACATGCCGTCCATGAGCAGTGCCCAGGTGTCATTACCTGCCCATGAGGTGTGACCTGGGCAGGGGTCCCCACTCCATACCCTTGGGCCCCAGGAGGGAAGCCCAGCATGTCAGGCTGAAGCGGGGGTGCTTCCAGAGATGGGCCATGCAGAGCAGCCCTCCCGCCTCGGGGTCCCGAGGCCCCACTCAGTGGTCCCTCCACTCTGCAGAATGTGCACCCCCGGCTCTGATGTCTCTCCCAGGTGAAATCCAGGTCCCGGCCATGCTGGCCTTGGTGAAGGAGAAGTCTCTTGGGTGGCCCAGCTTCATCACATACACGGTTGGCATCTCAGACCCCGCAGCCGGCAGCTGGGGGTCTCTGTCCACTACCCTGACCTTCTCCAGCCGTGAGACTAACCAAGCCTTTTACCTCTCTTTTCCCACCTGTTTCCTCTCTCGTCTCACCTCCCAAATAAAACTCTGTTGAGATTTTGACTGGAATTTATTTTTTTCTTCAAGCCCATTGTTTTTTTTCTCATCGATTGCAGTTTTGTTGCAGCTGTTGCATTAGTCTGCTCAGGCTGCCTTAACAAAACCCCACAGCCTTAACAAAACCCCACAGCCTGGGCGGCTCCAAAACAGACGATTTGTTTCCTCACAGTTCTGGAGGCTGCAAGTCCGTGAGCAAGGTGCTGGCACATTTGGTTTCTGGTGAGGGCACTCTTCCGGGCTCACAGACTGCTGTCTTCTCACTGTGTCCTCCCATGCCCTTTCCGCTGTGTGCACAGAGAGAGGACACATGAGCAAGGTGTCTCTGGTGTCGTGTCTTCTTTTTTGAGATGGAGTCTCACTCTGTTACCCAGGCTGGAGTGCAGTGGTGCCATCTTGGCTCACTGCAACCTCCACCCCCAGGGTTCTAGCAATTTTCCTATCTCAGCCTCCCAGGTAGCTGGGATTACAGGTGCCTGCCACCACGCCTGGCTATTTTTGTATTTGTAGTAGAGACGGGGTTTCGCCATGTTGGCCAGGCTGGTCTCGAATTCTTGACCTCAGATGATCCACCTGCCTTGGCCTCCCAAAGTGTTGGGATTACAGGCGTGAGCCACCGTGCCTGCCCTGGTGCCACCTCTTCTTATAAGGCCCCGTTCTTATAAGGACATGAATTCTCTCAGCTCGGGGCCCCACCTTGTGACATCATTTAACCTTCATTCCTTCCTTACTCCAGACACAGCCACCCGAGGGTTAGGGCTTCAGCACAGGAATTTTGGAGGAACATAAACATTCCGCCCATGATACTATTTGAGGTCTTGTTTCAGTTCCTTCAGTAAGATTAATTGGTTTATTGTTTAGAGACAGGGTCTTGCTCTGTCACCCAGGCTGATATGCAGTGGTACAGTCATCCCTCACTGCAACCTCGAACTTCTGGGCTCAAGTGGTTTTACCATGATAGCCTCTTAAGTAGCTGGGACTGTAGGCACACCCAGGCTATAACTGATTTATATAGGATCCTTTGCCTTTCATATTAAACGTATTCCTAGGTACTGATGGGAATGTAAAACATTGCTATTTATAACAGCTAAAAAGCAGGAACAACTCACATGTCCATCCACTGATAAGTGAGTAAACAAAATGTAGTTTATCCATGTATTAGAATATTATTCAGCTATAAGAAGGAATAAATTAATGACACTTGCTGCAACATGGGTGCTAGGTGAAGGAGGCCAGTTGCAAAAGACTGCATGTCGTATGATTCCATTTCAACGAAATGTCCAGGCTGGGTGCAGTGGCTGATGCCTAAAACTGCAGCACTCCAGGAGGCTGAGGCAAGAGGATCACTTCAGGAGTTTGAGACTAGTTTGGGCAACATAGCAAGGTCCTGTCTCTACTAAAAGTTAAAAATTAGCTAGGCATGGTGGCGTGAGCCTATAGTCCCAGTTACTTGGGAGGATCCTGTGAGTCCAGGAGTCAGAGGCTGTAGTGAGCTGTGATTACGCCACTACACTCTAGCCTGGGCAACAAAGAGGGAATCTGCCTCAGAAGAAAAAAGAAAACATTATTCCTAGGGAAATAAGCCTGACACAGGAGGACAAACATTGTATCACTCCACTCTTTGGAAGTACCTAGAACAGGAAAATTCATAGCGACAAGAATAGGACAGAGTGGGGTCGAGGGAGTGGAGAATTACTCTTGAAGGGGTGCACAATTTCTGTTTGGGATGATGGAAAAGCTCTGGAAATAATAGTAGTGATGTTTGCACAACATTGTGAATATATTTAATGATGCTGAGATGGACACGTAAAATGGTAAATTTTACGTATGTTTGATACTTTTTTAATAAATAAAAAATAGGAAACTGCTGAGTGAAAAAAAGTCAAAAATCAATGATTGCCTACAATTGCCTAAAACCCATGAACTTGAAAATGAGGCTTCGCCTCACAAAAACCCCAGCTGCCTCTGCATCTGCCCCCTTCCCATGTGTCTCTGAGCCCCAAGCTGGTGGCCCTTTTGCTGTCAGCCCTCCCAGTGGCCGCGCTGGCCTTGGAGGCTCACCCAGCATAGGAGGCAAAAGGATAGAAACCCAGGGCTCCAGGCTGGGCCCGGTGGCTCACGCCTATCTCAGCACTTTGGGAGGCTGAGGCGGGTGGATCACCTGAGGTCAGGAGTTCGAGACCAGCCTGACCAATATGGCAAAACCCTGTCTCTACTAAAAATACAAAAATTACCCAGGTGTGGTGGCACACACCTGTAATCCCAGCTACTTAGGAGGCTGAGGCAGGAGAATCGCTTGAACCCAGGAGAGGGAGGTTGCAGTGAGCTGAGATCACATCACTGCGCTCCAGCCTGGGTGGATGACAAAGCGAGATTCCATCTCAAAAAAAGAAACTCAGGGCTCCACCCAGGCTGAGAGCTCCTGAGTTCTGGTGCTGAGCCTCCTGAGTTTCTGGAACTTCAGGCTCTGAATCATGGTGGGGGCCAGAGATTTTTACTCAGTATGGGAGGACACGTGAGTTAGGACTCATTTCTTGGCCCATAAGGCTATGCAAGCATCCCCTGGCAACTCCAGCCGGCTTTGCTGCTGAAGGAGGCTGTAGACAGAGAGTGCAGGGAAGCCACCCAGGCACCCTCCCTCCCAAGTGGAGCAGGGCCTGGAAAGTCAGTGGCCTTCCTTTCTTCCCAACCTCAGTCGCTCTCACCCCTGTGGTCAGTGTGGAAACTGGGATGCTGGGAAGCTTGCCCAGGTGCCTTTGACCCTGCAAGTCCCTGGAGCTCTGCCTTGGGTAGAGCTGCAGGCCCCTGAGCTGCCCAGGCAATGTCTCCAGGAGTGCCAAGGCAGGAAACTCAGTAGAGAGCTGGAGCTTTAAGAAAACTTCATGCCTAGGCCCCATCTTCAGCGCCCTGGATTTCCTTGGTCTGGGAGAAGCACGGGTGTGTTGAAGGCTCACCCGATGATTTGAGTGTGTGGCCAGGATGGAGAAGCACACATTTCTGGACGCTCTCAGTGGAGGCCTTTGACCCAGGGCTTCTGCAGAACCAGGCAAGGAGCCTGCAGTTCCTGCCTTCCACTACCCACAGCCCTGGACAATGACAGGCTGAGCAAGAGAGACACATATCGGTAGGCACAAAATATCTATTTCTGTTCCTGCTCGGGGTGTTTCTGTGTAGGAAAATAAATCCCTTCTTTCTTCATCTGCAACAGGAATTAAAAGAAATTAAAGAATGTGTAAGCAGGAACTCAGCTGTATGTAAGAAAACCCAATTCCCTCTGAGAAAGAGAAAGAGCTGGAGTCCTTTAAAATTAACTGCCTGTTTTTCTGTGGCTGTTGAGCCTTATCTCTCCTCCTTTCCCAGGTATTGTGAAGACCCTGTTTCCCTAGCTGTGCAGCTGCAAGGTCACTAGACAGATAAACTCAAGTTGCAAAACACGTTTTCCTTGAAAAGTAAGAAATTATGTAATGCATGTTTCAATTGAGTAACTGTCTTTGTTTCTTACTTCTGTAGTATTCCCCCTGCACAAATCTCCCCTGACCCATGAAATGCTTAAAAGGTAACTTGACTCTTTGGAGCTCAGTCCTTTGGATGTTAATCTGACTGGGCCGGTGCAGCTAAATAATTAATAAATATCCTCCTGGCCGGGTGCAGTGGCTCACTCCTGTAATCCCAGCACTTTGGGAGGCCAAGGCCGGCGCATCATGAGGTCAGAAGATCGAGACCATCCTGGCTAACACGGTGAAACCCCGTCTCTACTAAAAATACAAAACAGCCGGGCGTGGTGGCGGGCGCCTATAGTCCCAGCTGATCAGGAGGCTGAGGCAGGAGAATGGCGTGAACTCGAGAGGAGAAGCTTGCAGTGAGCCGAGATCCCGGCACTGCACTCCAGCCTGGGCAACAGAGCGAGACTCCGTCTAAAAAAAAAAAAAAAAAAAAAAAAAAAATCCTCCTGAGCCCCATTGGTCTCTCTGATTCCTTAAAACTCCTGCAACACATCAAGGCCCAAAGCCAGCAGAATCATTCTTCCGCCTGGCCCTTCTAGTATGTTTGTGAATATGTTTCCTGGAGGAAGTTGTAGTTCTACTGTTCCCTCTGGAGGCAGGCAGGGCTGAGATCTGGAGGAGGCAGCGGCTCCCAGGAACGATGGGATCCCTGAGCTGCTCTGTCTACATGGGGTGCTGCGTTTTGGACAAAGGCAGGTTGCTAGTTAGCATATAGACCAGTCAGAGGAGGCCCAAGAAGGAGTTGCAGCTGTTCTGGGCTGCATTTGGGAACCTACGGCTGAATGTGGCAGGTCTGTGGCAGTCGCCAGAAGCTGGCCCTGCAAGCCAGGGTGTGACCCTGCTGCTCTGTTCTCTTACTCTCTGGGTCCCGTGGTGCTAGGAGGAGACTTCTGGATGCTTCCTTCCAGGCCTGGGACATAAAGTCAAGGGAAGAGGAGCATGCCCTGGTGGCCAGCCTGCCAGTGATGAGTAGCTCCAGTGGGGAGAGGCCTAGGGACTGGGGCTGGGTTCCAGCATCATTTGGCAAAGGATCTCTGGCCAGCCACTACCCTCAGAGAGCAGTTATGAAGGAAAACCGGGTCATGAAGCTGATGCCTGCCCCACAGGAGCTCACAGACTCAGGGCCAGACAGCCCTGGCAATGAGGAGGGACCTCTGTGGCACTTGGGGCTGCAGCCACAGACTGAGACCGTGTCCATGGGGTGTGCAGTGGAGACTTACCCAGTCACGGGCAGCACAGGCGGGAAACTGCACCAGTCACAGGTGGCCTGCAGGTCAGCCCTGAGCTGCAGGTGGGTTTTGTTTTATGTTCTGCAGTTTTTCTTTTAATCTACAGTTTTACGACTCTAATGTTTAACACACACACACACACACACACACACACACACGATCATGTACAAAAATGCTGATTCCTGTGTCTCTTCAAAACGTCTTGCAGCCCCAGGCCTCCATTCTGCTTGCTGCGGCAGCTGGAACCACAGGTGCTCCTTGGCAGGGCGACCATACACTCCAGCACCAGCCCCTCACCTCATGCGTCTCAGGCAGATTTGGAGCATCTGCCTGGCCAGGTAGGCCCGCAAGCCTGTGGCCCCTGGAAAAGATATAATAAATGCTGTTGGCTTTTGATTTGCTTTTCTTTTTGCTGAAGAGGTTTTATTGGGATAAAATTTGAATGGAAAAGCATCCCAGACAGAGGTACGGATGCACGGACAAGAAGGGCACCTGAGGTGTGGAGTGTATTGGTTCCACAGAATGGGTCCTCAGTGGTTTTATGATCGGGCAAGTTGGGAACACTGGTCCTAGTGTGCACCTCACCACAGGGGCTGCACAAATGGATTCCAGCAATGGGGAGGCCAGCAGGTGCCCACAGCACAGGTCCTGAAAGCACATCAGGAACACAGGTCTTGAAGGCACATCTTGAAGGCTTGCATCCTGTGGTCAGTGAGGACCCACAGAAAGATTCCTCTGGAAGCCAACTCTGCTAGGTGGTGTCAGGTGTGTGCAGCTTCCACCATTCTAGGGCACCCTAGAAGTCAGCCCTCAGCTTGGCCTGCTTCAGTATAGAGATAGTTTTTATTTATTTTTTGTTTGTTTTTTGAGACGGAGTCTGGCTCTGTCGCCCAGGCTGGAGTGCAGTGGCCGGATCTCAGCTCACTGCAACCTCTGCCTCCCAGGTTCCCGCCATTCTCCTGCCTCAGCCTCCCGAGTAGCTGGGACTACAGGCATCCGCCACCTCGCCCGGCTAATTTTTTGTATTTTTTAGTAGGGACGGGGTTTCACCATGTCAGCCAGGATGGTCTCCATCTCCTGACCTCGTGATCCACCCGTCTCAGTCTCCCAAAGTGCTGGGGTTACAGGCTTGAGCCACCGTGCCCAGCTAGAGAGAGTTTTTAACCCTTTGTTGTTCTGTTGGGACTCTGGACATCTAGACGTCTGTGCAGGAGGGCTCATGAGGAGACCAGACCAACCTCCCTGATAGGCCTAGATATGGCCTAGCCTGAAGCAGAAAGGGAACACAGTTGGGGCTGGGTGTTCGTTCAGCCTCCCTTGCAGAGATCACTGACAGAGTGGTCAGCTTGGCCAAGCTTCTGCAAGGGCTGGCTGTGATGTCTGGGAGAGAGGCAGTCCCCAGAGCAGAAATGCCTTCCCTGGGGTTCATATCCTTGCAGGGGAAAAGCCGGCCATCCTCCCCTCAGAGCCTCCTTCACTGCAGCCTGTAGGAGGCGAGTGACCTGGGGGATCCGTACCCAGGGCAAACCTCTGGGCTTTAGCTTAGCCCCACCTCAGAGAAATATTCACAGCCCTCACAGCCCTTCCGGAGGAGAGCCCTGCTGCAGGAAGACTCTAGGGCGGGGCCCAGCTGCGCGGTCCTGGGCTGTTGGTAACAGTACCCCAGGTTCCAAACTCTCTGTGCCTGGGGACAATTCCCTTCCCTGGTTGCAGCAGATTCCCACCCCGCCCTGCCCCACTGCCCGCCCCACGGGGAAGTGGCCCAGGAGTGGAGGCGTGGACAGGCATCCCGATGTCTCGAGTCGGGCTGTCGGGTCAGCCTGGACAGCACGGCCCGCGGAGGGCAGACAGGGCGCACGGGGCAGGCCCCAGGCTCCAGAGCAGCAGCTGACAGGCGGTCCAGCTGCGTCGGGTCTCCATGGAGACGGAAGCGGGGCCACCTGGTGGTGAGCGGCGGGGGGCGGGGCTTCCAACGGCCATCAGCCCCGCCCAGCCTGGGCAAAGAGACAGAGCCCGGCCTGGGAGGCGGAGCCAGAGACCCCCGGGTAGAGCCTGATTTCTGCCGGCGGCCGGGGCAGCCTCCCTCCAGACGCTGCTGCCCCCACGCGGACGGGCGCCCTCAGCGGGTCCCGCGGGTCCCTGCCCGGCTCAGCGCCTCCGGAGGCCTCACCCGGGCCCTCTCCGCTGGGTCCACAGGGGTCTCAAAGCGCTGGCCCAGACGCGGGGCACTCCCCTGATCCTCCCGACCTTCCCATGGGTCCTTTGGAGCCCTGGGTTTTGGAGTTTGTCCTTCCTAAGTGCCTCTCGCACGGACGCGGCTGCTCCAGGACCACAGCGGACCGAGTGCGGCCGCGTCCCCTGCAGGCCACCAGTCAAGGGCACAGGAGAGAGGCGTCCCAAGTCACAGAGCCGCAGAGCTGCCAGGAGCTGACCCTCTGGGTGGGGAGAGGACACTAACTCGGGTCCTCTCCACTTCTCAAGGCTTCTTAACGGCTCCCAGCACCTCAGGGGCCTTCCTGTTTCATTGGTGTCAACAAGCGATCATTGATCGCCTCTGGTGTGCAGGGACAGAGAAGACAGACAACGCTGGCCCCCGGGTGGGCGAGGGAGTCTAGTCTATCAGTGAAGAAACTCCCCATAGAGGTGGGGACTAGGAAGGAAACACCAGGAACAGTGAGGGTGGAAGATGGGGGTGACCCTACTGCAGGTGGGGTGCTCAGAGAGGGTTTCTCTGAGGAGGTGACATTCACTAGATCGACCAAGGGATGGTCAGGGCCTGTGAAAGTCTTTTAAGAGAGGGAATGGCAGTGTCCAGTGGACTGTTTCAGGGATGGAAATAGGGCAGCAGGGTGAGGGGTGTGAGCCAGGCAGGCAGGGCCCAGACACCATGTGATGGGTGCAAGGGTGTGACCCATGAAGGCTCTGAGAAAGGCCTGGGCCTCAGAAGACAGGAAAACAGGAAGACCCACTTCAAGGCCTGCACAACCTTCTAGGGTGCAGATGGTGAAAACGGCTCAGGCCAGAATTCGGTTTAGGTTTCAGAAAGGTGCTGGGTCCCTCATTCTCTTCTTGAGGCTAAAGGGCTCCAGCTCCTTGGGCCCTTTCCACACAGACATGGTTCTGGGGCCCCGGCTACATGGACACCTTTCTGATGTCTGCAGCCAGGCAGGGATTGTGGGCCAACCCGCCCCTTCCTTGACCAAGTGGACGGATGAAGGGAGCCTCTGGGGGCAGGATTGCTGGACTGGAAATTAGACTTGGAGTGTAACCCAAATGGCCCACGGGCCCTGCCTCTTCTCTGGAGCTCAACTTCTTCAAGAAAACTGGAAACAAGGGGATGGCAAGACCAACTCTCAGGACCCTTGCCCTTCTACCCCATGATGCTTTTAGACGGTTCTCAGGGGCCATCTTTTTCAGGAAGAATTCTCGGGTTATAGGAAAGTAAAGGGAGGAAACGTGTTTTGAGTGGCACTTAGATCAGGCTCTAGACTGGGTGTTGGTTTGGTGGGGTTTGCTTTTTCTCCCACCCCACACCCCTTCACAAAACCTGAGTCCTGGCTAGGGCCAGGAATGAGATTCCTGTGTCTAGATTTTCATCATTCCATGTTGCACAGGAAGTCTAGGGGAAAGGAGACAGATATTAGCAAGTGTATAAAAGATAATTCAGCAAGAGAAAACCTAGAAGAGGAATGAAGTTGGGGGGATTAGGAATGGCAAAGGAGGAGCTAGGGGAGAGGGAGTAGGGGGCGGGGCTAGGACAAACAGAAAGGAGGTGGGAGAGGGGGCCAGGGAAATAAAGTCTAAGAGGTCAGTGGGGACCAGAAGCCACAGCCTTAGTGGGGGCATCAGGAGAGCAGCAAGCTGCATCTACCTTGGAAAGATGGAGAGAAGACTGCCGTGAGCTGGGTGGGGAGGAAGGGGGAAGTGGCAGGGCAGAGGAAGCAGGGGACAGACAGGAGAAAAGAGATGGTGCCCTGGGCCAGGTGGCTGCCACCGCTACCATTACCAGAAGTGGAAAACTCTTTGCCTTCTCCTTACCTCTGTTGCTATGACACCCCCAATCTTTCTGCTCCCCCTTCTTTAGTAACAGGTGCTGGCAAGTAAGGAGTAGTCTGATACAAGTTTGCCAAGGAAACCCTCGGAGGTAGCTGTGAACCCACCAGGCTTGCCAAGTAGGGAGCTAAGAATCCTCAAGATTGGATGAGCAAATAAGCTCAGTGAGTGACAGCTCCATCAGCCTTCCCCAGAGTCACAGTAGGCGTCCACTGCCCCTGCAGGTCCCCAGGGTGCTCTACTGCTCTACCGGGTGGCCTCTCAGACCCACAGCTGCACTTCCAATGCTCTGCAGACACACCTCAGACTTGAATCCCATCTCACTGATTCCACAAATATTGATTGAGGGCCTACTGGGTGCGAGGCCTCTGTGGCTGTCGGGGAGGCAAGGTCCCTGCTTCAGTGGGAGTGACAGGAGTAAAGCAGGATGACTTCAGAACCTGAGAAGGGGGACAAAGCAGAGAACTGGGAAGTGGCTGGGCGGGTGCGGGGCAGCCTGGGACGGGGTGAACAGCAAATATTTGCCATCCTCTCCTGTCCAGATATCATAGGAAATGCTACCCGATCTCTCTTCACCCTCAGTGTCCTCACCCGGACGGTGGAGTTTGAGCTTCGCCACCGCCTGGCCCTGCTCTCTGGGCTGTCTCTATGAAGTCTGCCCTTTTCAGGCCTGCTTCCCACCCTCTATGGCTCTCAATTCCTCCCAAGAAGAATGTCCCCCTAAAAGGAGGCTGCTGGCCACAAAGGGAGATGAACAAGCCAAGGTAGTCTGACCTGCACTTGGGGCCACATGGCTCCTTAGGCCTGGCCTGGGTGGACACTGGAGGGAGCTTCGTCTGTGAGTTTTGCCCTGGTGCCTGGAGCCCCTTCCCTATGGTGTCTTGACCCAGCCCAGCTCACTGAGCCTGGAGCCCTGGCTTCTGGAGAAGAGATGTCAAGGTCTACCACAGGTCACAGGCCAGAAACAACTTGTCCAATGCCAGTGAAAGCCAGGCCTGGGGAAGGCTCCTCTTCTCACAGGGCCGGCACTCCCAGAGGGGGCACGGCAGCAAGTTGGAGGCATAGACTCTGCGGGGCCCTTGGTGGGGAGCTCAAACAGGACCCACAGGGACCCTCCCTCTGGGGTTGCAAATTGGCATTGGGTGGAGGGAGATTCAGTATTGACACCTGGGGGACCCTCAACCCCAAAGTGGATTTAAAGGACAGCGGCACACTGGGGAGACAAGGGGCTCTCCACAACACTCCCGTGCTTGCCCCAGCCTGCTTCTTGCTTCCCAGTCCTGCTCTTTGTTGGGGAAGGAGAATCTTATATGATTGGTTGAACTCCAAGATAGTCCTTGGCCACTATCAGTAGTGTGCAGGGTCACCATATATTCAAGGCTGTGCACACTGAGCCACCAGCCATGCACAAGGGCAGGGCCTTCTGGACCTTCCTCAGGCTCCTTAGGAACCCCCGAGGAAGCTCCCTGATGGGTGCTGATGGGCATCTGCACCCATAGATTCACTGCCTGACATGGAAACACTGGGTTCCTGGGAAACTGGAACCTGCCTTATGAAAGCCCCCATTCCCACTACCCCCTCCATCCCTCCAGGCTGCTGCTGTGTCTTGCCATCAACCCTCCCCAGACCCCCAGGACGCCTGCCTCACCCAGAAGCACCCCTTCCACCTGGGCCTGGATGAAGGCTCACTCCTCTGTCAGGCCTCTGAGGGGGATGGCTCCGTGCCACTTTTCACAAAAGGGGAAACATTGCAGCAAAAAGGCCAATGCCACATTAGATAGTCAGGAGCCCAGCAGCACAAGTAGCCCCCTAAAGCGCTTTGGGGACCACACCCACGCCACTCTGACCCCAGCACAGTCTGGTTCCCAGGACTTCGGGATCCTCCTGGGAACCTCTCAGCATGATTAACACAGGCAGATGGGAACTGAAGGGGCTACTGGTCCTTCTGAAAGTGATCACCAGGCAGTGTGAGTGTGGAGAGGCCATGCCCAATGTGTGGGACTCTGCCCTGCACCCGTTCAGAGCCTCAGCCCTTCAGAAACACTGATAATGATTTGCTGTGGGTGGGGTCATCCTGATACTTCCCTGAAGTCTTTTCCTTTCAGTTTTTCTGAGTAACTGAGAGGATCACATGACTGCATGCCACCTAAACTAGGCTGTGCACAGCCCCCGTTCTGTGCAGGGAGGGTGCAAAGCAGCAGAGTGTCTGTGAGCCACCTGCCACCTTTCCAATGCTACTACAAGATTTGCAGGACACGGTCATTTATCAGGAATCATCTTTATTAAACAAGATAAAATAGAGCAGGGCAGGGAAGAAGTGCTGCAGACTCCGAAGTTGCTGGGCACACGGCAGCGTGGGCATCTCGCTTGGCTCCTGCCCGCAGCTATTGGCATCCACTGTCAGGTTTCAATATTCTTGGATCTCAGCCAGGCGCGGTGGCTCACACCTGTAATCCCAGCACTTTGGGAGGCCGAGGCGGGCGGATCACGAGGTCAGGAGATCAAGACCATCCTGGCTAACACGGTGAAATCCCGTCTCTACTAAAAATACAAAAAATTAGCCGGGCGTGCTGTCGGGCGCCTGTAGTCCCAGCTACTCGGGAGGCTGAGATAGGAGAATGGCGTGAACCCGGGAGGCAGAGCTTGCAGTGAGCCGAGATTGCGCCACTGCACTCCAGCCTGGGCGATGAACAAGACTCCATCTCAAAAAAAAAAAAAAAAAAAAAAGCAAATATTGTTGGATCTCAGGACCTTCATCCTCCCCAATCTAAATGCAGGGAGACATTTGACAAGGACTATCTCAGGTGTTTTGCAAAATCCAAGACATTCTCATTGACTCTGGTCACACTGCTGTGCACTAGATGTCAAAACCTCTTCTTCCTGTCCAGACTTTGCTCCTTTGACCGACAACCCCCCATTCCCTCCCTCTGTCACTCCCTAGCCCCAGGTCAACATCAATCTACTTGCTATTTCTTAGAGGTCAACTTTTTTAGATAAACACTTCCGGGACATCATGTGGAATTGGTCTCTGAGGTGGTGGAGATGCTAAGTAGCGGGGTTTCCTCCTTCCACAGTGCACACATCTATCTAATCCTCACATTGTATCCCATGAATGAATACAAGCATGATTTGCCAATTAAAATAATACTAATAAAGACAGAATACTAATACTAAAATAATACTAATAAATACCATAAAATGCAGGAAGTGTGGTTTGACTACCCCACCTACGTGATTTTTGTCTTCATTACTGCCGTCCAGCTACTTCTTTGGGGCGGTTTTATTGGTTGGAATGTTCTGCGCTGGGCTCAAGTGACAGAATCTTAGCAGAAATGAAAGTCAACTTCTGGCAGCCCTGCGGCAGCCCTAGTTTCTTGGCAAGGCTGACGTCACAGCCTCTGGCTGTCCAGCTTGGAGGAAGCTGGCTTCCTGCGATGGTTCTCAGTGGGCCAGGGACGTTTCTGGGTCTCTGCGACTGCTTCTGGTGCTCTGGGTGGAGGGGGAGGCCACAGGGTCATGCTGGGGGCTTCACTAAAACTGTCCGGCTTCCTCTGCAGGCCGGCACGTGCACTGGCAGGAATGGTGGTCTTCTGCCCTGACTTCTGGCTCTGCTTGGGCAGCTTGTTAGAAGTGTGACAAGCTGGCTCGCTGTGAGCTCATTTCAGTGGGAGAGGGAAGGTGGAAACTTCAGTGGATAGAGAAAGGCAAGTGGGAACCCCAGGAGGAAGGGACAGTTCTCTGATGGTAGAGTGCTTCCTCTTTTGTTTTGGGTGCTCTAAAATCAGGTAGGGGGCCATGGAATAGTTGAATTTTCTTTCTACTATTGACATGGAGATGTTCTCAGTCTAGAATCCCATGACCATCATGAGCTGAGTTGTTTGGGGCTCAGGTGGTCCAGGAGTGGCTCTTCGTATAGTATCAGTGGTATCTCCTGACCACTGTTCTCCCATGGGTCCCTCATCAGTTGTTTGGGGCGGGGACCGCTCCCTGGAGTCTAGTGTTAGTAACTTTTTTTTTTTTTTTTTGAGACGGAGTCTCGCTCTGTCGCCCGGGCTGGAGTGCAGTGGCCGGATCTCAGCTCACTGCAAGCTCCGCCTCCCAGGTTTACGCCATTCTCCTGCCTCAGCCTCCCAAGTAGCTGGGACTACAGGCGCCTGCCACCTCGCCCGGCTAGTTTTTTGTATTTTTTAGTAGAGACGGGGTTTCACGGTGTTAGCCAGGATGGTCTCGATCTCCTGACCTCGTGATCCGCCCGTCTCGGCCTCCCAAAGTGCTGGGATTACAGGCTTGAGCCACCGCGCCCGGCCCTTAGTGTTAGTAACTTTTTAATCAGTCTTTCAAGTTGAAGGGAAAAAATGGTGGGGCATGGTATTTTCTTGTGATAGTTTTATTATTGAGGTCTGTAGGGTTCCCTGAGTAGAAGGGCAGGGCCCGGCCACCATGGAATAGAGAATGACATTGAGGCTCCATATGTCCGTGGCAGGGCACTGACACCCCAGGCCCAGGAAGAGTTCTGAGCAGGAATGGTGGGCTTCTGCCCCGACTTCTGACCCTCCTCAGGCAGCTGAAAATTAAAAAGTGTGAACAGCCGGCTCTCTTTGAGCCCTCTTTGGTTCCACAGAGAAGGTGGACTTTGTCAGATGGGGAAGAACAGGTGGGACCCCCAGGAGGAAGGGACTGTGCTCCAATGACGGAGCGCCTCCTCCTCTGCACTTCTCCTGTACCCCAGGATTAGGTACGAGGCCATGGGATAATTACATGCATATTTTTTTGTGGGGGAAATACTGATTCAGAGATGTATGAGGCCTGAAATCCCATGGACACCATGACCAGCCTTGTAGGGGGCCCAGGTGCCCAGGCTCTCTGTATGGTGTCAGCATCTTCTGGCCAAAATCGACCCAGGGGTCCCACGTCAGCTGGTTTAGTGGGAGTCGTTCACTGGGGTAGAGGGAAACGAAGAAATAGGTGGGGAGTCATACTGTCACATAGCCTGAGGCAGGAAGGGACCACAGGTGGGGCTGGATGTTCTTTCAGCCTCCCTGGCAGAGATCACAGACACAGTGGTCAGCTTGGCCAAGCTTCTGAGGGCTGGCTCTGAGGTAGGGCAGGGAGGCAGTCCCCAGAGCAGGAGTGCCTTCCCTGGGGCTCATATCCTTGAAGGGGAAAAGCTGGCCATCCTCCCCTAGAGCCTGCTTCACTGCAGCCCGTGGGAGGCCAGTGACCTTGGGAATCCGTGCCCCAGGGGCAAACCTCTGGGCTCTGGCTTCAGCCCCACCCCGGGGAAACAATCACAGCCCCTCTGGAGGAGGCCCTTGCTGCAGGAAGACTCTAGGGGAGGGCCCAGCTGCGGGAGTCCTGGTCTGTTAGTGACAGTACCCAGGCTCCGAACTCTCTGGGCCTGGGGGCAGTTCCCTTCTCTGGTTACAAGATTCCCACTCCTCACTGCCCTACTGCCCGCCCCGCGGGGAAGTGGCCCAGGAGTGGAGGCGTGGACAGGCAACCCGGTGTCCCTAGTCGGGCGACAGCCTGGGCAGGCCAGCCCGCGGTGGACAGATAGGGCGCACGCGAGAGCAGCCTCTGACAGGCTGTCCGGCGCCTTCGGGCTCCATGGAGACGGGGGCGGGGTCAGGAGACAGTCAGCGGCGGGGAGCTGAGCTTCCAACTGCCATCAGCCCCGCCCAGCCTGGGCAAAGAGACAGAGCCTGGCCTGGGAGTTGGAGCCAGGGATCCGTGGGGTGAGCCTGATTTCTGCCGGAGGCTGGGGCCACCTCCCTCCAGGCGCTGCTGCGCCCACAGGGACCGGCGCCCTCTGCGGGTCCCGCGGTTCCCGCCCCGCTCAGCGCCTCCAGAGGCTTCACCTGGGCCCTCTCCGCTGGTCCACAGGGGCCTCAAAGCGCTGGCCCAGACGCGGGGTCACTCCCCTGAGCCTCCGGACCTTCCCATGCATTCGTCCTTTGGAGCCGTGGGTTCTGGAGTTTGTCCTTCCCAAGTGCCGCCCGCCCGGAGGCGGCTGCTCCAGGACCACAGCGCACCGGGTGCGGCCACGTCCCCCAGCGGGCCACCTGTCAAGGGCACAGGGGAGAGGCGTCCTGTAGGGTCCTGCCCTACTGGGTCTGTGGTTTTTCTCTTCGTGTGCGGAGAGGAGAGATCGTAGAAATAAACACATAGGACAAAGAGAAGAAAAAACAGCTGGGCCCCGGGGACAACTACCACCTGGATGCGGAGAGACGGTAGTGGCCCCGAATGCCTGGCTGCACTGTTATTTATTGGATACGAGGCAAAAGGGGCAGGGTAAGGAGTGTGAGTCATCGCCAATGATTGATAAGGTCACGTGAGTCACATGTCCACCGGACAGTGGGCCCTTCCCTGTTTGGCAGCCGAGGCGGAGAGAGAGAGGGGACAGCTTATGCCATTATTTCTTCTATGCATTTCAAAGACTTTTAATACTTTCACTAATTCTGCTACTGCTATCTGAAAGGCAGAGCCAGGTGTACAGAGTGGAACATGAAAGCGGACCAGGAGCATGACCGCTGAAGCACAGCATCAGAGGGAGACGGTTAGGCCTCCGGATGGCTGCCGGCCAGCCTGACGGATGTCAGGCCTTCCACAAGGAGTGGCAGTCCTCCTGCAGAACTATGGAAGTCAGCGCTTCTACAAGCGCTGGCGTTACCGCTAGACCAGGGAGCCCTCTAGTGGCCCTGGCCGGGCATAACAGAGGGTTCACACTCTTGTCTTCCGGTCACTTCTCACCGTGTCCCTTCAGCTTCTATCTCTGTATGGCCTGGTTTTTCCGAGGTTATCATTGTAGAACAAAGGTTACAACATCGGAAGAAAGAGTAATGTTACCAACTAATGATTAATGATATTCATATATAATCATATCTATAATCTATTTCTAGTATAACTATTCTTATTCTATATATTTTTTTAATTATACTGGAACAGTTTGTGCCCTTGGTCTCTTGCCTTGGCACCTGGGTGGCTTGCTGCCCACAACATCCCAAAGCATAGTGACCATCCCTGCCCGGGGCTGACCCTCGGGGTAGGGAGAGGGCACTAACTTGGGTCCTCTCCCCTTCCTCAAGGCTCCTTCCTCACCTGGGTGAAGGGCTCCCAATCCCGGCACCTCAGGGGCCTTCCCGTTTCATTGATGCCAACAAGTGAACATTGATGCCAACAAGTGAACACTGACCATCTCCCGTGTGGGGGACAGAGAAGACAGACACGCTGGCCCCCGGGTGTGTGAGAGAGACTAGTCTATCAGTGCGGAAATCTCCCCCTGGAGATAGGGGCTAGGAAGGAGACACCAGGAAAAGTGAGGGCAAGAGATAGGGGTGACCCTACTGCAGATCGGGTGCTCAGGGAGGGCTTCTCTGAGGGGGTGACATTCACTTGATTAGCAAAAGGAATGCTCAGGGCCTGTGAAAGTCTTCTAATGGAGGGAACAGCAGTGCCCAGTGGAGTGTCTCAGGAATGGAAATAGGGCCGCGGGTGGAAGTGGGGGGGTGAGTCAGGAAGGCAGGGCCCAGACACCGTGTGATGGGTGCAAGGGTGGGACCCACGGAGGCTCGGAGAAAGGCTTGAGCCTCAGAAGGTGAGGAAACAGGAAGACTCACTTCGAGAGCTTCACGACCTTCTAGGGCACAGACGGTGAAAACAGCTCAGGCCAAAATTTGGTTTAGGTTTCAGAAGGATGCTGAGTCCCTCACACTCTTCTTGAGGCTAAAGGGCTCTAGCTCCTTGGGCCCTTTCCATGCAGACATGGTTCTGGGGCCCCAGTTACAAGGACACCCTTCCAGTGGTTGTCTTCTGCAGCCAGGCAGGGGGCGTGGGGCAACCCGCCCCTTCCTTGGCCAAGTGGACAGATGAAGGAAGGGAGCCTCTGGGGGCAGGATTGCTGGACTGGGAATTAGACTTGGAGTGTAACTCAAACACCCCACGGGCCCTGCCTCTTCTCTGGAGCTCAGCTTCTTCAAGAAAACTGGGGACAAGGAAACGCAAGACCAGCTCTCAGGACCCTTGCCCTTCCACCCCGTGATGCTTTTAGATGGCTCTCAGGGGCCACCTTTTTCAGGAAGAATTCTCGGGGTATAGGAAAGTAAAGGGAGGAAACGTGTTTTGAGTGGCACTTAGATCAGGCTCTAGACTGGGTGTTGGTTTGGTGGGGTTTGCTTTTTCTCCCACCCCACACCCCTTCACAAAACCTGAGTCATGGCTAGGGCCAGGAGTGGGATTCCTGTTTGTAGATGTTCATCATTCCGTGTTACACAGGAGGAGGTCTGGGGGAAAAGGGGACAGATATTAGCAAGTATATAAAAAGATAACTTAGAGAAAACCTAGAAGAGGAATCAGGATGAGGGGATTAGGAATGGCAAAGGAAGAACTGGGGGAGAGGGAGTTGGGGGCGGGGCTGGGACAAACAGAAAGGAGGTGGGAGAGGGGGCCAGGGAAATAAAGTCCAAGAGTTCAGTGGGGCCCAGAAATCACAGCCTTAGTGGGGGCATCAGGAGAGCAGCAAGCTGCATCTACCTTGGAAAGGTGGAGGAGAGGACTGCAGTGAGCTGGGTGGGGAGGAAGGGGGAGGTGGCAGGGCAGAGGAAGCAGGGGACAGACAGGAGGAAGAGACGGTACCCTGGGTCATGTGGCCACCACCACGGCCATCACCAAAAGTGGAAAACTCTTGGCCTTCTCCTTACCCCTGTCACCATGACACCCCCATTCTCTCTGCCCCCGTGTTCTTTAGTAATAGGTGCTGGCAAGTAAGGAGCAGAGTCTCACTTGAGGTTGCTGAGGAAACCCTCGGAGGCAGCTGTGAACCCACCAACCTTGCCCCACAGGGAGCTCAGGATCCCCAAGATTGGATGAGCAAATAAGCTTAGTGAGTGACAGTCCCACCAGCCTTGCTGAGAGTCACAGTAGGCGTCCACTGCCCCTGTGGGTCCCCAAGCCTGCTCTGCTGGGCAGCCTCAGGGACCCAGAGCTGCACTTCCAATGCTCTGCAGACACACCTTAGGCTTGAATCCCACCTCACCGATTCCACATGTTGGATATAAAATACTCCAGGAATAAATGCTCAGTGCCACGAGTAAAAATGGCACTCAGGCAAAAGTTTAATCCTCTCAGCAAGGCAATTTACTTCTGCAGAAGGGTGTCACTCGCATCAATTAAGACTGCAAGCGCACACAGAACAAAGGAGACCAGGAGGTTTTTATCCTTAATGCAGTCCCTATCTCTGTGCCACTCCCCCTTGGGCTGGGGTGACTGCACAATCTGAGCTGACCCGATTGGCTACTTGTACACATTTTCCTAAATATAGCAGGGGAGGGGGACGTGAGGTACAGAGGTGAACCGTGTGAGATGTGCAGTTTCGGGGGAACAGTGGGTACAGGTAACCAAGGGAACAGATGTGAGTTATTGATTAGAGCTGATGGGAGGTGGTAGGCTGTTTACGGTAACCAGGGGCAAGGGAGAACAAGAAAGTTGAGTTTGAGAACAAAGGATGAGGAAGTTAACAGGCTAAACCCTTTGAAGAGAAACTCAGAAAGATTTATTGTATCTTACACACAAATATTGATTGAGGGCCTACTGGGTGTGAGACCTGTGTGGCTGTGGGGAAGGCAAGGTCCCTGCTCCAGTGGGAGCGACAGGTGTAAAACAGGATGACTTCAGAACCGAAGAAGGGGGACAAAGCAGAAAACTGGGAAGTGACTGGGTGTGTGCAGGGCAGCATGGGACGGGGTAAACAGCAAATCTTTGCCATCCATTCCTTTCCAGATATCACTGGGGATGCTACTCAATCTCTTTGCAGCCTCAGTGGCCTAACCTGGACAGTGGAGCTGGAAAGTTCCCCACTGCCTGTTCCTCCTCTCTGGGCTGCCAGTAAAGAGCCTACCCTGCTCAGGCCTGCTACCCACCCTCCATGGCTGTCATTCCATGCCAAGAATATTCTCCCAAAAGGAGGCCACTGGCTGCAAAGGCAGATGAACAAGCCAAGGTTGCCCAGCCTGCACCTAGGGCTGTATGGCTCCTGAGGCCCGGCCTGGATGGACACAGGAGGGAGCTTTCTTTGTTTTGTTTGTGAGTTTTCCCTGGTATTTGGAACCCCTTCTCTATGGTCCCTTGACCCAGCCCATCTCGCCAAGCCTTGGAGCCCTGGCTTCCAGGTTGGAGATGTCAATCTCTACTGCAGGACATGAGCCAGAAACAATTCTGGCCTTCTCCGAGGCCAGTAGAAGCCAGGTGTGGGGAAGGCGTCTTCACCCACAGGGCTGGCACTTCCAGAGAGTGGATGGCAGCAAGGTGGGGAAGACAGACTCTGAAGGAGCACAAGCGGGGCCCACAGGGACCCTCTCTCTCAGGTTCCAAACTGGCATTAAGTGGAGGGAGATTCAGTAATGACACCTGGGGGAACCTCATCCCCAAAGTGGATTTAAAAACGGCAGCAAACTGAAGAGACAAGGGGCCCACAACACTCCCACCCTGTCCCCAGCCCACTTCTTACTTCCTGGTCCTGCTATCCTGGGGGGAAGAAAATCTTAACTGATTTTCTCTGACTTCTGGCCCTGCTTGGGCAGCTGAAAATGATAAGAAGTAAATACTGGCTTGCTTGGAGCCCTCCTTGGTTTTGCTAGGAAGGTGGAAACTTTGACAGAGGGGAGGGATAGGTGGGAACCCCAGGAGGAAGGGACGGTGCTCTGATGGTGGAGCGCTTTTGAGGACAACCCGGGTCCCCATTAAACTATGCTGGGCCAGTTCTCTGGGGAATGGTGTCTATGATCTGCTAATTTAGTATTTCCTTGTGAAGTGAGTTGGAGACCGATCCCTGCTTTATGGTACCTCCTCACTATACTGCGCCCAAGGGAAATGAACAAGCCATGGTTGCCCAGTCTGCACCTAGGGCTGCACAGCTCCTGATGCCTGGCCTGGGTTGATGCTGATGGGGGCTATCTCTGTTCCTAGGTTTTGTTCTGGTGCCTGAGGCCCTTTTCCTATGGTCTCTTAACCCAGCCCAGCAGGCTGAGGCTGGAGCCCCAGATTCAAGAGAAGAGATGTCAAGCTCTACCGCAGGTCAGGGATCAGAAACAATTCTGGCCTTGTCCAGTGCCAGTGGATGCCAGGTCTGAGGGAGGCACCTCCTCTCAAAGGGCTGGCACTTCCAAAGGGGCCCTTTGAGAGCTCAGTGGGGCCCACAGGGACCCTCTTCCTGGGGTTTAAACTGCTGTTGGCTGGAGGGAGATTCAGTATTGACACCGAGTGGACCCTCACCCACGAAGTGGATTTTAAGAACGGCAACACACTGCGTAGACAAGAAGGCCCGCAACACTTTTACCCTCTCCCCAGCCTGCTTCTTGCTTCCTGGTTCTTCTGTCTTGCAGGGAAAGGGGAATCTGACTTTCTCTGACTTCTTTCCCTGCTTTGGCAGCAGAAAAGACAAATTAAAAAATACTGGCTTGCTTTGAGCCTTCTTCGGTTTTGCAGGGAAGATGAAACTTTGGCAGAAGGGGGAGGATAGGTGGGGACCCCAGGAGGAAGGGACGCAGCTCTGGTGGTGGAGTGCTTCCTATTCTGTTATTTCTTCCCTTCTCAAATGAGGTATGTAACATGAAATAGTTGAATTCTTTTCCAATGTTGACACTGAGATGTTCTCAGCCTGGAATCCCGTGGCACCATGAGCTGGGTTGTTTGGGGTTCAGGTGATCCAGGAGTGCCTCTTCATACGTTGGTAGTGGCATCTTCTGGACACTTTTCACTTAGAAACTTTCCATCACTTGTTCCAGTGAAGGACGCTCCCTGGAAATCAGTGATAGTCACTTTTGAATAAGTCTTTTTGTTCGTAGGGGGAAAAAATTGTGGTGAATGGTATTCTCCACTGACAATTTTCTCTTGAGGTCTATAGGGTTCCTTGAGTAGAAGGGCAGTGACCCGACCATCGTGGAATAGAGAATAGTGCTGAGGCAGTATACATCCATGGCAAGTCAGTGGTACCCCGGGCCCAGGAAGACTTCTGTGACCGTGTAGGGGTACAGGCTACAAAAGGTTTTCAGCATCTACTTCTCCCTGAATATTGTCCTAAAGGCAAAGTCCATGACTTTTATATTGCCTTCTCTATGACTAGATGGGTTTGTGGCTTTAGCTCTGGATGTGTGATGTTCTTTAAGTGACAGTACTGCAGGGCTGACAGAATCCGCCTGAAGTTGACTGGGGCCTCCTCCGCTGCCCGTTGTGGCCATGGTGGCGTATCTGGTGTTGCTGCTCTGTTTCTTGCTTCTAAGTTGTGGGTTTTATGTTGTAACTTTGTCAATTACCTGGTACAGGTTTATAATATTGGGGTGGTTAAGAGTCTTCATGATACTCATCTCTCTTTCTGGAGAACAAGGCCAGTCTTCATAGAGATGATTTGGAGGACAACCTAGATCCCAGTTAACCTACGCTGGTCCAGTTCCCTGGGGAATGGTGTTTATGATCTGTTCATTTAGTATTTACTTGTGAAGTGAGGTGGAGACCAATCCCTGCTTTATGGTACCTCCTTACTACGCTGCCGCAAAGGGAAATGAACAAGCCAAGGTTGCCCCGCCTGCACCTAGGGCTGCACAGCTCCTGAGGCCCGGCCTGGGATGACGCTGTTGAGGGCTCTCTCTGTTCCTGGTTTTTGTTCTGGTGCCTGAGGCCCTTTCCCTATGGTCTCTTAACCCAGCCCCACTGGCTGAGCCTGGAGCCCCAAATTCTAGAGAATAGATGTCAAGCTGTACCACAGGTCACGGGCCAGAAACAATTCTGGCCTTGTCCAGTGCCAGTGAATGCCAGGTCTGAGGAAGGCACCTCTTCTGAGGGATGGCACTTCTAGAGGGGGTGGATGGCAGCAAGATGGGGAAGACAGACTCTGAGGGGCCCTTTGAGGACTCAAGTGGGGTCCACAGGGACCCTCTCTCTGAAGTTTAAACTGCCATTGGGTGGAAGGAGATTCAGTATTGACTTCTGGTGGACCCTCACCCCCAAAGTGGATTTTAAGGACAGCAGCACACTGCATAGACAAGAAGGCCCATGCCGAGCGCGGTGGCTCATGCCTGTAATCCCAGCACTTTGGGAGGCCGAGGTGGGCGGATCACGAGGTCAGGAGATCGAGACCATCCTGGTTAACACGGTGAAAACCCGTCTCTACTAAAAAATACAAAGAAATTAGCTGGGTGAGGTGGCAGGCGCCTGTAGTCCCAGCTTCTCGGGAGGCTGAGGCAGGAGAATGGCGTGAACCTGGGAGGCGGCGGAGCTTGCAGTGAGCAGAGATCGCGTCACTGCACTCCAGCCTGGGTGACAGTGCGAGACTCCGTCTCAAAAAAAAAAAAGGCCCACAACACCTTTACCCTCTCCCCAGCCCGCTTCTTGCATCCTGGTTCTTCTATCCTGGGGCAAAGGGGAATTTTATGTTTCTCTTTTCTCTGACTTTTGGCCCTGCTTGGGCAGCTGAAAATGACAAGTAAAAAATAGTGGCTTGCTTTGAGCCTTCTTTGGTTTTGCAGGAAGGTGGAAACTTTAGCAGATGGGGAGGGACAGGTGGGGACCCCAGGAGGAAGGGACGAAACTCTGGTGGTGGAGTGCTTCCTATTCGGTTGTTTCTTCCCTTCTCAAATGAGTTATATGACATGAAATAGTTGAATTCTTTTCCAATGTTGACACTGAGATGTTCTCAGCCTGGAATCCCGTGGCACCATGAGCTGGGTTGTTTGGGGTTCAGGTGATCCAGGAGTGCCTCTTCATACGTTGGTAGTGGCATCTTCTGGACATTTTTCACTTAGGGATTTTCCATCACTTGTTCCAGTGAAGGATGCTCCCTGGGGTTCTGAGTTAGTCACTTTTTAGTAAGTCTTTTCTTTCACAGGGAAAAAATATTGTGGTGAATGGTATTGTGCACTGATAATTTTTTCTTGAGGTCTGTAGGGTTCCCTGGGTAGAAGGACAGTGACCCGACCATCGTGGAATAGAGAACAGTGCTGAGGCAGTAGCGTCCATGGCAAGTCAGTGGTACCCCGGGCCCAGGAAGACTTCTGTGACCGTGTAGGGGTTACAGGCCACGAAAGGTTTTCAGCATCTACTTCTCCCTGAATATTGTCTTAAAGGCAAAGTCCATGACTTTTATATTGCCTTCTCTATGACTAGATGGGTTTGTGGCTTTAGCTCTGGATGTGTGACGTTCTTTAAGTAATAGTACTGCAGGGCTGACAGAATCTGCCTGAAGTTGATCGGGGCCTCCCCCGCTGCCCGCTGTGGCCATGGTGGCATATCTGGCGGTTTAGCTGTTGTTGTGGTGCATCATCATATAAGTTGTTTCTGCCTTGCCAATTACCTGGTAGAGCTGAATTATATTTGGGCGGTTGAGAGTCTTCATGATACTCATCTTTCTCTCTGCAGAGCAAGGCCAGTCATTTTAGAGATGATTTGTAGGACAACCTGACTCCCAGTTAACCTATGCTTGGTCAGTTCCATGGCGAATTGTGTCTACGATCCGATAATTTTGTATTTCTTTGTGAATTGATGTGGAGACTGATCCCTGCTTTCTGGTACCTCCTCACTACGCTGCCGCAAAGGGAGATGAACAAGTCAAGGTTGCCCGGTTTGCATTTAGGGCCGCACGGTTTCTGGGGCCAGGCCTGTGTTGACACTGGAGGGGCCTTTCTCTCTTTGTGGGTTTTGTTTGGTGCCTCTTGCCCCTTCCTTATGGTCTTTTTACCCACCCCAGCTGGCTGATCCTGGAGTCCCAACTTTTAGAAAAGAGATGTCAAACTCTACCACAGGTCATGGCCCAGAATCAATTCTAGCCTTTTTTGGTGCCAGTGGACGCCAGGCCTGAGGAAGGCACCTCCTCTCAGAGGGCTGGCACTTCTAGAGGGGGTGGATGGCAGCAAGGTGGGGAAGACAGACTCTGAAGGGCCTTGGGGATCTCAAGTGGGGCCCACAGGGACCCTTTCTTTGGAGTTGCAAACTCACATTGGGTGGAGGGAGATTCAGTATTGACACCTGGTGGACCCTCACCCCCAAAGTGGATTTTAAGGACAGCTGCACACTGGGTAAACAATGGGGCCCACAACTTTTTGCCCTCTCTCCAGACCTCTTCTCGCTTCCTGGTCATGCTCTTTTGTAGGGAAGGAGAGGCTTACCTGACTTTCTCTGACTTTTGGCCCTGCTTGGGTAGCTGAAAATGACAAGTAGGAAATTCTGGCTTGCTTTGAGCCCCCATTGGTTTTGCTGGGAAGGGGGATATTTCTGCTGATGGGGATGGATAGGCGGAAACCCCAGGAGGAAGGGGTGGTGCTCGATGGTTGAGCGCCTCCTCTTCTCTTATTTTTTGTGTTCTCAAATGAGATATTTGCCATGGGATAGTTAATTTCTCTTCCATTGTTGAAACTGAGATGTTCTCGGTCTGGAATCCCATGGCACCATGAGCTGGATGGTTTGGGGTTCAGGTGGTCCAGGAGTGGCTTTTCATACATTGGTAGTGACATCTTCTGGACACTTTTCACTTAGGGATCTTTCATCACTTTTTTCAATGGAGGACACTCCCTGGGGTCCAGCGTTAGTCACTTTTCAGTAGGTCTTTTCATTCGTAGGGAATACAATTGTGGTGAATGGTATTCTGCGCTGATAATTTTTTCTTGAGGTCTGATAATTTTTTCTTGAGTCGAAAAGCAGGGATCCGGACACCATGGAATAGAGAATACTGCTGAGGCGGTATACGTCTATGGCAAGTCAATGGTACCCCGGGCCCAGGAAGATTTCTGTGACTATGTAGGGGTACACCCAACAAAAGGTTTTCAGCAATCTGCTGCTCCCTGAATATTGTGCTAAAGCCAAAGTCCATGATTTTTATATTGCCTTCCTCATTGTGTAGGATGTTTTGTAGGTGTGGATGTGTGATGTTCTGTAAGTGGCAGTACTGCAGGGCTGACAGAATCTGCCTTAACATGATCCAGGCCTCCTCCCCATCCTTGATGTGGTGGTGGTGGTGTATTAGGTGGTGCAGCTCTTCTCCTCTGGCATACTCCATTACCACCTAATTGTCAAGGTGACTGCCTTGTCAATCACTTGGTGGAGGTGAATGATATTTGGGTGATGGAGAATTTTTATGATGCTCATCTCTGTCTGGAGAGCAAGGCCAGCCTTTTTAGAGATGATTTGGAGGACAACCTGGGTCTCAGTTAGCCTATGCTGGACCAGATCCCTGGTGGATGGTGCCTATGATCTTACAGTTTTGTATTTCTTTGTCAAGTGAGGTGGAGGCCGATCCCTGTTCCACAGTACTCCTAACTATGCTGTTTACAAGTCCTACCTCTCTGCAAACTAGGCTAAGATGCACAGCACCACTGTGGCTAACTAGGCTAAGGTCACTAACTGTTGCTGACAACACCTCAGCTGCCAAACTTTCTGGGCCTGGAGGCCCTTCCCTTTCCTGGTTATAACAGACTGGATCCCTGACCTATTGCCCACTTCACAGGGAAGAAGCAGAAATGTGGACACATGGACAGACTCGTGGTGTCTCCTGGTGGGGCAAGCCTGGGCACCATGGCTGCAGGCACAAACAGGGCAGAGACTGGGGCAGGGCCAGGTGCTGGGGGTGGGTGTGAAACAGAGCTCCCATGGGCAAAGGACCTGGCCAGCTTGGTCTCCCTAGGCACAGCTGGACCCCTGTGGGCTGCCATGGCCACCTTTTTCCAGGCAACACTGTCCCCACACGGTTGGGTGCCCTCAGCAGGTCCTGCGGCTCCCGGACACACTCAGCACCTTCAGATATCTCAGGGGGTCCCCTCTGCTGTGTCCCCAGTGGCCTCGCATCACTGGGCCCAGCACAGATTCACTCCCCTGAGCCTCCCGACCTTCGCATGGGTCCTTTGGAGCCCTGGGTTTTGGAGTTTGTCCTCCCTAAGTACCGCCTACCCAGACATGGCTGCCCCAGGACCACAGCTGATGGAGTGTGGCTGTGTCCCCTGGGGGCCACCCATCAGGGGCACATGCAACAGGCACCCCAGGCACAGTGGCCTGGCCTGCCTGGGGCTGACCCTTAGGGTGGGGAGAGGGCATTAACTGGGCAAGAGAGACTAGTCTATCAGTGCAAAAAACTCCCAATAGAGATAGCAACTAGGAAGGAAATACCAAGAAAAGTGATGATGGAAGATGGGGGTAACCATACTGCAGATGGGGTGCTCAGGGAGGGTATTTTAACATGCTTCCCAACTGACAGAAATCATCTTTTAAAAATCCTGCACATAGCTCAGGCTCACCAGACAGACTAACTCCTAGTACTTGGAAATGAATTAAAATCTGGCAGTGAGCAAACAAACAAACAAACAAATGGTTTTGGCTGGGCATAGGAGCTCACACTTGTACATCCTGCACTTCGGGAAGCCAAGGCAGGAGGATCGCTTGAGCCCAGGAGTTCCAGACCAGCCTGGTCAATAGAACAAGACCCTATCGCTACAAAATATATATTTACAATAAGAATTTACCAGACATGAAATTCAGACCGTATCCATTCTAGGCCCCAGGATATCACTATGACCAATAAAAACGATCTATGGCCTGGCACTCAGCAGGTGCAGGTCAATGTGGACAGATTCTTTCCCCCCGTCAGCAGGACAGGAACATCTTCCCTCTCCAAAAGGCACCTGCTGAGGATCCGCAGTTCTCTGGAATTACGCTGGGCACCCAGATGTGTGCACCTAAGGCCATAGGACAGTCAACATGGAGTGTACTCGAAGACACTTTACTTTTTTTCAAGAAACACTCTTAGGAATTTACTTTAACCCACTTCCCACCTCATAGCACATGAGGAGAGGCAGACATTTTGACCTCAGTAAGACATGACAAATGACATTAGTTGGACCCCACAGCAACCGGTTACTTTTGTAGAGAGAAAAATTATGCTCATTGGCTTCAGGTGAAGACCGCTAGATCCAGGCCAGCGGATTTACAAGTGAGAGTCAGCAGCCCTGGGCATTTTTGGCAATGGCTCCAAACAAGCCCTTTACCATGCAGGTAGGTAAACCCCAGAACATACAGACGCCCCTTACAATGCGCAGGTGGAGAGGGGACGTGACGGAGGCAGTATGAGCTTAGGAAACAGACTGGGCTTGAATTTCACTGAGCTTTTGGCTGTGGACCCATGGGAATGTGGCATAGCCTCGCTGAGCCTTAGTTTCCTCCTGCATGGAATAGAGAAAGCAACAGTACCTGCCTCATTCAGTTGGCGTGAGGCTCTAGAAGAGTGCCCACATGGATTGTCCCAGTTGAAATGGGCTGACCTACACCTAGAGGAAGCGGCAGCTCTGGAGCACTTTGAACTGAAAGTGTGGAGCAACCTTGGCCACTTGCAGCCTCTGCTCAGCTGTATGGCATCCTCCCTCCTAAAAAGACCTGGGGAGATGAGCGAGCCCCTGGTCCCTGGCTGCCTTGAAGATGACCACAATGTAACTTCATCCTTTCATCCTGCAGGGCCAGGCTTCTGGTCAGAGGCTACCCTGTAAGCATCTGTAATTCAGTTGTTGCACAGCTGGACAAAGGTGTGAGGATTGAGTGGGAAGATGCCTGTAAAGCCTGATCCAGGAGCAGCATCTCAGATTCTGGCTGTCACTCTTATTAGCTGTCATCTATGGCAAGCACCTGGTAGTAGCCTGGCACATCATAGGCACTCCAAAAATGGTGGCTTTCATTATCAGTATGATCACTGGCCATGTATTACACAATGCTGCTTTTCTTAGCATCTGTCAACTAGAGTGGAGAAGATGGTCAAGGTGTCTGATTCTGACAGCAATGTGGGCACTTCCCACATACCTTCATGGCGGGATTCATGGACTTGATTCATTGTGTCCTTTCCTGGCCTAGTCTATGAAAGCTAGAGAGATGGCTGAAAACATCTGGCCCCTTTCTGCACATAAGGAAAAGCCCAGGTATGTTCCTGAGCTGTGTTTCCATCTAGAACCTGAGATGGAGGAAGGAATGGCTTCCAACCCCTCTCCCCTACCCCTTCCCTCTTTATCTCCCCACAGTCAATTAACGAACTGCTCATTTTGTCCATACTCCTGGGCTGATACTGAAGGAGTGGCAAAGAAGGATGTGATGCCCGCCTTGGGTTAGGTCAGGACTTGTAGGCATGAAGAGAGAGGAGACTGGACCAGACCAGGACTAAGAAGCCTGGCTGAGAACCAGCTGTGCCACGTAAGGGGCTCTGGGACCTCAGGCCAGCCGCTTCCCTCAGAGCCCCAGTCCTCCCAGTTCTGAAATGGGGGTGGTGAGAATGCCCGCTGCAGTCATGAGGCTTAACTGAGATGCTGTAGAGGGGAATTTAAATCAGGGATGGTTGTGCAGATGCTAGCCATTACTAAACAAGGGAAGTGATAGTTGTGTAACAATGATCTAGATTATATTTTTAGATGTCCTCAGTGTAGGAAAGTGGAGATGGAGGAGGCTGTAAGATTCAGAGGAGGGAGGAGGCATCTCCATGGAGGGAGCTTCCCTCTCCTGCCCCACCCAGAAATGCCATCAGGGAGGAAGACGACATCCCTAGAATAGGTACTGTTTGCTTTGGACACAGAAAGAAATTTAAAGTCTTCCCTCTAGATTGTCACCCAGGAACTAAACAAGTACCCCATCTTAGCGTCACCCCACACCACCTAGCAGTGCCTTAGACAGGTCCTTTGTTCAGCAAATGTTTGAATGGCAGAGTCAGGACTGAAAGCCGGTGCTCCTTCCCCGAACCCCACAACTCCTTGCCATGCTGACTGCCCCGTGAGTGGGGCAGGCATTCAGACAGGCACATCACAGCTGAGCATATGATGGATGGCTAACACTTGGACTTTCTGGGAGGCACAATTGGAGTGGAGTTTTAGAAATAGACTCACTCGGCCGGGCACGGTGGCTCAAGCCTGTAATCCCAGCACTTTGGGAGGCCGAGACGGGCGGATCACGAGGTCAGGAGATCGAGACCATCCTGGCTAACACGGTGAAACCCCGTCTCTACTAAAAATACAAAAAACTAGCCGGGCGAGGCGGCGGGCGCCTGTAGTCCCAGCTACTCGGGAGGCTGAGGCAGGAGAATGGCGTAAACCCGAGAGGCGGAGCTTGCAGTGAGCTGAGATCCGGCCACTGCACTCCGGCCTGGGCGACAGAGCGAGACTCCGTCTCAAAAAAAAAAAAAGAAATAGACTCACTCACCCTCTGAGACTCACTCACCCTCTGAGCTATACTTTATCTTGCTGTTGCATTCCAAACATGAAGTCACCACCACCTGGAGAAGCCCTCCCTCCTAGGGCTCGCTGTCCTAGTTGGCAGCCCTGACAAACCAGTTCTTGCACAAGATGATATAAATTTTGAAGGGAAACCAAAAATTCCAAGAGTGTATCTGATGCTTTATCCCTCCTCTCCAGGCCAAAACTGCAGGATGGCCGGAGGCAGAGGCGACAGAGTTGCCTTTGTCTTAATACTGCCTTTCCTAACTTTTGACAGTCCTGACCTACTGTATCAGCAGGATGGCCCTGGTGTAGCCAGCAAGACTTTGCTGATGAATCTTTTTTTTTTTTTTTTTTTAATGGAGTCTCGCTCTCGTTGCTCAGGCTGGAGTGCAATGGCATGATCTCGGCTCACTGTAACCTCCACCTCCCGGGTTCAAGTGATTCTCCTGCCTCAGCCTCCCGAGTAGCTGAGATTACAGGCATACGCCACCATGCCCAGCTAGTTTTGTATTTTCAGTAGAGATGGGGTTTCTCCATGTTGGTCAGGCTGGTATTGAACTCCCGACCTGAGGTGATCTGCCCGCCTCGGCCTCCCAAAGTGCTGGGATTACAGGCGTGAGCCACCGGACCCGGCCTTGCTGCTGAATCTTAAGGTCCTGGCAGAGGCAGCCCCAGGCCACCCATTTGTCTCCTCTTGGCTGGCCACAGTCAGAGAGCAGCAAACTGCATTTATTTTTGAGGTCAGGATGGCAATCTTGGGAGAAAACTTTTAATAAGCAGAGTTGGTTTGGTGCAATTGAGGGAGAGCAAGTTCCTGGTGGATGTGGTGCACAGGGAAGATGCTGGCTTTGATGTTGAGGTAGCCTCCTCCCGAGAAGCAGAGCATGTCCTCACACTGGGTGTTCCAGGCCACACTGTTGGCATTTGGTTCCCGGGGGACAGGGACGGTGGGGATCCTGTGAGAATCACCCTGGGCTTGGGCAGCGCTCGCACATTTCAGCCCAATACCCTTTTAAAGACTGAATCCCACTAAATTGCTTACAGTGGGATGGAGGGAAAAGGAGGAAAGGGAACCACAGAAAAATGAACAGAGGCAAGTCCTTCCATGCATCTGCGTGTTTTTGGAATTTTTCAGTAAGCAAGCATTACTTTTGAAAAATGTTCTCCTGAAATATGAATTCCTATATAGAAAGTGGAGAATCAGCAAAGGGATTCCACTTCTATTACAGAAGAAATATACATCTCTATACACAGAAAAACGTTTACAAGAATATGCTTCAAACGATTAACAGTGTTTCTGGGTAGGTAGAATTGCATAATTAGAAAATCTTTTTTGTTTGCCTGGATTTGTTTTGTCATTAACATCTGTTGTGGGTTTTTTTTGGTTTGTTTGTTTGTTTTTGTTATGAGATGGAGTTTTGCTATTGTAACCCAGGCTAGAGTGCAATGGCGCGATCTTGGCTGACCACAACCTCTGCCTCCAGGGTTCAAGTGATTCTCCTGCCTCAGCCTCCCGAGTAACTGGGATCACAGGCATGTGCCACCATGCCTGGCTAATTTTGTACTTTCAACAGGGATGGGGTTTCTCCATGTTGATCAGGCTGGTCTCAAACTCCTGACTTCAGTTGATCCACTCGTCTCAGCCTCCCAAAGTGCTGGGATTACAGGCATGAGCCACTGCGCCCAGCCCATCTATTGTGTTTTATAAGAAAAAAAAAAAAAAGGGTAAGATTTGTAAGATTTGAAAAGAATATCTTGCATTTGCATTTACAGTTCACACATTGTGAAAATAGAGCTTTCCTGGGAGGCGCCCTGGGTACCTCGGTTTTCTGCTCGGCCCTGGAGCCCCAGGGACCAGCAGATGCTCACGGCTTTCTACCTAGGATATTTTATAATGTCTGAATCTTTTAATAATGAGCATGGATTGCTTTTATAATGAGAAAAAAGCAATATAGCTGTTTCATGCGTAGTGGGAGGGGCAGTGGAGAAGAAGAAAAGCCAGCAGGCAATGTCGCAGCTGGGAATGCTACTATCTCCTGGCAGGGCTGAGAATCACCTCCCCTAGCCTGCTACACAGCCAGCAGTGGGGATGGTGGAGCACACACCCTTCCACACTTGTATGGTTCTAGACTCAGACAGATTCACATTTGGGGCCTGCTACCCACCCCCACCATAGGTGGAAGTTGAGGCTGGGGAGAGAAGAAGTAACATTTTGGGCCCTGTTTTGTGCCCAGCACTGAGCTAGGTACTATGGTATCTTGTTTATTCCTGTAGCAATTCTGTGAGGGGCAATTACTAATTTCATTTTAGAGAAAAGAAATCAAGGTTCAGAGAGGCTCACTAACTTACTTAAGATCACACAGTAAGGGATGCAGGCAGGACCCAAGCCCAGGTCAGCCTGAAGGCTGTGCCCTCTCTTTCCCCTGAACCATTCTACTTTCTCAGGGACCGAATGAGTTGAGATTGACGGGAAGTCACCTCTGGGCTAGTGGTGGCCAAGTGTATTAGTCTGTTCTCATACTGCTAATAAAGACATACCTGAGACTGGGTAATTTATAAAGAAAAAAGGTTTAATTGACTGAGAGTGCCACATGGCTGGGGAGGCCTCACAATCATGGTGGAAGGCAAATGAGGAGCAAAGTCATGTCTTACATGGTGGCAGGCAAGAGAGTTTTTGCAGGGGAACTCCCATTTATAAAAGCATCAGATCTCATGAGTCTTATTCACCACCATGAGAACAGTATGAGGAAAATCACCCCCATGATTCAATTACCTCCACCTGGCCCCACCCTTGACACATGGAGATTATTATGATTCAAGGTGAGATTTGGGTGGGGACACAATCAAACCATATCATTCCACCCTTGGCCTCTACCAAATCTCCTCACATTTCAAAACCAATCATGCCTTCCCAACAGTTCCCCAAAATCTTAACTTGTTTCAGCATTAACTCAAAGGTCCACAGTCCAAAGTCTCATCTGAGACAAGGCAAGTCCCTTCCACCTATGGGCCTGTAAAATCAAAAGCAAGTTAGTTACTTCCTAGATACAATGGGGTACAGGCATTGGATAAATACACCTGTTCCAAGTGGGAGAAATTGTCCAAAATAAAAGGACAAGAGGCCCCATGCAAGTCTGAAATCCAGTGCGACAGCCAAATCTTAAAGCTCCAAAATGATCTCCTTTGACTCCATGTCTCATATCTAGGTCATGCTGATGAAAGAGCTGGATTCCCACGGCCTTGGGCAGCTATGCTCTTGTGGCTTTGCAGGGCATAGCTCCCCCACCCCCACCCCATCCTGCCTGCTTTCACAGGCTGGCATTGAATATCTGTGGCTTTTCCAGGTGCACAGTGCAAGCTGTCAGTGGATCTACCATTCTAGGATCTGGAGGACAGTGGCCCTTTTCTCACAGCTCTACTAGGCAGTGCCCCAGTGGGAACTCTGTGTGGGGCTCTAACCCCACATTTCTCTTCTGCACTGCCCTAGCAGAGGTTCTCCATGAGGGCTCTGCCCCTGCAGTACAACTCTGCCTGGACATCCAGGCATTTCCATACATCCTCTGAAATCTAGGCGGAGGTTTCCAACCTCAATTCTTGACTTCTGTGTAACCACAGGTTCAACACCATGTGGAAGCTGCCAAGGTTTGGGGCTTGCACCCTCTGAAGCCATAGCCCAGGGTGTACCTTGGCCCCTTTTAGCCACTGGAGCAGCTGGGATGCAGGGCACCAAGTCCCTAGGCTGCACACTGCAGGGAGGCCCTGAGCCTAGCCCGCAAAACCATTTCTTCCTGCTAGGCCTCTAGGCCTGTAATGGGAGGGGCTGCTTTGAAGGTCTCTGACTTGCCCTGGAGACATTTTCCCCATTGTCTTGGTGATTAACATTTGCCTCCTCCTTACTTATGCAAATTCTACAGCCAGCTTGAATTTCTCCCCAGAAAATGGGTAATTTTTCTATTGCCTCATCAGGCTGCAAATTTTCCAAACTTTTATGCTCTTGTTCCTCTTGAACACTTTGCTGCTTAAAAATTTCTTCCCCTATATAACCTAAATCATCTCTCTCAAGTTCAAAGTTCCACAGATCTCTAGGGCAGGGGCAAAATGCCAACATTCTCTTTGCATAGCAAGAGTGACCTTTACTCCGGTTCCCAATAAGTTCCTCATCTCCGTCTGAGACCATCTCAGCCTGGACCTTATTGTCCATATCACTATCAGCATTTTCGTTAAAGCCATTCAACAAGTCTCTAGGAAGTTCCAAACTTGCCCACATTTTCCTGTCTTCTGAGCCCTCCAAGTCTCTAGGAAGTTCCAAACTTTCCCACTTTTTTCTATCTTCTTCTGAGCCCTTCAAACTGTTCCAATGAGGCAGGAGAATAGGGCCTGGAGGCAGGGAACATAAGGCCAATCCATGCTGACTTCTTAGAACTAAATCAAATGGAAGCACTTCAGCAATGACAGAAATGTGAATGGCTGGCCAGGTGCGGTGGCTCACGCCTGTAATCCCAGCACTTTGGGAGGCCGAGGCGGGTGGATCATGAGGTCAGGAGATCGAGACCATCCTGGCTAACACGGTGAAACCCTGTCTCTACTAAAAATGCAAAAAATTAGCAGGGCATGGTGGCGGGCGCCTGTAGTCCCAGCTACTTGGGAGGCTGAGGCAGGAGAATGGCGTGAACTCGGGAGGCGGAGCTTGCAGTGAGCCGAGATCATGCCACTGCACTCCAGCCTGGGTGACTGAGCGAGACTCCGTCTCAAAAAAAAAAAAAAGAAATGTGAATGGCTTTGTAACTTCACTTCATCCTCTCCATTTACACCATTTACACTTTGTAGCTTCACATTCATCGTCTCCATTTACATAGCCCACACGCTCCAAGTAACATCCTCTCCATTTACACTTTGTAACTTCACATTCATCCTATTTACGTAGATGACACACGCCAAGTAACATCCTCTTCATTTACATTGGACACACTCTGAGTAAATGACTTTGTAACTTCACTCCATTCTCATTTACACAGAGCACATACCAAGTAACCAAAGGGAAACCTCTAGAGTATCAAAACCCCAGAAAACTCTGTAATGGGGGCTCTTGAGCCCTGATGCTCAGGCCCACTTCCCACACTGTGGAGTGTACCTTCGTTTTTAATAAATCTCTGCTTTTGCTTTCCTTGCTTTGTTTGTGCATTTTGTCCAATTATTTGTTCAAGATGCCAAGAACCGGCCGGGCGCGGTGGCTCAAGCCTGTAATCCCAGCACTTTGGGAGGCCGAGGCGGGTGGATCACGAGGTCAGGAGATCGAGACCATCCTGGCTAACATGGTGAAACCCTGTCTCTACTAAAAATACAAAAAACTAGCCGGGCGCGGTGGCGGGCGCCTGTAGTCCCAGCTACTTGGAGGCTGAGGCGGGAGAATGGCGTGAACCCGGGAGGCGGAGCTTGCAGTGAGCCGAGATCGCGCCACTGCACTCCAGCCTGGGTGACAGAGTGAGACTCCGTCTCAAAAAAAAAAAAAAAAAAAAAAGATACCAAGAACCTGGATACCTTCCATCAGTAACCTCTGCCTGTCACCCAGTTCCAAAGTCGCTTCTACATTTTCAGGTATCTTTACAGCAGCATCCCACTCCAGGTACCAATTCACTGTATTAGTCTGTTCTCGTGATGCTAATCAAGACATACCCGAGACGGGGTAATTTATAAAGGAAAGAGGCTACTGACTCATAGTTCCACATGGCTGTTCACAATTCACAATCATGGCGGAAGGTAAAGGAGGAGCAAAGTCACATCTTACATGGCAGCAGGCAAAAAGTGCGTGTGCAGGGGAACTCCACCATCAGATCTCGTGAGACTTATGTACTACCACGAGAACAGCATGGGGAAAACTGCCCCTATGATTCGATTATCTCCACCTGGCCCTGCCCTTGACACTTGGGGTTTATTACAATTCCAAATGAGATTTGGATGGGGACACAGCCAAACCATATCACCAGGTAACCCCTTGTAATTGACTGAGGCTGCTCCCTACTCCAGGCCCCTCCCACTATCGATTTTGCTGTGGAGAACAAGGAGGAGCCTAGTAAGGGGACCGAATCTTCCCATAACATTGGGAAGCCCTGTAGTAGTCGAGGTAACCAGTCAGGAGGGGCTCCAACTTTGGGGGGAACTTCATTCTGGAAAACCAGCCCTGACCACCTACAAAGCCCTAAAGAGGCAAAGAATGGTGTAAGCCCAGCAGAAAGCCAGCCAGGCCCTGGGCATGGAGCCTTCGATCTGTCTTCTCTGGTGACATGCTTCCTCAAGCCACAAGGCTGAATGATACGTAAACGCCCATGTCCCCAAAGATCCAAGCACTTCCCATTCTACTGGCTCTTCTGGCATTCCTGTGAAGTAAGCAGAAGGCCGGGTTTGACCATCTCTTTTCCCCTTTCAGATGACAAAACTGATCGTTTCCTTCCTGCACTTTAGGTGTGCAGCAGGTGAAGCTTACTCAAGCTAGAGTGCAGTGGTGCCATCATAGCCCACTGAAGCCTCCAATTCCTGGCTCAAGCAATCCTCCTGCCCTGGCCTCCTGAGTAATTGGGACTGCAAGTGAGTGCCACCAAATCCAGCTGATTTTTAAAAAAATATATAAATGCGGTCTTGATTTGTTTTCCAGGCTGCTCTTGAATGCCTGGCCTCAAGCAATCCTCCTGTCTTGGCCTCCCAGAGTGCTGGGATTTCAGGTGTGAGCCACCATATCCAGCCCAGCTTTAGACTTTTAAATAAATTGTAATAGTATTTTACACCACAGTGATTCCTTTTTTTAAAAAGAAATTTATGTCCCTAGCATGTAAAGTAAATATCACAGTGATTCCTAAAGAATTCTTCCCTTTTATCACTTCCAGTAGGGCTATGTGAAACCAAATCTACCTCTGCTTCCAAGAAAGATGCCGGGCTGGCCTTCTCTCAAAGTCTTTCCAAACTTTTCTTGGCATTGACTTAGACACCCTAGGAATCTGACTTGAGAACATTTTTTCATTAAAGAAAATCTCTCAGGAAGTAAAACCTCCTAAATGATTACTGAGTTGACATAAATCTTATGTATATATTCTTTTTTTTTTTTTTTTTTTGAGACGGAGTCTCGCTGTGTCTCCCAGGCTGGAGTGCAGTGGCGTGATCTCGGCTCACTGCAAGCTCCGCCTCCCGGGTTCACGCCATTCTCCCACCTCAGCCTCCCAAGTAGCTGAGACTACAGGCGCCCGCCACCACGCCCGGCTAGTTTTTTGTATTTTTAGTAGAGACAGGGTTTCACCATGTTAGCCAGGATAGTCTCGATCTCCTGACCTCGTGATCCACCCGCCTCGGCCTCCCAAAGTGCTGGGATTACAGGCTTGAGCCACCGCGCCAGGCCCTTATGTATATATTCTTATCAGAAAAAAAGTATCTTCATTTTGTGGGACACCAATTTATTTATTATTATTATTATTATTTTTTGAGACAAAGTTTCGCTCTTGTTGCCCAGGCTGGAGTGCAATGGCGTGATCTCAGCTTACTGCAACCTCCGCCTCCCGGGTTCAAGTGATTCTTGTGCCTCAGCCTCCCTAGTAGCTGGAACTACAGGCACGTGCCATCACACCCAGCTAATTTTTTGTTACTTTAGTAGAGATGGGGTTTCACCATGTTGGCCAGGCTGGTCTCGAACTCCTGACCTCAGGTGATCTGCCCGCCTCAACCTCCCAAAGTGCTGGGATTACAGGCATGAGCCACCGTGCCCAGCCATGGGACACCAATTTATGTTTTAAGTCACTAAAATTATACAAGCTGGCCAGGAATGGTATCTCACACCTGTAATCTCAGTACTTTGAGAAGCCAAGGAAGGCAGATAGCATGAGTTTAGGAGTTCAAGACCAGCCTGGGCAACATGGCAAGACCCCATCTCTAGAAGATATTTTATATATATATATATATATAAAATATATATATTCAGAGGATATATCATATACAATATATATTCAGAGAATTATTTTATATATATATATGTGTGTGTGTGTATATATATATATATTTTCAGATGATTCGCCAGACATGCATTACTGGGTAAAGGAGAAGATCAAGGTCAAGAACAGGGGTCCCCAAACCCCATGCCAAGGACCAGTACCTGTCTGCGGCCTGTTCGAAACTGGGCCATGCAGCAGGAGGTGAGTGGTGGGTGAGCATTACCGCCTGAGCTCTGACTCCTGTCAGATCAGCACCAACATTAGATTCTTATAGCTGTGAGAACCCTATTGCAAACTGCACATGTGAGGGATCCAGCTTGTATGAAAATCTAATGCCTGATGATCTGAAGTGGAACAGTGTCATCCTGAAACCATTCCCCTCATCTGTGGAGAAATTGTTTTCCACCTGTTCCTGGTGCCAAAATGGTTGGGGGACCACTGGTCAAGAAGTTGAGTGCAACCTCCTGGTGGTGTGTGCCAATCATATTATCGTCCTCTGCCAGGTGGGCAGCAGCATGTTGGAGGAGTTGGGGTGAATTCCAGGGTGCCTACCTCATTGTTTTAACACTGGTCACTAGAAAACAAGTTTGTTTCCTCAAACTAAGTGGCTGCTCTTTGGCTTTCATTTCCTGACATCTAGAGGAACCAGACTCTATTAGCATGTCATAAGCCATAAACTGGAGAATACTTTTTTGTATTGCAGAGCACTTTGTCATACTGGGACTACAGATATAGCATATATATATGCACAGCCACCTGGCATGGGATGATGTGATTGGCACACATCACCAGGAGGTTGCACTCAAACTTCTTGACAATCTTTTTTTTTTTACCTGGTAATGCATGTCTAATGAGTCCTCTGAATATAATTATAGCAGAGGATTAGTTGGATAGCTAATCAATTTCTACAGATGGCAATCTTCTTGGTGGTCTCTTTGCATTTAATCTGAACTGTCAAAGAAAAAAAATATCTAGTTCTAGCAAGAGATTGTTAACTAAATGGAAGGCAGAGAAATTAAAAAGCTATCACTTTAAACTACTGGCAATTAAAGTGAGACACTCTCATTGTAAAATCTTTAGGCTGGGCGTGGTGGCTCATGCCTGTAATCCCAGCACTTTGGGAGGCCAAGTAGGGCAGATCACCTGAGGTCAGGATTTTGAGACCAGCCTAGCCAACATGGTGAAACCCCATCTCTACTAAAAAATACAAAAGTAAGCTGGGCATAGTGACAGGTGCCTGTAATCCCATCTACTTGGGAGGCTGAGGCACGAGAATCACTTGAACCCAGGAGGCAGAGGTTGCAGTGAGCTGAGATTGTACCACTACACTCCAGCCTGGGCAACAAAGTGAAATTCCATCTTAAAAAAGAAAAGAAAAAAGAAAAGAAAAGAAAAGAAAAGAAAAGAAAAGAAAAGAAAAGAAAAGAAAAGAAAAGAGGGAGGGAGGGAAGGAGGGAGGAAGGGAGGGAGGGAGGAATGAACGAACTCACTGTTACCATCACTTGCTGGATACAAATATAAACTCCTCTCCACAGCACTAGTGGCCGTGGTGATTGGAAGCCTGCCTAAGTAACTGACCTCACCTCTGGCCGCTCCCTGCCCACCTCCTTGACAAACAGGAAAGACACGTTAATTTCTGGTACACACCAGGCTCTACACTCCCACTACAGACCAGGTGGAGAAAATGTCCCTGAGGGGGACACTGTGGAGCTGTCCAAGAGGCTTTGCCCCAGCCACCACAGCCAGAATCTTCAAAAAGATATGGTCCTCCAGGGGGACCAAAGGACACTCATCTGAAACTACAAAAGAACCCCCCACCTGGATCCCTTGCAAAGGCACCCAGCAGTGCACTAAGGCCAGCACATGCAGATATGAATACACCTGGAGTAAGTGGATTCTGAGCCTATTTAACCAGCACAGCTACTTAAGTGGACAGAGGGAGAGACTGTGGTCTTAGGGCTTGGAATGACTATGCTAGGCCTGGAACCCTGATCTTCTGACTAAGCCTGTGCCAATCCAATTCTGCTGCTCATCTCTGGCAGAAGGACCCAGCAGGAGACAAGTGGAGACTGGGCGGAGGGAGAAGCACCCCTGAGTGACTCTGACAAGAAAGGATAAAGGTCCACAAAGACCCATGTAGGTCAACCACCTGGCTCCAACCTGTCATAAATCATCCTCCCTCACTCAGGAAATTCACGTACTCCTTGAAATTATGTGCAAAATTCTGAGTTGGTACATTTTTCAGAGAGGGTTTATTGCTTTCATGAAATCCTCAAGGAGATTGGCATCCCTAGTTCCCCCACCAAAAAAAAAAAAAAAAACAAACCCAAGACACAGACCCAGTGGCTAACATGTTTTCAAAAGGCCAAGGAGAAACCTTTCCTGTCATTTCAAGTGCCCTGTCACCAGTCCTTTCCATCTGCTTCCACCTGTCCCTCTTCCCAAGGTCTAGACCTGCTTCTCACCTTTCTGCTCAGTAATCAGGTGCTGCACAATGACGTCAGTCATGCTATCCCTGTAGGCATAGCGGTCCTTGTAGAGCCCATGGACTGTGCTGAAAATAAGCTGGTAGAAGGAAATGGTGCCGTCCTGGCAGCCGACCACCTGCAGGGTGACAGAACTGTCAATTCCCAGCTCTCTGGAGACAGTCTGCACTCCCATTTGTCAGACACAAACCCCAGTGATATGTCTCTCGAGACATGGCGGCTGCTCAGTGCCTCTTCAAGCCATGGCCCCACAGAACAAACTTCCTCTTCTTACCACATAGTTGGAATCTGGTTTCACTTGACACGTCCACACCCAGGAGTTCTGCTCCCCAACAGTCCCAAGCTGCACTCCATCCTTGGTGAAAAGAGATACTTGCTTGTCTGAACCCCCCAGCAAAATGTACTCCCCTTTAGTAAAGTAGCTGATGCAGCAGGGGTCAAAGTTCAGTGCCCGATCCTTTCCAATCTGAGGAAAAAGAACACACACCAAGGGAAAAACCATTTCCGAATCCATAACCATTGCAATACAATTAAGGGCTTTTCTCGCCAACTTTAATGGAGGGAGTTGGGAAGACGGAGAGCTGACCGGTCTTTTCTCCTGTGTCATCCCATGGTGAACACGGGCCTCCCTGCCTCTCCATCTCCCTACTCCCCAACCACACAGCCCAATCCTCAGCTCCTAGAGTCAGTGGCACCTCCCCTAGGCCCACCCAAGTGCTCCAGGAGTGCAGGAGCGTGTCAGGGCTCCTCAGCCAAGATGGAGACTGGATGGTTTGGCTCCCAAAGGCCCCCCTCCTCTGCACATATAGTTATTGCTATGGCTCAATGGGTCCCCTCAGCTTCTTTTTTCCATCTCTTTTTAAAAAGTATTTTGCAGGCCGGGCGCGGTGGCTCTTGCCTGTAATCTCAGCACTTTGGGAGGCCGAGGCTGGCGGATCACGAGGTCAGGAGATTGAGACCATCCTGGTTAACACAGTGAAATCCCATCTCTACTAAAAAATACAAAAAAATTAGCCAGGCGAGGTGGTGGGCACCTGTAGTCCCAGCTGCTCAGGAGGCTGAGGCAGGAGAATGGTGTGAACCCGGGAGGCAGAGCTTGCAGTGAGCCGAGATTGCGCCACTGCACTCCAGCCTGGGTGACAGAACGAGACTCCATCTCAAAATAAATAAATAAACAAACAAATAAACAAATAAATAAATAAATAAATAAGTCTTTTACAAAGCTGATTTTATTCAGTTGAAAGATTGTCCTTTTTTCTGCAACTATGCCCATACTATTACTCTTTATAACAACTTTTTTGGGATGTAGTTCACATACTGTACAATTCACCCATTTAAAGTGTATGATTGCCAGGCGCAGTGGCTCACACCTATAATCCCAGCACTTTGGGAGGCCGAGGCAGGTGGATCACTGGAGGTTATGAGTTCGAGACCAACCTGGCCAACATGGTGAAACCCTGTCTCTACTAAACATACAAAAATTAGCTGGGTGTGGTGGTGGGTACCTGTAATCCCAGCTACTTGGGAGGCTGAGGCAGGACAATCGCTTAAACCCAGGAGGCGGAGGTTGCAGTGAGCCGAGATCACACCATTGCACTGCAGCCTGGGTGACAAGAGTGAAACTCTGTCTAAAAAAAAAAAAATAGTGTACATGTCTTTCAGTATAGTCACTGAATTGTGCAATTATCGTCACCATCTAATTCTAGAACTTTTCCATCACCCCAAAGTAAACCCCATTAGTAGTCTATCCCAATTCCTCCTTCTCTTCAGCCCTGGTAACGACTAACATACTTTCTGTCTCTAAGGATTTGCCTATTCTGGATAATTCATATAAATGGAGACATACAATATGTGGCCTTTTGTGTCTGGTTCATCCATGTTGTAGCATGTACTGGTACTTCCTTGTTTTTCATTGCTGAATAATATTCCATTGAATGACAGATGATATTTTATTTATCCATTCGTCAGTTGATGGACATTTGGTTTGTCTCTACATTTTGGCTATTATGAATAAGGCTGCTGTGATTATTCATGTACAAGTTTTTGTGTGGACATATGTTTTCATTTCTCTTGAGCATATACCTGAAAGTGGACTTGCTGGGCATATAGTAATTCTATGTTTAACATTTTGAGGAATTGCTATTCATTTCCAAAGTGACTGCACCATTTCATATTTGCACTAGCACTGTACGGAGATTCCCATTTCTCCGTCCTAGTGAGTGTAAAATGGTATCTCATTGCAGTTCCAGTTTGTATTTCCCTGATGGTTAATGATGTAGATCATCATTTCATGTGTTCATTGGCCAGAGAAATGTCTATTTGGATTCTTTACCCATTTTTCAATTGGGTTATTTGTCTTTATAGGTTTGTTGTTGTTGTTGAGACGGAGCCTTGCTCTGTCACCCAGGCTGGAGTGCAGTGGCATTATCACAGCTCACTGTAGTCTAGAACTCCTGGGCGCTCACATGATTGTCCCAGCTCAGCCTCTCGAGTAACTGGGACTACAGGCATGCGCCACCAGCCCTAGCTAATTATTTTATTTTTGTAGACACAGAGTCTTACTATGTTGCCTAGGCTGGTCTTGAACTCCTGGGCTCAAGCAAATCTCCCGCCTCAGACTCCCAAAGTATTGGAATTACAGGTGTGAACCATAGTGCTCTGCCAATTTTCACAATAATCTTAAATGCAAAAGCTAAGCAAAACGAATTAAGAGTAACTTTAAAAACTAGGCAGTCTGGGAGGCAGTGGCTGCAGTGAGCCGTGAGATGGCGCCTTTGCATTCCAGCCTAGGTGACAGAGGGAGACCCTGTCTAAAAAAAACAAAAAACAAAACAAAACAAACAAACAAAAAACAACTAGGCAGTAGCTCGTGCCTGTAATCCTAGCTACTCAGGAGGCTGAGGCGAGAGGATCGTTTGAGCCCAGGAGTTCGAGACCAGTCTGGGCAACAAAGTGAGACCTCATCTCCAAAAAATGAACAAACAAAAACTAGGCCATTTAGCATAATGGTTAGGGCATGGAGTTTGGAGTCAGGTCTCCAAATTTCACCTTCCACATATGCAAAATGGAGACATAATAGGGGTACGTTATAGAATTGTGGTAGGCATAGCGAACTCCATCGCATGTTAGCTATCATAGTTTCGTTACTATTTACTGTCTAAATTCGGTGAGGAAATTATTAGGAAGTCTCTGTCTTGTTCTCTTCTGACCACTAAGAGGCGCACTTCGGAGTAGAAGAAACGCGGGCGGAAATAGCCCAAAAGCGGATTGGCTTCAACTTCTGGCGGAAGTAAGTTCCTCCCTCCACCGGGTCTTATTAGCTCATAAAGAATTCCAAATTTCTACGTAGACCCAAGGATAGGTAGAATACATTTTTCAGTCATATTCCTAGATATTACGATCTATTAAAACATGTATACTCAGAATTTTTTGCGGCATTATTTTTTGACGTGTCTTTATTTTATTTGAAAGAGCCGAACCGGAAGTGCTTGCCTTTTCCCTGCCAGGACCCGGGGGTTTACGTCCCATCAGCCCTTGCGTGCCACTGTCCCTTCTCTCTTCCTCGGCGCTGCCTACGGAGGTGGCAGCCATCTCCTCCTCGGTAAGTCTTAATCCGTGGCCATCTGCATTCCTGCGGGATTCATCTGGCCCCATTGCCCAGTGGTGCGGGGGCCTCCCCTTCGGCGCGGTAGTGGCTGTGGGTATTGTTATTGTCAGCTTACTGGGGCGTGTACAGGAGCAGAACGAAGCAGCCTGGTTTGTTGGGGCTTTGCGTCCCAGAGCCTCCGGCTCTCCGCTTGTAGTCAGAGCTGCGGGCTGCTTGTTTGTTCCTTGGCGGTGGAGGGTGCTAGTTGAGCCCAGACTGCGGGGTCTCCTGTGGGCCGTGGGACGACCAGGGGTGTCCCAGCTTGACAGCCGTCAGCTGGGATCTGTGGATCCCAGCGCTCACCGATGTCGGCCCACGTGTATTCGTTCATTGCTATAGCCCGCTTCTTCGCTGTAGTCTCGGGCCCTAGGGCTGCTGCGGCTGCTGGTTCAGTTGCAGGCAGAAATTCTGGTAGTATCTCTGGAAATAAGATGCAACTGCCCCCACCTTGCCTTCGAGGATATCATGGGCCAGAAGGCAAAGTCGTTTTGAATACGTGGTTCACTGATTACCCACTGTGTGCCAGTTGATGGCTGCGAACAGAAGGGGTGCTGCTGTAGGAAATAAATGAATGGCTCTGAAGACCACACTGAGGAAGGTGTGAGTTGATACTGCAAGATCTCCAGGTTTGAGGCATCCTTAGACGGATATGATGGTTTTGTGTGTGCTGAGGGTGTGGTAGCGCAGCAGCTCCCTAGGGAATTAGAAGGTTTTCTTTATTAAACGTTTACCTTGTGACAGGCACTGCAGGCATTCAGCGTGCAGTGTCATCTCTATTCTACAGGTGAGGAAACTGAGACTCAGGTCCGAGTATATGGTCAAGGCCATCTTGGGGTTCGGACACTGGCGAGGTGGGATTTGCTGCCCCTTGCAAATTGAGTGTCTTGGGGTCGGTTTTGATTTGCTCAGCTGTTGGCATTCTTTGGGCTCTGAGTGGTTGAGTTGACCTTTGACCTCCTGGGATCGCGTCTGGAGAGTGCCTAGTATTCTGCCAGCTTCGGAAAGGGAGGGAAAGCAAGCCTGGCAGAGGCACCCATTCCATTCCCAGCTTGCTCCGTAGCTGGCGATTGGAAGACACTCTGCGACAGTGTTCAACCCCTGGGTGGGAAAACCTCCTTCCAAGCCGCCTTCCAGGATTCTTCCTCACCTGGGGCTGCTTCTTTCCCAGAAGGCATCATGGCTGCCCTCAGACCCCTTGTGAAGCCCAAGATCGTCAAAAAAAGAACCAAGAAGTTCATCCGGCACCAGTCAGACCGATATGTCAAAATTAAGGTATGTGGTCCTGGGATGGAAATGGGTGTGGGGTGAAGAAAGAAGTTTCCAACAGGCTGTCGGTTTCTGACATCATCTAGTCGGGATTACCTTTGACCAATGAACTGGTTTGTGGAAGAGCTTTCTGTAGAAATACACGTCTCCCCCAGTGTGCCCTAGTGCTGGTACTTAACATCTCTTGATGTGTTAAGTGAAATTTAAATGAGAAGGGACACTTGGCTGTTTCGATGTTTTTAGAGGGCTTTGCATTTGTCGTGTATTTTGGGTTGCCTTATGACAGCAGGATCCCTATTTTATAGACAAGAACACTCAGAGGTGCTGAGAGCCGTGTCTGCAGCTGTGCTCGCCATCTCAGTATCTACACAGTCCCCTCGCATCCCATTGGTGCCTCCTCCATTGCTTGGGAGTAGGAATGGTGGGGGTGCCTGCATTCCTAGTGGCTAAAGCCACGAGCTCCTGGTTTTTCCCACCAAAAAAGTAAGGAAATAGTGAAGTCCTGTCACCAAAGGCAGCTACTGTGTGGCATACTTCCTTTTCATTTGGTTCTGTTTTCCCTCCCCAAAGGAAGAGTTGGCACTCTGCACAGACGCTAACCCACCTGTGTGTTATTTCCTTCAGCGTAACTGGCGGAAACCCAGAGGCATTGACAACAGGGTTCGTAGAAGATTCAAGGGCCAGATCTTGATGCCCAACATTGGTTATGGGAGCAACAAAAAAACAAAGCACATGCTGCCCAGTGGCTTCCGGAAGTTCCTGGTCCACAACGTCAAGGAGTTGGAAGTGCTGCTGATGTGCAACAAGTGAGTTGGGTCCCACCTCTAGTTTTCAGGGATCCGAAGTTTGCATCTGTGTGAGCACTTCTGGCAGGAACTCTAGAAACTCTTGGGGGATGCATTTTGGCTGGGAGGGGTTGTACATTCTCTGAGGGAATCTGAAGTTGTTCCTTGCGGGATTTTAGAGAATGCTTGTTGGGGAGTAAAGATTTTGGGGAGTTCAAGGTGTTTCCTTTACCGGAGGGAGGAGGCTTGGTCTTCTAAGTGTAGAGACCCAAGACCAGGAAAAGACTGCTCTGTGAACACTGCAATAATAACCACTTTCCACTACTACAATATCCTTTGGCTGTTGTTTCCAGAACATTGCTTTCTTTATGAAGGTGTCAGCCAAAAGAGTTGAACTCTGAAATATTTGAAGAGATTTATTCTGAGCCAAATATGAGTTGACCATGGCCTGGGACACAGCCCTTGGGAGACCCTAAGAATATGGGTCCAAGGTGGGCAGGGAGCAGCTTGGTTTTACATATTTTAGGGAGACATGAGACATCAATCAAATACACTTAAGGCATACATTGGTTTAGTCCAGAAAGGCAGCAGTTCGAGGTTTTGAATAGATTTTCTGTTTCTCATCGGGAATTGGTTATCACTAGAAAGGAATGTCTTGGCTATGGTAAGAGGTTGTGGAAACCAAGAGTGCCCTATTCAAGGAGGGAGTGCATTCAGATGGTTGCTGGGGGCCTTTGAATTTTATTTTTGGCTTACAAGGAGGGTAGGGAGAAGATCAAACATGGACCTCAGGCCTTAAGGGGCCCTTTAGTCTGTGCTGTGGTAAGGGGTATCTTCAGGGACAGGAGGGCTTTAGAACCAAGTTTGGATTAGGTGGAGAACAGGAGGCAGAGAGTGGTTGGATTAGGTGGAGAACTTGGCAGGCAGAGAGTGCTTACACAAAGGTGTAGAAGAGAAAGCGCATGGAGGGTTTGCAGGGCATTGGTTCTAGGTGGGTTTTATTGGTTTTTGTTTTTTTAAGATGGAGTCTCGCTCTCTTGCCGCGGCCGGAGTTCAGTGGCATGACCTCGGCTCACTGCAACCTCCACCGCCCAGTTTCAAGCGTTTCTCCTGCCTCAGCCTCCCATGTAGCTAGGATTACAGGTGTGCACCACCATACCTGATTAATTTTTGTATTTTTAGTAGAGATGAGGTTTCACCATCTTGGCCAGGCTGGTTTTGAACTCGTGACCTTAAGTGTTCTGCCTGCCTTAGCCTCCCAAAATGCTGGGATTACAGGCATGAGCTACTGCACCTGGCCTGGTTTGATCTGAGAGAGACAGACGCATCTGTGTTGCCCTGGCTACAGTGCAGTGGCTATTCACAGCTGTGATCATGGCACACTGCAGCCCCAAACTCAAGGTGGGCTCAAGCTGTCTCTTCCCATCTCAGCCTTCCTGGTAGCTAAGACCACAGGCATGCTCCACCATACCCAGCTAGTTCTAGGTGTTTTGAGTAAGTTAGACACTTGATGAGCTCTGTGTATAAGAGACTTGGTGACCTGCTTAAACCAAAACTAGGGCAGTGGAATGAAAAATTCTCATGGGAAGTGACAGTTTATTTTCTTCACTTATTGGTAAATGAAAGCCAAAAAGCTGAATTTTCCTAAGTAAACTAGAAAGAACATGGAGTGTGTGTGAGTAACTAGGATGTTTATGTTTATGTTTACAAAGATCTTTTATCTACAGTGGTTGTAGATATAAGTAATAAAAATGAACAAGAGCAGTATTCTAACGTGGTTACCTTCCAAGGCTGGAAATTTAACCAGGCGTTGAAATGCTGAAAATTTCTGTTAGAAAAAGATGAGCATAGGAATTAATGGTGGACACTGAAACCACAGTTGAACTGTAACAGGCCAACATGATTACTCAGTTGCAGTGCACATGTTGGCTGGTTGCCATATGCTCTGTAAGTGCAGCTTGGCAGTCATTTTAAGATCCTTGGAAATACTCTGTTATCTCTGACCTTTGATCTCTAAGTTCCATTTCTGGGCATTTGTCCTTAAGGAATGGAAAAGCAGGGAAACAAAAGCTAGTCATTGCAGCAGTACAACTGGAAACAACTGAAAATATAATGAGAGAATTGTAGAGTGCTGGATAGAATGTTGTGAGTCTATTCAAAATGATTGGTCTGTTGTAGTATGGAAAATGCCCAAGCTAGGGGGACACATTTAAAATGGTGGGTACACTCTGTAATTATCAAATATGTAGATGGACAAGGACAGGAGAGTTTTTTGAAAAGGACAGATGAGAAGTGTAATATAAACCTAAGCCTTTGAAACATAGAAACATTTAAAAATATAGTTGCTTTGAATTTGAGTGGACTAATGTAAAACAAGAATTGTCTGGATTTGCTGTCTTGCTGTTAAGGCAGGGTTCTTGAAAAGAGCTGTGTGTCCACTGCCTCATTTAATCACTCCTCACAGTCCTGCTGCTTCTCTCTTTGCTGAAAATGCTTCAGGGGTGGAATGTCTGTTCTTAACCCACTGTGGGTGGCTTCATAAATCACCTCCTTACTGAAGTGTGCTTGTTAGGCCAATTGGTTATCAAATGGGATGAGTTAGAACTGGATCTGGCACACCAAGTCCTCAGGTATTAGGCATGGCTATGACTGGGTGACTTTAAGCATTGTTGCTTCTACTTGCTTTGTATCCTCAGTGGTCAAACTGGGTGCTCTTGGCTCCATTCAGACTCTTGGGTTCTGCTCTTGACCACTTTGAAGAGTTCTGAAACTTCATGGGCAAGGTAAAGCACCCTGCGACTGGGGGAGAACCATTGAACCTGGAGCGTGGGCCTGGGTTCACCCTGGATCCCTGTCCATTGCTTGCTGTGGGCCTTGGTTTCCTTATCTGTAAAATGGAGGTAATGCCTGGATTACAAGGCTGCTGTAAGGATTAGATGAGAGGGAACAGTGAGGATACTTTGTAAATGAAAGTGTTCTTGTCATCACCAGGGAACCATAGACTCGGGAGTCAGGATTTGGGGGCATGTAGGTGTCATTCCACAGCCACATACCAAGCAGCCCTCTCTTAGCTTGGTGCTGGAACTCACTGCCTTCTTAATGGAATTTTCCAAGTGTGTTCAGGGCTGTCTTGCTCCTTACCTACTTGATTCTCTTACAGATCTTACTGTGCCGAGATTGCTCACAATGTTTCTTCCAAGAACCGCAAAGCCATCGTGGAAAGAGCTGCCCAGCTGGCCATCAGAGTCACCAACCCCAACGCCAGGCTGCGCAGTGAAGAAAATGAGTAGACAGCTCATGTGCACGTTTTCTGTTTAAATAAATGTAAAAACTGCCATCTGGCATCTTCCTTCCTTGGTTTTAAGTCTTCAGCTTCTTGGCTTAGTTTGTCACAGAGATCGTTCTTTTGCTTAAACCCCTTTGGCATCTCCCACTTGGAGGGGATTTGTAAAGGACACTCGGTCCTTGAACAGGGGAACGTGGCCTCAAGTGCACAGTTGAGGCTGGGGATGAGGGGCACAGACTAGGTAGGTTGTAAGACACTTGGAGAAGCTGTGGGTCCCAAGCCACAAGTAGTCATTCTTAACCTTGCTTTGTAAAGTTGGGTGACAAGTTATTCCATGTGATGCTTGTGAGAATTGAGAAAATATGCACGGAAATACCCAGATGACTTTCTTAAACAGATTGTTATGGGATGCCTAAATTGCATCCTGTAACTTCTGTCCAGAAAGAACAGGATGATGTACAAATTGCTTTTCCAGGTAGTCCACCACGGTTACTGGAAAAGCACTTTCAGTCTCCTGTAACCTTCCCACCAGCTGCTGCTTCAGGTATAATGTTACAGCAGTTTGCCAAGGCGGGGACCTAACTGGTGACAATTGAGCCTCTTGACTGGTACTCTTAGAATTTAGTGACACGTGGCCCCGATTTTTCTTTTGGAGACAGGGTCTTGCTGTCACCCATGCTGAGAGTGCAGTGGCACACTCACTGCAGCCTTGACCTCCCCAGGCTCAGGTGATCTTCCCACCTCAGCCTCCCAAGTAGCTGGGACTACAGATGCACACCTCACCTGGGTAGTTTTTGAAGTTTTTTTGGTAGAGATGGTCTAGCCATGTTGCCTAGGCTCTTGAACTCCTGAGCCTCCCAAAGTACTGGGATTACAGGCACCTTACATAGTGTATATAGGTCATGAGGGATATGGGATGTGGTACTTACGAGATGGAAATGCTTACAGGATGTTTTTCAGTAACCATCCAGTCAACTTACCAGAAATGCTGCGCTGGTTATAACAAAGCTTCTCTAGGTCTAGTCTCATTCTAGTAGATAGGCATCTTACAGATTGTCTCCTGTTCAAAACCTAGTCGTAAATATTTATAAACTGGTCATTTTGGGGATTTTTTTTTTTTTCCTGGAGACTGTCATGCTGTCACTCCGGCCGGAGTGCAGTGGCTTGATCTTGGCTCACTGTAACTTCTGCTTCCTGGGTTCAGGTGACTCGATTCTCCTGAATCTCAGTCTCCTGAAAGCTGGGACTACAGGCCTGCCACCGTACCCAGCTAATATTTTTAGTAGGGACAGGGTTTCGCCATGTTGGCCAGGCTGGTCTCAAACTCCTGACCTCAGGTGATCCGCCCACCTCAGCTTCCCAAAGTGCTGGGATTGCAGGCGTGAGGCACCGCACCCAGCCTCATTTTGGGGATTTCTTACAAATTGACGAGTGCATTCAAGATATTGGTCTAACAATTGGACACGAGTTGTGTAGAGAAAAGAAGTAACTTAGAATCTAATCTTTATTAACCTGGGATATCACAGAAAATACTTGGGCCTGCCACTTGCATTTCTTTGTCCTCAATGCTAAACACTAGACACATTTGAAACCTTCCTCAGAAGGAAACAAACCAACTGGTTATGCCTGGGTGGTGGCATGGAAGATGTGTAATTCCTTGTTGCCCAATTTGCTAGTAAGTATTTTGAAATTAGAAATGAAACGAGGTCCAAGCCTGTCCAGTTCCCTACCCAACCCATTTCTCCTCCGTGGAAAAGAAACACATCATCCAAATTTCTGATTCATCGCTGCCACTTAGAAATGAACCGTTTTGAATTTTAAAATGTGAATGACCCAAGTATCTTTTTGAGATGCCCGGCCTAAGCACTAACTTCAGGCATTGCTAAATGCAGTGAAGAAACCAGAGTGGTGTCTGCGGCCTCCTGACCTTTTACAGCTGACAGCACAGCCTATTTCTAAATGCTACTAGTTTGTGAGGCAGAGACACCCTCTGAAGGAACCAGACAAGACTATGGAGGGATACAGTGTGAAGTCACTGGAAAACTTCCTCACCCTATTTCTTTGGATGACTGTCCTGAGTTAAGGAAGGGGCCCAACTGTTGGCAGCCTCGCAGCTCGGGCTGGGGTCCTTTTGAGTTGGGTCCCTGGAGAAGGCACTGTAAGCCCTGACCAGGAGCGGCAGGGCCCCCAGTGAGATGGTGGAAGGGCAAAAGTAGAGACCTGCAGTGGGCGATGGGGAGGCCTTGGGCTTGGGTGGGCTCCTTTCTCTTAAGTGAGGGCCCACCTCGGTGCTGGGGGGACTAGCTGAGCTCCATTGAGTCTGTACTGGGGGCTGAAGTGGAATCCTTCTGGATGCTTTCAAAGAGGGCAGCAAGTTCAGGGTTGGATCTGATTTGGGAAGAGAAGTCGGCCATGATGGGGCTTTTCCCCACCTCGGGGATGGTCAGCAGGGCAGCCACTGCCCTCATCGCAGAGCGCTTCAGTTCATCTTGCTTTTCAAACTCCTGCTTCACGGAACCAGCTTTGACCTAAAGCAGGAAACAGCAGAAGCAGCCATCCTTTATTGAGCCTGGCCCGCACCACTGCCTCCTCACCGGTCTCTGGCTTCCTCTTTGCCCCATCATCTTACCCAACATAAATCCCTGCTGTGAGGTCTCCTAAGGCTTCTGTCTCACCAGCCATGTCCTAACTCTACCTCCGGGCTTTTACACTGGCTAGTTTCCCCACAGAGGTTCTTTGCCATTCAAATCAGCCTGAGGGGCCTCAGAGCAGCCAATCTAAAGTGCTCACTTTTTTGTTGATTGACAGTGGCAAGTACTGCGTTCCCATACTTACCTCCTACAGACTGCAGGGATCCAGCCTATACTGTGCTTAAAACCAGCTCTTAGCACCATATGACTAGACTGAATGAATGGATCACTGTGATGGTCTTCTAGCAGCCTCCTCCCTGCACTCAAGTCCCTGCCCGGCGATCCGTCCTACAGATGCAGCCGGAGAGTAAGCACCCCAAACTACCTCCTGCAGTTTCTGTTTCCTCTTCCCCCACCATCTCCCACTTAGGCAGAGGAGCTCAGCAGTTCCTCCACTGCTTATGGACTAAAGTTCAAATTCCTTATGCTGGGCTCTTCCTAAAGAATTCAATGCAGTGGATAACAGCTTGGCATTGGAGTTGCAGAGTCCTGCATTCAAATGGCTCTGCCCCCAAGAGCTGTGACTTCAGGTAACTACATCTTTGAGCTTCATCTCCCCATCTATAAGTAACAGCTGCCTCTTCATAAGAGATGCCAAGAGGATTAAACAACTTGACACAAGTCCACACTCCCTTCTCTGAAACCCCTGGAGCCAGATGTGCTTTGGAATCCAGGACATTTTGGGTTTTAGAAAGGTAATACTGTGCAGATTACATTCCCGGGGGGTCTTGTACAATACCCTGTAATCAAATACATGAATACTCTACTACATGTATGAGTACTGTGAGTAGTAAGGTGTCCCTCAGTATCCATGGGAGTTTGGTTCCAGGATCCCAATGGATGCCAAAATCCTCAGATGTTCAAGTCCCTTATATAAAAGTGGTACATTGGCGAGAATTAAAGATCATAGCCTCATGCCACTTCAAGTCAAGTTTTGTGACAAACAGGTTCCTAAAAAGCTTTTGGTTGTCAGAGCTTGGTAGATTCAGAATCATGGGTAAGGACTGTGGGTGTGGATGTATCCACACTCATCCCAATGCCCAACAGACAGCATCCTCCGCATGGCCAGATGAGTGGCTCTTGTAGAAACTCAGAGCAGAGCTTCTCTTGCCACCTCAGCCTACTGCAAGAATGTTCTGGCACTGCAGTGCCATATATACCTCCCCTCTTAAGAACTGGGACTTTTTGCCGGGCGCAGTGGCTCACACCTGTAATCCCAGCACTTTGGGAGGCCGAGGTGGGTGGATCACAAGGTCAGGAGATCAAGACCATCCTGGCTAACACGGTGAAACCCCGTCTTTACTAAAAATACAAAAACTTAGCTGGGCATGGTGGCAGGTGCCTGTAGTCCCAGCTACTCGGGAGGCTGAGGCAGGAGAATGGCGTGAACCCAGGAGGCAGGCAGAGGTGGCAGTGAGCCGAGATTGCGCCACTGCACTCCAGCCTGGGCAACAAAGCCAGAACTGGGACTTTCCTTGGTGCCATAGAGCTCAGAGAAAACTAGAAATGATTTGGCCACAGAGACTGTCAAAACCGGCCTGGCCCTGTAGAAGCATTTTTTTGGATTGACTCAATAGTAAGCATATGTTAAAAATGTAAACTTACAAGGCAGGTTTCTATGAATAAACTACCAATTTTAATGTTTTATCCACAAAAGATTTCATTTTTGAAAATCACCACTCTATGGGTATGGTATCTCTCCTCTTTAAGCGCCAATCTAAAACACTGCTCTCCTTTTGGTAATGATTCCCATTCTTAAAAAACCCAGATGTATTCTTCCATTCAACAGTTATTTACTAGGTACCACCTAGAGCATAGATGCCAGGCTCTGCTCCCAACACCAGCTTTCCATGAGAGCTTCCACTCCAGATCCCTCCTCCAGACCCTTCAGGCACTCCAGTCTAGCGGCAGCTTTGCCCTAGATCAATCATCTGACCCAGCTTCCCAACAAGGAGGTGAGAGATTGACAGTAGGGAACCTATCAGGCTCAATGTTATATCTTTAGTATCTCCCATGAGGCTCAGCACCCAAGAAATGTTTAATGAATGGAAGAAGAGACAGAGATGGGTCTGAATCCAGCTCTGCAATTTACTGGCTGTGTAGCCTTGGCCAATAACAACCTCTCAAAGCCTCTGTTCCCCTGTGTATAAAATGACAATAAAAAGCACTTTATAGGGCAATGATAATGATTAAATGAAGCACTTTCACAATATCACCTGCACTGCAGGAAGTGCTCAGTAAGGGGTAACTGAACAACTGGCCGAGGACTCAGTAGGTGCTCCAGGGCCTGGGCTAGGGCTGGGCCAGGGACTTACCTTGGCAGTGCAGGTGGCCCTTAGTGGCTCAATGAGACGGTCCACCCTCTGCAGGACAGGTGCAGGACACAGGGTGGCCAGCCGGGCAAGCATAATGAAGGTCAGCATCTGCCCAGAGGAAGGAGACAGGAGACAGTTCTTAGTGAAATGGTGCAGGAGCAAGAGAAGCAGCCAGCCCTGGGAAAGAGCAGAGGCCCCACACCCAAAACCTGACGCCCAAGTTCAGACCACCATGAAGTCCTGCCAGAGTCTCTCCCTCTCTGGGTCTGTTTCCTCAAATGGTGACACTTTCTTTGCCAACTACACTTGGCTGACCCAAGGAGGATCAGATAAGCACCAGTTAGGGAGTCGTACTCAAGCTCCGATGCGCACCAGTCAGGCAGATGCTGGGGATGAGTGAAGGGGGCTGCTGGGGCAGCTCTGGCTGACTGTGGCCAGGTGGGAATGCAGACATGTGGCTTGGGGCCACTGAAATGTTTTCAAAAGAAATCCCGATTTTCATGTTAAAAAAAGTCTCGATTTTTAAATGTTGACACCTGATTTCAAAACCAAACAAAAACTTTGACACCAACTAAACATGACTGCAGGCCTAGATTCAGCCTGTGGGAGAATAACTGTCACATCTTTTGGAAATGGTCAAGTCCTCACAAAAAAGCCTTGCACAGCATAAAGAGTGGTTGTCTGAAATCCCCACGCCCTACCCATCCCCACATGCTGACCCCTACACCCACAGCAAAGGAAGAGGCCCAGCCCACGGCAGCGAGGAGCAGCAGTGCCGGACTTCACGAGCTATGACTCTTGGCTCCTCCATGACCCTGTGCCCTCGAACTAGACAAGATTCCCTGTCTCCCCTGTGAACTGGGCGGTGTTCACTCCCTCTCACTTGAAGACTTGATGATGCAAGGCTGTGGGCTCTGTCGCTGTCACACCCACCCTCCTCACCCCAGGGGGTGGTAACAGAGTGGGCTCTAAGGCTGCACTGGTGCCTAGGCCCTGTCCTGTGGTCCTGAGGGCAGGCATGAGAGGATATGGCCAGACTGGACGGAAAGAACAGACTTGCTCGATCCTGAGAAGCTGGAGCTTTGGGGCCAGCCCAGAACTCCTCACTCTGTGTTCTGGGGTGTTCTGGGCATCTACTGAGTCCCACAAGATGCCTAATACCAGGCACACCCAAATGAGAGAAGCTGAGTACACCCCTCTGCCTGGAGCCTCCCGGAACCCTGTGGTGGAAAGTCCTGTTCAGCTTTGTGCGCCCCATCATTTTCCACTAGTTCTCATGGCATACACTGGAAAACCCAACCCCCTTTCTCAACCAAGACCTTGGGGCTGGAACCCCAGAGAACTTATGTTGTTTCTTCTTCTCTCTTTCTTAGGGGTTGGCGGGAAGCAAGTTTAAAGCAATAATAAAGCCAAAGAGGAAACAGGCAGACAGGGAGTGCAGGAAGGAGCATCCCGGGAGCTCCAAGTCTGCAGTGGTCAGAGGCACACCCACTACAGGAGGTGCAGCCTCACCACGTGCATCAGATGCTCTAGTAGGAGCACGCACTCCCACCGTAGAAGCCCAGCGATCACACCATGGGTCAGTAATGCACCAGGGTGTTCACAGCAGCACTGTCTGAAATAGTGAAAATGTGCAAACAACCTACATGTGTAGCAGTGAGTGCAACGGAAATGGGAACTCCCACAGCTGTGAAATATGACAGGACTGATACATACTGAAAAGCAAAGCAAACAACATACAGTAAATGTAAGTTAAAAGACTGGGGAAAAAACAGCATGTGTGGTATGATCCCATTTCTAGAAAACAGATCTCATACACTCATCTCCACAGCTTTCAGAGCAGGGACCCCACCTCTCACACTGACCTCGGCGTGGTGGCACCCACTTCATATGGATTGACTAATGAATGAGGGTCTATGTGCATCATCCCAGGAAACACAGAGACTGACAGCAGGCCTCGCTGGGTGGGGGGAAGCTTTTGGATGATTGTTACTTGCTTCTTTGTTTTCATCAATCTTTTAAAACAAGTATGGGTTACTTTTGATTACTTTGTATTACTTTTTCATTACAAAAAGTGACTCATACTTACAGTACATATTTTTTAAAGTTGTAATATGGGACCGGGCGTGGTGGCTCATGCCTGTAATCCCAACACTTTGGGAGGCCGAGGTGGGTGGATCACCTGAAGTCAGGAGTTCCAGACCAGCCTAGCCAACATGGTGAAACCCTGTCTCTACTAAAAATTACAAAAATTAGCCAGGCGTGGTGGCGCACATCTGTAATCCCAGCTACTCAAAGAGGCTGAGGCAGGAGAATCACTGGAACCCGGGAGGCGGAGGTTGCAGTGAGCCAAGATGGCACCAATGTACTCCAGCCTAGGCAATAAAGTGAGACTCCATCTCAAACAAATAAATAAAAATTTAAAAATAAAGTTGTAGTATGGCAGTTCCTTAAGACATTAAACACAGAATTGCCCTATGATCCAGCAATTTCACTTGTGGGTAAAGTGAAAAGAACTGAAGGCAGGATTCCAAAGGATATTGGAACACCTAGGTTCACAGTCACATTACTCATAATAGCCAGAAGCTGGGAACACCCAAATATTTGTCCAGCAATGGATGAGTGGGTAAACAAACTGTGGTCTGTACATACAACAGACGGAAATTCTGATGTGCTGCAACATGGATGAACCTTGAGGACATCAGACTAAGAAGTGAAACAAGTCGGTCACAAAAGGACAAATACTGTATGATTCCACTTACAAGGGCAGAATCCTAGAGTAGTCAAATTCATCGAGAATAGTGTTTAATGGGTGCAGATTTCAGTTTGGGAAGGAGAAAAGAGTTCTGAGATGGACAGTGGTGATGGCTGCAAAGCAATGTGAATCTGCTTAATGCCACTGCACTGTGCACTTAAAAACAGTGAAGACAGGGCCTGGCACGGTGGCTCACACCTGTAATCCCATCACTTTGGGAGGCCAAGGCAGGCAGATTACTTGAGGTCAGGAGTTCGAGACCAGCCTGGTCAACATGGTGAAACCCCGTCTCTACTAAAAATACAAAAAAAATTTAGCTGGGTGTGGTGGTGGGCACTCCACCACTTGGGAGGCTGAGGCAGGAGAATCGCTTGAACCTGGGAGGCGGAGGCTGCAGTGAGCTGAGATCATACCACTGCACTCCAGCCTGGGTGACGGCAAGACCCTGTCTCAAAAAAAAAAAAAAGTGAAGATAGTAACTTGTATTATTAATATTTCGCCACAATTAGAAATGATTTCTATTATATATGTGAATAAACTTTAAAATTTTAAAAAATGATATAGAAAGATATAAAATGAAGAAACGGAAGTCTCCGCACTGTTCCACCAGCCCCAGCCTCATTCTCTCTGGTAAGAAAATGGCCCTAACTTCTGGAACTAGCTCTTGCCACTCAACAGTGGGGCTTGGAGCTCCTTCAGGTCACAACGTGAAGAGATGCAGCCCGCTTCTCAATGCTGCTAGTATTCCACAGCTCAAAGTGCCCTGCTGGGTCAAAAGTTTCATCTGGGAATTTATTTAGTTATTTATTTATTATTTATTTATTTATTTTGAGACAGGGTCTCACTCTGTTGCCCAGGTTAGAGTGTAGTGGTGTGATCACATTTCACTGCAGCCTCAACCTCCTAGGCTCAAGCCGTCCTCCTGCCTCAGCCTCCCAAAGTGCTAGGATTACAGGCATGAGCCACCACACCTGGACAATTTTTTTTTCTGGTTGCTGCCAAACCATCCTCCAAAGAGCCTGCCCAGTGTAGACTCCCACCAAAGGTATCTGAGGCACAGGTTCCTTTTCTTATCAGAAAACAACAATGCCGCTATCTTCACTGGGTGCCTGGAGTAGCGAGCAAGGACAAACAAGCATGGCCCCAGTGGTGCCTGACTATCACTTGGTACAGGGGCACATAGATCTGGCAGGGGCTTGGTCTTACCCGGATGTCGTAGTGGTCCTTCAGCCCGTCCTCCACATGGTTCAGGAACTCACAGATATCCAGCTGGCCCAGGCAGCTCTCAAGAAGTGAATACATGCACTCAAAGGCCGCCTTCCGCACGTCCAGCCCATCGTCCACTGTATGTTTAAAGGGACCCATTTCCACCTGCAGGAGGGATGAAGGTTGGGAATATGGCCCCAGGGTGTAAGGACACCTCTTTTTTTTTTTTTTTTTTTTTTTTTGAGACGGAGTCTCACTCTGTCCCCCTTGCTGGAGTGCAGTGGCCGGATCTCAGCTCACTGCAAGCTCCGCCTCCCGGGTTCAGGCCATTCTCCTGCCTCAGCCTCCCGAGTAGCTGGGACTACAGGCGCCCGCCACCTCGCCCGGCTAGTTTTTTTGTATTTTTTAGTAGAAACGGGGTTTCACTGTGTTAGCCAGGATGGTCTCGATCTCCTGACCTCGTGATCCACCCGTCTCGGCCTCCCAAAGTGCTGGGATTACAGGCTTGAGCCACCGCGCCCGGCCAAGGACACCTCTTGTAGTTTCTGCTATAAACCCCACATCTCTATTCCACACTGCACGCCGGCCCCAAATCATGCCTTATACTCTCAAGTCTCCATGCCTTTGCTCAGCCTGCAGCATCCTTTCCCCTAGGTGATAATAGTGGCAATAAGAACAATTATTCTTATAATCTACTGAGCAGGCACTGTCTGAGCGGCAGGCACTGTACTGAGTGCTTGATGGATGACGTTTCATTCAAGCATCACAAATACCATCAGAAGTAAATGTTACTGGCCGGGTACGGTGGCTCACGCCTGTAATCCCAGCATTTTGGGAGGCCAAGGCAGGCGGATCATGAGGTCAAGAGATTGAAGCCATTCTGGTTAACATGGTGAAACCTCATCTCTACTAAAAATACAAAAAATTAGCCGGGCGTGGTGGCACATGCCTGTAGTCCCAGCTACTCAGGTGGCTGAGGCAGGAGAATCTCTCGAACCAGGGAGGCGGAGGTTGCAGTGACCTGAGATCGCACCACTGCACTCCAGCCTGGGTGACAGAGTGAGACTCCATCTCAAAAAGAAATATTATTGATCTCATTTAACAGATGAGGAAACTGCATTGGGCAGGTTAATTAACTGGGTTGGACAGGTTAAGGATACACTGCTTGTAAGTGGCTGAACTGGAATTTAAAACCCAGGTAGGCTGGGCATGATGGCTGTCCTCCCAGCACTTTGGGAGGCTGAGGCAGGAGGAATTTTGAGACCAGTCTGGGCAACATGGTGAAACCCCATCTCTACAAAAAAAAATACAAAAAATTAGCTAGGTGTGGTGGTACACGCCTGTAGTCCCAGCTACTCAGGAGGCTGAGGTGGGAGGATCGCTTGGGCCCAGGAGGTTGAGGCTGCAGTGAGCTGTGACTGTGTCACTGCACTCCAGCCTAGGTGACACAGCAAGACCCTGCCTCAAAAAAACAACAAAAAGACACCCAGGTCTTTCTGAAGCTTTCAACCATGAAGCCCTGTTTTAATGGTAAACACCTTTTCACCCTTCAAAGCCCAGCTTAAAGGGCCTCAATGCTGCTAGTATTCCACAGCTGAAACTTATTAAATCACCTTTAACCTTTGCCCCTTGAATCCTTACTTTACCAGGTGGGCTCTAAGTTAAATGCATTCTTGGTGTATGATGGGATTATGTCACAATAGGTCCATCATAAGTTGGTTTCCAGAGGCAATCCCATCATAAGGTGAGGAGCCTGCTGAACGCTACTGCTTTTGCACCATTGTAAAGTTGAACCATTGTAAGGAGGGGGCTGTCTGTAATCAGCAGGGTGGGCATCTCTCTCCTTTAGGGGGCCATGATGAGCTCCTTGGTGGCAGAAACCAAATCAGGTTCAACCCTGAGTCCTGGCACTTGGGCTCAGCGCAGATGCTCAGTGAACATCTGCCAAACGTCAACGTTTACTGGGCGCTGGTTGTGTGCCTGCAGTGGTTCTAAACACTTACAGGACCTCGCTCACCGAATTGTTGCAGCAACCCTACGACACAGACACAGCACCCTCATGTGCTCATGAAGAGAAACTGAGGCTCAGAGAGGATCAGGTTGCCCTGGCTGGGGTCACATAGCTGGGAGTCAGGGCAGGACTTGACCCAAGGCATGTGACCCCAGCACCTACTCTGATGAGATAATAATGCCCTACCAATGAGGCATGAGAAGTGGCATCATCCCCAGCTTCCCCAGGGTCCCCAGCTCTGCTCCACACCTCTCGGATGAGGTCCCGGCGGATCTTTGTCTCCTGGTAGAGGAGGGGCAGGATGTCATCCAGCAGGTCCCGGACTAGCGAGGGCTTGTTGTGCACAGCTGAGTTGAAGAAAGCCAGAGTCGCACGGCGCACGTTCAGATCTGGGTCCTGCAGGCTCTCCATGAACTCTCCTGGCAGAAGAACATGAGGGGTGCGGGGGATGCATAGCCACAGCACAGTCACCCCCCTCACCGCCCTGGCCATCTGGTTACTGTGCATGTGCAGAACTGGCTGAATGGGGGTAAGCTGGGAGTGGTGAACATGTACTTTGTGCCAGGCACAAACAACCCTTCAAAGATCAGATAAGAATGTGGGCTCGAGGCTGACCTGGCTTCCATTCCAGCTCTACTAATTAACTGTGGGGCCTTGGAGAGCCTCAATGTCCTCATCTGTAAAATGGGAGTCATAAGAGAACCTATGCTATAGGACTGTGTTTACAATTTAAAATGTGGTGCCTCAGCATTATCTTGAAAAAAAAAAAAGAAAAATTTTTTAATGTGGTAATGCATGGAAGGCACATAGCAGAGTGCCTGGCACAGAGCATGAACTCTGTGAATGTTAACTTGGTATCACAGGCGAGGTTCTTAAAGATCAGAGCGGTCAAGTCACCAGCACTTCTCAGGATACTCCTTTTTGCACAGTGCTATCTTTTTGTTTTGTTGTTGAGACAGAGTCTCACTCTGTTGCCCAGGCTGGAGTGCAGTGGTGTGATCTCGGTTCACCGCAACCTCCACCTCTCAGGTTCATGTGATTCTCCCACCTCAGCCTGCCAAGTACCTGGGATTACAGGCACACACCACCATGCCTGGCTAATTTTTGTATTTTTAGTAGAGACGGGGTTTCACCATGTTGGCCAGGCTGGTCTCGAACTCCTTACCTCAAGTGATCCGCCCACCTTGGCCACCCAAATTGCTGAGATTACAGGCACGAGCTGCTGCGCCCAGACTTGTACAGTGCTATGATTTGAATGTCCCCACCAAAACTCATGTTGAAACTTAATTGCCATGGTAATAGTATTGAGAGGTGATTAGGTCGTGAGGGTGAAGCCCTGAGGCATGGATTAATGCCATCACTACAGGAGTGGGTCAGTTTTCATGGGAGGGAGCTCCTGTTAAAGGAAAAGCTCAGCCCCCATCTCATCTCTGTCTCCCATACTCACTTCTGCCCTCCCTTCCACCATGGGATGGCCCTCACCAGATGCTGGCGCCATGTTCTTGGACCTCTCAGTCTCCACAACTGTGAGGAATAAATTTCTCTTCTTTATAAATTACCCAATCTGTAGTATTCTGCTATAGTAGCAGAAAAGGGACTATGATATAGAGTTTAAACTTAAAAAAAATTTTATTATTATACTTTAAGTTCTAGGGTACATGTGCACAACATGCAGGTTTGTTACATAGGTATACATGTGCCATGTTGGTTTGGAAAAAAAAAATTTTTTTAGAGATAGGGGGGTCTATGTTGCCCAGGCTGGTCTCAAACTCCTGGACTCAAGTGATCCTCCTGCCTCAGCCTCCCAAAGTGCTAGGATTACAGGCATGAGCCACTATGCCCAGCCATTATAGTTGAAACATTTTAGAATTGTTAATGTTTTATATATTTAATAAAGAAAATCAAGGATGGGGGAATCCCTAAATATAAAACCAAAACGCAAAAAACTATTTATTTATTTATTTATTTGTTTGAGTCAAAAAGACAGTCTCGTTCTGTTGCCCAGGAGGGAGTACAGTGGCACGATCTAGGCTCACTGCAACCTCCATCTCCCAGGTTCAAGCAATTCTCATGCCTCAACCTCCCAGGTAGCTGGGATCACAGGCGTGTGTCACCACACCCGGTTTTCTGTTGTTGTTGTTGTTGTTGAGACACAGTCTCGCTCTGTCGCCCAGGCTAGAGTGCAGTGGCGCGATCTCAGCTCACTGTAAGCTTCGCCTCCCAGGTAAGCTCCGCCTCCCAGGTTCACGCCATTCTCCTGCCTCAGCCTCCCGAGTAGCTGGGAGGGACTACAGGTGCCCGCCACCACACCCAGCTAATTTTTTGTATTTTTAGTAGAGACAGGGTTTCACCATGTTAGCCAGGATGGTCTCAATCTCCTGACCTCGTGATCCACCCGCCTTGGCCTCCCAAAGTGCTGGGATTACAGGCATGAGCCACCATGCCTGGCCTATACCCAGCTAATTTTTATATTTTTTGGTAGAGATGGGGTTTTGCCAGGCTGGTCTCTAACTCCTGACCTCAGGTGATCCTCCCGCCTCAGCCTCCCAAAGTGCTGGGATTACAGGAGTGAACCACCGTACCCGTCCTCAAAAACAAACAAACAAACAAAACTGTATTTAAAATGATCCAAGTAACCACCCAGGTTATGAAGGAGAAAACAAACCAAGCTACTTTGAGTATTTTGACTAGCTGCCCTCTAGCGGAAGACAAAAAAACTACCCATGAATATTAGTTTTCACAGAGATAAGAGTCAGCAATTCTCAGACTACTTTCTGTGTATTTCAGGATTAAGAAAATAAATATCTTGTAGATAATGGGAGCTGGGTTTCTTACTGTAAGAGAAAGGAGTTACAGATATGGAAAGGGGGCTAGACTACAATAGGAAGCAGCTATGAACTCAAGATTTTCAAGATAGGTGGGTAGGTAGGTAGAAGAGAGGGAGGAGAAAGAGGGACAGAAAGAGAGGCAGGGAGGGAAAGAAGGAGGGACAAAAAGATGTGGATGAATGTGCATCTGGAAGCACAGATATACACGTGCATGTTTGTCTCTGCATATAGACATGCATTTCCTAGTTCTGTCTGCTGAGAGGGCCTAGAAGCAATGAGGCCCCAATAGCAATAGGCACATCTAGTGTCCAGATCTTGGATTCTAAATACCATTCTCCACTAAAAGGAATCAGGACTCCTTGGAGAAATGACTGATTCCAGGACTGGTGCAGAAAAGGTTTGTGATGAATCTGGAGCATCTCATCGTGCCAAAAGCAAGGATACACTTAAAAGAATGATGGAGGCTGGGCATGGGGGCTCACGTCTGGAATCCCAGCACTTTGGGAGGCCAAGGTGAGTGGATCACTTAAGCCTAGGAGTTCAAGACCAGCCTGGGCAACATAGCAAAATGCTGTTTCTATAAAAAAAAATTTTTTAAGTAGACAGGCGTGGTGGCTGGCACACATCTCTAGTCGCAGTTACTAGGAAGGCTCAAGTGGGAGGATTTCTTGAGCCTGAGAGGCAAGGGTTGCAGTAAGGTATGACTGTGCCATTGCCTTCCAGCCTGGGTGACAGACTGAGACTCTGTCTCTCAAAAAAAAAAAAAAAAAAAAAGGAAACATGTCAATAGAAAATAGGAACCAGCTTGAAGTGCTCCCAATGGCCAAATCTGAGACAATCTTGAGCATCAAAATTAAAGACAGTAATAGGTTATAACCCACAGAATGAAGTAGGAAGAAGCCATGAGTCTCTAATGACAAATAAATTGATGAATAAATAAGTAAATAAATGCAAGAGAAGAAAAAGTTCTTCCAGACAGTAGAATGCAAACTTATAACTATGGAAAGAATAATGGAACTAGAAAGTCACCATTTGGCAAATATCACAGTAATCATTGACTCAGGCAAGAAACAACTGTGGATGCTAAACCTAGTGGGCAAAAAGATTGATGAGAACAAGGATGTTTACATAAAATACTTATTTTATGTACTCAAGAATTCATATTCATTCCAAAGGAAAAAAAAGAAACTTTAGAGTAGAGAGAAACCCTGGCGGTGTCCATCTGAACTGGGTGATCAAAGTTACCATCGCCAGTCAGGAGACAAGCCACCTCCACGTGCCCCTGAGGTGATGCACTGGGAAGGGCAGGAAGGCTCCCAGCAGAACAGGATGCAAGCTCAGAGCCAGCAGCCTCTTCTGGGCCCCTTTCAATGGTGCCGCATTGGCTCCCAGGTTCCCCATTCTCTGTGAGAACACAGCTGTGGGGAACTGGCAAGACCCGAGTTCACATCCCCGCTCTGAGTTAGTTTCCTCACATGTAAAATGGGGCCAGTCCTACACACCACAGAGGGAGCTGTGAGCACCACTGTGATGAGGTATATTAAAGGGTCTGATGTGGTGCCTGACACACAGTGAGAGCTCAAAAACAGTTCAAATGTTCTAAAGCAAACAGGAACCCCAGGTGAAATCGCTGGTGGTGCCCACCAAGGGCAGCTCTGTCACGATGGAGGAAATCAGGCTGGGGGGTGGGGCACGTGCCCACCGCACTAGGGCAAGGGACAAAGTTGCTGCCGATGACATTGCTAGAACTTCTGCACATGTTCTCCAGTGCAGAACGTGGTCACATCTGCTGACCCCTTGGTCACACACAACAGGCCCCCGGCAGATGAGGATCAACACTTTTTTTTTTTCTTTAGTGGGTGGCAGTCTCCCACTGCCACCATGCCTGACTAATTTTTTTTTTTTCTTTTTTTTTTTTGAGACAGAGTCTTGCTCTGTCACCCAGGCTGGAGTGCAGTGGTACAATCTCCGCTCACTGCAACCTTTGCCTCCTGGGTTCAAGTGATTCTCCTGCCTCAGCCTCCAGAGTAGCGGGGATTATAGGTGCCCGCCATTATGCCTGGCTCATTTTTGTATTTTTAGTAGAGACGGGGTTTCACCATGTTGGCCAGGCTGGTCTTGAACTCCTGATCTCAGGTGATCCACCTGCCTTGGCCTCCCAAAGTGTTGGGAGGTCTCAGTTCCTCTCCTCACAGTGAAGGCTGCTTGGAATCCTCAGGCCAGACGACCCCTCAGACAGAGGGCGATCTAGTGGGCAGGGTGGCGGGGGGGAGCACTCTTCCCTGCCCCACTTTAGGGCCCATAAAAGCTAAGGTATGTGAGAGGCTGGTGGTTTTCCATTCCCAAGAGTCTATATGTTTATGAAGCATCTTCTCCCTCAGTTGCCCATGGGCCTCCAGGACAACTCTAGAAGATGCAGATAATAAGAGTTTCTCACGTTCATTTGACAGATGAGGAAAGCAAGGCTTTGAGGTGTGATGGACATGCCAGGCCCACCTATGATTTAGTGGCAGTAGGGAGGCAGGGATGTGAACCCAGGCCTTTTAACTGGAGGGCCAGGCCCTGCTGCCCATCATGGGCATGCCTCCCAGGTCTCCCACTGCCCTTGGCTATCAGGTAGGAAATATCAGCCCAAGCTTAAGGACTGGGTGGGGGCACTGAACAAGGTAGGGGAGGCAGGAGGGAGGTGCTCACCGATGAAGCTCTTCAGGAGGGGGTCAATGGGATGGGGCTGGTCCGAGATGAGGAACTTGACCGCTGTGATGACGGTGCTCCGGGTGTGTGGCCGACCTGCAGAACAAGAGGAGGTGGAGGTGAGTTAGTAAGGGGCAGGGGCCAAACCTGGATGCTTACAGGTCAGAAGGTGCAGAGGCTCCTCCCCTTGCTTCCCTGGAAGACAGAACTGTACCCCCTCCCCATCTCTGGGAAAGTAGATTCTACCATTTCCCTTGGCAGCCTTGACTCTCCCCTCAATCCTTCATGCTGTAGCTGAAACAGTAGGACTGCCAGTGCTTAGGTAACCACACCACAGGTTGCAAACAGGGAACCGATAACCAAGACAGGAACTGCTCTGACAAAGACCTTCCCTCAGGCCTTGGGATTTTTCAGACATGTTATCTCAATTAGTCCTAACAATGATCCTATTAATTAATAATGATAAAATAGTATTAAAATCACCAATAAAAATCATCTCTTTGACACATGAGAAAAGAGACTCAGAGAGGATAAGTTCGTGTCTAAGGCCACACAGCAGATCCAGAATTCCTGGCTGGGCCCTTCCTCCTGGGCCTGCATTCTGGCTGGTGGTCAGGGGGGCCTAACAGAACTCGGATCATCTCCAGACTCGGTCGCGGAGAGCTCGCTTACTTGTGCTCTGCTGCTTGCTTTCTGAGTAGAGAAGCCGAATAAAGAGGGGGAGGGCATTCCCTTAATGAAAGAAACAAATGGGTGGATGCTCCACCTGCCTGAATCTCTCCTCAGTGGCTTGCCCCGCTTGCCCCCCGCCCAACCCCCAGTACACTGCAGCGAGTGGGCTAAGGTGCTTCCACCACACAGGCTTTACATTCAGCCTCGAGGAAAAGTTTACCAATTGGTGCTAAGGCATGAATGAATGGAAGAGTTACTGAACTCAGACTTTTAGCTTTTACCTCTTTCTCTTGCCAGCCTGACTGGCTCCCAGGAAGATTTAGGGTGGCTGATGAAGACAGGCACAAGAGAGTAAGATTAAGTGAACTGAAAACAAGAACAAGGCCAAGGACGACTGAAGGCAGGGAGGTGAGAAGGAGACTAGAAGGAAGACGTACAGAGAGCATCAGTTAGGAAGTTCCAGGAACCTACTAGAAGCAGGCCACTCATCTGGCTCTAAGCTTCCCAGCAGTTGGTGGTAAAAAGGAAATGTGACCAGGTGGCTGGTTCAACAGAATACGTGGGACAGAAACAAATAGGTGTTTAGGCAAAGCAGGGCTCCTCTGCATCTTAAGACTCTCGTCTGTCAAGGTTCTTTGTGTGATGTAACAGACAGTGTCCTCGACAATGTTCTTCCATCTAGTCATGAGGCCAGACAACTGCTTCTTATGAACCCAGCAACCCAAGGCGGCCTTAACTGAAATCACTAACATACCTAGTAACAGCAGCAGCTCTCAACTTACTCAGTATTAATTACTGTACGTACCACACAATGTACCAAACACTGTACCTGCGTTCTGTCAACCAGAGCACCCACTGGTTCCATAAGGGGCCAGCTGGCCAGCTTGAAGCCCACTGGCCTTTCATTCTGGGGACTCTCCCTTTCCTAGGAGCCCCACGACCCCACCTGCCTGCCTTCCACCTCCTGAAGCTAAGATACCTGGTGTGCCAAAACATGACAAACCAAAACGCCTGCCCCTCCTGGTTCTTGCCCAGCCCTCCCCAAGCCTCAGGGGCATGTCAGCCTGTCCCAGTCCATACTGACATCTGCTCATGGCTCAGGCTAGCTGAAAAGAGCTGACCCTCTGCAGGTTGCAGTCTATGGCTACTCAGAAAACTGTTTTTGTTGACCTCTGTGTGGAGCACTAAGCTACTGTCCACATCGAGGATTATGAAGTTGGCATCATGAGTTTTTTTTTTGTAGAGGCGGGGTCTCATCATGTTACCCAGGCTGGTCTCAAACTCCTAGGCTCAAGTGATCCACCCACCTTAGCCTCCCAAAGTGCTGGGATTACAGACATGTGCCACCATGCCTAGCCTACATCATGAGATTTTTAAGTGTATTTGTTGTAGGGACCTATCAAGGACTCTGTCCCTTCTATCCCACAGTCCCATAGAAGGGAGCCTTTAAGTCTCAGGTATCACTGTGTGTTCCTCTGTAGCTTCCTTGCCTCTGTCGCATAGATATCATGATTCTTGTACCCAATGACTTGAAATAGCTCACTCTGCCCCAGCTGCTTGGATGCTCAGTGACAAACTGCCCACCTCCGCGCTGGGTTGCCTTGCCCACACCTGTGTGCCTACCTGCAGCAAGCTGCTTCCGGAAGCGGGGCAGAAGGAACGAAGGGTTCACAAGGACCAGCTTCCCAATGCACTCAGCCACCACCCCCCGGGTGCCCTCCTCAGCGCCCTCGCAGCGCCGGAACAGCAGGGCCCAGACGTCCTCAGCGTAGGGCTTCAGGCTGTCAGGCTGGGCGGCCCCCAGGGCCTCCCTAAGTGAGTGCAGCAGCAGGTACTGTCGTCGGGGCTCAGCCTCGATCTGCTCCAGCAGGAAGGGCAGGAAGTCGGGCAGGCTGCCAGCACCCACACGGCCCAGTGCATACGAGGCCGCAGCCCTCACATCCTCACTGGGTGACCCCAAGGCTTCCAGGAGCACTGCCTTCAGCTCCCGCTGGGGGCCTGGCCCAGCCACCTGACCCACCTCAGCCAGCGACAGGAATGCCAGGACTTTGACCCCCGTGCTGGAGTGGGGCGACCTGGCATCGCAGACCAGACGGTTGGCTGTGCTTGCCGCCTCTTGGGGACAGGCAGCTGAGAGGGCTGCCACACACCGGGCCAATGAGTGGAACACCTGCTTGTGCAGGCCAGGCCCACCATCCACAGCCTGCTCATAAACAGGAGCAGTGAGCAGGCTGATGAGTTTAGCATAGTCCACACACGGGGGACGGGTCCCCACCAGGGCCTGCAGGAAGCCTTCAGCGGCTGCCAGAACCCCGGCTGGCAACAGGGGCGAACGCAGCAGCCGCAGCAGCTCTGAGAGCACAGGGCCACTGACCTCTACCAAAGAGGCTGGCTGGGCCTGGGTCACTGTGGCAAGGAAGTCCACAGCCAGCTGGGCCACGTGCATGTCACTCTCATTGACCAGGGCAGGCAGCTCAGCCAGCACAGCCTGCACGGCAGACGGTGGGAGGCTGAGGCCCTGGCTCTGGGCCAGGGCATCCAGGGCTGCCAGTGTGGCCAGTCGCAAAGCCCGCTGATTCTTCCGCAGGAATGAGGCCAGAATGGGCAGTGCCTCGGCCAGGATGGGCTGTAGATCAAGCTGCAGCGGGGACACAGCCACCAGCGTAAGCGCCTTGACGGCAGGCAGCCGGGTGATCTCATTCCGCAGGCGGTCCAGGAGGAGCAGTAATATGGGCTCCAGGTCATCCCCAAGCCGGTCACCCAGGTGGCCTACAAGGTGGCCCATGCAGGAAATGGCCCGCTCCTTCACCTCCTGGTCCAGGTCAGTGGCACGGAGTCGCGCCAGGGTAACCACAGACATCTCTCCAACATACGGCTCAGGATCCAGTATCCGAGGCCTGTCCAGCGGCCACAGGGCCTGCACCAGCTCCTGTAACACCACCAGGGCCTCGGCTGCAATCTTATAGAAAGGGTCAGCCACACAGGCCATCACAGGTGGCAGGAGGGTGGGCAAGTGTGGGTGAAAGGCCTCAGCTGGTTCAGTGCCCAGCAGCCCCTGCAGAAAGGCCAGGGCATCCATCCGGATGGTGGAGGAGCTGGAGCGGTCGGCCAGCGAGAAGATGATGCCTGTAGGGTGAGTGCAAGGGTTATGAGGCCACCGCCTCTGATGCAACGCGGCCCTCCCTGGAAGCAAGGCGGGGATACCTACAGGTGCCTGAGCTGGACTGAAGCACCTAAACTCTTCTGCAGAAGTTTCCAAGAAGTCAGCGCTGACCAGTGGCCAGGGTTGAGGGAAACATGTCCAGGGAACTCATTGGAACCAGCCTTATTCTCACTGCTGGTAGTGGGAGGCCACTGGAGACTCTTGACCAGGGACTGAGCCTGGGACTGGGTCCCAGACTCTCTCAGAAATTGGAGGTGGGGTCTGGGTTCTGGAAGTGGCCCAGAACAGCAGATACCTGGTTGCACTCCAGCCTACCTGATACCAGCACAGGCATGTGCTCAGCCAGGCTGCCGGGGAGGACGCCTGCCAGCTCGGTGAGGAGGCTAAAGCATCCCTGGCGTGCTCTGATGCTCCGATCTTTAAGCTGCCGCTGCAGGGCCTTGACCACAAGGGGCACCTGTGGACAGGAGGGGGAAGTCAAGGTCAGGGACCACCAAAGAAACCTCCCAGGCTGCCCACTACCAGGAGGCTTTGCCAGACACATCCCCAGGGAGGATGTCGGCATCAAGGTATCTCCCAAGCACTCATCCCTCACTCTGTGCCAGGCTTTTGGTGACTGCACACAGACCCTTGGAGGGCAGGCAAATTTCCCGCATCCATTTTACAGGTACAGAGAGACCAAGCAACTTGCTCAAGGTCACCCAGGCAGGTTGGCTGTCACTACCACACTCCAGAAGCCCGGCTGGCTCCCGCCCCCCACCCCGGGGACCCCTTCCCTTCCACAGCTGGATGTTCTCCCCAGGTGAGTTTCCAAGTCCAGGGACACTAACAGTGAGTGGCTGGGTGGGCAAATTGGGGGTAAGGGGTGGAGGTGAAGGCACGCCCACCTGTCCACGTAGCATGTGGAGGTTGCTGCCGGTCTGGGTGGGTTCCTCCATGGCCTCCAGCCATCCCTTTGGGGGCCGCGTTTGCCGCAGCAGCACGATGTAAGCGGTGAAGACATCAGCCTTGACATTCTCCTCGCGTTCTTTGAAGCGGCGGATGAGCACAGGTGCCAGGGTGCGGTGGAAATCAGGCAGCAGGTCAGGCCGCGAGCTGATCAAGGCTGCGATGCACTTAGCAGCTGCCCGGCGCACCTTCCAGCTCATGTCATCATCATCACTGTACTCATCCTCACTCTCTGGGGCAGGAACAAGACACACGGGGAACCCTCGTCTCCCAGGACAGGTCTGCGGCTCGGGGGAGAAGGGATGGGGAGGAGAGGGAGCCGGGCACTGTGCTTCACCTTTTGCTGATCAGCTTTTATAGATACCCTATGGGGAACATTCCCTACCTTTTAACAGGTATCTACCGTGTGCTACAGATGGGGCTAAGCGTGTCAAACCCATAATCTTATTTTAGCTTCATGATGACCTTTTGAGACAGGGATTATTTCCCCATTATAGAGGTGAGCAAATTGGGGTTTAGAGAGAGGAAGTGGATTGCTCCAAGTTAAGGAAATACTTGGAGTTAAACTAGAGTCCTCCCTGCCTGCAGACCCTTAATTGTCTGGACTGTACCAGGGAAAAAACAGACTTCCAAGTCGTCATGTAGACTTGGAGAATCAATTTGGGGCACAAAACTCATCTTTTGGCATCAGGTTTCGCTATGTGATGTTTTGTTTACTGGGACTCCAGAAGGGAGAAGGGACAAAGCCTCCCTTTGGCCTCTTCTCTCGCCTGATCTCTGCCTCTCAAGGGTCCCGATTCCAAAGGCTTCCAGGCAGGACTAATAAAGAGGAAATGCTGGGTTTGTGTGGCTTTCTACCCCACAATCTCCCTGAAAGTCAAGGGCTCATGCAGTCTTTACCATCACCTCAGAAGTGAAGGTACTGCCGAGCCCCATTTTACAGATGACAAGACTAAGGCTCAGAGGGGGTGAGACTCTCAGGGCACAAAGCGAGGAACAGCAGAGCTGAGATTCAGGCCCACGAGGCCCAGCCCTATCACCTGCGGAGGCACTCAGGAGGCTCAGAGGAGGACAGTCTTGCCTGGGAGCGCCCCGAGGCAAAGGCTCGGAGTCAGCATGGCCTTGCCCATACCACTCTGTGGACCACTTGGACCCACAGGGTGGTGTCTGGGCAGCCACAGTGGGCCACGGCCACCGGGTAGCTCAGCAGCCATCCCCTCTGATGGACCACTGTCACCCCCACAGCCGGCCACCCATGAACACACATCTTTAGCTCCCTATTACTGACAAGTGTCCCACCTCCCTGGCTTGGCATTCAAGGCCCCCACATGCCTGTCCAATCTCATTTACCATCCCATCTTGTTCCAAGTACCCCATCAGGCTCTAAATCCATCGTCTCCATCTATGCCCTGCCTTCAGGCCTAGCAGCATCTCTGCCCTGGAAATCTGTCTGAATGACAGACAGGACCACAGGCATAGGAGGAAAGAAGCTATCAAGTCCACCCCCATTGAGACACCTCACTCCCCTGCCAGTGCCTGCCATTCCACCATCAGGGCTTTCCTCTGCTGGGTTAAAGACATTATCTCCCGAAAGCCATTCATAAAAGGGTACACAGTGGCAGTGCAGAGGTGGGGGAGTCTGACAAACCTGGCTCCAAGGCCCAGCTATGCCAACTCCTAGTTGTGTTATCTCAGGCCACTCTCTTCTCAGTATGTGTCCTTGTCTGCAACACGGGGTAATAATATCTGTTTTTCTGGGGTTTTTGTGAGGAACACAACCAGCAAATGCTCAATAAATGACAGCGATGACTACTATCATTACTGTGCTCTATGCAGTCACAGCAGGTGGGACTGGAGCTTGAGGAAGAGCTGGCATCAGGACAGGGGCACCAAATGTGACCACTGTCTTTGGCTGGGGGATCCCAAGAAGGCTGTGCTCACCTCCACCCTCCAACCCCAATGACGGGCTGTCCACCAACCTTGCTCACTGAATTCACTATCCTCTGTCTCCATCTGCTCCTCATCCTCATCACTGTCGTAGTTGTAGTTGGGGTCATGTTTTATGTACTGGAGGCAGAGGCTGGTCACGTTGGGCATGTGAGGGCCCATTTCCTTGGGGCACCTGTGGGGTAGGATGAGGAATGCTTTGCTGAATCCAGTCAGGATGGGAGTAGGGGGTAGGGCCCAACGGGAGTCCTGAAATTTTACTGCTTTGAGGCCAGCATCCCCACCAACTTCCCAAAGGAGTCCCCAGGCAATCCCACCATACATACTTCCTCAAGAAGGCCTCAAAAGCCTGGAGGCAGGACTCCCGGAGCTCATCATCATCCAGGTTGCAGAAATCCTCCACCAGGGGCACCAGGCGGTCCAGGTGAGCCCCTGCAGGGCCGGGTGGGTCACTGAACCCAAGCCAGACACTCTCATGGAGTTCCCCCAGCCCGCAGCACTCAGCCTGTCCCTGCACCTACAGCGCTGACCACTGCAGATTCAACTCAGAGGTTTCATAGTCAAGCAGATGTGGGTTCTAGCCCTGACTCTGCCACCCAACTGCTATGGGACTTTGGGCAGGTCACAACATTTCTTTGACCTTAGCTGATTTTCACAACAAGGATAACAATGTCTCCTGGGCAGAGATTTTGTGAAGATAAATTATATAAAGATAAATAGCTGGCTGGGCGCCATGAGTCACGCCTGTAATCCCAGCACTTTGGGAGGCCGGGGCGGTCGGATCACAAGGTCTGGAGACTGAGACCACGGTGAAACCCCATCTCTACTAAAAATACAAAAAATTAGCCAGGCGCGGTGGCGGGTGCCTGTAGTCCCAGCTACTCAGGAGGCTGAGGTAGGAGAATGGCGTGAACCCGGGAGGCAGAGCTTGCAGTGAGCCAAGATTGCACCACGGCACTCCAGCCTGGGCGACAGAGCGAGACTCAGTCTCAAAAAAAAAAAAAAAAAAAAAAAAAAAAAGATAAATAGCTTAGGCCAGGCGCGGTGGCTCATGCCTGTAATCCCAGCATTTTGGGAGTCCAAGGCAGGTGGATTACAAGGTCAGGAGATCGAGACCATCCTGGCTAACACGGTGAAACCCTGTCTCTACTAAAAATACAAAAAATTAGCTGGGTGTGGTGGCACACACCTGTAGTCCCAGCTACTCAGGAGGCTGAGGCAGGAGGATTGCTTGAACCTGGGAGGTGGAGGTTGCAGTGAGACAAGATAGCGTCACTGTACTCCAGCCTGGGGGACACAGCTAGACTCGACCTCAAAAAAAAAAAAAAAAAAAAAAAAAAGAGATAAATAGCTTACGCTGGGCGCGTGGCTCACACCTGTAACCCCAGCACTTTGTGAGGCCGAGGCAGATGGATCATCTGAGGTCAGGAGTTCGAGACCAGCTTGGCCAACATGGTGAAACTCCATCTCTACTAAAAATTCAAAAATTAGCTGCGTGTGGCAGTGCGCCCCTATAATCCCAGCTACTTGGGAGACTGAGGCAGGAGAATCGCTTGAACCTGGGAGGTGGAGGTTACAGTGAGCAGAGATTGTGCCACGGCACTCCAGCCTGGGCAACAGAGCGAGACATGAGACTCAGTCTGAAAAAAAAAAAAAAAAGTTAAGAAAAGCTTAGTCCAAGTCTGGGCACAGTGGCTCACCCCTGTAATCCTAGCACTTTGAGAGGTCGAGGCGGGCAGATCACGGGATCATGAGGTCAGGAGTTCAAGACCAACCTGGCCAACCAACATAGTGAAACCCTGTCTCTACTAAAAATACAAAAACTAGCCAGGTATCGTAGCGTGCGCCTGTAGTCCTAGCTACTCCGGAGGCTGAGACAGGAGAATCGCTTGAATCTGGGAGGCGGAGGTTGCGGTGAGCCGAGATTGCACCACTGCACTCCAGCCTGGGCAACAGAGTGAGACTCTCTCTCAAAAAAATAAATAAATAAGTTTAGTCCAGGTTCTGCACAAGCAGGCACTCGATAAGTAGCTTCTGTTATCAAAACCATTACTCATGTCCTGGCCTAATTTCCTTCACTAGGTTGTAAGTCCCTGGATAGGAGAAACGGGAGGCAGGTACTGCCCTAATAGACCAGGCAAGAGGGGTTCCTGCCTGGTCTCTAGGCTTTAGAGCATCCCACTCATGCCCTTCTCCAGCCACATTCTTCCTCACAGTACAAGAAGAGACATGCTGACCTAGAGACCCCCCAGCACTCCTAGACTCCATTCTGTCTGGGTATCTGAGGACCCCAGAGTTTCCCGCCCAACGGATCCTGACCCCTTGTCCGAGCCTGCACAGGCCTCTTTCCCGGGTCCATGCAACCAAGGATGGCTGAGGGCTGGCTGCTGTTTGGGAGAAATGGGACAGGGTGTGGCCATGTCAGCTGGGGTTGTCCCCATGTGTGCCTGCAAGGCCGCTTGCAGTGAGAGAGCCAGGAGTTAGGAGAGGCTGACCGTAGGCCAACTCTATCCAAACTGTCTTGGTATAGTCAGAATTCCAAGGTGTCTGAAGATACATTCAAACCTGATTGCAGCTTTCCATTTCTAAAAAACTAATCTATAGTGACAGAAAGCAGATCAGTGGCTGCCTGGACAAGGCAGAGAGAGCTGGACTGCACACGGACACAAGGAAGCTTTTGGGGGTGATGGAAATGTTTCACGGATATACACAAAGGTCAAAACACACTTAATTGTACACTTTAAATAGTGCGGTTTACTGTATGCACATTAAATTGTTTCTTAAAAATTCAAACTTGGCCCACGGGCTGTTACTAAGATATCTTTGTCAAAGTGGGAGAACAGAATACAGTCTAACAGTTTAGTGGCGTGACTTAAAATTGTAATTACCAGCCAGTCCCCAGGTCTCGGAAGTGGTTGATCCAACCCCCTTCTCTGAACCATCTGCACTAGGCAGGAGCTCAGGCCGGGTGGTTTGTCCAGCTCCGGCCCGCCCTGCACCTCTCAAGCCCCGCACCTCTCAAGCCGTGCCCGGCCCCAACCTCTGCGTTCCAAGGGCTTCAGGCACACCAACCAACCGAGGAAGCAGCCCGGCCCAGGCCCCACCCACCACGTCAGTCCAGGTCCCGCTCCATCCTCCCTACCAAGGGGGCTGTCCACCCTTACGCCCGGGCTGCACGGCGCCCCAAGCTCCACCCCCTTACCGAGTCATTGGCTCACTCCTAAGCTCCACCCACCATGCCATCCCAGGCCCTGCCCCTTCCCCGCCCCCTTACCGAGGCGGTGGCCGGCCTGGCGGCCGACGCTGCCCAAACATTGGATCAGGGTGCGGATGGCAGCCGGGCTGGTGGGCGCCCGTGGGCCGGGAAGCCGGTCCAGTAGGTGGTCAGCGAGTTCGACGAAGAGGTCGGTGCTGCAGGCGGCCGCCAGGTGGCCAAGCGCTCCAACCGCCCGCTTGCGCACCGCCAGGCGCGGGCTGCTCAGCTGTGGCAGCAGACAGTGCAGGAGGCTAGCGTGGAAGGCGCCCAGCGGGGCACCCAGCCTGGAGAACACGAGGGGGCATCAGGCCAGTCGCACCCCGCGGGCAGCCTGGGCCACGCTCCGCCCCTCTCCCCATTCTCTCCCGGCCTCATTCCCAGGATTATGGCAACTCAATGGTCCTTGCAAAAGAGGTGCCCTGCAACTGTGAGGAGGAATTATTTTAATTATTTTGTTACATGAGAGAAAGCGGAGAGAGAAAGGTACTTCTCAGCAGTGCAAAGCCTGGCTCCCAGCCCAGGGAGAAGGACCTGATGGGGGAAGCATGGGAGATCGAGTAAGGCTGTCCCTACTTCTTGTAAGTCTAGGCCTTGCCTCAATACCATCCCCCTCTGTCCATCCTCCTCGCTGAGACCAGAGCAGTATAAAATCTACTTCTCACCTGGTCACTCCTCTGCTTAACTCCTTCCATGGCTCCTTAGTGCCTTTGGAGATGCTGAGCTCTGGGCTCAAGAGGCAACACCAGAGAATGGCTTCCACGCACACAGCACAGCCCCTGCCTGCCTCAGCAGCTTCTATCCACACCTTCAAACGAGGCCCGTGCATTTTCTGTCCCATAAACATCCCGAGACCTTTTCTCACTTTACACAAACACACTGACCTCACTCTCCCTTATTTCTATGTCCTACCCAACCCTCTCTCCTGGGTTTCATTTGTCTATTCACCTGCTAAGTGACAGGGACTGTGCCGGAAGCCAGGGTGAACAAGATAGACTGATCCTGGGACCTGCCCTCATGGAGTGTGTGGTTGAGTGGGTGCCTCCCAGGAACCTCAAGTTCAACATGCCCCAGCTTGAATCCATCACCTTCCTCCCCACACACCTGCTCCTGGCTCCCAGAGTGCACCCCATCACAGCACCTCTGTCTGCCCCCGCCAGTTACTAAAGGCAGAACCCTAGGGGTCAGCCTCCAGTCCCCGCCTCTCTTGCCCACTCCAAGTCCTGTGGAGTCTACCTCCTGAATACAACCCGAATTGCTTTCCCTATAGTAGCCTTTTAACCAGTCCCCAGCCTGTTCAATCCCCTCCCATCTACTCTCCACTGCAGAGAGAAAGATCAGAGTGGAACACACAAATACTCACCCCACCCCATGGCTCCTGGCCAGCCCTCCACCTCATCTCTCCATACCCACCTCTCCACATTACAGCCTGCCCCACGACCCCTGGCAGACTCTGGGACCCCAAGTCTTCCCCCATCTCTGCCTTCCGGACTGGGGGCAGTCTCCCCTCCAGCATCCTCCTTATACCTGCCCAAACTCAGCTAAGTCCTGCCCCTCCTTGAAGGCTCAACTCTAGCAGCACGCTCTTTTAGAAGGCTCCTCGTTCCCAGCTGGGCTGGGGGCTCCTCTGAGCTCCTGTCAGCCCTGTTTTGTTTTTTTTTTTTTTTTTTTTGAGACGGAGTCTCGCTCTGTAGCCCAGGCTGGAGTGCAGTGGCCGGATCTCAGCTCACTGCAAGCTCCGCCTCCCGGGTTCACGCCATTCTCCGGCCTCAGCCTCCCGAGTAGCTGGGACTACAGGCGCTGCCACCTCGCCCGGCTATTTTTTGTATTTCTTAGTAGAGACGGGGTTTCACCGTGTTAGCCAGGATGGTCTCGATCTCCTGACCTCGTGATCCGCCCATCTCGGCCTCCCAAAGTGCTGGGATTACAGGCTTGAGCCACCGCGCCCGGCCTAGCCCTGTTCTTATCCTTAACTGTTGTGCTTACTCCATTCACAGTTTTATACATGTCTGTGAACTCCTCCCTAGGAACAACCAAGACTGATCTAACCCCATGTTCCGAACATTAGGCCAGCGCCTGACATTTTTCTGGTTAGAGCAGGTATTCAAGTCGTGGGAGGTTTTACTGACCGTGTGACCACATCACCTCTCAGAGCCTGTAAATGTGTGACAATTGAGTTCTCCTTTACGAGGCTGCTGGGATGATTAAGGAGCCCCGAGCACAGGGCTTGGTGTGCAGTAGGTGCTAGCTCTGTGATTTGAGTCCCTTCCTGTCCCCTTTTACCCATTCTTCCTCAATACCCAGGGTGGCCTCCCACACCTGCTCAGCATGTCAGAGAGGATGTCCAGGGCTTCCAGCTGCACAGCCACATCCTCCTGCTGGGCAATGGCACTGGTGAGCTGGCCCGTGATCTTCCGGCACACGTTGGTGGCCAGCCCGGAGCCTGCACAGGGCACAAGGTGGGCACAGTGAGGCCCTGGCCTGGGGGAAAGGCAGCCTTTACCACTGGTCTGCCTCTGCTCTGGCTGTGTTCCTGAGCCCACATCCCAGGGAATCTTGCCAGGGCTCCAGAGGTCCCAGGTTTGACCCAGAGTCTGGCCAAAGTAAAGGAGACAGCTAGGGGAGCTGCAGAGCCAATGGCCGAGCTGCTGGGTGGCACTCACACACCCAAGCCCTTCTTCCTTTCCCCATTCCTCTAGGGAGGCAGGGAAAGTTAAACACTTCCTTTCCTGCCTCCCTTGCTGCTGGGAGTGGCTGGGTGATCCAGCTCTTGCCAGTGAGATATCAGTGGAAGTCGTATGGGGGCTTCTGGGAAAACGTGTGCTTTCCCTATAAAGGGAGGGGACATGGGGCAAGACCTGAACCCTGTCAATATTGAGCCACTAAATGAATTGCTACCGAAATGGAGTGGCTGATTCCTCCAGGATTGCCATGTGAGGAAAAACCACCCCTGATTTCTTTAAACTGTCGTTGGTTAGATTTCATCACTTGAGCTAAAAGCATTTCTAACTGACACAGAAGCATGAACTTAAACGGAGCTGGGCCTGAATTCTCTGCCCTGCTTACTAGCTGAGTGACCTCAGGTATGTCTCTTCAACTCTCTGTGCCTCAGTGTTTTTTTGTTTTTTACCATTAACTAGGACAAATACTAACAGTACCTAGTCCTGGGGACCTGGGTACCTGTTGCTGCAGGGGGGAGCTCCGAGAGGACGGTCTTGAGGCCAATGCCGGCGATGTCTCGCAGCTGCTCCTTGTCTGACCGCATGTTGGCGCACAGGGTGTCCACGATGGTCTCCACCTGGTACTCCTTCACTTTGCCCACCAGAGGACCCAGGCTGAGCAGGGAGTGGGAAGGTGAGTCCAAGGTCCCAAGGTTCAGCCTGAGTCAGGCTGCCCCTTTATGTCCCTTCATGCTCCTGGGACCACATGTGCTGAGGAAAAGGCCTCAGATCACCAGGGGAGCCCCTGTTTGGCCAGAAAGAGGTACTCTCTGGCTATGCCAAAATTGTTCCTGGCACATCCCAAACCTACGTTTCTTCTTGTTTTACGTCTCAGGAAATGGCCAAATAGTGCCCCAGAACAAGGGTGCTCAAACTTGAGCGTGCATCTGAATCCCCTGGAGGGCTTGTTAAAACAGATTGCTGTGCCCCACCCCCAGAGGTTCAGAGTCAGGAGGGCTATCTCGGTGGGGCCTAACAGCGTGCATTTCTAGCAAGCTCCCAGTTGAGGCTGATAGTGTAGGTGGTCCAGGGAGCACACTTGGAGAACCTCTACCTTAGAGGCTTGCTTCTCAAAGTTTGGTGGTGGGTTAGCATCGGCAACACCACTCGGAAGCTTGTTCAGGATGTGGAATCTCAGGCCCTACCCTACCCTAGATCTATTGAGCCAGGATCTGTAGCGCCACAAGGTCCCCAGGTGATTCTAATGCACAGGAAAGTGTAAAAACAGCTGCACTAGATGCCTGGGTTCTCAGCCTTAGTTGCCATCACCTGGGCCTCTGAAAAATGCCTACCTGGGCACTGCCCTCAGAGAGTCTGCGTTAATTGGTTTCACGTGTGACCTGGAGGCGGGAGGGCTTTTTAAATTCCCCAGGTGATTCTAACATGCAGTCGAGGCTGACAACCTCTGCCCTACCTGAGTAGTTCTCAGACATTGGTTGCATCAGAATGCAGATTCCAGAGGTGCTATGGTCTCATCCTCTGCCCCAGCTCCCTCCCTGCTCAATCCCCTGAATATGAATCCCTGGGCAGGGAATATAGTTTCAACAAGGGCTTCAGGTGACTGCAGTGGACAATGGTTTTCTTTTTTCTTGATTTTTTTTTTTTTTTTGAGATGAGGTCTTGCTCTGTTGCCCAGGGTGGAATACAGTGGCATGATCATAGCCCATGGCAGCCTCGAACTCCTGGGCTCAAGCAATCCTCCTACATAGATGAGATTACATATTCAAGCCACCACGCTTGGCTAATTTCTTTTTTTAGTGTCTTGCTATGTTGCCCAGGCTGGTCTTGAACTGCTGGCCTCAAGTGATCCTCTTGCCTCAGCCTCCAGAATAGCTGGGACTACAGGCATGCACACCATGGTTTTCAAACCTTGGCTCTCTCAGCTTCCTTCTCCACAGCTCCTCTATCTACATAATGATGAAATCCTCCATCCTACCTCGTATAGCACTGGTTCCCACTAGAAGTAATACCGCCTTGGCAATTTATGGGTGTCCTTGGTCATCATAACTATAGAGTTAGTACTTCTGGCCTTTAAGCGGGTGGGAAGCAGGAACCGCAGAAAGACAACAATGCAAAACAAAGCATTGTCCATGCCCCGCAAGAAATTCTAACATCCCAATGGGCATTTGTATAGGCAAAAGGCCTTTCTGTAATTATCTGAGTCTAACATTTCAGTTTATACAGAGACACAAAATATTTTTACATTGTTTTAATATACCGCATTCTAGATTTTCCAAGAATGCAATTTTCAGGTAAATAGAAGGAAAAGTGTACTTTGTTTTCTGGGAAACTTCATTGGGAGATGGTCACTCACTTTAGAAAATCCTGGCTGGGCGTGGTAGCTCATGCCTGTAATCCCAGCACTTTGGGAGGCCAAGGCAGGCAGATCACTTGAGGTCAGGAGTTCAAGACCAGCCTAGCCAACATGGCAAAACCCCACATCTACTAAAAATACAAAAATTAGCCAGGCGTGGTAGTGTGTGCCTGTAATGCCAGCTACTCAGGAGGCTGAGACATGGGAATTGCTTGAACCTGGGAGGAGAAGGTCACAATGAGCTGAGATTGCACCACTGTACTCCAGCCTGAGTGACAAAGTGCGACTCTGTCTCAAAAAAAAAAAAAAGAAAAAAGAAAATCTTGCCACTAAGAGCAATGCCTCCAATTCTGAAACCTGAGTCCCAACACCCCCTGTCTATATCTGGTATCTGTACTCATGATGAGTACTCATGATGAGTTTACATGCAGGTACAGGCTTCTCGTGACTTCATCACTTCTACCATCACAGTGCCCCAGCACGCATACACGGAAACACATACTACTTTACTATAAGCTACATTCCTTCTAGTTTGCCTTTATGGTTAAGGTTAGGGCATTATGTGTAGACGTAGGTTTTATAATGTACGAATTTCATTTCCTAATAGGAAAACAGTATTACAAACGATTTGTTATAAAAAGGTATTGGTTCTGCCGGTGGGAAACCACACTCAATCCTAAGTCTACTCCATGACCAGAAAGACACTCCCAACTCATAAACTTGTCCATGTCACCTTCCTACAGAAAACCCTTTACCGAATTCCCTCTGCTCTTGGGATCATGTTGCAATTCTTTAACATCTTCTTCTGGGGAAACTCAAGACTAAGGTACCATTCAACAAGAGCTGCTCAGCAGGTCCCCTCTGTGAGGCTGTACCCCAAAGGGACAGGGGTCCCCAGAATGCTCCCACACCAGGTAGGACCCCTGCTCCTGCTCCACCAGGGCAATTCTTTAACATGCCCCGGAAGAATGCCTGGACCCAGCTCCCAGACAGTGGTTTGAAAGACAGTGCCCAATTCTCTCACCCTGTTGATCCTTGATCCCTGGCATTCTATTTAAAATTACTCAGGTGATGCTAACCTGCAGTCAAGGTTGACAACCTCTGCCCTACACGAGTGGTTCTCAGGTGTGGGTGTGAGAATGACTCTACCACCCAAGCATCCCCACGTGCTCTGCACATACCCTTGTCTTGTTTTTTTCTACTCTGGAGATAACTTGCCAACGTCTCAGGATCACAGCCTCACAGTGATCTAAGGCTGGGGCTTTTAGGACCTCTCCCAATCCCATGTGCCCTAAGCCTTTTTTGTTTTTTATTTTTGAGATGGAGTTTTTGCTCTTGTTGCCCAGGCTGGAGTACAATGACACAATCTCGGCTCACTGCAATATCTGCCTCCTGAGTTCAAGCGATTCTCCTTACTCAGCCTCCCAAGTAGCTGGGATTACAGGCATGTGCCACCATGCCCAGCAAATTTTTTAAAAAATTATTATTTAGTAGAGACAGGGTTTCACCAGGTTGGTCAGGCTGGTCTCGAACTCCTGACCTCAGGTGATCCACCCACCTTGGCCTCTCAAAGTGCTGGGATTACAGGCATGAGCCACCGTGCCCAGCCTTTAAGCCTTTACCACCTTGATGTGTATCAGCTTGACCTTCCCAGCATTTACATCTGTCTGAGGGCTTTCTCTGGCTAAAGGTGGCAGAAAGTGGACAACCCTCTGTCCTACCCCAGAAGCAGCCCTTAACCAATGACTACCAGGGAGCTGGTGGACTAATACCCCAGCTCCCTCACCCTTTAAGTGGGAAAAGTCCAAGAGGCATGCCCTATACTGTGTCCCAGAGGTCCCCATGGGGTTAAGCTCATCGGGCCCACTGTGGTCACTTGCTTTGTACCGTACCCTTGATTGGTCCTCTTCCCTCTCCTGCCTCACTTCCCTACTCCTCCACCATGTTTCCTGGGATCACCTCCCAAATAAACTTAGATTTGAATCCTTGTCTCAGCATCTTCTTCTGGGGAAACTCAAGACTAAGGTACCATTCAACAAGAGCTGCTCAGCAGGTCCCCTCTGCAAGGTTGTACCCCAAAGGGACAGGGGTCCCCAGAATGCTCCCACACCAGGTAGGGCCCCTTCTCCTGCTCCACCAAGGCTGACACTCACCACTTAACAGCCAGGTTCTGCACCTCACCGTTCTTGTCCTCCAGGAGCCGGAGCAGCATCTTCACCACCTTGCGCTCGCTGTCCTCGTCCAGCTGAATGGAGTCCTTCTGCAACTCCGACATCAGGTCGCTGGTGGCCATGAACCTGTGCAGGGAGGGCAGAGGAGGATTGCTGAGCAGCTCCTGGGCCCTGGTGGATTTGGGCAGTACCTCAGGGTTCCCCTAGAAGTAGACCTTAATACAAAGATTCGAGGTCAAATGCACTCCTGTGTCACATGATGATGTTTTGGTAAATGAGAGGCAACATATACAATGGTTGTCCCGTAAGATTATAGTGAGGCTGCCCTATATAGGCATGCCATTTTCATCTTTTCTACCTTATTTTTACTGTACCTTTTCTATGTTTAGACACACAGATACCACTCTGTTACAGCTGCCTAGAGTACTCAATACAGGTGCGTAGCCTGGGAGCAACAGGCCGCACCATATAGCCTGGGGGTGTAGTAGGTTCTACCATCTAGGCTGTGTAAGCATACTCTATGAGGTTCACACAAGGACAAAATTGCCTAATGATGCACTTCTCAGAATGTCTCCCTGTCGTTAAGTGCCACATGACAGTGGATTATTTGGGCAGTGGGTATGGTTGGGCTACAAGGAGACCCACATGTGTGACACCAACTGCCACATGGTGGCAGACTAGGAATGGCCCAGCATGCTGGCTAAATGCATAATGCTTCAGGGTCGGTGGCTCCCGACCATTTACGCAGTGTGAATTTGGGCAAGTCATTTCACCTCTCCAAGCCTTAGCTTACCTGTCTGAAAACGGGGATGAGACTAGTATCTGCCTCATGGGGTTTTAAGTGCACATGGTGAGCGCTCAGTAAATGGCACTGCCATTATTATAATGACATCATCCACATCCCACAACAGCTGACAAAGGGATGCCAGAAGGTTGTTTTGTTTTGCTTTTTGAGATGGAGTCTTGCTCTGTCGCCCAGGCTAGAGTGCAGTGGCGCAATCTCGGCTCACTGCAAGCTCCGCCTCCCGGGTTTACGCCATTCTCCTGCCTCAGCCTCCTGAGTAGCTGGGACTACTGGTACCCACCACCACACCCGGCTAATTTTTTGTATTTTTAGTAGAGATGGGGTTTCACCGTGTTAGCCAGGATGATCTTGATCTCCTGACATCATGATCCACCCGCCTTGGCCTCCCAAAGTGCTGCGATTACAGGCGTGAGCCACTGTGCCCAGCCAAAGGATGCCAGAAGGTTGAACAGATACCTTGTGTCCAAGTCAGAGCTAGAGGCCTACCAAACAGATGGAGGAAGGCGAGCCCTGTCCACTCCCATCTCAGAGAACTGGCTCGGTCCCTGCCCTTAGAGCAGTGGATCTCCAGCTATAGCCAGCATCAGAATCACCAGCAGGGCTTGTTAAACAATACTAGGCCCCATTCCCAGAGTTTCTGAATCAGCAGGTCTGAGTTGGGGCCCAGGAATCCGCATTTCTAACAAATTCCTGGATGACGCTGAGGGTCAGGGACCACCATTTGAAAACCACTGCCCTACACCATGCTGATGGGCATGGGCATATTTTGGAGACCAGCACCAATAGCTGACTGGCTCACTGACCTAGGGTGGGCATCAGAGGCAAGGGCTACCCACCCAGAAAAATCAGGCTTTTGGTGTCAGGCCCCACAAATCCTGATGCCGTCCCAGGCATTTGAAACTGCAGTGGGAGTCTAAGCTAGAAGCCATGGAAAGTTGAGGCTGGGGCCATTATTAGGCACCATTCCTGCCAAAATTAAGAGGGTAGGAGCAGAGGTCTGAAACTAGTAGCCCTCAGCTATGTCCAGCTTGCAAATGTGTTTTCAAAAATTTAAATTACTTGTCAACATTTGAACATTGGGAGAGTTGACATAAAAATACTGACTTTGGCCTGGCATAGTGGCTCACGCCTGTAATCCCAGCACTTCAGGAGGCTGAGGCGGGTGGATCACCTGAGATCAAAAGTTCTAGACCAGCCTGGCCAATATCGTGAAACCCTGTCTCTATTAAAAATACAAAAATTAGCCGAGCACGGCAGTGAGCACCTGTAATCCTAGCTACTGGGAAGGCTGAGGCAGGTGAATCACTTGAACCTGGGAGGCGAAGGTTGCAGTGAGCTGAGATCGCACCACTGCACTCCAGCCTGGGTGACAGTGCGAGACTCTGTCTCAAAATAAAATAAAATAAAATAAAATGCTGACTTCCAGGCTAGGTGCAGCAGCTCATGCCTGTAATCCCAGCACTTTGGGAGGCCAAGGTCAGCGGATCACTCAAGGTCAGGAATTTGAGACCAGCCTGGCCAACATGGGGAAACCCCATCTCTACTAAAAATACGAAAATTAGCCAGGTGTGGTGGTGCACGCCTGTAGTCCCAGCTACTTGGGAGGCTGAGGCAGGAGAATCACTCAAACCTGGGAGGCAGAGATTGCAGTGAGCCAACATCGTGCCATAGCACTCCAGCCTGGGTGATAGAGTGAGATTCAAAAAAAAAAAACCTGACTTCCAGATTATCTTGAAAACATAGTATTTCTGTACAACGGGGCCTACAATCCCTGGTGACAATACCTGACTAGAGTCAGGTTGTGGTTGCCCTCTCCCCAGTTTACCTGGTCCCCACTAGGCCCACTTCACCCACTGACTGGCTCCTGCAGGCATGTGAGCGGAGTCTCAGAAGAAAACAGGACAGAGCAGCGAGGAGATACCACGAGGCTGCCTCGGAGAGAGCCTCCAGGTTTTGCCGGCCCTGCTGGGCCACTCCGCTGCCCCACACTGGCCCTGCTTTCCAGCATGGTTGAGCAAATCAACCAAGAGCCCTGACCCCAGCCTCCTGTGGCAAAAACTATCACAGCTGGGATTCTGGCTCTCATCTGTGCAGACTCAGACCTGCTCCTGGATGTCACCGCAGCCCACAGTGCCCTGTTACCAGGGGTGGACTGGTCGATGTCCTATTTATTTTTAACAGGTAGATTAGCCACCAGTTGCTAGGAGAGAGGAGGAGGCTGGGCTGGCAGCACGGGCAGGATGGTAGGACTGACTGTGCCCACCTCTGGGCAAAGGTAAAGTGAAGGAGGAGGTTTGGATTTGAGCCAGGCCAAGGCCTGAGGTGGGCACATGCATGCCTACGTCTGCTTAGCTGAGGGGACATTCTGAGATAGCATGCAGGGTCTCCAAGTTGTGTTTCTGCTGCAGTCCATGGGGGCCCAGCTCAGCCTGGCAACCCAGGTGATGTGCCTCTTTGCCCAAGATAGGCCTCCTGCCCCCGCTCCTCTTCTCCACCTGTTGAGCTCCTATTCACCCATCAAGACCCCAGCTCAAATGTCCCAGCTCAGGGATGACTGACCACCCTGCCCTACCCCTGCATTCACAGCCCCTAAACACAATGTTCTGACAGGATCCTTTCAGAGCACTCTGCACCCCTCCTTTATAGCACTTCTCACACTGCAATACAAGTCTGGCCACCAGAGCATCTTCTCCATTGGACTGTACACTCACTGAGGGCAGAGGCCCATCAGGTTTATCTCTGGGACTCCAGGCTCAACAAAGAACAGGTCTGCAGGGGGCTTTGTCGGGGAGGGTGAGGGCAGGAGGAGAGGTAGTGAGAGAGCTAGCCCTTAACAGAATTTACAGCCAAATAGCCCGAACTCAGAAACCAACTCTTCTGAAGTATGCCTCAGCATTTCAGACACCCCTGGTTCCTGCAGACACTGGCTCTCAGAGAAAGGAAGCCATATTTTACATGTGTTATGTGTGCAGGGATGGGAGAGGGAAGGAAAAGTATATAATTTGGTGGATAAGAGCTTGAGCACCAAAGTTTGGCTTTAAGTGAGTATACTGGTCTTGCCATCTATCAACCAGGTGACATTGGGCAACTACCTCCTTTTCTCTGGGCCTCATATTTTCTATATATAAAATGGGAACTTTTCTTTGCCCTACCTCATAGTATCCTTGGGAGGTTTCAATAGGACAACCAGCTCTTAGCATGAGGTAGTAAGAAAACTAGGCTCAGGGAGGCTGCACAAACTGCCTAAGGTAACAGCAAACTGGGCGGAAAACCAGCCCACCACACACGTCTCCTGGCTTCTCAATCACTACTACTGTGTTTTCAAGAACAAGACCCCCAAGTGTACTCGTTTTGACTGTTGGAGCCTCTGTGGTAAAGGGGCACCTCCTGCCCATAAAGCCAGGGCCCAGGAAGAACAGGAATCAAAGGTCTCCTCCACCCAACCTGGGACCCTCATTTGCAGTCACTGCCCCCCTCCAGGAACCAGAGGACATAGTCTCAGTTTCATTACAGAGAAACCCTAGAGGCAACTCAGCCGAAACCCTTGGCCACACGGGCGCCTGAACAGCTGGTCTGCAGGACCCAGCACCCTGGTATTCGAACTTTAAAAATAGATACCATTCTCACATGCTTGGGGTGGTTTTAAGTGTTCTCCAGGCCACTGGCAGAGACAGGCTGAAAGGACTTCTCGGGCTCTAGCTGGCAGGGCCAACTCCCTCTCCCAGAGACTGGACCTGAGGCCTGAGAGACAGTAGCACAAATCCCCTAGGCCACTAGCCAGCTATGTGACCTTGGGCAAGTCACTGCACTCCTCCAAGCCTCTGGAAAACAGGAAGAACAATCACTACCACCCATGGGTGGACTGAGATTACATGTGGAGTGCACAGTAGGGAGCCTGGGACCCAGCGAACATTCACTAAGCACCTACTGTGTACCCAGCACAGTTGCTGGGGCACTAAGAGAAAGTGCATAGTCCGGGTGGCCCAGGAGCTCAGGGTCTCCCAGGGCTGAAGTGATCTAGCAGAAACATGAGGGGAGGCATGGTGGGAGCTCAGGAGAGGTGCCTAATCCTGCCTGGGGTCAAGAGGCATCCCAAAGAATTATAGGAGCTGTCAGATGAAGGGAGGAGGTCAAGGGAGAGCAAAGAATCCCCCTAGTGAAGGTTTAGAGAGGGGACAGGGCGTGGCAGATTTTGAATGTGCACAGAATCATAGCAGTGTCCATTTATTAAGCACCGACCCAGTGCCTGCCACGAACCTGAGCATTTCACATGTACTATCTTTTTCGTCGTTACCCCAATCCTCAGAGATGGGTTCTGTTACCCCCATTTTATAGAAACAGAAGCACAGGAAACTCATGGGGGTTAAGTTACTTGTCCTTGGTCACACAGCCAGTGAGTGATGGCAGCTGGGATCTGAAGCCAAGACCTTGGATCCCAGGCTCTATTCATGTGGGGGACTCTTGAGGGGTACTGAGGAATGGGCTGCAGGAGAAGAGTAGGAGTCAGACTACCAGAGCAGGTCTCAGTCTCCTAACCTGTCAGGGGGCTGGAATCAGAGGGCCTCACTAAGATCTTGGCCTCTGTATTAGACTGGCCTGGATTTGGACTAAGTCTCCCACTTCCTGGCTTTGTGACTGAACCGACACCCTTCATGCCTGAGACTCAGTTTCCCTATCTGTAAAATGGGGACAAAGTGAAAAAGTGTTCACTGAGTCTCCAAGGTCTTCTTTCAGCTGGAGGGGCCAGAACTGGCCATGAGACCACGGGCCAATCCCTTTTCTTCCCTGGGCCTGTTTCCCCGGAGAATGCAGGTGGAAACTCATTGGACCAGATGTTTCCACCGTTCTTTTCAGCTCTATTCCTGTAGTTCTGTGATGCTGTGAGAGGGGGAAAAAAGGAAAAAGGGACTGGGGAAGCGGAGTGGCACACAAAACCTAGAAGGTCCCACCCCAACCATCACCTACCTGTGACTGGAAAGCCAGACTCAGCCCAGCCCCCTCCTTTAGGCTGGGTCTGAACAATCCCCAGGGGGGGAGGGAGAGTGGGAGGGAGAGTGGGAGGGAGGGGTCCGGGTGATGTTGAGAAGCGGACATCACTGAGGGTGCCAGTGAGAAAGTCAGCAGGGGATAGCGGTCCCAGGAAGGGTCCGGTTTCAATGCGGAGGAGAGGGAGGTGATGGGGTCCCCAGGGAGAGGCGGAGGGCTTCACTGTGGACTTGCTGAAGGTGGCGGGGGATGGGGGCGCTGGGGCATCAGTTGCGGGGGAAGAAGGGGGCCATACAGAGGGAGGAGAGGCCGAGGCAGGGTGCAGAGGGGCGGAGCTGGGGCTCTGATGGGGGATGAGAGGCCGGGCTGAAGCCTGCACGGTGGGAGACGAAGCAGGGACTGGAGTCGCGGAGGGGCAGGACCGCCACTAGGGGAGAACGGCCGGAGCTTCAGTGGGGACCACGAGGCAGGAGTGGGTCTGTGGGGAGGGGGCGCAGCTTAATGCAGGGAGAAGACAGAAGAGGCAGGGGGCTGCATGGTCATGGGGGATGGGCTGGCACTTCGGGAGGGGAAGAAGGCCCCCGGCTTTACAGGGGAAGGAGAGGCGGGGGGCCGGAGGCGGGGTGCACCTGAAGTCCTTGTCGCTGGACGTCATCTTCTCCAGGAGGCTGGAGATGTGGAAGGCGGCGGTGCTCATGGTGGCTGCGCGCCGCGGGGCTGGCCGGCGGGAGGGAATATGGCGGCGCGGGCGCCCCCTCCCTCGCCAGCTGCGCGGGCTGCGCTCACCAGACAGAAATAGCAGCTCCCGCCCCGCCCCGTGCTCACGCCTTGGCCATGGCGGCTGCGGGAGGCGGGCGGGCCTGGGCCTGACTCGGTGGTCTTGGCCCCGGCCCCAGCCCCTGCCCAGCTAACAGTGCAGCGCCGGCTTGCACACCCCCAGAGACGGGGAGCTCACTACCCGGCCACCACCTCGTTGTTATTCCCCTAAGTGCCAGCTCTGTCTTGCGGCATGGATATGATATCAGAGAGTCTCAGGTTCGAATCCCAGTTCTGCCTCTTCTGCTGTGTAGCCTTGGCCAAGTTACTTTACCTCTCTGAGCCTCAGCTTTCTCATCTGTGGGCAGTCAAGAAACAGGAGCTATCAACCAAAGTTGGTCAGGCCAACCAAAGAACCCCTCACCCAATCCCCTCACCCACGATGCTTGCCCGCCCCTGAGCCAGACAGCATCTGGGGAATGAACTCAGTCACACAAGGCTCCCTGCCTGCCATCCCCAACCCTCAGGATGGCGGGGTCAGTTTCTTCATTTTTTTTTAGCAATGCAACTGAGGCCAAAAGCAAAGGGATTTGCTGAGGGTCACACAGCTAATGAATCTGGGATGGAGTCAGGATTGACTGCAGATCCCTTAATATCCTGGGCAACAATCCTTACAAAAAGATTCTGTGCTTCAGAACCAGACAAGCCTGGCTTCAAATCTCTGCTAGGCTGCTTCCTGACTGTGTGATCTTGGGATAATGAAACAGCCTCTCTCGGCTATAAGGATAAAATAAGGATAAAATAAATCTTTATTAAATTGACACCCCCTTGAACACCTGTTATTATGAGGTGCCTAGGTTCTATACAATAGGGATGCAATGCGGCAGGGTGTTAGACACAAATGGCCCCTGCCCTCTGGGGACTTTACACTTTAGTGGAGGAAATAAGCATGAAGGAAGAAAGTGATTAGATAAGGAAAATAAGAGCTCTTCAGAAAATAAAATAGACAGTTCCTGGAGCGTGGAGGGGCAACTTTAGCAAAGGTCAGGGAGGGCACTTTTTGAGGAGGAGACATTTGGGCTAAAACCTCAACAGATGAAGCAGCTGGGCAAAGGTTTGAGGGAAGAGCTTCCCAGACAGAGTGAGCAGCAGGTGCAAAGGTCCCAAGGTGGTGGCCGGGCGCGGTGGCTCAGGCCTGTAATCCCAGCACTTTGGGAGGCCAAGGTGGGTGGATCATGAGGTGAGGAGATCGAGACCATCCTGGCTAACAAGGTGAAACCTCGTCTCTACTAAAAATACAAAAATTAACCGGGCGTGGTGCCAGGCACCTGTAGTCCCAGCTACTCTGGAGGCTGAGGCAGGAGAATGGCCTGAACCCGGGAGGCGGAGCTTGCAGTGAGCCAAGATTGCGCCACTGCACTCTGACCTGGCCGACAGAATCCATCTCAGAAAAAAAAAGGAAGAAAGAAAAAGATAAGGCTGTGGCTGACTGGGCGCATTGGCTCATGCCTGTAATCCCAGCATTTTGGGAGGTTGAGGTGGGTGGATCGCTTGAGCTCAGGAGTTCAAGACCAGCCTGGGCAACATGGTGAAACCCTGTTTCTACAAAAAAATGCAAAAATCAGCCAGGCGTGGTGGCACATGCCTGTAGTCCCAGCTACTTGGGGGACTGAGGTAGAAGAATCACTTGAGCCTGGGAGGCAGAGGTTGCAGTAAGCCGTGATCGCACCACTGTACTCCAACCTGGGTGACAAAGTAGACTCTGTTTCAAAAAAAAGGAAGGGAGGGTCTGGGCGCGGTGGCTCATGCCTGTAATCCCAGCACTTTGGGAGGCCAAGGCGGGCGGATCATGAGGTCACGAGATGGAGACCATCCTGGCCAAGATGGTGAAAATCCGTCTCTACTAAAAACACACACACAAAAAAAATTAGCCAGGCGTGGTGGCGGGCGCCTGTAGTCCCAGCTACTCGGGAAGCTGAGGCAGGAGAATGGCGTGAACCCAGGCGGAACTTGAAGTGAGCTGAGATCACACCACTGCACTCCAGCCTGGGCGACAGAGCGAGACTCCGCCTCAAAAAAATAAATAAATAAAAGGGAGAGAGGGAGGGAGGGAGGAAGGAAGGGCAGGATATGGCTGGAATGGAATGAGATCAGTCTTCAACTGAGGAAATGAGGACAGAGAGGCAGACAGGGGCCAGATTACTTGAAACCTTTCAGGCCAAGGCAAGGAGTTCATATTTTATGTGGGAGCACTAAAGAGGCACTGGAGGGCATAAAGCAAGAAGGTAACTTGATCAGTTTTTGTTGTTGTTGTTGTTGTTGTTTTTGAGACAGAGTATCGCTCTGTCGCCCAGGCTGGAGTGCAGTCAGTGGTCGCTCTGTCGCCCAGGCTGGAGTGCAGTCAGTGGTGTGATCTCGGCTCACTGCAACCTCTGCCTTCTGGGTTCAAGCAATTCTCCTGCCTCAGCCTCCCGAGTAGCTGGGACTACAGGCATATGCCACCACGTCCGGCAGAATTTTGTATTTTTAGTAGAGACGGGGTTTCACCATGTTGGCCAGGAGGCTGGTCTTGAACTCCTGACCTCAGGCCTCCCAAAGTATTGGGATTACAGGCATGAGCCACTGCACCCGGCCTGGTTTTTTAGAAAGATCTCTTTGGTGCTGAACAGTCCACACAATCAAGAATCAGGGTGGTTTGGGCCAGGCGTGGTGGCTCATGCCTGTAATCCCAGCACTTGGGGAGGCCGAGGCGGGAAGATCACCTGAGGTCAGGAGTTCAAGACCAACCTGGCCAGGCGTGATGGTGTGTGCCTGTAGTCCCAGCTGCTCAGAAGGCTGAGGCAGGAGAATGCCGTGAACCCGGGAGGCAGAGCTTGCAGTGAGCCAAGATCCCTCACCACTGCACTCCAGCCTGGGGGACAGAGTGAGACTCCATCTCAAAGAAAAACAAAAAAAAAGAATGAGGTTGGTTTGCATTGGGGGAATGGTGGTGAAGATGGGAAGATTCAGGTTATGTCGTGGAAATAGAATACAGCAGTTTCATTTGAGGATTGAATTCACTTTTTTTTTTTTTTTTTTTTTTTGACACAGGGTATCACTCTGTTGCCCAGGCTAGAGTGCAGTGGCATGATCACCGCTCACTGCAGCCTCCACCTCCCGGGCTCAAGCCATCCTCCTGCCTCAGCTACCTGAATAGCTGGGACTACAGGCACACACCACCACACCTGGCTAATTGAATCCACACTGTTGAATGGGGTGATGATTACAGGTATATATTTGTAAAAATTAATCAAGCTGTACTTTGCTATATGTAACTGTTGCCTCAATAAAAAGGAGGGAAATAGGCTGGGCTTGGTAGCTCTAGCCTGTAATACCAGCACTTTGGGAGGCTGAGGTGGGTGGATCACTTGAGGTCAGGAGTTTGAGACCAGCCTGGATAACATGGTGAAACCCCATCGCTACTAAAAATACAAAATTAGCCAGGTGTGGTGGCATGTACCTGTAATCCCAGTTACTCAGGAGGCCGAGGCAGGAGAATTGCTGGGAGGTGGAGATTGCAGTGAGCCAAGATCATGCCATTGCACTTCAGCCTGGGCAAAAGAACCAGACAAAAAACTGAGCAAAAAAAAAGAAAAAAGAAAAGAAAATGAAATAAGTACATAGTTTAATAGGTCTTTTCCTATTTCATAATACTTTTGTAATAATTTTATGAGTCAGTGCATATGTTTTTATAAGTCATATATTTTTATGGGTAAGGAAAAGGGAGGAATTACGAGTTTTTAGTTGGAGCAGCTGAGTAGATGGTGGTGCTTTTTATGGGGATGAGGAAGTCAAGACAAGAAACCTTTTGATGGGAAGGAGGACTTGAAAACTGCAATCTGTTAACTTGAAATTACCTACTAGACATCCAAGGAAAATGCCATGTTGACAATTGAATGCATTAGTTGCATCAGGGGAGAATTCCTGGTTGGAGATATAGACGGGGGAAGGTCTCCACACAGAGGAAGTATTTAAAGCAATAAAAGTGTACAGGCCGGGCACGGTGGCTCACGCCTGTAATCCCATCACTTTGGGAGGCTGAGGAGGGTGGATCACGAGATCAGGAGATCGAGACTATCCTGGCTAACACAGTGAAACCCCATCTCTACTAAAAATACAAAAAAAAAAAAAAAAAAAAAAAAAATTAGCCGGGCATGGTTGCGGGTGCCTGTAGTCCCAGCTACTCGGGAGGCTGAGGCAGAATGGCCTGAACCCAGGAGGCAGAGCTTGCAGTGAGCCGCGATCCCACCACTGCACTCCAGACTGGGTGACAGAGCGAGACTCCGTTTCAAAAAAATAAATAAATAAAAGTGTACAAGGTTATCAAGGATGCAGGACAAACAGAACTCTTTCATTTTTTGTTTTGTTTTGTTTTGAGACAGGGTCTCACTCCACCCAGGCTGGAGTGCAGTGATGCGATCTCAGATCACTGCAGCCTTGACCTCCGAGGTTCAACCGATCCTCCTATTCAAGCCCCACAAGTGGCTGGAACTACAGGTGTGAGCCACCACACCTGGCTAATTTTTGTATTTTTTGTAAGGACAGGTTTTGCCATGTTGCCCAGGCTGGTCTCAAACTCCTGAGCTCAAGCAATCCACCCACCTCAGCTTCCCAAAGTGCTGGGATTACAGGAGTGCACTACCACACCTGGCCCCAGAACTCTCTTATATGATGGTAGTGGGAGCTTTAAATGGGTAAAACTACATTGATACAAACTGTTTGTCCATATTTACAAAAGCTAAGCATGTGTCTACCTTGATGTATTCAGATAAGCACTTTCACTCTGAGGCATATATTCAAGATATATGAATGTATATGTGTTCATCAATAGAATGTTCAGGCCAGGCACGGTGGCTCACACCAGTAATCCCAGCACTTTGGGAGGCCAATGTGGGTGGATCACCTGAGGTTAGGAGTTTGAGACCAGCTTGGCCAACATGGTGAAACCTCATCTCTACTAAAACCACAAAACTTAGCCAGGCGTAGTGGCAGGCACCTGTAATCCCAGCTTCTCCAGAGGCTGAAGCAGGAGAATCTCTTGAACCCCGGAGGTGGAGGTCGCAGTGAGCCAACATCCTGCCATGGCACTCCAGCCTGGGTGACAAGAGTGAGACTCCCATCTCAAAAAAAAAAAAAAAAAAATTCAGACAAGCCTTCTTCTGAATAGCCAAAAATTGGAAAACAACCCAAATGTTCATCAACAGGTGAATGAATAAACAAACTGTGGTAGGCCGGGCGCGGTGGCTCAAGCCTGTAATCCTAGCACTTTGGGAGGCCGAGACGGGCGGATCACGAGGTCAGGAGATCGAGACCATCCTGGCTAACACAGTGAAACCCCGTCTCTACTAAAAATACAAAAAAAAACTTAGCCGGGCGAGGTGGCGGGCGCCTGTAGTCCCAGCTACTCGGGAGGCTGAGGCAGGAGAATGGCGTAAACCCGGGAGGCGGAGCTTGCAGTGAGCTGAGATCCGGCCACTGCACTCCAGCCTGGGTGACAGAGCGAGACTCCGTCTCAAAAAAAAAAAAAAAAAAAAAAAAACAAACTGTGGTAGTTCATAAAATGGATTATATAGCAATGAAAATTAATGAACTACTGCCATGTGCAATGACATGAATGAATCTCAAAGATATTGTATTGGCCAAAAGAAGCCAGATGCAGGAGTGCATACTATATGTGGTTCCATTTGTGTGAAGTTCAAAAACAAACAAGGCGCAGTGGTGCATCCCTATAATCCCAGCACTTTGGGAGGCTAGATGGGAGGGTTGCTTGAGCCCAAGAGTTCAAGACCAGCCTGGACAACACACTGAGACCCCATCACTACAAAAATATTTTTAAAAAATCAGCCAGGTGTGGGCTGGGTGTGGTGACTCATGCCTGTAATCCCGGCACTTTGGGAGGCTGAGGCAGGCGGATCACCTGAGGTCAGGAGTTTAAGACCAGCCTGACCAATATGACGAAACCACGTCTCTACTAAAAATATAAAAATTAGCTGGGCATGGTGGCAGGCGCCTGTAATCCCAGCTACTCAGGAGGCTGAGGCAGGAGAATCACTTGAACCTGGGAGGCGGAGATTGCAGTGAGCCAAAATCGTGCCACTGCACTCCAGCCTGGGGGATAGAGCGAGACTCTGCCTCCAAAAAAAAAAAAAAATTGTTTTCACCAATTTTTCCGTCAATGTCCTATTCCTATAGAAGGATCCAATTCAGTGTTACTCGTTATATTTAGTTTCCAGGTCTCTTCAGTATCTTCCAATCTGTGACTCTTTCTCCACCTTCTCTTGTTTTTAATGACCTTGATACTTTTTAAAAGAACTGGTTGGCTATTTTACAGAATGTCCCTCAGTTTGGGTTTGTCTAAGGCTTTTCTCGTGATTAGGTTGAAGTTACGCATTTTTTGGCTAGGATACAGCACAAGCAGTGTTATGCTTTCTTCAGTGCATCGGAGCAGGGGCTTTGTGATGTCACTAAGTCTTCTCACTGCTGGTATTAATCTTGATCACTTAGCTAAACTGTGTCTGGGTTGAGTTTCTCTACTATAAAGTTGCTATGTTTCTCTTTGTAATTAATAATTTTATACTTTTTGTAAATTTGCATTTAAATTTTATTAACTTAAGAAATTGCACCGAATAAATATCTTGGAGGAGATTTTTTGAGATGACCAAAATATCCTATTTCTCCTCAAAATTCCACCTACTAATTTTAGCATCCATTGGTGGATCTTTCTTTTATGAATATTACTGTTTAATGGTGATTTTTCTATTTCCCTGTTTCTCTTTTTTTGAGACAGGGTCTTGCTGTGTTACCCAGGCTAGAGTGCAGTAATGCGATCTCAGTTCACTGTAGTCTCGACCTCGTGGACTTAAGTGATCCTCCCACCTCAGCTTCCTAAGTAGCTGGGACTACTGGCTTGTGCCACCATGCCTGGCTAATTTTTTGTAGAGATAGGGTTTCACTCTGTTGCCCAAGCTGGTCTCAAACTCCTGAGCTCAAGTGATCCTCCCATCTCAGCCTCCCAAAGTGCTGGGATTATAAGAGTGCACCATTGCATCCAGTCTCCTTCTACATTTATTAATTAAAACTCTTCTGGAAGGAAGATATGGTCATTTCTCCCCCATTTATTTATTTTTCAATTATTTATTTAAATCTGTGGTCTCTGGCCAGGCACAGTGGCTCATGCCTGTAGTCCCAGCACTTTGGGAGGTCGAGGCAGGAGGATTACTTGAGCTCAAGAGTTCAAGACCAGCCTGGGCAACATGACAAAACCCCATCTCTATTAAAAAATAAGAATAGGTAGTCGGCAAAGCTGAGTCCTGTCCTCTCGCCCTCCTCCCCGGACAGCATGAGCTTCAGCAATCGCTCCACCTTCTCCACCAACTACCGGTCCCTGGGCTCTGTCCAGGTGCCCAGCTATGGCGCCCAGCTGGTCAGCAGCATGGTCAGCGTCTATGCAGGTGCTGGGGGCTCTGGTTCCTGGATCTCTGTGTCCCGCTCCACCAGCTTCCAGGGCAGCATAGGGTCCGGGGACCTGGCCGCGGGTTTGGCTGGGGGTCTGGCAGGAATGGGAGGCATCCAGAAAAAGAAGGAGACCATGCAAAGCCTGAACAACCACCTGGCCTCCTACCTAGACAGAGCCTGGAGACCGAGAACCAGAGGCTGGAGAGCAAAATCTGGGAGCACCTGGAGAAGAAGGGACCTCAGGTCAGAGACTTGGAGCCACTACTTGAAGACCATCGAGGACCTGAGGGCTCAGATCTTCGCAAATACTGTGGACAATGCCCGCATCGTTCTGCAGATCGACAATGCCCGTCTTGCTGCTGATGACTTTAGAGTCAAGTATGAGACAGAGCTGGCCATGCGCCAGTCTGTGGAGAACAACATCCATGGGCTCTGCAAAGTCACTGATGACACCAATGTCACTCAGCTGCAGCTGGAGACAGAGATCGTGGCTCTCAAGGAGGAGCTGCTCTTCATGAAGAAGAACCACGAGGTGGAAGTAAAAGGCCTACAAGCCCAGATTGCCAGCTCTGGGCTGACCGTGGAGGTAGATGCCCCCAAATCTCAGGACCTCACCAAGATCATGGCAGATATCCAAGCCCAATATGACAAGCTGTCTCAGAAGAACCTAGAGGAGCTGGACAAGTACTGGTCTCAGCAGATTGAGGAGAGCACCACAGTGGTCACCATGTAGTCTGCCGAGGTTGGAGCTGCTGAGATGATGCTCACAGAGCTGAGACATACAGTCCAGTCCTTGGAGATTGAGCTGGACTCCATGAGAAATCTAAAGCCCAGCTTGGAGAACAGCCTGAGGGAGGTGGAGGCCCGCTACACCCTGCAGATAGAGCAGCTCAATGGGATCTTGCTGCACCTGGAGTCAGAGCTGGCACTGACTCGGGCAGAGGGACAGCCAGACCCAGGAGTACGAGGCCCTGCTGAACATCAAGGTCAAGCTGGAGGCTGAGTTTGCCACCTACTGCTGCCTGCTGGAAGATGGTGAGGACTTCAATCTTGATGCCCTGGACAGCGGCAACTCCATGCAAACCATCCAGAAAACCACCACCCGCCAGATAGTTGATGGCAAAGTGGTGTCTGAGACCAACGATGCCAAAATTCTGAAACATTAAGCCAGCAGAAGCAGGGTACCCTTTGGGGAGCAGGAGGCCAATAAAAAGTTCAGAGGTAAAATAATAATAATAAATTAAAAATCAACAAATAAACATGTGGTCTCCTGTATATTCATTCTGTATTTTGGGTTACAATCCAATAACATTACTATTTATTTTGTTCCTCAAATTGCTCTTGGTTTGCCCATTGAGAGCTCCTTCAAGTTGGCTCCTATGTTCCTTTGACAAGCCCCTATTCTTTTTGGAGCATTTCCTTTCTTTCTTTTATTTATTTATTTTTATAACAAAAGATATTCTAGGCTTATCTTATATTTTCCCTGTTCTAACCCTATAATCACCATCCACTTTTCTAAGGAGCACTGGTTCCTTTTATTGGAAAGTGGTACTTAGAAACCAATATCTGGGTTCTGGCTATGCTCATTGCTACTGAGATGTCATTTCTTCTAGGTCCTCTCAGAGGACAAAGCTATAAAATATGTATGTGTACACTAACTCTCACACACATACATCTCTATCTATAAAAAAACCCACAAGTTCATACTGAGCTATCTGATTTCAACCCAACACTAAAGGGTTCATTCTATCCCTCTATCTTTTCTTGTTTGTAACTTTTTTTTTCCTTTTGAGATGGAGTCTTGCTCTGTTGCCCAAGCTGGAGTACAGTGGCATGATCTCAGCTCATTGCAAGCTCCGCCTCCCAAGTTCAAGCGATCCTCCTGCCTCAGGCCCCCAGAGTTGGGATTACAGGCACACACCACCACGCCCGGCTAATTTTTGTATTTTTAGTAGAGGCAGGGTTTCACCATATTGGCCAGGCTGGTCTTGAACTCCTGACCTCAGGTGATCCACCCACCTCAGCCTCCCAAAGTGCTGGGATTACAGGCATGAGCCACTGTGCCCAGCCATTTGTAACTATTTTTTTTTTACAGTAATAAATCTTGTTCTCATTAGCTATATTTACTTATTTGTTCAATCCTAGTATACATATACACTACTTGCAGAATTGCTAACCCATACCCCAGTGAGAAACAAATTTGCTAACTAGAGTACAGTATTTATATGCAGTTCTTTTTGTCTGTAGCCTTACAGAATCCCATTCAAATTATATATTCCACAGTTAAACTTAAGTTAGGTCTTTTCCGTCCCTTTGGTATGGTCTGTTATTCATTTGGAATAAAGTTAGGTTGATTTGCTAGTGTTTGTATTCCAGCTTGGGTTTCCCCAACGTTCTGGTGGGTTTTTTTTTTTGTTTTTTTTGTTTTGTTTTGTTTTTGAGACGGAGTCTCGCTCTGTCGCCCAGGCTGGAGTGCAGTGGCCGGATCTCAGCTCACTGCAAGCTCCGCCTCCCGGGTTTACGCCATTCTCCTGCTTCAGCCTCCTGAGTAGCTGGGACTACAGGCGCCCGCCACCTCGCCAGGCTAGTTTTTTGTATTTTTTAGTAGAGATGGGGTTTCACCGTGTTAGCCAAGATGGTCTCGATCTCCTGACCTCATGATCCGCCCGTCTCGGCCTCCCAAAGTGCTGGGATTACAGGCTTCAGCCACTGCGCCCACCCCTGGTTGGTTTTAATTGTTTCTTTATCTGGGGAGTATGTGAAACATTACTATTGTTCCTGGAGTCAAGGCTAACCAAAAAGGTATACTCAATAAAGTGTCGCTTCCATACCTTCCTTCTTGTCACCCCATTCAACATACCCCCTGTAGGTAGCCAAACTCTTTAATTTCTGGTTTACCTTTTCTAGATTTCTTTTGCACAAATGAGCAGAAATGTGTATTTTCCTATAACCTCTTCTTTCTTACACGACCAGTAGCATGCCATGGATACTTTTTTGCACTTTGCTTTCTTTCCCCCTTAACTGTATATATGGAAATCACCCCATATCAACTCATAGAGATCTCATCCATTTTTTCAGCTATATGGTACTCCATTGCTGGAGATGTCATAGTTTATTCAACCACTCTTCTATCTATGGACATTTAAGTTTTTTTCCAATATTTTGTAATTATAAATAATGCTGCAACGAATAGCCTTATAAATATGCATTTTCTTTCTTTTCTTCTGAGACAGGGTCTCATTTTGTCACCCAGGCTGGAGTGCAGTGGCGTGATGATAGCTCACTGCACACTTGACCTCCCAAGCAATTCTCCTGCCTCAGCCTCCCAAAGTGCTGGGATTACAGGTGTGACCCACTGCACCCGGCCTCATGTTTTTTATCTTCAGGTAGATTCCAAGGGGAGGGATTACTGAGTCAAAAGGTAAATGCGTTTGTAGCTTTCTTAGCTACTGCCAAATTCTCCTCCACAAGGGCTGCACCAGTTTGCATTCTCACCAGCAATGTGGGAAAATGCCTGTTTCCCCACAGCCTATGTGTTATGCAAATGCATGTGTTGTCATGCATTTTAGTCTTTGTCAATCTTATGGGTGAGAAATGGTATCTCAGTGTTGTTTTAATTTGCATTTCTCTAATTATGAGTGTGATTTTTTTCAAATGTATGGAGGCCCTTTTTATATCTTTTTGTGAATTATCTATTAATATCTTTCTCCCATTTTTCTATCCAGTTTTTAGTTCTTTGTTCCTCACATTTCTTAAAATAATCTTTTAATTTTAGAACAGTTTTAGAATTATGGAAAAATTGTGAACACAATAGAAAGATTCCTATATCTCCACATCCAGTTCCCCATATTATTAACAATTTTACATTGACATGGTATATTTGTCACAATTAATGAACCACTGTTGATACATTATTATTAACTAAAAGACTATATTTCTTTCAGGTTGCCTTGGTTTTTACCTAATGTCCTTTTTTGTTTGTTTTTTGGGGTTTTTTTGTTTTTGTTTTTGAGACGGAGTCTCACCCAGGCTGGAGTGCAGTGGCACAGTCTTGGCTCACTACAACCTCTACCTCCCGGGTTCAAGTGATTCTCCTGCCTCAGCCTCCTGAGTAGCTGGGACTACAGGCATGCGCCACCATGCCTGGCTAATTTTTGTATTTTTAGTAGAGATGGGGTTTTGCCATGTTGGCGAGGCTGGTCTCTAACTCCTGACCTGAGGTGATCCGCCCTCCTCAGCCTCCCAAAATGCTGGGATTATAGGCATGAACAACTGCGCCTGGCTACCTAAAGTTCTTTTTTGGTTCCAGGATACCACCTTTAGTTGTCATGTCTCCTTAGGCTCATCTTGGTTATGATAGTTTGTATTAGACTGTTCTCACACTGTTATGAAGAAATACCCAAGACTGAATAATTTATAAAGGAAACAGGTTTAGTTGACTCACAGTTCTGCATTGCTGGGAAGGCCTCAGAAACTTATATAGCATGGTAGAAGGCAAAGAGAAGCAGGCACCTTCTTGACAGAGTGGCAGGATGGAGTGAGTGCAAGTAGGGGAAATTCCAGACGCTTATAAAACCATCAGATCTCATGAGAACTCACTCACTATCACGAGAATAGCATGAGCGAAACCGCCCCCATGATCCAATTACCTCCACCTGGTCCCACCTTTGACACGTGGGAATTATGGGAATTACAATTCGAGATGAGATTCGGGTGGGGACACAAAACCAAACCATATCACAGTTTCTCAGACTCTCTCTGTTCTTGATGATGCTGACAGTTTTGAGGAGTACTGTTAAAGTATTTTACAGAATGACCTTCAGCTGAGATTTGTCTGATGTTTTTATTATAATTAGACTGGGGTAATGAGCTCCTGCAAGGAAGACCACAGAGGTAAAACATCATTCTCATCACATCTCTGGGGTGCATAATATCAGCATGAATTATCACTGTTGATGTTAACCTTCACCACCTAGCTTGAGGTAGTGTTTGTCAGGTTTCTTCACTATAAAGTTATTCCTTTCCCCCACCTCTCTTTCCATACTCTACTTTTCAAAAGAAAGTCACTATGTGCAGCCCACATCTAAGGAGTGGGATGTTATGCTCCACTTCCTTAAGGGAGGATTATCTACATAAATAATTTGAAATTGTTCTGCACTAGATATTCATCTATTCTCCCACATTTATTTATTTAACCATCTATTTATATAAGTATGGACTTATGGATATTTTATACTTTGAGTTCTAATCCAATACTACTTTACTTTTTTTTTTTTTTTTTTTATTGTTCCAGCTTTGGCCATTGGGAACTCTTTCAGTTGGTTCCTGTGTTCCTTTGACATACCCTGATCTCATGTGTGCATGTGAGTGTGTGTGTGTTTGAGCACTTCCTTATTTACTGGCATTAGAAGATGCTTCAGGCTCATCTTGCATATTTCCTGAAAATCAGCCATTTCTCCAAGTATCCCTGGTTCCTTTTACTGGAGAATGGTATTAGAAATCAAGTTTTGGCTGCTAGATATAATTGTTCCTACTGGGGTGTCATTGCTTGTACACTCTCTCAGCTGATAGACAAGGAGATAGATGTAGGTATACTAATCCATGCATATCCACATATCTATGTATATTTCTATGTGTAATTATTTGTATCTCTATTAAGCTAAACACAAATTTATACTGATGTGTCCAATGTGAATCCATTATCCAATGGATAATTCTAGCTTCCTCCCCTTGTTTCACTATAACTCCTACTCCAACAACGAGAATCCTGGCCACTCATTTACCCAATTCTTCAAATATATATATATATACACACACATACACATACACACACACACACACACACACACACACACACACAGTGATATCACAATGGCTAACCTGTACCCCATGGGAAACAACTTCACAGACTAGAGGATAGTGCTTGTGTATATCTTCTTGTGTCTTTAGTTTTGCAGATTCCATTCATTTCCAAAGCTACTTATGAGGTAGGAGATCAACAGGACTTCTTTTCACAACCCTCCTTATCTAAACAGGATTTACAAAGAAGGCAGCCCAAACCAATTAGGACCAAGATGGCCACAAAAGCAGCCTCTAGTTACCCTCACTGCTTATTTGCATTGGCATGTCACTTCCACCAGTGCCATGACCGTTTGCAAATGCTGCCATGGCAACGACCCAGAAGTTACCTTATATGATTCTGGGGATGCCCCACCCCTTTTCCAGAAAGTTTGTGAATAACCCACCCCTTATTTCGCATATAATTGAGTGTGGGTATAAATAGAGCTAGCCAGCCATCCAGGAGTGCTACTCTAGGCCACTCTGCCTATAAGATAGCCCTGTTCTGTCTGTGGAGCAGCCATTTTGCTGTACATCATTGCTCGAATAAACTTGCTTTCTTCACTGTTGGCTCCCTCCTGAAATCTTTTTTTTTTTTTTTTTTTTTTTTTTTTTTTTTTGAGACGGAGTCTCGCTCTGTCGCCTGGGCTGGAGTGCAGTGGCCGAATCTCTCAGCTCACTGCAAGCTCCGCCTCCCGGGTTTACACCATTCTCCTGCCTCAGCCTACTGAGTAGCTGGGACTACAGGCGCCCGCCACCTCGCCCGGCTAGTTTTTTGTATTTTTTAGTAGAGACGGGGTTTCACCGTGTTAGCCAGGATGGTCTCGATCTCCTGACCTCGTGATCCGCCCGTCTCGGCCTCCCAAAGTGCTGGGATTACAGGCTTGAGCCACCGCGCCCGGCCCCTCCTGAAATCTTTCCTGAGTGAAGCTAAGAACCCTCCCAGACTGAGCCCCGGTTTTGGGATCTGCCTGAATTACTTAGGTCAGCACCTTTCTCCCACCCTGCATTCAGTGAGGTGGTTGCATACATTTATAATACAGTTGCATTGTTTCATCACATTCTGCTTTCCACCCCGAAATCCCCTGACCTCCTAAATGATTTTAGAAACTTTGCACATGTTAAGATTCATCCTTTGTGCTGTAAAGTTCTATAGGTTTTGACAAATGCATAGTGTTGTGAATTCACTATTGGAGTATTATATATAGTTGCTGTATATACCTTCATCATCCTAAAAAATCCCCTCTGCTTTACCTAGTCATCTCTCCCTCCTTCTTCTGGAGCCCCTGGCAACAACTGACCTTTTTACTGTCTCTATAATTTTGCCTTTTTTTTTTTTTTTTTTTGAGATGGCGTCTCGTTCTATCGCCCGGGCCGGAGTGTAGTGGCATGATCTCGGCTCACTGCAAACTCCGCCTCCTGGGTTCATGCCATTCTCCTGCCTCAGCCTCCTGAGTAGCTGGGACTACAGGCACCTGCCACCGCGCCTGGCTAATTTTTTGTATTTTTAGTAGAGACGGAGTTTCACCATGTTAGCCAGGATGGTCTTGATCTCCTGACCTCATGATCTGCCCGCCTTGGCCTCCCAAAGTGCTGGGATTACAGGTGTGAGCCACTGCGCCCGGCCTATAATTTTGCCTTTTACTGAATGTCGCATAGTTGGAAGCATACAGGATATAGCCTTTTCAGACTGACATCTTTTACTTAGTAATATGCATTTAAGATTCATCTATGTGTTTCCACGAGAACGGCAGAACTTAGCCAGGCGCAGTGGCTCATGCTTATAATCCCAGCACTTTGCGAGGCTGAGGCAGGCGGATCACCTGAGGTCAGGAGTTCAAACCAGCCTGACCGATATGGTGAAACCCCATCTCTACTAAACTACAAAAATTAGCTGAGGATGGTGGCAGACACCTGTAATCCCAGCTACTAGGGAGGCTGAGGCAAGAGAATCGCTTGAACCCTGGAGGTGGAGGTTGCAGTGCGCCAAGATCATGCCATTGCACTCCAGCCTGGGCAACAGAGCGAGACTCGTCTGAAAAGAAAAGAAAAAAGGGATGGGGAGGGGAGGGGAGGGGAGGGGAGGGGAGGGGAGGGGAGGTAGACAGAACTCTTGGCATATAACAATCCATCTAAACCCCTGCACTAAGAGATTTGACCATAAGAACAGATCCCTAGAATGACCCCAGACCTTGTTAAAATACCTCAGAAAGCTCAAGTTGCCTGGAGAAATTACTGTCTATTCTAGCCAATATCTCATGATAAGCCTCTGACCTCCCTTTCTTAAAGCATGTACTAGAAACAGCTTACAATTGCGAATATGTATCTCTTATAACTCAGAAGAGTTTTTCTCAAGGACCTGAAAGCCATTCCTTTGAAATGTAATCATCAGGAACATTTCATGATGTTAGGGCCTCTGTGTCCCACTCTCTGAGGGAGGATAGAACAAACAGAGCTGGCCTAATTGCACTGACCAAGCCTTTGTAATTTTTCACTTCTCTGATTCTACAGAGACCCGCTCTCCTGGCTCCCTCATTCTCCCTTTAAAACATCCAAATCATCTCTGCACAAATTGGAATGGAGCTCAGTTCTTTCCCCTGCTGTCAGTAGTTACTGAATAAAATCTGTTTTCACTGCTCTAACTAATGTCTGGCTGTGTTTATCATCAACAGTAGTGCGTTTCTTTTTATTGCTGAAGAATATTCCATTTTATGGATGTACCGTAGTTTGTTTACCCATTCACCAATCAAAGGACATCTTGGTTGCTTCCAGTGTTTAGCTGTTATGAATAAAGCTACTATAAACATTCATGTGCGGGCTTTTGTGTGGAGGTAAATTTCAGATCAGTTGAATAATCACCTAGAAATGCGATTGCTGGCTGGAAGGTATGGTAAAGCTATATATACGGTAAGCTTATAAGAAACTGCCAAACCTGTATTCCAAAGTGACCGTACCATTTTGCATTCCCACTAACAGTGAGTCCAGTTGCTTCATATCCTTACCAGCATTTGGTGGTGTCAGTTTTTTGGATTTTAGCTATTAGAGTAAGTGTGTAGTGATTGCTCATTGTTGTTTTAATTTGCAATTCCCTAAAAACAAATGAGGTTGGCTGGGCACGGTGGCTCATACCTGTAATCCCAGCACTTTGGAAGGCCGAGGTGGGAGGATCACCCGGGGTCAGGAGTTCATAACCAGCCTGACCAAGATGGTGAAACCCTATCTCTACTAAAAATACAAAAATTAGATGGGCATGGTGGCATGTGCCTGAGACAGGAGAATTGCCTGAACCCAGGAGGCAGAGCTTTGAGCCGAGATTGCACCACTGCACTCCAGCCGGGGGAACAGAGCGCAGAGCGAGACTCTATTTCAAAAAAAAAAAAATGAGGTTAAGTATTATTTTGTGCCTATTTGCTATCTGTATTCTTCTTTGGTGAGCTATCTGTTAAGATCTTTGTAACATTATGAAATGGGTTGTTTGTTTTCTTACTGTTGAATTTTAAGAGTTATTTGTATATTTTTTGATATAAGTCCTTTACCAGAAATGTAATTTGCAATTATTGCTTCTCAGTCTGTGGCTGCTTTTTTTATTCTCTTAGCAGTGTCTTTGGTATAGCAGTAAGTGTTACTTTTAATAAAGTCCAACTTGGGCTGAGTGCAGTGGCTCACGCCTGTAATCCCAGCACTTTGGGAGGCCAAGGCCAGCAGATCACAAGGTCAACAGATAGAGACCAACCTGGCCAACATGGTGAAACCCCATCTCTACTAAAAATACAAAAATTAGCTGGACGTGATGGTGCATGCCTGTAGTCCCAGCTACTCAGGAGGCTAAGGCAGGAGAATTGCTTGATCTCAGGAGGCAGAGGTTGCAGTGAGCCAAGATCCTGCCACTTCACTCCAGCCTGGCAACAGAGCGAGACTCCATCTCAATAAATAGATAAATAAGTAAATAAATAAAGAAAGAAATAAAGTCCAACTTTTTTCTTTCATGAATCATGCTTTTAATGTTGTATCTAAAAACTCATCGCCAAACCCAAGCTCACACTGATGTTCTCTTATATTTTCCTCTACGCATTTTATAGTTTTATGTTTTGCATTTAGGTCTATGATTTTTATTTCTTTTTTTTTGAGATAGGGTCTCACTCTGTTGCCCAGGCTGGAGTGCAGTGGTGCGATCTCAGCTTACTGCAACATCTGCCTTCCAGATTCCAGCAAGCCTCCCACCTCAGCCTCCTGAATAGCTGGGACCAGAGGCGCATGCATTTTTGTATTTTTAGCAGAGGTGGGGTTTCACCATATTGGCCAGGCTGGTCTTGAACTCCTGGACTCAAGCAATCTACCTCCCTGAGCCTTCCCAAAATGCTGGGATTATGGGCATGAGCCACTGTGCCAGGCCCTATGATTCATTTTGAGTTAATTTTTTGGAAGGTGTAAGGTCTGTGTGTAGTTTTTTGTTTTTTTTTTTTGCAGAAAAAGTACAAAAGTACAACTTTTCTTTTTCTTTTTTTTTTTTGAGACGGAGTCTCGCTCTGTTACCCAGGCTGGAGTGCAGTGGTGCGATTTTGGCTCACTGTAAGCTCAGCCTCCCGGGTTTATGCTATTCTCCTGCCTCAGCCTCCCAAATAACTGGGACTACAGGTGCCCCCCACTGTGCCCGGGTAATTTTTTGTATTTTTTAATAGAGATGGGGTTTCACCGTGTTAGCCAGGATGGTCTCCATCTCCTGACCTTGTGATCCGCCAGCCTCGGCCTCCCAAAGTGCTCTCGACGTGCCTGGCCAGTCGACTATATTTTTTTCTAATATTTTTAGAAATCAGAGGAGCTCATTTTGTTTCCCAGGCTGGTCTTGAACTCCTGGCCTCAAGCAATCCTCCTGCTTCGACCTCCCAAGGTGCTGGGATTACAGGAGTGAGCCACCATGCCCAACTTTGACTATATTTTTGTAGATGTTTCTGGGTTCTCTCTTCTTTCCCATTGACCTATTCATTCCTTTGTCAATACCACACTGTCTTGATTATTATAACTTTATAGCAAGCCTTGAAATCAGCTAGTGTAAGTTCTCTGACTTTGCTCTTCTTCAGTATTGTGCTAGCTACTCTAGGGTTTTTGCCTTTCCATGGAAGTTTTAGAATCGGTTTGTTAATGTCTACAAAATACTTTGCTGGGATTTTATTAGGATTGTGTTGAACCAATAGAACCAATAGATCAAATTGGGAAGAACTGACATCTTAACAGTATTAAGTCTTTACAACCTATGAACACAGAATATCTCCCCATTTATCTAGATCTTTGATTTCTTTCATCAGGGTGTTTTCCATATACAGATCTTATACACATTTTGTAAGGCTTATTCCTAAGTATTTCTTTTTATAGGTGATGTTATACATTATATATATGCCAGGAACAGTGGCTCACATCTGTAATCCCAGCACTTTGGGAGGCCGAGGCATGCAGATCAATTGAGGTCAGGAGTTCAAGATCATCCTGGCCAACATGGTGAAACCCCGTCTCTACCAAAAACACAAAACTAGCCAGGTGTGGTGGCAGATGCCTGTAATCCCAGCTATGAGAGAGGCTGAGGCAGGAGAATCGCTTGAACCTGGAGGGTAGAGGCTGCAGTAAGCTGAGATTGCACCCCTGCACTCCAGCCTGGGCAACAGAGTGAGACTCTGTCTCAAATAAATAAATAAATAAATAAATAAATAAATAAATAACATATATATATATACACACATATATACTCTATAATTATACACTACTAGCATATAAGAATGCAACTCGCCCAGCATAGTGGCTCACACCTGTAATCCCAGCACTTTGGTGAGAGGTGAAGCCGGCTGGGCTTCTGGGTCGGGTGGGGACTTGGAGAACTTTTCTGTCTACCTAAACGATTGTAAACACACCAATCAGTGCTCTGTGTCTAGCTAAAGGTTTGTAAATGCACCAATCAGCACTCTGTAAAAACGGACCAATCAGCATTCTGTAAAATGGGCCAATCAGCACTCTGTACAATGGACCAATCAGCAGGACGGGGGCAGGGACTAAGGGAATAAAAGCTGGCCACCCCCCAGCCAGCAGCGGCAAGTGTTTCGGGTGTCTTCTACAGTGGCGAAGCTTTATTCTTTAGGTCTTTGGGATAAATCTTGCTGCTGCTCAGTGTTTGGGTGCGCACTACCTTTGTGAGCTGTAACACTCACTGCGAAGGTCTGCGGCTTCACTCCTTAAGTCAGCGAGACCAGGAACCCACCAGAAGGAAAAAATTCTGGACACATCTGAAGGAACAAACTCGGGGGACACCATCTTTTAAGAGCTGTAACACTCACTGCGAGGGTCTGAGGCTTCATTCTTGAAGTCAGCGAGACCAAGAACCCACCGGAAGGAACCAATTCCGCACATATTGGGAGGCTGAGGCGGATGGATCATGGGGTCGAGAGTTCAAAACCAGCCTGGCCAACAGGGTGAAACCCTGTCTTTACTAAAAATAACGAAAAATAGCCGGGCATTGTGTGGGGCACCCATAATCCCAGCTACTCGGGAGGGTGAGGCAGAAGAGTCACTTGAACCCGGGAGGCGGAGGTTGCAAGGAGCTGAGATCGCACCACTGCACTCCAGGCTGGGCGGCGGAGCAAGACTTCATCTTAAAAAATAAAAAAGAATGCAGGCCTGGCACGGTGGCTCATGCCTGTAATCCTAGCACTTTGGGAGCCTGAGGCGTGTGGATGCCAAGGTCAGGAGACGGAGACCATCCTGGCCAACATGGTGAAACCCCGTCTGTACTAAAAATACAAAAAAATTAGCTGGGTGTGGTGGCGGGCACCTGTAATCCAAGCTATTCGGGAGGCTGAGGCAGGAGAAAGGCGTGAACCTGGGAGGCGGAGCTTGCAATGAGCCGAGATCTTGCCACTGCCCTCCAGCCTGGGCGGCAGAGCGAGACTCGGTCTCAAAAAAAAAAAAAAAAAAAAAGATTTTAACTGACTTTCATATATTAACCTTGCATTCTATGAGCTTTCTATACTGGCTTCCAGCTAGTTGGACTGAGGAAGAGAAAAAAGGGACAAAGATCATATGCCAGATGTGTTTTAAGCAACATTGTCAGAAGCTGCCTCTAGTGTATATTCTGGCACTGGAAAGTGTAGTCTATATGATAGTAGCCATGTGCCCAGCTATTACTATGGAAAAGGGGAAACAGTTTCTGCCACAAGGAGCTAATACCACCTAGTTCTTTAGTGGACATCAATGGGTCTCTCTTTGCTTCCTGCTCTACATACATACTGCAGAGTATATTTTCGTACTTTCTCGTGTTTTATTCCCCAACACATCCTGCTCTTTCCCACCTTTGTTGTAGTTCATGGTTTGGCAAACTGTGACCCACAGCTCAAACTTAGCCTGCCACCTGTTTTTGGAATACAGCCACACTCATTCATTTAGAATTTGCTATTAATGTTGTCAAAGTCGAACTAAAAATGCAGAAACAAATATCTGAAATTAAAACTGTCTTAGTGATGAAGGAAGAACTGCAATTTGGGGCATACACACAGCCTGGGTAGTCTTTGGTATGGCCAAAGAACAGAGAAGAGGTTGGAGGTTTTTTTTTAAGGAGAAACGTATTGCTCTTTGAGAAAGTGCACTGGCACCAGTAAGGTTCTGGGGAACTGCTGGCAAGCTCTGGTTGGTGAGCAACAGTGGTGGGCAAAGTTAGTCCTAGAGTTAGGACAGGTTCCGTAGTTACAGATAAAATTGTTATGAAGTTACAGCAGGCATTTTCAGCAAGGGGACTTGCAGAGAATTACATTTTTGGAACAATGTTGTGTGTCCAGAATGCTTCCCTGCCGCCACCACGCTGCCACAGACACTGCCTGGCCTGCAAAGCTCGAAACACTATCTCTGGTCACTTACACAAAGGGTTTGCCAAGCCTTGAGCCTAGCTGCTCCCCACGGCCCTTCTAACTCCCATCTTTCACACAGATTAACAGGATTAATTTTATTTCAAAAGACTGAGGAGAAAGCTTGGATGTCCACACTCGGGAATGGTCAAGTAAACTATGATGCAGCTATATAAAGCCGCCATTTAAAAAGTTGTTAAGAAAAACATTGACTAAAATGTCAAATTCTTCATACTATTTGGTGATTTCAATTTAGGATGTTAATAAACAACAGCCCCTTTCCCTTTCACAATGTGGAATGAACTGAGAAACAGACAGGCAGACAGATGGAGAGGAGGGTGATTAGAAAAGTGGTTTTAGACACCCACCTCATGAGTCTTACTAATTCAGCACTCCCAGATTAGAGAACATGTCCGGTCTACCAGATGTCGGAGGGCAGAAAGCAATCTCCACCCAAGTGAATGGTCTATGTATGGTTCCTTCACATATGCCCCCTCCATAAGATGCTCCCTCCTCCTCTCTTAGGAAGAAACTGCAAGAAGGCTCAGCCTGCAATGTTTCTGGGGGAAACCTGCACTAGAACCTCATAAAGCAGCCTGTACAGCCTGAGCTCGCATTCGTAACAAAGTAAGTATTTGTGGATAGAAAAAAGATGAAGGATACATACACCTATATCAACAGTGGTTATTTCTGGATGGTGGGAATTCCAGGAGATTTTTGTTTTGATTTCTTTATTTACCAGTATTTTACTCAAGTTGCTGTAAGGAATTGATGCTGCTTCTGTCAAGGGGTGGGAGAAGTTATTTAAAAAAAAAAAAAAAACCCCAACCAACCTTCAAAACCAAGTGTCACAGCCTCCTGGAGGCCTTCGTGGATTTCTCCTCTCACTCACTGTATTAGTCTGTTTTCACAGTGCTGGTAAAGACATACCTGAGACTGGGCAATTTACAAAAGAAAGAGTTTTATTGGACTTATAGTTCCACATGGCTGGGGAGGCCTCATAATCATGGTGGAAGGTGAAAGGCAGGTCTCACATGGCGGCAGACGAGAAAGAATGAGAGCCAAGCAAAACAGCTTTCCCCGTGCCATCAGATTTCGTGAGACTTACTACCATGAGAACAGTATGGGGGAAACTGCCCTCATGATTCAATTATCTCCCACCAGGTGCCTCCACAACATGTGGGAATTACGGGAGTACAATTCAAGATGAGATTTGGGTGGGGACGCAGAGCCAAACCGTATCACTCCCTTTTCCTTTGTCTCTTCTGTCTCACTCTCAATTTCCCTTCCTGCTGTTTTTTCTGTGTCCATGGCTGACTGAGAAATCCTCTTTTGGCTGGAAGACAGTTAGTAATAGGAAGAAGTGGGGTTTTAAGAGCAGAGCCCCTGCATTCAACTTCTGGCCTCACTGCTTGGCCCCCTGCTGTTAAATGCAATGGTACTTACCCTCCCTGCCACCTAGCACCTGGTACAGTGCCTGGCACAGTGTAGACGCTTGAGCAAGTGACTGAACTGAGAGATCTGGTGAGGAGCAAGGAATACAAGAAAGCTATGGCTGTGACAGTGTTTTGTAGACTTTGGGAATAAAGGTTCATTTCTATCATCTCCCACTCCTACAGTGAGGGGCAGGGCTGGCTTACTCCCAGAGCCTCCAGCGGGTAGGTATCCTGCAGGTGTCTGAAGGTGGATTTGGCTAACAAACCACCATCCTCATTTATACTGGCCCATGGTCAGGGCTTCAGGTGTTGCCTGAAGAGAAGCCCCCCCAGATGCAGCCCCTTGCTCCAGAAGTCAATCTGCTTGGCCCTGTGGGGGAACCAGGCTGCTCCCTCTGGGCCCCACTTCTTCCTCCTGGGTCTCAGCAGAGGCTTCTGTCCAGGTCTCGGCAGAGGCTTCTGCCCATGGCCTGGTGCTGTGTGTGTGACACCGCAGCCCACCTCAGCAGGATGCCAAAAGAATTCTTTAACCCCTCCCGGAGAACTGAAAAAGGAACATTTGCTGAGCACTGTCAGATGCCTTCCCCTAAGGGACAAGGGGTTTCTCCATTTGCCCTACAAAGAAACCCAAGCTCGGCCGGGCGCGGTGGCTCAAGCCTGTAATCCCAGCACTTTGGGAGGCCGAGACGGGCGGATCACGAGGTCAGGAGTTCGAGACCATCCTGGCTAACACGGTGAAACCCCGTCTCTACTAAAAAATACAAAAAACTAGCCGGGCGAGGTGGCGGGCGCCTGTAGTCCCGGCTACTCGGGAGGCTGAGGCAGGAGAATGGCGTAAAAACCCGGGAGGCAGAGCTTGCAGTGAGCTGAGATCCGGCCACTGCACTCCAGCCTGGGCGACACAGCAAGACTCCGTCTCAAAAAAAAAAAAAAAAAAAAAAAGAAACCCAAGCTCATGGAGGTTGTGTGATTTTGTGAAGATCACACAGCCAGAGCCAGAGCTCAAAATGGGGTCTCTCAGCTCCCAGCTCAGGGCTATTTATAAGACTGAGCCGCTTCTCTCTGGGATGGAGAAAGATGTTTGTACTTGACATGAGCAAGGTGGGACTCTCGTTCCATCACACCTTTTGGCAGTGAATGAGGCAGGCAAGTTGCTCGGGGAGGGTGGCAGTCTCCCCAGACTGGGAGGGAAGTCAAGAGTCAGAGAGGTGAGTGTGTCCTCAAGTGTTTACCAAAGAGCCAGCCATTCACTAGGCACAGGGGGAGCTAGAGGCAAGCTGATTAGAAATGTGGTTAAGAGCAACTGCTTTGTGAGAAAGAGCTGGGCAAGCCTGCTATGAATGGTAGCTGTTAGTTGATATTTTTATTACTGTTATGCCCAGTAGGGCAGACATTAACTGACCAATAATTACCACAGTGCAGTGTGTGCTATGGCTGAGGGAAGAATCATAGAGATGGTGATGGCTAATTTGATGTGTCAACTTGACTAGGCTAAGAGATGCCCAGATTGCTGGTAAAACATTATTTCTGGGTGTGTCTGTTTCCAGAAGAGATCAGCATTTAAAGCAGTAGACTGAGTAAAGAAATCTGCCCTCACCAGTGCAGGTAAGTATCATTCAATCTGCTGAGGGCCTAATAGAACCAAAAGGTGGAGGAAGGGCAAATTTGCTGCCTGTGCTTGTGCTGGGATACACACCTTCCCTTGTCCTCTAATGTCAGAGCTCCTGGTACCGGAACTTACTCCACTGACTTTCCTGGACCCCCAGCTTGCAGATGGCAGATTACGGAACTTCTCAGCGTTCGTAATTGTGGAGCTAATCCCTCACAATAAATCTCTTCCTGTATATCTACGTAAACTCTATTGGTTCTGTTTCTCTTGGAACCTTGACTAATACAGGAACACAGAAGAGGGAAGGGGGAGAGGGGACTCATGAACCAAGCCTTGAGGAGGAACTGCTTTCTCCAGGCAGAGGAGTGGATAGGAGTCCCGCCACACATGCTTGCATCTGCACATTCTCAGGCTCCTGTCATTGGGTGGGTGCATCTGCACATCCTCAGGCTCCTGTCATTGGGTGGGTGGGACAAATGTGTCCTGTGACATCTGCCTGGGCTCGTGCTCAGCTCAGACTGCTCAGAGGAGTTACTTCCCAGAGTTCTTGGGAGAATTCCTAGACTGAAGGCACTGTCTCCTTCCAACAGAGATGAGCCCATTCCAAACACTTAGGGCTTGGGCCTCAAGATGATCTCAAGAGCCTTCTCTTTATCTTTATCTTCCTTCCTCCTGCTCCTTTTCTTCCTTCTGAAAGGGGCCCAAGAATCCCATAGACAGTTGTTTTTGGATAAACATAGAAATTGACCATTCTGCTGTTAAAACTTGCAACTTACATTTGTTTTATCTGAGTTCCTTCCTCAGGAAAGGACCTTCAGGCCTCTCACAAAAAGTATCAAAGAACTGAAACCAGGTGACTGCACTAGGTGCCTGACCCCTCATTCACCATGATTGCTTCCTTGCCCCTCCCAAGTTCCTGTTTTCTTACACAAGGTTACATTTCTTGCCTACTATACCAACCCCTGGTTTTAGTCAGTCAGGAAAATAGATTTCAGACTGAGCTTCCATCTCCTCAGCTCTAGCACCTGATTAAAGGCTTCTTCCTTGGCAATACTTGTCTCAGTAATTGGCTTTCTGTGCAGCAAGCAGCAGGACCTAGACGAAACCGCTGGTGTTTTGGTAACACTTCCTTCTTCCCTCTCCCCTCCTCTTTTCTTGCTTCTTCCCCTCTTCCCTCTCTTCCTCCTTCCCTCTCTCCCTTCCCCCTTCCTCTCTCCCTTCCTCCTTCCTCTCTCCCTCTCTCTCCTTCCCTCCCTCCCTTCCTGTATTTGTCATAAAGGTCAACAACCCCCACTTATTTATTGCCAGAGACTGCTGAACCCTCCTAAAGAAGAGAACTATATTGGTAGATCGGACAACTCTAGAAAGGGATCACCAGGCCCAAGGGAAATCACAACCGGAGATTCCATAACATTTATAGCAAGGAGTGTCCTGGTGTTCAGTCACTAAGTGCTTTCATTCTGGGTTTAAACAAAGATATGGAATTCACAGTCCTGACATTTCTGAAAACAGTGCTGCCTCTCTGATGCCATAGAACATGGATCCAGTGATGTACTGCATCCTTGGAAACTTTTATTATGGAAATTTTCATATATACCCAGTTAGACACAATAATATAGCGAATCACCCAGCTTCCACTGTTACCAACATTAGCCAATCTTGCTTCGTCTCTCCCTCTTCCACATTTTTCTGCTACTCAAGTGCTTCAAAACAAATCCTAGACACTAGTAATCACTTCAGCCTGCATTGCCAATTTATGACATTGTTTGTTTGTTTTGAGACAAAGTCTCACTCTTAACTCCCAGGCTGGAGTGCAGTGGCACAATCTCAGCTCACTGCAACCTCTGCCTGCCGGGTTCAAGTGATTCTCGTGCCTCAGCCTCCCCAGTAGCTGGGACCATAGGCGTGCTCCACCACACCTGGCTAATTTTTGTATTTTTAGTAGAGATGGAGTTTCACCATGTTGGCCAGGCTGGTCTTGAACTCCTGACCTCAAGTGATCCGCCCACCTTGGCCTCTCAAAAGTGATGGGATTATAGGCATGAGCCACCACGCCCAGTCTGTTTTTTACATACCACCATGCCATTTTCATACCTAACAAAAATAATTCCTCAAATAACTCAATGCCCTATATTCAAAGTGTACAGACTGTGTCAAAGATGTCTATTTGCAATTTGTTTGAAAGATGAGTATTCACAAAATTTCCCGAATTTCCCCCTCCCTCCTGTCCCTGGCCCATCTCAGCCCCAGGCAGGACAGCGGACTGTCTGCCCCTTGTCTCTGTTTTAGAGTAGGCTGGGCCCCACTTGAGTCAGGCCTCCTATAGTGCAGCTCTTTTCTGAGTGTTCCTGCTCAGACATCTACAGGGATTCTCCAGGATTTCTCTCAACAACAAAGCTCCCAAACTTCATTCATTCACATACCACTTCCAGAACTTTTGCCACATCTATAACCACGTGTATTGTTTATTACATATTTTAATATTTAAGGGTTTTTGTTTGTTTGTTTGTTTTGAGACAGAGTCTCACTCTGTCACCCAGGCTGGAGGGCAGCAGTGTGATCTCAGCTTGCTGCAACCTCCACCTCCCAGGTTCAAGCGATTCTCCTGCCTTAGCCTCCCAAGTGGCTGGGATTACAAGCATGCACTACCATATCCAGCTAATCTTTGTATTTTTAGTAGAGACAGGGTTTCACCATGTTGGCCAGGCTAGTCTCAAACCCCTGACCTCAGGTAATCCACCCACCTCGGCCTCCCAAAGTGCTGGGATTACAGGCGTGAGCCACCGCACCCGGGAATATTTAAGGTTTTAATATTACATTATAACTTTTAAACTCACATCTTTACTTAAAATAATTTCTTTTCTTTTTTAATAATTACAATTTTATCTTCAACTTTTATTTTAAGTTCAGTGGTACATGTGCAGGATGTGCAAGTTAAGTGTGTACCATGGTGGTTTGCTGCACAGATCATCCCGTCACCTAGGTATTAAGCCCAGCATCCATTAGCTGTTCTTCCTGATGCTCTCCCTCCCCCTGCCAACAGGGAAAATAATTTATTTTTAAAGGAAAACTTTATGTTACTACCCAAGACAGAAAGCCAGTATTATCTGCCGTAAATTGAAAATAACTATTAAAAAGGACAAAATACCAGGAAAGTGGAACAAGGTTATTATTACATTCTAATCAGATACCAGTCTGCTGAAATTTAGAGTGTATCTCCACAGAGATACATTCTAATACTTTACTAAAAGTGAGCGCGGGCTCAAAATGGGCAAAGCGTGTTAAAAACACTTTAACAGTACACGGAGACTTTCTCCTAGATGTAATAGTCACCAATATGCAGTTTAAGTGAGCTAAGTTAATATAACAACCCAATAAGGTAGGTACAATTGCTATCCCCATTTTATGGATGAGGAAACCAGAGCTCAGAGAGGTTAAGTAACTTTCTTGAGGTCAAACAGCTGGTAAGTCACAGTCAGGATCCAAATTCATGCTGTCTGGTTCCAGAGTCATAAACACCATGTTATTCTTTTTTTTTTTTTTTTTTTTTGAGACAGAGTCTCGCTCTGTCGCCCAGGCTGGAGTGCAGTGGCCGGATCTCAGCTCACTGCAAGCTCCGCCTCCCGGGTTCACACCATTCTCCTGCCTCAGCCTCCCGAGTAGCTGGGACTACAGGCGCCCGCCACCTCGCCCGGCTAGTTTTTTGTATTTTTTTAGTAGAGACGGGGTTTCACCGTGTTAGCCAGGATGGTCTCGATCTCCCGACCTCGTGATCCGCCCGTCTCGGCCTCCCAAAGTGCTGGGATTACAGGCTTGAGCCACCGCGCCCGGCCAACACCATGTTATTCTTAATCAGAAGGGCCCAGACACGTTGAAAATGGAAATTCTTTCTGATTATGTGATTCAGTATTATTGGTACTAGCTATGATTATCTCTTGAACCACCAGGAATTAGAGGGGCTGGCTTGGGGACAGCCACTCCTGTGGGGTAACCTCTAAGTCCCTTTCATAAGCAACTCCTCCTGCCTCAGCTTCCCATCTCTGGGTCTACAGGTACACACCACCACTCCAGGCTAATGCTTTCTGAATTTTTTGTAGAGGCAGTGTCTTGCTATTGTTGCCCAGGATGGTCTTGAACTCTTGGCCAGAATCAATCCTTCTGCCTTGGCCTCCCGAAGTGTTGGGATTACAGGTGTGAGCCCCTCCACCCTGCTCCAGCCTCAGCCTCATTTTATTACCCCTCCACTCTCACCTCCGCTCCAGAAGGTGGAGCTTTTTTAACTTGTTTAACTACGGGTGGCTCCTGTGGTGTCTGGCTGAGGGGCAGTGATGGTCCTTAGTGTTCCATTTGGCTCTTGAGTCCGTAATTATGACACTTCCACAATTTTTGCTTACTGGACAAGCTATAAGGGGCATGGAGACGGGAGCTGCACCATATTCCTTCCTAAAAGCTCCAACTGTATGCTAGACACAAACTAGCTCACAGTAGGTCCTCAAGATGAGACCAGACCTTTGACCCTCCTCGCCTCTTTGTTAAGTCCAAAAGTGTGGGTGGGGTATCAGCCCTAGTTGTCCTGTTTTCCCGTCCCTTTGGAGACCACCTTCTGGGGCCCCTGCTCAGAGAGAGGAGTTCAGAGGAGTCTTGACCATGCTGCTTTTGCCCTGTGAATGGAGAACATTTCTATCTAGCCAGGCCTGTAGGGACCCAGGGCTCAGATAAACTCCCATCTGATGAGGACGTTACTTCATTTCTCTCTTCACCACAATTCTCTGATCTGCAGGTAAAACAAACACTAAGGACCTCAGAGCTCATACTTAACTGTAGAGAAGTGGACCAAAGCTCCTGACCTGCTACTTCCTCCCATCTCTTCCATCGATGCCACAGTCCCCTGGGAAAGAGGACATCTCCCACCCTCACCATGATTGTCCCCACTTGCTCTTCTCCAAGGAGAGCCTTTTCTCCCTGCTGTCCTGGAGGCCAAATTTTTATTCCTCTGACCCATTGATTACATCTGATGACTCTATTTTCTTTCCCCTATAAAACTCAGTATCAGGGCTGACAGGAAGGCACTGCAAAAATTTGGTAACTGACCCCCCAACTTTTACCACTTAATCACTGTGTGACCTCAAGCAAGTTACTTAACCTCCCCAGCCTTAAGGTGTCCCACAAAACTCATTCTGTAGTAGCTGCTCCAGGGTCAGATCTTCCCTCACCTGGAGGAAAGTGCCTATTTTCTGGACATAGGGTCCTTTTTGAAGACTGGCCCTTCCCCAGGAACAGACATCCCTCTTCTTTGTCTGGCTTCAGCAAGCTCAACTAGAGCTGTGGCTGTGTGGTAAGCATCCATTCAGGATGAGAGGGGAGGGAAAGGGAGGACATCTCGTTCCACAAGTTGGTCTGATCACTAGGCCGAGGGTCAGGAGATCTGGGTTCTGGTCCCACCTCTGCCCCTAAACTCCTTGTGCATTTGTGGGAAAGTCCTTTTATCCTCTAGACCTGTGTTTCTGCATCTGCGAACTGTCCCCAAGAATGCCTGTTCAGCTGGCATCTCAGAGTCCTGTGAACTAGATAAGAGAATGCCTGTTCAGCTGGCATCTCAGAGTCCTGTGAACTAGGTAAGCGAATAACTGTTCAGCATTGTCAAAGGGTGGCCTATGGACTGGAGAAAATATTTGCAAACCACATACCTGACAAAAGATTACTATCTGCTATATATAAATAACTCTTAACACTCAATAGCAAAAATACAAGCAATCCAATTAGAAAAAGGGCAAAAGATATGAGCAGACATTTCGTCAAAGAGGATGTATATATATAGATGGTGAATAACAACATGAAAATATGTCGAGTATCATTAGCCATTAGCAAAATGCACAATGACACCAATCAGAATGATTAAAATAAAAAATAGTGACAACACCAAATGCTGGCAAGGATGTGGAGAAATTAAATGACTCATACATTGCTGGTAGGAATATAAAAGGGTACAGACACTGTAGAAAAAGAGTATGGCAGTTTCTTTCTTTCTTTTCTTTCTTTTCTCTTTTCTTTCCTGTCTTTCCTGTCTTTCTTTCTTTCTTTCTTTCTTTCTTTCTTTCTTTCTTTCTTTCTTTCTTTCTTTCTTTCTTTCTTTCTTTCTTTCTGTCTCTCTCTCTCTCTCTCTCTCTTTCTTTCTTTCTTTCTTCTTTTCTTTCTTTTCTTTCTTTGTTTCTCTCTTTTCCAGGCTAGAGTGCAGTGGTGCAATCTTGCCTCACTGCAACCTCTGCCTCCCAGTTTTAAGCGATTCTCCTGCCTCACCCTCCCAAGTAGCTGGGATTACGGACATGTGCCACCACGACCGGCTAATTTTGTATTTTTAGTAGAGGCAGGGTTTTACCATGTTGGTCAGGCTGGTCTTGAACTCCTGACCTCAGGTGATCCGCCCACTTTGGCCTCTCAAAGTGCTGGGATTACAGGCTAAGCCACCACACCCAACGGAGTATGGCAGTTTCTTAAAGTACCAAACATGCAACTACCATACAACTCAGTAGTTGCACTCCTGGCACTTATCCTAGAGAAATATAAACTTATTTTCATGCAAAAACCTATATGAATTTTTTTTTTTTTTTTTTGAGACGGAATCTCATTCTGTCTCCCAGGATGGAGTGCAGTGGCGTGATCTCAGCTCAGTGCAAGCTCCGCCTTCCAGGTTCACACCATTCTCCTGCCTCAGCCTCCTGAGTAGCTGGGACTACAGGAGCCCGCCACCACGCCCGGCTAATTTTTTGTATTTTTAGTAGAGAAAGGGTTTCACTGTGTTAGCCAGGATGGTCTCGATCTCCTGACCTCGTGATCCGCCTGCCTCGGCCTCCCAAAGTGCTGCGATTACAGGCGTGAGCCACCACGCCTAGCCCCGTATATGAATATTTATAGCAGTTTTATTCATAATAGACCCAAACTGGAAACAATCAGATGCCCCTCACTGGGTAAATGGCCAACCAGCACTTGCCTATCCACACCGTAGAATCTGAACATCCACACTACTCTGCAATAACAAGGAACAAGCTGGCCGGGCATGGTGGCTCATGCCTGTAATCCCAGCACTTTGGGAGACTGAAGTGGGAGGATTGCTTGAGCCCAGGAGCTTAAGACCAGCCTGAACAACATGGCAAAACCCTCTTTCTACTAAAAATACCAAAAAATTAGCTGGGTACGGGTGGTCTACACCTATAATCCCAGCTACTCAGTAGTCTAAGGTGGGAGAATCCCTGGAACCCAGAAGGTGGAGGTTGCAGTGAGCAGAGATGGTGCCCACTGCACTCCAGCCTGGGCAACAGCGCAAAACCATGTCTCAAAAAGAAAGAAAGAGGCCGGGTACGGTGGTTCACGCCTATAATCCCAGCACTTTGGGAGTCCCAGGTGGGTGGATCACAAGGTCAGGAGATCGAGACCATCCTGATTAACATGGTGAAACCCCATCTCTACTAAAAATACAAAAAGTTAGCTGGGCGTGGTGGCAGGCACCTGTAGTCCCAGCAACTCGGGAGGCTGAGGCAGGAGAATGGCGGGAACCCAGGAGGCGAAGCTTGCAGGGAGCCGAGATCATGCCACTGCACTCCAACCAGCCTAGGTGACAGAGCAAGATGCTGTCTCAAAAAAAAAAAAGTAATCAAACAGAACCATTTTTCTTTAGAACTCAAAGCAACCATTTAGTGGACCTTCTTGTCTCTCTTCAAACAGATCTCCAGTGATGGTTTGTTTGTATTGCTGCCCTCCAGTGATTGTCAAACTGGGTTCTCTGGCACCCTTGGGCTCTTCGTTGGTACCCCAAGGGCTGCCTGCAAGGCCAAGGTGATGCTGGGCCGGTGTTCCCATTGACAGCCCATGGCTCCTACTTCAAGCAGAAAAAAAAAAAAAAATCCACTTTGATCAGATAAGATTTCTTTAATTTTATTTGTCAAAAGGACTTTTCTGCTTAAAACAATAAGAAGATTGTTGATTACAAATCGCTAGTTTTGCACTTACCAGAATGAGCTAGGATTAACTTTTCCTCTACTCCCTCTTTATTATTATTTTTTTAATTTAACTTCAGGCCAGGCGTGGTGGCTCATGCCTGTAATCCCAGCACTTTAGGAGGCCAAGGGAGGTGAATTACTTGAGGTCAGGATTTCAACACCAGACTGGCCAACATGGCGATACCCTGTCTCTACTAAAAATACAAAAATTAGCCAGGCATGGTGGCAGGTGCCTGTAATCCCAGCTACTCGGGAGGCTGAGGCAGAAGAATTGCTTGAACCTGGGAGGTGGAGGTTGCAGTGAGCTGAGATCCTGCCACTGGGCGATAGAGTGAGACTCTGTCTCAAAACAAACAAACAAACAAACTTAAATGTTAAAATATCTAAACCCGCCTCCGGGTTTAACTTTAAATTAACTTTAACTTTAAATTTAACTTTAGTCCTTGCCTTTTAAAGTAGGCGCAGGGACACAGGCATCTGAGGGTTAGGAGAGCCCTCAGGATCACAAGATCCAACTTTCTGCCTTCAGCCAAGGCAAGCTTTCATTATACCCATTTTACAGGTGAAACAACTGAGACCCAGAGGCCCAGGGTGAGTAAGGCTTAATCTAGATTTAGGAATCTTTTAAGCTCCATCTCAAATGGCATCAGCTACAGCCACTGTTTCTCTAAGTCCATAGATTGCAAGGATTCCAAAATGGACGAGAAGCTAACCCTTCAAACATGGATTTAAATGGCACATGCAGGAGCTTCCAAATCTGTGAGTTAACTTGGAGTTTCTCCATGGAGGGATAGAAAGAGTCCCAGGTTTCAAGTCAGGGAGACTCAGGTAAAAATCCTGACTCAGCCACTTCTCAGCCATGTGGCCTTGGGCACATCATTTAACCTTTCTGAATCTCATTTTTCTCATCCATGAAATGGGCACAAAACTCTCCAATTTAGAGTTCATTTAGCAGATGCTTTAAGATGACGGGCCGGGCACGGTGGCTCACGCCTGTAATCCCAGCCCTTTGGGAGGCCAAGACGGGCGAATCACGAGGTCAGGAGATTGAGACCACGGTGAAACCCCGTCTCTACTAAAAAATACGAAACATTAGACGGGCGTGGTGGCAGGCGCCTATAGTCCCAGCTACCCAGGAGGCTGAGGCAGAATGGCATGAACCCGGGAGGCAGAGCTTGCAGTGAGCCGAGATCGCACCACTGCATTCCAGACTGGGCTACAGAGCAAGACTCTGTCTCAAAAAAAAAAAAAAAATCCGAGGACTAAGGCAGGTGCTGCCCTCACAGACATCTTTCTGGTGACTAAAGAAAAATTCATGTAGCTGGGCATGGAGGCTCACACCTGTAATACCAACACTTTGGGAGGCTCGAGGTCAGGTGTTCAAGACCAGCCTGGCCAACATAGTGAGACCCTGTCTCTACTAAAAATACAAAAATTAGCTGGGTGTTTTGGGTGCCTATAGTCCCAGCTACTTGGGAGGCTGAGGCAGGAGAATCACTTGAATCTGGGAGATGGAGGCTGCAGTGAGCTGAAATCACGCCACTATACTTCATCCTGGGCGACAGAATGAGACTCTTGTCTAAAAAAAAAGCTCATGGCTCCCAGGTGCTCATAGTAGGTAAACATTCTTTTCTCCATACACTTACAGGGCATCATTCTCAGTCCTAGGAAGTCACTGGGGAGTTCCAATCAGCCTGAAGGATCCCATGGCCTCATCTCAAGAACACCAAGGTATAGCAGGGGCTGAATATTGACGTATACAAATATTCTCACCGTGGATAGGGGTTGTGTCTCCCCATTTTTATGGATGGGGAGACTGAGGCTGAGCTGTCTAACTGTTGTCTCCAGAACACACATGCCTGCTGAGTCAGGCAGTCCCCCGCTGGCAGTTCTGGAATGCAGGGAAGCTGGATGCCATGCTCAGCTGCTGAGCTGGCTCCCCTGGGCTGTCAGCTGTGCTCACAGGACAGTAGGAGGTTGTCCCATGAATCACCCACTACACACAGGGCAATGAGGTCACCTCAGGATGGAGCTGAGCTGGGGCCTGCCTTACACTTCTGGCAGCTCTGTCATGTCCCCCGAGATCTGCCCACAGCAAAGAGGTAGGAAACGCCCTGAGGTTCATCCATCCTGTACCAGGTACACACACAACGAGATGCTGTAGGAGGTGCAGAGAGGGAAACTAAGGCTCAGGGAGGGAAGTACCTGAACTTGGGAGTAGGAGGCAAACAAGGTAGTGAATAGTTTTTTGGGGGCACCTACTATGTGCCAGGCATTTAAACCTTTTTTTTTTTTTTTTTTTGAGACAGAGTCTCGCTTTGTTGCCCAGGCTGGAATGCAGTGGCGCGATCTTGGCTCACTGCAGGCTCCGCCTCCCAGGTTCACGCCATTCTCCTGCCTCAGCCTCCTGAGTAGCTGGGACTACAGGCGCCTGTCACCACGCCCGGCTAATTTTTTGTATTTTTAGTAGAGACGGGGTTTCACCGTGTTAGCCAGGATGGTCTCGATCTCCTGACCTCGTGATCCACCTGCCTTGGCCTCCCAAAGTGCTGGGATTACAGGTGCGAGCCACTGTGCCCGGCCGCATTTAAACCTTTAAGTGGCAGGAAACATCACCTAGTCCAGTGGGGCTTGTTTAAATACAGATTCTAGGTCCCACTCCTGGAGTTTCTGATTCAGGCCTGGGATAGGGTCTGAGAATTTGCATTTCTAAAAGGTTTCCAGGCCGGCACGGTGGCTCACGCCTGTAATACCAGCACTTTGGGAGGCCAAGGCAGGTGGATCACAAGGTCAGGAGATTGAGACCATCCTGGCTAACACAGTGAAACCCTGTCTCTACTAAAAATACTGAGGCCGGAGAATGGCGTGAACCCGGGAGGCGGAGCTTGCAGTGAGCTGAGATCCGGCCACTGCACTCCAGTCTGGGCTACAGAGCGAGACTCCGTCTCAAAAAAAAAAAAAAAAAAAAAAAAAAAAAAAAAAATACCAAAACATTAGCCGGGCGTGGTGGCGGGCGCCTGTAGTCCCAGCTACTCGGGAGGCAGAGGCAGGAGAATGGCTTGAACCCAGGAGGCGGAGCTTGCAGTGAGCAGAGACCGTGCCCCTGCACTCCAGCCTGGGCGACAGAGCGAGACTCTGTCTCAAAAAATAAAAAAATAAAAATAAAAGGTTTCCAGGGGATGTTGTAGCAACTGGTCCAGGGACTATATTTTGAAAATATCTAGTTCGGCTGGGCGCGGTGGCTCAAGCCTGTAATCCCAGCACTTTGGGAGGCCGAGACGGGCGGATCACGAGGTCAGGAGATCGAGACCATCCTGGCTAACACGGTGAAACCCCGTCTCTATTAAGAAATACAAAAAACTAGCCGGGCGAGGTGGCGGGCGCCTGTAGTCCCAGCTACTCGGGAGGCTGAGGCCGGAGAATGGCGTAAACCCGGGAGGCGGAGCTTGCAGTGAGCTGAGATCCGGCCACTGCACTCCAGCCTGGGTGACAGAGCGAGACTCCGTCTCAAAAAAAAAAAAAAGAAAATATCTAGTTCAACCTCCTTTCCTCTGCTTAATGGTGGTGCTTAATTTTATTTTTACATACCACCAGAGACAGAGAACTCACTGTCTATTCAGTCAGCCTATTTCATGTCTAGATAGATCTTACTCTGAAGATATGAGTGTGTGTGCTTATGCTGAACTGAACACTCACTCTGTAGGCTCTCCCCTGTGGCCTCTGGACCACAATGGTCTCGTTAGAAAGGAGCAACTGGAGAAGAGAGACTTACAATTAGACCTGGGGTCGCCTTCACCCTCACAGTACTCCAGCCTCCAAACCCTGCCAGTTCTACCTCTGAATCACCACCATCCAATATAGAAGTTCTGTAGCTACTGAAAACTTAAATTTTTTTTTAATTTTCAGTATGTTAAAAAATAGTAAAATGAAGCAGGTGAAACTAATTTTAATATATCCAGACCAGGTGCAGTGGCTCATACCTATAATCCCAGCACTTTGGGAGCCCAAGGCTGGAGAATCACTTGAGCCCAGAAGTTCAAGACCAACCTGGGCAACACAGCAGACCCTTTCTCTACAAAAAAAATGTAAAAAAATAAAAGTTAGCCAGGCATGGTGGTTCACACCTGTAGTCTCAGCTACTTGGGAGGCTGAGGTAGGAGGATGACTTGAGCCCATTTCAAGGGTACCATGAGCTATGATTGTACCACTGTACTCTAGCCTGGGCAACAGAACAAGATCCTGTCTCTACAAAATAATAATAATAATATATCCAAATATCATTTTAACAGATAATACAAAATTTTTTTTTTTTAATATATATATATTTTTTGAGATGGAGTCTCGCTCTGTCGCCCAGGCTGGAGTGCAGTGGCCGGATCTCAGCTCACTGCAAGCTCTGCCTCCTGGGTTTATGCCATTCTCCTGCCTCAGCCTCCTGAGTAGCTGGGACTACAGGCGCCTGTCACCTCGCCCGGCTAGTTTTTTGTATTTTTTAGTAGAGACGGGGTTTCACCGTGTTAGCCAGGATGGTCTCGATCTCCTGACCTCGTGATCCGCCCGTCTCAGCCTCCCAAAGTGCTGGGATTACAGGCTTGAGCCACCGCGCCCGGCCAATACAAAAATTTTTAATGAGCTATTATACATATGTGTGTATGTGTATATATACACACATATATTTTTCATACCAAGTCTTTAAATCTAGTGTTGTTTTACACTCACAGCACATCTCAATCCTGTCCAACCATGTGTCAAGGGCTCCATAACCACATGTGGTTGGTGGCTACTGTTTTGGACAGCGGAGATGTAAACTTCCCATGACCCTGTCCCTAGTCCCCATCTCCTCTGCATGGCTCATGCTCACCCACATGCTGGATCCTCACAGCTTCTCCACCAGTCCACAGTGCAGCTGCCAAATCCTTAACTTTTTTTTTTTTTTTTGAGATGAGATCTCACTCTGTTGTCCTGGCTGGAGTGCAATGGTGTGATCTCTGCTCACTGAAACCTCCACCTCCCAGGCTCAAGTGATCCTCCAACCTCAGCCTCCCGAGTAGCTGGGACCACAAGCATGCACCACCACACCCGGCTAATCTTTTGTATTTTCAGTAGAGACGGAGTTTCACCATGTTGGCCAGATGGTCTTGAACTCCTCCTGGACTCAAGTGATTCGCCTGCCTTGGCCTCCCAAAGTGCTGGGATTATAGGCGTGAGCCGTGGCACCCAGGCAAAATTCTTATCTTAAACGCAGGTTTGGTCATGTCCCTCTCAGATGGCACCCCATCCCTCTCTGGATGTCTGGCTGCTGAGGCCCTGCCTCTCTTGCTTCCTCCTCTCCCCTCTCCATCCCTAAGGCCCCCACTCTCTGGCTGTGCAGAATTATTTACAGATCCTCAACACAATAGTGCTCCTCACCTCTAAGCCCTCACACACATGGCTCCCTCTGCATGGAATGTCCTTGGAACACTTCTTGGGCTAACCTTTCAGGTCACTCATTCATTCAACAAATATATTGAGGGCCAGATGCAGTGGCTTATGCCTGTAATCCAGAGCCTTAGGGGGCCAAGGCCGGAGGATCGCTTGAGGCTAGGAGTTCAAGACCAGCCTAACATAGCAAGATCTTGTTTCTACAAAAACTATAAAAATCAGCTAGGTGTGGGGGTGCATGCCTATAGTCCCATCTACTCAGCAGGCTGAGGTGAGAGGATGGCTTGAGCCCAGAAGTTTGAGGGTGCAATGAGTGATGATCATGCCACTGCACACCAGCCTGGGCAACAGAGTGAGACCCTGACTCAAAAAAAAAAAAAAAAAAAAAAATTAGACTGAGCACGGTGGCTCATGCTTGTAATCCCAGCACTTTGGGAGGCCGAGGTGGGTGGATCATGAGGTCAGGATATCGAGACCATCCTGGCAAACACGGTGAAACCCCATCTCTACTAAAAATACAAAAAAATTAGCCGGGCGTGGTGGCAGGTGCCTGTAGTCCCAGCTACTCGGGAGGCTGAGGCAGGAGAATGACTTGAACCTGGGAGGTGGAGCTTGCAGTGAGCGGAGATCACGCTACTGCACTCCAGCCTGGGTGACAGAGCGAGACTCTGTCTTAAAGAAAAAAAAAAAAAAATTAGTGAGCACCTACTATGTGTCAGACATGATCCTAAGTCCTGCAGCAAAGCAATACATAAAGAGGAAATAGGCATAACAAGAAAATACATAGTACAGCAGATGGTGAGCAGTGACGCAGGCAGATGGTGCGGGGTTACTACTTTAAGCAGGATGGTCAGAGAAGGCTTCATGGAGAAGGTGACTTTTGAGTAGACAGCTGAAGTGAAGGAGGGGCCAGGTGACTTTCTAGGGGCAGAGCACTCCAGGCAGAGGGAACAGCCAGGGAAAAGGCCCTGAGGAGGGAGCCTACCCAGGGGAACTGGGACATGTTCCAGTGTTACTGGAGCAGAATGAGGGAGGAAGTCATGGGAACCAAGGCCAGAGAGGGCCAGAGGTGTGGGGCAGATCTCGCAGGAGCCTGTAAGACCTTGGGTTTTACCCTGAGTGCGGTGGGAGTGTGGCAGGGGCTAAGCGGGGAGGGGCGTGAGCTGCCTTGGGTTTGAACAGGACCCCCTGGCTGCCTGGCTGAAAAGAGTAGTCAGGGGCGAGGGCGGGAGCTAGGAGCCCGGTGATGATGGTGATGACGCTGGCTGGATCAAGGTGACAGGTGAGGAGTGGAGAGAAGGGGCTGAATTCAGGCTATACTGAAGGCAGGACCAACAGGATTTTCCAGATGGGTGAGATACAGAGTGTTAGAAAGCCAAGTGTCAAGTATGACTCCAACATTTGAGGCCTGAGCTTAGGGTATGGATGACCCCTCTTCAGGAAGTCCTCCTGGGGAGCCCGCAGCTCGCCGGACCTTGCCTGTTTCCCTCCGAGGCTGGGGGCTCCCATGGTGGGACTTGTTTCCCGTCCTGCTGCCACAGTGCTGGAAAAGTGAGAGGGGAGAGGCGGAGGCAGGCTGAGCTGGGGCCCTGCCCTCGGCTGTGTGAGGTCCATCACTGCTCCTCTCACCTCTCTAGGGACCTGTGTTTTCTCACTTGCACAAGGCGAGTGGGTGCTCTCCAAAAGTTCCTCTAGCTGTAACCCAGTTTCCTCCCTAGGAGCGGGCACTGCCAGCTTCCTGAGCCCCCAGGCCTTCTCTCCTACTCCCTGCCCAACCTCAGCCTCGTGGGAGCATCGGAGTATCTTCCTTCCCCTCTGGGACTCACAGGGCAGGTTGGGACACGTGGCTGGGGCCTGAGTCAGCCTCACCAATGTGGGTGGAGGGGGTACCTGGGACACGTCCCCTCCTCCCTTCCCAGAGCTTGGTACAGCCAAGGGTGGCACAGCTGCCCCCATTTCACTGGCTCCTGGAGTCCAAGGGCATGGCTGTGGCCCTGAGGCAAGGCCAGGCATGTAGCTGCCCCACCTGCCCCCCTGTAGTGCTGTAGGGAAGAGTCAAGTCAGACAGGAAGGCCTGGGGCAGATAGCACCAGCAGGAAGGAATGCCATCCCAGTGAGCGAGTGGGGCCCAGGGGCAACGTCACGGTAGTCCCGCCCTCCTTGCTGTCACAGGTGCAGCCTGTCCTGTCCCTCCCCTGACCAACCCAGCATCCACACAGTCTACACAGAGTTCCTCTTGCTGCCCAGACAAGCTAAAGGACCACAGGTAATGGGACATGGGGCTGGGTGAGCAGTGGGATGGAGGGTCAGCTTTTAAGGAAATTGGGAGAAAGAGTGTCCTCAATAGGCTTGATATTGTGTGGTTCCTTGGTGGACCTGGGTTTGAGTCCCAGCTCTGCATCTTCCTAGCTGGGTGAGAACTTGTCTCTACCTCAGGGGAGGATGACAAATATTCACCTCCCTGGGTTGTGCTGAGGCTTCCACCCGCCTATACTTGGCCGTGGTAGGTGACCAGCTCCCAATTCTGTCACCAACTTGCCGCAAGACTTTCAGAAAAACCCTTGACCTCTCTGAGCCTCAGTTTCCCTACTTGTGAAATGAAGGGTCCAACTAGATCTCTGAAGGCCCCTCATACCCTCGCTGTTATGGAACCTAACAGCTTAGGAGGGGAGGGGCATTCCCGCAAATATCTCAGCCTCTGCACCACCATCAGTGACTGCAGGCAGCCGCCCCTCTCTCTGCCCCTCCTGGAGGAAGCCACCCTGAGCTGCAGCCAGGTTTGGGAGACTTGGGAGGAAGAAGCCAGCTGTCCCCCTGCTTCCAGCTCAAAGGCACCCCGGGGAGGATGTGCCAAACAGAAAGCTGGGCCATGGGGAGGGGGCCCTGCTGCCTGTCAGAGCCTCAGGCGCAGGTGGTGTGGCCCAAGGGGAAGGGGGCTTGGCAGACCTCTCAGAGCTCCCCCCACCCATCCCCGTAGGCTGTCATCCTCGTCCTAGAGCTGCCTCTGCTCAAAACACGCTGGCTTTCAGGCCTCAAGCCAACCTAGTTTCCTTTTAAGGGGGATGAGAATAATTATGGTCTTGTGCTTATTATTTTCTTCTGTTTTGTTAAGAAACTGCCCAGAAGAGTTCAGAGCCCTGACTAATGAGTCGGGAGTGTGTGTTAGGGGGAGTGGTGGGGAGTGAACTCAGGCTAGTGTAGCCCTAGAGCACCAGGTTACTTGTGCTGGGAAATCCTCCTTGTGAAAAGGATCAGAGAGCGAGATCTCAAGTGCTGGCTGCACGCCAAGGACCATGCTGGGCCTGCCCTGCTCCCTGCCTTATTTCACTTTCACAACAACCCTGTGGGTGGAGTCTTTCCTTTTTCTTTTTGTTTCTTCTTCTTCTTCTTTTTTTTTAAATAACAGATTTACTGAGATGTAATTCACTACTATAAAATTCACCCTTTAAAAGTGTATAATTCAGGGCCAGGCGGCGTGGTTCACCTGTGTAATCCCAGTACTTTGGGAGGCTGAGGCGGGCAGATCACTTGAGGTCAGGAGTTCGAGACCAACCTGGCCAACATGGCAAAACCCCATCTCTACTAAAAATACAAAAATTAGCCAGGCATGGTGTGCACCTGTAATTCCAGCTACTCAAGAGGCTGAGGTGTGAGAATCACTTGAACCCAGGAGGCAGAGGTTGCAGTGAGCCAAGATTGCACCACTGTGCTCCAGCTTGGGTGAGAGGGAGACTCTATCTCAAAATAAATAGATAGATAGATAGATAGATAGATAGATAGATAGATAGATAGATAGATAAAAATGAAGTGTACAATTCAGTGTTTTTGTTCATTCACAGAGTTGTGCAGCCAGTGCCACTATCTAATTTTTTTTTAATCATCTCCAAGGTGAACCCTGTACCATTTAGCCGTCACTCCCCACTTCCCCTTCCCTCTGGCAACAACAAACCTACTTTCCATCTCTATGGATTTGTGTATTCTGGACATTTCATCTGAATGGGATCATATGGTGTGTGGTCCTTTCCGAGTGGCTTCTTTCGCTTAGCCCAATGTCGTCAAGGCTCATCCGCATTGCAGTGGGTGTCCATCCTTCCTTCCTCGCACTGGTTGGATGAGGTTGCATTGTATGATGATCTCAAACTTTGTGTCTCCATTTACCAGGGGATGGACATTTGGGTTGTTTCCATTTTTGGCTGTTATGTGTAATGCTACTATAAACATTCATTACAAGTCTTTGTTTGGATATAGGTTTTCAATTCTCTCACAAATATACTAGGGATTGGAATTGCTGGGTCATGTAGTAAATCTTTTTTAACTTTTGAGGAGCTGCCAAACTGTTTTCCAAAGTGACCTCCATTTTACAATCTGACCAGCAATGTATGAGGGTTCCGGTTTCTTCGCACCGTCACCAATACTTGTTACTGTCTGTATGTCTCATCGTAAGCCACCCTAGTGGGTGTAAAGGAGTATCTCATGGTGGTTTTGATTTGCACTTCCCTAATGACTAATGATGTGGAGCATCCTCTTTTTTTTTTTTTTTTTTTTTTTTTTTTTGAGATGGAGTTTCACTCTTGTTGCCCAGGCTGGAGTGCAATGATATGATCTCAGCTCATTGCAACCTTTGCCTCCCAGGTTCAAGTGATTCTCCTGCCTCAGCCTCCCGAGTAGCTGGGATTACATGCACCCGCCACCATGCTTGGCTAATTTGGTATTTTTAGAAGAGACGGGGTTACTCCATGTTGGTCCGGCTGGTCTCGAACTCCCGACCTCAGGTGATCTGCCCGCCTCGGCCTCCCAAATTGCTGGGATTACAGGCGTGAGCCACCGTACCCAGCGATGTGGAGCATCTTTCTATGTGCTATTGACTATTTCTGCGTCTTGTTTCGAGCAATGTCTATTCGAGTCCCCTGTCCATTTTTAAACTGGATTATTTGTCACTGTCTGTTGAGTTGTAGGCATGCCCATTTTTCCAGCTAAGGATTCTGAAGCTCTGAGAATGGATGTGACATGCTCCAGGTCGCAGAGTCAGTGAGGGGTCAAGGCGGGAACTGAATATCTAGGTCTGTCTGATGTTCGAGAGAACTGACAAGCTCTTGTACTGGATGCCACCTTTCTGTTTCTTTTTTTTTTTTTTTTTTTTTTTTTTTTTTTTTTTTTTTTTTTGAGACGGAGTCTCAGGCTGTTGCCCAGGCTGGAGTGCAGTGGCGCGATCTCGGCTCACTGCAAGCTCCGCCTCCCGGGTTCCCGCCATTCTCCTGCCTCAGCCTCCTGAGTAGCTGGGACTACAGGCGCCCGCCACCGCGCCCGGCTAATTTTTTTTTTTGTATTTTTAGTAGAGACGGGGTTTCACTGTGGTCTCGATCTCCTGACCTTGTGATCCGCCCGCCTCGGCCTCCCAAAGTGCTGGGATTACAGGCTTGAGCCACCGCACCCGGCCGCCACCTTTCTGTTTCTTATTGTCAGTTGTGTGTGTGTGTGTGTGAGTGTGTGTATGTGTGTGGTGTGTGTTGTGAGAGAGAGTGAGTGTGTGTGTGTGTGTGTGTGAGTGAGAGAGAGAGAGAAAGAGAGAGAGAAAGAGAGGTGGGTAGAAACCGAGAGAGAAAGATGGGAAAGAGAGAGAAACAGAGACTGAGATTCCAGGCTGTGGGAGAAGGGACCCGCCTGGCTCTGTCTAGCAGGGCACCCACCTTGGTGCCTTGGTGTTTGACTCAACACTACACCAAGTTAGGATGATCAGAGCCAGAGAAAGCCTTTAATGAGTTTTAGGTTTCTTCCTATTAATCTTCAAATGTGTCAGTGGAGCCTCAAAAATGTTTTGTGGAGTGCATACTCCCCTTCTAGTTTTCCTTGTCCCTAAATCTGAAACAAATTATCCGATTAGACCCAAAAACCCCAAACCAGGACTAGCATCCCCTAGTGTCTAGCTAGGTCTAAGGATCTAGAGCAGCACTCATCTAACTTTTTGATTGCACAATCTTCTCAAGAAGAATGCTCTGGGCACCCCCAGCATATACATATGCATAGATATATACATGTATATACAAGTATAGTGGCCATTAGCTGATGTCTCAGGACCAGTGTACGTTCACAGTGAATTTCATCACCAGTGATAGTGGATGGAAATCCACCTTTCAAATCGTTTCTCATTATTATTTCAGGAACTCAAATACAATTGTATTTGAGTTTGAGTTTGTATTTGTTTCTCGTTATTATTTTGTATTTTGAGTTTGTATTTGTTTCTCATTTTTTCAGGAACTCAAATACACAGGAAAGAATTGTTTTGTGTGTGAGATTCCTTTCCATTGCTCTTTCCAACGTGGTAATGCGGCTAAACTAAGAGCAAGGACAAGTCTGTCCCACACTTTTCCTGTTGCTTGTTTGTACTTTCATGATTAGGGTTATCTCCAGCCGCAGTTTCTTTGCAGACTCTTTGAAGTCACTCGTCAACAATAAGGGGGCTGATTCAGTGAAAGCTATTTCATTTGAGCCTCAAATTAACCCAACTGGGCTCCTGCATACCACAATATATGGCAATAGTCTGAATGTAAAGAAAAGGAAGACGTGGTCACGGTCAACCTGTCTGCCTTGTGGGGCTCCCCACTGGCCTGTGGGAGCCCCACTTAATGGACATAGCATGTGGTGTCTGACATATGATCCAAGGGTGCACATCAGGGCTAACCTATATACTATTAACTATTTTTTAGTTAAAAATTACATAGAAATCGATAAATTAATATTTTCCTCCTGTACTTTGAAAAGAATTGCTTGAGAGACTAATAGGTTCTGAGCTAAGAACATCTAAGCCAACCCCTGCCACTCCTCAACTTGCCACCTCACATGGCAGCATGCTCAGGACAACCCCAAAGTTGTTGTCATTTTTAGAATATTATTTTATATATTGAGGCCAGGTGCAGTGGCTCAGCACAACACTTTGGAAGGCCAATCCCAACACTTTGGGAGGCCAAAGCAGGAGAATTGCCCAGGGTCAACAGTTCAAGGCTGCAGTGAGCCATGATTGCTTCACTGCACTTGAGCCTGGGTGACAAAGTGAGACCCTGTCTCTAGAAAAGAAGGAAGGAAGGAAGGAAGGAAGGAAGGAAGGAAGGAAGGAAGGAAGGAAGGAAGGAAGGGGAAAGGAAAGGAAAGGAAAGGAAAGGGGAAGGAAGGAGAGAGAGGAAGGAAGAGAAAAAGAAAGAAAGAAAGAGAAGGAAGGCAAGAAAGAAAGAAAAACGAAAGAAAAGAAAGAAAGAAGGAAAGAAAGAAAAAGAAAGGAAGAAAGAAAGAAAGGAAGGAGGGAAGGAGGAGGGAAGGAGAGAGAGGAAGGAAGAGAAAGAAAGAAGGAAAGAAAAAGAAGGAAGGAAGGAAAGAAAGAAAAAGAAAGAAAGAGAAAAGGAAGAAAAAAAGGAAGAAAATTCTTTTATATATTGAAGTTGGCAACTTCCCTGGTGACTTCCTCAAGGTACTGACCTTTCCTTCTGAGCTCACAGCCCTACCTGCTCCCCCTGTCCTGGCGTCCTGGAGTAGTTCTGCAGAGACTTGGGGACAGTGACTGGGCCCATCCATGTGGAGCTCATCCCTAGGTTGAGTGCCCTGCTCCCCAAGCCACTTTTCTTGGGTGTAGTCTCTGTACCCGCTACATCCTCTGGATTCCCTTTGTCTGTCCAGAACTTATTCTATGCGGGACCCAGGAGTAAACCCAGGATGGAGGATTGGGGATGGTGGGATGTGGGCCACCTTCTTCACCGTAGACTCTGTGCTTCTGTTAATATGACCTAAGGCTATGGTAGCTTTGCTCTGTAGCTATATCACCTTGTTGGCTCATATTGCCACTTTAACAAACATTGGTTGTGCACCTACTATGTGCTAGACAACAACCTCGATGCTTGCACTGTTTTCTTTCCTTCCAGATTATCTTTTTAAAATCCTAGATCTTTGAGTATAAACAGCCTCCACACAGAACCCAACCATCCTCTTTCTGTACAGCCATTATTATTATTATTCCTTTTTTTTTTTTTTTTTTTTTTTTTTGAGACGGAGTCTCGCTCTGTCACCCAGGCTGGAGTGCAGTGGTGCGGTCTTGGCTCACTGCCAGCTCTGCCTCCCAGGTTCACACCATTCTCCTGCCTCAGCCTCTCGAGTAGCTGGGACTACAGGTGCCCACCACCATGCCCGATTAATTTTTTGTTTTTTTAGTAGACACGGGGTTTCACTGTGTTAGCCAGGATGGTCTCGATCTCTTGACCTTGTGATTTGCCTGCCTCGGCCTCCCAAAGTGCTGGGATTACAGGCATGAACCACTGCGCCTGGCCTTGTTTTTGTTTTGTTTTTGTTTTTTTGAGACGGAGTCTCGCTCTGTCACCCAGGCTGGAGTACAGTGGCACCATCCCAGCCCACTGCAACCTCTGCCTCCTGGGTTCAAGCAATTCTCCTGCCTCAACCTCCCAGGTAGCTGGGACTACAGGCACGTGCCACAACACATCCGGCTAATTTTTTGTACTTTTAGTAGAGGCAGGGTTTCACCATATTAGCCAGGATGGTCTCGATCTCCTGACCTCGTGATCCGCCCACCTCAGCCTCCCAAAGTGCTGGAATTACAGGCGTGAGCCACTGCTCCTGGCCACAGCCATTATTTTGAAACTTGGGTATCACACTTGATTTTGTCCCTTTTCACTTTTTTGTTGCAGCCTAGGTGCCATTCCACACTCCTCAGGGGCAACCCCAGGTCCTGTCTGCATCCTTGGGTATGCAGTGGCCATAAGGTTCCCCCAGATTCATGGAAGTTCATCTAGTACAGTCAGCTGGATGGCCGGCCAGTGCGGCTTGTCATCCCACTATTAAACTGCCTGGCTGACTTAGACGAAATGGTGGAGGTGTAAACCGTAGCATCTTCTTTCTTTCCCTCTGCACGGTTCCCCTCACACTCTGATGTTGATGTTGATGTGTTCATATCCACACTCCTCACTGTGTGGTCTTGAGCAAGTCCTTTTCCCTTTCTGGGTCTCAGTTTTGATCTCCTGGATGCAACACTATAGAATTCCAACTTGGGGAGGGGGAGAGAACTCCAAGCCTGGAGATCTGTGGGGAGGTAAGGTGGGCCTGGGGGAGAGTAGTGAGAAAGAAGAAGGGGTGTAAACAAGTGGAAGATGCTATAAGAGGAGAGGGAGATACAAAGAATCTTTGTAGTCCTAATATTATTTCTTTTTTTTATTATTTATTTATGTATTTATTTATTTTGAGATGGAGTCTTGCTCTGTCGCCTAGGCTGGAGTACAGTGGTGTGATCTCAGCTCATTGCAAGCTCCGCCTCCTGGGTTCGTGCCATTCTCCCACCTCAGCCTCCCGAGTAGCTGGGACTATAGGCACCTGCCAGCATGCCCGGCTAATTTTTTTTTGTGTGTGTGTGTGTGTGGGTATGTGTTTTTTAGTAGAGATGGGGTTTCACAGTGTTAAGATGGTCTCGATCTCCTGACCTCGTGATCCGCCCGCCTCGGCCTCCCAAAGTGCTGGGATTACAGGTGTGAGCCACTGCGCCCAGCCTCCTAATATTATTTCTTTAAGCTCTTAAGTTCAGCACTTTGTGACTTCTTTTAATTAAGCATTTCGTCTAAGCCAGGGGCTAGAATGTAGCCGGGAGCCAGAAAAACATGGTTTCTACTTCCAGGGAGCTCAGAATCTAAGTCCTTTTAATCTCAATCCTCACAGCAACCCTGCAAGACAGTGACACTATCCCTAATTTACAGATGAGATAACAGAGGCCTGGAGATGTAAAGTAATTTTCCAAAATCATGAGCTGGGAAGTGAAGTGCTTAAGCCTGACTTGAAGCAGGTGCTACCAGACCCCGTTGTCCCACTGGCTTCATCAGGGCATCCGTCAGTATCGCCCCCTGGGTAAGGGCATGATATTGCGTCCTGTGCTATCCAAAACCCCATCTGAGCCCCAGAGCCCTTAGTGTGTGACGTTATTCCCTGTTTGATGGATGAGATAAAGGGCCTAGAGAAGGGAATTGAAGGAGAAGCAGCTGCACTAGCAGCAGCAGCAGCAGACTTTCCACTTGAACCTCCAAAAAGGGACACAGCTCTGTCAACACGTCGATTTTAGCCCAGTGAGACCTACGTTGGACTTCTGACCTGCAGAACTGTGAGATAATTTGTGTGGTTTTAAGCCACTAAGTTGGTGGGTGTTTGTTATCACAGTGATAGAAAAACCACTGAGGTGCTGAACCAGGTCCAAGAGGTGCACCTTCAGCAGGGGGACAAGTCTCTAGGGCAGGATCATCAGGGCTGCTGCTGCTTTGGTGATCACAATGCTGGAAGATGAAGGAAAGGAGGGGGCTGGGGGAAACCCAGGAGGTCCCCAACCCAGCCTGAAGTTCAGCCCCAGCCCCTCATATGGGGGCTCAGGGACACTGCCAAGCCTCAGCCTGGAGGCTGGAGTGAAGTCTGTGGAGCTGGTCTGCCATGAGCCCTGTTGAGCTCTGCAGGAAGCTGGAGCCCTCCCCAGACATTTGTCTCAACTACAGTGCTTTGGTTGCAAGTCACAAAGCCACCTCAGGCTACGAAAAAAGACTTTCCTGGGAAGATAAGGAGGTGGGGGTGGGTCTCACAGAACAGAGGGAAAGGTAAAAAACAAGACTGCAGAAGAGGCTGTGACCAGGGGGCAGAATAGAGAGCACCAGCCTCTTCAGAGCTCTGTCTCAGGGCAAACCACCCATGCCAGCCTTTAGAGCTCTGGGTCACTCATGTCACAAGTCAGATTCCTGCGGAAAGAGAGGCTGATGTTCTAACCTGGGTAATGGGAGTGACCACTCCACAGATTCCATGTAAAAGGGGCTTAGGGAGGGAGTGCAGTTATTTTGGGGAATACTTATTTTGGAGCTGTGATTGCATAACAAGGATCTGTTTGAGGCTGGGCGCGATGGCTGATGCCTGTAATCTCAGCACCCTGTCTCAAAAAACCAAAACAAAAACGAAAAAGGGTCTGTTTGAAATCAGAGTGCGTGCTTGTCTGGGGTGGCTTGGGAAGCTGAAGGAGATTACTGAGAACACTGTTGTACCCTTGGCTCTGCCCTTGGCCTTGTCCCCACCCCTCAGCCAGGGAGGGCTTGACACATCGAGGGCCAGCCCCAAGCTGTTGTCCAGTGGGGGCTGGATTTCCTCAAAGCGAAATCCTGTGTAATCACCAGAAGATGGGGGCTTTCATGCCAGGTGGGCAAAAACAGCAAATGTCCATTCCTCTGTCCACTCTGTTCCCCTCCCAGCTGCTGTTTCTGCTTCCAGAGCTCCCACCCCATTTCCCACACTGGGCTTGTTTAGCTGAGCTTGCCCTGCATTTCTGGCCCACAGACACGTTCCTTGGTCTACCCTCAGGAAAAGTTGGCCATCTTCAGTTTGGCATTCAAGGCCCAGGCTGATCTTCTCCACCCTTTCTGGCTCTTACCCCTTCAACTGCCTGCTGCCCCCAACCTCCTCCACTGAAACTTTTATCCTACTCTGCCTTTCGCTTTCTGTTGAAATCCAATTCCGTTTCAGTCACCTCAGCCCCCTCATCCAATATGGGACACCAGGAAGATAAGCAGCCCCTGAATCAAGAAGCAGAGTTCTGGAGCTGTTACCACACAATCAATGGGCTCACCGCCCAATGCACATAGAGGCCAATACCATGGCACTGGCTTTTGAGAAAAGAAAGGCTTTATTATAAGTCCAGTGGCAAGGAGATAGGAGGAAACACTCAAATCTGTCTCACCAAGCTGGGAGCTGGGCAGGTTTTATAAGCATACGGTAATGAGGTATGACCTGATTGGATCTTGCAATGAAGTGATGTGGGAGGCATGATCTGATTGGATCCTGCCATGGGGCGATACCAGAGCTTGATCTTATTGGATACTGAATCCTGGCATGCGCTATCTGCTTCTTAATTCAGTCCCCACTCCTCAGTCTGAGCACTTAGGTTCCCCTGTAGTGGCACGCATAGTAACCTGGCATGCTCAGGTTATGTGACTGTCAACCTGCGGGTCCATGGCAACTGAAAAACAACTCACAATTTGTTACATAAAAGTTGAACCAAATTGATCTGATGTGATGAAAGAGCCAGCCTTGCCCCTGTGTGGCTCCATGACCTGTGCAAGTTCCTCTCCATTTCAGGGCCTTGGTTTCCTCTTCTGTAAAGTATGACAATAATCTCCACCCTGCCTCTCTCCTGGTTGTATGAGAGTCAGGAGAGCTGGGAGAGGAGAGTGCTGTGAGGCTGTCATGGCTCGGTGTGCTCTGTCAGCCCTCCTGCCCTGGGCCCAGGCTCTGTGACAGCAGGAGCTCAGGAAATCTGGGCTCACCTAAAGGGGAAATCCAGTTTAGCAGGACCCGTGGGTACAGAGGCCCTGGCACCACCCATGACTCAGCAGGGCTGGGCTTTTTGGAGAAAAGTGCCAGAAAGTCGGGCATTCCATTTCCTTGTAGGATCAGCCTTGGATGTGGGGGCCACCTGAGGTGGTGCTAGAGGCCTCTAATCAGGGCGTAGCTGGGGCATGAAGCTTCTCTGTTGGGGTAGGAGTCAGATTTGAATCCATCTATAAGCTGGAAGACCTTGAACAAGTCTCTTCCTCTACCTGAGCCTCAGTCCTTCCCTATGTTAAATAAGACCTGTGTGGAGGCCGGGGGTGGTGGCTCGTGCCTGTAATCTCAGCACTTTGGGAGGCCAAGGTGGGAGGATCACTTGAGCCCAGGAGTTCAAGAGCAGTCTGGGCAACATAGTGAGACCACATCTCTACAAAAATATAAAAACTAAAAAATTAGCTGGCTGTGGTGGCAAATGCCTGTAGTCCCAGCTACTTGGGAGGCTGAGGTGGGAAGATCACTGGAACCCAGGAGGCTGAAGCTGCAGAGCGGTGATCGTGCCACTGCATTCCAGCCTGGGTAATAGAGTGAGACCTTGTCTCAAAAAAAAAAGAAAAGAAAAGAAAAGAAAAGAAAAGAAAGAAAGAAAGAAAGAAAGAAAGAAAGAAAGAAAGAAAGAAAGAAAGAAAGAAAGAAAGAAAAAGAAAGAAAGAAAGAAAAAAAAAGCAAAAAAAGAAAAATGGGTGGAGGAGAAACAGACAAGGACATTAAAAGGAGAAACAGAGCCACGTCAGATCTTCCCTCTGTGATGGTTCCATTCCTCCCCTTCAGTGTGCTAAAGATGTGCCTAAGGAAGTTCCCTTGGCTATGGGAACAATTACTCAAGGCTCCATCAGTAGCTAAATACAAGCCAGGTCAGCATATTTGCATAACACTCTGATGACTGTTAGTGTGTCCTCTTTCCTGGTGCCAATGTTAGGGTCCTGAAAAGAGGAGCCAGCATCACTCCTTTAGTCTCCCAGCATGGGCTGAGCAACTACTCTTGCTTAACCACTTACCATGTGGTCCTGGGCAAGTTTCTTTCTTTCTTTTTTTTTTTTTTTTTTTAGACAGAGTCTCGCCCTGTCGCCCAGGTTGAAGTGCAATTGCGCGATCTCAGTTCACTGCAACCTCTGCCTCCTGAGTTCAAGTGATTCTCCCGCCTCAGCCTCCCGAGTAGCTGGGATTACAGGCCTGCAACCACCACACCCAGCTAATTTTTGTATTTTTAGTAGAGACTGGGTTTCACCATGTTGGCCAGGATGGTCTCGATCTCCTGACCTCGTGATCCACCCGCCTCAGCCTCCCAAAGTCCTGGGATTACAAGCGTGAACCACCATGCCCGGCCGGTCCTGGGCAAGTTTCTTATCCTCTCTGTGCCCCAATATTCTGACCTATAAAATGGGCATGGCCCTAGTGAGCCTTCATAGGTTTGTGGTGAGGAATAGATTACTTAACACAAGTTAACTGTTAGAACCTTGCCTGGCAGATAGTAGGCACGTATAGCTGCTTGTTATCATCATTTTTCCTTTGTTCCCGGCTTTGTACAGGGTATGGGTGACACAGAGATGAATCAGCCTTAGTCCCTACTTAGACTACATTAATGATCTAGGGAAGGAGACAAACCCTGGATGGTGGTACATGCTTGTAGTCCTACCTACTCAGAAGGCTGAGGCAGGAGGATCGCTTGAGTCCAGGAGTTCAAGGCTGCAGTGAGCTGTGATTGCACCACTGCACTCCAGCCTGGGTGATAGAGAGAGACCGTGTCAAAAAAAAAAGCTAGGGATAGTGGAGGGAGTAAGGTTAGGGGAGTGGGGAATAGAGTTGGTGGGTATCATTTAGACAACTGAAATAGTACTTCATGAAGGAACTGGGTTTTGACCTGTGCTTGGAAGGTCAGATTTGCATCTGACCTTAGGAAAGAATGGACTAAGCCAAAAGTGCTGTGTGTAACCAGGACACAGAGCAGGATGGAGATGAGACTGGAAAAAGAGTTCATCACTTTGTAAACTTCAGTCTATCTGACATCAGCCAGCAGCTCTCTTTCCCCCATGTGACTCTACAACTCTTCTCCACTCTAGCTGAAATACCTTCATTAGAGATGATCTCAGCCAATGAATACATACTAGTCACCTCTTGCGTGCAAAGAACACTATTCAAAATAGAAATATGCCCTAGAGGCTTCTGTTGTCAGTCATTCCATCTTGATATCGATGCGTTTTAATGGCTAGTGACTTCCTAATGCCTAGCTGAATTCTGCTCTGAGAAATGGGAAGTTTTATTCTAGAAAAGGGTAGGCCAGGTGCGGTGGCTCACGCCTGTAATCCCAGCACTTTGGGAGGTCAAGGCGGGCAGATCACAAGGTCAGGAGTTCAAGACCAGCCTGGCCAATATGGTGAAACCCCGTCTCTACGAAAAACACAAAAATTAGCTGGGTGTGGTGGCGGCACCTGTAATCCCAGCTACTCAGGGGACTGAGGCAGAAGAATCACTTGAATCCCGGAGGCAGAGGTTGCAGTGAGCTGAGATCGTGCCACTACACTCCAGCCTGGGTGACAGAGCGAGCAAGACTCCATCTAAAAAAAAAAAAAAAAAAAACCAAAAAAAAAAAACTGTAATGGAGTCTGAGGTCTAGGAGATGGGGGATGAGCGGGGATGGGACTGGACACTGGATGTCCAAGGGTAAGAGGAGGCCTGTAGAGGAGGAAACATACATTCACAACGACCCTGCTAAGGACTGTCCTGCCATTTTCACATACTATGAGGTAAGCACTATTACTGTCTCCATTTTACAGATGAGAAACCCAGGGCACAATGAGGGATTAAGTAACTTGCCCATGCTTCCATCGCTAGAAGAGGCAGAGACAGGATTTCAGCCCAGGCAATCTGGCTCTAAGACACAGGAGAGGAGGCTTCCTGCCAAGGTCTTGTGGTAGATTCTCTAGACCATTCTCAAATGGGGGACGATGTTTGCCCCACAACAGGGGTCATTTGGCAATGTCTGGAAACATTTTTTATTGTCACAGCTGAACAGGAAAGTGCTACTGGCATCTGGGAGGGAGGAGGCTGCTAAACATCTCACAATGTGTTACCCAGTCCCAAATGTCAGTCATGTTGAGGCTGAGAAACTGTGGTTTAAATTAGTCAGAGGCTGGGCACAGTGACACATGCCTGTAGTCCCAGCTACCGGCTGCGGTGGGAGGATTGCTTGAGCCCAGGTGTTCAAGACTAGACTGGGCGATATAGCAAGACCTCTGTCTCAGATAAAAAAGTAAAAAATAAATGAGTCAGAGACTAGTAAATCTACCTCCTCTCAGATTTGAGGTCTCAGCTTCAGAGCTGAGAGTAGAAGAAATGGGGCAAGGAATCAAAAGGGAGCCTGCACTTCCTGGCTCAGCTGCTATAACAGAGACTCACAGCACAGCGGCTCCACTAAAAGAAACTTCTTTCCTGTGCACATAGCTGTCAAGAGGTGGCAGGTGGCTCTGTGTGTGAGGCCTGCCAGGGCTCAGGACTCCCTTGCCTTTTTGCTCAGTCATTCCTGGATGTTGACCATGTTTGTGGGATTGGAGTTGGTTCACCAACTTCAAATCTGCATTCCTGTCAAAACTGTACCTAGGCTGGACATGGTGGCTCACACTTGAATCCCAGCACTTTGGGAGGCCAAGGTGGGAGAATTGCTTGAGCCCAGGAGTTCAAGACCAGCCTGGGCAACATAGAGACACCCCGTCTCTACGAGAAAAAAAAAAAAAAAAAAAAAAAAAAGGATGGTGCCTGACTTGTCAGGTACAGATAAAAACTGACTTCCTTCATGAAGCCCCCTGCTAGTTGTCTAACCGATACCTACCACCCCGATTCCCCACTCCTTTAACCCTCCTCCCTCCACTGCCCCGGCCTTCTTGCTTGCCAACAGAACTACCATTTTTTTTGTTAATTAATTTTCTTATTCCTTTGAATGTTGAGTGTTTGTCTCTTTCTTATTTATTTGCCAAGCTCTTTATATATTAAGATATTAACAGGCCGGGCGCGGTGGCTCAAGCCTGTAATCCCAGCACTTTGGGAGGCCGAGACGGGCGGATCACGAGGTCAGGAGATCGAGACCATCCTGGCTAACACGGTGAAACCCCGTCTCTACTAAAAAATACAAAAAACTAGCCGGGCGAGGCGGCGGGCGCCTGTAGTCCCAGCTACTCGGGAGGCTGAGGCAGGAGAATGGCGTAAAACCCGGGAGGCGGAGCTTGCAGTGAGCTGAGATCCGGCCACTGCACTCCAGCCTGGGTGACAGAGCGAGACTCCGTCTCAAAAAAAAAAAAAAAAAAAAAAAAAAAAAAAAAAAAAAAAAAGATATTAACTAAGGTGATATTAACTACTGATTATTGTTATTCCTCCAGGAAAAGCCATGGAGACTTCAGTATCCCCCTCCCAGCCTCAAGACAACAGTCAAGTCCACAGAGAAACGGAAGATCTAGACTGTATGTTTGCCTTCTCTGACCCTCTGGGCAAAACCACATGGGAGGTGGAGTCCAAAAGTAGAAGGGACGGAAGAAGACCCTGCTCAGCTCATTTTGCACAGGGCCTCAAATCACAGTTGAAGTGGGGAAGTAGTGGTTTTACACACATGCACACATACATGTGCATGGTCCAATCTGTCTTCCTGTGCTGTCTAGCTATGGGGACCCTCAGCTGCTTGCCAAACCTCAAGAATTCTCTGGGGGCTTGGGCTGGCACTAGGGATACCCCTAGAAGGTAGAGAGGGTCCTGTGTGACCCCAGAATGGGGAATGGGAAGGTTTAGGGCTTGATCACACCCCATCTTGGCTGTAATTTACAAAGGATCCTAAATTGGCAACTCCTCTACAGAGTCTAGCTTTCTCTGGGCAGGGCAGGGGGCTTAGAAGCCCCTTTTCTGAGTCCATATTCAGATAAATCTCTGTACTGAGCCTTCCTTGAGCCCCTGGTATCTCTGAGAGCCTTGGTCTCCTGCACGTTGCATTGGCCCTAGATATTTGGGAAGATAATCCAGTCCTTCCTGGCTCAAGTCCAAGTAGAACCCTGGAGAGGACTGGGTGGTCCCTGGGGTGGGAAGGGTGGGAAATGCTCATCCCCTGGCCTCTATGTGCCTTGCAGATGGAGAGACAGATTTCCATAAGCAAGATGGGAAGGCTGGACTATTTTCCCAAGAACAGTATGAAAGAGACAAGTCTTCTTCCTCCTCCTCCTCTTCCTCCTCATCCTCTTCTTCCTCCTCCTCCTCCTCAGGTATAGCAAAGATTTAAATATATGTGCATTATTCAAGAAAAAGATTTACATGGGGAAACAATCCCCCATACTTGAAGTCATTGAAGTATTTGAAACTCCAATACTGTTTCTCCACATTCTCTTCTAGAGCCGATCTGTCCACACGTCCTTCTATGTACACAGTTATAATTGATAGTATAGGCAATTCTGTCCTCCATTTAAAAATTTCCCCCATCTTGTCCTAAGCTTTTTGCCATGTTATTCTGTAATATCTCTGCAGCTATTTTCATTTATTTATTTATTTATTTTGAGATGGAGTCTTGCTCAGTCGCCCAGGCTGGAGTGCAGTGGTGCAATCTCGGCTCACTACAAGCTCTGCCTCCCGGGTTCACGCCATTCTCCTGCCTCAGCCTCCCAAGTAGCTGGGACTACAGGTGCCCGCTGCCACGCCTGGCTAGTTTTTTGTATTTTTTAGTAGAGAGGGGGTTTCACCGTGTTAGCCAGGATGGTCTCGATCTCCTAACCTCGTGATCCACTGCCTCGGCCTCCCAAAGTGCTGGGATTACAGGCGTGAGCCACCGCGCCCAGCCTCTGCAGTTATTTTTAATGTTTACCGAACAGCCCCTCAAGTGGCTGCATCTCATGTAAAGTAACATTTAGGTTTATTAGGGGCACCCCAGTGCCATAGTCAAAGCGTGTGTTACAGGTTCAAATCCTGTCTTTACCACTAATTAGCTACATGTTCTTGGGTAAACTGCTCAACCCCTGGCTGCCTCAGTGCCCTCATCTATAAGATGGGGATGATAGCAATACATAATACCTCATGGGATTCTTGTGAGGATTAAATTCGTTATACAGGTAAAGTCTTAGCAAAAAGGACATATTAATAGCTCTAAAAGTAATTGTTGTGTTATGATCTTCCCCTCCCAGGTTTATCATGCTCATGAGCATCCTTGTGCAAAAGCTTTTGCCTTTTGAATTTTTGTACAAATCATTCCTAAGTATTGATTCCTTGTCAGTACTTTAGTGGGTTTAGAGGAACGACATCTCCAATAGCATCTTTTTTTTTTTCTTTTTTTGAGACACAGTCTTGCTCTGTCGCCCAGGCTGAAGTGCAGTGGTATGATCTTGGCTCACTGCAACCTCTGTCTCCTGGGCTCAAGCGATTCTCCTGCCTCAGCCTCCTGAGTAGCTGGGATTACAGGCACTTGCCACCATGCCTGGCCAAATTTTTGTATTTTTAGTAGAGACAAAGTTTCTCCATGTTGGCCAGGCTGGTCTTGAACTCCTGATCTCAGGTGATCTGCCCGCCTTGGCCTCCCAAAGTGCTGGGATTACAGGCGTGAGCCACTGTGCCTGGCCTCCAATAGCATCTTGATTACAAATAACCACATTATTCTCCAAGAAACAGTAGAATGTTCTTTCATTTGTATTCTTTTAATTCAAAATATAAGGCTGAATTCTATAGTAGTAGCACCAGCAATATTTATTGAATGCTTACTCTGTGCTGGGAGCTGTTCTAAGCACTTGCATGTAATAACTCAATTCTCCCAGCAACCCATATAGGAAGGTACTATTATTATTCCCAGTTTACAAGTGAGAAAACTGAAGCACAGAGAGGACAACTGACGTGCTCTAAGAGAACTCAGTAACCAACTTGGGATTCCCTGGAGGTTTTTGTGGAACCGGGGAGGCTAACTCTCCTCAGCCAGAGCTCCTGCACTATGATCTCTTTTATGCTGTGGGCTTGAGCTTAAGATTTTATTTAATGGAAGGTCCCCTGGGCTGGAAGGAAAAAAAAAAAAGAAAAGAAAAGAAAAGCTCTGGTCTTATGTCCTCATGTTGCAAATGCTGAGACCAAGGCCCAAAGCCACAAAATCAATGATCATTTCAGCAGAGGAGGGAGAGTGGCCAGTGGGCCCCGTGGGTTTGTTTGTAGCCAGTCTCCTCATGGCACTGGAAAGGAAGCCATCTCCCCATTTAAACACAAAAAACGAGAAAACACACAAGCCCACCGTGTATGAGGTTTGGCTCTGGAAGAAGAGTTTCCAGGTGCAGGGAGGGGGCTGTTTGTTGCCTGTCGTTTTGTTTCTCCTCCCTGGGCTGGAAGGAGTGTTCTGTCCTCTGGTTGTCCCTCAAGGAGTGCTGCTCCTCCAAAAATGTCCCCCATGTGACCATAATCCCTGGCACCCAGGCACCCTGGAGTCTCCACCTCATACATGGGACTGGCTGAAATTAGCCAAAGGGAGCACTAAGAGAAAGCAGCAGGAGAAAGCCACAGTCCTAGAAGCATGAAGACAGGCTGACATTCAGGATCCTGGTCCCTGATCCTACCGTGACTGACCTGCAGCCAGAATATGACTACCTGTTTTTCAGGCCCGGAGGGGACCTGTTACCCCAGAGGCCCCAAGCCTGGGTACCTCATTGCAGCCCTGCCGTCCTCACACGCAGGACCCTCACTCATAGTCACATCCAGCATCTCTCTCCCACATACCTGTTTTATTTATTTATTTATTTTTACTTATTTATTTATTTTTTTGAGACAGAGTCTTGCACTGTTGCCCAGGCTGGAGTGCAGTGGCGTGATCTCGGCTCACTGCAACCTCCGCCTCTTGGGTTCACACCATTCTTCTGCCTCGCCTCCCGAGGAGCTGGGACTACAGGCACCCGCCACCACACCCGGCTAATTTTTTGTCAGGAATTCACAACCAGCCTGACTAATATGGTGAAACCTCGTCTCTAGTTAAAAAAAAAAAAAAAAAGGCCGGGCGCGGTGGCTCAAGCCTGTAATCCCAGCACTTTGGGAGGCCGAGGCGGGCGGATCACAAGGTCAGGAGATCGAGACCACAGTGAAACCCCGTCTCTACTAAAAATACAAAAAATTAGCCGGGCGCGGTGGCGGGCGCCTGTAGTCCCAGCTACTCAGGAGGCTGAGGCAGGAGAATGGCGTGAACCCAGGAGGCGGAGCTTGCAGTGAGCCGAGATCGCGCCACTGCACTCCAGCCTGGGCAACAGCGTGAGACTCCGTCTCAAAAAAAAAAAAAAAAAAAAAAAAAAATTAGCCAGGCGTGGTGGCACATGCCTGTAATCTGAGCTACTTGGGAGGCTGAGACAGGAGAATCATTGTACCTGGGAGGCGGAGGTTGCAGTGAGCCGAGATCGTGCCACTGCACTCCAGCCTGGGCAACAAGAGCAAAACTCCGTCTCAAAAAAAAAAAAAAAAAAAAAAAAAAAAGCCAGGCGCGGTGGCTCATGCCTCTAATCCCAGCACTTTGGGAGGCCAAGGCGGGCGGATAACCTGAGGTCGGGAGTTCAAGACTAGCCTGACCAACATGGAGAAACCCTGTCTCTACTAAAAGTACAAAATTAGCCGGGCGTGGTGGTGGGCGCTTGTAATCCCAGCTACTAGGGAGGCCGAGGCAGGAGAATCGCTTGAACCTGGGAGGTGGAGGTTGCAGTGAGCTGAGATCACGCCATTGCACTCCAGCCTGGGCAACAAGAGAGAAACTCTGTCTCAAATAAAAAAAAAAAAGAAAGAAAATTGGAATAACTTTTACTTTGTTTTCTGTATTTCTTTATTTTGCAACATGCATTATCTTTTTAGCAATAAAAAGTCATTTTTGCACTGATGAATATTTGTGAAATATAGAAGAGAATAGAAGTCAAAATCCTCTCTTCTGAGATAAACACCACTGTTGTGATTTTGTTGAGCTTCCCAATCCCTCTTCCTCCTTATCCAGTTGAGATCACAGATGCACTGATGTTTAAGCACAATTAATTTGGTTTCCTGAAATTTTTTAAATTGCCCATGACTGACCAGGAGGTCCCATGGTCCTGTCTTGGGATAAAGGAATCTTTTGGACCTGGAGCCAGAAACTCGTAGCCCTGAATTCTTGGAATGCTGACTGGCCAAAGAGCACAAATGACAACCATTTTCAAGTCTTGATCAAGCTCCTGTTCACAGCTAGGCACCCTTGCAGGGTGGAGAACCCAGGTCATGTCCTTCAGGAGATGAAATGTTTGGAGAGAGGCACATCATGAGACCGCTGGCCTTCATGTCCATTGAGTCAAGGACAAACAGTTGGTGCTATAGAAACCCCAGCAGGGAAAGGCAAGACCAGTGTGAGCTGGGGCAGTTGGCAAAGGCTTTCTATAGGAGGTGTGACATCAGCTTAAGCTTCTCAATAACACAGACAAACAGGAAGGATATTCCGGCGGGTGGGAGACACAGCAAACATCCAGAGCCAGTGTGATGGGTGGGGAAACAGAGATGACACAGCCCCTGCACTTGGTGGGATGGAAGCCATCTCAGTACTGTGACGCCTCATGGGACCTTGTCTTATCTTCATGGAAGTCTTATAAAGTAGGCAAGGCAGCAGCAGAAATATTATGCAGACATGAAACCAACAGAAATATTAAGGGATTTGTCCAAAGTCACACAGAATGTGAGTGGCAGGTCTCCTATCTCCAGTCCCCAAATCAGAGTTCCTCCCACCAAACCACACTCTTCGCATAAACTAAATTCTGAGAATGGCCACCAGAATGAACGCATTCCCAGCTCAGTCCAGGCGGAGCTTCTCCTCCAGCTTGTGTTTGTTCCCCGCAGAGAGCAGCGATGAAGACCAGCACCCCAGAGCAACCAGAAAACGTCGACGGAGCCTGGGGGCTGGACACCCCCATGGGAACAGCTCACCCGGTAGGCAATAGGCCTTACCATTTTTCTTTTGCCTGCTCACTCACTGTTGAGTTTCTCAGTGGAACTGAACCTGCCTGTGTGATGTTCTTCACAGCATTGTTTACGGCAGGATAAAATAGGAAATAGCCTGACAGCAGCAGAATAAAGGATGCTGCACCCTGTCCTGGTGACAGCTCTGCTCTTCACCTATCGCTGAACCGAAAAAGAAAGATGCCAAATCATAGAATTAATTTGATCTCGTATATACTTTATAAAAATTCAGACATATGGTTATAATCAAAACTGGAAGGAAAAATACCAAAATGTTAATAGTGGTTATCTCAGGATGGTGGAATTATAAGTGATTTTTATTTTCCCTTTTTTGAACTGTCCTATACTATAAATAATTTACAATGAGCATGTTTTATTTTTTATTTATTTATTTTTTGGAGACAGGGTTTCACTCTTGTTGCCCAGGCTGGAGTGCAATGGCGCGATCTTGGGTCACCATAACCTCCACCTCCCGGGTTCAAGCAATTTTCCTTCCTCAGCCTCCCAAGTAGGAGGCTAGGATTACAGGCATGTGCCACCATGCCTGGCTAATTTTGTATTTTTAGTAGAGATGGGGTTTTACCATGTTGCTCAGGCTGGTCTCCTGGACTCAAGTGATCCACCCACCTCGGCCTCCCAAAGTGCTGGGATTACAGGGGTAAGCCACCGCGCCTGGCAGAGCATGTTTTATTTTTACAACCAGGAAATAATTTTTGCAAAAGAAATAAACAACAAATTTCATAGGAAGGAAAGACCACGGGGAAAAGGGCTGAATTATTGCCTAGTACAGAACCTGTCACACAGAAGCTGTTTAATAAATGCTGCCCATGAGGCTAGAGCTGAGCCCTGGGTTCTCTTTCTGGATATAAACATGATTAGGAACGCAGGCTTTGGCAACAGACCTAGTAGAGTTGCCACTTGCTGGCTATATGACTTTGGGAAAATAATGTAACTGTTTGAGCCTCAGTGTCCTTATCTGTATAATGGGTGGGGTAGGTACTAATACCTTCTTCATAGGATGTCTGTGAGGAGCAAATGAAGTATTAAATATAAATCACTTAGTACAGTGTTGGTGCATGCTAGTGCCCAATATATACCCACTATTAACCCTGAGCAAGGTCCAAGTCCTCTTAGGTCTTGAGTGCTTTATGAATGTGGTCACCTCTGGAAGCTCTGGGGGCATCAGAGAGGGCAAAGGGAAGGTACTTGTGCTGCCTTGCCTCTTGAAGACCACCCCCCACCTCACCGCCAGCACAAGGACTCTGGTACTTCTTTTTTTTTTTTTTTTGAGACGGAGTCTCGCTCTGTCGCCCAGGCTGGAGTGCAGTGGCCGGATGTCAGCTCACTGCAAGCTCTGCCTCCCGGGTTTACGCCATTCTCCTGCCTTAGCCTCCCGAGTAACTGGGACTACAGGTGCCCACCAGCTCGCCCGGCTAGTTTTTTGTATTTTTTAGTAGAGAGGGGGTTTCACCGTGTTAGCCAGGATGGTCTCGATCTCCTGACCTCGTGATCCGCCTGTCTCAGCCTCCCAAAGTGCTGGGATTACAGGCTTGAGCCACCGCGCCCGGCCGGACTCTGGTACTTCTTAAGCTTCAAAGCCATGGGAGATGGAAGTGGCCTGGGTCACTGTGTTTGGGAGTTCTGACTAAGGGGTTTGTCTCCATCCAGGTCCTGGGCATGGGGAGCCTGGCGTTTTGAAGGATGAGCTTCAGCTCTATGGAGGTAATCAGTTTCCCAGTGGCTTTGGAGAAAACAATTAGATGAAGGAAAAGAGGGCTTTGTTGAGCAGAAACAAGGTCATGAGGGTGATTCATGAGCTGAAAAGTCCCACCCAAATACAGGAGATGTGGCCAGTTGGGTGGTTATGAAATTGGCAGGTGGGGAGGTGGGCATGAGATTGTCTTGAGGAAATCCTGCATTTTCTGGGGTCTTTGTTTGTTTTGAGACGGAGTCTCACTCTGTCGCCCAGGCTGGAGTGCAGTGGTGTGATCTCAGCTCACTGCAACTTCCACCTCCCGAATTCAAGTGATTCTCCTGCCTCAGCCTCCCCAGTAGGTGCGACCACAGGTGCACACCACCACACCCAGCTAATTTTTTGTATTTTTAGTAGAGACGGGGTTTCACTATGTTGGCCAGGATGGTCTTGATCTCCTGACCTTGTGATCTGCCCACCTCGGCCTCCCGAAGTGCTGGGATTACAGGCGTGAGCCACCTCGTCCAGCCAATCCTGCATTTTCGTCTGAGCTATAACCTTGACTTATGGGGTGACCATGAACAGTCACCCACTTTTCTGGGCCTCAGCTCCTAAACGAGTAGAATGGGACGTGATCGGTAACCCCTCTCTTGGAATACTGGGCTGTTTCAGCACACAAGGAAAAATTAAGGATCTGATCTCCACAATACCCATTTTACAGAATAATTATTTCTAATACCCTGATTACTACAGTGAGGAGGCATAAATAATATGGCGCTTTGGTTGGTAGCACTAGGATGCAATAGAACTTGTAGAATGAGAAACAAAAAAAGAAAAAAAAAAGAACTTGTAGAATGAACTCTTTTGCCAAAGAATATGACAAATGCACACTACTAGATAAGAAAGCTTTAATATCTGTGTTTAATCCAATATTTCTGAAATCTACATCGTCTCCTAATGCCTGGCAATAACCTAAGTAAAACAGTGGAAAACACTTATGTATATGCTAAAGAAAAGATTTCATTTGTTATGTAACAAATACAATCAGTGGTTACCTCTGGGTCATCTGTCTTGTGGGTTTTTGTTTTTGTTTTTTGTTTTTTGTTTTTTTTGCGACACGGTCTCACTCTGTTGTCCAGGCTGCAATGCAGTGGTGTGATCATGATTCACCACAGCCTCAACCTCCTGGGCCCAGGTGATCCTCCCATCTCAGTCTCCCAGGTAGCTGGGACTACAGATGTGTGCCACCACACTCAGCCAATTTTTTTTATTTTTTAGTAGAGACAGAGTTTTGCCATGTTGCCCAGGCTGGTCTCAAACTACTGAGCTCAAGTGATCCTCCCGCCTTGGCCTCCCAAAGTGCTAGAATTACAGGCATCTTTCTTTTCTTTCTTTCTTTCTTTTTTGTTACAGAAACAAGTATAATCTGGTTTAGAAAAATGTTTTTAATTACTCTAGTAATTTAAGAAAGGTTTCACTGGGTATAAAATAAGATAAACCGGCCGGGCGCGGTGGCTCAAGCCTGTAATCCCAGCACTTTGGGAGGCCGAGACGGGCGGATCACGAGGTCAGGAGATAGAGACCATCCTGGCTAACACGGTGAAACCCCGTCTCTACTAAAAAATACAAAAAAACTAGCCGGGCGAGGTGGCAGCGCCTGTAGTCCCAGCTACTCGGGAGGCTGAGGCAGGAGAATGGCGTGAACCCGGGAGGCAGAGCTTGTAGTGAGCTGAGATCCGGCCACTGCACTCCAGCCTGGGTGACAGAGCAAGACTCCGTCTCAAAAAAAAAAAAAAAAAAAAAAAAAAAAAAAGATAAACCTTTATGTTCATATGTATTTTAAAATATTTTTCTCATTAAGTAATTCATATTCACCGTAGAAAATGTAGATACAGTCACGTATTCATGAATTACTTCTTTCCCCCAGACATTGGAGGTGCTTAGTAAATTACATTGCTTGAGTCTCATTTCATGTTGTCCTTGATATGCTCTCTGCACTCTCTGTATTGGCCCCTCTGATCACTTTGCAGATGGCGTTCAGTGTGCTGAGTGCCTATTGTCACATGCTAAGTGCCCCTTGTGGTGTTCATGTCCTGGGGCTGCCCTGAGGGACAGGAAACGTACAGAAGTTGGGGCCTGATGGTAGGAAGATCATACAAGTGCCTGTCCGCCCTTAAGGGAAAGAAGATGACAGGCTAGGAGCAAGGTCACCAGGGAACTAGAACAGGCACCAAGAACCACATGGTGAATGGTGTGGGAAGGACACCCAGGACTGGATTAATGCAGAGGTGGCAGCTCAGGTCTATAGGACTCAACTCACCCTTGGCAGCCCAGCCAAGTGGCTCAACAATCAGGGCGGGAGCCAAGGATTGAGGTGTACAAGCCAGCTTGGCTCCCACATGCTCAGACCCTGGTAGGTCTAGAAGCCAGCAAGATGGCATGAGCTTGGAGTTGCCTGTCTAGTCCAGAGTTCTATGGGTAAAAGGCAGCAGGTGTCATCACCTGCATCTGGATAGCCTGGAGCAGGCATGTGCAAATGGGTGGCCCATGTGGGCAGATGCTTTTTATCTGGCTCACAGAATGGCTTTTGGGGGGTCAGGGTAGGGGTAGGTTTTTTTTTTTAATTTTTTGGTTTTTTGAGATGCGGTCTCACTCCTTTGCTCAGGCTGGAGTGCAGTGGTGCCATCTCGGCTCACTGCAACCTCCACCTCCCGGGCTCAAGCGATTCTCCTACCTTAGCCTCCTGAGAAGCTGGGACTACATGCATGCGCCACCATGCCCAGCTAATTTTTGTATTTTTGGTAGAGACAGGATTTTACCATATTTCCCAGGCTGGTCTTGAACTCCTGGATTCAAGTGATCTATCTGCCTTGACCTTCCAAAGTGCTGGGATTACAAGTGTGAACCATCGTGCCCGGCCCACACAGAAACACAGAGTGCTTTTTTTTTTTTTTTTCCTGTGTTTTTAGTAGAGTTGGAGTTTCACTGTGTTAGCCAGGTTGGTCTCGATCTCCTGACCTTATGATCCACCTGCTTCGGCCTCCCAAAGTTCTGGGATTACAGGTGTGAGTCACCGCCCCCGGCCCAGAACGCTTTATTTATTTATTTATTTTGAGACGGAGTCTTGCTCTGTCGCCCAGGCTGGAGTGCAGTGGTGTGATCTTGGCTCACTGCACGCTCCGCCGCCTGGGTTCATGCCATGCTCCTGCCTCATCCTCCCAAGTAACTGGGACTACAGACGGCCTCCACCACGCCTGGCTAATTTTTTTGTGTTTTCAGTAGAGACGGGGTTTCACTGTGTTCACCAGGATGGTCTTGATCTCCTGACCTCCTGATCCTCCCGCCTCAGCCTCCCAAAGTGCTGGGATTACAGGCATGAGCCACCGCGCCAGGCCCAGAATGCTTTTTTAAAATTATGATTGTGTGGCCAGGCGCTGTGGCTCACGCCTGTAATCCCAGCACTTTGGGAGGCTGAGGCAGGTGGATCACTTGAGGTTAGGAGTTCAAGACCAGCCTGGCCAACATGGCAAAACCCCGTCTCTACTAAAAATACAAAAATTAGCCAGATGTGGTGGCACCCTTAATCCCAGCTACTCAGGAGCCTGAGGCAGGAGGATTGCTTGAACCTGGGAGGCAGAGGTTGCAGTGAGCTGAGATCATGCCACTGTACTCCAGCCTGGGCGGCAGAGTGAGACTCTGTCTCAAATAAATAAATAAATAAATATTATAAATATATAATAGATAATTTATACAAATTATATAATATATAAATATATGTTTATATAAAATTATATAATATATAAATATATATAAATTATATATATATGTAATTATGATTGTGAAAGCCAGACACTATGGCTCGCACCTGTAATCCCAGCTACTTGGGAGGCTGAGGCAGGAAGAGTGCTTCAGCCCAAGCGTTTGAGACTGCAGTGAGTCATGATTGTGCCATTGCCCTGCAACCTGGATGACAGAGAGAGAACCTGTCTCTAAATAAATAAATTTTAAAAATAAAATTATGAATGTAAATATATTTCATCAATTCTACACCACATTTTTTTCACATTTGAATATTTCTGAAATCAGGATGCATCTTAAAAATCACTGGCAAAGTTAGGCATGGTAGTTCATGACTATAATCCCAGCACTTTGGGAGGCCAAGGTGGGAGGATTGCTTGAGCTCAGGAGTTCAAGACCAGCCTGGACAACATAGCAAGACCCTATCTCTATTTTAAAAAATCGGCCGGGCGCGGTGGCTCAAGCCTGTAATCCCAGCACTTTGGGAGGCCGAGACGGGTGGATCACGAGGTCGGGAGATCGAGACCATCCTGGCTGACACGGTGAAACCCCGTCTCTACTAAAAAATACAAAAAACTAGCCGGGCGAGGTGGCGGGCGCCTGTAGTCCCAGCTACTTGGGAGGCTGAGGCAGGAGAATGGCGTGAACCCGGGAGGCGGAGCTTGCAGTGAGCTGAGATCAGGCCACTGCACTCCAGCCTGGGTGGCAGAGCGAGACTCCGTCTAAAAAAAAAAAAAAAAAAAAAAAAAAAATCACTGGCGGCTGGGTGCAGTGGCTCACGCCTGTAATCCCAGCACTTTGGGAGGCCGAGGTGGGCAGATCACGAAGTCAGGAGATCAAAACCATGCTGGCTAACACGGTGAAACCCCATCTGTACTAAAAATACAAAAAAATTAGCCAGGCGTGGTGGCGGGCGTTTGCAGTCCCAGCAACTCAGGAGGGTGAGGCAGGAGAATGGTGTGAACCTGGGAGGCAGAGCTTGCAGTGAGTGGAGATCGCGCCACTGTACTCCAGCCTGGGGGACAGAGCAAGACTTCATCTCAAAAAAAAAAAAAAAAAAATCACTAGCAACTTACAGTTATAACTGTCAAGGGCTTTTCTTACATGGTAGTACATAAAATAATGTCATGTCTCACAAGCAATGGCATTTTGATTTGAGAGTTGCCAAATTTTTTTTTTTTTTTTTTTTTTTTTTTTTTTTTTTTTTTTTTTTTTTTTTGAGACAGAGTCTTACTCTGTCTCCAGGCCAGAGTGCAGTGGTGTGATCTCAGCTCACTGCAACCCCTGCCTCCTGGGTTTGAGCGATTATCCTGCCTCAGCCTCCCAAGTAGCTGGGACTATAGGCGCGTGCTACCATGCCCAGCTAATTTTTGTGTTTTTAGTAGAGACGGGGTTTCACCATGTTAGCCAGAACGGTCTCCATCTCTTGACCTTGTGATCCGCCCACCTCGGCCTCCCAAAGTGTTGGGATTACGGGCGTGAGTCACTGCGCCCGGCCCAAACTTTTTTATAATTAGGAAGTTTAACTGAAAACCTGGCTTCTCTGGGGAAATTGACAAACCTGTAAGAGTGGGCAGGCATTTCTACAGCAGCTTTCTGTGGCTGGTGGGTGGTGGCTGCCCCTTTAGTTGGAACAGGAACCCTCCAGCCGGCTCCATTCCCCACCTGGCACACTCCAGGTTAAGTGGAAGGTCTCCCAGCAGGATCCACCTTCCCTGAAGCATGACTTCTCCCTCCCCAGAGGATCATGGGTATATGATCACTGATTTCCTTTCTGTGCAGATGCTCCAGGAGAGGTGGTACCCTCTGGGGAGTCAGGTGAGTGTCCAGTTAGGGGAGAGAGGTCGTTGGTGCTGGTGTTGAGCCAGGTCTAGGCATCACCTCTCCCCTAAGACAGCCAGCTCCTGCTGGGGTATCTGACTGTGAGAAACAGGAGCCCCAGGTCCACTGAGCCTAGGCTCATCAAGTGGGCTGGGCCAGCTGTGGCATGAAGCAGGGAGTCCGGGGAGCTTGGAAAGCTGTCCCAGAAAGACCCAAGGAGATTACAACCAACCAGCCATCAGTAGAAAGGAGGATCCTTGGGGGCTGCAGAATTCCATGGGGACATTTTTTTAGGTCACCTATAGCCTTCCCCAGGGTGGAGGCAGCTGTTAAGGCACCCCAAGCAGGGTTGGGCACTAATGTTGAGTTTCTCGTTTCCAGGACTCCGAAGGAGAGGCTCTGACCCAGCAAGTGGTAAATACACAAGCTCAAATAGGACAGCCAGAGTGGGTGTTGATTCCAGACGATGGGTTGGGACTTCAGACAGCCTGAGAGGGTGGGTTAGTCCCAGCAGGGACTGTTGCCAGCCAATGTCACTATGATTCAGAAGGGGGATCTCCAGTGCAGGGGAAATGGAACGGAAGGTGGACTCAGGCCTGAGGAAGGAGGAGGAAATCAGTGGGGGTTCCAAGGACAGCACCCCCATCTTCACAGTTTTGCTTGACTGCTCCTGCAGTGAGTGCCCTCTGACCCAGGAAGAAGTACCCGGGATATTAATTCTCAATGACGTAGGGAAGAGAAAATCCCACCTGCCGTCCTGCTTCAGAGTTAAACACTCATCTCTCTCTCTTGTTCCTAAGGAGAAGTGGAGGCCTCTCAGTTAAGCAGACAGAATATAAAGAAAGATGGTAAGGAACTTGGTGCAGCAGACCTGCTTTTTCCTGTCTGGCTGGATTTCTAGGGGTGAAATAGCACAGTAGCAATCATTACCCACCTCTGTCGTATGCCCTGCAGTTTACATATTACTCAGCTTAGAATCAACTCAACAGGGTGGGACAATGGTTCCCATTTTGCGGATATGAAAACTGAGGTTCCAGGCTGGGGAGTGGCCTTACAGCTCGTGAGTGGCGTGGCCTGAGCTTGAGCCCTGGTCCTCTGCTTTTTCTGCTATGCACAGTCTCTAGGATGGTAAATGCCTTCCAGGCCTTGTGGCCAGGATGGGGAGCTGGAGGTCAGCTGAGCTGAGAGAGTTGTAAGGTTAGATTAGACCAGACTCTGGGAAAGGAGCAGTGAAAATGGGAGTAACCTCCCCGCTCCAGGCCTGGAATCCATGGGGACTTCTAGGAGGAAGGGGAGGGCAAGAGGAAAGACCATGGTGCTCAACACAGAGACTTTTTGTAATTAAAAAAAAAAAAAAGGCCGGGCGCGGTGGCTCACGCCTATAATCCCAGCACTTTGGGAGGCCGAGGCGGGCGGATCACAAGGTCAGGAGATCGAGACCACGGTGAAACCCCGTCTCTACTAAAAATACAAAAAATTAGCTGGGCACGGTGGCGGGTGCCTGTAGTCCCAGCTACTCAGGAGGCTGAGGCAGGAGAATGGCGTGAACCCGAGAAGCGGAGCTTGCAGTGAGCCGAGATCGCGCCACTGCACTCCAGCCTGGGCGACAGAGCGAGACTCCGTCTCAAAAAAAAAAAAAAAAAAAAAAAAAAAAGGCCAGACCTGCCGGCTCACAGCTGTAATCCCAATACTTTGGGAGGCCGAGATGAGAGAATTGCTTGAGGCCGGGAGTTCAAGACCAGCCTAGGCAACATAGCGAGACCTTGTCTCTACTGAAAATTTAAAAATTCTCTGGGTATGATGGCATGCACCTGTAGGCCTCGCTACTTGTGAGGCTGAAGCAGGAGAATTGCTTAAGCTGAGGACTTGAAGGTTGCAATGAGCTGTGATCGCACAACTGCACTCCACCCTGGGTGACAGAGCAAGACCTTGTCTCCTCTGCCCAAAAAAGAGAGAGAAAGCAGCAGATATTGATTCCCCACCCCTGCCTTCACAGATGAGTTTTTCCATTTCGTCCTCCTGTGCTTTGCCATCGGGGCCTTGCTGGTGTGTTATCACTATTACGCAGGTGAGGGGAGGTGCCCTGGGGAATGCACCAGGGGAATGGCATGGGGGGGGTGCAGGGGGCAGGGGCGTCAAGACCTGGAGGCTGACCATTCCCTCCCTCACTGCCCTTCCAGACTGGTTCATGTCTCTTGGGGTCGGCCTGCTCACCTTTGCCTCCCTGGAAACTGTTGGCATCTACTTTGGACTAGGTAAGCCCCTCCCCAGAATGCACACACACACAGTCTCTTGGAGGGGTGGCGGGTAGAAATATTCATTTTCATACTCATTGAAATATGGACCAGAGAGTCACAATATACACTTTAAAACAAATTTTCCTTATGCTCATGTTTTCTTCCTGACCACTTTCAAGGTCAATGTAAGGTCACTGGCAAAACCCTGTGGGAAAAATGGGCAGCTCCATACAATGCAACAGCAACAGTTTAAAGTGGCAAACAGGCTGGGCCCAGGGCACACACCCATGATTCCAGTTACTCAGGAGATTGGGGCAAGAGGATCGCTTGAGCCCAGGAATTTGTTCAGCCTGGGCAACACAGCAAGACTCTGTCTATAAAATAAATAGATAAAAGTGACAAACAAAATAGAACTAGCCAGATACTGAAAACAAGTTAGTTAATGGAGTTGGGAACTGAATTTGGCGAGTGAGTTTCCTGCCACTATTCCTGCTGTTCACGGTTGTTGTTTTCAGTAATAATAACTCTAGTACCATTATCTAAGCTTAACCTGCTGCCTGAAATTCCGCCATCAGAGCTTTGTTTGCATGAGTTAGGTCCTTGTCTAATGGTGGCCAGGTATCCTTTGTGGGGGTACAAACTTAACTCACTTTTTGTTTGCTTCTGAGCAGTGTACCGCATCCACAGCGTCCTGCAAGGTTTCATCCCCCTCTTCCAGAAGTTCAGGCTGACAGGTAACTTTTAAAGTCTTCCTGTGTTCACTCTTTTTCTCCCTAGCAGGGTCTTCGTTTAGAAAGAGACTTAGCATACAGGAAAGAACACAGCCCGGTGGCAGAGGACCCAGGTTCGAGTCCTACCTCTGCCAGTTTACTAGCTCTGTGACCCTGGATGAGCCATGTAGCCTTGGCTTCCTCAACTGGAAAATAGGTGTAATGCTTTTCTGCTACACAAGTGTGTTGTGAAGATCAAGTGAGGAATGGATGCAAAGGCCTGAAGTGTGAAACAGTAGAAAAATGTGTCTTCATTCTCTTATAGAGCTTTACACTTCCCCAAACACTATCTTCTCCATGGCTGTACTTGCCTAATGGCAACTGGGGAGGTAGGCTTTACCAATGCTACACTCGACCAATAGGAAACTGAGGCTCAGAGAGGTGGAGTGACTCGCCCACAGTCACACAGCTTCAGTGGCTGGGCTGGGCGAAAGCACATCGTCTTTCTTGACTGACAGCTCTGTGACCACCTTATGTCTCAGAATGGAGAGGCCAAGTGGCTGTGCTGGGGAAATATCTGTCTCCTTTAATCCATGCAATAAATAAAAAGAAAACTAGCTATTATGACAGTGGGTCATTGAGACCCATGGCTTCTGGGGTGACTACATCATGCCAGCTGTGAGGGGTACTTGGGCATCTGAGGTGATGGTGGGGATGAAGCCTGCTGCCTTCAGAATCCCATGCCATCTTGTGGCCTTTGCCTTCCAGGGTTCAGGAAGACTGACTGAGGCCACTGCCAGGTGGGCAGCAGAGGCAGGCCCCACTGTGACCACCACTGCGACACCTGAGCCCACAAGGACAGACCGGCATTCTGAGAGATGCGCAGGAGAGCAAGCCAGACCAATAAAAAGAACGCTTTTCCTTCCATGTGGTCTGAATGTTGGCACCAGCCCAGGCAGGGGCATCATTTGGGCAGTACTGCTGTGCAACCCAGCTGCCAGGATGGAAGGCAGAGGGTGGGTGTGGGGCCTGAGCCTTCACAGTACCTGGACCAACAGGAAGATTCTGGGAGGTCACTGCTTTCAGAAGATAGCAAGAGACCATGGGCTCTGCAAGCTGTGATCTGTCTGGGTCATGGTTTTTCTCAAATCCCAGGCCATCTGGGTATGCTCTCAGGTGCTACCAAGCCATCCCGGGAGAGATGGATAGTCCACTGCCCTGAGGCAGGGAGCCACCAGGTTGGGGTCCCTTGGTGAACCTGATACAGGTAAGATGCTGAGGACTAAAACTATTTTTTTGCACCCCCCAAAAAAAAGGCAGGAAAATGATCATCAGAAACAAAATGGCAGCCAGGCATGGGGGCTCACACCTGTAATCCTAGCACTTTGGGAGGCTCAGGCTAAGGGTCGCTTGAAGCTAAGAGCTCAAGACCAGCCTGGGCAACATAGTGAGACCCCCATCTCTACAATTTTTTTTTTGTTGTTAATGACCAAATGTGGTGGTACATACCTGTACATACCTGCAGTTCCAGCTACTCAAGAGGCTGAGGCAGGAGGACTGCTTGAGCCCAGGAGTTCAGGGCTCCAGCAGTCAATCCACTCCACGATCAAGCCACTGCACTCCAGCCTGGGCGACAGAGCAAGACCCTTTCTCTAAAATTAAAAAAAAAAAAAGACAAATAAAAATTGCATATATTATAGTGTACAACATGTTTTGAAATATGTGGAATGGCTAAATCAAACTAACATATGTATCACCTCACATACCATTTTTTTTATGATGAGAACAGTCAAAACCTACTGTCAGCAATTTGCAAGTATACAATACATTGTTATTAACTATGATCACCATGCTATATGATAGATCTCCTGAACTTGAACTGAGTTCTTGATGGTCACAGACATGCTGTTCTCAAAACTCAGAAAGGTAACTTCTGGCCAGGTGCGGTGGCTCATGCCTATAATCCCAGCATTTTGGGAGGCTGAGGTGGGTGGATCACAAGGTCAGGAGTTCAAGACCAGCCTGGCCAATATGGTGAAACCCTGTCTCTACCAAAAAAAGAAAAAAAAAAAAATTAGCTTTAATTTTTTTCTTTTCTTTTTTTTTTCTCGAGACAGAGTTTTGCTCTTTTGCCCAGGCTGGAGTGAAGTGGTGTAATCTCAGCTCACTGCAGCCTCCACCCCCGACAGTCAAGTGATTCTCCTGCCTCAGCCTCCTGAGTAGCTAGGATTATAGGTACCTACCACCATGCCCGGCTAATTTTTGTATTTTTAGTAGAGATGGGTTTTCACCATATTGGCCAGGCTAGTCTCGAACTCCTGACCTCAGGTGATCCACCCGCCTCGGCCTCCCAAAGTGCTAGGATTACAGGCGTGAGCCACCGACCCTGGCCCTGGCTGTCATTTTGGTCAAGTCCTCCCCTCTCCCAGCCTCAGTGTTCTCATCCGTACAATGGGGAGCATAACAGTGCCCACCTTACGGTGTTATGTTGAGAACTGCATGAGATACTTACGTAAAGTCTTATGCACAGACTCTGGCACATAGGTCATGCTCATTCAATGGGCGTTATTACAGTAGACAGGAACACAAATCAGATCCCCTTAGGGTCAGGCAGGCAGAGTCGGCAAGATGTAGAAAAATGGGGGCTGGGCGCAGTGGCTCACACCTATAATCCCAACACTTTGGGAGGCCAAGGTGGGTGGATTGCTTGAGCTCAGGAGTGTGGTGGTGTGTACCTGTGGACCTAGCTACTTGGGAGGCTGGAGTGGGAGAATCGCTGGAGCCTAGGAAGTCAAGGCTGCAGTGAGCCATGATCATACCACTGCACTCCAGCCTGAGAGACAGAATGAGACCCTGTATCAAAAAAATAAAAATGAAAAAAGTAGGGAGCAGGAATAGGGGAACAGAAGAGCATATACCTGACCAAAGTGGGCAGCTGCTGTCTAGCAATTTCAGGTGAGAACACCAGCTGAGTGGGATCTGTCAGCCAAGAGAACGAAAACCACACCAGGTGCTTTAACAGAGAGAATGTAATAGAGGGGACATGTTAACCAGGTGCAGGACTACTGGAAAGACAAAAAGGGACTGTGGTATCACAAAGTGTAACTGAGGGAACTGCCTAGGGTTAGAGGGAAAAAGGAAAGAGGTTGGCACTATTAGAAGTGAGAGGCCAGGTGTGGTGGCTCAGTCTATAATCCCAGCACTTTGGGAGGCCCAGGAGGGCTGATCACCTGCGGTCAGGAGTTCGAGACCAGCGTGGCCAACATGGTGAAACCCCGTCTCTACTAAAAATACAAAAATTAGCCAGACTTGGTGGTGGATGCCTGTAATCCCAGCTACTTGGGAGGCTGATGCAGGAGAATCACTTGAACCTAGGCTGCAGTGAGCCGAGAGTGTGCCACTACACTCCAACCTGGGCAACAGAGCAAGCCTCTGTCTCAATAAATAAATAAATAAATAAATAAATAAATAAAGTATGAGAAGATTGAGAGAGGGTCCTCCAGAGCTGGGACCCAGACCTCTGGGGAAAGGGCACTGCTCAGCTGGGAGGTGTCTCTGAGGGGCCTGAGGAGGCTGGTTCTGCAAGTGCAAGACCACTGGGGTCAGATCTCCAGTTTCTTAGCAGAAGCCCCAAATCTAGAGTTTGGCAACTATTTTTTTTTTTTATTTCCACCTCTGCTGTGGAAAACAGTATAGTGATTCCTCAAAGAACTAAAAATAGAATTACCATATGATCCAGCAGTTCTACTTCTGTGCATATGCTAAAAAGGGACTTGAAGGGATATCTGTACACCCATTTTCACAGAAACATTATTTCCAGTAGCCAAAAAGGGGAAGCACAAGTGTCCATCAATGGGTGAATGAATAAACAAAGCATGATATATTATCAGCTTTTAAAAAGGGAAATTATTTGAGACTTCACAAAAAAACAAAAACCAAAGGGGAAAAAAATGGAAATTCTGGCCAGGCATATTGGCTCATGCCAGTAATCTCAGCACTTTGGGAGGCTGAGGTAGGAGGATCACTTGAGCCCAGGAGTTCAAGACCAGGCTGGGCAACACAGCAAGACTCCACTTCTGCAAAACATAAAAGCATTAGCCAAGCATGGTGGCACATGCCTGTGGTCCCAGCTACTTAGGAGGCTAAGGTGGGAGGATCACTTGAGCCCAGGAAGTGGAGGCTGCAGTGAGCCATGATCATGACACTGCACTCCAGTGGCTGAGTAAGACTTTGTCTCTAAAAAAAATAAAAATAAAAATAAAGAAATCCTGACACATGCTACCACACAGATAAACCTTGAGAACATTATGTTAAAAGGACAAATACAGTTATGATTCTACATATATGATGTACCTAGGGTAGTCAGATTCATAGAGACAGAAAGTGGAATGGTGGGTGCCTGAGGCTGCGGGACAGGGAATGAGAGTTAGCGTTTAATGTTCCCAAACAGAGTGTCAGTTTGGGAAGATGAGAAGAGCCCTAGATATGGATGGTTGTGATAATTGCACAACACTGTGAAAGTATTTAACGCCACTGAACTGTACACTTAAAAATGGTTATGGTGGTTAATTTTATGTCTATTTTACTTTTTTTTTTTTTTTTTTTTTTGAGAAAGAGTTTTGCTTTGTCGCCCAGGCTGGAGTGCAATGGCCCCATCTCGGCTCACTGCAACCTCCGCCTCCCAGATTCCCTGACCTCGTGATCCACCTGCCTCAGCCTCCCAAAGTGCTGGGATTACAGGCATGAGCCACCGTGCCTGGCCACTTTCTTTTCTTTTCTTTTCTTTTTTTTGAGATGGAGTCTCACTCTGTTGCCTGAGCTGAAGTTCAATGGCACGATCTGCAGCCTCTGCCTCCCAGAGTCAAAGGATTCTCATGCCTCAGCCTCCCGAGTAGCTGGGACTACAGGCAACTGCCACCATTCCTGGCTTTTTTTTTTTGTACTTTTTTTTTTTTTTTTTAGTAGAGACAGGATTTCACCATGTTGGCCAGGCTAATCTTGAACTCTTGACCTCAGGTGATCCGCCCACCTTGGCCTCTCAAAGTGCTGGGATTACAGGCATGAGCCACCGCACCCGGACCACTTTTTAAAAAAAAAAATTCAAATTATTAGTGGTTAAATAAAACTGGATCAGACCTGCAACCCACAAGCTTACAGCTGCTTTGTTGAAGGCTTTTTATCGTGTCAAGCTAAAGACAGGAGCTAAAAGCGGTCCACGCAGGGGTCTGATTACACCTCAGGCATCAAGTGCATTCCTGGAGCCCCAGTCCAATGCGTGGGCTAAAAATAAAGCATTGGATCTGGAGCCCAGGAAGGCAGCGTTGAAAAGTGGAGGGGTGAGGAGGAGGTGATGTGGAAGGGGATGGGCTTTGGTCTTTGGCTGTCCTGGATGCTGTGTGCTAGATTTCTGCTTTGATCTAGCACAGAACCAAAGGAGAGAGGAGGGAGGGCGAGAGTACGGATTTCAAAACCATACAAGCCAGCTTGTGCCGGGAAGATTTTTTTTTAATTTAATTTCAACTTCTGCTATGGAAAACAGTATAGTGATTCCTCGAAGAACTAAAAATAGAATTACCATATGATCCAGCAGTTCTACTTCTGCACACACACCCAAAGGGGACTTGAAGGGATATCGGTACACCCATTTTCACAGCAGCATTATTTCCAGCAGCCAAAAAGGGGAAGCACAAGTGTCCATCAATGGGTGAATGAATAATCAAAGCATGGTATATGATCAGCCTTCAAACTGATACTCCTGCACATGTACTTCTGCGCATATGCCCCAAAGGGACTTGAAGAGATATCTGTCCCTTCAAGAGAAGTCTCGGAGGACTGTGGAGGTTGTTTATCCTGTTCTCCCGACACAGCCCCTGGAATCGTCGTCTACTCCAGAGGATCTGGGCCTGTACCACAGATGGAGCAAAGAGACACTGCTGACTAAACCTAGGAATCTGAGGGAAGCACTTAACACTGGAGCTGGGAGATGTAGGGAAGGGCTATCCAGGCAGAGGCCCACAGCATGGGCAAAGGTGTGGAGGAATAAAAGAGGATAGCACGGCCGGGCACGGTGGCTCACACCTGTAATCCCAGCACTTTGGCAGGCTGAGGCAGGTGGATCACTGAGGTCAGGAGTTCAAGACTAGCCTGGTCAACATGGTGAAACCGTGTCTCAACTAAAAATGGAAACAAATTAGCTGGGTATGGTGGCAGGTGCCTGTAATCCTAGCTACTTTGGGAGGCTGAGGGAGGATAATGGCTTGAACCCGGGAGGTGGAGGTTACAGTGAGCTGAGATCGTGCCTTTGCACTCCAGCCTGGGTGACAAGAGCGAAACTCTGTCTTTAAAAAAAAAAGAATAGCACGTCTCAGAGCAACAAGGGATCAGCCCAGTGCAGTTGAGGCATCCAAGGTGGGAGTAGGGCTCAGGACAGGTGGGCAAGAGAGCACACAGGTAAATTGCTCCCCTCCCCCAGCAGGACCTTGACACCTGAGATAAAGAGCTGAGAACAGGCCAGGCCCAGTGGGTCACGCCTGTAATCCCAGCACTTTGGGAGGCCAGGTGGCTGGATCACGAGGTCAGGAGATCGAGACCATCCTGGCTAACATGGTGAAACCCCATCTCTACTAAAAAAATGCAAAAAATTAGCCGGGCGTGGTGGCGGGCACCTGTAGTCCCAGCCACTCGGGAGGCTGAGGCAGGAGAATGGCGTGAACCCGGGAGGTGGAGCTTGCAGTGAGCTGAGATCGCGCCACTGCACTCCAGCCTGGGCGACAGAGCAAGACAGACAAACAAACAAACAAAAGAGCTGAGAACATTAGCCTAAAAACAATAAGGGCAACGTGGAGCCTTGGAAGGCATTTGAGCAGAAAAATGGCATAGTGAGACTGCACTTCAGAAAGATCACTGCACTCCTCTGGTAGCCCTGTGGGGGCTGTGACAGGACAAGAATGAGCCTCACAGGCCTCCAACTCTAGGGATCCTAATTGAGCAAGCTCTGCTGTGCTCTGTTTGCAGCAAGGACACAGTTCCCTTGAGATGCCCCCACCTGATGACTTTGCCATGAGCAGGGTGCTAAGGCAGGCCCATTCCTAGGAGACATGGGATTTCTCTGAGTGGACTTTGGCTTAAGGACTCCCCAACACCCCACCAAACCCTCCTTAGATTGCATGGCCAACTAGGACTCTTCTACCCAACGCTCTTTCCCTCTCTTCCTCACCTGGGGCTGGACTTACATCCCAACCCTCTCAGCTCCCTCCCTGTTTCCCCACTACACGTGTTTTCTTTAATAAAATCCTTGCACAATTTAATCTCATCCTGACATTTCCTTCTCAGAGGACTCAGACTAATGGGGTGAGATTAGAGGCAGGGGGGACACAGGAAAAGAAAGGAAGGGTAAACTTGAAGACATTCCAAAGGTCTAATCCACAGTATGACCTGAGGTGTGTGCTCACCATTGGCCCCCTGGGCTTTCCCAGTGGTTGGAGTTCCTAACACTCAGCAGAGTAATTGCCTATTTCTTTTTTTTTGAGCTGAATTTTACTCTTGTCTCCCAGGCTGTAGTGCAATGGCACAATCTCGGCTCACTGCATCCTCCACCTCCCAGGTTCAAGCGATTCTCCGGCCTCAGCCTCCCGAGGAGCTGAGATTACAGGTACCCGCCACCATGCCCAGCTAATTTTTTTGTATTTTTCGTAGAGACAGGATTTCACCATGTTGGCCAGGCTGGTCTCAAACTCCTGGCCTCGAGTGATCTGCCCGCCTCAGCCTCCTAAAGTGCTGGGATTACAGGCACGAGCTACCATGCCCAACTAATTTTTGTGTATTTTTAGGAGAGACGGGGTTTTACCATGTTGGCCAGGCCAGAGATCACGCCACTGCACTCCAGCCTGGGCGACAGAGCAAGACTGCCAAAAAAATAAAAATAAAAATAAATAAAAGAATTAAAAATAGGGACTCAAAGAGGTACTTATACACCAATGTTCATAGCATCAGTGTTCACAATAGCCAAAAGGTGGAAACAACCAAAGTGTCCATCAACAGATGAATGGGTAAACAAAATGTGGCCTATCCATTGTATGGAATATGATTTAGCCATAAAAAGGAATAAAATCCTGATTTCTGCTACAACATGGATGAACCTTGAAAACATAATGCTGGCCGGGCACAGTGGCTCACACCTGTAATCCCAGCACTTTGGGAGGCCTAGGCGGGTGGATCATGAGGTCAGGAGATTGAGACCATCCTGGCTAACACGGTGAAACCCCGTCTCTACTAAAAATACACACACACAAAATTAGCCAGGTGTGGTGGCAGGTACTTGTAGTCCCAGCTACTTGGGAGGCTGAGGCAGGAGAATGGCACGAACCCAGGAGGCGGAGCTTGCAGTGAGCCAATATTGCTGCACTACACTCCAGACTGGGAGAGAAAGCAAGACCCCATCTCAAAAAAAAAAAAAAAGAAAGAAAGAAAGAAAGAAAGAAAGAAAGAAAGAAAGAAAGAAAGAAAGAAAGAAAACATAATGCTAAGTGAAATGTGAAATAAGCCAGACACACACACACAATATTGTATGATTCCACTTATAAACACCTAGAATAGGCAAATTCATAGAGACAGAAAGAAGATACCAGGCAGGAGCTGAGGGAAGGCTGAGATAGAGAGTTATGCTTAACATGTACAGAGTCCTTTGTTTGCAGTGATTAAAAAGTTCTGGAGATGAATAATAGTGATGATTTCAAGATCTTGTGAATGTACTTAATGTTGCTAAATTGCACACTTAAAAATAGTTATAATTTTACATTTTGCCTATTATATCCCAATGTTTTAAAAGGTAAAAATAAATAAAACCTGCACCCAATGAATTTTGGGAGGGTTGACCCCACCACTAGCCCCAGGGGTGTGTCTTGACTGGCATTTTGCCAATCAGCATATTCTAGTCAATGATTCATGGACACAGGGCAGAGGCACCAGCTGTCTGCCAGAGTCTGTTCTTCCTTTTTCCATTTTTGGGTGTCTTTGGCACAGCAGAATAGTCTGTAAACCAACTAATTCAGTTTCAGAACTCAACAGAACCAACAGGTAATCAAGTAGCTAGTCTCCAAAGATGAAGCCACCAGTCTCCACTCACCTTGGGTGCATGTGCTACCCCTGCCATCAAGAGGCAGTCTGCTTCTTCTCCCCTTCAATCTCAGATGGAATGGTGACTTGCCTTGACCAACGGACTATAGCACAAGTGCCATGTGACTGTCCCAGGATGAGCCTTTAAGAGGCCTGACAGCTCCTGCCTCTCCTCTTTTTCTTTCTTTTCCCCACTGTCCCACTTCTTCTTTCCCTTCCCCACCTTTTGTCCCCACCTTTTCCTCCACTTTTTGCCACCGTCCTCTCTTCTTTCCTTTTTTCCCACCTTTCCCCCACTTCCCCCGCTTTCCCCCCATTTTCCCCACCTCTCCCCACCATCCTTCTTCTTTCACCTTCCTCCCCACCTCCCCCTCACCTCTCCCCACACCATCCCTCTTTTTTCCCCTTTCCCCACCTTCCCCCACCTTTTCCCCACTTTCCCCCACCTTTCCCCTTCTTTCCTTTTTCCCCACCTTTCTCCCCGTTTTTCCCCACTGCTCCCCTTCTTTCCCCTTTTCCACTTTCCCCTTTCCCCTCCCCACCTCTTTCCCCCACTTTTCCCCATTCCACCATCCCTGTTCTTCTGTCCCCTTTCCCCACTGCCCCTCTTCTCCTTTCCCCACCCTTGCTCTTCAACCACACAGCTGAGCTCAGACCCCATTGAAGAATCATGAAAAACAGCAAATTGCTGTGTTTTAAGCCACTAAGCTTTGCACTGGTTTATTACACTGCAATAGATCATTAAAACAGAGACTTTTGCTGGGGCTTCTAAGAGAAGCAACTACGTCTCTGTTGCATTTCATGATGCGAGGCTGTGAACTTTGGAATCGTGGCCACCATCTTGCTACCATATAGGGGCCAATCTGAGAATGAGTCTACAGGAAGTGGAGTAGAACCCAGAGAAGCTGAGAAACCAAGTCCTGATGACAAAGTTACCTTCTGGATCAAGCTGCCCATGAAGTTAACCCTGTTTGATGAAGCAAGAAACTTGCCCCTTTTCTTTCACCCAATTTGAGTTGGAATTTCTGTTTCTTACAGCCTAAGAAGTTTGTCATACAGCAATGTCAGTGTGTTCTTCTATGAATGTGGATGGGAAAGCAGGTTTGTGTGTAGATTAGTTAGGAATAGAACTTTCAGTTTTATGACCAAGAGATACAAAAATACAATGGCTTAAATAAATTAGGACTTTGTTTTTCTTTCAGTAGCATTCCAGAGTTCAGCAGTCCAGACTGGTGGGATAGCTCTGCTCCACATAGTCACTCAGGGACCCATCTGTGGCTCAGTTGTGTCTTAGAGTGCTATCTTAGTCTGTAGGATCAAAGCTAAGTGGTCACTCTGTCTGTGTTCCAGTCTATGGGAAGGGAGATGAGAGGATGTAGAAGACAAGAAAATTATTTTTAAGCAAGGACACAGAAATTGTTTACATCACTTTAATTCCCATTCTACTGTAAGAACTTAGTCACTAACCAACCTTAACTGCAAAGGAGGCTGGGAAATGTAGTCTCTAGCGGTGGGGGGGGGGGCCTGTGCTTCCAACCTGCCTCCAGTATCATAAAAGAACAGAATGCATTTGGGGAGGAACAGCTGGAGCACATGACACATTCTATCTTGGTGATGATTTTGAGGTATCTAAGGGACATGTAAGAGGATGCACATCTCATGCAGTTGGATATATGGGGCTGGGAAACAGGTGAAAAACCTCACAACACTCTAGGAGTTGTCAACACCTACCTGAACAGGCAATCAATACATATTTGAGCTCCTAGTATGTGGCGGGCATTATGTGAGGTGCTGGGGACCAAATGTGGAATAAGAAGAGAATAGGGCTGAAGATCAAGCTATGAAGACCCTCAGCATTTAAAACTCAGGTTGTGGAAAAGAAAACCCAGAAGGTATGGACAGGAAGACAAGAAAAAAAACCAGGAAGAAGGGGTTCACAGAAGCCAAGGGGAAGAAATGCTTTAAGAAAGAGAGGAGGCCAGGCGCGGTGGCTCACGCCTGTAATCCAGCACTTTGGGAGACTGAGGCCGGCGGATCACGAGGTCAGGAGTTCAAGACCAGCCTGACCAACATGGAGAAACCCTGTCTCTACTAAAAATACAAAAAAAAAAAAAAAAAAAAAATTAGCCAGGCGTGGTGGTGCATGCCTGTAATTCCAGACACTTAAGAGGCTGAGGCAGGAGAGTCGCTTCAACCCAGGAGGCGGAGGTTGCAGTAAGCCGAGATCACACCATTGCACTCCACCCTGGACGACAAGAGCGAAACTCAGTCTTAAAAAAAAAGAAAAAAGAAAAAGAATTAGCTGGGTGTGGTGGTGCATGGCCTGTAATCCCAGCTACTCAGGAGGCTGATGTGGAAGAATCACTTGAACCCAGGAGGTGGAGGTTGCAGTGAGCTGAGATAATGTCACTGCACTCTAGCCTGGTCAACAGCGTGAGACTCCATCTCAAAAAAAAAAAAAAAAAAAAAAAAAAAAAAAAAAGGAGAGGTAAATCAGTTGTGTCAAGAACTTCTGAGGAATAAAGTAAGTGAAGGATGAAAATTGTTGCTGAGTCTTGTCTCACGCATGCATTGATCAGTACTCAGCTGAAGACATGAGGAGGACCCTCTGGAGATGTCCAGGGATCGCTCCTCTCTGCAGCAGTCTCTGCTGTGGTGGTGGGCCCTGAGAACTCCAGTGGCCTTCACCTCCCCAAACCCCCATCTCTTCAATCCAGTAAGATCATCAGACCATGCCTGGGCTACTCTTCTTAGTCTTCTCAGGCTGCCATAACAAAAGACCATAAACTGGGAAGCTGGATGTGGTGGCACATGCCTGTAGTCCCAGCTACTCGAGAGGCTGAGGTGGGAGGATCACTTGAGCCCAGGAATTTGAGGCTGAAGTGAGCTATGATTGTGCCACTACATTCCAGCTTGGGTGACACAACACGATTCTGTCTCTAAAACAAACAAAAAATACCACATACCGGGTGGTGGCTTAAACAACAGAAATTTATTACTCATGGTCCTGAAAGCGTGCAAGTCCAAGATCAAGGTGTCAGCATGGTCAGTTTCTGGGGAGAGCTCTCTTCCTGGCCTGTAGATGGTTCCCTTCTCACTGTGTCCTCACATGACAGGGAAAGAGAGAGACAGAAATAGAGACAGAGAGAATGTCTTTCATCTTCTTTTTTTCTTAGAGACAGGATCTTACTCTGTTGCTCAGGCTGGAGTGTAGTGGTGCAATCATAGCTCACTTTAGCCTGAAACTCCTGGGTTCAAGCAATCTTCCCACCTCAGCCTCCTGAGTAGCTAGGACTGCAAGCACATGCCACCACATCCTGCTAATTTTGTTATTTTTTGGAGAGACAGGAACTCACTATGTTGCCCAGGCTTGGAGTCTCTTCTTTTTTTTTTTTTTTTTTTTTTTTTTTTTTTGAGATGGAGTCTCACTCTGTCACCCGGGCTGGAGTGCAGTGGCACCATCTCGGCTCACTGCAAGCTCTGCCTCCCAGGTTCACGCCATTCTCCTGCCTCAGCCTCCCGAGTAGCTGGGACTACAGGCGCCCGCCACCATGCCTGGCCAATTTTTTGTATTTTTAGTAGAGACGGGGTTTCATCATGTTCACCAGGATGGTCTCAATCTCCTGACCTCGTGATCTGCCCACCTCGGCCTCCCAAAGTGCTGGGATTACAGGCGTGAGCCACCACGCCCAGTCTAGGGCCCACTTTTATAACCTCATTTAACCTTTATCTCCTCATAGGCCCCATCTCCAAATACAGCTACATTGGGAGTTAGGGCTTCAAGGTATGAATGTGGGGGACACACTTCAGTCCGTAGCACCCTCTCTGCCCTGCAGCCTGTAGACCAGGGCAACTGTGGAACTCCGTCATTTGCTTCCCCTCTCTGGGGGTCACTGCCTTCCACTGTCTGATGTCCAATGTCTAAAAACGGTTGTTTCACACGTGTTGTCCAGTTTTTAGTTGTTTCCAGTGGAAGGCAAACCCAGTCTCTGTTACTCCATCTTCACAGTGCTGATGGGTTTCATAACAAGGAAGCCACTGGTGACTTGATCCAGAGCAGTTTCAGGGGAGTGCTGAGGGCAGAGTTCAGGTTGGAGTCAAGTGAGCGAGCGTAGACAGTGAGGGAGTAGCGACATGGAGACATTGAGTGTAGAAAACTTTTTCAAGTTATTTGGCTAAGAAAAGTGTCCCAGGGGAAACTTGACAAGATCCCTTTCTTTCTTTCTTTCTTTCTTTTTTTTTTTTGAAACGGAGTCTTGTTCTGTTGTCCAGGCTGAAGTGCAGTGGTGTGATCTCAGCTCACTGCAACCTCCGCCTCCTGGGTTCAAGCGATTCTCCTGTCTCAGCCTCCCGAATAACTGGGATTACGGGCACACACCACCATGCCCAGCTAATTTTTGTATTTTTAGTGGAGATGGGGTTTCACCATGTTGGCCAGGCTGGTCTCGAACTCCTGACCTCAGCTGATCCGCCTGTCTCGGCCTCCCAAAGTGCTGGGATTATGGGGAAGATTCCTTTCAACTGGCCTCAAGCCTCTATTCTTGATGAATTTCCCAACTCAACACTCTTTGGTTGGAGTGAAAACTAAAGGAAATACTTTGGTAAGATTCAAAGGTAGCTGTCAACCTTTGAGGTCACTGTATCACTCATTCAGTGAGTCATTTAGTCACTCATTCAATCAGTCACTTATTCATTCAGTCAGTCATTTAGTCATTCATCAAACTTTTTTTCTGAGACAGAGTCTTGTTCTGTCATCCAGGCTGGAGTGCAGTGGCATGATCTCGGCTCACTGCAACCTCCGCCTCCCGGGTTCAAGTGATTCTCCTATCTCAGCCTCTTGAGTAGCTGGGACTACAGGCATGCACCACCATGCCTGGATAATTTTTTGTATTTTAGTAGAGATGGTGTTTCACCATGTTGCCCAGGCTGGTCTCAAACTCCTGAGCTCGGGCAATCCACCCACCTCGGCCTCCCAAAGTGCTAGGATTACAGGCATGAACTACAGCACCTGGTCTCATTCATCAAACTTTGTTGAGACTTCACTCTGTGTGCCAGGCTCTGCTGAGACTGAGGTGAGTAAACACTTACTGGATACCTGACTGTTTTAGACAAGGGGTAAACAAAGCCAGCCCAAAGTCTCAGCAGTTCACAGTAAGGTGATTTTTGCCCTGGCCACCATCCTGCCGCACCACCAACCAGGGAACATTTGGCAATGCCTGGAGACACTTTTAATTGTCACAACCATGGTGAGGAGGGTGCAACTGGCATCTGGTTGGTAAAAGCCAGGGATACTCCCAAATGCCCTGCAGTGCACGGGCCAGGCCTCCATAACAATGAATTCTCCAGCCTCAGACGGCAATAGTGCTGAAGTTGAGAAACTCTAATATAGCTTCAACTCTAGTGGGGGAAGATAGAGGTAAGAAAAATGTGTCAGAGGGTGCTAAGTGCTATGTAAGAAGCGGGGGATGGGGGGCGCTGGGTGCAGTGGCTCACGCCTGTAATCCCAGCACTCTGGGAGGCCGAGGAGGGTGGATCACCTGAGGTCAGGAGTTTGAGACCAGCCTGGCCAACATGGTGAAACCTTGTCTCTACTAAAACTACAATAATTAGGTGGGCATGGTGGTGGGCAGCTGTAATCCCAGCTACTTGAAAGGCTGAGGCAGGAGAATCACTTGAACCCAGGAGGCAGAAGTTGCACTGAGCTGAGATCACACCATCGCACTCCAGCCTGGGCGACAAGAGCAAAACTCTGTCAAAAAAAAAAAAAAAAAGCAGGGGACAGGGAGTGCTGAGGAAGCTCTCACCGAAAAGATGACATTGGGCAAAGGAAGTGAAGGTCTAGCTATGTGGCTGTCTGGAGGAAAAGTGTTTCAGGCAGAAGGAATAGCAAGTACAAAGGCCCTGAGGCAGGAGCAAGCTTGGCAAGTTGGAGGAGCAGCCAGAAAACAAAGAAAAATAAAATCCTAAAAAAAGGATACATTCATACAGGTAATAAAACTGTAAGGAAAGTGAGAAAGGTAAACACCTGCTGGGGAGAAGGAGGGAGAGAAGCAGGGCCAGTGTCTAATGTGCTGGCAGTGCTTTGTTTTTGTAGGTGGGTTACACAACAGATAAACAATATCTATTTTCCAAGCTCTCTGTATATCCTAGATACTTTTCTGTGTGTTATATTTCACAATAAAGACGATTTAAATCATGTGTTAAACAGTCTTTGCTGTTTGCTCAACTGTGGGTGCTATTACAGGGCATAGACACAAGAGGGGGCGCTAACCAATGAGCAGCGGCGAAGCCGTGTTTCCTAGCAACGGGGAAAACGTTGAAGTAGAAACTTCCTTCAGAGTGGTTAACTGATGGATTCTGGCTCCTGCCCCTGCCAGGTCGGCCAGGGTCCACTTCGCGCCCTGGAGGCGTCTCTGCAGGGTCTGAAGTGTCACTGACTTTTGTGGGGAGTGGAGCTCTCCTCCCAAATGCGAAATCGGGTCTGCAGAACACGGGAGGCTGTGCCCTTGTGCCGCGGAGCTTTCTTCTGCCAATGTTAGATAATAACGACGTCCTCATTAACGGATGCCATTATTAATATCATTAGTAACGGAGGGCTCTTATCCGCAAGACTCCAAACAAGTCGTAGTATTTCCCTCGAAAAATTGAGTAAATTAAAGAATGGAAAGGAGAGACCTTGCCTCCAGTCTTCTAAGACCTCAGGTCTCTCTCTCTCCCCTCTCCTCTTTTCTCTCTCCTCTCTCTCTCACTCCTCTCACCTCTCTCCTTTTTCCTCTCCTCTCTCTGTCTCTGTCTCTCTCTCTCTCTCTCTCTCTCTCTCTCTCTCTCTCTCTCTCTCTCTCTCTCTCTGTCTCTCTCTGTCTCATACACACACACACAAAGAAGTTTTTCAAGATTTGGGAGGCGGTGGAAGTTTTCAAGATTGCTGGCCGGGCATGGTGGCTCACATCTGTAATTCCAGTATTTTGGGAGGCCGAGGCTGGCAGATCACCTGAGGTCAGGAATTCAAGACAACATGGCAAAACGCTGTCTCTACTAAAAATACAAAAATTAACTGGGCATGGTGATGCACGCCTATAATCCCAGCTACTCAGGAGGCTGAGGCAGGAGAATCACTTGAACCTGGGAGGCGGAGGTTGTAGTGAGCCAAGATCATGCCACTGAACTCCAGCCTGGGCGACAAAGTGAGACCCCATTTCAAAAGGGAAAAAAAAAAGATTATTGACAAAGCAGAAGGTTTTATAATACATAGGTAAATATTAGGTAAATTAATTTGAGGCTGAGTGGGATTACGGTAATGAATACCTACACTGTTAAAAGAAGTTATCCCAGACTTTATCTCACTTGATTTCACAATCACTTTGGCACCACTCCATTTTGCAGATGAAGAAACTGAGGCTCAGAGAGGTTAAATTGTGAGCAGGCCAGAACTTTCCTCCCAATCCAATTTACTAAAGAAGAAATATTAACTAGCTTATTTTTAAGGGGGGGAAGCTATTAATTGTCTCTCATGCCTGTAATCCCAGGACTTGGGGAGGCTGAGGCTGGCGGATCATCAGGTCAGGAGTTCAAGACCAGCCTGGCCAACATAGTGAAACCCCAACTCTATTAAAAATACAAAAATTAGCCAGGCCTGGTGGCTGGCACCTGTAGTCCCAGCTACTTGGGAGGCTGAGGCAGGAGAATCGCTGGAACCCGGGAGGCAGAGGTTGCAGTGAGCTGAGATCATGCCACTGCATTCCAGCCTGGGCAACACAGCAAGACTCCGTCTCAAAAAAAAATAAAATTAAATTTAAAAAATTGTCTCTCATAACCAAAGAAAGTTAAAACAATGGAGAGGTAGCTTATTTTCTCATTAAAATAGCAAAACTATTTTCAATCATGATACCTCACATTAGGAAGGCTAAGTGGAAACTAGCAGTCTTGTACGATGCTGACGGCAGCTTAAACCGGTAGCCACTCATCGGGAGAGCAGTCTGGCAACACCCAGAAGAAGCTGTAAAAATGTTCCTACCCTTTGATCCAGCAACCCGACTTCTGGGAATCTACCCTAAGGACATAATTTGAAATTTAGGAAAAGGCGTATGTGCAAATATTGGTGGCAGCATTATTTATGATGGTGAAAAATTGGAAACAACCAAGGGAAATGGGTGATCAAGGGCACAACTCTATTAAGTAACATGAATGTCTCCTTTTTTAAAAAAATGATGACTACAAAAATTTTGAAAATTACCTGGGTGTGGCTGGGTGTGGTGGCTCATGCCTACAATCCCAATACTTTGGGAGACTGAAGCCGGTGGATCACTTGAGGTCAGGAGTTCAAGACCAGTCTTGGTAACACGGCCAAACCCTGTCTCTACAAAAAATACAGAAAAAAAATTAGCTGGGTGTGTTGATTCATGCCAGTAGTCGCAGCTACTCCAGAGGCTGAGACGACAGGATTACTTGCGCCCAGGAGTTCAAGGCTGCAGTGAGCTATGATCCTCCCACTGCAACTTCAGCCTGGGTGACAGAATGAGACTTGTCTCCTAAAAAAAAAAAAAAATATATATATATATATATATACACATACACATATATATATCTTATTCTGAAGACTGTGACATCTTGGGAAATGCTGCTGTGTAATTTTTTTAAAGTTTAGCTAGACTTCCCTCATGCAGTAATGCTGTGCAATATTAAATGGAAAAACAAGCAGCTACAAAATAACTGGGACATCAATCAACCTTATAAGTACATACCGTTCCATTCATGTGGGGAGAAAGCTAAGGTGGGAGAAGAAACTATGTTGGGGGAGATAAGAATGCTTTCTTTCTCTTGTTTTTTGTTTGTTTTCATAACTTTTTTCTCCCCTTTCACTTCTACTCGGGATTTACTTTTTCTCCTTCCTTTTTTTTTTTTTTTTTTTTTTTGAGATAGGATCTTGCTCTGTCACTCAGGCTCCAGTGCAGAGGCCCAGTCACAGCTCACTGCAGCCTCAACCTCCTGGGCTCAAGCAAATCTCAGCCTCCCAACTAGCCAGTACTAAAGACACATTTCACCACACCAAGCTGGTTTGTTTTTTTTTTTTTTTTTTTTTTTTTTTTTTTTGGCGATGGGATTTCACTATGTTGCTCAGGCTGGTTTCAAACTCCTGGTTTCAAAAAATCCTCTCACCTCAGCCTCCCAAAGAGTTGAGATTACAGGTATGAGCCACTGTGCCTGGCCTACTTTTTCTTCTTTTCAAAATAAAATTTTAGTAGGTATTTCTTATATCAGTTGGTAATGTAATCTTACTACAGGAAAACCAGGAAATACAAGAATATTAAGGCCAGGCACAGTGGCTCACAACTATAATCCCAGAACTTTGGGAGGCTGAAGCAGAAGATTGCTTTAGCTCAGGAGTTTGAGACCAGCCTGAGTAACATAGCAAGACTCCATCTCCACAAAAATCTGTAAAATTGCTAGGCATAGTGGTACACACCTATAGTCCTAGCTATTTGGGAAGCTGAGGTGGGAAGATCATCTGAGCCCAGAAGTTGGAGGCTGCAGTGAGCTGTGATTGCACCATTGCACTCTAGCCAGGGTGACAGAGACAGACTCTGTCTCTAAAACGTATGTATTAATATATTCATACTTTCACTCATGAACAACTTCTAGTAACAGTGATTAGAGCAGTGGTTCCCAAACTTGAATATGTATCAGTATCACCTTGTTAAATGACCTGTTAAAACCCAGATGGGGCCAAGTGCGGTGGCCCATGTCTGAAATCCCAGCACTTGGGAGGCCTAGGTGGGGGGATCACTTGAGCCCAGGAGTTTGAGATCAACCTAGGCAACATGTTGAAATCCTCTCTCTACAAAAAATGGGCTAGGTGGCCGGGCGCGGTGGCTCAAGCCTGTAATCCCAGCACTTTGGGAGGCCGAGGCGGGCGGATCACAAGGTCAGGAGATCGAGACCACAGTGAAACCCCGTCTCTACTAAAAATACAAAAAATTAGCCAGGCGCGGTGGCGGGCGCCTGTAGTCCCAGCTACTCAGGAGGCTGAGGCAGGAGAATGGCGGGAACCCGGGAGGCGGAGCTTGCAGTGAGCCGAGATCGCGCCACTGCACTCCAGCCTGGGCAACAGCGTGAGACTCCGTCTCAAAAAAAAAAAAAAAAAAAAAAAAAAAAAAAGGTCCAGGTGCGGTGGCTCACGCCTGTAATCCCAGTACTTTGGGAGGCCGAGGTGGGCAGATCACGAGGTCAGGAGTTCAAGACCAGCCTGGCCAACATGGTGAAATCCCATCTCTACTACAAAAACATAAATTAGCCAGGCATGGTGGCGCATGCCTGTAATCCCAGCTACTTGGGAGGCTGAGGCAGGAGAATTGCTTGAACCCAGGAGGCGGAGGTTGCAGTGAGCGAAGATCGCACCACTGCACTCCAGCCTGGCAACAGGGTGAGACTCCATCTCAAAAAAAAAAAAACAAAAAAACCCCCAAAAAGTTAGCTGGGCATGGTGGTGTGTGCCTGTAGTCCCAGCTACTTGGGAGGCTGAGGTGAGAGGACCCACCTGAGCCTGGGAGGTTGAGGCTACAGTGAGCCATGATCGCACCACTGCACTCCAGCCTGAGTGACAGAGCAAGACTCTGTCTCAAAAAAAAAACCAACCAAACAAAAATAACCCAGATGTCTGTGTCCCACCCCGGAATTTCTGATTCAGTAGATGTGGGATGGGGCCCAAGAATTACATTTTTTGACAAGTTTTCAAATGGCACTGATGCTGCCAGTCCCCAGGCCACACTTTGAGAACCACTATCTTAATGTATAGTCTTTTTTTTTTTTTTTTTTGAGATGGAGTCTCGCTCTGTCACCCAGGCTGGAGTGCAGTAGCCGGATCTCAGCTCGCTGCAAGCTCCGCTTCCCGGGTTTATGCCATTCTCCTGCCTCAGCCTCCCAAGTAGCTGGGACTACAGGTGCCCGCCACCTCGCCTGGCTAGTTTTTTGTATTTTTTAGTAGAGACCGGGTTTCACCGCGTTAGCCAGGATGGTCTCGATCTCCTGACCTCGTGATCCGCCCGTCTCGGCCTCCCAAAGTGCTGGGATTACAGGCTTGAGCCACCACGCCCGGCCTTAATGTATAGTCTTATCAAATCTTTCTGTATGTCACACATGCAGATTCTTCACCAAAAAAATGATGGACATTTAGATTGTTTTTCCAAGAGCCTTCTTGTACCTAAATCTCTGGTGCATTCTTAATTATCTGAATAACTAAGATTATCATAATCATTAATTTACTCTTAATTACTAAAATTATTAAGATTTATAATTTAGTAATTATAAATTACTAAAGTAACTAGTAATTAAACTTAATTAGGATTAAGTTTCCATTTTCAGAAATGGAATTGTTGAATCAATAGACATGCGTGTTTTTCAAGCTTTCAATATATATCATCAAATCGCTACCATAGAATCTTTTTTTTTTTTTTTTTTTTTTGAGACAGGAGTGCAGTGGTGCAATCTCAGCTCACCATAACCTCTGCCTCCCAGGCTCAAGTGATTCTCCTGCCTCAGCCTCCCGAGTAGCTGGGATTATAGGTGTGCAACACCACTGCCCAATTTTTATATTTTTAGTAGAGATGGGGTTTCACCATGTTGGCAAGGCTGGTCTCAAACTCCTGACCTCAAATAATCCATCCACCTTAGCCTCCCAAAGTGTTGGGATTACAGGCGTGAGCCACTGCGCCTGGCCTATAGAATCTAATATTTACCGTACACCATGTAAGTATGTGATCTCATTTAATCTTTTTTTTTTTTTTTGAGACAGTCTCTTGCTCTGTCACCCAGGCTGGAGTGCAGTGGCGCAATCTTGGCTTACTGCAAGCTCCACCTCCCGAGTTCACGCCATTCTCCTGCCTCAGTCTCCTGAGTAGTTGGGACTACAGGCACCTGCCATCACGCCTGGCTAATTTTTTGTATTTTTTAGTAGAGACGGTGTTTCACCGTGTTAGCCAGGATGGTCTTAATCTCCTGACTTTGTGATCCACCCGCCTCGGCCTCCCAAAGTGCTGGGGTTACAGGTGTGAGCCACTACACCTGGCCTTAATCTTCAAAATTCTTTCATTCATTAATTCAGCATATATTCTTTGAATGCTACTTTGTGCCACATATTTTAGGGACTCAGAGATGAGCAAGACGTAGCAACCCTCTGAGGTAGATATTATTATTATTCAGATAATTATTATTCAGATATATTATAAAATAATTATAATAAAATATATAATATATAAATACATATAAAATATATAATATAATTATTATTCAGATATTATTATTATTCAGATAAAGAAACTGAGATCCAGGCTGGGCACAGTGGCTTACGCCTTTAATCCCAGCACTTTGGGAGGCTGAGGCAGGTGGATCACTTGAGCTCAGGAATTTGAGACCACCCAGAGCAACATGGTGAAACCCCGTCTTTACTAACAATATAAAAAAATTAACCGGGTGTGATGGTGCATGCCTCTAGTCCCAGCTATTTGGGAGGCTGAGGCAGGAGAATCACTTGAGCCCCAGAGGCAAAGATTGCAGTGAGCCGAGACTGCACCACTGCACTCCAGCTTGGGCTACAGAGTGCGGCTCCGTCTAATGAAAAAAAAACAACTGAGATCCAAGATGATTTGGATCCAAGATAGCAAGATGACTTGCTATTCCTTGCACTGTTTCATTTGCACAAAGTTGATCCTCTGGCTCTCAACAGCCTCCTGCTGCTATGCTCCGTATGGAAAGGGATATTTTAATTTTGGGTGGCAACTCTTTTTCCTCTTTCTTTTTCCATTACAATTCTGGAAAAATTAAATGAGGAAACATCCTGGCACATAGTTTAGGAAATACAGCTTGTCTGAAAGCTGCCAGGAATAAAAACTAACACTTTCTCCACTGAATTTTATCTCCTTTTTTTTAAAAATTTTTTTTGAAACAGGGTCTCACTGTGTCTCCCAGGCTGGAGTGCAGTGGTGTGATCACAGCTCACTGCAGCCTTGACCTTCTGGGCTCAAGTGATCCTCCCACCTCAGCCTCCCAAGTAGCTGGGACTACAGGTGTGTGCCAGCATGCCTGACTAATTTTTTTGTATGTTTTGTAGAAATGGGGTTTTGCTTTGTTGCCCAGGCTGGTCTCTAACTTCTGGGTTCAAACGATCCTCCCACTTCAGCCTTCCAAAGTGCTGAGATAACAGTCATAAGCCACTGCGCCCAGCATTATCTCCCACTTTTAATAAATTAGGCAGAATTGGCCCCTTTTGATCTGATAATTAGATTTGTTAATAACATTTCTAACAAAAAACATGATGGAGTTTTATGGACATGTAGCAATGTAGTCATCTCTTTTTCAGTTTCCTAAATTAACTCTACTTACAATTATTGGCTGGGTAGCTTAGTGATTAAGTAAAAAGCTTGCAAGTCAAACAGATTTGACAAAACAAAGTTTTACAATAAATCTTTGTATAACTCTCTAAACTTCAGTTTCCTTGCCTGTAAAATGCAGCTGAAACTACTTCCTTCATAGAATTCTCTAGAAGATCTCAAAGATTCAGGGGTCGTGATCACCATCTACCCCACATTTAATTCACTAAACTGACTCCTGCAAGAATTGAATGGATGCTGGAGGATGACAGAGGACTACTGCAAACTCAGCCAAATAGTAATTGTGATATGGTTTGGCTGTGTCCCCACCCAAATCTCATCTTGAATTGTAGCTCCCATAATTCCCATGTGTTGTGGGAGGGACCTGGTGGGAGATAATTGAATCATGGGAGTGGTTTCCCCCATATTGTGCTCATGGTAGTGAATAAGTCTCACGAGATCTGATGGTTTGATAAGGGGTTTCCCTTTCACTTGGCTCTCATTCTGTCTTGTCTGTTGCCATGTGAGACGTGCCTTCTGCCTTCCACCATGATTGTGAGGCTTTCCCAGCTGCATAGAACTGCGAGTAAAATCTTTTTTTCTTTATAACTTACCCAGTCTTGGGTATGTCTTTATCAGCAGCATGAAAACGGACTAATACAAGCCCCAACTGGAGTTGCTGTGTGGAGATGGTATTTTTTCCTAGATCCAATTAACATTGCTTCAAGTCTGTGGTGTCCAACCATTGATTTGGCTTATACATTCTTTCCCATCCCTAACAAGAAAAAGGACCAAAAATAGCTCAATATATGTGGGGACAGACAACAATATACATTTACAGTCTACCTCAAGGCTATGTTAACTCTTGCCCTGTGTCATAACATAGTGTAAAGGGACTGGGCCATCTGGGCATCCTGCGAAACATCATATTGATCCAGTCTATGGGTGAGAGTTGGAGATAAACCCTATAAGAATTCAATCCTAAACAAATTAACACAGGAGCAGAAAATCAAATACCACATGTTCTTGTAAGTGGGAGCTAAACATCAGGGATTCATGGACGTAAAGACAGCAACAATAGACACTGGGGACTACTAGAGCAGGGAGGGGAGGAGAGGAGCAAGGGTTGAAAAACTGTTAGATACTTGCTCAGTACCTGGGTGACTGAATCATTTGTATCCCAAATCTCAGCATCACAGCATCACACAGTGTATCCAGGTAACGAAACTGTGCATGTACCCCTTGAATCTGAAAGTTGGAAAAAATAGCAAATAAAGCAGAAAAAAAAAAAAAAAGAATTAGAAGGACTCCAGAAGTTTAAGAGGCTCACCACATGGTGAGGTTTTTAGGGATTCAACAGTCTAGGGCCTGCTAGGACATCGTCTCCAAGGTAAAGGACAAGTAATTACGTTTTGTTACTCCTTAAGAAGACAGCAACACTCAGCTGGGCGGGGTGGTTCACGCCTGTAATCCCAGCACTCTGGGAGGCTGAGGTGGGCGGATCACCTGAGGGCAGGAGTTCAAGACCAGCCTGGTCATGGTGAAACCCCGTCTCTACTAAAAATACACACACACACAAAAAAATAATAAGCTGGGCATGTTGGTGCGTGCCTGTATCCCAGTTACTTGGGAGGCTGAGGCAGGAGAATTGCTTGAACCCGGGAGGCGGAGGTTGCAGTGAGCCAAACTCCGTCTCAAAAAAAAGAAGACAGCAACACTTTGTAGACTTCTGCAGCATATTTTACTTTATTTATTTATTTTTTTTCAGATGGTGTTTCGCTCTTTTTGCCCAGGCTGGAGTATAATGGTGTGATCTCAGCTTACTGCAACCTCTGCCTCCCGGGTTCAAGTGATTCTCCTGCCTCAGCCTCCTGAGTAGCTGGGACTACAGGCACTTGCCACTACGCCCAGATAATTTTGTATTTTTAGTAGAGATGGGGTTTCACCACATTGGCCAGGCTGGTCTCAAACTCCTGACCTCAAGTGATCCACCCACTTTGGCCTCCCAAAGTGCTGAGATTACAGGTGTGAGCCACCATGCCTGGTCTGCAGCATATTTTATACTTGGGAATACGGCTCCAACCCATTTTCTTACGAACATGGACATGGAAGGCTGCCAACTATGAACAGATCTCAAGGCAGAAAAGAGCTCTGTGGCAGAGTCAGGCTGTAGTACAAGCAGCTCAGCCTCTGGGGCCACATAGCCTGGAAGAACCCGTGCTATTAGAGGTATCTGTGGTGGGAAGAGATGCCACATGTTTATGGCAAGCCCCAGTGAGAGAATCACCACGTAGATCCCTCAAGTTCTAGAGCAAAGCCATTCAGTCTGCAGCAGAGAATTATCGCCATTAGAGAAATTACCTGTGGGTGGCCCTCACAGAGATAAAGGGCTTGACCATGGGACATTAAGTGACCCTTGCAGTCAGAACTGTTCATCCCAAGCTGGGATCTGTCAGACCCACCAAATGACAAGGTCAGATAGGCTTGACAGCAATCCGTAGTAAGGTGGAACATCTGGGATCAGGCACAAGCAGGGCCAGAGAGCACGAGTAAGCTGCACAAGATCCCCGTGGTGGCCAAGACCCCCATGTCATACCCCAGTGTGACACCAGCACGCCTCCTTCAGTTTACCCTGGTGGCTGCTCTGGGTCTCTCTTATGACCAGCCAGCAAAGAGGATAAAGACCAAGCTTGATCCACAGATGGGTGCGTTTAGCATGGGGGTGCAAGTTGAAAACAGAGAATGGCTGCACTGCAGCCTCACTCAGCAGTGACCCTTAAAGACACGAATGAGGAGAAATCTTCCCAATGGGCAGAGCTTTGGGCAGTGCACCTGCTCATCAACTTCGTGGCCAAGAGAGCCTGAGGTAAGATACAGACATATGGGCAGTGGCGAAATTAGTAAGGATAAATATAGGAAGATTAGAGACAAGGAGGTCTGGGAAACAGGGATGTGTGGACCCATGGAAACTGGCACTGCATCCTATTCTGCTGTCCCCCAGACAGCATCTACCATGGAAGAGGTACCATGTAACAAAATAGGCAGAGAGACTCAGTCCGTTCAGTTAGCCTCTGTCACTGGCCACCCCAGTTCTGGCACAATGGGTTTACAAATGGAGAAGCTATATGGCAGGGTTAGAGGTTCTACATTCACTAAGAATGCTCTAGCTACTGTCACTGTTGAATGTCCAATCTTCCAGCAACAAAGATTAACATAGAGCCCTCTTCATCCTTCATGTGATGTATGAGAAAAAATAACAATTTTTTTTTTTTTAAAAGAACATAGAACCCTCAACATGACAACCATCCTTCAAGGAGCCCCATCAGCCCCTTGGTGGCATGCTAATTACATCAGACCTCTTTTACCTGGAAGGGGAAGCAATTCATCTTGACTGCAACTGACACATCTTTTGGGTGTGGGTTACCTTTCCTGGCTACAACGCCTCGGCCGATCTAAGGACTTGCAAAGCATTAATCCACTGACATTTAGGCTCAGATAATATCATATTAGACCAAGGGTTTCAGGTAACTCCCATCAGACCAAGAGACAGCAAAGGTGGTACAGCCTTGCTTATGACTGTGACATCCACTGGACTTAACCATATACCACCTTGCCCAGAAGCAGCTGGCCTGAATGACCCTGGAGGACTTTGGCACTGTTGCCCACATCCAAACAGTCTAACTGGGCCACAGAGGAACAACAGACTGGGTCTTTCCCAGCCCCAATCTGGAAATATCATTTCACGTCTCCCTATAGACCTATAAAAAGCAGGCACTTGAGCTCTTAATTATTTCCCATTTGGGTCCTTTCTCTCTTCCACACCTGCAATAAGTTCTGCCTGAAAGCTATTGTACCACAGCACTCCCTGGAGTACGGTTCACCCAATGCTGCTTCTCACAGGAGTCGCTGATCTGCCTTGAGGCTTTCTTGGTCATTGCCTGGCAAGGCTGCAGTCCCACTGGACCAAAGACTCTGTCATCCCTTCCCCTTCCCAACGATGAGCAGATCCTCTCCCGCTTTCTAGAGTCATAGGCAAGGAATTCTGGCAGAAGGTAGACTAACACTCAACTTCTATTCTTCTCCCAGGTGCATTTTTAACTCTTTTTCTATCCAACAGTGTCTAGAAAATTCTGTCTCCAAAAGACATGATCAGCAGAATGCAGATGAATGATGTCTTCTGTCAGTAACAATCACCATCCTGTTGTCTCCTAGCTGGATTTGGCTTTCCCTAGAGGTTGCAGTGATGTCATATTGGAGGGGACTACAGTACTTGGGCCACCCTAGAGTGGGCTGTAATGCCCCTACGGCGCTGGATGCTTTGATTTGTTCTCTGCTAAGACCGTGTTCTCACGGGCAGCAAGTGGGATTGCAGGTGAGGGAAACAGGAGCCTGAAAACCTTCCTTTCTCCCTCCCAAGCCCCTTCTCTTAAACTGCTTTGTGGCTGTTGCTGTGAGTTGAGTTGATAGATTAAAGAATTTCTATATTAAAGATGTTTGGCAAGTCTAAAAATTTAAAAAGCACTTTAGTGACCAGGTGCAGTGGCTCTCGCCTGTAATCCCAGCGCTTTGGGAGGCCAAGGCAGGCAGATCACTTGAGCCCAGGAGTTCAACACCAGCCTGGGTAACATGGTGAAACCTCGTGTCTACTAAAAATACGAAAAGCTATTACAGATGAAGTAACACACACCTGTGGTCCCACCTACTTGGGAGGCTGAGGCACAAAAATCATTTGAACCCAGGAGGCAAAGGTTGCAGTGAGCCAAGATCGTGCCACTGCACTCCAGCAACAGAGGGAGACTCTGTAGCCCCCCAAAACTTAATTAAATATAATAAAATTAATAAAAAGCACTTTAGTTAGAGAAAAGAAATGCAGCCGAGGCATCAATCTGGAAATGACACTGCAAGGATAGAGCACCATCCCCCAGGATGCAGTATTCACCCTGAATCAACAGCCATTCGTGGGTTGTTAATTAAGAGCTCGAGTGCCTGCTTTTTGCAGACCTGTAAAGAGACGTGAGATGGTATTTCCAGATTGGGGCTGGGGCTGTCTTCTTGAAGTAGAACAAATGGATCTGGGAATCTGGGGGTGGAAGTACGAGTGGCTGCTCTCACTGTACTCCCAGTGAGCTGCTTGGAGGAATCAGGCCTCTCATCTGTACAGCTTTAGGCTCTATAGGTCTAGAAGTCCTCATTCCCAGCAGGAGGATGCTTCCCCCAAGAGGCCAGTAAAATTTGTCTTATCAAATCAGCTGCCACCTGGTCACTTCAGCCTCCTTGAACCAACAGACCAGCAGTCAAGAAAGAGTCACCAGGTTAAATGATCACCAGGAGGAGGCAGGGCTGCTGTTGCACAACAGGATGGGGAGGGACTCATGTAACACTCCAGCAGATCTATTGTGGTGATTCTTGGTTCTTCTCTGACCAACTATAATGGTTAATGGACAGATGCGGCAACCATGACCTGAGACAGGCATGGTGACCACAGTCTCAAACCTCTCAGGGCTATCTCACTACATAAGCCACCTAGACCAGCAGAGATGCTGGCCAAGGGTGAGGGGATCTAGAATGCACAGGAGAGGAGGGAGAAGAAGACTATCAGCTGTGGCCTGAGACCAGCTGCAGCGTGAGCGCTGCCATTCATTCCACTAACCTTCTCAAACTTCCCCAGAAAAAGAGATGAGAAAGAAAAGAAAATGGCCAGGTGTAATGGCTCACACCTGTAATCCTAACACTTTTGGAGGCAAAGATGGGAGGATTACTTGAACTCAGGAGTTTTCAACCAGCCTGGACAATATAGCAAGATCCTGTCTCTATAAAAATTAGCCAGGTGTGGTGGTGCACACCTGTAGTCCCAGCTACTTGGGATGCTGAGGTGGGAGAATCACTTGCGCCCCGGAGGTTGAGGTTGCAGTAAGCCATAGTTGCCACTGCACTCCAGCCTGGGCAAAAGAGTGAGAACTTATTAGAAAGGAAAAGAAAGGGGAAAGGGAAAAGAAAGAAAAGGGAGAGAAAGAAAAGAGGGAGGAAGAAAAGAGAGAAAGAAGAGAAAGAGAGAAAGAAAGAAAGAAAAGGAAATAAAAAGAAGGAAAGAAAGAAAAATAGATGAAGCAGAATTCTGGAGAAACTGTTCTCAGATGGGTTTAGCTTATTTTATGAAGCAGGGGGATCCATGTGGTATAGGACTGTAGTGGATGCTGTGATGTGTTGCTTAGATCTCCCTCTTCAAGGCCGGGCGCGGTGGCTCAAGCCTGTAATCCCAGCACTTTGGGAGGCCGAGACGGGCGGATCACGAGGTCAGGAGATCGAGACTATCCTGGCTAACACAGTGAAACCCTGTCTCTACTAAAAAATACAAAAAAAACTAGCCGGGCAAGGTGGCGGGTGCCTATAGTCCCAGCTACTCGGGAGGCTGAGGCAGGAGAATGGCATAAACCCGGGAGCTGAGCTGAGAGCTGAGATCCGGCCACTGCACTCCAGCCTGGGCGACAGAGCAACACTCCGTCTCAAAAAAAAAAAAAAAAAAAAGATCTCCCTCTTCAGGACCAAGGCACTCACTCACTTCCCAGATGCCAGGAGACCCCTCTAGTGAGAGAGGTTGCAACCCCTCTTTGGGTGCAGCTCCAGGCAATAACTGATCAATAGAGGAGTATAAAGGAATGGTACCCTTCTGTCAATTCAGGACAACTGTGAAGGGCCATTCCAGTTTCAGAGCTCCCAGTGACGGAGGTCTCTGTTACAACTCTATCACAGTTCATCCTCTCCCTGCGGGAAATCCTGATTCCTCACTACCTCATAGGTGCTATTTCTAAGAGCATTCCCCACAAAACCTCCTGCATGTCAACACCCTCCTCAGTTTCCCAGGAAACCTGGCTTAACACACTACGCACATCTTCAACTGTACTAGTTAATGCCAAACTGTTCCCAAGATGGTTGTACCAACTTGCATTCCTACCAACAATGCCTTAGAGTTCCACTTGCTTAATACCCTTGCCAAATTCTAGTATCATTAGGTTTTTTATTTTTAGCCAATTTAGTGGGCGTAAAATGGAAGCTCATTGTGGTTTTAATTCACATTTTTCTGGTGACTGTTGAGGATGAGCCCCTTTTCAAGGGTTTGCTGGCCATCTGGATTCCCTCTTTGGAAATAGCCCCAGCTCTTCTGCGGGCCCCATTTTATGGGCCCACTCATTTCATGCTGCCTATTAAGGGAGTGAGTGCTCACTTTACTGAGCCCCAGAAAACTGGAATGGCTTTCCTGAAGGCCACCAACCTCGATGGATCCTTTGGTCCTATCTATCTATTTATTTTTGAGACAGGGTCTCACCATGTTGCTGGTCTCAAACTCCTGGGCTCCAGTGATCCTCCTGCCTCAGCCTCCCAAAGTGTTGGGATTACAGGTGTGAGCCACTGCACCTGGCCCTCAATCCTCTTCTGACTTGACCTCTGAGCAGTGTAAGATGTCATTGACTGGCCAGGCACAGTGGCTCACACCTGTAATCTCAGCACTTTGGGAGGCCAAGGCGGGTGGATCATGAGGTCAGGAGATCGAGACCATCCTGGCTAACATGGTGAAACCCCGTCTCTACCAAAAATACAAAAAAATTAGCCGGGCATGGTGGCGGGCACCTGTAGTCCCAGCTACTCAGGAGGCTGAGGCAGGAGAATGACGTGAACCTGGGAGGCAGAGCTTGTAGTGAGCCGAGATCGGGCCACTGTGCTCCAGCCTGGGCTACAGAGCGAGACTCCATCTCAAAAAAAAAAAAAAAGAAAAAAAAGATGTCATTGACTGCTCTCTTTTATCATCTTCTTTTCATGGCTTCCCTGACATTGCACAATCCTCATTTTTGATCCTACCTCTCTGGTTGTCCCTTCTCTGTCTCCTTTGCTGGCTTGACTGTTAAATACTTGGGTTCCTCAGAGCTCAGTCCTTGGCCCTCTTCTCATCTCACCCTGGCCTTTTGCTCTGGGCAACTTCACCCTCAGCTACGGTTCCCAGCTTTGTAGCTGACAGTTCTCACAGTCCTCTCCTTTGACATTTCCATGTGAGTGTCCCAAAGCCTCTCAACCTCAATATATCCAGAATAGAAATCAGGCCTTTCCCCCTAAAACGTGGTTGTTGTCCAGTCATCCCTGCTTCATCAAAGGTCTCACAATCCTTCCAATTCCGAATGTCACAAACCCAGGAATCCCTGTCTCTTACCCCGTATCTAAGCCTTCAGGACCGGTGTTGGTTATCTTCAGTTCACCCGTCCAGATCCACTCCCCACCCTTCCCCATTCCACTCTCTGCTTCTGGAAGATGATTATAAGCACGCTTTTAGTGGGCTTTTTGTTCTTTAATTTCTGATTGGATTTGGCCAATGGCATTTTAGTTGTTTACTGCTGTATAACAAACTATCCCAAAACTGAGTGGCTTCAAAATACCTCCATTGACTGGGCACAGTTGCTCATGCCTGTAATCTCAGCACTTTGGGAGGCCGAGGCAGGTGGATCACTTGAGGTCAGGAGTTCAAAACCAGCTTGGCCAACATGGTGAAACCCCATCTCTACTAAAAATACAAAAATTAGGCCAGGCGTGGTGCTCACGCCTGTAATCCCAGCACCTTGGGAGGCCGAGGCAGGCGGATCACAAGGTCAGGAGATTGAGATAATCCTGGCTAACATGGTGAAACCCCGTCTCTACTAAAAATACAAAAATTAGCTGGGTGTGGCAGCATGCACCTGTAGTCCCAGCTGCTGGGGAGGCTGAGGACAGAGAATGGTGTGAACCCGGCAGGTGGAACTTGCAGTGAGCCGAGATCACGCCACTGCACTCAAGCCTGGGTGACAGAGCAAGACTCCATCTCAAAAAAAAAAAAAAAAAAAAAAAAAAAAATTAGCCAGGCATGGTGGCAGGCACCTGCAATCCAAGCTACTCAGGAGGCTGAGGCAGGAGAATTGCTTAAACCCAGGAGGCAGAGGTTTCAGTAAGCCGAGATCGTGCCACTGCACTCCAGCCTGGATGAAAGAGTGAGACTCTATCTCAAAAAACAAACAACAACAAAAAACCCACACACACTCAAAAATATACCACCATTGTATTCTCTTCTCATGACTCTGTGGGTTGACTCAGGTAATCTGAGGTCAGTTCTGCTCTACACCATATCATCCAGGGACTCAATTGTGCTAGAACATCCAAGATGGCATTCTCATGTCAGGCAGGTTGGTGGGGTGGCTAGAGGTCTGAACTCAGCCAGATCAGAAAGGCTGCACCTGTCTTTTTCCAGATAGTTCCAGGGCTTCTCCCCTACCCAAGGCCTTTCCATGTGGTCTTACGAGCACAAGGTAAACAGGCTTCTTACATGGTCGCTCAGGGTCTTCCAGACAGTAAAGGCTGACACTACCAGGCCGCCTTAATTCTTAGGTCCAGAGCTGGCATGGCATCCATCATATCTGCTGCTTTCTGTTGGTTAAAGTAGGTCACAGAACCAGCCCAGATATGATGTGGGAGTGGACTGCACAAAGGCATGCACACAGGGAAGCATGAGTCATTGGGCCATCTTTGGAGACTAGCCACCATAGTCTACTACCTGGTCCCCAAAGCCTGTCTCACATGCAAAAGGAACTTCCCCTTACCTCCCATAACTCCCAGAGTCTCACCCCAATTCAGCCTCAGGCCTAGGCTTGAAGTTACTCATCATACTAAATCTCATCCAGTTGTTGCTGAGGCCTTTGGGTGTGGCTCCTCCTGCTCTGAAGACCTGTGAACTAAAGAGACAAGTTCTCTTCCCCTATAGACCCAACGTAGAATGATGAAACAGGAACCCGGGCGCCCCGATACACACTCCCGTTCAAAAGCAGGAGACCTAGGATAGTCACAGGTCCGTGGCCATTCTGAAATTCCACGGGGTACAATCCTCCCTGATCCAAGGGTAGGAAATGTTGATGAAAGTCCTGGGTCAGCTTCCTGGGAATGGTCCTGTTAGGCTCTTGGCTCCACCCTCTGAGTCATCCTTCTTTTCCATAAGAAATGACCATGTTTGCTGGCTTCCTGCACTTAGGGAGTTGGGGCCACAAAGGCTACTTTTTGTTTTAAAATGTCTCTGTTCCACTGGGCATGGTGGCTCACGCCTGTAATCCCAGCACTTTGGGACGCCAAGGTGGTCGGATCATGAGGTCAGGAGCTCAAGACCAGCCTGGCCAATATGGCAAAACCCCCATCTCTACTAAAAATACAAAAATTAGCCAGGCATAGTGGCATGCACCTGTAGTCCCAGCTATGTGGGAGGCTGAGGCAGAAGAATCGCTTGAACCCGGGAAGTGGAGGTTGCAGTGAGCGGAAATTCCGCCACTGCACTCCAACCTGGACAAAGAGTGAGAGTCTATCTCAAAAGAAAAAAAAAAAGTCTCTGTTCCTTTCAGTCAAGCTAGTACAATTAAAAATGTTGTGAGTTTCCTATGTATCAGATTATAATCCACTGCATTAGACAAAAGCCACCCTTAATTTCTTTCTGAGACAAGCCTTTTCTGCTTTGGACCCTGCATATACTGCTGAGGAAAAATTCCCTAAAGATTCTTAGAGGCCTTTTTATCTAGCTGAGAGGATCCACCTGGCAAATGCTTAAATCTTTCCGAAGTAGCAACAAAAGGGTCTTATAGCTGTGTCACTGATTTGGTCTTGACCCTGAGGCCACGTTTTACTAGAAGTTCCCTGGATTTGATCTTTAGCACCAGGTTTCTCCCCTATAATCCACACCTGTAATCCACATTTTTTTTCCTTTTTTTAAAAAACAGGATCTCACTCTGTCCCCCCGGGGTTGGAGTGAAATAGTGCAATTGGGGCTCTCTGTAACCTCAAACTCCTGGCCTCAGGCGATCCTTCCACCTAGGCCTCCCAAAGTGCTAGGATTACAGGCATGAGCCATCGTGTCTGGCCATCCCTTCAGGTTTTTGTTTTCCGGGAGAATTTTTACTGGGCTGTTAAGATTAAGAACAAGAAACAGTTGTTTTTTCCAATCCAGCAAGTTTGGGGCTAGAAACTTTTTCTTTAGGTTCTGCTTGAATCCTGAACAATTCCTTCTTCAGTTCATCTGTCTATCCATACCTCCTGCTATGCAGTTAAAATGAGCCAATTGGTGAGAAGCAGTTGCTCACGCCTGTAATCCCAGCACTTTGGGAGGCCAAGGTGGGCGGATCACCTGAGGTTGGGAGTTCGAGACCAGCCTGACAACATGGCGAAACCCTGTCTCTACTAAAAATACAAAATTAGCCAGGTGTGGTGGCACATGCCTGTAATCCCAGCTACTCGGGAGGCTGAGGCAGGAGAATTGCTTGAACCAGGGAGGCGGAGGTTGCAGTGAGCTGAGATCACACCATTGCACTCCAGCCTGGGCAACAAGAGCAAAACTCCATCTCAAAAAAAAAAAAAAAAAAAAAAAAAAAAAACGAACCAGTTGGTGCGATCAACATCCTGCGTCAGCCAAATCAGCAAATTCATGAGGTATGTTTTAGTGCTCACGTTATCGCAGGGAACAGTTTTACTAAAACATTCTGCCAGTGAATAAGTCAGGTCCCCTTTACTCAGCCTCCAATAACAATTTCCTCATTCAGCTGTCTTCACAGGGTTAACAAGAATTCTGGACAGAAATACAGTTATAATTAACATTAATCAGGCTGCACTTTGACCCACTTAAGATAGATAGGATCTCTGACATAAGAATCACAAAGCTTTTGTTTAAGAATTGCTTAAGCAAGGCCGGGTGTGGTGGCTCATGCTCGTAATCCTAGCACTTTGGGAGGCTGAGGCAGGTGGATCACCTGAGGTCGGGAGTTTGAGACCAGCCTGACCAACATGGAGAAACCCCGTCTCTACTAAAAATACAAAATTAGCCGGGCGTGGTGGTGCATGCCTGTAATCTCAGCTACTCGGGAGGCTGAGGCAGGAGAATCACATGAACCCAGGAGGCAAAGGTTGCAGCGAGCCGAGATCGTGGCCATTGCACTCCAGCCTGGGTGACAGAGTGAGATTTTGTCTCAAAAAAAAAAAAAAAAAAATTGCTCAAGTAGATCCTGACTTTCCAGTGGAACAGCAGACGCCAATCAGTTTGAAGACCCCCAGGGAGGAACCAGACCAGCATAAAAACAGGTTCTTCATCTCCCTGTGCCATGACTTCACCCTGCACTCTTCCACCAATTGACAATCTCCACACTTTGGCCTACTCCAAACCCCTTAGAAACTCTATCCTGAAATTCCTTGGAGAGACAGATTTGAGGTTTCCTCTCATCGCCTCATTAGCCAGCCATACCACTAAACCTCTTCCTCTGCTGCAACCTAGTGTCTCAGCATATTGATCTGCCCTGTGTCAGGCAAAGGCCCTATTACAGTTACATTCACAGACCTTCCATGTTCCAATAACAATCCCCTTGGGGCCTGTCTGGCCTCTGCCCACTGCTCTGTTCCGAAGCCAATGGCACATGTTTTTGGTGTTGATTATTGGAACCCTCCTACTCTAGATAGCAATTCCTATTTTGCTTGTCCCCAAAATTTAATGGCTTAAAACAATATCCATGCATTACCTCTTGAGATTCTGTGGATTGACCAGGCTTTGCTCCACGTGACATTGGCAGGAACAGCATTATCCAGGGTCTCACTTGGGCTGGACTGTCCAAAACAGCTCACACACACGGTTGGCACCCTGTTGGGGACAGCTCAAAGGCTGGGCTCAGCTAGGGCACTGGGACATCAGGCCTCTCTCTCAACTTGGCTTCTCCATGTGATCTCTTCAACAGGGTAGGAAGGCCTAGAACAAGTTCTGTAAATGCTCTGTCCCTAGGGGTTCCCATTCCTCAGCTGCTCCTGTTACCCCAAGAAGCCTCCGACTCTGTATCCCTCTGACAGGGCAGATGTCTTAAAGATGGCTTAAAACCACCATTTACTGACCACTTAGGAATTGCGTCTTCTGTCCTGTGCCAAGCCCTGTGCTAGAGACTGGACATGTATTTTCTTCCTTAGGCCTCAAGATTAACCCAGTTAGGTAGGTATTGCTCCCTCAATTTACCATGTCCAGTGACTTGCCCAACGTCATGAGCTAGACTGGAATCCAGTTCCTTCTGACTCCACAGCCTTTGCCTTCTTCAGTCCACAGCCCGTGCAGACCTCCAGGGTCAACTAGAGGGGCCTACGGCAAGGTCACTGTCGGCTGAAGAACTTATGGACTTTTAGGTGTAACATACCATGGTAAACTTAAAGTGCATTTATTTTCCACATACAGCTCAGAGATGTTTACATCTTGCATACCCCTGCAACAACCACTAATATCAAGATTTAGAACACCTCCAGCCCCCTGACAAGCTAGCTCGTGCCTCTCTCCCATCTGCGTACCTCTGACCTCTACCATCAGCAATTAGTTTTGCATATTCTTGTCTTGGCCTTAGTATGAAGAGACAGACTGGGAATCACAGTTCACCACTAATTCCTAGTTGTGTGACCTCTGCCAGGTTAAGAACTTCTCTGATCCTCAGTGTTTATCTGCATAATTGGCACAAATAACCCCTACTTCACAGATAATACATCTTCTGGCACTTGGGTGCTGACCAGGGTGAAAGGCATGGATTCAGTAAAGGTTGGCCCCTTTTCCTTTTTCCTTTCTTCAGTCAATTTTTCACGTTCCTGAAAAAATAAAATAAAATGTGCTACTCAGAGCGAAAGACGACTTCAGGAGGAGCATTGGCTCTCAACTTTAGCTACACATCAAAATCACATGGGAGCTGGGTGTGGTGACTCATGCCTGTAATTCCAGCACTTCAGCAGGCTGAGGCCAGCGGATCACTTGAGGCCAGGAGTACGAGACCAGCTTGGTCAACATGGCGAAACCCCGTCTCTACTAAAAATACAAAAATTAGCCAGGGGCGGTGGTGAGCCTCTGTAATCTCAGCTACTCAGGAGGCTGAGGCAGGAGAATCGCTGGAACCTGGAAGGCAGAGGTTGTGGTGAACTGAGATTGTGTCACTGCACCCCAGCCTGGGCCACAGAGCGAGACTCTGTCACACACAAACACACACACACACACAAAATCATATGGGAAAATTTTTTTATATAACAATGCCCAGTCCCTACCCCCAGAGGTTCTGATTTAATTCATCTGCGTTAGTGAGTAGACATTCTTAGTTTTCCAAAAGTGCCCAGGTGATTCCAATGTGCAGCCAGTGTTAGAAGCACCGTGTTAAGTAAGGAATTGCCTATATGTTCATTTGAGAAGCTGAAAAGAGGGATATGGTGACCAACCATCCCAGTTTGCCCAGGACTATTCTAGTTTTAGCAGTGAAATTCCTGCATCCTATGAAACCCCTTAGTCCTGGGCAAACTGGCATGGTTGGCCACCCATCGCGAAGCTCATATGCCAGTGTTTGATATGTGTTACTTAAATTTAGGATTTCCTTTCCATTCAAGTTGAGGTTTGAAGTCAAACTATTTTTGAACTTAGGGAATAAACACGAGAAAGCTGCTACTATACCCAGCTCATTTGGGGCACATCAGCACAGAGTTTGAAAAGCACAGAGAAAGCTATCAGCACTGCAGTCCCATCACAAAAAGTAGAAAAGAGACTGAGGTCAGGAGAGAAGGAGTTCATTTGCCACAGGCCTTAACCCTCCCAAGTCTTGACCGCTGGGGTTGCTTTGCTGACTGCCACTCTTGCCAGGCCCTTGGTGGCTTTCCCTGTATCTCCTTGCCTTTCCTTGTCACTAAAGAAGTACTTCTCAAACCTTAATGTGCACGAGAATCATTGCAGGGTCCTATAAAAGGCAGTTTCTGATCCAGCAAGTCTGAGGGCAGCCTGAGATTGTGCTTTATTTTTTTGAGACAGAGTCTTGCTCTGGAGCCTAGGTTGGAGTGCAGTGGCATGATCTCGGCTCACTGCGACCTCCGCCTCCAAGCGATTCTCCCGCCTCCGCCTACCGAGTAGCTGCAACTACAGGCACGTGCCATCATGCCAGGCTGATTTTTATGTGTTTAGTAGAGGCAAAGTTTCACCATGTTGGCCAGGCTGGTCTCAAACTCCTGGCCTCAAGTGATCCTCCCATCTTGGCCTCTCAAAGTGTTGGGATTACAGGCATGAGCCTCCGCGCCTGGCCAAGATTGAGCATTTCTAACAAGCTCCCAGGTCACTTTGATGCTAAGGTCCAGGGATAATTTTTAGATTATAAATTTTGGGTGTGAGATGCAATTTCTCTCTTACAACCCATGTGGCTTCGAGGAAATTCTTCTTGCAGACCTTCTAGTTTATCAGCTATAAAATGGGAATAATACCTACTTCACAGGTGATACTCAGGAAATTCCACATAGTTTAGAAAGTGGGTTGTTGGCCGGGCCTGGTGGCTCATACCTGTAATCCCAGCACTTTGGGAGTCCAAGATGTGTGGATTGCTTAAGGTCAGGAGTTCAAGACCAGCCTGGGCAACATGGTCAAACCATGTCTCTACGAAAAATACAAAAAAAATTAGTTGGCCCAGTATAGTGGCTCACTTTGGGATGCCGAGGCGGGTGGATCACGAGGTCAGGAGATTGAGACCATCCTGGCTAACACGGTGAAACCCTGTCTCTACTAAAAATACAAAAAAAAAATTAGCCAGGCCAGGTGGCAGGCACCTGTAGTCACAGCTACTTGGGAGGCTGAAGCAGGAGAATGGCGTGAACCCGGGAGGCGGAGCTTGCAGTGAGCAGAGATGGCACCACTGCACTCCAGCCTGGGTGACAGAGCCAGACCCTGTCTCAAAGACACGAAAAAAGAAAAAGTGGCTGGCCGGGCTCATGCCTGTAATCCTAGCACTTTGGGAGGCCAAGGCAGGCGAATCACCTGAGGTCAGGGGTTGGAGACAATCCTGGCCAACATGGTGAAACCTCATCTCTACTAAAAATACAAAAATTAGCCAGGCGTGGTGATGCGCACCTGTAATCCCAGCTACTCAGGAGGCTGAGGCTGGAGAATTGCTTAAACCCAGGAGGCAGAAGTTGCAGGGAGCCAAGATCGTGACACTGCACTCCAGCCGGAGTGGCAGAGCAAGGCTCCATCTCAAAAAAAAAAAAAAAAGAAAAGAAAAGAAAAAGAAAAAGTGGGTTGTTCTGAAGATTCCATGTGCCTGGCATACAGTAGGGGCTGAGTACATGTTAGTGCCATCTCCATCTCCACACAACTTTTGCCCTCCTGCTTGAAGAGCTCTAATAATTTCTTAACAGTTAGCACTGTCCTCAAGGTAGAATGGGCACCTAATAGGCATTTGCTGAATTGCTCAGAGAAAAGGTGAGGGTAGGCAGAGGACTGCCAGCTAGTACAGGTAGCAGAGACCAGCTCCACCTTTAATGTAACCATTTGTGTGTCCTGAGAAGGAAAACCTCATTTCATTTAGAGATGATGTTGGTAGCCAACAGCTTTTACTTCAAGGCAAAAAACAGAAGAAATGCCACAGAGAGAATATTTTTCCTTAGTAACTCATCTCAGAATGTTGAGGTTGGAGGAACCATTGGAGAGAGAAAGTGGTAGACTCATAAATATCCTTAGAGAAGCACAGGCTTTGGAATTGGAAATTCGTAGGTTTGAATTCTAGCTCTACCAGTCACTATGCTCTGTGACCTTGGACAAATCACTATCCCTCTCTGAGCCTCAGTTTCCTGAGCACTTTTCACATGTTTATCCTCAGGTCTATCATATGAGATAGATGCTACTATTCTATAGGTAAAAAAGCAAAGGCACAGAGACACTCCATAGATGACCCAGGGTCACACAGCTAGAAAGTAGCAGTGCTCAGATTTAAATTCAGGCAGCCTGACTCTAGAGTATGTGTCATTAACCACCAAACCACACTGCCCCTACCGGAGACAGTGAGAGCTTTCTCCTATTTATTTTTCTCAAAATAAACTAGTGTTTATTTTCTTTTCTTTCTTTTTTTTTTTTTTTTTTTTTTTTTTTTTTTTTTTTTGAGATAGGGTCTCTATCACCCAGGCTGGAGTGCAGGGGCTTGAACATTGCTCACTGCAGCCTTGAACTCCCAAGTTTAAGAAATCCTCCACCTCAGCCTCCTGAGTAACTGGGTCTATAGGCATGTGCCACCATGCCCAGCTAATTTTTTTTCACTATTAAGCATTTTTAGTGTTTCGTTTTTCTTTCTTTCTTTTTTTAAAATTTCTTCTTCTAGAAAAAAACAAAAAACAAAAACAAAAAAATGGGATGCACGTGCAGAACATGTAGGCTTGTTACATAGGTAATACATGTGCCATGGTGGTTTGCTGCACCTACCCAGCCAATTTTAATATTTTTTTCTTTGTATTGTAGTAATGGGGTTTTGCCATGTTGCCCAGGCTTATCTCAAACTCCAGAGCTCAAGCAATCCTCTACCTCAGCCTCCCAGAATGTTGGGATTATAGGCAAGAGCCACCATGCCCAGCCAGTGAGCCATGATTGCATCACTGCACTCCAGTCTGGGTGACAGAGCAAGACCCTGTCTCTAAAATAAAATAAGATAAAATCCTACAATGATCAAAGAATGATCCAGAGCTCACAGCCAGGAGTCATTAAGCCTGGGTTCAGATCTCCAAGCTTTTCCTCTGCTTAACTGTGTGATTCTGGGCAAATGACTTAATCTAAGTTTCAGTCTTACCTTATGTAAAATAGAACTGTTAATAGCCCAACCTAGGCCGGGCGCGGTGGCTCAAGCCTGTAATCCCAGCACTTTGGGAGGCCGAGACGGGTGGATCACGAGGTCAGGAGATCGAGACCATCCTGGAGAACACCGTGAAACCCCGTCTCTACTAAAAAATACAAAAAACTAGCCGGGCGAGGTGGCGGGCACCTGTAGTCCCAGCTACTCGGGAGGCTGAGGCAGGAGAATGGCATAAACCCGGGAGGCGGAGCTTGCAGTGAGCCGAGATTGCGCCACTGCACTCCAGCCTGGGCGACAGAGCAAGACTCCGTCTCAAAAAAAAAAAAAAAAATAGCCCAACCTCATAGAGCAGGCCTAAAAATTCAGTGAGATAATACATGAGAAATGCTTAGTGTGGTCTCTGGCATTCTGTGGTGCTCAATAAAAATTCAGCTACAACTGATTATTCATGGCTGATGTATGTTCTTTAGATTTGGTGAGCCTCTGGCCCTAAGAAGATCTGAATTTTAGTGGTGGAGGGAAGTAAAGGGTCTGAGGGCTGCAGCTCCAAATATGAAAGCAAAGCCTGTGGTCAGGACCTGGAGGAGCAGAAGCCGTTTAGAAAGAGAGGTATGGCTGGGTGCGGTGGCTCACGTCTGTAATCCCAGCACTTTGGGAGGCCAAGATGGGTGGATCACCTGAGGTCAGGAGTTCAAGACCAGCCTGGCCAACATGGCAAAACTGTCTCCACTAAAAATAAAAATAAAAAAATTAGATGGGTATGGTGGCAGGTGCCTATAATCCCAGCTACTAGGGAGGCTGAGACACAAAAATCGCTTGAACCCAGGAAGCAGAGGTTGCAGTGAGCCAAGATCTCAGCTACTACACACCAGCCTGGGCGACAAAGCAAGACTCCGCCTCAAAAAAAAAAAAAAAAAAAAAAAAAAATGAGGTGCACGGTGTGGGGTGGTCTGGGACCTGTGTGTAAGTACTGGAGGTAGAGGTACTGGAGCCGGCCAGGCCCTGTGATGGGTAGGAGGATTCCCTGTGTGCATGCTCATCCACCCTGTCCGAAATAGTCGCCCAGCTTTGAAACTGTCCCGGCAGTCTCCTCCCTCCAAGTAAATAGGTGTTGCTATTCTAAGAGAGGCCTGTGATAAAAATACTTGCTTTGCTTTGGAGGGTTTGTTTTTTTTTTTAAGCCATGAAAATAACAGGGCAGTAGGCTGTCTATTTTGGGTTGGGGCCTTTGGCCTGCTTTCAAAGTCACAGCCCAATGAGATCTATTTAGAAAAGGTCACTGCACACTTTGCTCACGTCGGTGGTGCCTTAAAACAAGCCTGCGTGGATGCACTTAGGAGACTCTGGGGCTTACCCAAGGGACAGAGTTAGAAGGAATTGTGGGGCCGCTATGTTTACGCCCCAGTGTAAACGTAAGCCCTGGCATCTCTCTGTGGGGCGTCAGCGGCCTTTCTCTCCCCTGCCCTTTCCCCCAGCCCCCACCAACTTCTCAGGAGGTGGAGCTGCCAGCCTGCTTCTCCCTCCACCTTAGGAATCCTGCATCAGGGTGACGCTGGGTGTGGGGAATGCTCCCCTACTTCTCTATAAATCAGCCTATCATGTGGCAGCATCAGAGTCAGGCAGGAGCTCTGGCTGGGGCCCGGCATCTGGAATTGGGCTGGATTTTTCCATCCTCCGTGGACCAAAGGATGACTTGGGCAACTGAGACAGGCACACCAGAGGAGATGGCCTAAGATGACAGAGCAGCTGGAGTGAAAAGAACTTGAGCAGTGTGAACCTTGTCTCTAGCCCTCACTAGCTGTTTGACATTAGGCAAGTAACTTCACTTTCTGATGCCTTGTTTCCTTATTGGTAAAATGGAGATAAAACCAACCTTATAGGACTATTGGGAGGATTAAAGAAAATAGTGTATGTATGTATGTATGTATGTACGTATTTATGCTTATTTATTTCTTGAGATAGTGTCTTGCTCCGTCACCCAGGCTGTAGTGCAGTGGCACCATCTTGGCTCACTGCAACCTCCACTTTCTGGGCTCAGGTGATCCTCCCACCTCAGCCTCATGAGTAGCTGGGACTACAGGGGCACACCACCACACCTGGCTAATTTTTTGTATTTTTTGTAGAGATGGGATTTCACCATGTTGCCCAAGCTGGTCTTGCACTCCTGGATTCAAGTGATCCACCAGCCTTGACCTCCCAAATTGCTGGCATTACAGGAGTGAGCCACCACACCCAGATACAAGATAATGTATTTTTAAAGTACCTAGTATATATAGGGTGGCTACCAAGTCTGGAAACACAGAGGAATTTTCAGAATAAATGGTCTGTTGCTAATACATACTAAAATTATCTATACTTTCAGACTTTAGGGTTACCCTGCTAACACTTACATGGTGCTTACCATGTGCCAGCCACTGTTCTAAATGCTGTGCATTTTTAAACTCATTAATTCTCCATAACAACCCTATGAGGTAAGAACTATGTTATACCCATTTTACAGAAAATAAAACTGAGGTTCAGAAGTTAAATGGTTTACCCAATTTTGCACAGGTAGCAAGTGGCAGAACCAAGAATCAAACCAAGGGAGTTAACCATTACACTATTGTTAGCCACTCTACGATTGCTCCTCTTTCTTTTTTTAAACTTAAAAAAAAATTATATTTCAAAAATAAAAAATACAGACAGGGTCCCACTGTGTTGCTCAGGCTGGTCCCAAATTCCTCCTGGGCTCAAGTGATCCTCCCGCCTCAGCCTCCCAAAGTGATGGGATTACAGATGTGAGCCACTGCGCCCTGCCCAATTGTTCGATTTTCTTTTTTTTTTTTTTTTTTTTTTTTTTTTTTTTTTTTTTTTTTTGAGACGGAGTCTCGCTCTGTCGCCCAGGCTGGAGTGCAGTGGCCAGATCTCAGCTCACTGCAAGCTCCGCCTCCCGGGTTCCCGCCATTCTCCTGCCTCAGCCTCGCGAGTAGCTGGGACCACAGGCGCCGCCACCTCGCCCGGCTAATTTTTTGTGTGTTTTTTTTTTTTTTTTTTTTTTTTTTTTTTTTTTTTTTTTTTTTTGAGACGGAGTCTCGCTCTGCCGCCCAGGCTGGAGTGCAGTGGCCGGATCTCAGCTCACTGCAAGCTCCGCCTCCCGGGTTCACGCCATTCTCCTGCCTCAGGCTCCCGAGTAGCTGGGATTACAGGCGCCCGCCACCTCGCCCGGCTAGTTTTTTGTATTTTTTAGTAGAGACGGGGTTTCACCGTGTCAGCCAGGATGGTCTCGATCTCCTGACCTCGTGATCCGCCCGTCTCGGCCTCCCAAAGTGCTGGGATTACAGGCTTGAGCCACCGCGCCCGGCCAATTTTTTGTGTTTTTAGTAGAGACGGGGTTTCGCCGTGTTAGCCAGGATGGTCTCGATCTCCTGACCTTGTGATCCGCCCGTCTCGGCCTCCCAAAGTGCTGGGATTACAGGCTTGAGCCACCGCGCCCGGCCAATTGTTCGATTTTCTAAAGCACCTGACGTCTTGACGCTCAGATAATGCTAACAGGTGGGAATAATGCTAGGAGCAATTACAATGGTTCACAAAGTCCCAGCATTGGAACCCTAAGAGGTCACCCAGTGATGTGGTCTTAACTGACTGCCCTTCTTAGTCAAGAATATACCGAAAGCACATTGGAATCAGTTATCAAACCTTTTGTGGGAAGAGAGCTCCCCGTATTGCCCAGACTGGGCTCAAACTCCTGGGTTCACGGGATCCCTTCACCTCAGCCTCCTGGATAATTGGGACTACAGGCCTGCCACCACACCTGGCTACATTTTTTGACTTTGCCCAAACTGTCAGGTGAGAAGTGGTCTCTCAGTGTAGTTTCTCTTACTATGATGGTGGCTCTCTTTTTGTATATTTGATTTATTTGCATGTTCCTTTATGTGAATTGCCTATTCATATCCTAACTATCCCAGTCCTGACTATTTGTCTGTGGGGTTCTTGGTTTCTTCTTAATTGATTTTTGGAGCTCTTTTTACATTAGGGAAACCAGTCCTTCATCTGTGAATTGTATTTACTTATTATTATTATTTTTTTGAAAGAGTCTTGCTCTTGTCACCCAGGCTGGAGTGCAATAGTGCCATCTCACTGCAACCTCCGCCTTCCGTTTAAGCCATTCTCCTGTCTCAACCTCCCGAGTAGCTGGGATTACAGGTGTCTGCCACCACACCCACTAAGTTTTGTATTTTTAGTAGAGATGGGGTTTCACCTTCTTGGCCAGGCTGGTCTCAAACTCCTGACCTCAGGTGATCCGCCTCCCAAAGTGCTGGGATTACAGGCATGAGACACCACGCCCAGCTCATCTATGAATTGAATTGCAAATATTTTTTCCCAGTTTATCATTTGACCTTTGATTTTGTTTAAGGTATTTATTAGCATGCAGAAAATTGACTTTCATGTAGGTCAATTTATCAGGCTTTTCTTTTTTGCCTTCTGGCATTCGTATCATGCTTAGATATGGAAGTTTCCCCTGTACTGAATCTTTTTTTTAACCTTCTCAAGCTTTCCTGTAGTACTTCTTTTTTTTTCTTTTTTCTTTTTTTTGAGACGGAATCTTGCTCTGTCACCTGGGCTGGAGTGCAATGGCTTGATCTCAGCTCACTGCAACCTCTGCTTCCCGGGTTCCAGCGATTCTCCTGCCTCAGCCTCCTGAGTAGCTGGGACTATAGGCACGCACTACCACGCCCGGCCATTTTTTGTATTTTTTAGTGAGACAGGGTTTCCCCATATTGGCCAGGCTGGTCTTGACTCCTAACCTTGTGATCCACCCACCTTGGCCTTCCAAAGTGCTGGGATTACAGGCATGAGCCACTGTGCCCAGCCTTCCTCTAGTACTCCTATGGTTTCATTTTTTTCTTTTTTATATTTATTTATTTGTTTTTGAGATGGAGTCTCACTCTGTCGCCCAGGCTGGAGTGCAGTGGCACAATCTCAGCTCACCGCGACCTCCATCTCCCGGGTTCAAGCGATTCTCCTGACTCAACCTCCTGAGTAGCTGAGATTACAGGCACCTGCCACCACACTGGGCAATTTTTTTTGTATTTTTAGTAGAGACGGGGTTTCATCATTTTGGCCAGGCTGATCTTGAACTCCTGACCTCAGGTGATCCGCCCGCCTTAGCCTCCCAAAGCGCTGGGATTACAGGCATCTGCCACCACGCCTGGCTAATTTTTGTATTTTTAGTGGAGAGGATGTTTCACCATGTTGGCCTGGCTGGTCTCGAACTCTTGTCCTCAAGTGATCCACCCACCTCTGCCTTCTAAAGAGCTGGGATTACGGGCATGAGCCACCACACCTGGCCCATTTTTTACATTTAAATCTTCCAGTCATTTGGGTTTCATTTTGGTGTAATTTGCAAAGTAGAGTCACTTTGGGTCCTACTCTACATGCCCAGCACTTCCACTTTCAGCATGGAATCATTTCTGTCCAGTCCCAATTTTAATAAAAAAAATTTGGCCTTAATATGGTGTATCAGTGTCCAGGGCTACCATAACGAAGTACCACAAATTTGGTACCACAAATAAGAAATCGTTCTGGAGGCCAGAAGTCTGAAATCAAGGTATCAGTGGGCCACGTTCCCTCTCAGACTCTGGGTAGAATCTTCTCTTGCTTCTACTGAGCTTCTAGTAGTGCTGGCCATCCTTGGAGGCCCTTGCCTGCAGGTGCATCACTCCAATCTCTGCCAGTGTTGTCTCTTGGTGTTCTCCCTGTGCCTGTCTTCTTATTAAGACATCAGCTAGGCCCAGTGCAGTAGCTCACATCTGTAATCCCAGCACTTTATGAGGCCGCCAAGGCAGGAGGATTGCTTGAGTCCAGGAAATGTGAGACCAGTCTGGGCAACATGGGGAAATCCCGTCTCTACAAAAAATAAACAAAATAAACAAATAAATGGTGGCGGATGCCTGTAGTCCCAGCTAATCCGGAGGTGGTTGTGGGAGGATGCCTGAGCCCAGGGAGGTCGAGGCTGCAGTGAGCTGAGATGGTGCCACTGCACTGCAGCCTGAGTGACAGACTGAGACCCTGTCACTCAGACCCAGAGTGACAGAGTGAGACCCTTCTCCACTACAAGTTCACTTCAGCTTCATTGTATTTGCAAAGACCCTATTTCCAAATAAGGTCCCATTGACAGGGAGGCTGAGGCAGGTGGATCATCTGAGGTCGGGAGTTCAGGACCGGTCTGACCAACACAGTGAAACCCTGTCTCTACTAAAAATACAAAAATTGGCTGGGTGTGCTGGTGGGCGACTGTACTCCCAGCTACTTGGGAGGCTGAGGCAGGAGAATCCCTTGAACCCAGAAGGTGGAGGTTGCAGTGAGTGGAGATCTCGCCACTGTACTCCAGCCTGGGTGACAGAATAAGACTCGTCTCAAAAAAAAAGGAAAAAAAAAAAGTTAACTTATTTTTTGTTTGTTTTTTGTTTTATTTTGTTTTGTTTTGTTTTTGCTCACTTCAACTTCTGCCTCGAGGGCTCAAGCAATTCTCCTGTATCAGCCTCAGGCATGTACCACCACACTCAACTGATTTTTTGTGTTTTTAGTAGAGACAGGATTTCAAGATGTTAGCCAGGCTGATCTCCAACTCCTGGCCTCAAGTTGATCCACCCATCTCAGCTCCCCAAAGTGTTGGGATTACAGACGTGAGCCACCACGCCCGGCCTTTTCTTTTCTTTTCTTTTTTTTTTTTTTTTTGAGACGGACTCTTGCTTTATTACCCAGGCTGAAGTACAGTGGCACAATCTTGGCTCACTGCAATCTCCGTTTCCTGGGTTCAAGCAATTCTCCTGCCTCAGCCTCCCTAGTAGCTGAGATTACAGGCGCATGCCACCACACTGAGCTAGTTTTTGTATTTTTTAGTAGAGACAGAGTCTCACCATGTTGCCAAGGCTGGAGAAGTTAACTTCTTTTTTTTTTTTTTTTTTTTGAGACGGAGTCTCGCTCTGTCACCCAGGCTGGAGTACAGTGGCCGGATCTCAGCTCACTGCAAGCTCTGCCTCCCGGGTTCACGCCATTCTCCTGCCTCAGCCTCCCGAGTAGCTGGGACTACAGGCGCCCGCCACCTCGCCCGGCTAGTTTTTTGTATTTTTAGTAGAGACGGGGTTTCACTGTGTTAGCCAGGATGGTCTCGATCTCCTGACCTCGTGATCCGCCCGTCTCGGCCTCCCAAAGTGCTGGGATTACAGGCTTGAGCCACCGCGCCCGGCCTAACTTCTTTATCATAAAAAATAATTCATATATATTGGTAAGAAAAAACACCAATACCCAAATGGTCCGAGGTCACAAACAGTTAAATCAGAAAACAGGGAACAGGTTGGGTGAGGTGGCTCACACCTGTAATCCCAGCACTTTGAGAGGTCAAGGTGAGCAGATCACCTGAGGTCAGGAGTTTGAGACCAGCCTGGGCCACATCGTGAAACCTGGTCTCTACTAAAAATATAAAAATTAGCTGGTCGTGGTAGTGTGCACCTGTAGTCCCAGCTACCTGGGAGGCTGAGGTAGGAGAATCCCTTGAACCTGGGAGTCGGAGGTTGCAGTGAGCAGAGATTGCGCCACTGTACTCCAGTCTGACAACAGAGCAAGACCCTGTCTGGAAAAAAAAAAGAAAAAGAAAACAGGCAACATATATATAAGGAAATATTCATCCCTGTGATTAATCAAAGAGATACAACTTAAAATGGTGGTAAAGTACTTTCCTTTTTCTTTTTCTTTCTTTTTTTTTTTTTTTGAGACGGAGTCTCGCTCTGTCGCCCAGGCTGGAGTGCAGTGGCCAGATCTCAGCTCACTGCAAGCTCCGCCTCCCGGGTTCACGCCATTCTCCTGCCTCAGCCTCCCAAGTAGCTGGGACCACAGGTGCCCGCCACCTCGCCCGGCTAGTTTTTTGTATTTTTTTTAGTAGAGAGGGGGTTTCACCGTGTTAGCCAGGATGGTCTTGATCTCCTGACCTCGTGATCCACCCGTCTCGGCCTCCCAAAGTGCTGGGATTACAGGCTTGAGCCACCGCGCCCGGCCGTACTTTCCTTTTTCTAATAACCCACAGAAAAAAATAAATTATCATATTCTATGCTGGCAAATGTGTAGTGTGACTGGCAATCTCACTTGCCACTGATAGGAGTTAAATTAGTATCATTTTGGAAAGTGAGTTGGCAATATAGATTGAGGTCCAAAAATGTTTATACCAATTGATCCAATTATTCAACTTCTGGAGTTTTGTTGGATTTTTTGTTTTGTTTTTTTGAGATGGTTTTTTTGTTTGTTTGTTTTTTGAGATGCTCTTGTTGCCCAGGCTTCAGTGCAGTGGGAGTGATCTCGGCTTACTGCAACCTCTGCCTCCCAGGTTCAAGCAATTCTCCTACCTCAGCTTGCCAGATAGCTGGGATTACACGTGCCCGCCACCATGCCTGGCTAATTTTTTTGTATATTTAGTAGAGATGGGGTTTTATCCTGTTGGCCAGGCTGGTCTCAAACTCCTGACCTCAGGTAATCCGCCCACCTTGGCCTCCCAAAGTACTGGGATTACAGGTGTGAGCCACCGAGCCTGGCTGTTTTGTTGTTTTTGTTTTTGTTTTGAGACAATGTCTCACCCAGGCTGGAGTGCAGTGGTGCAATCATGATTCACTGCAGCCTCTACCTCCCTGGGGAGGCTCAGGTGATCTTCCCACCTCAGCCTCCCACAGTAGCTGGGACTACAGGAACACACTACCATGCCTGGCTAATTTTTTTGTATTTTTTTGTAGAGATGGGGTCTGGCCATGTTGTCCAGGCTGGTCTCGAACTCCTGGGCTCAAGTGATCCACCAGCCTTGGCCTCCCAAAGTGCAAGGATTATAGTCATGAGCCACCACACCTGGCCTTCTCAACTTTGTTTTTTTGTTTGTTATTTTTATTTTTTTGAGACAAGGTCTCACTCTGTCACTCAGGCTGGAGTGCAGTCATCCAGGCTCAATCATGGCTCACTGCAGTCTTGACCTCCCATATTCCACTGATCCTCCCCACTCAGCCTCCCAAGTAACTGGGACCACAAGCAAGTACCACTATGCCCAGCTAACTTTTTTATTTTTATTTTTTTTGTAGAGATAGGGTCTCTCTATGTTGCCCAGTCTGGTCTTGAAGTCCCAGCCTTAATTGATCCTCCCGCCTTGGTCTCCTAAAGTATGGGCCTCCTAAAGTGTTGAGCCACCATGGTCAGCCCTAACTTCAGGAACTCTATATCAGAGAAATAATCTGAAGTGCGGAAAAGCTATTTGAATAGGTAAAGGAACATTTGTTGGGTGCCTACTAAATGCCAAGCTCTTTCTGTATCTTATCTTTTTTAATTCTCTCAGTAATCTTGTGACATAGGTGTTCCTTGCTCCATTTGAAGATAAGATCAAGTCTCTGTGAGGTTAAGTCCCTGTCAAGGTCACGCAGCTTGTAAATGACAGCTGGGTTTTGATCCCAGGAGATCCAGCTGGGCTCTCAGCTGCCCACGGCTCCATGTGATGCAGAGCACCCTGCATCTGCCAAATGTGGGGGCTAGAAAGGTTTGCACTGAAAGGTCTCTTCGATCTCTCTAAGCTGTAAGCTTTCGTGACTATTTATTATAAGTAAACCTCAGGAAGGACAAATACAGAAATGAGTAAGAATTGTGAAGCAAAATTTTTTTTTTGGTAGACAGAGTCTTGCTCTGTCGCCCAGGCTGGAGTGTAGTGGCCTGATCTCGGCTCAGTGCAAGCTCCGCCCCCCGGGTTCATGCCATTCTTCTGCCTCAGCCTCCCGAGTAGCTGGGACTACAAGCACCCGCCACCACGCCTGGCTAATTTTTTTTTTTTTAATTTTTATTAGAGACGGGTTTTCGTGGTGTTAGCCAGGATGGTCTCGATCTCCTGACCTCGTGATCCGCCCGCCTCGGCCTCCCAAAGTGCTGAGATTACAGGCGTGATCCAACACACCCGGCCTGTATAGCATATATTAGACACTCTTCATTTCCCCCTTCAGCATTGTGGCTTTCAGTCAAGATTAATCTTGTTTTGGATTATCATTTTGAGGACGTTGGTGTTTTTTGTTTGTTTGTGTGTGTGTGTGTGTGTGTGTGTTTGAGACAGGGTCTCCCTCTGTCATCCAGGCTGGAGTGCAGAGTGCAGTGGCATGATCATAGCTCATTGGATCCTTCCCAGGTTCAAGTGATCCTCCCACCTCTGCCTCCCCATGTAGCTCGTACCACACGCATGCGCCACCATGCCCGGGCTAATTTTTGTATTTTTTATAGAGACAGGGTCTTTGCTATATTGCCCAGGCTGGTATTGAACTCCTGGGCTCAAGTGATCTGCCTGCCTCGGCCTCCCAAAGTGCTGGGATGACAGGTGTGAGTCACTGCAACCGGCCTGTTGGTGTTTTCTTAATTAAGATTAGTTATGTACTATGTTTGAGGGCCTATTTATTTATTTTTATTTTTTTTGAGATGGAATTTCCGTCTTGTTGCCCAAGCTGGAGTGCAATGGTGTAATCTCGGCTCACTGCAACCTATGACTCCCGAGTTCAAGCAATTCTCCTGCCTCAGCCTCCTGAGTAGCTGGGATTACAGGCACGTGCCACCAGGCCCAGCTAATTTTTTGTATTTTTAGTAGAAATGGAGCTTAACCATGTTAGCCAGGCTGGTCTCAAACTCCTGACCTCAGGTGATCTGCCCACGAGGGCCTATTTATTTATTGAACAAATATACTATAATGATTAAAGGTGCAGGTTCTATGTAAGGATGTTTCTTGCTTATTTTCTCCTTGTTAGAAATTCTATCCAAATAGTTATTAAAAAAAAAAAAAATAGAGGGGTGTGGAATTGGACAGCTTGAATTGGATCTACAGCTCAAGCACTGTTAGCTGTGTGTCCTTGCCTCAGTTCCCCAATCTGTAAAATGGGATGATAATGGTAGCCATCTAAAAGTGTTGTTATGCCCATATGATCATGTGCCTTCTGGCATTATATCTGACATACAGTTGGTGCTCTATTGCTGTTAGCTATTGCCATTCATAATTTCCTTTCTGTGTTTTATGAACAGCCAATTTGTTTTGGAGTCATTTGACTTCTGAAATTGTTTCTAAAAGAAAACACTGGCCAGGCGTGGTGGCTCACGCCTGAAATCCCAGCAGTTTGGGAGGCTGAGATGGGCGGATCACCTGAGGTAGGGAGTTGAAGACCAGCCTGACCAACATGGAGAATCCCTGTCTCTACTAAAAGTACAAAAATTAGCCAGGCATGGTGGCAGGTGCCTGTAATTCCAGCTACTCAGGAGGCTGAAGCAGAAGAATTGCTTGAACCCGGGAGGCAGAGGTTGCAGTGAGCCATCACACCACTGCACTCCAGCCTGGGCAGCAAGAGCGAAACTCCATCTCAAAAAGAAAACACTGATTTCCCTGAGAGGAAAAATGTCTACAGGATGCCAACATTACTATAAAGAATCTGAGCTGGGCCCAGTGGCTCACGCCTGTAATCCCAGCACTTTGGGAGGCCCAGGCAGGCGGATCACAAGGTCAGGAGATCGAGACCATCCTGGCTAACAAGGTGAAACCCCGTCTCTACTAAAAATACAAAAAAAAAATTAGCCAGGTGTGGTGGTGGGCACTGTAGTCCCAGATACTCAGGAGGTTGAGGCAGGCGAATGGCGTAAACCCGGGAGGCGGAGCTTGCAGTGAGCCGAGATCGAAGCACTGCACTCCAGGCTGGGTGACAGAGCAAGACTCCGTCTCAAAAACAAAAACAAAAACAAAAAAAAAACGCTGAGGAAGATCAAACCACAGTTGCCCAGATATATAATGAGAAAATGAACTAAAAGAAAGCAATTTCCAGAATTAATGTGCAAACCATATTTTAGACTGAGAAAAAGGCTATATAGACAGGCTTGATTTTTTTTTTAATGTGATGACCGAAGCTTTTAGCTAAGGTTGACCCTCTTGTATTATCTTAAAATTTTTCATTTCTAGAGAGGTAAGTGAAGGGGCACAAAATTTAAGCTAAACATCAGAGGACTGCATATTCAGCTACTGTTTAAAGCTCAGTTCTCATGGTCTCCAAGTTATGGAAACATTGCACATTATAAGGGTTGTAAATATTGTTAATTATAAACTTAATACCAGGCCGGGTGTGGTGGCTTATGCTTGTAATTCCAACATTTTGGGAGGCCGAGATGGGCAGATTGCTTGAGCTCAGGAATTCGAGACCAGCTTGGGCAACATGGCAAAACCCCATCTCTACTAAAAATGCAAAAAAGTATCCAGGCTGGTGGGGCACTCCTGCAATCCCAGCTACTGGGGAGGCTGAGGCATGAAAATCGCTTGAGCCCAGGAGGCAGAGGTTGCAGTGAGCCAAGATTGTGTCACTGCACTCCAGCCTGGGTGATAGAGCAAAACTCTGTCTCCAAAAAAATAAACTACCTGCCGGGTATGGTGGCTCACGCCTGTAATCCCAGCACTTTGGGAGGCCGAGGCAGGCGGATCACGAGGTCAAGAGATCGAGACAATCCTGGCTAACACAGTGAAATCCCGTCTCTACTAAAAATACAAAAAATTAGCAGGGCGTGGTGGTGGGCGCCTGTAGTCCCAGGTACTTGGAAGGCTGGGGCAGGAGAATCGCTTGAACCCAGGAGGTGGAGTTTGCGGTGAGCCAAGATCGCACCACTGCACTCCAGCCTGGGCGACAGAGGGAGACTCTCTCTCAAAAAAAAAAAAAAAAAAAGAAAAAAAGGCCGGGCGCAGCTCACACCTGTAATCCTAGCACTTTGGGAGGCTGAGGTGGGTGGATCACCTGAGGTCAGGAGTTTGAGACCAGCCTGGGCAACATGGTGAAACCCCATCTCTACTAAAATGAAAAAAAAAAAACCAAAAAAAAACTAGCCGGGGGTGGATGTGTGCAACTGAATTCCAGATACTCGGGAGGCCGAGGCAGGAGAATTGCTTGAACCCAGGAGGTGGAGGTTGCAGTGAGCCGAGATCGTGCCACTGCACTTCTGCCTGGTGACAGAGCGAGACCCCGTCTCAAAAAAAAAAAAAAAACACAAAAAACTTGATCTCCATCCAGGCCAGGGAAGCTTCTCACACAAGGTTTTGAACTCTAAGAAATACATTGGTTTGGTAATAAATGACTTCCAGTCAGATAAAAAAAAAAAATTAAAATAAAAATAATAATTCCAGAGTTCTCACAATGAACTGAATCTGGTCTGACAAAGCCTCTCCAACATGAAGCCCTGTGAATCCACAAACACCTCAGAGGCTGTGGGGCAAAGCAAGCCACCTGAGGGATGAATAGCGGAAGGAAGACTAAAGGCAGTGGGTAGCCTTTTAACCCCATTGGTCTTTGGGGCCCGGAACACTCCTTCAGTTCAAAGACTCCCTCCTCCTGAAAGCGTGTGCATAACTCCCAGTGATTTCCACACGTGGTCTGAAGGGAACACTCTTCAGAAGAAGACATGAGCTTCACTGAATGTCAATATTCAGTTTCCAGAGAGAAAATCAACAGCTAACCTCCAGGGCATCTATTAGGGCTCTGCTATCAGCGATAGAAAAACTAACTTAATTGTTTTAAGTCCAAAAAGGGGGAATGTTATCTGCATGGAACTGAAAAGCCCAGGTCTGGCTGTTGCAGGTCTGGCTGGTTTCAGTGCTCAACAGAGGTTGAAGGACCCCGTGAACCCCAGGCTCTGCTCTCATTGTGTAAAGGTGGCTGAGGGCCGGGCGCAGTGGCTCATGCCTGTAATCCTAGCACTTTGGGAGGCCCAGGTGGGTGGACTGCCTGAGATCAGGAGTTCCAGACCAGCCTGGGCAAAACGGTGAAACCCTGTCTCTACTAAAATGCAAAAAATTAGCTGGGAATGGTGGCGAGCACCTCTAATCCCAGTTACTTGGGAGGCTGAGACAGGAGAATCACTTGTACCTGGGAGGGAGTTTGCAGTGAGACGAAATGGCGCCACTGCACTCCAGTCTGGGCAACAGAGTGAGACTCCATCTCAAAAAAAAAAAAAAGGTGGCAGAGGCAGCTCCAGCTTTCCCTCCCCTCCCAGTTCAAGTCCATAGGAAAGCACAGAAGGCTTATTTGGAAGCTTCCTCTAAAACCTGAGACTCACTCTGATTGGATCCGTTGAGTCATGTGTCCATCCCTGAACCAATCACAGTGACCAGGGGCCTGTGCCTGAGTCACAGCTTCCATTCCTGGCACCAGGGGGAGAGTCCCAGCCAAATAGTAGGGGCTGAGAGTAGGGGAGGGGTGGGTCCCCAAACGTTTCTTAGGATAAGAAGAAAAGGCAAACACTGAAGTCCTCTGTAACCAACTACTTCAACTGAGGCATGGGGCCTGAAGTGGACAGCCCAGATGCTTCCCAGCCCCTTCCAATGGGCCAGTCTCTCACCAAACTTAGGCAGTCAACAAACCAAACTACTTAGATTTCCTTTCACACACACTGTATGAGCGATCTATTGCTGTGTAACAAATTATTCCAAAACTCAGCAGCTAAGACAAGCATTTACTATCTCATGCAGTTTGTGAGGGTCCAGTTCAGCTGGGGCTTAGTTGGTGGCTCTGGCTCAAGGTCTCTCATGAGGTCATAGTCAAAAAACAAAAGCTGAGGTTGCAGTCAGTGGGGACCGTGGTATCTGAAGGCTTGATGGGCCTGAAACATCTGCTCATGTGGCTGTTGGCAAGTGGCCTCAGTTCCTCATCATGTGGGTCTCTCTATAGGACTGACTGTGACTTCCTTCAGCACAAATGATCCAACAGAGAGAGAAAGAGATAGAAGATAGAAGATACAGGGCTTAAAAAAAAATCTTGGGTTAAGTTCCTTTTTTTTTTTTTGGCAGCAATGCATATAGTTTCTTAGAACTAGCCTTGGAAGTGACACAACACCACTTCTGCGGTATTCTAATGGTCATGCAGACCAACCCTGACAAAATATGGCAGGGAATTTCACAAGCTGTGAATACAGAAAGTGGAGATCACTGGCAGTCATCTTGGAGTCTGGCTACCATGAAGAGTGCCAACTCCTGCCTCTGTGTGTACCTTTACTTGCCCTGTTTCTTCTGCCTGTCTTTCCCCATCTCCTTCCCTTGGAGAATTTCATTTGTCATTTCATTCCTGAACACACTCCTCCCCCAGGAGACCCTTCCTTCCCACTTATCCAGTCATGCCCTCTCCAAGGAGCACTGACCTGTAGATAGACTACTATGTTTCAATGCCTTGCCTGGGCCTGTAATTCATTTGTTCTCCTCCACACTGCACAATGAGGCCCTCAAGGGCAGGGACTCTGCTGGGCATCTCTACATCTCCAGTAGCTGGTGTGGCCTCCAGCATGAGGCTGAACTGTAGATAATGGAGAGTGAAAGGGAGAACTGAGAGGATTGTCCCTATCATTTCAGCAAAACAAAGCAACACAAGCACATCTTGATTATCTTGATTATCTGGTCCTGATTATCTGGCTTTCATTCTCCCTTTGGAGCCATCCAATGTGAGCCAATGAAGGAAATTGTATCAGTTTTAGACTGGATATGGTGACAATGAAATAACCAGAAATTAAAGCGTTAGTCATCCAATAAGCCTTGTTCCTTTGAGGTTCGTCTTAAGGCTAAAACCATAGTTTCTCTTCTGTCTTAGCTAACAGTGAAACACGTATATATTAAGCACCAACTATATGCTCAGTAATACATGCTGTGGGATGGGGGTGGTAGAATGTAACATAATAAGGCCCTCATCCCAGAGAATGAGAAAGACCTAAGCCATTACATTTTTTTGAAGCTCCTGAGATTTTTATTTATTTATTTATTTTTTTTTTTATAGATGGAGTCTAGCTCTGTTGCCCAGACTGGAGTGCAGTGGCGCAATCTTGGCTTACTGCAAATTCTGCCTCCCAGGTTCAAGTGATTCTCCTGCCTCAGCCTCCCAAGTAACTGGGACTACAGGAGTACACCACCACTCCAGGCTAATTTTTTGTATTTTTAATAGAGATGAAGTTTTACCATGTTGGCCAAGCTGGTCTCGAACTCCTGACCTCAAGTGATCCACCTGCCTTGGCCTCCCAAAGTGCTGGGATTACAGGCATGAGCCACCACCCCCAGCATCTCCTGGTATATATTTTTTAAATGTAGAAATGCCAAAGCAGGTATTAAAAAATGGTGATGGGCCAGGCGCGGTGGCTCATGCCTGTAATCGCAGCACTTTGGGAGGCAAAAAAGGGCGGATCACCAGGTCAGGAGTTCGAGACCAGCTTGACCAACATGGTGAAATCCCGTCTCTACTAAAAATACAAAAATTAGCCGGGTATGGTGGTGCGTGCCTGTAATCCCAGCTATTCAGGAGGCTGAGGCAGGAGAATCGCTTGAACCCAGGAGGCAGAGGTTGCAATGAGCTGAGATCGAGCCACTACACTCCAACCTGCGTGACAGAGCCAGACTCTGTCTCAAAATAAAACAAAACCAAAAAAACAACTGACGATGAAGGCTGGGCGCGGTGGCTCACGCTTGTAATCCCAGCACTTTGGGAGGCCGAGGTGGGAGGATCGCTTGAGCTCAAAAGTTCAAGACCAGCCTGGACAACACGGTGAAACCCCGTCTCTAATAAGATACAAATAATTAGTTGGGTGTGGTGGCATGGGCTTGTAATCCCAGCTACTTGGGAGGCTGAGGCAGGAGAATCACTTGAACCCAAAAAGTGGAGGTTGCAGTGAGTTGAGATCACAGCACTGTACTCCAGCCTGGGTGGTAGAGCCAGACTCTGTCTAAAAAAAAAAAAAAAGTTACGAAATATTTTAAAGCCTTATTTTAAATTTTTTATTTCTATTTGTAGAGAAGAGTTCTTGCTACATGGCTCAGGCTGGTCTTGAACTCCTGGCCTCAAGCAATCCTTCTGCTTTGGCTCCCCAAAATGCTGGGATTACAGGCATGAGCCACTGTGCCTAGCCTTTAAAAGCTTATATTCAACAAACTAATAACTTTTAAATTCATAATCCACCCCCCTACAAACATAATGTAAATTTATGATGCTCTTTACAAGATAAAGGACTTAAGATATAATTCACAGATGTGGCCAATTAATACTTTTCAAAGATAGTACAACAATAGGTCCCATCCCATATGAATTTCTGTAACCTCATCAGTCCCGCATGGAGAAGTGGATTCTGTATTTCCTCCCCTTGGCTCTGTGGGCTGTGACTGCTACAGTCAGTAGAGTACAGTGGAAGAGACGCTAGGTCAGTAGGTCATAAAATACCATGACGCATTGGTTGTTGGTGCTCTGAGTCCCCAAGTAGGAATTCTGGACACCCTGAGGCCACAGGGCTGGAAGAGCAGGCAGAGGTGCTCTGGCACATACCCTCAGCTGAGCTTAAGTTCAGGCAGCTTGTTACACAACAGTGGACAGCTGGAATAATAATCTACCACAGACAGTGTGGTCTGGTGTCAGGCTCCAGTTTAAAATTGTATGATGAGTGGTTTCTTGTTTTATTCCGATCAGTGTACCTCTATAACCTTGTGTGGGGAGAATGGCAAATTTTAAGATCCTTCCAGGCCTATATGACCCTCCTGGCCTCTCTCCAGGGTCATCTACATAATTTGTGAGACCCAGTGCAAAATGAAAATGCAGGGCCTGGCTGGGCGCGGTGGCTCACGCCTGTAATCCCAGCACTTTGGGAGGCCGAGGCGGGCAGATCACAAAGTCAAGAGTTCGAGACCAGCCTGACCAACATGGTGAAACCCCGTCTCAACTAAAAATACAAAAATTAGCCGGCCATATTGGCGTGCACCTGTAATCCCAGCTACTTGGGTGGGTGGAGCAGGAGAATTTTTTGAACCTGGGAGGCAGAGGTTGCCGTGAGCTGAGATCACACCACTGCACACTCCAGCCTGGGTGACAGGGCTAGACTCTGTCTCAAAAAAAGAAAAAGAAAAAATGCAGGGCCCATGGCCGGTTGCTGTAGCTCACACCTGTAATCCCATCACTTTGGGAGGCCAAGGTGGGAGGATTGCTTGAGTCCAGAAGTTCAAAACCAGCCTGGGCAACATAGTGAGACCCCTGTCTCTATTAAAAAGAAAAGAAAAGAAAACGCAGGGCCTTTGTTCAAAAGGCAGAAGAAAAAGTGCCATTAAAAGTTTGACTGAGGCTGGGCACAGTGACTCACGCCTGTAATCCCAGCACTTTGGGAGGCCAAGGTGAGTGGATCACCTGAGGTCAGGAATTTGAGACCAGCCTGGCCAAAATGGCAAAACCCCGTCTCTGCTAAAAATACAAAAATTAGCCAAGTGTGGTGGCACACACTTGTAATCCCAACTACTCAGGAGGCTGAGGCAGGAGAACCGCTTGAACCCGGGAGGTGGAAGTTGCAGTGAGCCGAGATCAAGCTCAGCCTGGGCGACAGAGTGAGACTCCCATCTTGGAAAAAAAAAAAAAAAAAGAAAGAAAGAAAGTAAGAAAAAAGTTCGGCCGGGCGCGGTGGCTCACGCCTGTAATCCCAGCACTTTGGGAGGCCGAGGCGGGCGGATCACGAGGTCAGAAGATCGAGACCATCCTGGCTAACACGGTGAAACCCCGTCTCTACTAAAAATGCAAAAAATTAGCCGGGCGAGGCGGCGGGCGCCTGTAGTCCCAGCTACTCGGGAGGCTGAGGCAGGAGAATGGCGTCAACCCGGGAGGCGGAGCTTGCAGTGAGCCGAGATCGCGCCACTGCACTCCAGCCCGGGCGACAGAGCGAGACTCCGTCTCAAAAAAAAAAAAAAAAAAAAAAAAAAAAAAAAAAAAAAAAAAGAAAAAAGTTCAACTAAAATGTAGAACTTGGCCAGGCACGGTGGCTCACCCCTATAATCCCAGCACTTTGGGAGGCCAAGGCGGGAGGATTGCCTGAGGTCAGAAGTTTGACCAGCCTGGCCAACACATAGTGAAACCCTGTCTCTACTAAAAAAAATACAAAAATTAGCTGGGCATGGTGGCGCACGCATGTGGTCCCAGCTACTTGGGAAGCTGCGGCAGGAGAATTGCTTGAACCCAGGAGGCGGAGGTTGCAGTGAGGTGAGATTGCGCCACTGCACTCCAGCCTGCACGACAGAGCAAGACTCCATCTCTCAAAAAAGATAAATAAATAAAAAATGAAAAATAAAAATGTAGCACTTTTCTTTCATGGTGTCTCCACCATGTTTTATATTTGCTATTTCATGTCATGTGTAGGGGCCTGAGTTTGCCCACCAGCTGGCTCCCAGGTCACCCCTCCCACCAGCTGCCAGACTGATGTGCTGAGCCCAGCTGGGGGCAGGGAAGGCAATCTTTGCTTCCCACTAGAACACTGTCCCACCTCCTGATAGATAGTGACCCTCAAGGGATTGCAACTTCTATACCACGTAGTGTTCAGAATCTGGGTCGGGGCAGGAGGCACCTGCTAGGCTGCCTGCCAAATGTGTAGTGGTAGGATCATACCTGGTGGACTGGGAGGAGTCCCACCCTGACCTTCCTTGCCCCACCCCAAGGTGGAAGGGTCACAACAGGAGCTGGGTGGGGATGAGAGAGGGGAGGCTGTGCCAGGTAGCAATAGGGAGTGGGGTGGGGTCGGAGGGAAGTGGCAGAACACAGTGGAGCAAGTGGCTGGAACCTCACCCCTTCTCTGGCAGGGAGGAAGTGAGAGTCTGGACCACGCAGGAGCGGAGGTCTCAAGCTCCATCGCCACATTGGACTTCACATACAAAATGCAAACTCAAAGATAAAATGATGAAGAATTTCAAAACAGAGATCACAGAGCATTCAACTCCAAGTGTAGGAGCTTTCTGAGCATGGAATGGGGTTCCTGTGTGACTAGCTGGCCTCCTGGTCATAAAGCCCACCCTGCCTCTCATCACATAAAATAAGATGCTTTTTTTTTTTTTGGAGAAGGAGTCTTGCTCTGTCGCCCGGGCTGGAGTGCAATGGTGCAATCTCAGCTCACTGCAATCTCTGCCTCCTGGGTTCTAGAGATTCTCCTGTCTCAGCCTCCCAAGTAGCTGGGATTACAGGTATCCACCACCACACCTGGCTAATTTTTTTGTATTTTTAGTAGAGATGAGGTTTCACCATATTGGCCAGGCTGCTTTTGAACTCCTGATCTCAAGTGATCTGCCCACCTAGGCCGCCCAAAGTGCTAGGATTACAGGCGTTGTAGCAGGACGAGCCGCAGACAAAACTCCTCAGACACCGGATTAAAGAAGGAAGAGGTTTTTTATTCGGCCAGGAGCATCGGCAGACTCGTGTCTTAAGAGCCGAGCTCCCTGAGAAAGAAATACTTGGCCTTTTTAAAGGTTTACAACTTTAAGGGGTCCACGTGAAAGGGTCGTGATAAATCGAGCAAGCGTGGGAAACGTGACTGGGGGCTACATGCATCAGCTAACAGAACAAAAAGTTTTACAATGCTTTTTTCATACAATGTCTGGAATTTACAGATAACACAAGTAGTTTAGGTCAGGGGTTGATGTTATTATTATTACTTTGTTTAACTCCTAGGGCTGGGTGGTGGTGCCAAGGTTGTCTGGCTATTTATCTTACTTTTGTTTCTTTCTCTCTTTCTTCCTGTTCTGTGAACTAGGCAAGGTGGGGGGAGGAGGGCAGCAGGAGTAGTAGTGGTCTCATTCCTCAGCGTGAGCCACCACACCCGGCTGATAAGATGATTAAATAGGGATCTCAGCCTCACCAAAGCCCTTGGTGGGGCGGGGGGAGGTGGGCACATCATTCCCATTTCACAGATAAGAAAACCTCAGATACATTAGCCAGTTTGCTAATACATAGAGTCAAACAGCTAATAGGATAAAGAGATGGAAATTCAACGTCTATAGCTGAATTAAAAAAAAAAAATTAGCTGGGTGTGGTGACGCACCTGTAGTCCCAGCTACACAAAAGGCTGAAGCGGGAGGATCACCTGAGCCTGGGGAGGATGAGGCTGCAGTGAGCCATGATTGCGCCGCTGCACTCCAGCCTGGGTGGAAAACAAACAAAACAAAACAAAAGGCCGGGCATGGTGGCTCACACCTGTAATCCCAGCACTTTGGGAGGCCAGGGAGGGCAGATCACGAGATCAAGAGATCAATACCATCTTGGCCAACATGGTGAAATCCCATCTCTACTAAAAATACAAAAATTAGCTAGGCGTGGTAGTGCATGCCTGTAGTCCCAGCTACTTGGGAGGCTGAGGCAGGAGAACTGCTTGAACCCAGGAGGCGGAAGTTGCAGTGAGCAGAGATTGCGACACTGCACTCCAGCCTGGTGACAGAGCGAGACTCCATCTCAAACAAAACAAAACAAAACAAAAAACAAGTCTATAGCTCTTGTGTAGCTGTAGTCCCAGCTATACCTGATGCTGAGGCAGGAGGGTCCCTTGAGCCCAGGAGTTTGAGACCAGTCTAGGCAACATAGTGCAACCTTGTTTCTATTTTTTTTTTTTTTTTTTTTTTGAGACAGAGTCTCGCTCTGTGCCCAGGCTGGAGTGCAGTGGCGCAATCTCGGCTCACTGCAAGCTCCGCCTCCTGGGTTCATGCCATTCTCCTGCCTCAGCCTCCCGAGTAGCTGGGACTACAGGCGCCCGCCACCGCGCCCGGCTAATTTTTTGTATTTTTAATAGAGACGGGGTTTCACCGTGGTCTCGATCTCCTGACCTTGTGATCTGCCCGCCTTGGCCTCCCAAAGTGCTGGGATTACAGGCGTGAGCCACCGCGCCCGGCCAATGAGTTTTGCTCTTGTTGCCCAGACTGGAGTGCAGCGGCATGATCTCGGCTCACTGCAACCTCTGCCTTGGGGTTCAAGTGATTCTCCTGCCTCAGCCTCCTGAGTAACTGGGATTACAGGCGCCTGCCACCATGCCTGGCTAATTTTTTGCATTTTTAGTAGAGACAAGATTTTACCATGTTGGCCAGGCTAGTCTTGAACTCCTGACCTCAGGTGATCCACACCTTAGCTTCCCAAAGTGCTGGGATTACAGGTATGAGCCACTGTATCTGACCCCTCTTTTTTTTTTTTTTTTTTTTTTTTTTTTTTTTTTGTGAGTAGTGCTACCTTTTAAATAAGTCAGATTCCAAAGCTTGTGCCTGTTCCGTGATGCCTATATGAGGCGGAGAAAAGGCAATGCACACAACGAAGTTGGGGTAGAGGGGGAGCTAGTCGCTGCAGAAGTGGTCCTCGAGCTGGGATCTAAAGCACGGAAGGGTATTTCCAACAGAGGAAATGGCAGGAGCTGCTTCACCAAGCGGCTCTGGGTTCCACAGCCCTGCAAGTGTAAAAAGAGCCAGTCCTGGGACAAGAGGAATCAGACAGCGCTGTTGTGAAATAGGAGAGAAGCACAGAGGTAGAGTTTCAACAGGAAGGGCATACCCTTTACCAAATGCCACAAAGGGCATTGAGACCTGGGCTTGGGACACCCTCCTGGGATTTACCGGGGACCTTGGAGAGTGGTTTCCGTGGGAAGGAGAGGCTTTCTGGGGATGGCTGTGGAAGGCCAACTGTCAGGGCTTAATGCAGGGGTGGGTGAGAAAATTAAGCCTGAGCCTAGACCAGTTTTTAGATTAATTTGGCCCTAAAGGGGAGGAATTAGGGTAGCAAGTGGAAGGGGCACACTGGTGTTTTTCTTCTTCAAGACCCAGTCGACTTGTCCAGGTAGGGCAGAAAGCAGTGAGTCAGGGAGAGAGGCTGGGGAGAGGCGGAGGAGCAGCGCTTCCTATGCTCCTACTGTGTGCTAGAGACTGTGCTTTCCAGTTTTGTTTCCTCCCAGCAATGCCTGAAGGCAAGTGTTTCCTACTTGACCTGAGGGAGAGGCCAAGAATCACAGAGATGAGGGGCAGGCTGGGGTTTGGTCTCCCAGCTGTCTGACTCCAGAGTCCAGGCCAGCCCCTCTGTGCAGAACAGAGAGGAGGGACTGGGCTTATCAAGGAGAAAGCATGTTCTCCTCAGGAGCTGCTAAAGTAGGAATATGCTATAATCGGGCTCCTGTTGAAGGTGGGTCTTCAGCCCTGAGGTGTGTCCAGGGCTCAGAGCAAGTGAGTCTTCCCCGTCCCACCCCCAGGTGTTCAGGTTTATTGAGGCTATGAGGATCTACAAGGAAGCCTTGAGTCTGTGGGGTGTAGCCTGACATCAGCCTGGACAGTGGCCCAGATGGGGTCTCCCCCATTTGGGTTTACTTGAAAGTGTGACTCTCAGCTCCACCTCGCCCAAAAATTTTGGGCCTGAACACAGCGAAACAGCAGAGGTGGTTGCAATAGGGCTTGCCTTCATGCTCCCGGTGGTCCTTGGAGGTCAGTGTCTTTCCACACTTCTCACACTTGAGGCAAGGCCAATGCCAGTCCTTGCCCTGGGAGGTCACCTGTTCAGCAAAGTACACTTCTGTTTTTTTTTTTTTTTTGAGATGGAGTCTTGCTCTGTCACCCAGGCTGGAGTGCAGTGGCGCGATCTCAGCTCACTGCAACCTCCATCTCCCGGATTTGAGTAATTCTCCTGCTTCAGCCTCCCGAGTAGCTGGGACTATAGGCATGTGCCACCATTCCTGGCTAATTTTTGTATTTTTAGTAGAGACAGGGTTTCACCATGTTGGCCAGGTTGCTCTCAAACTCCTGACCTCAAGTGATTCACCCGCCTCAGCCTCCCAAAGTGCTGGGATTACAGGCATGAGCCACCACGCCCAGCCAAGTACACCTTCTTCTTGCACTTAGAGCGTGTGGGGATGGCAGCATTGGGTCTGGTGCAGGCAGCTGTGGCTGCAGCAGGAGTGGACTATTATTAGTGTGAGACTCACATGTGAGTCTTGAGGGAATGCTGTGGACAACCTTCCTCCAGAGGTGAGCCATGGAGGTGGTGGGAGAGGTCCTGGGAGGCTGGGCACTGGCCATGTCCAAGAAGCAGGTGGCCCTGGATCGCTATGAGTAGGGCTGCTTAGTCAGGGCATGTCTCCCCCCGGGGCTTTGCAACTGAAGCAGAGTGGTAGGGGAGGTGGTGCTGGGAAGTGTTGTGAGTAGTGTCCTGGTGAGGGTCACATTGGATTCAAGGGAAAGGGGGAGTATGACAATGGAGGAGGTGCTAGGGCTGGGGAGTAGGCCATGGACCCCACCCTACAGTTCAGTCTCCATCTCCCAATCTGTTTCCAGGGTGAACCAGGCAATTTCACCTCCAGGCAGGTTTTTTTTTGTTTTTAAAGTTTTGAATGGGGTAACACACTCACATGGTTCAAAAACTAAAAATTATAAAAAGCTAGGCAGTGCAAACTATTTTTCCCTCTGCTGTACCACATCTACCCAGTTCTCACCTTCCTCCTGGCCTGTGATTACCATTAGCAGCATTTGGTGTGTCCTCCATACATATTGTACGTCTTTCTTTTCTTTTTTTTTTTTTTTGAGACCATGTCTCGCTCTGTTGCCCAGGCTGGAGTGCAGTTGCATGATCTCGGCTCACTGCAACCTCTGCCTCCCAGGTTCAAGCGATTCTCCTGCCTCAGCCTCCCAAGTAACTGGGACTACAGGCGCGTGTCACCATGCCTGGTAATGTTTTGTATTTTTAGTAGAGATTGGGTTTCACCATGCTAGCCAGGATGGTCTCTATCTCCTGACCTTGTGATCTGCCCGCCTCGGCCTCCCAAAGTGCTGGGATTACAGGTGTGAGCCACCGCGCCCGGCCTATACTTTAACTCTTTACAAGCAAATATTTTCCTTCCTTTTCACCAAAAAGAGCATACTGTTCACACTGTTTGTTTCTTGGCTCTTTTTTGTTTTTGTTTTTTGACAGTATTTCTTGGACATCTTTCCATATCAGTACATAAGAGTTCATCGTTCTTTTTTACAGCTGCATGGTATTTGTTTGTTTGTTTGTTTGAGACAGGGTCTCACTCTGTCACCTAGGCTGGAGTGTAGTGGCACAATCTCAGCTAACTGCAACCTCCGATTCCCAGGCTCAAGTGATCCTCCCACTTCAGCCTCCTCGGTAGCTGGGACCACAGGCATGTGCCATCAGACCTACCTAATCTTTTGTATTTTTGGTAGAGATGGAGTTTCACCATGTTGTCCAGGTTGGTCTCCAACTCCTGAGGTCAAGGGATCCACCCGCCTCGGCCTCGCATAGTGCTGGGATTACCGGTGTGAGCCACCACACCTGGCCCATATTTGTTAGATTACAAGCAATGTGGGCTGGGCGTGGTGGCTCACACCGGTAATCCCAGCAGTTTGAGAAGCCAAGGCGGGTGGATCACGAGGTCAGGAGTTTGAGACCATCCTGGCCAACATGGTGAAACCCCATCTCTACTAAAAATACAAAAAAAAAAAAATTAGCTGGGTGTGGTGGCATGTGCCCATAATCCTAGCTACTCGGGAAGCTGAGGTAGGAAAATCACTTGAACCAGGGAGTCAGAGGTTGCAGTGAGCCGAGATCACGCCACTGCACTCCAACCTAGTAACAGAGCGAGACCCCGTCTCAAAAAAAAAAAAAAAAAGATTACAAGCAATGTGGCAAGGAATAACCTGTTAGGACATAATTTCACACCTTTACAAGTATATCTGTAGGATAAATTCCCAGGAGGAGAATTTATAGCACAAAAGATATATGCATTTATAATTTTGATACTGCCAAATCACCTTCCATAGAGACTGTTCCAATTTATTTATTTATTTATTTATTTATTTATTTATTTATTTATTTATTTTTGAGACAGAGTCTCGCTCTGTTGCCCAGGCTGGAGTGCAATAGCACAATCTCGGCTCACTGCAACCTCCACCTCCTGGGATCAAGCGATTCTTCCGCCTCAGTCTCCCGAGTAGCTGGGATTACAGGCACCTGCCATCATACCTAGCTAATTTTTTTTTTTTTTTTTTTTTGTATTTTTGTAGAGATGGGATTTCACCATGTTGGCCAGGCTGGTCTTGAACTCCTGATCTCAGGTGATCCACCCACCTCGACCTCCCAAAGTGCTGGAATTACAGGCGTGAGTCATCACACCCAGCCGATTATTCCAAAGTATATGCATCCAAGTACTTTATGAGAAAGTCCAGGTATTAATTTTTAATTGTTTTCCGAGATGGCTGTACTAGGCTTTCCTGCAAATGACACCATAGCATGTACTGTGGTTGCCACCCCAGCAGCCAGTCCCTCACCCTCCAACATGGGCTGCCCATTATGGCATGAGGGGGATTGACAGTGGGCCAGGTATCTTTTGTACCTTTAGGATTCCCCTTCAGTGTTCTCTCCATGCTGTCTGCCCCAGGAAGGCAATCTCCAACCTCAGAGACCTGCTTTGTTTCCCAAACGTATGCTAATCACACCTCTAAGCCTTTGCCCATACCGTTCCCACTTCTTGCCCTGCACTCTTTCCCTTCTCAGTCTGGAACATTCTGAAGTTGTCCTCACAGGATTAACAAGAATTTTGGACAAAAATATATTAATAGTTATAATTAAGCATTACTCAGGCTGTACTTTGACCCACTTTCTTGCAACTGAAAGACACAGAGCACTAGATACTGACCATTTGCATCCCCATTGTTCCTACAGACAGGCTTTTTTATTTATTATTATTATTTTTAACAAGGTCTCACTCTGTCACCCAGGCTGGAGTGCAGTGGTATAATCATGGCTGACTGCAGTCTTGACCTCCCACGTTCAAGCAATCCTCCCGCCTCAACTTCCCGAGTAGCCCAGTCTACAGGTGCAGGCTACCACACTTAGCTCATTTTAAAATTTTTTTGTAGAGATGGGTCTCCCTATGTTGCCCAGAATGGTCTTGAACTCTTGGGCTAAGGGATCCTCCCACCCCAACCTCCCAAAGTGCTAGGATTACAGGTGTGAGCCGCCACCACACCTGGCCTATAAATAAGCTTTCTGATGCTAGAATAATAAGGCTTTTGTTTAAGATAGGTAGAATATCTGACATTATAATCATAAGGTTTTTGTTTAAGAATTTCCTAAGATGTTTTTTAGATCCCAAATTCCAGCAAGATAGTTGACCTCAAATAGTTTGAAGACCCACTAACCCCTACAGAGGAATGGAATCAGCATGAGAATACAGTTTCTTCATCTCCTTGTTCCATGACTTTGCCCTGTGCTCTTTGAGCAATCAAGGATCTCCACACTTTGGCTGATTCCCAAACTCCATGGAGACAGATTTGAAGTTTCCTCCCATCTCCTCGTTCAGCATCCCTAGAATTAAACCTCTTTCACTGCTGCAATGTGGCGAATTGACTTGCCATGTGCACTGGATAAAGGACCTATTATGGTTACAATTCCACTCATCTTTTAAGATAGCTTACATGTTGCCTCTGGTCACTGCCTCCCTCCTCTGGGTACCCCTTGCACAGTCATCCATGAGAGCACATTTGCGTCACCTGCTGGGACAACTCTTTGTTTACATGGTTCTGTCTTTCCCAGCACCCAGCCCAGGCCAGCCCCACACTTCAAAGTCCTGCAGGGCAGGATGGCATGGAAAGGTCACAGGTTTGGGAGTCAGACTGAATATGACTCCCCTTTGTCCTCAGCTTCATCTGCTCCCCCAGTTTTCTGTGCTCTAACCACACTTGCCTGCACTCCTGTCTTACTTCATGGCCCTCACACATGCTGTTCCAACTGCTTAGAATGCTCTTCCTCTAGCTCTTTTTCATCCTTTCATGCCCAGCTTAACTATTACCTCCTGAGACAGGCCTTCCTTGGCTACTGAATCTAAAGGCACACCCTCTTCCCGTTCTGTCATTCTCTAGCAGTTCCCTTCATTGATTTGCCACAACCCTAATTATCATATTATTCATTTACTTGTTTGCTGCTTGTCTCCCCTGCTAGAGCTTAAAGTCCTTGAGTACATACAGGGACTTTGCCTTGTTTACTGCTATAGGCCCAGCTCTAACACAGGGCCTGGCATATATTAAGCGTTAAAGAAATTTAATTTTAGCTTTTTTTAGACAAGCTGGAGTGCAGTGGCATGATCATAGTTGACTGCAGCCTCCTGGGCTCAGGTGATCCTCCTGCCTCAGCCTCCCAGGAAGCTAGAACTACAGGAATGTGCCACCATGTCTGGCTAATTTTAAAAATTTTTGATAGAGATGGACTCTCACGATGTAGTCTAGGCTGGTCTCAAACTCCTGGCCTCAAGGGGTTCTCTCACTTTGGCCTCCTGAATTGCTGGGATTACAGGTGTGAACCACCAGTCTGCCAAGAAATTTTATTAACTGAATGAGGAATGAACAAACAAAACAGATCCAAATCCTTGCTCTACTACTTACCACCAGCTTTGTGTCTTAGGACAAATTACTTACCCTCTCCTCATGTGAAGATGAGGCCTCTCACGGGTTGTGTATTGGAAACTGTAAAAATGCCTGATACGTGAAGACATTCTGTAAATGGCCACTATTTTTTCTTTCCTTCATCTGAAAAATACACCCTTTTTGCCAAACATAAAGACCTTACTGTACATCTTTTTTCTCTTTTTTTTGAGACAGAGTCTCGCTATGTTGCCCAGGCTAGAGTGCAGTGGTGCAATCTCGGCCCACTGCAAGCTCCGCCTCCTGGGTTCACGCCATTCTCCTGCCTCAGCCTCCCAAGTAGCTGGGACTACAGGCGCCCGCTACCATGGCCAGCTAATTTTTTATATTTTGTTTAGTAGAGACAGGGTTTCACTGCGTTAGCCAGGATGGTCTTGATTTCCTGACCTCGTGATTCACCTGCCTAGGCCTCCCAAAGTGCTGGGATTACAGGCGTGAGCCACCACGCCTGGCCAACTGTATATCTTTTTTCTTTTTTCTTTTTTTTTTGAGACAGGGTCTCCCTCTATCTCCCAGGCTGGAGTGCAGTGGCATGATCTTTGCTCACTGCAACCTCCACCTCCCTGGTTCAAGCAATTCTTGTGCCTCAGCCTCCCGAGTAGCTGGGACTACAAACATATGCCACCATGCCCAGCTAATTTTTGTATTTTTAGTAGAGACGTTTTTCGTCATGTTGGCCAGGTTGGTCTTAAACTCCTGACCTCAGGTGATCTGCCCGCCTCAGCCTCCCAAAGTGTTGGGATTACAGGTGTGAGCCACTGTGCCCAGCCTATTTTCCTCCTCTGATCTGACATCATGGGCATGTCTATTCTTCCTTCAAACCATTTCAGACTCATTCCTTCCTCCTATTACCCTTCTGAGACCTTTCCTAATAACTTTAGCACACTTGACCTCTCCTACCACCAAACCAGAGGTATCCAAAGTAGGGGATATGCAACCCAGCATGTAACACACTTGTTCGTAGCACATACGATGCCCCCAAAATGGAAACAGCCCAAATATCCACCAACAGATGAATGGATAAACAAAATGTGGTATAAACTTACAATGGAATATTATTCAGCCATGAAAACGAATAAAGTACTGACACATGTTACCATGTGGATGAACCTTGAAAACGTTATGCCAAGTGAAAGAAGTCAGTCACAAAAGGCCACGTATTGTGTGAGTCCATTTTTATGAAACATCCAGAATAGAAAAATCCATAGTGACAGAATGCATATTGGTGATTGCCAGACATCGGGGGATGGGGAAGAAACTGCTTGATGGGTAAGGGGTTTTACTTTGGAGTAATGGAAATGTTTTGGAACTAGGGGTGGTGGCTGTAAAAGACTGAATGTACTAAATGCCACTAAATGTTCAGTTTAAAATGGTTCATTTCACCTCAATAAATTTTTTAAAAAATGAAGTAGCCATTCTTCCAGGTGAGCTGAAAAGTTTGAATGAGGCATAGGCTCCTTAAATTTCTAAGATGTAAAGTGCTGGGCAAATATCAGGTGGGGATGCTGAAGGAAGGAATAATCAGAAGGTCAGCAAGTGTGGCTTCGAAGTTCTGCCTCAAGTAATAATGATAATGATAATTAGGGATAGTTATAATATTGACTTATTTGGTTTCCTTGTAAACCAGTGTTATTTTAGAAAAAGAGGGAGATAGCTCTAGGAATTACAGCTAACACTTCTACAACACTTAATATGAGCAAGGCATTGTTCCAAGTACTTTACTTCTTTATTTTATTTTTTTTTTTTGAGACGGAGTCTCGCTCTGTAGCCCAGGCTGGAGTGCAGTGGCCGGATCTCAGCTCACTGCAAGCTCCGCCTCCCGGGTTCACGCCATTCTCTGGCCTCAGCCTCCCGAGTAGCTGGGACTACAGGCGCTGCCACCTCGCCCGGCTATTTTTTGTATTTCTTAGTAGAGACGGGGTTTCACCGTGTTAGCCAGGATGGTCTCGATCTCCTGACCTCGTGAACCGCCCATCTCGGCCTCCCAAAGTGCTGGGATTACAGGCTTGAGCCACCGCGCCCGGCCCAAGTACTTTACTTCTAAAACTTACTAAATCCTTACAACTCTAAGACGTAGTATCATCACATTTCCATTATCGATGAGGGAATGGAGGAATTGAGAAGTTTAAATGAGTTCTCCAAGTCACAGATAAGGAAATGGCAGAGTCCAAATTTGAACCTAGGCAAGTCAGGCTGTAGGCACTGAAGTCTCAACCACCAGGCTCTGCACTAAGTGCTCTCCAGGTTTTATCTCATTTAATCCTGTAAGGAAGGTGTTATTATTCCCATTTTATTTTATTTATTTATTTTTGAGACACAGTTTCGCTCTTGTTGCCCAGGCCAGAGTGCAATGGCGCGATCTCCGCTCACCGCAAACTCTGCCTCCTAGGTTCAAGGAATTCTCCTGCCTCAGCCCCCCGAGTAGATGGGATTACAGGCATCTGCCACCATGCCCGGCTAATTTTGTATTTTTAGTAGACACGGGGTTTCTCCATGTTGGTCAGGCTGGTCTCAAACTCCCAAACCCAGGTGATCCGCCCACCTGGGCTTCCCAAAGTGCTGGGATTACAGGTGTGAGCCACTGCGCCTGGCCTATTATTCCCATTAAAAAAAATCCCCCTCATGGTATCCACATTCCACACCTTCTAGTCTTTCTTTCTTTTTTTTTTTTGAGACGGTGTCTCGCTCTGTTGCCCAAGCTGGAGTGTAGTGGCGTGATCTTGGCTCACTGCAAGCTCTGCCTCCCGGGTTCACGTCATTCTCCTGCCTCAGCCTCCTGAGTAGCTGGGACTACAGGCACCCGCCACCACGCCCAGCTAATTTTTTTTTTTTTTTTTGTATTTTTAGTAGAGACTGGGTTTCGCCATGATAGCCAGGAGGGTCTCGATTTCCTGACCTTGGGATCCACCTGCCTCGGCCTCCCAAAGTGCTGGGATTACTGGCATGAGCCACTGCGCCTGGCCAGTCTTTCTCCCACATTTATTTTTATGTTGGTCCACATACTCCTGTCATTCTCACTTTGTTTCATTTTTCTTTTCTTCTTCTTTTTTAAGAGACAGGGTCTTGCTATGTTGTCCAGGCTGGAGTGCAGTGAGGCAATCATAGCTCAAGCTATCCCCAACTCAAAGTGATCCTCCCACCTCAGCCTCCTCCCTAGCTGGATTACAGGGGCATGTCACCATGCATACTAATTTTCTTTTCTTTCTTTTTTTTTTTTGGTAGAGATGGGGTCTCATGTTGCTCAGGCTGGTCTTCAACTCCTGGGCTCAAGTGAACCTCCTTCCTTGGCCTCTCAAAGTGCTGGGATTAGAGGCTTTGGCCACCACATCCAGCCTGAATCTTATTATTTATATTTTCTTTTAGTCTCCCATTACTAGAAGGCAGGGATTTTGATTGCTGTTAATTTTCCAATATCCAAAATAATGTGTGGTACCTAATAGGCTCTCAATATCGAAAAGGAATAGTGCACATGGCATTCTGTAGTATTAGGTTGGTATCTTGTGTTCCTGTGTTTGCATAAATAAGATCATACATAATGTTCTGGTTTTTTAACTTAATGACTTTTTTTTTTTTTTGAGATGGTGTCTCACTCTGTCGCCCAGGCTGGAGTGCAGTGGCTCCATCTCCCCTCACTGCAAGCTCCGCCTCCTGGGTTCGCGCCACTCTCCTGCTTTAGCCTCCCGAGTAGCTGGGACTACAGGCGCCCACCACCACGCCTGGTTAATTTTTTTGTATTTTTAGTAGAGACGGGGTTTTACTGTGTTAGCCAGGATGGTCTCCATCTTCTGACCTCGTGATCTGCCCACCTCGGCCTCCCAAAGTGCTGGGATTACAGGAGTCAACGCGCCTGGCTCAGCTTAATGGCTGTTTTTTTTTCTTTTTTGAGACAAGAGTCTGGCTCTGTCACCCAGGCTGGAGTGCAGTAGCACTCCATTGACCACACCTGCCCAATTTTTTTGTTTGTTTGTTTTATTTTTTAGTAGAAACATGTTTCACCATGTTGGCCAGGCTGGTCTCAAACTCATGACCTCACGTGATCTGCCCGCCTCCGCCTCCCAAAGTGTTGGGATTACAGGCGTGAGCCACCACGCCCGGCCATGTCTTTTCTTTTTTTTTGGAGACAGTTTTGCTCTTGTTGCCCAGGCTGGAGTGCAATGCCACGATTTCGGCTCACCGCAACCTACGCCTCCCCGGTACAAGCAATTCTCCTGCCTCTGCCTCCCCAGTAGATGGGATTTCAGGCATGCACCACCACGCCCTGCTACTTTTGAATTTTTATTTTTTAATATTTATTTATTTTTTCGAGATGCAGTCTTGCTCTGGCTGGAGTGTAATGGTGTAATCTCGGCTCACTGCAACCTCTGCCTCCCGGGTTCAAGCGATTCTCCTGACTCAGCCTTCTGAGTAGCTGGGATTACAGGCGCACGCCACCACGCCCGGCTAATTTTTGTGTTTTTAGTAGAGACGGGGTTTCTCCATGTTGGTCAGGCTGGTCTCGAACTCCCGAACTCAGGCTGCCCACCTCAGCCTCCCAAAGTGCTGGGATTACAGCAGTGAGCCCCCGTGCCCGGCCCTTTTTGTTGTTGTTTTAAATTCAGTAATTGGCCGGGCGCGGTGGCTCAAGCCTGTAATCCCAGCACTTTGGGAGGCCGAGATGGGCGGATCACGAGGTCAGGAGATCGAGACCATGCTGGCTAACACGGTGAAACCCCATCTCTACTAAAAAATACAAAAAATTAGCCGGGCGAGGTGGCGGGCGCCTGTAGTCCCAGCTACTCGGGAGGCTGAGGCAGGAGAATGGCGTGAACCCAGGAGGCGGAGCTTGCAGTGAGCTGAGATCCGGCCACTGCACTCCAGCCTGGGCGACAGAGCGAAACTCCGTCTCAAAAAAAAAAAAAAAAAAAATAAATAAATAAATAAATAAATTCAGTAATTATATCTAGTTCATTCTTGGATGGATGACAACCCAGATTGGATGTAGCAGCGTTCTCTTAACCAGTTTCCTGTTATTTTTTTTTTTTTTTTTTTTTTGAGACGGAGTCTCGCTCTGTCGCCCAGGCTGGAGTGTAGTGGCCGGATCTCAGCTCACTGCAAGCTCCGCCTCCCGGGTTCGGGCCATTCTCCTGTCTCAGCCTCCCGAGTAGCTGGGACTACAGGCGCCCGCCACCTCGCCCGGCTAGTTTTTTGTATTTTTTAGTAGAGACGGGGTGTCACCGTGTTAGCCAGGATGGTCTCGATCTCCTGACCTAGTGATCCACCCGTCTCGGCCTCCCAAAGTGCTGGGATTACAGGCTTGAGCCACCGCGCCCGGCCCAGTTTCCTGTTAATCTACATTTCACCCCCAGTATTTCTCGAGAATGCAAATATGGCATTAAACATCTTCACACATAACTTTTTGTGTATATGTTTACTTATTTCTCTAGAATTCATGTCTAGAAGTGAAACTGCCGGGAGGAAGGATACATACTTTTAAAATGTCCAAGTTCCACTCTGATAGCGCTGAGAGGGCACACAACAGGTTTCAATGTACCTTGGATCAATATTATTAGTTTTTCTAACTCTTTGCTAATGTGATGGGGGAAAAAAATGAATCCCCAATTTACACACGATGAAAAGACCGCTTAAGGTTCAGGGACTGTCCACATAGCTGTCAAGTGCCAGAGCCGTAATTTGGCATTAAAGTGTCCGACTCCGGAGAGTCAAAGTTGGACACTGTGCTCTGTGTCCTGGGGCACGTCTGATGATCGCTGGGCCTTGCAATGCTGGCAGGCAGGCCTTCCTCTCCCCTTCTAGGCCTCTGGCCACTCCTGGCTGGCCGAAAGCCGGCTCTTCTCGATTACCGAGTGCCCCTCCTGAGAATAACCCAGCATCGCCTAACCTCTTCAGCTCCGAAATGGCGGCCACCAGATCGCGAGCCCACGCCCCGGGGGCGGGGCCTGTGTTCAGGCCAGAGCGATGGATGCCCGAGCCAAGTTAGAAGTCGACTGCCAGGAGGGCTAGCGCAGAAGCGGAGAGCCGGTGGCGTCGCAGGTCGGGAGGACGAGCACCGAGTCGAGGGCTCGCTTGCCGTGGCCGCCCGAGAGTCTTAATCGCGGGCGCTTGGGCCGCCATCTTAGATGGCGGGAGTAAGAGGAGAACGATTGTGAGGTGGAAAGGGTTTTCTGCTGCATTCCTTGGGCCCCGAAAAGGGTCAGCTGGCCGGGCTTTGGGGTGCGTGCCCTGAGGCGCGGAGCGCGTGTGCTACGATGCGGGGGCTACTCGGGGCTCCGTCCCCTGGGCTGGGGACGCGCCGAATGTGACCGCCTCCCGCTCCCTCACCCGCCGCGGGGAGGAGGAGCGGACGAGAAGCTGCCACCGGACGACAGGACGTTGGGGCGGCCTGGCTCCCTCAGGTAGGTGGCAGGGGCCGGGTCGTGGATGCCGGGGGAGCCGGGCGGCGGGACTGAGGGACCGGCTTCCAGGGCGAGCGGGCCTGGGTGGCGCTGATGGAGCGGCCCCGCGGCTGCCGGGCGGAGGGCTTGGGCCAGGCCGCTGTCACCCCGGTTAGCGTTGGGCGGGGGCCCCGGAGTCCGGTGTCATGGCCGGCGAGCCTAGTTCCCACATCCCACTCAAATTTCCTTGTGTTTTGCGGAAACGTGCCAACGCCACCCCTGTGCCAGTGCGCATTCCTCATTATTTGGCAGTGGGAAAATCCGCCCAGAGTTGCCCCATGTCTGTTGTCACTTGGATGGGCCAATTCCTTTTCTCTTGGGCCGTCGATTGTGGGACCCGGGCTTGCACGCAACCTTTCTCTGGATACTTCAGTCAGGTGACACCCTTTTAGGGAGGACGTGAGGAATCGGGTAAGAGAGGAGGAAACTGGCCAGTGCCCTACCACAAAGTCACAGGGTTCTCTTCTTGGATATCAGGACTAGCCTTGGGTATCAGGACTCTGTGGGTTATTAATGAAAGTCTTGAGATGCTTATAGAGGATTGGCCTCAGGACGCTTTGGAATGAAGAGCCAGGGCTGCCTTTTGTGTGGAGCGAGAGCCGCCGGGACGCTTCAGCTCTGCAGCTGCTGAGGCTCTGCGAGCGAGTCGATACCCAAGAGAGAGGAGTTTGGACGTCGTGAGAGGCGAGGCGGCCGTGTTCATTCATTGTTCTCTTTCTAGGGCTCTGGGTGTGCCCCTGGTATTCATTCTGTGGTGGGAAGAAGGATAGGAACTTCTGTGTCTCCTTGAGGTGTGAACGGGTTCTAGGGGGTCACTTAATCTAAGTAGGAAATGAATTCAAGGCACGTTCATTGAACGTTTCTGCTTGCCTGGTTCTCTGTGGGCTGAGTGGAGAGATTCTGCCCTCCCTGCGCTCCTAAGGCGTGAAAACAATGCAGTGTGATAAGAGTTGGCTTACCAAGTGTTGTGAGGATTTAGAACAGTTAGTTTTCCTTGGGGAGGAGTTGAGGAAGCTTCTACACTCGAGGAGACTTAAGCGTCGAGTTTTGAAAGACCGGTGAGTAAGTGCTCACCAGGTGAGGAGGAACTCAGGAAACAGCTGGTACAAAGGCTTAGAGACATGTGGGAGTTGGGATGAGTTTGGGGAGCAGCAAATTGCCTGGGGTGCAGGAAGGAAATGGTGAGAGATGAGAGAAAAATAAAAGTTGCTAGAATTGTGAGGGGATTTTGTTGTAGATGGTGAATTAATTGAATTTGGATTATTGTATATGATTTGCTGAATCTTTATTCTTGCTGATAGTTTTCTCCCTTTGTCGATGTTGAAGCTGATAGTGATTGAAAAGATTTAGTTTGTTAAACTTAATGACTTTTTAGTTTTTTTTATTTTTTCAGAACAATTCACTTTTTTCTTTTTTTTTTTTTTTTTTTTTTTTTTTTTTAAAGGAACAGGATCTCACTCTGTCACCCAGGCTAGAGTGCAGTGACATGATCGTAGCTCAGTTGCAGCCTCTAATTCCTGGGCTTAAGCAGTTCTCCTGCCTTTGCCTCCTGAGTAGCTGGGACTAAGACAGGTGCTACCACACATGGCTAATTAAAAAAAAAAAAATGAGTAGAGATGGAGTCTGACGGTGTTGCCTAGGCTGGTCTCAAACTCTTGGGCTCAGGTGATGTTCCTGCCTCCACCTCTCCCTCCCAACGTGCTTGCTGGAATTACAGGGGTGAGCCACTGGCCAGGCAGAACTTTTTTTTTTTTTTTTAATAATAGAGAGGGGGTTGCACTGTGTTGGCCAGACTGGTCTAAAAAGTATGCCTTCAATAGAACTCTTGGGCTCAAGTGATCCTTCAGCTTCAGCCTCTCAAAGTGCTGAAATTACAGGTGTGATCCACTGCGCCTGGCCAGCAGAACATTTAATGTTTTGCACTTACACAGTGGTGAATGAATTGAACTCATATATTCCTGGGGATTCTTGCAAAAAATTCTCCTAAAGTTATACTTGCTCACAAAAATGTTAACTTTATAAATGTAAAACACTCTCCTAATATTTGTTTTATTATCCTATTATTTTTTATTTTTTTGAGACAGAGTCTCACTCTTTTGCCCAGGCTGGAGTGCAGTGGTGCGATCTCGGCTCACTGCAACCTCCGCCTCCTTGGTTCAAACAGTTATCCTGCCTCACCGTCCCGAGTAGCTGGGATTACAGGCACACATCATCACGTCCGGCTGATTTTTGTATTTTTAGTAGAGATGGGGTTTCGCTGTGTTGGCCAGGCTGGTCTCGAACTCCTGACCTCAAGTGATCTGCCCACCTCGGCCTCCCATGGCCTCGCTGGAATTACAGGCGTGAGCCACTGTGCCTGGCCTAAATTTTAAATATAAATAATGTACTCCCCAGTCTTACAGAAATTGGACGACTCTAGAAAACAAACATCCAAAAAATGTGTAGGATGTATTTTTAGTTTAATTAGTGTATTTTTTAAACTATTTCTTGGTATTGACTTCTTGGATAACAACCTGTTATAAAATCTTTATCCCCATAAACATAATTTTCCTAAAATAGGTATAATACTGTGATTAATGTTTATGCTAAAGTGACTATTACGGAATTAACAGACTTCAGTTGCAGTTCCTAAACCTTACTTTCGTTGTGATGATTATATACCACTGAAGAACATTCAGGATTATTTTGACTTGTTTTTACCCTTATCACTAAAGGGCTAAGCTGTTTAAAATGCAGCATAAACATTTGACCCAGTTGAATGCTGGGATACTTGGAAAAATAAACCTGTTACTGTTTCTGTACTAAAGGCTTATCTTTTAAAGATATGTGGTTTTTTTTTTAGTGCAGTGGCATGATCTTGGCTCACTGTAACCTCTGCCTCCTCCCGGGTTTAAGCATTCTCCTGCCTCAGCCTCCCAAGCAGCTGGGACTACAGGCACCTGCCACCACGCCTAGCCAATTTTTATATTTTTAGCAGAGACGGGGTTTCGCCATATTGGCCAGGCTGGTCTTGAACTCCTGATCCACCTGCCTTGGACTCGCAAAGTGCTGGGATTACAGGCGTGAGCCATCGTGCCTGGCTGGTATGTGGTGTTTCGTGGTTATAAATTATAGTGGAATTCCTTTGTTAAAGTCTTGTCAGTAGTTGTAAAAACATCAGCCAGTTGTGGTGGCTCATGCCTGTAAGCCCAGCACTTTGGGAGGCCGAGGCTGGTGAATTGCTAGAGCTCAGGAGTTTGAGACCACCCTGGGCAACATGGTGAAAACCTGTCCCTGCAAAAAATACATACACAAAAAAAGAAAAAATTAGCAGGGTATGGTGTAGTATGCCTGTAGTCCCAGCAACTTGGGAGGCTGAGGTGAAAGGATCACCTGAGCCCAGGGAGGTTGAGGTTCAGTGAGCCATGTTCATGTCACTGTACTTCAGTGTTGGCGACAGAGACCCTGTCTCAAAAAAAAAAAAAAAAAAGTGTGCCTTCAATAGAAGGCTTGAGCATATTTTATGGGATTTGGTTTAGCTGAAAAAAACAGTGAGAAGCAAATTAAGCTGGTAATTTCTGATGAAAAGTATCTAAAAGATGAAGAACGTTAAGCTTCAAGTATTATATAACAGTTGCTCTGAGACTAGTTGCTTTTAGTTTATTCCATTTGTTTGCTCTGAAGATTAAACAACTTCTTGTAAGTTAAATTTGACTTTTCCAGAAGCACTGGAATATTTAGGAAATGAAAAATACAATTGATAACTTTACTATTTCAGGTAGTCTATTAGTAATAAATGTATGATTCTACATTTAAATTTCAGGTAAATCTTTGTTAGTAACCTACTGCCTAAAAAAATGTTACATGAGGGAGTACTTTTGTTTGCATGTTAGGAACATAATAGGCCATACATAATAATCTTGATCTTGGGAGGAGCTTGTTAGCCAAACAGCATGCCTTAATGTTGACTTGCAGAAGAGAATTTTAAATATTGCCTTTGAAAGGCAGTGTACTAATGTGACAGTGAGGAGGTTTATGAAACCATGAAATTGAGCTTTGACTTAGTTTTTGTTTTTAAGTTATGCAGATCTTGGGAGTCATTTCTTCAAAACAAATGACTGTGAGGTGGAAAATTGCTTACCTTGAGTAAATTAATTGGAAAATCAGAGAACACTGGGTTTATTTAGAATGAGGTTGTTTAGGTCTTTTATTGGTATGTGTATGGGAGGGTAGAATTCCTAATTGCTCATCTGACTGGGTTCAAAATGTAATACTAGATATTTGTGTTGCAGTTCAGTCGATACTTTTGGTATGGGGCTAACTTATCTTGCCTGTAATTTTTTTTTTTTTTTTTAAACGAAATCTGGCGCTATCACCCAGGCTGGAGTGCTGTGGTGCGATCTTGGCTCACTGCAACCTCTGCCTCCCAGGTTCAAGGGATTCTTATGCCTCAGCCTCCCGAGTAGCTGAGATTACAGGTGCCGGCCACCACGCCTGGCTAATTTTTGTATTTTTAGTAGAGACGAGAGTTCACCATGTTGGCCAGGCTGGTCTCGAACTCCTGACCTCAAGTGATCCACCCTCCTCGGCTTCCCAAAGTGCTGGCATTACAGGCTCACCCAGGCATCTTGCCTTGTAATTCTCATGATAGTAATGGCTGGGTATTTTTTTCTTGCCTTAGAGTTGTAAGTAAAAATTCCTTAATTACACATTAAGGTTTCATCTTTAATTTTACAATATGTGAGTCATTTTGTAACTTCTTTTCTCCCAGAATGACTTGCGTAGCTCTAAATGATTTTAGTTAATTTCAGATGTTTGCCTTTTTTCTAAAATGACCCCTAGAATCTAAGGAAAATGTCAAGTGGGTGTTGTTTCTTTGTTACTGGTTTTGGCCTAGACTATCTAAAGTTCGGCAAATTACTCACAAAGTATGTTAACTGGCATCACATTCCAATCAGTGCACATAGTATTTTTTGAGGAACACTTGACACATGGTTTTATTTTTAGACCAGATTCTAAGGAATTTTACTGGGTGGGGATTAACAATCCTAAAGCTAGTTTACAGTTTTAAAATCTTTATGATTTAGAAGTTGTTTACTTTTTTTGTTAATAAGTGGGAAGCAGCAGGCAGTGGCAATCAATTTTTTGTTTGTTTGTTTTTGTTTTTTTTTTTTTTTTTTTTTTTTTTTTTTTTTTTTTGAGACGGAGTCTTGCTGTGTCACCCAGGCTGGAGTGCAGTGGCCCGATCTCAGCTCACTGCAAGCTCCGCCTCCCGGGTTTACGCCATTCTCCTGCCTCAGCCTCCGAGTAGCTGGGACTACAGGCGCCCGCCACCACGCCCGGCTAGTTTTTTGTATTTTTAGTAGAGACGGGGTTTCACCATGTTAGCCAGGATGGTCTCGATCTCCTGACTTCGTGATCCACCCGCCTCGGCCTCCCAAAGTACTGGGATTACAGGCTTGAGCCACCGCGCCCGGCCTGTTTTTGTTTTTGAGATGGAGTTTCATTCTCGTTGCCCAGGCTGGAGTGCAGTGGCACGATCTTGACTCACCACAGCCTCTGCCTCCTGGGTTCAAGTGATTCTCCTGCCTCAGGCTCCTGAGTAGCTGAGATTACAGGCATGTGCCACCACGCCTGGCTAATTTTGGATTTTTAGTAGAGACAGGGTTTCACCATGTTGGTCATGCTGGTCTCAAACTCCCTACCTCAGGTGATCCGCCTGCCTCAGCCTTCCAAAGTGCTGGGATTACAGACGTGAGCCACCATACCCAGCCCTCACATAACTTTTATGATAGTATGTTCTTATAATTGTTCTATTTTATTATTAATTATAATTAATCTCTTACTGTGCCTAATTTATATGTTAAACTTGATTATGGGTATGTATGTATAGGAAAAAACATAGTATATACAGTATAGTATACTGTTTTTGTTTTCAGGCATTCATTGGTAGTCTTGGAACATATTCCCTGTGGATATAGGGGGCGCTGCTATATGATGGAATGTTACTTAGTAGTAAAACGAAAGGATGTATTGATGTATACTACAACATGGAAGAACCTTGAAAACATGCTAAGTAAAACCATGCAGGAAAGACCACATATTGAATTATGCCATTTATATAAAATGTCCAGAATAGGAAAATCCTTGGTGACAGAAAGTAGATTAGGGGTTGAGGGATGTAGGGAATGGTCAGTGACTGTGATGGTTTTTTTTTTTTTTTTTTTTTTTGGGGGGGGTGATAAAAGCGTTTTGCAGTTATGGAGATAGATCCACAACTGTGAATATAATAAAAGCCATTTAATTGTGCACATTTTTTTTTTTTTTTTTTTTTTTTTGAGATGGAGTTTCGCTCTTGTTGCCCAGTGGAGTGCAATGGTGCACGATCTCAGCTCACCGCAACCTCTGCCTCTTGAGTTCAAGAGATTCTCCAGCCTCAGCCTCCTGAGTAGCTGGGATTACAGGCATGCTCCCCCATGCCCAGCTAATTTTGTATTTTTAGTAGAGACAGGGTTTCTTCATGATGGCACCATCGAGACTGGTCTCGAACTCCTGACTTTAGGTAATCCGCCTACCTCAGCCTCCCAAAGTGCTGGGATTACAGGTGTGAGCCACTGCGCCTGGCCCCTGCCTGGAAATTCTTAAGAATTAAATATTGTTGGCCGGGCGTGGTGGCTCACGCCTGTAATCCCAGCACTTTGGGAGGCCAAGACGGGCGGATCACGAGATCAGGAGATCGAGACCATCCTGGCTAATACGGTGAAACCCCGTCTCTACTAAAAAATACAAAAAACTAGCCAGGCGAGGTGATGGGCGCCTGTAGTCCCAGCTACTCGGGAGGCTGAGACAGGAGAATGGCGGGAGCCTGGGAGGCGGAGCTTGCAGTGAACTGAGATCCGGCCACTGCACTCCAGCCTGGGCGACAGAGCAAGACTCCGTCTCAAAAAAAAAAAAAAAAAAAAAAAAGAAATATTGTTTACAAGTAAAAATATTGTTTTCTTTGAGTAATAAGGTCACATACCACAAAATTTAAAGGATATAGAAAGTTATGTTGTGTATAGTAATTCTATGTTCCCCTTTGTTGTCTAGCTACCCAGCTTCCTTTCACGGAGGGAAATATGAATTCTTATATATCATATCCTATTTTGTGACAACACAAGAATATTTAAGGGTAGGTGTGCTGGCCTTATTTTCTTGCTCAGATCTTCCAGGCTCTCCCTGGATACCAGACGAAGTATATACAATTCTTGCCTCTGTGTCTTACTTACATTGCTTTCTCACAGTATAATATGTTTAGTGGAAATCAAAAGCCAGTATTTTAAGCCTCTGTTAGGTGCAGGCCAGTGCACTTGGTGCAGCATAAGGCAAGTTCCTACCTTCAAGGACCTTATCTAATTGAGAGAGGCTGACATTTCCTTACTTTTATCTATTCCTCTCCCCGCCCCCGTCAAGAGGACGTTTCACTCTTGTCACGAAGGCTGGAGTACAGTGACGTGATCTTGGCTCACTGCAACCTCTGTCTCCCGGATTCAAGTGATTCTCCTGTCTCAGCCTCCCAAGTAGCAGGGATTACAGGCACCTGCCACCACGCCCGGCTAAACTTTGTATTTTTGGTAGAGATGGGGTTTCACCATGTTGGCCAGGCTGGTCTCGAACTCTTGACCTCAGATGATCCACCCGTCTTGGCCTCCCAAAATGCTGGGATTACAGGCGTGAGCCACCGCAGTGGCCAGGTTGAATTTTTTGTATAGATGTCTTATGTCTCTGTTTAAAAGTAGGTCATGTCTTGTTCTTAGATATTTCCAGTGGGGCATATCTTACTCTTGTTTATATATCTCCAGTTCTTAAAATCTTGTCTTACACAGCAAACATTAATCAGAGGTTAATCACTTATGGATTTATTTTCACTACTGCCATCTCTACAAAATGCTTACAGTAAAGAGGCGATACTTACTAAATTCAAACTTAGAACTTTGTAACTTAGGACCTATCTGTTGTAGGAGCTACCTTGCTTAAGCTTCTCCCTCTATTGGGCATTATATGTAGAGTGCTCTAGGTTCTGCCTGCTAGCGCCTTGATGACATTTGCCTGCTTTATCGGCTCGCTGACTCTTTAGCTCAAGCAGCTGTTACCATGCTGGCTATTTCCTTTTGCATTCATAGGTTTTAGATAGGGAATAAAGTTATACCCAGGGAGAATGGGGGGATAAATAATACTCTACCGTTTTTGACCTTAGTCTGGTGTAGAATTGTAGTGTGATTTTGAGAGGAGAGATTGTGATTTCCCTGGCTAGTATTACCTAGTATTGCTTGACAATGCAAAATGGACCCCTAGGCTGTCTTATGTAAGTTGGAGGAGTAGGGATTTGGAGATGGTGTGTGTGTGTGTGTGTATCTACAATCCAGTGACATTTAACAACATTCACAGTGTCTTAAAACTATCCCCACTACCTGTTTCCAGAACCTTTTCATTACTTCAAACAGAAACAGTACTCGTTAAGCAAGAACCCCTCATTCCTCACTATGCCCAGTTCCTCGTAACCCCTATTCTACTTTCTCTTTACAAATTTGCCTGTTCCAGGTACTTCACGTAAGGGGAGTCATACGCTGTCTGTCCTTTTTTGTCTGACTAAACTTAGCACATTTTTTGGGTTTATCCATGTGGTGGTGGCGTGTATTAGTATTTTATTCCTCTTTGTGGCTGAATAATACTTCATTGTATGAATATATCATTTTATCTCATCAGTGATGGACACTTGGATTATTTCCACCTTTTGGTTGTTGTGAATAATGCTGCAGTGAACATTGGTGTACAAGTATCAGTTTGAGCCCCTGCTTTCAGTGCCTTAGGGTATATGCATAGGAATAGAATTACTGGATCATATGGTAATTCTGTGTTTACTTTTTGAGGAACTGCAAACTGTTTTACACAGTGACTGCACCATTTTACATTTCCCACCAGCAAAGCATAAGAGTTCCAGTTTTGCTGCATCTTTTCCAACACTTGTTATTTTTTCTTTTTTAATTTTTTTGTTTTTCTTTTTTAATTTTTAAAATAACAATCCTGGGCCGGGCACGGTGGCCCATGCGTGTAATCCCAGCACTTTTGGAGGCCGAGGCAGGCGGATTACCTGAGGTCAGGAGTTCGAGACCAGCCTGGCCAACATGGTAAAACCCCGTCTCTACTAAAAATACAAAAAAAATTCGCTGGGCATGGTGACACATGCCTGTAATCCCAGCTAGTTGAGAGACTGAGGCAGGAGAATAGCTTGAACCCGGGAGGCAGAGGTTGCAGTGAGCTGAGATCGCGCCATTGCACTCCATGAGAGTGAGTCTCAAAAATAAATAAATAAAGTAACAATCCTAATGACTGTGAAGTGGTTGTAGGCTTTTCTTTTTGCATTTTAAAAAATTATTATTTTTACTATTTTAGAGATGGGGGGAGTCTCACTATGTTTACCAGGTTAGTCTTGAACTCCTGGCGTCAATTGATCCTCCCATTTTAGCCTGCCAAAGTACTGGGATTACAGGCATGAGCTACTGTGCCTGGCCCTCCTTTGCTTCGTATTGCTACTTAGATCTAGTGGGCAAAACAGAACCTTTGGATTTGACTATATTTGGATCTCATGGGGTTTTTCCTCCCTCTTAAACCTGTGTATAATGTTTTTCAAAGAGATAAATTAATTACACAATTAATGACATCTTTTTAAAAAGAACACTGTTTTCTTTCATCCTTGTGAGGTGTAAGAAGAAAAATAAGCAGAAAAAAAAAAGAATAAAGTTTTTCTGTAAATTGATACATATAGTTGTAGTTACTTTATACTCATACCTTTTCTTTGTGTTGTGAGTGACAGAGTCTCACTCTGTCACCCAGGTTGGAGTGCAGTAGTGTGATCTCCGCTCACTGTAGCCTTGACCTCCCAGGCACAAGCCATCTTCCCTCCTGAACCTCCTGAGTAGCTGGAACTACAGGTGTGTGCCACCACACTCAGCTAATTTTTGTAATTTTTGTAGAGATGGGGTTTTGCCATGTTGCCCAGGCTGATGTCAAACTGCTGAGCTCAAGCAATCCTCCCGCCTTGGCCTCCCAAAATGCTGGGATTATAAGCATGAGCCACTGTGCCCGGCCTCTCATACTCTTTTATTCTAAAATGTATTTAGGGCCAGCCTCTGTGGCTCATGCCTGTAATCCCAGCACTTTGGGAGGCAAAAGAGGGAGGATTGCTTGAGCCCAGGAGTTCGAAACCAGCCTGGGCAACATAGTGAGACCCCCCCATCTCTAAAATAGTAAAAATAATAATAACCGAAAATACTAGTCAGGCATGTGGTATGCATCTGTAGTTCTAGCTACTTGGTAGGCTGAGGAGAGAGGATTGCTTGAGTCCAGGAGTTGGAGGCTGCAATAAGTTATGATTGTGCCATGATGCTCTAGCCTTGGCAACAGAGCAAGATGCTGTCTCTCGAAAAAAAAAATAAAAAGAAAAGATGAATAGTCTGTCTGAAATGGCCAGCAATCGCAGCTGCTGACCTGTATCTACTGTATAAGTCAAGCAGTTCAACTTTCTATTATAATGTCATGATTTTTCTCTGCTTCTTGGGAGCGCTTCCAGCATCACTTGTGGCACTTCATATGGGACTCATGGTGTTATTCAGAGTTTATGGTATTGTACTGTAGATGATGGAAAAATACAGAAGACCCATGAGAGACCACTTTTTTTTTTTTTGGAGACATAGTCTGGGTCTGTCGCCCAGGCTGGAGTACAATGGCGTGATCTCAGCTCTCCTCTGCCTCCTGGGTTCAAGGGATTCTCCTGCCTCAGCCTCCCTAGTAGTTGGGATTGCAGGCCCTCACTACTACGACTGGCTAATGTTTATATTTTTAGTAGAGATGGGGTTTCATCATGTTGGACAGGCTGGTCTCGAACTCCTGACCTCAAGTAATCCACCAGCTCGGCCTCCCAAAGTGCTGGGATTACAGGAATGAGCCAATGTGCCTAGCCAAGAAATACCACTTTTTACTGCAATAGGAAATTTACTGGAGAGACCAACTGCTCACAGGGACACAAGGCCTTTTAAGTGGATACTTGCAACTTGTAACACTTGAGTTCACTGCAATAGTAAGAAGAGGTGGCTATGAAATTACTATAGTAATATAGTGTGTACAACAGGTTTGTTTTGTTTTGAGGCAAGGTCTTACTCTGTCACCCAGGCGTGCAGTGGCAAGATCTCAGCTCACTGCAACCTCCGCCTCCCAGGTTCAAGCGATTCTCCTGCCTCAGCCTCCCAAGTAACTGGGATTACAGGCTTGTGCCACTAAGCCCAGCTAATTTTTGTATTTTTGGTAGAGATGGGGTTTTACTCTGTTGCCCAGGGTGGTCTCAAACTCCTGGCCTTGAGCGATCTACCTCCGTCAGCTTCCCAAAGTGCTGGGATTATAGGCATGAGCTATCTCACCCAGCCAACATCAGTTAATTTTGTGCAGTTATTTATTTATTTATTTATTTATTTATTTATTTTTGAGATGGAGTCTCACTCTGTTGCCCAGGCTGGAATGCAGTGGCTTAATCTTGGCTCACTGCACTCGCTGCAACCTCTACCTCCTGGGTTCAAGTGATTCTCCTGCCTCAGTCTCCCGAGTAGCTGCACAACACCTGGCTAATTTTTTGTATTTTTAGTAGAGACAGGGTTTCACCATGTTGGATGGGCTGATCTTGACCTCCTGACCTCCAATGATCCACCCGCTTTTGCCTCCCTAAGTGCTGGGATTACAGATGTGAGCCACTGCACCTGGCTGCAGTTATTTAATATACTGCATCTTAACATTTGTTTACATTTCTCTCAACTGCGAATGTGTGTCTGTGCAAATGGTGTTATATGGTCTGTAAGTGTATGCATAAGTTTTGATTTTTTTTTTTTTTTTTCTGAGACCAAGTCTAGCTCTGTCGCCCAGGCTGGAGTGCAGTGGTGCAAACTTGGCTTACTCCAGCCTCTGCCTCCTGGGTTCAAGTGATTCTCTTGCCTCAGCCTCCCGAGTGGCTGAGGTTACAGGCACCCGCCACCACGCCTAGCTAATTTTTGTGTTTTTAGTAGAGACATGGCTTCACTGTGTTGGCCAGGCTGTTCTCAAACTACTGACCTTATGATCCCGCCCACCTTAGCCTCCCAAAGTGCTGGGGAAAAAAATCCACATATAAGTGGACCTGCACAGTTCAGTGCGTGTTGGGAAGGGTCAACTGCATATTGAGTGAAAACAGCACTAAAATATGTTAAGTAAGACCTCATATTTTTTGAAGAAAAATATTTACAATATGTATCTGTGCATGGAAAATACGGAGTCAGGGCAAGGTAGAGCATGCCTATAATCCCAGCACTTTGTGAGGCTGAGGCAGGAGGATCACTTGAGCCCAGGAGTTTGAGACCAACCTGGGCACCATAGCAAGCCCTCATCTCTACAGAAAGAAAACAAAAACAAAAAAACAAAATTTAACTGGGCCTGGGTACACCTGTAGTTCTAGCTACTTGAGAGGTTGAGGCGGCAGGATCACTTGAGGTCAGGAAGTTGAGGCTGTGGTGAGCCATGATCTTCCTTCTCACTGCACTCCAGCTTGGGCAACAGAGTGAGATCCTGTCTCAAAAAAAAAAAGACTGGATACATGTCTACAAATGCTCACATTTGTCATCTATAGGTTATTTTAAGCTTTTGGTATTTTTCCATAGTTTTGGGGTTTTATTATTATTATTATTATTATTTGGCGCGATCTCGGCTCACTGCAACCTCTGCCTCCCGGGTTCAAGTGATTGTCTGTCTCAGCCTCCCGAGTAGCTGGAATTACAGGAACCCGCCACCATACCAGGCTAATTTTTGTATTTTTAGTAGAGACGGGGTTTTACCATCTTGGCCAGGCTGGTCTTGAACACCTGACCTCATGATCCACCCACCTCAGCCTCCCAAAGTGCTGGGATTACAGGTGTGAGTCTCTGCACACGGCTTATTTTTGTTTATTATTATTATTATTTTTTGAGATGGAGTCTTGCTCTGTCTCCCAGGTTGGAGTGCAGTGGCGTGATCTTGACTCACTGCAGACTGCCTCCTGGGTTCAAGCGATTCTCCTGCCTCAGCCTCCTGAGTAGCTGGGATTACAGGTACTCATCACCCTGCCTGGCTAATTTTTTGTATCATTTATTTATTTATTTATTTTTTTGAGACGGAGTTTCGCTCTTGTTGCCTAGGCTAGAGTGCAGTGGTGCGATCTCGGCTCACCATAACCTCCACCTCCTGGGTTCAAGCGATTCTCCTGCCTCAGCCTCCTGAGTAGCTGAGATTACAGGCATGCGCCACCACGCCTGGCTAATTTTGTATTTTTAGTAGAGACGGGGTTTCACCACGTTGGCCAGGCTGGTGTCAAACTCCTGACCTCAAGTGATTCACCTGCCTCGGCCTCCCAAAATGCTGAGATTACAGGCATGAGCCACCGTGCCCGGCCTGTATTTTAAATTTGTTTTCCTCCCTCTCGAACATGTATTCTGTGATCAATTCGTGTATCTTTTTTTTTTTTTTTTTTTTTTTTTTGAGACCAAGTCTCGCTCTATTGCCCAGGCTAGGGTGCAGTGGTGCGATCTCAGCTCACTGCAACGTCTGCCTCCCGGGTTCCAGCAATTCTCGTGCCTCAGCCTCCTGAGTAGCTGGGACTACGGGCTAAGCCACCATGCCTGGCTAGTTTTTTTTTTTTTTTTTTTAGTAGAGACAGGGTTTCACCACATTGGCCAGGCTGGTCTCAAACTCCTGACCTCAGGTGATCCACCCACCTCGGCCTCCCAAAGTGCTGCGATTACTGGCGTGAGCCACCACACCCAGCCCAATTCATGTATCTTAAAAAATTAGTATATTGGGAAAAGAGATTATTGCAAAAAAGCTGTATATATTGGTATGAGATTATAAGCATGTAGGAAAACACTGAAGAATAATTGGTTATTGGGGAAAGGAAAGGAAAGATAAAACAAAGAAGGAGTTAAAAGACCCCCTCTAATTTATGTAATGTTTAAGTGCTATAGAAAAAAAAAACAAAGCAGGGTAAACATTTTAGAAGCGGAAGGGCTTGCTATTTATAATGAGTGCGTTTGTAAAGACATTAAATGTAAAGATTTAAAATAAAAGGAAATGAAGTTATATAATAAGAAAGGCTACATGTATCCTTCATCAGGCTCATTTCTTTACCTGCTTGTCTGTGCTTATTCCCTGGGCACACTTTAGTTTTTGTTTTACCTCTGCGTTAGTCTGTTGAAATATTACCCCTTTAAGCTCAAATACGCAATGAAATATTCTTGTCTACCTCTTCCTCCATTCAAGCTAGAAGTGACCTTTCCACATTTCAGATTCTTATAGTTCCTTTCTTAAGAATCCTCCCTACCCTTAATTTAATATTTTGTTGTAGGCCTACTTGTCTTCCTGAAAGCTCTTAGCCGAGTCCCTAGCACATACTCAATTTTTGTTAAACGGTGGTGGTTTTTACCTCTACTTTAAGGGGTTCTGGAATGCAAGGACTATGTCTTCCTGAACTTTATATTCCTCAAAGCAGCTAACAGTTGAAAGTAGATTCTTAGAAATTGTTGAATGAATGGTGCTCTTTATTTTTATTTTCCTTTCATTCTATGATGGGTTACAGTCTATAGAGAGGCATTCTGGTTCTTTAGATTTATGTGATAGTGATTCAGTATTCATGAAAAAGGGTTAGGATAAATATTGTTAACTTTTCTCCATTAATATTCAGATATTTGAATACCTAATTTTGTGCAATGTCCTATACTAGATGATGGATTATAACAAGATATAGGAAATACATGTAGTTCTTCAATGCTTTGGTATATAATTATGTACGTTATATTTTCTTTTTTGAGATGGGGTTTCATTTTGTCACTCAGGCTAGAGTGCAGTGGTGCAGTCATGGCTCACTGCAGCTTCGGCCTCCTGGACTCAAGCAATCCTTCTGTCTCAGCCTCCTGAGTAGCTAGGACTGTAGGCACAACTACCACGCCCAACTAATTTTTTTTGAGACGAGTCTCGCACTGTCGCCCGGGCTGGAGTACAATGGCGTGATCTCGGCTCACTGCAACCTCCGCTTCCTGGGTTCACGCAGTTCTCCTGCCTCAGCCTCCTGAGTAGCTGGGATTACAAGTGCCCATCACCACACCTGGCTAATTTTTTGTATTTTTAGTAGAGACGGGATTTCACTATGTTGGCCAGACTTGTCTCGAACTCCTGACCTCGTGATCCGCCCGCCTTGGCGTCCCAAAATGCTGGGGTTATAGGCATGAGCCACTGTACCTGGCCGCCCAGCTAATTTAAAAAAATTTTTTCGGCCGGGCGCGGTGGCTCAAGCCTGTAATCCCAGCACTTTGGGAGGCCGAGACGGGCGGATCACGAGGTCAGGAGATCGAGACCATCCTGGCTAACACGGTGAAACCCCGTCTCTACTAAAATACAAAAAAAATTAGCCGGGCGAGGTGGCGGGCGCCTGTACTCCCAGCTACTCGGGAGGCTGAGGCAGGAGAATGGCGTGAACCCGGGAGGCGGGGCTTGCAGTGAGCTGAGATCCGGCCATTGCACTCCAGCCTAGGCAACAGAGCTAGACTCCGTCTCAAAAAAAAAAAAAAAAAAAAAAATTTTTTTCGTAGGGTTGATGTTCCCCCTTGGTTGCCCAGGCTGATCTTGAACTCCTGGGCTCAAGCACTCCACCCACCTCGGCGTCCCAAAGTGTTGGGATTATAGTTGTGAGTCTTTGCTCCTGACCCTAGGTTATGTATTTTTTTTGTTTTGTTTTGAGATGGAATCTCGCTCTGTCACCTGGGCTGGGGTGCAGTGGCGTGATCTCACTGCAACCTCCGCCTCCCGGATTCAAGCAGTTCTCCTGCCTCAGCCTCTGGAGTAGCTGGGATTACAGGCATGTGCCACCACGCCCGGCTAGTTTTTTTTGTATTTTTAGTAGAGATGGGGTTTTACCATATTGGGCAGGCTGGTCTCGAACTCCTGACCTTGTGATCCACCCACCTTGACCTCCCAAAATGCTGGGATTACAGGCGTGAGCCGCTGCGCTCGGCCTACCCTAGGTTATATTTTTGTGTTTCATTTACTATTTTATCCTCTGGCAAAATAGCAGGGTATAATTTAGAGCTTTAATGAATTAATGGTGTAACAGTGAAAACTACGTGTGTATGTGAGACAGTCCCTGGCCCCCATGCTGGAGTACAGTGGCACACTCATAGCTCACTGCAGCCTCAAACTCCTGTGCTCAGGTGATCCTCCGCCTCAACCTCCTGAGTAGCTGAGACCACTGGCATGTGCCACCATGCCCAGCTAATTTTGTTTTATTTTTGTAAAGATGGGGTGTCACTCTGTTGCCTAGGGTGGTCTTGAACTCCTTGTGGGATTACAGGCATGAATCACCATGCCTGGCCAGGGAAAAATTTTAAACATGTCCTTCTTTTGAGAAAATTATTGAAAAGTTGGTTAAAAGTAATTTCTGAAGAACAAATGATATTATCAGTTTTACAGGTGTCTTACTGTAACTCTTAGAAGTTGTTAAAGTTTACTATTGAGAGGGAATTTTTCTTTTTCTTTTTTTTTTTTTTGAAACTGAGTTTTGCTCTTGTTGCCCAGGCTGGAGTGCAATGGTGTGATCTCGGCTCATTGCAACCTCTGCCTCCTGGGTTCGAGCAATTCTTCTGCCTCAGCCTCCCAAGTAGCTGGAATTAAAGGTGTGCACCACCACATCCGGCTAATATAGATGGTTACTTTTTGAAATTTCTTTGGTAAGATGTAAACATGGGGGAATACGTCTTCTCTTGAGGACACATCTCTGCCCAAATGAGTGATGCCAGTGTATAGAATGAATGATTCACTTATATTCTGTGTCCTTATCTTTGAGGAGGGCTAATTTTTTTTTAACCACTTGTTGAATATGCAAGATTTACTATGAAAATTAATGCCTTTAGTGTGAAAGAGAAATTAGTGTTGAAATTGTTAGTGTTTCCAGGTGATTTTTTCTCCCTTCCTTCCTACTTCATTATGTAGCTTTTTTTTTTGCTCTTTTTTTTTTAAACTCCACTGTTACTTGGCCATCTGAATAATCATTCCTAAACCATATTTTATTTGTACATTGTGTGTTATGGTAATTGTGTTAATGATGTACTTTGAATACAGGTCTGTTTATTTTAAAAATCAGCAGTTGCTGACTAGATGAAGAAAACAATGATTGATTTGAAGGTGAAAAGAAAAACAGGTTAAAAAAGAGTCCAGACAAAGTGATTTAAAATGAAAACAATTTCAAAGCTCATTTGTGGTGAGAGTTAAAAATAAAGTTGGCTCCAGGTATGGTTTGTGGAACTGATTGTTTTAGCATAATTGTTTTTGAACTAGCTCATTTTAAACTTGCATTTTTGAAGTTACACTTTTAAAATGATGGAGTCTGTTTTATAAACGTATACAGCCCCTGCTAACTTTTAGAAGAATAGAGTGGCTTATTTCTTCATGTGTGTTTATTCTGGGCTGTCATCTGATGAAGTTACCAGTTTGTGGTCAGAAATTGAGAAAGAGGAGTGAGGAAACTCAAAATATTGACACATACACATCACCTTGCAGTGCATGAGAGTGCCCTTTTGGACTGGTTAGGAAACTAGCATTTGAGCATATTTGTTCAGCAGAAACTTTTTGTGTGTGAAAGTTATTTTTTTCCAGTGTTGTGACCACTTGAAATTTATTTGTTTTCTTTGTTTAAGACAGGGTTCTCTGTTGCTTAGGCTGGAATGCAGTGGCACAATCATGGCTCACTACAACCTGGACCTCCCTGGGCTCAGGTGATCCTCCCACTGCAGCCTCCTGAGTAGCTGGGACTACACGTGTGCTACACCATGCGTGGCTGATTTTTTGTAGAGATGGGGTTTCTCCATGTTGTCCAGGCTGATCTCAAGCTCCTAGGCTCAAGCAGTCCGCTTGCCTCAACTTCTCAAAGTGCTGAGATTACAGGGGTGAGCCACCATGCCTGGCCTGAATTTTTTTTTTAAAGAACAAAATGCTGGGAGGCCAAGGTGGGCAGATCACGAGGTCAGGAGATCAAGACCGTCTGGCTAACACGACGAAACCCTGTCTCTACTAAAAATATAAAAGATTAGCCAGGCATGGTGGTGGGTGCCTGTAGTCCCAGCTGCTCAGGAGGCTGAGGCAGGAGAATTGCATGAACCCGGGAGACGGAGCTTGCAGTGAGTGGAGATTGCGCCACTGCACTCCAGCCTGGGACACAGAGCGAGACTCTGTCTCAAAATAAAAAAAAATAATAAATAAATAAAGAGGAAGAAACCAAGTGGATAGAGAGATGGAGTAAATACCCTAAATACAGACCGTGTATTTAATGGAAGATTAAGAGGATTATCTAGGGTAATTTTGGCTCTATTCTGTCTTCACTGTAGAAATTTTTTTTTTTTTTTTTAAATGGATTCTTACTTTGTCACCAGGCTGGAGTACAGTTGTGTGATCTCGGCTCACTGCAACCTCCACCTCCCAGGTTCAGATGATTCTCCTGCCTCAGTCTCCCGAGTAGCTGGGACTACAGGCGTGTGCTACCACGCCCAGCTAATTTTTTGTATTTTTAGTAAAGAAGGAGTTTCACTGTGTTAGCCGGGATGGTCTTGATCTCCTGACCTTGTGATCCACCCAGCTTGGCCTCCCAAAGTATTGGGATTACAGGCGTGAGCCACCATGCCTGGCCAGAAATTTTTTTTTTTTTTTGAGACAGAGTCTCAAGTCTCCAGGGCTAGACTGCAGTAGTGAGATTATAGTTCACTGCAGCCTTGACCTCCTGGGCTCAAGCAACCCTCCCACCTCAGCCTCCCAAGTAGCAGAAACCACAGGCGCCTGCCACTATGCCTGGCTGGGTTTTAATTTTTTGTAGAGATAGAGATCTCACTATGTTGCCCAGACTGGTTTCAAACTCTTGAGCTTAAACCATTCTTCTGCCTCGGCCTCCCAAAGTGTTGGGATTACAGTGAGCCACTGTGCCCGGCCTAGTTTATTTCATTGCTATTTCTCCTCAATATTCCCAATCTATTTTCTTCTTTTTTTTTTTTTTTTTTTTTTTTTTGAGACGGAGTCTCGCTCTGTAGCCCAGGCTGGAGTGCAGTGGCCGGATCTCAGCTCACTGCAAGCTCCGCCTCCCGGGTTCACGCCATTCTCCGGCCTCAGCCTCCCGAGTAGCTGGGACTACAGGCGCTGCCACCTCGCCCGGCTATTTTTTGTATTTCTTAGTAGAGACGGGGTTTCACCGTGTTAGCCAGGATGGTCTCGATCTCCTGACCTCGTGATCCGCCCATCTCGGCCTCCCAAAGTGCTGGGATTACAGGCTTGAGCCACCGCGCCCGGCCCCCCAATCTATTTTCTAATCTTTTGATTTATCAGAAAGATACTTATAGTGTTAGAATATTTTAGTTAAATGATTAAAATATAAGCTGAGGCAGGGTGCGGTGGCTGGTGCCTGTAATCCTAACACTTTGGGAGGCCAAGGTGGCGGATCACCTGAGGTCAGGAGTTCGAAACTAGCCTGGCCAACATGGTGAAACCCTGTCTACTAAAAATACAAAAAAATTAGCCGGATGTGGTGGTGGTAGCCTGTAATCCCAGCTACTCAGGAGGCTGAGGCAAGAGAATCACTTGAACCCCAGAGGCGGAGGTTGCAGTGAGCCGAGATCACGCCACTGCACTCCAGCCTGGGTGACAGAGCGAGACTCCATCTCAAAATAAATAAATAAATAAATAAATAAACAAATAAATAAATAAATAAATGTAAACTGGCATTCACTTCAAATAAAATGTTGTATATAATTAATAGAACTACCTTTAAGAACAATGAAACAGGATATTTTATATTTCTCTTAAGCATTAAGCAGCTTTAAGTTATACATAGTATTTGGTGTATTTTCTTTTGTATTTGATATTCTGTCGCCCAGGCTGGAGTGCGGTGGCATGATCTTGGCTCACTGCAACGTCTGCCTCCCGGATTCAAGTGATTCTTCTGCCTCAGCCCCCCAAGTAGCTCGGATTACAGGCCCGTGCCACCACGCCCTGCTAATTTTTGTGTTTTTAGTAGTGGTGCGGATTCAGCATGTTGCTCAGGCTGATCTCGAACTCTTGGCCTCAAGTGATCCACTCACCTGGGCCTCCCAAAGTCCTGGGATTACAAGTGTGAGCCACTGCACTGGCCTGATACTAAATCTTGCCTTCTGTCTCCTTTCTTAGAGAAATAAGAAACTTTTTGAGGAAATGATAAGTGCAGGTAGAGAGAGAGAGATTTTCCAAAAAGTTGAGTTGGTTAATGCGGTGATTTAGGACTGTGCTGATGTCATTTACAAGGTTCTAAATTATAGACTAATGGGTAAAATATCTAGAATTGTCCCACATAGGGTCTACAGAGGATCTCTGAGAATCTGGAGACAATTTACAAAGAGTAAATGAATAAGGTAGTGTATTGTTAATATGGGGAAATACAGATTTCCCTAAGTAATGTGAGAGTTAAACATAGGTTTTTCACAGGTGTCCTGTGCTTTGGAACCTGGGATTTAATTTTTGGAATACAGCAACAGTGATTAAGAGCTTTAGACATTGAACTCAGAAAAATTCAGGCTGGAGGTTTAAGAGCTATCTAGAAGAGTTTCTAATTATTGTATTTTATTTAGTTAGTTAATTTTTTGTAGAGTGAAAGTCTCACTATGTTGCCCAGGGGCCTAGTCTTGAACTCCTGGGCTCAAGCGGTCCTCATGCCTTGGCCTCCGCAAGTGTTGGGATTAAGCCACTGCACCCAGCCAGAGTTCCTGATTGTTGTAATGAATAGAACACCTTTTTTTTTTTTTTTTTTTTTTTTTTAAGATGGAGTTTTTATCTTGCCACCCAGGCTATAGTACAATGATGCAATCTTGGCTCACTGCAATCTCTGCCTTCCATGTTCAAGTGATTCTCCCTGGCTCAGCCTTGAGAGTAGCTGGGATTACAGGCACCTGCCACTATACCTAGCTAATTTTTGTATTTTCAGTAGAGACGGGGTTTCACCATGTTGGCCAGGCTGGTCTTGGCCAGGCCAAGTGATCTGCCTGCCTTGGCCTCCCAAAGTGCTGGAATTATAGGCGTGAGCCACCGTGCCTGGCACTAGAACATCATTTCTAATCAATTTCTGATATATTTCAATCATATAATTGTTGCTTATTTAACAAACAATAATAAGTAACATTTACCATCTCAGGTGTAAAGCTGTGTGCTTCCCATATATTAATCCTCACATACTAAGAAATATGTCAAGTAGGGAGAAAGAAACACAGGTAAATCTTAAGCTTCAGATGTCAGTAAGGAAAATGCTATTTAAAAATACAGGCAACTGGCGAGGAAAGTGCTGTTTAAAAATGCAACTGCCGAGCATGGTGGCTCACACCTGTAATCCCAGCACTTTGGGAGACTGAGGCGGGCGGATCATGAGGTCAGGAGATTGAGACCATCCTGGCTAATATGGTGAAACCCTGTCTTTACTAAAAATACAAAAAATTAGCCGGGCATGGTGGCGGGCACCTGTGGTCCCAGCTACTCTGGAGGCTGAGGCAGGAGAATGGCGTGAACCCAGGAGATGGAGCTTGCAGTGAGCCAAGATCGCATCACTGCACTCCAGCCTGGGCGACACAGCAAGACTCTGTCTCAAAAAAAAAAAAAAAAAAAAAATACAGGCAACTGCCGGTGGGGCGCGGTGGCTCACATCTGTAATCCCAGCACTTTGGGAGGCTGAGGCAGGTGGATCACGAGGTCAGGAGATCGAGACCATGGTGAAACCCTGTCTCTACTAAAAAACAGAAAAAAATTAGCCGGGCGCGGTGCGGGCGCCTGTAGTCCCAGCTACACGGGAGGCTGAGGCAGGAGAATGGCGTGAACCCGGGAAGTGGACCTTGCAGTGAGGTGAGATTGCGCCACTGCACTCCAGTCTGGGCAACAGAGCAAGACTCTGTGTCAGAAAAATTTAAAAAAAAATACAGGCAACTGGCCGGGCGCAATGGCTCACACCTGTAATCCTAGTGCTTTGGGAGGCTGAGGCGGGTGAATCTCCTGAGGTCAGGAGTTTGAGACCAGCCTGGCCAACATGATGAAACCCCATCTCTATTAAAAATACAAAATATTAGCTGGGCATGGTGGCACCTGCCTGTAATCCCAGCTACTCAGGAGGCTGAGGCAGGAGAATCGCTTGAACCTGGGTGGCGCAGGTTGCAGTGAGTGGAGATCATGCCATCGCACTCCAGCCTGGGCAACAAGAGGAAAACTCGATCTCAAAACAACAACAACAACAACAACAAAGGGCACCTTAATGTGTTCAGGTTGTTATGCCAGATACAACTTGTAAGCTCTTGCTACCAGTTCCTCCTCTTCCCTCTGCTTTCAAACCAAGGGGAAACTCAGGGCAGCCAGATAATACTACAACAGAATTTTCACTCTAGGGCATTGCTTAGGTTATTTTGATGTGTAGGAATTCCTTTGTATTGCCTAACATTCACAATTAATGTCATGATTTGTAGTTGAGCAGTCTTCTAATTACATGGAGAATTTATTTTATTTATTTATTTATTTATTTATTTTTATTTTTTTTTGAGACGGAGTCTCGCTCTGTCGCCCAGGCTGGAGTGCAGTGGCGTGATCTCGGCTCACTGCAAGCTCTGCCTTCAGGGTTCACGCCATTCTTCTGCCTCAGCCTCCCAAGTAGCTGAGACTACAGGCGCCCGCCGCCACGCCCGGCTAATTTTTTGCATTTTTAGTAGAGACGGAGTTTCACTGTGTTAGCCAGGATGGTCTCGATCTCCTGACCTCGTGATCCACCTGCCTCGGCCTCCCAAAGTGCTGGGATTACAGGCGTGAGCCACTGCGCCCGACCTTATTTTATCTATTTATTACCAACTTTGGGGAGAATATTTTGGGAATGAAGATTTAAAAAATGACTTTAAAAACCAGACGCGATGGCTCACTTCTGTAATCCCAGCACTTTGGGAGGCCAAGGTGGGTGAATCATTTGAGGTCAGGAGTTTGAGACCAGCCTGGCTAACACGGTGAAACCCTGTCTCTACTGAAAATACAAAAATTAGGCCGGACGCGGTGGCCAACCCCTGTAATCCCAGCATTTTGGGGGGGCTGAGGCAGGTGGATCACGAGGTCAGAAGTTCAAGACCAGTCTGGCCAACATAGTGAAACCGGTCTCTACTAAAAATAATTAGCTGGGTGTGGTGGTGTGCACCTGTAATCCTAGCTACTCGGGAGGCTGAGGCAGGAGAATCGTGTGAACCTGGGAGGTGAAGGTTGCAGTGAGCCGAGATTGCGCCATTGCACTCCAGCCTGGTAACAGTGTGAGACTCTGTCTTGAAAAAAATAAAATAAAAAAAGACAAATACAAAAATTAGCAGGGCGTTGGTGGTGCACACCTGTAGTCCCAGCCACTCAGGAGGATGAGGCAGGAGAATTACTTGAACCCAGAGGTGGAGGTTGCAGTGAGCCAAGATCGTGCCACTGCACTCCAGCCTGGGTAACAGAGCAAGACTCCATCTCAAAAAAAAAGACTTAAACGGGTAATATGGTTATTATATTTCTACCTGTCTTAATTCTTTATCCATTTGCTGTAGATTATAATGTTAGCTTTATGAATGAAAGGTTATATTTTTCCAGCTACTCAGGAGGCTGAGGTGGGAGGATTGTTTGAGCCCAGGAGTTTGAGGCTACAGTGAGCTGTGATGAAGTTACTGCACTTCCAGCTAGGTGACAAAGGGAGACTCCATGTCTAAAAAACAAAGATTCGATTTTTGATACACCATCTATTAATATATTATTTGAGTAAAAAGAAAGAAAGGAAAAGTTATAAAAAAGCATTAAGAATATGACTGCCCTAAAGTAATGAATTTAAGCTAAATCTTTTGTTGTTTAGAAGTGAAGTAAAAGTCTCTTAAATATGAAGAAAAATTTTAATTGCTTGTAATATATAAGACATGGTATATACAGTCTTTTTCTTTCCTCCACACAGAGGTCTGATGCGTTATTTATAAACAGTATTTAAAAGTAATGTAGGCCGGGCGCGGTGGCTCAAGCCTGTAATCCCAGCACTTTGGGAGGCCGAGACGGGCGGATCACGAGGTCAGGAGATCGAGAGACGATCCCGGCTAACACGGTGAAACCCCGTCTCTACTAAAAAATACAAAAAAATAGCCGGGCGAGGTGGCGGGCGCCTGTAGTCCCAGCTACTCGGGAGGCTGAGGCAGGAGAATGGCGTAAACCCGGGAGGCGGAGCTTGCAGTGAGCTGAGATCCGGCCACTGCACTCCAGCCTAGGTGACAGAGCAAGACTCCGTCTCAAAAAAAAAAAAAAAAAAAAAAAAGTAATGTAATAAGCCAGGCACAGTGGCTAACACCTTTTTATCCCAGCTCTTTGGGAGGCTGAGCTGAGAGGCTGCTTGAGGCCGAGAGTTCAAGACTAGCCTGGGCAACGTAGTGAGACACCCTCCCGCCCCGCCCCACCTCTACAAAAAAAATGAATAAATACAGTACAGTACAGTAATTAGGAACTCTTCTAGATAGTGCTTAAACTTCAGCCTGGTTTTTTCTGAGTTCAATGCCTAAAGCTCTTAACCACTACATTACTGTATTCCAAAAAATTAAGTCCTAGGTTTCAAAGTGCAGATCAACTGTGAAAAACAAACAAAAAATTTTAGAGGGAGTATAATAGTAACATCATTAAACAATAAAATTTTCAAATCCTAATGTACCATTTAAATCAGTATTGTAATGGAAAGAACTGTAAAGTCTGAGTATCTGAATTTTTAATTTTGCTTGTCTTAAATTGTCACTAAACCTTTTGAACTTTACTTTTTTTCTTCATCAGAAAAAGGGGTATTATGAATAATACCTGCTTCAGCCTGTTTAATTCTAACAGTTCTATGAGATAATGGTAAGGAGAGCTGAATAAATCGTAGAGCTGTGCTAAATTAAATTCTAAGTTCTCTTGACTAAGTAAATTTCTTGAGTTGGAACTACACAAAAAGCATTGCTGGGTTCTCACAAGTTAGGTTTTAGGTAGATCTAAGAATCTCTTAAAACCTTATTTAACACCAAAAGGCTGGCTACCTTAGATGTTTTTGTCCTGCCACCTTAATTTTCTTTCTTTTTTTTTTTCCCCAGACTGAGTCTTGCTCTGTCACCAGGCTGAAGTGCAGTGGTGCGATCTTGGCTCACTGCAACCTCCAACTCCCTGGTTCAAGCAATTCTCCTGCCTCAGCCTCCTGAGTAGCTGGGATTACAGGCACGTGCCACCATGCCCAGCTAATATTTTGTATTTTTAATAGACACAAGGTTTCATCATGTTGGCCAGGATGGTCTGTATCTCCTGACCTTGCGATCTACCCACCTTGGCCTCCCAAAGTGCTGGGATTACAGCCATAAGCCACCGCGCCCGGCCACCTTAATATTTTTAAGTGAAATATAGTATTTGAGGAAAAACTCAAAAATGAAGTTTTTTCAAAGTGCCTTATGATGATTGATTTGCTAAGGCATTTTTGAAGAAAACTTTAAAATGTCCATGCCTGAAGTATTTACATTGTTTATTGTGTGTGGGTGTTTCCCTACTCAGAAAGGGCAATAGGAAGATTTGACTGCTTGGCCTTGCTAATAAGCAAAAGCATAGAGCCAAGGGATAGGACAAAACAAAGTCATCCTTAACCCTAAGTTTTTCCAGCTGCTGCTTGACTCTCTTTTGGACAGAAGTTTTAAGACTTGTAGTTCTTGCACACGTAACTGCTGAGAAGCTTGCTGCTTTAGTCAGAGTTGTGATAATTCTTACCACTGTCCAAAGGAATCTAATCTGATTTTTCGGGAGAATAGTTACGGCAGTACAATCCATTAGAAAACTTACGTGGGTGTTCTAGTATGATTTACTTCTCTAGACGTTGATAAAATAACATTTCCACTCAAACACTTGTGCCTCAGATTTAGCTTTAATGTGACAGAGGTATCTTAAAATATTAGGATTCAAATCTCTTAAAATGATACCCTAAGTACAGGTAGTAACTTTTTAATAATTGTAGTCTTTCCAGATTTGACTTGTCCCAAAGCTACTTCGTTGTACTTTGTATGTGTGCTGCTCCCTAATAATCTTGCACCTTGAACATAGTTGTGCTTTCTTCTTTTTTACAAGATATGATAAACTGAAAAAACCCAGCAAAACCTTTCCAGGGTTTTTGAAAGTTTGCTAATTTATAGTTTATTAATCTGGTACTATTTATTCATTTTTAGAAATGCCTCTGAATGCAGCAATTCACTGAAATTATTTCTAGGGGTGGACCACAGGGTGAGGAGGCTGAATTGACTATGTGGAGTTGAAAATACCTTTATCACAACCCTGTATTCTTCTGGATTATGAGCATCAGAATAAATGATATAAGATTCCTGTGTAAGATCACTTCTCAGCAGTTCATTAGGAATTCCACAGGGAGGTAAACTGGATTTCTTTTTTCTTTTATTTTTGAGACAGTTTTGCTCTTGTTGCCCAGGCTGGAGTGCAGTGGTGCGATCTCAGCTTACTGCAACTTCCGCCTCCCGGGTTCAAGCGATTCTTCTGCCTCAGCATCCCAGGAGTGTTCCTGCCTGCTATATAATCTGTTTATAAGCCCCATGGTGCTTTGTGTAGATTGAGATATGAGGATTATGGAAATAGTGCTCAGAACTCTGCAGGCTGTCTGGAAATACAGTACACCTTTTTGCTTTAGCCAGCAGAATGTTTGTGAGTTCTCTGCTGAAGCCTGGGGATTGGGTGGTGGATGTTGTGCTTTTATCTGTCATTTGATTTGTTGCCTGAGGACAGAAGTGCAATATTATGGGTTGGACTTGTGTCTTGCCTTACCAGTGTTTAGACTTTTTACAAGATAATGAATCTTACTTCTTGAAAGGATAGGAGATGAAAATCTATGTCCTCCTGCTTCTGTTCTTCTCTTTCTTCGTAGCTTTCCACTTGGCATATAGCAGAAAACTCTTTGGCTATATTTGGTGCATTGTGTTGGTGGAATTCTTCAAGAATGCATTCTTGACTTTTTTTTTTCTGAGACAGAGTCTTGCTCTATCACCCAGGCTGGAGTACAGTGGCATGATCATGGCTGTCTGCAGCCTCAACTTCCCAGTTAAGCCATCCTCTCACCTCAGCCTCCCACCCCGGGGCCCCGCCCCAATAACTGGGACCACAGGCCCATGCCACCATACCTGGTGTCTCCCTATGTTGCCCGGGCTGCCTATAAAACTTGACGTTCAACAATCTCTTGTTTTTATTCATTGAGAAATTGGCTTCATCCTTTTACTGAAATGGGAGTATTATTTATCTTACTATTTTTTAAGTTAATTAATTATTATTATTTTCACTGAGACAAGTCTCGCTCTGTCACCCACGCTGGAATTCAGTGGCCCGATCTCAGCTCACTGCAAGCTCTGCCTCCTGGGTCCAAGCCATTCTCCTGCCTCAGCCTCCCGACGAGCTGGGATTACAGGCACCCGCCACCGCGCCTGGCTAGTTTTTTTTTTTAGTGGAGATGGGGTTTCACCATGTTAGCCAGGATGGTCTTGATCGCCTGACCTCATGATCCACCTGCTTCAGCCTTCCAAAGTGCTGAGATTACAGGCATGAGCTACTGCACCCGGCCTACATTAATTTTTTTGAGACAGAGTTTTGCTCTTGTTGCCCAGGCTGGAGTGCAATGGCGTGATCTGGGCTCACTGCAACCTCTGCCTCCTGGGTTCAAGCAATTCTCCTGCCTCAGCCTCCCAAGTAGCTGAAATTACAGGCACCTGCCACCATGCCCAGCTAATTTTTTTGTATTTTTAGTAGAGACAGGGTTTCACAATGTTGGCCCAACTGGTCTCGAACTCTTGACCTCAGATGATCCGCCTGCCTCAGCTTCCCAAAGCGCTGGGATTACAGGCGTGAGCCACCACACCGGGTTTAGAATCTAAACTACAACTAGCATTACATAGTTATGCTTAAGAACGCGTTTTTGGGGCCGGGTACGGTGGTTCACATGTGTAATCCCAGCACTTTAGGAGGCCAAAGCAGGTAGCTCACTTGAGCTCAGGAGTTCAAGACCACCTGTGCAACATGGTGAAACCCTGTCTCTATGAAAATGCAAAAATTAGCCAGATGTGGTGGCGTGTGCCCATTTTTCCAACTGTTTGGGAGGCTGAGGTGGGAGGATCCCTTGAACTCGGGAGGCAGAGGTTGTAATAAGCTGAGATCGCAGCCCTACACTCCAGCCCGGGTGACAGAGCAAGTCCCTGTTTCCAAAAAAAAAAAAAGCATTTTTGTTTGGGGACATGGCCTCCAAATATTTTGAAATTGTTATATTTCCTGTAAGTGGAACTATTTTGTCTCCATATCTGAAATCTTTTTGTTCCTGTACATTTTTGTTATTATTATACTTTAAGTTCTAGGGTACATGTGCACAACGTGCAGGTTTGTTACATATATATACATGTGCCATGTTGGTGTGCTGCACCCGTTAACTCGTCATTTACATTAGATATATCTCCTAATGCTATCCCTCCTCCCTCCCCCCACCCCACAATAGGCCCCAGTGTGTGGTATTTCCCACCCTGTGTCCAAGTGTTCTCATTGTTCAGTTCCCACCTATGAGTGAGAACATGCAGTGTTTGGTTTTCTGTCCTTGCGATAGTTTGCTCAGAATGATGGTTTCCAGCTTCATCCATGTCCCTACAAAGGACATGAACTCATCCTTTTTTTTTTTTTGAGACAGAGTCTTGCTCTGTCGCCCAGGCTGGGGTGCAGTGGCCGGATCTCAGCTCACTGCAAGCTCCGCCTCCCGGGTTTAGACCATTCTCCTGCCTCAGCCTCCCGAGTATCTGGGACTACAGGCGCCCACAACCGCGCCCGGCTAATTTTTTTTGTATTTTTAGTAGAGACGGGGTTTCACCGTGGTCTCGATCCCCTGACCTTGTGATCCGCCCGCCTCGGCCTCCCAAAGTGCTGGGATTACAGGCGTGAGCCACCGCGCCCGGCAACTCATCCTTTTTTTATGGCCACATAGTATTCCATGGTGTATATGTGCCACATTTTCCTAATCCAGTCTATCATTGATGGACATTTGGGTTGGTTCCAAGTCTTTGCTATTGTGAATAGTGCTGCACTAAACATATGTGTGCATGTGTCTTTATAGCAGCATGATATATAATCCTTTGGGTATATGCCCAGTAGTGGGATGGCTGGGTCAAATGGTATTTCTAGTTCTAGATCCTTGAGGAACCACCACACTGTCTTCGACAATGGTTGAACTAGTTTACAGTTCTACCAACAGTGTAAAAGTGTTTCTATTTCTCTACATCCTCTCCAGCACCTGTTGTTTCCTGACTTTTTAATGATCTGCATTCTAACTGGTGTGAGATGGTATCTCATTGTGGTTTTGATTTGCATTTCTCTGATGGCCAGTGATGATGAGCACTTTTTCATGTGTCTGTTGACTGCATATATGTCTTCTTTTGAGAAGTGTCTGTTCATATCCTTTGCCCATTTTTTGATGGAGTTGCTTGATTTTTTTTTCTTGTAAATTTGTTTAAGTTCTTTGTAGATTCTGGATATTAGCCCTTTGTCAGATGGGTAGATTGCAAAAATTTTCTCCCATTCTGTAGGTTGCCTGTTCATTCCGATGGTCGTTTCTTTTGCTGTGCAGAAGCTCTTTAGTTAAATTAGATACCATTTGTCAGTTTTGGTGTTTTAGTCATGAAGTCCTTGCCCATGCCTATGCCTGAATGGTATTGCCTAGGTTTTTCTTCTAGGGTTTTTATGGTTTTAGGTCTAACATTTAAGTCTTTAATCCATCTTGAATTAATTTTTGTATAAGATGTAAGGAAAGGATCCAGTTTCAGCTTTCTGCGTATGGCTGGCCAGTTTTCCCAGCACCATTTATTAAATAAGGAATCCTATCCCTCTTTTTTGTTTTTGTCAAGTTTGTCAAAGATCAGATGGTTGTAGATGTGTGGTATTATTTCTGGGGGTTCTATTCTGTTCCATTGGTCTATATCTCTGTTTTGGTACCAGTACCATGCTGTTTTGGTTACTATAGCCTTGTAGTATAGTTTGAAGTCAGGTAGCGTGATGCCTCCAGCTTTGTTCTTTTGTCTTGCAGCAATGCGGGCTCTTTTTTGGTTCCATATGAACTTTGAAGTAGTTTTTTCCAATTCTGTGAAGACAGTCTTTGGTAGCTCGATGGGGATGACATTGAATCTATAAATTACTTTGGGCAGTATGGCCATTTTCACAATATTGATTCTTCCTATCCATGAGCATGGAATCCATTTGTTTGTGTCCTCTTTTATTTTGTTGAGCAGTGGTTTGTAGTTCTCCTTGAAGAGGTCCTTGATGTCCCTTGTAAGTTGGATTCCTAGGTATTTTATTCTCTTTGAAGCAATTGTGAATGGGAGTTTAGTCATGATTTGGCTCTCTGTTTGTCTGTTGTTGGTGTATAGGAATGCTTGTGATTTTTGCACATTGATTTTTGTATCCTGAGGTTGCTTATCAGCTTAAGGAGGTTTTGGGCCGAGACAGTGGGGTTTTCTAAATATACAATCATGTCATCTGCAAACGGGGGCAATTTGACTTCCTCTTTTCCTAATTGAATACCCTTTATTTCTTTCTCTTGCCTGATTGCCCTGGCCAGAACTTCCAACACTGTGTTGAATAGGAGTGGTGAGAGAGGGCATCCCTATTTTGTACTAGTTTTCAAAGGGAATGCTTCCGGTTTTTGCCCATTCAGTATGAATGGCTGTGGATTTGTCATAAATAGCTCTTATTATTTTGAGATACGTCCCATCAATACCTAGTTTATTGGGAGTTTTTAGCATGAAGAGCTGTTGAATTTTGCCAAAGTCCTTTTCTGCATCTGTTGAGATAATCGTGTGGTTTTTGTCATTGGTTCTGTTTATATGATGGATTATGTTTATTGATTTGCGTATGTTGCATCCCTGCAAGGCTGGTTCAACATACGCAAATCAATAAACGTAATCCATCATGTTCCTGTACATTCTTTTGCATTCTGCATAACCTTATGTATGTTTAAAAACACATTTTTACATGTCTTTTTTTTTTTTTTTTTTTTTTGTATTTTTAGGCTGTGTTGGCCAGGCTGGTCTCGAACTCCTGACCTCAGGTGATCTGCCCATCTCAGCCTCCCAAAGTGTTGGGATTACAGTCATGAGCCACCATGCCCGGCCCATTTTTACATTTCTTGAGCAGGAGCCCTGTAGTTTAAAAGTCCCTTTTATTTTCAGCAGTGTATGTTTAGGACAAATCGGTTGTGTGAGTAGGTAGGAAATATTTACCATTTACTGTGACAGAATAGATGAACAAGAATGTGTTTGGTTTTATTTGTAATATAAAACACCTATGAAGGGAAATGCCAAACAATAGTAGTAAATCAAACTTTGGAAATACCTCTGACGTAGAATTCTATAGTAGCTTTAATTGGGTATTATTATCAGCTGGTCTGTTTGGGATTTGTTTGATGAACTGTTACATGACTTTGACTGCCAGCCAACCATTATCCTGGCTGCTCCTTAGCTGACTGCCAGTCAACAATTACTCCATGCAGATTCTATAGTTTTTCCACAGTTGTCAATGTTCTAGTCCTGAGTATAGTCTTTTGGCATAATGTGGCTCATAAACGACTACACTGATAACTTTTGTGAGAACTCACCACTTCCCAGATAGCCCAGATACCATATGTTACTCATTCAGCAAATTTCTCTTAAGAGCTTGCCAAATGCTAGATACTTAAAGGCAGTGGGCTTATAAGGGTGAACTGAACTTAGCTTCTTGGAGCATGCTACCTAGTGGTATAGGCAGACAATAATCATTGAGCAGGCAAATACCTAATATTATTTCAAATGGTGATGAATTATTATGAAAACCGTAAAGCTGAGTAAAGAGAAGAATGATGGAGAAGGACAGGATACACTTGAACCAGGGTGGTCAGGGGAGGTCCTGTTTGATAGGTAACAGGCCAGGCCATCATGAAAGGTCTTGTAGGTCACAGTTAAAGAATATGAGTGCTGATTTGAGTGTAATAAAGAACAGATAAAGGGTATTTAATAATATGTCCAAATTTGTGTTTTTTTGTTTTGTTTTGAGACAGAGTCTTGCTCTGTTGCCCAGGCTGGAGTGGAGTAGCGCAATCTCGGCTCACTGCAACCTTTGCCTCCTGGGTTCAAGCAATTCTCCTGCCTCAGCCTCCCGAGCAGCTGGGATTACAGGCACGTGCCACCACACCCGACTGATTTTTGTATTTTTAGTAGAGACAGGGTTTCACCACATTGGCCAGGGTGGTCTCAAACTCCCTGACCTCAGGTAATCCACCCACCTCAGCCTCCCAAAGTGCTGGGATTACAGGAGTGAGCCACTGTGCCCAGCTTCAATTTGTGTTTTAAGAACACAATGACTGTGCTCAGTAGAGGACAGATTGCTTTCAAATGTTAATAGAGATGGAGGTGGGTGGATCACCTGAGGTCAGGAGTTCCAGAACAGCCTGGTCAACATGGCGAAACACTGTCTCTACTAAAAATACAAAAATTAGCCAGGTGTGGTGGCATGCACCTGTAGTCTCCGCTACTCAGGAGGCTGGGTGAAAGAGCGAAACTCTGTCTCGGCCGGGCGCGGTGGCTCAGGCCTGTAATCCCAGCACTTTGGGAGGCTGAGATGGGCGGATCACGAGGTCAGGAGATCGAGACCATCCTGGCTAACACGGTGAAACCCCGTCTCTACTAAGAAATACAAAAAATAGCCGGGCGAGGTGGCAGCGCCTGTAGTCCCAGCTACTCGGGAGGCTGAGGCCGGAGAATGGCGTGAACCCGGGAGGCGGAGCTTGCAGTGAGCTGAGATCCGGCCACTGCACTCCAGCCTGGGCTACAGAGCGAGACTCCGTCTCAAAAAAAAAAAAAAAAAAAAAAAGAAACTCTGTCTCAAAAAAAAAATTTTAATAGAAGCAAGGCCCCTCCCTACAAAGATGTACATGTACATATATACAATATTCTGTATTCAGTTCCTGGAAGTTCGTGAATTCACTGAAGTTCTCAGAAGTTGAAAGATTGAAGTTAACCCACACACCCTATTTCCTAGATGATAATCTAATTCCCAAGTTTACTAGTGAGTATAATACACTTAAAAAATTCTGAGTGAGTTCAGCTTTTCACTTGAAGAATTTGTTTTAATAGTGAAGGTACACAATTTTTGCTAACTTAGAATGTTTTTTATATGCCAGACTCTAAATTAGGTACTTTATTTACACTATCTCATTCATTCTTCACTGCAGTTTAGTGAAGTTTATACCATTATTATCTTTACCCAAGATCCATGGAGTTGCCCAAGTAGTGAAGCTGGATTTCAAACTCAGTACCTGTTCTTTTACCTACTAAACCAGAAGTGCTCAGTATAGTCTCTAGGATATGTAGTATGTAATGAAGCTGTTGTTGCCGCTGCTGTTCATTGATGTAGCAAGTATTTTTTCTTTCTTTTTTTTTTTTTTTTTTTTTTTGAGACAAGGTCTCGCTCTGTTACCCAGACTGGAGTGCAGCAGCATGATCTCAGCTCACTGCAGCCTCCACCTCCCAGACTCAAGTGATCCTTCCCTCTCAGCCCCCCAGGTAGCTGGTACTACAGATAATAGGCCACCATGCCTGACTAATTTTTGTATTTTTTATAGAGATGGGGTTTCGCCATGTTGCCCAGGCTGGTCTTGAACTTCTGGACCCAAGTAGTCCTCCCCATCTCAGCCTTCCAAAGTGCTGGGATTACAGGCATGAGCCACTGCACCTAGCCAGTGTAGCAAATCTTTTTTTTTTTTTTTTTGAGCAGCCATTCTTACTGTATTTTAATTTAATCAATCAATTTTTTTTTTTTTTTTTTAAAGATATACAGTCTTGCTATGTTGCCCAGGGTGGTCTTGAACTACTGGGCTCAAGTGATTCTCCTACCACAGCCTCAAGCGATTCTCATTTCTCAGCCTCCCAAGTAGCTTGGTGCCGCCAAGCTTGTACCACCAAACCCAGCTATTTTTTTTTTTTTTTTTGAAATGGAGTCTTGTTCTGTTGCCCAGGCTGTAGTGCAGTGGCGCAGTCTCAGCTGACTACAACCTCTGCCTCCTGGGTTCAAGTGATTCTCCTGCCTCAGCTTCCCAAGTAGCTGGGATTACAGGTGCCCACCACAATGCTCAGCTAATTTTTGTATTTTTAGTAGAGACGGGGTTTCACCACGTTGGCCAGGCTGGTCTGGAACGCCTGACCTCAAGTGATCAACCCACCTTGGCCTCCCAAAGTGCTGGGATTGCAGGCATGAGCCACCACGCCCGGCCTAAAAACATTATTATTATTATTATTATTATTATTTTTTGAGACAGAGTCTTGCACTTTCGCCCAGACTGGAGTGCAGTGACACGATCTTGGCTCACTGCAAGCTCCACCTCCCGGATTCACACCATTCTCCAGCCTCAGCCTCTCAAGTAGCTGGGACTACAGGCGCCTGCCGCCACGCCTGGCTAATTTTTTGTTTTTAGTAGAGACGGGATTTCACCGTGTTAGTCAGGATGGTCTCGATCTCCTGACCTTGTGATCTGCCTGCCTTGGCCTCCCAAAGTGCTGGGATTACAGGCGTGAGCCATCACGCCCAGCCTAATAAATTTATAAACCTTTTTTTTTTTAAATTGAGACAGAGTCTTGCTCTGTCTTCCAGGCTGGAGTCTGCAGTGGCGTGATCTCGGCTCACTGCAACCTCTGCCTCCCAGGTTCAAGGGATTCTCCTGTCTCAGCCTCCCAAGTAGCTGGGATTACAGATGTGTTCCACTACGCCCGGCTAATTTTGTATTTTTAGTAGAGATGGGGTTTCATCATGTTGGCTAGGCTGGCCTCAAACTCCTGACCTTACATGATCTGCCCGCCTCGGCCTTCCAAAGTGTTGGGATTACAGGCGTGAGGCACGGCCCCTGGCTTTTTTTTTCCGAGACAGGGTCTCCCTCCGTTGCCCAGGCTGGAGTACAGTGGTAAGATCTTGGCTTACTGCAACCTTTGCCTCCCGGTTTCAAGCAATTCTCCTGCCTCAGCCTCCTGAGTAGCTGGGATTACAGGTACATGCCACCACAGCCCAGCTAACTTTTGTATTTTTAGTAGAGACAGGATTTCGTCATACTGCCCAGGCTGGTCTTGAACTCGAGCTCATGCAATTCACCCTACCTTGGCTTCCCAAAGTGCTGGGATTACAGGTGTGAGCCATGGCGCCTGTCTTAGTAGAAAGTCTTAAAGAAGCATTAAACATATACTAGCACCTGAGACTTTTTCCTTATCATATCAGTTTTAGTTTGTATCTTGTACATATATATATCCCTTATAATCATTTTGTAAACCATGAGTAGTATATATCCCTTGCTTTGGGAAACACTATGGTGCTATACTATTTTATTAATGTTGTGCAGCCACCTGGAGTGTCTCAAGACCTAGCACAGGTTTTACCTTTCACCTCCTCCACAGGGGAGAGAATATACTTAAAGGGGCTAAGTTTGAAAACGTAGGCTATTTCCTTCCCTTCTCTCTTCCTCCTTCCCTTCCCTCTTCCTCCTTCCCTTCCTCCTTCCCTCTGTCTGCCCTTCCTCCAACCGCTTTCCTCCCTTCCTTCTTCCCTGGCACTCTCAAGAAAAGAAAAGGCCATTGCGTCGATGATAGTTAGAAATTGCTAGAAAGGGTCACATAATTATGGATTCTTGTGTCTGGTGCACAGTTGTCATCCAGGGATTTCTCTCCATATTGGCCTTCTGAAGATTTCCTTCACTTCTTTCCTAAGCTGGATGTCCCATTTCCTATATCCTAAGTCTTTCTCTTGCTATATTCCTGTAACAAATTCCTTGAGAAAGGAATTATGGGCCGGGCGTGGTGGCTCAAGCCTGTAATCCCAGCATTTTGGGAGACCGAGGCGGGCGGATCACCTGAGATCAGGAGTTCGAGACCAGCCTGGCCAACATGGCGAAACCCTGTCTCTACTAAAAATAAAATTAAAAAAAAATTAGCCAGGTGTGGTGGTGTGTGCTTGTAGTCCCAGCTACGCGGGAGGCTGAGGCAGGAGAATCTCTTGAACCTGGGAGGCGGAGGCTGCAGTGAACCAAGGTCACATCACTGCACTTCAGCATGGGTGATAGAGCAAGACTTGTCTCAAAAAAGAAAAAAAAGGAATCATGGAGGTTCAAATTTTTGTAATCATGAATGTCAAAATCTCTCTGGTTCTGTCCCTCACTGATAGTTTTGCTGATTATTGTAAATTGGAGATAGTTTCCTTCAGAATCTAGGAGGCTTTGCTCCATTATGTCTTCTAGTGTTGTTGAAGAGTTTGAAGTCATTCTGATTCCTGGTTTTTTTTTTTTTTTTCTTTTTTTTGAGACAGAGTTTTCACTCTTGTCACCCTGGCTGGAATGCAATGGCACAATCTTGGCTCACTGCAACCTCCGCCTCCTAGGTTCAAGGGATTCTCATGCCTCAGCCTCCCAAGTAGCTGAGATTACAGGTGCCCGCCACCACACCTGGCTAATTTTTGTATTTTTTAGTAGAGACAGGGTTTTGCCATGTTGGCCAGGCTGGTCTTGAACTCCTGACCTCACGATCCGCCTGCCTCGGCTTCCCAAAGTGCTGGGATTACAGGCATGAGCCACTGCACCCTGCCAAAATTAAATAATTTATCAAACATTTAAATTTGAAGGAGACTATTGTGATACAGTATTTGGATTGAGAATGTAATTGTGTAAAAGTACACGTGTATGTGGAAAAGGATTAGGGCCACAGCCCCAAAGTCACCATTACTAAATAGAAAAAGGTCCATTTTGTACAGATGTACCTCTGCAGAGATGTAGCTCAGCTAGCAGGAAAACTTCCTACATATGAATTAGAAGGATCCCCATCCTTCATGCTTATGCTGTCTGTGTACCAGACACATGGCTTAGCAAGTGAAGCATGGGCTGAATTTCCACCCTCTCTCATCTCCTGTGGTGGGTGTTCTTGTGTGGGATAGAAGCTGTAACAGTGTTGTTTACTCTGTGTTAGACCCAATGCTAAGTGCTTTACACTATTGAACAATTTAATAACTCAATTAGATAAATACTATTATCTTTGTTTTACGGTTCTTCTCAGACGTCTTCTGAACTTCATAATTCTATATCTAACTGCCTATGTCATTTATTTTCTATATAGTGAGCCATCACGCCTGGTCAATTTTTAAATTTTTTTGTAGATACAGGGTTTTGCCATGTTGCTCAGACTGGTTTCGAACTCCTGGGTTCATCTGCCCACCTTGACCTCCCAAAGTGCTGGTGTTACAGGCATGAGTCACTGTGCCTGGAACAGTCCTTTTAAGATTAAAGCCTAGCCAACACAGTGAAACCCCATCTCTACCAAAAAAAATACAAAAATTAGTCGGATGTGGTGGCACATGCCTGTAGTCCCAGCTACTCGGGAGGCTGAGGTGGGAGAATCACTTGAACCCAGGAAGCAGAGGTTGCAGTGAGCAGAGATCGTGCCACTGCACTCTCCCTGGGTGACAAAGTGAGACTCCGTCTCAAAAAAAAAAAAAAAAAACTAAGGTAGATTGTGCCTTTCCTCTGCTCAAGACCTTTCAGTGGCTTCCCACTTCACTCAGTAAAAGGCAAAGTCCTTATAATAACCTACAAGGCATTATGTTATCCACATTGTTCCTGCTCCCTGAAGTTGTACTCACTTAACTCTATGATCTTTTTACCATACCTTATACAAAGGATTTTCACTAGCTGTTCTTTCTGCCTGGAATGTTGTTCTCTCAGTTATCTGCAAGTCAGACTCACTGATTTCCAAGTCTCAGCTGTTACCTCTTCGTTGAGACCTACTATGACCTCACTTTATAAACTGCAGTCTGCCTCCCTTTCCCCAGCACGTATCACCCACTATCATAGAATTTACTGTGCATGCCTCCACCAGAAGATAGGCTTCTGTTATGATCATGGATCCTTGTCTTTTGTTCCCTGAGGTAGCCCAAGCATCTTGAACAGTGCCTGGTACATAGTAGGCACTCAGTAATGTTTATTGGCTGAATAAGTGACGAAAATTGGTATATGGGAAAGGTAAGCAATTTGGTGAAAGGCCAGGCCATACAACTAATAAAAGGTGGAGGTAGATTTTGAACTGATATTTATGTATTGTGCCTTTGATATTAGAAGATGATATCCAAAAAAATGTGTTAGGATTAGTAAAATTATGAGTAACTTCCCCTTTATCCTCCTTTCCAAATTTGTTTTTTGGTTTTTTTTTTAATAAATAAAAATATAATTAGACCAGGTGCAGTGGCTTATACCTATAATCCTAGCACCTTGGGGAGGCTGAGGTGGGAGGGTCACTTGGGGCCAGAAGTTCAACACCAGCCTGGGCAAGATAGTGAGACTTCGTCTCTACAGAAAATAAAAAATTAGCTGGACTCGGTGGTGTGCACCTGTAGTCCTAGCTAATTAGGAAGCTGAGGCAGGAGGATTGCTTGAATGTGGATCAAGGCTGCAGTGAGCCATGATCATGTCACTGCACTCCAACCTGGTTGATGGAGCCAGACCGGTCATGCCTTAAAAAAATAAACAAGGCCGGGCGCGGTGGCTCAAGCCTGTAATCCCAGCACTTTGGGAGGCCGAGGCGGGTGGATCACGAGGTCAGGAGATCGAGACTATCCTGGCTAACACGGTGAAACCCCGTCTCTACTAAAAATACAAAAAATTAGCCGGGCGTGGTAGCGGGCGCCTGTAGTCCCAGCTACTTGGGAGGCTGAGGCGGGAGAATGGCGTGAACCAAGGGGGCGGAGCTTGCAGTGAGTCCAGATCGCGCCACTGCACTCCAGCCTGGGAGACACAGCGAGACTCCGTCTCAAAAAAAAAAAAAAAAAACAAATAAAAGTATAATTAGAAACAGATTATCAGAGTAGAGGAAAGAGCCAGATACTAGGAAGCCAGAGTAGGCTGCCACAAGGTTGAAATCTGGCACCTCATCTTAGGAACCGCCTCTCCCACAAATGCACTGATCTTAACATATGTGATGGTGTGATGAAACCCCGGTGAGATTTGTGAATATTCTGAATACCGTGTAACCTTGGACATTTTTACTTAACCTTTATGGTCCATAGATTCCTCACTCTAAAATGGTAATTTCTCTTATAGGGGGTTGTTGGAGGATTAAAAGGGATATTGTATGTAAAGAACATACATAATAAACATTCAGTATTAGCTAATACATTGGCTAATATCATTATTGTTGCTGCTGCTCAGTTGATAAAGAGTTTTAAGAAATTTATTTTTTGGTGGATATATCTTGTTGCCTAGTGAGTTTTAGCGGGTACCAAAAGAGAGCAAACACGTATTGTTTTTGTTCAGACAGCCAAACAAGCTTTGTCGCATATTTGTGTTTTTTCATGGACACTTACTTGTGGTTCTAATTTTATATTACATCTTAAACAATAGCCACCTTTTCTTAATTATTTACATAAATTTTAATACTTAACATGTGGATTCTACAACTACCATTGTTTCATTGGTTTTGTATTTTTGGTTGACTTCTGTGGGTCAGTTGATTTAAAATGATCCATAGGAATTATGATATAACTGTCATGATATTTAAAAATTAGTGAACTGGCTGGGTGTGGTAGCTCATGCCTGTAATCCCAGCTGAGGATGAGCTGGTGGATCACTTGAGGTCAGAAGTTTGAGACCAGCCTGGCCAACATGGTAAGACCCCATCTCTACAAAATGTACAAAAGTTAGTCAGCATGGTGGCCCACACCTGTAGTCCCAGCTACCTGGGAGGCTGAAGTGGGAGGATCACTTGAACCCGGGAAGCAGAGGTTGCAGTTAGCCAAGATTGCACCACTGCCCTCCAGCCTGGCCAACAGAGACCCTTCCCCCGCCTCGTCCCCCCCAAAGAAAATTGTCTCAGGTTCATCATACTTATGTGAATAGAAGTTACTGCCAGTATATCCATTAAAGTATCTTCTACTTTAAAGTAGAAATTTGAATGATAAATAAGGTCACAAAATAACTTACAGCACCTGAGAAAAGAATGACAGTATAATATACTGAAATTTTTTTCTTATTAACACGGTAATGAAATACATGAAAACTAGTAGAGTTATGTGAATTAGGAAAAATGACTTTTTGAAAACTTTTTTTTGTAGAGTAGGAGTCTCACTGTGTTGTCCAGGCTGGTATTGAATTCCTGGACTCAAGTGATCTTCCAGCTTCAGCCTCCCAAGTAGTTGGGGCTACCGGTGCATCACCACACCCGGCTAGTTTTTAGATTTTGTAGAGATGAGGTCTCACTATTGTCCAGACTGGTCTCAAACTCCTGGGCCTAAGCAATCTTCCTACCTCGGTCTCCCAAAGTGCAGGGATTAGCCCAGGCTGATCTCAAACTCTTGGGCCTAAGCGATCTTCCTACCTCAGTCTCCCAAAGTGCAGGGATTACAGGCATCAATTACCGCACCTGGCCAGGCCGTAAGCCCATTTTTTAACTTCAATATAGAAATAGTTTTACACTCTAACTTTTTAATTTTTGAGATGGAGTTTTACTCTTGCCCAGGCTGGATTGCGGTGGCTCACTACAACCTCTGCTTCCCAGGTTCAAGTGATTCTCCTGCCTCAGCCTCCCAAGTAGCTGGGATTACAGGCACGTACCATCACACCCGGATAATTTTTGTATTGTTAGTAGAGACGGGGTTTTGCCATGTTGGCCAGGCCGGTCTCAACCTCCTGACCTCAGGTGATCCACCTACCTTGGCCTCCCAAAGTGCTAGGATTATAGGCGTGAGCCACCGTGCCTGGCCACACTCTAACTTTCTAAAAGGAATATTCATATAGGGAATAAATGCAGTTGAAAGATTATAGAAAGATACAACTTTGAAGAGTTTGTACCATAACAATCATGAATTGCTTGATTAAAGCAAATATATCCTCAAAGTCCAGGTGGCAGAATGATGCATGAAGCCAATAAAAGGCAATTTTTTTTGGTGAACCTAGGGAACCTACCACCCTCAGAAATAATGTCGACCAGAAAAAATAGTTTTAGAGAAGTTTATATAAATTCATGATTGATAGATACAAAGTAGGTGACTACAGAAAGCTAAGATACCTGGCAATTATGAGTCATTCCTTTTTTTTTTCTATCCTAAAATGTCACCTGGTACATTTCAGAGACTGATTTTGGGGTTAGGCCCATGTAGTAATCTTTTAATGGAATAGTAGCCAAAGTAGAGGAAGGCAAAACAGAGTAGAATCTAGGCCTTTTGATTTTTGAAGCATTCTGTGATGGTTGGTGGGGGTGACCCGGGGAAGTCAGGAATCCAGAGGGAAGTAGCCTGGAACCAGGTAAACCTAAATTCTGTAATAGACTAGAATAATTTGTATTAAGTAAGTTGTAGGCTTCTGAAATAATTTATATGATTTAGATATCATGGTAAATTATGAATACACTATGTCTTCTGTGGCATGTAAAAGGTAAATGTTTTGCCTATAGAATACAAATTCCCAGACTGTCTTACCAAATAAATGTTTAAAGCCTGGGAACTTTTGTGGTAATAAAATTTTTTACTACTATTTTGTATATATAAAAAGAATTTTGTTGCCGGGCGCGGTGGCTCAAGCCTGTAATCCCAGCACTTTGGGAGGCTGAGACGGGCGGATCACGAGGTCAGATCGAGACCATCCTGGCTAACACGGTGAAACCCCGCCTCTACTAAAAAATACAAAAAACTAGCCGGGCGAGGTGGCGGGTGCCTGTAGTCCCAGCTACTCGGGAGGCTGAGGCAGGAGAATGGCGTAAACCCGGCAGGCGGAGCTTGCAGTGAGCTGAGATCCGGCCACTGCACTCCAGCCTGGGCGACAGAGCGAGACTCCGTCTCAAAAAAAAAAAAAAATTTTGTTTTTGTTTTTGTTTTTTGAAGACAGAGTCTCGTTGTCACCCAGGCTGGAGTGCAATGGCATAGTTTTGGCTGACTGTAACCTTTGCCTCCTGGGTTCAAGCGATTCTCCTGCCTCAGCCTCCTGAGTAGCTGGGACTACAGACGTGCAGCACCACCCCTGGCAAATTTTTACATTTTTAGTAGAGATGGAGTTTCTCCATGTTGGTCAGGCTGATCTCGAACTCCTGACCTCAGATAATCTGCCTGCCTCAGCCTCCCAAAGTGCTGAGATTACAGGCGTGAGCCACCTTGCCCGGCGAAGAGAGTTATCTTTTTTTTTTTTTTTTAAAAAAAGATACATTTTTATCATTGAGCAGAAATGTGATTTTACAATTAGTTTCCATATAAACTTTTTGTTACCAAAGTATCTTGAAATTACATACTTAACAATATTCTTTTAAACAATGCCTTTTTCTTTTTCTTTCTTTTTTTTTTCTTTTTTTTTTGAGACAAGGTCTCGCTCTGTCACTTAGGCTGAAGTGCAGTTATGTGATCGTGGCACACTGCAGCTTCGACCTCCTGTGCTCAAGCGATCCTCCCACCTCAGCCTCCCAAGTAGCTGGGTCTACAGGTGCATGCTGTGACACTCAGCTAATTTTTGACACTTTTTTGTACAGACAGAGTCTTGGTATGTTTCCCAAGCTGGTGTTAAACTCCTGGGCTCAAGTAGTCCTCCCATCTCAGCCTTCCAGAGTCCTGGGATTACAGGTGAGAGCCACTGTGCCCAGCCCATGAACAGTTAACTTTTTTTTTTGTATGTTTGGTTTACCTTTTTTTTTTGAAACAAAGTTTTGCTTGTGTTGCCCAAGTTGGAGTGTAATGGCATGATCTTGGCTTACTGCAGCCTCTGCCTCCTGAGTAGCTGGGATTACAGGCGCACGCCACCACGCTTGGCTAATTTTTTGTATTTTTAGTAGAAATAGGGTTTTACCATGTTAGGCTGGTCTCGAACTCCTGACCTCAGGTGATCTGCCTGCCTTGGCTTCCCAAAGTGCTAGGATTACAGGCATGAGCCACTGCGCCTGGCCTACTTTTTTTAAATGCTTATCTTTTTCCTGCAGTGTGGTTTACTTTTGATATTTTACTGTGCATGTAGTACTTGGAAGTATTAAATTGTATTGGTATTGGTGACAGATGACACTGACCTTATTCTTAAATTATGGAAAATGACGTGTATGTATGTGTGTGTGTGTGTGTGTGTGTGTGTGTGTGTGTGTGTGAAGGGATCTCACTGTGTTGCCTAGGTGGACTTCAATGGCTATTCACAGGTGCAGTCATGCACTACAGCCTCAAACTCCTGGCCTCAGGAGATCCTGAGTAGCCTCCTGAGTAGCTGGGGGTAGACATTCTTTCAGTTTCCTGGGAGGTCTTGTTTTTAAACCCGTCCTGCCTTAAATTGTTGCAATTTTACTTCTGTGGCTTTGAGTCTGAGGTAATTTTGAGTTTATTGGTATTAGAAACATTCCTGTGTTTGTGTAGTGCTGGGTGTGAAATGTGAAGTTAAATTTTTAAATAGTTAATAGATACTATTAGATTGCTATACTTTTGTGGTTTATACTCTTCACTGTGAAAGTAGATTACTTGAAATGCTTGTGCTAGATGTTTTGTCTTTTCAAATTTTACAAATCTGGCCTGGCACAGTAGCTCACGCCTGTAATCCCAGCACTTTGGGAGGCTGAGGTGGGTGGATCACCTGAGGTCAGGAGTTCAAGACCAGCCTGGGCAACATGGTTAAACCTTATCTCTACTAAAAATACAAAATTAGCCAGGCATAGTGGCACATGCCTGTAATCCCAGCTACTTGGGAGGCTGAGACAGGAGAATCACTTGAACCCAGAAGGCGGAGGTTGCAGTGAGCAGAGAGTGCACCACTGCACTCCAGCCTGGGCAACAGAGTGAGACTCCGCCTCAAAAAAATAAAAATAAAATAAATTTTACAAATTAATATTAAAAATAATTTTTATATTTGTGTTTCCCTACTTTATATTAAACATATATATTTGCTGGCCTTTCTATTGCTTTTCTATGAATTTAATTTCCTGTTTTTTTCCCAGTGACATTGTTCATCTTTTACTAATTTTTAGGAGCTCCTTGTTTTTGTTTTTTGTTTTTTTTTTGAGTTGGAGTCTTGCTTCGTTGCTCAGGCTGGAGTGCAGTGGCATTATCTCGGCTCACTGCACCTTCTACCTCCTGGGTTCAAGCAATTCTTCTGACCTCAGGTGATCCACCCACCTCGGCCTCCCAAAGTACTGGGATTACAGGGATGATCCACTGTGGCTGGCCAACATGTCTCTCTTTTTAAATAATTGATCTTGTCCAACGTGACATATTTCTCCATTCGTAGGAGAATGCATTTGATTTTAGAACTTTTCTGTGCAACTTTGAAAGGCTTTTCACATGCAGAAACTGATTTTCACATTGGCTTATCTAGTTTTAGTATATGTCTAGGATGTGTGTGTATGTGTGTCTGTGTATACATTTTTTAACATGGGGCATTTTTTTTTTTTTTTTTTTTTTTTTTTTTTTTGAGACGGAGTCTCACGCTGTTGCCCAGGCTGGAGTGCAGTGGCGCGATCTCGGCTCACTGCAAGCTCCGCCTCCCGGGTTCCCGCCATTCTCCAGCCTCAGCCTCCTGAGTAGCCGGGACTACAGGCACCCGCCACCGCGCCCGGCTAATTTTTTGTATTTTTAGTAGAGACGGGGTTTCACTGTGGTCTCGATCTCCTGACCTTGTGATCCGCCCGCCTCGGCCTCCCAAAGTGCTGGGATTACAGGCTTGAGCCACCGCGCCCGGCCAACATGGGGCATTTAGTCAAAGAAATTACAGTATTAAAAGCTAGATCTATGCTTATATTTGAAGGTAGTGTCAACGGGGTTTCTGAATATCTCTATTTAGGATTGAAGTATGTTTCTGCTATATGATTTTTTTAGAAGATGCTTTTTTCCACCTTGTTTTCAGATGTCTGCCTTGAGTTTTCAGATGTCTGCCCTGATTTTTCAGATGTTTGCCTTGATAAAGGAATACCTTAGTAGAATTTTCTGTGATTAACAGGTTAGAGCTGTGCCACTCTTCCCTGAGACAACTTGTAGGGCCCTTGAAGCAGCATTGTCTGTGTACTTCATCTTGTTCTGCAAATATGACCTATGGTTTGTATGAGTATCTGCCATGAAAATGGTTAGGAAGGCCGGGCACAGTGGCTCACACCTATAATACCAGCACTTTGGGAGGCTGAGGCGGGTGGATCACCTGAGGTCAGGAGTTCGATACCAGCCTGGCAAACATGGAGAAACCCCGTCTCTACTAAAAATACAAAAATTAGCCAGGCATGGTGGTGCATGCCTGTAATCCCAGCTAGTTGGGAGGCTGCGGCAGGAGGATTTCTTGAACCCGGGAGGAAGAGGTTGCAGTGAGCCAAGATCGTGCCACTGCACGCCACCCTGGGCAACAGAGCAAGACTGTCTCAAAAAAAAAAGAAAAGAAAAAGAAAATGGTTAGGAAACATTAGCCTCCCTCTTTTTTTTTTTTTTTTGAAACAGAGTCTAGCTCTGTCGCCCAGGCTGGAGTGCAGTGGCACCATCTTGGCTCACTGCAAGCTCCGCCTCCTGGGTTCACACCATTCTCTTGCCTCAGCCTCCCGAGTAGCTGCAACTACAGGCGCCCACCACCACACCCGGATAATTTTTTGCATTTTTAGTAGAGACGGGGTTTCACCCTGTTAGCCAGGATGGTTTCGATCTCCTGACCACGTGAGCCATTGCGCCCAGTCCTTAGCCTGCCTCTTAAGCTGTAAGTGGTCTCGATATGGAGACAGAAAGTAAAATACTATGAATGATAAATAATCTAGGACTTGAATTAAAGTAGGTGTATTTTTATTTTGTCACTTTTTATTAAAAGTTACTGTAGTGTGTTCTCTACTAAGTACCGGCACTATATTTTGAGTACTTGCAAGACTTGGAATTCAATGTAAAATTACTGTTCTTGGACTGAAGTTACATTTTAGTCTTGTCAGTGGGTTCTTCACCAATCAGTTGGAATTGATTCCAATACAGTCTTCCCCCACAGTTGAATATAGAATAAAATCTGTTGCACACTGGGTGTAGGGGCACATGTGTGGCAGGACTGCTTGAGCCTAGGAGTTCAAGACCAGCCTGGGCAACATAGTGAGACCTCATCTCAATTGAAATATGTATCTATACAAAAAATAAAATTCATTACAGTTCATCTTGCTGGAAAATAAAATTCATTACAGTTCATCTTGCTGGAAAACAAAATACTGTTTTTTAATTTAAAAAACTTTTTTTAATTTAGAGATGGGGTCTTGCTGTGTTGACCAGGCTGGTCTCGAACTCCTGGCCTCAGGCAATCCTCCCATCTGGGCCTCCCCAAGTGCCGGGATTACAGGTGTGGACAACTGCGCACGGCTGACAAAGTATTTTTAAAAGACGTACCACTAAATGGAGATTTGATTCACATTTAATAGTTTTTGACAAGTCTTTTCTATTTAAAAACGTTACTTTTTTTTGTAGCATTATTCTGGCTTTTCACTTAATTTAGTAAAGATTTGAACGCCTTTGTATTCCAGATACTGAGCAAGATTGGCAGGGTTCTGCCCTTATGGAGCAGAAGGAAGGTAGGGAGACGGACTAAAACTTGAAAACTATCTAACGTAAGTACCATGCAGAAAATGAAACAGTATTAATTGGCAGAAGGAGAGCGGGCAATTTTGGTTAGTGTGGTTAGGGAAAGCCTCTCTAAAGAGATGTCTCTTGGGTGGAGACAAGATGTGAAAAAACCCAGCTTGCCTGCTTTTGGGGTTTCAGCCTTCCAGGTGAAGAGAAGCACAAAGTTCGGAAGTCTTGAGGCACAAAGTCTGGCATGTTCTGAAAGAAGGCCTTTAGACACCTTGTCAAGGAGTTTAGATTTTATTCTGAGTTTTAAACAGGGAAGTGACACAATGAGTTGCATTTTAAGCTTGTTCAGGCTGTTACATGGATCATTAGGAACCATATCGTTTCAGGCTAGTGAGATGCTCAGATGAGTCTTCCTTCTGTCTCTTCCCTCGTCTATTTCTCTCTTATGTGGTCTTAAGCTCCTCCATCTTTTCCTTTTTAGTTGGAAAAAAAGTCAAATATCTAGAAATAAGAGGAGCTATATGTACTCCAAAAAAGGGACCTCACAGTAACCTGGGGATAGAGTTAGGTAGGAGTGAGTCAGGGCTCAGGTTGAGGTTCCAGAGGCACGAGGCAGCGAGATCTTGCTCTGGCATCCCCTCTTACAGAAATAAAATATGCTGATAGAAGTTTATAGTGTAATAGTAAAATATAAAAACAAAAAATAAGTAATGTAGAAAATAAAAACCCTTCACAGTCCTGCTGAAATGATCACTGTTAACACTTTAATTCTAGAGTTCCCCATCCATTTATTTATTTCTAGATTTCCCTCCCTCTTTGTAGATTAATATTAAAGAGGTTCAAACTATATATTTTGTTCATTTTTTGTTGTCTTGAATATCTTTTCCCATCTCTGTATATGTGGATCTACTTCATTTATCACCTGGATATTAACATGGTTTATTTAATTCCCTATTGTTAGGTATTTGGTTTTTACCATCGTTTTTCAAGGGTATAAATAGTGCTGCAAGGAATATGCTTACACATGTTTTTATACACTTGTCTTAGGCTTCTGTAGTACAGATTTCTGGAGAATACTAGATCATTCTTTAAGAACATTTCAAACTTTTAATAGATATTACCATATTCTTTTCCAAAAAGGATGTACCAAGACTGTATGAGAATAACTCCATGTTGTGATCTTAAGTTGTCTCAAAACCTCTTTGGTTTTCTCAGCTGTCATCTAAGAATACTAAATATCTAACCTCCCTCTTAATTTGGGCATGTGATGTGATTTAGCACGTAGTGGATATTCAGTTGGAAACTTTTGATTGAAAACAAGGTTTGGATTCTGTGGTCCTTAATTCTAGGTCATTTCAGCTGTGACTAAAATGATTTGAGTGTTAGTGTTACATATGGGAAGGTAAGGGCTGTGGAGTCAGTGCAGCCCAGTTCAGAATCCTAGTTTGCCACTTACAAGCTGTGTGTGAGAGAATTTTCTCAACTGTAAAATGGGGATATAATTCCTACCTAGAGTAGCACTGAAAGTAATGTGGATAATGATTGGAATGTATGCTATGTATCCTGCCTCATAATAGTAAGCTTCTAGTAAATAGTAGCTATTGTTAATAATAAAACAAGTTTCTGAAGGAGGAAGGCTTGAAAAGATGGGATTCCTTATCAACCTCAAAGTTTTCTAAAGGAGGAAACCCCACCCCCTTACTTCTGCATGGTTTCTGACCATGAACCGAACTCTGAACTCTGAACTCTGAATGTTATGGTAGAAAATTCATGTACTTTAAATTTAAACATATGGAATCTGGTTATTTTACCCACTGCTGGGGTGTTCTTGGGCAAGTAGCATGACTTCTCTGTCCAAAAAACAAAGGGTTTGCAGTGGCTTAACCTGTAATCCTGGTATTTTGGGAGGCTAAGGAGAGTGGATTGCCTGAGCTCAGGAGTTCGAGACCAGCCTGGGCAACATAGTGAGCGCCTTTCTCTACAAAAAACTGTTTTTAAAAATTAGCTGGGCATGGTGATGCGCATCTGTGGTCCCAGCTACTTGGGAAGCTGAGGTAGGAGGATCATTTGAGCCTGGAAAATCGAAGCTGCAGTGAGCTGTGATCATGTCACTGCACTCCAGCCTGGGCGACACAGCAAGACCCTGTCTCAGAAAATAAATTAATTAAAAAGCAAATGTGGATGGAGGAAGGAATTAAAAATCTGGCCGGGCGCGGTGGCTCACAACTGTAATCCCAGATGTGATTTGGGAGGCCGAGGCGGGCGGATCACGAGTCAAAGAGATAGAGACCATCCAGGCCAACATGGCCAACCCCATCTCTACTGAAAATACAGAAATCAGTTGGGCATGGTGGTGCATGCCTGTAATCCTGGCTACTCAGGAGGCTGAGGCAGGAGAATTGCTTGAACCTGGGAGGCAGAGGTTGCAGTGAGCCGAGATCACACCACTGCCTGATGACAGAGTGGACTCTGTCTCCAAAAAAAAAAAAAAAGGAATCTTTGGGGTTCTTACACAAATTAAATGAGATAATTTATAAAGTGCCTAAAATACATCCTAGAAATAATAGTTTTTCTTCCATGAAGTCATAAATTCTGGCTTACACTTTTTTGCAGGTATTTCTCATAGTACTAATGTGTTCCTCACACTCAAGGATAGTTGCTCAGGAAGAAGAGAAATGTAATTGAAAATGTAATAGACTAGTCTTGAGACCTGGGCTCATGTTCCAGTTTGGCCTTTTTTTTTTTTTGGAGGTGGAGTCTCACTCTTGTCCCCCAAGCTGTGCAACCTCCACCTCCTGGGTTCAAGTGATTCTCCTGCCTCAGCCTCCCCAGTAGCTGGGATGACAGGCACCCACCACCATGCCTGGCTAATTTTTGTATTTTAAGTAGTGATGGCATTTTACCATGTTAGCCAGGCTGGTCTGAAACTCCTGGCCTTAAGTGATGCACTGGCCTCTCGGCCTCCCAAAGTGCTGCGATTACAGGCGTGAGCCACTGTGCCTGATCCCTTGCTAAATCTTTCTTTCTTTCTGTTTTTTTTTTTTTTTTTTTTTTTTTTTTTTTTTTTTGAGACCGAGTCTCGCTCTGTCGCCCAGGCTGGAGTACAGTGGTACGATCTCGGCTCACTGCAAGCTCCGCCTCCCAGGTTCATGCCATTCTCCTGCCTCAGCCTCCTGAGTAACTGGGACTACAGGCGCCCGCCACTACGCCTGGCTAATTTTTTGTATTTTTAGTAGAGATGGGGTTTCAACGTGTTAGCCAGGATGGTCTCGATCTCCTGGCCTTGTGATCCACCTGCCTCGGCCTCCCAAAGTGCTGGGATTACAGGTGTGAGCCACCGCGCCCGGCCATCCCTTGCTAAATCTTTTAACTGCTGGTCCCATTTTCCTCATCTATGAAATATTTTATGGAAATGTATTAAAGAAAATTTTCTTTGCTAATTAATGCAGGAGGTATCACTTATGAAAAACCCACATCGTGCTATTTTCATAATTGGTCTTTATATATTGTGTTCTTGGGTTAAATACTTTTGTTCTAGACTTATAATTATTTATGTTTCTTACCAGGTTTAAGAATTGTTTAAGCTGCATCAATGGAGCACATACAGGGAGCTTGGAAGACGATCAGCAATGGTTTTGGATTCAAAGATGCCGTGTTTGATGGCTCCAGCTGCATCTCTCCTACAATAGTTCAGCAGTTTGGCTATCAGCGCCGGGCATCAGATGATGGCAAACTCACAGATCCTTCTAAGACAAGCAACACTATCCGTGTTTTCTTGCCAAACAAGCAAAGAACAGTGGTATGTGAAAATTCTACTTAGGAAATTTAACTATTTATCTGCCTGTGGGACACATTAAGGATCATGTTGTTCAACTTAAAGACAGGCAAAATATTCATTGTCATATAGGGTCTTTATTAATTTTTTTTCTAACTGCAGATTTATTTCTTTATATTGCTGTTCCTTTCACACCCCCTATTTTTTCCCATCTCTTGGCCTTCCTTCTATTACTCTTGCTTGGAATGTCTTCCTTTGTGCCACTTCATCCAAACAAATAGTACATTTTTATGGGTATATTTCAAAGAATTTTCTTTGAAAAGTCTCTAGGCCTTTCCAACTACTTTTTTTAGAAGACATTTTATTTCTTCTATTAAAATATTCACCTAAAGCTTTTTGAATATTACAACCAAGTATAAAGAAGAAAGTAAAATTACATAGAAAAAATTATTTTTGTGTATTTCATAGGCCCAGGACAAGTCTGGAGGCAGCTTAGAAATCATACAGTCTTCTTTTTCAGGGCACTGACACCAGCCAGTTTGTTCTGCATAGTTTATTTTTGTTGTACCAGTGACAGGTTCATATTGGCATCATGGCAGGACACTGCCACTAGGTTTTTGGATAGAAAATTTCTTTTTTGTTGTTGTTGTTGTTTTTTTGTTTTTGAGACGGATTCTCACTCTGTCACCCAGGCTGGAGTGCAGCTCACTGCAACTTCTGCCTTCTGGGTTGAAATGATTCTCCTGCCTCAGCCTGCCAAGTAGCTGGGACTACAGGCACATGCCACCACGCCCAGCTGATTTTTTTGTATTTTTAGTAAAGACGGGGTTTCACCATGTTGACCAGGCTGGTCTCAAACTCCTGACCTCAGGTAATCCACCTGCCTCGGCCTCCCAAACTGCTGGGATTACTGACGTGAGACACTGCCCCAGCCTGATACAAAACTTCAATTTTTCTAAGAATTTAGCACTCAAAAAAGTTATCTGGCCGGGTGTGGTGATTCACGCCTGTAATGCCAGCACTTTGGGAGGCCGAGGTGGGCAGATGGCTTGAGCTCAGGAGTTCGAGACCAGTCTGGGCAACATGGCAAACCCCATCTCTACAAAAAATATTTTTTAAAAGTAGGCTGGTTGTGGTGGCTCACGCCTGTAATCCCAGTACTTTGGGAGGCCAAGACCAGCGCATTACTTGAGGTCAGGAGTTCGAGACAAGCCTGGCCAACATGGTGAAACCCCATCTCTACTAAAATTACAAAAATTAGCCAAGCATGGTGTTGTGCGTTTGTAATCCCAGCTACTTGGGAGGCTGAGGCAGGAGAATCACTTGAACCTGGGAGGCAGAGGTTGCAGTGGGCCGGGATTGTGCCACTGCACTCCAGCCTGGGCGAAAGGGCGAGACTCTATCTAAAGAAAGAAATAACAACAAAAATGTAGCCAGGCGTGGTGGCACGCATCTGTAGTCCCAGCTACTCGGTACTCAGGAGGCTGAGGTGGGAGGATGGCTTGAGCCCAGGAGGCAAAGGTCGCGGTGAGCTGAGACCGCACCGCTTCACCCCAGCCTGGGTGACAGAGAGCCAGACCCCTTCTCAAAGAAAAAAAAAAATTCTACTATTATGGATAAAACAAAACCAACCACCTAGCCAAAACAGAAAAGTGAAATTGTATTGGTTTTGCTTAGTGGAACTGTTCAGAGAACTTGAGTTCAAAAACTTCCATGCCTCTTCCTCTCCCATCCTCTGTTCTTTGTGTAAAATCAATGCATTGTGTTTATACCGTATAGTCAGGTGAAGCAAGGTTCTGAGGTGGGGAACCCCAGTCCAGAGTTTTCTCTGTTTGCTTGTAACAGTTCCACTCTTCCCAATTTGTTAATAAATTGTTTATACTTTTTTTGTGAACCTAAGGAGCCTCCCCAGTATAGTGTTGAATACTTAGGTGCATTTTGAACTGAAGGCAAAACTCAAAAGTCCAATTAAAGTTTGAGTAAGTTTATCTTTGTCTCCCTAAAAATGAAACTTTTATGGCTGGCAAAATAAGTAGTAATAATCCCCTATATCTGAATAGTGGTCTTTCGTTTGCAAAGTAATTTTACCTACTGTTTCTCATTAATTTTCTTTCTGACCCTAAATTGAGAAGTCAGATATAGGAAGTGTGTGTTATGAGAAGTTGAAGACCATTTGGTGCTTCTTCAGAGTGTTATTGAGACTATCTTCTCCATCCCCATCTGCTACCAGTTTGCCCAGCAGGCTGGGAAACTTAATGTGGCATAGTGATTAAGTGTATGAACCTTTAAAAGAAGAAAACCCCAATTTACATCCTTGCATTGCCTTTTATTAGCTGTATCATTTAAACAAGTTTTGTACTTTTTTGAGCCTGTTTCCTGACCTTTATGAAATGAGGCTTGTACTTAGTACAGTGACTGATTCATTAGTGAAGTGGTAGCTATGATGATGATGATTATATATTTTTTTTAGGTAGAGGCTCTCACTGTCACCCGGGCTGGAGTGCAGTGGCCTGATCTCGGCTCACTGCAACCTCCGCCTCCCAGGTTCAAGTGATTCTCCTTGCCTCAGCCTCCCAAGTAGCTGGGATTACAGGCACCCGCCACCCCATCTGGCTAATTTCTTTGTATTTTTGGTGGAGATGGGGTTTCACCGTGTTGGCAAGGCTGGTCTCAAACTCCTGACCTTGTGATCTGCCTGGCTCACCTTCTCAAAGTGCTGGGATTACAGACGTGAGCCACCATGCCTGGCTGCTGTGACTATTTCTTAGCTTTTTAAACATCTATGTAGTCCTTGATCACCTCCATTTGAGCACAGCTAGTGGTTGGAAACCAAGCTTGACTTCTACAGCTTATGAGAAGGTTGTAGCCTAGGTTAGTTTTGCCTGTTTCTTTGGGTAAAGATGTACTAACTGTGAAAGAACTAGCTGCTTTCACCAGGCACCGAGCTTCAGGAAAGCAGTAGAGGAGGGAAGAGTCACTTAGGCCAGTACCATCAGTCAGCTGTTTTTACTCCTCCCCAGGTTGCTTCACTTCCTGAACCCAGAATGACTCTCATAATCACTCAGTGGGTTCTAGAAATTATTTAGCTGATTACAGCATGTATCCATGGAGGGCTGTAAAGAGGAGAATGAGACAGAGGACGTGTATCTGATTTAAATAATTTTAGATGTGATAATTAGGTTTTTGAATGTTTCTTCTAATTTTTATTTTCTAAACATGTACCTCTTTGACTTCCTCCTGCCGCTGTTGCTGCTATTGTTGCTGCTGCTACTGCTTCTAATTATTATTAGATGAGTGATTGACTGGAGCCGAGGACCACTACTGTTAGAATCAGCTGACCAGCAGGTTAAAATACAGATTCGTTCTGTATGAATGGGCTTTATTCCATACTAACTGAATCAGAATCCTTGGATGTGTTGGACAGGTTGATGGAATCTATGTTTTCACAAGCTTCTCTGAGGATTCTAATGCCAGCTACATTTGGGAACCTGACTGGATTAGACGATATTTAAAGAACTGTCCAGCTTGAATTATGATTTAATGAAGACTGATAATATAACAGATATCACTTTATAGCTTAGAAAACATTGTTATACAGTATTTGGTGCAGGTCATGATTCTGTTAGTGTATGTTTATTACTCTTCGTTTTCCTCATTCTTAGTGTCTTCATAGTTCAGATCAGTATAGCTTGTTTTGTTTCTGAAAAGCTGGAAATTGGTGGGTATCACTGCGTCAAGAAACTTTTAAAATAAACTTATTTTGGGACATTAAAAAATATATACAGACTGGGTGCAGAGGCTCTTCCCTGTAATCCCAGCACTTTGGGAGGCTGACGAGCCCAGGAGTTTGAGACCAGCCTGGGCAATATAGTGAGATCTTGTCTCTACAAAAAAAAAAAAAAAAAAAGGGTGGTGCTGCCCATCTGTGGTCCTAGCTGAGACTGAGGCAGGAGGATCACTTGAACCGGGGTGGTCAAGGTTACATGAGTCATGATCTTGCCATTGTATTCCAGCCTAGATGACAGAGCAAGACCCTGTCTCAGTATATATAATACAGATTTTATACACACACACACACACACACACAACACCCGCACGTAGACAGAATAATAAATCTGATGTACAACTTACCCACTTTCAACACTTAGCTAACCATGGCAGTCCTGCTTAATCTGTGTTTTCATCCACTCCTTTCCCAATGTTTTTGACACAAATCCCGGATATCATTTGTCTGAACTATTTTGGTATGTACAAGAAACTTTTAAAGAATGCTAATTTTATTTATTTTTAAATAGGTAAAGCATTCATATGAGCCAGAAGTCTTGAGTGACCCCTGCCCCTATATCCCCATTTCTTTTCCTCAGAGGTTTCCTATGATCAATCTTCTATCTATTTGAAGAATCAGTTGGTTTCCCCTTACCCTGTTGTTCATGACCTTTGCTTTCTTCCACATCTCTGAAAGAGAGGAAAAACCATCGGTAGCTAAGGAGGCTATCACAAACTCCAAAGGAACTTTTTTCATTTGGAAAATCTTTTCCTTTCTCCCAGATGATTGATCCTCCCGGAAAATATTCCTCCCCCACTCCCATCACCTTCTGAGCTAATCTGTTACAAGTTCAAATTCTTCTACACTGTACTCTGAATGTGGAGTCCATCTTTGGGCCTCAAATAATGATTACTGGGCAGATAAGTCCCCATCAGTCCCTGGTAATAGCAAAATAAAGCCTTGTGAAAAACTTCTTACGTTGCCCCTGTCTGATATTTTTCAAATTCTTTAGGCTCACATGCATTTCCTTCTTTCCTAGATTGTTTTCTCTGCTTTGCATCCAAATACTATACCCTGGTTTGGAGCCTGGTAACTAGGAGGGCCCAGATACCTATGTCCTGTTTCTTAAGACTTTTTTCTGTTGTAAACCAGCTGGAGAAGGTTGGCTGGATTGGCACTGAGGTGCCTGGAGTAAGAGCCAAGATTAAGAACACTTTGGGCCTTTTGGAGCCCTGCTTTGCTTCCTTTCCCCTCCCCATGTATTCGCATAGGTAAATATATGCATACACTCACCACCTTCTGGGGAAGGGGTTGGCTGGCTGCTGTAAGCTGTTAACACTTTCAGAGGAGGAACTTTGCTGTAAGAAGTTAACAAGCACTGCAAATGTATGTTTTGCCCTCCTTGCTGGCCATACTGACTCTAGTTACTTTACTTTTGATTAACTCTTGGCTTTGAAGTTAACACATGGAGGACTTTTATTAAAACTCTGAAATTTTAGTTCAAATTTTTTTACAGCTGCCATTAATTGTGAGTGTCCTGGGCACTCACACTTCCCAATAGGGTTCTGAGTACCTGCCTAGCTTTTTGAGGGTTGAGTACAGGGAAATATAGAGAAGTATGTGCCACTAAGGCTGCTTGGTATGGTATGCACATATATTTAAACTAAGATTGGTGTTTGTCCCTACAGCAGGGCTGGAGTTCTATATCTTCCACTTCCTGCTTTGCCTTCACTAGTGTTAAGTACTTGTGAGATGGAATTTTTGTTAGAATGATTAGTCATTTTTGTTGAAATAAGTTGAAGTACAAATTTTGATCATAAAAACTCATGTTTGTTTGTAGAGCAGATTGGCTTATTTCCTCTTTAATGAATCTAATGAACATACATGTGTATACATCTAATCACACAAAATTAGAGACATGTAAAGGAAAAGTTTATCATTTTCTCTGTCTTTTTTTTTTTTTTTTTTCGAGACGGAGTCTCGCTCTGTCGCCCAAGCTGGAGTGCAGTGGCCGGATCTCAGCTCACAGCAAGCTCCGCCTCCCGGGTTCACGCCATTCTCCTGCCTCAGCCTCCCGAGTAACTGGGACTACAGGCGCCCGCCACCTCGCCTGGCTAGTTTTTTGTATTTTTTAGTAGAGACGGGGTTTCACCATGTTAGCCAGGATGGTCTGGATCTCCTGACCTCGTGATCCACCCGTCTCGGCCTCCCAAAGTACTGGGATTACATGCTTGAGCCACCGCACCTGGCCGTCATTTTCTCTTTCTTAACCACTATCTCTTGATGTGAACAGCTAAGTATAAATCTTTCCGCACTCATATAGCATACAAATTTCTTCACCTTTTTTTTTTTTTGAGACAGAGTCTCACTCTTGTCATCCAGGCTGGAGTGCAATGGCGTGATCTCAGCTCACTGCATCCTCTCCCTCCTGGGTTCCAGCAATTCTCCTGCCTCAGCCTCATGAATAGCTGAGATTACAGGTGTCCACCACCATGCTTGGCTAATTTTTGTATTTTTAGTAGAGACGGGGTCACTATGTTGGCCAGGCTGGTCTCGAACTCCTGACCTCAGGTGATCCACCTGCCTTGGGCTTCCCAAAGTGCTGAGATTACAGGTGTGAGCCACCGTGCCTGGCCTCTTCATCTTTAAAATAATCTTACTCTATTATTCTGAAGGATATTTTCCCCCAATTAATATATCATGGACTCCTCTCCATCCAGGTCATTATAAGTAATATAATAGCTGCATAATGTGACATAATACAGATGTCTCACACTTCATTCAAGTACTTACCTATTGCTGTACATTCAGGTTGTTTCATATATGTGTGTGTGCGTGTGCCATCACAAGCAATGCTGTCATAAATTTGCCTGCACCTTTATAGACTGGTGCATTTATTTCTGTGCCCACCTTTCCAAGGGGTGCTGCAGCCTATGTTGGTCCTAAAGGTGATCCTTTGTTTGTAGGTCAATGTACGAAATGGAATGAGCTTGCATGACTGCCTTATGAAAGCACTCAAGGTGAGGGGCCTTCAACCAGAGTGCTGTGCAGTGTTCAGACTTCTCCATGAACACAAAGGGTAAGAGCTCAAAAGTCAATTGACTTCTTCAGACTAGTAAGGATCTTCTAGCTTCAAATAGCTATGTTTGTATTAAATTGTATTAGCTTCCTATAGAATATTGTTTATTTCTATGCCTTTCTTTATAAAGAGATAATTCAGAAAAATAGGTATTAAGAAATTGAAATTATTGCTTGGACATTCTCTTGAAAAGTCCAATACCTGTAATTTTAACACTTTGGGAAACTGAGGCAAGAGTGTTGCTTGAGGCCAGGAGTTCAAGACCAGCGTGGGCACATAGTGAAGGCCCATCTCTACAAAAAAATTTTAAAAACTAGCCAGGCATGGTGGTGCGGCCCTGTAATCCTAGCTGTTCGAAATGTTAAGGTGAGAAGATTGCTTGAGTCCAGGGCTTTGAGGCTGCAATGAGTCATGATTGTGCCACTGGACTCCAGCCTGGGCTGGAGCAAGATCCTATCTATTAAAAACAAAAAAGAAACAAACAAAAAAAAACATATGTTAGGTATTGATAATGTTTCCATGGATGGAAACGGTAATGTTAGATGCTATGTTTTTTGAGGCAAAGATTTTTCTTTGTGTTTACTGTAATGCATTATATAGACTGGGCACTCAGAAAGTGCATTATTATATATATAAAGAATGCTATCCTCGGGAGATTGACTTTTCTCATTCACTAATTTTTTTTTTGTTGTTCAGTTAAATGTGTCCTAATCCCTGCTGTTTAATAGATTGTTTAAAGATGCAGAAGCATTTCTGCTTCAGGGAAGATTCATAGTTTATCCTATTCCTAATGGTGGTGACAAGATAGAGGCATCCCCTCAAAGGCTAGGAGTAATACCTCAAAGCAGCAGAGCTGTCTGTAATTATCCATTATCCACTATTCCCTCCACCCCCAAAATATAGGGAAACCTTTAAAGGGTTCTTTTTTTACCCTCTTCTTGGAAAGGGTCAATTACATTATTCATCTTTAGCTTACATTTTTTCATGTTTCAAAGAGTTCTCCAGTTTGAGAGAATAGCCCAGGGAATGAATCTACTCAAAGGGGTGAGTGTAATTCTCAATTTAGGAGGCGTTTGTTGAAGTGCAAATCTTTGAAGCAGATGTTAACTTTTGCTGAATGTAGCCCAGGTTGGGTCCCTAAGCCAATCCATAGTGGTCCTTAAGGACTAGAGAGATTCTGAGACAGGGAGGGCTTGGTCTGCTCTTATCCAAGGCTGCACTAGTTTGGAGCTACTCTGGAGTCTCCAGGACAGAGAGCAGATTGTCATTAGGATCAGTCTGCAGATTGATGAGAAAATAAGGCTTGTCCTCCCTCTCTTCATAAGGGCAAAATAGTCCTTTGGAATTATAGGGAGTTTGCCAGGTGCTATATGGGTAATTATAGTAATGAGTGTATTATTTACTGTTGGATAGTGAGAAAAATGGCTTGACTAGGCTTCTGGTAGATGATGAAGAGGCTTGAATGGTGCTGTACATGTTATTCTCTTTACCTGAGAATATTCTTCCTTTGGAAAATGGGCCAGATTAACTGGATACAACATGAGAAAGGAATTGGGCATTGATTTTTACTTATATGTATCTGTTTTTTTATCTTATTTATACTGTAGGCAGAGAAAGTGTGGTTTCAGAATAGGTTTTAAAAGACAGTTCTAAGTTTCTCATTGACTTGTAGACCCTACAACTACAGATTTGAGTCTGTTATTAATAGAAAAGTACATTTTTCATTTGTGGTTCCTTTCTATTTATGTAGATTGAAATAGGCTACTGAAGACTAAATTTTGTACTGCAGCAATATTTATAATCCGTTTTACAGGATTTGGGGATTTTTGTAAGATTTTAACGTTACAAATTCCAATTTAATGTATATTGACTTTATCGTGAGATTGTTATATATCGTTGTTTAAATAAAACTTTATTCTGGCCAGACATGGTGGTTCACGCCTATAATCCCAGCGCTTTGGGAGGCTGAGGCAGGAGGACCGCTTGAGGTCGAGGATTCAAGACAAGCCTGGGCAACACAGCAAGACTCTGTCTCTACCAAAAAACATTTTTTTAAATAAATAGAAAACTTTATTCTAAGAACATGGGCTTTGGAGTTCAGCAGACCTAGATTCCAACATAGGCCCTTAAACTTGCTCTGTGGCCTTCAGCAAGTTACCTTCTTAGAATCCCAGTTTTCTTATTTTTCAGATAGAAATAATACCTACTTCATAGGTTTGTTGTATGAATTAAATAAGTTATTGTTGTATGGATTAAATAAAGTTGTATTTATATAGCATGTGATAAATGGTAGCTGTTGTTATTTCTATTGCACTTTTACCTTGTTTAAACATTTCCTGTTTATGCTTTTTTTAAAAATTCTTTTTAGTAAAAAAGCACGCTTAGATTGGAATACTGATGCTGCCTCTTTGATTGGGGAAGAACTTCAAGTAGATTTCCTGGATCATGTTCCGCTCACAACACACAACTTTGTAAGTTGCAGATCTCCTCTCTTTCTGGCATGTTGAGGGCTTTGCCAGGCATAACAGAAATTTCTCAGGTAATATGCGTATGTATATAGTTGAATTGTTTAAAGCTGTTTATGTTGTTGTTTACGGTAAGGCAATTTAGATTTCATTAGCCAGAGATACACTTTAATTTGTGATTATGAATTCTGTAAATGTTGGAAGTACGATTCATTTTGTAAAAACTCTTTTGGAGGCCAAGGAGGAAATGACTTTGTCTTTTGTCATCTTTTATTTATTCAGCATAATTTACACCTGTGTCCTTGTTGTAGGCTCGGAAGACGTTCCTGAAGCTTGCCTTCTGTGACATCTGTCAGAAATTCCTGCTCAATGGATTTCGATGTCAGACTTGTGGCTACAAATTTCATGAGCACTGTAGCACCAAAGTACCTACTATGTGTGTGGACTGGAGTAATATCAGACAACTCTTGTAAGGCATTGTTCTTTTTCTCAAGGAATATAGGGATGAGGAGTATAAATACTTTAAAGGGTATTTGGTGTAGATTTTGACTGGCAGGTCTGGATTCTAGACTCATTTAATGAATTGTGATCCAGAAACTACTTTAGAAACAGTGATAATTCTGAAACTAGCTAGGCTTGGTGGCATCGATACTCCAGAATGAGCAGGTAGGAGTAGGACTTAACCATCTGTCAAATTGAGATTGACATACTGTGACTGTGATTCAGTAAGGAAAAGAACAAAAGGATATGAAAACAAGATTTTTTGCTTTTCTCTCTTAATAGTATCATCTACTAGGGTTGCTAGTAGACACTGCTGACACTGCTCTGTATTTTGTTGAATATGCTGAATGAGCCTTTGACACTGAGAAAGAGCAGAAAGCACAGTTGATGCCATTTTCTTCACTTTAAACTGGAGAAAACTTAGTTGTTTGGAATTAAAATTGTTTGAATATAAAATCTTGAAAGATTCTTGTTTCTGTTAGGAGACAATATATTTCATATAGATAAAATTTTATTAAAGAATTTAGTTTATATTAAAAGTACATGGTCCAAACTGCCTTTTAAAAACTGTAACTAGGGATATGAAAAGTTTAAAGTTTTGTCCTTTTTTGATAGTACTAGAGAGACCAAGGGAGTGTTATTATTAGACCATGCTGAAAACATTTTTGCTTTCATGGTCACATATTGATTTTGTGATGAGAGCTTGAGTAGCACAAATGGCACAAGCTTTCAAAATTTATCTTATTTTTGTCCCCCCAGCCCCCACCACCTTTTTTTTTTTTTTTTTTTTTTCCTTTGAGACGAGTCTCTTTCTGTTGCCAGGCTGGAGTGCAGTGGCGTGATCTCGGCTCACTGCAACCTCCGCCTCCTGGGTTCAAGCGATTCTCCTGACTCCGCCTCCCAAGTAGCTCAGACTATAGGCACACACCACCACGCCCAGCTAATTTTTGTAATTTTAGTAGAGATGAGGTTTCACCTTCTTGGCCAGTGTGGTCTCGATCTCTTGACCTTGCGATCTGCCCACCTCGGCCTCCCAAAGTGCTGGGATTACAGGCGTGAGCTACCACACCCAGCATTTTTTTTTTTTTTTTTTTAAGACAGAATCTCGCTCTGTCTCACATGCTGGAGTGCAATGGCATGATCACAGCTCACTGTAGCCTTGACCTCGGGTTCAAGTAATCCTCCTACCTCAGCCTCCTGAGTAACTGGGACTACAAGTGTTTGCCACCATGCCTAGCTAATTTTTGTATTTTTTGTGGAGACGGGGTTTCACCATGTTGCCCAGGCTGGTCTAGAACTCTTGCACTCAAGCAGTCTGTCCGCCTTGGCCTTCCAAAGTGGTGGTGTTACAGGTGTGAGCCACCGCACCTGGTGGCACAAGCTTCTGAGTCTAACAGACGTATGTCAGAATCTCACTATTGTCATTAACCATAACCACAACTGAGTTTTCGTTCATGCGTCTGAATAAAGGGGATATTACCTTCCTTGCATTGTTCTTATGAGGCTTGCTGACAAGTGCCCAGCTCATGGAAAGAAGGTGCCTAATTACTCACTTTTCTGTGATTTATTCCTCCTATTTTAGTCTTTTTATCTATTTTCAAGATGGAATGTTTCCAGAAAAGCTCTATGTGACATAGTTTGTAAAATGTTCTACTGTAGTTTGAAAAACATTATTTTGATATAGCTAGACATAGGACCAGTATTTCCTAGAAATGCACACTGGGCCGGGCGTGGTGGCTCACGCCTGTAATCCCAGCACTTTGGGAGGCTGAGGCGGGTGAATCACCTGAGGTCAGGAGTTCGAGACCAGACTGGCCAACATGGTGAAACCCTGTCTCCACTAAAAGTACAAAAATTAGCTGGGCGTGGTGGTGTGTGCCTGTAATCCCAGCTACTTGGAAGGCTGAGGCAGGAGAACCCAGGAGGCGGAGGTTGCAGTAAGCCAAGATTGCTCCTCTGCACTCCAACCTGGGCAACAGAGCGAGACTCCATCTCAACAAAAAAAAAGAAAATAAAAAAGAAAAAGCACACTGGAGCACGTATGTTTATTGGCAGGTCAGTATTATTCACATTCAATAATCATTCAAACCCAGTTATTTGGAATATTGTTCCCTTTATTCTAGGTAATGTAAAACAGTTGAGGAAAATGTGACTGGGAAAAGTTCAGTTTTAGTAGCTCTGAGTTTGCAAAAGCAAGGCACGCTGATTGTCTCTGTAAGATTACTGTAAGCCTAAAAACCAGTCTTTCCCTGCTTTTGTTTAGATTGTTTCCAAATTCCACTATTGGTGATAGTGGAGTCCCAGCACTACCTTCTTTGACTATGCGTCGTATGCGAGAGTCTGTTTCCAGGATGCCTGTTAGGTAATTTTTTTACCTATAGCTTTTCTTTTAGAAAGTTATTGGGTGGGGGGGAGGTGGGGTTGGAAGCTCAAAGACAAAAAATAAGAGTTTCTTCACATTCCCTCCTCTCTATGTGGAAATCCCTTGCTGCTTCTGTGGAATGTGATACTGGTGGTACAGCAAAATGTAGAAATTTCTCTTTATGGATCTGTAGATCTTATATTCTGGAAAGTGACTTTGACTATAGTTTCTTCTGTTATCGTAGCATATTCCTTAATATGTCATTACATTTTAAAGAGCTTGAGATTCTACTTTCCTCAGTATGTACTGAGTTCAACCTCAATGGAAGGGGTCCCAAAACTTGATACAGTGATTCAATAAAAATAAAACCCTTAACTTTGAAATGCATGTTATGGCCTTGCATTTGCTAAAACCATGTATTTAAATAGACTAGTGTCTTTAAAAAACATTTAGTTATATTTTCAGCATAAATATTGTTTCTAATGTGTCTCTGCGTTTGCATATAACTTGTCTTTACTCTGTTTTCCAGCTTTACAATCAGTTTTGTTCAGTTCACATATTGCTCAGTGTTACACACATGAATTTGAAACCTAAAGTAAAATCTACATCCAAAATATCTTACTTTAGGCCAGGCATGGTAGCTCACGCCTGTAATCCCAGCACTTTGGGAGACCGAGGTGGGCGGACCACTTGAGGTCAGGAGTTCCAGACTAGCCTGGCCAACCAACATGGTGAAACTCCATCTCTACTAAAAATACAAAAAACTGGCTGGATGTGGTGATATGCGCCTCTTGGTCCAGCTACTTGGGAGGCTGAAGCAGGAGAATCTTGAACCTGGTAGGCAGTGAGCTGAGATGGCACTACTGCACTTCAGCCTGGGTGACAGAGCAAGACTCTGTCTCCAAAAAATACACACACACATAATGTGTAATCAGATAATGTTTAATGTGAAACTACTATGGAAATTATTAAAGGCAGCATATCTCAGAATAAGGAATTTGCATATGTCTGGATATATATTTGTGTATGACTTTTATTTTTCTTGATAATTTGAAAAGCAGATCTGACCAAGAGTTTGTAGTTACCTCTGAAGATTAGAAGAAACCAGGCCTCTGAAGCCATAAACAGAATTATGTGGGAAGGCGTTTTTTCAAGACAATAGAACAATTTCCCTTAGAAAAGCTGGCCTTTTATCCCTTTAATTCATACATGGATGTTAACTGAATCTGAACAAACCTCAAACTAATCTTTAGAACAAATAATGAAAACGTCTGGCCTTTTTGCAGACATGCTCAGCACGTCTCCTGATCTGTTTAAAATCTTAAAGTTCTCAAATTTAGTCTCTAAATTAAACTGGGCACGTTTCAACTAGCTTAATAAGTGGTAGTGTGGTTGTCAAATGTTAATCTATTCTTTCCCGGAGAAGATGTAAAAATTTGGAGTATTCGGGTGGCGCTTTATTAAAAAAAAGAAAACTTACAATACATTCTCCTTTTCATTGAATTCCCAATACATATATTATTTCCTGTTCCAAATTTTGTATGCAAAAGCACCCAGACTTAAGATAATTTTTAGATGTCACATATTTGAAAGAATCAAACATTGTGTCAAAGGTTGTACAGGTAGAGTTTGCCCTTAAGCATCTTAATCAAGTAGGTAGTTGAAAGACTTCACCAGTATGAAAGCCTAAATGCCAATCATGGAATTTTCTTTCTCCTCCTTGCCTAGTTCTCAGCACAGGTATTCTACACCTCACGCCTTCACCTTTAACACCTCCAGTCCCTCATCTGAAGGTTCCCTTTCCCAGAGGCAGAGGTCGACGTCCACACCTAATGTCCACATGGTCAGCACCACCCTGCCTGTGGACAGCAGGATGATTGAGGTAATAGGGCCCCTTGGGGGTGGTAATGTCAGTCAATTAATGGGGTGAGGGTGATATTTATTTCAGAGAGTTTTGGGTTTCAAATCTGATCAAAGAATGTTGCAACACTTTCTCAGGTCTCTGGACTTTTACAGTTTATTTTATATCCATAATATCTTTAGACTGGCTGAATAGTCTGGTTGGTATATCATTCAAGTGGAGAACTAAAATTTCCTGAAAAATATGTTAACATTTGAACTCTTCCCATTATCAGATTTGAATAGGCTTTTAATGAACGAGTGCCTAAGATATTTAAAGAGGAGTTTAATTTTGGTGTGGGACAGAAAATAACAGTGATGGAGAACTACAGATTCTCTGGAAGACTTTTGTGATTTTATTTAGAAATAAAAGGGTGGAGTCCTAGGATTTAATAAGCAGGTATTTAGGGAGATGTCCAAGTGCCCAAAGCTAGTGTTTTTGAACTGCTTTTTCTTTTCTTGGCTTTTTGGTTATGTCCTATTGGTTTAATTTGCTTTCTGCTTCATCTTTAATAACAACTGAATACACTTAAATACTTCCTTTGTTCTTTATTCTTCTTTATTTCTCATTGCTTTGGACTAGAATAACAGCCTGAATGCTTCTCCCAGGGCGTGGTCCAGACGATTTTGTTTGAGGGGAAGAGTAGGTATTTTTCTTCATGCTTTCGCTTTCTTGTAATTAACAGGATTGCTGAAACTATCAGACAGTAGACTACCAAAAATGAAATAGTTGCAAAGTTAAATTTATATTTCTTGTTGCTTGTTTCCATGTTTTCTTTTTTCCTTTTTTTTTTTTTTTTTGGCAGTAGAGTATATAGAAGTTAAAAAAAAATGTTGTATATGGTATTGATGATAGGTGAAATGAATTTCTTAAGTTAGGCCAGGCATGGCGGTGTATGCCTGTTGTCCCAGCTACTCCAGAGGCTAAGGCAGGAGGATCACTGGAGCCCAGACGTTCTAGGCTGTAGGGAGCTACAATTGTGCCTCTGATTAGCCACTGCACTCCAACTGGGACAACATGGTAAGAATCCACCTTAAAAACAAACAAAAAATCTCAAATTAGATTTTGAGGCCAAGGGCATTAAAAAGTTTTTTGTTTTTTGTTTTTTGTTTTAAATCAGTTCCAACCAGACTAATGTTAGACTGACTTAGTTGGTACTCACAGCATTGGTATTCTGTTTATATATTAGTACCAAATGTGTCAGTTTGGTTGATAAACCCTGGAATAAATATCCTTTATTGAAAGCTTATCAGAGATAACTATGCTCTCTCTCATCATGTAGACATCTGCTGCCTCAGGCACAGTTTATTTCACTCAGACCTCAAATCACTTTCAACATAATTGTCCTGCCACTGTTGTGAGGAGGTCATGTATAAGCTATTAATTTTGTTATTTTGGCTTTATCATTATGATTAGTCCTGATAATACAATAATATACCAGTTACTGCTACTTTTATTAAATGGTTTGTTCCTGTATGAACACTGTAATACTTAACAGGGAACAGTAAAGGTCAGAATTGGCTAGGTGGGAAGATCACTTGCGACCAGGAGTTCGAGACCAGCCTGGGCTATATGTAGCAAAACCCCACCTCTACAAAAAGGTATATGAAAATTAGCTAGGCTTGGTTGTGCGCACGTGCAGTCCTAGTTACTCAGGAGGCTCAGGCAGGAGGATTGCTTGAGCCCAGGAGTTTGAGGTTGTAATGAGCTATGTATGATTGTGTCAAGCATTTTTGAGTTTTTATTATAAAAGAATTAGCACAACTGTTATGCCTCATCATTTTTTACTTTGGAAGCAGGGTAAATTTTGATTCCTGTTATTTAATCACATATGAGTCAGCATTTTAAAAGTAGACTAATTGTTGCTTTATTTATTTAAATTGTTTGTAAGTCTCAAATTATTCATAGTTCTCTTGAGTATTTAGATTCCAGGAACAATAGAAAAATTCTTTCTAGGATAAATTGATCCAGCTGTAGAAATTAGCACAGAATAAAATACGGAATATTTAATGGATATAGGGAAGAAAATTACTATGACATTAAGGAAAATATCCTACTACATAGGAATATAATTGTGGTTAATAAAAATAAATTGTGCTTTGCTTTAAAAACAAAGAACAGATTACTTGGATAATGAAGCTACAGCTGCCGATTTCTATTGAAATCCACGTTATTTTTTGCCACTGTTTTGCCCACCTGGCAGTTATCCTGCTGTACTTAAAAACACACAGATTCCTGGGCTTCCCACGTTCCCCTCCAGAACATGCTCAGTCAATCCTGGGTTGAGGATTAGGGGTGGATCGTCATTCTTCTTTCCAGAGTCAGAATCACTATCCAAGTAATTCTGAAGACTAGCTAGTTTTGGGAACCAGAACTAGGCTTTCTTGTTAAATTCCGAATTATGTTTTGGGAGCAGAGGAACAGCTTGGTTTGATTCTTTTTATCTTGTAATAATATCATTGAGTGGGAGCATTCTAGTAATAGTTCTGTGGAACAAGTATCTTGTCTATACTGTAGTTACACAAAGATAATAGTAGGACCTCCCCCCAAAAAATGTCCTTTTTGAGGATACGGGGGCCAAGTGGTTTTATATTATTCTATTATACTATTCTATTCCAAGTGATGAATTTTAGATTGAGGTTTAGGTCTCATCGAGGCCTCTGTGTTTTAAATTATTTTCCAAACAGTTTCTAATAAATCCTAAAGATAGCCTTTGCTTTCTCCCATGAGTAGAATGTAATCAATTTCCAAATTCACCCATAAGGCAGTGTTTTGTGGTGAAAGAGCTGAGGGCTGAGATCCGTGTGTGATGGTTTCTGGTTCTATTTCTGCCACCCCCTGGCTCTGCCAAGTGACCCTGCCAAGTCTCCTTACCTGTTCAGATGTGTTTTCTTATATGTAAAATGTTGGTTTTGAACTTGGATTTGTGGTCTTTCCAGCTTTCTGTGATTTTAGGCTTGGATAAAGTATGTAGGCTGCTTACCTTTTGCAAATCCAACTTCTAGTTAATTTAGCCTAACTCCTTGTGGAGTAAGAGCTTCCCCCAGAATCCACCTCTCCACCCTGCCTTTTTTAAAAAAGTTTTGAGCCTCAGTGGAACAAGATTCCCAATCTTTGGAAGGGTCTCAGCTGAGAGTAACTTTGCTAGCTTCCCTTGAAAGAGTATGTTTGTTGTGTACATTGCTTTCTTTTGAGAAAAAGAATGTGGTTTTCATTATATATGAAAAACTAATACCAGGCTTGGCACGGTGGCTCACACCTGTAATCCCAGCACTTTGGGAGGCTGAGGCGGGTGGATCACCTGAGGTCAGGAGTTCAAGACGAGCCTGGCCAACATGGCAAAGCCCTGTCTCTACTAAAAATGCAAAAATTAGTCAGGCATGCTGGTGCACACCTGTAATCCCAGCTACTCGGGAGACTGAGGCAGAAGAATCGCTTGAACCTGGGAGGTGGAGGTTGCATTGAGCTGAGATTGCGCCACTGCACTCCAGCCTGGGTGACAGAGCAAGACTCCATCTAAAAAAAAAACAAAAAAATTGATACCAGTCCCTCTAATATTTAATGAAAAATCAGCCTTGGAGGTACTGGCCACTGATACTTACTGAATTTAATCAAGGAACGTTGATTTGAGTATGTTTAGGATTTTTATGGTTTTTAGAGGTTTTTTAATACTATTTTGTTCTTGCACATCCTTCTCCTCTCTTTTCCCTCCCCCAGAGAAAATCTTTTGTGTGTAGGAGTTGACCAGCTTTCCTTTTCTGTTTCAGGATGCAATTCGAAGTCACAGCGAATCAGGTACTTTTCCATAGTCATTTAGCCAACAATAATGGGCTTTTTTTCTTTATACGGTGTATCTTCTGTTGGCTTATCCTTGTGTGGATTCTGTTTGTCTTGTCTATTAAGCCTCACCTTCAGCCCTGTCCAGTAGCCCCAACAATCTGAGCCCAACAGGCTGGTCACAGCCGAAAACACCCGTGCCAGCACAAAGAGAGCGGGCACCAGTATCTGGGACCCAGGAGAAAAACAAAATTGTGAGTATAGAAACCGTACCTCCTGCCAATTAGGGTTCAGTAAGAAAAACCTCGTTGGAAATTAGAATACTTTTAACTTATTTTGGGAGAGGATTCTAATAAAGTATATTTAATGAAGGAGATTATAAATGTCACTGTCATTTTTGGCACACTTGCATCAGACAGCTTGCCAGTGCTTTAACTGAAATGGTATTTCTCAAAAGACAAAAATTGGAATTGTGGTTAATATGTTTATCTTTAAAAGATATGGAAACAGATGACATGGGTTGATCCTTTCTTTGATGCCCTCATTATCAAAAGATTATTACCATTGCATGGAGTATAATAATGATCTCTACTTGTTTCAGAGGCCTCGTGGACAGAGAGATTCAAGCTATTACTGGGAAATAGAAGCCAGTGAAGTGATGCTGTCCACTCGGATTGGGTCAGGCTCTTTTGGAACTGTTTATAAGGGCAAATGGCACGGTAAGCTTGGGGCCTTCCGTTTACTTACTGCAGGGCTTTGGTGTGAAGTCAAGTTTCAGCTCAGGGGGCCAGGAGGAAGAGAAGACTGAGTGCTTCTGGGCTTACAGCAGTACTCTCCCTTAGATACTTGGTTATACTTGAAGACTGAGCTTAATTCTTTTTAGACTAGGTTCTTATAAAGCTCCCAGGATAATTAGAAATTAGTGAATAAGACTTGAGCCCTATAATCAGATGTCAGGAGTGCTTCTCCTTTAAACTGATTAAATACAGTCTGCACATGGGTCATGCTTGGAAGCTCCTTAAGTGAGCAAGAGTCTGCTGCTATGGAGGGAGCTTGGGTTCTAAAAACTGTAAGTTGGAAAGGACCTTAGAGATTGAAATGGGGGCTGATTTGCCCATGGTCATGCAGTTAGGCATAAGAAAGCTGGAAATCTCCTGAAATAACTTCTCTTTGTCCCGCCCAAGGATTAGTTGTGGGTATCCCTATCAAACAGGGAAGGCATAGACTTAATTATTGAATCTGTGTGGAATATTAGTGTTCTTATTTTAATGGAAACACTTTGTCACTTGGAAGAAAGGTACTATTTAACTTCTGTAGTTACGGCTTGTGTATTTTGGCAACACTCAACATTTTGGCAACATACTTAGCATTTCTCTGTTAGGTTTTTAATGCCTCTGGCTTTAGGACTTTGGCAAATAATAGGTATTTTCTTGAAAATGCTGCATGTTCCCAAAAAGTCATCTCTTCTAAATTCAGATTACAATAAAGCAAAAATCACAGAGTCCCTCAGTGCCTATACTTCTACTTTGGATGACACCGGAATTATCTTTAGAGATAAATGTGCAAATGTGCAAAGATTGAGAGAAGTTAAAAGCATCAAATGAATGGAGTATTAAAATTCAAGGTACTGAAAATATCAAACACCTCCAGTTTTGAGTACTTGGTGTTCTTTTTTTTTTGGAGATAGATTCTTGCTCTGTTGCCCAGGCTAGAGTACAGTGGCACAATCACAGCTCACTGCAGTCCTCAATTCTTGGGCTCAAACAATCCTTCGTAAGCCTCCCAAGTAGCTGGGAGCACAGGTGAATGCCCAGCTAATATTTTTTTATTTTTTGTAGAGACAAGGTCTATGCCCAGACAATGCCCAGCTATATATTTTTTTATTTTTTGTAGAGACAGCTAATATTTTTTTATTTTTTTTTATTTTTTGTAGAGACAAGGTCTCACTATGTTGCCCAGGCTGGTCTCCAACTCCTGGACTCAAGCAGTCCTCTTGGGTCTCTCAAAATGCTGGGATTACAGGCATGAGCCACTGTGCCCAGCCTTACCTTGTGTTCTTTAATGCATGGTTTTTACCACTTGTAATTTACCATGCTCATTAATGCATGGGTTTTCACCATTTGTAGTTAATCATCTGACCAATTTCTAGTTCCTTAAGAGGATTGGCACCCGACTGAACATTTGTAAAGTACATGTGGAATGATTCCTTTTCCTTTGAAAATTGCATCTGGCTGGGCAGGGTGGCTCACGCCTGTAATCCCAGCACTTTGGGAGGCTGAGGCAGGCAGATCACTTGAGCCTAGGAGTTCAAGAACAGCCTGGGCAACATCGTGAAATCCCATCTCTACCAAAAATTAGGTGGATATGATGGCACTCGCCTGTAGTCCCAGCTACTCGGAAGTCTGAGGCAGGAAGATTGCTTGAGCTCAGGAGGCGAATGTTGTAGTGAGCTGAGTACAGTGAGTACACACTACTGTACTCCAACCTGGGTGAAAGGGCAAGACCCTGTCTCAGAAAAAAAAGAAAATTGCATCTAGTATGTACTACCGGGCTGCCTCCCGGGTCCCAGAGAAATGATACTATTGTAGAATATTTATTTATATGTATTTAGAGACAAGATCTGGCTCTGTTGCCCAGACTGGAGTACTGTGGCACAATCTTGGCTTACTGCAGTCTCTGCTTCCTGGGCTCAAGCCAGCCATCCTCCTGCCTCAGCCTCCCAAGTAGTTGGGACTATAGGCACATGCCACCACACCCAGCTAATTTTTGTATTTTTTGTAGAGATAGGGTTTCGCTTTGTTTCCCAGACTGGTCTTGAAATCATGAACTCAAGCGATCTGCCTGCCTCGGCCTCCTAAAGTACTGGTATTGCAGGCATGAGCCACCATGCCCAGCCAGTTGCAGAATATTTTAGATGGCATAAATATCTCCAGGATTCCTTAGGAAAGAAGAACAGAAGCACTTTGTGGGATAGAGCACTTACTTGTATCTGAGATAACAAGGCTGCTAGTAATTGTAGGAGGCAGAGCAATGGATATTGCATTTATTGCTTCTGTTAGCATTTGATCATTTTTATATCACATTTTAAAAGCCCCAGCTAAAAGCCAGCGGATGAAGTTTAAGTTGTACCCAAGTTTAATTTTCCTCTGGTTGAGCACTTTTATTTGGGGATTCATAAGTTTTCAAGGTATTACTACATGGTTCTGCTTCCGAACTTTGTCTTCTCTCAATAGGGTGAGCTTTCAAACTGTGATAAAGATTATTTGTTACAGTGTTACTTCCATAAAGACTGCTATTAGAATGTAGATAACTTGTTTTTAAGATTCTAGGATTTTTTAGGCCAGGTGCGGTGGCTCATGCCTGTAATCCCAGCACTTTGGGAGGCTGAGGCGGGCTGATAACGAGGTCAGGAGATCGAGACCATTCTGGCTAACACGGTGAAACCCCGTCTCTACTAAAAATACAAAAAATTAGCTGGGTGTGGTGGCGGCGCCTATAGTCCCAGCTACTCGCGAGGCTGAGGCAGAAGAATGGCGTGAACCCAGGAGGCAGAGCTTGCAGTGAGCCGAGATCGTGCCACTGCACTCCAGCCTGGGTGACAGAGCGAGACTCAGTCTCAAAAAAAAAAAAAAAAAAAAAGACTGTAGGTTTTTTAAGTCAGAAAGTCTCAAAAGTCAGAGGAGTGAGGAGCAGTGGACTTTTATGCCATGCTTTCAGAAAGCAAGCCCTGGTCTATGAATGAAGAAGAAAAATGAGTGGTCAAGGAAACATAATTTCTAGATTGTTTCGTGCAATACTTTTTTCCCCCCATATTCTGGTTCCTGTATACAATATACCTGTTCAGTATCTTTTTTTTTTTTTTTTTTTTTTTTTTTTTTAGACGGAGTCTCGCTCTGCCACCCAGGCTGGAGTGCAGTGGCCGGATCTCAGCTCACTGAAAGCTCCGCCTCCCGGGTTCACGCCATTCTCCTGCCTCAGCCTCCCAAGTAGCTGGGACTACAGGCGCCCACCACCTCGCCCGGCTAGTTTTTTGTATTTTTTAGTAGAGACGGGGTTTCACCGTGTCAGCCAGGATGGTCTCGATCTCCTGACCTCGTGATCCGCCCGTCTTGGCCTCCCAAAGTGCTGGGATTACAGGCTTGAGCCACCGTGCCCGGCCCTGTTCAGTATCTTAAAAATTACAACTGTTTTCATGATTTTGATTGAAGATTTTTTTTAACTCAGCCGAGCCACTGTGGAAGTAAAGCAGAAAGGGTCTCAAAGCAACTCAGAGGCCTCAGATGCATAAACTAAAACTCAACATATTTATTTAAAGCAGCGTCTCTGAGGCCCAAAGTTCACAACCTCCTTTTGAGCATTAAATTTGGCATCAAGCCTGGGTGCGGTGGCTCATGCCTGTAATCCCAGCACTTTGGGAGGCCAAGGCAGGCATATCATTTGGGGTCAAGAGTTCAAGACTAGCCTGACTGAAATGGTGAAACCCTGTCTCTGATAAAAATATAAAAATTAGCCGGGCGTGATGGCGCGCACCTGTAATCCCAGCTACTTAGGAGGCTGAGGTAGGAGAATTGCTTGAACCCAGGAGGTGGAGGTTGCAGTAAGCCAAGATCACACCACTGCACTCCAGCCTGGGCAACAGAACGAGACTCCATCTCAAAAAAAAAAAAAAAAAAATTCTCTAGGCCAGGTGTGGTGGCTCACACCTGTGATCCCTAGCACTTTGAGAGGTTGAGGTGGGAGGATCACTTTAGCCCAGGAAATCGAGACCAGCCTAGACAACATAGTGAGACCCTGTCTCTACAAGAAAACACAATTAGCTGAACGTGGTGCTGTGTGTCTGTTGTCCCAGCTACTCGAGAAACTGAGGCAGGAGGATCACTTGAGCCTGCGAGATAGAGGCTGCAGTGAACCATGATCACACCACTGCACTCCAGCCTGGGCAACAGAACAAGATGCTTTCTCTCCAAAAAAAAAAAAAAAAAACTTAAGGACTTTATATTCTTAGCGGGGACAGTAAACAAGAAAAGCAGAATATATAGTGTGCTGTAATTGCTAAAGAGAAAAATGGAGGAAAGGAGATATGCACTGGCAGTCCCAGTTCAAAGTTTTTAGTAGGTTGGTCAGGGAGGAATCTGCCAAGAAAGTGGCATTTGCATGGAGGGTGAGGGTGGTGCAGATATCTAGGGAAGCAGTAATATCAAGTGCAAAGTGGACCACTTACCTGGCCTGTTCAGAGAACTCAAGGAGATCTTAGGACTTCATTTAGAGTGAGTGAGAGGTAGACTAATAGGAGTGAGGTCCAGTGGTAGGGTGTTTTAGGGTCCTATAAAGACTATCATTTGGGTTAAGTGGGATCCGGGGTCGTACGAGACTTTTAGGAGGTTTGGCCAGCCTTTGTTTGAAAATGAGTGTGATGAGAGAGCTCATGATCTGTCTGAAAGCCCATTCTATCTCCAGGTAGTTCCTACTAGTAGAAAATAGTTCTTAATTGGTTGCAGTGGCCCACATGTAATTGGGTGCAGTGGCCAAACAGTTTAGGAGGCTGAGGCGGGAGAATACTTGAGGTCAGGAGTTTGAGACCAGCCTGGGCAACATGAGACCCTCGTCTCTACAAAAAATTTTACAAATTAGCTGGGCGTGGTGGTGCACACCTGTATTGTAGTCCCAGTTACTTGGGAGGCTGAGGTGGGAGGATCCCTTGAGCCCAGGAGTTTGAGGCTGCAGTGAGTCATGATGGTGCTGCTGCACTGCAGTCTCGGTGACAGAGCAAGAGCCAGGGTGGGGCAAGGGGCGGGCATGGAATAATTCTTTATTAGAGTTGAAATCCATTTTCCTATAATGTTTGCTCATTGATCCTAGCAGATTGAATGAATCCCTTTCGTGGCAGTCCTTGGATTGTTTATATGTAAATGAGGGGAATGCTGCAGTATAGAACATTGCTTCTGGATTTCATAAGAAATTGCAAATAATCTATTACCATAACTATGTTAACGAGAGCTGGCTGGCAGATGGATCCCTGCAAGTACCATGGGCTCTGTCTTTGGTTGACCCTGTTTGGTCTTCCCATCAGTGACTTAACCAGAGGTGTGATATGTATTTGCACAGTACTGAGGATTTAGAAAAGTGAGAAGAGTTCAACTGGCTAAGATGACAGAAAAAAGAAAAGATCAACTTTTAACAGAGATAAGTCCTATTTGTTGTTCCAAAAAGTAGAACTGGAGGGGGAAGATGTGGCTTAATGATAATGCTTGTGGAAACTGCTAAGGAAGTTCAGCTGACTACAAGGTCAGAGTAAGTCACTGCGTGAACTTTGGCTCTGAATTCTGAGGTTGTATTACTGATTAGGGCCAGAACAGGTGACACCAGAGGGTGGGTTCAGTGACAACTAGAGCATGCCCAGAGGAGAGCTATAAGAAGGAATGGACTGCAAAACAAGGCCCGTGAAATAGGAAGGTCCTTAGAAGCAGTTCCCCCTGAGCAATCATCCAGCATCTGCCAAGCCATGTGCCTGAACCCCTAGCCCTGTCCTATCCCATCCCATTAAAGACTCTGCCCTTTTCTGGGTCCTGTAGCCTGGGTCATAGCGTTGGCCATTTTCCCAGCACTCCCACTCAGTTGACTGCCTCATTGGGTCAGTTTACCTTCACAGGGTTTCTTATCTTCATCCCTTCTTTCTAAGTCCCCACAGTCACCCATTGTGCTTGTACTTTTCCTGGGCTATTGCAGCAGATTCCTCTGTGGCCTCCCTCTTTCTGTCCTACAGGTGTCCAAATCCTACCCTAGAGTTTACTAAACACAGCTCAGGTTTCTCTCATCCCCCTCACCTCACCTTTATTTCTGATGTGCCCAGTCTGAAACATTCTCTCCTATTTACTAAAGTCCTTCCCTTGGTTTATATCCTATTTCTTTCAGAAAACCTTTCCATATCCTCTTGGAAAAGAGATTTACTTAGGCACCTGTAGTCCCAGCTACTTGGAAGGCTGAGGTCGGAAGATTGCTTGAGCCCAGGAGTTCGAGGCCAGCCTAGGCAACATAGTGAGGCCCCATCTCCAAAAAAGAAAAAAAAAAAAATTTACTCCCCCATCTTGGGGAACCCCTTCTGTTCCAGCACTCCTGTCTTGGCTCCAACTGTACCGGAATGGACACTTACACAAAAGATTGTTGTCCTCCTACTCAGGGCTGGTTATACATGTGTCCCATATGGTATACCAGATCCATTTTTCTAGATAGAAGGTAGCTTTAAACATAGTGTGGATCTCTCCCATCCAGTCAACAGCACCTTCATCGGCAGCCCATGGCCCAGGGTCCATGGTAAACACATGGTTTACCATGGTAATGCAGGTTAACTGGATGAGAGCCACTTTGGAGGCTGCTGTTAAAACACAGGGACTCACTGAAACTTTAGATGATAAAACCAGAGATCACGGGGAGACAGTTTGGTACCTATTGTGAGAACCATCTCTCTACCAATTTTCTTCCCAAAAATGAAATGTGGAGGGCTGGGTGGGGTGGCTCATGCCGGTAATCCCAGCACACCGGGAGGCTGAGGCAGGCAGATCCTTTGAGGTCAGAAGTTTGAGACCAGCCTGGGCAACATGGTGAAAACCAGTCTCCCCAAAAAATACAAAAATTAGCTGGGCATGGTGGAGCGTGCCTGTAATTCCAGCTACTCGGGAGGCTGAGGCAGGAGAGTCGCTTGTGGAGGTTGCAGTGAGCCGAGATTGTACCACTGCATTCCAGCCGGGGTGACAGAGCGAGACTCCATCTCAAAAAAAAAAATAAAGAGGAAGGCTCCAACAGAGAGGCTCCAGAAACACTTTCGAAAGTGGCTTTTGGCCGGGCACAGTGACTCACGCCTGTAATCCCAGCACTTTGGGAGGCTGAGGCGGGCGGAACACAAGGTCAGGATATTGAGACCATCCTGGCTAACACAGTGAAACCCTGTCTCTACTAAAAATACAAAAAAAAAAACACAAAAAAAAACATTAGCCAGGCGTGGTGGCGGGCACCTGTAGTCCCCAGCTACTCGGGAGGCTGAGGCAGGAGAATGGTGTGAACCCGGGAGGCAGACCTTGCAGTGAGCCAAGATTGCGCCACTGCACTCCAGCCTGGGTAAACTGAGTGAGACTCCGTCTCAGGAAAAAAAAAAGAAAAGAAAAGAAAGTGGCTTTTAAATTTATAGCACTCTAAAGTGGAACGGGATCCCTGGATGTGTCTAAAGTTATATCAAGAGGCTGGTTTTACAGTGCTTGACAGTCAGTTGTCAGTCTAGTAGGTAGGATAGCAACTGGAGTCAGACTGGGGTTTTGATCCTGGCTGCAGCACTCTTTGTTTTTTGACTGTATGACCTTGGGCAAGTGACTAAACTTCTCTGCTTGTTGTCTGAAGTGAAGATAAATTATTTACGTCATAGGGCAGCTGTGAGGATTAAAAGAGATAAAAGTACACACAGTGCCAGGGTTCAGTATTATTAGGATTACTTTTTAACGGTATTGAAGGCAGAGAAGCTTAATTTCAATATATATCTCTGAATTTTTCCTAGTGACCATCTTAGGTCTCACTGAAATGTGGATTCAGAGTTCAACCTCAGTAGTTGCTAAATGGTCTGCTTCCTTACAACAGCATCCAGCCCCAGTCATTCTGTATTTGCCAGGCCATTCATATCCATGCACTGATTTCATTCCCACAGGACAAGGTTTTGACCTGTCACACATGACCTCCCGTCTGGGGCTTGCCAGGATTGGTATGAATAGTTTAACCAAGACTATTGAAGGCCTAACTGTAGGGATAGCAGTTAACCTATGTCACTTTTTTGAGTCATTTGAATTATGTAGAAATTGGACCTGTAATCCCAGCACTTTGGGAGGCCAAGGTGGGAGGATTGCTTAAGCCCAGGAGGTCAAGGCCGCTGCGTGCCACTGCACTCTAGCCTAGACAACAGAGTGAGACCCTGTCTCAAAAAAAAAATTTTGGAGATTTGTTGTATCTGTGTAGGTATGTGATTCTTTGGATAAATGATTCACTGTATCTTCTTCAAAACTAGGTTACTTGAAAGACTAAGATCAACTGATTGCACTGATTGCCAACTAATTTTGCAGGAGACGTTGCAGTAAAGATCCTAAAGGTTGTCGACCCAACCCCAGAGCAATTCCAGGCCTTCAGGAATGAGGTGGCTGTTCTGCGGTGAGTACAAAGCTGGCAGTCCAGTCCCTCTGGAGTGCTAGAGTGGGGGTACAAGGACTGCAGAGTTAGTGGACTGTGCCGCGGGTTGGGATGGGCGGGCAGTTAGGACTCACTTTGGAGTTCCTGTGGTTGGATGCTCCTCCTTTGAGAGCAAGGGATCTTTCCTTTAGTTTATGTGGCTGTCAGGCCTTTCGAAGAGCCCCTTCTCAGGAGAATACCCTCCTCTGGGCACAGTAAACTCAATAGCCCAAGTTCTATCTCTGGGTTTTGGTTTGAGGTGGGCAGAAATAGGCCCTATTTTTACCTTTATTTCCCAGAACCCTCTTTATAGCTGAGTTGCTTTATTTTAGACTTCAGAACAGTCAGCTTTCAAATCTTTCAGTCACTATTTAGACTTGTAGGAATAAGTCATATAATGGAGATTTCTACAGAGGAGTCCTTGTGACCTCCACGGGGAGGGTCATGGAGTGTACATTGATGGAGGGTAACGTCGTCTCTGTAAGCAAGGCCAGCACTGAACTGATGGCCCAGTGAACTAATGGTGCGCTTCTCTATTTGCTCAGAATGCCACCTGGGTTATCAGCCATGCCATGTGTTTGTTTTTCTAGCCCCCTCCAGGTTGGGACTGGGGGTGGTGTCGAGAGCACAGAACCCAGTGTCCACGGAAAAGCACAGTAGACCTCCCTGAGCACTTTCCTCCTCCCTCTCCTCTCTTCACCTCCCCAGCAAAACACGGCATGTGAACATTCTGCTTTTCATGGGGTACATGACAAAGGACAACCTGGCAATTGTGACCCAGTGGTGCGAGGGCAGCAGCCTCTACAAACACCTGCATGTCCAGGAGACCAAGTTTCAGATGTTCCAGCTAATTGACATTGCCCGGCAGACGGCTCAGGGAATGGAGTGAGTAGATGGTCTGATGCCTCTCTGGGACCCAGGCATCAAATTTGTCCCTAAATTGGAACCAGAATCAGGAAAAGCCTTCTAGTCCATTAAGCGATTCTGTGATATCTTTGCGTAAGCCTCTGGCCTTGGCTGGAGGGGCCAGTTATCAGGAATGAGTTGTTCAGGTTCCAGCTGGGTGAGGTGGCTCACACCTGTAATCCCAGCACTTTGGGAGGCGAAGGCCAGTGGATCACTTGAGGCCAGTAGTTCGAGACCAGCCTTGCCAACGTGGCAAAACCCTGTTTCTACTAAAAATACAAGAAATAACCAGGCATGGTGGCACATGCCTGTAATCCCAGCTGCTAAGGAGGCCGGGACAGGAGAATCGCTTGAACGTGGAAGGCAGAGGTTGCGGTGAGCTAAGATAACACTACTGCACTCCAGCCCGGGCTGCAGAGCGAGACTGTCTCAAAGAAAAAAAAAAAAGTTCAGATTCCCCTGTTGGGACTGAACTTCCCCCTTGGCGCTTCCCCCTTGGGGCTCAGATTCGGGCTCTGCCTGCTACCCTCGCTTTATCAGAAACCTGAGAACATAGTGGGGGGCATGTACCTTCTGCTTATAGCTGTGGCAATGCCCTCTGCTCAGCTGTTTGAGGCATGGCTGTCCCACATGAGGGTTTAAACAGATGTCATTTTTGGGATTTTTTTTTTTTTTTTAATTAAAAACTTTTTCCTGGCCGGGCACAGTGGCTCACGCCTGTAATCCCAGCATTTTGGGAGGCTGAGGTGGGTGGATCACAAGGTCAGGAGTTCGAGACCAGCTTCACCAATATGGTGAAATTCCATCTCTACTAAAAATACAAAAATTAGCTGGTTGTGGTGGCACGCGCTTGTAATCCCAGCTACTCGAGAGGCTGAGGCAGAAGAATCGCTTCAACCTGGGAGGTGGAGGTTGCAGTGAGCGGAGATCATGCCATTGCACTCCAGCCTGGGCGACAGAGCCAGACTCCATCTCAAAAAAAAAAAAAATTCTTTCCTTAGAGAGACAGGGTCTCACTCTGTCACCTATCCTAGAGTGTAGTGGCGCGATCATAGCTCACTCCATCCTCGAACTCCTGGGCTCCAGCAATCCTCTTGGCTCAGTCTCATAGGCTGCTGGGACAGCAGGCACACGCTACCATGCCCAACTAATTTTTGTGTATTTTGTAGAGTTGGAAGTCTCACTGTGTTGCCCAGACTGGTCTCAAACTGGCCTCAAGTGATCCTCCCACCTTTCCTGGCTAGCCCAGGGTAGTGCTTCTCAAACTTTTCCTCAGAAGTGCCCCTTATGGTAGAGGAGTAGGAACTCCTTGTACCCCCTAGACATCTGGGAGCTACTAAGGTATAGCTGTGCTTGCAAGTCCTACAGAAATTCTCATATTATCTTTAAAATTCATATGGAAGTTGCCTTCTGTATATTTTAAGAAATGGAATGACTTTTCAGAAAAATTGAGATATAATTCATATATCATAAAATTCCCCCTTTTAAAATGTACACCTCAGTGTTTTTCTGGTATTGTGTTGTGCAGCCATCACCACTATCTAATTTTAGAACATTTTCATTATCCAGGAAAGAAATATATGCCATTGTATTAGTCTGTTTGGGTTGCTCTAAAGGAAGACTTAAGGGTGGGTAATTTATAAAGAAAAGAGGTTTATTTGGCTCATGGTTCTGCAGACTGTACAAAAAGCATGACATCAGCATCTGTGTCTGGTGAGGCCCTCAGGAAGCTTTTACTCATGGCAGAAGGCAAGGGGAGCTGCATGTGACATGGTGAGAGAAAGGAGCAAGAGAGAGAGCATGGAGGGAGGTCCCAGACTCTTTAATAACCAGGTTTCATGTGAACTAATAGCATGTGAATTAATAGTGTGTGAACTCACTGGTTACTGCAGGGAGGGCACCCAGCCATTCGTGAGGAATCCGTCCCTATGACCCAGACACCTGCCACTTGGGTCCCACCTCCAACGCTGGGGATCACATTTCAACTTGAGATTTGGAGTGGACAGATATCCAAATGATATACCCATTAGTGGTCACCCAATACCTCTCACCCACTTGCAACTATTTTCTGTTTCTACAGATTTTGCCTACTTTATAGTTTAATATAAATGCAGTCATGTAAGATATGATATAATATATATAATGATATAGGAAGGTAGTCTCACAAGATTATAATACTGTATTTTTACTGTGCCTTTTCTATGTTTGGCTATTTTTTTTTTTGAGATGGAGTCTCGCTCTGTTGCCCAGGCTGGAGTGCAGTGGCGCCATCTCGGCTCACTGCAAGCTCTGCCTCCCGGGTTCATGCCATTCTCCTGCCTCAGCCTCCTGAGTAGCTGGGAGTACAGGCGCCCGCCACCACGCCTGGCCAATTTTTTGTATTTTTAGTAGAGATGGGGTTTCACCGTGTTAGCCAGGATGATCTCGTTCTCCTGACCTTGTGATCTGCCCGCTTCGCCCTCCCAAAGTGCTGGGATTAAAGGCATGAGCCACTGCGCCCGGCCTATGTTTGGCTATGTTTAGAGACACAAATACTCACCATGTTACAACCAGCTACAGTATTCAGTACACTGAGGGCCATAGAGGTTTGTAGCCTAAGTGCAACAGGCTATACTATTTAGCCAGGGTGTGTACTAGGCTGTACCATCTTGGTTTGTGTAAGTATACTTTATGACGTTTGCATGATAACAAGTTGGCTAACAACACATTTCTCAGAAGATATCCCTGCCGTTAAGTGAGGCTTGACTGTGTATAATACATAAGATATGGTATTGTATGCCTGGGCGCTTTGACCCAGTTTAATATTTTCAAGATTAATCCAGGTTGTAGCATGTGTCACTACTTCATTCTTTTCTGAGTAACATGTCATTGTATGGATATGCCACATTATTCATTCATCAGTTACGGACACTGGGTTATCAGAATTACTTTTGAGTAAAACTGATGCTTGAAGAAGTGTCAGCAATGGTCAGGCGCAGGGCCCATGCCTGTAATCCAAGCATTTTGGGAGGCCAACGCGGGAGGATCACTTGAGCCCAGGAGTCAAGACCAGCTTGGGCAACACTGCAAGACCCTGTATCTACCAAAAAAAAAAAAAAAATGTGGTGTGGTGGCACATGCCTGTGGGCCCAGCTACTGGGAGGTGGATCACTTGAGCCCAGGAGGTTAAGGCTGCAGTGAGCTATGATTGCATCACTGCACTCCAGTCTCCAGGGGGAAAAAAAAAAAAAGTGTAAGCATGTTTGTACTGTGGCCTCACTTTCAGGTAAGCAGTGATGTGAACCAGGCTGAACAGCACAGCATCTGTCCCTGTGTGTAACACTCCTTGGAGCCAGACCTTCAGTGACTTTACTTCTTAGCTGTAATTTAAAACTACTTTCTACCCATGCCCCTCAAACTTATTTTTAATAATTCCTTTTCCTTTCACAGCTATTTGCATGCAAAGAACATCATCCACAGAGACATGAAATCCAACAGTATCCTTTGGTTGCTGAGTTCATTTGACTGCTCAGTTCTAAATTTAGGGAAACAGAAGAGAGCCTTTTTATCACAAGTGGCTGTCGGTGCCAGGGGATATCTTTTTAAGGAAAGAAGAAGAGGACAGGAAAACAGAAAAGTCAGAAAATTAGTAGGCTTGGCCTGCCCCTCAGCAGCTTATGCCTCACCTGGGCTGATGAGAGCAATGTTTAGGTTAGGTTCCTTTCTGAGTTTATCTCAGCAAAAGTGATTTGGAGAGATTTCGGTAAACTTGAAATAGGTATAATTTTATCACACTATTAGTAAATTTAACCTGAGGGGGATTGGGCTTTTGTCTTATGTTTATTTCTAGTTTGTGGCCAGTGTGTGTATGTGTATCTACTTGTTATGTGGATAGTAAGTAGCTACAAGCCAGATGTTGAAAGATTTCCAAAATCACTATTTTTTTTTTTTTTTTGAGACGGAGTCTCGCTGTCGCCCAGGCTGGAGTGTAGTGGCGCAATCTCGGCTTACTGCAAGCTCCGCCTCCCGGGTTCACGCCATTCTCCGGCCTCAGCCTCCCGAGTAGCTGGGACTACAGGCGCCCGCCACTGCGCCCGGCTAATTTTTTTCTATTTTTAGTAGAGACGGGGTTTCACCATGGTCTCGATCTCCTGACCTTGTGATCCGCCTGCCTCGGCCTTCCAAAGTGCTGGGATTACAGGCGTGAGCCACCGCGCCCGGCCCAAAATCACTATTTTTAAATATTTTTAAATAGTGGTCTTTCTTGACGAGGCGTGATGGCTCACACCTATAATCCCAGCACTTAGGGAGGCTGAGGCAGGTGGATCACTTGAGGCTAGGAGTTTGAGACCAGCCTGGCCAATGTGGCGAAACCCCGTCTCTTAAATTTAAAAATTAGCTGGGTGTGGTGGCACGTGCTTGTAATCCCAGCTACTCAGGAGGCTGAGGCATGAGAATCACTTGAACCTGGGAGGCAGTGGTTGCAGTGAGCTGAGATCATGCCACTGCACTCTAGCCTTAGGGACAGAGCAAGGCTCTGTCTCAAAAAAATAAATAAAATGATCTTTCTTAAAGGTACATAAGTGGGTTCCTCAGAAGTCACTGTTACAAGAGGAGAGGGGTTGTTTTTATAGAAGAGTAAATGAAGAAAGGTATTTTTAATGCTGTAAGGCATGAAATTTAACAAATTTGAATCTGCCACCCTCCACTAGCCTTTCCTTGTGAAAGAAAGATGGCATTACAACCCACTTTTCTTCTTGAGCAGTGAGAGAGGCATGATAGTTGTGTTGGATTATGGGACATGGCCTGTTTTAGGTACATGTCTGAGGTGTGGAACACCTTTCAATGGTGGGCTTTTTAGCAGCCAAACATTATACCATGAAAGCAGACATCACAGATTTAAGGTGTGAATTCCTGGGCACCAACAGATCACAAGTTACTTTGTATGTGTTTTTTTTTTCTGTTTTTAAATTTTTTTTCCCCTCACAAGTTAGACTTAAACTGTATGACTTCTTTACCCAGAAGTGAGCTGACTTCGGTTCTCATTTTGAAGTCACCAGGTGGTACCAATTCTAGTGAGGAATTTCTTATGACAACATTGAACACTCAGTAAGGGATGTGCTATTTTGTTAACCACTCAAGTTTCAGATGGTGATTTGAGGGTGGAATACAGGCAGAAACGACTGTAAGCTGTCAGCAGGCCATGCTTGGCCCTCTGGGGAGCACTGGAGTGTGGCCTCTGCTCATCGTGTTAGGGTTTCAAGCACCTGTATTATGTGGAAAGGTCACAAGGCCAGGGACCCAGCACCTAGACGTGCAAATGGGGAGAAGCAGCAGAGAAGAAACGCTGGCTTGCTTTTGGCTTGGGCCAAATAATCTGGCACATTGACCAATCCCTGCCTGTCTTCTGGAAGAAGGGGCATTTCAAAAGCACTTTAAAGAACTTCAGAAACCTTAGGAAATTCAGTGCAGAGGTTGTGACAGAGGGAAGGTGGAGAGATTACCATGTTATAAAGAACTTTGGGATGTTTTTCAAAATTAACTTGACCATTCTTTTGAAACCAGAGTCCTTAACAAGCATTGAGATATATTTCTCCATGAAGGCCTAACAGTGAAAATTGGAGATTTTGGTTTGGCAACAGTAAAGTCCCGCTGGAGTGGTTCTCAGCAGGTTGAACAACCTACTGGCTCTGTCCTGTGGATGGTGAGAATCTGGGCTCCCACCAGCAGTCTCTGGTACAGGGCAAAGGGAATGCCCTGGGGATTTATGTGCAAACTTTTAAAGCGTTTCTGTACATTTCCCCGAAATCCACATGACCCCTAGTGACAGCCAGCCTCAGGGCAATTGTAGATTTTCTTGAGGAAGCTGTTGATCAGAACCACTGTGAAGCTTAGTGTGGAGAGGATAATAAGCTGGGTGATAGAAGTGCTGGGTGTTGGTCCTTAAAAGACAAGGATTCCTGAGCTGTTTTACCCAGTGCCTGAGTTGGAGTCCTTTAGGGGAAAAACTATGTGGGGACTGAAGAATGGACTCATTGGTAACTAATGAAAGGGACAGCCTGGGTCCTAGATGTCTGTAAGGTCTGTCATATGGTGATAAATGCACTTTTGTCATATGGTGATAAATGTAGGCCCCAGAGGTGATCCGAATGCAGGATAACAACCCATTCAGTTTCCAGTCAGATGTCTACTCTTATGGCATCGTATTGTATGAGCTGATGACGGGGGAACTTCCTTACTCTCACATCAACAACCGAGATCAGGTGAGTCTGTGCTGGTGCTAAAGGTCCTAACGCGTGGGAGCCCTTGGGCCTCTCCCAGCCTAGGCAGCTAGAGGGTTAGGACTTGATATTTTCTGTAGTTCATTTACCCCCCCATTCGCTCAGCTGTTTTCTTTCCCTTAGATCATCTTCATGGTAGGCCGAGGGTATGCCTCCCCAGATCTTAGTAAGCTATATAAGAACTGCCCCAAAGCAATGAAGAGGCTGGTAGCTGACTGTGTGAAGAAAGTAAAGGAAGAGAGGCCTCTTTTTCCCCAGGTAAGGCTCAGGGCTGCTAGAATGGTGATTAAAGCATGGATTGGTTCTTAAAGATGGCAATGTAAGGTGGGAGTATTTTGTTTTGTTTTATAGGGAGGGGACCCAGATCCTCTACAAGATGGTTGGGGGCAGGGTACAGCCTGTGTCTTTGAGACACAGCTAATGAGAGCATTCTGGGGCTTTGTTTCAGATCCTGTCTTCCATTGAGCTGCTCCAACACTCTCTACCGAAGATCAACCGGAGCGCTTCCGAGCCATCCTTGCATCGGGCAGCCCACACTGAGGATATCAATGCTTGCACGCTGACCACATCCCCGAGGCTGCCTGTCTTCTAGTTGACTTTGCACCTGCCCTCAGGCTGCCAGGGGAGGAAGAGAAGCCAGCAGGCCCCACTTTTCTGCTCCCTTTCTCCAGAGGCAGAACACATGTTTTCAGAGAAGCTGCTGCTAAGGACCTTCTAGACTGCTCACAGGGCCTTAACTTCATGTTGCCTTCTTTTCTATTCCTTTGGGCCCTGGGAGAAGGAAGCCATTTGCAGTGCTGGTGCGTCCTGCTCCCTCCCCGCATCCTCCATGCTCAAGGCCCAGCCTTCTCTAGATGCGCAAGTGGATGTTGATGGTAGTACAAAAAGCAGGGGCCCAGCCCAGCTGTTGGCTACATGAGTATTTTGAGGAAGTAAGGTAGCAGGCAGTCCAGCCCTGATGTGGAGACACATGGGATTTTGGAAATCAGCTTCTGGAGGAATGCATGTCACAGGTGAGACTTTCTTCAGAGAGTGGTGCAGCGCCAGACGTTTTGCACATAAGGCACCAAACAGCCCAGGACTGCCGAGACTCTGGCCGCCTGAAGGAGCCTGCTTTGGTACTATGGAACTTTTCTTAGGGGACACATCCTCTTTTCACAGCTTCTAAGGTGTCCAGTGCATTGGGATGGTTTTCCAGGCAAGGCACTCAGCCAGTCCCCATCTCGGCCCTCAGGGAGCAGTCTTCCATCATGCTGAATTTTGTCTTCCAGGAGCTGCCCCTATGGGGCGGGGCCGCAGGGCCAGCCTTGTTTCTCTAACAGCCTTGTTTCTCTAGTCACATCATGTGTATACAAGGAAGCCAGGAATACAGGTTTTCTTGATGATTTGGGTTTTAATTTTGTTTTTATTGCACCTGACAAAATACAGTTATCTGATGGTCCCTCAATTTTATGTTATTTTAATAAAATAAATTAAATTTAGGTGTAATGGCTGTTACCTCCTTTTAAAGTAATTCTGAGCTCACAATTTGAACGTCCCATTTGTTCACCCTCTTCAGGAGCAGAATTCAAGAACAGGAAATGTGCCCAGAGCCTAGGCTGGGAATGAATTTGTAATTTAACCTTTGTACTCTTTGTAACCCTCTACTGAAGAAGAGTTAAGTATAAAAATTAAGCAGAAAGTATTCTAAACTCAGCTAATAGGTTAAGTAATGCGTTCTATAAAATATTTGGTAGCTACAGCTTAAAAAAAAACAAAAACATAAATTCCAGCTTGGAATAAGCCAGTGCTAGTTCACAAGGTTGTGCTCACCCTTCAATTAAAATGACTACAAGACTTGCCATCAGCTCTCTTCAGGACCACTGCTGGGTCAGAATCAGAAACCTTGGGTGCCATGACATTTTTACAAAATTTCAAATCAATCAAAGCCAGGCGTTGCAGATAATAGATGGCTTGAGTACGAACCACATATTATGTAAGTGCACGTATATTTTGAGTTCTCAATACAATTACCCTGATGGGCATGAACCCACAGGTGAGAGCAGAGGTTTGGTTCCCCTGGAGGGCCCTGGCTGGAGGCCCCAGCACCAACCAGATGGGAGGGCCAGACTGCTACCCAGTACTGTACCTCCTGTTCCTTCAAGAGCCTCCCTAAGGGAGAAAAAGATTTATACTTCCACTTTGTTTGCTGCACATGTGGCAACAAGATTGCTACCCTGATTTGGGACACTTGCGAGAACTCGAAAAAAATGACCACCCTTAAAGCCCTAGAAAAAAGTTGTATGTTAACAGCTATGCTGCACTCACTCTGCATTGTGTATTCTTGAAAGCTCTGTATAAAGCAAAATTTTGACCACACACTAAATACACTAGAGAAATACACTATAGAGGAGTCCTTTTATAGGGTTGAAGAATCCTTTGGTAAGAAAAATATGCTGCATTAGGGACAGCTGCAAGTTTACTATTTCTGGAAAGAAAAGATCAAAGATAAGAGCCAAGTTTGTTTTTTAAAGCAGTCAATCCAAACAAACAGTCTGGGTGGTTAGTTGTTACCCCTGAGGGGCTTGAGGTGTAACTATATCAGCTATAAAAATAGTAATTCCATACACTTATTAGGTTACTTTATATCCTTCACTCTTCCCCATGGCTGTAATAATGGAGAGTGAATGAGACTAAGGCTAACCCCAACTCCATTCAATTCCAAGCCACACACCACCTTGGCTACAGTACAGGGAAGCTCTGCACACCCTGGCTTGGGAAAGTTTTGGCCGATGGAGCCCAAGATGCAGGGCAACCATCTACTCTTTAGGGTTCTGATGACTCCACTCCAGAAAGGTGCATGAAGAGGTCCCCGAGCTCTGTCATGTCGACATCTTCATTGTTGGGGACATGCCGGCTTTCTCGGTTCTCAATGAAATCCCAGAGCCGCACTGAATTAAAGAACTGCAAAACAGCCAGTGGACATGCCTGGTTACTGCCAAGAGCAACAGGAAGGCTACGTTGCTTGATCTTTCTTTTGCCTACCCCATTTCTCTGCCAGGAACAGTACCTGGAAATGCCCACAGCTGCTAAGTGTCCCCAACTAGAGATGGCTAAAGTCCTTACCCTCACAGTGCCTTGAGAACTGAGCTGTTTCCGAGGTTTTTCAGGCTCTGCTAGCCGCCCATCAGGGTAAGCATGGCGATAAAGACATTTGCTTCCAAATGGGCAGGTCCCCTTGCCTTGCTCAAAGTATTTACAGGCTTTTTTCCTGAAAAGCAGAAAGAAAAAGTCAAGCGGCTGGTGGGAAAATGTGGGGTCCAGATTGGGCCAGTGCCTTCCTCTATCCTTACCCTTACGCCAGAGGTAGGTCAGCCTCACATTCTAGGTGGGGCAACTTAGGCTGGGAGAGGTTGAGTAATTTGTCTCAGGTCCCACACAGCTGGGATTCTGATTTCCAAGCAGAATAGGAAGCATCCCCACTTACCTGTAGCCTTGCAAAGGATATGAACCTGCCTTGGGACTCGCTGTGTGGAGACTGCAGTGCCTCACAGGCCCTCCGGCAGCTCCAGAGCACCTCCTGGGTCACCACAGAGCTAAGCCAGGCCTGGTCACTCCTCTGGGCACTAAGGTCTGAAGCTGGGCCACTTGTCTCTGCTCAAAGTTCCCTAGGTACTCCACCAAGCCAAGTCTCCCATTCCTCCTGGCTGCAGTGCTGTCAAGGTGACTACAGGGAAAGCAGAGGGTTTTAGCAACTGCCTAAAACCACAGGTCTCCTTCCAGTTTTCCTGTCTTCACCCTCAGCACCAGGGCTTCTTCACGCCTTATGTGCTTTGGACCCCTTCTCTGAACAGTGTTTTTCAATGCATAAAACGCCTAGGTCTAGAGCCTACAGTTACCAAACAGTTCAAAATATTTTCCCTCTCTCTTAATTCTACCATTTTCCCCACAGACCTCTACGTTAAGAACCCTGCCCGAGGAAACTCAATCAAATGAATTCCCATTTTGCTCAAATGAACTCTGGTTTATCCAATCATAAAGGACCCCAAACTGAAGTGAAAAAAAGATACCCAAGAATCCAGAGGGCCATCTCGGAGAACAGAGGAAGGGGAAAGTCACAGAAATAAAGCCAAACAACAGAAAGGGCATGCTGCTGCCAGGGGCAGCTGGGGTGTGTGTGACAGCGGGAGACAAGAACGGGGAAAGGGGGCTCCTGAATCCAGTGGTTTTCCGTCTTGTCAGATGGGATGGCCATAGGCCAGTGGTGAAGTTCTCTGAGGACGGCTTCAGAGCAGCATAAAGAAAAGCTCCCTGGCCAGGCGTGGTGGCTCACACCTGTAATTTCAGCACTTTGGGAGGCCAAGGTGGGTGGATCACTTGAGGACAGGAGTTCGAGAACAGCCTGGCCAACATGGCGAAACCCTATCTCTACTAAAAATCCAAAAATTAGCTGGGCGTGGTGGCGGGCACCTGTAATCCCAGCTACTCAGGAGGCTGAGGCAGGAGAATTGCTTGAACCCAGGAGGTGGAGGCTGCAGTGAGCCGAGATCGTGCCACTGCACTCCAGCCTGGGAGACAGAGTGAGACTTCATCTGGGGGAGGCGGGAAGCTCCCTTGCCGGCTGATCTGATTTGAGCACAGGTGGCTACAGAGCAGGTGTGTGGACAGCACATCCTCTAGGCCCCTACTTGCCTGGGGTTCTGAGCAGACTTCAAATGACCGCGAGCAGTTTGCTCTCACCAGAGCCTGCTGGACAACTCCAGGGCATCCTAGCACACTGGCTATGAACTCCATCAGGTCAAACACATTATGTGCTGGTTCCGTACTCTCACAAGAATATTACTCTTTTTCCTCCCCCAGGCTTATCTGGTTACCAAGACCAAAAGCCTCCAGTTCACTCTGACTCACTCTGTGTTCTCAGCTCTCACACCCAACTGTGTTCATTCTATTTACAAATCACTTCCCAATCTCCCCTTCCTTTGGGTTCCTAAACTGTGGAAGCCTCTGGGGCCTGCCTACCAGGGCCACTTCCTCACTGGCCTCCCTCCCACTCCACCAGTTTCCACCTTGTTCAGAGTACCACAGAGAAGCTTCCCAACCTTTTTTTTTCTTTAAAGAGATGAGGTCTCCCTATGTCTCCCCTGGCTGGTCTCGAACCCCTGCCCTCCTCAGCCTCCCAAAGTGCTGGGATTACAGGCGTGAGCCAATGCACCTGGCCCCAACCTGTTCTTAAAGACCATGGTCACACTGGGATTCAAGTGTCGCTTAGATTCCAGTCTGTGTGTAGGTCCCACCACATCCTTCTACACACCTGCTTCAATGCCAGGAGCCATTCCCAGTGTCCCCCAGACACAAAACCGACACCCTTCTGTGCCCATGTCCTTTCGTCACTTCCCCTGCACAGGTGCTTCCTGCTTCACTGTTCAGGTTCCCACGCTGCTTCCCCGGACAGCCCCTGGTGGATCCAAGTGCTTTCTCTGTTGTGACATATGGTCCCTCATGAAGAACTGGTCACTAGCAAACCTGTATCATAATTGCCCTTTTGCAGTTTCCCATGAAGTTGTCTTACTTGGCTGGGTGTGGTGGCTCGCACCTACAATCCTAGCACTTTGGGAGGCTGAGGTGGGTGGATCATCTGAAGTCAGGAGTTCAAGACCAGCCTTGGCAACATGGTGAAACCCCATCCCTACTAAAAAAATACAAAAATTAGCTGGGTGTGGTGGCACACACCTGTAATCCCAGCTACTCGGGAGGCTGAGGCAGAAGAATCACTTGAACCCTGAAGGTGGAGGTTGCAGTGAGCTGAGATCACGCCATTGCACTCCAGCCTGGGTGACAGGGTGAGACTCAAAAAAAAAAGAAATTGTCTTACTAATCTCTACATCTCCCAGTGGTGCTTAGCTGGAAGGTGCCTGACCCACAGTGAGTACTCAGTAAATGTCTGTGGATTGCAAAACACACAGTCATCAAAGGAAAGCAAACAAGGAAAGATCCAAACAGCAGTAACAATTTCCAGACTGCTTTTCAGCAGAGCCCCCTTCTCAGGCCGGGGCCCTTTTCTACAGGCCGGGGCCCTCTGCTTGCCACGCCTGCCCTCTTGTGGACACACAGGAAGATTGTATGAGGAAAAAATGGTAAAAAAAAAAAAAAAAAAAAAAAAAAAAAATCAAGCTTTAGTAAACTGATACGCAACATAAAGGAACCATAAAAAAGGTAATGTATAGTTTCACTTTTAGTATGACAAGTAAACTTCTACCATACCCAACCCTCCTGCAGATAAGTCTTAACACAAATATTTCAAAAAGACCTGAAGGCACTGGAGAATGAACAAATGCAGTTAGATTCTTTGGAGGAATAAACACAAAGAAGAATAGCAATGGCAAAGGCTGTTACCTTTAAAAAGGTAGCTTTTGTGGCTCACTTCTGTAATCCCAGCACTTTGGGAGGCCGAGGCAGGCAGATTGCCTGAGCTCCAGAGTTCGAGACCAGCCTGGGCAACATGGTGAAACCCTGTCTCTACTAAAATACAAAAATTAGCCAGGTGTGGCAGCATGCGCCTGTAGTCTCACCTTCTCAGGAGGCTGAGGCAGAAGTGCCTGAACCCGGAAGGCGGAGGTGGCAGTGAGCTGAGAGCCATGCACTCCAGCCTGGGCTACAGAGCAAGACTCCGTCTCCAAAAAAAAAAAAAAAGAAAGAAGTAGCTTTTATCCTGGAGCAGGCCAAAATCACAACCACTTGGGGTGACTAAAACTCCAAGGAGAAATCCAATCTTTCTGGCCTGAAGAACTAAAAGACGAGAGTTAAAGGTAATCGCAGCCATTGGAAAGTGAGGAAACAATCCCACAAAGTAAGAGGCCTGTGAAAGAGTGCTCAAAGGCTGTGTATAAACTCTGCCCAAATCTGACTAACTCTTGAACCACACAGGAATGCGACAAACTCAGCCACGAATGCAAAACCAGAACTGAGATCTCAACTGCTGCCTGGGTTTGAGTTCAAACAATTTACCTACCTGTTAAAAACATCAACACTTGGCCGGGCGCAGTGGCTCATGCCTGTAATCCCAGCACTTTGGGAGGCCGAGGTGGGCGGATCACCTGAGGTCAGGAGTTCAAGACCAGCCAGGCTAACATGGTGAAACCCCATTTCTACTAAAAGTACAAAAAATTAGCCAGGCGCAGTGGCGCACGCCTGTAATCCCTGCTACTCAGGAGGCTGAGGCAGCAGAATCGCCTGAACCCAGGAGGCAGAAGATGCAGTGAGCCGAGATTACACCACTGCACTCCAGCTTGGGCAAGAAGAGTGAAACTCCGTCTCAAAAAAAAAAAAAAATCAACACTTTACAGATAAACTGTAACAGAATCCTAAGTCTCTCTACAACGTAATATTTACAATGTCAAGGATAAAATCTAAAATTACTAGATATATGAAGAATCAGGAAAATGTGATCCATTCTTAAAAGACAACAGAGGTCAACTTCAAGATGACAAGGATTTCAAAGTAGCTACTACAACTATGCTCAAAGAGATGAAAAGAAAACAAAGGTTGAAAAAGAATGAACATCCCCAGAGATCTATGGACAATATAAAAAAATCTACCATAAATGGAAGTAGAGTCCCAGCAGGAAAAGAAAAAACAAGATAGAAAAAAAGTTAATGAAACAACAGCTAAAATTTCCCTAATCTTGGGGAGTGACATAAACGTAGAGAAAAACCACTCCTCAGCAAAATGTCAACATGCTGACAACCAGGATAAAGAGGAAAACTTGAGGCTGGGCGCGGTGGCTCATGCCTGTAATCCCAGCACTTTGGGAGGCTGAGGCAGGAGGATCACTTGAGTCTAGGAGTTCAAGACCAGCCTGGGCTACATGGCGAAACCTTGTCTCTACCAAAAAAAAAAAAAAAAAGAAAAAAAAATTAGCTGGGCATGGTGGCGCACAGTACTGGCGGTCCCAGCTACTCAAGAGGCTCCTGCTTGAGCCCAGGAGGCTGAGGCTAGAGTGAGCTGAGAGTGCACCACTGCACTCCAGTTTGGGCAACAGAGTGAGACCCTATCTCACCGAAAAAAAAACAAAAACAAAAAAACACCAAAACTAAACAGGTCCACATCACCATGTCCTTGCTCATTGCTGCATCCCAGAGCCCAGCATGGTGCCCGAGAGAAGGAAGAGAGGAAGAGGCCCCTAAGACCACACTCCTGGGGAGGGAGAACAAGGACACAGGCTGACAGCAGAGCCAGGCAGGCAGCAAGGGCACGTCGAAACTCAAAGCACTTACCCCATCCCCTGTTTGAAGGCTTCAATCAACTCGTTCTTTTTATTCTGATCTTCCACCCAATACACACTTGGAATTACAAACTCTGATATCACACGGCATTCTGGACAAGACCTGAAATAAGAATTAGATTACTAAGGGAGAAGTCATGTTATGAAGCCTGGGCACACTCTCTGCTATACCTCTTGCTCAACTGCCTGACCACTACAGGCACTTCCTTCACCAGAAATTCCAAAAGATGAAATCACAATCATCCAAGAACCTTATTTACTATTTAAAAAATAGGGTTTCCCAATGAGAACACATGGACACATGTGGGGAACATCACACACTGTGGCCTGTCGGTGCAGGGGCAAGGGGAGGGAGAGCATCAGCACAAATAGCTAATGCATGTGGGGCTGAAAACCGAGGTGACAGGTTGAGAGGTGCAGAAAACCACCTTGGCACATGGATACCCATGTAACAAAGCTACACATTCTGCACATGTATCCCAGAACTTAAGGCAAAAAAATACATATCTATATATCTATATATCTATATATAGGGTTTCCTCAACAAAAAAGACAGATGAAATAAGAACCCTCATACATGGCTGGTGAGAATGTAAAATGGTGCAGAGAATGCAAAATTTGAACAGAGTCTGGCAGATTCTCCAACAGTTTAATGTAGTGTTATTATACCATAAAACCTAGCAATTCCACGCCTAGGTGTATACCCAAGAGAAATGAAAACACATGTCCACCCAAAACTGTGTTCACAAATGTTGACAGCAGCATTATTCATAATAGTTACAAAGTGAAAACAGCCCAGATGTCCACCAGCTGAGGAATGGATAAGGGAAATGTGCTGTGTCCATACAATGGAATGTATTCCGCCAGGAGAAGGGGTCTCTGGCACATGCTACAGTCAGGATGAACTCTGACAACACCATGCTCAGTGAGAGGCCAGGCACAAAAGGCCGCATATTCTGACTCCACTTATAAGCACTGTCCAGAATAGGCAACTCTGCAGAGACAGCAGATGAGTGGTGAACTAAATTGTGTGCTTTTATCTCAATAAAGCAGTTGTTTTACCACACGATTTTAGACAAGTTACTTGACCCCCTGACCTCAGGCCTGTTTCCTAATGTGTAACTGAGGAGGGTCTTTGCGGGAACGGGATGAGCAGATAGATGTGAAGAGTTCTGAACAGTAGAACGTGTGCAGTAACCTCTCCACACGCCAGCTTTTCCCCTGTCCTGCTGGAGACTTTGAGACTCCTGTTGGCCACATTGAGCACATCTCATGTGCCAGGCATCATGCAGAATGTTTTACATGCATTATTCCACTTCATCCTCAAATAACCCTATTTTCGTTTTTGGTGGGGGGAAAAAAACGAAGCTCAAAACGATTCACAGGCAACTGGGCTAAAGGCAGGTAGTACTGGATTTCAAACACAAGGCTAGGAGACGAAAACAGGCCACTGCCATGGAACAGCTTTTTACACAGATCATCTTTGCTGAGTTCCTCCCCAACACCCAGAACGCTTGGTAGGAATTGTTGCCCATCTTTTATAAGAACAGGCACTTGGGCTCAGGAAGAGTAAATGACTTGCTGAAGTTCATGCAGCCAGGGGCCAGAACTCACCAGTTACTCTGCACTAAGACACCCCTGGAGGGTAACGGAGGGCTTAAAAGTGGATGGAATAAAGTCTCAAATCAAACATTCTCCTAGTTCCTACAGCTAAGACCCCTGGCTGTACTTACTTAATGATTGGGTTTTCAAACTGTTTGGCACACCGCCACTGCCGGATGCAGGACAAGCAGTACGTGTGATTGCAGTTGGAGAGAATCCCAAATCTCCTCTCGGAAGCAGAGGCCTTCTCCAGGATCACTTCCATGCAGATACTGCACACTTTGTCCTGGCTTGCCTGGAAGGCAAAGGCCTTTTCCATCTCGTGTTCGAATGTCAACATGCAGATCTGAAGCACAGACAGGAAGGAAGGCTTCGGTTGTTGGCCACTGAGGAGTGGCAGGAGCCCTAGGAGTAGCTGCAGCCACACTGCCACTGCTGAGATCAGGAAGGAACACTGACAGCGACTGCTGTGAGCAAGGCCCAGCCTCCCCCAAGTCAGGACACTGACATCTCCCTCAGACCACACAAAGGACTTCAAACCATCACTGGTCCAGCCCCTTGCTTTCCTAGGAGGTTACGTGGTCACCACTCATTTAGAGCTGAGAACACAGAGATCCGAAAAGGTTAAACTGCAGTGGAGTCAGAGTCCATAAGGACTGCGACCCTAGTCCCCCAGCTCCTCTGGGCACTGTTTCCCCCGACTCTGAGCCATGTCTACATCAGAGGTGCTGACTCGTCCTTACCATAAGCCTTGAGGCTACCAACCTAGTCATATGTAAGCAGCACCACCTCTCCCCAAGAAAACGATTCAATGAATTCATTCATTCATTAGGCATGCCCTGAATTCCTTCTATGTGCTGGCATTTGAGGAAGTGCAAAGAGTGAGAAGACCTACGCCCGGCCCTTGTGAGCTCAGTGTGTCCAGATCTGAGACAAGCCAATGTTCACCGCAGAGACCTCACACACTTGCATAAAGACAGTTCTAATCCTCTGCTTCCCTGGAAGACAATGGAGAGTGTCTCCTTGTCCATTGCCACATGGAGTCAGTACTAGCTTACCCCTTGATTATCTAGGAATACACTGTCCATTTAAACATGCCTTAGGCCGGGTGCGGTGGCTCACATCTGTAATCCCGTTACTCTGGGAGGCCATGATAGGAGGACTGCTTGATCTCAAAAGTTCAAGACCAGCTTGAGCAACAGAGCAAGCCCTCATCTCTGTGAAAAATAAAATAATTTTTTTTTTTTTTTTGAGATGGAGTCTCGCTCTGTCTCCCAGGCTGGAGTGCAGCGGAGCAATCTCGGCTCACTGCAAGCTCCGCCTCCCGGGTTCACGCCATTCTCCTGCCTCAGCCTCCCAAGTAGCTGGGACTATAGGCGTCCACCACCACACCTGGTTAATTTTTTGTATTTTTAGTAGAGACGGGGTTTCACCGTGTTAGCCAGGATGGTCTTGATCTCCTGACCTCGTGATCCACCCGCCTCGGCCTCCCAAAGTGCTGGGATTACAGGCTGAGCCACTGTGCCCGGCCAAAATAAAATTTTAAAAGTTAGCCAAGCCACCACACCTGGCATTTTTAAAATTTTTTATTATTTTTATTTTTTGAGACAGGTCTCACTCTGTTGCCCAGACTGGAGTGCAGTAGCACAGTCTTGGCTCACCGCAACCTCTGCTTCCCAGGCTCAGGTGATCCTCCCACCTCAGCCCTGCCAAGTAGCTGGGACTACAGGTGTGTGCCACCACACCTGGCTAATGTTTGTTTGTTTATTTATTTATTTATTTATTTTGTGGAGACGGGGATCTCACCATGTTGCCCAGGCTGGTCTCAAACTCCTGGGCTCAAGTGATCTGCATGCCTTGGCCTGCGAAAGTGCTGGGATTACAAGTATGAGTCACCATGACTGGCCCTCCCCTGCCTCTTATCCAGCTTCGTACCCTCTGCATCATGCATAGGGACTAGCATAAGGCAAAGCCTCCCAAACACTGCAGACATTAATGACTTTAAAAGGCCCTTCCAATAAGTGGTTCCTCAGATTCTATGATTTGGGCTCAAATCTTCCAAAACTTGGCCTAGCTGGATCCCAACCATGAGGAAGTGTGAACCCAGGGAGGGAGGACGCTGTATGTGTGTGTGACAGAGACATACACACATACGACATACCATGGTCCTGAGCTAGATCTGTTCTTTGAACTTAGCATGATTTTGTTTCAGATACCGCTTCTTTTTCTCTTTATTCTGAGTAATCAAATATTGGCAAAATAGGCCGGGCATGGTGGCTCATGCCTGTAATCCAAGCACTTTGGGAGGCTGAGGCAGGTGGACCACTTGAGGTCAGGAGTTCGAGACCAGCTTGGCCAATATGGTGAAACCCCTTCTTTCCTAAAAATACAAAAGTAGCCGAGCGTGGTGGTGAGTGCCTGTAATCCCAGCTACTCGGCGGGGTTGAGCCAGGAGGATCACCTGAGCCGGGGAAGCAGAGGTTGCAGTGAGCCGAGATTGCACCACTGTACTCCAGGCTGGGTGACAGGGAGACTCTGTTTCAAAAAAAAAATGGCAAAATGACTGCAGGAAAAAGAATCTCAAAATAGGATGTAAATATACCAGATGCATAACATAGGTATATTACTGGCAGGGGGATGCCTGTGGAAACACCAACAATTCTGTCAGTATGTTTCGGATTTCTTTTTTTGAGTGTGTATGGATGGCCTTCAGTGTCCTGTTCAGTACGTTTCAGATTTCTTAACATTGAGTTCATGCAAAGGTTTGTGACTTTACCTTTTCGTGAGCCTTCCTCTGCTCTGGGTCGAAGGGGTGCAAGACTCGCAGCCTACAGATTTCACACACCTCCCCATGCAGGTAGACACAGGCATCCCCAAACCGGCACTCCCCAGCAGCTGCGTAGGGGCACAGCTGCTGCTCGTTGCTGTAGGAGCTGCTGGCCTCCACGTCATCAAGGCCACTCCTGATGGCCTCCAGGTAGGAATGCGGCTTCATCTCGGGGCTGGGTTGGGGGTCGCTGCAGCTGCCTGGATTACTCACCATGCTCGGCTGAGTCTTTCCTTCAGCCATGCCAGACAGATCTGAATACAACACACGGCACACACACATGAAAATGGCCCCATTTTTCTGATATGCCGTTAACCAAAGCCTAACATATTAAGCTATTCTGACCTAAGAATTCCACCCTTGAGAACATATGGCAAAAAAACAGACCGAAGGGGAAAAATAAAAGGAATAGTATAAAATGTTCATAGTGACATTACTTATAATTACTTAAAAAAACAAAAAACAAAAATGGCCAGACAGGGAAATAAGCAAAACAATAGGATACACTTACACAAAAGAACACTAAAGCTGCTATTTAAAATGGCAAATATGGAAATGTTAACACATGGACCAGTTAACACTAAAAACAAACAAAAAAGTGAGATCACTAGAACACAGTGTTTCCTTCATACCAGCAAAGTTACCAATCATTTTAAGTGAACTAGAATAGATGTCTACAGCAAATCTGTGGGTCCCGAGGCCAGAGTAAACTGTCCCATGGTGAACCCTTCTCACGCCAGGAGCTGCTGCCTTCCCACTGCACACCTCCGAGCTTGTTTACAGGTCATGTATTCTCACAGGACTACTCATTTGCTGAGGATGGAATCTGCCTACCTCACGGTACCCAATTCCAAGAACTAGAAATCTCTTCACCTGGTGCGGACCAGCCAATAAAAACAACTTTTACGGCCGGGTGCAGTGGCTCTTGCCTGTAATCCCAGCACTTTGGGAGGCTGAGGCGGGTGGATTATGAGATCAGGAGTTCGAGACCAGCCTGACTAACATAGCGAAACCCTGTCTCTACTAAAAATACAAAAATTAGCTGGGCATGGTGGTGGGCACCTGTAATCCCAGCTACTCGGAAGGCTGAGGCAGGAGAATCCCTTGAACCTGGGAGGCGGAGATCATGCCACTGCACTGCAGCCTAGGTGACAGAGTGAGATTCCGTCTCAAAAAAAAAAAAAACACACAAAAAAAACAAAAAAACTTTTACAATTTGTAGCTTTCTTCCTCATCAAACCCCGTTTTAAAGCACAGACCATGTCCCAAACCCTAGTGTGCTATTCTGTTCCCAAAGGTGCAATCTAAAATGTCACACACTGTCAGCATAAAAACTAAGACCATTCACTGGCCTAAAAGTCAAACAGTGAAACATGCTCTTTAGCAAAATATTTAGTTTTTTTTTTTTGAGAGGGAGTCTCACTCTTGTCACCCAGGTTGGAGTGCAGTGGCATGATCTCAGCTCACTACAACCTCTGCCTCCCGGGTTCAAGAAATTCTCCTGCCTCAGTCTCCCAAGTAGCTGGGATTACAGACGTCTGCCACTACGCCCGGCTAATTTTTGCATTTTTAGTAGAGACGGGGTTTCTACTAAACCATGTTGGCCAGGCTGGTCTCGAACTCCTGACCTCAGGTGATCTGCCCACCTCAGTCTCCCAAAGTGTTCGGGTTACAGGTGTGAGCCACTGTACCCAGACAAAATATTTAGGTTTGAAATGAAGAGCTTGATGCTTCTCACCAACTGGACAACCACCATATGAAGATGGAAGTTACATGCTGACAAAAAGATTGCGTTTTTATGTTTTGCCAGGTCAGTCTTGGAGCTCAACCCAGCCTTTGGGCACGAGGGCAAACGTATCATTTGAATGATCTACAGCCACATGGAGCCTCTTCAGAAAGTTCTGAAGTCTCTCCACGCGGACAACCTGGAGGTGTATTAGGTTAGGAGTCCTCTTGACAAGAGGAGGCTAGAAAGGAGCACCAAGCATAAGCAAGAGTGCTATGCAAAAAGAAGCAACAAAAGGCTTCCGCTTACTCACTTCGGTCTCTAAGAACCAACGTTCTCTTTTCACGCTTCCCGGGTTCATGTGAGTTAGTTTTCACAATGGACGCAGTGACCTCAGAAGGAGGGTGAGGATTGTGGAAAGCTGGGGAGGGCACACTGTGGGCCATGGTGCCGACAGCACCTCCAGCTGCAGCAGAGGGCCTCGTGTGGTCATATCTAAACAAAACACATAGCAGATACATTACAGACATGCCATCCACACACATCCCCACACTCCCCAGATGCCAATGGCCCTCCTGCTGCTGCACTTGTTGAGGTGAAGAAAGCAGCCATCTTTTCCAATATTTAAACTCTAACAGGATTATCGATTAACAGATGCTTGGCAATTCAGTGTGAGGGGGACATTTGCTATCTATCACCTATGCTTAAGTGTCTCTGTGGGACTTGAGTGGGACAGACACACAGCTCCAGACCACACAGAGAGCCTGAAAGTTCCAAACAGATGTTGAGCTGAAATCTCCTGATGCCTGACTGACCCAGTATTCTTTTGAGCAGGAGTCCCCAAAATGCTGACAAGGGCCAATGACCTCTCCCTGACTGTCTCTCTCGGCACTCATTGGCAGGGGGAGACCAAGGTGGGCCTACTTCCATCATCTCCCACTGCACTGCATAGAAAATGGAGGAAAGGAAGCTTTGCAGCCTAGGAAAGAAAAGATCAGCTCTGCACTACAAAAGCACGAACAAGTTTCTGGAATTGTGTACAATTTTATAACTATATATTCATAGAATAAGGCTGAAAAGTAGTTTTAAAAAATGAAAATTTGACCGGGCACGGTGGCTCACACCTGTAATCTCAGCACTTTGGGAAGCCAAGGCAGGCAGATCATGAGGTCTGGAGTTAAGACCAGCCTGACCAACATGGTGAAACCCCGTCTCTACTAAAAATACAAAAAAAAAATCAGCCAGGTGTAGTGGCAGGTGCCTGTGATATCAGCTACTCGGGAGGCTGAGGCAGGAGAACTGCTTGAACCCTGGAGGCGGAGGTTGCAGAGAGCCAAGACTGCGCCACTGCCCTCCAGCCTGGGCAACAGTGCAAGACTCCATCTCAAAAAAAAAAAAAAAAAAAAAAATTAGTTTTAGGGTACTGAAACTGAGGTTTTAAATTTATTTGCCATACTTTCTGTAATGTTGTCATATTACTTTTACATTAAAACTTCCCCCTTATCAAGACCCATTCTCCAAACGAAATCAGTGTCACAGCTGGAGCCTGTCGCAGAGTCCTTGCCTGCACCGAGTTCCATAGGCACAGTAGCCCTTCTGGTAGTACTTGCAGATGGTGGACGGCTTGCTGTTTGCCAAGTCATGTGAGAACAGGCACTGACTTCCTTCCCGACACACACCATGCATAAAATACCTGAAGAGATAAGCACAGGCATACAACTTTCAGAAGCACATTTTGCTTTATAAAATCAGCTTTTTCTTGAACCTAGCATACAAATATTTACCAAGTATATATTAGGTATAAAGGCTCTATTAGGCACTGGAGAGAGATCTATATATTTCCTTGATTCTACAACAGTGATTTCAGAGGCACTACAACTGATTCAGTGACAGCTTTTCTGGAAGAAAAGCAAACAATCCCATATATTTCTATGTGAAGATATATCTTCCTGATTTGAGATATGTTCAACGTGAGCCACATAATTGAGAAAATACTCTGTGAAAAACTGTTCTCTCTGTTCTCAAGGAGCTTAAACGGCATGACTAATGAAACCAGAAGATCTGGGTTCAAGACCCAGTTCTGTCACTTAAGAACATGTCACAAAACCAATGTCCTTGGGCCTTGCTACCTTTCCCTGTAAAATGAAGATTATACTACCCACTGAACTGGTTGTGGTGAGGATCAAATACCATCATGTGATATCAAAAGATATACACAGATGCTCCTTGACTAATGATAGGGTTACATCCCAATAAAGCCATTGTTTTCTGTTTTTTGTTTTGAGATGGAGTCTCTCTATGTCACCCAGGCTAGAGTGCAATGGCACAGTCTCAGCTCATTGCAATCTCTGCCTTCTGGGTTCAAGCGATTCTCCTAGCTCAGCCTAGGCTACCTTACTTATGCTGAGAACACTTACATTAGCCTACAGTTGGGCCAAATCATCTAACACAAAGTCTATTTTATAATAAAGTACAGAATAATCTCATGCAATTTATTGAACACCGTACTGAAAGTGAGAAACAGAAAGGTTGTATGGGTACTTGAAGTACAGTTTTTAATGAAAGCTGTTTCTGATACATTGTTTCAGATGCATCAGAATATCAGATGTATCACATGTTCTGTATCAGAATATTCCACTGATATATCAGATCCTGGCCTTGAAGGAGTAAGTGGTACAGGAATACCTGGGAGGCATTCTAACTCTGTCCAGCCAGGGTAGAGAGACCTGAGTGAATACTCAAACAGTAGAGACCCTAGATGAACATGCCTTGATATTAAAGATAAACTAGGCTGGGCGTGGTGGCTCATGCCTGTAATCCGGCCGAGGCAGGCGCATCACCTGAGGTCAGGAGTTCAAGACCAGATGACCAACATAGAGAAACCCTGTCTCTACTAAAAAAAATACAAAATAAGGGCCAGGCGCGGTGGCTCATGCTTGTAATCCCAGCACTTTGGGAGGCTGAGGTGGGCGGATCATGAGGTCAGGAGATCGACGCCATCCTGGCTAACATGATGAAACCCTGTCTCTACTAAAAATACAAAAAATTAGCTCGGCGTTGTGGCTAGCGCCTGTAGTCCCAGCTGAGGGGCTGAGGCAGGAGAATGGCGTGAACCCGGGAGGCGGAGCTTGCAGTGAGCCAAGATCGTGCCATTGCACTCCAGCCTGGGCAACAAGAGCGAAACTCCATCTCAAAACAAAACAAAACAAAAAACAAATGAAACTTCTAGAAGTGAAAAATACAATGTCTGAAATGAGAATTACATTAGATGAGTTTAGTAGATGGGATACTACAAAGGAAAATATCAGAATACTTAAAGACACAGAATAGAAACCATCTGAGAGAGAGAGAGAGAAACAAACTTTTGCTTCTGACTACCAAGGAGCATGGATCTTGGCTTCTCACTGTTAAGGAAAAAAAAAAAAAAAAAAAAAAACCCAACTGGCAAATGATACAATTTATGTGAAACAACTGCTTTCAGACAATAGAAAAAAGGACTGGTCCTCAAGAGAAGGAAAACACAGGAAGTAAGCCCCATATGTAGTCTGACTTCCTACCTGGAGGCATATTCTAGGTCCTGGAACCTCAGGCAAATCACAGAGATTGGAGTTCAGGGAGGCTGCAGGGATTCTTTAAAGATCCATAAATAGTCCGGGCTCAGAGGCTCATGCCCGTAATCCCACCACTTTGGGAGGCCAAGGTGTGAGGATTGCCTGAGCCCAGAAGTTTGAGGTCAGCCTGGGCAACACGGCAAAAGCCAATCTCTATAAAAAATATAAAAATTAGTCGTGCACGGTAGCTACTTGGGGGCCTGAGGTGGGAGGACTGCTTGAGCCCAGGAAGGAGAGAGGCTGCAGTGAGCTCTGTTTGCACCACTATACTCCAGCCTGGGTGACAAAGCAAGACCCTATCTCAAAACAAAACAAAACAAAACAAAACAAAAACAAAAAACCCTGTAAATAGAACCACACATAGGCCGCAGGCAATGGCTCATGCCTGTAATCCCAGCACTTTGGGAGGCCAAGGTGAGTGGATCGCTTGAGCTCAGGAGTTTGAGATCAGCCTGGGCAACATGGTGAAACCTCGTCTCTACCAAAAAATATACAAAAAATTAGCCAGGCATGATAGTGTGCGCCTGTGCTCCCAGCTACTCAGGAAGACGAGGTAGGAGGATCGCTTGAGCCCAGGAGGCGGTGGTTGCACTGAGCCAAGATCGTGCTGCTGCACTCTAGCCTGGGTGACAGAGTGAGACCCTGTCTCAAAAAAAAAAAAAAAAAGGTAAGTGGGGGAAATAATCTTTTCAACAAATGATGCTGGACCCAAAATCAACTTGGAAAAAAAATACGTACCTGCTGATACGACCCAAAATGAAGTATAAAACAACCTATGACATATTCTAGCCAGAAACAATTAATTTGAATCCACAAAACCCCAGATCTAACTTCCAGTTCATAGAAAATACAGGAGACTGGGGACAACCTATGAAAGACATCTCGAGAAAACAACCAAATAAACACAAAAGAGGCTGCACGTGGGACCCAGGCCTACTCTCTTTATAAGTGCCACATAACTAAAGGAGGCTGAGTCTGGAAAAGAGGTTGACAGTTTCTTAAAAAATGTAAACATAAATCTACCATATGATGCAACAATTCTACGCCTAGGAATGTTCCCAAGAAAATGAAAATCCATGTCCACACAAATACTTGTATATGAATGTCCAAAGCAGCATTATGCATAACAGTCAAAAAGTGGAAACAATCCAAATGTTCATCAACTGGTGAACAGACAGACAAAATGTGATTTATCCATACAATGGGCTCTTATCCAGCCATAAAAAGGAAGGAGGTACTGGCACACACTACAACATGGATGAACCTTGAAAACACGATGCGGAGTGAAAGAAGCCGGACACAAAAGACCACATGTTGCATGATTCCATTTATATGAAATGTCAGAAAAGGCAAAGCTATAGAGACAGAAAGTAGATTAAGTGGCTGCTTAGGGTTGGGAGGAAAGAAGTGAGGGTGACTGCTAATGGGCACAAGGGATCTTTTGGGGGTGATAGAAATTTCCTAAAATTTAATTGTGGTGATGGTTGTACAACTTTGTAAATTCACTAAAAAGTTTTGCACTGTATACTTCAAACAGGTAAATTTTATGGTGTGTAAGTTATACCTCAGAAATAGCTGTTAGAAAAGAGAAAAAGGGGAAGGGACAATGCTAGGTTAGCAGACAGAACACAAGGGACATAATAACCAGATGCAATACTTAGCTCTGGACTAGAATCTGGTTTCGACAAACAAGATATAAAAGACATTTTTAAACCAGATATTTTGAAAGGTATTTTGAAACAAATGTGAGTATAGACTAGGTATAAAATGAAAATTTATTAATATGGAAAGTTAAACACAATTAACTGAGAAGAGTAGATTATAAAATAGTTAATGGTGCAGCTGCTATAGAAAAACAGTATGGAAGTTCCTTAAAAAATTAAAAACATATTTACCATATGATCCGGTAATTCCACTTCTGGGTATAGACACAAAATAATTCAGGCCAGGCCCAGTGGCTCAGGCCTGTAATCCCAGCACTTTGGGAGGCTGAGGTGGGTGGATCACCTGAGGTCTGGAGTTTGAGACCAGCCTGACCAACATGGTGAAACGCCATCTCTACTAAAAATACAAAAATTAGCCGAGTGTGGTGGCAGGCGCCTATAATTCCAGCTACTTTGGGGGCCGAGGCAGGAGAATCACTTGAACCCGGGAGGGAGAGGTTACAGTGAGCCAAGATCACGCCACTGCACTCCAGCCTAGGCAACATGGTGAGTCAGTTTCCAAAAAAAAAAAGAAGACTTCAAAGTATGGACTCAGACAAACATTTGGACACCCATGTTCAGAGCAGCATTATTCACAATAGCCAAAAGGTGGAAGCAACCCAAGCATTCGCTGATGGATGAATGCATAAACAAGACGTGGTCTATCCATATACAATCAGCCTTAAAAAGAAAGGTGATTCTGACACATGCTACCTTGAGGACATTATGCTAAGTAAAATAAACCAGACACAAAAAGGCAAATGCTGTATGATTCCACTTCTACGAGGTCCCTAGAGTAGTCAAATTCAGAGAGACAGACAGTAGAATGAATGGTAGGTGTCAGAGGCTGGGGATGGGAGAAATGGAAGTTTTTTAATGGGTAGTACACAGAGTTTCAGTTTTGCAAGACAAAGAGCTCTGGAGATTGGTTACACAACAATCTGAATGCATGTAACAGAACTATAAACTTAAAAATAGTTAAGATGGTAAATTTTACGGAAATTTTACCACAGTAATTTTTTTTTTTTTTTTTTGAGATGGAGTCTTGCTGTCACCCAGGCTGGAGTGTAGTGGCACGATCTCGGCTCACTGCAACCTCCGCCTCCCAGGTTCAAGAATTCTCCTGCCTTAGCCTCTGAAGTAGCTGGAATTACAGGTGACTGCCACCACACCCAGCTAATTTTTGTATTTTTAGTAAAGACGGGGTTTCATCACGTTGACCAGGCTGGTCTTGAACTCCTGACCTCGTGATCCACCCACCTTGGCCTCCCAAAGTGCTGGGATTACAGGCGTGAGCCACTGCGCCCGGCTCACAATAAAATTCTTTAAACCAGTGTATACAGTATGATCTCATTTTGGTAAAAGATTATAAATGTATACATATATGTACTTTAAAAATCAGACCCAGCCGGGCGCAATGGCTCACACCTGTAATCCCAGCACTTTGAGAGGCTGAGGCAGGTAGATCACTTGAGGTCAGGAGTTCAAGACCAGCCTGGCCAACATGGCGAAATCCCGTCTCTACTAAAAATACAAAAATCAGCTGGGCATGGTGGTGGGTACCTGTAATCCCAGCTACTTGGGAGGCTGAGGCAGGAGAATTGCTTGAACCCAGGAGGCTGAGGTTTCAGTGAGCCAAGATCGCACCACTGCACTCCAGCCTGGGCAACAGAGCAAGACTCCAGCTCAAAAAAAAAAAAAAAAATCTGGGGCCAGGCACAGTGGCTCATGCCTATAATCCAAGCACTTGGGGATGATGAGGTGGGCAGATCTCTTGAGCCTAGGAGTTCAAGACTAGCCTGGGCAACATGGCAAAACCTCACCTCTACAAAAAATACAAAAATTAGCCAGCTGTGGTTGTGTGCACCTGTAGTCTCAGCTACTAGGGAGGCTGAAGTGGGAGGATCACTTGAACTTGGAAATTGGAGACTGCAGTGAGCTATGATTGTATCACTGCACTCCAGTCTGTACAACACAGTGAGACCCTGTCTCAAAATAAAATCTGGAAAGATATATACTAGCATATTAAGAGTAGTGATCCTTGAGGGTAAGATATATGATATTTTTCTTTTTATTTTTGCAAATAGGAAAGCCAACGCTCAGAGAGGTGAGGTGACTTACAGAAGATTTAATTGCTAGGTACGAGGACTCCAAGTCTGGTCTTTCCAGATAGCCCTGACCTTTCCCCAACAAAATCAATTTCCCTATCATGCTGCCTTCATCCCCATCGTGGCCCTTGTGTAAAACACAGTAGCCCATATCTTTCATTCCACTGAATTACTATAACCTACCTTCCTTCATGGACCAGCATGAGTCTTGGCTGATCCAAAAGGCCTCCTCATACCCTCCAGCCCCCAGGCTCACTCACTAGTGGCATCCACATGCTATGGCACTTCCCAATCTGGGGCCCCAGATCCTCTCAAGCTAGTGCTCTGGAAGATGTAGTTGGGAACATCTGTTCTCTAATGAAGAATGTTTGGGAATAACTGCAGGAAGGCACAGCTAGAATATTACTAAATGCAAGCAGATATAGAAAGCCTTAACCTAACCATTTATACGGTGTTGTCTGAAAGTGGAAAACAGAATAGAACTACACAACAGGAAGGCCGGGCACAGTGGCTCACGCCTGTAATCCCAGCACTTTTGGAGGCCAAGGCGGGCGGATCACCTGAGGTCAGGAGTTTGAGACCAGCCTGACCAACATGGGGAAACCATGTCTCTACTAAATATACAAAAATTAGCCGGGCGTGGTGGTGGGTACCTGTAATCCCAATTACTCAGGAAGCTGAGGCATGAGAATCGCTTGAACCCAGGAGGCAGAGGGCTGCAGTGAGCTGAGATTGCGCCATTGCACTCCAGCCTGGCGACAGAGCAAGACGCCATCTCAGAAAAAAAAAAAAAAGAACTAGACAACAGGAGGGAATAGTATGGCATTCCAGGAAGGCCCAAGAGGCCCAGACTGCTGGTGTCTCCAGAGAAAGGGTACTAGTGAACATGCTGCACATCCGCCCTAATCAGAAATCTCTGACGAGAATTCTCCACCTGTTCCTCTCCCCAAAAGCAGAGGAAGTGCTGACCAGACATATCTGACAGTTTATTTTTTCCCAGGGAAATTATAAAAGGATATTCTAGTATATAAGTCAGTCTCTCATGAGTTTGGCTAGTATGAGCCACCCCTATATACACTAACAAAACCAAATTTCTGAGCCTACGAAATGAGAACTGGACCTCATGACGTAAGTGACTATACAGTGGTGCCATCCTACAGCCTTTGCCAGGTAGTCAGATAGGCTTTCTCCACGGAGCACCCTCTTGTGGCATACCACTAGATCTGCAGTCCCCAATCTTTTTGGTGCCAGGGACCAGTTTTATGGAAGGCAATTTTTCCACGGAATGGTGGGATGGGGAATGGTTTCAAGATGATTCAAGCACATTACATTTATTGTGCACTTTATTATGGTAATATATAATGAAGTAAGTATACAACTCACCATAGTGTAGAATCAGTGGGACACTGAGCTTGTTCTTCTGCAACTAGATGGTCCCATCTGGGGGTCATGGGAGGCAGTGACAGATCATCAGGCATTAGATTCTCATAAGAAGCACACAACGAAGATCCCTCACATGCACAGTTGACAACAGGGTTAGTGCTTCTATGAGAATCTAATGGTGCTGCTGATCTGACGGGAAGCGGAGCTCAGGTGGTAATGTGAGTGGCGGGGAGTGACTATAAACACAGATAAAGCTTTGCTCACTTGCCCACTGCTCACCTCCTGCTGTGTGGCCTGGTTCCTAAAAGGCCATGGACTGGTGGGGGACCACTGCACTAGATCAGACATTATGCAGTAATTTGCCATAAGGCTGTTATAGTTTTATTTTTTAAAAAAGCACAGACAGAAGCTGGGAAACTAAGGGCACTTTTTGTTAGAAACTTAAGAGTTTCGGTTCTTTACAATACCGATTTTATAACTACACAGAAGAGAGTTACATAGCAGATCTGAGACTGCTATCCTTGGGAAGGTCTGCTTCCGAGGCTGCCCCTTGCCTGGCATCTGGGAACTCAGCTAGTAACAGTTCTCCACACAGATACAAAATTTTCCCTAAATGATGGAGAGTGGTTCACTGTGTCTAAACTGATGTACAATGTAGTTCATGCTGAAAACCTACTTTCCTCTGGGAGTCTGGAATTTCGGTTCATGCTAGGCAGAGCTGGCCTAGGTGACCAGCCTGGGCACTGAATCTCTAATGGGCTTCCCTGGACAAATGTTGCTGCATTTTCATTGCTGTGTGGCCCTCTCAGGGAGGGACAGATGCAGGAAGCCTGCACCCAGGCTCCTCCAGACCCCCTGTGTCTTCTGCCCTCATGATCTGGCTGTGACCCCTTACAAGATATGGTAATAATCTCAGACTTGAGTACAGCTGAATCCTGGGACCCACTTGTCCCAGTTCTAGACAATCTCTGGATTTGGGGTGGTCTTGGAGATCCCAAACACAAAAGTGGAGTATACATCTCAGCAGTTTGAGAATTCTTTTTGAGAAATGCTACTCAAGACTGCAATATTTCAATTGTCCTCAAACATGGTAATCTTTGAAGGTATAATAGTTAAAAAAAAAAAAAATTCAGTGCCAAGAGCCAAGTCTGAATGACAAAGAGGTATCAGGATTAGTAAACTCATAAATACTGAAAGAGGACAGGTTCAAAGTGGCAACACAAGCAGTTACACAAAAGTGATATCTAATAAATACTGTATAGTTTCTTTTCTTTTCTTGGGTAGAGACAGGATCTTGCTATGTTGCCCAGGCTGGTCTCGAACTCCAAGGTTCAAGTGGTCCTCCTACCTCGGCCTCCCCAAGTGCTGGGATTACAGCATGAGCCACTGCACCAGCCAATACTGTATTGTTTCTTTTGAAGAAATTAGAACAGAAAATTTCTTGAAAGAACCAGGGTGGAAGACTACCACAGGCCATCTACCAGATACTATTTGTTAACAAGGCAGACAAAAGGAAAGTTTTTTTAGGTAGTGGTCTCCTACAAGGATGCCTTTTATAATTCTACCTCCACCTTCCATAGGTCCAATCCAGAAAACTTGCCTTCCAAACTGCACTAATCATCTCTTCCACTAAAATACAAATATTTAACTGCCAACCAGAGCTTCTAGTTAGTTTTGCCATTTATAAGCTGGTGACTTCATAAAAGCCACTTCGCTTCTGTAAATGACTGAGCTGAGATTTAAACAGATTCAAAAATAATTTCTAGACCACCATCACTGCCTTCAGGAAAGGCAAGTGTGAAACAAGAGTTATGTAAGAGGTGAAGTCAGCCCAGTCCTATTTTTGTAGCATATGTCACCATTTACACTCCCCAGTGACAAGCACAAAGCCACCTAGAGCATATCCTGCTTGTCCTTTGGGGCATCTCGGTCTTGTGCTTATAGTCATTCCTCTCCATCTATGTTATACTGATCTTACTCCAAGCCCCTTTCATGTTGCACTTTGTAACGAATTTCCAACTGCTAACCCTTCCTGATGGACAAACTGCCCCTCATATCTTCCAAGAGAGAGGACCAAGACATGAACTGGAGGAGGGGAGAGACGACTAGGCGGGTGAAGTGCATAGCTGGAGACTCAGAGCAGGTAGGTTCTTTCTGGGAGACACTCCAAAGGAGTGTTACCCCGGGTAACCCCAAAAGACTGTTTCAGACAGTATGGCTATTATACACTGCAGAGCATATCAGGTTCACTGCTGGCCACAGAACCACCAGCAGCTCCAGCAGCAGCAGTGCTGAGCGAAACAATCAATCTGGTTTCTTACAGGCCCTTCAATGTTGCCTCTCTGTTTAGCAAAACGCTTTTGCAAATCACTTCCAAATATACAGGTAATTTGCATCCTCAGTGTCATTTTTTCTTTACATTTTCCTACATATTTTCACAGGCTAAAATTTTATGGCTGTAATCCTTGTGACAGCAGATCCGCTGAGGGGGAAGGAAGCAAATGGTAGGCACTGTGGCAGGCTTGCAATAAATGTACTGATTAGAGGTGGGGATGAAATGAAGTACAGTGTGGTGGTGAAGACACTGAAGTCAGACTGCTTGCTATGTGACCCTGAGCAAGTTATTTAAATCACCAAGCCTCAGTTTCCCCATCTGTAATGTGATTATAATAACTGCACTTCACAGACTGCTCTGATAAACTACTGGGACGTTTAACTGAGAAAATGCATGTAAGTGCTCATCCTAATACAAAATAAATGGTTTGTTGCTATTATTTAACTTTTAAACAGCCCTGCCGGTTAGGCATTACCATCCTCATTTCACAGATGAGGCAGTTGTGGCACAGGTGGTATGAGGATTAGAATCTAGAACTGCCCAACCCTGGGGCTCAAACTCTGCCTACCCCCTGCCAGCTGAAAAGATCCCCCATGTTTTGTGACTTTCAAAGAATCAAAAGCCCGAAGCTTGACTATCTTAGGACAATGAAATCCTGTGTCTTCTAATAGTGATTATGAGATGCAGGGAAGCTCTATCACAAAAGGAGAGGGTGAAATAAACTGGTTACCAAGCTATAATAAGGGCCTCCCCCAGGGCTTGGAAAACAGACTGAAAGACAGGGAGATGGTTGTAGGGGAGGGGAATCAGCAAAAATGATGCACAGATTGAGATTCTGGATAGAGTGGCACGTCAAGGAATCAGGAGAGCTGACTGACAGCATAACTGTACAAGCAGTCATTTTGACCATTCCAGGCAATAAAAACACGGAGTGTCTTTGTCATTAGGTTTGAGACTGCTAGCATTTGATAAGCATCTCTTGGAGAGACATAATACCTAACAGATTGAAAGCAAAACTGACATTATTCTGCTGTCATTCAAAATAAACATGTACATCACATCCTACAGTCAGGAAAACAAACCTAAAACTTTGTGACCTGAAATTAAAAAAAAAAAAACCACCCTGCTTAGATCTGGTCCCCAAAATAAATCATACCTAGAACATTTCCTATAAATTATCAATATCTGGAGATAAGCCTTTTGTTAATGAGATAATAAAGTAAGAAAAGCTTTTGGTAGATAAGCTGGTAGAAAAGTTTATGGTAAACACACTAATGTAAACTTGGTACTCTTGGTAATTTGGGTTTTTCTCACTTAAACACCTGTTATGTTTTTTATTTGACAAGGCAGTCATCGGGAGCCCTGACTCCTTTACACCCCTTCGTGAGTAAACGTCTTTGCAGTTTTACGTATCCTTGTATGAGTTTCCTTTCATGGGAACATATTAAAAGCTTTGAAAAGTCCTGCAGTAAAGAAATTTTAATTTAGCATTTTGACACTTATCTGGAGGCCCTACAGTCTATGAGGGCATGAACTTTGATTTCATACCTCTGCCACTTGGAAGCTAAATGACCTTAGGCAAGTGACTTCAACGCTGAAGCTCAGTTTTATCATCTGTGGAACAGTGCTGGTTGCTGGATTATACACTACAGCACCTAAGAGCCCCAGCACATTGTAAGTCCCCAACAAACATTAGTTAGCACTTAAACAGAAGTGATCCCTTCTCAACAGTCCAACCCAATCTTCATTTATATGGAGCAACATCCTGCAGAACACCCCTTTTGGGAAACAGAATTAAAGCTTTCAGGTCCAGCTATCTCCAGGTATACAAGGAGAAACCAAGATGATTCTGATTTAGGTCTTGTGCCTCTACTAAGGTGTGAAATTTTAGGCAAATGTCAAGTCTTTCTGAGCATAAGATTCCTTATTTGTAAAATAAGATACTACAGAGTTGAGATTCAATTATAAAGCATTATTACATAAATGTGTACTGTTTTGTGGACACTTCTTAGATCAGGTACGGGAATAAATAGTGGAACTAAACCATAGAGCGAGGGGAGGAATAGAGAGGTTTTTCTAGGTGGCTACAAGCTGCTTTACAGTGCACAATGACCTAGGAATACCTCCTCCAGCAGGAGAAACTTTATATAAATAAAAATACATAAACACACACAAACCCGTCTTCACAAAACACCTTCTAGTACAAATAACCTAGTAAAAGTCTTCTTATAGACACTAGGTGCAAATTTCTGACAACAGCTTAACATAAGCCACCTGGGCCTTGGATAAATTGAACAGTTAATATACACTAATACTAATAGGAAACTTATTACACAGTCACGTCTCAACTATTCATACCAATGAAGAGAAGTAACAACACAGAAAATAAACTGTTTATTCCACAAACTCTACAATTGTTTTTAAGCAATGTTTCCCACAAAAAAAATATTAAATGAAATTTGCCTTTTCCAAGCATACAATTCAATTTTCGTTTTCCAAACATACAGTTCAATAGGACTAGACTCCATTACCAGTAAGCCACAAGCTGACCAAGGAATGAGGGTGTTACACAACCACACTATTCTGTTTCACAGGAGCAGTCGCAGTGTAGCTATCTGGCTTTCTATTTTCTACAACAAACCATCCATTACCGTGGCATTTCTCCTCGTAAATGGCTCTCTCAGTAAGATAAGAGTGTCAACCTCTTTCAGTCTCAGTCTCCTGCACTGTAAAATGGTAATAATAACTACTAAGTTGTCTTACTGTGAAGTCTGATGATAATGAATATAAAGCACTTGGAAATATGCAGGGCGCTTCACCGATATTCAGAAAATGCTATCTGTCGTTATTATTTTCCACACAACAATTTTTACTTGCTAACTCTCTGCAAGTTTAGATTGCATCTGGATTCTCCAAACTTCGAGGCCCTTATAATCTATTAACAAATTACTCCCACGTGGTATCCCCATTTGTAACCGTCCTCTTGGGGTCCCTTTAATCAATTCCAAGTCTTTTCCAGTTAAACCGTAAGCCCCAGAGCCCTCCCCACAAGGCCCAGCATCCTGCACGGCCCTGGCTAGGACGTCCTTCCTCCCAGCCCACAGGGGCCACGCTTCAAACTCGCGGCGTAGCCCCCAGCGCTGGCCTCGCCCCGCGGCTCTGGCCGGCGCTCGCTCTGCCTCGCAAAGCCCCCGCTGCTAACAGCTGAGTAACTTTCCGAGTCCCGCTCTAGCCTCAGGTTCCCGAGCGGCAGAATTGGCGCGCACCGGCACCCCTGCGGCCTGGGGGAGCGGCCTGAAGTGGCCCGGCGCTCCTGGCACCCGCGCACTGACCTGCAAGTGACCTGCTTGGTGCTCATGGTGGCTGGGCTGAAGGACCGTCGTCGTGCCGCCGCCTCTCGCAGCCGCTGCCGCCTCGGCCTTGGCCCTGGCCCGGCCCATCCCGCGTAGCCGCGTCACGCCGGCGCACGCCGCCCCGCCGGTGTGGCACCTTTGTAGCGCCGGCGGGTAACCTAGCCGCCGTCACAATTGGTTCCGCACTGGGGATCGGGCAGGCGGTCCCGGCATCCCTGCTCTGGGTGTCCCGCACTTCCAGGCCTCCGGGGCGGAGCCTGGCTGGCATCCTAGTCCTGCCAGTCTTATCCCTATGCCTACTGTTAGTGCCTCCGATTCTTTTTTTTTTTTTTTTTTTTTTTTTTTTTTGAGACAGAGTCTTGCTCTGTCGCCCAGGCTGGAGTGCAGTGGCCGGATCTCAGCTCACTGCAAGCTCTGCCTCCTGGGTTTACGCCATTCTCCTGCCTCAGCCTCCCGAGTAGCTGGGACTACAGGCGCCCGCCACCTCGCCCGGCTAGTTTTTTGTACTTTTTAGTAGAGACGGGGTTTCACCGTGTTAGCCAGGATGGTCTCGATCTCCTGACCTCATGATCCGCCCGTCTCGGCCTCCCAGAGTGCTGGGATTACAGGCTTGAGCCACCGCGCCCGGCCTAGTGCCTCCGATTCTGCCCCCCATCGCCAAGAGTATTCCTTAGCGATCTCCCGCCTCCTTCGAGGCACTTCACCCCTCCTGGGGCAAACTCCCGCCTCTCCTCTTAATCCCAGGTTCCCCATTCAAACTTGCACTCACTGGGCACCCTTCTCAACTGGTCCCGCCGGACCTCGCCTTCCACTTAAGGAAATTCCTTAGCCCTCTCCCAACTGCTCTTTCCCCAAATCTCTACTTCCACACGTTTTAGTCTTCATTTTCTTTCCTGCCAGTCCTGTGCTGTTCGTCTTCCATTTCCTATGGTGGAAACCCCAAAAGTTATTTTTGACACTTCCCTCTAGCTCTCTATACCCTGCAGATTCTGCTCCCACACCTCTGTCCAATGCGTCCTCTTCTGCCCCTTTCCACCGTCAGCGTTCGTCGAAACAACCATCCCTTCTACCTAGCACCATGCAATAACTCTTCTTTTTTTTTGAGACGGAGTTTCTCTCTTGTTGCCCAGGCTGGAGTGCAGTGGGGCGATCTCGGCTCACTGCAACCTTCGTCTCCGGGTTCAAGAGATTCTCCTGCCTCTCAGCCTCCCAAGTAGCTGGAATTACGGGCGTGCACGCCCGACCAGCCATGCTATAGCCTTTTAACTGGTCTTTTGGCTTCCGCTCCAGGTAAAAATCTATTTTTAAAACATAAATCGGATCATGTCATTCACCTTTTAATCTTACAATGGTTTGTCATTGCTTAAAAACTCGAGATACATAACATGCACAATATAAGTGCACAAAACACATTCTGTGAATTTTTGCACATGCATACACTCACGAAACTACCACCCAGATCAAAATAAAGAATTTTTTGTTTTGTTTTGAGACAGGGTCTTGCTCTGTCGCCCAGGCTGGAGTGCAGTGGCGCCATCATAGTTCAAGCAATCCTCTGCCTTAACCTCCCCAGCAGCTGGGAATACAGGTGCGCGACACCATGCTCGACTAACTTCAAAGTAAGGAGAGGCTGAGCCGGAAGGATCCTTTGAGCACAGTTCACTGCAGTTGAGGCTACAGTGAACTGTGATCGCACCACTGCACTCCAGCCTAGGTCACAAAGCAAGCCCCCGTCTCTTAAAAAAAAAAAAAAAGGTGGGGGGTGGGGGGTGGGGGTGGATATCATCGACACCCCAGAAGGCTTCCTTATGGTCCTTCCCAGTCAATACTTTACAAAAGTCATTGCTTGGGTTCATCTCTATCACTACAAATTAGTTTAACTATTCTTGACTTTCATATAAATAATAATTCAGTACCTACGCTTTTGTCTGCCTTCTTTTGACCAACATTATATCTGTGAGATCTTTCCATGTTATGTATATATAGCTGTATGTTCTTCTTTTACTTTGCTATAAAAATATTGAGTCTACCAATGAATGAGCATGGTATATACTTCCAATTACTTAGAACTTTTGAAATTTTTCTCAGGAATGTGGAAGTATACTGGAAATTTTGTTTTCAGTGTCTTGAATATTGCATTTTAATTCGTAACACATTTGATCCATGCAATTCATGCTCATAAAAATTCCATGTCTTTTTTTTTTTTTTTTGAGACGAAGTCTTACTCTGTCACCCAGGCTGGACTGCAGTGTCTTGTTCTTGGCTGACTGCAACCTCTGCCTCCCGTGTTCAAACAATTCTCCTGTCTCAGCCTCCGGAGTAGCTGGGATTGCAGGCGCACGCTGCCACGCCCAGCTAATTTTTTCGTGTTTTAGTAGCCAGGGGGTTTCACCGTGTTGCCCAGGCTGGTCTCGAACCTCTGAGCTCAGGCAATCCACCCGCCTCGGCCTCCCAAAGTGCTGACATTACAGGTGAGAGCCACCGCGCCCAGCCCGTGCCACTTATTTTTAAAATTCAGCTTATCTCATTCTTTATGGAATACATTCACTATATGAACGTTACTATGTTCAAATATTTTAAAAGTGTAAAGTGAAAAGTCTCAGTCTCCTGTCAATTTAGTTCTCGCCTCTTCAGAACAAAAAGCAGAAACATTTTTTAAAAACTCAAAACCTAGCCACTGTTACAAAGTTTGTATACATCTTTCCAGAATTTCTTTTTTTTTTTTTTTTTTTTTTTTTTTTTTTTGAGACTGAGTCTGGCTCTGTCACCCAGGCTGGAGTGCAGTGGCCGGATCTCAGCTCACTGCAAGCTCCGCCTCCCGGGTTTACGCCATTCTCCTGCCTCAGCCTCCGGAGTAGCTGGGACCACAGGCGCCCGCCACCTCGCCCGGCTAGTTTTTTGTATTTTTTAGTAGAGACGGGGTTTCACCGTGTTAGCCAGGATGGTCTCGATCTCCTGACCTTGTGATCCGCCCGTCTCGGCCTCCCAAAGTGCTGGGATTACAGGCTTGAGCCACCGCGCCCGGCCCAGAATTTCTTTAAATATACACAAATATATTTCTTTAAATATACATATTTTCTACCCTTTTTAGAAAAGATAACATACATACTGTTCTGCACAGCATACATAATCAGTGAAGATTTTTCCATATCAGTACATAGAGCCTCTTCCTCCTTTTGTAGAACTGTATAGTATTCCATTGTACGACTATGCCATAAGTTATTTCATCAGCCTTGTACTGCTGGTCCCCTTTAGGGTGTCTGTGCTAGTAAAACACTGGATCGGGCACTTGTTCTCAGGATCTCCTGAGGGCTGTGTCATGGGCAAAATATACATATATGGAAAAATAATAATAAAACACTGAATCAACGACAGCCAGTGTGCACTTCCACAAGCTGTACCCAACATCTTGGTTCCTGCCACTGTCATGGTACTTAGCACTTAGATTTTTCCCGAAGGATACAAGCAGTCTCCGCTTGGGGTTCTTCCGGCGTTATCTGGCACTAAACACCAAGTCCTGCCCTACCGGGGAAGTAGAACTCATTTTCCTCACTCGCAGGGAACCCGCGCTGGCAGAGAACGCAGGGCCACTCGCTCCTGCCCGCAGCAGGGGCGCATAAAACTTTACGTCTGCTTAGATAACCACCAGCTCCCGTTCTCGGCCCATAGGAAAAGCAACTTTGCTACCAAACACAGAGGGGGAAAAGGCGTATCAGATGGAGGCGGGTGAAGACGCTGAGAAAACAGAAGAGAAGGGTGGCTCCGAGCTCGAGACTCAAAATGGCCATCTGGGCGTAGAGACACAGAGACCCTTTGCGCAGACGTGCGCCGAGGGTCTTGCAAACTTTCGTTTTCTTTGTGTGCCGGTCTGTCCCTAGATGCAGTTTTCGATGCTATTTCAAACGACATTCCTAAAATTTCCGAATTGCTTGTTGCTTATATGTAGAAATACACTAGATCTTTGTACACTGAGCTGGGATTCAGCTCCATGCTAAATTTTGAATTAATTCTAATGGTTTATTTGTAGGTTGTTACCGATTTTCTACAATCACGCCATCAGCAAATAATGACAGTTTTGCTTCCTTCTCATCTTTATATCTTTTTCTTTTCCTTGCTTTATTGCATGCACTGTCTACAGCCTTCAGAATAATGTTAAGAAGTAATAATAGTGTACATCTTATTTTGTTCCTGGAGTCAATGAAAATATTTAATATTTTAATTTAAAATTATGTAATATTTGTTTAAAATATTAAACTAATACTTTAATTAAAATGTTAGCCCTATATTTTTTTGAGGCTATCCATTGCCAAGTTAAGTTTCTTTCTAGTTTTCTTAGCATTTTTATCGTGAACACATCTTGACTTTTATCACTTTTTTTTTTTTTTTGCATGTACTGAGAAACCTATATTGTTTTTCCCTTTTATACTGGTAATGTATTGAATTATACTGATTGATTTTTAATGTTAACCCTCTCCAATTGCTCAGGATAAACCCCACATAACCATGATATATTTTCTATAAATCATCTATTTGTTAAAAATTATGTTTCGAATTTTTGCATCCTTGTGTGTGAGATATATTAGTCCGTAGTGTTCCTTTCTTATAATGTCCATGCCAAGGCTTGGTATCTGGGATATGCTGGTCTCATAAAATGAGTTTGGAAGTCTTTCTTTTCTATTCTCTGGAAACGTCTGTGTAATATGGGTATTAATTTTTCCCTTAAATGTCTGGAAGAATTTACCATGGAAGCCACCTCAGCCTGCAGTTTACTGTGCATGAAGATTTTTTTTTTTTTTTGGAGACAGGGTCTCACTTTGTCATCACCCAGGCTGGGGTGCTGTGGTGCGATCTTGGCTCACTGCAGCCTCTACCTCCTGGTTTCAGCCCCTTAAGTAGCTGGGACTACAGGTGTGCGCCAGGCACGCTCCACCACTCCTGGCCAATTTTCGTATTTTTTGTAGATAGATCTCACTATGTTGCCCAGGCTGGTTTCAAACTCCTGAGCTCAAGCAATTTGCCCACCTCGGCTTCCCAAAGTGCTAGGATTACAGGCGTGAGCCACCACGCCCAGCCTGCAGGAAGATTTTTAATTAAAGATTTAAATGTGGGGCATGGTGGGTGGCTCACACCTGTAATCCCAGAACTTTGGGAGGCCTAGCCAGGCGGATCACCTGAGGTCAAGAGTTCAAGACCAGCCTGGCCAACATGGAGAAACCCCAACCCTACTAAAAATACAACATTAACCAGGTGTGGTGGCGCATGCCTGTAATCCCAGTTACTCAGGAGACTGGGGCAGGAGAATCGCCTGAACCCGGGAGGCAGAGGTTTTGGTGAGCCGAAATGGCACCATTGCACTCCAGCCTGGGTGACAGAGCGAGACTGCATCTTAAAAAAAAAAAAGAAAAAAAAAAATTAAAAATTAAAAAAATTAAAAAGATCTCATTGCTTTCTTATATATAAAGCTATTTGGATTTCATTTTTTATGGCAGTTTTGGAAAGCTTTTTTTTTTTGAGATGGAGTCTCGCTGTGTTGCTCAGGCTGAAGTGCAGTGGCATGATCTCAGCTCACTGCAACCTCTGTCTCCAGGGTTCAAGCAATTCTCTGCCTCAGCTTCCCAAGTAGCTGGGATTACAGACACCCACCATGGCTAATTTTTTGTATTTTTAGTAGAGACGGTGTTTCACCATCTTGGCCAGGCTGGTCTTGAACTCCTAACTTAGTGATTCACCTCCCTCGGCCTCCCAAAGTGCTGGGATTACAGGCGTGAGTCACTGTGCCCGGCCTTCTTTGTTTTTTATATCGGAGCATTTAGTCCATTTACACTAAATGTAATATAGTTGGATTTAAATGTATCCTCTTGATTTTTTTTTCTTTTTTCTTTTTTTTTTTTTTTGAGACAGAGTCTCACTCTGTCACCCAGGTTGAAGTGCAATGGTGTGATCTCAACTCTCTGCAACCTCCACCTCCTGGGTTCAAGCGAATCTCCTGCCTCAGTCTCTGGAATAGCTGGGACTACAGCCATGCGCCAACATGCCAGGCTAATTTTTGTGTTTTTGTATTTTTAGTAGAGACGGGGTTTCACCATATTGGCCAGGCTGGTCTCAAACTCCTGACCTCAGGTGATCTGCCCACCTTGGCCTCCCAAAGTGCTGGGATTACATGTGTGAGCCACCATGCCTGGCCTTTTTTCTTAATAAATCCTTCATTGAAAGATATTTATTTTCTATTCACACAATGTTATTTGTTCTTTTTTTCTCCTTTCATATATTCCTTTGGATTATTTTCCATTATTCTATAGTTTTTTCTTTTTTCTTTCTTTTTTTTTTTTTTTTTTTTTGAGATGGAATCTTGCTCTGTTGCCCAGACTGGAGTGCAGTGGCACAATCTCAACTCACCACAGCCTTCACCTCCCAGGTTTAAGTGATTCTCCTGCCTCAGCCCCCCAAGTAGCTGGAACCACAGATGCGTACCATCACACCCCGGCTAATTTTTGTACTTTTTGTAGAGATAGGGTTTCACTAACTTTGGCCAGGCTGGTCTCAAACTCCTGGCCTCAAGTGATCCACCCGCCTCAGCCTCCCAGAGTGCTGGGACTACAGGCATGACCACTGCACCCATCTTTTTTTTTTTTTTAAATAAAATGTAATGACAGAGGGGTGGTGGTGGTTGTTCTGTGGGTCTTGGCCACTTGCTAGCTGTCAGGGCAGGAGAGTGGCTCCTTGGGTTGGTGAAAGCGGTATGCAACCAAGTCCAAGGGAGACAGGGGCAGGATTTCGCCTCTGTCATGTCCCACTGATGGATGGATTCCTATGCCATCTGAAAGAGTGAACTAGACCTATATTACTGATACTGTGAAGAAACTGGTTATTTTACCAAGGCTTTGACTGGAATGGTACACTTTGCTTTAAGGAATCAAATGGATATGTGTCTACTAGGGAATGTATCCGAGTCATGCAGCAAACTATGTTAGCAGAGGAAGTTGTCTGAGTTACCCAACACTAAAATATGTTATCGGTGGCAGGTGTCCGAGTTACTGGCAGTGAATCTGTACAGGCCTGCAGCAACCTCAATTCTTGCCTCCTCACAAGAAAGAATTCGACTGAGGGGCATAAGGCAGAAAAAGAGACTGAGGCAAGTTTTAGAGCAGGAGTGAAAGTTTATTAAAAAGCTTCAGAACAGGAATGAAAAGAAAGTAAAATACACTTGGAAGAGGGCCAAGTGGGCATTTTGGAGGACAAGTGCCTGGCTAGGTTTTAAAATTTTTTTATAGAGATGGGGTCTTGCTATTTTGCCCAGGCTTATTCTATGGGTTTTGACAAATGTGCAATGACACATTATAGTAGTTTCGCCACCCGAAAAATTCTCTGTACTCTGCCTATTTATCCCTCCCTTCCCTCAACCACTGATCTTTTTCCTGTCTCAGCAGTTTTGCCTTTTCCATAGTTTCATATAGTTGGAGTCATACAGTACACAGCCTTTTCAGAGTGGCTTCTTTCATAAGCGATACGCATTTAAGTTTCCTCCATGTCTTTCATGGCTCGCTTCTTTTCGGCACTAAACAATAGTCCTTTGTCTGGATGTAGCACAGTTTTTCCATTCACCTGCTGATGGACATCTTGGTTGCTTCCAAGTATTAGCAATTATGAATGAAGCTGCTGTAAACGTCAATGTGCAGGTTTTTGTGTGGACATAGGTTTTCATTCATTTGAGTAAATACCAAAGAGCACAATTTCTGGGTCACACGTAAGAGTTTGTTGAGTTTTGTAATAAACTGGCAGACTATTTTCCAAATCACTATACCATTTTGCATTCCCACCAGCAATGAGAGTTCCTGTTGCTCCACATCCTCTCCAGGGTTTGGTATTCTCAGTGTTTTGGATTTTAGCCATTCTAATAGGTGAGAGTTCATCACTAGAAAACTTGCCCTATAAGAAATACTAAAAGGAGTTCTTCAAGTCAAAATTATAGGGCGCTACCTATAATCCCAGCACTTTGTGAGCCTGACGCAGGAGGATCGCTTGAGCCCGGGAATTCAAGACCAGCCTGGGCAACATAACAAGACCCTGTCTCTATAAAAATTAAAATTAAAATATTAGCCAGCTGTGGTGTTACGCATCTGTAGTCCCAGCTGATTGGGAGGCTGAAGTGGGAGGATCCCTTGAGCCCAGAAGTTTGAGGCTGCAATGAGCACTGATTGTGCCACTGCACTCCAACGTGGGTGACAGAGCAAGACCCTGTCTCAAAAAATAAAATAGGCTGGGTATGGTAGTTCACGACTGTAATACCAGCACTTTGGGAGGCTGAGGCAGGTGGATCACTTCAGGTCAGGAGTTTGAGACCAGCCTGGCCAACACGGTGAAACCATGTCTCTACTAAAAATACAAAATTAGCTGGGTGCAGTGGTGCATACCTGTAATCCCAGTTACTTGGGAGGCTAAGGCAGGAGAATCGCTTGAACCTGGAAGATGGAAGATGCAGTGAGCCAAGATTGCACCACTGCACTCCAGCCTGGGCAATGGAGCAAGACTCCATCTCATAAATAAATAAATAAATAAATAAATAAATAAATAAAATAGGGCAGGCGTGGTGGCTCACACCTGTAATCCCAACACTTTGGGAGGCCAAGGCAGGCAGATCACGAGGTCAGGAGTTCAAGACCAGCCTGGCCAACATTGTGAAATCCCGTCTCTATTAAAAATACAAAAAATTAGTCAGGCGTGATGGTGGGTGCCTGTAGTCTCAGCTACTTGGGAGGCTGAGGCAAAGGGATCACTTGAACCTGGGAGGTGGAGGTTGCAGTGAGGCAAGATCACGTCACTGCACTCCAGCCTAGGCAACAGAATGAGACTCCATCTCAAATAAAAAAAAAAAAATAAATAAAATGCCTTTAAAAAAATTTTAAAAACTACAATTTGTTTTATGTAGTTTTCTGTGCCTATGTTTTATTTTATAATAAGATTTTTTAAGATAGAGACATGGTAAAAAAAAAAAAAAAAAAAAGGATTGAAGATGCTTGTGTTGAAAAAAAATGCTGGTGTATTTAAAATGTTTATTAAAGCATGGTGTCTCAATCCTTTTTCATGAGATTAACAATACCTCTTGGTGTTGGTGTCAGAAAGATTATATTCTCAATTGAAAGTGGCTTGGGTCACTCAAGCAACCTAACAAACAATACCATGTGGTTTATTTATTTGAGACAAAGTTTCACTCTCTAGCCCAGGCTGGAGTGCAATGGTGCAGTCACAGCTCACTGCAACCTCCACCTCCTGGGTTCAAGCGATTCTCCTGTCTCAGCCTCCTGAGTAGCTGGGACTACAGGCATCTGCCACCATGCCCAGCTAATTTTTGTAACTTTAGTAGAGACGGGGTTTCACCATATTGGTCAGGATGGTCTTGAACTCCTGACCTCTGGTGATACACCTGCCTCAGCCTCCCAAAGTGCTGGGATTACAGGCGTGAGCCACTGCGCCCAGCCATACCATGTGGTTTATATTAATAATGAACAATCTCAGGTCCTTGTCACCTGAGCTGTGTCTAGCTATAACCTCTCTGCCTTCACTGTAACAAGAGAAGGTTGGTTGAAATGATTTCTGAGGTCCTTTCTAGTTCTGTGAGTCTGATGATCATTCTCATGTTATAACACTGAAGATGCACTTTTTTGCATTTTAGCATACTGTAATTTATTTAAATGTACATTGTCAAATACTTAACTCTCCTGAAGGGCCTTTACCTGCCATGATACCTTCTCTGTGGGTCTCCCCTTTAAGATTGCTTATCTTTGGAACTACAGGCATCAGTTGGGCCTTAGTTAAAGTGCAGTACAACCAAAATGTGGATTCCCATGCAATCTGAAAGAATGAACTAGACCTACATTACTGATATTGTGGAAAAGTTTCCAAGATGAGGCAAAAACACGAATTTCAAAACAGTATACAATATAACAATATTGAGAGTTTTTGTTTTGTTCTGTTTTGTTTTAGAGATAGGGTGTCACTCTATCACCCAGGCTGGAGTGCAGTGGTGTGATCATGGCTCACTGCAGCCAAGACCCCTTGGGCTCAAGCAATCCTCCCACCTCAGCTTCCCAAGTAGCTGGGACTACAGGTACACACCACCAAATCTGGCTAATTTTTGTATTTTTTGTAGAGATGGAGTCTTGTCATGTTGCCCAGGCTGGTCTTGAAGTCCCCGGGCTCAAGTGCTCCACCTGCCTCAGCCTCCCAAAGTGCTGGGATTATAGGTGTGAGCCACCATACTCAGCCAATATTGAGCTTTTAAAAAACCTAACATACCATTAGTGTTCTCCGGAAAGTAGAATATGGTGGGTGGAAAAATGTTATGTGAGAAAGAAGGGGCATTACTTTTCTTCCGAACATTTTAATGGAATTGCTTAAAATTATTTTATTTATTTATTTATTTAGAGACAGGGTCCCACTTTGTTGCCCGAGCTAGAGCACAGTAGGATGATCTTGGCTCAATGCAGCCTCGAGCCTCAAGCGATCCTCCCATCTCAAGCCACCTGAGTAACTGGGACTACAGGCATACACCACCACACCTAGCTAAAAATTATTTTTAAGTTGTACACCCCATCTACCCTGATGTGATTATTGCACACTGTATGCCTGTATCAAAATATCCCATGGAGGCTGGGCGCGGTGGCTCACGCCTGTAATCCCAGCACTTTGGGAGGCTGAGGCAGGAGGATCACCTGAGGTCAGGAGTTTGAGACCAGCCTGGCCAACATGGTGAAACTCCATCTCTATTAAAAGTACAAAAATTAGCTGGGTGTGGTGGCAGACACCTGTAATCCCAGCTACTCAGGAGGCTGAGGCAGGAGAATCACTTGAACCCAGGAGGCAGAGATTGCAGTGAGCCAAGATCACACCACTGCACTCCAGTCTGGGTGACAAGAGTGAGATTCTGTCTCAAAAAAAAAAAAAGAAAAAAGAAAAAAAAGAAAAGTCCCATATACCCCTTAAATATATACACCTATTATGTACCCACAAAAACAAAAAATTTAAAAAATTATTTTAAAATTGAAAAATTATATAGTGCTTATAATAAAATGCACAGCTTGATGATTTTTCACAAATGGAATACTCCCATATTATTAACACCCAGATAATGAGTCATAACAGCCCTGGACCCGAGAAACCACCTCTGTCCTCTCCCAGTCAGTATCTCCCTCCTGTAACCACTATGCTTATTTCTAACAGGGCTGCTAACTTTTTAAAAAAAATCCCCAGAACATTCTGGATGTTATTCTTTTTACAAGCAAAATTACTTTTACAATATAAAATGTCAAAATAAAATAGCCTTAAATTAAGGATTTATTTATGCAACAACAAATGATTTAACCAATTCTGGGAACACAAAAATAAAGGTCAGTCTCCAATTCCAAGAAGCTCACAGACTAATGGTAGAAACAAAACTAAATGATTAAATAACAGTTCTAGGCTGAGTGCAGTGGCTCATGCCTGTAATTCCAGCACTTTGGGAGGCTGAGGCAGGCGGATCACTTGAGGTCAGGAGTTCAAGTCCAGCCTGGCCAACATGGTGAAACCCCCATCTCTACCAAAAAACACAACAATTAGCTGGGTGTAGTGGTGTGCGTCTGTAGTCCCAGCTACTTGGGGAGGCTGAGGGGGGAGAATCACTTGAACCTGGGGGTGGAGGTTGCAGTGAGCCAAGATCGTGCCACTGCACTCCAGCCTGGGTGACAGAGTGAGACCCTGTCTCTAAATAAGTAAGAGTTCTGACAGAAATATGAATCCAGCACTGCCACTGCAAGGGAAGACTAGGGGAAGCTGAGAAAGATTTCACAGAAAAGTGAGGCTTTAAAGGATGAATAGGAGCTGGCAGTTATCGGCTACCATAAACAATGGAAATAAACAAATAGAAACTAGCTCTTTAAGAAACAGTCTATGGGGAGGTCTGGCTACTGGTTAATCCTATCTGGTTTGGCTTCTGAAGCCATCAGTCAGGATGACATCACCACTGATCAGGTTCCTTGGGGCGGTGTGTGTTTGCCAGGTGTATCATGAGGAAAAGGAAGTCTCCGGAAACCTCCCCTGGCATCCCAGGAGGCGAAAGCTATGCACTGCGCAGAGGCTGGGAAGGCTTTAATTAAATTCAACCACTGTGAGAAAGACATCTACAGCTTCAGTGTGCCCCAGTGCTGCCCTCTCTGCCAGCAGGACCTGGGCTCGAGGAAGCTGGAGGACGCACCTGTGAGCATCGCTAATCCATTTACTAATGGACATCAAGAAAAATGTTCATTCCACCTCAGACCAACTCAGGGAACATTTCTCAGGTACAGTGTTTTTAAAGTGTTCAATTGCATTGTGCAAACTTTTCCTTCTGTTTTAGTCACCAAAATTTCCTTAATATATAATGTGTGAGGTTTGGTGGACAATTTTTTCAGCTTTGGCCTTAAATCCTGAGATGCAGGCCTACTGGCTTCAAAAAATTCATGGTGTGCATATGTTCCTGCAGTGATAAGTGCAAGAATATATGTGGAATATATGAGGAGTAAAACTGCTCATATGCATTTTCAGAGAGAAAAACATTGCTCAGAGGCTAACCAGGAAAATGACCCAGCAGCTAATATCTAAATAATACCTTTACTGCCAGTTAATTTGTAGTTTCAGTGACAAACAGGTACAATATACCGGGCCTGATGAACTGGCACTTACAGACTATTTTGTATGGAGGCAAATTAAATTGAAGACTGGAACTGATCTATTTCCATTGTAGACACCACCTGGCTTTAAGAACAAATTCAGTTCTCTCTTGCTGAGTGTGCTGGTATAAACAAAAAGGATGAATTAGAAAGCAAAAGAAAGGATTATACTTTTTTTTTTTTTTTTTTTTTCCTGAGACGGAGTTTTGATCTTGTTGCCCAGGCTGGAATGCTATGGTGTCTCAGTTTACTGCAATCTCCACCTCCTGGGTTCAAGTGATTCTCTCGCCTCAGGCTCCCAAGTAGCTGGGACTACAGGCGCTCGCCACCATGCCTGGCTAATTTTTGCATTTTTAGTAGAGACCACCATGTTGACTAGGCTGGTCTCAAACTCCTGACCCCAGGTGATCCACCCGCCGCAGCCTCCCAGAGTGCTGATATTACAGGCATCAGTCACTGTGCCCAGCCAGGTTTATATTTTATTGTCCCCGTGGAGTTTACCAATAGGATTAGGATCGGCCCAGAGTAGGCCAGGCTTTAGGAGAGCATGGGTCGTAGAATGTTGGTGTATGCCTTAGGAAACATGTTCGGCTCCTGTGTATCATTAGTCTAATGCTCCCTAGAGTTCACCCTCCTAACTTTCCTGTCCCCTCAAGAGTGCTGATTTCGAATAAGAAAACGGGAGTTGACTACTCACCTTCCTGCCTACTAACTTCCTTAATCAATTTCCTTCTGGTCCCTATGAGGATGAAATGAACGAACATATGTAAAAGGTTTTGGTCATCCTGTTAGGTGCTAAACAGACAGCATCCCTGGGCCTTGCTCAGGGAGGCAGCCAATGCAGAGAGGGCACAGCACAGAGAGGGCATTACAGGCTGGGGCATCATAAAGCCCCTGATGCCTATCCTGGTTCTTCTAACCAGCTCCAAGTGTCTCTGGTTCCTTATCTGTAAAACAAAGACTAATTTATTTTTTTTTTGAGACAGGGTCTTCCTCTGTTGCCCAGGGTGGAGTGCAGTGGTGCAATCTCGGATCACTGCCACCTCCGCCTCCTGGGTTCAAGCAATTCTCGTGTCTCAAGTCATCCGAGTAGCTGGGATTACAGGTGCCCTCCACCACACCCAGCTAATTTTTGTATTTTATTTTATTTTATTTTATTTTTTTTGAGACGGAGTCTCGCTCTGTCACCCAGGCTGGAGTGCAGTGGCCAGATCTCAGCTCACTGCAAGCTCCGCCTCCCGGGTTCCCGCCATTCTCCTGCCTCAGCCTCCCGAGTAGCTGGGACCACAGGCGCCGCCACCTCGCCCGGCTAATTTTTTGTGTTTTTAGTAGAGACGGGGTTTCGCCGTGTTAGCCAGGATGGTCTCGATCTCCTGACCTTGTGATCCGCCCGTCTCGGCCTCCCAAAGTGCTGGGATTACAGGCTTGAGCCACCGCGCCCGGCCTGTATTTTATTTTTTAGTACAGACGAGGTTTCACAGTGTTGTCCAGGCTGGTCTTGAACTCCTGGTCTCATATGACCTGCCCACCTCAGCATCCTAAAGTGCTGGGATTACAGGCTTGAGGCACCACACCTGGACTAATTTTTAATCTTAAAAATTAAATAATTTCAATAAAAATATTGAAGATGCTCCTGGCACCTATTATTCTGTTTCCTGGGGGCAAATTCACAGCCCTGAACAGCAGGTATAGCTAGAACTGGGTTTGTCTCAAGGAAATGTTTTGCTGGTAAGAGGGAAGTCTATTTGAACTTAACACAAATGGTAAGCACATAGTAGGTTTAGCAACAGGGCATATAAGCCTGTCCCAAGCTTCAATTATGATGTTTCACCCACAAGCTCCTTCCCATCCTGTTCTTTTCATGTTCACTTCAGACCCTAACAACAAAGCCTGGTAGAACCTTCATTTGATCCTAATCAGAATCATGAAGCCCAAACTGTTTTGGGGTTTTGTTTTGTTTTTGAGAATCAGGGTCTCCCTTTGTCGCTGAGGCTGGAGTGCAGTGGCACAATCATAGCTCACTGAGGCCTTGAATTCCTGGGCTCAAGTGATCCTCCCAACTCAGCCTCCCATGTAGCTGGGACTACAGGCAAGAGTCACCATGCCTCTCCCCCTACTTGTATTTTTGTTTTTGAGACAGTCTTACTCTGTCATCCAGGCTGGAGTGCAGTGGCACAATCTCCGCTTACTGCAACCTCCGCCTCACGAGTTCAAGCAATTCTCATGCCTCAGCCTCCCAAGTAGCTGGGATTATAGGCACGTGCCACCAGGCCCAGCTAAGTTTTATATTTTTAGTAGAAACAGGTTTTCACATGTTGGCTAGGCTGGCCTTGAACTCCCGGCCTCAAGAGATCCTCCCATCTCAGCCTTCCAAAGTGCTGGGATTACAGGCGTGAGCCATTGCACCCAGCTGGCTCTATTTATTTTCTTAGAGTCTCGCTCTGTCGCCCAGGGTGGAGTGCAGTGGTGCAATCTTGGCTCACTGCAATCTCCACCTCCCGGGTTCAAGCGATTCTTGTGCCTCAGCCTCCTGAGTAGCTGGGACACAGGTGCACACTGACACGCCCGGCTAATTTTTGTATTTTCAGTAGAGATGGGGTCTCGCCATGTTGGCCAGGCTGGTCTCAAACTCCTGGCTTCAAGTGATCCGCCCACCTTGGCCTCCCAGTGCTGGAATTATAGGTTTGAGCCACTGTGCTTGGGCTCCTCCTACTTTAAATGCCAGTTCTTCATGCCAAACACATGCAAACCAGAAAAAAAAAAAACAAACCTTGTTTCTTTCAGGGAGTATGATGGAAGGTCTGATCTTCATGTTGGAATAACTAACACAAATGGTAAGTGCAGTTTTGTAGCTTAAAAAACCCCCACTACCCAGTAAAAGGAAAGCAGTATTTGTGGAGATTTGATTATGGCAACATCTAATGAGTGATTCCATTGTTCACTGGGTTCTTCTACTGCACCATGAGGTGGGCACTGCTCCCAAATGAGAAATATTCGACTTTATGGCAAATTATTACTAACAATATATTTGAAAGCTCTTTAATGTTTTCTCAGTGAAGAGCCATACAAACCTGTGTATTTTTTATTGATTTTTTTTTTTTGAGACGCAGTCTCGCTCTGCCGCCCAGGCTAGAGTGCAGTGGCCGGATCTCAGCTCACTGCAAGCTCTGACTCCCGGGTTTACGCCATTCTCCTGCCTCAGCCTCCCGAGTAGCTGGGACTACAGGCGCCCGCCACCTCGCCCGGCTAGTTTTTTGTATTTTTTAGTAGAGATGGGGTTTCACCGTATTAGCCAGGATGGTCTCGATCTCCTGACCTCGTGATCCGCCCGTCTCGGCCTCCCAAAGTGCTGGGATTACAGGCTTGAGCCACCGCACCCGGCCTATTGATTTTTAAAATAAGAAGAAATAGATGTCCAGTGAGATTGACTTGCCCAAGACCTCGTATCTTGTGTCCGAACCAGAATTTGGAACCAGGCCCTCTGACTTCCAATCCTATGCTCAGCTGACTACCACTGGGTCCCCACATTCTAGGGACTTCAGGAGTAAAGCAGGATGTGGTGGGGCCTGCAGTTTTTTTTTTTTTTTTTTTTTTTTTAAAGGAAAGTGAAGATGAAACAAAACTGTTCTTTTGGCCACCTATAGCTCTGAGGGCAGTGTGTGCAACCCTTCAGCCAGAAGCTTTCTTGTCTGCAGGAAAAGGGCCTGGATGGAGCCACCTGCAGGATATGTAGCCTGGATATGATGAGGCAGGTGAGGCACCTAGCCAGGCCTCACAGGTGAAGTCTAATAACAGCCTTTCCTTACCCACTGAGGCAAGAGAAAGTGACACTGATCAGAAATCCAGAACGGTTCTGAACTTAGTTACCCACAAGAACAGTCATACTTACCACTCATCTTTAGCAGGTGGACATTTATTCTTGATTTAAGGAGACAAGATTGACCCACTGGTAAATACAGAACTTCAATAAAAATATTGGAGATGATGATCCTGGTGCCTATTATTGTCTCTGTTTCCTCGGGGCAAATTCACAGCCCTGAATAGCAGGTAGAGCTAGAACTGGGTTTCTCTCAAGGAAATGATTGCTAGTAACAGGGAAGGCTACATAAACCCCTCCCTGACTCCAGGCAAATCTAAATCTCATTAGGCGGAAGAAAGATTCTAGAACCTCCACCCTGGATTTATATTAGGTAAAGTTACCACATGGCTACCGTCATTTTCTGATGTCCCTTTTTCACAGAGGTGTGTGTCTCCTTGAGGCGCCACATGACTTTGGTTTTGATTTGCAGGGGTTGTGTATAATTACAGTGCACATGGTGTCCAGCGAGATGGAGCAGGGTGGGAACAGAGCATAAGCATCCCATTACTGCAGCCCCACATGTATGGAATGGTGGAGCAATGGGACAAGTACCTGGAAGACTTCTCCACCTCGGGGACCTGGCTGCCTCACAGGTACACAACTGCAAATGCTGCACCCTCGCTGGCACTCACATGCTATGCAAGTGGGATCCCCGTGTGGCCCCAGCTCACAGAGGACTCCGCAGCATTTAGCTTCACGTTGAGCCGATACAGAGATATTAACATCGCTAACAGAATTTAAACAGGGGTTGAACTACTCTAGATTTTCTGCAGTTGGGTCAGCACGCACATATAACAAAATTACAGCGTTTTAAGAGCTGAAAGGACTAGAATCTGTATTATTTCAGTTGTGTGACAAGGTATTTTTACACATATATAGCAAGTCACGATATATTTCTTTAAAACAAAAATTTAAAAAAACAATATTCAGGCTGGGTACGGTGGCTGTCACCTGTATTCCTAGCACTTTGGGAGACTGAGGCAGGTGGATCACCTGAGGTCAGAAGTTCGAGACCAGCCTGGACAACATGGTAAAACCCCGTCTCTATTAAAAATACAAAAATTAGCCAGGCATGGTGGCGGACATCTGCAGTCCCTACTTGGGAGGCTTGGGCAGGAGAATCACTTGAACCCAGGAGGCGGAGGTTGCAGTGAGCTGAGATCACTCCATTGCACTCCAGCCTGGGCAACAGAGTGAGACTCCGTCTCAAAAAAAGAAAAACAAAACAGAAAAAAAAACAACAAAAAACAATGTTCAAAATGTAAAAGCTTCTTTTTTGTAATTTTAGCAATTTCAAGTTAATTTCTCACTCTCAACATTTTATAAGATGTATAGCATATTTGTGGATTTATTTTGAGGTTTCCCTTGAAATAAGTTTGGATACTATGGAATATCATAAAACTCATACGGAATTCCATCTCTGAAATCTAGAAGTTCAATGAGTTCCCCAAATTGGTAGTTAACTTGCAACTGAGTAACCACTCTGAACATCTGGGTGAATCTATGCCAATCTGCAGCAAGCAGATGCCCAGAGACCAACCATCCCCCAGAATTACATGAAGCCCAAAACAATCTGGGCTTCATGATTCTGATTAGCATCAAATGAAGGTTCTGCCAGGCTTTGTAGTTAGGGTCTGAAGTGAACATGAAAAGAATAGGATGGGAAGGAGCTTGTAGGTGAAACATTATAATTGAAGCTTGGGACAGGCTTATATACCCTATTGCTAAACCTCCTATGCACCCAGGCTGGAGTACAGTGGTGCGAGATCTTGGCTTACTGCAACCTCTGCCTCCTGGGTTCAAACAATTCTCCTGCCTCACCCTCCTAACTAGCTGGGACCACAGTCGTGCACCACCATGCCCAGTTAACTTTTGTATCTTTTGTAGAGACAGGGTTTCACCTTGCTGGCCAGGCCAGTTTCGAACTCCTGACCTCAAGTGATCCTCCCACTTTGGCCTCCCAAAGTGCTGGGATTACAGGTGTGAGCCACTGCACCTGGCCTGAAGTGCACATCTTGAAACTTCTTAACCACATGAACCAGCAGAGGCCTTGCCTGCTGAGGCACCTGATGGGTAGCTTCACGGCCTGTTCCTGAGCAGCCTTTTCTTCTCAACACCCTTGTTCTCTTCCGTAAGGTATGAAGAAGACCACCACAACTGCTACACTTACACACTCACGTTCATTAACTGCGTTCTGATGGCAGAAGGCAGACAGCAACTGGAAAAGAGTGAATTTACGGAGAAGTACATAGTCCCGCGGACAAGGCTGGCGTCCAAGTTCATCACACTCTACCGGGCGATACGGGAGCATGGCTTCTATGTCACTGACTGTCCAAAGCACGAGGCACAACCCCCTGAAGGTGGTGGTTTGTGCTGAGAGCTATGTTAAGTGCAGCCTGGGCGTTGGGGGTAAGGTGGTTGCTACCTTTAATCAGTACTATGGATTTCTAAATGCATTTAACTGTGGTTAATAAAAACGTGTATGGGCCAGGTGTGGTGACTCACACCTGTAATCCCAGCACTTTGAGAGGCTGAGGCGGGTGGGTCACCCGAGGTCGGGAGTTCGAGACCAGTGTGACCAACATGGAGAAACCCCGTCTCTGCTAAAAATATAAAATTAGCCGGACATGGTGGCGCATGCCTATAATCTCTGCTACTAGGGAGGCTGAAGCAGGAGAATCGCTTGAACCCGGGAGGTGAAGGTTGCGATGGGTTAAGATCACGCCATTGCACTCCAGTCTGGCAAGAGTGAAACTCCATCTCAAAAAAAATAAATAAATAAAAAATAAAAACGTGTATGGCTTCCCTTCAAGCATATGTCAGCTTACGTCGTAAGACTTTATAAAATAAAAATTGCCCCAGATTTTAAAAATTATATGTATTAAAACAAAATTATTTTCTTATCAATGAGGTTTTTAAACTAAGAATCCATTTACAGCATAAAGTGGCAGCACATTTTATTCACAGAGCAATGAAAATTATTCCTATAAATGAATGTGAGCTGAACAAATTCACCTTCCAATGTGCATGCAGAAAGTGGGGATGTGAAGACAGCAAGGTGGGTGAAACACAAGTTATGAGGTAATGAGTACTTTCCCCTCGTGGTTTTTAGTTTAAAAGCACATGCTAAGGGCCGGGTGCAGTGGCTCATGTCTGTACTCTCAGCACTTTGGGAGGCTGAGGCGGGCAGATCACGAGGTCAGGAGTTTGAGACCAGCCTGGTCAACATGGTGAAACCCCGTCTCTACTGAAAATACAAAAATTAGCTGGGCGTGGTGGTGAGTGCCTGTAATCCCAGCTACTCAGGAGGTTGAGGCACGAGAATCGCTTAAACCCAGGAGGCAGAGGTTGCAGTGAGCCAAGATTGCAGCACGGGACTCCAGCCTGGACGACAGAACAAAACTACATCTCAAGAAAAAAGAAAAAAAAAAAAAGCCCATGGTAAGCTCATGATAGTGAACAACAGTAAAACAAAACCAAAACCCCTCAGAATCTAAATCAGGAAATGGTCACCCCTTTTAAATGAGCTCTTCTGAGTCTATTTGCACAAACGAGCCCAGCGACGCCTCAAATCAGTAAAATTCCAGCCTGTGTCCATTTCATTTTGCCTGACCCAACACATGGAGGTTCGGGGGTTGGGTTTGTGCCACAAAGCACTTCCTCTGCCCACTGAAAAGGCAGAGTTCAGAAAGGACAAGAAGACAGGCTATCTTCTTTCTCTGATACCTTCACAGGAGGACACGGGGGAAACTGGGATGAGAAACTGTAAAGAAATGAGGTGACTTTTTACAAGTATGTTGGAGTTTGTGTACTGAAATTATCACTGAACTGCAAAAGGCCAACAGGCAAAACATTCCCGAATTCCTCTTTGGAAACTTCTTCCAGAACTCGGTTGTTTTTGACCAAATGTGATGTACTACTTCACTTAATCCCCAGTCTTGGTACCAACTGATGTCTAATTTCCAAAATCAAACCCATCTTAAAGGTACCAATAACTGCCTCGTGTTAAAATAACTTAGGGGAAAGCCATTATACCAAGATGGATCCAACACCCAGTTCCATATTAAACTAAACGAAACTTAAGCTCAGCCAATCCTAAATGGCCAACTGAACATTAGTTACACAATCAGATACTTGCCACTGGGATAACCTAAATAAGACAACTGCTCAAACTTTAACCATCCAACTTCTCTCCTGTGCCTCCTCACACACCCTCTAAAAGCCTCCCTTCACACCCTTCCTCAGGAGCCCGAACCACCTCGGTTTTGGTGCGGCTTGATTCACAAATGGCTGTCTGCTCAAATAAACTTAAACGTGCTTTATCCTTTAGCATTAGTAATAAAGATATTCAGAAAACTTGCTACAGATCCTTAAAGCTTGTTTCCAAAAAGGCATTTAGTCCACGTTTCAGCACAGTTAACTTCAGTGGGAAAGAATGCACGGCAAAGCAACATTTGCATTTACAAGCTCAGGTACTTTCCTTCAAATACAAAACTGCCCACCCAGAATTTGATACCGTTTTAAGCAGAACTATGACATGGTGTTCAAGAAGTCAACAAAACCCCAGAGGGTAAAGATGAAAAGAATTCCAATCTGCCCTCATTTCTTCACATTTTATACTAGGATTCAGCTTCTCTAGTCTAATTCTTTAGTCATTATTAGTAGTAACAGCAGCTGCAGTTAATGAGTATTCATAAAGGACTCCACACCAGAAGAAACACTTATTCTTCCTTGTCAATCCTCAAGACCATCCTCTGAGGTGGGTCCTAACATTATGCTTCTTTTATAGATGAAAAGGGAAATTGAGGAAATGACTTGTCCAAAGCCATACAGTGGCAAAACTGGGGTTCAAACCAGGGTTTGACCACAAAAGCTGCGCCTGTAACCCCTGGGCCACACTGCAGTGGTCAAGAGGACAACCCCAGCAAACGGAAAGGGACCAGCTATACCTAGTACGTGCAGAAACTGGGTCAATACTTCACCATCATTAGAGAAGAAAAAGGAGAAAATCAGGATTTGCTTTTATCAACATTCAAACACAGAAAGGTGGTAAACAATGAAAGTCAGCTAAAATAATTAAGAAATGCCTATTTCATGCTAATTTCCCTTAGGGGCTGCAGCTCTTTTCATTTATTTTCTTGGAGACAGGGTCTTTCTCTGTTGTCCAGGCTGGAGTCCGGAGGCACAATCACGGCTCACTGCAGCCTCAACCTCCTGGGCTCAGGCAATTTCCCCACCTCAGCCCTCCCAGTGGCTGGGACTACAGGTGCATGCTACCACGCCCAGGTAATTTAAAAAATTATTTGTAAAGACAGGGTCTCATTATGTTGCCCAGGCTGTTCTCAAGTGATCCTCCCACTTAAGCCTCCCAAAGTGCTGCGATTCTCACCCCTTAATTTTCAAGAAAAGCTTTAGATGGTCCCCATTCTGTATTTTAGGGGGTGCTCTCCAATCTGGAGGTGACATTGGCAAAAGCTGGCCTCATATTTCTTCTCTCGCGCTTCAGCAGGCTACAAATTCCTTTTTTTTTTTGAGATGGAGTTTTGCTCTTGTTGCCCAGGCTGTAGTCAGTGGTGTGATCTCGGCTTACTGCAACCTCCACCTCCCGGGTTCAAGCGATTCTTCCTGAGTTGCTGTGATTACAGGCGCCCGCCACCACATCTGGCTAATTTTTTGTATTTTTAGTAGAGACGGCGCTTCACCATGGTGGCCATGCTGGCTTTTGAACTCCTGGCCTCAAGCAATCCACCTGTCTCGGCCTCCCAAAGTGCTAGAATTACAGGCATGAGCCACCGCGCCTGGCCCCCTCCTCTTAATAAGACCACATACCAATCTATAGGTTTTGCCCCTAATAAAGGAAATCAGTTACTGATTTACACCAACAGATGGCAATGTTGCTCAGTCCATAGAATTATGAACTGAGACTCCTTCGATTAAGTTTCCTTTATAATATCAGCTAAATGCTAACTGAAGCGGCAGGGAGACTCAGCACTGGCAGTAACTCTGTTCCCCAGATGACATCCCAAGTTTCTTCCCAGCACCTCCCGAGATGTGCTTCTTCACTCCACTGTTCAGCACTCCCCAGAGCACACATCTGGGACTCGATCAGTGTTCATGGGATGACCACCGGGATCCTTTTCACAGTAAGTGCCGAAGTGTTTCCTGTCTGAAAGACTAAAATGATCTATACGAAGGTAATTCTCCAAAGCCTCTACAGCACGCATGAATTACTCCTAGAACCAGGAAAACCTACCAGCCACTATTAAAACAAAAAACAAAAAGCAAAATTAAAAAACCCTCCCAATGGCTGCATCTAGCCCCCTGTGTACGGCAGGTGCTTACTGCAGTATTGCCTCTCCTCCCAGTCTCCTCAGCTGTCTTTACTACTTTACCTCCAACTATTTTTCCATCACCTCCTTCCCCTCCACTGTCTCACCTACCAGGGAATAAAATAGGCTTTTCACTTCCGAGTGAAAATAAGGATGGCAATGCTTACACTTTGTCTGAAAGGGGAAAAGTACACCTACTGTGTGCCAGACCCTTTTGTATGTCATCTCATTTCATTTAGTCTGCAAAGCAAACTCAGGAGGTGGTAATTATCCTCATTTTACTGTTGAGGAAACCAAGGCTCAGAGTGATCAAGCAACATTCCTTTAGGTTACCACTGTTTTCCCAGTGGCGATTTGAAATGTGGACTCAAGTTTTCTGATTCTACTTTAGCAGAATGTGCCATTTAAAAGTTAGGAAAATCCCAGCACTTTGGGAGGCCAAGGCAGGCAGATCACCTGAGGTCAGGAGTTCCAGACCAGTCTGGCCAACATGGTGAAACCCTGTCTCTACTAAAAATACAAAAAGTAGCCGGACAGGGTGGCGGGCACCTGTAATTCCAGCTACTCGGGAGGCTGAGGCAGGAGAATCTCTTGAACTTGGGAGGTGGAGGTTGTAGTGAGCCAAGATCTCACCACTGCACTCTAGACTGGGCAACAAGAGCAAAACTCTGTCTCACACACACACACAAAAAGTTAGGAAGAACATTTGCCTTTGAAATACTGTTTATGAAAATATAAAGACTCTAAAAATTTTAAATGACAGAAACTTTTCACTTAAAAGAGATCATACTTGCAATAAAAATATTGCCTCCTAGTTTAACCATTTTACAAATATGATTTTTACATCATGTAAAAAGCATCCCTATATTTCACAAAATTAGAGAGACTCAAATTTTCCAGTTTTAAGATCAACTTTAGAAATGGGCCTCGGTTATAGTGTTAGGGGAGTTAATATTCATGGGATGATTATTCAAGTTTGTAATGAGATTTTAAAAATTCAGTTCAGTTAGTAAAATTGTACATGGGAGGTGGGTGGTAGGAGGAGAGAAAATTTCTTTCTTTTTAATCCAAGTGCTTCTCCACAAGGGTGAAAATAAGAACCACATTCAAGTTAATAGAATTTTTTTTTTCTTAAAGAAATTATCAATTTAAAGCTATCAATAAGTAACAACGAAACTTCAGGTTTTTTTTTTTTTGGATGGAGTCTCACTCTGTCCCCCAGGCTAGAGTGCAGTGGTGTGATCTGGGCTCACTGCAACCTCCACCTCCTCGGTTCAAGTGATTCTCCTGCCTCAGCCTCCTAAGAAGCTGGGATTACAGGCACCATCACCACGCCCAGCTAATTTTTTTTTTTTTTTTTTGGTATTTTTAATAGAGACAGGGTTTCACCATGTTGGCCAGGCTGATCTCGAACTCCTGACCTGAAGTGATCCACCTACCCTGGCCTCCCAAAGCGCTGGGATTACAGTGCTTTTTGAGCTCTCCTTTACCCACACAACCACATGATTACGTAAACAACATTAGCCACACGCTAGAAATAAGAAAACTGAAGTTATCAAGGCAAGTAAATTGCTCAGGGCACACTACCACAGGGAAGCAGAGCTGAGATTTGAAGCGTTCCTTTCTAGAAGGTTCATTTCACTACCCAGTTTTCAGAATTCTCTCTGGGGAATTAAAAGCCAAGCACCACACACTGCACCAAGGTTCTTACCCTTAGATCCATAGGTGGTCGTCATGGAATCTTTCTGATGCTGTTTTCGAAATCACAGGCACAACCAGTAAGTAAGGGGGCCTCAGGCTGCACCCCATCCCTGAGGTAGAGGACTGTGTGGGAGCACAAAGCTGGCCCTGCCTGATGTGGTGGGTGGCCTTCCTTGTTCACCACCACCACCACCAGACAACAGGGCTCTATTTCTGACTGCATGTAATTTTTAGGATAGTGCCATTTCAGCTGAGACACTGATCTCAGGTCCAGTCCTCTGTGTGCATGACTGGTAGTGATGCACACCTGCCAACATCTCTGAGCCTCAAACACCCCTCTGTGGGTCCCTCCTCCTGAATTCACAAGGCTGCTGCAGGGATAAATACACAGGCATCTGCCCCATCTCAACTCCCACTCTCCAAATGTTTGCTATTATGGTTTGCCAATTTGGATAGCCAATACCCCATACAACAAACATGTAAGGGCTTGCAGCAAAATCATTCAAGTAGTGTCTGGACCAGTTAAGAGAATATAGCTCAGGCTACTACCTTAGCTGGTCACCCTCTACCACCAAAGAGCAAGTATTTCCCCTTCCCATTCCCCCCTCCTCTTTTTTTTTTTTTTTTGCGACAGGGTCTTGCTCTATCGCTCAGGCTGGAGTGCAGTGGCATGATCTCCGCTCACTGCAACCTCTGCCTCCTGGGCTCAAACGATCCTCCCACCTTAGCCTCTTGAGTAGCTGGGATTACAGGCATGTGCTACGATGCTTGGCTAATTTTTGTTAGTAGAGAGGTTTCACCATGTTGCTCAGGCTGGTCTCAAACTCCTGGGCTCAAGCGATCCATGGGCCTTGGCCTCCCAAGTGCTGGGATAATAGGTATGGGCCACCATGCCCAGCCACCCATCTCCCTTCTCTTGCCACCAAATGCCCTTAGGTAACTTAAGTCTTCATGACTTTCTCACCAATTACAAAAAGGCTTTATTATATTTTGCTAAATGTTAATTGCTTTCATTATGTCTCCAAACATTATTTCACCACTCATTTTTATAACAAGTTCAGTGAAGATATGCTTATCTAATATTGTACAATATTGTTGTGTTCTGTAACACTCTTTTGGGAACAGCTTAGATGTAGGTAACAAGAGATGCCTGTGTATGAAAGTGCTTCATAAACTGTACTGTATAAATGTAAACTACTACCATTTTCAGGTAAAATCAGAGAATAAATGTCTCTGTTGTTGGAAGTGTCCTCTCAGGACTCATCTAGTCCAACCTCCGCAGTGACTGGATGAGGGCACAGACTGAGGCCAGAGGCACGAGGCTCGGGATTGGAGAGTTAGAGGCCAACGCAAGGACAGAATCTGCATTCCTAGCACAGGGCTCTTTCTCCTCCCCTGTGTAATTTATCTTTAAAAACACTGATACTTTTCTGGTGCTGGGAGCACCATGTCCTTTAAAATTTATAAATTAATGGATGATTACAACAAAAATAACTTTTTACCTAGCCCTCAATAAACAGTTGTTGGTGAAATTAGAAATTTGAGGTTGAATTGTTAAAGATCGTCTTGGTCACTCCTCTCTCGTGAAGAAACCCATCGACTCAGAATCACCTCCTGAAACCAATAAAAAAAAAAAAAGACCATTTCTTAAAACAGAAATGTAAGACCATTCCGGGTAGCTGACACCACAGCTACATTTCACAAAGAGCTGTCTATATAATGATGATACTGTTCCTATCTTTAAAACAGAAACATCTGGAGAAAATGAATGGAACAATATAAACCTTACAAGCATATAGTATCTACTTTCACCAGGCAAAGATTTTAAAGCTAAGCTTGCCTCTGCTGTGGTATTCTACCAGCACATTTCAGGAACAGGTGGGCTGGATGAAAGCTAGGATTTTACATTAATGCTAGGTCTGTGATGGCATTGCTGTAACTGGGCCAGCTACTGAGAAGGGAGAAATGAGGCTGATGAGCATTTTATGAAAAACTAGCCTAGTGGAGATAAGTGGGACCAACTGAAGGCAGGAGGTGCTGGGGCCCTGGAGACCACAGGTCTGCAGGGGGCAGGGTGGTGTGAAAAGAAGAAAGGGCGATGAGTACAAGAGAGGGTGACAACAATGACATACTGGATGTGGGGAGGAGCCAATGGCAACATTAAGGCTCTACACAGAGGGAGGGAGTGCAGAAACACGGACACACACTAGACGACTCGGCCAGACCAGAGAGAAACCAGCCAAGATGACAGGAGGCCCCTCGGTTCAGTACAGAAGCCCAGAAGCAGGAGAGAGTCAACAGGGACACCTCTGGTCTCTGGGAATGAGACCTGTGAGAGGTCCTGGCCTGACCAGGGGGTCACAGGCCACCTGTGAGACAGCAGTTTCAGCTGAGTGATGCGGACATCACAGGTAAAAAAAGTGGGGAATCAAGGAAGAGTGGAAGTCAGCATAGATTTTGTGTCCAATGGTTCAGTGGGGAAAAGGTGAGACTTACAGAGCCTGCCTGAGAAGGCTTTGTTACCAAGGCAAGACTGTATTCATGTATTTTCTTGGGACCACATGTTCCAGATACACTATGATGCACAGAATCTTTCGGATGACATGAATTTCTCTCGGTTTACTCACCTGAACTTTAATTCTTTTCATACATTCTGGTGACTCCATTTCCTTATCAGTCATAGTTGAGGGTTTAATCAAATAGCACAGCATAAGTTCCTATTGAGAAATGAAAAACCACTTCTGTATCCTACAAAATAGTACAAATTTGGATGTATCAGCAGGAAATGCAGGTGGTCTCCAGTCCCTCTCACTGTGCACTCCAAGTGGAAACTCACAGACACATCAGTTTCCTCCTGGGGACATCATAACTGGGATTTACGTTCTAAGTACCTGCCATTTAGTAATCACTGAACATGGCAAGAGTTATAAGCAGATACATTCATTATAAACACAGCATTAAGAATACTAAATATAGTAAGTCCTCACTTAATGTCCTTGATAGGTTCTTCGACACGGACGTTAAGTGAAACGACACTGATACGGTTTGGCTCTGTCCCCAACCAAATCTCATCTTGAATTGTAGCTCCCACAATCCCCACGTGCCATGGAGGGACCTCGTGGGAGGTGATTAGATTATGGGGGACGGTCCCCATGCTGTTCTTGTGATGGTGAGTTCTCACGAGATCTGATGGTTTTGTAAGGAGCTTCCTCCTTCCCTCATCCTTGCTCCTGCCACCCTTTGAAGAGGTGCCTTCCACCATGATTTTAAGCTTCCTGAGGCCTCCCCCGCCGTGTGGAACTGGGAACTGTGAGTCGATTAAACCTCTTTTCTTTATAAATTACCCAGTCTCAAGTATTTCTTTATAGCAGCATAAGAATGGACTAATACAGATGTACGGCAGGTCTTCAAATAAACCTCAACGTTGTGTTCTTATGATGAGAAGAAGAAATTGTTTTTGTATATGGTATTCGCCTAAAGTTGCAGTTTCCAAGAACATATCAACAATGTTAAGTGAGGACATATTAAGTATATGCTACGAGTCCCCTAAAATGGGCATAAAAACACTAGAAACAGTATAGGCTCCCTAATTTTCTACAGGACCAAGCTAAAGTCTAGGCAACCTAACCTGCTCTAAAGGGCAGTCATCTCCAGCCCTGCAAGACCCTCCGGCCTCAGCCCCACCTCACCTCCAGCAGCACGAGCATGAAATTAGAGGGTATGTACAATTTGTTCTCAGCCAGCAAATCACTGAGTAATGAAAACACACACAGCTTTCTTTCTTGATAGTCCTTGTGTAAGCTGAGTTCCTATCTCTGATGGCAACAGAAAGGATATAGTGAAACACAAGCCAGGGAGCCAGAGAGCTGTGGGTTTGGATCCCGAGTCTGCACATGAGCTGTGTAATCTTGGATTACTCACTCAACAGCTCCAACCTTGGTTTCTCATCCTCGGGATGAGGATGACAACAGGGTGGGAAAGTGCTTAGCAATAAATATCAAGTCCCTTCCTCTCTAAGAGATCTGCAAACTTTCAATGTTTTGGCTCCTTTGTGAATATGTGTATGAGTGAATGTTAAATTGCAGTATAAAACAGGCCACATAGCAACGATACCCCTGGGAAGAGAGGCAATGCCTACTCAGATCAGATCACCATGGGAAACTTCAAAGCTCAGTCATTGGAGCTCAGCAGCAGTTGGGAGGGAGGGGACAATAAAATGTAACGTGAAGGGAGGACAACTTCTAGCGCAATAAGGGAAGGGTACAAATGACCCCTGCCAGCATGTCACTGGCAGGAATGTTATGAAGGTTCTACAGGTAACTTTTTTGATTCTACTACATGTAAGAAAAAAAAAAAATTGAACCATTTAAGTGACACTCCAATGGCAAAGCTGATGTTGTGTTACCTTAGAGACATTAACAGAAACTCTGCTCAAGGCAGCCAGGGACTTCCAACTGAAAGGCCTGCGGAGACAGCCTTCAAAATGGTCATCAACTAGCTCGATAATGACAGAATAACTGGAAAACACAGAAAAAGCATTTTAAAAGTAAGCATGAAATAAACCTGTTTTAAAAGAATATTATTTGTGCTACTAAGAACAAAGATACAGAAAATAAAATTTACATCATCTGATTCTAAATTCCCCTAAACTGCTATTGAGAAAATATTAATGAAAAATTCATACTTTAAGTTACAAACTTTCAGGCTGATTCCAACACTTACTTACAGCAAAAACCAACACGTATTTTTCCCAATGCGAAAGCTGTAAATTCACACAACTGTTTAGACACTAATACTAACTGATGTTTGTTTTGTTTTGTTTTTGAGACGGAGTTTCACTCTGTCGCCTAGGCTGGAGTGCAGTGGTGTGATCTTGGCTCACAGAAACCTCCACCTCCCAGGTTCAAGCAATTCTCTGCCTCAGCCTCCTGAGTAGCTGAGATTACAGGTGCCCGCCACCACACCCAGATAATTTTTTTTGTATTTTTAGTAGAGACAGGGTTTCCCTATCTTGGTCAGATTGGTCTTGAACTCCTGACCTCATGATCCATCCACCCTGGCCTCCCAAAGTGCTGGGACTACAGGTGTGAGCCACTGCGCCCGGCCTAACTGATGTTAAGATGAACAATTACGGCACAGATTAACTCAATGTTTAACACTAGAACATATAGTATCATAAACTATATATCATCTTATATATAGTATAATGACATTAGTGTGTAAGGCATGAACATATAGTATCTATTCCTATCAGGCCAGGAAGAACATGACTTTTGTTCCTATGGCACCAAAAAATTAGAGGCCAGAAATTCCTTGTGTCCCTTGTGTCCCTTTAACCCATCAATTTATTTAAAAATCACTCCAAACCTTGCATGGTAAAATGGAGGGCCTTTCCGATACAGTACTGCAAAGAAGAAAGAAAAAAAAGAAGTATAACCACTCAAAATAACAAGAGAGGAATAAGACTCAATAAAAAGCTTGCTTTATTAATTTTTTTCTTTTCCAAAAGGAGGCAAATATTCAATTACCTATATGTAGATAGATAAATCTGCAATATGCCTTGGGGTCTATTTTTTCAGACAGGGTCTTGCTCTGTCACCCAGGCTGGAGTGCAGTGGCATGATCCTGGCTCACTGCAGACTTGACCTCTTGGGCTCAAGCAATCCTCCTCACTTAGCCTCCTGAGTTGCCAAGACTACAGGCGTGCACCACCACACCCAACTAATTAAAAAATTTTTTTTTAGCAACAGCATCCCCCTATGTTGCCCAGGCTGGTCTTAAATTCCAGTGCTTGAGTGATCGTCCTGCCTCAGCCTCCCAAAGTGCTGCGATTACAGGTGTGAGCTATCACACCCAGCCCCTGTCATCTATTTTTAAAATCCAAACTTATTTTCCTGAAACAAAGTGCAATTAGTAAAGAAATCTGTTGCCAAGAGCCTAACACCTCATCCCACCCTACAAATAAATTCCAAAGTCAAAGTACAGGCAATCTTGCCTTGCTTCCTGTCTTACACTCTCCAGAGTGAGTGTGAATCATACTGAGTGTAAAATTCATAGAATGTGCATCAATATTTTGTTATTTATTTGAGATCAATGAAATGCAGTGTCTGACTTGCTACTCTGGCCAGCTACTGTGACAGGGGTTGGTAAAAGAGAGGAGTAAGACTCATGCCTATTTTGAAGAAATTCAAAGTCAAGTGATAGAAGTCACAATCATACATTCCACTCAAGTATCAGTTTGTTCCACTATTGAGGACCTGAAGGAGATGGGGGAATTCAGTCTGTGGAGTTCGAGAGCCACTCAGTGAAGGAGCCTGGGGCCAGGGACTCTGCCACATAGACTCTGGAATCTGGCAGGGAACCCTTCAGAGGCACGTGGTCTGTGGCAGGTACTGGCTAACTGTTCATCAAATCCACTTATCTCTCCCCCAGGTACATGGCCAGACCACAGCTCTCAGCCAGCCTCCTGTGCAGTTAGGTATGGCCAAGTGTTGTGTGACACTTCCAGGCTGACCCGTAAAACCCTCCCTTATACAAACCCTCTCTGTGTCTCTTTCTTTCTGAGGGTGACTTTTTTTTTTTAAACTTTTTTTTTTTTTGAGACAGAGTCTCGCTCTGTCGCCCAGGCTGGAGTGCAGTGGCGCACAGTCTCTGCTCACTGCAAGCTCTGCCTCCTGGGTTCACGCCATTCTCCTGCCTCAGCCTCCCAAGTAGCTGGGACTACAGGTGCCTGCCACCATGCCCAGCTAATTTTTTGTATTTTTTTTAGTAGAGATGGGGCTTCACCGTGTTAGCCAGGATGGTCTCGATCTCCTGACCTTGTGATCCGCCCGCCTCGGCCTCCCAAAGTGCTGGGATTACAGGCGTGAGCCACCACGCCCGGCCTGAAGGTGACTTTGGAAGCTGTGTGCTGAAGACTGGGAGCCACCAGGAGGCAGTTCCTAAAGCATCTTTTGGAGTTGATTGGGCCGCCAATCAGAGACAGCCGTGTTGGATTTCACATGAACAAAAATGAACTCTATTGTTAAGCCCCTGAGACTTGGGGTTTCTATGCAACTACAGCTATGGGAATAGCCATAACGAACACAATTACATCTGTAAGCTGTTAGCTGTCCTCTGTGCTAAAACCAGCACAGGAAAGTTCAAGGAAAAGTTTTGTTTCCCTTGAGGAATGGATAGAATTTTCCTTTTTGGACAGATCAATCCTGTAATCATGTTTCTCTTTGGCTCAGGAAGCTCAGAGTCAAATTTGTAGCATGACTTTAGTAACCATATAGGACCCCAAGGGCGACACAGTAACCCTTCACTTAGTCTTGTTTCACATCTACATTTTCCATGGTCACGTTTCCTTTCTGTATTTCCTATTTAAGTTGTATTTAAAGTACTCGGCAAGTCAGCTCAAATTCACTGCGGCACAAATCTAAGTAAATATCCAAACATACAATTCTCAACTTTTTGAGATGGAGTGTACTGGAAAGAAACCATGTACTGGAATGAAAGTGAACTCAGGAGTTTTGTTCCCTGCCCAATCTTTGCCTCCTCAAGTTGTGTGCCTTTAAGCAAGTTATTAACTTCTCTGAGCCTTGGTTTCCAAAATCCTAAAATGAAGACATCAAGGGAAATTGAGATCTTTTCTAGTCCTCAAATGCCATTACCTGTAATCAAACACACATCATTAATCCAATATGCACCTGGAGCATTACAGAGCTTGAAAGTAGCTCACACCCACAAAGCAAGTAATTTCTGACGACAGACTCCGACACAGCACAGCTTAGTTTAAGCAAGAACACCGGCAGTAGACGGACCCAAGGTCAAGTCAGCAGTGCCAAGACCATGGGACAACTCTGCATGTCAATTTCGTTATAAAAAATGGGGGTTATGCTGAAGACAGAAGTATTAGCACAGTATATGGCATAAACTAAGTATCACAAAGTTACCTATGCTAGTAACATTTACAGTCTGTGTGGATTAATGACGAGGATACATTCTAAGATATGAGTCCTTAGGCAATTTCATTGTTGTGTAAACATGGTAGAGTGCACTTACACAAACCTAGATGGTACAGCCCACCACACACATAGGCTATGTGGTATCACTTATTGCTTCTAGGCTACAAACCTGTTCAGCATGTGATTGTGCTCAATCTGTAGACAATTATAACACAATGGTTAAGTATCTGTGTATCTAAACATAGAAATGGTACAGTAAAAATACGATATAAAAGCTAAAACCCGTACACCTGTATAGGGGACTTACGAATGCAGCCTGCAGGTCTGGAAGTTGCTCTGGGTGAGTGAGTGGTGAGTGAATGTGAAGGTCTAGGACAGTACTGTGTGCTAATGAACACTTTATAAACACTGTACACTTAACCTGCACTAAAGTTATTTAAATTTTTTTTCTGTCTTTAGGTTTTTTTTTTTTTTTTAACATATATATAGAGACATGGTCTACCTATGTTGCCCAGGCTGGTCTTGAACTCCTGGGCTCAAAGGATCCTCTTGCCTTGTCCTCCCAAAGTGCTGGGATTACAGGGGTGAGGTGCCACGCCTGGTATCCTTTTTCAATAATAAATTAACCTGGCTGGGTGCAGGTCAACAAACAATGAACCATGATGGATATGACCATGGTCCCATTAGATTATAACAGAGCTGAAAAATCCCTATCACCTAATGACATCGTAGCCATCGTGCTGTCGTAGTGCAACACATTATTTGCATGTTTGTGGTGATGCTGGTGTGAACAAACCTACTGCACTGCCATTTGTATAAAAGTTATTTGACCGGCCAGGTGTGGTGGCTCACGCCTGTAATCCCAGCACTTTGGGAGGCCAAGGCAGGTGGATCACGAGGTCAGGAGATTGAGACCATCCTGGCTAATGTGGTGAAACTAAAAATATTAAAAAATTAGCCAGGCGTAGTGGCGGGCGCCTGTAGTCCCAGCTACTCCGGAGGCTGAGGCAGGAGAATGGTGTGAACCCAGGAGGTGGAGCTTGCAGTGAGCAGATTGTGCCACTGCACTCCAGCCCGGACGACAGAGCGAGATTCCGTCTACCAACAAAAAAAAAAAAAAAAAAAAAAATTATTTGACCAAAATGTTAGGCAGCACATGACTGGATGATGGTGGTAGTGTACTCAGGGGGAAAAATGAAATTGTTTTACAAAAATACCTGAAAGATGAAAGCATAAGTAGTCTGAGAAATAGTAGGCATTTAAAAAAAGATCTGAGGGCCGGACACAGTGGCTCACACCTGTAATTCCTGCATTTTGGGAGGCTGAGGTGGGTGGATCACTTGAGGCCAGGAGTTCCAGACCAGCCTGCCAACATGGTGAAACCCCATTTCTACTAAAACTACAAAAAAAAAAAATTAGCTGGGCATGGTAGTGCACTCCTGTAGTCCCAGCTACTTAGGAGGCTGAAGTGGGAGGATCATTTTAAACCTGGGAGGTTGAGGCTGCGGTGAGCTGAGATTGTGCCACTGCACTCCAGCCTGGCGGACAGAGTGAGACCTTGTTTCAAAAACTACATAAATAAATAAAAGTAAATATAAGGTCTGAAAGAACAGGGAATATAAAAGGAAAGCTCTTTCTTACAGAAGAATGCCAGATGGAGGTGTGGAATGAAAAACAGCTACTTACGGTATCACTCCACAAATGACTGATTTTTTACAAAAGGAAAACTGTAATTATATGACAGACATTGACAATGGCCACCATCAAACTTAGCATCACCACAGCAGGAAAACCTGACTTCAAGCACTTCCTGACACACTCCAATAAGCACACACATCACCTATGTGTGCCGAGAGAACCTGAGCTTGAGTCTGATCATCAGGAACAATCAGACGTACAGAGAATGGGGAACATCCTAAAAGACATTGAAAAAAGTAACGTCATGACAAACAAAACAAGAAGTTAGAGTGACTGTGTCAGATTGAAAGAAGCTGGGCACAGTGGCTCATGCCTGTAATCACAGCACTTCAGGAGGCTGAGACGGGTGGATAACCTGAGACCAGGAGTTCGAGACCAGCCTGGCAAACATGGCAAAACCCCGTCTCTACTAAAAATACAAACGTTAGCCCAAGCACGGTGGCAAGCACCTGTAATCCTAGCTACTTAGGAGGCCGGGATTCGCCTGAACCCGGGAGGCAGAGGTTGCAGTGAGCGGAGATCGTGCCACTGCACTCCAGCCTGAGCGACAGAGCAAGACTCTGTCTCAAGAAAAGAAAAAAAAGAGAGAACAGAGATTGCAGTGGGTTTAACGGCAGCTCCCAGAAAGATATGTTCATGTCCTAATCCCTGACTTGTGAATGTGACCTGGAATGTGGAATGTGACTTGGAAGAAGAGTCTTTGCAGATGTAACTAAGCTTAGAATTTTGAGATGAGATCATCCTGAATTAGCTGGATGGCCCCTAAATCCAATGGCAAGTGTCCTTATAAGAGAAAGGGGATTTGACAGACAGACACGGTAGAGACTGGAGGAATGCAGTCACCAGCCACAAAATGCCTGGGGCCACCAGAATCTAGAAGAGACAAGGAATGGATTCTCTCCTAGAGCCTTTGGAGGGAGCCTGACCCTGCTGACACCTTGATTTTAGACTTCTGGCCTCTAGAACTGTGAGAGAATGAATCTCTGTTGCTTTTAAGTCACCCAGTTTGTGGTAATGTCTTATGAGCCCTAGGAAACTAAAAGGAAGATATAATAATCAAATGCGACTGTATCGAGAAAATCTAAGCCAGGGGCCTGCATGGTGGCTCATGCCTGTAATCCTACACTTTGGGAAGCCAGGCAGGAGGATGGCTTGAGCCCAGGAGTTCGAGACCAGCTTGGGCAACATACAGAGACCCCATCTCTATAAAAATTACAACCAAAATAGCCACAAAAGACATTACAAGGACAACAGGAAAAATTTAAGTATAGACTGGACACTTAGATGATATTAAGCAATTCTAATTTTTCTCAGGCATTATATGGTATGTAGGAGAATGTATTCTTTGGAGGTACACATGAAAAATACTTATGGATTAATATGGATTAATCACGTAAACGTAAAGGATATTAACAAAAATATATCAAAATTTGACTAGAAAAACAAGCCAGGGGTCGGGCGCAGTGGCTCAAGCCTGTAATCCCAACACTTTGGGAGGCCGAGACGGGCGGATCACGAGGTCAAGAGATCAAGACCATCCTGGCTAACACGGTGAAACCCCGTCTCTACTAAAAAATAAAAAAAAAAAAACCTAGCCGGACGAGGTGGCGGGCGCCTGTAGTCCCAGCTACTTGGGAGGCTGAGGCAGGAGAATGGCGTAAACCTGGGAGGCGGAGCTTGCAGTGAGCTGAGATCCGGCCACTGCACTCCAGCCTGGGCGACAGAGCGAGACTCCGTCTCAAAAAAAAAAAAAAAGAAAAGAAAAACAAGCCAGGAAGTGGCTTAGAAAAGAATCAAAGGCCCTGGTGCTGTGGCTCATGCCTGTAATTCCAGCACTTTGGGAGGCCAAGGCAGGCGGATCACTTGAGGTTAGGAGTTCAAAACAAGCCTGGTCAACATAGCGAAACCCTGTCTCTACTAAAAATACAGAAATTAGCTGGGTGTGGTAGTGTGCGCCTGTAATCCCAGCTACTTGGGAGGCTGAGGCAGGAGAATGGTTTGAACCTGGGAGGCAGAGGTTGTGGTGAGAAGAGATCGAGATCGCGCCACTGCACTCCAGCCTGGGCAACAAAGTGAGACTTTGTCTCAAAAAAAAAAAAAAAAAAAAAAAAAAAAAAAAGAATAAAGAGGAAGACGGGAAGAAGACACATCTCCTTGTTCTGCGACAAATAGAAAGCTATTCTGTTGACCTCCATTCTCAGACAGAACTGTCAGTCTCTGGGCTGGATGTCATGACAGGTCATGGTTCCTTCTGGGTCTGGTAATTCTATAACTGCTAGCTTTCAATGACTCCCACCATTCCATTTCTGTGCTGGGACTTCTAATTTGCAGAAGGCTCAGAAATCAAACTTATCAGTCAATGCAAATCCCCATCTAGGGTTGGCTGGGAAGGAGGCTTAGGAGTAACCAGACCTTTGGGTCACACCAAATCAAATCAAACCATAACTGTCTACATAAGACAATATAAATCCTGCGTTAGTTTTTGGCTTCTTAGCAGGCAACGTGACTTAGGCATGGTAGGAGGACAAACCCACAGAGCCCTAATCTGTGTACTTAACGAGCTGTTAAGTACTCTGGCAACTTACCTAACCCTTCTGAACCTCAAACCCCTCTGCTACAAAAGGAAGCTACTACTACAGACCTCACAGGAGTGTGAAGATTAAATAAGACAAGAGAAGAAAACACCAAGGCAAGGTGCCTGGCTGGCCCTAGGAGCCGGCAGCCAGGGGAGCTGCTCAGTGGGGAGTGTAAGGAAAGATTCCCTCTTGGCTCCTGTCCTGGCTCTCCCAGTAGGCGATCAAGGTCAACCAGCTTGGCAGTTGCACTTGATTTGAGACCCGTATCACCTCTCCCAAATACTGCTCCTGGAATGAAATTTGATAGACAAGATTTATTCAAGGGAAGTTTCCCTGATAAGATGTGAATTTCATAATGGTCTTATATTACGAGTCACTACCCCTCTAAGGAAAAACAATTGTTAAGAGTTTAGCCTATGTTGGCAGTTCTAGGCTTCATGTGATTAGGTCACTGACCTCCAAAATTAAAATAATATTGTTAAAAAGGAGCAGGAACTGTGCACCCATGCCTGAAGAAGAGGTAGAGTTTAGGAAGCCGCTCCTCATATCCCAGGCTAGCACTGCTCGAGAACCTTTCCTTACACAGCGAAATGTGAAGACACTTTTAACACTGATGCTGGCCCAGTCTGACTCTGTGTGAGTCACAGACCTGGTCCCACATTGATTGTACAAGGAACTAGAAACAGATGATATATCCCAGTGGAAGCAAAGGCCTCCAGGGGAGTTGTAAACTGAGCAGTTTATCTTTTTTATTTTCAAAATTCTATCTATCTGTCCATCCATCTATTCATCTGTCCAACCATCCTTATAAGGCAGAATATCTTTGAGGAAGTTTTCTCTATGCATCATCCAAAGTATAACTTGATCATTAAAATAAAGTTACAGGCAAAAGGGCCAAAGTATGAGATTAAGAACATTAACAAAATAGAACAATTATAACAATATACTGTAATGAAAGTTATGGGAATCTGATCTCTCAAAATATCTTAATTTTTATTTTTATTTTTTAAGAGAGTCTTACTCTGTTGTGCAGGCTGGAGTGCAGTGGTGTGATCTCGGCTCACTGCAACCTCTGCCTCCCAAGTTCAAGAGATTCTTGTGCCTCAGCCTCCCAAGTAGCTGGGATTACAGGCATGTACTACCACACCCGGCTAATTTTTGTATTTTTACTAGAGATAGGCTTTCACCACGCTGGCCAGGCTGGTCTCAAACTCCTGACCTCAGGTGACCCACCTGCTCAGCCTCCCAAAGTGCTGAGATTCCAGGCATGAGCCACTGTGCCCAGTAGATATCTAAATCTTTTGGACTACAGTTGACCTTGGGTAGCTTTGACTCTGCTTTTTCTTACAGTGCTTATCTGTTCCTGAAACTACGTCATGTAGTTACTTGCTTGTGTGTCCCCCCTTCAATCCCCCTAGAATGTAAACTCCATGAAGGCAGCTCTGTTTGTCCTATTCAAGTTTGTATTCTTGATGCCTCAAACAGTACCTGGCCCACAGCAGACCCTTAGTCATTATCTGCTGAATGAGGAACTCACCTGGTCCAGACCCTCACTTTAAGATAGGGGATGCAATGGAATACTATGTAGCCACAAAAATGGACAAGATTGTGTCTTTTGTGAGAACATGGATGGAGCTCGAGGCTATTATCTTTAGCAAACTAACCCAGGAACAGACAACCAAATACCGCATATTCTTACTTGTAAGTGGGAACTAAATGAAGAGAATTTATGAACACAAAGAAGGGAACAACAGACTCTGGGGTCTACTTGAGGGTGAAGGGTGGGAGGAGGGAGAGGATCAGAAAAAATAACTACTGGATACTAGGCTTAGCACCTGGGTGATCAAATAATCTGTACAACAAACCCCTGTCACATGAGTTTACCTATATAACAAACTTTCACATGTACCCTTGAACGTAATTTTTTTTTTTTGGAGTCTCCCTCTGTCACCCAGGCTGGAGTGCAGTGGCGTGATCTCAGCTCACTACAACCTCTGCCTCCCGGAATCAAGCAATTTTTCTGCCTCAGCCTCCCAAATAGCTGGGATTACAGGTGCCTGCTACCACGCCCAGCCAGCTAATTTTTGTATTTTTAGTATAAACAGGGTTTCATCATGTTGGTCAAGCTGGTCTCAAACTCCTGACCTCAAGTGATCTGCCTGCCTCGACCTCCCAAAGTGCTGGGATTACAGGCGTGAGCCACTGCACCTGGCCCTAAATGTAAAGTTAAAAAAATTAAGTAAATAAAGTATTAATTAAAAAAAAAAAAAAGATCAAGGGAGGCAGTACTGTTAGACATTTCTAAAAGCCTGGGCTCCAGAATTCAAAGCCCAGTTCTGCAAGTTACCGGCCCTGGAAACTATTATGGGCAATGACCTACTTTTTCTAAACTGTAGTCTCCCTATCAGAAAATGAAGACAATAAGAGTCTCCACTGCATAGGACTGCTATAAGGATTTAACAAGATGATGGATGTAAAATACTTAGTAAAATGCTTGGCACATGGCAAGTGCTCAATGATGGCTGCGGCGATTATTACAATTATATGACTGTTCTCACTCGGCAGATGAGGCCACTGAGGCCTGGGGATAAGGGACTCTCCCAAATTACCCAGTCTCATGGCTAGTGAGACGTGGGGGTAGGTGCTATAGAATGCTTTTTTTTTTTTCTTTTGAGACAGAGTCTCACTCTGTTGCCCAGGCTGGAGTGCAGTGGGGCGATCTTGGTTCACTGCAAGCTCTGCCTCCCAGGTTCATGCCATTCTCCTGCCTCAGCCTCCAGAGCAGCTGGGACTATAGGCGCCTGCCACCATGCCTGGCTAATTTTTTATATTTTTTAGTAGAGATGGGGTTTCACCATGTTAGTCAGGATGGTCTCTATCTCCTGACCTCGTGATCCACCCGACTCGGCCTCTCAAAGTGCTGGGATTACAGGCGTGAGCCACCGCGCCCAGTCACAACACTTTTCTAAGATTACAGAGCAAACAAGAGGGAAGGCCTGAAATGGGGTTGCAAGCTTCTTCTCCTAGGCTTTCTCCCTAGACTGCCTTTTCTCTTTTTGCACTTACCCTTACCCCAATCCAAATATCCAATAATCTTATCTAAACTGAAAGGATGCCTTCTTAGAAAACATCGTCAACAGCACACATGACCAATTTGATGTTCTAGGGCAAATCTGATATAAACTCCATTCTCACACACACCACACCAAGAATTACTTACATAAATCTGTCCCGTACTTGAGTCCCACTTTGGGCACCCAGCCCTTGCTTCGAAAGTAATGGTAGGCCATGTAGGTGGTTCTGAACGTGGGCTGAACTACAGTGAAAGCTTTCCAGAGTTTCACTATCGTTAAAGGCTCCTAAAGTTATTTACAAAAAACAAAAAGCATTACTGTGTATGCATTCTCCCTCCATTCAGCCAGAGCGTCAACATCTGTACTAAGTGTGGAGCTGAAGCAGCGAATAAAACGCATTTCCCCCAGCACAGCAATTTATTTTATTTTATTTTTGAGACAGAGTCTCGCTCTGTCACCCAGGCTGGAGTGCAGTGGCGCGATCTCGGCTCACTCCCAGTAGACCAATTTAGCAAGAAGGTCTGGCCCTGCACTGTCCAGTGAGGCAGCTGCCAGCCATACACACCTAGTCTGAACTGAGAGGGGCTCTAAGTGTAAAATACACACTGACTTCCTACTCAGTATGAAAAAAAAAAATAGGGAATATAAACTATTTCAATAACTTTGAATAAGTTGGGTTAAATAAACTGTGTAATATTGTATTAAAATTCCACCTGCTTTTTAAAAAACATTTTTAATGTGGCTACCAGAAAATCTGAAATTATATACACATGGCTCCCATCTGAGGCTCTCAATGTCCTTCTATTGCACAACACTGCTCCAGAGGACTTAGAAAAGGCAGCATTTGAGCACGAGAAGTAGTGAGAGAAAGGGGCTGGACGGGGGGTGGTGGTGTGCCGGGATGGACATTCCAGGCAGAGGAACCAGCACATGCAGGGGGCTCACTGTAACAAGCCCACCAAGGCTGGAGGGCAGTGCCTGACAACATTTCACAGATCTTTAACGAGTAGCTACTCTATGTCAGATCACGTTCAGAAGAACAAAAAATAATTTTATAGTAAAACTTAAAAAAAAAAAAATCCAAAATTTAGTGTTTGAAACTAGAGAATTTATCTGATGGCACAAATTAATAATTAACTGCTTATAAGACAACTTTGTTTTCAATGTGGGAGTCAAAGAGAATGAGAATGGTTTGGTCTAGAGAATATTCTGATATATCACTACCAAAAATACAATGACAACAAAATAACTAGGTAAGTTTGGAAAATTTTTGCTTCATTTCAGTAGTTACTGAAACAATCAATTTTTCAGCTGATTTAAGGCTCAGTCACCCAGTGAGACTAGCTCAGTTTGTCCCAGCCTAAGATTATAATACAATAGGCTAGAGTTTTTTTTGCAGTTGTTCCTAATGCAAAAATTCCATACCTGTGTGACCTTGTGACCCCACTGCGAGTAAACACTCAACCCCCTCTTCTAACAAGCAACAGTCTCATAGAGAAGGTTGAATTTCCAACACAGTCCAATGTTGTTCAGATGTTGAGGCTTTTATGTCACAGCTGTAATGTTCTGACAAATTTCAGGTAAGGCCCACGAGAAGAAGCAGGGTGGGGCTAAGAATGGCCACCATTTGGGAAAATGAGGCATCTGTCAGGCAGACACTGCTTCCAAACCGCTAGAATACCCATGAACAGTATTTATGCAATTAGAATTTGATGATTAAATTATGTGCTCCCAAGAGTCAAACAGAATACACCTCTGTTCCATTTACTGTTCTGTTTACTTTTCTCTTTTTCGTTTTATTTGAATTATTTTACAATTATCTCTCTTCTAAAGGCAGCAGGCTACAGCACAAAGTCATGGGCTTTGGAGTTACTTGGACTAGTTGTGTGACTTTGGGTACATTACTTATTTTCTCTGAGCCTCAGTTACTTTATCTGCAAATTCTTACCAGGTGGTGGTAAGGACTATAAATAGTGCATGTAAAGTACCTAACGTATAGCTTTTACCATAGTAGGTGCCAAATACTGGTAACTTTTACTTTTGTTAATTTTTAATACTATTCTGACACAGATGTCCTTTTTTTTCTGAGACAGAGTCTTGCACTGTCGCCCAGGCTGGAGCGCAGTGGCGTAATATCCGTTCACTGCAAGCTCCGCTCCCCGGGTTCATGCCATTCTCCTGCCTCAGCCTCCTGGGTAGCTGGGACTACAGGTGTCCACCATCACGCCCAACTAATTTTTTTTGTATTTTTAGTAAAGACCCGACTAATTTTTTTTTTAGTATTTTTAGTAGAGATGGGGTTTCACCGTGTTAGCCAGGATGGTCTCGATCTCCTGATCTAGTGATCTGACCTAATTATTATACAGCATAAGATACTGTACCTCTCCTAGTTTCAAGGAATGAAATGCAAAAAGGGGTCAAAGATGCCTTTTGCTCGAACAGTCCCACCTCAGAACCCAAATCCAAAACTTTAGGGAAAAATTCAATTCCTATTTTATTCAGTAAGAGTAGAAACATTTGTATTAATGCAATATAGAAATTAGTACAACCTGCTTTTAACAATAGGGAAATTTTAAGTGGATTGTATGTAAACAAAGCATCTTACCTTCTCATAGTAAATACTTAAACATCCCAGAGCATAGACCAAGAAGAAGGCCTGAAAATACAGCAAGCAGAAAATGCTCATTACAAATAGTTCCACAATCTTGTGAAACTATTTTACAGACTGATCTCTTTTCACTTCAATACAAATTAATGCCCTTAAGTCATCATAAAAAAGGTCACATATTTTAAATATAAATGGTTCATTTGAATGTCTTAGATTTAAAAAAAAAAATTTAAGAAAATACAAATGTTACCAACTGGTTTAAATCAATAAAAAATAAAAGATTTTTATGAATGTTTCCATATTTATTCCCTAAAAAACCTATATAACTGAAAAATGACGTTAACAGCTGTAGCAATAGAAATTGTTGTTCATTGGAGTTTCTCCCTGTACAATTAAATAACCATATTTAAATTGAGAAAAATATATATAGAAAAAAGTGTGTGAAAAGTATGGGGCAGTGCTGATTTTGCTTACCTGACAAAATACTAGTTTCCCAGTTATCTTTGGTGAAATGATTTTCTAGAACCCTATGTTTGCACTGACCTCATATAATGACATATTTTTACTATGTGCGGGGAAGCCTGTAGGAATGGCAAAGAAAATTGGCTCCAGTTGAATACAATCACATTTAAATGGAAATGAAAATGGCTTTCTGTTAAAATAATACACTGCCAAACAACTGACACCACCCAAAGAGACATGTGTTGTTGGCTTTGCCTATCCAGGGCGCTTAGGGTCTACAGATACCACTGAAGGGACTCCCATGAGATTGGTGCATAGCAGGTAGTGACCAAATGGTAGCCAGTGATAAAATGGGACTACATTTCTTTTTAAATATGAAGGTGAAAAATGAGATTTATAACCAAACATCAAATATTCTGCTTCAGCTCTCACTGCTGCTTCCAGCAGACACAGACAAGGAGGGGTCCTCTTGTGCAGTGTGGAAGCAGAAACATAATCCCCTCCCTGTCATGAGCATTGAGGCTATTGTGCAGCAACAAGGCACTGACAAACTGCTCATTCAGCGTGTTTCCTCACTGTCCTTCCATCCCACCCCTAATCCAGCACACACAGAACAAAAGACAGCACAAGTAATATGGGTGGAAGGACTTCCAAGCAGTGAATACCTTGTCATTCTCTGCCTGGCTATCTGATGACATCTCTCTTCACAGGAGCAGTTCGCAAAGGGTGGTCTGGGGATCCTGGGATCCCCAAGACCCTTGCAGGAGGTCTCAAGGTCAAAACCACTTCATAATAACGTGGTGTTATCTGCCTCATTTGTGCTCTCTCCAGTGACTATAAGATGTGTGATGGTCCAAGATTGGAGCCAGAAGCAGATGCAAGAATCTAGATGACTTTCAGGAAATCAGACCTTAAATCGACTTGCAAAAATGAAAAACGAAGCTTCTCACTAAATTTTTTGTTTTGGAAAATATAGTTATTTTTCATTAAAAACTTACATTAAATTATTTATGTCAAGGTATGGGTTGTTGTTGTTTTTAATATGGAAGGCTTCACAAACGTGTCATCCATGGGCAGGGGTCATACTCATCTCTGCATTGTTCCAATTTTAGTATATGTGCTGTTGAAGACATCACTATTATTATTTTTAAATGTGTTAAACAGATACTCATCATTTTTGTTTTAATTCATAATTTGATAAACACTGACAAATATGAGGAACCACTACTTTAGTTTTACCCAAATCCAAATCTAGAGCATTTCTGGAGATGAAGGTAGTCACCTTCTATTCCACTTTTTCCTATTGCCTTCCTGGTCCCAGCCTGTGGGTGGCTCCTTCCTGCCTCCTGTGACACCCTCCCTGTTCTGAGCCCTCTACAGTCCACTCTCCACAGCATCCAGATTCATCTTCTTGGCACATGAAGATCATGTCGTTCCCCTAATTAAAACCCTCCAAAGAGATTTCACTGCCCTTAGAATAAAGTCCAAACTGCTTGCCACCAGCTCCAGGTCCCTGCACGATCTTACCACTGCTCTTTCCAGACGTCCTGTCTGCACTTCTGTCTCTTGAAGACACTAAGCTCATTCAGGCCTTTGCCTCTGTAATCGCTACTCCTGCTATCTGGCATGTTCTGCTCCAGACTCAAAGGTCACCTCTCGGAGAGGTCTTCCTTGGCCACCGAGTCTAAGTAACCCACATCCTGATCACCTCCAGAGCACTTACTTTTGTCTGAAAATCTTTCTCTTACATGTGTTCCTCCGATTAGAATGTAAACTCTGGCAGAACAGAAACTGCCTGCTGTTCCCTTGGCCTAGAAGGGGGTCTAGTACATGTTGGGTGTTCAATGCTTGTGCTGAAAGACAAAAAAGACAGGTCCCCAATCCTGCCCTTGGCTTAGGCCCCAACAGCCAGAGCCACCCTACAGCAGGTCTCTACACCTCACTCAGCTCATCTCTTCTCAGTGTGAACATTGTGTTCCACTTCTTTCACTGCTGTTGACAGCCCTGCCAAGTGGCCCACAATTTTATTTTGACCTTTTCTCTTTCCATCACTCACTACTTATTAATACAGAATACTGCTGTTTTTCAGATGGACTACAGGCCAAAAGGTGCAACGGAAAAGATAAAGTTGTTTCCTCAACACAATTTGCACTTCTTGGTTCAGAATAGTGTAACACAAAGAATGAAGTTTGAGATCTGACAGACCTGAGCTCAAATCGTCATTGTTAGCTAGGGCCTTGGAAGTATCACTTAAATTCTCCATGCCTCATCTATACAATGGGGATCATAATGCTTTCTTAGCTAAATATTTTTTTTATAGCTAAATATTGAGTAAGATTAAATCACACAAAGATTTTTATTTTTTAAATTATACTTTATGTTCTAGGGTACATGCGCACAACGTGTACGTTTGTTACGTATGTATACATGTGCCGTGTTGGTGTGCTACACCCATTAACTCGTCATTTACATTAGGGGTATCTCCTAATGCTATCCCTCCCGCTTCCTCCCACCCCACAACAGGTCCCAGAAATCACACAAAGATTTAATAAGTTATGAAAAGCACCTAAAAGCTCAATTTAGTTTTCCTGCTTTCTGGAACTCCTGACCTCAGGTGATCTGCCTGCCTCGGCCTCCCTAAGCACTGAGATTACAGGCATGAGCCACCGTGGCTGGCCTTAGTTTTCTTCCCTTTCTAATAACTGGATAGCATAGCCTGGAAAAAAAAGTTCAATCCCATCCTTGCCTAATAAGAGATTCTTTCCTGATATCTGCTAAAATGTAAGTTCCTCAAAAACTGATGTGTTTTCATTATCAGCAAGCATACATTTCCCCAAGAGTGAATGAAACCATTATCTCATTTTTATTTGCTTAAAATGGTGATTGGCTTTTACCAATCTATGCAAGATGTGACTAGGCACTTATTACAAATGGAGGGGATCTTAATTCAATTGAATTGGTTTTATTTAAAATTAAATTATCAGTAGACTAGAGAGGTCTGTAGAGGTTGACAATCATATCCCCTGCAATCGCATTATTAAATTTTACTTTCACAGTACTAATAAGATGGAAGGATAAGTTTAATGATAGTTTTTAACATCATACTGCTAAATGTAGTCAGGGCCCTCAAGTGTTGTAATGGAAAAATAGATCTCAATAACAGATCCCTATAAAACAATGGAATATATTAGCTAACTGGCATGGCAATCTAATTATCCCTGAAATGAATACTGAATCATCCCCATGTCCAGTTCACAAAAAGTATGGTTTAAAATGTCACTGGCTAAAAGCAGAGGTAAGGAAGATGTTGCATGTGGAATATGCCATCTGGCATATGTGAATACAGTTGTAGGTGCCTAACCAGGAAAAAAGTGTATTCTACTAATGTGATCTAGTCACTGTGTGTGTGAAAGACCTAGTCACTGTGCAATACTTCCACCATTTAAGTAAAAGATCTATTTTGTGATCATCATCAACAATTTAGAGACAGAGTATGTATGTCCTATCAGGCACAGAATAAAGGCAGGAACCAAATGAGCACCTATTACATGTGCCAGGAACTGTGCTGGTCATTGTGTATACATCACTGAACGTCATTAGCTGCTACATCAATTCAAGCAAAAATAAAGCACAATTTCCAAGAAGTGTTTTTTCTTGTGAGAGCTAGCCCTCCCTCAGCACACACACGTCTTTCTCCAAACTGCCCATAAAACACATTGCACTGAAGTTCATTTTAAATTTACAGAAAATATATTCATTTAAAAATATCTGCCATTTTGTGAACTAAAGCTATGTCTTCACTCCACCCAGGGAAGTTGGCTAGCTGGGAGAGGGATGGGGACACAATGAGGAATATACATTGCTAAGTGTCTTCCAGGACAGAGAGATGTCACACATATCACGCTGCATTCAATCTTCACTATCTTCCTCTGAAGGAGAACATTACAGCTGAGGAAAATGAGGAATGCCAAGAACACTGTCTATTGTGTGTTATACTGCATGTGGCAAATATTTTTTTCCCATTTCATCTTTTTTTTTTTTTTTTTCTTTTTTTGAGACGGAGTCTGGCTCTGTCGCCCAGACTGGAATGCAGTGGCCGGATCTCAGCTCACTGCAAGCTACGCCTCCCGGGTTCACGCCATTCTCCTGCCTCAGCCTCCCATTTAGCTGGGACTACAGGCGCCCGTCACCTCGCCCGGCTAGTTTTTTTTTTGTATTTTTTAGTAGAGACGGGGTTTCACCGTGTTAGCCAGGATGGTCTCGATCTCCTGACCTCGTGATCCGCCCGTCTCGGCCTCCCAAAGTGCTGGGATTACAGGCTTGAGCCACCGCGCCCGGCAGCATTTCATCTTTTGCCTGTAATTTTGCCTTTGTCTTTAACATAGTTTTAAATCTCTAGGTAATGAAATCTATATATTATGGCCTCTTAGAAGAACTTATCCGTATCTCAAAAATATATAAAACACAGGCAGGGTGGCTCACACCTGTAATCCCAGCACTTTGGGAGGCCGAGGCTGGTGGATCACTTGAGCCCAGCAGTTTGAAACCAGCCTGGGCAACACAGCGAAACCCCATCTTTACCAAAAATACAAAAATTAGCTGGGTGTGGTGGCGTGTGCCTGTGGTCCCAACTACTCGGGAGGCTGAGATGGCAGGACTGCTTGGGCTCAGGAGACTGAGGCTGCAGTGAGCTGATATTGTACCACTGCACTGCAGCTTAGGTGACAGAGAGAGTCCCTGTCTTTAAACAAACAAACAAAAAAAAGCATAAATAATTATTCTTGTTTTCTATTTTAAATTTCCCTTTATATCTTTAATTGACCTGAAATTTATTTTTGTGTATGTTAGGAGATGGGATTTTAGCTTTGTCTTTTCCAAATGGCTAATCAGCTGTCCCAACACCATGAATCTTTTCTTCACTAATATGAAGTGTTATTTTTATTGTACCCTGAAATCCCATCTATAAATGGGTCTGTTTGTAGATTGTGGCCCAATCTTTCCTTTCCTATACCAAGACTATATTGTTACTTTATGTTTTATTAACGGCTGCAGTAAGATCTCCTTTTTTTTTTTTCTTTTTCTTGGCTACTCTAATGATTCCAAGTGAACTTTAAAAATTAATAAGGCCTACAGTCATGCTACTCTGAACGTGCCTGATCTTGTCTGATCTCAGAAGCTAAGCAGCGTTGGGCCTGGTTAGTACTTGGAGGGGAGACTGCCTGGGAATACTGGGTGCTGTAGGCTTAAAACAAGGATCAATGAAACAAAGAGCAAAACTGCAGTTCTTCTCTCTCCTGCCTGCCAGCACACAAAGGCTTTTAAAACAAAACCCGATCCTCAAAGCAGTTCACCCAAAGTTTCCTGTGTGTCTGGGTATATAAGCAGAATATAAATATATTTACAGAAAAAAATTAGAATAGTTGTTCAAACCTTAATCAAAAGGCTCTGCTGTAAGTATATATTCTTGCTAAAAGGACCCAAACTGTCTCACAGTTGAAGTCTCTGGAAAATTTTCAGAAGTTTAGATAGAAGGAAAGTCACTGACCTATTGCAGGGGAGGGAGACTAGTCAAACAACATAGCAGTAAAAAATAACTGCAAAATTCTAGGGAAGAATCTTAGACATTCTAATCACTGGATTCTGATACTTGGAATCCACATTATGGACACTAAGAAGGGGAAAAGGAATGTGGAAAAAACAGGTGAGGTACAAAATGGAAGAGCCAGGCACAAGAAGATGCGTAGAGACCCAACTGAGACTGCTGCTGTCAGGCACACGGAGAGCTGTCGCCCGACGCTGGTGTGCCCCTTTGTTTCCAAGCATTCCCACCTAGTCCTCCTGTGTGGGGACCACTTTCTTTTGTTTTCTTCTTTAAAAGCTTTATAACTATATACAAACAATACACAGAAGTACCAGTAAGGTAGCCTCCAACACCAGAGTTAGACTAAGAAATCGACATGCATCAGCAAACTCAGAGCCACAACTGAATGGTATCAACACAGTTAAAGAATGTGACACAGAGTGAGTGAGGAAAGTCAGCAAATGGGGAATCTGGTGACGGTGGCAAGGTCTTCGCAATGCACACAGGATGAGACTCCGACCCAAGGGTTCGGTGGCAGACCAATGCATGCACCACACTACCTCTAGTCTAGATGTTAGCAGCTCTTTGTTTGATATACCTCAATTCAATGGTGGCTTTTCAAGAAAAAGAATAAATGCTACCACATTAAGTAAAATAATTAAATGAAAGACTTACAACAATCTTAGAATCTTCAGTATCAAGTTAAAAACAGTTCATCCCTCCTTGGGGAGAAGGACACGTGGGCCTGACATCCTTAAGCATTTGGATTATCCAGCTCACTCCTCACGGGCTGACTCCGTGTTCACCAAGCAGCCTTCCAATTATATTACCCTTTGGCACCTGAATTTTCTACACGAAGAGAATATGCCAATATGGAAAGGCAGGTGGTGGGGCCTTTGCTAATGTTAATAAACTCACACTCTAGTTTATTCCCCAGGCTCTTGTGAGCACACTCAGCCTGAATGCTGCTCCTAGAGCTCAAGTCATTTTCTGTGCTCTAACAAATCCGAACTTCTTAGTCCCTCAAGCAAAGGATTAGACCTGGAATGCAGGGCCCTACTGGGGTGCTGCCATGGAGGGAATCTTTCTGGGAATGAGTGAGCTGGTCTGCACCACCCCTATTAAATCTCCTCCCATTAGTTTCCCAACAGCACACACAGGGATAGTAAAATTAAACACGACTACTTTGGATCTTGGGAAATTTAAAAATCTCCTTAACCTTCAAAAGTTGACTGCCTGGCAGGGTGTAGTGGCTCATGCCTGTAATCCCAGCACTTTGGGAGGCCAAGACGGGCAGATCACTTGAGGCCAGGAGTTTGAGAGCAGCCTGACCAATATGGCGAAACCCCATCTCTACTAAAAATACAAAAATTAGCTGGGTGTGATGGTGTGTACCTGTAGTTCCAGCTACCAGGAGGCTGAGGTGGATCACCTGAACCCGGGAGGCAGAGGTTGCAGTGTGCTGAGATCACGCCACTGCACTGCAGCTTAGGTGACAGAGCGAAACGGTGTCTCAAAAAAAAAAAAAAAAAAAAAAAAAGCTGATGGCCCTAACTTTATGACAGCATTATGCAACTGCTTTTAATTTACAGTGAAATCAACTTTCATTTGATTAAAAAAAAAATTCGGTCCCCCAAATCAATCTATTTTTCACTGGATCTTGCTAATTAAAAAGCATTTGATTAAAAAATTAGCCAGATGTGGGGTGGCATGCACCTATAGTTCTAGCTACTCAGGAGGCTGAGGTGGTAGGATACCTTGAGCTCAGGAGTATGAGGCTTCAGTGAGCCACGATGGTGCCACTACACTCCAGCCTGGGCAACAGAGAGAAACCGTGTCTCTAAAAAACATAAAAACAAAAAATTTAAACAGCAAAGCATTTGAGCGTTTGCGTGTGTGCGTGTCCACTGGAGGATGCAGAAGATGGAAACAGAAATCTTCAGAAATAGCTACTCAGAAATAACTAAGGTAAATATAGTTTATAGCTCTTCAATTACTCTATGCAAATTTCCAAATCTCTGTTCTGAATGAGTCAAGGCAAAGGCACGAAAACACCCCTACAGGGCTGCATGTCCACATCTGTGGCAGGTTGCAGACCAAAAGCTTCCCATGTCAGTGCCGAGTAGACTTCTAAGTCAGCTGTGTATTACCGCTCTGAGTCCCTTAAGAGAGCTGTCGTGAATCACCACAGCAGGGGTGAGACGCCATTCTGCCTGTGCTCCTGACTGACATTCACAGAAACACTGAGCGGGTACATGCAGTGCACCAAACATGGGTGATTCATTCAAAAGAAATCTGCCAAAACAGAACGACAAGTAGAGCTAGGTTTAATGGTATGCTCCCTGAAAACTTCTGGAACACATCTCTGGTATGTTCTCAGGTGCCAGTCAGCTTCTAAGATGGCAGAGTATCCTCATCTCCTGTCTCCTATTACCCTTGCCTTTCATCAGGGAGTGTTCAAGAGGAGGCAGCAGGTAGCAGCAGCCTTTAAAAAATTTGTCAACAGCCTGTAATCCCAGCACTTTGGGAGGCCGAGGAGGGAGGATCACGAGGTCAGGAGATCGAGACCATCCTGGCTAACACGATGAAACCCTGTCTCTACTACAAATACAAAAAAAAAAAATTTAGCTGGGTGTGGTGGTGGGCGCCTGTAGTCCCAGCCACTCGGGAGGCTGAGGCAGGAGAATGGTGTGAATCTGGGAGGCGGAGCTTGCAGTGAGCCGAGATCGTGCCACTGCACTCCAGCCTGGGCGACAGAACAAGACTCTGTCTCGAGGAAAAAAAAAAAACTTGTCAATAAAAGACAGCAGTTGGTCACCTGGAACAGTGTGGCTGAACTCACAGTATTTGACACCAAATACACTTCGCCTCCAGCTGCCACCTCCCAGGCCAGGCCTCTAGCCCACCCTCCATACTGATGCTAGCTCTAGGCACTCCACTCCCCTACGGAACACCCTGCAGTGCCCTGCTGCCCCAGGACCAGGCCAGACCCTGACTCACGGACACACCCTCCCCCATCTGGTGTTCTTTTTGGCTGAGCTATCTGAAAGAGCCTTTGCTACCCTGTGTCCATGCGGCAAGCCCCATCTATCCTTTACTATCCTCAGCTATCATGATTACAAAGGCTTTCCACTTCAGCCCTGCTGGATGGTCTCCACCAGCTTCTGTGCAAATTCCCTATCTTGTACGTTAAATCATTTAACAAATAATTATTACGCACCTAATAGATGTCAGGCATTGGGCCCAAGGAAACAGGAAGAGCGATACTGACAAGATCCATATGCCACACTATGCTTATCACACTGAACTGTAATGATTTCTGGGCTATCTTTAAGACGGAAGTCACGTTCTACTTATTTCAGTATTGGTAGCCCTTAGCCCAATGCCTGGCACTTAGTATGTATCCAGTGGACATTTTCGTGATTGTAAAAAATAAGGTTCCAACTAGCTGCTAATCAGCTTTTACAAGTAACTTAATAATGACAAAAGTAGCAGGCACTAACATTTATTGAGCATCTACTATATTATCAGGTATTGTCCTGACCCAATTACATGTATTATTTAATTTCCAGAACATCCTATGAACAAGATGTTACACAGCTCCCACTTTAGAGAAGAAATCTGAGGCTCTGAGAGGCCAAACATCTAAAGAACAGGTACACATGGGCTGTCTAGTAAAGATCTCCACAAAGCTGGGAATGTCTTTGCATGTGCTGTTCAATATAGTAGCCAGTGGCCACACGTGGCCGTTCAGTGTTTGAAACGTGGCTGGTGCAACCAAGAAAAGGAATTTTGAATTGTATTTTAATTCAATTTAATTTAATTTAATTCAATTTAGTTTTTGAGACAGAGTCTCACTCTGTCGCCTAGGCTGGAGTGCAGTGGTGCAATCTCGGCTCACTGCAACCTCTGCCTCCTGGGTTCAAGCGATTCTCCTGCCTCAGTCTCCTGAGTAGCTGGGATTATAGGCGTGTGCCACCACACCCGGCTAATTTTTGTATTTTTAGTAGAGACAGGGTTTCACCGTGTAAGCCAGGATGGTCTCGATCTCCCGACCTCGTGATCTGCCCTCCTTGGCCTCCCAAAGTGCTGGGATTACAGGTGTGAACCACCACACCCGGCCCCCACATTACTTTCCTGTGGTCTCAGCTATAAAATTACCAACATGGATGTGTTCCATAGCACTTCCTGGGACCTACCTGTATGCCAAGAACCACACTGGACACTGCAGGAACTATCAAAGAAAGCCATCACAGAGCTCCTGGAGGAGAGGGGAGCCCAGGGGGTGCTATCTTCAAAGGCAGAAAGGACATTTCTGTGTGCGCTATCAACATAAGCAAGAAAAGAGGGACTGAGCATAAAGTGACCACAGGTTAGAGGAACTCCAGATCACCAGGACAATATGATAGAGTTTATGGAAGGCCACTTTTAGCCACTTTTTTTTTTTTTTTTGGAAACAGGGTCTCGCTCGTGCAGTGGCATGATCTCGGTTCATTAAAGCCTCGACCTCCTAGGTTCAAGCAACCCTCCCACCTCAGCCACCCAAGTAGTTGAGACTACAGGCCTGTACTGCCACACCTGGCTAATTTTTACATTTTCTGTAGAGATGGGGTTTTGCCATGTTGCTTAGGCTGGCCTCAAACTCCTGGCTTCAAGCTATCTGCCTGCCTTGGCCTCCCAGAGTGCTGGGATTACAGGTGTGAGTCATGGCACCAGGCCCAAGCTAACTTTCAAGAATGTAGCTACTGCATTAAGTAGAGGGATCCTGCAGAAGGAAATAAATCCATTTACTTAATTAGCAGTCACTATATGATCTGAATCATGTAGCACAGTCTATGAAAAGTTGAGACTCCATGAACATACCAAACAATAGTGACTTGTACTCTTTAAGTGGATAAATTATATGGTATATGAATTATAGTATTTTTTAAAAAGCTAGTGAAAATTAGTAACAAAATATTCAGCCAATCCGAAATCCATTTTTTTCTTCTTTCCACCCCCTTACCCCCCACGTCACCAGTCAGCATCTGTTAACAATCTGAAATCTTTTTATTCTTTTTGTTTGACACACAGTCTCACTCTGTCGTCCAAGCTGGAGCGCAGTAGTGCAATCATGGCTCACTGCAGACGCAACCTCCTGGGCTCAAGCAATCCTCCCACATGAGCCACGCAAGTGGCTGGACTACAGGCATCAGCCATCACACCTAGCCATCAATATAAAATCTTTTTTTTTTCTTTTTTTTGAGACAGAGTTTCACCCTGTCACCCAGGCTGGAGTGCAATGGGTCAATCTTGGCTCACTGCAACCTCCGCCTCCCGGGTTCAAGCAATTCTCCTGCCTCAGTCTCCTGAATAGTTGGGATTACAAGCATGAGCCACCATGTCTGGCTAATTTTTATATTTTTGGTAGAGACAGGATTTTACCATGCTGGCCAGGCTGGTCTCGAGCTCCTGATCTCAGGTGATCCGCCTGCCTTGGCCTCCCAAAGTGCTGGGATTACAGGTGTGAGCCACCGCACCTGGCCTAGCAATCTAAAATCTTAACAAGAAAAGTAGTACTCAGAAAAACACCTCGAATCTTCTGTGGAATGATTGCAAACATGTATCTTAGAACTGATGAAATAAAGGCTGAGGAGTGAAATTTGGGCAGGCCTACTTGGGAGGTACACATAATGATTTCAATACTGACTCACAATATTCAATAACTGAATTACGTACAGAACTAGACTGTGAGGTAGGTTCACATATAGCATAGTTCAGGCCCAAAGACCAACAGCTGAAATGATAACATGTTGAAAACATACCTCTTCTAGGCTGAGTTGCAAATACTCAAAGATCCTATATGGATTTCTTCTGCATATTAATCTGTTTCTTTGCACCAACTAAAGAGAAAGAAACACAATATATACAGAACAAATGGAAGCACTACATGTCAGAGAACGTATTTTAAAATGAACATTTTTCTTATAAATTCCCAGGATTCACATTCTATTGTGCTAATATTATAAAGAAATGATTACAACAAAAATTTGAGACAGACTCTTGCTCTATTGCCTGGGCTGGAGTGCAGTGATGTGATCACAGCTCACTGCCGCCTCCAATTCCTAGACTCAAGCAATTCTCCTACCTCAGCCTTCCCAGTAGCTGGGACTACAGGCGTGTGCCACCATGCCTGGCTAATTTTTTGTAGAGACAGAGTTGTCCAGGCTGGTCTTGAACTCCTGGCCTCAAGCAACCCTCCCGCTTCAGCCTCCCAAAGTGTTTATTATAGGTGTGAGGCACCACGCTTGGCCAAGAAATGCTTTTTTATTACTTGTGTGGAAAAGGAAGTTTTAATTTTTTCACTATGAAGATTCTGGCTTATTTCCTTTTTTCCCTGTGAATTTTTCCTGCAGTTGTAATCATTTTGTTGGTGAATTTTATTTTACGTGTTGCTTTTTTCACCCAATTGTACCTAATAAGCATGTGCCTATGTTTTTGTTTTTTTGAGACAGGGTCTCACTCTGTTGCCCAGCCTTGATCTCCCAGGATCAAGCAATCCTCCCACCTTAGCCTCTTGAGTAGCTGGGACTGGCATGTATCACCACATCCAGCAATTTTTTTTTTTTTTCATTTTTAGTAGAAATGAGGTCTTGCTATATTGCCCTGGCTGGTCTTGAACTCCTGGCCTCAAGTGATCCTCCTGCCTCGTCCTCCCAAAGTGGTGTGAGCCACTGTGCCTGGCTCCTATGCTCTTAATATGACTTCATAAACCTCATGCTAAGTCTACATGATATTGCTTTGAATGGGTATCTCATATCCCATTCAGCCATTAGATTGTTTCTAATTTTTAGCAATTCCAGACAGCTCTAGGGTAACTCTGACAGCAAGTCCCCTAATGATGTAGCTCTCACCCACCTTCCCTAGGCTTTTCTCGTGACGGCTGACTTCCACACGTGAGCCCTTCTCGCTCAGCTGTACTCAAGATCAGGTGTAATTATCACCGCATTTTGTTTTCTCTCAAATAAAGGAGAGAGTACCATTGGCCTTGCCTTAATTTTATAAATTTTTAAAAAGTTATTCACCAACTTTGGGGTTTTAGTTGAAATGGCCCTCACAGCTGCTGTGGCCCAGAGCCTGCTGCTTCCCTCGGACCTTACAATAGGCCAGCTACCAGCTGCAGGCAAAAGACATCCCTATTAGCCAACATCTCCAGGAACAGATGGCTTTGGAGGAAGCAATTTATTTTCTCCTACTTACTTCCTCATTTGGGGCATCCTCCCTCTCGCTCATGGCACACTCCACTTCCTCGACGAGCACGTACTCATGGTCAGGCCCCCTGTCCCCAGCATGCAGGAGGCCGACGTGCTGGCTGCCGTCCTCATGGTGAGGGCCACACTGGAGGATGAGAGCATCTTGTTTGCAGCAACAGACTTGGGGCAGAGGTGCAGCGTCCTTTCTCACACTTTTCTCAAAGCCGTCTGTTGTTGGGTTGCACCCAGAGCCCTCCTGCAAGCAGCCTAATGGCTCACTGGGATCACCCATACCACCTGACTTTCCAGAGTCCCCGTTTACCACAGAAGGTCTCTCTCCCCTTGCTGTGCCTTCCATGTTAGAAACCATTCCAGAGTTAAGCTCGTCATACACTTGAGCCTCTTCGTTCCTTTTCACAGGAGGATGCTCAAGCGGTTTCGTGTAATCCTTGAGGATTCTGCACACTGTACTCTCATCCTGCCCCTGTCTACGCATCAGCTCTGCCGCCCACTCAACACTATGCTGATACCTGCAAGACAGAAATACTGTTGGAAACAGCACTCGAATTTCAAAATTGAAAAAACAACAAAGCACATAAAAGACTAGAAGGTGACACACCGAAATGTTTACAGCATTATTTGTGAATGGTGCATTATAGATAAATATTTTTCTTTTTTATACTTTTCTGCATTTTCTTTTCTTTTTTTTTTTGAGACGGAGTCTGGCTCTGTTGCCAGGCTGGAGTGCAGTGGCACGATCTCGGTTCACTGCAACCTACGCCTACTGGGTTCAAGTGATTCTTGTGCCTCAGCCTCCCGAGTAGCTGGGACTACAGGCACCCGCTACCACACCTGGCTAATTTTTGTATTTTTAGTAGGGTTTTGCTATGTTAGCCAGGAAGGTCTAAATCTCCTGACCTTGTGATCTGCCCGCCTCGGGCTCCCAAAGTGCTGGGATTACAGGTGTGAGCCACCGCATCTGGTCTCTGTATTTTCTAAGTGTTCTGCAACAAGCATATGCTACTTCTTGTTTCTTTGCTTTTATAGTTTCATTTTATTTATTTAAAAAAAAAAAAAACCCAGTTTAACTATGAAAATTTATATAATTTAAAACTGGCAGATTAAGTGATTTAGATAAATAAGCAAAAAAAAAAAAATGGCCATCCTTTATCAGGATTTTTTTGTATTATTATTACTATTTTTTGAGATGGAGTCTTACTCTGTCACCCAGGTGGAGTGCAGTGGCACGATTTCAGCTCACTGCAACCTCTGCCTCCCGGGTTCAAACGATTCTCCTGCCTCAGCCTCCTCAGTAGCTGGGATGACAGGCTCGTGCCACCACACCCAGCTAATTTTTTATATTTTTGGTAGAGATGGGGTTTCACCATGTTGGCCAGGCTGGTCTCAAACTCCTGACCTCAAGTGATCTGCCCGCCTTGGCCTCCCAAAGTGCTGGGATTACAGGTGGAAGCCACCGCTCTCGGCTTGTTTTGTATTATTTTCAATTTTGGATCTCATAATGTTTTCAGATAGATATGCCATTCATAATACAAAGAACTTTTGTTTAGTATTGGAAATCAAAATGAGAATTTCAATAAATATTCATCACAGTGCCTACTAACCTCTTTACAGGATAAGGAAATGATTTGGCTTATGTAGATTCATCCAAATATTCTAAGAGAAATAGCCCCTTTCCCCACAATACTTTTCAGAGTAGATTTTAATGACAAAATTCATGTTAAGTTTCTAAAACTTGAAGCTAACACCCAAGTTACAAAACACTTCCCAAGTTACAAAAAGTTATAGGCAAAACAATAGGGCAAAGCATTCATGCCTAGGCTGCTGGGATGTGTTCATGTGATGTGAGAACTACCAGATGCTGGAAATCTGAAGATCAGAAGGTCAAAGACATTGTGAAACTCAAGTGCTTTTTGCCTGGACCTTCAGTGATCAGTCTGAAAGACATCCAAGACAACACATGGCTTGAGAGAAGGCAGATGTAATTTTACTTTTCACCTTCTTTTACCTGGTTAAGACTGAATAGTGCTTGATTCGGCAGCACATATACTTAGAATGGCCCCTGCGCAAGGATGACATGCAAATTTGTGAAATGTTTCCAAAAAAAAAAAAAAAGACTGAGTATGTCATAGTTTATAAACTGCTATATCTTACACAATTTAACAAGGACACTGGCTTCTGCTATACCCTGATTCCTAAGAATCCCGAAGTTGTCCACACCCTGTTCACCCCACATGAGGATAAACATCAGGGATGTCTCCCTATATACTGGGAATTATATCCTAAAGATTAACACCTGGTAAGGCTACCCTAATACCTGAGAGACAGTACGACACCATGACTTTGGTACTGCACATTTTGTGTCCAGCCCCGTTACTTACAACTGTGTGGCAATGCAAATTACTTAACTTCTCTGTGCTTCAATTTTCCCACCTATAAAATGTGGAGAGTAGTACTACCACCTCAAAGGGATCTTGTTATGTATTACTTTTAAAACCAGCAAAAAGAACACAGCTGTGCCAAAACCAGTAGGTTGTCTTCTCACCTGGAACACGGCCACCTATGCATACGTTTAAAAGAACCGTCATGTGAGAGGTCTAAAAAGAATCTCAGCTCTTCATATCAACAAAAGCATTGGTTCTACAGGGTCTATAAATTTCCTTTATTTGAACACAAATTTTTGTGACAATATATTTTTCTGGGGAAGGGACCCACAACTTTTGCCAAATTCCTTGACTCAAAACACATGAAAGAACCACTGATTTAAAGGGTCAACAGTTCCTCCTTTGACCAGAAGATCTGGAACGAAGCGAGCACACAGACAGCACTGATCTGCTCCTTGCAGCAAAGCAGTCAAAGCAGACGTGGGTTCCAATCCTTGCTCCATCACATTCTCGTATTAACTGCATGACCCCACCTCTCTAAAGCTCAGTGACCATCTATAAACTAGGGATAACTGCACCTACCTCGTGGGGTTGCAGCAAGGATTATAAGAAGTGCAAAGCCCATAAGAAGTGCTCAATCAATATTACTATATCATTGTGGAGTTTTTAGGAGTGGCTTGAAAAATAAATCAGACTCAATATATAGTATATTGAAAAAGATGTTAATGAATGGAAATGTCTTAATTCACTGTTCTTTGAGAGCAGAGGCAGCAGTGCGGGGATGAACACAGCCTCTGGAGGTCTAGGTCCTGGAGCTGGCTCTTCTATGTGGCTCTGAGTTAAGCCACTTAGTACCTCTACCTCTGTGCTCTTCTGCCATACACCAGAACCAGGCCATACCTGTGTTCCCTTTTCAGGGTCTCAGAGGATCGCTATGAAAGGTCAAAGGAGACTGAGGCTTGAAGAGCATGTAGAAGCCTCCAAGTCAGACATGATGAAAAGAGCCACAAAAACAAATGACTAAGACAACAACATATGGGTCAGAGCTGAAGGCATCCTCTAGCTGGCTGGCAACATCTTAAAAAGCTAAGTCCTGCTGCCATCAATCCCAGATGCTGGAGCAGTTGCAGGAAGAGAAATGAGAAGTAAAAAGCAGAAAGTTGGCCGGGCGCGGTGGCTCAAGCCTGTAATCCCAGCACTTTGGGAGGCCGAGACGGGCGGATCACGAGGCCAGGAGATCGAGAGACGATCCCGGCTAACACGGTGAAACCCCGTCTCTACTAAAAAATACAAAAAAACTAGCCGGGCGAGGTGGCGGGCGCCTGTAGTCCCAGCTACTTGGGAGGCTGAGGCAGGAGAACGGCGTAAACCCGGGAGGCGGAGCTTGCAGTGAGCTGAGATCCGGCCACTGCACTCCAGCCTGGGTGACAGAGCAAGACTCCGTCTCAAAAAAAAAAAAAAAAAAAAAAAAAAGCAGAAAGTGTAAGGGGCAGCGTGGCAGAAGGACGAGGCAGCAGCCACTACTGGAAGCGGTGACAGGACTAGGGAAAGCAGTACCATCCAGGACCGCAAGGAGACAGGACATGCCCATCCAAACACGCCACGGATTCTCATGTTTCTGCACCCTTGAACACACACCTCTCCTATTTGCACAGGGCACCGTTCTCTACTGTTATACCGATGAATGCCCATTTACCACTGGAAGTGCACAGCAGAGTGGTTTAGAGTGGTTAGTGCACACAGGTTCTAGGGCCACAGTGCCTAAGTCCACATACTGACCCTGAGCAAGGAGCTTCACTTCCCTGTGTTCAGTTCTTCCACTTGTGGAAGATGGATAAGAACGGGACCCACCTGATGGGAGTGATGTGAGGACCTGAGACGACACACGGGCCCAACACTGGCATGATACTTAGCACTGGAAGGTGCTCGGGGAGTGCTGGTGCGCCCACCCACATCAATGCCTCCCAGGCTCTGGCACTGAGCCCATGTAATCTTGGGCAAGCTACTGAACCCTCACCTGAGTCCCCATCTATGAAACGGAAACATCTCTAGTACCTACCCTCGAAGGTTTCTTGAGAAGATGAAAGGAGGTAACGCAGGCAAGCTCAGAGACTGGGATTGGCACTGCTAGAGCAGTCAGCACCTGTTGGCCATAATGGCGATGGTATCTCTACCACAACAGCACTACAGGACAGCACAACTGTTCACTTCTCTTCCTCTCTCACTAGACTGCAAATCCCTCAACAACGGGGACTAGGTCTTTTCCTCGCTCTTGGGTCCCCAGCACCTACCCAATGCCTGACACATAGTGAATTCTGGCTGAAGAAAGGACCACAACAGGGTGGGCGACCCGACTATCCGGGCTGGTCCTTCAGGGACATACCTCTACCTGTGTCAGTTCCCCAAAGGCATCACAGAAGGGTCCTGACACTTACCTTCAGAAAGAGTTACACAGAAGGTGCTCTTCACCCAAAGACGACTATTGTTGGGAAAAGGCCAATTTGAGTGAATCCACTTGAAATAGAAATCAGAATTTCAGAGGCACCAGCAAAGAAACAATTATGGCCAGGTGCAGTGGCTCACACCTGTAATCCTGGTGCTTTGGGAGGCTGAGATGGGAGGATCACTTGAGCCCAAGACCAGCCTGGGCAACAGAGCGAGACCCTGTCTCTACAAAAAACACAAACAACAATTATGACAAGTATTTAAGTTGAAAAATTAATCTAAAAATATGAACATGAATCAATTTTTCTTATATTCAAAATTTAGATTGTGATTCCAAGTGTTATGAACAAATAATAAATCAAGTATCGATTTTGGTTGGGGGACATATGTAGCTTGCTGACAGAACTGTGCTGATAACATCTATAAACATCTTTAGGTTCACATACGGAAATGGATTGTAATCTGAAAATTTCTTATAAAAAATGAATCCCCACAAGCATACCCACTTCAAGCAACATTCCTGTACTGTCACTATGTGTGGAGTCTATGTTACTTTGTCCTTTGTTATGTTAATGTAAATTCAATGCAAATTGATGGCAAATTGAACATTTAAATCTTGCAAAAAAGATGCAGGATTCATGAAGTCTATCAAAGTGATAAAAGTATGGCAAAGGGATTAAAAAATGAGAATCTGGCAGTTAGACTAGAGGAGAATTGAAGGAAAAATCAACTAAGGTGATAATGCAATAAAGTATATCAAGAGCGCTGAGGAGGGAAGAGAGAATGTCTGAATGCAGACTGAGTTCACGTCAGGCTTGCTTATTAGTGAACAGTTTATCACTTTCACTTCTCAGTGCAACTCCGTAACTGTGGGGCCTTGAGCAAGGAATAGTAGGACAACATACACCTCCCAGATTACACACCCCAGTACCTGTGAATATGACTTTATCTGGACACAGGGTCTTTGCGGTTGGAATCAATTTGATGTAAGGACATAGTGACTGGTGTCCTTAAAAGAGGCAAAATATCACATGTACCCGTACCCTGAAAATACATACATCTATCAATTTTTTTCATGCAAAAAAAAAAAAAAGAGGAAAATTTGGACAAAGACACACAGAAACACACAAGGGAGTGACCACAGAGGCAGAGATTAGAGTGATGCATCTGCAAGCCAAGGAATGCCAAGGGGTGCCAGGAGCCAGCAGAAGTGAAGGCAGGCAAAGAAGGATGCTCCCCTAGAGCCATCTGAGGGACTGTGGCCCTGCCAACACCTTGAGTTTGGAATTCTGGTGTCCAAAACCATGAGAATAAATTTCTGTTGTTTTAAGCCATCGAGTCCGTGGTACTTTGTTATGGCAGCCCTAGGAAATGAATACTAGGGTCAGTGAAACTTCTTGGGACATTGTAGTGCTCACAAAGGGATGCTCTTCAGGGAGGCAGCCCTCTCCCTGTGCAGAACCTCTACGCTGGCAAGCTGGCTTGACCTTACGTCATGCTGTGGCCAGCCTAGCCAGGATGCAGTTCTGATGGGCGAGCTCCTGCTATTTCTGATCCCTAGGTTTCTGTTGTGGCAACCTGTCTATACTATAGCTCCTCCAAGACTGGGGGCTCTGCCAGGTTCTCAGCAGGTCCCTCCCACACACCAGAATCCCACTCCTGACCCCGGCCTGAGGTTACAGCCAGAACAGCCATTGAGATCTTCCTGGTGCCACCACTCCTTGCCACCCTGCTGGCTATGGGGTTGCCAGGCATGTAACCAAAAAGGAGCTGCTGGATTTTGCCCGTATAGGCTAGAAGCAAGATGAACAAAATTACTGAGACTTGAGTTTTATAAGGTTTCATGGAAGAGCTGAGACTTGTACTGTACCACAGGCACAAGGAGGTCTGGGATGGATGGAGACAGCCAACAATCTTACCAAGGGACCACAAAGTGTGGTGCTGAAGAGAGAAGGGCCTGATCTCTGCTCTCCAAGCACTGACAGTCTGAACCTACGTATGACACATGAGGAGAGTGCTGCACGCCAAAGAGGACTGTGGGGGCCAGAGGAGCAGCACCCAGGACAGAGGACGGTATGGTGGTAAGGAGAGAAACCCAGGAGAGATCATGGATGAGCAGGATCGAGGACATGCAGGAATCAGCCAGGCCGTATGTGTGTGTTTGGGGAGTCGGGGAGAAACCTTCCAGGAATGTCCAGGATTAAATGAGGAAGGGCCTCTGTGAAAGCCTTTTTCTCTGACCCTACAGTGTAGCTGGAGGAGGGGGACAGGACCATCTGTGCCCACTGGGCAGAAGGCTGGTTCAAAATCTAGGCCCAAGAATATGAGGACTTAATAACATAGCTATTACAGGATAGTTATTCATAATTTGGAAAGAATTCAACTGGCAAAACAGTATTTAAACAAACCATAAACTCACGTAAGGCATTTCAAAAATGACTTGATTCACATTAAATTCAGACATCATTTTCAAGGATACATCTACTACCAAAAAGAGAAAGGAAAAAAGGTGTGGACTGGACTACTACATGGGACAAGACTACCTAAAAACATCTGACTTAAACCATCATTTTGACAGAAGCCAAAGTTCGTTATGACTTACCTCTTTGATGTGATGATAGGCATGTTTGTCTTCACATCTGGAACAAAGAAGTTCTATTAGTTTCAGGCAAATTTCCCATAAAGGGAACAAACACTAAAAATCTAGTAAAGACTGAGAATTTTAAGGTTCACAAAATCACACACCTAGAAATTTAATACTGTCCAGTCAGCAATGGCAAAAATATGCTTTCTATGCCATCCTTCCCTGAACCCATACCCTTGGCAGGTGCTGCCCATCAATCACATCAGTCTTGGTGGGCTTACAGGGGACCTCAGAATCCTTCTCAACTCAGGGCTCCAGCTAAGCAGCAACAGCACGGGATTGGAAACCTCTCTGCCACGGCTGAATGCTCATTCCAACTTCCAAATGAGAATGCTGAGGCCCTAGAGGTATGAACTTCATCTCCATTCTTCCCTCTTCACTGAAAGCTCCTTACATGTGTATATTGAAAGGGCTGGGAAAGTGAACTTGATTGCAGTGTTGGTTTTGGATGTGGATTTGGGAGTTCAGGGCTTCCAGCTCTAGCTCCCTGTGCAGAATCTCAAACTGGCTTGACCTCACGTTATTTTGAAAGGCAGCCTGATGAGGGCGCAGTTCTGACAGGCGGGCTCTTGCTGTTACTGAATCTTAGGTTTTGGTTGTAGTAACTTGCCTGTACCCCAGGCATAAGCAGGGCATCAGGTGGGAGGACTCTTTCCGCCCAAAATGTTCATCAGGTCACCCAGTGGTCTGATTTTTCGTCCTGGTCTTTTCCTAACTCTGCCTTTGGGCTAATTACTTCTCTATTCCCAAACTCAGCCTCTTCTGCATGCATTAAAGGCTTGGAAGAAATGATGATCAGCTTTAACACCACAGGAAAGTGATCACACCCAGCCAAGACAGCACACCTAGTGACTACTATGGTTGCTGTTTAAAGCCAATACATTTTGGGGTGGTTTATTAAGCAGCATTACTGTGACAAGAAGTAACTGACACAAAGTCTATCCCATTAGGTTGAACAATCAAATCACTATAAAGTTACTCAAATGGCCAGGCTCAGTGGCTCAGTCCTGTAATCCCAGCACTTCGAGAGGCTTTGAAGGGTGGATTGTCTGAGCTCAGGAGTTCAAGACCAGCCTGGGTAACATGGTGGAACCCTGTCTCTACAGAAAACACAAATATTAGCCAGGTGTGGTGGCATGCGCCTGTAGTCCCAGCTACTTGGGAGGCTGAGGTAGGAGGACGGCATAAGCCCAGGAGGTGGAGGTTGCAGTGAGCTGAGATTGCGCCACTGCACTCCAGGCCCTATCTCCAAAAAAAACAAAAGTTACTCAAAATAATTTCTCCCTGTGTGGTTATACAACCAACTTGATATAAGCTTTCAGTTACTTCATGTCTATATTTTAAAAAATCCCTTGTAAAAATTTAACTCGTTTTTTTTTTTGGAGACGGAGTTGCATTATTCCGCCCAGGCTGGAGTGCAGTGGCGCGATCTTGGCTCACTGCAACCTCTGCCTCCAGGGTTCAAGTGATTCTCCTGCCTCAGCCTCCCAAGTAGCTGGGATTACAAGTGCCTGCCACCAAGCCCAGCTCATTTTTGTATTTTTAGTAGAGACAGGGTTTTGCCATGTTGGCCAGGCTGGTCTTGAACTCCTGACCTCAGGTGATCTGCCTGCCTCAGCCTCCCAAAGTGCAGGGATTACAGGCGTGAGTTACCGCACCTGGCCGACTATTATTTTTTTAAACAAGTGTTGGCAAGGATGTGGAGAAATTGGAACCTTTGGTGCACTGCTGGTGGGAAGGTACAATGATGCAGTCAATGTGGAAAATAGTTTGGCTAGTTCTTAAAATGTTAAACAGACAATTACCATATGACCCATTGACTCCACTCCTGGGTATATATCCAAAACACATAAAAAAATAGACTCGGATACGTACATGCCAATGTTCACAACAGTATTACTCAGAAAAGCCAAAACACAGAAACAATCTAAGTGTCCATCAGCAGATGAGCTAAAGGCACTATGTCCAAACAATGGAATATTATTCCACTATAAAATGGAATGAAGTTCTGATAGACGCTATGGCAGGGATGAACCTTGAAAACATGCTAAGTGAAAGCAACAGACACAAAAGGGCAGATATTGTATGATTGCATTTATATATGAAATATCTGTAATAGGTAAATCCATAGACGGAAAACATATAAAGGTTACCAGGGACTGAGGAGAGAGAGGAATGGGGGAAAAGAAAACAAAGTAAATGCATATATAATTTTGCTAGACATTGCCAGATTCACCTCCATGAGGGCTGCACCACAAGCACCCCACCAACAATGCAAGAGAAGGTCTGTTTCTGAAGTCCTCACCAATGCAGTATATTGTCAGACTTTTGGATTTCTGCCTGATTGTTGAAATGGTATCTCAGTGCAGTTTTAATCTGCATATTTTCTTATAATAAAACATTTAAAAGATCCTTTCTAATTATGTTTTAACATGCTGGTATTGGTTCTTAAGTGATTACCATGAGAATTCCTTAGAGAAATACTCTAAAACAATTGCAAATTAAAGAGAATCAGCAAGGGAGAACTACACACATACATGTCATGGCTATTATAAATTCTAATTCTGGAAACAAAATTTTTAAAATGTTGCATAGTGCCACAGGTGAGCAGGTACTTAACTACCAGTACCTGCCACAGGCATAGTACTCTGCTAAGCAAACACTTAACAACAGAAAAGCCCAATTAACACTTGATAATTCTAGAAATTAAACACGCTGTCACCCAATCATAACCGTTTTGCTTTGATTAGAATTATTCTTTGGCAGTAAAACTGCCAGTGTACATGTTACTTCTCTAGAATTTTGACCATACAATCTGAGGTATAAGATCAAAAATAAAGGAAAATGATAATTTGTCAAAAGAACTGAATGATACAACTTTACCTTTCCATTTAGCAACCAGTTTAGGATCTGAAATTGTGAAGTTTGGACGGCTTCTTGAAAGAATACCTTTTCCAAAATAACCCTTCCAGGAAGAGAAAACAAAGTTAGTTCATGTTTAGTTGCCAGTTTTTCAGCTGAGGTAGAATATACAGTAATCCCTCAGTATTCACAGGGGGCTGGTTCCAGGACCTCTGGTGGATAACAAAATCTGCAGAGGGTTGAGTCCCCAATATAAAATGGTGCAGTATTTATATATGGCCTATGTAGGTCCTCCCATATACTTTAAATCATCCTAGGCTACTTATAATATCTAATGCAATGCAAATGCTATGTAAATAGTTGTTATACTATATTGTTTAATACAAGAAAATAAAGTCCCCATTTAGTACAGATGCAATTTTTCTTCTCAAATATTTTCAATCGAAGGTTGGGTGAATCCACAGAAGTGGCACCCATGATATGGAGGGCCAACTGTACCCATCTGAGTTAACAAGAGGTTCGCTCCACTTTCCACGTCTTGACATTTTCCCTCTGGATCTAATGACGACTAAGGATGTTCTTAGCATAATACCTTTCTAATCACTTCAAGAGTACTAGTAAGTTTTTGGCACACATCATTTATCCCATAACTAATGCTTTCAGTCTAGGTCTTATAAGCCGAGGGCAGGCAGAGGCAGAGTTTCTTCTTTACATATGGTTTGGGAACACACTGCCTGAAAGCAGGAGCCATGCTGCCCACCAGGTCCAAAAAAACCTCTTGGATTCTTTCGTAATCCAGAATTGAGGTATTCCTCTCATTCCTGCTGATTCCAAAAACAACGTGCATTTTTCCCCTTTTTACTATAAAATATTTAAACACACAGAAAATTGAAAGAATAAAACAAACACCCCTTTCTCCATCTAGATTAAAAATCAGAATAAACAGGCCAGGCATGGTGGCTCACACCTGTAATCCCAGCACTTTGGGAGGCCGAGGTGGGCAGATCACTTGAGGTCAGGTGTTCAAGACCAGCCTGGTCAACATGGTGAAACCCGGTCTCTATCAGAAACTACAAAAATTAGCCAGGCATAGTGGCATGTGCCTGCAGTCCCAGCTACTCGGGAGGCTGAGGTGGAAGAATCATTTGAACCTGGGAGGCAGAGGTTGCAGTGAGCCGAGATCGCGCCACTGCACTCTAGCTTGGGTGACAGGGTAAGACTCTGTCTCAAAAAACAAACAAACAAAAAACAACCCAGCAACAACAAAAACCAAGAGGAAATAATGCATGCAGCACTTTATAGAGCCTCTTGCTTAATGTTATATACTGTAAATGAAGGCCTCCCTGGTGAGCTGCCCTTGGCCTACTGGGACTCCTGCCTCACCAAGGCCAGTGCCACCCACTCTTCTATAAAATGTCTAGAGAAGGCACATTTATGGAGACAAGACGCAGATCTGTGGCTGCCTTGGGCTGGGAGTGGGAGCAGGGATTAAGTGTGATGGGCACAAGGGAACTTTGTGGTGATGGGAATGTTCTAAAACAACTGTGGTGAGAGTTGTGCAACTCTATAAATTGATGACAATCACTGAATTGTATACTTACAATGGGAGAACTTTATAATTGTAAATTATAACTTAATAAAGCTGTATTTTAAAAATGCCCACAGCAATGAACAGACTGTGGGAATTTTTTTTTTTTAAGAACTACCAGTCTTCATTCAACTTGATCAATGCTGGAAAACAGTAAAAACTAGAACTTGTCCTCATCTGAGAAGAGATCTCCAACCAGGAGGCAGCAGATAAGGAGCTTCCTGCCAAAGCCCCACCTGATCTGTGCCTGAGCAGGACACCATACCACGCTGTGGCTACCTCTGGGAACAGAATGGGAGTCAGTGGGGAATTTTCACTTTTTTACCTATTACATTTCTGTAAATTACTTTTTTTGTTCCTTCAACAAACATGTATTGCTTTTACAACTAAAGACAAAAAAAAAAAGCCAATCCATTGACTCTACTTCATCACTGAAATAAAGGTTTGTGGGCAGGGGTGCTCCATCTGTCATTCTATTACCCTAATGCATGGCTTTTGGGCACTAATTCAAATTGTACTTTTCATACAACTGGACCAAACTGCAAGGAAAGAATACACATTGTTCATGGTTGGTGTGGGGGCATGGCTGGGATGGGGAGAAGGAAAGAATTGCTTGCTCAGGGTTGTCTGAAAGTAATCCTGCCGAGGCTGCCCGCACTTACTTTCCCATAGAGCTGCTCAATGTCCTCTGCATTCCTCACAATCACATTGTTGTTAATCATTTCAGCACGGAATATCTTGAATTCTTTCTGAGGACTATGGTCCTGACCAAAAGGGATTGGCAATGGAGACTCGTAAGTCTCATACACTCTTCTTTTCCTCTTCGGGGCATGGAAAACTGCTTCTGCCATTTTTCAGAGGAGGTATCCTTTAAAGAGTAGACAACAAAGAGAAAGAAACAATCAGTAACTACCTTGATTCAAAATGTGAGTACATCTGTACCTAGGCTCAGAAAACTTAGGGGTCTGTGGGAAGAAATCAAGTATTTATAAAGCAATAAACTAAAAGTAATAAGAACAGTTTGTGTGAGCAATGTAAATCACATTGACCCAGAATACGGCAATTAATCCCCCAAAATAACCCCCAGGAAATGAGTGGTAATCTTTCTACTCCAGTTGACAATGCTGAGACCTAGTGACGTGCCCAAAGCTGCAATGTTAGGTCTCCAGAGAGCAAGCACAACAGGATTTCTGTCTACCAGGAGTGCTTCCATTTCACCCACCCAACAGACATTTACTACCAGGAATTCCTAATAATCATAGGTGCCGGGGAGACAAAGACAAAACTGAGACCCTGTCCTCAACAAATTAAATCTTGCAAGCACTTCATTTTCCAAGAGGATCTTAAAATACACACTAAACACTGGGTCAATCAGCTCCCAATTTTTAAAGTACATTAATAAATAATAATGACAGCAGCAGTTATTTAAGGGTTGATTATATACTACCAAATGCTACTGGCTTCAAGCAGGGACTCTAAAGTCAGACTACCAGCATTGGAATCAACTTTACCACTTCCTAGCAGTGTGATTTTGGGCAAAAGTCACTGACTCTGTGCTTTAGTTTCCTCACCTGCAAAATCAAGATAAGAACAGACTCCATCTTATAGTTAAGATCCATAAAGTGCTTAGAACAGTACCTGGCACACAATGAGTATCATGCATGTATCAGCTATAATTAGTATTACAGGGTGAGCAGTAGCAACACCATTTTATAAATAGGAAACAGATTCAGGTTAGAGAGATTTGTAGAGGACCCCGAGTGTGGTGGTATCGGATGACCCAGGTCTGTTGAACTCCCAAGCCCATGCCCTCTCTCTGGATTCTGCTGAAAGCACAGGCAGGGTCCATCTACTTTTGTCTGATGACTATTTCTCAAAATCAGATGGTGAAGGGTTACTGAGCAATAATGGAATTACCTATCGTGCACCAGCACTACGAGGGAGAAGAGGAAGCCAAGGCCAGTACGTGTCCCTCTGGGGCCATACATTGGACCCAAGAAGACAAAACAAGTATATAACATACCTGGAAGCATAGAAAGCAAGTTGGAACTAACGGAACAGGCTGTGATCCACTAATGTCTAAAGGAGGGAGTAAATGTGAGCATATTGTGTGACGCAGGCACAGAGATACAGCAGATGCACTTAACCTAGCAAAACTTAACCCTATACAGGGGAAAACAATGTAAATGGTGTAAGACATTCCGCTCAAGGAGCAGCTGTCCTGGAATGAGGTGGGAAACTTGAATCTGCTGCTCCCTCAGTACTAGGTCTAGACTTGATTTCAACTGAGAGCTTACCTGGTGCTCGAAGATACAGTGCAGCCAAATCATACACACGTTTAACCTACATGACTCCAAACCCTCACAAGGGAAAAAAGAAGACTAATTACTTAGGTGGCTCCTGCACTCAGTACTTGCATCCCATTGGCAAGGGACGCCATCAAGCCTGAAATAGTCAAGAAGGTGGCCAAAGCTGAGGGAGGGCAAGGTGAGTGGCTTTAAGAGTGTCATGATCATTAAGAAATGAAAAGGCTTATCCAATGTGTGATGATATCTTTATCCAACTTCTCAAGGAAGAAGCTGAGGAATTATATGAGGACACAGAAAAACACAGACTAAAGAAGAGTTAGAGGAATTGATGCATCAATTACAGAGATAACTATGAAAAACAAGAAGAATCAGGAAGTTGGAACCTTCCTAGAATTGCCAGTGTTCTAAGCAGCAACATGCTAGATTAATTTCTAAATAAGGTACCTTGAAGGAATTACATACTGAGCATTACTTTGTACATTTTATATTTATGCATGCACCTTGCTGTATAGTGTTTATAACATAACCATGTCTACTACATGTTCACAGGAAACCTAAGAGATTTTCTTAAGAGCATATTTTGACTAGGCTTTACCTTGCTTGCTGACTTATCCCTCAGCCCAAGCCAACTATCACATTTAGTACTCAATTGGAGAGACATTAATTTATTCTAAAACTGAAAATAAACACTGCTTTTTGGGGACAGGATGCTGGTCTCCAGTAAGGCACTTTTTGAAAGACTTCCAGGAATGGTTTGGACTTTTATGGGATTTTTCACTTTTATAATAACCTCTGCTCAGCAGCTGACTTATATATATTACATTTGGAATTTAAAAAAATGAAAAAAGATTTAATGGCCACCTTCAAGAAGTTCTAATAAATTCAACAAATAAAGAGTTGCATTTTAGTTTGCCTCATTTGTTCAGCGTTTTTCCCTCTCAGACTGCTGTCACATCTAAAAAAGGCAAGATTTAGCTGTGACACTTGATCGAAAGAACTCTGTACTCCAACCCAAGTGTGTGGGATGGAAGGGTCCCTGAGACAAAACACCCCTCATAATCCAAGTTCTTGTGTCACTCTTGCTCACGTGGCTGCTCACCCCTCAGGAATTTGGCTCGCAGTAGGCCTTCCAGACACGCAAAGCCGCCATTATTATTGTGTGACCTTGCACAACCCACTTTCTCTAAGCCCAGTTTCATCTTCAAATTTAACAGGACTGGAGGAGTCTGGTGGTTCCTCAAAATGTCAAACACATATTTATGACATGATCCAGCAACTCCACCCCTAGGTACAGACCTAAGAGAACTGAAAACATATGTTCATGGAAAAATTTGTATGTGAATGTTCACAACAGTATTATTCATAATAGCTCAAAGTGGAAACCATCCAAATGTCCATCAATAGTTGACCAGATCAACAAAATGCGGTCTATCCATATAATCAAATATTTGGTCGTAGAAAAGGAATGAAGTTCTGATACATTCTTCAACACTTGAAAGCATTGTGCTAAAAGAAGCCAGACACAAAAGACCACGAGACAATTAATATAAAGTGTCCGGAATAGACAAATCCATAGAGACAGATTACCAGTTGCCAGAGACGGGGAAAAGTGGGAAACGGGGGGTGGGTGGTGACAGCTAATAGACAGGGGGTTTATTTTGGAGGGTGACGAAAATGTTTTAAAATTAGATTGTAGTGACGGTGATGGTTACATAACTCCGAGAATACTAAGACCACTGACTTGTACATTTCAGAAAGGTGAACTTTACAGAATTATATGGTATCTCAATAAAGCCACTTTTAAAAATTCAGAAGACATCCCCCAGGCCATGTCCTGCAAGAATTGCTTCACAGATACCAGCGTGAAGCTTCTAGAAAAGATGGAAAGAAACTCTCCGGGGAGGCAGAGCTCACTTCCCAAGGGGGAGAAATTCAAGAGGACAAATCAGATGATCTCTAGTTTCGTGGAAGAGTCCTCTTGTGCTTAACTTGAAAGGCAAAGCAGAGGAGAAAAGACTGCATTTGCCATTCCCTGTATCTGCAATGCACATTCAAGAAATGGTTCTTTAGTGCCACGGCAGGAGAATAGCATGCTGTAAGAGGTGGGATGTGAGTAAAATAAGAGTAAACTGTAGGTACCAGATGCCAGAGGCACTAACTGTGCAATGTGCTGCACATGTGGGTACTATAGTCATCCCTTGGTATCCACAGAAGGACTGGTTCCAGGACTCACCCCCTACCAAAATCTGCAGCTCAAGTCCCTTACATAAAATGCAGTATTTGCATGTAACCTATGCCCGTCTTCCCATCTACTTTAAGTCATCTCTAGATGACTTAGATTACTTATAATACCTAACACAATGTAAATGCCAAATAATTAGTATTTTTTAAATGTCTTTTTCCAAATATTTTTTGATGTAATATTGGTTGAATCCACAGATTCGGAACCTGATAGGGACAGCTGACTGTACTATCCTCATTCCACAGATAAGAAAGAAGAGCCGTGCCTGAGGTGCACAAAAACATACAGGAAAGACTGGGTTAGTTGTCAAGAGGTTTGGGATGCAAAGGCTGGTTTGGAATTGGAGTCACTGCAGGTTCTTAAGTTGAGAATGATGACTGAAAAATGTAGATTAGGAAAATTAAACCTGGGAGTGGTACATCACACACAGTGGCCCTCAAGCTTAGCTACCCTTAACGCCTCATGCCCAGTCCTCACCTGCAATCAATTACATCAGAATTTCCTGGGAGGACCCAGGTGATTTTAACACGTAGCCAACCACCTGTTAACAGCACGGTCTATTCAAACTCACTTAATCCCAATAGCCCCCTGAGGTAAAGACTATTTTTATTTCCATTGTACAGATAGGGAATGTGACTCAGAAGGGCCTGGAGCACCCCTGAGAAATCGTTACTTCTCCTTTCCCCAACCTGCGCACACCTGACTCCAGAACTGCCTATTCTTACTTTCTATTAAAAGCAAGGTCTGTTTCTTATTCTTCCCTTGAGCACACAAGCTAACACCTCTTAGGTGCTGGTAAATGTCTATCAGAACAACAAACAAAAAAGTGGGCGGTGGCTCCATTTAATTTTCCAACCTTCCTGGACTAGGTGCCAAACAAACGTGGTTTAAAAACCTCCCACCCAGGAAATTTCACCTTCTCCCAACCAAAACACGCTTCAAGCACCACCTGCGCACCTCCTGGGCTCAGGGAGGCAAGGATGAAAGGGACAAGGTAAACAATCCTGCCTCTGGGGAGCTTTCAAGTTAGAACCTGAAAATAAGCCATAGAAACAGATGACAAGCCTTTGAAAGTTGTTGTGAGGATTAAATGCATAATTTTGCAGAAGGCGTTTTGTTCGGGGCCTACCACGTGGAAAGCGCTCGCCAGACGACAGCTGCAACTATTAATACAAATAAACAACTGCGCACCCAAATAGCGTTAAGGGCCCCGCGAATTCCTAACTCCCTATCTTAACTTACCCCTTTGCTTCTTTCCCTGACTACCCCCACACCCGACCGAACCCCACCAGAGGCTGAAGCTCCTCTCGGGCACCGTCAGCTGCACCTTGCGCCCCAGCCCCACCAGCCCTGAGCAAGGCGTCGGCGTTTCCAAGAACCAAGGGCTGCAGGCGCACGAGGAAGACGCGGAGGAGTCAGTAAGCAAGCGCGCTCGGAAGCCTGGCTCCCCGTCCCGGCACTGTCTCGGCCGGCTGTGCGACCCCACCACAGTACCCGAGCCCTTTCCGCTCTCGCCCTGGAGGGCTTTCGAAGAGCGAGATTTCCTCTCGCGGCAAAACACCAAACTCGGAAGGCGCCGCGCGTTCTTCGCCCAGGGCCCTTACCTTTCTTGGCCCCACGCGCTCGCCGTTACCTCGGCAACGCCGGCCGTGGGGCGGACACCGCTGCCATCAAGCAGTGCGGCCGCAAAGCCAGCCTAGTGCGCAGCCGCAGAGCGCCTGTCGGGACTTGGTGGAGTGCCCCTGCGCGTGGCCGGTTGGCGGGTGTTCTGTGCGCCAGCTCTGCCACTGCGGAGTATGAGGCGGAGGCTGGGTGTGCTCTTTGCTGCTTTCTGCAGGATTGTACGGATACCAGAACGGTCCTGCAAGACCCATTTTACAGATGAGATGAAGTTACCTGTCAGATGTCACATAGTCACGTGGGAGGTGGGAGATACCTAGAGTCTTCGGCTCTCGGAGGATGGGATATTTGAGGCGACCGGCAGGACTTTATAATTGGCCCTGAGAAAACTGATCTCATCTTTCTCAATGTAGAAAGAGGATCACAGTAGCGCACCTGTATACGCTGCAGCATGCGGAGAACTTGCAAAGACCTTTCCTCTGGCAGACACCTGGCCAGAAGCCTGTGTGTGCCCAGACTGCCTGTGCAGTTAAAGGGACAACAGGTGGCAGGTCCACCTGCTCTGCATCCCCATTTTCCCCTTCACTGACTGTGTGAGCCTGAATGACTGACAACCTTTCTGAGCTTAAGTTTGCTGAAAAATAGGCCATCAGAATTATGGGAGATGAGCAAAACTAGAGTGCAATAGGAAGTGTAAATTTCTCCTGCCCTGGTTATTTTAAAGGAGGCCTATGGGGAGTCCAATATATACCTTCCCAAATATGAATCACAGGAGTTCCACCTCACAGACTAGGCAGGAGGCAAAGAAGGGTTGCAAGGATGAGCGGCAAATACTGCTGGAGAGATTCATGGTGCTAGATGTGATGATGGATGTTGAATTTTGGACCTTTGCCAATGTTCTTGCCTCCATTCCTTCATGCATGCTGTTGCCTCTATGTTCCCTCCCTTCTGTTAGCTGCAGTAATTCCTGGTCAGCCTTTAGGTCTCAGCTCAGATATCACCTCTTCCAGGAGACATCTTGCCTCCCCAGGCATGCTTGGGTGACTTGCCTCTGCGTTCTGCAGTAGCCTGGCATGGCCTGTGTTGTCCCTGTTTTTCTGGCCCTTTTTATTTTTTGAGACGGAGCCTGGCTCTGTCGCCCAGGCTGGATGGCAGTGGCACCATCTTAGCTCACTTAGCTCACTGCAACCTCTGCCTCCCAGGTTCAAGTGATTCTCCTGCCTCAGCCTCCTGAGTAGCTGGGATTACAGGCACCTGCCACCACGCCCGGCTGATTGTTATGTTCTTAGTAGAGACGGGGTTTCACCACGTTGGCCAGGCTGGTCTCAAACTCCTGACCTCAAGCGATCCTCCCGCCTCAGCCTCCCAAAGTGCTGGGATTACAGGCGTGAGCCACTGCATCCCGCCTGGCCCTTTTTGAACTGCACTGTGGCCTTGCTCTTGGTAGAGTGAGATCATGTCACAGCATTCAGTGGCTCCTCTGCTGCCAGGACCTTAACTGCTAGGCTAGGTAGTTCAGGCTTTAGATAAACCAAAATCAAAAAGCTTTGTGGTAAGAATGTTGCAAAAGAAAGGGAGAAAATTGGCAAGAGTCACAGGATGTGGTAACAGGATGGATTGGGCAGAGGAGCAACAGCTGAAGAGAGGCTGTAATATCCAACCAGAACATGCCGATTTAAGAAATACTGGTGTTAGAATTAGAGGGCTTTAACAATGAAAGGGATTCAGAGGTTGTCCAGTTAAACTTCCTTATTTAACTGATTAAAAAACAGGTCCAGTGGCACTGTGAGTTGTCAGAGATAACCAAGCAGGTCTCCTAGAGCCAGGTCTCTTAAATCCCATCCCAGCCCGTGGAAGGATTGGGGTTTGGGATCTCAAATTTCCCTCCCAAAAACATAAAAAAAAAAAAAAATTAAGAAAAGAAAAAAATTCTGGAAATTTCTAAAAAGAAAGAAATAGTTCCCCGAGATTTTCTCGAGTGCATTTTAAACCCTTTGATATGGTTATTTTCAAACATACAACACAAAAGTAGAGAGAAAATAGTCCAATAAATCATCACTTCCAGCTGGGCACGGTGGCTCACGCCTGTAATCCCAGCACTTTGGGAGGCTGAGGCAGGTGGATCATCTGAGGTTGGGAGTTTGAGACCAGCCGGACCAACATGGAGAAACCCTGTCTCTACTAAAAATACAAAATTAGCTGAATGTGATGGCGCATGCCTGTAATCCCAGCTACTCTGGAGGCTGAGGCAAGATAATTGCTTGAACATGGTGGGGTGGAGGTTGTGGTGAGCCGAGATTGCGCCATTGCCCTCCAGCCTAGGCAACAAGAGTGACACTCCATCAGAAAAAAATAAAATAAAATAAAATAAAATCACTTCCACAACCTTCAACCTTTGGTATCTCATTTCTTTTGCATTCTCCATATACACACTTATATCTCCTTGCTGGAGTATTTTAAAACAATCCCAGACATTATATAACTTCATCCATGATATTTCAGTAGATATCTCTAATAGATAAGGACTTAATTTTATTACAATACATCTGCATCTACATTTTTTATATATATATATATACACACACACACACACTTATATCAACTGTGTAGTTCATTCTTATTATTTGAGGTAATTCTGTTCTATAAAGTTGTCACAAACACTGAAGTAGAAAATACTGAACTATGGGGCCAAGCGCAGTGGCTCATGCCTGTAATCCCAGCACTTTGGGAGGCCGAGGTGGGCGGATCACGAGGTCAGGAGATCGAGACCATCCTGGCTAACATGGTGAAACCCCATCTCTACTAAAAATACAAAAAATTAGCCGGGCGAGGTGGCGGGCGCCTGTGGTTCCAGCTACTTGGGAGGCTGAGGCAGGAGAATGGCGTGAATGCAGGAGGCAGAGCTTGCAGTGAGCCAAGATCGTGCCACTGCACTCCAGCCTGGGTAAGAGCAAGACTCCGTCTCAAAAAAAAAAAAAAAAAAAAAGAAAATACTGAACTATGTTTCCAGGAGAAATACAAGGTTAGGTGTCTGTGAGTCTCTGGTCGCAACATTTTCATCAACTGGTCAATACATAACCTCACTTCATGTGTTTCTGTTTAAAGACACCTTATCTAATTTGTTGATTCATCAACATTGAACTTGCAGCCAACAGCACTATAACTCCTGCCTAAAGGAGGCTTATCTAACACACCTATTTTCTCCAATAAGGCACATGTCTTGGGTGGGGAACACCAGACAGCACTTCAGCACTCCACTTGGGGCCATTTTAAACAGTTAAATCACCAACAAAAAGCACAAAATGTGAAAAACATGGCACAAACTAGAGCTCAAAAAAGCATACTTATTTATGGTATGAGACATGAAACAAGAAGGCAGAGTCTCCTTGTTCAACTTCAGCTGGAAATGTGCTCACTGAGTGACTCAGATGTTTTGGTGTTCTGTGCATGCACGTATCTGCAGATGACTGTGACTGTGACTGTGATGTTACAAATAAGTTTTAGCAACTAGGTGAGTTTGTAAATACAGAATCCAAGGGAGGATGGACTATATCAACATACCCCAGTATCACTAGCACATCTAATACAATGAACAGTTATCGGTGAAATGTGCCACAGAACCCCCAAGTAATATGTGGGATATACTTAAGAAAAAAGTTATCTGAAATTCAAGTTAATCTGGGTGCCTTATATTTTATCTGGCCACCCTAGTGACAATTTATTGGGCATTTACTATGTGCCAGCCACTTTTGCATCCATGATCTTATTTAATTCTCATAACAGGGCTGTGAGATTGACGTTCTTACCTCTGGTCTGCAGCCAAAGTTACTGCACATGCCCGTGGTGTCACTGCTAGGAAGTAGTGAAGGCCAGATGAGGATATGGATCTATGGGGCTTATGCTCTTTTAATCTGTCATGCTGGATACAGGAGGGCAGTGCATTAACAAAACATGATAGGCCGGGTGCGGTGGCTCACACCTGTAATCCCAGAACTTTGAGAGGCTGAGGTGGGTGGATCACCTGAGGTTAGGAGTTCAAGACCAGCCTGGCCAACATGGCAAAACCCCGTTTCTACTAAAAAAAAAATATGAAAAGTATCTGGGGGTGGTGACTCACACCTGTAATCCCAGCTATTCGGGAAGCTGAGACAGGAGAATCACTTGAATCTAGGAGGCAGAGGATGCGGTGAGCGGCGACTGCACCACTACACTCCAGCCTGGGAGACAGAGTGACACTGTCTCAAAAACAAAACAAAACAAAAAACCAAAGAAACAAAACAAACAAAAACACACAACATTCAATACTGAAATATAAAAAATAACCAACAGTGTCAGTGGGAGGTCAAGGAAGACCAGGATGGGTTTAAGAGCCTGGGAGGCTTCCAGGAAGAGGTGGCATATAAGCTGCCCCTGGAAGGGAGGTTAGCCTTAGGAGGAGGAGAGGAGGAGGGCAAGTGGCTGTCTAGGGCACAGGGCAGGCCCACGTGCAAGGCTGGAATGGGCCTTGGTTCCAGAGCCTGGGAGGAGCTGGGCCTGGCCGGGGGCAGGAGGTCGGAGCTGTGATAAGGTCCGATAGGTAGGGTGGGGACCGATTGTGGAGGCGCTTAAATTCCAGGCTTGGCTTTTGGACTTTACCCTGCAGACAATGGGGAGCCACTAGCGTTTCTGAGCAGGGCAGGGCAGCCCCAGCTGTCGCCCCATTGTTTTTCTGAAACACCATCGAATCCTGTAGTTTTTCACAGAGTCCACCAGATGGAGACATTTCAGCAAATTTAAACCACCTAGCGTCTGGCGGACACTGCTTCACCGAGGTGAAAACAAATACAGAGACCCCACTAAGCTCCAACTTTTTACTCAGCATCCTCAACGGAAAATGAAACAAAAATCAAATCAGAGACATAGTCCAGCTTCACTCTGCTGGTGAGAGAAAACCTCCGCTAATTTCACCATGTTGAAAGAGAGATTGAGCCTCTCAGCAGTTCTTTGAGGTCACTGATACTATCCCATTTACAGGTGAGGAAGCTGAGATTCTGCAGCATACATTTATGCCATTATTTGCCAGAGTAACACCAGGCCAGGCTGTGGGACAGAATTGACACTGTGTGTGAAGGGACAGGCTGGTCAAGTCCCCAAGGCATTGCCTTGCTGCGTGGGCTCTAAAGGCCAAAAGTCCCTTGTGCAAAGGATTAAGAATTACCTGAGATCCAGAAAGATCTGTAGCACTGATGCTGAGAGCTACCTGGATTCCTACCATCTGCACTAATCCAGGTGTTTTTAAAAGATAGACCCACTTAATTCTCTCCAGCAACCTGGTGAGTTAATGATCATGATACTCTTTTTATAGGTAGGAAAACAGATTCAGAGAGGTGAGATAAGTTGCCCAAGGTCACACAGGGAGTAACATCAGAGCAAGATTACAAGCTCATGCCTGTAATCCCAGAACTTTGGGAGGCTGAGGTGGGGTGGATCACCTTAGGTCAAGAGTTCGAGACCAGCCTGGTCAACATGGCGAAACCCCATCTCTACTAAAAATACAAAAATTAGCTGGGCGTGGTGGTGCGTGCCTGTAATACCAGCTACTTGGGAGGCTGAGGCAGGAGAATCGCTTGAACCTGGGAGGCAGAGGTTGCAATGAACTGAGATCTTGCCACTGCACTCCAGCCTGGGTCTCAAAAAAACAAAACAAAACAAAACAAAAACATCAGAGGGTGGACTAGATTTCATACTCCTACTCCTGCCCTGTTTCTTCCCATGAACAATCAAACAAACTCTACTTCTGCGTAAATTTCCTAGAGAAATGCCCAAAGAAACAAATACAAAGATTTTTATTAAAGCATTATGATTTTTTTTTTAAAGGAGACAACCTTTAGCCAGGCATGGTGGTGCATGCCTGTGGTCCCAGCTACTCAGGAGGCTGAGGCAGGAGGACAATTTGAGGCCAGGAGTTCAAGACTGCAGCGAGCCATGATCACTCGACTGCACTCCAGCCTGGGTGACAGAACAAGACTTTGTCTTGGAAAAAAAAAAAAAAAAAAGGACAACCTAAACCTAAATGTTCATCCCTAGAGAAGTGGATATGTAAAACATGGTATAAAATGTTCGCACAGTGGAATGCAATGTAGCAATGCAGCAACTGAAAGGAGTGAGCAAATTCTTTTTTTTTCTGGGACAGGGTCTGGCTCTGTCACCCAGGCTGGAATGCAATGGAGTGATCACAGCTCACTGCAGCCTTAAACTCTTGGCCTCAAGCCATCCTCCTGTCTCAGCCTCCTGGGTAGCTGGAACTACATGCCTGTGCCACCACACCTAGCTAATTTAAAAAAAAATTCTAGAGACAGGATCTCACTATGTCACCCAGGCTGGAGCTTTTTTACAGACAGTATATATCAATGTAGGTAGATTTCAAAAACATAACATTTGTTGATAAAGGCAACATGTACAGCAATGTATATTTTAATATTTGTGTAAAAAGATGCTTCAAGCAAACAAATAAGTACAAAGTTAGGAAACAACAAAACCAAAGTAATTTTGCTATTTAAGATCAACAGTTTGAAGATGGAGGTAGCCAGTATTCCGCAAGGGCCTCGAGGAGGCTGGGGAAGGAGGTCAGGAGCCCTCGGGTGCTGGCCCTGTGAAGCCCAAGCCTGGGATTTGTTGTTGTGGCAATGTGGCATGGTAGGGTCCTGTTTGCCAGCATTTCCAGGGTAAGAACCCAGTCCTGGCATTCCACAAATGATCCTGCCACCCTGTGACTGCTGTCCCTGCCAGAGAGAAGTGAGTGCCAGGTGAGGATCACTTCAAGGAGGAAACAGAGGACCGAGGAGCAGATGCAGGGGCCCTGGGGAAAATGTGGTTCCTCCTGTGGGAGCAGGGTGGCTGGCAGTGGCACACCTTCTGGTGTCTTACCCTCTTTCCCTTCTTTTTTGTCATTTTCTCTAAACTCATGGTCACATAGACCATTTCTTAATGTGTGTCCTTGACAGACCATGCCCACTTTCCAGCACCAGGTGCTCCAACTGGAATAAAAGGGCAGTCCTCACTTTGCCAGTCTCCCAGAGCTGTGCTGACCAGCATGTGAAATCACGAGCCCTAGTGTTCTTTGGAAAGTGTTCCTCACTACCAAGAGATAAAGGATCATCGTTTCTCCTCCTTCCCCCCTTCCTTTCCATTTGTCATAGTACACAAAATAATATGAGTACACATTGAGCCTAGAGTTTAACTTTCATCAGCCTGTTTTCCCATTCTTCGATTCCTCACCACACCTCTGTTAGTAAATATTTTTATTCTCCCCATTTTAAAGATGAGGAAAGTGAGACTCAGAGAAGTTAAATAATTTACCCAAGGTAACCCAGCTAAGAAGTGACAACAGGGGGATTTAAACCCATGTCCTCCAACACAACAGGCCCTTTTGCCTATGTTGATGCATTTTATGTACATTGTGTTTTATGATCTCATATCTTATCCAAAAAGAAGGTACAGACAACCTTTAGTGTTATGTTTCCTCTCTTTCTTTCTCTCTTGAAATAACATACAAATCTTCGTTGCAAGTTGTTTTTGTCTTGCGTGTGATCCTCCTATAGGTCCCTACCTCTGAGCTCAGAATTTTAATTTCCTGGGTGACTGAAAAACTCCGGTCTCCTCACAAGAGAGATGGAAGAAGAGGCCGAACATGGCCCAAACCTGGCTTTCCTACTCGCCTGGGTGCATCTGCCTCAGATGTCAAAAGGCCTGAATTCCAGGCAAACCAGGAATAATGCCCCAGTCATCAAATTTGAAACCAAAACTCAGCAAGGACATATATTTGCTGCCAGACAGCAAATAGCTTTTTCTTTTCTTTCTCATTTTTTTTTCACCCAAACAAAACATCCTCTTATGAAATATGTCCAATTTGCAATATTTACTTTCCCTTTATTTAATAACAGGAAAGGGTTTGCTGGACTTTTGTTGATTTTTGCATTTCTTATTAAAATTCTTAAGGGGGTTTTGGGGGAACTTAATCAGCAAAAAGGAGGAGGAAAAAAAAATCTCATGTGCATTCCACAGGACTTATTAATGGAGGAAGCTTGCTGTTTGTTTAAGAGCATTTTCTGATGGGAGAAGGCAAATCCTCACGTGTTCCAGAAGCTTCCTCTGACTCTTCCTTTTCTGTGCCTCCTTCTTGACTGTCTCCAGAGCATTTCCGAATCCCTTGTTCCAAACCTTCTGCCCAAGAAGACGGAACGGAGTTTATGCCCCACTGCTGGGCTGGAGGAAAACTCACATTCACTGAGTGCCTCAGTGCAGTTGCGCTACCCACCACCTCAGTTTACCTCAAAGCAGCCCTCAGAGGGGGCTGTTACGGGAACATTTGGCAGATGAGGAAACTGAGGCTTACAGCATGGAGTCCCTTGTCCAATCTCCCTTTCCTTATAGCTTATACTCCCTGGGACTAAAAAGAAAGGATTCCTAGTATTCAGAGTCCTACATCCAAGGGAGTCCTTACAGCAGCTTTCTGAGATAGCTACACAATCTCCAATTTTCAAGGTTCAGAGAGCTAAAGTGACTTGTAAGGGTCACACAGCTACAGAGTACAGAGCAGGGATCTGAGCTATGCTCAGCCTGACTGTCACATCCATGTTTATTTCCCTTCCCCACGGAACCTTGGGGGGGCCAAGAGCAGCATGATGTTTCCTATAATGGAATACGCTCCCCTAAAAGGTCTTGGTCCTGCCTTCCTTGGTTCCAGAACTAGACCGCAAGTAACTTCAAGGACTTTGCCTTTATATTTTCATTTTACCAGAAATACTTTTAGTTATCTACATTCCTATTAGTATATACATTATACTATCATCATAGTATGTACATTTCTAGAATAGGGCCTCGTATGGAGTAAGTCTTAATAAACAGCATGGCAAGTCCCAATGCTCTCCTTCTACAGACAAGAAAACTGAGGTCTAGAGAGAACAAGGAATTTACCCGAGGTGCCAGAAGACCGGAATGAGAATCCAGGTCTCTTGATTCCCTCTACATGGTACTTCCCCCAGCATGGCGACTCAGTGACCTTCTCATCCATTCAGTTCCTACATGCCAGCTCCACACTGGAGGTTTGGGACACCCAGGTGAACCCAAGGCGATATTTGATGGCAAAGCTCTCACAGTCTAGCCGGGGAGGAAGCTCTGGAAAGCTGGACTCTCAAAGAGTGTGGCCAATGCTGACTGAGGAACTCCCAGGAGGAGGCGGCTTAGGAAAGACTTCTTGGAGGAGTGGACTTTTGCTGGGTCTTGGAGAATGGGGAGGAACTGACCGAGTCAGAGAGGGCACCCCAGGCAGAGGAACCTGCCTGAGCAGAGGTCCAGAGGTGTGGACACACAGCATATCCAGGAACCATCAGGCAGCCTGCCTGGGAGAAGTAAGCCTGGAAAGGAAAGTGGCAACCTGGCTGTGAAAGGGCCTCAGATGCTGTCTTTCGGGGCTTGAGTCTTATCCCAGGGGCGGTAGGGCCACAGGGAAGGGTGGAAGGAGGGAAAGTCTCAGCAAGATTTGGTTTTGGAAGATGGCTCTGGAGGCCTGGGGGCTGAGAAGCTGCAGGGAGGAAGCCGCTGCCTACTCCAGGGGAGAGGTGCCGGGCCTTGTGAGCCTACGGTCTTCTTTCTACCCCTCCCTTCCTTGAGTGAAGTCTTGTCTGTCCTTCAAGCTCAATCTGCTGCTTCAGGAGCCTTCCCTGACCATGCATCTACCCTCCCCCAGAGCCCCTCTGTCTGATTCCTCTCTTTTTTTTTCTTGGGGTTACACCATTTAGCATCTTCCTCTGCATTCTCAAAGTCCTTGGTAGCAACAGATTTTAGCCTTTTGGAGGTCAGAGACTCCTATGAGGGTCTAAGGAGAGGCTTGATTCTCACTCCAGAAAAATGCTCAAGTATATAAATGCTCAAATATGGACTGCACTGTGGAGTTTTGCAGACCCCCTGGAGTCGCTTTGGAAGAGGGAAGGGGACAATTCCCAGACAACCAGGGAGGCAAACACCCCAGAAGGTGTGAGTTACCCCTTGCAAACCCCTGAGGAATGGGTAGGCAGTCCAAGGAGGCAAGGGATTAAGAATGAAGATTGCCGTTGGGCGCGTTGTCTCACGCCTGTAATCCCAGCACTTTGGGAGGCCGAAGTGGGGGGATCGCTTGAGCCCAGGAGTTCAAGACCTGCCTGGGCAACACAGCAAAACCTCTTCTCTAAAAAAAATACGAAAATTAGCTGGGCATGGTGGTGCAGGCCCGTGGTCCCAGCTACTCGGGAGGCTGAGGTGGGAGCATTGCTTGAGACTGCGAGGTCGAGGCTGCAGTGAGCCATGATGATGGTACCACTGAACTCCAGCCTGGGTGACAGAGCAAGACCCTGTCTTAAAAAATATCTATGTTAAAAAAGGAATGAAGATTGCCCTCTGAGAGTTCAAGTATACAACCCAGAGGGGACCTTAGGCCATGGAGAGCCCTAAATGGATGCAGTGGAGTTTCTAAAGAAAGCACATACATGTCCTTCCGAAGAAAGCTTGGGTAGCCAGGGAGGCAGAGGGAAGAGGTGGGGAAGAAGGACCCAAGCCAAGGATTTGGGGGAGCCTCGTGGTAGGTCTAGCTCGCCCCGATGCTGCTAAACACTGGAGTCCCATAACTGACCCCTCCCTTCTCATCCTGTGCTCACCAAGCACCACTCTGATTTGAACTTGGCTTTCTGTGGAGTGTGCCTGAAGGGAGTTGATGTGTTGGCCGGAGGACACGTGTATCCGGTCCCTTTGGCAGTTACATTTCTCGTTGTAAATTAGTAAATTGGGAACAGACAATTCACAGAAGAAGCAATTCAAATGACTAATAAGCGTATGAAAAAAAAGTTCATCCTCACCAGTATTCAAAGAAATGTAAATTCAAACCAAAACCGAGATTGTTTCCAACCTATTAAATTAGAAAGGATTTCTTTTTTTAAGTTAATACAGATTGCTGGGAAAGGCGTGGCACAAGGGCACCCAGGGGGTTCTGCTGAGGGGCATGCGACCTGCTGAGGTGGGCGACACTGGGACCCTTTGTGGATGTTCTTTCAAGTCCTGCAAAATCAATCCAGGCAATCTCATCTGCCTGAAAGCAACGGATGGAGGAGTCTTTCAAGAATCTGTTCGACAAATGTTTGCTGAGCACCCATGATGTGCCGTGCTTACAAGACACCATCTGGGATAGGGGCCACGTAGAAATCCTTATCCCAAATGCCAAATGGTCTCAGACCACGAGGGAGGCTGGAGGCTGCTTCCTGGGTGGGCTGGAAGAGGAGAAGAAGTGGAAGGGAACACGAGGGGGACAAGAATCAGCTACAGGTCATCTCTTCCCTGCAGGCCCACACCCTTCTCCCGCTACTTCCAGGACTTGTTAGACTTGATCAAGCTGAGGCTCAGGTGCTCTTGCTGGAACCCCAGGAATTTCTGAGAACCAAGGTCTCCAGTCTGGGTCCCAGAGAGATTGACCTCATTGGTCTGACATGGGCCTAGCCATAGTATGTTTAAAAAGCATCTTGGGTATTTCAAATGTGCAGTCCTGGGTAAAGAACTACTGAGAAAGTGGAAAATAAGAAACTCAGTCCAAGGCGGTAGTTAAGAGCCCAGGCTTTGGGGCTACATGGACCTGATTCAAGTGCCAGCTTGGTCACTTACTACCTGGGTCCCCTCTGGCAAGACACAAAACACTTCTCCTATTCTAGCCTTGGTTTTTTTCTCTGCAAGACAGACATCAAATGTCTATCCCATGTTGTCATGGTGAGGGTTAAATGAGTCAATGCGTGTGAAGTGCTCGGCACAGTGCTGGATGATATTCATGACTGCGACAATTCCTGGTCAGCCAGATACTATCACACATGAAGTCCCAGCAGGAACAAGGGGCTCTAGGCTCTGAAGGTTTCAGAAAACGACAAAGAAGGAAAACTCAGTTGAAATAGCCATGGCCGTCAGCTTAATTTTCTGTGAGCTGGGAGCAGATCCCCATGGAGCCTACTTGAGCTCCAGGAATTCTTGTTCTAGCTGACTGTGCAGATGAGGAAACAATGTGCGATTCTATCCAGAGAATCATTCCTATAGGCAGGGGGAGTACTGAACGGTATCAGAACTGCACTGATTTTTCAGTGCCAGGAGGTACCGGCCCCTCTTCTGTGAAGACAGCAGTTAAGAGGCCACGTTGGGGAGGCCCTAAGACCCAGTTCTACCGGATTCCACCACTGACTAGCTGTGTGACCTTGGACAAGTGACTTTGCCTCTCTCAGCCTCATCAGTTTATTTGTCTCCAACATGCTCTAACATGGGAATTCAACTGGTTCCTGCCACAGCTGGTCCACCTTACTCTAGCCCTGGTGCTGGTCCCCGGGAGGACTTGTGGGTAATGCTGGTAAATTCTGAAAGCGGGATCTGGCTTGTGTTAAGGCCTGCAGGAACGGCCTCCACATGGGTCCCCCCAGCCAGGAACAGCCCTTCCCACCAGTTTCATTCCCTTACGGCGCTTACCCGCAACGCATGGGGCCTGGAGGTGTGACTGCTGGTGTGTGTGTCCCAAGGAGTGCTGGGAGCTGATTCTCCCATTTCCTCAGGGCCCTTGGTTTACTGTATCACATCTGACTGCTGCTCAGAGGGACATGTATGAAACTAAACTGACCCCTTTCCTTTCACAGATAAGAAACCTGAGGCTCCCAGAAGGATGATGATGGAGGCCGCTGAGGTCCCACACTCAGTGGGTACTAGAACCATGGTCTCCCCTCTCCTCACCAGCCACCTTACTCTAGCCCTGGTGCTGGGAAAAAATTCTTGAAGGAACACACACCAGGAATGCAGGGAAGAGGAGTGACCTCTAACTACCTTCTTGGGCAGTGAACTTGAATGAGTGGGGTTGAGGAGGAAAAGGAGACCACACACACCCCGGGGACTCCCGCCAGAAGTGGGAGAGGCTGTGCAGGTGGCTGGAGGACTGGGGTGAGCGAGCGGAGGGGGAGGCCGGGAGAGTAAAATTCATGTTATTACGGGCAGGGTGACTCATCTGTGCCAACAGGCTGGTGAGACATAGAGAAACCCCAGGCACAGGAAGATGAAATGGGATAACGTGGTTGAAGGTTCTTTGAAAACAGTAAACCAACCTAACAGCAGGGCGCCAAGAGAGCTGGATTCAAAGCCCGCTTCTGCAATGCACCTAGGACCTTGGGCAAGCGGCTGAGCCTCTTGGAACTTCGGTTGCTCATCTGAAAGGTGGGGGTGGGGGTGGTAGCAGCCTCAGCAGGAGTGATGTGGATAGAGTGGGTGGCACAGTCCCGGTATACGCAATGCCTATCAGCCACAACGATGGAGAGGAAGAAACTGGGCCCTCCAAGATGCCCTTCCTCATTGTGTCTTCTTGTCTAATTCTTACCTATCCTTCAGCCTCACCTGATTCCCTTAGGCAGGAAAGCCCTCTCTCTTCTCTGCACTTTCATGACACAGCCTTTCCGTAGCTCTTATCAGACGAGGCCTGGCATTCATTGCTCTTTCAGGAGGGATGTCATCTAGTGGCCGGGTGGGGCCTGGGCCTTATTCATCTCTGTGCCTTGACTTTCTCCCAAGAGTCATCAGTGAACACTTGTTGAATGGCCAGAAGGCAGAAACAGCCACTGGGTGATAGCTCTCTGGGCCTTGCTATCAGAAAAGAATATGTTATTTGAGCTAATGAAGTAACGAGGAGAAAGGAATTTGTAAATACATTTTTTAAAGCTCTACCAAGTTCTTTTTTTTTTTTTTTTTTTTTTTTTTCTTGAGATGGAGTCTCATTCTGTCACCCAGGCTGGAGTGCAGTGGCATGATCTTGGCTCACGGCAACCTCCACCTCCCAGGTTCATGCGCTTCTCCTGCCTCAGCTTTCCTAGTAGCTGGGATTACAGGTGCACACCATCATGCCTGGCTGAATTTTGTATTTTTAGTAGAGATGGGGTTTTGCCATGTTGGCTGGGCTGGTCTTGAACTCCTGACCTCAGGTGATCCGCTCATCTCGGCCTCCCAAAGTGTGGGGATTATAGATGTGAGCCACTGAGCCTGGCCTAACCAAGTTCTTTTGATGAGTACTATTTAATTCACCTTTTTTAAATTTTTATTTTTAAATGAATAGAGTCTCCTGTTTGCTTTTGTCTTTGGGCTCTGCTACGGATTAATGAATGAGAATGCCCCATATAGCCCACAGGATGATAAATCCACCTGGAATGTTTGTGAAAGAGCTGGGCAGGGAAATTTGGTCCAATTGTAGAAAGCTCTATCACCAGCCATTAGCCAAGACAAAATAGATAAAGAGAAAAAGCATCCACTCTCAAGGATTAGAAAAATGGAGAGCTTGCACTTGTGGGCATCTGTGTGACATGACCTTCCTAAGCCACAGGTCGCTTATCTGTAAAACAGGGAAAGCAGGGCTACCCCTGCAGGGACGTTGAGAGGTTTGACGATGATGTGCGTAGTACCTGGCTGGGAACGGGTGCTCAATAATGCCAGCTACTCTTGCCATCACCACTCGGCGTGACGTGAGCTGCTTTTCTGGGCTAATTACATGAGGTTTAACGTGAGCTTCTATAATAAAATGACCTGTATCTATTTCTTTTTTTTTTTTTTTTTTTTTTTTTTTTTGAGACAGAGTCTCGCATTGCCATCCAGGCTGGAGTGCAGCGGCACCATCTTGGCTCACTGCAACCACCACCTCCTGGATTCACGCCATTCTCCTGCCTCAGCCTCCCAAGTAGCCAGGATTACAGGTGCTTGCCCCCAAACCCAGCTAATTTTTTGTAGTTTTAGTAGAGACAGGCTTTCACTATGTTGGCCAGGCTGCTCTCAGAATCCTGACCTCGTGATCCACCCACCTCAGCCTCCCAAAGTGCTGGGATTACAGGTGTGAGCCACCGCTCCTGGCCTCCTGTATCTATTCCTAAACGTGAGCCCAGCCCATTCATTATCTCTTCAATGGATAAGGATTTCAGAATTGGGATTGTGATTTTGCGTGTTTCTATGAAATGCGAGGGAGAGGCAGGGCAGGTGGCTCACATCTGTAATCCCAGCACTTTGGGAGGCCAAGGTGGGTGGATCACCTGAGGTCAGGAGTTCGAGATCAGCCTGGCCAAAGTGGCAAAATCCACAAAAATTAGCCAGGCATGGTGGCAGGAGCCTGTAATCCCGGCTACTTAGGAGGCTGAGGGAAGAGAATCGCTTGATCCCAGGAGGTGGAGATTGCAGTGAGCTGAGATAGCGCCACTGCACTCACTTCAGCCTGGGTGAGAGTGAGACTCCGTTTCAAAAAAAAAAAAAAAAAAAAAAGAAAGAGAAAAGAAATGGGAGGGAGAGTAGGGGAGCCAAAGGAGAATCAGGCAGGAGCTCAGGGCTTGGCTGCCAGAGTTTTCTTAAATAAGAAAATCCAGGAATTAATTCAAATAGGCAGCTGAACCTATGCTTTGTCCATTATTAATGATCCCCAAAACCAACCAGTCAACCAAACAACCAAGAAATAACACCACTCATCTTCCAAATATTCAGTGGGCTGCAAGGAATTTCCTCCCTCCCTCCCTCCTTTCCTTTCTTTTTTCTTTCCTTCCTTCCTTCCCTCTCTCTTTCCCTCCCTCCCTCTTCCCTTCTTCCTCATTCCCTCCCTCCCTCCCTATCAATGTTAAATTGCTCTCCAGACACTCCTTCCTGTGTGGTAATTTCCTACATCTAGCTCTTCCCAATCTCAGGATAGAAAGGCCATGGTGCTTCCCCGCCCCTCCTCGCCTGTTGCTCACGGGGCAAATGAATTGCTCCTCTGTACTTCTGATGTGAGAGCCAGAGTAGCACCAACAGAACTGAGTGGAGAGTCTGGGGACAGAATAGTCTGGTTCTGGCTGTCGGACCTGTGGACAAGCCCGGTTTCCTCCCTGCCTCACAGTGTGGTAGTAGCAAATGATGCTTCGGTCTGTGGCTCCAGTGAAGACAACTGTGGGTCTGGACTAAGGTTCCAATCCCTGCTCCACTCCCTACAGTTGGGTGGCCTGGAGCAAGGTACACAACCATCAAATGAGTAACACTAGGACCTCCGCTTTAGGGCTGGGGCCAGGGTTAAATAAGATGCTGCATACTAAGGGGTTGCACAGTGAGCACTCCATAAATGTTGTCTGCTATTGCTGTTATGCAAAAAAGTATGCAATGGGACATCAGACCAGTCTCACACTGACAATGGGCCCAATCCTAGACTCCACTCTGCCAGTTCAAAAACAAGTTAGCCCTATTGGCCAGCGTGGCGTCATCTTATTATGTAACACCCATGACAGCGCTGGGTACAGCGGCTTCTGAGCTTCCAGAGAAGCCCAGGCCAGGTCAGGGCCTTGCCCCCTCTGCTCTGGGCTCCCAGGGATCCCCTGCCTTGGCACAAGGCTGAACACATCAAGCCAATCAGGTTGTGTAAATGAGTATCCTGTGTGCCCTGACAGAGGACTGGAGCAGCATACCTGGCCTGAAGGCAAGGAGATCATAAACTGTTTTCAAACACCACTAGCCAAACAAGCTCCCGCAGCCTGATTCAATCTGCAGGTTGCCAATTATGGGACTCTCCAGCTGCAAGACTGCTGGGGTTGGGCTGAACAATGATGACCATCCATCACCACAATTTATTTATTTATTCATTTATTTAAATAACAGCTTTATTGAGACATAATTTATACACCAATTCACCCTTTTAAAGTGTACAATTGGGGGCCAGGTGTGGTGGCTTACACCTGTAATCCTAGTACTTTGGGAGGCCGAGGTGGGTGGATCACTTGAAGTCAGGAGTTCGAGACCTGCCTGGCCAACGTGGCCAGACCCCATCTCTACTAAAAATGTGAAAATTAGCCAGGCGTGGTGGCAGGTGTACCTGTAATCCCAGCTACTTGGGAGGCTGAGGCGGGAGAATTGCTTGGTAGGGAGGTAGGGGTTGAATCTGGGAAGTAAAGGTTGCAGTGAGCTAAGATCATACTGCTGCACTCCAGCTTGGGTGACAGAGTGACACTCTGTCTCAAAAAAAAAAAGTTTACAATTGGGTAGTTTTAATTGTATTGTATTTTAAGCCAAGCAGAGAGATACCAGTGATTGGTTTTTAGTATACAGGTATTCACAGAGTTTTGTAACCATTACCACAATTAATTTTAGAACATTTTTTTTTTTTTTTTGAGGCGGAGTCTGGCTCTCTTGCCCAGGCTGGAGTGCAGTGGCCGGATCTCAGCTCACTGCAAGCTCCGCCTCCTGGGTTCAGGCCATTCTCCTGCCTCAGCCTCCGGAGTAGCTGGGACTACAGGCGCCCACCACCTCACCCGGCTAGTCTTTTGTATTTTTTAGTAGAGACGGGGTTTCACTGTGTTAGCCAGGATGGTCTCGATCTCCTGACCTTGTGATCCGCCCGTCTTGGCCTCCCAAAGTGCTGGGATTACAGGCTTGAGCCACCGCGCCTGGCCAATTTTAGAACATTTTTTAGCACTCCAAAAAGAAATTCTGCATCCCTTAGTAATCCCCTCGTTCCTCCCTCCAGCCTTAAGCAACCCTCATTTAGTTTCTGTCTATGGATTTGCCTTCTGGATGTTTCATATAAACAGACTAATATACCATGTGGCCTTTTGTGTCTGGCTTCTTTCATGTAGTGTAATGTTTTTAAGGTTCATACATGTTATAGGATGTATCAATACTTCATTCCTTTTCATGGCTGAATATTATTCCATTGTATGGAGAGACCACATTGTGTTTATCCATTCATCAGTTGATGGACATTTGGGTAGTTTTCACTTTTGGGCTATAATGAATAATGATGCTATGAACATTTATGTGCAAGTCTTTGTGTGGTTGTATGTTCTCATTTCACTTTTGAAAATACCTATGAGTGGAATTGCTGGGTCATATGGTGAAGTGCATATTTAACTTTAATAATCAACCACAGAAGTGTTTTCTCAAGTGGCTGTACCATTTTGCATTCCCAGCAGCAGGGAATGAAAGTTCTAGTTGCTCCACATCCTCACCAATGCTTGCTATGGTCAGTATTTTTATTTTTATATTTTTTTGAGACAGAGTCTTGCTCTGTTGGCCCAGGCTGGAATGCAGTGGTGCTATCTGGGCCACTACAACCTCCACCTCCCAGGTTAAAGCAATTCTCCTGCCTCAGCTTCCTGAATAGCTGGGATTATAAGCATGGGCCACTATGCCTGGCTAAGTTTTGTATTTTTAGTAGAGACAGGGTTTCGCCATGTTGACCAGGTTGGTCTCGAACTCCTGATCTCATGTGATCTGCCCACCTCAGCTTCCCAAAGTGCTGGGATTACAGCCATGAGCCACCACGCCCAGCCAATGATCAGTCGTTTTGATTTTAGTCTTTCTGTTGGAGGTACAGTAGTATCTAGCAGTTTTCATTTGCATTTTTTTGCTGCATTTCCCTGTCCACAGTCTGAACCACTACACCCTGCTAGTGGGCCCTGCATTGGACACAGGACAAGGAAGAGATAGTGTCAGCCCTGGAGGGACCCACAGTTGGGGTCCGGGAGCCTCAGTTGCAGAATTAGCCTCAGTTTCAAGGGCCGTCTCTGCTAATCCCTCAGGGTAAACAGAGAAGGGTAAGTGTAGGTAGTTGAAAATAAGGCAAAGCAAAGAGCGTTTGGGTGGTTGGAAGGGGAAGTTGGGCAGGGCCAGAGCAGGGAGCTTACTTAGCAATTTGGAGGTTGGCTGCCTTTGTTTTTTCAGCACGTTGGAATCTCCTGGCTACTAGAATTTTATTTCCTTTAATTAGCCTCCCCTACTTACGGCGACAGGTCAAGATCTCTAGGAAGTGTTCCAGACGACTCTGCCTGACAGAAAGATGTCCCAAAGATCCCTACGTTCACTCCTTAGAGTTAAAATGAATCCTGTTTCCCATCCCTAGACCTGACTTAGGGCAAAATAGTTTTACTTTTGGTGCTTTGACTTTTCATTCCTTGCTTCCCCTCTAACACTAAGAAAGTATATTATTTACGAAATATCTCTATCACCTAGAAAATATCTCCCTGGGAAGAATTAAACAGTTACCCATTAAAAACTTTAAAAAATGCAGGCATGCATCAGCTGGCGTTAGTGCACCAGTCACTATAGTCCCTTTTAGAGTCTATTTGGTAGAAAAACAAGTTACTATGGCGAAACTCCATCTACAAAAAAAAAAAAAAAAACACACACACACACAAAAATTAGCCGGGCGTGGTGGCATGAGCCTGTAGTTCCAGCTACTAGGGAGGATAAGGTGGGAGGATCACTTGAGCCCTGGGGGTTGAGGCTACAGAGAGCTGTGATGGTGCTACTGCAGTCCAGCCTGGGCGACAGAACAAAACCCTGTCTCAAAAAAAAAAAAAAAAAAAAAAAGAAAGAAAGAGAAAAAACAAGTTATTGAAGCTTGAAGGCAAAGTCGGCTCCCTTGAAGGCACTTGGTTGTAAATGCGGGCACCGTCAGAAATTCCTTCAACAGCAACTCACATAGTCACCACTTTGGGGAGGGTAATTTCCTAATGTGGTGAGGACGTTTTAAATGCGGGCACCATCAGAGATTCCTTCAACAGCAAAAACTCACATAGGCATCATTTTGGGGACAGCGATTTCCTAAACGTGGTGAGGATGTTTTAAATGCTTATAGTAAAATACTCAGAAATGGACTGAAGGCAAACACCAGAGACAGAGAAATCACAGTGGCCAGTGTCTTCCAGTTTCTATGGCTCTTTGACAGGCATGATCTCGTCTAATCTTGGAAGATTAGTTACTTTCCCACTTTACAGATAAGCAGGCAGCAGCCAAGGGAGCTCTACAGATGTAGGAGAGACACCAAGACATGGGCTCCCTGCCTGCAGCAATTTCCCCAGCTCCGCATGCCTTGCCTGGGTTTTGAAGGATACTGTGGCTGCCAAAGAATGTTTGGTACTAAAGAAGATCTTAAAGAAGAAAACGGAGGAGACTTTGTCATTGCCCATCCTGCAGGTAAAGACAAGTCAGAAGAGGTCAGACAGTGCTTGGTGCACAGACACACCCTCCTGCCTTTTCTCCAGGCCAGGAAGCTGGGATGCCCCAGGCTGAGCACTGGGGACTTCTGGGAAAGCAGGCACAATTCCTAGCCTATCAAGCTTGTGGTCCAGAGCAGGAGACAGATATAGAAAGAAATAAACAGGCTGGGCTCGGTGGCTCACGCCTGTAATTCCAACACTTTGGGATGCCAAGGCAGGTGGATCACTTGAACCCAGGAATTTGAGACCAGCTTGGGCAACATGATAAAACTCCATCTCTACTACAAATACAAAAAGTTAGCTGTTATGACGGAGAGGTAGACAGAGCACTATGAAGCCCATAGGAGAAAGCAACTCTTTGGAGGATGGTTTAGGGTTATCTTTACAGAAAAAGGGACATTTGAGTTGGGCCTTGAAGGATGAATAGAAGTTCATTGGAAGATAACAGAAGGAACAACCTACAAGTCAGAAGAGCATGTGTGAGGCACCAAAATGTGAACCCATGGCAGGTACAGGAAGCTGTGGGTCCTTGAATGATCTGGAGCATGGTGTGGATGAGAGAAATAGCGGGAGGAAACTTGGTGAACTCAGTAGAGGCCAAACCCCAAGGAACCTTAAGGGCCAAGCTAAGGAGTTTGGGCCCAACCCATTGAAGCATTTCGAGCAGGGGAGTAACCTGATCAGAGTATGTTCTTGAGAAAATATCTTGGCCACCACCAGGCAGAATGGATAGAGAGAAAAGCTGAGTACAATTATGTGAGGCCCTTAGTCAGTGCCAGGCATGGCCCATGGACCTGTGATGTGCCAGCACTGTGCCAGGGACCTGGGATTGGAAGTTGGCTGGCAGCACTTCCAAAGGAAGCTAGAATCCACCTGTTGCACTACTGATGACCTCTTCCCAGTGCCACTCAGCTCAATACCCAGCAAGCAGAAAGTGGACATTGACCTTACTTCCCTTTCAGGGCAGATTCCAGGATACCACATATCGATATACTCTGATTCCAGGATGGGAAAATGGCCAGTGCTCAGCTGAGATTGCAGTGGCCCCAGTAATCCAGGCACCACCTCCTTGGTTCACAAATCTCTCACAATTTAGTGTCCTACGCCTAGTTGACAACCCAGTTCCCCTTATAGCCACAAAATGTTTTGGGAGGCAGGCAGCCCAGAGCTGGTTAGACCCCTTGCTTTTTCACAGGAGGAAATCGAGGTACAGAGAGTTGCCCAGGCTTGCCCAAGCTCTCAGAATTAAGAAATGGTGGATCTGGCCAGGCGCGGTGGCTCATGCCTGTAATCCCAGCACTTTAGGAGGCCGAGGCGGGTGGATCACAAGGTCAGGAGATGAGACCATCCTGGCTAAAACGGTGAAACTCCATCTCTACTAAAAAATACAAAAAATTAGCGGGACATGGTGGTGGGTGCCTGTAGTACCAGCTATTTGGGAGACTGAGGCAGGAGAAGCTTGCACTGAGCCGAGATCATGCCACTGCACTCCAGCCTGGGCGGCAGAGGGAGACTCCGTCTCAAAAAAAAAAAAAAAAAAAAAAAAAAAAAAGAAACGAAATGGTGGATCTGTGGATTCTCAAAACATCATTCCAGGTTGCTTCTCACAAAGGGTTAGAAAAATGAACACTGTGACATGTGCTATACATACATTTTCTTATGTCAGTTCTCATGACTACTCCCATTTTGCAAGTGAGGAAACTGAGGCTCCAAGTAAGATACATGCAGTAAAAGACCTGACTATCTGAGTCCTTGCAGATGTACCAGTTTGCCTCCCAAATCCGAAAACAGACTTGGATCAAAATCTCTTTGGCCACTGGCAGCAGTCAAGCCTGCTTTGCTAAGTAAGAACTGATGAAGACACAGGCCTCTGGAGATGGCAATATTTTCCTCATTGACATGGCAAATGACTTGCAAAACACTATGGCATTAAGAGAGGTTTTTGCAACAGAACTATTGTGACAAGGCGAAGAGACCACAATGCTCTGGGACTTTTCTTTAAAAAAAAAATCATTTTTTTCTCTTTTTGACAAATAATTCAGATCCTAGGCCAGCATTAGAGCAGCCAAGGGAAGTTGCCCCTCCCCCTGGCGGCACCCACTTCCTCCCAGGCCTAGGAGAGAGGGGCCGTGCTGGTACTGCTATCTCCCTGGCTGCCGCTCTCTGAGCCGGCCCCAGGTACCGGGGGTTTGTTTTATGGATGGGTCTGTCGTGAGTCAATATGATAATGTTTCCTGTGAGAACTTTATTTCCCTGCATTGTTTGCGAAGTCTGTGTGTGTCTGAGCACGTACTCCTAATCTGTGGAGTTTGCTGTGCCCTGGTGTGCAGGACACCCCTGGGGGCGGGGAGCAGGGACCTCAGGAGGCCAGACACAGGTTGTCCCCTGGCCCGCTTGTTGCAGGGAGAGCAGGGGTGACTCTCTTCTCAGGCCTTGCCTCCAGCCTGTGCTGGGCTGATGGCTGTCCTCCTGTTGAAGCCACTTAAATCAGTCCTCTCCAGTTGGGAAGGACTCATTGTGGGCCCCACGCCACACCAGCTGTGTGCACCCATGGCCCCTGGGGCCATCTTGGAAGCTTCTATTCAGGAAGGTCAGGAGAGGCCCCTTTCAGCCCCTTGACTTGCAGATGGAGAAATCCAGAGGTTACATGACTTGTCTAAGCTGAAACACCCATGCCGGAGGTAACAGGAAGACAGGGTGTTTGGAGCCAGCTGGTCCTGGGCTCAAATTCTGACTTTGCCATTTATCACTGGACAAGTGTCTTGGGCAGTCTCAGTTGCTTCAACTGCTAAATGGGCTCAAAATACTGACCTCATAGACCAGCTGTGATGATCTGATCAGAATACAGACACACGGCACACGCCACAGAAGGTGCTTGGGGAGCATTCCTTCTTTCCCCATTTTCTCTTCTTTTTTTTTTTTGAGACAGAGTCTTGCTCGGTCACCCAGGTTGGAACGCAATGGTGCGATCTCAGCTCACTGTAACCCCTGCCTCCTGGGTTCAAGCGATTCTCCCACCTCAGCCTCCCCAGTAGCTGGGACTACAGACGCAGGCCACCATACCCAGCTAATTTTTGTATTTTTAGTAGAGATGGGGTTTCACCATGTTGGCCAGGCGGGTCTCGAACTCCTGACCTCAGGTGATCCTCCCACTTCACCTTCCTAGAGTTCTTGGATTACAGGCATGAGCCACCTTGCCTGGCCTTCCCATTTTCTCTTAAATAAGGACTGAGGCTGGTATGTATAGACAAATGCTACACGACAAGATGCCATTAAATGCCATTAAGTCTGCAGAGCCATCCACATACGTCACCCAGAACAGTCCTTTTTGGGGACCATTTAATCAAAGCTACTGGGCTCCTGAAGTTTCCAAAACAGAGAGGAAATCACCTGGTGTTAAGAGATGCTATCAGTATTAGTCAGTAGCTTGGCTGAGAATTTTAAAAGAGGCAAGAAAAAAAGAAGCAACTTTGTCACTCCAGTTCTCTGTGGCTTCCAAGCCCACTGCTCATTTCCTTCTCTGCCCCCTGCCCCCACCTATGTGTCGTACTCAGGGCTGGCCCTGCACTCCTGGCTCTGACCTTACCTGGCTTTGTGGCATCTCTTTTTGTTATTTCTTTTGACTCTCATTTACATCTTTCACTGGTATGGAACTTTCCAGTGGGTAGAGGACATTGATTGTTTTGATTTCCCCAGCATTTATCTTCCCTTCTTCTAAAATCAGAGGCCAGTTTTGGTTTTGAGACACCCCACACTCTCTTCATGTGGTGCAGTCTTTCTAAGACTGTCAATAGGAGCACCCAGTGATTTTTGGCCAAGGGAGGGCATCTGACTCAAGCCAAGCCAATCAGAAGCCCTTCTCCTGGAACCTGAATCTTGAAGGGAATAACACAAGGAACCAACACAGTTAGAGTCACATCATCCCACAGAGGTTTCCTAAAGAAATGAGCTGGGTCTGCATAGGAGCTGCTTTTGACTCCCCCTGACCACAGTATGACTGGCGAGCCCCTTCCCTCATACCTTCTGAATAAATTGTTTGCCTTCCAGTTACAGTTGGTGTCTGTTGCTTGCAACCAGAGCATCCTGAGTCATACACAGTGTACATACATAAATGCATAGATAGCTTCCTCTTCAACTTGTATCAAGGGCAGGGACTGAGCCATTTATTCATTTTCTCATTCATTGATCGACAAACCATTACCAAATAACCTACTCTGTGCCAGTTACGTGCTGGAAGTTGGGAGTGCCGAAATGAACCACAGTCCCTGCTACAAGAAGTCCAAGTCTACCCTTATAAAAAACATGGCAGTTCTTCCTTCAGCCCTTCATTCACTCATTCACCAAATGCTCAGTGTGCACCCATTACGAACCAGAGGCTCTGCCGGAACTGGGCTGACAATGTAGAGGACAGAATTCCTGCCCACATGAGATCCTTAGCAATTAGCAGCAAGTTGGTGCTAAAAATAAACTCAGAATCCCAGAGGGTCAGAGTCTGAAGGCCGCGCAGAACCCACATGGCCTGCTGGTTTTCAAACAATCCTGCTGGTGGGTCCTGAGGGTTGAATATTGATGTTTCATAAAACCTTCTACTTTTTTTTTTTACAGCTTTATTGAGGTATAATTTACATACCATAAAATTCACCCATTGTAAGTGTACAATTCAAGGATTTTTTAAGAAAACATATGGAGTTGTGCAACCATCACCATAATTCAGTTTCAGAACACTTCCAGCACCCTACAAAGTTCCCTCATGCCCGTCTGCAGTCAATCTTTACTTGAAGCATTCTAGTTTTCAGTTATGTATTTGATACAGGGTCTCACTCTGTCTCCTAGGCTAGATTGTAGTAGCACAATCACGTCTCATTGCAGCCTTGACTTCCCAGGCTCAAGTAATCCTCCTACTTCAGCCTCCTGAGTAGCTGGGACTACAGGCATGGGCAACCACGCCGGCTAATTTTTTTTCTATTTTGAAGAGACAAGGGTCTCACTACGTTGCCTAGGCTGGTCTTGAACTCCTGGCCTCAAGTGATTCACCCACCTCAGCCTGCCAGAGTGCTGGGATTACAGGCATGAGCCACGGCGCCTGGCCTACATTCTAGTTTTTTGAAAAGAACAGAATTTGAGAACGAGTGACCGATTCTAAACCACTTCTTCTACAGATGGGGAAACTGAGGCCCAGAGAGGTGAAAGGGCCTGCTGAGGACAGCAGTGGGTCCACAGCATTGCTGAGATTCACCCCAGAGCGGCCTGATTTCAAAGCCCAGTTTCCTCCCACTCGTGCGAAGCAGTTCTGAGGTGGAGTTAAGAGTCCTCAAATCACACAGTGGGGGTTCCAATCATGGCTTTACCATTTATAAGCTGTGTGGCTGTGGGCAAAATGTTTAACCTCTCTGGACCTTGGTTTCTTCATCGGCAAGTGTGGAGAGGCATAGTCCCTGCCCCAGGGGTTGCTGTGTGGATTGTATGAGATCACAGGTGTAAGATGCATACGTAGCACAGTGCGTGGCACAGAGTAAGCATTCAGGGAAAGTTGGCTAATAATGATCGTTTCACCACATCACCCTCTCCCTATTTGCCCTCAGAAATCTGGAAGTGGAAAAGACAGTGATTAAACAAAACCCTGAGTAGACATGGGTGTACAGAGGCAGCTTTCTAAGAACCTGGTGCAATACCCCACCCTGGGCATCATCACCCCGTGTGGCGAATGGAGCAACTGCTGGGGACTTGCTCAAGTAGCCTCCGACCCGGCAGGGCTGTTCCTTCCTCCCAGTTTCAGGATTTCCCAACAGGCCCACAACAGACGCATTTCATCAGCCTCAGCCTGGCTCCCTTCTCGCCCCGGCCCAGAGGCGCCAGATGGGATGGAGGCTGGTTTTATGCTTCTGGATCCCCAAGAATGATGGGGTCCCACCCCTCTGCCCTCCCCAGCAGCGTCTCTCTGTCATCAGTGAAGCAGTTGAGCTTGATGGAGATGGGGCAGGGCACCCAGGAAGAAGGCAGTGAACTTAGCACAACGTTACCTGCTATGTATGTATTATCTTCATCAGCCCTGCCCATCATGCCTGCTTGACATTAGAGGAAATTAAAGGTCAGAGAAAGGGGGTGATATGCCCAAGTAAGGCGTTTCAAAAACATAACGATCTGAGGTAGACCAAGAGATCAGAAACAAGAGACCAGAGGTGGGATCAGGTCTAGGTAATGTGGCTCCCAGGAAGCAGAGTGACTTTATTTTTTTTAAGCACACGTACATTAGACATAATTTAGAAACATTATAAAGAGCTCTGCCTTTGCAATGAAGCAAATATGACTCTGAGGGACTGCCTAAGTTTGCTAGGCTGTGCTAATGATCAGAGAGCCTGCTCAATGAGTAGCTATTTACCAAACTCCTCCTGACTGCAGGGGACCGAGATTACAAGAGGTAAAATGACACCCCTAACTCCAAGAGCTTCCCAGGCTATGGTGTGGTTGGACAAAATCCTACAATAATCTACGTTTGACTGTGATGAGGATCAGAATCACAGGACTATGGGAGAACTAAGGAGGGAGACAGGGAGCATCTGGCATTGAAGGATGAATTCACTGTTGACAGCTCTGACAGCTCAACAAGGCTTCGTGGCCCTGTGTAGCTGGAACTCAGGGGTAGGAAGCGGAGAGGCTGGAAAGGCTGGCTGATGTCAGATCGTGAGGGTCTTGAATGATGGGCCATTTTAACTTTATCATGTAGGTCATAGGGAGCCACTGAAGGTGTTTGAGCAAGGGAATGACACAACCAGAGGGCTCTTTAGGAAGACCGATCTGATGACTTACACTTGGAGTCAACAGGAAAAATGAGAGAGCCTTCTTTAGGCTCCTTCCTTTTAAAAATGTATTTGTTTATTTATTTTTTGAGATGGAGTCTCACTCTGTCGCCCAGGCTGGGGTGCAGCGGCACAATGTCAGCTCACTGCAACCTCCGCCTCCCACGTTCAAGCAATTCTCCTGCCTTAGCCTCCCAAGTAACTGGGATTACAGGCATGCGCCACCACGCCTGGTTAATTTTTGTATTTTTAGTAGAGATGGAGTTTCACCATGTTGGCCAGGCTGGTCACGAACTCCTGACCTCAAGTGATCCGCCTACCTCGGCCTCCCAAAGTACTGGGATTACGGGCGTGAGCCACCACGCCCAGCCAATGTATTTATTTTTTTGAGACAAGATCTTACTCTGTTGCCCAGGTTGGAGTGCAGTGGTGCAATTATAGTTCACTGTAACCTTGAACTCCTGGGCTCATGCAATCCTTCTGCCTCAGCCTTTCAAATAGCTAGGACCACAAACCTGTTCCACGACACTCAGCTAATTAAAAAAATTTTTTTTTTGTAGAGATGAAATCTCACTATGTCGCCTAGGCTGATCTCGAACTCCTGGACTCAAGCAACCCTCCTGCCTTGGCCTCCCAAAGTGCTGCAATGACAGGCATGAGCTACTGTGCCTGGCCTGGGCCTTTTCCTTGGGCTCCATGACTGAATGAAAGAGCAAACACGATGAACCAAACACCTACTATGTGTTAGGCACTTGCTGAATTTAGAAATAAATAAATGTCCTCTGTTAATGCGGTGATTACTCAGTCACCAGAGAGCAGATGATAATTTGGGGAATGGGCAGTGCTGCTAAAACCCAACGCCAACGAGAGGGGCAAGCTCCAGCAAAGAAAGACACAGAACCACAGGACGGTCAGGAAAACTTGTTCAATACCCTGGAGGCTGCTCTACAGTCATCCTTAAGAGTTCACAGTGATGGCGCTGGCAGTGAAAAAGTCCCTGATAGTCTGGATGCTTTGTTTGCCAATGCAGGGAACTACTTATTTTATCATGAACGTGAATAACTATGTAATGAGCACAAACAAAAACAGTGACAGGTGCGGCCCCTCCCTCCGAGTCCTCCTGGGCTGTCGGGGATAGCTTGAATGATGCTCCAGTGAAACCAGAGGAACTGGGTGAAGCTGAAGGTGGACGGTGGGCCACACAGAGTGGCCTTCTCGGTGCTCCTGCCCCACCTTTGATTAAAGGTAGGCCATGGGGCTCTGGCCTTTAATCCAAGACCAGACACTCCGGGACCCGTCACCTCTGTATTGCCTGGGCTCAGGCCACCATGCACAGGTGTTGCTGCCACTAACCAGAAAAATGGCTGTCAGCCTTGGGTTTCCACGTTGCTGTAGCGACAGAAGGCGAACCTCCGTGTTGTGCTGCTGGAGATAAGGTTTGGGGGCTGATGTCCACTGTCCAACTCCATGACTCTCAGTCAAGATGCATTCCTGCCAAGCCTCCAGATGCTTTGTCCTGGATACCACAAAGGCAGATGCAGGCCCTGAGCCCACCTTGCTCAAGGCATGTGCCCGAAGGCCACCCGATCCCAGCTCAGGCACCAGTGGCTCCAGTTATTCCCTTCCAGAAAATCTAAGGTCCTAGGAGTTCAAAAGAGGGAGAGGCCATCGAGGGCCAGGATGACCATGGAAGTGAATCAAGAAGGATGAACAGAAGAGCTTAAATGAAGTAGGAGAGAAAACATTGAGAAGGGGAATAGAAAACAGTGACAAACGCTGCAATTGCCTTTTTGTTTAGGGCAGATGTATGCTCTTGGCAGGATAATTAGTTGGCCTATTAATTTCTGCCTCGTTCTTGTGAATGTACGAGAGACCCAAGAAACAGGCCAAGACCCAAGAAAATCAGCCTTCCTCCAGAGAATGTTATACCCCTGAAATCCTGTGCTCCCAGAGGTGGTGGAGCTGGGCTATTCTGGAGGAAGAGGGGCTCATGGGCTAGACGGAACAGAAATCAGGGGGCTGTGTCCACGGAGACTGGTGGAGGCCTGGGAGGCGGCCTGGAGCTGAGCCGCCGATGAGTCTGCCGGCTTGGAGGCCCATGGCCTGGAGACCTCGGTCAGGGCCTCCTTCCTCTCTGGTTTGACCTTCAGGGACAGAACACCCAGGAAGCACTGCAGACATAGCCATGAGAGAAGGAACACCGCAGACCCCCTCCAGTACCTTTCCAGATTGCCGCCACTCTGAAAACTGACTTACCTGATCTAGAAGGAAAATATATATATCCTCAATTGTTCAGTGGAACAATTTTGTGCGCTGTTATAAAGGCATAGAGACATCCACTGAAAAGCAAATCACCACTAAATATTAGTAGTGGCATTTGTGTCTGTGTTGTCCACAGTCTGTACTTTATATATAAGGGACAGGAATTATTTTTGTCACAAACATTTTTAAGAGGATGAAGCAGGTTTCCAAACAGCATTTCGGTTAAAAATTATGTAAATGTCTGTATGCACTTGTACAAAAAGCTTGAGAGATGTTAACCGCACTTGTCTCTTGGTCACCAGCTTGTAGTTGGTTCTTGACTTCTTATTTTCATTTTGAAATGAATATTTGAAATGAATTCATTTGAAGCTAATAGAGAATTTCATTCTCTATTTGACTATAGTTTTTTCCTATAATAAAATGAATTATATGGTAAAGAAAAAAATACATGGAACATTTTTGAAAGGGCAAGTAGGGATGACTCCCTCCCTACCCTCATAGCCCCTCCTGGACACAGAAGAAGGAAGGACATTGGGGTGGGGAGCTGGTGTCAGTAGAGTATCGTAGATGACAGTGAGCCTGGGTTGAGTTGAGGACCATCTGGACAGGTGCCTGCATTGTGCAATAAGTTTGGCTGGGTAGGAAGGATGGGACCAGATTTCAAAGCCTGTTCATCAAAATCTTTTTCCTCCCAGTGTGAGCCTTTGCATCAAACTTTTGTTAAAGTGCCTGTATCTACCCTTATGAGGCAGACTGCCGTGAACCCCATAACTGGATGGGGGCCTCTCATGCATCATTCAACATGAACCTTGGTTACAATCATTCATTCAACAGGCACGTACTGGGTCCGTCTATGCTAGGCTCTGCGACGCAGGCATGATTGTGGTGGAGCTGGTGGAAGGAGCACAGGCTTCTTCAGACAGACCCGGGTAACAGGCCCAGTTCTACCTCTTCACAGCTGGGAAGCCTTTGGCGAGTTACTTAATCTCTCTGAGCTTCAGTTCATTTCTCTCTAACAATGATGAGACTACAACCTCCTCCTGGCTGTCACCAGGGTTAAATGGGGTAATCACATAGGCAAAGCCCCTAGTGTGGAGATGGACTGGCATATCATGGAAGCTCAATAGGGGTCCTGCTCCTACGTCCTTCTCCCCTGGGTCTCCTGAAACCTCCTGGCCTTCAGAGCCAGAGGGGAGAGGCAGATGTGAAACAGAATCTTTACACAACGGTCACGATGATGAGCAACATGAATGAGTAATTCCGTGCTCAGAGCCTGAACAGTGTTTCATTCTCAGAACAACTCTGGGAGCAGGGGTCGTCATTCCTATTTACAGAAACGAATACTCGGGGTGAAAGAGGCCAGGTACTTTGTCTAAGGCCACACAGCTAGAAAGTGGCAGAGGTGGGACTCCCCTCCAGACCTGTCTTGCTCTTGGCCATGGAACTATATTCTTCTCCAATCTGATCAATGCCAACGCAGGGATCTGTCCAGGCTGTTGCTGGACCTTGAACTATCTGTTGGAGTCTGCCAGGTTCTGGGTCAGGCAGATGCAAGGATTCTTAAGATGGTGACCGTACCCATAGGGGTTTCTAGGTTCACGTGAAACTTAGATATGGAGCACCTTTCAGAATAGCGGCCTAAATTGATAAAAAACACCATCAGTGCATTAATTAGCTTGATTTAGCCACTCCACAACGTATATATATTTCAAAAGAGCATGTTGTACACAATAGATACATACCATTTTATTTGTCAATTAAAAACAAATAAAATAAATTAAAATCTTAAAAACCTCACCAGGTCAATGAGTATTTACCAATTGCTTCCAACAGGCCCTTGAATTCAGGCCCTAAAATTGTTGAATTCCATCTTTGTTTTTAGATGGGGTCTCACTGTGTTGCCCAGGCTGATCTCAAACTCCTAGCCTGAAGCCATCCTCCTCCCTCAGCATCCTAAGTAGCTAGGATTACAGGTGCGTGCCACTGTGCCTGGTTTTAGCTCACTGAATTATCACAGTGACCCACAACACAGAGATTCTCATCCTTATGCTAGGTGTAAGGAGACTGACAGCACACACGTCCACAGACTTGCCTGAAGCCCCAGAGCTTGCAAGTTGCAGATCAGGACTTGAATGCAGATCTGCTGGTCACTTAATGCCCCACATTTAACCCCTGGGCGACACTGCCAATCCGGGCAGCCCTTCAATAGGGATCCTAATGTAAACACAAGGAAATGGCCGCCCACCCAAACACGCATCCTGGGAGCAGGGAGCGTTGTCCGTAAAGTAAGGTGGCAGACTGTGGTGGAGGGTAGCCCTGGGTTTGAATTTCAACCTGGGCACTTAATAACTCTGCGACCTTGGGTGTGTCATGTCCCCTCTCCGGCCTCAGTTTCCTCATCTATAAAGAGTGTTGTGAACATATGAAATAATGTCTATTTCAATGTCCTGTCTCGGGGCTGCCACTCTATGGACACACCCAACAAAAGTTTGTTCTGCTTGTATCTAAGGAGCCCAGCGTTGTTTATCGGAGCCTCTGACTGGCAAACCCTTGACCCAAACCATTGCACAACGCTGGTCCCGATCATATGAGTCTTTGCGCCAGAGCTCAGGTCCCCTGAGTCCCCATGGCCTTATCCTGAGATGTTGAGGCTCCATGCCTGTGGCAATAGTTGCTTCACATGGCGGCAACTCTTCTTGCAATGGGGAACATGGAGGCAGCCAAGAGCTCAGTGGGGTCACCTCTGTGTGCTCTGTCCCAGAGCGGGCCTGCTCTTCTTGGGGATTGCTAAATATGGCCATATGTCCCTGGCACCATTCAGGGAGCTCCTGCCAGGGCTGGAGAGGGCTAGAGGCAGAAACAGTCCCCACAGGCCACCATTGGTAGGGGCGTAGATGTCCGACTCTACCACCTCTTCCATTTGTCCACCTTCTACCCCAGAGAGATCTGTGCTCCAATCTAGGTTCCATCACTTCTTCACTCTGTGACTGCGGACAGCTCTCTTCTCTTCTCTGAGCCTTAGTTTCCTCATCTGTAAAGCGGCGTTTACCATTCCTACAGTTCAGGGTTGCTGTAGAGATTAAATGACATGATGAGTGTGAAGGGCCAGGCCCACGACGTGGCCCAAAGAGGGTGCTGAGTACATGTTTGTTTCCTGATGACCTTGGACAACCCACTTTTCTCCCTGGGCTTCAGTTTTTTCACATCAAACATGAGATCTGATGGCCTCTGGGGGCCTTTCCTGCTCTCAAGTTCTCTAGGCTTGTCCCCAGCTAGAACAACAGTCTCAGGTGGTGTCAGCCCTTGGGCAGAAAGCAGTGGGGCAGGATCAGCTCAATGTCACTCGGCCACCGCTGGAGGCTCTGGGCAAGTTGCAGAGAGGCCTACGGCTTCCTACCCCCACCTTCCAAGCAGTAAGGACCTTCCCCTTGCAGGGTCAGAATAGGGGCACAGCTGGCTCTCTGTCCACCACTAATCTATCTGGAGCCTCTCCAAGGCCACTTTTAGCCACTTGAGCCTTTCCAATTTATGGTTCTCTTGAGCACTAGCTTGTCTGGCCTCTCCTTATTCAAACTGTACATTAACTTTCCCAAAATAATATAAGCTCCTGGGGGAAGGGGCTGTGGAGCAGGATTTGCATGGTGCTGGGGCACAGTCAACAGTCACTAAATATGGAGTGCCTGTACATGCCAACTGTATACTCGCACTCCAGGAGGATGCCCAGCCTCCTGGTATTCATGCTCTTGAAGTCCCTTGTTGCAGTGAATAGGGCTGGCCTGTGTGACCTATAGGATCTTGTGAAAATAATGGAATATAACTTCCAAGGCTAGGCCATAAGAGGCACTGTGGATTCACCTTGCTCTTTTAGAGTCCTCACTCTGGGGGAAGCCAGCTGCCATGTTGTGAAGACGCAGCAGGGAGGTCTACGTGGTGAAGAACTGAGGCCTCCCGCCAACAACCACACGTACTCGGCTGCTACGGCTGCCATAGCAAAATGCCACAGCCTGGGGACCTTCACCAACAGAAATTAATTTTCTCACAGTTCTGGAAGCTGGAAGTCCAAGATCAAAGTGGCAGCAGGGCTGGTCTCTGGAGAGGGCTCTCTCCTGGGCTTGCAGATGGCTGTCTTCTCACTGTGTCCTCACAGGTCCTTCTTCCCTGTGTGTGCATGCTCCTGGTGCCTCTTCCTCTTTTTAAAAAGACACCAGTCTTACTGGATTATAATCATCTTTATGACCTCATCAAACCTTAATTACCTTCCCAAAGGCCCCAAATACAACTACATCGGGAATTAGGATTTCAACATACAAATGTTGGGCGGTGGGGCGGGGGACACATTCAGTCCGTAATACCCTGTGAGTGAGCCATCTTGGAAATTTGTTATGTAGCAGTAGAAAAACTGATGCACGAGGGGTATAAAATGACATATCAGTCTGACGAACTGTTCCTTCCCTCTTCTAAGGGACTCTTACTTGCTCACATCCTCCGGTGCCAACACATGATATTTATTCTGCATGGAAGTTTTCTGCAATTGTGCTTTGCTGCCCAGCTCTTTTAGGGCCTCTTGGGATGTTGGTCTAGAATGCAGACTGTTAAGACTCTACATGAGACCTATTGTGCAGATGCCTATGCATTTGGTACCCCATATCCCACCCCTCAGCTCACTTCTGATTTCAGCCACAGCTGAGATGGTGAATGGTTTGGGGCAAGCTGAGACTCACTTGCATAATCAGAGCCCCTCACAGGTAAGTGCAGCACATCTCCTCACCTTCTGCCCCAGGACTTTCTCCTTTCTCTGGCTATGGCAGCCTCCTCCTCACATAAATAAATACCATCAGGATGCCCCTGGGGCAAATCTTCAACCAATAGGGATGAGGCCTGTCCTTCGAACGAACCATCTTGGGAGTATTTCTCTATAGGGAGAGCAGCAACTCTTCCTCTTTCTCTGTCTCACTCTCTCTCACACATGACTGGTTCCTCTAAATCTCCTCCCCCAGACACTGCTACACCTAAGTCCCTGTCTCAGGCTCTGCTTTCAAGGAGTAGTAAGATGTGCTGGGTGCCTTCATAGCCTCTCTGGATCCACACCCCATGCTTTGCACCCTGGGAGGCTGACTTGTATGGTTTGCATCAACAGGCATCCTACCCCTCTGGTTTCTGGCTGGCTTCAGTCAATGGGACACATGCAGGAAGCCAGATTGGGGAAACAGAGAGGGATCTGGGATTTATTCCCCCAGTTCCTTCTCCATGGTGTCCCCACAGGCTGGCTGCCTCCTCGGATCAAGGTCAGGTTCCTGTCAGGCCACTGTCTTCCCACAGCTGGCTCCCTCCACATGTTCTGGTGACCTGTGGAAGGTGACTGGTCCTGGACTCTGTCCTACCCCTGTGGTTTCCCTACACTCTGCCTGTCTCCTTGTAAATGATCCCTTTATTATTAAGCACTCTTCAAATTACCCACTTTGAGTGTGCCTGCTGTTTCCTGGTGGGATCCTGACACAATTCTCTTTGTGCTCCATGTCCTGTTGTAGATGGAATAAATCATGTTTCCCTTAGGTGAATGTAGTGGTTGCAAGGTATTTGCTCCAGAAACGATTTCCTTTTCCTTTGGCAACAGCCCTGGATTTTTGTTTGCAGAAATTCTTGTCTGCCCAGTGTGGTTAGGGTGGGGCTCCAACCTCTGCTTCAGGGATGGGTATGCGACACAGGGTTAAGCCCATTGGCTTTTTGCATCTCCCTGGACACAGCAATTGGTTAGGTGGTGCATCATGTGACCTTGGATACAACAATCAGGTTGAAGTTTGAACACCAGCAGGTGCTGCCTAAAAAACATGGCAGTTTCTGGTCTGGAGCCCCCATGACCCTGCTAGATTTCTTGGGGGTGACATACTTCCCGTTGAGCTGAGCTGCAGTGTGGTGTCTCTGACAACTTAAAAACTACGTGTCCTTGGGTAAATTACTTAGCAATTCTGTCCCTCATTTACTTCTTAAAAAAGTACATGGTAATTTAATAAGTGCCTCATTGAGCTGTCGTGAGACTAAATGAGATAACTCATGAAAAGAACTTGGAACAGAGATTTTATTAAAGCAACTCTTCCAGGATTTACCCGGAGGGCTTTTCTGTCCTAGGACCCAGATAGAAGTCAATGGAGCTGGGCTGGGAAGACATTTGTGACAGCCTCCTGCTGTACTTGGAATTGCACCTCCCACCACAGAAGGCTTTGCTACCAGGTCAAGCTCCTCGGACCTGTCATTCATCACTCCTTTTTTTTTTTTTTTTTTTTTTTTTGATGGGGTCTCACTCTGTTGTCCAGGCTGGAGTGCAGTGGTACAAACACAGCTCACTGGAGCCTCAACCTTTCAGGGTCAAGTGATCCACCTGCCTCAGCCTCCTGAGTAGCTGAGACTATAGGTATGCACCACCACACCTGGCTAATTTTTAAATTTTTTGTAGAGATGGGGGTCTTACTATATTGCCCAGGCTGGTCTCAAACTCCTAGCCTCAAGTGATCCTCCTGCCCTGGCCTCCCAAAGTGCTGGGATGACAAGCATGAGCCACCGTGCCATGTCCACTCACCACTCTTGAAGAGGCTTCTGGTTGATCACAGTTCTGGCTTTTGGCAGTTCCATTCCACTGGTTCCCAGATGTACCCAGGTATGTCAGAATCACCTCTCCCCATATCGACACAAATTAGCACCCAAACCTGATTTCCCACACTTCAAAGAGACAAGGCTCTCTGAAGAGGGTGGGAGCTGGGTCCCGGGAAGCATCATTCCAGGAGGGCTTTGATAGCTGGCTTGGCTGACACAAGAGGGCACAGTGCTGCCCTGCTTGCTGTCCCTCTAGTCTAACGTTTCCTCCTAAGCCTCATCAGCCATTGCTGCAGAGATTACCCGCAGGATCCTTTGCAAACAGCCATTTGGACTCAGTCAGGCCTGGACCCTTAGTGAAGCAGGACAAGGAGAAGGGAAGGAGCTTCCTAAGCTGTCTGAAATATGCCCTTGTTAGACCTTCCTGCCTTCCCTCCTTCTTTCCCTTCTTCCTCTCTTCCTTCCTTCCTTCCTGCCTTCCCTTCTTCTCCTTCCTTCCTTCTTTCCCTTCTTCTCCTTCCTTCCTTCTTTCCCTTCTTCTCCTTCCTTCCTTTCTTCTTCCTTCCTTCCTCCCTCCCTTCCCTTCTTTTCCTTCCTTCCTTCTCTTCTCCTTCCTTCCTTCCCTTCTTCTCCTTCCTTCCTTCCCTTCTTCTCCTTCCTTCCCTTCTTCTCCTTCCTTCCTTCTCTTCTTCTCCTCCCTTCCTTCCTTCCCTTCCCCTCCCTCCCTCCCTCCCTCCCTCCCTCCCTCCCTCCCTCCCTTCCTTCCTTCCTTCCTTCCTTCCTTCCTTCCTTCCTTCCTTCCCCCACCGCCGGCCTCTCTCTCCTTTTTTGGTCCCACTATGTTGCCCAGACTGAGTGCAGTGGCTATTCACAGGTGCGACCATGGCTCACTGCAGCCTCCAACTCCTGGCCTCAAACAATCCTCTGGCCTCAACCTCCTGGGTAGCTGGGACTACAGGGGTGCGTCACCATACCCGGCTAGAGTTTCATGTCTTCAGGTTAAACATTGATGTATTCAGATTCCCCTTTAAAAAATGTAATGTCCAAGAGCCCTTTTAGGATCTGGAATCTGGCTCATTTCCCACTATTCTTTTTTTTTTTTTTTTTTTTTGAGACGGAGTCTTGCTCTGTAGCCCGGGCTGGAGTGCAGTGGCCGGATCTCAGCTCACTGCAAGCTCCGCCTCCCGGGTTTACGCCATTCTCCTGCCTCAGCCTCCGGAGTAGCTGGGACTACAGGCGCCTGCCACCTCGCCCGGCTAGTTTTTTGTATTTTTAGTAGAGACGGGTTTCACGGTGTTAGCCAGGATGGTCTTGATCTCCTGACCTCGTGATCCGCCCGTCTCGGCCTCCCAAAGTGCTGGGATTACAGGCTTGAGCCACCGCGCCCGGCCCCCACTATTCTTCATATATGCCCAGTGTCCCGTCCCCAATGGACGGCTTAGTGTTTCTGGAACCTGGCTGCACTTGGTTATATTTCTGTGCCTTTACCTATACTGTTCCTTTACCTGGAGCACCCTTCCTCACTTTCTCCGCATGAGCAGCTCCCACTGAACATTTAAGACACAGCTTAGGCGGGGTGCGGTGGCTCACGCCTGTCATCCCAGCACTTTGGGAGGCCGAGGTGGGCACTTCACTTGAGGTCAGGAGTTTGAGACCAGCCTGGCCAATATGGTGAAACCCTGTCTCTACTAAAAACACAAAAATATGTCCGGCTTGGTGGTGCCTGTCTGTAGTCCCAGCTACTCAGGAGGCTGAGGCAGGAGAATCGCTTGAACCCAGGAGGCGGAGATTGCAGTCAGCTGAGATCTCACCACTGCACTCCAGCCTGAGTGACAGAGCAAGACTCTGTCTCAAAAAAAAAAAAAAAAAAAAAAAAAAAAAAAGACACAGTTTAGTTGTTGCCTCCTCCATTCTCCAGGCTGAGTTAGGGAATCTCCATTATGTGCCTATAGCATCCCATACTAAGTTCTGTTATCGCTCGTATCTCTGCTGGTAACTGCTGGTTTACTTGTCTGCCTTACTCACTAGACAGTGCTTTCTTTTTCCTCTTCCTTCCTTCCTTTCTTTTTCTTTCTCTCTCCCCTTCCCTTCCTTCCTTCCTTCCTTCCTTCCTTCCTTCCTTCCTTCCTTCCTTCCTTCCTTCCTTCCTTCCTTCCTTCCTTCCTTCCTTCCTTCTCTCCCTCCCTCCCTCTCTCCCTCTCCCCACTCCCCTCTCCCCACTCCCCTCTCCCCTCTCCCCTCTCCCCTCTCCCCTCTCCTCTCTTTTTTTACAGGGCCTCACTCTGTCACCCAGGCAGGAATGCAGTCGTGTGATCACGGCTCACTGTAGCCTGACTTCCTGGGCTCAAGTGATTCCCCCACCTCAGCCTCCCAGGTAGCTGGGACTACAGGTGTGAGCCCCCATGCCCAGCTAATTTTTGTATTTTTTGTAGACACGAGGTTTTGCCATGTTGCCCAGGCTGGTCTCAAACTTTTGGGCTCAAGTGATCCACCCACCTGGGCCACCCAAAGTGCTGTGATTACAGGCGTGAGCCACCGCACTCAGCCCAGTGCCTGCCTGCTTGCCTGCCTGCCTGCCTCTCTCCCTCCCTCCTTCCCTCCCTCTCTCTCTCTCTCTTTCCCTCTTTCTTTTTTGAGATAGAGTCTCACTCCATCACCCAGGCTGAGTGCAGTGGCGCGATCTCGGTTTACTGCAACCTCCACCTCCCCAGGTTCAAGTGATTCTTGTGCCTCAGCCTCCTGGGTAGCTGGAATTACAGGTGCATGCCACCACACCTGGCTAATTTTTGTGTGTGTGTGTGTATATATATATATATATTACATTATATGTAATATATATTTATGTATTATATATTATATATTATATAATAAATATATATTATATTTATATATATATATTTTAGTAGAGACAGGGTTTTGCAATGTTGGCCAGGCTGGTCTTGAACTTCTGACTCCCAAAGTGCTGCGATTACAGCTGTGAGTCACTGCACCTGGCCCCAATGTGTTTCTTAAAGACAAAGCCCATGACAGGTTCACCCCAGTGTCCTCAGCATTCAGGATCTGGGTATACAGTAGGTGCTCAAGCATATTCTCACTATCTGTATAAGTGGGTGATTGCTGCTGTCCTAACTCCAGCCACCTCTATTGCCAACCTAGTGTCTTCTTAGTTTGGGCTCCTCCAACAAGCAGACCCTGAGAGAGGATTTGAGTGCAAGTAGTTTATTTGGAAGGTAAGAGAATACATGTAAGGCAGTGAGTGAGGAAATAAGACCTGCAAGAGAAGTCAGCCTGAAAAGTTGTTTTCAGGCAGGTTGGCACTGTGGGAGACTGGCTCTGAATCCCACTGGGGAAACTCTGGGAGTCAGTGCAGAACTGATATCCTACCTGAGATGTGAGGGAGCCGGGGTGTATACACCCCAACTAAATTAATCATCAGTCCTCAGTCAAGAGCTCCCCTGGGGAACACTGAGACCCTGGCAAATCTAGTCAGCTGCATGGAATAGCAAAGCAGACTTCTGTGGCTAGAAAGGGCTCAGGCAAGGAACCACAGGGGCTGGCGGCCAGAAGTTGGGCCAGTGTGCACCCAGGTGATAAGGCAGAGGGAGGGACACGGGCCAGCCTCCTGCATTGGAGCTGCTGCAGCAGGCTCCTCAGTGGTCCCTACCTCCAGTTTCTCCATCCCAATCCTGACCCACACATTGCTGGAGGTCAGGGACTGTCTCACTCATCTTTATGTCCCCAGAATTCAACAATAGGGCCTATCTCAGAGGTGACACTTGGTGAGTACTGAACAAATGAATGAACAAATGACGGAATATGTGATTCAATGGAGGGCTACCAAATTAGCAAAGTTTTCATGCCTGGCAGGAGAAATTAGGGGTCTGGAGATCCCTGGGAGCCCAAACGCAGAGAGAGAGAGAGACAGCGAGAGAAAGAGAGAGAGAAAAAGAAAGAGAGCGTGAGAGCACATAGGTAGGTGGTGGGGTGAGGGCAGGAGGGATGCAGGTGGGCAGCGATGGGGAGGAGGGGAGACTGCCTATGGCTTTGAGGCTGGCTGGCCAGGTGGCCATGAAGAAAGGCTCTTTTCATATATTTTATGGGGCGGGGAGGCTCCCCAGGCCTGAGGGCCTTGCTGCTGTGGGAACAGTTTCCGCCCTGGGCCTGTGGGATTGCGTGACTCCTGGAGCACTGGGCCCAGGGTGTGGAGGCGAGCAAATGCCATTAGCCCTATCAGTGATCTCTCAGCGCAGATATGGAAGTTTGAGGAGGCCCAGCCGGCTCTGCCCAACTGTAAAGAGCCGTGATTGAGGCGGGTCATGGGAAGGTGGCAGTGATTAAGGGGGGTCGAGTCCTGCTGACTTCCTGCCCAGCAGGTAGTGGTGACCAAGGGAGTCAGAGGATGGGGTTTTAGTCACAGCGTAAACCCTCTCATGAAGCTCGTAAAACCCAGGCAGAAAGTTTGCTGGGGGACCTCCAATAGCTCCAGGGAGAAAACCTCATTCCCTTGAAGCTGGAATTGTACCCGCCCTGAGGCCTGACTCGCGGGTACAGAGACACCAGGTCTGGTAACAGTACTAATAACACCGCCGCCCCAGGAGTGCTGGTCTGTGGTGTTTGCGAAGCACTTTCTCCTCCCATTATCTCATCTAATCCTCCATACGGCCCTGTTAGGTCTGTAGAAATGAGGATCACCTCCATCTGACTGATGAGAAAACGGAGGCCCCAAGGCTTCATGCTTGAAAACATGGGGGTGGGAAGAACAGGCAGGGCTTCCGAGCAGGGGCTGACTTTCAAGCGACACCACATCCAGGTTTTGGCACTGGCTGGGTTCCAGGGACGCAGGTCGGGGCGGGAGCGGGTGGCGGCAGCCCGGGGAGAAGGAATCTGAAGAGTGAAAGGACTCTGCCCTCTGGGGCCCTGCCGTCTGTCTGGGCCACTGCTGCCCTGATAATAAAACTCTCTCTCCCAGAGGCGAGATAGGCACTTAGGGAACCTTTCCTTTGAGTTACCGGAGAGAATAAAGTCCTGCAAAGGAGTCAGCAAGGCATGCCTCTTGGATGGTGTGTGCATCTGTGTGTGGAGACAGAGTGGAAGAAATACCCACTCGGGCAGCAGAAACAGCCACAGGGGAGGGGGAGGCCCATTTGTGGAGGCCCCTAACCCTCAATTCCCAGAGATCCTTGGTTCTGCCAATTTGAAGGACAGTCACTGTATTTAAATTTAGAAGACCTGAGTCTAAATCCCAGTTCTGTCACTTAATGGCCTCAGTTTACCCGCCTGTGAAATGGAACAATACTATTTCTCTCAGATGGTCACTGTGCCAGAGAAATGAGATGATGGGCGTCCTTGCCCCTGAAAGCCTCCCGGGAAGGGCAGTTAAATGGGAATCCCATTTCTCCAGCAGCCCCCGGCGGGCAGAAAGCGCTCTGTACCTCTTTAGGGAACCAGTGGATACAAAGACAACGCAGACATTCAGACCTCCTGACCCCAGTGGGAAAATAGGGTTTGCGGGGGTAAGATAATTGACCTATAGTCCTACAGGGAGCTCCAGCAGGAACACGTGTTGGCCTCCTTTACTGTGGCTGTTCTGTAACCCTGGTCACCTTCTTCCCCAGCTGGCCTGCACCTCTAAGCTCCAGACACCCATAGATCAAACAGCCAACGAGACACCCCCCCGGGAGCCCCACAGGTACCTCACCCTCAGGATTTCTGAAGCAGAACTTACTAATATTCTCTCCAACAAGCCCCCTAGTCCCATAAAGAGCATGTCCGTTTCCCACAATCCACGTCACCTGAGAATCATCTCGAGAGCTCCCCCTCCCTCACCTCCATGTTAAGTAGATCCCAAATCTGTCTACTCCTTCCGACCCCAATGCCAATGCCATCCCCTCACCATGCCACTGCCACCTCTTATCTGTATGATGGTCACAGCCTCCTAGTGGTCTCCCACCCTCCGGTCAAGTCCTATCTCCTCGGCTGATGAAGGGATCACCAGAGGGAATATCTGATTTGCAACTTCCCTGCTTAAAACCTTCCAAGGCTCTCCATGCTCCCTGGATAAAGTAGAAATCACTCAGTCCATCAGTATAAGTCCTGACCTATATTAAAAAAGTCTTCATTCTATTCAACTGTTCCAGCCATTTCTCCTTCCCCAGCACTCTCATATCCCAGCCACATCTCAGTATTTATACTTCCCAACATGCCATGTGCTTTTGTGCATGAACCCTTTGTCAGGTGTTTCTTCCTTGTCTGCCTGGACCACTCTTATAAATCCTCCCACTCATCTCAAATGTCACCTCCGCTGTGAAGCCTTCTCTTACCTCCCCGGGGCAGAGGGAGACCTCTTCCCCACTTCCATAGCAAAGAAACCACAGAGCTCAGGTTATCTGGGAAATTTAAAATGAATTCTTTCGACGTCGAATCATAAGTGCAATGTGGGGCTGGAGAAACATGGCTGTCTTCTTTCGTTGTGACATGCACAACCCTCTGTTCCGGCATTTGTGGCATTGGGTTACGTGCTAAGTGCTCTCATACTTCATCTATCTCATTCCTTACGGTAACTTCGGGAGGTAGGTATGAGCTTGCCCAATGATAAAAGAGGAGACCTAGACGGTTGCATGGCTCGCCCACGGTCACACAGCTAAGAAATGGCTGCTTGGGGGATCTGAACCCACCTGCCTGCCTCCGAGCCATTTCACTCCTGGCACCTGTCGGGTGTCTTCTCGTTGCCAGCGTTTGTGTTTATCTCCTCCATGAGAGTGAGTTCTTTGGTGACCCAAGTCATGCCAGGCTTATCTATGTATCCCCAGAGCATGGGGACAGCTGGGGACAGAGAATGTCAGTGAGCATTTGCTGACATGGAGCTCAAATCTTTTGCTCCTCCCGCTCCTCTCAGGCTGACCATGAGCGACCTTTTCTCCCCTTTCAGACTCTCTCCTGGGCTCCATTTTGGCCAGATTTCCTTTGTCTCCACCGTGCAAGAAGCAGGGTCATCAGACTCAAAGTCGGACTATTACTGGGGAGATGCTGGGCAAGGAACTTCTCTCCCTGAAGGACAAGAGGGTCTGTGCCTCTCAAAGTGGGGTACACAGCCCTCTCTTAGGGGCACTTGAAACCATAGGAAAGATGTAGAGCTCCATCCTGGGAACTCTTTTTCTTCTCAAAGTTTTGGGGTAGGTAGAAATAAATGAAGCCATTCAACTTCTAAATGATACTTTATACATAAATTTTACAATTACAAATATATATAATATCTATATATAAGATTTTTATATATAGGAGTAAATGACAAAGCTCATGTTAACTGTTAGAGGAAAACCTGCGTGGGCTGCATTAGACTACACTCCTCACGTCTCCGGGGAACATGATGGAAACATGCAGGAAGCACCCCACAGAGTCGCACTGAGTCCCCAGCTGCGAGCCCCCACCCCGGCTAGGGATATAAGGAGATGCAGAATGACTTCTGCCCTGGTTCCTAGGTCCTCTCTTGCAGCAGGTCTCATGTAATGGAAAGACCATGGCTCTGGGGCTAGGAGGACCTAAGCTGGAATCCTAGAATGGAGTTATGGCTCTGTGACCTGACTTCAGTTTCTCATTTTCCCTTTGAGTATCATGGGTTTGACAATACTGTCCACCTGTGTGGAATATTCTCCTTGCCCCTCAGATCCCTGCTCCACTCTTCCCTACCAGGCTGTGTGCTCCAGGAGGCTGAAGTGCACGCATGGTATGCATTGGCTCTTTTGCTCTCTGGCTTCCAGCTGGCCTTGGCCAATGGGAGACTTTGGCAGCGGGATGAGGGGAGGAAAGGACTCCTCTTGGCCACGCCGGAGTGACCGGTGGTCGCATTCCTTGGTGTGAGGGGTACGACTCCTGTGGGGAGCCTCTTCTTTGCCTGCAGCCCTCTGGAGGTCGTGTCACCTTTTCTTCCCCTTTTCCTTTAGAGCTGGGTGGGTGGGGGTAAAGGCTTTCTGTGGAGGCTGGCCTGGGCATGTTTCACCATCCTTTCCTGGTTTCCTTTCATTTTAACCCTCCCACGACTTTGAATCTAGTCTCTGCATGACACGCTCTTCAGTGATCTCTTTTGAGTGTGCCATTTCCCCCTGCTGGGATCCTGACCCGCAAACCACCTCACCAGGCCTGTGGAAGGATTCAGCAGACAGAGAGCAGTTTATAAGTAAAGCTTGGACTTGGTGCTGGAGAAGTATACTTGCTATCGTGAGGTGACAGAGTGGGGAGACAGGGGATGAGGGGGGAGCCCTGGCTAGAATCTCCTAAAACTCTTCCTTCCCCAGCAACCGTCCCCCACCCTGCAGCCCTGGGAGGCCTGGCTGGGGAGAGGCTTTTCCAGGGCACGTTTCCCACTGCTGTGGCAGCAGCGGCAGCATCATCGATAACACGCCGGCTCCTCGGAGGCCTTCCTGGCTCCAGCCCATCTGGCAGGCTCAGGCGGCCAGGGACCCCAGGCCAGGAGCCGCCAACCCGCTGACTCAGCACAACGCCCCTCTCTGAGCAGCTTGGCTTTGGGTGGGAACCAGCCAGCCATCCGGTGTCCCTCTCCTCCCCTTGGAGGTGGCTGGACCAGCCCCAGGCCTTTAATAAGTGCTGGCTGTTGCCTGGTCCTGGCCTAGGTCGCTAGGAGGGGTGAATGCAAGCTCAGGCAGCAGAGAACACAGGCCTCTGATGGTCAGCCAGAGAGGGCTCTTTCTTCCTGCCAGCCTCCCCTAGAGGCCCCCAAGGCCTTGGGATATGAGAGCTAGAAGGGTAAACCAGCTCCCTGACTGTGGAGAGGGGGAAACTGAGGCTCAGAGAAAGTGACTTCCCAAGGTCCACTGCAAACCCCTATCAGACCCAGGCCAACACTGGCCAGGTCCTCACGGGCAGAGTCTCATGATTTCTTCTCTGGTGGAGGATGGTGGTTACCAATGTCCCCTGGCCAGGATGAGCTCCTAGCAAATCCTCTGAGGTTGGAGGTACTTGTCTTTTGAAGATTTTAATAGTTTATGGGACTCTAAGCACTTCATCCATTTATGACCTCTTATTCTCATAACTCTATCAGAAAGGAACTGGGGACTTCACCAACTAGAGGAAGAAGCTGAGGCCCAGAGACAGGAAGCAATTTGCCTGAGGTTGCACAGATAGTATGTGGCAGAACCAAAAGTCAAACTTAAGTCTTTCCTGCCCTAACGCTTTTGCTCTGCCAACCAGGCAACACAGTCTTTGGTTCTTCCGGAGACAGCACAGCATACCAAGAGCGAGCCCCAGCAGGGTGGGCTTTGGGAAGCCTGAGGTCCAGCCTCAGCCCTGCCTCTCCATTATTTTGGCCTAGCTCCTTCACCTCTGCGTGCCTTTCTTATCTGTGAAGAGTGGTGATCAGGCTTGCCCTGCTTTTTTTCATTTACTCTGTAAAACATGCAGGGTAGGTGCTGCTATTCCCATTTTACAGGTAGGGAAACTGAGGCCCATTCCTTTATTCATCATGAAGGAATTAGATGTAATTTGCTGAGATAGTTCTACAGGCCAGGTATGATGTCCCCAGAGAGGAAAGTGACCTACCCAAGGCCACATACATAGAAAATGGCAGAGCTAAGTCTCAAATGGACAACGGGGGCTCTAACCTACACTTTCCGGCTTCTGGTATTGTGGAAAAATGGCCAGGGGATCACAATTTTCCAACTCTTGCAGGAAGCCACTTGGATCCTCCTTGAGTCAAGTCCGTGGCACTAAATAGACCCCAGGAATGACACTCTCCTGGGAACTTTTGGCCTGGAACATATTTACACAACTCCAGAGGGGATGAAAATATCCCAACCCACTCCCTACAGACTCAAATTAGCAATTTTCTTATTCTTTATAACCCCTCTGGAAATTCCAACTATGTAATATTAGTCTAAAATTAGGAGTGTAAGTCACTAGAGAAAAGTCCCACAACTTGGGGAGAAAATGTTTTTGTAGCCTCATCCTGAGCATGTGTTCTAAATCAGAACATAGCAGTTGTCTTTCAAATACTTTTTTTTCTCCTAATCCTTATAGATTGGAGGCAAAATCTTTTGAGAGAATGTATTTTTACTCTACTGCCAAATGCCAAATTCAATCCCGGCTTCGAGTTTCCAGGCTCTTCAGGTGAGGTCCAGAACACTTGCACAGGAAGAGCCTGTCCCGTGGGCCCAGAATGCCTCCTTAAATGAGGGGCACTTTAATGACAGCAGCAATAACGTCACCCGCAGCCAACATTACGGACTCGTTTGGATGTACCGGGAACCTGAGTGAAGTGTTTTACAACCATTATTACATTTAGTCCTCATAACAGCCCTCTAAGGTGGATATTATCTCATTTTACATATGAGGGCAATTAAGGCCTAGAAAGATTAAGAGATTGGCCAAAGCCATATGGCCCTCGAACCATAAGCTGTGAAGTTAGACTTTTAACCCAAATCAGCGTAACTCTGCAGTCCACCCCAGGGTGCTGTCTCCAATAATAGTTGCTATTTATTGAACACATACTGTGTGCTACACACAGTGCTGAGTGTCTTATATAATAATCTCTCGTTTGTTTTTAATATGTGTTTTTTTAATTTTTATTTTTGGAGACAGAGTCTCTCTCTTTTGCCCAGGCTAGAGAGCAGTGGTGTGATCTCGGCTCACTGCAACCTCTGTCTCCTGAGTTCAAGCGATTCTTCTGCCTCAGCCTCCTGAGTAGCTGTGACTACAGGCACCCACCACATGCCCAGCTAATTTTTGTATTTTCAGTAGAGACGGGGTTTCACCATATTAGCCAGGCTGGTCTTGAACTCCTGAACTCAGGTGATCCGCCCGCCTCAGCCTCCCAAAGTGCTGGGATTACAGGCGTGAGCCACCGTGCCCAGCCTCTAATTTTCTTGAGGTCTATGACCAATGCAGGCCTTTTCTGGACATGAGATATGGGACAGGCAGGCTTTGACATATGTGGATAAAAATGACCACGATATCTCCATGAATTAGCTTAAGAAGGTGAAATAAAGCTCTTCGAAGCAGAGGATCTTTGTAGGTTGGGGCAATATGAGCAACGGCAGGGAATGGATATCAACAGGGGATAGGGTCAGTGTCCTTACGCTGTCTAGGATTGAGGCAAGAGATTTCGACCAGATGGAAGGGAAGGAGGTGAGCTGGAGCCCCCAGGGCACAGGAATAAGCATGTGGTAAGTGTGAGCCCAGGGGCAGAGCCAGGCCTGCGGGGTGGAAATCACCCAGGGGCTTAGAGGGGAGAGAGCTTCTTGTCTCTTCAGTAGTTGTCTGTGGGTTGGGCAACCATCAGGAGCATTGTAGAGGGAATTTCTAATTTGGGGAGTGTTGACTTTTGGGGTGCTGACTTTCCAAATTGCAAATTTGATATGCCTCTCTTCTGCCTGGCAGCATCCCCCAGATTCCAGGTGCTACCAACACAGTCTGAGAGAGCTCCTCGTCCAGGAGGACAAGGCTCCCACAATCTGCCGCTGACTGGTCACATCCACATTTTAGCCCAGGAGCTGTGGCAACCATGCTCCTCCCCTGCCGTTTTCTGAACACTTGGAGAATTTCACACTCTTGGGCCTATGCACACACTCTGCAAATCCTTTCACCTCTCTAGGCACTTGTTGCGTCTGCTGAGCTGTGATTACTCATCCACAGACTGTGCACCCCTTGAGAGCACGGCCTAGTTGGGGTCACCGTCATAACTAGATGTGACTGGAGTATGGACTATGTGTTTAATGAATGCAGTGGGGCTATGGGACATTGTATGATCTTTTGAACTCTTAAGATCCTGCTATTTCTTTTCAGTTGGTGTTAAATGCAGGGTCTACCAGGTACAATGGCACGGTGAGGGTGGAGACGTGCAAGTAACAACAGCATTCATGATGCAGAGACAGCCAGGGGCTGGGGCCAACAACCAGGATGTGGGGGGGAGCAGAAGGTAGGGAGGGGGCCACCTAGTGACCATCAGGCATCTTGGTCCTCCTGTCTCATAACCCAAACTCCTGGAGAGAACGGGTAGGAAAAGGGGGACCAGAAAGCAATGGGGATGGGCATGGTGGAAATGAGCTTTGATTATTTCTCTCAGGATGTAGAATTAGGAGCCCCGTGCCCCCCAACCTTCACTAGGTATTTCCAAGGGAATGGGTATCCAGAGGCCAACATCCAGCCCCTCTCCCACCCAGCTCCTTCCATCAGCACCACGAGGTCAGCGGGCCGTGTCAAGCAAGGAGGACCAGTCCACGAAAATACCTGCTTTTTAGCCTTGAGGGAGCCAAGAAAACGTCATTGGAGTCCAGACGCCACCAAGAAAGCCCACCACAGACGCCTCTGTGCCCTTCCCTCTTTGCCCGTCAGTGGAGGTGGCGGAGCTGCCCCTCTGGAAATTTGCTATGTGACATCAGCTAGTGTTGCCACCTCTTCCAACCCTGGGCCTCCCAGGCTCCTCGCTCTGCACCCACATTGTAAAAAAGGAGCCAGAAACTCAGGCCAGCCTAGTTTCTTACAGTGGCTGGAGAAACAGAGCGTGCAGCTTCGCTTCTTCTGTGTGTCCCCTCTTTGTTCCTGGGCTCCACACACAGCGGGAGGAAGGAAAAGGGAGTCCGTTCCAGGGAGGTGCTGGGGGAGGGCTCTTGTGGGAGCCTGGAAACCCTTTCTTGACTCTTGACCAAAGTTACTTTTCTTCCTATTTTTATTAACACAAATCCCTACGTGTGTTTGTGTCCAGAGAAAGTACTATGAATAACTGATGACACATTCGTTAACTTATGATTCATCCTGGGGAGAGAGAGAAGGAGAAAGGAGCAGGAGCTTTGGAGGCTGAATATAAAGTGTTGTCAAATATTTAGCAAATGATCATCCAAGCCACAGGGAAAAAGTCAGAGATGGGAATTTGAAAGTTGCCAGGATTTAAAAGCCATTTAATGCTAACCATCAGTGCCAGAGAGCTGAGAGCATTTCTCTTCCTCCTTCCATTGGCAGCAACAGCTCCGATAATGTGGAAAGGCTTGGATGGGCTGCGGAGCGCTGGTGGGAACTGAGACCGGGCAGCGGGGCTGAAAGACTTTTTGTTCAAGAAAGCTTGTAAATAAGGGAGCGCCTCAGAGGTGGACTCTCTCTTGTCTACTGCCTGTACATTCTCTCTTTCAAGAGACCCCTGACCATCAGCTCTCTACACAGAAGACTAGCCAGTCATGTGGGTGTTTCAGAATATCCTGATGTTTGGCATCGAGGAAGAAAAAAAGAGCCATATGACTGACTGAATTTGTCACTTTCCTTCCAAATGTTTTGATGTTACTTAGACAACGGCTTCAGTCTTTGTCTATCTGTCATTCTAAAGGTTTGAGCTCAGAAGGGCTCTCTCCTGAAGGGTTAGGAACCCTACATTTTTAGGGGCTGGGGTCAGTACTCACTTCTATAACCTGATTCTTTGGAGATACAGTAATTTTTAAGCAAAAGATGAACAAGTCTTTCTTGATATTTTGGCTTGAAAGCCTCAAGTCTGCAGTTATGTCTCATGAGTGTAAATACCATAAGACAAGATAAATTAAGGAAGTGGCAGGGAAATTTAGGTCAGTGGAAATATGCGTCCCGCACAACAGAGGCCTCCAGACAGTTTGTTTACACCCATAAGCTTGTCCAACTTGCCTTATTTTGTTGTTGCTGTTTGGTTTGGTTTAGGCTTTTAGTAGCCTGAAGCCATGGTTTTTAATTTCTGTCCCTAGTGATAAGTGGAAAAGAGGGAAAGGGAAGAGGCTTTATTGGCCCAGTCAGAAACAGAAACTAAGAACCCATGACTGTATTCTCTCCCTTGGACACCCAGTAAGGCATTCTTCAAAGACATAGTATGATGAGTTCACGAATAGCCAATGCAAGTGAATTCAGTGGATTGAATCAACGAATCTATTCATTGTGCCAAGAATGAACAGATTGTCCTGCCTTCAGGAAACTTAGAATCTATTTGCTTGGGAGGCAAGCATTCCATTAATGATGCGGATAGTTAGCCTCTGAGTTCAGAAAAGTAAGAGATCTCTGGACACAGTGGTCCCAAGGAGGAGGACAGGAAGGAGGACAGGAATAACCACAGCAAAACTGCCCTGCAGAAGAAAAAAGAAAAGTAGCTCTTCTCCCTCAGTTTTTTTTTCTTTCATTGTGTTCCTGTTATTTTGCTTCTCTGGAATGTCTTTTCTCCTCCTCTCTACCTATTCCAGTCCAACACTTCCCTGAGGCCCTCTTCAGCAAATCCACAGATTCAGTCTCTAGGATTCCAATCTTCATTCATCTTACTTCCTACAAACTCTTACCATTCACCTGGCATGGGATTTAATCTGTGCATTTGAATCCATAGGAAAAAAAGATGCATCTTTTCTCTTTAGTTTATAATAGGTAACTTCTTTGTGGCAGGTGTCAAATCTTTTTTATCTGTTTTAGAGACAGGGTCTCACTCTGTGGCCCAGGCTGGAATACAGCGGCATTATCATAGCTCACTGCAGCTTCAACTCCCGGCTCAAGCAATCCTCCCGCCTCAGCTTGCGAGTAGCTGGGACTACAGGTATGTGCCGCCACACATGGCTAATATTTAAAACTGTTGTAGAGATGGGGTCTCGAACAGGAGACCAGCTCAATTGATCCATCCACCTTGGCCTCCTAAAGTGTGGGGATTAAAGACTTGAGACACCATGCCTGGCCCAGATACCAAATTTTAAAACAGTTCGGTGTTCCCCAGAGTTTCTAGCAGTGCTCAGTTGCTGGCCACTGGCTCTGTGGGTGCACAGTGGCATTGATTAGCAGGTAGTATATGAATAGGCTGCTGGTGGTGAGTGAAAATCTCGGTTAGGATTGTGGAAGAAGACTGAATTCTGGGTAAGCCCAGGGATATACTGCATATCAGCATATCCAGGCTACAAAACACATGCTCTGAGCCGTCTGATTCTGAAGTTCCCCTTCCCTTCTTAGTTCTGATTGTTAAAGCAGATGTAGAGTTCCGAAAAGTTGTAAATTGAGTAAAAAATTAATTTACTGAGAATGGAAGTGTATCAGCAGTTCCACTCACATATTTTAAAATGTCTAAGAAGGAAAAGAAAAATAAAGGAAGAAGGAAAGGAAGGAAGGAAGGGAGGAAGGGTGCGAGGGAGGGAGGGAGGAAGGAAGGGAGGGAGGGAGGAAGGGAGGGAGGGAGGGAGCGAGGGAAGAAGGAAAAGGGGGAAAAAAGAAAGCCCAGGGGCTAGGGTGGGAAACACACAAGACTCAGTAAATGAAATACTATCAGCAATTTCATAATATGGTAATTTTTAATATTAAAAGTAAATTGTAAATGTGTCTTTATAAACAATATGCATAAAATAGATCATATTCTAAAACCGTTTCTTTTTAAAATGCTTTTTCACAGTAAATTTCTTAGGTGTCAGATTTTCCCTCAGAATAGTGCAACTGGAAGAAGGGAAATGTTGGCAGCGGCTCAGGACTCTCTGCTAGTACAAGTCCTTGTAGATCTCCTGCAGGAGCGGGTGAAGACTCATGTCTGTCTCCGTCTTCTTGATCACCTGCAGTAGCTGCACGTGTTCCGTGACAATCTGTCTGAGGTCTGTCATTTTCTGGAGCAGCTTGGCAAACAGCTGCGAGGACTCAGGGTGGTTCAGCTTCAGCTGGAGCTCCAGGGCTTGTAGCAGGTTGTCTTGAATGTCTTCAATGGGCTTCACATTCAGCAAACCTGGGCGATCTGGGGAAGCACAAATGGAAAACACAACACGGGGTTCAGTCAAAAAATCCTCTGGGCCCCGCCTCGGAGGCCTAGGGAGCTCTACCAAGCAACTCATCCGTGGTTTTGGTTTGTTTTGCTTTGTATCTTAAATAGGTGGGGAGCAAGGGTAAGCAGATAATGGGTGAGAACTGAGGATGTAATCAGAACCAAAATAATCAGAGGTCTTTGCAGGGGCTTTTTCTGGCCAGGATGGAATCTGTGTGGTCAGCTGATGGAGCATGGCATCAAAACAATTTCATTCCCCAAATGAAGTTTCCTCTGCTAACATGTTTCTACTCAGAAATTTCCTTTTTCCTTTTTTTTTTTTTTTGAGATGGAGTCTTGCTCTGTCTGGCTGGAGTGCAGGCTGGAGTGCAGTGGCACGACCTCAGCTCACTACAACCTATGCCTCCCGGGATCAAGCTATTCTCCTGCCTCAGCCTCCTGAGTAGCTGGGATGATAGGCGCTCACCACCACGCCTTTCTAATTTTTGTATTTTTAGTAGAGATGGGGTTTCACCATGTTGGCCACGCTTGTCTCAAACTCCTGACCTCAAGTGATCCACCCGCCTTGGCCTCCCAAAGTGCTGGGATTACAGGCATGAGCCACCACGCCCAGCCAGAAATCTTTTCAACTTCTGCTCCTTCCTGATGAATCCATGTTTTATAGCTTCTACTCAGTTTCTTATCATAGCTTCAAATATGCTCTTTTCACAAATATGCTTTTAAAAAAAGGCTTGTCTTTTTGCTTGATTTGCTTATGCTGTGTTTGCTTAATATGGCGTATTTCCAAACGACAAAACACAGTTTTAAAATACTGATACATTTTAACAGAGGTTTCTTTTGAGTGGCAAGATTGCAAGCAATTTTCACTAGTTCTTCTTTAGATTTTTTCTTTAGTTCAATTTGCAAATGGTGAACTTCAATACCTTTTAAATATTTTACTTTTTTCTTTATGTAGATCTTGTTAGATTTATTCTCAAATACTTTATAGCTTCTATTGTGAATGGACCCTTCATTTTCATTACATCTAATATATCCCCGCTGATGTGTAGAAAACTAATTGATTTTAGTATATTGAAACGATTCCAATTTCCTGAACTTTTGTCAGTTCGAATAGCTTTTAATCATGGATTTCTACTTTTTTTGGATAGATAACTGTATCAGCAATGGTAGCTATTTATTTCTTCTTTTGCATCATTAACCTTTCTCATTTCCTCTTCTTGCCATAGTGTGTTGGCTAAAACCTCCAATATGGGATTAAATAATAGCAGCAATTCTTGTTTTATTCCTAACTTTGAAGGAAATGCTTCTAATGGTTTATCAGCAACTATGATGTTTGCTATAGATTATGGAGGACATGTTTTACTCCTGGCTTATCCAGGGGTTTAAAAATTTTAATTTGTTTTAGTCAGGAATGTTGTTGAATTTTTATCAAATGCTTTTACATTTCTCTATCTAAAGAGCTACGATATCTTGAAGAGTTATGGTTTTATCTTAACCTAGCACAGTGAATTACATTAACAGAGTTCCTTATACCCTTGTAGTCACTTGCTAATATTTTATTATAGGGTTTTTGTACTTGTAGGTGGTACTGGTTTAGAATTATTTTGGGGGCCATTCTTTGCCTGTTTTAGTAACAATGTTAACTAGCCTTATACACTGAGTTGAGAAGTTTGCCTTCTGTGTCGACATAGTAATGATCTGTTCCCTGACGGTTTCTTAGAATTTGTTTGCAGAACCATCTGAGCTTAATGATAAATCTATCATTATCTTTAATTTTTCTTCCATAGTTTTTATCTATTCAGGATTTCTACTACTTATATGGTAAAGTTTTAGTAATTTATATTGGAATAAAGTTGTAGATGATATTGTCTTAGAATATGAAATGTATTTATTCATGCCCCTTAACTTAATCTTAACTTAATGCTTTTTCTTTTCTTTTTTTTGAGACAGAGTCTTAATCTGTTGCCCAGTGCAGTGGCATGATCATGGCTCACTGCAGCCTCCAACTCCTGGGTTCAGGTGATCCTCCTGCTTTAGCCTCCCAAGTAGCTGGGACTATAGGCATGAGCCACCACACCCAACTAATTTCTAAATTTTTTGTAGAGGTGGGGTCTTGCTACATAGCCCAGACTGGTCTTGAACTTCTGGCCTCAACCAATCCTCCTGCCTCAGCCTCCCAAAGTGCTGGAAACATAGGCATGAGCCACTGTGCCCAGCTCTTAGAGCTCTTTATTTGTGCATTCTCTCATTAAAAAAATCTGATTTGGCCGGAGAATGGCAGGAACCCGGGAGGCGGAGCTTGCAGTGAGCTGAGATCTGGCCACTGCACTCCAGCCTGGGCGACAGAGCAAGACTCCATCTCAAAAAAAAAAAAAAAAAAATCTGATTTGTCAAAGGTTTATCTAGTTTTTGCTTTTTTAAAAAAACATAACTTTTGGTTTTTTAATCAAGTCTGTTTTTAAACATTTTGTGTTTTGTTTTTAATTTATTGAATTCCTTTTTAAAACTTTCTTTAGGTTTACTTTCTTCTCTTTTTCTAGTTGTTTTGAGTTGAATGCTTAATTCATTTGGTTTGGTATTCCTTGTTTTCTAATAAATGCATTGAAGCCTCCACATGTTCTTCTGAGTGCCACTTTGGTTTCATCCCATGGGCTTTGATCAATGGTACTCTCATAGTTCTTTTCTAAACAGCTTGTCTTACAATTTTGATTTCATTTTTAACCTAAGAGTTATACAGAAGTATGTTTTTAAATTTCCAAGTAAAAAGTTTGGGTTTCAGTGTTTGTTTTGTCATCTCTAAGTTTTATTTTCTAATTTCCAGTTTGTTGCCTTGGGTTAGATTATAAGGTTTTCTCAGTAAGGCTCACCAAGAAGACAGGATATTCACTTGATCATCTATCTCGTATTGATTTCAAATTTGAGCTCTTGAAGGCTATTTATTTTCTTTCAAAAATTGTAACTCTTCTCTCCTTCATGGTATGAGTTTTACCCACCTTTAATATCCTTTATGACCTGGTCCTGGTCATCCTCTAGCCTCAGTTCTGTTTCATTTTGCTCCATGTTAAGCCATATTAATCTATTTCCATGCCAAGTTCCTCAAACACCCTATGTTCTGTCAGGACTCTGCACTTATTCAGATTTTATTCCTCCTGCCTGAAATGTTCTCACCTTCCCTTCACTCTTCTTATTGACTTCAACCATTTCTTCAAAATACAGACTGTGGTGGGATTCCATCCTGAAATCCTTCCTCAACAGTATTCCTTCCTCTCTCCTGTTCTTCTCATCTCCTTTCTCTGGGCCCCATAGCACCTTATAAACACCTCAATCACAGCTATACTAGTAGATTACATTCACTGAATGGTTATAATTTTCCAAAGATCGTGCCAAGGGCCTTATATACAATATGCCATTTAATCTTCACAATAACCCCACAAGGTCATACTTTACAGAGGGAGAAATTAAGACTTAGAGAAAAAAGTTGCATCTTACCAAGATGGGCCACTTGCTAGTAAATGCAGAACTGATATTTGGATCTAAGTCTGTCTGGTTCCAAAGGTTCTGTTCTTATTCCTTATTATCTTGTATTGTAAGTTCTGACTTTCTTGTTTCTCCCCCATTAGACCATGAGGTAATAGAGGGCACAGACTGTGTTCTGATCATTTCTGAACCACCAGTGGAAACACAGGAAGCATTTGGTCGACTGAGTTAATGAGTGAGAAGGCTGTTCTGGCCAAGAGCCCTGGATCGAAAAGCACAATTCTCTCGGCTGGTGAACAGGCCTGAAGGCAGAATCCCTACACAATGAAGAAGTCTCCTGTAAACTATGTTTTCCTGTGTCTAATAAACTCTAGTAACCTTTATCCATTGAGATGAGGCTCAAGAGAACAATGTGAGATGGCAGAGTGGTCTCAGAGTGGGATTTTCAGAACTCTAAATATTCTTCTAAGTTAACTTTCGTATTTTTTTTCCATTAAAGAAGGAAATTGGTCTTTAGTTTGATTTTTTTTCCCTCTCAGGTCTCCAGCATATCCCATTGACCATAATAAGTCTAAGTTTCTTTTTTAGATTTCAGCATTCAATCCTGGAACCATCAGCAAAAAATCTCAGATTCTGAGAAGGAACAAATGATCGGGTCCTGGCCTGGAGAATTGGGCCCCTGGGAGCATGGGGCCTTCCTCACTGTTGCTATATGGGAATGAAAAAGCCACTGACACTTCACTGAAAGCTGGGCCCCAGACTGGCATCTTGGTTTAATGACTACGGATCCTCCAGCTTGATAAATGCATGCATCTCAAAGGCCAGAGGCAGACGTGTGTCTAAAGACAGGTGCCGAGAGAGGCCCTCCTGGGCTGGGACCACTCGGCCTGGGGTAGGCCTCTGCTCACTAGACACTGGCTCCTGAAACCTTTCTGCCGCTCCTCCTTCCTCCACCTGCTCCTTCTCTCTTTTTTTGGTAGAGACAGAATCTCTACATTCTGTAGAGGCTGCTCTTGCATGCTGGGCTCAAGAGATTTGTCCTCCTTGGCCCTGCAAAGTGCTGAGATGACAAGCGGTAGCCACTGCTCCCAGCCTCCTCCTTCCTCTTGAGCAGCACCACTGGGGTCAGCCCTTGGGCTAAGGAGATGATGTTAATCTACTAGGTCCCGTTTATCAAACAACCAAGCCCTAACATGCAACTGATCAGGGCTTGCTGGAAACACTTGGCTCCGATGCAGTGTCATGGAACTGGCCTCTCTAGGAGTGAAGAGGGATCTGGTTTGGATTTTCAAACCCCTCTTTGGCAAGTTATTCTTTATGATGTGATGGATGAAGCTTGGCTGAATTGCTGAAATTTTGTGGCCATGGAGTAAGTATATTTTCTGCAATGATAAGTTAGATCATTTACAGATCAGTCCCATTGTCCCCCTGACTGAGCCTCCGTTAAGGCAAGATGGTTTAGGGAAGGAGGGCAGCAGAGAAAAGTTGTATATTTTACATCTAAGGCTTTCACTCACCAGCTCTGTGATCTTAGGAAAACTGATTAAGATCACTAGGCTCAATTTTCTTGTCTAAACAAAACAGATCAGACTAAATAGATAATCTCAAAAATTCTAATTCAAAAACTATAAGATTTATTCTCATTTGTAATTCCCTCTACATAATTCAGTTGGGGAAATATACTCAAACATCTAATTGAAAAAGCACATTAACATTAAACTTAAAACACCTGACTTACTTAAACAACAGAAAAGCTTCCTTTGGTCTTCACGCTCTAGTCAACGGCAAAAGAGATCCATCTGCCAGAGTTGTTCCCTACCCTCCACCCTCCAAGTGGTCACAACTCCCCACTAGTCTCTTTCCCTTTCTGTTCCACGCACATTCAGTCCTTTACTGAGCTAAGCCAGGTGCCACAGTTGTGCCACAGAAATCCATCCAAACACCCAGACTGTGCCAGGGCCTTTCTCTTCTCTCCATTCCCAACAGCCTAGTGCCTGAAAAGGCACTGCTCCCAGGAGGCCCACCTGAGATCCTCTCCCTGCACCTTGCTGAGGTTACAGTTGAGTCTGGTGTAGGGCCAGGGCCAAGGGTCCTCTCTGCTCGGGTAGGCTGCCTAGAAGGCCCTTTTGGGAAGTGTGTGTGACTCAGACTCCAGGACTGAGCACTCCAGGAGGCTGGAGTCAATTACTAGTTCCCTACTCCCCAGGCTGTGAAGAATTGGGAAAGAAACCTTTCCGGTCTCCATCCACACGGTCCTGGAATTGATTACAGAGCACTGTTGATTATGGGCAAAGCTTCCATCTTATCCAGATCTGGTTCTGTGAAGTGGAGGGTTTATTCAAAGCAGATTCAAACATGCTGGTCCTCTTGAGATCTGCCCACCTGGGCTGGGTGTTTCCCTAGCACAGAGTTTCTCAGGAGGCGTCTCAATTAGGGAACCAGATGACCACAGCAGAGTCTCCTGAAGGAGAGGCAGATAAACTAATGTGGGGGGTTTTGTCTCTATTCTAGGAGTTGCTCTCCCGGCTTTCCGCATCTTTTCCTATTGGCTCTCTGATAGAGACTAAAGTGAAACTGACTGTCCCTAGGGCGTTAAAAAATAACAAAACCAAACACAAATCTGATTGCAGGGCAGCTGTAAACTGATCCACAGACAATGAAAGACCTTAGCTCAGGTGCAGGCCGAAAACTGGAGGGGAGGCAGGGCTACTTAGGGAACTCAGTACTTTGCAATTTAACTTCCTTTTGCGCTTCCTCTCAAGTTTCCTTTATTGCACTGCTCCCTAAATTCACAGGCATGTTCTAGGAGGCAGTGGATTGGGAAGCTGAAGACTTGAGTCCTGTCTCTCTCCCACTTAGTTTCTGTGGACAAATCATCTAATCTTTCTGGGTTTGGGCTTAGTTTTCAAGACAATGACATTTCTTTCATAAGCGCATGGTGAGAATGAAATAGGTAGAGGAATTTTAGAACATATTATAATTCTTGTGTTCGTTCCAATAAAGGCACTTTCCATGGGGTTGGGGTCAGGAGTGTAAGTAGGAGTGGATGGCATATCAACAGTCAGGAAATTGAAGGTTTCTGAGTTGTTCTTGGTTAGAGCAGAAATTCAGAAGCTCAAGAAAAATAATGCCTGATGCAGACACGTTTGGGGTGTCAGGCAAGTTCTCATTCCTGTAGTCGAGTGCATGTAGGCAAGGTGGTTTAAGAACAATAACAAAACAAAAAACCCACGGAGCCCCAATTCACTACTTCCTTGAAGAAATGATGCTGGGAATTTGGGGGTACTTTTCTGATCCAACCATCAGAATCACAGTGGGCCTACATGGAATTCAGCAAAGTACCACGGTGTGGCCTATAGCAATTCCTTCCCACCATCCTACCGATAGGGAAAGATCATTTAGCAAAGTTATACATGTGTCCTCTTCATATTTAAATTTGAATTGGAGCTTGGTCTAGTGCAGGGATGATCAATTCTGGCTACATATTAAAATTATCTGGGGAGACTAAAAAAGCAAACAAATGCCTGGGAGCCATCCCTAGAGATTCTGACTCACTTGGCCTGGGGTATGACCTTCAGGATTTTTAATAGTTCCTGGGTGATTCTAATGTGTGGCCAAGGGTGCACACTACCAGCTGAGTGAGAAGCAGTTGGAATTACAACTCTGCAAGCTAGGTAACCTTGGACAAGTTCCCTCACCTTTCTATACCTCGGTTTCCTCACTTTAACAACTGGAGCTGTAGCGGTAATTTAACTCATAATGTTGTTTAGAGGACTGACGGACACACGGAAGGTGCTTAGCACAGTGTCTGTTGCACAGTAAATTAGCTATCACTATTTTCATTACTGCTCTGTAACCGTGCCTCATTTTCTTCCTACCTTTCTTTTCCTCTCATTTCTCTGATTTTCTTGGGTCCTTTCTATATTTTTCCTATTCTTTCTTCCTCAATTATTGCTTTCTTCATCCTTTTTTACTTTCTCTTCAGCCTCCCCTCCCTCCACCCCCGCCCCCCGCTGCTTTCCGGATGTTTTCCCCTTTCTATTCCTGGGCCTGCACCTTGCTGGGTATTTATAAGAACGCTAGCAAGGCCACCTTACATTAATCAGAGGTCTGAGCCATGGATGATTTGAAGAGCAATGTAGTTTACTGCTGCTTTCAGGGAAAGGGGATAACATAAAATAGAGATCTTGCAAATGCTTTGACAAACAGATAAAGATCATCTGTAACCAGCACATTCTGCAGTGAACACACATGTTGCTGGTACAGCCTTCACTCTGAAGTGGGTTAACATTCTGACACTCGCCGGTTTAAATAACAGTTTCACATTTAATTGCTTCCCCTATCTATGCCTGATAACAATAATATATATGACTGGGCCGGGATGGTGGAGCAGGATAACCATAATAAAATCAAACCAGCCAATATTTTCTTTGATCCGCCCATTAAATAGCGATTACATCTCAACTTGCCTCATCTCAGACACTCTACTCCCACCTCTAATATGCAACTCCCAAACCACAAACCAGAGCACAAGCCCATCTAGTGACAGGGTGGGCAACCCTTTCCTGTGTGCCCTGTTCAAAGCCCCTCCACTTGACAGCACCACCAGTGGAAAGTGAGCATGGGCTGTCATTTCCGGGTCTCTCAGAGTGAAAATGGAACCTGAGATTTCTGTCCCACCCCGGGAAGCCCTTGTGTCCCTACTTCTGTACACCCTGGGGATAGGGGCCCCTTGTCGTTCTAGTCATTCCAGGTCACTCAATTTATATCCAGCCACGTGGTTTGCTCCCCACCTTTTTATCAGGACCAGGGGAGCCGTCTGCAGTCCCCGCTTAAGCCTAGTGGTGTATGTACATTTCTGCTTCTTCTCTGTCCAAGAAGAAATCTGACTGGGGCTGGAAATGCGGGGTGGGAGATAGAGGAAGAAGGGTGGTGCTGAAATAGGAAGAATGATCCCTTCCAAGTCTCCCACTAACCTGCCATCTCCATGCCCTGAATCCATCTGGTGGCTCTACCCTGCGATGCTCTCGGCAGGATAAGGGGAGGGAAAGGAAGAGAGAAGGGAAGACTAAGAACTCCTACCCTTCCTTACTCCCTCAACCTCTGGAAATGGCAACAGCACACCAAGGGCAGTAAGTGAAGTTAAAACCTGCCAGGTATGACTTTTCTCCACCCCGCTCCCCCGCTGTGCTCCTTGCCAATGTCTCTGTGAAAAACCTGTGATCTCAGAACACAGGCACACTCTCTAAATATGGTCTAAACACATGAAGTCCCCAAAAAGTTCATGGGAATTCCTGAAGGCTGGGAATCCAGCAGTCCTGCCATTCCCTGTCTCCTTTGGGGGCCACAGGACGTCCGAATCCTCCCCACTTCGAGGCCCTCCCCTTCCTCCAGGATCTCTTTCCTTCTGGGTTTTGTTCTCAATCCACACCTAATCCCCTTAAAGTGATAGTTGATAAAGCGATTAGCTGATATCTCCTAGGGGTATTTATATTGTAATAAGCGATCTTAAGAATCACTGTTGGTGGCATTTCAAGCAATGTGACTGGCAGGATTGAGTGGCGCTGCTTCAAATTATATCATATAGGGCAAAAGGGAAAATCAGCATTTACTGTGTGCTGAACATGTCCCGGGCATTGTGCCAGAGGCTTCACATCATGTTATTTGGTTTGCTCAGGGTACTGATAAGGAAATTAAGGCTCAGGGAGGTAAATAATTGCCGCAAGCACACATCTAGGAAGAGAGTGGGGATTTGGAACTCCTGTTCATCTGATTCCAGGGCTTTACACTGTGCCAGCCTGCCTCTTCTGGTCTCCCTACTTGTGACACTGGTGAGCCCTCCAAAGATTTCTCTAGGACTGATTGATGCCTTCACTACCTGTATCTGTTAGGAGTGACTTGAACCAGTGCTGGGTTTTCATTCTTCCTCACTTGCAGATGATCTGTCTGAACGTCTTGGTGAACTGTGCCAGTCTGGAAGGCTGCCTGGGGTCACTCAGAGTTTAAACACATATTGGGAGAGCCCAAAATGATAAAGTACCCCAGAAAGCAGCCCCGACTGACCGGCTGAGCCTCTTCCAGGACTGCCGGTGTGGGGTCAGGAATGACTCAGCATTCGACCCAATAGTCAGTCTCTGAGGGCAAATCCAATTGCTTGCTTGCTCACTGGGATGGTCCCAGCCTACCATGCCTGGGCTGGGGAAGGGGTTTTATTTCTCAACAGTCACAGATAAAGATGCTTCTATATTTTACAAACAACAAAAGCCTGTATATGTATATGTTTAAAGTATATCAGATGATTCTAGGATGTTTCATCTCCTCCCCATCGTTCTATCCCTGCCCTCAGCTCTCTGGTTTTTAGAAATTCGGTGCCAGTTGAAAACTCATAAATAAACTTCACCTTTGTCAAATCAAGTCTATGGGGTTATGAAAATGGTGAACTAATGGGACATTTCTAGATAACTCAAAGCGAGTCATTATTCAAAGCCATTCTGCCAACTAGCTGGGGGGGCAGGGTGAGAGGAGTGGCCTAAGAGAAGAGCCTTATAAGCTATGCAGAAACAACATAGGTGCCCGTAAAATTTTTTTCCAGTTAATAAATAAGTGCTATTACTCTCGGACACAATCGTAGCCCAGATAGGGGACAGGAACTATGCAATAACACTCTTTGGCTGTCGTCCTGCTCAAGAGAAAGCAGATATCCTTGTTTATTTGCAATATTACAAGAAAAGAGAAAAACAACTTTCGCCATGTAGGCACCAGCCTGTCTTGTCCAAAAAAACTCTACGGATGAGGGAGCTAAATCTTTAGCTGGTACAGGAGAGGTGGGAGAAAGTGGGCTGACTGTTGTTCACAGTATTTTTAATATCTACGTTTTGTAATATTTTGGGTTTGGTCTCCTCTCCAGTTAACTAGTAATGCAGATGATAGCAGATGAAGAGGGGGTGGAAGGCACTGGGCTGTGCAGAAGCAGAGACTCCATAAGCCGGAGTTTCCTCCAGGAAAGCAATGGCCTACTCAAGCAAGTGCACCCAGCCTTTTGTTCCAGAGAGAAGACGACACTTTCCATTTTAGAGCTGGGAACAGTTTCAAGATTTTGAAGGGCAGCTATGGGACAGTGAAGAGAGATGAATACACCCAAACCCAGTGCTCCTCAAACTCAGTGCTGATGGAACACTGGTGTTCTGTGAGCCGGAGCGAGCGTATGCTGTGACAGCTGCGTCAGGGTTATTCTGTGTGTTTCTGAAGGGCAGGAAGAAATGAAGGGACTGGATGGTATTTCAACAATTTAACATTCCTCTCATACATTTTTCTGCAACCACTTATCTATATTAGAACGCAGTATAAGATGGTATCTCATTAAGCAGAGATGTGTTTACTCAGTTATTTAAAGTTTACTGTCCATTTTTGTGGGGAGTGCTGCAAACAGTACCATTATTTCCAGCTATCTGCTGGCTGAACACATTTAAGAACCAGAACACCAGTCTTCAGCCCTATCACCAGGCCCTATCCCTTCCTTAAGTAATTTTCAAAACCTAGGGTGTTAATTTTGTTAGACACATTAAAATGGTGTCTTAAGGAGGACTTTGGATATTACTAAGTAATATCTGAACTATAATCTAGAGATTCTTTTACTTTTCTTTTCTTTTCTTTTTTTTTTTTTGAGACAGGGTCTCACTCTGTTGCCGGCTGGAGTGCAGTGGCACAATCACAGCTCACTGCAGCCTCAAATTCCTGGGCTTAAGCAATCCTCCTGCCTCGGCCTCCAGAGTAGCTTGGACTACACATGCATGCACCGCCACACCTGGCTAATTTTTGTATTTTTTGTAGAGACGAAGTCTCCTTATGTTGCCCAGGCTGGTCTCAAACCTCTGGGCTCAAGGGATCCTCCCAATTCGGTTTCCCAAAATGTTGGGATTACAGATATGAGCCATTGTGCCTGGCCTTGAAAATTCTTAATTACAATATCTGGAGGCAATATGGAAATAGGCAGTTTTTGATAACTGCCAAAGAACTCTAGGACCGAAGCAATTAATTGAGATGCTTCCATATCTCAATACACAAAAGGCAGCAGGGTCTAATGGTTAAGTGCACCAGTTTCAAAGTCTGAGAGGCCTGGGTCTGAAACTTGGCCTCACTGATTAACAGCTCTTTGACCTTTGGCAAACTGCTTAACCTCTATAAATTTCCATTTTCTCCATCTATAAAAAGGAGGCAAAAAAAGTCCATGTATGCAGCCATGCAGTCTTCCTTCCAAGAAACCCAAACAAACAGATTATGGATGTATATAAAGTGGCCAGGACAGATTCTCCCACATACTGAAGCTTTCAACAAAAGGTAGGTAGTTTTTTTATCATTTCAGATGATTATTCACTCAACAAGCATTTATTGAATAACTTATTCTGGGCTAGCACTAGGCTTTGATTCTACTTTAATTCCAACAAATTTTACAAAAATGTATCTATCTGGTATGACCCATGGGGGAGCCCCAGGGGCCTAGGTTACTCACCTAACTAGGTGTTATCCAATCAACATAAAATATCTGCTCCTCTTTGATCTATAAATGCATAGCAATGAAACAACTTCCCTGCTTCTACCCTATTCTCCTTGCCCACTCAACAGCAGAAAAGTCTATGATCATGCCAAGAACAGCCCTCCAAAGTGGCTTCACAGAGAAGGAACAGTGCCGGAACTGCTGGAAAAAGAAGGAGCTGCCCTTGAGGTGGTTTGCGTCACCAAGCCAGACTCAGGAGGGTACAGGAGGAGGCTGGATGACTTGCCATCTGCGGCCATTGTAGTGATATCGGCAGCTCCTCTGTCATTAGGACAGTGATGGCAATTTGCCTTGAAAAATATATTGTAAAATCCAGTGAATTTCCTCCCCTGTATCTTGGAGGTTTAGGAAGAACTGAAATGGATTCCAAACTGTTTTGAATTAACAAAAAGAGCTTTTGCCTGTTGCAGAGTTCCAGCTGGAACTCTTCTAGACTTTTTCTTCACAAAACAGCAAACACTCAAGGGGGCAAAACATCCACCAGAGTGTCCTGGGGCTTGTCAGCTTCACTGAGCTTTATGCTTGGCTTTGGCTGCTGGGTAGGTTTTGGGAGTTTGCTAGGGTGGCTGGCATGATGTTGTGGCGCCAGTTGCAAACATGGCTTTGCTGGAGGCAGTTTTATTACTCTTGACGCCGCCCAGCCTGTCAGTAAGACTAGGGAGTGCAAGGAAAGTTATTGCTTACCATGATGACCAAGGAAGCACTGTTCCTGGCTTCTAGATATGGGCCTACTTTAGGGATACAGTGAAGAGAGAGCAGGTTGCAGCCACCAACACAAGAGTGAGTTTATTGACCACAATCCACTGGCCAGAGCCAGAGGGGGCAGTTAGGACACCCAGGTTTCAATGTTAGTTCCATTGTGGCACTAGTTGTTGAATCTTACACAAATCGCTTAAGTCTATGACCCTCACTTTTCTTTCTGTGAAATGAGAATTAAGAGCCTAGGAGCACTGTCAGGATTGAATGAGAGAATGTACATGAAATGCTCTTAAAAAGGTACAAAGTCCTGAACTTTGGTTCTAGAATAGGTTGCTGTTCCTTTTATTTAGTTTAATTTTTGTCCCCAAGCTCAGGGGAGAGAGAGGGGAGAAAGACTCAAGAAGAACTAGGTCATCTTTCTCAGCAGCTTGATTTGAGAGCTGAGTGAACAGCGGAGATGCTAAGCCCGGGCAAATCTAAGTACCAATCAAATGGTATCAGCAGTTTTTAAGGCTGAAGTTTAATGGCAGCAATCTTAGGTAGCAACTCCAGTTTCCCCAGCAAATACTGAGTTGGGTCAAATCAGTTACTTTCATCTAAAAATCTCCTCTTTGGGTCCTCTAGGGACACCCCCATTAATCCCCAATTCCTTACCCCCGCCCACTCGTAGATGATGCACATCTTGCTCATCTTTCTTTTAGTCTGGGGCCCTAAGTGCCTTTGCTGAAGTGAAGTTCTTCTGTGAGTCCACAGCCAGCTCAGGAGGAGGCCAACTGGATCCCCACCAAAAGCACTTCTTTCTGAAACCACCTGATAGACTTTAGAGTAAACTGCAGAGGAGAAAAGAATCACTCTTGTTAAGACTGGGTAGGATCAGAAATTTGTTTAGTGGATGAAAGCCTTTTGCTTAGCTGAATGGAAAATCTGGAATAGGAGGAAAAACCAATTGAGAAATTTTGTCTTACTCTAATGAAGCACAATCAAGGAGGTGGATCTCATCCTCTATGCCTGAGACTCAGATCTCACTTCATAAAGCCCAGAATTCTCATGACTGTTTCTTGTGTAGACCTTGCCTAGTAGAAACTAAGTACCTTTGAATGGCTCATTTCAAATGCTTGCCTTCGTGTATGTGGGTAGGAATAAAAACTGCTATGAACATACACATATATGAATGTATATATCTATATATACATGAGTGTGCACGTAAACTTCTTGATAGGAAAAATAGGACTTTGTTAATTCTATTTTATCCTGAGGGCAAAGCCCTTTACTTTTCACTTACACCTTTCTGTACTCTTTCAATTATAAGATGACCGTGTATTACTTTTATTTAAAAAGTTAATGAAAAGTCGGCTGGGCACGGTGGCTCATGCCTGTAATCCCAGCACTTTGGGAGGCTGAGGTGGGCGGATCACAAGGTCAGGAGATCGGGATCATCCTAGCTAACATGTGAAACCCCGTCTCTATGAAAAATACAAAAAATTAGCCGGGCGTGGTGGCAGGCGCCTGCAGTCCCAGCTACTCGGGAGATTGAGGCAGGAGAATGGTGTGAACCCGGGAGGCGGAGCTTGCAGTGAGCAGAGATAGCGCCGCTGCACTCCAGCCGGGGCGACAGAGTGAGACTCCATCTCAAAAAAAAAAAAAGTTAATGAAAAGTATTAACGAAGAGTATGTAATGACATGGGAAATTGACTAAGTGAAAAGAATAGACATGGGATATATAGTATGCTTAGGAAAAATATTTGAAATAAATTAAATATTAATATATTTCCAAATTTTATTAAACATAAAATGTGCCTTAAAATGGCAGATAAATAGTCTGGGTGGCTATTGTCTGCATGTGGCTCAATAGTCTGCAGTGGCTCATGCCTGCAATGCCAGCACTTTGGGAGACCGAGGCAGGTGGATCATCTGAGGTCAGGAGCTTGATACCAGACTGGCCAACATGGTGAAACCCTGTCTCTACTAAAAATGCAAAAATTAGCTGGGTGTGGTGGTACATTCCTGTAGTCCCAGCTACTAGGGAGGCTGAGGCAGGAGAGTCGCTTGAACCTGGGAGGAGGAAAACCCGGTTGTAGTGAGTGGAGATCACGCCACTGCAAGACAGAACGAGACTCCATTTCAAAAAATAAAATAAAATAAAATGAAGTAAAATAAAATACAAGATAAATAATATCAACTGTTTTTCTAAACTGGTTTTTCAAAATTTAATATTTTTCTTCTGGCAAGCCTTATACTGGAATCTCATCCTTTTTTGCTGAATTAATCAAAGATACCAGAGAGTCAGGGATTAATTTAGGAAGTAGATGTGGTCAAGATATTAAACCATGCCAGGTAGTATATTTTTGTTCTATTAAACATAATATCGGCCGGGCGCGGTGGCTCATCCCTGTAATCCTAGCACTTTGGGAGGCCGAGGCAGGCGGATCACCAGAGGTCAGGAGTTTGAGACCAGCCTGACCAATACGATGAAACTCCATCTCTACTAAAAATACAAAAATTAGCCGAGTGTGGTGGCATGTGCCTGTAATCCCAGCTACTCGGGAGGCTGAGAGGAGAATCCCTTAAACCCAGGAGGTGGAGGTTGCAGTGAGCCGAGATCGTGCCATTGCACTCCTGCCTGGGCAACAAGAGCGAGACTTTGGCTCAAAAACAAAAAACAAACAACAACAATAAAAAGCTATAATATCAAGTAGTTATTTTAAAGCGAATCACAACTGGACCCTGGACTTACAGCTCCAAAGGTAAACTATGGGTATTGTGATCTATTTGCACCCTAGGCATTTAAAGGCCGGTATTCCACATGATGTGATAGTAGAGAGTGTAGAGTCTGAGCCAGCATGCCTGGTTCACAGTCCTGTCTCCATCTTTTGCTAGCCACGTGACCTCAGGCAAATGAGAAAACCTCTCAGCGCTTTGGTTTCCTCATTTGTAAAATAGTCCTTACTTCCCTGAATTGTTGTAAGGATTGAATAAATATGCACAAAGTGCTTAGAATACTGCCTGGCACACAGCAAATACTAAATAAATGTTTGCTGTTCTTATGACTACTGCACTATGCACCTGATTTCAGAAACATTCTCCTTTCAACTGGACAACAAAAGATCGTGCTCTTTATAACACATTGTGCAGTTATACACAGTTTACCACTATCCCCCGATGGGCTTTTCACAGAGGATATACTGTAGAGTACATATAAAAAGCTCACCTGAAGTCCACTTCAATAGGAAAACTTGCCACTTAAAAAATTTTTTATACAAAGAGATGAAAGTAAAACTTTCTTCTACTCATGAGAGGCTATTGAAAGTAAAGTTTAGATTGGGCGTGGTGGCTTATGCCTATAATCCCAGCGCTTTGGGGGACCAAGGCGAGAAGATCACTTGAGGTTAGGAATCTGAAACCAGCCTGGGCAACATAACGAGACTTCATCTCTACAAAAAAATTTTAAAAATTAGCAGGGCATGTTGGTGTGCCCCTGTAGTCCTGGCTACTCAGGGGGCTGAGGTGGGAGAATCACTTGAGCCCAACTGTAAAATGGCCATGTATTACTTCTATGAAGTGGCATGATCATAGCTTACTAACTGCAGTTAGAAGCTGCAGTGAGCTATGATCATGCAACTGCACTCCAGTTTGGGTGACAGAGTGAGGCCCTGTCTCACAAAAAAAAAAAAAAAAAAAAAAAAAAAGGAAAGGAAAAAAAAGCCACACTCAGTAAAAAATCTGGCTTTTGGAACTGGTTAGTCAGATCATGTACTTGCAGGGCCAAAAATACAACAAATAGCTAAATAACTAAATTTATTTCTATGTTGTGTGTTCGGTTCAGATTGCATTCTTAATCACAACCAACTACCTCACAAAGGTATTTTGAAGGGAAGCCATCAGAGGAATCCACACAAGAGAGTGGGTGGAGGTCAGTAGGTATGCCTTAATTCCTGATATCACGAAAGCAATTCAAAGTAGTATCTTACTGTTGGAAGGGCAGGAGCATGATTTGACCAGAAACACTTAGTAGTTCCTTCTCTACGTCAAGTAAGCATTGTCTTAAGCAAAGTTATACATGCCATTACTTACAGGAACCAAAGATTAGATTGGCCTCTAATCTTCCTTTCTGGAAAGGAAAGAAAGAGAGAAAGAAAAGAAAAAGAAGAGGGCATTTGATTGGAAAAACTATATTGTTGAGGGAAGAAAGAGAAGATCCTGGGTTACTCATAACTTTCATACTGCAAACTTATGATACTCTTTCTTGGTACAGCGTTTTGCACGTGTAGAGGTGATTCATGGCATTATGCCATTGGCACTTAAAGCGACAAAGAACGCAGACTAATAAGGAAATCCAAAATTCTTTTGGCCATCCCACCATCATCCCACCCTCTTTCATAGAGGATCAAAAGACAAATCTTACCTCCACTGAGAATAATGACAGCAATAAATATTGCCAAGTCGCTGTCATCTAATTCCAGTGCATTGAACTTCACAGCAAACTCAAACTTGGGCTCCATAAAGTCACCAAAAGGCTTTCGCAGGCTTTTTAGAAATTCCCTTGTCATGAAGCCTTGGCCCTCGGATATGAGAACCCCATCTTTATTCATCAAGGAGGCCAGCATTGTATAAATGATCTCATGGACTCCATATTTGAGGAGAGTTACTTGGTCGTTCAAGTCAAGATTTACGAAACCAGGAATGCTTTTGGCATACTCTGTGATCTCCTGCACAGCCTCCACGGAGCGAAACTGGCAGCCCTGAAAGATGCGGATGGCCACCTCTTTGCTCTGCTCCTGCAGCGGGGTGATGTGTTTGAACTTGATTTTATCTTCTCCCATCATTAAGGAATTCATGTCATAGATAACGAATGGCTGCAAATAAAACAGGGAAAACATGGGTGACTTGGAGATTTCTAACTTAGTGAATGCCATCCCAGTTCAGAAAACTGTTTCTTTATGTAAACTTGCTTTGCTAACTAAAATCTTTAAAGCTGAAGATGCTTAATAATGAGAAAATACTCTCAAGTTCTTTTATTCATCTTAATTATCTTCTGGGACCAAACAAATTTCACCAATTTTGGTCTTCTTTCCCTTTAATTTACACTGTAACACTTTACCTATGACTGGCTAAGAATCCCAATTTCTTTTGTTTGGGGAGTCTTCACTGTTGATTTTTATATTTATTTATTTATTTTGTTTGTTTTTGAGACAGAGTCTTGCTCTGCTGCCCAGCCTGAATTACAGTGGCACAATCAGGGTTCACCGCAACCTCCACCTCCCAGGTTTAAACAATTCTCATGCCTCAGCCTCCTGGGTAGCTGGGATTACAGGCACACACTGTCACGCTCGGCTGGTTTTTGTATTTTTAGTAGAGACAGGTTTTCACCATGTTGGCCAGGCTGGTCTTGAACTCCTGGCCTCAAGTGATCTGCCCGCCTTGGCCTCCCAAAGTGCTGGGATTCCAGGCGTGAGTCACCATGCCCAGCCAATTGTTGATTTTTAAAATGATACAAAATCTACTGTTTATCTTGGCTTTCAATGAAATACACTTTTAACCTTCTTTCAATAAAAAATCATTTCAGCAACTCAGGGTTGAAAATACCCACTTGAACATAAAGCAACTTTAGAGGCTTAAAACAATTTTTTTTTCTTAAACTTTTTTTTTCCTTTTCCTTTGTTCTCCTTCACGAGTAATAACTTTTCAGTTTTAGATGAAATCCTCTCAGATCGCAAATGAAACTATGTGCACATAAAATATGCTTAACTATTTAAAAATCACTCTGAAAGCAGATTAGAGCTATTGAACCAAGAAAATGTCTATTTCTTTTTTTAATGCTCTGGAAGCCATCTATTTCACAAAGAGCAGATATAGAAGGCCTATAGGTGAATGCTGCAAAAAACAGTTTTGAATTTACATTTTAAAATATCTGTCCTTACAGGTCAATCAATAAAATACATGCCCCAGTTATTTAAGTTTGCAATAGGCTGCTTTCAAAAGTTAAGTCATTTGGTCATGACATTATCTCTCTCTCACTTCCCTTGTATAGAACTAACCAAAGTCTGTAGTCATTGAGAAATTCTCAAGGCTGCTCTAAGGGGCAACATTTTACTTACACCGGATACACTGAAAGACACATAAGGAGTTAAACCTTGAATCCTGTTCAAATACTTGTATACCTGAAAGCACTGGAAGAAGAGCTGAGGGTATCTGCATTCTAGCTTTGGTTCTGTGGTGAACTATGCGACTTAAGAAAAGTCATTTACCTTTCCTAGGCCTTAAATTTCTCAATCAGGGGTTTCCACCTCTTCTCCAGAGGAAATTCTAGTTGTATTTCTCAGAAGCAGGATGTGTGTGGGGAGTGGGCATGTGTGTGGAGAGCTGTGAGTGTGCATGCACAACAAACATGAAGTCTCTGATAGACTAAAAGTAAACACTGTTTTGAGCAGAGATGTTGAGAATTCTCTCCTGAATGGGCACAGAGAAGGTGCATGAGTGGCCGTGGCAGCTGGCTTCAAGATGCACCGGTTGGAGATTCTATTCATATCTATGGAACTCTATGATTTTCATCAAAAGATTAAGTTTGTTCTACACTGGAGGAAGTAACACCAACATTAAGGACTCTCAGATGTTAAATATATTTCCAAACTTGTACGTCACGTCAACACCCTTTACTGGAGTTATTCTGGAAGTTTTTACTTTTGTTACAAAAAAATTCACTTCAACTGTACTACTTACCAAACTCCAAAAGGGGACAGATGTGAGAACCCCAGAACAGGTTTACCTGGTGGCTCTAATTTTTCAAGGGACCAAACTGTCCGTACCGTATTTCTTAAACATTTCGCTTGGGTGGTTTTTTTCCTTTTTCTTTTCTTCTTTTCAGGATTAATATTATTAATGGGAGAAATAAAAGGGGGGCAGAGCAAGTAACATCAATGAAAATTTACTGTATTTTTCCAGAATGTCAGGTTCTAATTATGAGAAAAATTTGAATGGATAATGATGCTGTCACAGAACCTAGAGAAAACGTGTTTCTTTGTCCTACAGGCATTTTATAGTGTATTATAATATAAATGAAATACTGACTTTCTTTTTCTAAAAAAAAATTATTTCATTTTTTGAGATGAGGTCTTGCTATGTTGCCCGGGCTGGTCTTAAACTCCTGGGCTCAAGCAATCGTCCTGCTTTGGCCTCCCTAAATGCGTGCTAGGGTTACAGGTGTGAGCCACCACAACTAGCCTTTATTGGCTTTCTTTAATGTCATGAGAAAATGATGGTCTGGACACCTGAAAAGACCAACTGCACATGCAGGAGTACAAATAACATGAATACAAAATCATCGCCTTTTCACATGTGGAAAGACTGTACCCAGAACTGCCCACTTCAACTTTCAGAGGAGCTTCTGCTCAACCATTTGGCTGCTTGGCACAGAACATATGCATGAAATTCTTTCACCTCCATGTAAGTGATTTATCTGGAAGTATGCCCTGATAAATCACCCTTGTCACTCTTCCCCTTTACTTCCCCTGTCCCCTCATATAAAGCTCCAGGTTCCTGTTTTCGAAACTCTGTAATAGTTGAACACAGGGCACAAAATCCTGCTAATTTTCTCTCCCAATTTAACAACAATGTGACTTTAACCCCTTGGCAATTGATGTTGGTCAGGATTTCCTGGCAGTAAATACTCAAGGACAGAGAGAGGAATCAGCACCCCACCATCATGCCAAACCATTTCAGTTTTTTTTTTTTTTTTTGAGATGGAGTTTCGCTCCTGTTGCCCAGGCTGGAGTGCAATGGCGCGATCTAGGCTCACTGCAACCTCCACTTCCCGGGTTCAAGCGATTCTCCTCAGCCTCCAGAGTAGCTGGGATTACAGGCACCCACCACCACGCTCGGCTATTTTTTTTTTTTTTTTTTTTTTTTTTAGTAGAGACGGGGTTTCGCCATGTTGGCCAGGCTGGTCTTGAACTCCTGGCCTCAGGTGATCCACCCACCTTGGCCTCACAAAGTGATGGGATTACAGGCATGAGCCACTGTGCCAGGCTCCATTTCAGCTTTTTCAGTCCTTTCTGCATTCTGAAGAAGAGGTGAACTAGCAGAGAATTCTGGGTGTTGACATGCAAATGAACACCAGTTGTTTTTTTTTTTTCCTAGTCATATCTGATTATACTGTTTTCACTGCATTTCTGAAGGATGCATAGATTCTTTCTCTGTCAAACTGCAAGAGAGATCCCTGGGTGGGCGTGGTCTGCCTTTCTTTGCAACCAATTCACCAATTCTTAGATTGCAGACAGTTCACTTAGGCGTTACTTTCATATTTCACAGGGAACCTCCTTACCTTCAAACCTAGAGAGAAGATCGTGGCCAGCCTGCTTCATGGAGAGAGAACCTTTTAAAACCCTGGTCAAATTTGGTCTGCATAATTTTTATCTTGAATCATTAATTTAACATGACATTTGGTACAATGTGGTACAATGTTCCATACAAAATGTACTGTACTTCCACGGCCGTGTTTTTGTATTTTTTACAAAGCAAAGTGTAGTCCTTACACTTGCCATCAGCCTGGACAGTATTATCCAAAGATTGCCATTATAGCAGCTGTATCATTCTCAAATTTTGTCTTAATGATTTAACACTTCTAGTTTGGGGCTAATAGTGTATTTATCTTCAGACCCTACATCAAATGGCTGGGTAAGCGTCCCTCCTTAACAGGAAAGAAAGCTTAATTACAGCTAGGACATGATGGGGTGAATTCAGGTTTTGTGGTGCATAAAATGTACACAGTAGTGGGGCCTCTCTAAGGAAGGTATTACAAATTATGAGAATAAAATTGCTTGGGCCCTTCCCCACGCACTGGAAGGAGCTCTGCACAAGGGAAGGGCCCCATGAAGCTTCATTAGCTTCATAGCGAATCTGTCACTGGTCATTGTGTGCTTGTGCTTTTCATATATTGGACAGACCAGAATAGAATGAAGAAAGCTGCACTTGAACCCAGTGTTTCTCCAGGAAAGCAAAAAGATTTCTGTAAGGAGAAATCAATTTTTTGAGGGATACATCAAATATAATTAATTTTGATATATTTAAATTTTCAATATTTTGACACATTTTGATTTTCAATTTTGACATATTTTGATTTTCAAAAATATATTTTGATTTTCAGAATAGGATTAAAGTACTGTTTTATATAGATGAGTAAATTCAATTATGGCATGCTTCCTATGTAGAATACAAAGACAATGGGGGAAATGGGATTAATGATGAAAATAGAGTAATTAATTTTTTTTAACCTTTTTGAATGGAGAAATAGAACAGTACTGTTCCTGAGAAATCCAATAACATCAGCATTTTAACATGAGTTATGAAAGGTATTATACATGAATGCTCTATGTTTATAATCCTTTTGAATAACAAAATAGCAAGCTAAGGAATTTTCATAAACATGAAAATCACTCAAAAAGCACAGGGTATTCTGGGTGACTTTTCTAATTTGGCAGATTGAATGAGTGTAGTCAACCCGTCTACCCTCTCTCAATCACTTGAGGTAACCCTGTCAGAGTAAAAACTGGCTTGGAAAAATGTGGGCCTCATCAAGTGTGGCTTTCCTGATGTTCCTAGTTTTACCAGGGCAAAACACTGAATTCTTAGGGCTTATCTTCATTTTGTTTCCTTCTTCCTTTTTACACATCTGACTTTCATCACCTGTGGCACACGCGGTTCTCCTCGGTTAGCTACAATCCAAAATTCATTGGTTTGGTTTCCTCAGCCTCTTGCTGGTTTCTGCCCGTTGTTCCTGTTTCCCTCTTGTTGAGAACCATGAGATTTATAGGACAAAAGGGGTCTTCAGAAATAATCTGCCCCATCATTCTCTGACTAATGAATAAACGGAAGCCAGAGACATTCCAAAGTCAAAGTGCCATTTATAGCAAACTGGGAACTAGAACCTAAGTCCTGATTCTGGGTTGAGAACTTTTCCCTTTCCATTGCTTTCCATAGGACTTCTTCACTTCTTTTTTTCCTTTTAAAATGATTATTCTAGGATGAACTGGAGATTTTAAACTAACGCTCTTACATGCTGGGGTCTTGGGGCGGTGCCTTTTGAACGACTGTTTCCTAGAGGTGCTGGTGGAGTGCTGTGTGTGATAGAAGTGAAGTTTGAAAGCTGTCAAAGATATTCTGCTTTCCTGCAGGGTTTAGAGATTTAAGACAAACAAATGAAAAGTTAATATGAAGAATGATTCACACTCTAATGAACTAGCACATAACCACAGCTCTTAAAAAAATCAATTGCCAGCCAAAGAGTTATTCAGCAGGCAAGCAAGGGTATTGGCCAACTGAGTCCAGCCATTGGGGAAAAAAATCCAAGTGCTTTTCTTTTTAACTCTAAAAATATTATTTTTAACTTATTGTCTGAAAGAAACTGGTTCAGATCTTTTATATCTTTAGCTATTCCTGACAGTCCTGGCAATAGAAGAATTTATTTTATTAATATTGATAGATGGATGAATGATCCCAGAAGCCTAACTTCTCCAGCAGCCCCAGAAACAAATTGGCACTACTATCCTGATTTTATTTCTACTGGGGTCCCTAAGCCCCTTTCTCTGAGGATTCTGACTGATGTCTTTCCTTTGGGGAGCAAATTCCAGCTCACTCGGGCTTTTCCAGAGATAAAGGGAAAAGAGCCCATATGTTGTTTAGCTGTAAGTGTAGGATTTAACAGGACAGATATCTTTCCAATAGCTTTGAGTCACTGGGTTTGATGGCCATTGTAAATTTCAGAATGCACAAACTTAAATGGGTAAGGAAATGTTTTCATAGAAGTTTACATTTCCATATTGATTTTATTCTTCACTAGTTTCATATTTCACACACTATTTAGAAAGACCATTTTTTCCAATGGCACCAGTTTGCTCTTATAATTATAAAAACAGTGACTCTACATGTACCTACCATAAACAATGTGATGCTTTGGAACCCAAAGTCCAATATAGCACAAATAAAGAGTTTTATTCCTTATTTGCAGATAGAGTGCAGCCAGAGCTTCGCCATCTCTTAGATAGGGGGTGAAAAGTTGGCAGGCACATCAAGCGTTTTTCTATTTATTGTTTTATGACAAACCATGGCACTGAAAATGGTTTTTGAAAACCACTGTTTATTTTCACCAACAAACATGGGATCATGTGACAATGATACACGCAGTGTGATCATCACACCAGGGTAATAGTCAAACACTGAGCACTTCCAAAGTCCATTCAGTTATCAAACTGCCTTCATGAAACAGAGCACCTAGTTCTGGCATATGCATGGTTTTCAGAGTGCAGAAAGACCTCTTAAATAAGGGGCCTTGGCTGGAGCAAGCCACTGAAAGGGAAATAGGTTGTGGGGAGAATCAGTTCCATCCTATTGAGGATGGTTAAAAGGTCTATTGCTCCTAAAATTTCTTGTCCGGCAATCCATAGCTAACAATTCCATATCCCATCTTTTCCCGGCCCTAAGCCTAAAATTCCCAAGCATATTCTTATTTAGGCAAAACAATGAAAAGTAGGGCATCCTATACCAAGGACATGATGTTAAAGTTGGTAGAAGGGGAGCAGGGGAATGCAATTTATCCATTTTGAAAGGTGCAAGTGGCCCTAGGGAATAAGATCCAGGAGAAGGAAGTTTAGATGGGGAGGGGAAGGAATCCTGGTCTGCCTGGAGGCAAACGCTGAGCAGGCAGCAGGCATTCTACAATAGGCAATGGTGAAATTGAGGAGAATGATACATTTAAAGAATGGCCTCTTCAATCAAGTCATTTCCTTTTCCAAAGGTTCTGGGTAACTGGCAACCCACTATTCTGAGTAGCCTCCCCCAGCCTTGGCCTAACCAACACTAATGACATCAGTCTCAAGCAGGGTGTATAAGAAACGCAAATTGCTCTGCTGCACAGCCATAGCCACTTTTGTATACCTCCCACTCTCTCAAGAGTCCACATTTCTGCAAAACTTTTCCTATCAATGCAAATCCTAACTTTCATGAGTCCTGGCCAAGAGATAACATAACACCCCTGAGAAAGATGCTATCAAATGAATAACATAATCATGTAGATAAAGAACAAATCTCTAGTCTCATTGGAAATCACATTTTGTTTTTTTTTTCCTTTCCCATATTCCTCTCTGAACTGTTTCTTTCCACTAGTGTTTAATTTGATTTTGCAAGATAAGGAGAAGAGAGGGTGCCAAACAATTGTAGTTTAGTTTTGTGTCATCAGTGAACGGATTATTTTAATTTGGCCCATTCTCTCTTTTTCCAGATCCTGCCTGAATCCAGATCATCAATAATGTGCAGTTTGGTAAGCAAATATTGGGCTAGTTAGAGGCCCTCTGTTGAAAGTCCAGAATTTCAAAGGGCATAGGCAACCATGTTTAATTCAATTAAGCAAATATAGTCTGAGTAACTATTAGGGGCAAGACATAGTCCTAGTTATTGGAAGAAAATGACAAATGCTTGGCCTCTGAACTTGAAAAGCCCATAACCAAGCATTTTGCAGCCCTTTCCTTTAAATAACTTAATACCTGTTTATTCCATAAAGAACCTCCTTATTTTTTAACTCAAAGATTTAGAGCCAAGGAGTCAACTGGAGTGAGGTATCTTGAGTGTGTCCTCCAGTGACACAGATAAGAGCACGTTGGACACCAGTAGTGTAATTTTAAGTTCTTGACCACCGAGGCTTTTTTTTTTTTTTTTCAGTCTTTTGCCTGACTTTCTGGTACTACTAAGTTGACAGGATTTCTAATAAGGATTGTAGGTACGAATTGGAGGATGAAAAGAAGGTGAGAAAGCACTTGATGAAAACTAACCATGGCTGGTGGCTCACACCTGTAATACCGGCTCTTTGGGAGACTGAGGTGGGAGGACTGCTTGAGCCCAGAGTTCAAGGCCAGCCTGGCCAATATAATAAGACACTCCCGCCTGGGCAACACAGCAAGACCCCACCTAAAAAAAAAAAAAAAAAAAACTAACCAAAACTGTAGATAGTTTGCTTTAGGGCTCTTTCCTTTTCAGCAATCCTTTAATTTTTTTCTTCCTGGATATGAATAGTTTATTTTCTGTAGTCCAATCAGCTACGCAGAGGTCTTCATTTGTTTTTGATTTGCTATGGCCAATTTTCTCATTGAACGAATGAGCTTTATGATCACCAGTGTTGTGCAGTCCTGCGCATGTAAAAGCCAGCAGTCCTAGTCAAGGACTTTTGTAATTTGAAAAGAACCAAAACAGCACAAATTTTTTCCAATTGTGAATATATTGGGACAGCAGATGAGGTGAAGAATTCCTACTGTTCTAAAAGCTGAGAGAAAACAATCACAGAAAGTTTTCTCAGAGCGAAGCTTTCTCAGTGTGTTATGTCTCCCTGGCTCACTGACAGCAAGTGGGAAAGACTAGCTTCCTAAAGTACTGCGCTGAGGGGCTAGCGTGCTACGAATCTTCTGAACTAGAGGCCAGAAAACCTGCATTATAGTCCCAGGTCTTCTACACACTTGCTGTGGGGTCTTAGGGCAAAATGTTTAACCTCTCTGGACTTTATTTTCCTCATCTCTAAAATAAAGAGGATAATAATAGCAGTAGTCAGGTGGCAATGTGACTCGAACCTAATAAATGTGCAAGGTTTTTTTTAATACTGTAAAGAATTGAATCCAGGTATATTATTGTTGAGGTATCAGAGACCTATTTGCAAATCGGAAAACTCTTTGTCCTTATCAGTGTATGGCTCTATGCCGCAAGTTTCCTTTTTCTATTAACTGATTCTCTTACTAAATGGTTTAGCTAAACAGAAGGACTACCATCTTGAGATGGTCATCAAAATACATGAAAAGTTAATGAGATTTTCCCCACAATATATCTGAATAGGGGAAAAGTTACACATATCTATCAAATAATTGCATAGCTCTCTGGGAGGTGTTCACGTGAAAATAAATGAGTGCATACAAGGGCTTTCCATGGTTGGGACAGTGTCTTCTGAGTGTGTTCTGCAGTTCTTACAGCCCTAGGAGCATTGTGCAGACATCAGAATCAAAGCCAAACCCTGTCGTTAAAAACTGAGCTACAAAGCCGGGCGTGGTGGCTGCGCCTGTAATTCCAGCACTTTGGGAGACTGAGGCGGGCAGATCATGAGGTCAGGAGATCAAGACCATCCTGGCCAACACAATGAAACCCCATCTTTACTAAAACTACAAAAAAATTAGCTGGGCATGGTGGCATGCACCTGTAGTCCCAGCTACTCAGGAGGCTGAGGCAGGAGAATTGCTTGAACCAGGGAGGCGGAGGTTGCAGTGAGCCGAGATGGTGCCACTCCACTCCAGCCTGGCAACAGAGCGAGACTGTCTTAAATAAATAACAACAAAAACAAAAACTGAGGTACAGAGACATGATCCAGGTCATCCAAGCTGATGGCATAATTGGGACTAGAATTCAGGCACAATTTTATGCTATAATTCCATGTTGTTTTCTCAGTTTCCAGTCAGGGGAGAGCTTTGCTGCTTGGAAAACCTAACTCAGTAACAATTACAACCCATTCTGGGTTTTCTAAATGGTGCTGCTCAATGAGTGAACAGATGTTGGAGAGTCCACTGGAGTGGCCCAGGCAGCTCAGAGCCTTGCAGAAGATAAAATTCCATATGTAATAAAAGGACAGAGCTTCTAGTTGCCCTGGAATAATCAAGAATGCTACAAGGAAGGAAAAGTAACCTAATATCTAGAATCTATTTTATGCCCCATGTTGAACTTCCCTAAGAGGTAACTCTAGACCAGCCCGACCAACATGGCGAAACCCCCCTCTACTAAAAATACAAAAATTAGCCGGGCATGGTAGTGCACACCTGTAATCCTAGCTACTCGGGATGCTGAGGCATGATAATCGCTTGAACCTGGGAGGCAGAGGTTGCGGTGAGCTGAGATTGTGCCACTGCACTCCAGCCTGGGTGACAAACCAAGACAACGTCCCAAAAAAAAAAAAAAAAAAAAGGGTAATTCTGGTAGTTCTCCTGAAAGGTGAAATAGTGGGATTCAATACATTTTCTAAATCTAGGTCGGGCTCTTCCCAGAGAAAAGCAAGGCTGCTTGAATGAATATTGCTGTGGCCAGTTATTTTGATGGCGAGAAAAGAGATGGATCCTAAAAGAGGGTGATAGGCTGAGGGGGCTTAAGTTCATTCATTAAAGTTAGGATGACCAATACATTCTAACACTATTCTCAAAGACTTGATGGACTTTTCTCCCTCTTCAAAATAATGTTTACTTATGCTATCTGAAAACACTTCCTGCATTTCAGACTCAGTCTGCAATATGTTAACAGCCAACAGTTGAACAATATTCTGCATGTGCATTCGTAGCGCAGTAAACCATTTACTCAAAGAAACAAACACCCACAACAACTCCCCGCCTCCCCCAATGAAGACAGCAGAAGAGAACTAACTGATTTGTCTGTTGTCTTTCCTGTCAAGATCGCCCTCGCCTTTGCTTTGGTCAGCGGGAAGGACTTTATGTATGAGTCATACAAATGTTTTGCCAGGGCCCGGAGGTCAGCGGACTCTGGGTTCAGCTGGTCGATATCACTGGAGATCTCCGCCAACAGCTTCTCCTTCTCGGCTTGTGGCATCCGCCCAAACCTGATGGCTATGGAGGAAGAGGAACGACAGGATGAATCATTGGATTACTACTGCTCTGAACATACACTATGCTCTCCCAGCCCTCGTTCCCACACAGTAAAAGCATCTCCTCCTCCACTGCTCTCGAGTTCTGGTTTCTGTCTACCAGTTTGCTCATGTTTTTATAAAAGTAGCACAGACCATCAGTAAAAATTAAACTGTTCACTTTAATTTTTAAAAGTTAATGCATAATCCTGCTGCGAAAGTGAAAGAATTCAAGAGTTTAGCAAAGGGAGGAAAGTATGTCGACTTAAACATGAAATAATTGAGAACCAACTCCTATTCATCCCTCAAGACCCAATTCAAAGGTCACCTTCTTTGCATCCCCAGCAGTTGACCTAAGGTCAGGGCACTAGAAGGATCAACACGTTTCACGAATTGAAATACGAAACTGTGTAGAATTCAAAGTTGTACAGACATAGGCTTTGTTCTCAGGGAGTTTGTATGATCTGTTTGTCTCTGTTAAAAAGAAATATGGATGGTGCTTTATCACATCTTACTAGTCCAGAGAGCACTTTTACATGTAGAGGAGAGAAGCCATAGTTATCTCCCAACTCTCCAGAGTTACCACTTAATGATGTTTGTCAGAAAGACAAACTGGCGGCCTGTAGGGTGAGGAAGTGTGAAAAAAGGTAATGAAAGAAAGAAAAGCAACGAGGAAAATGTAAGAGGGGTTAGTGGGGACTAGTTTGGGGAAAAAATAAACTGTAACTTTTCAACTCAAATATGTTTTCTTTCCTTCTTACCAATATGTTCAGCAAAATATTATTTTGAATCACGTTCCTTTGGGGGCACACTTTAGGTTCTATGTTTCCCATAATAAGGGTACCTGGCCATCATGTCCACTGCTCCCCATGCATACATAGCTCTGTTCTTACACTCACGACGTGGTATCACAGCCATGTGTTTTTATGGTGATCGGCTTCACTAGACTATATGCTCCTTGAGCGCAGAGACCGTCATATTCGTTTATGTCTCTAGCAAGACTCTGTCTCTGCTGAATCCCAGAACAAAGAGATGGCTCTTTTATTTTATTATTTTGAGATGGAGTCTTGCTCTGTCACCCAGGCTGGAGTGCAGTGGCACAATCCCAGCTCACTGCAACCTCCACCTCCTGGGTTCAAGCAATTCGCCTGCCTCAGCCTCCCGAGTAGCTGGGATTACAAGGGGTGCGCCACCATGCCTGGCTCAGTTTTATGTTTTTAGTAGAGACAGGGTTTTACCATGTTGTCCGGGCGGGTCTCAAACTCCTGACCTCAAGTGATTTGCCCACCTCAGCCTCCCAAAGTGTTGGGGTTACAGGCGTGAGCCACCGCGCCCAGCCAGAGATGGTTCTTTTATATGTTATTATGCTAAGGGTAGCATTTCTACCATGAGACATGACAGCATATGACAACTTTCCCATCTGAGTACTCCGTGAAAATTACCTTGGATTTTCCCAAGAAATTGACATGTACCCTTGAGTCTCAAATTCATAAATGCATTTCCATTGACCCTAAATAAATTTTATCACTGACTAATACAACTACTGTTTTGTAGGGGCCTCCTTAGAGACCAGACTTGGGAGTTAGAGGGGAAGAAAATCTTACCTCTCATTTGGGATTCCTTTAAATTGAATTAGCCTGTATTTAGATACTTTTAGTAAATATATCCTTGGTACATGGCCTCTTCACATAGAAACCTTTAAACTGGGAGGTTTTGGTCAAAAATCCTGCTTCCCTACTCACTCTTCCCCATTTTCTTTCTGTGTTGTTCTACGGGGCTGAGGCATGATTGTTCATATTTTTATCTACTGGTGACCCCAGCCCCTGGTGCTAGGCTTGTCTGGGTCCCTCAGGATATGACCTCATCTCATAGCACTGATCACAGGAATTAATCTATAATGTTTTATTTCCTCCCTTGCCATATAATCTCCACAAAGGCAGGAATCTTGTTCATTATTGTATCCTCAGCACTTAGTACAATTTCTCGCACATATTAAGCCCTTGTCTACTGTAATTCGAAATACAATGGAAAGAAATCCCAGATAGCATATTCCTTCAAAATCCTCTGTGAACCTCCTGACCACTTTGCTCAGATAGAATTCCTTATGCAGTTGGCCCTCCATACCTGCAGGTTCCACATCTGCAGATTCAACCAACTGTGGATTGAAAATATTTGGAAAAAAGAACCAATAAAAAATAATATGGGCTGGGTATGGTGGCTCACACCTGTAATCCCAGCACTTTGGGAAAGGATTCGGCTGTAATCCCAGCCGAAGTGAAAGGATTGCCCAAGGCCAGGAATTTGAGAACAGCCTGGCCAACATAGACAGACCCTGTCTCTACAAAAATAAAAATAAAAATAAAAATAATTAGCTGGGCATGGTGGAGTGTGCCTCTAATCCCAGTTACTAAGGAGGCTGAGGTGGGAGGATCCCTTGAGTCCAGGAGTTAGAGGCTGCAGTGAGTCATGATAGAGCTACTACACTTTAGCCTGGGTGACAGCAAGACTCTGTCTCTAAAATAAATAAATAAAACAATGATAAAAAAAAGACAAATAAAAAAATATGGTATAACAATTTTTTTTTTTTGAGACAGGGTCTCATTCTGTTGCCCAGGCTGGAGTGCAGTGGTACAACCATGGCTTACTGCAGCCTCGACCTCCTGGACTCAATCGATCCTCCCACCTTAGCCTCCTGAGTAGCTAGGACTACAGGTGTGTGCCACCATGCCTGGCTAATTTTTAAATTTTTTGTAGAGACAGGGTTTCACCATGTTGCCCAGGCTGGTCTCGAACTCCTGGGCTCAAGGGATCCTCCTGCTTCCGCCTCCCAAAGAGCTGGGATTACAGGCATGAGCCACAACGCCTGGCCATAAGAATTATTTATACAGCATTTACACTGTATGAGATATTATAAGTCATCTAGAGATGATCTGAAGTATACAGGAGGATATGTGTAGGTTATATGCAAATAATATGCCATTTTATATCAGAGACTTGCACATCTAGGAATTTTGGTATCTGAGTGGATCCTGGAGCCAATCCCAGGGAATAAGGAGGGATGGCTGTACTATGTTCATTTCTTGTTCACCAGTAGTTCCCAATTGAGGAGTGGGGAGGGTAGGGGAGGCAGAGCATAACAGAGTCACATGGTAACTTCTGACATTATATGTTTTCCATGGAACATTTTGATGGGCCATCCATCCACTCAGTTAGGAGTATATAAAAAACCTGGGGTTTGGGACAGTTTATAAAAAGCTTCCTAAATGCTGGGCTCCTGTTGTATGCATACATTAGCTCATGTATTAAACTGTTACTATACTACGATGTTGGTTTATATCGGTTATTCTACTTGAATATAAATTATATGAGTAACAGGTTTTCTCATCTTTGTTCCTAAGTGTAACAAAATACACATAGTAGGTTAACAATAAATGTTTGATGGATTAAACTCCAAAATATCAGGTTTAAAAACATACAGAAAACGAGACACTATGTCCATTAGGAAGTTTGGGAAAATGATCACGAGAAAAGCACTAAGTAAGAAGGCGTATTAAAAGAAGAAGGAATTTTGGTGTAAAACTCAGAGAAAATCAGTTGTCCTATAACAAAACAGAGGTGACTAGAATCACCAACTATCTGCTGCTCCTGAACTTTTGTTATTTCACAGAACACACAATACTGTCTCTTTACTCAAGGAATAATTATTGAATGACTACTGTGTGCCAGGCATGGTTCTAAGCTCTGATTTAGTTTTTACAGGTAAGAGGCTATAAACATATGCAAAAGTTTACACACCTAGAAAAGCTATTTTTTCCTAATGGGTAATCAAAAAAGTTAATTTAAATGAACAAATAGCCAAAGATAGCCACTTACGACATTTGCTAGTCCTGCTTTTCTATCACCTAACAAATATAACCAGAAAACACCCCTAAAAACCATTTTAGAATTAGGATATATTAAAGTGAGATCCCTCTGCCATAATCTCACAAAAATGTATTTTTATAAGTTGAAGTTCCCCTCAAAGGCTAACTCTAATGAATAAATTATCTGTATTGTTAAGTGCCCATGCTACAAATTAGGTTCCATTTAATTACCAGTGCAACCAATTATATAGGTGATTTTAGCATTTTTTATACACCAGAGGTTCATAAAAGGAATGAAAAATAGATCCCATTTGGTGAGACTAAATTCACATAAAACATACAAAAATCTGAAACTGTACAGAAAATAAGGATTTTTATTTACATACTTTTTTTTTTTATCTTTCAGCTGAGGCACGCATACCTTTTTTAAGGGGGAAAAAGCCAATGTTATTAGTATATATAGCCAGCAACGAAAAAGCCAGTTTCGTTGCTTCTGAGTCCCACATAATAGTACCTATCTACCTCATGTGAGGTGATGAGAGGAAGTGCTTAGCACAGTGCTGGGCACATGGCAATGCTTAATAAACACTGCTTTTATTGCTGTGGTCATGGTAACTATGGCTGCTGTGGGTTCTAGACCAGGTTGGTAGTCATGGCACGCTGACCTCTCCCACAGAGAAAGAACAGAATCTGAAAACCTAAACTATGTGTCTGTCTGCCTGCCTGTCTATCTCTATTTCTATCTTTCCATCTTTAAATTGTTTGGGAGATGGTGTTTTTTAGTTAAGTAATTCTTGAGCCTCAGGTTCTACCTTTTACCTACCAAGAGAAGGAAAGTGATGGAGGTTGGGAGGTGTTTCCTGTAAGACTGAAGTGAGAGCTTAGAAATAGAAGATGAACAGGCCGGGCGTGGTGGCTCACGCCCGTAATCCCTGCACTTTGGGAGGCCGAGGCGGGCGGATCACGAGGTCAGGAGATCCAGACCATCCTGGCTAACACAGTGAAACCCCGTCTCTACTAAAATACAAAAAATTAGCCGGTCGTGGTGGCGGGCGCCTGTAGTCCCAGCTACTGGGGAGGCTGAGGCAGGAGAATGGCGCGAACCTGGGAGGCGGAGCTTGCAGTGAGCTGAGATCCCGCCACTGCACTCCAGCCTGGGCGACAGAGTGAAGACTCCGCCTCAAAAAAAAAAAAAAAAAAAAAAAAAAAAAAAAAATATAAGATGAACATTCTGGATTGGGAGTCAGAACTATAAAGGCTGAGTGTGCTCATATACAAGTGTATTTTTCTAAATCTTCTACCACTGCTGATTAATCTTAAAAGGAAAATGCTTCATGTCTTACTGTGAGTCACTGAGTGAGAACTTTTGGCCTCTCTGGAAAGCAAGGGAATGAATACTGCACTGAATGTAGTCAGGAAGTTTAATTTCTAGTTTCAGCTCAGTGACAAACTAGCTATGTGGCTTTAAGAAAATTACTGAACTTCTCTGGTCTTCAACTGATTTATTTACTGAATGAGGAACTTAGAAAAGAAGATTCTAAAGTTTCCTTCCTCTAGCTCTAAATTTAGCTCTAAAGTTCTACGAATGTCTGCATAGTACTTGAGAACATGCTCTGCTCTCTTTTTAAAAACAGTATGTGTCTAGTTTTTGAGGCTCAAAGAAAATACATTCTGTCTGTTCTACAGATCTGGCACCTGTCACACAGAGCAACTTCCAGAACACTGGCACACAGTTTCCTATTTGGAATAATTCATCATCTACACAGAAATCTGGTATCTTGGTAAAAAAAAAAAAAAAAAAAAAAAGATCAATATCAGAACTGGTAGGCTCCCTTCAGGAAGACTGGGTTTGATAGAGACTCACTAACTTCTGGGAAAGCATATTAGCATTCCTTTATATAACACACTTCTGTTGAGCAGAATGTAGCTGCTACTAGCATGTCATAGATTCCATATTGTGTATTTAGTACTGACACTGTTGAACACACAAACATCAAGCACACGGAATAGTCAGATGCCTGCTTTTTGGATCTGGGTACAATGCTAAGAAACAATTAATCGACATGTTTTTAAAACGTCTACCTAATTGTAGGAGCATTAAAGACAAATGCTACTTAATTACAAAGGTTAATTAAAGCAGGTTTTCAAAATAATAAATCAATAGAAAATAAAATAATGAAATAAGACAAGTCTTATTTTTGTCTTTCCACATCTAAGGGATAAATTTGCAATCATTATCAGGCTTTTGAAAATTAGTAAGGCTATGTCTTACGGTCTATTTTTCCACTTTTTATATGTTTGCTGCATATAAGCAAGATATTTATAACACGTGCTTTTTACATGGCTGTGCCAATAAGTTGTTTTCCCATCTCTCTTAAAAAAATTTTTTTTTTTAGAGACAGGGTCTTTCTCGATCACCCAGGTGGGAGTGTAGTGGCATGACCATAGCTCACTGCAACCTTCTGGGCTCAAGCAATCATTCTGCCTCAGCCTCCCAAGTGGCTGGGCCCACAGGCGCACATGACCACGCCCAGCTAATTTTTTTTTTTTTTTTGGTAGAGATGGGGTCTCGCCAAAACTCCTGGCCTAAGTGATCCTCCTGCCTCAGTCTCCCAAAGTGCTGGAATTGCAGGTATGAGCCACTACACCTGGCTCACCTCTTTCTTTCCTTCCTTCTTTCCCTCCCTTCCTTTTTCCTTTTTGTCTCCCTCCCTCCATCCCCTTCCTTCCTTCCTTCCTCCGTCCCTCCCTCCCTTTGTTCCTTCATTCCTTCCTTCCTCCTCCTCCTCCTTCTATTCTTCTTTTTTTTTTTTTTTTTTTTTTAAAGAGACAGGGTCTCATCCTCTTGCCCGGGCTGGAGCACATTAGTGTGATCTTGGCTTACTGCAGCCTTGAACATCTGGGCTCAAGGGATGCTCCCACCTCAGCCTCCTGAGTAGCTGGGACCACAGGCATGCACCACCATGCTCGGCTCACTTCTCTTTCTTGAGGGGAAAAAAAACTTGTGCCTGCTGGAGGTTCTGCAGGATTTGGCAATCTAATAACTATTCTTTTGTAGTTCCTCTAAAGTAAAACAAGAAGCAACCTTTACCATTTTTCAACTATTTGTAGAGGACGTTTAAATATTTTCTTAGGTTTCTTTCAAAAATGAAGATGAGCAAAACACCACCAGCTCGCCTCCTAACTCAATCTCTGATTCCCTGAAGTCTTCCTGACATCCTTTAATTCATTCACTGAACACTTGTTTGATGCAACACTGTGCTACGCCGATGGGGCTGGGGGAAAGGATGAAAAGGACTTGTCTGGTAGGGGAGACTGGATATGTTACACAGATGAGTCTCTCTAGTGTACCTCTCTGTGCTACTCTACTATTACCTCCTCTTTAAGTTATCTTTCCTCCACCACTGAACTTACTGAAAGAGTTGTTTTCACTGCGTCTGTGTTTGTCACTTTCTATTTACTTCTCGATCTACTGCAATCTAGCTTCGGGCTCACTGGGATTTACCGAAACTTTGTAAAAATCCTGAATGCTTTTCTCACAGCCAGAACTAACGGCCTCTTCTAAGTTCTCAATGGACTTGAGCTCTCCAGCATTCTCCCAGCCTTTAATGCTGGCGACCATCTCCACCTCTTATTTCTAAAATTTCTTGTCCTGGTTCCTGCTGTTCTGGGTCCTCTAACTTTCTGCCAGCTGCTCTCCAGATCTCTCTGATGGTGCCTCTCCCTTAGCTTGTATTCTGTGGTCCCTAGTATGACCTCTCTAACCTACAATGGGTGCTGATGATTCCTGCTCTCTCTTTACTGAAATGTGGAGCCTTATTTTTCACGTCTTCCTGTATTCCTCTATACATAGTTGCTGGATACTCCATAGGCACCTCTAACACAATATAAAACTGAATTTAAAATTTTCTCCTCCAAACTGGCTCTTATTCCTGTGTTCCTTTCTTGGTTAATTCATTCTATCGCCCAAATGAGATACCCTAAATAATCTTTGACAACCTCTCTCCCTTCAGGCGCTTTTATTCATTGGTCACTGCTCTGATATTTCTCTCAATTTCCTTTCTTCTCGCCCTTCTCAATGTCTTATTTCCTCATATTGCATTGGTCTTCAGATGAATTTCCCAATTCCAGTCTTTTCTCTATCATTTTTACTGCTATCAGTAGTTTTTTTTTTTTTCGGTAATATATATCTGATCACTCTCTTGCTTTTTAAGGCAGAATGTGGTATCACAGGAAGGCATGAAACACATAGAAAAGGAAGAGCAGGGAATCAGAAAAGTCTCATGGGAAGGAAGGCATTTGAATGAAGACTTGAATGTCAGGTAGAATTTCCACAGGGAACAGACAGACACATCAACAGAGGCCCAGAGGTATCCAAGCATAAGCCATTTTCCAGGAATAGCAAAATGCAGGGTTTGCCGGAAGTGTGAGTGGAAAGTGGGCAGGGGTGGGGAAAGGAGGTAGGCTACAACATGGATGGTTCTGGAGTCCACACAGGGCAGAGGGACAGGGTAGCCGGAGCAAACGTGTACTGCCACATGCATTAGGACTTGGTTACCTTTTCTGAAAGTTAAGATTTGGGTAATTTTTCTTTGCACAACCAAGAAGACTAAAGAAAAAAAAGTAATAGGTTAGCCGGGCCCGGTGGCTCATGCTTGTAATCCCAGCACTTTGGGAGGCTGAGGCGGGCGGATCACGAGGTCAGGAGATGGAGACCATCCTGGCTAACACGGTGAAACCCCATCTCTACGAAAAATACAAAAAATTAGCCGGGCTTGGTGGCGGGTGCCTGTAGTCCCAGCTACTCGGGAGGCTGAGACAGGAGAATGGTGTGAACCTGGCAGGTGGAGCTTGTAGTGAGCCTAGATAGCGCCACTGCACTCAAGCCTGGGCGTCAGAGACTCTGTCTCAAAAAAAAAAAAAAGAAATAGGTTAAAGTTGAAATCTATTTGCCATTCAGAATTTTTCCTTTTCTCAATATACACTAGAGCTGCTGTTTGCAAGGCACTGAGAGAACTACCTTAAAAATGTGAGTGTCACAAAAATTTGTGAAATCATTTTTCTGGATTTTTATGAAGCCACTGAGAAATTATTTTGAAAGTTGTCAGTTTTTTTAAAAAAATTAAAAACTCTCTCTCATTTATATCATAAGACATCTTAGTCAGCAAAGCTAAGATTTCACTAGCTTTTAAATTTATGAAAAACATATTTTTAACCAAATCTCAATGTTATAGAGAAAACCTAACTGAATGATTCATAAACAACATGTCAATTCTTCTCTAGATTATTTTCTTAAATAGGTCAGGTGCAGTAGCACTTTCCTGTAGTTTCAGCAACTCCAGATGCTGAGGTGGGCCCAGCCTAAGCAACATAGTGAGACTCCATCTCTAAAAATAGTAATAATAAATACATAAAATTTTAAAAATAAAAAGTGCACTTAGCCTAAACTATTTTATTATTTAGTTCATACATAAAAAAAGAGCTCTGAATATGAATTATTCACTAGTCAAAAAAAAAATTTTTTTTTTTTTTTTGAGACGGAGTCTCGCTCTGTCACCCAGGCTGGAGTGCATTGGCCGGATCTCAGCTCACTGCAAGCTCCGCCTCCCGGGTTCACGCCATTCTCCTGCCTCAGCCTCCCGAGTAGCTGGGACTACAGGGGCCTGCCACCTCGCCCGGCTAAGTTTTTGTATTTTTAGTAGAGACGGGGTTTCACTGTGTTAGCCAGGATGGTCTCGATCTCCTGACCTCGTGATCCGCCCGTCTCGGCCTCCCAAAGTGCTGGGATTACAGGCTTGAGCCACCGCGCCCAGCCAAAATTTTTTTTTTGAGATAGGGTCTTGCTCTGTCACCCAGGCTGGAGTACAGTGGTGTGATCATGGCTCACTGCAACTTTCACCTGGGCTAAAGCGATCTTTCCACTCCAGACTCCCGAGTAGCTGAAACCACAGGCGCGCACCATCACGCCCGACTAATTTTTTGTAGTTTTAGCAGAGATGGGGTCTTGCCATGTTTCCCAGCCTGGTCTCGAACTCCTGAGCTCAAGTGGTCCTCTGACCTCGACCTCCCAAAGTGCTGGGATTACAGGCATGAGTCACACTGTGCCCGGCCCACTAGTCAAAATTCTTAATGACTAAATAATTTTATTAAATATAAAGAGGACAAGGCCAGCGCAGTCGGTGGCTCACGCCTAATTCTAGCAATTTGGGAGGCTGAGGTGGGATCACCTGAGGTCAGGAGTTCGAGACCATTCTGGCCAACATGGTGAAACCCCATTTTTACTAAAATATAAAAATTTGCTAGGCGTGGTTGCGGGCACCTGTAGTCCCAACTACTTGGGAGGCTGAGGCAGGAGAATTGCTTGAACCCGGGAGGCAGAGGTTGCAGTGAGTTGAGATCATACCATTATACTCCAGACTGGGTGACAAAGCGAGACTCTGTCTCAAAAATAATAATAATAATAATCAAATAAAAATAAAGAAGACATATTTTTAAAATGTGATTACTATAAAGGACTTGCCAGCAAGATTTTAAAACAAAAATGACTACTTTGAAAAACTATAAAAATGCATGCAAGAGCCCATCTGACTAAAGAAGCAACATTATCCATGCGTCTTTTTATCAAGATTCTGCAGACACCAGCTTCACTAACAAACAGTAGTTGATGCAATGATCACTTAGTAAGTTACATGCACCACTGAGTGGCCTAGGAAGCAGGTCTGTATTTCTGCTTCATTTTCATTTTGAGCTTTCCTCTAAGGGCAGTGTCTAGACACAGTAGTGAATTGATTGTGCTTGAGATGACTCAGGAAGGCTTCTGAGCAATCGGTGGAATTAACCCATGGTCTAGAAATGATGGGTTGTTAAATGACCAAAATAATTAAGAACGTGTGTTTATTTTCGTTACTTGCAGGAAAAAAATACGTTTCTGAAGCATATCAATCAGTCCATCAGCTGGGTACTTTTCCTACCCCATGCTGAAAGTGAATATTTGAGAAGTTATGTTTCTAACTGGAAGAATTCTGAAACTATGTTCTTCTACAACGTGTAGGCGATATGTCACAATGAAAATGAAAGTTCCCTCTGAAGAGCTGTAATGCTACATAACCCAGGATGCCATTTATACTTTCTCTAACCCAGAGGCTCTGGATTTCTGCTCTCGGGCTACATCACTAATCATCAAACCAACTGCCCGAAATTGCTGAGCAATTGATCACAATATGTAGACCTGACTCAGATACATAAATTATATTTTTATTTTATGGTACCAAAACATATAGGTGAAAACTTTTAAATTCAGGCAATTGACATGCCAGGTGCCTACATATTTGTGAAGACCGGAGCATTGTAAGACACAGAATAGCTGGTTGAAAAGTGAAAAATCCAGTGAGTTAGGTTGTTTGATTATACAGAATCACAGAATTTTCAGTGAAAGGACATAGTGATCACTGATTTCAGTGCCTATCCAATAACATTAGCAAGAGCCCCTAGGGTTCCCTACTGGTTCCTTCAGAAACCTCCTTCAAAGCTGTGAGTGCATGGCCAAAGGGGAAGCTACATTCATCAACCAGACTAATCAGAGACCAGAGAGCAGAAATAAGGTTAACACAGAATGGAGTACATTTGCTTTGGGGGACGTCCATGTTTTCTTGCACATACTGAAAACAGCTGGGTGCTGACTTTGGTATAACACTCAGAGCCTCTTTCGATAAAAAGGCATTCTATATGAACAAAAACTCTGTTGGCTTCACATTGGTCAAAGCAATGGATTTTAAATAGTGACTCAACTTCCTAGAAAACTTTGTATTTAGAAATGTTTTCTTCATGCAGCTAACAGGCAAAACTAATCAAAACCTTGTTGTTAGTCTGATGTTTTCTTTTCTGTGTGGCAAACAAACTCCCATAAAAACCTCTGAGGTTTTTTTAGTAATGTTTGCAATTTTTTAAGTGTTGAACTGCCTAAGTCTCTGATGTCGTGACACTTAATTCCTATATTTTCTTGCTTTTGCTAGAACTGAACGAACACTCCCTATCAAGATTGACCCCCTCTAGAGATAAAATAAATTGTCATATGAAGTCAAAAGATGACCTATCAAGTTTATGATAGCTTTCTTTGACTTTTAGGGGAGGAGAAAATCATACCATTCATACTGCATAGGTTGGGGTTTAAATAATATTTGCCTATAAGCAATAAGCAATTGGAGATTGATTTTAAGTAAACGTATGCAATGCCTGTAAGCAACAGGAAATATATTTTACATAAATGTATGCACTGCCTATAAGTAACAGGAATTATATTTTACATGAATGTGTGAAGTGATAATTTTTTAATAGGCAAAAAATAGTGTTAAAAGTGGAACTGGCATGCTTTCCTAGGCTATCTCAGTGATAATGACCTCAAAGTCAATGATTTCTTCATGAAGATGAAATAAGTTTATTGCAACTTGATTGCATCACCTAAAATATAACCCTTGACTTGGAAACTTGCCCTTATGTTTTATGAGGTCTGAAATAAAAAGGAAACTGATGGAACTGAACCAGCAAATTATTTTGCAATCCATGACTACAGTTGTATACAGCAGATGTAGTCAATTGTTGAGGAAGGTTGGACCAAATTTCCATCCTGTTCAGTACTGTTGATAGCTCTATTCAAAATACATTCTTGCCTTTAGAGGAACTGACTCATAGTAATGATACAGATAGAATTTTGTGAACTATTTTTAAAGGGTAGGTTATTAATCAATGAGTGACTCTCAAATATCTTGATGGTTTCCACTGTGAAAACCAAATATCTGCATGATAGAGCAAAAATTTAATTTTCTCAGATGCTTTAGAGTGCATATAGATGAAAACTGCCTTCTCACTAGATCAGTTTTGGGAGAGATGAAAACAAAAGAAAGAAAAAATAGGATAGCTGATGAAATGAAACTTCAAATTTAATTTGGTCATGTTGGCATTTTTTATTTCTTGAGTGCATTGAAAAGAACTGATTAATACTTGACACATATAATACTACCAAGTTATACCTAAAATTTATTTTGTCAGCCAGGTAACCAATGAGAACTAAATAGTGATCAAGAATCATTTTTTCAAACATGTTTGTCTTCCAGGACTTTACTGAGTTAGTTCCACAGATCATGAAAACAGGGGTCTTTTCTCAGGTCTTCTACATCATTTCCCTTAAGCTGACACCCAAAGTCATAAGCTTGACTTTAGACACAGGTTTCAAAAGTAGAAAGTTTTATTCTCTTACGTTTCTATGGCATTAAAGTTTTGCAGAACTATAAAAATAATTTGTTTTACCCTTTCCACAACTCATGGATGTTCCTTGAAGTGAAGGAAAGGAACACTTGTCTTTGCATAATAAAGAGCAAAAAAAAAAATTAATTAATTAAATAAATCTAAATTCTCACATGCCACTTAAAGTTCCAGACCCAGACATCTTCAGGATTTTCTTACGTTTAAAGTAGAAAGACACTACTGATACACACAAGTAAATATAATTCTCTATTTAATGCATGAAGCAATATAAAATTTTATCACGATGATCATTATATTTGTTCTAAAACACTAAAGTTTTTCCCATCATCCCCCAGATTTTTCAAGTCTCTTCTCTCCTCATGGCAAATGCCCAACCAGAGAGAGAAGGGTTCTATAATGAAACGTTAAAAACACTGACCTAAATGAGAAATGTTTTATCGACATGCAATATTCTAAATTCTGGCATTTGGTGGAAAACCTGTACACATTTTTGGCAATGGCCTTAGTGTCCACTGGTCTGGCAGCTATAATGAGAATAATAAAGTATATGGTGATGACTGTTTACTCACCATTATGTGACATCCCCACTGCAAGGCATTTCTGAAACCGACAGTACTGACATTTATTTCTACTTTTTTTGTGGATCCGACAGTTAAGATCACATCTGTCATAGATAAGCTTCAATCTGATTGTTCTCCGGAAGAAACCCTGCAAAGGGATATATATATATATATATGTATATATATTATATATAAAAAAAGAAGCAAATTTTAAGTCTTTGTGACACATGGAAGCAGCAACCTACGGCAAAAGGTTTACTGGCCTGGGAATCAGAAAAAGCAGGTTCTTGACACGGTTCTGTCACTGGTGACTTTAGACAAGTCACTTAACCTCTCTGGAACTAAATTTTCTTTGCTGTAAAATAAAGAACCAGAGGATCTCCATGTCCCTTTTTTAGCTCTTAGACACTGATCACATCCAGCTGCGGCTTTCACTGGATCTTGGCTCCACATTTGGTTTTCAGCATGCTCTAAGAAGTGCTCTGGATTTAATGTAATGCAAATAAAACACCATGTAATCAGTTCAGACTCTCTGCAAATCATTCCAACAGCATGCCCCAGCCTTTGTAATTGTGCTAAGCAGCCTGGCAAAGTTATAATCATTTCATTCTAAAATCTGATCAGGGCCAATAAAAATCCACATGTGGATAATTTTTTTGGAATTCTCTATGTTGCATAATTTCCTGCAGAATTTGTTTCACTTATTCATGCTGCTGAAAGTGTGCCCCATCATTGTTGTGGCTTACAGACAGAAAGAGACTATGGCAAATAACATGAGAAGTAATCAGATAAATCCTCACAAAATTGACTGCTATCTCAAAATGGCAAATACGTCAATTTGAGGCCAACTGAATATTCTGCTGTATTTACATCTTTTGGAAAGAGCTGAAAAAAATCGAATTGGACATGTTTTCTGACTCCATTTTTTGGGTTCATCATATTCCTATTCATTTCTATTGTGTTCATCTCCATAAAATTTAATTGCTAATTCTTTCAAATGTATCTGGCCCTGTTTGGTGCAAAAAGCACTGCATTAGTATTGCTGCGATCATTGACATGCATTTTGACTTTCTCCAAATTTCCATTTTGAACTCTGGATGTTCTGATTACTTGACAGCTTCACTTAAATAACTAATAGCCATCTCTAAGCCAGCCTGTCCAAATTGAAGTCCTGACCCTCCCCTACAAACTCACTTCACTTGCGACTTTCTCCATCTCGGCAGATGCAACGCCATCCTCCCAGATTCTCAAGCCCAAATCCTTGAAATCACTCTTGACTTATTTCTTTCCTCAAGAAGAAAGCTTTCTCTAAATACACACTTGCCTGTTTCCTTCATCGCCTTCAAGTTTTGCGTCTCACCTCTCAATGGGGCTAAGCCAACTTATTTAATACTGTGGCCTGTCCCTGCCCCACCTCTCTTCTGGAACTCTTGATCCTCTTGACTCTGCTCCAGTTTTTCTTCTTTCCAATAGCACTTATGACTTTCTAACACACCAAAGAATTTACTTATTACTGTTTAAGTGTTTATTTTGTTCCCTCCCTCACTGCTCAATTAAAATTATAAGCTCCTCAGGGGCAGGAATAGCCTCTTCTACCCCTGGATGGAATCCAAATGCCTATGATAGTGCTAAATTAAAATTTGTGGAATTAATATAGATGTCACATAACTTCCTTTCTGGGCCTCACCTTTTTCAACTGTAAAATGAGAAAGCACTTCCACCTCTGGTGGTTTGTGACTCCAAATTATGACTGAGATGTTACAAAGGCAATAGGCTTGACAAAGTAACCATTATTCTCAATTTGGGTTTGTCATTTCCTTGATCTTTAAGAAAATATAGGCTGGGTGTGGTGCTCACGCCTGTAATTCCAACACTTTGACAGACTGAGGCGGATGGATTGCTTGAGTCCAGGAGTTCGAGACTAGCTTGGGCAACAAGGTGAAACCCTGTCTCTATTAAAAAAAAACACACAAAAATTAGGCAGGTGTGGTGGCATGCACCTGTAGTCCCAGCCACTACTCTGGTGGCTGAGATGGAAGGATCACCTGAGCCCAGGAGGTCAAACTGCAGTAAGCCAAGCTATGATCACACCACTGCACTCCAGTCTCGGTGACAGAGTGAGACACTGTCTCAAAAAAAAAAAAATAAAAATAAAATAAAAAAAGGAAGAAAATACAGTTTTATCACCTACTATGTAAAATGAAATAATATACTATTTAATTTTGCTTGTTTTGAGGCTTTACTAAATGGTATTATACTATATGTAGTTTTTGGGACGCTATTAAAATTTAGTATGAGGTTTCTAAAATTTACGTTCTTTTTAGTGAAAGACTATGATTTACTCATTTTCATAATTATATAGTATTCCATTGTATGACTATACTATAATTTATTAGCCTATTTGCATGCAGATGAATGTCTGAAATGTCAATTTTTTGCTATTGTGAGAAGAGTTTCTCTAAATATTCCTGTAAATATTTTTAAGTAGCATTTCTGGGTTGTACAATGTGTGAATATTACATTTTACAAGATAATGCCAAATTGTTTTCCAAAGTGTCTATCAATTTACACTCCCCACAAGCGTTTTATGAAAGTTCTAGTCTCTTCCACATTTGGTGTTGTCAGACTTCTTAATTTTGACAATCTAAAATGTATAAAATTGAATGTAAATCTTGATTTGTATGTCCCTGGCTTTTCACTTCCCAATTTCTAATTGTCTTTTCCTTAAAATTGAATTTTAGACTTTTAAAAAATATGCTAGATATTAATCTGTTGTCTGTTACAGATGTTCAAATATCTTCTCCTCTGTTTGGCTTACCATCCTTGAAATGTACTTTTTCAGTATTTTTGTTTTCTTAACCAATAGATATTTCATTTCACTCTCATTCTTTTTTTTGTTTTGTTTTTTGTGTTGAGACAGAGTCTCACTCTGCTGCTCAGGCTGGAGTGCAGTGGTGCTATCTCGGCTCACTGCAACCTCCGCCTCCTGGGTTCAAGCGATTCTTGGGCCTCAGCCTTCTCGATAGCTGAGATTACAGGCATGCACCACCAAACCTGGCTAATTTTTTTTTTTTTTTTTTGGTATTTTTAGTAGAGATGGGGTTTCACCAAGTTGGCCAGGCTGGTCTTGAACTCCTGGTCTCAAGTGATCCACTCACCTTGGACTCCCAAAGGCCTGAGATTACAGACGTGTGCCACTACGCCTGGCTCACTCTCATTCTTGAGAGATTACTGAGTACTCAGTTATTCACTCTTAACACTTTGAATTCTATTATCCTTCTGCTTCCATTTTGCTGTTGAGAAGTCTCTTGTCAATTTACTTCTAAGATGATCTACCTTTTCTCTTTGATTGCTTTTATACTCTCTATTTGTCTTTAGTATTCGGCAGTTTTACTGCAGCGTGTTTGGCCATGAATTTCTTTTCATTTATCTTCTTGGACATGTTGTTTCTGCATTACGGCTTCACCTGTTATCAGTACTGGACTCCAGTACTGGACTCCAGTGAGATAAGTAGTAGACTTTCTTATTCTAGCCTTCACATTTCCGCACACCTCTTTTTTATTTTCCATTTTCTTCTCACTACTTACTCACTAATATTGATTGCCAAAGTAAAAATCAGAACAGAAGCAAAATAACATGAAAATATATAATTATACTGGCAAAAGTAAAAACAAACATTTCTCACTAAAATTCACTAGTGAGAATAGTTCTACACTTTACTCTTCCACTGATCAGTGAAGAAGACATACCTCTTTAATATTCAAAGATCCTATGAATCCTTCAAGAACTAAGAGCCTTCACATTCCAAAAGATCCTGGACAAGACATATTCTTTAAGACACTGTTGGTTTCATTCTTGGCAATTTCTTTGCATATCTCTTTCAGTTTCAGGTTTTTCTTCTGCTATGTCCAGTAAGCTATCTAATCCTTCCATTGAACTTTCATTTCAGTAATTATACTTTTAACTTTTAGAAGGTTTACTTTTTTTTTTCCACTTGGTTTTCAAATCATCCTGGTTATTCCTAATAGTTTATTGTTGCAAGCCTATGCCCTCTTCCTTTAAATAATCCATAATAGCTGCTTTATATTCTGTATCAGGCAATCCCAATTTCTGCTTCCCCCGGGAAGGGGAAGAGCAGGGAGTCTGTATCAGTTTTCTTGTTTTTGATGAATGTCATTCAAGATGATTAGCTTCTCACATGCTTGCTGATAGTATTTGGAACACACTTCTTGACCTTAAACTGGGGGACTCCTACAAGGTCTTAATTAGGAATTCAGTAGCCAGCAGTACTGCTGACTTACGACTATTTCAGACACTCTTGAGAATCCTGGCTTAATTCAGAAGCCTTACACTCAGCTCCTTCTCACTGATTGCTCAGAAAACTACTACAGGCATCCGCCTTTGGGGCAACGATCACTCCTGTACCTCTCTGGGCATCTACCATGGGGAAAACCCTGACCTGCTAAGTGTGCCTGTAGCTCATAGTTTCGAACTGAGGGTTTATTTGTTTCATTTTGTTTCATTGATGTTGTTTTGGAGAGTTTTCTCCACCTCCTGTGAGATCAGCAATGTCTTAAAGAATATGCCCAAGGTAGAATTTGCTGGCAGTTGAAGTCTCTTTAATTCTCAAAGGGTTCTGAGGACCTTCAGATATCAAAAAGGTTTTTTTTTGTTTTGTTTTGTTTTTGTTTTTTCTCACAGATGAATAGAATGCTAATGTAAAGAACTGTTCTCATTGATAACGGTGAAATTTTTGTTGTTTACCATTGTGATCACAGATAATGTTGGTGAAAATTTTGATGTTTACCATTGTGATCACAGATATTTTATGATATTCCTTGACTTCTCTTTTGATTCTTGCTTTTTTAAGACTAATATTAGTGGGTGAAAATGCTACTTAGCTAGCTGACAGCTGGATGGCTCACAGAGTGCTCAGTTATTTGGCATGGCTAGGAGAGGAAGATTTTTTGATAAGAGAATTGTTGATCCCTTCCTTACACCATATACAAAAATTAACTCAAGATGGATTAAAGACTTAAATGTAAGACCTAACACAATAAAAACCCTAGAAGAAAACCTAGGCAATACCATTCAGGACATAGGCATGGTCAAATACTTCATGACTAAAACATCAAAAGCAATGGCAACAAGAGCCAAAATAGACAAATAGGATCTAATTAAACTAAAGAGCTTCTGCACAGCAAAAGAAACTATCATCAGAGTGAACAGGCAACCTACAGAATGGGAGACAATTTTTGCAATCTACCCATCTGACGAAGGGCTAATATCCAGAATCTACAAAGAACTTAAACAAATTTACAAGAAAAAAACAAACAACTCCATCAAAAAGTGGGCAAAGGATATAAACAGATACTTCTCAAAAGAAGACATTTATGCAGCCAACAGACACACGAAAAAATGCTCATCATTACTGGCCATCAGAGAAATGCAAATCAAAACCACAATGAGATACCATCTCACACCAGTTAGAATGGCGATCATTAAAAAGTCAGGAAACAGACGCTGGAGAGGATGTGGTGAAACAGGAATGCTTTTATACTGTTGGTGGGAGTATAAATTAGTTCAACCATTGTGGAAGACAGTGTGGCAATTCCTCAAGGATCTAGAACTAGAAATACCATTTGACCCAACCATCCCATTACTGGGTATATATCCAAAGGATTATAAATCATGCTGCTATAAAGACACATGCACACGTATGTTTATTGCAGCACTATTCACAATAGCAAAGACTTGGAACCAACCCAAATGTCCATCAATGATAGACTGGATTAAGAAAATGTGGCACATATACACCATGGAATACTATGCAGCCATAAAAAAGGATGAGTTCATGTCCTTTGCAGAGACATGGATGAAGCTGGAAACCATCATTCTAAGCAAACTATCACAAGGACAGAAAATCAAACACTGCACATTCTCACTCATAGGTGGGAGTGGTACAATGAGAACACATGGACACAGGGTGGGGAACATCACACACCGGGGCCTGTCAGGGTGTTGGGGGAGAGATAGCATTAGGAGAAATACCTAATGTAAACGACGAGTTGATGGTTGCAGCAAATCAACATGACACATGTATACATATGTAACAAACCTGCACGTTGTGCATATGTATCCTAGAACTTAAAGTATAATAATAATAATGATAAGAAGATAACCTCAAGGTTATGGTTTTATTGCCCTGTAGAACATTAACCATTTTGCATCTTATTTCAGGATTCTTTCTTTCAGTGACTATATATTCTTGGTCCCGCAAGTTCTTCTTTGAACTAGATTTACCATCCTGCTTTTTCCTTGTTAACGCGTTTTAAATAAATCTTTAACACATGTTCAAAAAAAAAAAAGAGAATTAAGTTTAACTCTTATAATGGAAATTTCTGACATGACTCAGCTGATGCCTTTCAAAAGTATATCACATTTTTTGTGATGATTCAAGGTCTTTCAATGAATAAGCATTCTAAACATTATACACTGTGTATGTAAATAAAATCTTGAACTGAATACACAGATCCTAGTATACATCTTGGAACTTGATTTTACTTTTTTACACTGAGTTCATGATAACCAAGTGTTTTCTTGTCATCTGACTCAAGGAATCTAGAGAAGTAGATGTAAGGATATTATCGAGTGCTTTTCTGTAAAATTATTTATTGATTTACAGAACAAGGCCGGCTTCTCCAAATTTTCTTCATATTACTGATGAAGAAACACTCTAATAACACTCTTCTTTATTATTTCAGAGTCCACAGAACAATGCATTTTCAACAACTTACTCTTCTGATGATCAGGAAGTCTGTGATGTGGTGTGTTGGAGATGCATCAGTCACCATTTCAGAAAATTATTTTGTGTATATATTTACTCTAATGTCTGCACATTTGTTTGTTAGAAAGTGATTCCTATTTTTCATATCATTTGAAAAATTTTCTTTGATCTCTCCTTAATTGCTTTAATTTTAACAAAACATCAGGGACAATGAGACCTCAGAATGGCACTGTTGATTTTACAATGAAATTAACAGCCCTGTGCTAGGCTTGCACTTGGCTTTCCCATGAAGCGTTCTGGCCCCTGGAAGCTGGATTAATAAGCTACAACTGGCAGGTGAGAAGAATTAAAACTCTTTCTGAAGTAGGGATGAATAGACATACAAGTGGCTAACAAGCATCCAGCATTCTTCTGTATACAGAAATACAAACGTAGATTACATTGTATTGTACAGTAGATTGTATTTACCGTATCTTTTGGTATGGCTATGGTTCTAAAATGATCTTTCACTAAAGACAAAAAATAGGATGGAACTTATCAAAGAAAAAAATATATGTCCAACATGTAAACAACAAATAAATGATAGCTTTCCAAGCTCTAAAGTATATATATGTTTCAGTTGCTAAAGGTTTTATTTTACATAAGTTTGCAATATTAACACACCCAAGAATCTGTAACTATTTCACCTTAATTCAAACCCAATCTACTCATTCCCATCTCTCTGACTGAATTTTGGCAAGAATCACTAATATAAACCTGTTCCATTTACACTGTAAAATTGTTTAGGAAGATCTACCAACAGTTGTTTTATGCTGTGTTTATTCTTTTCAATCCATAAATAAGCCTGCAGCTTTGTGGTCAACTGTATTTTAATTATGAATATAACCCACATTCTACTGTAATAGCAAATGTGAAGCTGCCAAAACACCTCTCAGAAAATACATGCAGATGAGTTAAACACATTTGCTAATTTCACTTTCCTGGCTTTTTATTGCGTATTGGTGATAAGCTAAGGAGATGTCTTTGATGAGTGACAGCCACTGGTCTAACGCAGCAGTATTCAGAATGTGGCAGCAATAATTTTGTTTAGTTTCAAAGTAGCAAAGAATGAGTAACTGCATTTCTTCAGAATGAAAAACTGCATTTCTTCAGAACGAGACTGAAGGCTTTATGGTCGCAAGACCCTTTTACTCTTTTTAAAATTATGGAAGATCCCAAAGAGTTTTTGTTTATGTGGACTATCTTTACTGACATTTATCACACTAGAAATTACAACTGAGAAATTATTATATACAAGAACATATAAGCAAACATTCCATTAGCTACCAGAGCTATGTCATCATCCTATACCATGTAGCTTGCAGAACACTCCACATACACTCCTGAGAGAATGAGAGTGAAAAAAGTAATAAAAATCATTATTATGAATATAGTTTCAACTGCATGGATGCCTTGAAAGGGTCCAAGCCCCAGACCACACTTTGGGAACTGCTGATGTATACCTGAAGAAGCCAAATGATATTGTTTCATTATGTAACCACATCGTACCAATATCATCTGAATCATTTTATAGATGAGAAAACCTGAGTAGGATGTAGCTAAATAATGACATATGCAAATGTACTTCACACAGTATCTGGTACATAGTAAGAATTCAATAAAAATCAGAATAAGAATTCAAAAAAACTTTCCTTTTTCAATCCATCATCCATTTAGGAACCAAGATGTCCTAATTCTTTCCCAACTGCAGTTCTATATCTTTACGCCAAATAAAAACCCCAGCTGAGGCAGGGTTTATTTTATAAGGTAAATATTTATGAACAATTTATTCTGTGCAATGAATATATAATAAATGCTATTTTATTCATTGGGTATATTAAAATTATTTTAAAAGACTGCATATCAAAATATAAGTGGATTCACACATTTTCTTTATATTAAATAGTATATTACTAAATGTTTGAATTTTCCAAGAATAATATTTTTCTTATTCTTACCTTTAAAACGTGTAGATGTCTATTTTCCCTTTCCAAGTGAGTAAAACTTTCTTTACATTTTAGTCTAGGAATTCTGGAATTCACATTTTGGATGGTTTGCAAATTACTGCAGGTTAGTGTACAATATGCTTAGTTTTCTTCTATGTTTGTTTTTTAATCCATGATAGGTTAAGGACTCCCCTAGAGTCTTCAGGTTTTATTAAGTGTTTTTTCTCCCTCTCTGCCTTCTTCTACTTTCTAATCCTAACTTGAAGGCACCTGGATTTCCTCCTCTCTCTTCTCTTTTTTGCTACTCTTCTTCCCTGCTTGCTTCTAAGTTTTAGTGCTCTCAGAACTTAGATTTATCACTATAACCAACTACTGACAATGTTCCTGTCTTTCTGTTTTCAGTTGTTTTCAGTAATGTTAGCTTTCCACAAATTTGTGACTAATAGGATTATGGTGGAACTACTTGCGTAAAGGTTTTAGTTTTCTAAGTGCTTTACTAGCCCATAAAAAACAATAACTTATTGTGGAAACTTAAACCAATCATGCCGTTTTTATTTATTTATAGTTGTAAATTGTCAACATGACCAAAACAGAATGGTTTCTTCAGATAAATATGGCTCAGAATTTAGCAACAATTTACTCACTCAAAAATGGTATCTAACTCAGTAAAAATAAACTCTAACTCATTAAATCTAACAATAAAACTCAATAAAACTACAAAAACACTCAATAAAAAATCTAAGTCAATAAAATGACATGTTCTTACTACTCATCAAGATCTTAGATAATCGACTTAATACAATGATTTCATAAAAGGTCATAAATATTTTAGCTTGGTTTAAATTACAGAATGAATGGGTTTTAGTGTTTTAAATGAAAGCATCTCTTGCCAGGAGTGTTTCAAAGTGTCATTTTGAAATTACAGACCTTAGAGATGAATAAGACCTTGTGTAGCCAATCTAATGAAGTCATTTTACACATGGAGGGCCTGAGGGATACAATGTGTATGTGACTGGCTAGTGACTTGGAAAGTGGCAGAGCTGACTTCTGGTTTTTCCCTTTTCACTGTATTAGGTTGCCTTTAGAGTAAAAACTGTTTGAATTGAAGGGATTTTAGAGATCATCTAATTCAGTGTCATTTTATTTATTTATTTATTTATTTATTTATTAGGAGTTAGGGTCTTGCTTTTGTGACCCAGGCTGGAGTGCAGAGGTGTGATCATAGCTCACTGCAGCCTTGAACTCCTGGGATCAAGTGATCCTCTTACCCAAGCCTCCCAAGAAGCTAGGACTACAGGCATGTGCCACCATGCCTGGCTAATTTTTTAAAATTTTGGAGGGATGGGGTCTCACTATGCTGCCCAGACTGGTCTTGAACCCCTGAGCTCAAGTGATCCTCCTGCCTTGGCCTCCCAAAGTGTTGGGATTACAGGCATGAGCCACCACACTCAGGCACAATCATTTTATAGATGAGAAAACCTGGGTAGGATGTGGTTAAATACTGATGTATGAACATGTTACCTTATACAGTATTTGGCACGTAGTAAGAATTCAATAAAAATCAGTTTCCTTTTTTGGTCCATCATCCATTTAGGAACCAAAATGTCCTAAACCTTTCCTAACTGTTGTTCTGTATCTTTATGTTGAATAAAAAGCTCAACTAAGCAGGTGTTTATTTTAGAAAGTAAATATTTATGAAGTTTATTCTGTGCAATGAGTATATAATAAATTAGTACTATTTTTTCATTGTGTGTATTAAAATTATCTTAAAAGACTGCATATCAAAATGAGTGGATTCACATATTTTCTTAATAATTAAGCAATAAATTACTAAATGTCTGAATTTTCCAAAATACCCTTTTCACAAAGGAAAGAGATAATGATAAATAGTATCTCCTTTCCCACACTGTTATACCTCCTTGCCTGTCCATGTATGTGGCTCACATTGATGCTGGAATAAGGAAACATGAGGCACTGCTTTGAGAGCCAACACCACCTAAGGAGTCAGAGTCTAATCTGAGGTCTGCCACTTACTAAGGGATGACTTTGGCAAGTTTTACCAACCTGTAATTTCTACATCTGCAATGTGGCCATAAAGAAGCCCAATCTTACAGGATTGCTCTAGGGATTCAAAGATATGCATATATAAATAATCTGTAAAATCTTGTGTCTATACAATATTACATGGTATAGCGAAAAAAACAAACAACTAGAGAATGCAGGAAATCTGCATCCTGGTGCCAGATCATCACTGTCTTGCCATGACATCTTGGAGAAGTCACCTTTTTGTAAAAATCCACAAGATGCAAGGATTAAACTAGATCAGTGTCTCAAAGAATCAATTTGGAGAAAGGAACGTGGGGCAAAGCAGCCCCACTTTTATCCACTTTCTTAGGCTTTCAAATACTATATCATCCTTTGGGAGGCTGTGGGAGGATCACTTGAGCCCAGGAGCTCAAGGCTGCAGTGTGCTATGGTAGCGCCACTGTACTCTAGTCTGGGGGACAGAGGAAAACACTCTTCCATGAAGAAAAAAAATTCATATTATTGTATCACCTAAAAAAAGGGTTCTGCTGAAATGAAATAATAAAGTTTCAACAATTTCTTTGAAGAAGATTTTTTAAAAATTACCTTGCATCCTTCACAAGCATGAACTCCATAGTGGAATCCAGAAGCTTTATCTCCGCAGACACGACATTCGATTGCCATGAGGGAGTTGGAAGGCTCTTCGTGAGGCTTATTGTAGAGCTGAGTCTTCTCAGAATAATAAGGTGGAGAAGCAGGCTCCACTTTGATTGCACCTGTGTATGGTATGTGAGAGGATAATTATCCCATGAAAACAGTCCTAAAAAGGCAACAAGGCAAGCCACCAAAGTATACCTTCATGCTATATTTGTATTGTTTTAGTGTAAAAACACTGGAGTTAAGGCAAGAAAAAGAAGGCTTTGTAATCACAGGCAAGTTACAACATCTCTAAGCCTCACCTGTAAATATAAAATGGGAACGAGAATTAAGTCTGTGGTTCTATGATCCCCCCAGTACCCTGCAATACTACAGCTCTAACAGACAACATAGAGGATTTGACACCAAGAAGTTTATTTTGCTAGGAAATGTTCTGTCTTTGGTATTCATCACAATATTAAATTATACTTTTTATTTAAATATTGCATTTTATAAGTACTTTGAAACAACTCTTGCAAAAGAACTACAGAAGGAATACCGCTGTGAAAAGGTCATGGTATGCCTAGCTAGAGATGCATGAAAAATAAGAGCCCAGGTTAGCATTAGTGTTCAGTCAAAAGAGGTGGTTTGTGAAATAATCTTTGACAGAGTGTGGCGGAACTTATGGAAGTAAGCCCTACCTTTTACTAGTTAGGCTCAGGGCTACTAAATTTCCATATTAGGCTCTAACTGAAAACCACACAGATAAATATAACTAAGCATATTATTTATCTTAAAAAACCACTAGAAATACAGGAAGTTCTGACTTGTCAAGTAATGATTGCCAATTACATAGTGGTGGCTTTGGAAAACCAGCATGTCAGCCCACACATGATAAAAATCAAGGAAATAGCATCACAGAAATACATTTTATCTCAAAAAGTACAGTACTAGTTTTTCTTGAGTCTGATGTTTTGATGTTGATTTAGTTAATGGCATGAAAATTTATCAATAGGCTACAATGTTAAAACAAATTTGTGCTCAAAAGTAGGTTTCAGTATAAACTTCTGAAAGGACATAACAGAAAAAATGTACTGTAGTGGCAGTAATATAGTGAAGATAAGTTATATAATATAAGGTGAGACTTGGAATTGTTACTTATTAACTTATAAGGGGCCAAAAGAATTCAAAGTTTGGATGATGGACTCAGCCTGAGATACAACTGGCAGTGTAATCAAGGTAGAAAATGTCCCTAAGAAAGAAGTAAGCAAGAAAGGAAAGAAGAGAGGAAGGAAGGAGTGGGAGAAGGCAAGATTGACCTGGGGCCAGCTTCCTTTCTTGCATTTCGTAGATACCTAGTATTTCATGGATAAATGGGTGAATAAATGAATGGTGAATGCCTTCTCTATTAGAATTCTAGTGTCTGGAGCACTATTTACTACAGGGTTACTGAGAGATAAGTCCAATTCCAGTCTTAGTAGTCTGAAAAGTGAAAATAAACATCATACTTTGGTACTCTTGAAGTTTCAGGTCATACTTATAATCCGCAACCATCGGATCTGTTCTTGTGAATGGAATGTCTTCATAATGTGGAGCAGAAATGCTGGAGAAGTCAACAGTAGTGAAGGGCTTGATGTCAAAGGAGTGGGAGTGGTCGTCCATTACGGAGAGATCCACGGAGCTGATCCCAAAGTTGGTGGGCCAGAATGGCATCTCTGTGTCAACCATGGTAATTTCTGAAAGGAAAAATAGACTAGCTGTGAAGTTAAGTCCCAGAGAACACAACAATCTCACAGAGTTTCAGAAGAGAAATGAAAGAGTCTTTGGCAAAGTAATCTCATCTAGGCTCTCACAACAAGAGAAAAGAACATAACCACCTTCTTAGTGCTGTCCAGGCTGTTTTATGATAGAAAGGAAGTCACCCTTTACCCAGGTATCATAATAAGAGAATCCTGAAACAGTGCAGACACATACAGTGTATCCATATAAACGCCTTGCCAACAGTCCTGCTCTCATTATCTTCTACAGAAGGTCATCAATTGAGTCTGTTAATGACTGCTGTTATTTAAAATTTTGTTCAGTTTTACTGAAGTATAATAGACAAAAATTTTTAAACTTAAGGTATACAGGCCAGGCACAGTGGCTCACACCTGTAATCCCAGCACTTTGGGAGGTCAAGGCAGGAGGATCACCTGAGGTCAGGAGTTCCAGACCAGCCTGGCCAACATGGCGAAACCTCATCTCTACTAAAAATACAAAAATTGGCCGGGTGTGGTAGCATGCCTGTAATCCCAGCTACTCGGGAGACTGAGACAGGAGAATCACTTGAACCTGGGAGGCAGAGGTGGCAGTGAGGCGAGATCACACCACTGCACTCCAGCCTAGGAGGCAGAGCAAGACTCCATCTCAAGAAAACCCCAAACCCAACCAAACCAAACCAAAACAAAAAACAAAAAACCACACACACCCACAAAAACTTAAGGTATTCAATGTGATGTTTTAATACATGTATTTACTATGAAATGATTTATCATACTCAAGATCACTTCAGACAGTTACCTTTTTGAGTATGAATATGTACAGTGAGAACACTTAAGATCTACTGTCTTAGCAAATTTCAAATATACCATACAGCATCACCAACTACAGTCACCATGCTGAAGGTGACCTATACTTAGGTCTCCAGCACTTATCCTGCATAACTGAAACTCTGGCTGACATCTCCCCATTGCTCTCGCCCTCCAGCCCCTGGCAAACACCATTTTACTCTCTGCTTTCATGAGTTCGACTTTTTTAGATTCCACGTGTTAAGTGAGATCATGTGGTATTTGTCTTTCTGTGTCAAACACTACCCAGTTTAATTATCTTAGCATAATGTCCTCTAGGTTCATCTCTGTTGTTGCAAATGACAGGATTTCCTTCTTTTTTTAAGGTTGAATAATATTCTACTGTGTGTGTACATATATATCTTTATGTGTATATACGTATGTGTGTGTATATATATTATATATGCATATATATACTGTGTTTTCAAAAATCCATTCATCCATTGACACTTAGGCTGATTTCACATCTTGGCTATTGCAAATAATGCTGTAGTGAACATGGGAGAGCAAACAGCTCTTCAACATCCTGATTCCATTTCACTTGGATATATACCCAGAAGTAGGATTGCTGGATCATATGCTAGTTCTATTTTTAATTTTTTGAGGCAGTCCATTCTGTTTTCCATAATGACTATACCAATTTATGTTCCTGTGAACAGTGTGCAAGGGTTCCCTCTTATCCACATCCTTGCCAACACTTCTTACCGTCTGTGTTTTTGATAACAGCCATTCTAATGGGTGTGAGATGATATCTCACTGTTTTTGATTTGCATTTCCCTGATGATTAGTGATGGTGAGTACCTTTTCATATATCTGTTGGCCACTTGTATGTCTTCTTTCTAGAAATGGATATTCAGGTCCTTCATCATTTTTTTAACTGGGTTATTTGTTTTCTTGCTATTGAGTTTGTTGAGTTTCTTATATATTTTGGAATATTAACTCCATATCAGATGTACGATTTGCAATCCATAACTCCATATCAGATGTACAGATTTCCCTATTCTGTAGGCTGACTTTTCACTTTATTGATTATTTCCTTTGCTGTGAAGAAGTTTCTAGTTTGATGCAATCTATTAATGATTGTTTTTAAAGTGTGCACAGGGTTCCAGGACAATTTTACTCTCTTGAAAGTAGAAGCCCAAAATATTTTTCTCTTTAGGATGAAATTTTTCCTATTCTACTTGTATTCATATGCTTTTGTGTAATAGAAAAGTTGGCAAATTAAATATAGGTAAATGAACTTCTTCTTTACTTGCATCCTAAAATAATTTTGTTCTTAATAATACAAAAATAAAAAAATTTTAAGGGGAAAATTACTCAATTATTATTTCTGTACTATAAAATATTACTCAAATAATTATCTTTTCTGTGGATACACCTTTTCTTAAAGAGGAGAAAGTTGTCCCCACATTGAGAATAGAAAGGTTAGAGAGATTTGTGGAAACATTTGATCACACCTGGGAGTGTCAAAATCAGACTCTAGCCCAGCATGGATTTTAAACCACCCCCAAAACAAAAACAAAACAAAACAGAGACAGAAACAAGAAAACACATCAAAGACAAAGGAAAGGCCGGGCGTGGTGGCTCACGCTTGTAATCCCAGCACTTTGGGAGGCCGAGGTGGGTGGATCACGAGGTCAGGAGATCGACACCATGGTGAAACCCAGTCTCTACTAAAAAAAAAAAAAAAAAAAAAAAAATTAGCCAGGCGTGGTGGTGGGCGCTTGTAGTCCCAGCTACTCGGAGAGGCTGAGGCAGGAGAATGGCGTGAACCTGGGAGACGGAGCTTGCAGTGAGCGGAGATTGCGCCACTGTACTCCAGCCTGGGTGACAGAGCCGTCTCAAAAAAAAAAAAAAAAAAAAAAAACAAAGGAAAAATACTTATACAGATTCTAAGGCCATGGAATAGCAAGTTTCATGAATCATCTGCCCAATATCATATATGCCACATGCATTTTTCTAAACATGATTTATTGTCACAGTAAGTGCAACAAAACTCTTTTGGTTCACTTCATGTGAACTTGTGAGCCACCGAGTGTGTAGACTGGAAAACTTTCTGCAATAGGTACCTGGACTCTGTTTACCTGAAACCAGTTCATTATTCAAAGTGGTACCAAAAAGCAGTGATAAGTATTTTAAATGTTAACCCTGTGGTCAAAAACACCAGTAGAGAGCTGTGTAAATTTAGGACTGCTCACACTGGAGACAGAAAGGAGCTGCTCATAAACTCCAGGACTCCTCAAATCACAGGTGTATCTTTCTTGTTTGCAGTCATATCCCCATTGGCTAACAAAGGGCTTGTCTCATAGTAGGTGCTCGTTAAATATTTATTTATTAAATACTAAATACGTTGATGACTTAATGAGATAGCTGTGAAGTTTTAGCAGAAGGGGCAGGGAAGGAGGGAAGCAAACTGGTATTGATCAAGCACTTCCCATGTGCCTGGTACATCCTACATTTTCTTCCGCATAATCTGAAATATGATTCCCACTTTATAGATAACCAAGCTAGGACCAAAGAAGTAAAGTGAATTGCCCAAAGTCCTCTAGCTAGGAAGTAGAAGATTCAAATTCAAGACTAACCCTGAAACCCTCTTCTGTATATGTAGTATCCTCTTGATTCTCTCATTGATGAAACAGGCTTATGGAATAGGGGCCACTCTCCTCTGTGTATGTGTACATGGGCCTCTTGCTTTTCCTTTTTCTTTTATCTATTTATCATTTTTTTGGAGCAATTTTATTTTAATGTCCTCACTTTAATACCACTTGCTTTTTCTTAACAAGCAGATTGACAAGAAATTCACTCCAAAGGCAAACTTTTGCATTAGCTGAAGATTGAAGATTTCAGCTGTGATCTTCATAAGAAAAAATGCCTTGAGGCCGGGCTCCCGCCTGTAATTCCAGCACTTTGGGAGGCCAAAGAGGGTGGATCACCTGAGGTCAGGAGTTTGAGACCAGCCTGATCAACATGGAGAAACCCCATCTCTGCTAAAAATACAAAACTAGCTGGGCGTGGTAGTGCATGCCTGTAATCCCAGCTACTCAGGAGGCTGAGGCAGGAGAATTGCTTGAACTCAGGAGGCAGAGGCTGCGGTGAGCCAAGATCGTGCCATTGCACCCCAGCCTAGGCAACAAGAGTGAAATTCCGTCTCAAAAAAAAAAAAAAAAAAAAAAGCCTTGAAAATATAAACAAGACTAGTCCTGTGAATGTGTGTCTGTGGTTTCAAGAGGACTAATTAGGTACTGTATGGGTTCACATGTCTATCTACATAAATAAGTACCCAAACAACCTTAAGTTATCTGTGTTTCAGTGTCAACACTGCACACCAAAAAGGGAAATGTGTACTGGTGATAGCTAAAGGTCATTCTAGGACTCAATGACACCCAGAGAAAAGTCTGTGCTCCTAAGGACAGGGCACCCATCCAACAGTGTCCTTTATTTCAAAATTCATCCAAACCTGTTTAACGCAGGTCATTCCATTTACTTTGCTGTCTCCTTGGCAGGCTTAATTTTCATTTCTGTACCTACTTTTCTTAGTATAACTTATTTTCATATTAAAGTATATTTCCTTTGTCTACATTGTAATATCCACAAAGGTGGGTTTGTCACCTATTTCTCACTATGCTATTGCAAAGTTTTCTGTATACAGAATAAAGGCTGACAAAGTGAGTTAAAGGTAGTGGATATGCTTCTGTATGAATACTGGGAAAAGAAAATAAGGATGCAAAAATATCTGGGGTGGGAGAGAAATTGGTTGCTCATGATTTTACTGGTTTAATTTTGCTTTCATTTTTAACATAAAACTTCAGTGACTCCCTTTCAATCACAGCCATGCTTCCTTCTTTTCTCTCTTTCTCCCTCCCTCCCTCCCTCCCTCCTTCCCTTCCTCCCTTTTAAAGAGACAGCATCTCACTGTGTTGCCCAGGCTGGTCTCAAACTCCTGCGTTCAAGTGGTCCTCCTGGCTCAGCCTCCCAAACTTCTGGGAATATAGGCGTAAGCCACTGTGCTCAGCCAAAGCCATGCTTCTTATTACAAAAATCATATCCCTAGGGGTTATGTATTATACTGTGGAAATTCTGGGAAAATTTTAAATGTCAAAATAGCCTTCTCTGTGTTAAGGAAAGAAGGAAAAGTTCATGTAATTTTTTAAAGATATTATATGAAATTCCTAGAAAACTTTGTACTTGTAGTACATCTCATGGCTAAAAGGATGCTGTTTTCTGTTTTTTTGTTTTGTTTTGTTTTTCATAGTAGCCTTTATTTTTGTTAAAGCAGTTTTAGGTTTACATAAAAATTGAGCAGAAAGTACAGAGGTCTCATGAAAGCCCTTCCCCAACCTCCTGTCCCCTCTCTACAAAACATGGTTTTCCCCTATTGCTAACACCTTGCACAGTGTAGTATACCTGCTACAACTGATGAACCAATATTGACACATTATTACTAAAGTCCATGGTTTACATTAGGGTTTGCTCTTTGTGTTGTATAGTTCTACTTTTTATTTATTTATTTATTTATTTTTTTGGTGGAGTCTTGCTCTGTCACCCAGGCTGGAATGCAGTGGCGTGATTTTGGCTCACTGCAACCTCTACCTCCCAGGTTCACATGGTTCTCCTGCCTCAGCCTCCTGAGTAGGTGGGATTACAGGCATGTGCCACCATGCCCAGCTAATTTTTGTATTTTTAGTAGAGAAGGGGTTTCACTATGTTGGCCACGCTGATCTTAAACTCCTGACCTCAAGCGATCTACCCGCCTCTGCCTCCCAAAGTGCTGGGATTACAGGTGTGAGCCACCATGCCCGGCCAAGTACTATGGGTTTTGACAAAGACATAATATCATGCATTCATTAGAGGATCACACAGAAGACTTTCACTGCCCCAAACATACCCCATACTCCACCTATTCATTCCTCCCTTCCTCCACCCAAGAATGGTATGTTTTTGCTCTCCTCTACTAGTAAGGGCATACTGGTGGAAAAGCAGGAGAAACACTGGCCTTTTAGCTCGGCATTCAAGGCCCTCTATGCCTCAGCCCTAACTTACTTTTTCAGTTTTATTTCCTCTGGTTATCCCAGACCTCACTCCCATTCTTGGCATCTCTGGCAGCTGGGCATATCATACTACCTGCCCAGGTTCAACATGCCCTGCCTCTTTTAGTCATGCAGGTCACCGAGGCTGCTGTGTCTTCTTCCTACTCCTCACCTCTTCATGCCACAAGCCTGCTTGTCTTTCAAAACCCAGTCCAAATGTTACTTTCTCCGTGAAACCATCTATGAACCCTCCAACTTAAAAACACTCCATTCTCTGTGTTCCCACAGCACTTTGTACCTCTGCTTTTAACTCGGATATAATTATTTGGATAACTATCTCCACCATTAGATTTCCAGTCTGGAGCAAAAGGACAGCATCAAATTATTCTATTTTCCCATGTGCATATTCTACGCACAGGTTTTTTTTTTTTTTAACCAAATTCTTGCCAATTGATGATCATATTTTATGCAGAAGAGTAAATTTTCATTTTGCTACTAAAGATGGAAAAATAACAATACTTTCTCAACAGTTTAGTTTTGTTAAGACTTAAGTTCCCTCCAAAAAAAGTTAATCTTCAACATTATCAATAAAATACAACTTAAGCCATAACTGTTCCCCCTCAACGACGTACATTCAGTTTTTTCTCTTTTGCTGATTACAAGAGGAAGGTTGGGGTCCTAGATGGTTTTCTTATTTTTCTAAGTTGAAAGGACAAACTAAGAAAGAAAAACAGCTTGCCTTTTCATCTCTATGAAAACATTGCCCAAACACACTTCTCCCCTTCCCCCCTGCCCTTCTCCCTTCCCTTTTACTCTGGGACACCTTGACCTAAACAACATTATTCCATAGATCATAGTTACTGGGAGGCACAGTGGTTCCCTAGACATTTTATTTTATTTTGACTTAGAGATGGGTCCAGAAAGCCTGCTTCTAATTTTGTCTCTAGAAAACATAAGCTACTGTTTCTGCCAAGCTGTAAGTTGAGGAGGTGTTTTTTGTTACTCCGTGCAATTACCCATGAAAGAACAAATGAACAAAATATTTGCATGAACAACAACCCTTCTCAGTAACAAGAACGGGTCTTAACTCCCCAGCTGGTGACACTGAATTGTGTTGCATCAGGGGTATATCCATTAATTTCACAACCTTTAGAGTGTTTCAAGCAGGCAAAAGTCTTTAGGCAGAACTTGTGAGCAAGGACATGGATGTGTGCTGTTATCTTAGACCTTCAGACTTGGCTTTAAATGCTGTTATAGTCAATGCGCAGACTTTTCACAATACTCAAAGGATGAAGTAGTTCAACAAAAATACAACCAATTTCAAGCAAAAATAAAGTAACTTCTTTAATCTGATAGGCATTATTATTTGGGAGCATGGAAGTGGGTTGCAAAAGATGCTAAATTATAAAATTGAACACCAGAAATATATGCTTTACCTTTGGGGTTTTATGTTGTCCCTTATGAAGAGAAAAGAAAAACTATGATTAGAATAGCTGGTAAAATGTTGTATCTTCTTCATATTTACATTAGCTAATACTAACAGGACACTAAATCTGTGCAAAGTACTACACCAAATACTGTGCCTGGATTGTGTCATTTAATCCTCACAACCAGCCCGAGGAAGTAGGTGCACTTATAATTTACCTTAAAGATGGGAAAACTGAGGCATGGACCTGGAAGTAAGTAACTTGTCTGAAAGTACACAGTTACTAAGCAGTAGAACTGACATTGAATCCAGATGGTCTGAAGCTCCATAGCCCACACTTGTGACTTTACACTGAACACTGGTTAGAAAAACATTATCTCTTCCTGATCTTCCAGTTCTATATTAAACAATTATTTAACAGTTCCAACAAATCTTCACTGAATACCTATGACGTGCCAGGCAGGCAGGGAGACAGCGGATGTACTACGAAGAGTAACTCTCAAATGAAAGCTTTATTAGAGAAACGTGTTCAGCTAGGCAACAAGAGTATGTACCTGAAAAGCCTTTCATAGGTCCTTTGTAGTTTTGTTGGAAATGGCCTTAAAAGACACTTAACTGCTGATTTTTCAATCCCTTCTCATTTGTTTCAGGTTAATGTCATGGTACTCATAACTGTGGTTCCAACTTGTTTATCCAGTCCATCCTTACTGATTCATGCAGACCAAGATCACTCTGCAGTGTAAACTGACCTGGGAATTTACTAATTCCTCTCCCATCATGACAGCTGACATCCAGAGACAAGAATCATCCTGAAACACTAGAGCAGAAAAGGCTGTTTTGAGATCATCTGAGTTCTCATTTGATAGATAAAGAAAATGAGGCAAAGTGACCTGCTCAGGGTTTCCTGGTGAGCTAGAGGCTGACTGGACAGGAGCCCAGCTTGGCTCCTCTAAGCCTGGCATTCTCAGCGCCACGTTATCAAGTTGTTACATGTAAATATGCTGAAAATGGGACTTTTAGCCTTTGCCACTTTTCAGAGATCCAGATTTATCTTTGGGGGGTCTTTAGTGAATGCATATGAATGGAATCAAATTTATGAGGGAAAAAGTCTCATGTAAGGAACCATTTCCTGGATGGTAAATTATCACAGAATAAAATGCAGAAGAACTAAATCTGTAACAGAATTTGTTTCTAACAAAAGTCATGGACTCTGAATTAATCAAAAGGTTTAGGGAATAGTCTAATAAAAATAAGCATTATCTTGGTTCATTTTTACATAGTAAGTTCAGATATACAAATTTTATGTGTTCGTTTGCTTTGCGCCGTTTGCTGTTCTGAATACTAACGGTGAAGAAGGATGGGCACAGCCCCATGTCAGACGCCCGAGGTTCCAATCCAACCCTATTGCTGGCAGTTCAGTGATCTTTTCATATCTAATCTCCATCTGTAGGATATTAATATTATCTCCCTCCTAGAGTTGTTGTGAGGATTAAATTAGATAATGTATGTAGAGCACTTACCATAGGGCTGGATACTTAATACGTTCTCAATAAATAGAATTAATATTAATAGTATAACAGTAACTTGTGTACACACTAGTTACCAGAGTACTACAGTCATGTAAAAGGTGGGCTAAAAGCCTCCAACACTACCACTAGGGCACAGGAAGAGGAAGAACCGCCAGCAAAGCCCTATTGTTTAAACAGGACTACGCCTAAAACAGATGTCCTGTTTTAAAGGCCTCTGGAAAAGGAGAGTCCGCAGCTCCTCTTGGTTACTCATTCCAATGCTTAATTGCTCTTTAGCAGCCAGGAAAGTCTATGTCTTATCTGGCATTTCCCCAACTGTGTTATACATATGTTAATAATGTTCCTTTAAAAATAACTAAAAACAAACAAAAAAAATCTGGTGATCAAGTAAATTTAGGCAATGCTAGGTTAAGCAAGGTTAAATAGGTTTACTGTGAGACTTCTTAAACTAACAGGCTAATGTTCACGAGAATACACAAAACAGAGAAAAAAGCACAGTGTGCAATATTTGAGGAGTTTAATATGTGATGGAATATAGTTTGAGAAATGATGATCTAACCTACGTTAAAGTTTGCAACTATCTCTTTTATCCCATTTTTTAAACATACAGTGATCATCCTCTGCACATTTGCCTTTTATCACACGTACTTGAAATGTATTCCTAAGTTGTTCCTCAGTTTTTCTTTAACTTTAGAATGACTAAGACCAAGGATTTATGTTGGTTAAAACAGTAACAAAACCAAGAGAGAAAGGATTTCTTAAACCACACAAAAAGGAACACTGTGAAGATTAATGCCCCTTCTGTAGAGATGATCATAAGTACTTCCTGACAGGAAAAAAAAAAAAGTACCATAGAAAGGATCAGGAATCAGAATGACATTGAACTTCTCAACAGTAACACTAGAAGCTAGAAAATCAATAGAACGATGTTGCTAAAATTCAGAGAAAAAAGAATTTCCAACTTAGAATTTTAGACTCAGCCAAATCGTCCATCAAGTATGGGAGTAAAGACATTTTCAGAAAGACAAGGTGTCCAGAAAAGTTACCATGTACTCTTTCCCAGAGTTCCCCACCAGAACCAAGGAAGAGAAAAGATGGGACCAGGAAACAAAGGATCTGAAACACAGGAGAGGGGTGAAAGGTGGTCCCAGGCGACAGATGCAGAGCAGCCTAGAGAAAACACAGGAGGAAGAAGGCCAGGTGGGATCACCTGAGAAACCAGAATGCCTGATATGTTTGACACTTCGAGAGGAGTTTTTATTACTTTGTCAGAGAGCTTGAGGATGAATTAGTGACGAGCACATAGCAAGAAACGACAACAAAATGAGCAATGACTAAGTGAAAAAAAATTAACTCCAAAAAAGTAAATAGCTAAGCAGGACAGGAAACAGAATCATAGCACACTGCTTAGCTCAACCTTAAGTAGCACTTTCAGTTATTACAATGTAAGCACAGACAACTGATTTAACCTCAAATTACAAGTAATTACACTATGAAGACGGAGGGGAGGGAGAAGTATGTGTTTTGGAAAAGGAAGTATGGTAGTAAAAGGACTAAATTATTATCTTCCACAGTAAGAAGTCAATGGATAAGAATACAATTTTAAAAATAATAGTATAAGTATGCTATGATGATTATTATCATTTTTGAGACAAGGTCTCTCTCTGTTGCCCAGGCTGTCATGCTGTAATGTGATCACAGCTCACTGTAGCCTCAAACTCCTGGGCTCAAGCAATCCTCCGACTTCAGCCTCCTGAGTAGCTGGGACCACAGGCGTGCACCACCACCGCTGGCTAATATTTGTATTTTCTGTACAGACGAGGTTTCACCATGTTGCCCAGGCTGATCTCAAACTCCTGGGCTCAAGTGATCTGCCCGCTTTGACCTACTAAAGTGTTGGGATTACAGGCATGAGCCACTATGCCTGGCCAATAGTGTAGGTATGTTATTCTAGAGGTAGGAAGGTAAATGCCAGAAGAAATATGTGAAAGAGTTAAAATCATTGCCTATGAGGAGTGGGATTTAGCTGTGGGACTGTGAGGATCTCTTCTTCACTGAAAGCTGTAGCTATGTACAAGTGTTATTTAGATAAAGGTAAAAATTAAGCTAAAATTCAGTATCTTTTAATTGTAATATCTTTCCATGATTTCTCCTAACAGAGGGAGTAAGTCTATTCCTTGCATGAGTTACCGTCCTCTTAAAAGCGATTATCATGCAATCATCTGGAAAACTGGAGATAATTTTAATGTAGTTTCAAGTAAAACGAAAGAAAATCAGAAAATAGTTTTGATACTTGAACAACAAATGGCTCTCCTTTTGACTCAAGCATTTAAAAAACAAATTCTACAAACTCACTTCTTTTCCTTCACATAGTATCCTGAGTTTTGTTTAGTGAAGGAGGAAAATACTCTGGAACCCATCAGCAGAAATACAATTTAGTAACAATAGGTAACAATTATTAAGTGCTTGTTGTAAACAGTCCTATGTTGTTATACACAAATATTATTACCACCTAACAGATTAAAAATATTAGACATAAAAAGGTTAAGTGATTTGCCCAATGTCAAATAGGTATTGGGGCTAGAGTTTAAATTCTGTCATGGTTTCTCTGAATATAGAACCTTTATTTTGGGCACCATGAATTAAGAAAATGATTAGAGGCTGGGCGCGCTGGCTCACGCTTGTTATTCCAGCACTTTGGGAGGCCAAGGTGGGAGGATCAACCTGAGGTCAGGAGTTCGAGACCAGCCTAGCCTACATGGTGAAATCCCGTCTCTACTAAAAATACAAACATTAGCCAGGCGCGGTGGCGCAGGCCTGTAGTCCTGTCTACTTGGGAGACTGAGGCAGAAGAATCACCTGAACCCAGGAGATGGAGGTTGCAGTGAGCCGAGTTCATGCCAGCGCACTCCAGCCTGGGCAAAGAACAAGACACCGTCTCAAAAAAAAAAAAAAAAAAAAAAAAAAAAGAAAACTATTAGAAATTAATTCTTTGGTGTGTCATTTGCTTCTTCAATACAAACAAATGTATTTTCATTTTATTGTCTACTTAGACTATATTCAAAACCAAATTCGATGTTTCTGTGGTTTGATTTCCCATTGATAGCTTTGAGATCGAAACATTGCAATATGTATCTTTAGCTACAAATTTCTTTATAATAAGCCAGAAGGTCTCACAGAAAATTTTCAAATTCAGATCAACAAAGAGTATTAGAAAGACCATGTTTTTTATTATTATATTTTATTTAAATAATAATTCTTTTTTAAGGGAGGGTCTCACTCTGTCACCTAGGTTGGAGTGCAGTGGCACAATTATGGCTCACTGAAGCCTCGACCCCGCTGTGCTCAAGAGATCCTCCCACTTCAGCCTTCCAAGTAGCTGGGACCACAGGCATTCACCACCACGTTCATCTAATTTTTTGATTTTTTTTTTTTTTTTTTGTAGAGGCAAGGTCTCATTATGTTGCCAAGGCTGGTCTCAAACTCTTGGACTCAAGCAATCCTCCCGCCTCAACTTCCCAAAATGTTGGGATTACAGGCATAAGTCACTAAGCTGGGCCCATGTTCATTTTAAAAAGCACATTTTCTCTTGCATGAACCACATCTTGTCTAGGGAGTTTGCTTACGCTGGTCCTGAGGTATCAGGACACAGAAAAGATTACAGGATTATGCCCTCACCAATATAACCATTTCTTCTGCTTCCTCAGCAAAAATTCACTATGGTTAAACTAGCTCAAGCTTGGTTCCTCTGCTAAAAGTACCTTCACACATTTCTAAACGGAGATGTTACTAATAATCTAATTAGGACTAAGGCTAAATCTGCTGAACAGTTGCTTTGGTTTAGTTGAAATTCTACTTTGTCTAGCACACACAAGTAGCACATGAAGAATGAACGAAAGTTATTCAGAAATGAAAGAGGGGTATCATTACAGATCTCACTGACATTAAAGGATAATAGGCTCTATGCTCACAAATTGATAATCTAGGTGAAATGAACTCATTCCTTGAAGGACCTAATTTTCCAAAACTCATACAAGATGAACTAGACAAATGGAATAGGCCTACATTTATTAATGAAATTGAATCAATAACTAATAACCTTCTGAAACAGAAGGCACCAGACTGAGTTCACCAAACATTTAAGGAAGTGATTTCTACCAAACATTTAAGGAAGTGATTTCTACCAAACATTTAAGGAAGAAATTATACCAATTCTCTGAAATCTCTTTCAGAATATAAAAGCAGAGGGAATACTTCCTAACTCATTCAATGAGACTAGAATTACCCTAATACTAAAACAAAACAGACATTACAAGGAAAATAAACCCTATAGACCAATCTCTCATGGACAGAGATGCAGAAATCTTTAACAAAGTATCAGCAAATTGAATTTAATAATGCATGAAAAGAATTATATACCATGACCAAGTGAGATTTAGCTGAGGTATGCGGGGTTGGTTCAACATTAGAAAACAAATTAATGTAATCTATCACACCCATAGGCTAAAGAAGAAAAATCACATGATCATATCAATAAATGCAGAAAAAGAATTTGACGAAAAAAGAGAACTTTCTAAACTTGATAAAGAACATCTACAAACAAAACCTATAGTTAACATCATACGTAATGGTGAGAAACTCAAGCTTTTCCACTAAGTTTAGGAATAAAGCAAGGATATCTTCTCTCACTACTGCTTTTCAACATCATACCAGAAGTCTTAGCTAATGCAACAAGACAAAAAAAGGAAATAAAAGGGATACAGATTGGGAAGGTAAAAATAAAACTGTCTTTGTTTGCAAATGACATGACCTCTATATAAAAAAATCCAAAAGAACAGAAAAAAGTCTCCTGGACCTAGTAAGTGATTATAGCAAGGTTGCAGGATACAAGGTCAATATACAAAAGTCATAATGCTTTCCTATATACCAGCAATGAACAAGTCAAATTTAATATTAAAAACACATTACCCCCAAATGGACATTACATTTTCCTCATAATGTCTGCTTTGTTTTACATTAGCACCCCCAAAAGTAAAATACTTAGGTAAAAATTTAATAAAATATATATGAAACCTATACAGGAAAACTACTACAAAACTCTGATGAAAGATATCAAAGAATGAAAAACATGGAGAGACACTGCATGCTCAAGGATAGGAAGACTCAGTATTGTCAAGATGTCATTCATTCCAACTTGATCTATAGATTCACTGCAATCACAATAAAAATCCCAGCAAGTTGTTTTGTGGATATTGGCAAACTGGTTCTGCAGTTTATATGGAGAGGCAAAAGACCCATAATAGCCAACTCAATATTAAAGGAGAACAATAAAGTTGAAGGACTGATACTACCTGACTTCAAGCCCTACTAGAAAGTTAAAGAATTAAGATAGTGTGGTACTGGCAAAAGAATGGACAAAGAGATCAAAGGAGCAGAACACAGAGCCCAGAAATAGGAACATATAAAGGTAGTCAGCTGATCTTTGATGAAGGAACAAGGGTAACATACTGGAGCAAAGATAGTCTTTTCAACAACTGGGGCTGGAGCAACCGGATATCCACATGCAAAAAAAAAAAAAAAAAAAAAATGAATTTAGACACAGAGCTTACTCTCTTCATAAAAATTAACTCAAAATGGAACACAGATCTAAATGTAAAGTACAAAACTATGAAACTCCTTGAAGACAATATAGGAGAAAACCTAGATAACTTTGAGCACAGATATGACTTTTTAGATACACCACCAAAGACATGAACCATGAAATAATTGATTATCTGGACTTCATTAAAATAAAAAAAAGTCTGCTCTATGCAAAACAGTGTCAAGAGAATGAGAAAACAAGCCACAGATGGGGAAAATGTATCTGTATAAAGCATATCTGATAAAGCAGGGGTTCCCAACCTCCAGGTCTGGACTAGTACCAGTCCATGGCCTGGGAGGAATCAGGCTGCACAGCAGGTGAGCTGCTGATGAGCAAGCATTACAGCCTGAGCTCCACCTCCTGTCAGATCAGTGGTGGCATTAGATTCTCACAGGACCACAAACCCTACTGTGAACTGTGCATGCAAGGGATCTAGGTTGCACACCGTATGAGAATCTAATACCTGATGATCTGAGGTGGATCAGTTTCATCCTGAAACCATTCCCGCCCCACCCCAGTCCATGGAAAAATTGTCTTCCATGAAACTGGTCCCTGGTGCCAAAAAGGTTGGGGACTACTGTGATAAAGAACTGTTATCCAAAATATACAAAGAACACTTAGAACTCAATAATAAGAAAGTGAACAACCCTGTTTAAAAAATGAGCAAAATATCTGACTAGACACTTCATCCAAGAAGATATACAGATGGCATGTGAACATGTGAAAAGATCTTCAACATCACATGTCATTAGAGCATTGCAAACTAAAACAAGGTAGCACTACAAATAGAATGGCCAAAATCTAAAACAGTAACACCACCAAATGTTGATGAGGATGTGGAGCAACAGAAACTCTCATTCTTTGCTGGTGAATGGTACAGCCACTTTGGAAGACAGTGTGGCCATTTCTCATAAAACTAAACATATTCTTACCATATGATCTAGTAATCACACTCCTTGGTAGCTATACAGATCAACTGAAAACTTAAGTCCACAAAAAATCCACACACAGGTATTTATAGCATCTCTATTCATAATTGCCAAAACTTGGAAGCACTAAGACACCCTTCAGTAGTTGAGTGGATAAACTATGGCTCATCCAAACAACGAAATATTATTCAGTGCTGCAAAGAAATGAGTTATCAAGCCACGGAAAGACATGGAAGAACCTTAAGTACATACTGGTAAGAGAAATAAGTCAATCTGAAAAGGCCACATACTGTGTGGTTCCAACGACATGATATTCTGGGAAGGGCAAAATCGTCAAGACAGGAAAAAGATCACTGGTAGTCAGAAGTTAGGGGGAGAACAGAATGAACAAGTGGATCCCAGAGGATTTTTAGGTCAGTGAAAATATTCTGTATGACACTACAATGGTGGATATGTGTCCTTATACATTTGTCCAAACCCAGACACCAAGAGTGAATCTTAATGTAGACTATGGACTTTGAGCGATAATGATGTGTCAATGGGGGTTTACTGATTGTAACAAGTGTACCACTTGGGTGCAGGATGTTGATAGTGGGGGAGACTGTGCATGGTGGGGGACAGGAAGTATATAGGAATTCTTTGTACTTTCTGCTCAATTTTGCTCTGAACCTAAAACTGCCCTAAAAAATAAAGTTATTAATTAAAAAAATAAAAAAAGAGGAAGAATGGTGTTTAGATCAGAAAAAAGAAGCTGGAATGTTTTTCCCAGCTAGCTCCCCCTTCACGTTTTGGTTTTGGCTTTGGCTTTGTAGTGATAGGGGAATGAAAACAGGGGAGAGGAGAGGAAAAGGAAAAATGAAAGGAAAGATCCAGACGAGTGTGTAATGACTCAGAAAGGAGGGAGCCACTGCAGATCTGCCAGAGTACCGTTTCCCTGCTGCCCACCCTCAAACACTATAAAGGACTTCCTGCAACTGGGAAAAGACAGATGGGGTCAGGGTTTTAAATCATACTTTACTACTGAAGGTCCTCTAGTAGCTTGGCATTACCATAGGGGGAAAGCCACTTTCTTACTCAGAGTTGTTTAGTCTGGTAATACCATGTGATACTCTCTGCTCTTTTGAAATTATATTTTCAATGTACTGTGTCAAGCACTCCTAATGGGAAGACAAGGGTCTTAAGCTAAATAGATATTGAGAACAAAAGTGTCAAAACAGATACAGCCAGATCACTAGTGGTTGTGAGCTGATTTGAAGATTTTCACTAGTTATACTACACAGTATCTTAACATGTATTACAATATGATATTAAAGTATACATAATAGACACTTTTCAAACTTTTAATCTTTCTCCTGAGCACTATAAAAAATATTCTAGGCTAGGTACAGTGTCTCACGCCTGTAATCCCAGCACTTTGGGAGGCCAAGGTGGGAGGATTACTTGAGCCTAAGAGTTCAAGATCAGCCTAGACAACATAGTGAGATCCTGTCTCTATAAAAAGTTTTTAAAAATTAGCTGGGTGTGGTGATGTGCTGTGGTCCCAGCTACTCGAAGAGGCTGAGGTGGGAGGATCACTTGAGCCCAGGAGGTTGAGGCTGCAGTGAGCCATGATCCAGCCTGGAGACAAAGTGAGACCCTGTCTCAAAAACCACCACCACCACAACAAACTATATGAAAGCATTTGATATAATTCAACATTCACTCATATTTTTTTTTAAAATAAAAAACCTCTTAGGAAGGAGAGGGAACTTCGTTAGTCTGCTAAAGAATACCTATAAAAACCAAACAAATAAACAAACAAAAATCCTAGAGTGGCCATCATACCTGATGGTGAAATATTTAAAGCTTTTCTCCTGAGATCAGCAACAAGGTAATGATACTATCATTTCTTCTCCTCACCACTGTACTGGAGATCCATCCAATGCAACAAAGGAAAAAGACACAGAAGAATTGGAAAAGACGAAATAAAACTAAAACTAACATTACTTACAGATGACATGACTGTGTTTTTTTGTTGCTGTTTCTTTCTTTTTTTTTTTTTTTTGAGATGGAGTCTCACTTTGTTGCCCAGGCTGGAGTGCAGTGGCATTATCTTAGCTCACTCCAACGTCTGCCTCTGGGGTTCAAGCAATTCTCCTGCCTCAGCCTCCCAAGTAGCTGGGATTACAGGGGCGTGCCACCATGCCTTGCTAATTTTTTGTATTAATTACAAAAAATGTAGAGACAGGGTTTCACTATGTTGGCCAGGCTGGTCTCAAACTCCTGAGCTCAAGTGATCCACCCACCTTGGCCTCCCAAAGTTCTGGGATTACAGGCATGAGCTACCATGTCGGGCAGACTGTGTTTTTAAAAATCCACAAACAACTCCATTACAGTTAATAAAATAATTTAGCAAAGTTGCTGGGTACAAAGTCAACATTCAAAAACCAATTATATTTCTATAAGCTAGCAACAAGTAGAATGTGAAATTTAAAAATTATTTTTGCAACAGCATCAAAACAATCAAATATCTAGGGGAAAAAAATCTAACAAAATATGTGTAAGATCTCTATAATGAAAACCCAAAAATACTACTTCAAAAAATTAAAGAAGAAATAAGTGAAAGGATAGTCCATGTTCATGGATTAAAGGACTCAATATTGTAAAGTTTTCAATTATTTCCCAATTTATCTATAGATTCAGAACAATTCCAATAAAAATCCCAGCACTTATGTGTGGTAACTGATATGCTGAGTCTAAAATTTATAAGGAAATTCAAAAGGCCAAGTGGCAAGGCAATCTTGAAGGGGAAGAGCAACGCTGGAGGATTTATACTACCAGGTATCAAACTATTTATAAAGTTACAGTACTTAAGGCAATCTTAATTGGTACAAAAATACAATGCAATCGAAGAGTAAGTCCAGAATAAATCCCAGACCTATATGGTCACCTGGTTTATGACAAAAATGTCACTGCTGGGGAGTGGGGAAAGGATGATCTTTTCAATAAACGAAGTAGGTCAATTGGATATCCACATGGAAAGAGATAAACCCTTACCTTACAACATATGCAAAAATCAATTCTGTGTGGATTACGGATCTAAATGTGAAACATAAAACCAGAAAACTTTTAAAATAAAAACTAACACACTTTATTAACCCTGGAGGAGGCAAAGCTTTCTTCAAAAGGATATAAAAAGCACTTACTGTAAAAGAAAAATCTAGTATATTAGACTACATTGATTAGAAATGTCTGCTTATTAAGTAAATGAAAAACCACACAGAGTAAGAGAAGATATTTACAATACATGTATCTGACAAGGTATGCTTTAGAACATTTACCTAAAGTACTCAATATAAAAATGTGTGAAAGACTTGAACAGGTACTTTACAAGAAAGGATAGCCAAATGGACAACAAACACTTTTTAAAGTGCTTAACTTTTTAGACATCAGAAAAGGGGAGATTAAAATTAGAATATGATACCAACACACCCATCAGAATGGCTACCGTGAAAAAGACAGAGAATGCCAAGTACCAGTGATGGTGTGGAAGAGCTAGAACACTCATACACTTCTGGTACAAGTATAGATTCCTAGAGCCCTGTTCAGAACTGTTGGCAACATCTCCTGAAGCTCAACATACTCTATTATTGGCTGAACCATATAGTTACCAGAAATGCATACGCTCCTTCACTAAGAGACCTATAGGACAATGTTCATAGCAGTACTATTTGCAATACTGAAACCCATCTGAATGCCCATCAACAGTAGGATAAATATGTTGTGATACATTTATACAATGAAACACTATACAGTAATGAGAATGAAGTACAATTACATTCAATAGTGTGATTAATCTCACGAACAAATGCTAAGCAAAAGAATCCAGACACAAAAGAGTAAACTATGTATAATTCTATTTACATAAAATTCAAAACTGGGCAAAACTTATCAATGAGTGAGAAACAGAATAGTCATAGGGCTTCTGGACTGCCGGTATTGTTCTGTTTTTTTTTTCTTTTTTTTGTCTGGGTGCTAATTTCACAAGTGTGTTCACTTGTGAAAATGAGTTGGACATTTTTCTCCACGTATATTATACTTGAATAAAAGAGTTAATTAAGAGATGATGTTCCATATGGGTCCTAGGAGTGGGGGACGACAGAAGGAAACATGCAGACAAACCAAACAAGCAAGAACTCTTCCAGTTGTGTTAAAAGGACTGTCATAGAATTTTAGGACATTCACTTAAAACTTATTCAATTCAGAACTCATCAAACAGTATTAGGGCCAGTCATGGTGGCTCACACCTGTAAACCCAGCACTTTGCGGGGCTAAGATGGGAGGACTACTTGAGGCCAAGAGTTCGAAACCAGTCTGGGCAACACAGCCAGACGGTGTCTCTACAAAAAAATAACAAAAAGAGCAAAAAGAAAAAAGAGGAAAAACTATATTAAAATTATTCTTTTTTAAAAACCAATACAAGCATTTTAATAAACTATCCGTTTTTGTAACCAGCTTCCTTGCACAATGAAGGCTAAATACATATTCAACTAAGGACTTCAAATCAGTGTAAATGGTGGAAGTAAAAATTCAAAGGGTGTACATTTTATCTAAAAGATCGAAGTAGGCCAGGCACAGTGGCTCACATCTGTAAACCCAGCACTTTGAAAAGTGCAGGCAGGCGGATCACTTGAGATCAGGAGTTTGAGACCAGCCTGCCAACATGGTGAAACCCCGTCTCTACTAAAAATACTAAATTAGCCAAGTGTGGTGGTGGGTGCCTCTAATCCCAGCTACTTGGGAGGCTGAGGCAGGAGGATTGCTTGAACCCAGGGGGCAGAGGTTGCAGTGAGCTGAGACAGTGCCACTGCACTCCAGCCTGGGTGACAGAGTGAGACTCTGTCTCAAAATAAATAAATAAATAATAAAAAAAGAATCAGTAAGTAGTAAAAGTTTTGTTTTTGCTTTAGAACTGATATATTTGGCTTGTATATAAGGCCTATTCTGCTTTACAAGCACACTGTATTTTAAACAATGCAGGAATTTTTTTCCTAAATTCTGAGGCCTATGTCAGGAGTGTCTTGTGTTTGGGAAGTTACTATGTTTGGATCAGCTGAGTAGTCTTTTGAGGCATTCCATTTAAATGAAATAACGTTAGCAGGTTAAATCCATTCAAGCTACCCATTTTTAAATTACGCTTTCTTTGTATCAACAATCTATTTTATAAACCTTGCTTCTTAGAAGTTACCATCATAATTTACTAAAGTGTTTCTCTTTTCCAAACTTCCTCATTTTAGTTTTCTTTGGCATTTTTCTTTCTCTATATCTTCAGCTCAGTAAATGTTCAATCAGTAATCTAAAACCTCAAATCAAGATAGCTAATCACCTAATACTATGTGCAAGGTGTTTTTTAGGCCTCACAAGAAACACATAGTATTGTGGTTCTTGAGAAGCTTACAAAGGTGAGAGATGTTTAGTAGCAGAAGGAAGTACAGAGACCATACTTGTGATAGAGATAGTAAGTACTTTAGAAATGTGGAAAAGAAAGACACTAACATGTCCTGAAATAATCAGGGATAGCTTTCCGGTAGACATGGGATCTGAATTATGTGGAGCCATTGGGATGGTTAAGATTTGGATAGTCATTCGTATTGAAATCCCAAGAAAAAGGTACATGTCCCTGTCATCAACATGCCCCTTATATTACATGATAGTGCTTAAGAAATAATACTAAGTGTATATAAGAGCAAAGGTGATGAGATTTTGTATGTGGCATATACCTGAAAATTGAGTTGGTTTCTCCTGAGTTAACTGTTTACATATCTTGGGTAACTGTGGCTAGAAATGTGGCTGTATCAACGGCAAACAGATCTCTTTGTAAATGGCAAAGACTTTTGTGTAAATCTGGCCATCCCAATATCAAACTCGCTTTGGCTCTTATTAGTATCATATTTTAATCCACTAAGCAAACTTGTTCAATCTATCTAATAGGTCTATAATGTTATTTACAAAACTAAAGGCAGGGCTTTAGGTAAAGTGTAGACAATAGTAAGATAACATCCAGTGATCTTAAATCAATCATACTTAATTGCTAATGCAAACAAAATAATAAGAATAATGAGAATATTTTACTTTTTCCTAAATATCTGACTTAAAAGACCCAAGGGGAGACATTATGTCTCTATTAACTTCCATTTTAAAGATAAGAAGACAGAACTGACATGCTTGGCACCTATTACATATCAGGCAATTAATACATTAAGTGCTTCATATATTAGATATTAGCTAATTAAATAAGCTATTCTTTTTTAAACATTGTTAGCAAATAAGTGTTCTGGAGGTTCAAATGAATAATGAAAGTATCAAAAGGTGGGTAGATTTGCAGAAGAAGCCAGGGATTTGGGTAACTCACAAACAAATGATGTTAAAAGTAATATTCAAATGATATTCAATGAATGCTATTCAAACTAATGGAGGGACATGGTGCAAATTAACTAACAGATAATTCAAAACATATTTGTGCCTGGTTTGTAGCATATCCAGTACTTGGTTTGTTTGTATTAGCATTGGTTTTAGAATAATATTTAACATGCACTAAAATTTTGTTTTTATTTGCTAAATATATTCCAGTCTCTGACCTTGGAGGAGATCAGCTTGGTATTAATAAGTCAACAAGACCTGATTATACTTATTATGTGCTTGGCATTTGTGGAATATAGAATAAAACATGGATCTTTTCTTCAGTGACTATATGATTTGGCTTAGGGAATATACAAAACAGGAAATAATACCAGACAGTTCTAACTCAGGGTTAAATTGTGTGACAGAAGTCATAAATGTTAAAGGATTCTACTCTTTCATTTAGCAAGTATTAATGAGCACTACTATTCAGGTATTTGGAATACATCAGTGGGTGAACAAACTAGACAAAGATCTCTGCCTTCATGCGGTTAACATTCCAGGGAGATGAAGCAGACAAGTAACACATACAATCCATCAATAAATTACATGGCATGTTAGAAGATGATAAACACTTTCTAAATAGGAAATTGTAGAGTAGAAGAGGAAGGGAAATGGGGAGGAGAGGTAATTCCCCTGTCCTAGGATGGGGAAGGCCAAGGTCACCCTCACTCGAAGTTAAGATTTGAGCCAAGATTATAGGGAGTTGACAGAGGTAGCCCAGAGGATGCCAGAGGAAGAGGGTCCTGGACAGGAACAACAGCTAGGGCAGGTGCACGAAGGCAGGAGATCATCTGGAATGTGGGAGGAACAGCAAGGAGGCCAGCATGCTTGGAGCAGAGTGGGTGGAAGAGAGAGAGAAGGAGAGAGAGAGGACCAGAGGGGTCAGTTGGGGTGGGGCAGGGCGGTAGGGGCCAGACTTGGGCTTTTGTTACAAGTGAAATGGGGAACCACTGCAGGGCTGTGGGTGGAGTGACGAATCTGACTCACATTTGAGCATTATCCCTGTGGGTGACTGGTTGAGACTAGGCTGTTGTGAGGTTAGGATGGAAGCTGAAAACCCCATCAAGAGACTAGTATCCAGGCACAGACAGTGTCCTGGACTGGGCTGAAGGCAGTGGAAGAGGCAGAAGAGAGATATTCTGAACACATTTTCAGTTTAGGAGAGAGGGAGCAATGAACAGCAATGCATTCAGAGAATGCTTCACGGAGTAGAGGTTACTTGAAGCTGACCTTGAAGGACAGGGAGGATTTGAAAAGGTGGAAGAATTAGGAAAGGCATTTCAGGACATACTAGGCTTGGGGCAAGGGTGGGTCGGGCTTACTCTTGGGACAAAGAGATTAGTGTGAACAGGGCAAGGCAGGCCAATACCTGGAATGTGGTGAGAAATAAGGTAAAATACATAAAGTATGCCTGGATTATAAAGAACTTTGAAAGACAGGGAAAAAGTGTCTAGATTTCATAACATTCACTATGGTGCCTTGAAAATAGGCACTCAATAAATATTATTAGACTGATAATAAAGATAGGCATTTTAGGACCATTGGCAGTTTGCACTGGATGACAACGTTTCTCATTTAGAAGGTCAGCTAAAAGGCCGTATAAAAACCTGGCATGAGGTGATGAGGAATAATTCCCTCGTAGGCAATTAACAGTTGACTGTTTTAAATCTGCTTTGCAGTGTTAACCACAAGTGCCACTCACCACTTGTGGGAACCTCGATCTTGTGTTGGCAATCCCTTGCTCAAATAAAAATTAAACAGTTTAAAACACTGTGTACTCAAATAGCCACGTGATCTTGATTCTGAGGTTGTAAGAGTTGGATGGCAGTTGCTATCAGTTACATGTGCAATTTCTTCGTCTCTAAATTAGTTACAGGTGCAAAACTGCATTTACCAAAAACAAAACAAAACAAAACAAACAAAAAACAAACAAAAAAATACAATCTGGTAAAACTTTACAGAAACTTAATTCCATTCAAACAAGTCTAATTCATTATCACCTATATTTTCACAAATATTCAGCACTAGTAGATGGATATGAAGCATTTACTGGACAACCTCTAGTGCCTATTTTAAGCGTCCAAAGGGAGCTAACAGGACAGAAGCTCTGTATCACTTTTGTTGATCTCAGATAATGAAGAAATTTACTTTGCTCAGATTTCCTCGTCTCAAGGAATATGTACCTAACAAAAGAGCTATGAAGATTTTAGAAATTTTCCCAGGGTTATCCAAACAGAGTTATAAGTGAGAATGCTGACAAAAATAGTAATATATGACAACCTCTATGAGAGGTATAAAACTGTTTTTCATTTAATGACCCATGTTTTATGCTGCAATTGGCAGATTAAATGGATAGTTGCTGTCAGGGAGCTTTCAAGAAAAGTTGTATTCCTTAGAGATAGTAGGAAAATAAAATTAAAAATGAAACCCTGTATTTTCTTGTAAACAGCTAATGTAAACGGTATTTCTTTGGGGTGTTTCCTATAATTCATAATTTTGGAGGAAAATATGAGACAAATGACAGTTTTCAGAAAAACAGTGATTTTCAGAGTCTAGACATCTACAAAATCTGCAAAGTACTGGTGACGAAAAAAGAGGTTAATCAGAGTTAAGTCAGAAAAAAATGATAAAGCTAGAGCCATACTCAGAAAAAAATTAATACAGACAATAGTAATATTCAAGAAAAAGGACTTGAATTCTAATTACATGTGAAATTATGGAAGTCAGGGGCAGGTTGCGATGGCTCACGCCTGTAATCCCAGCACTTTGGGAGGTTGAGGCAGGAGAATTCCTTGAGCCCAGGAGTTCAAGACCAGCCTGGGCAATATGGCAAAATCCTGTCTCTACAAAAATTACAAAAATTTGCTGGATGTGGTGAGGTACGCCTGTAGTCCCAGCTACTAGTGAGGCTGAGATGGGAGGATCACCTGAGCCCAGGGAGGTTGAGGCTGTGGTGAGCTGTGATTATCATGCCTCTGCACTCCAGCCTGGGTGACAGAGTGAGGCTCTGTCTCTCTCTCTCTCTCTCTCTCTCTCACACACACACACACACAAAAGAGCTGTGTCAATAACTCAAATCTTTTTTGGACTTCTACTTCAGTGTATGAAAAACATTATAATCTAAGCTTCTCAATGCCTCTGAGAAGAAAACATGTAATTGTCACTCTTATTTAGGCCAAAAGAATAATTTCAATTTCTTCATAGACAAATATTTAAGAAAGTGGGATAATTTCATCATTTAAAAAAATTAGACACGAAGATACTTTCTCTAAGTTTGATCATCTCCTTCTCAAAACATGCACAGGAGATCATGCAGATGCCCCACTTCATTCATATAACTGCCTCTTACTCTTGTGCAATAAAGAGTTCTGCAGTTTTTGTTTTTCCATATTCCTTAAAATTTAGGTGTTTTTTTTGAGATGGAGTCTTGCTCTGTCGCCCAGGCTGGAGTGCAGTGGCGCAATCTCAGCTCACTACAACCTCTGCCTCCCGGGTTCATGCCATTCTCCTGCCTTAGCCTCCCGAATAGCTGGGACTACAGGCGACCGCCACCACGCCTGGCTAATTTTTTGTGTTTTTAGTAAAGACGGGGTTTCACCGTGTTAGCCAGGATGGTCTTGACCTCTTGACCTTGTGATCCGCCCGCCTTGGCCTCCCAAAATGCTGGGATTACAGGCATAAGCCACCACGCCCAGTCTTTTCTTTTCTTTTCTTTTCTTTTTTAAATCAGAGCCTTCTATTCTAGCCACAAGTGATTAATGCTACAAGGCTAAAGCAATAAATTCCATATAGGGCTTTAGATCTACTTTCACAAGTATTATGTCATTTAATCCTCCCGTTAATCCTGTGTATTGTTAATATATGTGGAAACAGAAGGCCAGAGAAGAAAAATGGCATGCTTAAATTCACACAGCAAATATGTGGCCAAGATAGGATTGATCCTTATATTCCCTGGTACTACATGGGTCCCTTTAAACTTCTGGAAAGGTGAAAATTTTAGTTATCTAAATGTTTCTGAATATATAGTTGCCTGGAGTAATGTAACCACAGATTAAGTATCCCTCAATAAAAATGGCGTGCAATCAATCACTCACTCCTATCTCAGGAGAGACTCATTTTGACGGATTGTCTATTGCAGCATTTATCATGTCTCTAAGGCATATTTCCATTGCTCAATCAGCTCCAAAGGACAAGTGTGTCATCATCTTTCAGGGCTCTGGTGCAACAACTTAAAATTGTAGAATTCACACAGGACTAAGTCTGGCACTCAAAGCAGGAGGCATATTCAGCTTGAGCTTGTGGAAGCTTCCCTTCAATCTCGCCAATTTTTACTGGTGGAAATGGTTTCAGAGCCAGCATGAGGTTACTTGGGGTTGCTTGAGGAGCTCTTGATAAAAAAAAGAAAGGGGAGCAATATAAAGGGGTTACAGCAACGATGGAGCCTTGGAAAAAGCATGGAAGTCCTCTTTGGGCATAAAGTGTAGTGGAGATTTTTAATCTCTTTTTTTTTTTTTTTTTTTTTTGAGACGGAGTCTCGCTCTGTCGCCCAGGCTGGAGTGCAGTGGCCGGATCTCGGCTCACTGCAAGCTCCGCCTCCCGGGTTTACGCCATTCTCCTGCCTCAGCCTCCCGAGTAGCTGGGACTACAGGCGCCCGCCACCTCGCCCGGCTAGTTTTTTGTATTTTTTAGTAGAGACGGGGTTTCACCATGTTAGCCAGGATGTTCTCGATCTCCTGACCTCGTGATCTGCCCGTCTCGGCCTCCCAAAGTGCTGGGATTACAGGCTTGAGCCACCGCGCCTGGCCTAATCTCTTGAATATAACCAATATACCTGGATATCTGAGTCATTCACACGAAATGTGCCACTTTTTCTTAATAGCAGTACCCAACTATTTGCAACACTCCCAATTTCACTTTGCCTATGATCAGGAAGAAGCACGTAAGAGGACTACTGTACCCAGGCCAAATACCTCATCTCCCCAGTGTTCAACACTGCTAGCCTCGGCTAATAATGATCATATATCTAATTTATTTGTAAGTCTGTTTGTTTTGGAAGAGGTGGAGCAATTATTTAAAGGTCATTTACAAATTACAGTAGGAATAACAATCATAGGTCTTTGGCCTTTAGGAACTCACATTTTTAACAGAGAAACAGTGCTTATGAAGAAGGAGTAGCCAGAGACCCTGTAAGAAAAGGGTTAAATTATTGGTACAAAATATCATGTTTTAATTGCTAATAATTTCATTCTGTACCATGTTAATTAGGAAGAAAAGTAGTGGATCATTCTTTTAGAGGAAATTGAGACTCAAAAAAATTAAACTCAGGGTAAATTCAAAGCATAAAGTTAGAGATTAGCACAGAATGAAAACTAACTTGAATCACATAACCATCCCTTACCACAAATAGTACTTGCCTCTCAGTTAACCTATTTTGTTGATATTTGTTGTACTGCATTCTAGACATGTTCTTTGAAAATAGACAAAACTATCAAATTTTGACTCAAGAACTATTTCACAGTATAGCCAGGACATTCTGCCCTGAGGCAGGCTAAATTAATAACTGAAGAAAGATAGCAACAATGTTTTTGGCTTGCAGAAAAACAGAATAACAGCGCTTTAAGGAAAAAAACAAAACTCCTAGTTAAGAGGCTTAGATGATAGAAATACATGTTGAAACAAATTACTGTAATAAAATAAAACAGTATTTCAGGAAACATTTCTTACTAATTTTTAAAAAGCTTTATATTTTTAAAATGATGACTAATATGTTCAAACTTCAGGCTTCCAGGAAAACGAAAAGGTTAAAATCTATTTCAGCAATTAAGTGACTTAATTTTAATGCTTTAGCACCTATATTATAAAACATGAATCACACTAGTTAACAATCTATTTTTACATAGCATCTGAGAAGAGAAAAATAAAATGAATAGAAATAAAGACATCAATATGAGACAAAACAAAACAGAAAAAGCGGTGCTAAGAAACTCCAGTAGAAGGAGCTGTAGAAATGGAGAAATTACATTTTGCAATGGCCAAGAAAGAAATATTGAAAAGGAGGTATCTGATTCTGACACATCTGAAGAGAATAGGTAGTCACTTACAATAGGCATTTACTGTTTGAGGAACCTCATTTTCTTTATGCATAAAATATGATGCTTGGAACAGATCTTTTTCAAGGTTCCGACAATCCATTCTGCAATGTATTGGGCACTATGCTAGGAGGCATTCTCAGAAATCTAATAAAGAGCATCACTTGGTCCCATACTCTGGTAAATTACAATTCTTTGGGAGAGCTAAAGTGCCCACACAGTATCTAGATTTCAAAGTAGAACAGAAAAGAACTGAGAGTACTTCAAGAGGAACAAAAGCACTGCAAGAGGGAAAAAAACCATTATGAGAGATCTCTAACATACAAGATGAAAAGAGGAAAAAGTGACCCTTCAAGTCTAAAAAGCCTTTATGTATTCTTGGGAAATCTATGCAAACTCAGGAAATAAAAATGAACAGGATTGTTTTTGGATATAACTATACCGTTAGCGCTTAAAATTCAGGAAATGGGAGCCATGCACAGAGATAAAATACAGATTAGGTTAGGTTTCCTTTTTTAAGGATCTGAATATGTTTTTAAGTGAATGCGATAGCAGCGAGCTAAGCATTAAAATACTGGAGTGTACACATGATAGTATTAAAACAAACATAACTTGGAAGACAAACTACAAGAGCAATTTTACCCTTACATAAATGCCCCCACGTCCCCAATAGCCATATCTGGAAGGAACTTTACCTTGTGATATGTTTGCAGACAGTGTATCAGTGAAGGAATCGCTTTCTGGGTCAATAGGAGAATCTCCCAGAGTTTCACCCATAACAGCATGGAATAGGGGTTTGCTGTAATTCACACTGATATTTTGTCTATATCTAGCAAAAGATCAATCCGTTAAAAGAAAAAGACTTGAAGTAACAGAATTTGTGAATACACCCATGAGTCAAGACATCAGTTTCCAAATATTTGGGAGAGATAGGAATAAACACAGAAAGGACTGGGCTTGAATTGGCTGGCACTGTCCTGTTAGGAGCCAGCTGTGACAAAAAGTTGTGTCATAATGTTGTTCACTGCTTTGGCAAGACTTGGTACATTACAGGGAAAATATTGCCACACTGTCTCGCCAGTGACCCACATGTTCAGTGTCTTGTGAGGGGCGTGAACTATACTGTATTTAGAATTATCAGAGCAGAGACTGTTCAATATCCACTTGCATTTTTAACTGTCGTAAAATTCACATCAATCCCTTCTTAAATGGAAAACTTTAAATCTCTTGCTTATGAAATACCAGAAAGCTTATTTGGGCAAAGTTTTCTTTCAATGTCTATTCCTGGTTGAATCTCTAATCATGTGATTTGAAGAAAATTTTGGAATTCAAATACATATCCATAGTTTAAACGTTGGTATTAGCATGCTACCGAAATGTTATATTCCTAAGGTACTTGTTCTGCTGATTTGTGAAGCCCAAAATGATACTGACTGCTATCCAAATTCTGTAAAATTAAATAGTTCAGAGAATGAAGAAGGGTTTGATATGGTTTCGATTTAAATATCGGGTTTGCTTACTTAAAAACTTCAGCTTATCCATCAATAGCAACTACAGCAATGTTACATCAGCTGATGTTTGAACATCAATTGATGTTTAAATGATAAGTGCTATGTCATAATGAAAAAATGGAGTTCTCTGTGAGAAGAGTAACACATCACCAGAAAAAAATAGACTTACGCTGTTAGGTTGGCGAGGAATTGTGGTCAGTTTTGTAATCAGGAAAAAGCTGGCTTCTTGCTCAAGGCCTTTGCCCTTTTTGGCAAGGAGAGACACTAGCTGTGCCAAATTACTGATGTGGGAGCAGGTCTTGTCACATGAGTGGCCTACTAGAATCACAGTGACTTTGCGGACTTTCAAAGACGTCCCCACACAGGGCAGTATATGAGAAGGCAATTAATTCTCTGAATTATATTTATCCTGATATTCCCTGAGTAAAATAAATATATATCTGGTTAATCTACATTGAGTAACTATTCATTCTTCAAGGGGACTAGTAAAAGTGTCCCTGTCAATCATGGTGCAAGAGCTTGATGGGGAAATGCTGGCTGGCTCTGAACAGCACAGAATAAAGTGGGGAGTTGGGCAACTGTGCCATTAAGCCCCAAAACATCTTTATTAAAGCAATCCAAGTTAAAGCAAAACTTGGGTTTGCTAATTTGTCCAAATGACTGCAGTGATTACGGTTGTGTAAAATTAGTCTTCTCTATATTCACTTGAATTCTCAATAAAGGCACTTCTCCTTCCCTCCCCATGCTTGGAAATTTACTTATACTACAAAGTAATCCAGACACAATGGCACAATATTTAAGGATATGACTGAATCGAACTCCAGTCCTATACCAGTCTCTGTTACTCTTTGGCAACATACAGATGCAGTCTTTCCACCTGTCCTCAAAGGGAATCACTTCTGGACTCTTCACCTACTGCTACTTCTATTCTCTTTTTTCTCAGACACCATTCAACTTCTGAGTCTACTGGGTAGTGAGGCCTTCTAAGCCTCTAATAGTTCCCATACTGTGCTTTAGCTTCTGAAACATAAGATTATATATTTTAACAGTTTATTATTCCATAGCATCAGAATCTGGTAACACCTACTCCTATAGCACCCACCACATTCTGACATTCCTTCTTACCCCAGACTATGTTTTACTTGAAAGCAAAAACCTGTCTTACTCATTGTATTTCATGCATTTGTTTGTTCAACAAATATTAATTGCCAATATAATATGTGGCAAGCCTAAAGCTAGGTGCTAGGCATACAATGATGAACAAAATGGATGTGTCAAAAAACAGTCAATTAGCAAAAACTACAATTTTAATAAACACAGAGCCTGCCACATAGCAGCTCAGTAAATGTTGCTTACACTTTTGGCAGCATACACAAACCAAGCAACACACAAAGCATCCCTACATTACTAACAAAACAGTTATACAATGTGGATTAATCATATTTTATGTTAATGATAGTCACACTGCAGTGCTAGATCACTTACAAAATAACTTGCTCACATGGACATTCAAATGAATGAAAATAAAGATGGATGAGCCAATCTCATCTGTATCTCACTATGTATCTGTTTTGTCTTTAGATACTGAAAAGACTTATTTTTACATTTATCCATCCCATCATTCATCAAATACCTACTAAGCACCAGGTATTGATCTAGGCTTAGGCAGTAAATAATAAGCCAAGGTGTCTATACTTAATGAGTTCACATGTAACTATATCAAAATTATCCAAATATACTTAAAAGAGTGTTCTTCTCATTTGCTTAAACCTGAAGGTCAACTGGCATGCACTGATATCAGAAATAATATATTTGTTTAAGTAGAGTCATTACTATCAGTAAACAGTGTATGATCATCAGATAATTTATAAGACATGCATGTGACTATCCCTGTCTTCAAAGCCTTAAGATTTCCCCAGTGTCCTGCCCTTTAAAATATTGATTGGAAGGATATTATAACCAGATACATAAAAGAGCATGCTGGTGATTTACATAAGACCTTAGAACTTTAGATCTTGCCTAGGGTGCTCTGCACACCAATGGGTTGTCAGCACTGTGCACATCAATGTAGAAGTCTATTGCTATTCATCCTATGGACAGTCCCCTTGCAGGATAGTCCTTGGTGATGTTACAGAGTGAGGACGAGTGGTGAAAGGCCACTTTCCTTATGCACTAGGTATTCCTTCTGTTGAGGGATGTAGGGTTCTATGCAATGTAGAGGTTGAGAAGAGGGCCATCTCTCCTAGGACTTTGGAGACAGAAGGGTATGGATGTGACTTTGAGTATACCACCACAGCCTCAGCAGAAGAAAGAATGAGGATAATGAGGAATTATTCTATAATGAGGAGGATGAAAAGTTAACTGTACTCCAGTTCATGACATTTGAAAAAACGGACCATTTGGTATTAGAGAAAGCTACTCTTCAACATTTAGTCTTCAATATTACTTCACAGAATCTGTCTTACGCTAAAAGAATCTGAATATTGCTCAGCCAAAAAAACTCTCCACACTTTGGTACTTTTAGGAGAAGGCAATTCAACCAATAAAAGCTGTGAATGATTCAATAACAAAAAGTAAGAAAAGGTCTAAAAATCTATAGTTAATAAAATCATGATATTGAACCTATATAGCTATTTTTAGCATTATTTGGTGTTGGGATGACTTACATAAAATATTCCCATAATATAGAATATTAAATATTTTGGGGCTGTATTATTCTTGAAAGCTAATGAAAACTTTGCTCTTTTTTTGCTATAAATTTGGAATTTATTCTCTAGAATAAATTTGAATTTTTAAAATTGCTTAAATTGCTTTTTCTTTTATGTGAAATAAGCTATGTCAGTATTGGTATAAAATTGTATTTACAGTATTTTTTTCTTTTGCTGTAACCTCATTTTAAAATCTGCTTCATTTAATTCTATAAGTGCTACTATCACTTATGCTAGCTTCTAAAAGGTTAGGAGTTTATATTTCATTGTATCCCTAGAACCTAGCACAGAGTCTCTGGTTGGCATTAAAACACACATACTGTTTTTGTTGATGATGAGAGTAATGAAAGAACAGCACATCCATATCATATGTATCATTCAAGAAGGAGTTTAGAGACCTAATGAAATGATAATAGCATCCATTTTCTTCTTGTTCCAATTAAGATGTAAATTTCTGGATGATGCTCCAATGGAAGCCAGATAATTGCTAACAAGCAGTATGACCACCCAAGCTCATTTCTCCTCCTACCCAAAAGAATGGCTGCCTTTTCCTAGTGCAATTAAGATTGGCTTGGAACCTTATTTTCAAGTAGTGATTGCATCAGTTCAGGGTTTCTTCATAGTCACAGGGGAGATACAACATGGGAGAAATGCTGGGCCAATGAGACACTCCTTTGAGAAGAACAAATAATCCTGTATCCTGGATGTAAATTTCATCACAACTATCACAGCGAGCCGGATATTCCCATAAAAGCAGACAAAGGAAGGTCAATGTTCAATGCATCTGTGCCACTTTTTGAAAATTTTTTAAATTAAAAAAAATCTTGACAGGGGTCTTGCTACGTTGCCCAGGCTAGTCTCCAACTCCTGGGCTCAAGTGATCCCCCTGCCTCAGCCTCCAGAGTAGCTAGGACTTCAGATGCTCACCACCACACTCAGCTGTGTCATTTTCTTTTTTTTGAGACAGGGTCTCACTCTGTCCCTCAGGCTTGGGTACAGTGGCACAATCTAGGCTCACTGCAAACTACCTCCACCTCCCAGGTTCAAGACATTCTCCTGCCTCAGTCTCCCGTGTGTCATTTTTTTGAAAGGCGAATCCATTCTTCTTTAACCAAAAACTGTAATTTTGTTCAGATTTTCAAAAGTAATATATTTTACGGACATAATTATATTAAACAACTATATTGTTTTGATTTAAAGAAAAATAATGCTGCTGGGTGCAATGGTTCACACCTGTAATCCTAGCACTCTGGGTGGCTGAGGCAAGAGGATCCCTTGAGCCCAGGAGTTGGAGACCAGCCTGGGCAACAGAGTGAGACCCTGTCTCTACAAAAAAAACAAAATAATTGGCCAGGCATGGTGGCATGTGCCTGTAGTGTCAGTTACTTGAGAGACTGAGGCAGGAGGGCTGCTTGAGCCCAGGAGACCGAGGTGCAGTGAGCTGTAATTGCATCACTGCACTGCAGCCTGGGTGACAGAGTGAGACCCTGTCTTAAGAAAAAAGAAGCCAACAACTCCAGTAAATGTGTATTTGGTATCAAAAAAAAAAGGTCTTCTTAACTCGGAAGCAGTAGAAAAGAACACTGACATTGGAGCCAGAAAGCCTAGGTTTTAGGTTCTTGCCTGGGCTCAGTCACAAATTTACTGTGTCAACTCTTTGGGTCGACATTTCTTATCTCTAGAATCAGAAAAAGGCCTTTTCACAAAACAGAATAATTCTTAAGGTCCTTTTGAGTTTTAATGTTGAGACACTGAATAATATGATTGTAATTCATTTATTTAAAATTTAATGGAAATCCTCCATATTGTACATTTATTCACGTTCCAATCCTGAGTTACTATTTCCTTTTCATACCTGACTCATACATGGGTGACAGTATAAAAGGCACTTTCATCTGAAAAAAGTGTCTGATGGTAAATTAAAAGTCTCAAAAGGAAAGAACCAACCGAAAACTTCCTTTTCTGCCCCCCTTCAAAAATTAACTTGCCTCCAATATCTGAAAAAGAGCCTAACCTGTCTAACCACTTTCTAGGGATCAACTAAACACTTTTCAAATTACTCTAAGTTTGAACCAAAGACCTTATGGTAACTTGTCGTTGCATGTAATATCTGAAATTCTCTAGTAAGCTGTTTTCTAGCATAGTGAAATACCATGAGCTATATTATCAACTGACACATTTTCATGTTGTGGGAAACCTAAACCTCTAAAACATGCATCTTTTTCAGTTTTCAGATTTTATCAATGAATTTTTCAAGATCAGTTATATGGAGGTTTATTGGGTAGCACATCCTGTCACTGGTGAAGCACACTGGGAATTCACAAAGGTTCTACAGCAAGCGTAGAGCCATGGAGCTGCACTCAGGTTCAGCTGGTGTGACTTACCAGTTCTGTGACTGTACTAAAGGAAATTTATGGACTGTTGAAATCACGGGCTCACGAAACTTAATAAGAGGGAGATTAGCATATTCCAACTCTTAATTTTTGATATAAGAAAAATGAGTTCCAGAGGAATGAAATGATTTGCCCAAAGCATGACCTAGATAAATTAGCAGCAGAGTTTGAGCTAGAAATCAGGTTTCTCGATTCCCAGTCCAAAGCTCCAAACGGTGCTCTATCTCATTAAAATAATGCAGTAAGATGTTCAAATCAATTCTTCAGGTCAATGATCCTTAATGCCAACAGTCATCGTGGAAGTCATCAGCATGAAAGCATTTTTCTATGATGAATCACTTAATGTGGAGGAATTACCTATGAAAATGTCATTGTTCACCACAGAGTTTAGATATGGTGCTCTCTATAAAGTACTCAATCAGTACTTGGTAATTAAAATTTGATAATATTTGAACGTCAGTTCAGAGTCATTTTGCTGACAAACGTTCTCTTGCCTCATTCACAGATTCTTCGTGAGTCATCCCAGCATGCTGGGGTTCTTCTGGTATGACGTTTTTGTTTCAACTGACAAAGTTCCTTGCTCTTATGAAAATGATCACATTACTATTTGAAAATTTCTACGTCGAGGTAATAATACTCTAAAAAAAAAAAAAACACCTTGGAGCTGTATAGTGTTTTTATTTCATTTGAAACTCTCAACAATGCTGGGAGGTTATTCAAAGCAAAAGAAGAAAATAATAACAACTATTGAATAGGGTTTCAATGTGGAACCAGGTAATAGTTTTTGGCAGTAAAGCTTTGAGTAATTTGTCTTTATTCAAAACGAATAAACAGTCAAACAGACCTGGGTTTGCATTCAAGCCTTGTTACGTCTCTGTGTTGTTACCTTTTCGGAGTTGTGAGAATTAGAGATGATTTAAATAAATCAATGCCTGGAACAGAGTAGGCTCTCAAAATTATATTATGAATTCTTATAACCAAATCTTTAAATGTCATACATGACACTTTAGTAAAGCAATAAGAGCAGTCATCAAGCAACACTCTTCCAGCTCTTATGTTAAAAGGAGCTACATAAATATGTTTCAGGAAGAGGTGGTATACAGAGTATGGAATCTTCAAAAACAAGTACAACTTTTTAAAGTTCACTTAGCAGAAGTAGACATATTTTCTTTATAACAAATAGAGATTTGACTGAAAATAAAATGTAACTGTGAAATCAGTACATAATAAACTTAATTTTGATGGTAATTGAACCACAGGCAGCACAGAGTATATTTTATGTTTATTTTCCAGTAAGATTCATCAGTCCATTAATAGTAGATTAGTTCATTCTAAAAGTTTGTCTCTAACAATCTTTATTAGGCACATTATAAATTCTGTCCCAATCTAGAACTTTACATTTGAACTTATAGAATACATCTTTTTTTTTTTTTTTTTTTTTTTTGAGACGGAGTCTTGCTCTGTCGCCCAAGCTGGAGTGCAGTGGCGCGATCCTGGCTCACTGCAAGCTCCGCCTCCTGGGTTCACGCCATTCTCCTGCCCCAGCCTCCCGAGTAGCTGGGACTACAGGCGCCCGCCACTGCGCCCGGCTCATTTTTTGTATTTTTAGTAGAGACGGGGTTTCACTGTGGTCTCGATCTCCTGACCTTGTGATCCGCCCGCCTCGGCCTCCCAAAGTGCTGGGATTACAGGCGTGAGCCACCGCGCCCGGCTAGAATACATCTTAATGCAGCATTAGTAAAAGTAAGACGACTTGAAAATATAAACTAGCTTTAAGTAAGTTTCAGATTCCACATTTATTGAGTGCCTACTCTGTCAGGGGCTGTGCTAAGTCTTTTAAACTATAAAAATTTGTCTAGACTTTATAAAAATTCTGTGAGATTGGCTGGGCAGGTGGTTCACACCTGTAATCCCAGAACTTTGGGAGGCTGAAGTGGGTGGATCACCTGAGGTCAGGAGTTTGAGACCAGCCTGGCCAACAGGCGAAACCCTGTCTCTACTAAAAATATAAAAATGAGCTGGGTGTGGTGGTACGTGCTTGTAACCCCCGCTACTCAGGAGGCTGAGGCACGAGACGTGCTTGAAGTTGGGAGGCGGAGGTTGTAGTGAGCCGAGTTTGTCCCACTGCACTCCAGCCTGGGTGACAGAGCAAGATTCTGTCTCAAAAATAAAAATAAAAATAAAAATTCTATGAGATTGAATGGTAGCCCCATTTCACAAAAAGCAAACAAGCTCAGAAAGAATGAGGATGATGTTATGACTAGATGATGGGCTGCTAAATACCGAGCAATATAGTTAAGTATCACATAACTAAGAAAAGAGTAATAAATAAGACTGAGCCTCAATTCTCAAGCCATTTCCCTACTTTTAGTAAAGAGGATAAGACAAGTACAATGCACTCTAATGTATGAGTAGGTGGCTTGAGAGAAGTGTAAACAATCATGACCATTACTGGAGTAATTTCTGTTGAGCTATGTATTCTGCCTCTACCGTAGTACTCGCCACTGACTTGAGGCACTCAACCCTGTGAAGTCATTTACTATCACCACTTTACAGATAAAGAAATTGAGTTTTGAGATCACATAGCTAACAAGAGGCAGAGAAGGGATTTAAACCAGATGCAATGGAGTGCGAAAGATGTTCAGAGATGAACAGAGCCCTTCTGACTGCGCATGGAGATGGAAGGAATCCAAAAAGGCTTCAGGAAAGACAGGAAATTTGAGATGAGCCTAAAAGATAGAGAAGCTTTGGATGGCAGGAGCAAGGAAAGGGAACACAGTGAAGAAAGGCAAGACTGAACCAAGAGAGAAGAGTGAGAATGAATTAGGGGAATGAGAATCCACAGTATTGGGCACCTGTGGGATGTGTTGGGATAGAAATTTCCAAGGGCTACTAGGCAGTGAATTCAGATCAACATAGGGAGCCAAAAACAACAAACATGTCTTAGACTTACTGTTTAAGGCTGGCAGAGTTTTGTGCGCACATCATTAAATAATACTGTACGTGTGTAGGATAGGATAAAAGAAATCTCTTTAGCAAAGATACTGAATTTCAAATGAAGTACAATGCAGTTTACATATGTTAAATCTTTGTATTTGAAAGCTTGGTGGTTTTTAAAAACACTAGAGTGTTTTCTAGTCTTTATATCTTCTTTCCTCAAAGGAAACATTTTTATTTTCCTTGAAGGAAAGAATACACTGCTGCTTTTCTATCTGAAAAGGTAGGGGTTTTTTTGTTTTAAAAAAACAAAACAAAACACCTTTCATTATTATAGAACCAACCTGCATTCATTGTTAAAAATTAGAAAATACAGACTGGTAAAAACACAATCATTATATTTCCACTACCAGAGATAACCAATATTGAACTCTTAATGTTTATGTATCTGGGTCTTTTTCTGGGTATATGTATGATCATATGTATACAGAGATACATAAGCATGTACATATATACATATATATACAGCATGTGTATTCTTTAATCAAAATGAGATATGGTACTTCCTGGTAGTCCTCTGCTTTTTAAAGTCAATAATCTCCATCTTTTCATTTAATTACATTTTTCTTTCAAGCAATACCCAGTCCATATTCACATTTCCCCAGTTGACCCCAAATGTTCTTTACAATTGGTTTGTTCCTAACCCTAATCTAATCCAGTATGATGAAATGCATTTGGCTGTATGTTCATAAGCCTTTTTAAATCTAGCATGACTACCCCTTCCCCTTAATTTTAAGGCCACTGACTAATTGAAGAGGTCAGGCCAGTTATCAGGTAGAATGTCTTAACTTCTGAATTTATCTGGTTGTTTTCTTGTTGTATCATTTAGCTTGATTCTCTATCCCCTGTGTTTCCTACATACTATATCCAAGGACTTCTGGATTCAAGTTAAACATTTTAGGCTTGAATATACCATAGGGGATGTGTACTTCCTATTCCATCACATCAGAAGGCATAACGTATGACTGACCATCAGCCATGGTAAAATCTATCACTGAGTCAGAATGGTGATATGTCTCATCTCTCCATTGTACAGTTACTTTTTCTCCTTCAATTAGACAGTAATCAGTGCAATGTTACTTTGGTATTATAAGGATGTTCAGCTTCATTAATCATTCACCTAAAGGGGTAACAAACTTTATCATGTTTTCCTGAATCAATACTTGGAGTTTATGAAATGAAGTTTTTCTAATTCTACCACTCTTTCCACATTTATTAGTAGGAATTTTTTTTTTCTTTTTTTGAGACAGGGTCTTGCTCTGTCGCCCAGGCTGGAGTGCAGCAGTGCGATCGCAGCTCACTGCAACCTCTGCCTCCCAGGCTCAAGTGATTCTCCCACTTCAGCCTCCTGAGTAGCTGAGACCACAGGCACGTGCCACCATGCCCAACTAACTTTTGTATGTTTTCGTAGAGATAGGGTTTTGCCATGTTGGCCAGGCTGGTGTTGAATTTCTGGGATCAAGTGATCTGTCCACCTTGGCCTCCCAAGGTGCTGGGATTACAGGCATGAGCCACTGTACCCACACAGTAGGCATTTTTTGACAAGGAAGATCTTTCCTTCAGCAACTAAAGCCATGTAATTACCCTGAAATACAGTTCCTATAAGAAAGGAAGACTGCCTGTTTAATTTGTTCTCTTTTATTAAAAAGGTATGTATCTTCAATACCAAACTTTCTTAGGCACATCTCTTTCCTCACATCATAAAACACATATCTAAGTTTTTCTTTTTTCAGCTATTTTTAGATAATTTTATTTCAACTTCACTTTTCTCCATTTTCCTTGGCCCTATGGACAGTTAACGGGACACCCACCCCATGGTTCTTCAAATATCTAATCTTTTTTTTTTTTTGAGACGGAGTCTCGCTCTGTTGCCCAGGCTGCAGTGCAGTGGCACAGTCTCAGCTCACTGCAACCTCCACATCCCGGGTTCAAGCAATTCTTCTGCCTCAGCCTCCCGAGTAGCTGGGACTACAGGCAAGTGCCACAATGCCTGGCTAATTTCTATATTTTTAGTAGAGATGGGGTTTCACCATATTGGCCAGGCTGGTCTTGAACTCCTGACCTTGTGATCCGTCTGCCTCGGCCTCCTAAAGTGCTGGGATTACAGGTGTGAGCCACCGTGCCCAGCCATCTAATCCTTTTCATTGCATATACAAAACCACTTAACAACCACTAATAATATAACTCATGCTTTGGTTTTACCCGACAATTTCCACTAACAGAGATTTTCAGTGTTTAGCAGGTAGTTATTCCTAAATTACAGGGCATAGTTAGAATACAAACGTAACTGGTTCTTCCAAAGTTATGTTGTATGTCTGCATAGCTTTAAGAAAAGAGTCCAAGATTCCCGACAGGTTTGTGGACTAATAAACCACATTCTAATCATCTAGTTTGTTCTTTATACTCCTGGAGTGCTTTTCTTCAGCTACCTCTAGGAAGTAAGATGTTACATTTTTATTTTTAAAAACATGAGTTCTATTTTAATAAACTTTTCATTTGAAACATTTGGAAACATTTTATTGAAACACAGAGGGAAGGAGGGGATGATGAAAACTTGGATCAGAAATAACTTTTACCACTCTAAATTAAGCACCTCTCCCCTGCCATAAAAATAAAAATAAAAATAAAATTGAGACTTAATTCAGTCCTCCTCCTAATTATGTTTTTGTTATCTATTGCACACAGTCAGATGAATAACTCAAAATGCCTACAGTAACTCTGGGCAAGTTGACAAATATCCTACACATTGAAATGAGAAGAGGGAAGGAGGCCAGATTGCTTAATTGTTACTTGGGAATTCAAGGAGGTGGACAAGCCAAAATCTGTATTGAGATCCAAAGAGCACAACTCCTTCCTTAGGCAGCAGGAGAAAACAATGGGCCAGGTTCTCATTCTGTGTAATCTCATAGGATGGTTCCATTGTATAGCCCATTGTTTCTTCCATGTACTGCCTGAAGGGGAAGTATATTGTTATCTATGGGACAGCTTCCATAAGAGAGTTACATAGGATGAGAAGATAGCCTCTGGGAGATTAATGAATGATGGGGATCCAGTCTCGTATGGAACTTTCAGATCAACACTTTGAGAACTGTGTACCTGCAAGACTTATGCAGGAAGGTCAGGAAGCTTGTGTGAGCAAGAATTAGTGAGACAAGCAATATGCCACATATGCCATGGTAAATAAAGGGGCTTTGTTAGAGTATTTGAGGGAGGGGAAATCACTAGGAGGTAGAGATTCACAGATAACAGAAATGTGAGGATGGGAGTGTCATGTGTGCAAGAAATCCTAGAGAACATTTAAACTAACACCCTCTTTACAGATGGGGAAACCAAGGCACAAAGATGTTAAGTGACTTGCCCAAGGCCTTGCCCAAGTAGAGTCAGTGACAAAGTCAAAGCTAGAATCCATGACACTGTAGTTACTGGATCCATTCTTTGGTTCCACTAAAAGTATTTTTTCAGCTGTGTCTTCTGACCTTGGAAGGGTCAAGGGAGAAAATATCTAATACCTAAATATTCTTAGGAGATCTGTAAGTCTTTATAAAAGGCTTTAAAACAGCATTATTGATGTATATTTTACACAGCATAAAGTTCACCATTTTGAATGTGCAATTCAATGAATTTTAGTAAATTTACCAACTTTTGCAACCATCACCATAAATCAGTTTTAGAACATTTTTATCACCTAGTAAGATCTGTCATGCTGATTTACAATCAAACACCAATTCCTACCCCCAATCCCAAACAACTATTAATCTATTATACTCTGCCTCTATAGATTTGCTTCTTTTATTAGACATTTCAGATAAATGGAATCATATAATATATGGTCTCATGTATCTGGTTTTTTTTTCACTTAGCATAATGTTTTGGAGGTTGAGTTTGGAGGTTCAGGTTGTGGCATGTGTCAGCGGTTCACGCCTGTTTATTGCTGAATTGCCTAGATTAGGCTGCGTATTGATATAGCACATTTTGTTGGTCCATTCAGCTGATGGACATTTAGATTGTTTCCGATTTTTGAGGAAAAGTTTTAAATTCTGTTTTCAATTTTACCTTAATTTTAATGACATACAGTGTGTAAGAATTCATATTTTAGATTATCTGTATGATTTTATAACTGAATACAGACAAGCAGTTTCAGTGCCACAGTGTCTACCTGTGATTTCATTGGTGCCCAACATTACCACTTTAGTTGTCTAAGGTTAGTGAAAGAAGAAGAAAGGTAAACTTTTAATACGTAATTGATTCACCTGAGTTAACTGAAGTTCAAACTAGATCCAGTAATGCTGTAGAAAGGAATGTTTCATAGAAGAGTTGAAAAAGAAAAAAGTCTTGGAAAAATTTAATCAGAAATGGCATTAAGCAGCAAAAGGTGTTGAATCCCCAAAGGTATATGCTATAGCAGTCATCTCCATATTTGTACTTTTAATGTTAAGGGCTTTACAACTTATTTTAAAATTTATTTCGGTTGTATAAATATATAAGAACTATAAACATAGTTTACAACTTGGTTTACATATATTTACGGTACATTTAATAAAATTTATGTGAACACTGAGAATCATAAGAAATTTTTTCCTTGAAGTCTGCGCTGTACTCAAGCAATTGTAAGAGATACATATAGTAATAAAATAACTGAAACAGAACTTAAATTCTGTCCTAATAGAAATAAAGACAAAAGAGGAGACACAACCTGTGCAAAAACCACACAGCCAGTTAGTGACGGCTGGGTCTAAAACACAGTTCATCAGTGTCATGGTTACCAAACATTTATTACAAGTTGTATGTTGTCAGTCTCATTGAGCCTTTCGTCATTTTATAAACAAGACTTTTATTAAAATTGAGACATGAAACAGATTCATTTTCTAAGTCATACTTTCCTACCTATGCCTGAATAATGATTGCCTTCCAAACCTTCAGTTTAGGATCTAAGATCTGGTATTCACAGAGTTGGCGTGGGGAAGTGAAATGTTTTTAGCTAACTTTAAGACTGAAGAGGCAGCAGGATATATTTATTTGTCCTTCCGTATTCATGAAGGATTGGTTCCAGGACCTTGTGAATACAAAAATCCAAGCTGCTCAAGTCCCTAATTTAAAACAGCATAGTATTTGAACATAACCTATGCACATTCTCCCCTATACTTTAAATCATCTCTAGATTACATATAATAACTAATACAATGTAATGCTATGTAAATAGTTGTTTACACTGTATTTTAAATTTTCTATTTTTAATTATTGTATTGCTATTTTTATTTTTTAAAAATACTTTTGATCCATAGTTGGTTGAATCCATGGATGTGGAACCCACGAATGGGGGGGCCAACTGCAAATGGAAAAAACAGAAGAGCCGGCTCGACTTTTAGCTCCACCACTAACTCGGTTTATGAATTCAGGCAAGTCGCAACAGCTCTGCTCTTAAGTCCCCATTTTTTAAGTGGAGATAGGGAAAGGAGAGTAGATTAGATGGCTTCTAAGATTTTCTTTGAGCTCTTCATTTCATGAATTTTAAGTGTTAAAAGGGATCTTCCATTATAAACTCTTGTCTCTATTCAGAATCAGCCTAACCTTTGCATAGGTTAACAATATTATTGCTATACTCTGCCCACACACCCACCTGTCCTCCCACGTTTTTGTTCACTATTTCCTAACACATAAGTTCTACTCAGAACGATGTACTTACTCACTCCTATGTGCCTACAGTATATAGTAAGTGCTCAAGAAATACTGAATAGATGCATTAGTGTAGAAATGAACGTATATGTTCTTATTTTCTGCCATCCACTAGGACTTGTTTCTGGCTTCCTGATCTTTTTTATGCTGTAACACAATGAGATATTTCTGCTGGTTGGCACAAATTAAATGCTCTTTGAATGCCAATTAATTAATTCTTACCCCTAGTAACTCATATAGAGTCAATACCACATAATTTAGACCTAATCTGTTTCACGTATATTTGTTTTATTTCTCCAAGTATGTTACTTGTTTTATTTCTTGAAGTATATTATTAAGTCATTTGAAGACGTGAAAGAGTATGCCTTCTACTTCATTTATAATTCTTAGTGCAGCATTGACTGATTGATTGCTAAACTCCAAACAGACAAGCTACTGCATTTTTAAAGGCCTTCAGGAGAGTACCCTATGCAAACTTAAACGTCCACAAGAAGCTCAGCCCCCTTGCTCTACTTTCAGAAGAGGCTGTAAGAAAGATGGTTATCACTCTTTGCAGAATGTCTTTATACAAACCTAAAGGCCTTTATTCAAATATTCTTCTTTCTCACCTTCTTTTCCCAGCTAAATAATCAGTTGCTCATAACTAGTTCCTGAGACCTGATTCAGTTTTCAGTACTTTAAACAAAATAAAGGAACTTAACTATTATTAAAAAATAATAGCTATCAAATCTGGAGGACTAAAGGAGAATATAGCCACAGTAAGCCTTCTAGAGTAGATAAAATTAAATTTCAGAGTAGATTATTAAGGTAATCAGCAGGGATGTTCAGCTAATCTTTTCCAAAGAAGAACAAAGTTATCATGAATAATGTAAATGTTTCCATTTTTCTAAAGAACTATTATCTTCCATCTTTTTTTTTCTCTGAAGTGTTTCTAGTAGATGTCATCATCGCTAGTCCTCAAAGAGTATCAAGAGGTGAAAACTCACAACATGGAAAACCTCAGACAGGAAGCTTAACGTTAGTGTTGCATAAAAGATACCACAAACTCCTGACCTGGTTATCCTCCTCCTCTCCACAACTCCCCAAGAGCAACCAGCATTAATCTGATGTATCTTGTGATGTTCAGAATGTGTTCACAAACCAATTCTCATCTTATTATGGAGAATTCAGATCGGTAGCTTTTTGGTTCCAGCACTGTCTCAACCGGAGTATCATTTTCCCTTTAATATATTCTCATAACTCCCACCTCTTACCCTTCCTGATTAATGTCTCTGAGATAAAGAGATTAAATTAAGATGGGCATATACCTCCTTACCCAAACTGGGACACTTTTAAGAGTGAAAGAGGGCACGATTTAAAAATCACACAAGGACAACAGGCATAAACCGGGACTGTCATAGGCAAACCAGGACATACCATCACTTTAAGATTAAGCAAGGTAAGGAGATTTAGAAAGGACAGTGGTGTCATGATGTCTTTGGTCCTGGCAACTAGAAACTAGGTCAATGCTGCCATTGTTGTTTCATTCTTTTTCCCACGTTGCCTTCCACTTCTAATGATTAGCTCACTGATCTAGGAATCATACTAATACTTTTATTGGAAATCTGTAATTAGAATGTGGTGGAGTGAATTTTCTTTGCTTTGCTTTTCTTTTCTCTCTCTCTTTTTTTTTTTTTTTTACCATTGAAGGTTCACACAGGGCAGCTGTTTTATCGAGGGTGAGAATTGCAAAGTTTTTGCCGTAGGCTCTCTTGCATTAAGAATTGTTGCATCTGGCCACTTTTCAAGCAACCAGATGTGAAGTAAGTAATGCCCATTTAGATTACAAATCTCATTTTAATATCTTTCAACATAAACAACAATAGTCAATTTGTGTATTTCAAGGCTTCCAAGAGGTGAGAGACATTCACCACACAGGAACCATACTATAAAAATGCTAGAGAAAATAAGTATCCTATCAAAAATATTTTTAAATGGTCAAAACTGCTTATTGCAATGAAGGCAGTAAAATAAAGCTTGATTTGATGACTACAAGTAACACAGCAGCAAAACCTCGAATAATTCAATTCAGTAAGTTCTGAGCACTTAACCATAAGCCTTAGCTATTGAAATGATTATATTCTGGAATTACTACCAACTCTGACAAGGTCTGTAACCACCACCTAAGGCAACACATGCTTTGATGGTACCAGTGCTCACATATTATTTGCAGAGTATTCAGAGCTCTAATATAGACTAAAAATCATCTCAATAGTGAATTCCTAACAATGTACAATTTCTACCAATCTTAAACTGCAAGTAAATGCATTTAAACTACCTTAAAAGAAAATTAACAGAATTTCTATTACTTCCAATTTTGCAGTTTGGATTCATTATGATGGGTCTTGTGACTCATCACAGTAGGCCAGTCTGAAGACAGTCCATGCCATTTAAATCCATAGTCATAAGTAAAAGTAAGTATGGGAATAAACAAAATAAAGAATTAAAAATTAGAAATAAACTTAGAGCAAATAAAGATGTTAAAATGTATTGACCTAGATGGTAGGATAACAGAGATGAAAGTACATATTGTGAACAGCTGAAGTATATGTTGGTACATAAAGTGTCTACTGGAGCAATGCAGGACAGGGTGGTTTTGACCATAAAGTATAAAATAATCAGTAATATTTGTATAGTCTTTTAGAGTTCACAGAGCACTTTTACATATATTATCTATTTCATCTTGAGAAGTAGGAATTATTCCCATTTTGTTGAAAACTGAGGAGGGTCACAGAAGCTATGTAACTTGGCCCAGATCATTCAACCAGGGAGTAAACTCTGAACTTAAAAAATTTTACCCAAGTCAGCCGGGCACGGTAGCTTCCACATCTGTAATCCCAACACTTCGGGAGCCGAGGAGGCTGGATCACTTGAGGTCAGGAGTTTGAGACCAGCCTGGACAGCAAGGCGAAAACCCATCTCTACCAAAAATATAAAAATTAGCCAAGTATGGTGGTGGGCACCTGTAATTCTGGCTACTTGGGAGACTGAGGCATGAGAACTGCTTGAACCTGGGAGGCAGAGGTTGCAGTGAGCCGAAATCGCACCACTGCACTCCAGCCTGGGTGACAGAGCAAGACTCTATCTCAAATAAAAAAAAAAAAAAAAAAGAAAAGAAAATTTAAACCAAGTTAAGAAACCTTTTTTTAGTAAATTGGGTAAAAAAACCCCTGCTATTTAACAGACACTGTGGGAAATGTTATACAAAGAAATATAAGCCTGCTCTTAAGGAATTTGTAATCTTCGGGGAGAAAGAAGCTACAAAGAGGTGAAAAGTTAAGTAATGATATGTGATTTGAATTAAGAATTGCAGCCAAGAATGGAAGAACCGTCACAAAGCAGCACCTGGTTAACTGCCAGATAAATGTAAAAAGGCCGAAGTTTCACAGGGACTCAAAAAAAAAAAAAAAAAAAACCGTCAAAATGGGATGGTTGGGGACAATGGCTTCATGGAAGACAGGGGCCTGTATGTGGATCCTAAGAGTATGGCCTTTTAAAAGACGGCGACCATGCAGCTAGGTTATTTCCTATCTGTGTCACTCAACAGAACCTCAGTCATTAATGTCATATGAATAAAGACTGTTGTCTAACTGATGAAATGACTGACGACTGAATGAACAAGTACACAGAAAGGAAATGCGGAGCTTTCTAGGTGAGGTGGGGTGCATGAGCATGATGGGGGAGCGTGAATATGAACCTATTACCATGTTTTACCATAGCTCAGAACGTGGCTTAGCCAAGGTTCCATAGCAAGATGGCACAGCTGAGGATCACTCAAGCCTGGGAAGTTGAGGTTGCAGCGAGCCATGATGGCACCACTGCACTCCAGCCTGAGCAACAGAGTGAGACTCTATCTCAAAACAACAACAACAAAAACACAGGAATACAGGTCTCCTGACTCCCAGAGAGATACAGAGATGGAAAGAGAAAGAATGATGGCTATAAAATTAGGTATACCCAAGCTGGAAGCCCTGCATCACCACATGCAGTGGTGTAACTTTGGGCAAAGCTATTTAACCTCTGTTTCCTCAGCTGTAGAAGAGGACTGTGGTGATAAATTTAAGAAATAATGTTCAAAAGAATAATGTAAAGCACTTAGAAGAGCTTGGCATACAGTAAGTTGAAATACTAGCTTCCTTCTCCCCGAACTATGTTTTAAAGAGTGTTTTTGTTTGTTTGTTTTTACAAGGTCCACTTTGGTATTGCTACCACTGGAAAGATCCCCTATGCAGTTGGCTCATGACTTCATTTACTCAAATCTAATTCAGACATAACTTTTCAGATTTTTTATTTTTACAGATAGGATCTCACTCTGTTGCCCAGGCTGGAGTGCTCGTATGAACGTGGCTCACTGGAGCTTCGACCTCCTGGGCTCAAGCGATCCTCCCTCAGCCTCCCAAGTAGCTGGGACTATAGGTATGCATCCCATCATGCCCAGTCAATTTTTTAAATTTATTGTAGAGATGGGGTCTCACTATGTTTCCCAGGCTAGTCTTGAACTCCTGGGTTCAAATGATCCTCCCTCCTTGGTCTCCCAAAGTCCTGGGACTATAGGCGTGAGCCACCACGCCTGGCCTTCGGATGGTTCTTTACTGTGTACATGTCTACTTGCAATGGTAGTAGAATAATTTTGAAATCACTGCCCTATATATGGAGTCAGTGATCAGTTATCAAAGACTATTTATTCGGATGACATTAATAATGCTGAGGAATGTACTGATATACCTAGGCCTCTGGGTAGAATTACATAAAAATCCACATATTAAACAAAAACAAATGCCATATAACTGTGATTAACTATTAAAAACCCTTAACACACTGAAAGTTGTTCCTCTACCTTTAGAACAAATGGGCAAATGCTAAGGGAGAAAAGGCAGTTTAAAAGTTATTTACTTTTAAAAGCAGCTTCCAGAGCACTTCCTGGGATAATCTTCGAGATTTTCTATATCTACAGTATAATGTTATTTGCTATTCAAAAATTAAACTAAGATTCTAAAAGTTCTTGAATCATCAATTCAAGCCTATCTAAATTCAATTTAAATTTTATTTCACCCTATAATATTTACCAAGACAGAAAAATGGCTTAATATGTTGAAGAAAGATTTTATACAGGCAGAAATGAAAAGGGCTTTTTGGTTGACCAGGTTAAGCAGAAATTTAAATTTAGTTTTGCCAAGAACAATGTATACATTGTACATTCCAGTTCCTCATCATTTCACATAACTAGATTCTGGCAAAGGAATTGGAAAAAAATGCTTAATTTGACAATCATTAGTATATAACTATCTCAGCACATACAGTTTCAAACACTATGGATATATTAAGATCAAATTTATATCTCTGCCTCAGTCCTCTAGTCTGAACCTCGACATTACATAGAAATATCTATTTGGTAACTCCATTGAAATATCTCATAGGCAACTGAAACTCAACAGGTTAAAAACTCCATTCATCCTCTCTTCCCTAAAACTGGTCCTCCTTCAATGAGCCCTGTCTTAGGGCTCCACCAGTGCTGCCACCAATATCCCAGCTGATCACTGCCAAAAACAGGGAGTCATAATTGATGGCCCAGATACCTGCATCAAACTAATCGCCATGTCCTTTTGATTCTACTTCTTAAACATTTACATTCAGCCACATGCTTCAATCTCTTCCACTTATCAACTGGAATCCAAGGACACTCTGTTCTCTCATATGCACCTTTCCGTAGCTTCCTACCTGGCGTCCTATCTGCCATCCTCTCCTCTCCAACCAATTCTGCATGCTACAGCCAGTGTGATGCAAATCAGGTTATGTCACTGCCCTGTTTAAACTCTATCTTGACTTCTGATTGTCTTAAACCCTGAATAATCTAGTTCTTGCTTCTCTCTGAAGCCTCACTGGATTCCTTTTCTCCACTTAAATCAGTGAGTAAACTAAGCTGTTTCCCCATCAGAGCCTTCACATCTTATTTCTTCCATCTGTAACATGGTTCTTCTCACAACCCCTTAAGTTAACTCCAATTCACTCTTCAACTATCAGCATAAAAACCACCTCCCCAAACTCTCACAGAAGCTTAACTCATCCTATGCAACTGCTGTCATTCTACACAACTCATACCGCCATTTCTCTCCCTCACAGCACTCATCATTTTAGTTAATACTTGTTCTTCTTCTGCCTTCCCCACTACCTGTAGACTTAATGAAGACAGAATCATTGCAGGGTCTCCACACTATACAAAGAACACTGAGTAAAGCTTCCAAAGATGAGTTTTAGTGTTGGTTTTAACTTGCTGTGTTATCTTCGGCAAGTCACTTCCATCTTACTAATGTAAGAAAATAGTCTTATTCCAGGAAAATGTTCTTGCATTGTGAAATTTGGGCTTTATAATGACATTTTAGATTATTGATATTAAAACAGATTATTATAAAATTCTAAAATTCTCAGAGTCCAAGAATATATTTGTGGATCTCCAAGAATCTGTGGATCTCAGTTTAGAGAAGAGATGGTCTCTTCAAGGTCTAAAATTTCTCATCATTCTGAGAAAATGGATTTTATTTTCTGGAATACTTCACAGTGAATCATACCCTAAATGTGAGCTTGTTAAAATGAGATTTGGGAGAGAACACAAAGAATTCCACAGCATCAACACATCCAGAACAATTCTTTCAGTTGAAGAGAGACAGATTCTCAAGTGATTTTAGCAACAGCACAAAGAGCATTTGACCTTAATTCAATGTATGTGGCAATGGAAGGCTGACAGCATTTATCTGTGCTCAAATGAAATCATCTTTTTGACTTTGTGGAGAAATACGGGAGAAAATCACTTTAAAAGTGAGAGAAGAATACAAAGGCAAAAGGCAAACAACCCAATTTAAAAATGGACAAAAGTCTTGAATAGACATTTCTCCAACGAACACATATAAATGACCAATAAGCACATGAAAAGATGCTTAATATCAGTAGCCATTAGGAAAATGCAAATCAAAACCACAATGAGATAACACTTCACACCTAATAGGACAGCTATATATATATTTTTAAAAAAAGGTGTTGTAGCGATTTAGAGATATTAGAACCCATATATATTGCTGGTGGGGATGCAGAATGGTGTGGTAGCTGTGAAAAGCAGTTTGGCAGTTGCTTAAAAAGCAAAACAGAATTAGAATATGACCCAGCATTTCACTTCTGGGTATATACCTAAAAGAACTGAAAGTGGGGGACTAAAACAGATACTTGAACACCAATGTTTACTAAAGCATTATCTGCAATAGCAAAAGGCAAAAACAACCCAAGTATCCAACAATAGGTGAACAGAGAAACACAAGGTGGCATATTCAAGCAACGGAATATTACTCAGCCATAAAAAGGAATGGCATTCTGATACTTGCTACAACATGGATGCACCTTGAAGACACTGTGCTAAATGAAATAAGCCATATAAAAAAGGACAAATATTGTATGAGTCCACTTATATGAAATAATTGGAATATCCAAATTCACAGAGATAGAAAGTACAACAGAGGCAACCAGGGCTGGGGAGTGGGTGATGTGGAGTTGTTGTTTAATGGGTATAGAGCTTCTGTTTGGGGGATGACAAAGCTTTAGAAATTGATAGGGGTGACAGTTGTACAACACTGTGAATGTAACCAATGCCCCTGAGCTGTACACTTAAGATGGTTAAAATGGTAAATTTTATGTTAAATATATTTTACCACAATAAAAAAAATGAAAGAATGGGCAACTTGTTTTTTACTGGTTGGACATCTAAAACTGCTAACCTTTTAATGAACTAATAGAGATATAAAATACACAAAATGGTTTTCATAGGAAAATTTGTTCTACAATCAAGAATCTCAAGAATTAGCAGTAATAAGTGTACAACTAATCTTCTAGTCTACCTGCTCTTTTTAGAATTATAGCGGTCCCAAAACTGGTTTATACTTATCAAGCCATACAAACTTTAATTCTACAGCTCATGTTAATTATTAATCCTCCTTAGTCATGAATGGTAAAAGTCTCAAAGATAACTGATCAACCGTTGAACTACAAATCAAAATAATCTGATATCCTATTATCCTTTTTATCCCCCTCTAGTGGAGGTGACAATAAGTGATTAAGTGACATCAGAATCAAGGAGAGAAAAGTGAGAGCACTATTACGCTATATAGTGGGTTCTAAGAACAAAACTTAATACTATTTATTCCCATTTTACCTTTCCAGTACACATATTTTGTAAGGAAAACAGAGCTTTTCAAGAGCCATGTAGATACAAAAGAAGCTTTCTTATTCAGTTTGATTGCTTTGTTTGTGATAACAAAGGACACTCATAAATTTCAACTTGATGAGTGATGCTGATAGAAGCAAGTTGCCATTCTTGGCTGAAAAATCCTGGAATTTTAACACCTTTTTTGTGATCGGAATATATTTTCTGAAGAACTTTCCTGAATCTAAGTCAACTGTCCTACAGAACAATTGTCACTCCTATTCCTTGCTCCTGGAGGAGGGGTTCTCCACTTCTTCAGACTCTGGGTCTGAGGCCTTTCTCAGCAGTGCCAAAAAAGGATCTGCACCAGCTGCCTCAGTAGTTCTCTGCTGTGGTCTTCATTCCCTTTTGGTTTGGACTTCTCGTTCTCTTCAAAAAATCTGCCAACTAGACTATGTCTCTAGTTTTTCTCAGGGTGCTTGGAATCAAACTGCTGAGTGGAAAAAGGCGACTACTCATAATAAAGATTCTGTTCTTTAGGCTTCTCTTTACTGGACTTCTTACCAAATGCCCAGAGGCCATGAGTTCAAATTATCTAAATATAAAGAAAATGCTTGTTTGAGACCTCATTTGCCAAGGTTCCACTTAGACTGCTAATTTATAGATGGTCTGAAAACTCTTAAGTCCCGAAGATTGGAATCCGAGTGGTGACGCTGCCTGCGGTGAGGCCAACGGAACAGCTAAAATAAAACCAGCAGCAGAACAAAGGGGAAGAAGCAAACTGGGTACAAACATCCAGTCTCCTTTTCTTTTACCACCTGACTCTTCACTCTACCTCTGGTATTTTAAATTACAAGGTAATCTCTTTCAAGGTAACTCCCAAATATATCATAGTAAATTAGTCATTCTTTTAAAATATACACTGATAATGCAGATTTTGAAAAAAAAAAAATAGTTAAAATTGTTAAAATTGAACAAACCTTTAAAGGAGGGGAAAAAAAAGCAATCAAAATCTTCTTTCAAGTTCACACTCTCACAGGATGGCTATGTCACTATCTTAATCAAAACCCAGGATATCTGTACAGCCTCCACTGAACACTCAATGTTTGAATACTTGGTTGTCATCTATGGCCGCACCACCTTGAACACGCCCGATCTTGTCTGAATACTTGGTTGGTCTTGATCAGTATTAGTTTCTACCCAAGAATCAAACAGTCATTTGTTAAAATCTCCTCTTTTTTTAATATCTCACATAAACAAATACTCTAAATCTCTACCTAGGGAAAGGAAAGATCAAGGATAATTTACAAACTTGAAGCTTGGTACTGAAAAAGAGACAAAGACATCTTTAAAAGTCTACTACCCGCACAATGTACAACTTTGGCCCTATTTCTTAATTTAAAAAAAGATGAAAACAGTGAGTGACTTCCAAAACAGCGCTATGTAAAACTGTTAATATTCTGGAAAGTAGCATAAAGTATATAAAAACATGTATTTGGACAAATGTTCTTGCAGTCAATTTTCTCATTTGAGAACATTAACCAGAGATGTATCTGTTGATTTTATTACAGCTGTAACTTTTCCACTGTATGAAGTATTAAAGTTAAAAGTTGGCTTGCTGTTTCAGTGGTCTGGAAAAAGTATATTGTGTATCACTGGACTGCTGTAAATTTAAATCCATTTCCTCCATTTCTCAGCTCATCTTGGCAGAATAATTCTAACTAAAATGCAATAAACTATATTGTCATACTCCAGGGTTTTTACAACTCGATCTACCATATTTGGGGGTAGCGGGTGGAGTAGAAAGAACTCATAAGGAAGTAAAGGGTATTATGGTGACATTTTGTAACCTTTAGCTAGCCAGAAGACAAGCATAATCATGTGTTTAAGATAGGAAGCATTACTAAATTTGGGATGACTTCTTGTGGTTTTCTTTTTCTTACATCAGCATCACTAAATTTGTTCAGAAATAGATTTCTGTTTTTCTAAATCATTTTTCATCTACATTATAAAACATAATTTTTTATAAATAAAATATTATTGGTAACATTTAAACTAATGAATGATGGAAAACTAGAATACTAATTTTTAAGTAACTACAAAACTTATTTTTGAAAATTCTATGATTTCCACTGTCACTCAATTCACAAGTTTAGTTCCCTTTTCACAAAAAGTCAACATAGCAACCAAATGAAAAACCAATTTAAGTGATACAAAAATAGACAACACAGACAAGTGACTGCCTTTTGCACAATTAACGTGTCCCTGAATTGTCATGGAAGAGATTGAGGAAAAAAAAAAAATCAAAGAGGAGAAAAAAGAATGGGAAGAGCCTTTTTTTTTTTTTTTTTTTTGGAGACAGAGTCTTGCTCTGTCACCCAGGCTGGAGTGCAGTGGTGCAATCTCAGCTCATTGCAACCTCCACCTCCTGGGTACAAGTGATTCTCCTGCCTCAGCCTCCCGAGTATCTGGGATTACAGGTGCACACCAACATGCTGGCTCATTTTTTATATTTTTATTTATTTATTTATTTAGAGACAAAGTCATGCTCTTGTCGCCTAGGCTAGAGTGCAATGGCACAATCTTGGCTCACTGCAACCTCCGCCTCCTGGGTTCAAGCAATTCTCCTGCCTCAGCCTCCCAAGTAGCTGGGATTATAGGCACCTGCCACCACACCTGGCTAATTTTTGTATTTTTAGTAGAGACGGGGTTTCACCATGTTGGCCAGGCTGGCCTTGAACTCCTGACCTCAGGTGATCTGCCTGCCTCAGCCTCCCAGTGTTGGGATCACAGGTGTGAGCCACTGCGCCCAGCCGATTTTTTGTATTTTTCATAGAGATGGGGTCTCACCATATTGGTCAGGCTTGTCTTGAACTCCTGAGCTCAAGTGATCCGCCCACTCAACCTCCCAAAGTGCTGGGATTACAGGCTTGAGCCATCACACTCGGCACAAAGCCTCTTTATTGGTGGCATTTAATTTTGCAATTCAAACTTTCATTCATTTCATAAATATTCATTGGTTGTTGTTCTGTGTCAGGCACTGTCCTTGATGCCGAGGACGCAGGAGAGAGCAGGATATCATCCTTGCTTTCAAGGGAATTTATAACTAGTCTAATCAGACATCTTAACAATTTTTAATACGAGGAAAAAGAATTCATCCAGAAATTCTGACTTGTGGACTTAAGTTCTAAAAGTTTCTTTGTGCCTATGAAGATATTAGTTCTAATTTTAGTTATCTCAACATGTTCCTTTTATAAATAAAGTTATACGGTTGATGTATCTGTGAAAAGATCAAGGCTGCTCCATTCCAGAATGCTTAGAAAGTTAAGCACAGTATTATAGAACGGTCCTAAAAGATCAGTTCATCTCACCTAATTTAACCTGTCTAATATATGGGAAAACTGAGGCCTGAAGAGGGAAAGTGACTTGAATAGGGTCACTTAACTGCCATGTAGTCTTTGTTTTTTGAGATTTCTTTCAGGTAAAATATAACTTTCAAAGTATAGTTGTAACTAGTGCTGTTATACATCTATGCTTGCTTGACACCTTTCTCTTATCCCCCCCGTATAGCAGGCACATCAACCTCATTATCCTTCCTTCTAAACTTGGTGGGAGCAGTCTTTTTTCTCACATTGTCTGGGTCTTTTTAACGTCTATTCTTTTTTTTTTTTTTTTTTTTGTCTTTTGAGACAGAGTCTTGCTCTGTTGCCCAGGCTGGAGTGCAGTGGCACAATCTCGGCTCACTACAACCTCCATCTCCTGGGTTCAAGAGATTCTCCTGCCTCAGCCTCCCAAGTAGCTGGGATTGCAGGCGAGCACCACCACACATGGCTAATTTTTGCATTTTTAGTGGAAACGGGATTTCACCATGTTGGCCAAGCTGCTCTTGAACTCCTGACTTCAGGTGATCCGCCCGCCTTAGCCTCCCAAAGTGTTGGGATTACTTAACGTCTATTCTGAGACCTCTCCAACACCATTCCCACCTTCTCCACTGATAAGCACTCTTCCTTACTGTACTTGACTCAGCTGCCTCAGAAGAACCGTCCTATGCACTGCCCAAATTAGCAATGGTCTAGGGTCACTTCCTCCATTAATTACTATCTATTACCTTCTAAATGCCGAAATATTCCTACCACTATGCTTTTATAATCTTAAACGAAGATCTTCTCCTTGAACATTCTAATGGCCTTACTCTTTTTTTTTTTTTTTTTCATTCTTCTTGACCTTTCGTTGTCATTTTGCAGCATTTCAATTAAAAGAATATGTGGGCTTGGGGGTTAGACAGATCTCAGTTTAAATCCAGATTCACCTTGCACCAGCAGCATGACATTCAGGCAAGTTATTTAACCACAATAAACTTTACTTAATTCACCAGTCAAATAGGGACAATGATAATTCCTACTTTACACGGTACTGTGAGAATGAAATAAGATTATACAGGTAAAGTTATTGCCACAAGGCTGGGTATACAGAAGTACTAAGCATTGTCTTCCTTTTCTTAAAAGTCCCCTCCTTTGGCATGGCACTCTCTCCACACGCTCATCTTCCTCTTTTAAACTCCACCTTTGTGTTGTTTCTTAAGACCTCAGCTTTCAAAACACTCTTCCATCAATGTTAATGACACCAAATCAAAGAGTCTGATTCTAAAATCTGAACCGAGGTCTCGTCACCTAACTTCACATCTTCATCAAATCCAAAAAGCAAGCTAATTTTTCTTCCTCCCAAAACAGAGTCTCTCTTCCCAATTTCTTTTAATACCTCCATCTCTCTATTTATCAGCCAAAAATTCATTTTTCACTTTTTTCATCCTCTTTATTTTTTATTCAGTCATCGAATCACATAAGCTATCAAAATCTCTCTTTTAGCTGGGCACAGTGGCTCACACCCATAATCTCAACACTTTGGGAGGCAGAGGTGGGAGGACAGCTTGAGCTCAGGAGTTCAAGACCAGGCTGGCCAACATAGCAAGATTCCACCTCTAAAAAAAAAAAAAAAAAAAATTAGCTAGGCATGGTGTTGTATGCCCGTAGTCCCAGCCACTCGGGAAGCTGAGGCAGGAGGATCAGTCCGGCCTGGGAGGTTGAGATTGCAGTGAGCCAAGATGGTACCACTGCACTCCAGCCTGAGCAACAGAGTGAGACCCTGTCTAAAAGCAAAACAAAACAAAACAAAACAAAAAAAGAAACCAACTCTCTTTGACTTGTGCCTTCCAAACACAGCTTTTGTCGCCTCACTTCCCTAACCCCAAATCTTCAAGATCCCCAATACCTCCCAGACCAAGTCCAAATTCCTCAATCTTTGATATCTTTTGATAGCATGAAATTCTTTCCTCGTGAAGCTCCTCTTGTTTAAAATTTCCAGTTTCTTCCTTCTCATGTATCCACATCCTTACTTAAGGGTTCAGCTCAGTGCAACCATCTCATGAAGCAACCACTGACCATTCCAGTTCTGCACGTGTATCTTCTTCTCTGAACTTTTGCTGCATGCTTTTCCCCAATCAGATATTGCCTGGCTCTATTATTTAATTTTTTCAGTTGTAGGTACTGCCTTTGAAATAAGACCATGAGCAAAGAATATGTCACAATTCTATTTTGTCTAAAATAGTGCTGCATACATAAAGGTAGTACAATAACTACTTGTTTAATAAATAATACATACAAGTAGGAACCAAAAAATTTAAATGCCAATAACTAGTCTAGTCTTTCATGTGACTTAGAAGCCATGCTTCAAATTCTAAAGAAAGCTTAAGAGCCCTAACCAGTCTGTGAACTGAATATCCCTCATCCCTAAATTAAAAGTAGCTAGCAAAGGGATCTATGTATTTTTATGGATTCATTTTCAATATCTGCAACAAAAAAGTCTATGCAAAGATTAAATCTACAAAACTGTAAATGCATATCTCTCATGGAAATTCTTTTCTAAATTCAATTCTATAGCACACTTTGCATCACATGTTGATAAATTTAAAAATAATATTTAGTCAAGGCTGCTAATACTACTAAGATTAATTAGTAGAAATAAATGCATATCTGAAAGTGTTCAATGACACTGCAATTTCATTACTTGCCCAATACTTGCTAGGAATTGTGTTAAGTACTAGGGATCCCTGAATATGGTCTCTGTTCTCAAGAAATACACTATAAAAAATATTGAATCAATGATAGTATGAAAATCAATCCATCCCAGTCATAAAGTCAGTGCTGTGAGAGGACACTGAGCAGCCTGGTGTGTCTGACCCATAAGATGTGTGGGAGCAGGTGGAGGTGATGACATCGAAGAGGTAGGCTGAGCCGACCACAAAGTCTCTAATGCTGTCTGAAAGGGGATGAAATATAACTACGGACTGGAGGATGATGGAAACAATGGATTGCTGGGTCACAGAGATAATCTGCAATAACTCAAATGAGGAATAAGGAAAATCTGAACTAAAACAATAATCAATGGAAATAAAATAGTTAGAAAAATTTATAGTAGCAGCAATCAGTAGGTTCCTATACAGAAAGATTTTGTGTCTCCCTCCACCTCCACCCTGCAGCATTTGGCACCTGGGGGCAGAAGTGTACCAAAAAAAAAATGAATTATTCTTAGACTCTCATTTGCTGTTGCTATTACTTTTATTCCAAAGTCTGATGCATAAATTAGTTACCCCATATATATTAAGAACATTCATTAGGGAGACTTTTTGTAACTTCCACGTATCACTTAGAAGGAAGCAAGACACTCAACCACATACCAGCCACCACTCATCCCAGTCCAGCTGATCTTCAGAAGGAGATGAACTTAAAGCAAGTGAGTCCATGCTGTCAGACACAGAGGCCATATAAAGGAGTGACTGCTGCCATTAAGCACAAAGTCAGCCTTTCCTGGTAAATATGTGGTAGGGTACTGATGTGGGCCTCTAACACCTCACACTTTTCATGTTGGTATATAACATAAAAGGGAAAACTGAACTAATTAACACAATGAAGGAGCTTAATGCTTTTCCCAAACAAAAATATTAAAAAGATATTGAATCACTGCAGAGATTCTTTGAACTCATATCACATAGATAAGCATTTAAAAAACAACTTAGTCTTCTCTTCTCTTCTTTTCTCTTTTTTTCTTTGACAAAGTCTCACTGTGACCCTCAGGCTGGAGTGCAGTGGTACAATGATGGCTCACTGCAGCCTTGACCTCCTGGCTCAAGTGATCCTCCTGCTTCAGCCACCTGAGTAGCTGGGATTACTAGCAGGTGCCACCATGTTTGGCTAATTTTCTTTATTTTAATTTTTGCAGAGACAGGGTCTCACTATGTTGCTTATGCTGGTCTCCAACTCTTGGCCTCAAGCCATCCTCCCCACTGGGTATCCCAAACTGCTGGGATTACAGGTGTGACCCACCCACTGTGCCTGGCCTATATTTCTTATAGTAATATTGTTATTGTGGGGTCTGAAACAGAAATAAATAAATGCAGAAATATCTAAGTAATTTCAACAAATGACTCATGCTACAGATCAGTTTCTAGCAGGCAGAGCACCCAAGTATGTTCCTATAAATCTTAAATTAATGAAAACACATTATTACCAGCAAGGAAATAAATACCAGTAGATACTGGTATTTATTTAGACAATACCAAAAGACAAACACCACATTCTGCTCAGCTTTAATTTGTAGCAAGAAAGCAGGGACTAAGGAATAATGACACACATTCCTCTAGCAATACATACATGCATACATACATACATACATATATACACACACACATACACACATGCATATATACATAAATGTCCAAGATGCATTTCTAACAACGCATCCTCAAAAAAGGTTAGTACGTGCTAGGAAACAGTCAATCCTTACTGCAAAATGTAATACCTCTGCATGCAGCATAAGGGAGCAGTCTCCATTTACACTACATCCCTTAAAGAATTACTTAGATTTGACCAGTGTGTGGGGCACTGATTAGCGTGTACTGGTGACTGTTAGCTTGAGTAAGTTACTTGACCTCTTTCTATTTTGATTTATTCATTTGGAAAAGATAAAAAAGTGAAGGCAATTATTACAGTAATACCATAAATATACGCTGTAAATTATTTCTAAGCCCTTTATATATTTGATCTTACTTGATCCTTAACATAAACATCTCTTACTTAACAGGTAAGGAAACTTAAAAGACGGCCAAAGAACAGAAGAGGAAAGACAGTAACTAAGTGGCCTGGCTCCCAAAGCAGTGAATTTCCCTGGAATGACATTGTTAAGGTTCTTTCAAAGTATAACTAAAAGGTCAGCATCAGTAAAAATAAATAAATAAATAAATAAAAGTAAAAATTATTAAACATCTCTATAGTAATAGGAAATTACTATTGTATGTAATTATCACAATACTTCATGAGTAATATACTTTATATTTCCAGTGAAAGTGACAAGGAAGATTTTGTGGTTTATTAGTCATGCCAGATTTCTCTAGGTATGCATAAAAGATTGCTTAAAAAATTAGGTCTTGTCAATTGTATTTATACTTTAATGGTTACTTCTGTATATAAAAGTACTTCAATTTTACGACATTATCTGGAAGAAGTTCAATAACAGATTTTTAATACTCTACTCCTACAAAATGATTGTAAAGCTCCATGGGAATTTAGATTTGCACAAGTTATTAGGATGTGACCTTTCCCTTAGATTTCTTATTTTAGGATCAACTTAACATGGTATTTCCCCAGTGGGAGCTGCTGTACTTCCTTCACAGATAAGAAAAATAGCAATCACAAATTATACTGAGCAAACTTAGGGAAACATACATTTCTGTGATGCAGACAAAACTGAAATCTTAAAAGGAGAACACACTATGTATTCCTTGGGCTTGAGAGGAAAGCCATGTGGCTTGTTAACAAAAGAAAACAAAAGTCATGCCATTATGGTATTTCCCTGAAATTTATACCTAATTGTTTCTTGTCCCAGCCACCAAGTCTTATGACTTTTAAAGATTATTAAAGATGTTTACGTCACTAAATTTCCTATGTCCTGTCTAGTGGGAGTATAAAAGGTTAAAAATATCTAACTTTTAATAATTTAAATTATTTCAGATCACAGGATCTGGACTGAAGAACAAGAAGTCACAAGCTTACGGGGGAAAAAAACTAGAAGAGTATGAAAGAGAACACAGTTGCTTTCCTTTTGCCCCATGGAACTAGCTTCCAATTATTGAGCACTTACTATGTAACACTGTATATGTATGATTTGTGATATATAAGCTATTGGAGGCACCCAAAGAACCAAGCATGCCATAAGTCAGACTGTAGCGCTCATAGTTGACTTTATTTATTTGAGGCAAAGAAAACTGGGGAAGGAGACACTGAATCCCCAAACAGAAAGTTGAGAATAAACAGGAGAGAATTTCACCCATAATCTTTTTCCTATTCATTATAATGCTTTGTAAACATATAGCTTTGTATCTTAAAATTCTTATATCTTTATTCTAAAATTTGTTTCCCAAATATTCAAACCACAAATTTAAAAACATTTGGTTTTAAATAAGTATTTTTTAAAAACTAAACTGAACTTATCTCTGTGAAAGTCCTACTTTGTTAAATCTGCATTTTCAAAAGCAATCTTTTTTTCCTAATAACTAGCAACTGAGACTTACAGGCCGTAAGGGACCCACAGCACAGTATTTATATTTTATTTAAATCTGACATAGCCTCAGGAAATAATCTGTAACTTCTTTGCTATTAAGCTGGGTTTTTTAAAAAAACACCATTTGGGAGGCCAAGGCAGGAGGATTGCTTGAGGCCAGACGTTTGAGACCAGTCTGAGCAACATAGCAAGGCCTCATCTCTGAAAATAATTTAGCAATTAGCCAGGTGTGGTAGTGTGTGCCTGTAGTCCCAGCTACTCGGGTGGCTGAGGCAAGAGGGTCACTTGAGTCCAGGAATTTGAAGTTGCAGTGAGCTATGATCGCACCACTGCACTCCAGCCTGAGCAACAGAGGAAGGCCCTGCCTCTAAAGAATAAAAATAAAAATAAACTGCTCACATCGTTCTAATCTCTAAACTACTATTGAAGCTCTTCACTCTCCAGCCTCCTACCACTATCATACACATAAAGCCTTAAGTAAATAATTCATTTAAATTAACAGAAATCATTTAAATGTACTTCCAAAATACATTTATGTTTTGTATGTTTTGTTCATTTGCTATTAATATATCCTCCAAGAAATCTGAAATGTCATAAAATTAATAATGCAAGAGTAAGGTAATTAATTGCTCAAACACTTTAACACAGAAATTCCTCTCGGCAATTTATCTGAAGAAAATAATTTTTTTAATTGAGTGAAACATGTACATAAAGATATTCATGGTATGTAATGGTATAAGAATAAAACATAATTATATAATAATTAAAAAACCAGAAGCCACCTAAAAACTAGTTTAGTAAATTATGTGCTATCACTAAGATTATTGCCATTATGAAAAATCTGAAAGCCAGATAGAAATGAAAAATTTATAGGACCTAACAGTGAAAGAAGCCGAGGGCCAAGTGATAAATATACAGCAACTGTCAGTAAATAAAAAGCATACACATGTGAACAAAACTGGAAGAAACTACAGAAGAATAGTTTTTTTGTGTGGTTGTGATCTTTTTATTTTAAAAAATATTTCACAGCTTTCTAGTAATAAACATGAAAAGAAATGAACAAAAATGAAACAAGCCCAAAGGCCAAAATTCAAAAGCAAAAGTAATTTGTCTTCGTTCCTAATCACATTTCCACCCGCCTTTAAGGTTGGGGCAGTAAGCATTGCTTATGTTTCAACAATGAAGCCCTGAATTCATAGCATGGGTATAGCTAGGCAGAGAGTTTATTTACAGAGGGCAGGACTGAACTTTGCATGTGAGCACATACAGAAAATGATAAAGATCGTTGTGTCCTATTAGTAATTTACACAATTGTGATTTGCTCCACCCAGTACATCTATAATTGAATTCCTCAGTCATAAAATCATTGAGACCAAACAAGTTCAGATATCTTTTATCTAAACCCTTTTTCTCCCTCACCATCAGTTAACATATTTCTTAAGGGGCTTTTCTTCTTTTTATAGATTCATTTGTCTTAGTTATAAATTAACCGCACAAGCAACTCTCCCAGCCACCCAGCTCTACTGTTTCCTGTGTACCAGATTTTTTTTAACCTTACAATTTATGGTATACAAGCCATTTAAACTGCCAGTTGGTAAATGATGTCCAGGAACCATCTTTAGATTTTTTTTAAAAAAAAGGTTCCTAAGGATTAATGGTCCTCTAAGCAGAGATTCTCCTTAGAGCCAGACACCCTGGCAAAGAAGTGGATATAACTGCTGAAGACTTGTTACTTCTTTTTCAGTTTTTAAAACTGTAATAAAATATACACAATATAAAATTTACCATTTTAACCATTTTAAGTGTGTATTCAATGGCATTAAGTACATTCACAATGTTGTGTAACCATTCTCCAGGATGTTTTCATCTTGCAAAACTGAAACTGTCCCCATTAAACACTAACTCCCCATTCCCTTCCCATGCCCCAGCCCCTGTTAAGCACCATTCTACTTTCTATCTCTATGAAATTTGACTACTTTAGGTGCAACTTCTGTTACTTCTTGTTTCACCTAAAAAATGTGAACTAGTGTAGTTTGCTAAATTAGTTGAACATACACAAGAGTTACCAGCAAAAAAATTAAGGTTTGAATTCCAAATACTTCACATTTCATTTTTCATGCCAAAATGCTTGAATTTAGACCACTTATTTTCAGATGCCAAAGTACATACCTGCTCCTAACTTTGTCTTTTAAGAGTCTGCTAGGCTGGGCGCGGTGGCTCAAGCCTGTAATCCCAGCACTTTGGGAGGCCGAGACGGGCGGATCATGAGGTCAGGAGATCGAGACCATCCTGGCTAACACGGTAAAACGCCGTCTCTACTAAAACACACACACAAAAAACTAGCCGGGCGAGGTGGTGGGCGTCTGTAGTCTCAGCTATGCGGGAGGCTGAGGCAGGAGAATGGCGTGAACCCGGGAGGCAGAGCTTGCAGTGAGCTGAGATCCGGCCACTGCACTCTAGCCTGGGTGACAAAGCGAGACTCCGTCTCAAAAGAGCAGGCTCTTCTTTTTTTTTTTTTTTTTCTGAGATAAAGTTTCGCTCTTATTGCCCACGCTGGAGCGCAATGGCACGATCTCGGCTCACTGCAATCTCCGCCTCCCAGGTTCAAGCGATTCTCCTGCCTCAGCCTCCCTATTTAGCTGGGATTACAGGCATGTGCCACCACGCCCGGCTAATTTTGTATTTTTAGTAGAGACGGGGTTTCTCCATGTTGGTCAGGCTGGTCTCAAACTCCCAACCTCAGGTAATCAGCCCGCCTTGGCCTCCCAAAGTGCTGGGATTATAGGCATGAGCCACCGCGCCCGGCCCTGCTCTTTTGATTTTAAAAGGCTTTATGCTTTTCTAAAATTAAATTGATTTTCTAGGCAATTGAACGCTGTCACTGATTTCCTTTAAGAATGAAATTCCCTTAGGACCACTTGTATTCACTGAATTCCCAGACATTTTGCCTAGAAACAATATGGTCTTCTTCTCTCCTCTCCGCATTCAAATAAATATAAGACAACGAGTTCTAAATTCTTGTTCAAATCCAGTCTTGGGTAATGATGATTGGGTGGATCAAGTGATTTTTTTCAAAGTATTTCACGAAATACTTTGACAGTTCTGGTGTGAACTTTCAAATCAGACCCTCACTGTCACCAACAAAAAACACTGCTAAGATGTGGTTCCGGAGGAGGCAGAGCTTTGTGGAATTATTCCCACTCACAGGTTTCTAGAGAGCTGCAACTGGAAGCAACTGGCTAAAGTATTAAGTACACTAAATAGAGACCAGACTAGTGGAGGCAGAGATGGGAGTGTGTATGAGAAGGATTAGAAAACAGCTCAAGAAATAGTCTTGATGAAAAGAATGCCTCTGCCTTACACTGTTCTAAGATTTGCAAATGCAGAATCTTAACTCTACAAATTAGCAAAAATCTAATGAGAACGATTATTTAGTGACTCCACTGTGACCTGTAAAAAACTTCTTAACTTGAAATAATCTGAGGCTTACGGAAAGGTTGCGAAGATAGTGGAGGGAGTTCCTACATACCCTTTAGCCAACTTCCCCCCCGCCGCTACTACAGTGCAGTCCCAGTACAATTATCAATGCTGATACACTGAAGCCAAGATACAGCATCCACCTGAGTTCCAGCAACAGATGAATGGATAAAGAAAATGTGGTTCACATACACAATGGAATACCATTCAGCCATAAAACAGAATGAAATCCTGTCATTTATGACAACATGGATGAGCCTGGTGGTTATCAGGTTAAGTGAAGTAAGCCAGACAGATACCACATGCTCTCACTCATATGTGGAAGTTTAAAAAGTTGATCTCATAGAAGTAGATAGTAGAATAGTTGCTACTAGAGGCTGGGAAGGGCTGGGGATAGCCAGAGATTGGTTACCAGATACAAAATTACAGTTAGATACAAGGAACTGTTCTAATGTTCTATAGCACCGTGGGGTGAATATAATTAGTAACAACCTATTGTAAATTTTCCAGTAGCTAGAAGAGCAGATTTTGAATGCTCCCAACACAAAAAAATTATAAATGTTTGAGGTGATAGATATGCTGCTTACCCTGATTTGATCATTATACATTACGCATGTATTGAAATATCACACTGTACCACATAAATATGTACAATTATGTGTTAATCAAAAATAATAATAAAAGCAAAAAAAAAGACCTAATAAATTGAGAATGGCACAATACTATAACTATTTAGATTTCACTAGTTTTCCTACTAATGTCCTTTTTCAGCTCCAGGATCCAATCCAGGATCCCACATTGCATTTAGTTGTTAGGTAATATTCTCCTCCAGATCTGTGGTGGTTCCTTAGTAAAGATGTGTCTTTTATGCCTCTGATACTGTTGAACGGAGATGGTCAGATACTTTGAAGAATGTGTCTGTATTTAGGTTAAAGCTTTCTCATAGTCAAATGAGATTAAGGATGTTTGGAAAGAATACGAAAGGCATGATGTGTCCCTTTCAGGACATTCTATCAGGGGCACATGTGCTCACTATGTCTTATTATCCTTGCTACTAACCTTGATCATGTGGTTAAGGTGGTGTCTATCAGAATTGTCCACTGTAAAGTTACTATTTTTCTTTTTGTAATTAATAAGTGGGGGCAGATACTTTGAGGTTATGCAAATATCTGTTTCACCTTAAACTTTCACTCAATTATTTTATTTTATTTTATTTATTTATTTTTTGAGAGGGAGTCTTGCTCTGTCGCCCAGGCTGGAATGCAGTGGTGCGATCTCAGCTCACTGCAACCTCCACCTCTTGAGTTCAAGTGATTCTCATGCCTCAGCCTCCCAAGTAGCTGGGATTATGGGCACCCGCCATCACACCCAGTTAATTTTTGTATTTTTAGTAGAGATGGGGTTTCACCATGTTGACCAGTCTGGTCTCAAAGTCCTGACCTCAAGTGATCCACCCACCTCAGCATCCCAAAGTGCTGGGATTACAGGCATGAGCTACCATGGCTGGCCCACTCACTAATTTTAGTATTTATCAGTGGAAGTTGCATGCAGCAATTATTGCTGTGACTTTGTGACAACAATTTTCTATTTCCTCCATTCCTTTTACATTAATTAAAGTTTTCTACAAGGAAGAGTTCTTCTCCCCCCATTTATTTACTTATTCGGTTATTTATTTATATCAATCTGGACTCATGTGTATATATTTTATCTATAAATAAGATTATAATTCGATATTATACGTAGTTATTTTATTGATGAAATTGTTCCAGCTTTGGCCACTGGGAGCTCCTTCAGGTTGACTCTTCTGAGCACATCCTTACTTTCTGGCTCCACAATATCCTCCAGGCTCAGCTTGTATTTTCCCTGCCCCAGGCTTAGAATTAACCACTTCTCCGAAGAGCTCTGGTTTCCTTTAAGGAAAATGGTATAGATTGAGTATCTCTTATCCAAAATGTTTGGGACCAGAAATATCTCGGATTTTGAAATTTTTTGGATTTTGGAATATTTGCTTAACACTTACTTGTTGAGCATCCCAAATCCAAAAATCCAAAATCCAAAATACTCCAAGGATTGTTTTCTTTGAGCATCACCTATATGCCCAAAAAGTTTGGAATCTGGAAGCATTTTGAATTTCAGATTTCAGATTTGGGATGCTCAGCCTGTATTTGGAAACCACGATCTAGTTTGTTACTGGGGAGTCACTGCTCTAGGTTCTCTTAGCAGACAGAGTTAGCAAACATATGTATGTATAGTAACCCATGTATATACACATCTCTATATTAATTTCTGTATCTCTCTGATGATTCTTTATTCAATATTGCTCGTTGTGGATTTCATTTATTTGCAGATTTCAGGAAAATGAGCTATTCTGTGATAGCTCATGATTTACCCAAATCAATAGCCCTAAAACTACATAAAACCTTGAAGTGGTATGTCTCCTTTTCCTTCCCAAAAAAGTTGGGGACTAAGAATTGCCTTAGAACCCTACAGTTAGGCCTCGGAAAGATAAATTATCCATGGTGGATATCCCAAAACTTTGGGAGCCCCTGGAGCCTCTGAAATCCTATCCCAATCTAGTGAGTTCCAGGAAGGAAGTAGTTTTAACGCCTGGTACCAGCTATAACTTAGCAATTCTTCCTCCTAGACTGGAGCACATCTGGCTAATATGAAGCTACTTTCTCCTTTGTGACCACAGATTATGACTGCATGGCCAATAGGGAACCAGGCAAGAAATCTTAATTTTTATCTCAATTTAATTAAAAGTATCATAAGACTCTAAAATCACGTGATTATTACTTAAGTAGAAAAATAAGATGAACATAAAAGACTTTAATTAGAGATTCATTTTTAAGGATTTGAGTTATTTCTCAACTTCTAGGTCATTTTCCTATCCTACCTTTGTTTTGTGTTAGACAAATATGTTACACTGCATAGTCCAACTGACTGGAAAATTATATAGCAGAAAGTATTATAACAGTCAAAAATTACTCTCTAGGAATTTTACAATAAAATACTATGTATAATTTGCATATTCTTTAAAAGGGATACTTTTCAATACAAATGCAGTATAAATTCTGATTTTACTTACTGTTAAAGGCTGACTCTTGTTTGAGAAAATGGCCTTCTTGCTGTATATTTGTGGTTTAGTGTTGGCTTCTTTCAAATCTGAACAATTAAAAAAAAAGAGAAACAAGATTTTCAATACAAACACATGTTCAAAATGTATACACATGTACACAGCCTAGGCTGCCAAAACGCACATGCCCAAATACATTTACCTTCTCTACTAGATTTCAATCTGAATGTTTGCTTTCCCTGGGCCTATAATGCTTCATATTCTCTAGAAGTAACAGACCACAAAATGATTCATCATAAATCATGCAGGGAGGGAGAATCTTTTTAAAATTATTTCATAAAAGAAACATGTATTAGATTCACTTCACCTACTTTCCTATTTCCATCACTAACATGAATGAAGCCCCTTTCCATCTTTTATGTCACATGAATGATGATACCTCTATTACTACTCAGACTTAAGAAAAACTAGACCTTAAACGGATTAATAACCTTGAAAGTTAATGTTTGATAAGTTATACATTGCAAGAACGATCCTTAATAAAATATAACTTCATTCTAGATGACACATGGTTAGTAAGCCTAAGGTGACAATACAGTCTTGTGCCACAACCACTTAGGCAAGGCAAATGCAGCACACCCCTTGCGAAGCAGACTTTTCAGAGGATGAACCAGAGAGCAGATCATCTAAGTAAATGGTCCTAGGGTCTTAGGATTCACAACCTTATCTCTTATGAAAGGCTCAAGGATCCTAGAATTGCTGTATTTTCCATCAAGACAAAACAGCATCTAATGCCAAAAGCCTTATCATCAGGGCTTGAATAGCACCAACATCGAGACCTGACATTCTACGCAGTCTAACCTACATGAAACTCTACAGTGTTTTCTCTTTTAAATCTGTACCTTTTAATTTATATTTTTATAATCTGAAACTTTAAATTTATATAATTTTAATTTATTATTTACAAAAGCTATTTTATTACTTAACACTTGGCATAAACGTAGTAGACTATGAAGATAAAATTTTTCCCATTTTGTTAACTCTAGCAGGAAATAATATAAATCATAGCCAATGTATTTTGCCTGTTTGTTTATTTCTCTGGCATTGTTTAGTACTTCTATTTGAAAAATGAAAGAAAATCTTTTCACTTTAGAAGGCTGAGGCATGTGGATTCCTTGAGCCCAGGAGTTCGAGACCAACCTGAGCACTACAGCGAAATCCTGTCTCTACAAAAAATAGAAACATTAGCTGGGCATGGTGGCGTGTGCCTGTAGTCCCAGCTACTCAAGAGGCTGAGGCAGGAGGAACTCTTGAGTCCCGGAGTTCAAGGCTGCAGTGAACTATGATCACACCATTGCACTCCAGACTGGGCAACAGAATGAGACCCTGTCTCAAAAATAAAAAAGGAAACTTTTTAATACAGACTCAATATCAAAAATAAAGCAACAATTTTCTTTTCAGAATGGGACACGTTCTTCTTTAGAAAGAGTTTATGTGTCAGTGTGTTATGCCCGCATGTTTTATGTTTTCTGGCTGTGACTGCTGACCGGTATCATGGCAATTTACATAAACACACTCTAATTTGTTAGCCAGAAATGAAAGGAGTACCCACAGCGAAACCGCTCATTACACACAACACGCAGAACACATGAGAGATGAGAAACAACTTTATCTACGACAGATTACCACTTGGGGGTTTTTTGGTTTTTGCATTTTTTTTTTTTTTTACATTTAAGGCAACTATTAAAAAGGGCTCAAACATGTGAAAACAAAAGGAAAGAATTTTAATCTAAAAAACTGAACAAAATCTGTATGTAAAAATTAAAGAATGTCGATTCCAGGTTAAGATTAAGTTGTACCAGCTTTCCTTGATACTTGTGCCAATTTTCCTTTGAAATACGTACGTATTTCTTCAGAAGTAGATGGACAAAAAGTAAAGATTTCTAGAAACTGGTATCTATTCCTAGTGTGTAGCTCCAAGTGTTGACTCAAACAGAAAACTTGGCTGGTTCTCACTACTGTCAGAGTCAGACAGATTTAGGTAACCTTTCCCCAGGCCCCCTCCTGCTACTAGTCCTCCTCCTTCTGAACCCATTCAGAATTGCGCTGTATCTTAGAAGGAATCGTCTCCAGACATGAAACACGGTAGGGCAGAGACAAGATCATTCTGCGGGGGAGTAGACACCAAGGACTGCAGTTCTTTCACCTCTGCCATCTGGTCAATTAACTCAAGACTGGTTTATATTCATTTGATTATAAACGCTCTACCCATCATCTCTAGAAGCCAGAGAACTGGGCTGTGAAGATAGCAGACAATTGCCTCACACTTCAACACAGCCCACGTTAGATAGGGGCTGCTCATCTCTACTCACATAATGGTTTTACATCTGGGATGGGATTTTTACCAGAACCTAAGTAAATAATAAGGCAGGCCAAGGGTAGTTTACTCAGACTAACTTGTCAGAAATGAAATAAATGGTGAAGTTGACTTAAGTTATAGAAAAATATTTAACAATGGAAATAATTGAAAACTTACCAAAGAATTACTTCCCCCAAAAGCTATTAGTTTTATAGGTGATTTTTTAAAGCTTTCAAGGAAGAGATAATTTTCCTACATAAGCTGTTTCTAAGTAGGAAAAAATATAGTGACATAATTAACTTTTCTGGAGTATCGTAACACTGATATTAAAACCTGACAACAGAGAAAAACATCAGTCCCACTTATCAATATTGATTTTAAATAATAAATAAAATGCTAATTAACAAGTTAAATCCTCTCTTAAAATAATGAGCCCCTGTAATCAAGTTAGATTTATCTCAGAAAGGCAAAGAAGATTTAATATTTGAAAATCTATTAAAACGTGTCACAGCACTAGGTCAAAAAACCGTATGATTACTACAAAAATGACAGAAACAGTACTCAGTAAAATTCAACATCCATTCTTGACAAAACTTCTTTTAAAAAGTATGAAACTTTAAGAACAAGAATATTAATCTCAAACTTTATAGTCAGTATCATCTTAATTGTGAAATACTGGAGCAGCATTTCCCAAAATGTATTCTATAGATAACTTGTTCCCTAAGATTTTCCAACAGAAAAGGTTCTACCATAAAATAAATTTGCATATGGTCTTCATTTTTTGAGATTAATAAAGTACATTAGCATAGTATGTACTCTGTAAACCTTGTAATTTAAAAAACAAAACCACCATCAACAGTAATGATCTGCTTCTCAGTTTAATGGTTCGCAAACTTACTTGAACACGTGTTTTTAATTTCTTATTATTTCACTCCTCAACTCACTTTACGGTGGTTTTTGTCACCTACCTTTCTACTGAAACTTAAGTACATGTCATCTCCTTCCTGCTAAATCCATTAGACTTTTCTTGACTTCAATTCTATTTTTCCAGTGGCATGCTGGTAAATATTTAACTGGCTCTCCTTGCAGAGAAAAATGCCCTGATTGGTAGTGTTTGCCAATTTTTGTGGTGTAAATAATCCCACCATGACTGATTTAAAAGCAGCACAAATATTACAGCGTATTTCCACTATTCAGATACCATGAACATGAATCATCTCAGCAATGTAAAATAATTAGGAAGTGGTGTGCTTTGTGTACTTATTACTTTTTAATATAATTTGTTTAACTGTATTCAATTTAAGCGTTAATAATAGCATGCATAACAATTGGCTCAATAAAATTCTGAAAATTTAACAACGTGGCTCCAGCACATCACAGTCTCTGCCTCTGCAGCATTTGATATTTTGCCCATCCTCTACTATTGAATCTGTCTCTTCTCTTGACTCCTTGAGATCAGTTTCTCCTTTTTTTTTTTTTTTTTTTTTTTGAGACAGGGTCTTGCTCTGTCACCCAGGCTGGAGTACAGTGGTGTGATTATGGTTTACTGTAGCCTCAACCACCCAGGCTCAAGTGATGCTCTCACCTCAGCCTTCCAAGTAGCTGGGACTACATGTGTGCACCACCACACCCAGCTAATTTTTCATTTTTTGTAGAGGCGAGATCTCCTTATGTTGTCCATGCTGATCTCTAACCCACCTTGGCCTCCCAAGTGCTGGGATTACAGGTGTGAGTCACCGTGCATGGCCTCCTATTATCCTACCATATGATGACTATCTTAGTCCCTTTTCCTGGTGCCCCTTCTTTCTGAGCTTTTCTATTTTGTGCTCTCCAAGTTTCTTCTTGGCCTTCGTCTCTTCTTTATATTCTTGCCCTCAGCACTCTGACTCATAAACACATCTGCTCGCTTACAGCTCCCAAATCTCTCTCTAAACACAAGTTCTCTCTTGAGAGTTCCAAGGAAAAACAATTCAACACCTAATTAGACAACTCCTCATTCCCTGAAAAATTAAAAGAAATTCCCTTCTTTACCGGGGTCTTTCAAAATACATTAAAGAAAATTCAGTTTATAATCACAAAGCATCTTCTCATATACTACTTCCCTTTAATTTCCCCTTAATTCCCTTTAATTTTCCTTTAAATGTTTTCACACACCATGCTCTCCAAAGTGTCTCCTTCACCAAAGGCCATCCTACCTACACACTCTTTATTCCCAGCCCAGGAATTTCACGATCTCTCCCTCTTCCTCTGATTCCCAGCACTTTGTTATGTATATCAACCCAAATCTTCTGCTTTTCATGACCAGTTCCTTTCTACTCATTCTCTAATTCTTCTTCATAAAAATATAGGACTGACCTTGTAAGATCAACTTTTTTAAGAGTAGGGGAAGGGATTACCGTACTGTCAAATTACAATTCTCTGTGGTGGGTTGGGGTAGGTGGAAGTATGTGAACACTCACAAATGACTAATTTTTGTCCCATGCAAGTAAATACATGGATCTGTCCCCTAACCCCACCATAGCTGACTGATTCAGTCAGAGGCCAGACACAAGATGAGCCATTTACATTCCTCTCCAGATTTTTACAACACTGATAAAATCTGCTATATTCAATTGACCTCTATATCCTGAGACAAAATAAAATGCCTTTAGATTAAGAGGAATTTAAGAAAGAGAGACAAAAAAAAATTTTCCTAACAGTGGTTGATTTTAAGTGATGATGAAGTCAGCAAATATAAAGATTTGGTGATCTAATTTACCTTGTCATAAGCAACAATAGGTACTTTCAAGTTGCTTACTACTTACAGGACACATAAGCTCATCTGCAGTGAATTAACACAACTAAGAGTTTCAATTTAATCCACTGTCACATGTGAATATGGTTACACTTGTATAGGTCTAATTGTTAAATGTGGAATAGTGGTGGTGGTGGTGATGGGATGTGGACATCTCATTCCCTGGAAAGCCAAATACTTGCAAAGTAGGCTCCTGTGCAGGACAGGGTGGCTGGATTCAGACTGTCTGGGTTCAAATCCTAGTTTTTTATCACCTGGGAGGTTATTTTACCTCTCTGTTCCTGTTTCTTCATCTGACTTTAATACTGTATATCGGGGGTCCCTCACCCCAGGGCTGTGAACCAGTAGCAGTCCATGGCCTGTTAGGAACCAGGCCACATGGCAGGAGATGAGCGGTGGGTGAGCCAACATTACTGCCTGAGCTCTGCCTCCTGTCAGATCAGCAGCAGCATTAGATTCTCAAAGGTACAAACCCTATTGTGAACTGTGCCAGTGAGGGATATATGTTGCATGCTTCTTAGAAGAATCTAACTAATGCCTGATGATCTAAGGTGGAACAGTTTCATCCTGAAATCATTTCCCCCTGCCACCAATCTGCTGAAAAACTGTCTTCCATGCAACCAGTCCCTGGTGCCAAAAAGGCTGGTGACTGCTGATGTACATGGCTATTGAAAGAATAAAATGAGATAATGTATACAATGTGCTTAAAACAGAGCCTGATATAGAATACGCATTCAACAAATATTAACTATTACCATCAAGAGCTAGATGACTTCTTTGGTGCTTAATTATGGAGTAATCATTTAGAAGGATGGTTAAATGACATTTTGGTTCAGGATTAACTGAATGATCTAAAGGCAGAGAGAATGGAGAGAAAATGTTCTCTAAGCACAAAATTGTATGGTTACATTTATAAATTGATTGTAAAAGTCCAAAAAGTTATGATGGGTATTTGGGATTAGGAGGTAGAATGACACTATAGATTTGAAATATTAAGCAACAATTATTTGTTGAGCACCTGCTATTTGTTAGCAGTATTCTAGACAATAAAGATACAGAATTAACAAAACAAATATTCCAGCTTTTTTATGACTGCACGTATGAAAGTGTAATAAAGAATTAGATGCTGAAGGCACCTGCTATGTCTGCATGTGGAAAAAAGAAGGCAGAAACCAAGGCTGTTAAAGACAATTAGGAGTTATTCAACAACCATTATGCTTACAAAAATTTATGACTCAAAGTCTCCTGACCTCCTTCTACCAATTTGAAGATTAGTGATTTAATACTTTAAAAAAATCAATCAAAATCCATTTTAAGTGATATCCAACTTTATTTCATCTCATAAAGAGCAACATAACATTTTGTTAATGTTAAATTCAGAAAAAAAAATCCCTATTTGATCATGTGCTTAGTAGATAAAAATATACTTCACTTCCATATTACAGTCAGAGACAACCAAAGGCAGAGACAGTAGGAATTGGGAAAGAGAGGAAAGGAAGCAGAAATTCAGAGGGAGAGAAACAGAGACAGAAAAAGAAGGAAAAAAGAAAACATAGGGAACACCAGGAAAGAAAAAGGGGAGAAGGGTAGAGGGAACAAGAACAAGAGCTAGCGCCACAACTGAGGGGAAAAGAGGAGGAAAGAGAGGAAGAGAGGAAGGAAAGAAGATAGAAGAGAGGAAAGGCTCAGACATTTCGATTAGTCAGAGGCAGTAACTTTTCCATGTTCAAGCTCAGCTATTTACTTTGGGTATCAGTATCAGAGAGAATCGTCATTGGTTGTTAAATATTAAGAAATTAAGGAGCCACCAAAATGACTCAGCCAAAAAGTTTTCCCATTGTTATTACATATAAATACGACTTTAAAGAAACCATCTTTGCTTCTCTCTGCATTCACGTTTTCCTTTGCTCATACTATTTTTCCATTTGAAATATTTTGTCCACCCTCACCTCACATTCGTTCAACAATATTCAATAAACATTTATTGGGTAACTACTGTATAATACCAGGCACATGTGAAATTTTTACATATATCTTAATGAAATGTATAAGCCATTTTAATAATACACAATGAAAATTGGCTATTTTAACAAAATATTCTACTAGACTTGAAGTGAAACAAATTTTTTTCTTCTGCAGCTAACATTTTTCTTCACCTTTTACCATAAGCATTAAAATCATCCTCATGAAAATAATGTCCTTTATCTGAGTTAAAAACATTCTAGAATTCCCCTTAAAATATAGTAAGACTATCACTCCTATAGGAGTCTACGTCCTCCACATCCTCTAAAGTGCGATTAACCTGTGATCATTCTAGCTGTTAAACATAACAGTTTGACATTTGCAGTAACTAGTCACATAAGTTGAACAATAAAAGTTATTTCACCCAGTTAAAATGACATCCCAAAGACATCCTCAAGTGGTCACGCCTGGTCTTGTTCAACCACAACATGACATCATGGGGGCAAGAACGAATGATTTACAGGTGGGCAGCTTGACTGCAATTTATGTAACTCACTTCTGCAGAAATTTGCATGACTTATGACACACATCACGTGAAAGAGGAACTTACTATAAATATTAAAGTTGGAAATAAGTGTCTGAGAAAGCATTAGAGAATAGTACTTGCTTTAAAAAGAACTGTGGAACTAACTGTACAGATAAATTCAAAATTGAATCTGCATGCAAATTTAGGTAAACATAATTACAAGTGCTAACAGAAACAGACAGAAACTTAGTATCTGATGTTTCGATACAGCCAATCATGAAGAAAATATGTCCTACTAAGTTCATATTAGAGAATAGGGAATCATGGCACCTTAGGGTTACACAAGACCTTATAAGTTACCTAGTCCATTTCTCCCGCCAAAGCAAGACATCTTGAGAGATGATTCAGACTCTACACAAATATGTCCAATGACAAAGCACTCACTTTCTCACAAATCATCCTTTCCCACTGTGGGACAGCTGTAGTTATTAGAATGCTTTCCTTATGCTGAGCTGAACTAGACCTCCCTTTAATTCCTAGCAATCCTTTGAAAAAGAAGGAGGATTATTTATGTAACGGTGAGCTCCACAAGAGAAGGTGCCAGTCCATCTTGCCTACTGCCCCGGTCCCAGTGTCTAGCACAAGGGGTGGGACATTATAAAGGAGCCATAAAACCTGACTGCCTGGCCAGGCACAGTGGCTCACACCTGCAATCCCAGCACTTTGGGATGCTGAGGCGGGCAGATCACTTGAGGTCAGGAGTTCAAAACCAGCCTGGCTAACATGGCAAAACCCCATCTCTATTAAAAATACTTTTAAAACCTAGCTGGGTGTGGTGGTGCATGCCTGTAATCCCAGCTACTCACAAGGGTAAGGCAGGAGAAGCGCTTGAATCCAGAGGCAGAGGTTTCAGTGAGCCAAGATTGTGCCACTGCACTCTAGCCTGGGTGACAGAATGAGGCTCCATCTCCAAAAAAAAAAAGACTGCCCTACAGGAGTCAGTCATCAACCCCACTCATTCATCCTTTAGGGCGGTGGTCTTCTAACTCTGGGATGAAGGAAGTTTCTTGTCTCTTACACCCACTGTGGATATTGCTATGAAATGCAAAATTATGTCCTTGAATATCATAATAATATTAAAGTTTTAAAGGCTTACCCTCAAATCTATCCTTACCGTGTGCCAGGTCCGTAACGAACACTTGTGGGGCAGCATCAAGCCACAGACCACACTTTGAGCACCACTCTCTGCTTCAGAGCATCGTCTACATCTGTCCTTCCACTTCACTCTCACAGGCCCTCCTCACGGTATGTCCAGATTTTGCAGCAGCCTCCTGACTGCTTTCCCTGCATGCTACTGCCAAATCAATCTTCTGATTCAATCACCTCACCCCTCTTCTTAAGATATGGAATCTCCCCGTTCCTTATGAGATAAAACCCACACTCCTTCTCCTGCATTCCAGACCCTTTATCATCTGGCCTAAAATCTACACTTCCAACCATGTTTCTCACTAACCACATCCATGCACTCTCCACTTCAAACTGGTTAATCTCTGCAAACCTTCCCCTAACTCTATGCTTATTCGCTATTCCAGGCTTTGTTTTCTTATACTGGAAATTATTTTCTCTTTTGGCTACCTCAAACCAGGAACTTTTTTTTTCTTAATTTGAGGTAAAATTCACAATTTAAAATGTATTTATGAAGTGTACAATCCAGTGGTATTTAGTAATTCTTAAAGCTGTGCAATCATCACCTCTGTGTAGTTCCAAAACATGTTCATCACCTCCAAAGGAAATCCTGTACCCATTAAGCAGTCACTCCCCCTTTCCTTTCTCTTCAGCCCCTGGCAACTCATCTGCTTCCTATCTCTATGGATGTACCTACTCAGGATATTTTGTACAAATGGAATCATCCTTTAATTCCCTTCTTGTTTCTTTTTCTGTACTGTTTTTAGTATTTTTCGTGAGGCTAACCTGTCAATCCCTGAGTTTCTGAAGTTTAGTTCAATTCCCACTTTCTCTATGAGGCTTTACCTGGCTGTGCCCTCCACTCCACACTGATCTTAGCCTTCTGTGAATTTCCATAGCATTTGTTTTCTCCCTTTACTTATTTCGGCCCTTAATACTGCTGTGAATTGTTAGTTACCAGTTTCAACATTACCCCTTCTTGGCTCACGTAGATGATAAGCTCCTAGCTACAGAAGCTCTGGTATCTCCCTTTGTGCCCAGAACCAACTTGAACACATGTGCAACTCTTTGTGTCTGGCAATACATGAAGTAATAATAAATCAAGAGAACTGAAGTCTAGATGATGAATAAGAGAAAGCTTCAAACCTGTTTCAGTTCTTTATCCTTCCTTATATTATCTTCTCTCAGTAAGAGAAGCATCTGCTTGTGTCTAGCAGGGCACTTCTTTGCCCTAGTAGCTGAACAGGTGTGGTGGCAGAAGGAGAATGGCAGGTTGCCCAAGGGTGGAGAGCATGGAAGTTCCTTGCATTGATCTTTAGTGAGCAGACTCTTACCTTCGTTTTACACCCACAGATGAAGGCCTATCAAGAAGAGTGGGTGTCCAGAGATGTCACAAGGTCCATCTATTTGCTTTGCTTGTATATGTAAAGCAGTTTCTTTGGTATTTTGAGGTTGCTCATTAACACATATCTACCTTGTAAAAGGAGATTAACTGTTAAATAATTGTGATGATAATACTTGTGATTCATATATGAACTAGCTGAGCAACTGAATTAAATGACATCTTATACACAAATGAAGCCAAAACTTGATAGTGTTTTATCTAACATTGAAGTTTAAGAAGAAAACCAGTTTCATTTTACGCATGAGTAGTAAGTCTGAATAACATTTTGTACTGGGCATTACTGTAAACTTTTCTCCAACTGTGGTATTAAGCAGAGTTTGTTACAGTTGCCACTGAAGGTTTCCAAACAAGAATGCAAAACAATACTCTGGTCCTCAGGCCATTAAAAAACCTGTTCTTCTGACCAGAACAACTACAAGGTCCAACATAGAATGTTGAAGTCTATAATTAACATTTTTCCCTTTCATATCCCATTTTGCCTGCTTTTGAATAACAAAATGGAAATTTCTCCTGGCATTAGTTCCATATCATTATGTATCATAAAAACAATACATAAAATAGGAATTAATATTTTAAAGAGTAGTTTAGGAAATTCCCTAAGATTGTGGAGAATCCCATACAAGTGATATTGAAAAAGCACACACTTGTCCTCAAAATAAAATCGAGTTGAAAAGTATTAATAAAGTGTATATAGTGCACCCAGTTTCCTGTGCTGCTGGCTGGGAATTAGGGAAGGTATACAGTGCACAGCAAGGTAAACAGAATAAGAACTACGATACACATTCCTATCCTCTAAGAACTAACAATTTTGCTTGGTACATGGAATTTTCCCATGAAAATTATAAGACATGACAGCAAATAATCAGCAAACATGTGTAACACAGAACATGGAATATATCAGATTCCATTTCAGATAAGATCTGATTTCTAATTACGTTTTACTTAGGCTTATATTAATATTTGCATTTTCTGAATTCAAAAGCTGGTTTCACCTCCTTTGAGAATGAAAACAAAAAAAAAGCTGGGACCAGGATAAATATTTCATACACAAGATATATGACAAAGAAAGTCAATCTGACATTAAAAAATTTAATGTTCACAATAAAAAGAAATTAATTGTGGCTGTATTGTGCTTAGTTAAGATCAAAGATCACACAGAAGGCTAAGTCGAGTACACAGCATGAATTACATGAATGACTTAAAGACACAACCACAGCAATGTGCTGTGTTCAATCACTTGGTCATTTTCTCAGCTTTTATTGAGCCGTGGTAATTTGTGTACCCAGTGCCAGATACTGCTATGTCTCACCATTTTATAAGGTCATGATTATAGGTGGGCAGATTTAATGAGTGGTCATTTGGTAAATGTTTATAGAACCAAATAAATTAACTCTGTTGAAATTTGCAAAATTTGAAGGTTTTGGTTACCTCTGTATTGAGTTACACTGTAACATTTCATGGCCCTGTATATATGAAAGAATTAATTCTACTTAATTTTACATAACGTCCATCAAAATTGACTTTCCTCATCATTTTTTCCCAAAAACTTCATGTGGTTCAGAATTTATTTCTAAGCGATCAATATGATATTTTCTGACAACTTGAAAACAGAACTGAAATAGTAAACAGTTTGTGAATACAGAAACTGAAAATAGCTATAATAAGTAATTTGATCAAAATAATTTGGTTATTTAAAATAGAATCTGAGTCTCCTTTTACTCAACTATTATATTCTAAGCTTGTAAAAGTTTGTAATGGCCTTTTAAAGAGAAAGCAGCCAACTTTATCTCCCAAGAAAAAAAGTTTTTTTGATGTTAATGGGACATTCTCCATGAACTTTGTTTTACATTTTGTTAGGGGTAAATAATTTTTTTAAATTAATTAATTAATTTATAAATTAAATTCACTTGGATATTAACCACTTAAATCTACTGTGAAAACATAAATAATCCTTCTGCAAAGTGAATAATCCTCTTGTCATTTGGATTTTCAAGGAAAGTAATAACTTATTAGCAAAGGATTCATTCACCTCCTTTGGAATAACTCCATTACTGAGACAGAAATAAATTATAAATATATTATGCATACTATACAATATATAATGTATGCAATATAACCTAAGATAACAGGATAGTAAGAGAGCTAGGAAAAAATATTCAAGGACACAGATTTTCTTCCCCATACCCTATACTAAACTCAGAGAGAGCCACCTGAATTCATGGTGCCTAGCAATGCCATCTAGTTACAAGGCACAGGCCCATTCACCCCCTCTTAGTCACTGTCATTCCCACTGAAAATGTTCTCGTTAAATCTAGATAACAATAATCGTAAACTCAAGGAGGAATGGAATTTGTCTGTCTGTTCATGCTTTACCCTCCTTATCTGAAACAGCTCTTGGCACAAAGTAGGGACTCAATAGACATTTGTCGAATAAATCTACATTTAAAAAAAGCTTCAGGCTGGGCGCATGGCTCACGCCTATAATCCCAGCACTTTGGGAGGCAGAGGCCAGAGGACTGCTTGGGCCTATGAGTTCAAGACCAGCCTGGCAATATGGCAAACCCCTGTTTCTACAAAAAATTTAAAAATTAGCTGGGTGTAGTGGCTCACACCTGTAGTCCCAGCTACTTGGGAGGCTGAGGTGGGAGGCTCACTTAAGCCCAGGAAGTTGAGCCTGCAGTGATCCATGATGGGACCACTGCACTCCAGCCTGGGTGACAGAGTGAGACCCTGTCTCAATCAATCAATCAATCAATCAATCAATAAAATACAAAAATAAAAAGCATCAGTCTCAGTAGATCTATTCTCTAAGGTATCATCACATCGAGTTTATTTTACCCATAAACACATTCTAAGATCTATAAACTAAATATTGTTAGCTGAAGTTTGTCTTGGCTTATCATTAAGGATGAAATCATCCCAAATTAGGGAGGCATACAGAACAAATATTTATAACACTGATATGAAATTTCTAAAAAGCTTTTAAAACTTTAAGATAAAGATTATTCTAGGACATGCCACAAGTTTCACAAAAGAAGTCCCAAAGAAAGTGACAAGAAAAATGTAATCTGTAACCTCTGTAAAAGGCAAAACCACTTAACTTTCTCCTTTGGGATTTCTAGGACAATGCAACAGAAAAGATGAAAAAAGAATTCATTCAAAGGCTATTACTCTGTATATGTGTGTGTGTGTGTGTGTGTGTGTCTATACATATATATAACTTTCACAATGTTCACACCGATTTTAGGAAACCTCTACTCGCTTGCAATTTTACATTTCTTTTTATTTTTAAAATTATTATCACAAATTATATCAAGGGCTCATAATGACCATTTGTAACAGTTTACCTTTGCGTGCATCTGCATCAGCTGTTATTTATAATAAGCGCAACATTCTGTCAGGAGCTGGAAAACTGGATAACTCTATCATGAGGTCATTCAATTTTAGAAAAAAAAAGGAACATAATAGAAAAAAATTAGAAAAAAAATCAAGAGAGAAGGGCTTTAAAAGAAAGTAACTCTGGAAACTATTTTTTGTTTTTGTTTTTGTTTTTGTTTTGTTTTGTTTTGTTTTTTGAGACGGAGTCTCGCTCTGCCGCCCAGGCTGGAGTGCAGTGGCCCGATCTCAGCTCACTGCAAGCTCCGCCTCCCAGATTCACGCCATTCTCCTGCCTCCCGAGTAGCTCCTCCCGAGTAGCTGGGACTACAGACGCCCGCCACCGCGCCCGGCTAGTTTTTTTTTTTTTGTATTTTTTAGTAGAGACAGGGTTTCACCGTGTTAGCCAGGATGGTCTCGATCTCCTGACCTCGTGATCCGCCCGTCTCGGCCTCCCAAAGTGCTGGGATTACAGGCTTGAGCCACCGCGCCCGGCAGGAAACTATTTTTTAAAAGCTCTATTTGCCAGCATATGCTAAAGATCAAGTAGATCATGGACCCAAACAAATCAACCAAATTAAACCTTACGTATGGCTGAGAACATTAAGAGGCCATAAAAGTGATGGGTTTCTTTCCCCATGCCAAATGGAGACTAGGCAAGTAAAATGTACAGGGAAGTCCAATATGTGAAATAAAATTTAATATAAAATAAATTTTGGGTATAACAGGAAAAAATCATGTATTGCCTTGATCTTTATTGATCAGAAGCACAGACACACCAAAAAGAAAAAAAATCTATAAATGTATGCTTTTAATTATAGAAGTAATTTATATTACTGAATAAACTTTGGGAAAGATAGAAAAATATAAAAACAAACAGAAAGCCCTCCATATCTCACTACTTTAATATAACTATTATCACTTTTGTATATTCTCTTCCAGACTTTTTCATATACATACATTTTTGTAAGGTTCCAATCAATAGTTCACATACTCTTTTTTTCCTACTTTTTAAATATTTTTCAGAGTTGTGAGTAGTTTCTAAATTGTCATTATAATTGCATAATATTTTACCTATTGATTATACCATAATTTACTTAACTATTTCCCTACTGTTGGATATTTAAGTTACTTCCAAATATGGGTTCTTATAACAATGCTTTTATGAAACTCTTTGTGTATATGGCTTTTCCTATATCCTCCAGCCCTTTGGGAAAAGTCCCAAAAGTTACAAAACACTGCCCAATGCTTTCTAAGTGGCCTGAACTAAATCTTAGTGACATCAGATATATATGAGTATAAATCTCTTTAATCCTTGAAATTACAGAATTTTAAAATAAAAAAAAAAACTATTATCAACAATCACTAGGAAGGGAATATTTTCTACTATTATTAAACTGTAATTGAGGTTTACAAATCTATATCTTGTAAATCTGTTTAACATGAACCAGTCCTCTAGGGCCGATCATCCTCTGTGATTTTATAAAATCCAGTCTTTGAAGCTGTAGTCTTTGACGCGGAGACTCGGGATTCCTAAGCAGCCATGCTAAGCTAAAAAGAACCAGTGTTGCAAGGTCTAATTAGTGAGCTGGCTCGCCTCTTGACAAAAGCTTATTGACAACACCACTGAGCTTTTCTAAGTAATAAATGATAAGCCAGTGGGGGTAATTTTATAGGATGGTTCCAAGAGATCCTATGAATGGAGAGAGATAGGGCAAAGGACTTAACCATAAGCAAGGGTAAGGCCTACTAGAAATCATCCAAAGCACACTAACAAATGGGCCCCACACTATCAGGTGGGGTGCAAGAATCATTTTGGACCAAGAGTTCCCAAAGAGCATATAAAGCAGAGTCCCTAAAACACAGATTGCTAGGCCCACCCCAGGTCTGGGATGGGGTCCAAGAAATTGCATTTCTAACAAGCTGCCAGAGGATGCTCACAATCCCAGGACTACATTTGAAGAACCATTGTCTTAGACTAATTCTTTATTCTTTTTTTTTTTTTTTTGAGACAAAGTCTTGCTCTGTCATCCAGGCTAGAGTGCAGTGGCACAATCTTCTCAACTCACTGCAAACTCCACCTACCGGGTTCAAGCGATTCTCCTGTCTCAGTCACCTGAGTAGATGGGATTACAGGTGTGTGCCACCACGCCCAGCTAATTTTTGTATTTATAGTAGAGACGGGGTTCTGCCATGTTGGCCAGGTTGGTCTCAAACTCCTGGCCTCAAGTGATCTGCCTGCCTCAGCCTTCCAAAGTGCTGGGATTACAGGTGTGCGCCACCACGACCAGCTCTTTCTTCTTTATAGAACATTTAAGTGCCTACTAAGCATTGTGCTATACACTGGAATAGAATCCAGTCAGTACCTGCCTTCAAGAAACTGGTATCCAGATTTTTGCAGACATCGAACTGCTCTAGTCCTAAAAGTCACCCAATATTAGCCTTCTTCGCCTGGCACAGTGGCTCACGCCTGTAATCCCAGCACTTTAGGAGGCCGAGGCAGGTGGTTCCCCGAGGTCAGGAGTTCGAGACCAGCCTGGCCAACATGGTGAAACCCCGTCTCTAATAAAAATACAAAAAATTAGCCAGGCGTGGTGGTGGGCGCCTGTAATCCCAGCTACTTGGGAGGCTGAGGCAGGAGAATCGCTTGAACCTGGGAGGCGGAAGTTGCAGTGAGTCAAGATGGCGCCACTGTACTCCAGCCTGGGCAAGAAGAGCGAAACTCCATCTCAAAAAAAAAAAAAAAAAAAAATGTTTTTTGAACCTTCTTGAAAACAAAGTGTAAAAATACATTATATTGCTTTTAAATAAAATCAGGATGCTTCTAATCATTTCCAAATTCTTTAGGAAAACATGTAGTAATCCTACATTGCCAAATGCCTGGGTATTTTCTTTACTCTTCTGGATTATACTTGACATATGCAAATGATTTTTGAAGTTTCTACTTCATTTATATTGACATCATTCTTATGTTTGTTTTCCTTTATAAACTTTATCCACCATATGAAACAGAAGAAAGAATTTATATAGGTGCTTTTCTAGATGCAGTCAAAAGCTTGTTTACATAGGTAATTATCAACTGATGGAAAAGAATAACATTTAGTGAGGAACACTTTGGGATTTTCTGTTTTAGATTCACAGACTCTAGCAAGACTTTGTAAAAAATGCATGACGAGTAAGCAATGTGATTAGTCATGAAGCACGAGGGTAGCCCATACCTAACTGCTAAATACCACCTATTAGCTGATTCACAGAATTATGACCTTGCTTTTGAGGTGGCTACTAAGTTTCTGTTTCTAACAGAGATGCACTGGCTTGCCATACTATTTTCAGCAAAAATAAAATTAACTATATATAATTATTATTTTTTTGAGACAGAGTTTCACTCTTGTTGCCCAGGCTGGAGTGCAATGGTGTGATTTCCGCTCACTGCAACCTCCACCTCCTGGGTTCAAGCGATTCTCCTGCCTCAGCCTCCTAAGTAGCTGAGATTAAAGGCATGTGCCACCATGCCCAGCTCATTTGTATTTTTAGTAGAGGCGGGGTTTCTCCACGTTGGTTAGGTTGGTCTCGAACTCCTGACCTCAGGTGATCCACCTGCCTCTGCCTCCCAAAGTGCTGGGATTACAGCTGTGAGCCACTGCGACTGGCGCATGTATGATATTTTATGATCTGTGGATCTGCCAAAGGATTAAGCATTATTTATACTACTTTGGCACATTATTTTCTGAAGTGATTGAAAAGTTCCTCTCATTTCAATCTATTAGGAAGCTACTTTTAAAGCCTGTAAGAGTTGACTCATGAAGAGACCACATAATTTGTCTAACATCACAGAGGAAATACAAGATATAATGAAGTGATAATATTCAGATATTTAATTACATTAAGATAATACTAGCTCATAACTTGAACTGTGATAACATTTCTTAGGTTAATTGATGTTTCAGAATAACTGTTTTGAGGTCAAAAATGGTTCAAGGAAGATCTGTGACTTGTCTTGACTCAGAAAAAAAATGATGGGTAAATATAACTTTTTCTATCACTGCTATTCCAAATGGTTATTTTCCTATTTTGTTTCACCGCGTCTGGCTTATGAGGAAACTGGGACATGCATTAACTTTATTTTTCCCTCTCCTAACCCCCTCTTTCAAACTCCAAATCTGTTTTCTACTCCTTAAAGGCCTTGTTTTCAGGTAGCAAGGAAACAAGCAACTAGCCCTTCACATTTTTGCTGATAGTGGTTTAGTGAACTAACCCCACTAGGAACTTTGGAATTTTAAAAGTAGACCCAAAACTTTCAAATTCAAAAACATTTTAAACTTGAATTCAAAGACATTCAAATTCAAAGACATTTTAAGGGGTGAATGACAGCCAGAGGGGTGTGGTCAAGGTTAGGAAGTTCCTTTCAGAACTTCATCTTTGCACTCGAACAGTTTGACAGTTAAGTTTCTCCACTGCCCTCGATATAAAGGAAGACTTACTCCTTAAACATATAGGATGAAAAAGTAACCTCTTTCCATTCCCTTTCCCAAATTATCTTCTTTAGTATAGAGCCAGAGAGAATAACAGTGCTAAGTGGCAAACTGAGATGTCCTATGATGTCACCAAGAAGCAGGGTAAATTCTTAGAAATCAGCCTTATATTTTAAGACTATACACAGTAATCATGCAACCTGCTGATTGTGGGAGTTGAGCATACACAGATCTGGTACATTCCTACTCACGGTATTTCCCTATTTCTCTACCTCCCTCATATCTACCTTCTCCTTATCTGTGGCAAACTGTGAAGGACTTCTCACCCCACGTTTACGCTAATGTGAACTCTTCTCAGAAGGTCAGATAATCTGTCTCAATATGTCTTATCCACGCATTATAATCCTCTCAGATGAGTATACAAATTAAAGTGGTGTTTTTTTTTAAAATAGTGACATAGTTAAAACCAAGCAATGAATTTATTTTCTAAAATCAATGAAGTGGAATAAAAATGCTTCCTAAACAGATATTGAATCCAACTGAACTGAACTTACACGATCTAATTTAAATCCCGACTGGAAGGTTTAAAATCTCCACTTAATGGATTCAATTCCTTTATATCTAAAAAATCACAGTAGGAAAAAAAATTCATGGCACTGTCCCACAAAACATTTTCAAGTTGAGAACAGCCTGGCCACTGGAACAGTTGGAGGTATGGCAATGACTCTGAGAAAGCCTACACTGTAGGATTAAGGCACTGGAAGACAACACGGCTCCCCACTGCCCGACAGGGACACTCCGCCCACCTACACGCACCAGTTTGAGCCTTTCTTTGCCTTCGCCTCCGCATCCTTTTAGTGAAGTCCCTACTTGGGCTTTGTAGCTTCACACTGCAGCAGGCAGAGTGGCTTGACAGTTCACTGTGCAGTTCGGGGTCCAGAGAGGGTGGGAGAAGTCCTCTCCAACAATCCTCAGTCCCTAGTCCCATGCACACAAGCCTCTTCACTGCATCACCCTGTGTGCTGTTACCAGTATCTTCCCATCACCGAGACACGGCTTGCAGAGGCCTCCTGTTTGGCATATTCAGTCCAAGTCCCTTACTTTCTTAAGTAGGAGACACTTCACAACAATATATATCAAAAATTCACATGAAGAATTTAAAATTTATTATTTGGATGGTGCACAACTAATTATAAGTTTTTCCACTTACTCCCTACTAGCAAATAGGTGGGTTATTAAGAGACATCTGAACCTTTCAAGCCACTAAAACACGATTTTTTGGTGAGTGCTTGTTGAAAGAGGCCCATTTTAATGACAAGCACAAGTCACTATTTAGTCTTGTAAGTTTTGACACTAAACTGTCTTCTGATTTGATGGATCCTAGGCCTCATTACAAAATGAACTTGTCCCTGGGGAATATATGTTAAGAATTCACATGGTGTGCCATAAAAATATGCAAAGACTAGAACTTTATCAAATAAAAGCACACAATCTGTGCCTTCTAGATGCATCAGATGTACAATGTTAACATAAGAGGGTCTACACAGGACTCGCAAAGCTGGAATAAAAATAATTACTATGCTGATTTTTGTCCAAAGTCATCAGGGAATGGAAAGTACAATTTTAAATTGAATGATAATAAAATATTCCCAGAAATGGTTTATAAATTGATCACCACATGAGAAGCATGATCTTCAATCTTAATAATCTCAAAGTTATTGAGGTTTGAACTAGAGTAAACTATTAACATTGGTAAAAGAGTTAGCTATGACATAGATATTCATGAAGGTTCTCTTCAGAATATCAGCTCAATTCAATTCAGGGTCATGGTCATATCATTTAAGATACATGGGTTTGCTCATAAAGCCTTAAAATCATAGCAAAAAAGCAAGCAATAATAACTGCAACACTTTCCCTGTTTCAAAGATGACGAAATTGAGTTAGAAAGGATAAAGGGCTTGCCTAAGCTATAATAATTGAAACAGCTGAAAATGTAAACAGTCATACTCTGAATTAAATTCTCGGTATTAAAATATTGATGTGTACTTATTGTTGAAGAGAAATATTTAAAATATGTAAGTCTGTTTTTACAAAATAATTTAAGCATATACTATTATTGGTGACAGATATTATCTAAACATCTACGAAAGTTTTCCCAAAAACATGGCCTATTGTATTTGAATAGATTTCCTCCGAACAACCTACTTTAAGTGCATTAATAACAGTTTTAAAACATATACTACATAACTCCTCCTAATCTACCTGTGTATTGTGAGAAAACGCAAACAGTAAGAACTTCCAAGAAGATTTCGAATAATCTTAAATCTAAATTTTTGATCTAGAACACTATGAAACTAACTCAGTTGATTCACTAGAGATATCTACACTTGCAAGATGGTTGTTCACAACTCTTACTATTCTTTTGTGGAGTCAAATTAGATCCATTTCAAAGGACCTTTGTAAGCAATTAAAATCACTGCGCTTTTTGTTGCTTTTGGATGTTAAGAGAGAGAGTAAGCAAAGTGGAGATCTACCAGGAAAAATAAGCAAGTTAGAAATTCAGTTGTGGGGGGCGCATATGTTTACGCTTACAGACTAGTGACTTCACCAAGTTTTCTCTATTAGTGAGTTTTTAAAAATCCTCTACAGCTAATATTTATTTAGTGGAATCCTATGAGACCAAAAACTTCTTCCAGCACATTTGCCACATCTAATGACATACTGTATTTCCAAGTCCAAGTGACAATGAATCCAACAGAAAGACACCCACAATTAGAATGACCAACTCTGTCCTATGCATTGGGAATATATAGATGCTAAGAAAGAAGTGAAAGTGTGGGCCAGAATGTGTGAAACGTTCAGAAAATATCATTTTAGCATATTTTCCTACTTCATGAAAGCCTCGTTATTAATAACGATTTTACAATCTGAAAACTAAATGAAATGTATTATTAATACTTGTATATGTTCCACGGTTGTGCCTTTTACACAGCTTTCATGCATATGATTATCTTGATAATTAAGGTTAGTGGCAAACATCCCTGTTGTCAGACAATTTCAGAAGAAGGAAAATAAGTATTTGTTTATATTTATATAACATTGATTAAAAACAATTCGCTATGACCATCAGTAATCCATTTCTAATTCATATTCCTCATGTCACACCTTTTCTCTTGTATACATTTTAAATGCATAGGAATTTAGAAATATTGCAATTTTTTAAAGCATAATCTAGAATTTTTAAAAAACTAGTTCTGAAACATATGAAAAATGAACATTTAGGAAACTAGTGCTTCAAAGAAAATATTATATTTTATCATTAAAAATAGCAATTGCAAAAACATTTTCAAAGCACCTAAGTTCAATAAAAAATACGATGCCGGTGGACATTTTAGTTTTAATTTTAAAAAGAAATTATATTCTTTTTAATGTGAAAACAACATCTAAAAAGCCTGGGATTCTACAAAACTTTATACCTCACTGATGCCATGGTTTTACAGCAGTTATTGTTTAAAAGCTGGAAACAAACTTGTAAATATCAAAAAAGTTTTTGATTTAAAAAAAAAAAATCATTAGTTTTTTTTTCCTTTAAGTGAGTTTTAAAAGATTGAGATGGTCACCAGTTGATTCAAAGATCTTTTAATTTAAGACATAATTATTAGCAAGTTAACTATCAAATATCATATAATTTAAATCGGGGAGAAAAATTACGTGAAGTACACAGAAGACAAAAATGGATAGTTTTGTAACACTTCACTTTTTGGCTGAGACATTACCTTTAAAGTTTTGTATATTAAAGTGAATATTATGGTACTGTATTTGATTCCAAAGTGAATCTGACTGAAAATATACTTCAGAAAAATTACTTTAAAACTTGAACAGAATGTTTTGATATATTACTCCAAATGCTAACTGGTAGCATCTATGAGTGTTTTCTGTCAAACTCCCCTAAGAGTGGAAGGTATTTCTTTAAGAGAAAAGCCACAGTGAATGTCCATGCCAGTCCCTATACCAGAAAGGTTTTCTAAATCACCTAGCACCATCAGTTGGTTCTGTTCTCAGTCAGCAATCAATCACTTAGCTACAGACAGAAAGCCTGCCATTAAATATCCGAAACCTGTCGAAGATTTGCCCAGGTCCTTTTAAAGAGTGATTTATTGATTGTTCTCTTAATAACTCCAGTGAACTATTTGTCTCACGAATGACAGAAACAGTTGGGGCTAAAATAATGTACTTCAAAATCAGAGTTTTTTCCAGGAATAGGTATTATACAACTCAGTTTATCATTTTGTCTGGTTTTATATCCAAATGATAATGTACACAAATAAACTTTACATTTTGTCCCTAATCTTGCAAGGAAAAGAAGAAAAACTCTAGTTTCTTGATGACAGACGACTATTTTTAACTGGGTATCTTTTATAACAATGACACTATTTTTTACAACCGTTAGCCTACGACCCAAGTGACTTGGATTCTTATAAAACAAGAGCACTGCAAAATAATAATAATAATAATGACATAAGGATACTATAACTTTGCAAATTTCGGACCTATCACCAACACATTCCAACAAAATGCAATGAGAGTGAGCCAACTCACCTAAGGAAAGGGAATTAAGCAGAATGCAGAAATGCAGCCTTCTTGTCACCAGCAGAGGTAAAGGCCCCTTCCTTACCTACCACTGACCTTATATAAAAGCCGCAGCTCGGTTACTCCCCGTTTCTGACTCCTTACCTTAGGCTCCTCCCTAAACACCGAGGCGTAAAGTACCACGACTACACACCCACCTTCCACCAACAACGAGGGACCTGAGATTTCTGTTAACTTCTGCTGCCTCTACCCCCCTCAGTTAGGCTCCCAAGAGGAGTGGTCAGCGCCTGGCACGTGCAGGAGCCCACAACGCAGCGACTTCGCTTTTCCAGCCCCCCGCGGTGCGGCTGGGGGTCCAGGCTGCGCGCTCCATACGCCGAGGCACGGAGGAACCCAGTCCCCGTCCCCAGTCCCTCCGCCGGGCGCAGGGCCAGAACAACGCGTCCGGGCACGGGGCCTGGCCAGCCCCAAGCGCTCCCCTCGCTGAACGGTCCCGCGGTCCCCGCGCGGCGGTCGCCCCTGGGCTCTGGAGAGCGAACGGGACGTCCCCTCTTCCTCAGCAGGGGTGCAGCGCGGCCTCAAGACGGACGCACACACGAGGATCTTCGCTTCCCCGGGTCCAGACACCCTGCTCCAAAGTTCCCCCGGAGCGGCCCCCGCCGCCTCCGCACCTCCGCCGGGAACGCGGAGGTCCCCGTGTCTCCGGCTCCGCGCCCACCCGGCGCTCTCCCGAGGGGGGCTGTCCTGGAAGCCGGGACTCACCGGCTCGCGTCCACTCAAGTCAACACCGGCCATGGCTCTCTATCCCCGCGCCTCTCGAGCTGCCCGCACCCTCCGCCCCTAGTGCGCGCTCTGGTAGACGCGACCCACAGCCCGGGTGCCCTCAGCCCAGGACCCCTTCACCCGGTCACCCGTGACCCGCCCGCCCGCGACCCGTCAGTCCGAGTCCTCCTGGACCATGACGCTGCCTCAGCCCCGGATCCCTCAGCCAAGACCCCCTTCTCCCGAGCTCTCATCCGTCTGGGACCCCGTCAGTTCCCGTTCCCTCTGACCCGGGCCCCAGACTCTCGGCCCCGGCCCTCCGCGCGCCCCCTCCCTGAGCGCTCCCCGCCAGCAGCCGGGTTCCGAGCGCCGCGGGCACCCGGACTCTGACCTGCGGCCGCGGCGGCGTGGCGCCCCTGTCCGGTGTCCCCGAGGCCGACCCGAGCGCCCCAGGCGGCGGCTGCGGCTCGGGCTCGGGCTCCGAGTGCGGTGGGCCCCGCCTGCCCGCGGCGGAGCCGGGCCGGGCCGAGCCGGGCCCGGCGCGGGGGCGGGCGCGGGCGCCGGCTGGGGGTGGGGATGGGGGTGGGAGCGGGGGCGGCGGCGGCGGCGGCGGCGCGCTGCAGGGAGGGAGCGGCCCCGGCTCGGCCGCCGCCCGCGCACAGTAGGGTCCGCGGCGGGAGCCACCGGCTTTCCCGCGTCCACTCTGTGCGCGGCGCCAGCTACCTGGTGTCGTTTGCTCCCGCTACCACCGCTGGGAGGCGGCCCAGAGAGGGTCCCATTTCCGAGGAGGGACCCGAAGCTTAGGGGGATGCCCCGGCAGGGGCCGGTTTGGGGAGAGCCTAGGTGTGGGGCTTCCTCGCGGCCAGAGTGGCTTGCCCTTCACACGGCGGTCAGCCAGGCTGTCTTCCCAAGATGTTCTTTCCAGTGACATTTTTAAAGAAAATTTAATTAAAGCATATTTCGGGTCCCTCGGTTTTCTCTTCTGACCCGGTGGTACTGCACACTTTCAGAGTTCCTTGCATTTGTAAGTTACATGGTTCTTCACAAGTCACTGAGTTTTAATCATTAAAAACATTTCTTAAACTCATTAACAGAATTTCTTAAATTTCTTAGCAGTGTTTCTGACACCGAGGGACTCAGAAAACATGGGTGGGACCGAGTGGGGACGTGAGACACAAGAAACAGTTTCTCATGTGTTGGGTAGATAGTGACCGTTTCTTTTCCTGCCACACTCTCCATCATGACCTGTCCAAAGTGGGTTGGCAGGTGCGTGTTCAGAAAGCCGCTGGTCTCCTGGACTTGAGGCTCCTCTTTCCCTTTTTCCAGTCTTATTTCTGGAGCATACTGTTCTGGGACTGACCCTCTTTGGGGAGGCAGGGATGCCTGAGGCCCCCCACTTCAGGAAGCTTATGGACTATGTGCTGGGGTACTCTCCATTTCTTTCTAGCTTCATTGTGGTTACACACCTTCTGTGGTACAGAAGATTCTCGTTTGTGGTTGGAGCAAAGTTTTGTAAGGATGGGTATCACAAGGGAAAAGATTCAGAAATTAAATCAACAGACTCATGTCCTTCCTCCACAGCCCCTAAGATAAGAAGCTGCGAGCCACAGATCTTACAGGGACTGACCACTGAAAGACCATTTCTTAGCCTGTGATTTAGGTAGTTAGGTTGACGGGGATCCACAGTCTACGCTCAGGTGGAAGTGCTGCGTGCGTCCTACTTCTTGTTCATTTCAGAGTTCCAATCTGCTTTTTTTGGTCTTTCTTCCTTTCTTTTTCTTTTCTTTCTTTCTTCCTTCTATGAGACAGGGTGTTGCTGTGTCTCCCAGGCTGGAGTGCCGTGGCGTAATCACGGCTCACTTAAGCCTCGACTTCCCGGGCTTGAGGGATCCTCCCACTCCAGTCTTCCAAGTAGCAGGGACTACAGGTGCACACCACCACGCCTGGCTAATTTTTTTTTTAATTTTTATTTTTAATAGAGACTGTGTCTTGATATGTTGCCTAGACTAGTCTGAAACTCCTGGGCTCAAGTGATCCTTCTGCCTCAGCTTCCCAAAGTGCTGGGATGACAGGCACTAGCCACTGCGCCCAGCCTGCTTTTTAAAATTACAGCTTTATTGAGGAATAATTAACATAATCTAAAATTTAAATACCATACAAGTAAAATGTACAATTCAGGCCGGGTATGGTGGCTCACGCATATAATCCCAGCACTTTGGGAGGCCAAGGCAGGTGGATCACTTGAGGTCTGGAGTTCAAGACCAGCCTGGCCAACATGGTGAAACTCCGTCTCTACTAAGAAATGTAAAAATTAGCCGGGCGTAGTGGCACACGCCTGTAATCTCAGTTACTCGGGAGGCTGAGGCAGTAGAATCGCTTGAACCTAGGAGGCAGAGGTTACAAGCCAAGATTGTGCCACTGCACTTCAGCCTGGGCACCAGAGCAAGACTCCATCTCAAAAATAAATAAATAAATAAAACGTACAATTCAATGAGTTTTAGCTTATTGACAGAGTTGTGCCATCATCACCAAATCTACCCTTAGAACATTTTTATCACTCCAAAAAGGAACCTCCTCTCCATTAACAGTCATTCCTATTCTGGACAATTCATATAAATAGAATCATATCATATGAAGTCCATTGTGACTTTTTTCTTTCACTTAGCATAGTATTTGTGAGGCTCATCCATGTTATAGCTCATATTAATATTTCATTCCTTTTTATGGTCAATATTCCATTATACAGATGTACCACATTTTGTTTATTCATCCCATGAATTGATGGATATAGCTCGTTTCTATTTTTATGGGCTATTATGAATAATGCTGCTGTGAGCATTCATGTACAGGTTACTTGTGGACATATGTTTTTATTTCTCGTGAGTATATACCTAGGGACAGAACTGCAGGATCACAAGGTAACTCGATGTTTTTGAGGAACTGCCAGTCTGTTTTCCAAAGTGGTCACACCATTTTACAGTCCCACCAGCAATGTGTCAGGATTCCAGTTTTTCCACATCCTTGGCAACACTTGCTATAGTCTTTTTTATTTTAGCCAACCTAAAGGGTATGAAGTGATAGCTCATGGGGTTTTGTTTGTTTGTTTTGAGAGAAGGTATTGCTTTGTCACCCAGGCTGGAGTGCAGTGGTGCAATCACAGTTCACTGCAGCCTTGAATTCCTGGGCTAAAGCAATCCTCCCACCTCAGCCTCCCAAGTGGCTGTTACTACAGGTGTGTGCCACCACACCTAATTTTTGTATTCTTTTGTAGAGACGGAGTCTCACTATGTTGCCCGAGCTGGTATCTCATAGTTTTGATTTGCATTGTCCTAGTGACTATCCTGTTGAGCATCTTTTCATGTGTTCATTGGCCATTTATCTTTTTTGAAGAAAAGTCTACTTAAATCCTTTCCCTGTTTTTAAATTGGATTATTTTTCTTTCTGTTGTTGAGTTGTAATAGTTATTTATTTATATATTCTATATACAAGTCTCTAATCAGATACATGATCTGCCAATATATTCTCCCAGGCTGTAAGTTGTCTTTTTACATTTTTAAAAAATTATTTATTTATTTTTTTAAAACTGAGGTCTCGCTATGTTGCCTAGGTTGGTCTTAAACTTTAGGGCTCAAGTGATCTTCCTGCCTCAGCCTCCTGAATAGCTGGAATTACAGGCAGATGCCACCATGCTTGGTTCTTTTTACTTTCTTGATGTTGTCATTTGAGTTTTTAATTTTGATGAAGTCCAGTTTACCTGTTTTTTCTTTTGGTGTCATATTGGTGACTAACCCAAAGTCATGAAATTTGCTCCTAATATTTATTTTAAGAGTTTTAAAGGTTTAGTTCTTACCTTTAGGTTTTAAATTCATGTTGAGTTAAATTTTGTATATGATGTGAGATGGGGGCCAATCTGTTTTTTGGTGGGAAAATTCCCATAATTCAGTAGCGGTGACTAAGGGGAACCCCACAACAGTGAACTCATAAGTGGTGCAAAACTTTAGAGTTGAGCTGAATATTTTCTAAATTCACTCTGGATCAAAAATTTTGTGATTTTTTTTTTTTAAGGAGACCTATGGGTAGTGAAGTGTATAAATGTAAGAAGTTAAGTAATGTAAACTGAAATAATATGTCTATTTTTCAAATTGCAAATCTTGATCTATTAGTAGGTTATAAAATCTATTTATTCAGTCATAACCAGTATTTTTTAATCAAGCAAAAAGGACAGAAATAATCAGAACACACCTACTGTATTAAAGAAAGTGCTGTTTCATAACTTTTGTGTTATGCATGTGTGTGTATCTGAGTGTACCAGGAGTTGGTATAAAATGTGATTTTTACTGTGGGCCATATCTTTTAAAGTTGGAAAAACACTGTATAAACTATAGCTGTAGAATTCTTTCTTTCCACAAGCATTTTATTGAGTGCTTGTTTTGTGCCAGGCCCTCTGCTAAGTGCCGGGAATAAAATGATAAACAGCACATGGTCCCCACCCTGCAACTTTGCACACAGGCAGTGCGATCCATATGGGGTTCCTAGAGACAAAAGACTGTGCCTGTTTCAATTTTCCCAAACCACAAAGACTCCTTCCAAATATTGGTGTTTGGTCCCGTGGGACTTTTTTTTTTATTTTTTATTTTTTGCAATTAATGCTTAGTTGTTTATCTCATTTGAGATTTGCAGACATATTTACTCTTCTTTCAATAAAGAGGACTTTGTTCCCAGGTTTAGAATTGCATACTATGTTTATTATATTAAGAAGAGAGTGCAAGTCTAGAAATAGAAGTTTATCATAACTGAATTGATTTCCATTTTACTCCAACTATATTTAAACTAGTCTCACTGGACAGACCTCAGATACTTTATAGTAGTGTTATGCCACTTCTTAAGGGAAAAATTTAAAATCATAGCAAAAATTTTTCTTTATTATCCAAGTGTTCAGCAAAACTGGGCATTGGGAATAGTGACACGTAACCATTTTGCAGATTGAGTTTAGGAAAATTAGTGTGCTGTATTTGCAGTCAAGCAATGAAGCCACTCATTTACAGTAGCTGTGTATAATCGTAGCACTGACATTTGCTCCTTCTCTTTATCTGAGACACCATTTATCAATCTTTAAGCATTATAAATTCCCAGGAGATTTAGAAGATATTAATTTAAAATTTCAAAAATCATAACCAGTTCAACATGCCAGGCAGGTTAAACATACACATAGGCACACACACACACTTCCACAAATGTATCTACTTTTTGAATGACTCTGACATGTTGCCACTTGTGATTTTTACATCTAGTTATGAAATTTTACCCACAACCTCCCAATTTTACTTTGAATTTTATTAAGGTCCTTTTCTCCTCCTCTGTTTGTTCTGCCTCCTCCAATGTTGCCCTTCACAAAATAACTTGCTCATCTCTTACAAGGTCTTAAGGACCAAAGCCAGGTTTACAGCCTTTTCTTCTAACTTAAAATTGCTTGATCTTCTCATATACTGTACCCCTCTGCTTCATTCAGCATTCTATTTCTATTTTGAATGGTTGCCTATAAGTAAATAAAAATTTCTGGGACATTTTAGTGAAAGTATTGATCTTGATTATATTCAAATCAAAAATATAATATAGCTATGTATTGGTTCAAAAAACCCACAGAGAGTCCAGTCTCATGCCTGTAATCCCAGCACTTTGGTAGGCCAAGGTGGGCGGATCACTTGAGGTCAGGAGTTCATGAACAGCCTGGCCAACATGGTGAAACCCCATCTCTCTACTGAAAATACAAAAATTAGCTGGGCGTGGTGGCATGCACCTGTAATCCCAGCTATTTGTGAGGCTGAGGCAGGAGAATCGCTTGAACCTGGGAGGCAGAGATTGCAGTGAGCCAAGATCATACCACTGCACTCCAGCCTGGGCAACAGAGGTGAGATAACACCAAAAAAAAAAAAAAAAAAAAAGAGAAAAAAAAACACAGAGAATATAGCCAAATTAGTCATTTTTTCTCTTAATACACCAACTTAGAGCTTTCCTCTAGGTAATTTTTTAAAATGGAAAGAAATATAATAACACTCTCTTAAAAGCACTGAATGAAATAACCCATTTTTTTTTACTCATCTATTTTTGAAAACATTTTATTTTATTTTTTATAATTTGGAAACGCCTATGAAATTAATAATGACATTTAATTTCAGAGAGATTTCATTTGGTAATTTCAACAGTTTTGAGTTAGACTATTTACATTTTAAGATTTTAATGGCTTAAGACACATTTGAAACGTTCAAAAGTGATTTTGGTTTTCAGGGAATAAAAAAAGAGCCATTTGTCCTGCTTTCTCAATTTTTCTCCACTTTTCCCCCTAAAAATGGACCTACTTTGGGTATCAGGTTATCCTCTAAGTATCAAGAGGCAGGAAGCCAATTGAGTAGAAGTTAGGACGACGGGAACTCATAATTTTCTTGGAGGGGCAAGTCCTACTTTCTAGTTGTCTTCTCCTTTCTGAAGAAAGAATTCTGTTTTAATCAAGTACGGGTGTAAAGGAAAGAGCCCCGACCTTTATTTCTGCTCATTGTGACTTTGAACAGGAGATTCAACCTCTCTGAGGCTTAGTTTCCTCATCTGTAAAATGGCAATATAATATATTCTCAGGCCAGGACTCTGAGGCTACAGTGAGCTGTGATGGTGCCACTGTACTCCAGGCTGGGCGACAGAGCAAGACCCTGTCTCTAAAATACACACACACACACACACACACATATTTTTATATGTATTTATATATATTCACAGATGTGAGTGTATGTATATATATATTTTAGAGACAGGGTCTCTAAAATAGGAATATATATATATATATACACACACACAATTAGAATGCAAAGAATATACACATATATATTCTCTTAATCTCATCAGTGAGATAACAGGAGGAATTACCAAATCAGGCTCCCAGTAGGAACTCAATAAATGTTACTTACCATCTGGATGAAAGCATTGAGAATACTTTTACTGCTAGTCACTCACTAATCTGAAATAGTCACTCATTAATATTAAAACACAGTTTGGATGTTAAAATCTTTAAAAATATATGTTTCCTCTTTAGTTATCGGTCTGCATGGACATTCTACTCTTTTTTGCATATGAAAAAAATCGTGAGTCTAGTGGGTAGACTTTGAAACAGCTGTGAACCTGAGATTTCTGCGTGAACATGGTTTTCTCAGGACACTTGTGTGAATTTATAGATTCTGCTTTGTCTTATAAAACTAAACACAAAACCAAAAACTTTTTATTATGGAAAACACTAGACTATATAAAAGTAGGCAGAATAGTCTAGTGAACCCCCGACATACCCTAACCCGATGGCGTACCCTAGGCAATCTCGTTTCATCTGTACCCTCACCCACATCCCTCCCTGCTCTACAGTTCTGGAGGAAATCCCAGACAATGTATTTCATCATAAAACCTTCAAACTCTGTTAAATGTTGTTTTTATAAGTCTTCTGTTTAAACGTTGGTCAGAATAATTTGCTCTGGGAGAGTTTGGATTTATCAGAAAAGTTTCTCTACCGAAATATTTTCAACCCTTAACGTCTATCATGGTTGAGTTGTAAAGTGTGTTAATTGCTAAGAGGACTCTTGTGTGCACGCTACAGCTTCCGGAGGACCTAAGGACATAAGCATGCTCAGGCTAAGAAATGCTCAAGGAATCTAGACCTGGGGAAAGATAGGGTAGTCTCAGTTACTGAAAAAAAACAAACAACACAAAGCGTGTCTGTGCCAAGAACAGATTACAGCAGAGCTGGGTCCCGTAAGCTTTGGGATAACTGGGTGGGGCCTGGGTTGGCAGATCCCTGGGGGGCAGTCACTTTCTTGCACCTTCCTTGACCCCTTGTTTGTTTATATATTGGGAAGCAACACGTGGCCCTCATCTTCCACCTCTGCTGCGTTTCTCTCTTCGGAATAGCTTCCGGAAGACTTTACTGGGAAGTCACTTTGTTCCTCTGTGCTTCTGCACTGGTCTATATAGATTGCTGTGGAAATGTCTGTCTTCCCTCACTAAGATGTAAATGCCCTGACAGCAGAAGCCACGGTTGATTAATCTTTTTATGCCCAGGACTCACTGTACTACAGTGCCTGAAACCATATAGGCGGACAATCAATGTTTGTTGAATGATTGATTGCTGACTAGCTTGTAAACCCAAGCCTACTCTTAAGGAAATAATTCAAAGGTTGCCCCCTAAGAGTCTTCCATCACTGTCATTCTTCATACTCTTAATAGCTTTATATTTTGTCATATGAGTTATCATTGCCTGAAATTATATATTTGTTTAACTTTTACATGTACATTGTCTGCCTTCCCACACTAGAAGGTGATTCCAAGAAGGCAGGGATTTTTAAATTCACTATTGTCACCTTAGCACCTAGCACATGGCAAGTGACTAGCACCTAGCAAACAGCTCTCAATAAATTTGTATTATTGAAATAATGGTGATGTCATCAATTCAATCACCATTAGAAGTTGTATTTTCGGCTAAGCGTGGTGGCTCACATCTGTAAATTCCAGCACTTTGGGAGGCGGAGGCAGGCATATCACTTGAGGTCAGGAGTTCAAGACCAGCCTGGCCAACATGGTGAAACCTCATCTTTACTAAAAATACAAAAATTAGCTGTGCGTGGTGGTGCGCACTTTTAGTCCCAGCTACTCAGCAGGCTGAGGTACAGTAGTCCCAGCTACTCTGGAGGGTGAGGCTGAGGTACAGGAATCGCTTGAACCTGAAAGGCGGGGGTTGCAGTGAGCTGAGATTGTGCCACTGCACTCCAGCCTGGATGACAGAGACAGACTCCGTCTGAAAAAATAAAAATTAAAAAAAAAAAAAAAAGAGGCCAGGTGCGGTGGCTCACGCCTGTAATCCCAGCACTTTGGGAGGCCAAGGCGGGCAGATCACCTGAGGTCAGGAGTTCGAGACCAGCCTGACCAACATGGAGAAACCCGTCTCTACTAAAAATACAAAAAATTTAGCCGGGTGAGGTGGCGCATGCCTGTAATTCCAGCTACTCAGGAGGCTGAGGCAGGAGAATCGCTTGAACCCAGGAGGCAGAGTTTATGGTGAGCCGAGATCATGCCACTGCACTCCAGCCTGGGCAACAAGAGCGAGACTCCATCTCAAAAAAAAAAAAAAAAAAAGTTGTATTTACAATTTTATATGCCTACAACATTGATTAATATTCCCTTAGTTAAGTCCCCAGCTGCTAATTTTTGCATTACTTAGGTAGCCACATACTTTTCTGTTTTTATAAACAAAAAACTGTTTTGGACATTTGGACCCATGTGCCAGTTTTGAACATTCTGTTTTGAACATTTGAACCCATGTGCCAGTTTGGCTCTTGATGCATTGAATACCTACTGTTGATACATAATTTATATTTTGAGCAGAGTCTGAGGACTGGGAATGCTCAAGACCAAGGCTTCCTAACAGAGTGATTTCAGAAAGGCTGTTCCCACTGTGATTGTTCAGTAATATAACTTCCCTTTCCCTGTGCCTATTTCTTAAATGCCCGAGGGTAAGGATGTGAGCCAAGCTGCCTGCAGACTTTTTGTTGCCAGGGCCTTCAGGAGAGCTCTCTTTCCAGTCTTTGGTTGGAGCCCCTCCCTGGGGGTGACGCTTTGGTATTGGCAGAGCTCTGTTTTGCATTTCTACTGGATTTTTAAATGTTTGGGTATCTGGTAGATAGGTCATGAATTGCATTTACAAGTTTAGACACTTTTGTACAATAGTAAGAGGAGGTAGAAGAGGGAGTTAAGGAGGTGTGAGGGCTTCACTGAAGAGTGATATTTGGTTTACTGACATTGGGTTTTGGTAGCATCTCTTCCTACTATCACAATATGGACACATTTTTCCTTCTCAAAGTATTTTTCTGATTTTAATCTATAACATTCATTTATTCTCTTAGTAAAAATGCAGTAGGTAAATTTCTTTCCGATCAATTTCTGCACGCCTTCTTAGTATGCAGAGTTTTTATTTAAAAAATTATTTCTATAGTAGTAAGAAGTGAACTCTTCCTAGTTTTAATATGATCGACCTCTTTAACTGTTCTTCCACCAAATGGACCTGCAGTGGTCTAGATGATTTGTATAATTTATTAATGATTGAAAGTAAATTGTTAGCCTTTAAGGCATTGTTTACTATGGCTCTATAAAATACAGTTGTCACTGTGATTCTTCAGTAATGTAATCCAAGTATCTCCAGACGTTTCCAAAAACTTATTAAAAATCTGTCACATAGCATGCTTAAAGGAGGCAATGTTGCATAAAACGTATTTATAAACCACAAGATTATTAATGGTTTAATATATGGGCAACTCAACTCAGTACAACTAAATAATGAAAGGATATTTGAATCTCAGGGGAAAAACAAAACTAAAAAAAAGAAAAAGAAATTACAATAGGGGAAAAACAAAACTAAAAAAAAGAAAAAGAAATTACACCCTTAGCCTTTTATGAAAATAACAACTTTTTTCTTTTCTTTAAAACTATTTTAAAAATTACAGAACATAAGTTTCTCGTAAAAGGTCAAGCCACTTGTATGCAAATGTTTGTAGCAGCATTTTTCATAATAGCCCCCAAGTGGAAACAACCCAAATGTCCATCAACATTGTGTGTAACCAATGTATATTCCACACTGGAGACACAAAATGTGGTCGACAGAGCCAATGGAATATTACTCAGACAAAAAAAAGGAGTGAAGTACTGATACATCTACCACACGGATGAGCCTCAAAAACATTACACTAAGTGGGCTGGGCACGGTGGCTCACGCCTGTAATCCCAACACTTTCGGAGGCCGAGGCGGGCGGATCATGAGGTCAGGAGTTCAAGACCAGCCTGGATTGTGAAACCCCGTCTCTACTAAAAATACAAAAAATTAGCTAGATGTGGTGGCGGGTGCCTGTAATCCCAGCTACTCGGGAGGCTGAGGCAGGAGAATTGCTTGAACCCAGGAGGCAGAGGTTTCAGTGAGCTGAGATCGTGCCACTATATTCCAGCCTGGGCAACAAAGCAAGACTCTGTCTCAAAAAAAAGAATTCAATTCTGTATGGTTCCTTTTATATGAAATGTCTGGTATAGGCAAATGCATAGAGGCAGAAAATAGATTAGTGGTTGCCAGGAGCGGGGGAGAGGAGAACTTAGGGAATGACTGATAATGGGTGCAGTTTCTTTTGGGGTGAAGTGTTTTGGAATTAGATAGTGGTGATGATTATACAATTTTTTTTTTTTTGAGACAGAGTTTTGCTCTTGTTGCCCAGGCTGGAGTGCAATGGCGCAATCTCAGCTCACCGAAACCTCTGCTTACTGGGTTCAAGCAATTCTCCTGCCTCAGCGTCCTGAGTAACTGGGATTACAGGCTCCCACCACCATGCCCGGCTAATTCTGTATTTTTTAGTAGAGATGCGGTTTCTCCATGTTGGCCAGACTGGTCTCAAACTCCCGACCTGAAGTGATCCACTCGCCTCGGCCTCCCAAAGTGCTGGGATTACATGAGTGAGCTACCGTGCCCAGCCACAACTTTATTAAATACACCAAAGCCCATTGAATTATACATTTTAAAGAGTAATTTTATGGGATGTTAATTATATCTCAATTTTAAAAATGTTTTTAATTATACTGAGAAAAATGATTATTTCTATTCTCCCTTTACTAAATAAGAACTAGCATGTTTCTAGTTTCCCCTTTCCACCCACCTACCATGTTTTGTCATTCTGTTATTCCAGGGCTGCAGCATATTGATGTGCAGTTTAACTCTGCTCGAAGGTAGCCAGCCAAGTGGATAAAGCGGGGCTGAAATCCTAGCAGTGTGCTCATCCTACCTGAAAGAAGGACGAGCCTAATTCATTAAAAAATCACCCATAACCTAGCAGTGGCCTTGATCTTTTTAAAAACTCTTTCTTTCCTTCCTTCCTTCCTTCCTTCCTTCCTTCCTTCCTTCCTTCCTTCCTTCCTTCCTTCCTTCCTTCCTCCCTCCATCTCCCTCTCTCTCCCTCTCTCTCTCCCTCTCTCTCTCCCTCTCTCTCTCTTTCTCTCTTTCTCAGCGTTTCTCTTTGTTGCCCAGACTGGAGTACACAGCTCACTGCAACCTCAAACTTCCAGGCTCGAGTGATCCTCCTGCCTCAGCCTCCTGAGTAACTGGGACTACAGATGCATGTCACCATGCCCAGCTGATTAAAAAAAAAAATGTTGTAGATACTGTGTCTTGCTATGCTGCCCAGGCTGGTCTTAAACTCCTGGCCTCAAGTGATCCTCTCACCTGGGCCTCCCAAAGTGCTGGGATTACAGGTGTGGGCCACCTCACCAGGCCAAGTGATCATTTAAGATGATCATTTTAATGGGGTTTTGGGACTATTTTTGGAGGGTAGGTAAATACATATACTTCTTCAGGTCTACTCTCTTGAATTAGAAGTCAAGCACTTCATTTTATTGTCATACTATAATGAATATACTCTAATGGATTACTTTCCAGAATGGAACACCCTTTGGCACTTTCTTAGCAAATTGGGTTGGAAATTATCCAGTTAATGTTAAAAAGCACATTTTTAGTTTAAGTGTGTGTTCTATAGTCCCTTTAATTTTGCCTTTTGGGTTTTAAGAGGATTCAATGTATTGTTCAACTTTACCTTATGATCCCTGAATATGTTTTTTTGCTTGATATCACTAAAGTGCCACCACTACAAAGGGGATTTCCTGATACTTACTTGTTCTAACAATGCAACTTTTTCTGACAGCATTCTTGTATAGATTTCAAAAGAGCTCAAATAATAGTATTTTCTACACTAAATTTAATCAGTGACTCAACACACATTTATTGAATTACTATTATGTTCAAAATAACACTCTATTCCAAACAGGAAGAACTCAGATCCCAGCACTTTACATACAAAGTGCTTGTGTGCCTGATACATGGTAGGTACTCAGTGAATATTTATAAATGGATCAATGCCTAAAAAACAATCTTCTTAATTTGTGATGCCTAAAGATTAGACACTGTCTAATAACCACAGAATTTAATAGGCCCTTTATTCAACTGGCATTCTAGAAGGGAAATTATCTGATGTAAAAAATGTGATATAGGCCAGGAGCAGTGGCTCACGCCTGTAATCCCAGGACTTTGGGAGGCTGAGGCAGGCGAATCAGGAAGTCAAGAGATCAAGATCATCCTGGCCAACATGGTGAAACCCTGTCTCTACTAAAAATACAGAAATTAGCTGGGCGTGGTGACACGTACCTATAGTCCCTGCTACTCAGGAGGCTGAGGCAGGAGAATCGCTTGAACCCGGGAGGCGGAGGTTGCAGTGAGCCAAGATCAAGCCAATGCACTCCAGCCTGGTGACAGAGTAAAGAAACAAACAAACAAACAAACAAAAAAACTGATATAATTTGGACTATTTCTAACATAAATCTAAGAATTCTGGCAAACTAAAAACTTTCAGTGTTAACTATTTGTAGTGTTTTAAACTGATAATTTTTTTCAACAATTTTTTTTTGCTACTTTGTCAGTTTGTTTAGAAGTATCTGTTCTTAAACTGATAACTTTCAAGATCACTTAAAAGTGTTTCCACTTAAAAATCAATAATCTGCCGGAAAATGGCGCGAACCCGGAGGTGGAGCTTGCGGTGAGCAGATATTGCACCACTGCACTCCAGCCTGGGCGACACAGCTAGACTCCGTCTCAAAAAAGAAAGAAAAGAAAAAATCAATAATCAGCGGTTCTCATATCCATGTCAAACACTTAGTGTTTTGTAATTGTTATTGTTCTGTTTATTTGTTTGTTTGTTTCTAATCCCAGAAAGGTGGGATCTAGGATTCCTGGACTAATTAGAATTACCATGAATCTGAAATTTAAGATGCATGTAGGGTGATATTTTACGTTTTCGGTTTTTTTTTTTTTTTTTGAAATGGAGTCTTGCTTTCTGCTCAGGCTGGAGTGCAGTGGCATGATCTCGGCTCACTGCAGCCTCTGCCTTCCAGGTTCAAGCGATTCTCCTGCCTCAGCCTCCCTAGTAGCTGGGATTACAGGTGCCTGCCACCACACCTGGCTAATTTTTATATTTTTAGTAGAGATGGGGTTCCCCATATTGGCCAGGCTGATCTCGAACTCCTGACCTCACGTGATCCTCCCACCTCGGCCTCCGAAAGTGCTGGGATTACAGGCGTGAGCCACCACACTCGGCCTAAGTTTTAATTTTAACTACATAAATTTTCATAAACAATTTTTTCCTTGTAAACAACTGAAAGATTTCCAAAAAAGCCACGATATTTTCTTCCCCAATTCCATCTCTCCTTCTTTGACTCAAGTGCTTTTCATGTATGTTAAAATTTGAGAACCATTGCCGTAATGGGAAAGTCAGAATTAGTAAACTGAAAAATTTTGTTAGAGCTTAAAATACAAGGCTAGTTTTTTTTATGTTGTTCTTTATCACACAAATTAGAGTCTAAATCTCAGACTCTAAGACAGAGAAAAATTGCATTTTCAAGTATTTGAGAACCATCATTTAAGATGATATCTTACCAAAAGAATCTCTTCCTTCTCACGAAAAAAAAAAAAAGTTTAGTTCCAATTACTGTCAGCAAGAAATGCAAGCAATGGAAATAGTAAACATATTCAGCATGTGGGGAAACAGTTGGTATTCAGTAAACAGCAAGTAATTTATTGACTTGGCAAGGCTCCCTTGAACTCCAGTACACAGTTAACTCTTAATTATCTAGGAACAGATTTACTATTTTGTAAATTCTTTAGAATGTTATTGAACTCTCTGTCCCTCATCTTGCTAAATTCTAGGCTGACATCAGTATGCCTGAGAGAGCAGTGGAGTTAATCAAGCTTGAAGGGTGAGCTAAGTACAGGTTCACTTTCAAATCCTTATTAAGCACATCCTCTTTGCCCTGCACTGTGTTAGGGTGAAAGACAAAAGATCCTGCTTTTAGGGAGCTCATAGTCCAGTAGAGGAGGCAGATAAGTTAAAAAAAAAAAAAAAGAGAGAGAGAGAGAGATTACAATGCAGAAAGTGCAATAAACATGGCAATAACATGATGCCATGGAGGTACATAGGAAGGGGGGAAACCTAACCCAGGTCGCCTAATGGGAAGGCTTCCCAGATAAGAAATACCTGAGTTTAATCTTGAAGGATGAGTGGGATGTAGCCATACAGAAATACTTGGGGTCCAAGGGCGATGGATCATGCCTGTAATCCCAACACTTTGGGAAGCAAGAGAATGGCTTGAGCCCAGGAGTTCAAGACCAGCCATAAAAATATAGTAAGACCTTGTCTCTACAAAAAATTTAAAAAGTCAGCTGGGTGTCATGGTGTGCACCTGTAGTCCCAGCTACTTGGGAGACTGAGGCAGGAGGATCACTTGAGCCCCGGTGGTCGAGGCTGCAGTGAGCTGTGATCACGCTACTGCACTCCAGCTTGGGCAACGGAGCGAGACTCTTTTTTTTTTTTTTTTTTTTTTTTTTAACAACCTAGAAGGTAGAGTCCAAGGCCTTTTAAAAAACAAACAAACAAAATCATTTGCACTAGACAGCCTAAGGTGACCTCAGGTTTCCAACGTGAGCAATTGGGCTCAATTTGAGACACGTTAAGTTTTTGGTGTTTGTGGGGAATAGCCAAGTGAAGATGTCCACAGACCATGGTTATCCATGCTTGCTGCTTCGGGAAGGGGTCTGGGATGGACACGCAATGTGGGGTCATCATTGTCTGCCTAGCGATGGAAGCCGTTGATGGGAAAGAGATCTCCAGGAAAGGCAAGCTGGGGTGGCCTCTGTGGGCAACGTGAGCTTTTAAGGGGTAGTGGAATCTGAGAAGGATCAGCTAGAAGGGCAGAAAAAAGAAAAATGAGAACAACTTGGTAGGATGAAGGTCAAAGGAAAAGAGCAGACAACACTGTCATACGGCACAGAGAAGTCAAAGAAGATAGGCCTGGGAACTCTGACGAGAACCAAGGCAGCAGCAGAAGCCACGCCAGTCAGAAACATTTATTAAGCACCTACTATGAATGTACCAGGCACTGTAAACTGTTGTGCTATTTAATCTTCACTATGGTCCTTTGAGGGAAGGCATTATTAATATTATCATTCTTAGATTACAGATGAGTAAATTGAGGCCCAGAAGATCTTGACCAGAGTGGTACAACTAGTTTGCAACAGTGCAAAGACTGTGACTCAGCTTAGCCTCGCTTGTGAGTCCGGCTCTCTGTCATGTGCTGGTGACCGACAGTGGTGACAAAGCAGAGAGTGAGTGAGTGTTCCCTACTCTTTAGAAATCTTTGTCAGTGGAGCATAGTGGGTAGATTTCACAAAGAAGAGGCAGAGTCTAAGCAGGTGTTTTTTTGTTTTAATTTTTGTTTTTAAGATGACAGAGGCTTGCCCGCGATGATCAGGTAAAGAAAGAGAGCCACGGAAAAAAGAAAAAGTCTTCAGAATGAAGGGACTGATGCCTGTCTAGCCATACTTCCACTTCTGGGGTTGAATCACAAGAGATCTGAAAGAAAACCTGCCGGTGTGAACAACTGAAGCTGTTTGGTACTGTGTGAGTGTGTTTTAGGAAAGAAATCACCTGCAAAAAATGTCCATCTCACCTTTTCTCATTTAGGAATTCATTAATACGATGAACATCATTCATGATGAAGTAGACTGAATTTCTTGTGTAACCACAATCCGGAACTATACTTGCCACATCAAACCAGGCCCTACCTATCTAGGTTCAGGGCAAAGAGTAGCAGCTGGGGGAGGGGCTCCACGTACACTTTTCCTTCCTGTGTCCACACTGTAAAATCCAGTACCTTCTTTCTTTCCATCAGTTGCTGTTCTCAGTGGAGCACCCAGACCTCTTTTTTTTTTTTTTTTTTTTTCCAATAGAAAAAAATGATGCCCATCGCAGAGCTCTTGGCTGGTCCTGCAGCAGAGCTAGAAGTTACTAGTTCCTGTTCTCCCAGATCTTATTTCTGAAAACTATGTGCCTGTGTGGCTAAACTTTATTTAAACTGAACTTCTAATAACATACTAGAAAAGAAAATTAATCCCAGTTTTTGTTTGTAACTTTATTATAAGGACTTACAATGAAATTCGTACCCAGAGCTCTTTGTAGATTCCTCCACAAGATAATGGCTTTGCTGGTCTGTGGAGCAGTGGCTTCTAAATCACACTCTAGGTAATTATTTTATAGGTTCAAGAAAGACATACGCTACTGGGGACCTACTGAGCCAAGGCACTAATGCTAGGGCTGCGGGGAAAGTGCAAAGTGCAATGCGGACATCTTTTGTGGGAGTGCTCAACTTTCTTAGAGATGGGGACCAGAATTCAGAGTAGTGAAGCACCAATATAAGTAGTAAAAGAATGTTTACTTTTTCCATTTAAAAGCAATGATACCAGTAATGCATGAATATATTCTTGCAGAAAGGAATACAGAAATCTCTAGAATAAATTGTTCAAGTTCCCCCTCACGACCTCCCCACTTCCACTTCCCTTCCCAAATTGAGGTGTTTCTTGTTGGTCTCTTTTCTATGCATTTCCACACAAACAGAAGCAAATATGTATACTTCTACACGTATGTAATTTAACATATGTACTTTTATTACTGTTCAGCATAAATTGTTCAAAATACATTTTTTTCTGTGAACTTTTTCCTTAAGAAGGTCTATTCATGTCAGAACATATACATGTATTCTTTTAAAAGTCAGTGTAGTATTACTACAGAATAAATCAATAAATTTATTAAAACATTAGAATGTATCCCACACAAGAGAAACAAAAACTACTAAATTCTAAAACATTTGATTGGCAGACACTAGTGATTAATTCCATGTTTAATTCCATGTTTAATCATTTGTTTGAGTAGACTTAAGCTTCATGGAAATTTTCTCCACTTTAATCTTTTAAAAACATAGATTTAATATTAATACATTATTTTGACATATAAAAGCCCTTATATAAATATTTTGCTTAAAACCAAGCAACTTAAAAGGAATATTTAAGTGGAAAATACTGGAATGCTACCTAGTTAGCATATATGATTGAATGCTATGGATCCCACAAGGCAGGACTAGAATGAAATAAAAGAAAAAGATTCTTAAATATCTCAGGAAAATGGGAATTCTTGTGGTACCTAAGGACAATGGTAGGTCAGTTTTGGCTGGGTGCAGTGGTTCATGTCTGTAATCCCAGCACTTTGGAAGGCCAAGGCGGGTGAATCACCTGAGGTCAGAAGTTCGAGACCAACCTGACCAACATGGCGAAACCCTGTCTCTACTAAAAATACAAAAATTAGCCAGACGTGGTGGCAGGCGCCTGTAATCCCAGTTACTCAGGGGGCTGAGGCAGGAGAATCACTTGAACCTGGGAGGCAGAGGTTGCAGTGAACCGAGATAGTGCCACTGCACTCTAGCCTGAGTGACACAGCAAGACTCTGTTTCAAAAAAAGAAAAAAAAGTCAGTTCTTTTCTGATCATTGTTAAACTGATAACTAAAATCTAAAAAAAAACCCAAAAAAACAAAAAAACACTACTTCTTGTTTAAAGATATATTTGGCCAAGCGCAGTGGCTCACGCCTGTAATCTCAGCACTTTGGGAGGCTGAGGTGGGCAGATCACCTGAAGTCGGGAGTTTGAGACCAGCCTGACCAACATGGAGAAACCCTGTCTTTACTAAAAATACCAAAAAAATTAACAGGGCGTGGTGGTGCATGCCTGTAATCCCAGCTACTCGGGAGGCTGAGGCAGGAGAATCACTTGAATCCAGGAAGCAGAGGTTGCAGTGAGCTGAGATCATGCTACTGCACTCCAGCCTGGGCAACAGAGTGAGACTCCATCTGAAAAAAAAAAAAAAAAAAAAAAAAAAGATATATTTGTACACGCACATGTATAGAGGAAAACCATAAGTTTATGTTTTCTTTATGTTTTAACAGTGGTTATCTCTGGGTAATGGTCCAGATTCAAGTGATTCTTATTCTTTATCTTTTTCTGAACTTTCCAATTTTAAAAATAATAAATACATATTAGTTTTCTTAATTAGAGAAAAATAAAATAAAGTGAATTAACAACGAACGAAATGAGTATGTATCTTGGCTTGAGAACAGAAACTCTGCCTTCTTTATCTTTACATTTCCCCACATTACTTTTACTTAAGCGTAACATATACAATTATAATCTTGGGTCAAACAAACTTAAAAATAGGCTTGTAATATATAAATAAATACAACACCTAAAGTAGTTTTTATTCTAGTACTACTAGGCCAGCATACAAAATATACCTTTATTTACTAATGTGATATCTCTTCTGTTAAATAATTAATTTTTTAAATTTATAATTTCACGAAATTTAGTTTTTAAAAAAGCTTATTCTTGTCATTTCCAAAAAAAGAGAGGGGAAAGGAGAGAGGAAGCTGTGCTTAGTGGGAAAGTTGCAACATTCGGTTTGTGAGTAGTTTTTGCTTTAGATATTTTTTTTCAACGACTTCTCTTACATAAGAGTCCTGTGATATCTCCATAGGGAGAAATAACCCTCAGCTACATTATGTCTTTTTAATTTTTCCTCCAGATAGTGTTTACAAATCAACATGTAGGAATGACTCCATATTTAAAGTTATTAGCCAACTCTAGTGTCTATTTGCCATTAAGGACAATTAGTAATTTTAACAATCAATGAGAGTTTATTTTAGGAGAAAACTTACTGAAATTTTCAGGAAATAACCTTTTTGTTCCAAAACAGCTGTCATTGAACACCATTATATCTACAACAATTAAAATTATCTTTGGTGACTTTTAGCATCTGGCATTGCTCCATTATTGTTCAGTTAAATATTTTTCAAGTTTGCTAGGACTTTTGCCCACCATGTGCTTACGACTCTTTATTGTCAATATGTATCTTAGAAGTCACCTTTGTGACATTACTTTTTTTGTATTGTGGGAGAGTGCATAATTTCTATAGTGAATTGCCTGAGAAATGAAGTAATATTTATTAGGAAATTGCAGTACATATCTACAAGTTACCTACAAACATACAATTATAATTTATTCTGTTATATTTAACAACAAATATTCCCTTCTCTCTTTTACTAGATCCGTGCAAAAAATAATTCCTAGTTTAAAGAATTAGCTAATGTGCAGTGGCCAAAAAACAAACAAAAAGCAAAGAGCAACATGTCATTTTGATCAATTTAACTGAAAAATATGAAGGACATTTCCATGTTGAATTCACCCAGACCATTAGTGCAGGGAATTGATTGTTAAAAACAAAACCAAAGAAAAACAAAAACATACTATTTTGCATCCCAATGGAAGTCATAAATATGTTAGTTCAAAACCCATCCAAAATGAGTCATGTGTCTTAGAAAAAAATAACAAACCTGAGATCCTGTAATACCTTACCCAATTTAAATCCTAATTACGACTTCATGTTTGTTTCATTTTGAGACAAAGTGAATGCTTATCTTTAGAAATGACTAATTAAGCATTGAAATATAATAGCTTCAGGAGCCTAAATGCATCATATGATAAAAGAACAATACTTTTATAATATCTGAGGCCTTGATCACTATTATTGAGTTAGTATATTTTGAGGGAAAAAAATTACGTGCTATGATTTTATTCAAACCAAAAAAAATTGGAAAATATTTAAGAATTATTACTGATTATTGAAATCTAAAACACTAATACCAGTGAATATTTCTTATACCCTAATACTTCTCTGAACACTTACAAAGCCAATAATTAACCATTCAGACTGAAGGAAAAAAAAAACTGGAAGGGATTTATAAGGGTGAGTAGGGTGAAATTTATTTAAGTAACTTCAAAAATCTGCACAAACCCAAAGCAATTTGAGCTCTGTGTTATGGATTTGGGGGACTGTCAATGTGCATCGATTGTCCTTGACTGCCTCTCTTGCAACTTCTTCTCTCCTCTATAACACAACTGATATTGCTATTCCTGGCACGTCCCCCATCCCCACAAGTTCACATAATCAAATCCTGGACTATTTTTGATGAGAAATAGTAGCTAACAAGATTGTTTTCCCACTCTAGGCAGTTGAAAATGGAGGACGTGCAAAATATTATTTAAAAAGCAGGTTGCAAAACTAACTTTCAAAAAAGTTAAAATGGACTAAAAACTTGAAGACAGATACTCCGTTGAAGACAGATACTCTGAATTGTTAAAAAGTTCTTACCTCTGGGGGACAGAGTACTGGTGATTTTTCTTTTCTCACTTTTTTCTGCATTTTTCAGGGATTTATGTATTACATTAATAGTTAACAAAATAGTAAAAGTCAAATATGGGGAAAAGTATCTCATTGGTCATGAAAATGTAAATAAAATATGCAAAACACTGAATTGTTTCAAATTATTGTTTAAAAACTACTGTTGTAAAATGATCCAGGCCTCCAAGCTCTTCCTCTCATTTGCGGAACATAAAGTATATTTTGGATCAACACATGGAACATTCCAGACAATGTGAAACTAGAAAGGAACTGCACCTGTATCCCGACACGGCGCCAAAAAAATGCAGCTACTGAATAAATACTCATCTTAAATTGGGAAAAGGAATTAAAGTCCATTTTCTACTTACTCCTATGCAGAAAAGTGAAAGTTTTATTCTTGGCATGAATATGATAGAACTCGTGGGACAGTAACTATTATTAAGAAGGTACTTTTTAGAGTTTGACTCCACTGAGCAGTTTTAAGTGGAAGAGAAGGCATTGCAGAATATGAATGAATGCTATAACTGAAAACTTGATGGTTTTGAATTAAACTCTGGCTATTTACTTTGTGAGTTTTGAGAATCACTTGATTAATTTTTTTTCAGATGATTACTTGTACCAAACAGGGAAAGAACATCGTGTATTTAAGGATTTGTTTACCTAAATGAATGCGCTTGGTGAGGAGGAATTTAGCTTCAGCAGAATTTTCTGTAAGAAGAGTAACATTTACATAATGGCAATTCTAAAAAAGTCATCTTTTTCAGAGAAAAATGTGAAGCAATGTGTGTGGAAAGCTGCAAAATCTAGAGTTGCAGGCAGATTAGGCAAGAGGCGCCTGGTGAAAAATAAAAAAAAGAATTAAATCATGGCTAAAGATTTTTTCCAGCAAAAGTAGTTAATATGTGGAACAAACTGTTAACATGGCTTTTAAAAAATAATCAGAAGCTGTGAAAGAATTCTGACAGGGGAGATGAGAGACATGAGATAAATGGGGAAGTAGAGAATAGAAGCATGAATATGTGATGGCACGTGTGACTTTGCCATTAATTTTATTATCTTGGCAGAAGACCTTAGATCAATGAGGAAAGTGGATGGAAGACAGGGCAAGCTAAAATTTAGCTCTCTAGATGGAATCTTTTGCTTATGTTTTTTTCTTTTTATTTTTTTTCCCCACTGTGTTTGTTTCTGGGGAGTATATTCTATAGCAGAAAGACTCCCCCCAAATACTCTACATTTTACCAAAAAAAATGGAAAAGCATACTATGTGAAACTATTGTCAGACATAGACAGAAAAGAGACCAAAGAGAAATCTTCACCTTTGCGTCTTCAATTTCAACAGGTGCCTTGTATGTTCCTTTAAAATCTGATGCTTTGGCTACACTCAGGCCTTTCTGCAGTAACCTTAGCAGATGCTTAAGGAACCTAAATTGCTGAAGCCAGTTCCAGTCTAATAAAATGATCTATATTTCTTTCTTCAATGAACCTTTTTTTTTTTTTTTTTTGAGACAGAGTTTCACCTGTTGCTCAGGCTAGAGCGCAGTGGCGCAATCTCAGCTCACTGCAACCTCTGCCTCCCAGGTTCAAGCAATTCTCCTGCCTCAGCCTCCCAAATAGCTGGGATTATGGGATTACAGGCACACACCACCAGGCCCGGCTAATTTTTGCATTTTTTTTTTTAGTAGAGATGGGGTTTCTCCATGTTGGCTAGGCTGGTCTCGAACCCCTGACCTCAGGTGATGCATCTGCCTCTGCCTCCCAAAGTGCTAGGATTACAGGCATGAGCCACCGCGCCCAGCCTGAACCTTCTTTTTAATCTTACAGTTTCTCCATTTATCAGAATGTGCAACTGCTCTTGAATTCGCTCCCTTCTACTTAAATGTTGGATCCCACAATCCATATGCAAACAATGAATTTCAGTAGAAATCCAACATTTCAGTAGAAAATCTATATCTCAAGCATTGTGCTAGATACCAGAGACACAACACAGGATAATTCGGAAAGTTTCCCATTCTGTGTACGCCAAGTTCTTCCCCCGCCCCCCGCCCCACAAAATTTTGTAAAGGTTCTAATAGTCTCTACAGTGGTATCAAAAATAATTTCTCCTTTCTAATTTGGAGAACATGAACATTAGCCATTATTTGTTTCTCAGTAATTTTCCACATGCCAGTCATCCTATCTTGGAACTCCTCCTCCATCTCAGACCAAACCTCTCTCCTGCTGCATGACTTTTCCCATGTGACCCTTTAAATAAATTCTAAGATTTTTCCCATAATTAATTAATCTCAGAAATCAAAATGAAACATGTCACCAGGGTCTTATTTAAAGCCAAGAAATCTGTTGGCTATTATCCATCCTTGTTTCTAAATTAAACAACCCCAAATACTATTCTCAATACTACAAACCATCCTTGTTTGTTAATATCAGGCATTTTCTCCTCAGAGAACGAGGGCCTATACAACAAAGACTTTTGATATGTGCGCACCGTAACACGAAGCACACTTATATTTCATTTCAATGATATATAAGGACGTTTTCCTCTAAAATTTCCACATCCATGTGCTTTGAAAAGACTCACATACTAGAAATGAATTTTCCTGAGTAAAATACTGCCAGTTTTCATTTTCTGAATGATCCAAAGGACAACAGCTCAAAATCTTTTCTCAAAGTCTGACTCTTTGGGCCTGGTAACAATTTAACATACAACTAAATCTTTATGATTTACAGATGGATTGCTTGAATTATACTTTATCTTTGGTGACTCAGCTCTTCCCCACCTTTGCCACTTTGCCAGGTTCAAGTATGCTGGAAAGGAAGCAGAACTGAGTCAGGGTCAAACATGCAGAGTCTAATCATGGGGTGTGTGTATGTGTGTTTGAGAGAGAGAGACAGAGATTTGTTTAATTCCCAAGCCAAACTCAAGATGGTCCATTGTGTTGTTGGAGGAGATGGTTACCCCATTCTCCATGATGTTTTTATTTCACAGGGCTTATCCCTGTATCAAAATATCTCACGTGTGCCATAAATATATGCACCTACTGTGTACCCACAAAAATTAAAAATAAAAGAAAGAAAGCTGGAAGGCACATTAAAAAAAAAAGATTGTTATTTTTTAAAGTCCCTCCTGTTGAGTTAGATAAATTATTACATATAACTAAAGAGAAAGCTGGACACCTTTTCTTCCTGCCTTCCTTTTCCCCTTTTCCCTGCCTCACCCCTTCCTTTCTTCATTTCTAATATTCTCATTTCAGCTTAAAGCGAAAGGTTGTTTAGCAGCAGGGTAGGAAGGATACCTTATATCCAACCCTCAGCTTGATTTCTTCTAGTCCTTAGGGTGACATTGACCTGGCTTTGAGGACCAGTGCACTCCAGCTCTCCCGATGTGCTCTCCCGGCTGGTTGAGACCACAGCCTCTGCACAGCAGTTCACCCCGGAGCCTCCTGTGCCTGGCTGCCTTTGTCCTTCTCCCTCCTCTGTTTGCTCCCCGCTCATTCTCGTCTGCCTTTGTCTGTCTCTGTCTCATGCCTCCCTCCATCTCCACATCTGCTGTTCCTCTTCTCTGCTTCTCTTTCATTCACTAACATTTTCCCCCTTTTTCTCACTGAAACCTTGAAATTATAATATAAAATATTTTTATTCTTGAATTTAAATGGAAAAGGTGATTGGATAAGTTAATTTCTTTAAAGATGTAATTGTTGCAACTTCTAATTTTTTTTCCAACAAGTTGGTGACCTTTGATGGAAACACAGCAGCATCACTGCAGCTTACAGAATTACTGCTTAGCAAATGCATGAGACATTCAAAGGGACTTCTGATCAGTTTTCTAAGTTTCTCATGATTATCTTTTTTTTTTTTTTTTTTTTTTTTTGAGGCAAGGTTTCACTCTGTCACCCGAGCTGGAGTGCAGTGGCTCACTGCAGCCTCTGCCTCCTGGGCTCAGGTGATCCTCCCACCTCAGCCTCCCAAGTAGCTGGGACTTCAGGTATGTGCCACTACACACGGCTAATTTTTGTATTTTTTTTTTTGTATTTTTTGTAGAGATGAGGTTTCACCATGTTGCCCAGGCTGGTCGTGAACTCCTGGGCTTAAGCCATCCACCCTCCTTGGCGTCTCAAAGTGCTGGGATTACAGGCGTGAGCCACCACACCCTGCTTCATGATTATCTGAGAAAGAAAACATAATAAACATTGAAATGCATAATGATCATTTGTATTTTTGTTTGTTTGAGACAGAGTCTCGCTCTATCCCAGGCTAGAGTGCAGTGGCACAATCTCGGCTCACTGCAGCCTCTGCCCCCCAGGTTCAAGTGATTCTCGTACCTCAGATTCCTCGGTAGCTAGGATTATAGCCGCCCACCACCACGCCCAGCTAATTTTTATATTTTTAATAGAGATGGGGTTTTGCCATGTTGGCCAGGCTGGTCTCAAACTCCTGACCTCAAATGATCCATCTGCCTCGGCCTCCCAAAATGTTGGGATTATAGGCCTGAGCCACCGCAACACACATGAAATGCATAATGCTCTTTCAGCAGGGTTGCCAACTTTAGCAAACGAAAATACAGGATGCCTAGTTAAATTTGAATTTCAGATAAACAAATCATTGTTTAGTGTGTGACCCATGAGATATTCGAGACAAATTTATACTAAAAAAAGTACTTGCTGTTTATCTGAAATTCAAATTTAACCAGGCATTCTGTATTTTGTAATTGACTATATTCATAATATTTGTGTGTGCATATATATATATGTGTGTGATATTTGTGAGCTGGGTGTTTTTAATTTGGGGACTATTTACAGTTTCCTTGCTATTTCTCCTCCCGTATGCAGTATATAAAGTATTCCCTTTACATTTTACCCCTTGGGTATATATACTTTATTCCATTTCCTTCCAACTTTATCTTAAAAGTAGATGGGTTAAGAGAAAAACGTACCAATGTATTCAACTCTCTATCACCTCCCTCTGAAAAAGGTGTTTACTTAATAAACATCAGGCAAGGGCAGCACTTTTGAACCTCTTTTAAAACAGTCAGCTTTATCTCTCTCTCATTTTAAAACAAAATGTCTGAAATTATGAATAACTATAGTAATAGTAGCTAACATGTATTGAGCACTTACTATCAGGCACTGTTCAACATTATATAATGGCTTAAATCACTTACACCCCACAAACCATTGACGTAGGTACCCATTAGTACCCCTACTTTGGAGATGAGGAAAGAGACACAAAGAAGTTAGGCAAATCCCAGTTTCCCATTATTAATATTTTACATTAGTATGATACATTTGTCACAATTAATGGACCCATGTTGGTATAGATTATTATTAGAGCCCATGTTTCATTCAGATGTCCCCAGTCTTTCCCTCGCGTCCTGTTTCTGTCCCAGGATCCCATCCCCGGTGCCGCATTTCACTTAGCCATCCTGTTGCCTTGGACTCCTCTCGGTTGTGAGTTTCTTAGGCTTTCTTGATTCTTGATGACTTTGACAGTTTTGCACAGGACTGGTTGCATATGTTGTAGAATGTCCTTCGGTTGGGGTTTGTCTGGTGTCTCTCACGGTTAGACTGGGGTTGTGGGTTTGGGGGAGGGGGACCCACAGGAATAAGTGCTGTCCTCATCAACCTTGACCACCTGGCTAAGGGGGTGTTTGTCAGCTTTCTTCACGATAAAGTTATTCTTTTTTTTCCCTCTTTCCATACTGTACTCTTTGAAAGGAAGTCATATTCCTAACCCACACTTTATGGTTATTATGATTGAGCTATTTTTTAAACGTCAGCTTTATGGAGACACAATGCACGTTATATAATGCACCTATTTACAGTGTACAATTCTGTGGCTTTCAGTATATCCAGAACTGTGCAAGCACCACCTCAATCTACTTTAAAACATTTTCATCACCCCAAAAAGAAACCCCATACCCATTAACAGTCATTCCCCTTTTCCCTCCTCTCCATGCCTCCCCAAGCCCATGGCTACCATGAATCTACTTTCTGTCTCTACAGATTTGCCTATTCTGGACATTTCATACAAAAGGAATCATGCAGTATGTGGTGTTTTGTGACTGGCTTCTCTCACTTAGCATAACGTTTTTGAGGCTCATCCATGTTCTAATATGTTTTAGTATTTCATTCTTTTTTATTGCTGGATAATATTTTATTGTATGGATAGACCGCATTTTGTTTACTGATACATCCATTGCTGGACATTTGGGTTGTGTCCACTTTTTGACTTCTATGAATAAGATTGGTACACACATTCAGGTACAAGTTTTTACATGGACGTGTTTTCATTTATCTTGGCTAAATACCTAGAAGTGGAATTGTTGGATGTACTTGAGCTATTATTAAAAATAATAAAAAATGGCTGGGCGTGGTGGCTCACGCCTGTAATCCCAGCACTTTGGGAGGCTGAGGTGGGTGGATCACTTGAGGCCAGGAGTTTGAGAACAGCCTGGCCAACATGATGAAACCCTGTCTCTACTAAAAATACAAAAATAATTAGCCAGTTGTGGTGGCAGGCACCTGTAATCCCACCTACTCAGGACACTGAGGCAGGAGAATAGCTTGAACCCAGGAGGCGGAGGCTGCAGTAAGCTGAGATCGCACCATTGCACCTCCAGCCTGGGCAAAGAGAGTGAAACTCTGTGTCAAAAAACCAAAAACCAAAAGCGAAAACATAGCTGACTAGGCTGTGGGCTGTCCCTGCTTCAGTTCTCCATACTGGCTAGGAAAATTTAGCTGATTGTCCTATAAAACCAGAAAAGACCCCTCTAATCTGTGGGCAAGTACCCAAATTGCAAGAATGTTGACTAAGATGAAAGAAAACAGCTTCTAAAAGCCTGTCTACACATCCTATCCTATAAACCTAAGGCGAAAAACATAGCTTATCTGTACTGAAAAAAATACAGATCCCATATATTACTAGTTTCTGTTAAAAAGTTATGATAGGAAAGTTGTCTGCCCTAAGTCTAGATGTTCTTCAAGGCGCACAAAGAGTAAGTTGTTTGTGCCACATTTTCTTTATCCATTCCTCCATAGACAGATACTTAGGTCAGTCTTGGCTCCATATCTCGGCTATTATGAATAATGCTGCAATGAACATAAGAGTACAGATAGGACTTCAACCTACTAATTTCATTCCTGTTGTATATGTACTCAGCAGTGGGAATGCTGGATCATAAGGCAGTTCCATTTTTTATTTTTAAAGGAATCTTAATACTATTTTCCATAATGGGTATACCAATTTACATTCCACCAACAGTGTACAATGGTTCCCTTTTCTCCACCCCTTTGCCAATACTTGTTATCTCTTGTCTTTGTGATAATAGCCAGCCTCACAGATGTGGTACATACATGCAATGGAAAGTTATTCAGCCATAAAAAGCAAGGAAATCCTGCCATTTGGAACAACATGGATGAACCTGGAGGACATTATGCTGAGTGAAATCAGCCAGGCACAGAAGGACACATATTGTATGATCTCATTTATACATTGATATGGTTTGGATTTGTGTCCCTGCCCAAATCTCATGTTGAATTGTAATCCCCAGTGTTGGGGGAGGGGCTGGCAGGAGATGATTGATCATGGGGGCGGATTTCCCCCTTGCTGTTCTCGTGATAGTGAGTGCGTTCTCATGAGATCTGGTTGCTTAAAAGTGTGTAGTACCGGTCTGCAGAATCTGCACCAACCAGCACCATGCCCATGACACTGGGGTATGGGGGCATCCACGGGCTGGCACACGCCATCCGCCTGCTCTTGGAATATACAGACTCAAGCTACAAGGAAAAGAAGTACATGATGGGGGACTCTCCTAACTATGACAGAAGCCAGTAGCTGCATGAAAAATTCCAGCTGGGCCTGGACTTTCCCAATCTGCCCTACTTGTTCGATGGGGCTCACAAGATCACCCAGAGCAATGCCATCCTGTGCCACATTGCCCGCAAGCACAACTTGTGTGGGGAGACAGAAGAGGAGAAGATTCGTGTGGACATTTTGGAGAACCAGTCCATGGACAACCTGATGCAGCTGGCCATGATCTGCTACATCCCAGAATTTGAGAAAGTGAAGCCAAAGTACTTGGAGGAACTCCCTGAAAAGCTAACGCTCTACTCGCAGTTTCTGGGGAAGCGGCCATGGTTTGCAGGAGACGAAATCACCTTTGTGGACTTCCTTGCCTATGACATCCTTGACCTGAACTGTATATTTGAGCCCAGCTGCCTGGATGTCTTCCCAAACCTGAAGGACTTCATCTCCCGATTTGAGGGTTTGAAAAGATCTCTGCCTACATGAAGTCCAGCCAATGCCTCCAAGGTCCTTTGTTTGGGAAGTCAGCTATGCCTGGGAGCCTGGAGAACACTGGAGAACAGCCCAACTCCCTGGACCAGGCTTCTTCCTTTTTCCTTCTTTCCACTCTCTTCTTTTTCCCCCAGGCCTCATTGGCTTCCTTTCTTCTAACATGATCCCTCCTGCATCGAGGCTCTTTAAAGCTTCAGCTCCCACTATCTTCCATCAAAGTCCCCCTCCTAACATCTCTCTTTTTCTGCACTAACACCAACCTGACTGCTTTTCCTATCAGCGCTTGTTTCTTCTTTGAAAAGCTGGACTGATCCCTGAGCTCCCCAGCACTGTCCTCAAAGACCATCTGCATGCCCTGCTCCCTTTGCTGGGTCCCTACCCCAGCCCTGTGTGATGCCCAGTAAAGCCTGAAACATGAAAAAAAAAAGTATGTAGTACCTCCCCCTTCACTCTCTTCCTCCTGCTCTGGCCATGTGAAGATGTGCTGTTTCCTCTTCACCTTCTGCCATGATTTTAAGTTTTCTAACGCCTCCCCAGCCATGCTTCCTGTAGAGCAAGCTTGTCCAACCCACGGCCCACAGGCTGCATGTGACCCAGAATGGCTTTGAATGTGGCCCAACACAAATTTGTAAACTTTCTTAAAATATTATGAGATTTTGAACTCAAGATGGATCAAGGACTTAAATCTAAGACGTAAAACTATAAAAACTCTAAAAGATAACATCGGGAAAACTCTGTTAGACATTGGCTTAGGCAAAGACTTCATAACCAAGAACCCAAAAGCAAATGCAACAAAAACAAAGAAAAATAGATGGAACTTAATTAAACTAAAAAGCTTCTGCACAGCAAAATAAACAATCAGCAGAGTAAACAGACAACCCACAGAGTGGGAGAAAATCTTTGCAATCTATACATCTCATAAAGAACTAATATCCAGAATCTACAAGGAGCTCAAACATATCAGTAAGAAAAAAAAAAAAAATCTCATCAAAAAGTGGGCTAGGCTAGGCGCAGTGGCTCATGCCTGTAATCCCAGCATTTGGAGGCAGGTGGATCTCAAGGTCAGGAGATAGAGACCATCCTGGCTAACACGGTGAAACCCTGTCTCTACTAAAAATACAAAAAATTAGCCAGGCATGATGGCACATGCCTGTAGTCCCAGCTACTCGGGAGGCTGAAGCAGGAGAATCTCTTGAACCCAGGAGGTGGAGGTTGCAGTGAGCTGAGATCACGCCACTGCACTCCAGCCTGGGCAACAGAGGGAGACTCTGTCTCAAGAAAAAAAAAAAAAAAAGTGGGCTAAGGACATGAATAGATAATTCTCAAAAGAAGATATACAAATGGCCAACAAACATGAAAAATTGCTCAGCATCACTAATGATCAGGGAAATGTGATACCACAATGTGATACCACCTTACTCCAGCAAGAACAATGAGTGGATAAAGAAATTATGGTGTACACACACACACACACCATGGACTACTACTCAGCCTTAAAAAGGAATGAAATAATGGCATTTGCAGCAACCTGGATGGAATTGGAAACCATTATTCTAAGTAAAGTAACTCAGGAATGGAAAAACAAACATCCTTTGTTCTCACTCATAAGTGAGAGCTAAGCTATGAGGATGCAAAAGCATAAGAATGATACAGTGGACTTTGGGGACTTGGGAGAAAGGGCGTGCGGGATAAAAGACTACACATTGGGTACAGTGTACACTGCTCAGGTGATGAGTGCACCAAAATCTCAGAAATCACCACTAAAGAACGTATTCATGTAATCAAACACCATGCTCTAAAGCCTTATATACTGAATTGAGGAGTTTGAACTTTATTCTCAGAGCTAGGAAACAACGCACATAATCTGAGTGTGTGATGGTGCTGAGAGGTGTTTCAGAATGTGACCTCCAGCATTTGGCACCTGGCTTCATGATGTAGTTACTGTGTGTGAATTTCGATCTCTGCATCTGCAAAATACACTAATACTTGTGTTTGCCTTTTAAGAATATTTTGAGAATTAAGATAATACACACACACACACACACACACACGTATTAGGAGATTTTTTTGTAATTTTTTTTTTTTAAGCTCATCAGCTATTGTTAGTTAGTGTTAGTGTATTTTATGTGTGGCCCAAGATAATTCTTCTTCCGATGTGGCCCAGGGAAGCCGAAAGATTGGACACCCCCGCTGTAGAGTCTGCGGAATCATGAGCCAATGAAACCTCTTTTCTTTACGAATGACCTAGTTTTAGGTATTTCTTTATAGCAGTGCAAGAACGGACTAATACATACATGAAATCTGAAAAAGGCTGAACTCATAGAAGCAGAGAGTAGAACGGTGGTTGCCAGGGGCAGGAGTACGGGAACTGGAGAGATGTTGATCAAAGTACAAACTTTCCGTGCTAAAATGAACAAGTTCTGGGGATCCACCGTGCAGGATGGGTGGTAGTGGACGTATTCATTAATTTGATTGTGGTAATCATTATACAGTGTGTATGTGTATCAAATCATCATGTTAGACATGTTGAATATATTCAATCTTTATTTGACAAGTAAAACTTTCTTAAATGAAGAGTAGTTTCTGCCTAAGTCTTGTTGTTGAAACTCTTCTAAGGTTGCTGCTATCGCTATTAGAACTAAGTATTATTATTTATAAGGAAAATGGGAGCTAGAAAAAGGCACAGCAGCTACTACTTTCCAAAGCAAGGGATGCATGTGCCATTTTAAGGAAGCATTAGCTAGAAGGAAAATGTAAATGATTTCACAGTTTTGTGCACCAACACTTCTACACTGGAGAAGTGGGAGGGACAGGAACAAAGAATGAATCTATATAGTCTGGAATATCACCTCTTCCCATTAGCTGCTCATGGTAGGAACTAGTTCAGCTAATCAGCAAGATTAACAAATCAAAAAATATTTGATCATTTTCCTATCCTTGGTGAAATGAAATTAAGCCTGAGCAATTTGCAATAGGTAGCATTTTAACTGTTCCCTTAAAAAGGAACAGTTGATGGTACTTTTATAAAATTGCCTTTTTCCATATCTATTATTCCTTTGAAATATGATCACCAAAATTAAGCAGCACGTTTTTAGGGATGGTATTTTTGCAGAGAATAAGAAAGGTGGAAATAAGTCTGTTTGTGATGCATCATAAGACACCAGAAGACAGTGGTCAACAGAAACTCCTCACATCTTCTCTTTCTTTTGTTCCTTTTTCCTTCCTGAAGGATCTATTATAGGGCCCCTCACACAACCGGAATAAAATAGCTGTTGGCTGATTGCTAACTGATTTACTTCTGTCTTCACTTACAGAATTTTGCTGACTCTTGATAGAAAAGATGCGTATTAAGCAATCTATTGAAATGCAAGTCATGGTCTGGTCATCATATGTAAGGTACAGCATAACGTTAGGGTATTGTACAAAAGAAAGTAACAGAAAATTGCTTCTTTAAAGAATGCAATCATGGGTGTACACTAAAATAAAGTCCTTAAAAATGGTAGTGGTGCCTAGACTAGTGTGTGGTTTGAAAGGAGGATTCTCTGGTTGCTATTCAGATGGCAACATCTGAGGAAACAGCCAAAGGAGAAAAACTACCTAAGGAAGAGGGAGGAAATCTCTTTTCCCGGGGACATTTGCAAGCTGACTAGACTCAACTCAGCCTGGAATGATGTAGATCAGAGTTGGTGTGCAGGGAATGCGTCTCAGGTAGGTTGAGATAATGATCATTTTAGCCCTAAGGGGAGCTGGCCAGGACTGGGGCCCACAGAGAACCAAGGGTAATTATTTGTGTCCATGGGGGCCTCTTGTATTTACCCCTATGTGCCATAAAGATATCACTTCTATCAATTCTATGATGTGAAACAGGTTGAGAAGCTAGTATATAGAGGAAGCTTGACAGAGGCTGACCTAGATGATTATTCAGCAAGGGTTAAGGATAAAACAAATTCTCCCTCACTCCTTCTCATGAAGATGAACTATGGTACAATAATTGCAATTCATTTTTTATTTAGCTTTAGAATTTGATTTTGTTTTTAGATTAAAATATGGGCGTCGGTAATATCTTCAGGGAGTGGGAACCAAAGGGTTTTAGTCTAGCATTAGAGAACTCAGCATCAAGTTTTCTAGCACCTAATTTAACGTGTTTCTTGGTTACTCGATTCTCATAACTGGGGTTCCACCTTATTCCCCTCTGCCTGAGATCCTGTCTTGATGTTTTGCCTTGTACCCCAGAACCCCCGGAACTGAGGTCCTTCTCTTGTTCTTACAAGTCTTTTCTCCAAAGGAATGAACTTCTCTGCTCCTGAAATCAAGCCCAGAGCATTCCAGGAAGAAAAAACAACAACATCTGTAGAGATGCTGAGACAAGAACAAACATGGCGTGTGCGGGGAGCTTGCAAGTTGTTCAGCATGACTTAAGTGAAATGGAAGGTTCTAAGAAGAGTAAGCGGTCGAACTACAAAGGTAGACAGCAAACATATCATGAAAGGCCTGACCTGTCATCTTAAGGATGACATAAGGTCCTCATGCCCTCATCCTGCTGAGAGCGTACTGTGGATACACAGATATTATGTATAGCATATGTAAACACAATACACATTTTAACATATTTTATTATAAAATAATGCACTTTATTATAAAATAACATACTTTATTATAAAATACTGCATGCTTATTATAAAAACACTTGGAAAATGTGGAGAAATTTTAAGAAAAATAAAAATATCACCTGTCATCCCATTAGCAAGATAATATCATTGATATTTTTGTGTATTTCTTTCCAGATTTATTTTGTGCACATGACACATCATTATTTAACTTATGTAGAGTGGTCTGCTTCTATCACTTAACGGTACGTCTTCTACTTTTCCCATGTTGCTAAAATTCTTCCAAAACACAATTTTAATGATTATATGACATTACATCTTAAGTAGTACAATTTAGACATTCCCTTAGTATTTGAAAATGGGTTGTTTTAAATTTTTTTCTTCTTATGAATAACAGTGCAATAAGTGCCCCTATACATAGTACTTATATTCTTCACTGATTATTACCTTGGATGGTTTCCTTGCAGTAGAATGTCTGGGTCAAAAAGCAAAAACGGGCCGGGTGACATGGCTCAAGCCTGTAATCCCAGCACTTTGGGAGGCCGAGACGGGCAGATCACGAGGTCAGGAGATCGAGACCATCCTGGCCAACACGGTGAAACCCCATCTCTACTAAAAAAAATACAAAAAACTAGCCGGGCGAGGTGGCGGGCACCTGTAGTCCCAGCTACTCAGGAGGCTGAGGCAGGAGAATGGCATAAACCCGGGAGGCGGAGCTTTCAGTGAGCTGAGATCCGGCCACTGCACTCCAGCCTGGGCGACAGAGCGAGACTCCGTCTCAAAACAAAACAAAACAAAACAAAACAAAAAACAAAAAGCAAAAACCGCAAAGCTTTCTAAGAATTTTCAAATTATATTTCATCAAGGTTGTGTCCACGTTTATTTGTATCAGAGAATCTCGTTACACTCTTCTCAACATTTAAAATTAAATTTAAAAAAACTCTGCCAATTTGACAAGCAAATAATAATATCTAATTTTTTATTATTGACAAATAATAATTGTAGATATCTACGGGGTACAATGTGATGATATACATACATTGTAGAAAGATTAAATCAAGCTAATTAACATATCTATCACTTATCTTTTGTGTGTTTGTGGTGAGAACATTTAAAATCTAATCTTTTAGCAATTTTGAAATATACAGTATGTTATTATTAACTATGGCTACCATGATGTAGAATAGATATCTAAAACTTATTCCCCCTGTTTGACTGAAACTTTGTACCATTTGACCAATGTCTAAACTTTCCCCATTCACCCCTCACCCCCAGTCCTGGTAATCCATCTTTTAAAATTATAGTTTAATTAATTTATTTAATCTAATAACAAAATTGGACATAGGGTTAAGGCTTTGTGTAATATGTGAGAACAACGCGAAGAAGAATGGCTTTTATTCTATGACGAGACTCCTTAAAAAGGTCCAATTTCTAAATCCGTGACTCTATCATAGCAAAACAACTTACTAAAAATTAAATATTCATTCTAAACAGCATCAAATAGTCAGTTAGATGAGATCTTTTTAAATGAGATTTCCTTTGTTTTGTAAACACAACCTTACTTAATTTTACACATAGGTGAAATAAAATTTCTATTTATTTATTTTAAAGTATTTTCAACGTTTATTTTAGATTCATTGGGTACATGTGTAGGTTTGTTACCTTGGTATATTGCTGATGCTGAGGTTTGGGGTACAAATAATTCCCTCACCCAGGTACTAGGCATAGTACCCAATGGTTCACTTTTCCACTTCTAGTTTCCTCCCTCCCCCCAGCAGTCTCCAGTGTCTATTGTTGCCATCTTTATGTCCACAAGTACCCAATAGTTAGGTCCCACTTATAAGTGAGAACACCTGGTATTTGGTCTTCTGTTCCTATTAATTTGCTTAGGATAATGGCCTCTTGCTGCATCCATGCTGCTGCAAAGGACACGATTTTTTTTTTCTGTGGCTGTGTAGTATTCCATGGTGTATGTGACTGCATTTTCTTTATCCAATCCATGGTTGAGGTAACCCACCATTCTACATTCTACTACTATGAGTTAGACTTTTTTAGAGTCTACATATAAGTGTAATCATGCAATATTTATCTTTCTGTGTCTGGCTGATTTCACTTAGCGAAATGTCCTCCAGGTTCATCCGAGTTTTTATACAGAATTTCCTTCTTTTTAAAGCCTAAATAGCATTCCATTGGGTATACATACCACATTTTACTTATTCATTCATTTGCTGATGGACACTTAGGTTGATTTCATATCTTGGCTACTGTGAATAATGCTGCAAAGAACATAGGGGTATAGATACTTCTTTGAAATAATTATTTCAATCCCCTATACCCAGAGTAGATTGATGTATCATACGGTAATTCTGTTTTTAATTTTCTGAGCAACCTCTATACTGTTTTTCAGACGGCTATACTAATTTAGACTCTCACCAACAGTGTACCAGGGTTCCTATTTATTTATGTCCTCACCAATACTTACTTTTCATTTTTTTGATAATAGCCATTTTAGCAGGTTTGAAGTGATAGCTCGTTGTGGTTTTAATCTGCATTTCCCTGACAATTAGTGATGTTGAGCATTTTTTTATGACCTGTTGGCCATTTGTATGTCTTCTTTTGAGAAATGTCTGTTCAGGTGTTTCTCCCATTTTCAAATTGGGTTATTTGTTTTCCAGCTATTGAGTTGTTTGAGTTACTTATATATTTTGGAGATTAGCCCCTTAAAGATGTATAGTTTGCAAATATTTTCTCCCATTCTGTGGACTGTATTTTCACTCTGTTGTTTCTTTTGCTATGCAGGAACTTGTTAGTTTGGTGCAATCCCATTTGTCTATTTTTGCTTTTGTTGCCTGTACTTTGGAGTCCTACCCAAGAAATTGTTGCTTAAACCAATATCATGGAGGTTTACCTCTATGTTTTCTCCCAGTAGATTTACAGTTTCAGGTTTTACATTTAAGTTTTTAATCTATTTTGAATTGGTTTTTGTATATGGTGTGAGATAAGAGTCCATTTTCATCCTTTTGTATGTGGATATCTAGTTTTCCAAACCCCATTTACTGAAGAGACTGTCTTTTCCTTATTGTGTGTTTTTGGCACCCTTGTCAAAAACTGGTTGACCATATTTGCATGCATTTATTTTTGGACTTTCTATCCTGTTCCATTGGTTTATGTATCTGTTTTTATGCCATTACCATGCTGTTTTGATTACTATAGTTTTGTAATATATTTTCAAATAAGGTAAAGTGATGCCTGCAGATTTGTTCTTTTTGCTCAAGGTGACTTTGGATATTAGGGGTCCTTTGCAGTTCCATACAAATTTTTGGATTGTTTTTCTATTTCTGTGAAAAATGACATTGGAATTTGACAGAAATTGCATTGAATCTGTAGATTGCTTTGGGTAGTGTGGATATTTTAACAATATTAATTCTTCCAATTCACGAATACAGGGTATCATCCCATTTATTTATCTCATCTTCAACTTCTTCATCAATGTTTTATAATTTTTAGTGTACAGGTCTTTTGCCTCATTGATTAAATTTACTCCTAACTATTTTATCCTATTTTAAAAAATGTTATTGTAAATAGAATTGTTTTCCTATTTTTTGAATAATTTGTTGTTTGTGTATAAAAATATTACTGATTTTTGTATGTTGGGTTTACATCTTGCAATTTGCAGAATTCATCAGTTGTAACAGTTTTTTTTGGTAGAGTCTTTAGATTTTCTATATATCAGATTATGTCATCAACAAATAGATAATTTCCCTTTTTTTCTTCCTAATTTGGAGGTCCTTTATTTCTTTCTCTCGCCACATTGCTCTGGCTAGGACTTCCAGTACTATGTTGCATAGAGTGAGCAGCCTTGTCTTGTTCCTAATCTTAAACAGTTTTTGACTTTTCAGCATTGAGTATGATGTTAGCTGTGGGCTTTTCATATATGGCCTTTACTATGTTGAGGTACATTCCTTCTATACATAACATCATGAAAGGATATTGAATTTTGTCAAATGGTTTTTTTTTTTTTTTTTTAAATTGAGACAGAGTCTCGCCCTGTCACCCAAGCTGGAGTGCAGTGGCATGATCTTGGCTCACTGCAACCTCTGTCTCCTGGGTTCATGCAATTCTCCCACCTCAGCCTCCCAGGTAGCTGGGATTACAGATGCAAGACACCACACCCAGCTAATTTTTTTACTTTCAGAAGAGACAGGGTTTCACTATGTTGGTCTAAAACTCCTGACTTTGAGTGATCCACCCACCTCAGCCTCCCAAATTGCTGGGATTACAGGAGTGAGCCACCACAGCCAGCCTGTCAAATGCTTTTCTGCATTTATTGAAATGATCTAATGAAAAGACCATATTTATTCTGTTGATATCATATATCACATTTATTGATTTTCATATGTCAAACCACGCTTGCATCCCAGGGATAAATCCCACTTTATCATGGTGAATAACCCTTTGAATGTGCTGTTGAATTGGGTTTTCTATTATTTTGTTGAAGATTTTTGCATCTATGTTCATCAGGGATATTGGTCTGTAATTTTCTTGTGTTGTAGCATGCTTGTCTGGTTTTGCTATTAGGATAATGATGATCTCATAACATGCATTTGGAAGTATTTCCTCCTCTTCAATTTTATTGGAAGAGTTTGAGAACAATTAGAATCAGTTCTTCTTTAAATGTTTGGTGGAATTCAGTTGTGAAGCCATCCAGTTCTGGACTTAATATTTTTTTTCTTTTTAGATATAGGGTCTTGCTATATTGCTTAGGCTGGTGTTAAACTCCTGGGTTTATGCAATCCTCCTGCATCAGCCTCCAGCACCTGGGATTACAAGTGTGCACTTCTACATGTGGCTTGGGCTTTTTTTTTTTTTTTTAATGGAATGATATTTTTTATTTAAATGTATTTGATAGCTAGTGAGGTAAACATTATTTTAAATGGCCATTTGTATTTTTTTCTTTAAATCATGTGTTAATGAACTTTTCTGATTTCCTTATTACAATTTTAGTGTTTGACTATTAATAAAAGTGCCCAAGTGGCCATTTTTATGTATGGGCTTAAGTTGGGTATACCTAAGTAGATGATTAAAAAAGCACTCTGTTAAAACTTAAGAAGATCGGCCGGGCGCGGTGGCTCATGCCTGTAATCCCAGCACTTTGGGAGGCCAAGGTGGGTGGATCACGAGGTTAGGAGATTGAGACCATCCTGGCTAACATGATGAAACCCCATATCTACTAAAAATACAAAAAAATTAGCTGGGCGTGGTGGCAGGCGCCTGTAGTCTCAGCTACTTGGGAGGCTGAGGCAGGGGAATGGCGTGAACCCGGGAGTCAGAGGTTGCAGTGAACGGAGATTATGCCACTGCACTCCAGCCTGGGGAACAGAGCGTGACTCCGTCTCAAAAAAAAAAAAAACTTAATAAGATCATGGAAGTTATTAAATTTCTTCACCTTTGTTCATACTCTACTTACCAAATCACACTTACACTAAAAATGGACAGATAGCCTGTGAGATAATGCTACTCATTAACCTGGGTAGAATTGTCTAAGTATGTTATCATTATATTTACTCTTTCCACAAGAGTTAAAACAATCAAGTGTATTTTGTTTAAAAGATCATATCTTCCATCTTCTTTGGGGCTGTGGGCTGCTGGTAGGGGTGAGTATATAGAAATAATGATGACCACGAAAGGTCTTTTTAAGACCAGGTGAAAACATTCCAATAAAGATGTGAAGGCATGATTTGCCATAAAGAACTTCATTGCAAATAATCTCAACTAACCACATTCGCAACAGAGAAGATAAATACAATATGAATTTGGAAAGACCTTTAGACGGCAGCTAGAATGTAAGATCACAAAAGAATTTTCTTCCCCAAATGGAGCCAAATGTACCAAATGAAGTGAAAAGAACAAAGAATATACAGTCAGTGTTGAAACCATGCGAAGGTCTCCATTTCATTCCACAAACTTCAGAAACTATTGTCAGATATGACACAAATTTTACCCAACTAGAAGAGCTACAAGGAATAGGCTCTTGACTTCCTCTCAAGAGGGAAGTACAGTGGAGCAATCAGTATTGAGGAAAAATTTCACTGACGTTTTGGTATGAAGATTGGATATTTAGGTGACAAACAAAATGCAGAAAACTATCTTCAAGCCTCTCCCTCCTTAGATAAATAGATCATAAGCCTCATTTTGAACAACTCACAGAATTTACCTCTTTTTCCCTTGGGCCAGGTGGAAAGTGAAAGAGAGTCTTTGTTCAAAGCAGCAAATGAAATCTCTGCATGGAGGGAGGGGCACTAGACCACATCACACTAAAAGTTGAAACACTCAACGCTTTCACACTAAATGCACCACACACCAGCTCGACGGTTTACTCTGAAACAGGGGAACACTTTGAAACTCAAGAGGGCCTCATTGCCTCAACTGTTTGTCTATAGGGAGAGACCCTTTCCCCCCTAACTCAATAGAATGCCCTTTTGATTCAGAGCTCATTACAAAGATAGGTGACAGGCCAGGCGTGGTGGCTCACGCCTGTAATCCCAGTACTTTGGGAGGCCGAGGCGGGCGGATCACGAGGTCAGAAAATCAAGACCATCCTGGCTAACACGGTGAAACTCCCTCTCTACTAAAAATACAAAAAAAAAAAAAAAAAAAAAAAAAAATAGCTGGGCGTGGTGGCGGCGCCTGTAGTCCCAGCTACTCAGGAGGCTGAGGCAGGAGAATGGTGGGGACCCGGGAGGCGGAGCTTGCAGTGAGCTGAGATCGCACCACTGCACTCCAGCCTGGGCGACAGAGCGAGACTCCGTCTCAAAAAAAAAAAAAAAAAAGATTGGTGACAAAGCTTTATTAACTCATCTGCAACAAGCCCCAATCCTCTCTTCTCATTCCTTCCTGCTCTCCACAGGCAGGTGAGGGATGGAGCAAAACCACGCCCCATTCACGTCCGCCCTTCAACACACCTTCTAAGGGGAGGATCCACTATTACCCAGGTAAACTCCCTGGAGTCAAGGAGAATTTGCCTACACTATCTTGGGGGCAAATAGTCCAGGATAGGATTGCTTTGTCAAAGATGGGTAGGGAAAACAAGTTGAATGGAGGACCCGTGCAGAAATTTGTTACTCTCCCCTCCACAGGCCCCTAAAAAGGAAAAAACAAAAACCAACTGTGCAGAACTGGTAAAGAATCCAAACTTACCCCTGAAAGAGAAGAACTGGTTAGATTCCATATCCTTCACACTCTTGAGAGATTAAAGGGAAGACGAGATAACAAAACTAAAGAATAAGGCCCCCAAAGAGCTGGAAACGCTGGGGAAAGAAACTGAGGAGGAAACAATACAGAACAAAAAAATGTGTGAAGAGTAAAAAAGCACAGAACATACATGGAAAACCAAGTCAAAGACATATTCAGTGACAGGAGGAAGCATTACCGCAATGATTACTTCAATTTGCACATCAGAGAGTCTTGGGGAATACACAGAAAATAATCAGTATCAAGAAGAATACTAGTCAAGCTGCTGAAGATAAAGAAGATTCCTACAAGTATCCCAAAAGAGAGGATCAAGCCACCTGCGCAGGGAAAAGGAATTCATTAGGGGGGCTGGAGGTTTCTGCACGGGAACATTCGCCTAAAACAGCAAAGCGACGTCTAAACATTTTGAGTGAAAAGCACATGCCTGAACAGTTCTATGCTCAATGTCATTCACTGGTACAGGCAACAACAGGCAGCCTCACAGAGGCAAGGATTCTGGACGCAGACCATTTCTGAGAAGTCTAACTGCTGCCCAAATGCTCCTCAGAGTGGTCATCTGGATTTCCATTGTATCATTTCCACTTTCCCGCCTGCTTGTCAACACTTAGTATTCAAAGATTTTAAAATTGTTTCCAACCTGATGGACGCACAATGGTATCTCCTCACTGTTTTAATTTGCATTATTCTGAGGTGAAGCTCCAAATGGCCCTCCAAAATGGTTGTACCAACTTTCACTGTCATGAGCAGTATTTTTGTTTTTGCTCCACATCATCGCCCTCTCTGATATTTGGTGGAATGAAGGTGGTCACCAAGCGGTCTAAGGTAGTCTGCAAATTTCCCATCACCTCTCTTAACCATTTGTGTAAGTACTGCTGGACTACCTCTACAAATACGTGAATGTTTCCCCCACTGCAAACACGGACTGGATCTTACCATACACACCGTAATGTCCTTCATTTCTTCAATGATAGGAAGGCTCCACAATCCGCTTTCCCTCTTACCTCCCACCATCAATAAACTCTGTGAAGAAGTTGTATTGAAAATATTCCTCTCTTCCTGTATCACAATATTGAACTGAAACTCCATCAAGATTTACTGGAGTACGGGGTGATATATGAATTCTCTTCCCTTTGGTCTGGTGGATCCTCTAGTGGATCTTCCTTTTGTACTACGTTACTGCTTGAGAAGAGAAATAAATTTTACCGGAACTCTGGCTGTGGGTGCACACACACAAAGTGAACAGTGATAAATAAACTGTTAATTTGGACAAATTGATTAATTTCCAGTTAGTTATAGAATCATAAAATATAATTCTCTTACATATCTAAGTAATATTTTATCATGCAAACATGGTAAAACTAGTAAATCCCTGTGAGATAAGTCAATTACACCCTAGGTAGATTATACTTCACAGTCACCCTCCAGTTCTGTTACTGTGGAAAGTCAACCACAGGTTCCCTACTTCATCATTGTAGCTTGGGTTTGTCTGCATTTCTGTCAAAAACACATATTCTCCTGTTGAGGATGTCAATGATAACTTAGCAAGAAAAACCTAAGAAATAAGTGTTTAGAATGGTGTCTGGCACCTAATAGGTGTTGAACATGACTTGCTGAACATATGAAAACTAACTTCTGTTTTCTGACTGAATTTTCTATTAAATCCATCCTTGCATCTTATGTTGTATTTGAATTATGATTTTCAGCGGTGAAATGGAGGTCATTTGTAGCCAATCCATATGGCAGTCTCTGCTACTAGGTCTACTTGAAGTTGTTTCATTTTTTTTTTTAGATTCATCTTGCAAAGGCATGTGGGGTGGTACAGATGAGATATAATATTACATATTGTATAAAGAAATAGGATGTGAATCGCTTCTCTTCACACCCTCCCCTGAGTAGCTACCTCACATTTTCCCATACACTGTTCCTTTAGGATCATGTCTTTCTCCCGATTACAAAACAAACTTAGGTGCACAGCACTCAGACCCAGGAGCTATTTACGTGTGGTTTGGAAAGGAATAAGGGCAGGCAGCTGGAATGCTAATTACAATCTTGACAATCTTAGACTTTGCTTCTCTCATCCAGATTCAAATTTTTGTTCACATTCCAGTTAAACAAAGTGGATCAATGCATATCTTTACTTCTGTTCCCCTTTGAAACATTATCAAAATAACAAAATAGGAATTTATCATGGCATGAACTCACCAGTACAAAGGGAATCAAAGAGGAGACAACAATGGATGGAAGATTCTCCACATTTTTAGAAGGTGGGAAGTAGAAGGACCAGTGGTAACTGACTTAGGTAGAGTGAAGAAAGCAAAAATCCAGGTCTACCGATGAAGAGAGCAATGAGAAGAGGGTTGATTCATTCCACAGAACCCTAGAAAGTTTATTGGATGTATCAGGTGAACCTTGGATGAGGAGAATTGAAGACTGCCTGAAAAGCTGTATCAAGAACATTTCCATGTCTATTCCATTCCTTCATCCAGTGAAGTGACTATGCCTCCATTACCCTACAAAAGAATGGAGGTTTATTCCTTGAAGAAATTGAAAGAGGGAGAGAGGTTCTGGCACAAGAACTGTAGGCATAATGGAGGGTACAGGTGAGCACGGTGACAAGAGTCCCTCCTCTTTTCTCTGGCATCCAAGCTTATAAACCCTCACTTTCCCCAACCATCCCTCCAGCCCTCCTAACCCCCAGTATGCTTTCTCCCCACCAGAAGATTGCATGATTCTCCCCTGGAGAAACTACTTTAGGAGAAAAAAATTTATAGCTAATGACATTTAGGGGCATCTCAATGAAATAAATGGGCCTTACTGAATCACATCACAGCAAAGTCCACCATTCAACAAACACTGATCATGCCTCATTCTTAAAAATAAACTGTCAAATACTACCAAACTTTTGAGAAACACCTCCACAATGAAAGAGACACAAATAATTAAAAAATCAAAGCAAATAATCTGAAAAAAGAGAACTCAGTGAAAACAAACAACGCAAGAAGCAGAAAACAGGTGCAACAATATTCTGGGAGACAAAAGAGAATACATTGTACTCATCAAATAAGAACAATCACAAACAAGCAAGAGCTCTTGAAAACCAAAAAGATAAAAGTAGTCAATACACGTATTAGAAAATGAAGTTGAGAAAGTAGAACTAAAAGGCCAGCAGGTGAAAAACAGAGAGGAAAAATAAGACAACTGGAGGACTGTGCTAGCATTTTAAAAATAGGAATTCTAGAAAGACAGAGTAGAGACAGGGAATGACAAACCATTGGAAAAAAAAATCAAACAGAAATCTGAGTTCATACCAAGGAAAGGGAGATAATAGATGGATGGATGGATAGATAGATGGATATATGGATAAATAGATGGCTAGATGGATGGATAGGTGGATAAATAGATTGGATGAATAAATGAAGAGATGGATGGATGGATGGATGGATGGCTGGCTAGCTATTGAGTGGGAGGGTGGATGGATGCAGAGATGGATGGATGATTGGACAGATATTGGATGGGAGGGTGGATGAAAAGGTAGGTGGATGGGTGGCTGGGAAGAGAAGGGAGGGCTCTTTCTTTCAGTAGAATGCTGAGGGCTTACTGGTGAATGTGAAGGGAGTGCGGGAATTAAATCGCCATTTGCAACCATCATAGCAAAGACTGGTTCAGGCAAGAATCATTAATGGATTCTGATTCAGGGCAAATTTTCAATAATTAAGAGGATAATAGCATGGCCTTAAAATGTCTTCCCACAGATTACTTATTGCAGGGGGAAAAACAACTATACATGGAGAAATTGAATAGTACCTTGACCAGGTGACCAAAATGAACATCACCAGTGAGGGGCAAATGGGCAGTAGGTGTCTCTTACATGTGATGTCCTAAAAAAGGACATATCATTGAGGTGGTATTCTGACTAGAAAAATGCATAACCTGAATCATCAGGAAATAAAAATGAAAGGGAGAGGGCTTTATTCTTTTAAAAAATGTGTAAAGAAAGAAAAAGATGTAAGTGGAAATTTCCAACTAAAGTAGGCTAAAGAGACATGATAACTAAAAACAATATCTGATACTAGACTGGATCCTGTTCTAGAGAGAAAAATATACACAAAAAACATTTTTGGATCAGTTGACAAAATTGGAATATGGATGGTAGATTAGATAAAACACTTGGCCCCAAAAAATATATACATAGACTCTCTCTCTTTCTCTCTCTCTCTTTCTCTCTCGTGTGTGTGTATGTGTGTGTGTAAAGCAAACAGAATAGAAAAGAGAATCTGGGTGGAGATTATATGACTGTACCATGTGATATTCTT